>NC_089390.1:0-2819406 GCF_003171515.1 Pyrenophora tritici-repentis
TGAAAGACGTGTCCAGAAATGGGAGAGGAACTGGGCTCCACGGTCGCTGACGATGCTGTCGGGATATCCCTCCTCACGCCACACGTACTCGACGAAGGCTTTCACAAGGGTATCAACCTTTAGGTCCACCACAGGTATAAACTTCTTCTTCTTGCTAAGCCGATCAACAATCACTAAGACGTTGGTATATGTGCGGCCGTTATCGGTGCAAGGAGGCAGGTGCGTGATATAGTCCATGCTGATGCTACTCCAATATCGCTCAGGTATCGGGAGTGGATGTAGGAGCCCGTGTTTCCCATCGCGGTAAGATTTCGATCTCCGACAGGCCAAACAGTTCTTGACGTACTGTGCTACATCATTTATCATCTTCGGCCAGTAGTACCAGCGGTTTAACATGTCGTAGCTACCGTGTTTGCCGCTATGGCCACCGCAATAGGATCGGTGTACGCGTTCGATGATCCGGGTGCGCAGGGTGCCTGATTCGGGGATGTAGACCTTCTTCTTGACATAGAAGACTCCGTCGTGTATTGAGCAATCACCAAGCTCTAAGCGTATCCTGTTTGGACCGTGAATTAGTGGTACGGGATGCGGCGCTGGCCATCAGCTTTGGCTTTGAGGATAACTTGAACGATGTCGTCATCCGGGTAAGCTTGTCGAACGGTCTGGAGGATATTGGCTTCGTCCAGCGACGTGTCCGGCTCCGTAAGCGGTGCAGCGGACGTGTCATCGACCTCCGCTGTGTCTCCGAGAGCGAAGAGGTATTCGTCGCTAAAGTCGTCCGTTTCACTGTCTTGGTACATCATCATGGCCAAGGAGACTGGGGACGTCCGGAGCTCGTCACCGAGGGCGTTGGCCAGATATACAGCGTGTCGGGAGCCACCGTCGAAGTGGAAGCTAAAGGTGGCAACTCGACACTCAGGATCCACCTGGTCAGGCTTGAGGATCACTTGTACCTGGTGTTGACGTCGCTCATCCTCGGCGTTAGCTGGAAGATCGCCCGGTCGGCGAGTGAGTGCGTCGGGCTTAGTTCCTTGTTTACCAGGACGGTATTTGACTCTAAAATTGAACTCAGCTAGGAACTCAGCCCATCGAGCTTGCCGTCGGTTGAGGCGTTTGGTTGTCATGAACGTCTGGAGGGCCTGGTGGTCTGACAATACCAAGATGGGATCATCAGTACCTGACAGTTCAAACCTCCACTCCTCGAATGCTCGAACAATCGCGAGGAGCTCCTTGTCATAGATCTCGTAGTTGCACTCGGCAGGTGTCATCTTATGTGATAAGAACGCTACAGGTCGTAGAACACCTTTGTGCATCTGCGAGAGGATAGCTGCGGTAACGAAGTCCGACGCGTCAGTCTCGAGCCACGTTTCCAAATCTGGGTCAAAGTGGGACAGTACGCCCGCTGTTTTAAACGCAAGCTTTAGCTGTTCAAAGGCTTTCGCAGCTTGTCCATTAGCTTGGAGAGGGAAATGTCGTTGACTACCCTCCTTGGTGAGTTCCGTGAGTGGCTTAGCGATATATGAGAACCCTTTAATAAACCGGCGATAGAAGTTGCAGAAGCCGAGGAAAGACTGCATGTCCTTCACTGATCTCGGCAGTTGCCAATCGAGGACAGTGGAGACCTTCTCCGGATCCATTTCGATGCCGTCGGTGGTGAGGATCAAGCCTAAGTACTTGACTCGCTTGGTTTCGAACTTGCACTTCGTGGGATCCAACGATAGTCCTGCGCCTTGAATCTTGCGGAGAACCTTTAGGACATGCGAACGGTGGTCTTTCTCGTTGTCGCTATATATAAGTATGTCGTCTAGGTAGGCGGTACATATAACGTCCAAGTATTCGCGCAGCGTTTCGTTGATGAAGTTTTGGAACGTCCCTGGTGCATTGCACAGTCCAAAGGGCATGACCATATACTCATAGAGTCCGTACCGGGTGAGGAAGGCGGTTTTCTCTTCGTCACCTTCTTTAATCCGAACGGTGTTGAAAGCGGCTACAACATCGACGAGAGACATAATCTGAACTTTGGCCATGCGCGCTAGAGTTTCTTGATGGCTGGTGGCGCATTTCGATTCTTCTTAGTGACGTTGTTGAGTGCTCGGTAGTCGACACATATGCGGAGACCTCCTCCAGGTTTCTTGACGATCAAGACAGGTGACGCAAACGGGGAGTTACTGGCCTTGATTAAGCCCTTTTGCAGCATGTCATCGATACTTCTTAACAGCCTCAGTCTCGGTACGAGTGAGTCCGTAGACATGAGGCTTAGGGGCGTAGTGTCAGGAAGCAGGTCGATGGGGTGGTCGACTCCTGGTCTTCGTTCGGGGAGTTGATGAGCCAGATGAGGGTTGAACAGATCAGGTAGTTCGTCCAACACCCACTCAGGTACCAGCTGGCCAATCTGGTCTCTAGTCATGTAAGGTTGCTCCATCTTGTGCATGTACTTCTCAAAGTCAGTTTGCGAGACTGCGGCTACGCCGATGCCTTCTCGGTCTTCATCGGGGGGCTTCGCAAGCTTGGCCCAATGGCGGGTTCCAACCATATGACCTGGTCAGGATGTTTGGCTGCGAGTGCGGTTGCAGCGGCAGCGGAGATGAGGTAGATATCAGCCATAGTCTCCTCAGTCGTCACCTTACCATCCTTGTTCGTCTTAGTAGTGGTGTCGCCTGTCTGGTAGTCTCCCTTGACTAGTTGTACGTGACTGTGACAAACTCCGTTTTCGTAAACCGTCTCTGGGAGTCCTTCGTGGAGGCAGTTAAGTTTGCACCCTGCCTTAGCGAAGGTGAGTGATCGCTGGTCGCCAAAGTGGAGGGCAGGCTGGTGATAGTCCATCCAATTCATGCCTAGGATAACGTCGTACTTGCCGATATTGGTGACGTAGCATAGGACGTTGTGCGTATGGCTTCCGTGTCGGACGGGCAGATCAACGGCCTGGGTAAGCTTGTCCACTTCTCCGCCGTTGGCTAGTGACAATCGAATGGGTTTGGCCACAGGCATAGTATCTAGGCGGTGTTGGTTAACCCATGACTGATTGACGAAGCATGCGCTGGCTCCCGTGTCGATAAGGGTAGAAATCGGTTGCCAACAATCAGGTCGCGTGAGAGCGGAGCCGGGAAACTCGAGTTGTCGGCTGAAGTCTTTAGAAGGCTTGCCTCCGATGGAGGCGGAGGACACGAAGTGGACCTCCGTCATAGTTGGCGTTTCGTCAGGGGCGAGCAGCAAGGCTGCAGCGATCTCGAAACGGCGATGCTGGTTTCGAACACGGCGCTGGTGTCTTTTTGCGTTACGCCAATTGAGCTCCCGCACGCGGCTCTGCGCGGGAGCCCCTAATTTAAATGCTCAAGTAGTTCCTCGTCGTTGACGTAGAAGCCATCGTCATCCACTAAGTCGTTGTCGTCCAGCGGCTCCTCAGTATCCTCGTCTCGCTCCTCTTCGTTGGAAGCGTCGAGAGCATTGATGTACAAAGAAGCCAGTGCGGGATTTGGTGAGAAGGAGTGAAGGGCTTGCCGCGGCAGGGGCAGTCTCGTGCCTCATCTGATGGTCATCCTTGCCACATTTGAAGCAGAGCTTCAAGTCAGCTAGACGCTTCTTGTCTTTCTCTGACCGCTCGAAGGCCATCTTCTTGTACGTATGCGTGCTGGCGGCGTTGTTGTGACCTGGAGTGTCGGGTGTCCGGAAGGTGACCAACTTTTGGGTACGGCTAGCACCAGCGGTCTTCGTAACGGGAGTTAATTTTCGGCCAGCGTCAATCTGTTGATGTCCCTGGTCGATGTGTTGCGCTCGCAGCAAGAAGGACTGGATGGTCTCATCCTTGTGAGATCCGGCAGTGGTCGCGATAGCTAACCCGGGTCGCATGAACTCGCGAGCGTATCGGATCTGGGTCGCGTTCTTGTGTTTGAGGATTCGCATGCAAGAGGTGAACTTAGACTTCCACTCCATGAACTTCTGTCCAGACTTGTAGCGGAGCGAGCCGTCGGCGATGAGGGTTTCGGCGTCAGCTTCCCGATCATAGGTGAGATACTGGCTGTCGAGAGTCTCTAGGAAATCTAGGAAATGGCGAGCTTTGACATCTCGGATGTGCTCGTAAGCTTCGCCTTGAATGCGGAACTTGAGGTAGTCAACCGCTTGCCAGTCCTCTGGGTATGTGCGACACTTGGCCACTGCCATCTCGCGCCACCGCTCGTAGTCGTCGTCGACCTTGCCCTTGAACGTCTCAAGTTCTGGGAGTTTGTAAGAGAATCCTCCACCGGCGGTAGAGGGCGCGACGGGCGGCGGTCGCGGTACTGTAGGAGCGGGGGCGTATGGGTTCGATGATGGAGGAGGTAGCGAGGCGTCGCGCACGGGAGTACGGTTATCCCATGGGGTGTACCCAGCTCGGCGAGGATCTTGTGAGAGTTGGTCAGCGGTACCATCTACAGGTCGCTGTAGCAAAACGCTTGATTGTACAGGCCGTACTGGGTCGTAAGATCGCTCGCGCCGCCAGAGGGTGTACGGCTGATAGTTGGGTTCATGTTGCAGCAGTCGGTCGGTGACCGTTTTTGTCTCACGTCTAGCCTCGGTGAGCTGGAGGTTGAGCTCATCGTAAGCCTTATCCTTAAGGCGAGAGCTTCGTTCTTGTTCGCCTCCATGTTAGAGTACTTGACATCATACTGGTTAAGCTCGATAGAATAGCGATCAGCTTGTCCTTTGAACTTGTCGCAGAGCTCAGCGTTGGCCTTAGCTTGGTCTGCCCACCAGTCGGCGCTGTCAGACTCCTCCTTGAGCTTCTGTGCCAACTCTGCGTAGTTAGGACCGCTCTCCGGTTCATCGGCTCGGCGGGATAGGTCCTCAACCTTCTGCTTGAGTTCATTGCGTTCGGTGGCGG
Organism: Pyrenophora tritici-repentis; assembly: GCF_003171515.1. NCBI lineage: Eukaryota > Fungi > Ascomycota > Dothideomycetes > Pleosporales > Pleosporaceae > Pyrenophora > Pyrenophora tritici-repentis. Next base: position 4,856 of record NC_089390.1, read on the forward strand.
CAAGGTCGCGCTCAGCGGCGAGGGCTTTGAAGGCGGGGTCATCGCGAACGTTGGGGAGTTGTTCTGACGCAGCTTTGAGCTTTCCGATGTCCGAGGTGAGGCGTCGGATCTCTGTCAGCTTCTCCTTGTACAGGTTGCTGCTAACCATGCCAACTTGTAGTTGTTTACTGTTCGAAGTTTCATCAAGGGCTGCTTCAACATTCGCTAGTCGGTCTCGTAGAGCTTGAGTCTCTCCTTCATTGCGGTCCACAGTCTGCAGATGCCTATTGATGGCGTCAGTGCAGTTGCGTAGGGAGACTAGCGTAGAGACAATAAATCGCCACCAGAAGTCGGGACGATCCTTCACGTTCTTCTGGAGGTTACTAGAGTTAGTGACAGTGAAGTCGTTGATGTTGTGGGTGATGTTGCCATCAGTGCGGATTCGGCCTGTGCTAAGGGAGTAAAAGGCATTGCTGTGCTCGTCAGGTTCGGGATCCTCTTGTAATTCGAACCACTCGGTGTCAACGGTATAACGGAGGTAAACGTAGTTAGAATCTTTGAGGTATTCGAGCAGGACGTCGTTGATTTCGATGCCGACAATCTCGCGTGTAGCAGTCATGGGCTCTAGGTCGCCGCTAGCTGATACTGATGGCTGGGATGACGGATGGGCTGCCAGAAGCATGCTCTCTCGGCGGTTGGAGAGGCAAGCTCGTACTGGTACGAGAGGCGGGCCCATCTGTGATTGAGTAGGATCCTGGGAAGCTTGCCCGAAGGTGGCACCGGTGGCTGAGGTACCTTGGGTATTCTGGGTATTGGCCGGGTTTGCCATCGCGATGATCTTTTCGTGTGTGTTGCGCAGGGCTGACCGTAGGGTCGCGCTTCTCGAAGCTCGATGCCTTGCCTTCTGCCTACTTGTCCGTTGATGTAGGTGGACCTGTCCTTTACCAGCGTTGGTGACAACCCCCACGAGCAATACTTGCCTGTTGAGCCTGGTGTCTCTGGTCTTTTCGTGTGTTGCGCAGGGCTTACCGTAGGGTCGCGCTTCTCGAAGCTCGATGCCTTGCCCTCTGCCTACTTGTCCGTTGATGTAGGTGGACCTGTCCTCTACCAGCGTTGGTGACAACCCTCACGAGCAATACTTGCTTGTTGAGCCTGGTGTCTCCACCCGTGGGCTTCTAGCGCAATACTTTGCGATCCTCGTCGTCAAGACCTAACCCGTCGCAGAACGTCTTGTTCTGCCCGATGTAGCAAGTCGCAGTTGCTCAATCGGCGGCGGCGCTCGGCGCGGACGGTGTTTCTGATAACTGAGCCTGATGCGAAGTATCCTAGGTATGTAGGGGTTGACACACAATAGTGTAAAGGCACTAGTACACTGCAATAGTTAGGATGCCTCTAATAAGTGAGATTGTGTGTACAGATCTATATACAAGTACGAGGGGAACTTTATTATTCCTCGCACGGGCCAACTGCCAGCGTGGCACGTGATTGTATGGCACGTGATCGCGTGAGGGATCGTAGGTTTGATCCATCACAACTTCTACTCTTACCTTCTTCTTTCTCTTTTAATAATCTACTTTTCTTTCCTCTCTTTTCTCTTTATCCTTTCTTCTTCTAATATACCTCTTTCCTTATCTACTTCGTCTTAATTTCTAACTATCTTCTTTTATACTCTTCTTATTTATTTTCTCTTTTCGTTTACCTCCTTCTTTTCTTTCTATCCTCCTATACTTCTTCGATTCTCTTCTTCTTCTTTACTTCTCTCTACTTTTATATTTCTTCTTTCTTTTATCTTATACTTGTTAAACTTCTTCTCTCTACTCTACCCTCTCCTCTACCCTTTTTGTGATACCTTACAGCTTACTCTTACTCTCTCTCTCTTCTTTCTCTACTCTCTACTCTTACAATTTACCCTCTGCGCCCCCTTAATCTATCTTACCTTGATAAAACTCCTCTTCTTACTCTCTTTCTTTGCCTTTACCTCTATCTCTCTTGTATTTTCTTTCTCTACTATTATTTTGCGTCTACAACTCCGCGCCCTCTCTTATCTATCTACCTCTAAAATATAATATTCTCTTATATTCTTTTCTACTACTCTCGCTTTTGTATTATTATTACCGCAACGGCCGGCTTCTTGAAACTTAACCTCTTTTCCTCTGCCCTACCCTCTCCCTTCGCCCTTCCGCCTACTCTCAATCCCCTCTTTCTTGCTTTCTATTAAACTCTCTTGTATTTCCTCCTCCCTAAAATCCCTTACCCTCACTCTCTCCCTTACCCTCAATCTCTCCTTACCCTCAATCTCTCCCTTACCCTCAATCTCTCCCTTACCCTCAATCTCTCCTTACCCTCAATCTCTCCCTTACCCTCAATCTCTCCCTTACCCTCTCCCTCTACTACTACACCTCCCCTCTTTCCTCTCTCAACTTCTTTTACTCCTCTAACTTCCCTTTCCTCTCTCTTGATCTACTTTACTTTCCCTATTTCCTCTTCTTTCTACCTCTTTCTCTCCTACTTACCTCACTCCCTACTCCTTCCTTTTTCTCTCCTTCTACTAACCCTTTCGAATTTTTACTTTTAACTCTACTCTCTAACCTTTCTCTTCCTACTCCTTACTCATTACCTCTTCTCACCCTTTTTCTCTTTCTTCTCCGACTTTCTTTACTCACTCTACTTCTCTTTTTCTACTACCTACTACTCCTCTTTACTTCCTTTCTATACTTCTTTCTTCTACTACTACCTACTTTACTCTCTCTTACCGCTTTCACTACTTCTACTTCTACTCTTACCCTTTTCTTTACTCTTGCTCTCTTTCTTGCTCTCTTTCTTCTTCACTTCTACTTCTCATTTTCCTTTTTCTCTCTCTTCCTTTCCTTTACTTCTGCTCTTACTCTTACTCTTTATTACTATTCTATTCTCTTATATCTATTTTCTTACTTTTCTATATTATATTAACTATCATCTCTCTCTTCTTCACTCTTTCTCTCTTCTTATATCTCTTCTCTTTTTTTCTCTTTTACTATCTCTTCTATCCTCTTCTATTATCCCTACTCCCTTACCCTTCTTACTCTCCCTAACCCTGTAACCTTTCTTTATTTCTCTACTTCTCTTCTTCTACTACCTACTACTTCTCTTTACTTACCTACTTTCTTTACTTTTCCTTCTGCGTTTTACTCTCTCTTACCGTTTTTATTACCTACTCCCTCTCTTCCTTTACCACTTCTACTCCTTCTTAACTTCCTACACTCTCTACTATCTACTCTTTACTCTACTCTTTACTCTACTCTTTACACGCTACTATCTACCCTTATAACACATACTCCTCTTCTTTATAATACCTTACTTATCTCTTCCTAACACTCCCCTTTCTCTTTATATCCTACTTACCTATGAAACCCTCTCTTCGCCCTACCTACTTGTGAAACCTCCTCTTCCCCCTTACTACTTGTTTCGCCTCCTTGTCTGTCCTATCTGCCCCGTCTGACTTGCTGTACTGCGCCCCCGGAACTCACTCCACCGCCTGCGTTCCTATAACCTAATTAATCCTACAATAACTACTCTTACTCCACCCTTTTTGTAACACCTTACGGGTCCACCCACCACCCCCTCTACTCTCTCCTCTACTCTTACTCTACCCTCTTTGTGACACCTTACGGCTTACTCTTACTCTCCCTCTTCTTTTCCTACTTCTCCCTTTCTCCTCCTAAATACTTCTTAACCCTAAAAACGGGGTGTTACTACTTATACGCCCTATCTAACTTCTTTTAACTCCTTACTCTCTACTCTTACACCCTACCCTCTACTTCGCTCTACAACTCTGCGTCCTCTAAACCTACCTTATCTTATAAAAATTCTATTCTAACTCTCTTTCTAACCCTTTACCTCTACCTCTCTTGTATTTTCTTTCTCTACCCTCCTTTTGCGCCCCTAAATCCCGCCCCCTCTTACCTATTTACCCCTAACATATAATCCTCTCTTATATTCTCTTCTACTACTCTCGCCTTTGCATCTTCCTTACCGCAACCGGCGGCCTTCTTTAAACTCTACCTCTTTTCCTCTTTTCCTCTGCCCTATGCTCTTGCTTTACGCTTCTGCCTACTCTGAAACCCCTCTTTCTTATTTTCTAGTAAACTCTCTTATATTTCCTCCTCTCTAAAACCCCCCTATATATTATTTACTATCCACTTTATTATTCTTAACTCTTTTTACTTACTTTCTCTAGTTATCTTCTTATACTATAATACCTAACCCTCTTTACCCTCCCTGATCCTCTCTACCCTCCCTGATCCTCTCTACCCTCCCTGATCCTCTCTACCCTCCCTGATCCTCTCTACCCTCCTGACCCTTCCTCTCCCTGACCCTTCCTCTCTCTACCCCTAACCCCTTTAACCGCGCCCTCCACTACTCTCTTACCTCCCTCTACCCTACCTCTTCCTCTATTAACCCCCCTATTAATACTCTGTTACACTATCAATTTGCGTCTCGTACTATCCAATACTGCCCCGAACAATTCCTCTCCTACCCCTTACATTTCTCCTGCCTAACTCCCTACTAAATACATAACGAATAACCCTTATACAAATCTACTCTAACACAATCTTAACTGCTTCTTTTGTATTTCTCCTCCCCGTCACTAACATCTCCCTATTTTGTCCTCGCTTTGCTTATCACCCGCCCTTCGCATATTCCCTATCTATTCCCCTACTATCCTAATTGCCTGTCTTACTACTCTACCTGCCTAAACTCCTGTTATCACTGCCGTATTAAACTCTACTACCCGCCTTGTCGCTCCTGCTCCTACTGCTCTACCCTCCTCTCTACTATATCTCCTCTTTATTACTGCTCTTTGCTGCTGTCTATCTCCTTGTCCGCTTGTCTACACACTAAAAATCTCTCCTCCTCTTCTTTATATCTCTCTTCGCCTCCTTGCCCCTCCAAATACTTTTCTAATACTCGCCTTCTATATCTTATTACCCACTCTTTCCCCTCTACATACTACCTAACGAATTGCTCTTCTACCTTATTTTGCCTGTAATCTAATCCTCCTTTATCTCCTTATGAATATTTTTATTCTTCTATTCATTTCTTACCTATCCCTCTCTTCATTCTGTAACCCTAACCCTTTCTTCCTTCTATACCCCTAACCCTGTCTTATCTACTATAAATCCTCTTCTCCCCTTTAACCCCGCCCCTAACGCTTTCCTACCTCCCTCTACCTAAACGCTGCCCTAATAAACCCCCGTGAATACTCCTTTATACTGTTAATTTGCATCTCTTACCTTCTAATACCGCCCCTAACAATTCCTTTCCTACTCTACCTCCCACCAAAAACGCCCCTAATAACCCTTAAACTGAATCGGCTCTAAAACAATCGTAATCGCTTCTTTTACACTTCCCCCTCCCCTCACCAACATCTCCCTATATTTTCCTCGCTTCGCCCATTATCCGCCCCTTTGCATATTCCCTATCCATTCCCCTACCATCCTAATTCCCTACCTCACTACTCTACCTCCCTAAACTCCTGTTGCCGCTGCTGTATTCACCTCCGCCACCCGCCTTGTCGCTCCTGCTCCTGCTCCTGCTGCTCCAACCCTCCCTGCCCCTCCTCATCTCTCCTCTCCACCACATCCATCCTTCCCCTCTCTCTCTTCTGTTCCTCTCTTCTTTCCTTTCCTCTTCATCTATTTCTATCTCTCCTTATTTTTAATCTAATTTACTCGCTTTTATCACTTAATCTATATAACATCTACTAAATACCCTAACTCGGAAACTTTTCCTATTGCCACTATATCTTCTCTCTTCTTCCCTTTACCTCGGCCTATACCCTTCTCTGCAATAACCTCTGTTGTTTATTGTTCTCCTCTATTATAAACGGCTGACTCTAATAAAACTCTCTTATTAACCTATTCGTTTCTGTACACCCTAACCCCTACTTGCTCTAAAACTGTCTTACGAATCCCTCTATTAAATTTACTTTAACTCTCTGTTCTACTAACCTCCTATCTATCCCTATGCTACTCTATTCTTGCTTCCCTATACTAATCCTAACAACCTTGCTATAAATACCCTCGAAACTAACAATCTTTTATATCTGCTGTCTAATCTCCTCCGTATCTATTATCTTCTTATTGCTTGTATACACACGTTATACCATTCGCTATACTAAACACAACCTAAATACTTCTTCAACTATCTCCTTTGCCTACTACCTCTTAGTTCTCTAATACTGTTGTATATTGTGTCGGCTCTGTCCTTCGCCTACCGCCGTCTATATACCGCATCGCATTATCTACTACCCTATATACCTCTATCACTATTCTGCGTCGGTAAACTTAAACTCTACCTACTGTATGCACGTCCAACACGGCCTGCCTCGTCTTACTACTGTTGCTTAAATACCCACTATGCATTATTGTACTGTACCTTAACTCTATCCTTATCCTTATTACTACTGCTGTTCTTGCTACTCTCTCTTTACTTGCTCTATATTTTTCTTTACTTCTCTTTCTATTTTCTTTACTTCTCTTTCTATTTTCTTTACTTCTCCTTCTTTCTCTTTATCTTTTGCTTCTTATGTCCTTCTCTATAAACTTCCTTATCTTTCTCTCTCTTTCTTCTTCTACCTATCTTCTATTCCCTTTACTATACTCCTCTTAAATTATATCGGGTTTCTTTTATTCTTCTTTCTTTTCTAACATCTCTTTTTAATATTATTGAAACATAATCTCTTATATCTTTTTTATTTATATCTTCTTCTTATGACTCTACTTTTATATAAACTTAATCTTTTCTTCTATCTTCTTATTAATGTATTCCTAATAACTTGCTCTGTCTTCTACTACAATCCTAATCCTTAAATCCTACTTAATTCTATGCTTGATTTCTTTCTTAAACACTATCTAATATATACTACAAACTATACCTGTTTTACCTACCTCATCTATCGATTATGAATCTCACCAACTTTATACTCTCTCTTTTCGAATCTTTCTTTTCTTTGCTTTATACCTGCATACTTATTTTTAACATAAATAACTCTTCTTTAAACTTTTGCTCTTACTATACCCTTACTGTGCTTATTACTCTTACTACTGTTACTATCTTTGCCTCTATTATAATTACTCTTGCTTCTACCACGGCTACGGCTGCTATTCTTGTAACTTTTCCTTCTATCGCGACTATCACTCTTACTGTCTATTCAATTACGGTTACGGGTTCTACTATTGCAACTCCCGCTGTTCCTGCCGTCCTTGCTGCTTTTAACATGCTCGTTATTACTCCTACGGCTACTACTACACCTGTGTTTACTGCCGCTTCTACAAATATCGCCACTGCGGCCCCTACGCTTCCTATTCTTGCTATCCACTCCGTCCTTGCTGCTCTCGCCATTCCAGCTGCTCCTGCTGTCCTCGCTGCTCCTGCTCTCGCTAATTACGCTCCTACTATTTCCGCCCTTACTGCTCTTACTCCTGCAGCTTTTACTCTTAATGCGCCTACTCCTACGGTTACTGCTCTTATTGCTGCTACTCTTAATGCTCTAGCTCTCACTGCTATTGCTCTCGCTACTCTCGCTATTCTTGCTACTACTACTGTCCCTGCTGTCGCCAACCTCGCTTCTATCGCTATCCTTACTGCGACCACTCTCCCTGCTCCTATTATTTTCGCTGCTTGTAACACCCTCGTTGCTGCCGCCTTTAAAGCTCCTACCCTTGCTACTCCTGCTATTCTTACTGCTCCTGCTCCTACGGCTCTTACTTCTACGTCCTGCTCTTGCTACTCTTACTCCTACCGCTCTTACTCCTCCGCATTCCGCAATCCTCCCTATTACTGCTTCTGCTCTCGCCACTTCCTCTATCTCTACTATCCCCGTCCTTCTTGCTGCTCTCGCTTTCCCCGCTGTTCCCGCTGTCTCTACTGCTCTCTTCTGCCCCTTACCTCCTACGCCTCCTCCACCTGCGGTAACTGCGGTTTCGGCGGCCGCTACCGCTCCTCTTGTCGCTGCTCTTACTACCCTCGCTACTTTCGCTTTCCTTGCTGCTCTTAATATCTTCGCTATCAATCCTACGGCTTCTGTTCTCGCTGCTCCTGATACTCTTACTATCTCTACTGTCCTTACTTTGTCCCTTGTCCTTGTAACTTGCACTGCTCTTAATATTCTTATTACTACTCCTACTACCCCTGCACCTGTTGCCGCTTCTGCCCCTGCTATCCTTGCTGCTTATAATATCCTTACTTCTACCTCTTACCTCTTACAGCTTATATACACCTCCGGCTACTGCTATTGCTACTGCTACTCTCCTACTTTCGCTATCCTCGCTACTCTTACTGTCCTTACTATCCTCGCTGTTCTTACTATCCTCGCTGTCCTCATTATCCTCGCTGCTTCCGCTGTCCTTACAATCCTCGCTGTCCTCGTTGTCCTCGCTGCTTCCGCTGTCCTTACAATCCTCGCTGTCCTCGTTGTCCTCGCTGCTTCCGCTGTCCTTTCTACCCTTACTGCCCTTACTATCCTCGCTGTTCCCGCTGTCCTTGCAATCGCTACAATTAACTTAATAGTTAATTCCCTTGCCGTTCGCCCCTTTCTTGCGCTGCCCTTGTTGCTCTTACTGTCCTCGCAATCATCGCAATCACCTTAATTACCTTAATTGCCTCTATCCTCGCGGCTACACATCCTGCTCTTACTGCTCTTGCTACTCTTACTTCTATCGCGCCTGCGGCTCCTGCTTTCCTACTCTCGCTATCCTCGCTTCTCTCACAGCTGATCCCGCTATCCCTACTATCCCCGCCGTCCTCGCTGCTCTCGCTGCTATCGATATCCTCGCTTCTGCTCCTCACTCCCCACCGCTCCTACTACGCCTGCGGCCGCTATAACTACTTCTGCCCCTGCTCTTGCTTTCCCTACTGCTCTCGCTGTCCCTGCTGTCCCCCCACTGCTCGCGCTACTCTCGCTGCTTCTCACTTCCTACCGCTGCTACGGCTTCTACAACTCCTTTCGCCGCTGCGGCTCCTGCTCTCGCTGTCCTTACCGTCGTCGCTGCTCTCGCTACTCGCTCTGTTCTCGTTACTCTCGCTATATGCGCGGCTCTCGATGCTCTCGCTGCCAACGGTACCTATCATGTCGCTGCTCTTATTTCTCTCGCCTCTCTCGCTCCCTACGCTCTCGCTACTTGCCATCTCGTTGCTCTCGCCTGCCTCGCCTGCCTCGCCTGCCTCGCTCTCGCTACTTGCCATCTCGTTGCTCTCGCCTGCCTCGCCTGCCTCGCTCTCGTTGCTCTTGCCGCTCTTGCTGCTCTCGCTCTTGCTGCTCTCGCTATCGGAGCTACTCTCGCCGTCGTCACGACCCTCGCTTTTCCTCCCTGCTCAAGCTGCTATTACTGCTTTCGCTACCTGCCATCAAGTTGCCCTCGCTGTCCTCGCCATCCTCGCCATCCTCGCCATCCTCGCCGTCGTCGCTGCCCTCGCTATCGCCACTATCGCCACTGTTGCAGCTATTGCTCTCGCTACCAACGCTGCCTGCGCTCTTACTGCTCTCGCCGCTCTCGTTACCTTCTCTGCCCTCGTCTTTGTCGTTGCTCTCATTGCTCTCGCTGTTGCCGCTGCTTTCGCTACCTCTAATATCTTTACTACCCTCGCCTTCGTCACTACTCTCGCTGCTCTCGCCTTGATCACTGCTCTCGCTGCCCTCGCCTTCGTCGCTACTCTTACTGCTGCTACTATCGTCACTGTTGCTGCTATCTCTCTTGCTGCTAACCCTGCCTACGCTCTCGCTGATCTTGCTGCTCTTGCCTTTATCGCTGCTTACACTATCCGACCTACTCGAGCTGTTGGAGCTACCCTCGTCAACGTTACAACTCTCTATATTTCCTCTACTCGCCTATTAATCTTGTAATCCAACAAAACTCTCCTGCTAAGTTATTGCTCTCAACCGTCTCTAACAATCGCTTTTTTCCTAAAAACTCAAACAACGTCGGCCCTGCTCCTGAATTACTAACCCCGAACTCCTCTAACCGCGCCGTCCATCGGTTTCCTACCTCGCTCCGCCCTAATGCTATACTTAATAACCCGCCTATTAATACCCCTCTATACTGGCAATCCCCGTCTTGGACTCTCTGATATCGCCCAAAACTATTCCTTTCCCACCGATTGCATATCTCCTGCGGCACTCCACACCAAAAACAGCCCGAATAACGCTCAAACTTAATTGTCTCTTCCATCCTCTTAATCGACTCCTTGATCCGCTGGCTCTCCTGTCGCCAACATTGCCGTACGTCGTGTGCGCTCGATCCTTGCCCTACCGCCTCGCATAACCCACACCGGTTTATCCATTGCGCCAGCTGCCTACGCAGCCACTCGACGTCGGCGAACTCCTGCTGCCGCTGCTGTATCAATCTCTGTCGCGGGCCGCCTTGCTCTCGTTGCTGCTGATTAAACGCCTGCCGCGCCTCTTCTTGCTCCCTCTCCAATGTCTCCGCCTCTTCTTCGTTGCTGCTGCCGCCCTCGGCCACCTCCACCACCTCCATCTCCTCCACCTCCTCCACCTCCTCCACCTCCTCCATCTCTTCCATCTCCTCCTCCATCTCCTCCTCCATCTCCTCCTCCATCTCCTCCTCCTCCATCTCCTCCTCCTCCATCTCCTCCCCGTCGGCTCTCATGCATACGTCACACCTCTCCTCTCCCTCCTCGCACCGAGCTCGCTCGGCCTCGCGCCTGTCTAAATACCCGTCCAACATTACCCGTCTACATGTCGCCGCCTCGTCTATGCCTTCGACGTATGCTCGCACCAACCGCTGCTCCGCCTCCCCCTGCTTGTCATCCGCCGCTCGCTGCTCGCCGTCCTGCACCATCATGATGGCCTCGCTCCGCTCCCCGTCTCGCCCGGCTCGCCCGCTCTCCTGCGCGTAATCCAACACGCTAAACGGCCAATCCATGTGGACAATGCACCGGATATCGGGCACGTCCACTCCCATGCCCAACGCGCTGGTTGCCACAATCACCCGCTGCTTGCCGCCCATGAACTCCTCCAACATGCTTGCCTTGCCAACCGCGTGGTGATGATACGCATGGCACTTGAGCTTCTCGGCTAACCCCTTGACCTTTGGCACTGAGTTGCCGTACACTACAATCTTGCCGCTCTTATACTTTCGGACCTTCTGCTGTACCATCGCCAACACCGTTGCCTCTACCTCCTGTCTCTTCCTCTCCTTCTCTACCCTTACCACCCGGTACGCTATGTTGCTCCGTGCTGTTGGTGCCCTAAACATTCTTACCTGCCCACGCTCAAAATGCATTCGCCGGAATAACTCGTCCTCCTCGCTGGGTGGCAACGTTGCTGTTAACATGACCATCTGCGTCTCTACAGCCACTAGCTTACCTAGCTGCTGCATCTGCTTGCGGAACGTGTACTGCCGGTTTAACACGATATGGCACTCGTCGATAATAATCCGATCTAGCTGCCGCGTCGCTCGTAGCCGGTTTAAAAACGTTGCAAATTCCTCTCCAACTGCCGACTCGGGCGTCACTAACACCACCGCTGCTGCGTCTGGCGGACGCCGACTCTGCCACTCTACGCACGATATCCCTAGCTTCTTGCACCGCTGTGCCATGTCGCCACGCAACGCGATCAACGGCACTACCACCACCGTCGTGCCGCCCTGCTCTGCCCACGCCGGCAACATGAACAACAAGCTCTTGCCTGCCCCCGTCGGCATCACCGCTACTACGGGACTCTCGCCTGCTGTGATGGCTTTGATCGCTGCCTCCTGCACCCCCCGGAACTTGGCCTCCTCGCCCATCATGCGCTTCAGCTGCGCTCTCGCGTCCATCTTCCTCAGCCGCTGCCACCGATCCACCCTTGCCTCGTCTGCCTCGCTCTCAAACGGCGCTCTCTTCCGCTTGCTGCTTCTTCTCTGGTCGTCCAAGCCTGCCTGGAAGCCCAAAAATCTATGCCAATCCGTGCTCGATGCCCGGAACTGCTGCCGCCTATCCGCCACGGCCCCTGACTGCTCCATGATCCCTCGCGCGTATACCAGTCCCGCCACGTGCGACGTATGGCCCGCCTGCTCGTCGGCAATCGAATCTCCTGCCTGCTCCTCAGCCCACTCCTTATTCTCCTCGCCCTCATCTGCCTGGAACGCTGTCGATCCACGCAAAAACCGCCGGCTGATGCCAATCGCCATCTCCCGGTACCCGGCAAACGTCCACTCCTGGCCCATCGCGATCCGGCTCTCGCGCTTCAACGCCTCCCGCAGCCGATCGGTCGTCCACTTGCGGCCGCTGGGGTCTGCTGGCCACATATGCGACGAAACTGCCTCCTTCTCCCACACCAACGCCTCGAGCCGCTGCTGGAACGGCAACACCAGCCACATATACCACACTACCAGCTCGCCCACCTCGCGCGGCAAATATCGATGGATAATCTTGACGTCGCCGCTGACTTTGTATCCCTTGTGGTACCGTGTCACAAACACCACCATGCCGTCCTCGATGAATATATTGTGTCAGCCCTCAGGGGGTGTGTCAACTAGAATGTTCTACTATCGTCACAGCTACGTAACACACTGCTGATCTGGAATGCTCCAGATACTCTACTTCATGTATATAGTCGCTCTCTGCAACTCTCTCAATAGAACAACCTTCTCTCTCATCTCTCCTCTGATCCAACAGTTATGAGCCCGGTATCCCCGCAATAAGCTGCGATATTCAAACGAGATTGTTCACTCCATTCACACAGTTCACGCTGTTGTATACGCTGTTCTTGTGTCTTGTTGTAGCGTTGAAACAAGGTGTCTCACGCTCTCTTTTTGAGATCTATTCTCACGTCCTTTGAGATCACTTCTCGAAGCTTCTCTGCCGCTTAGCAAGGCAGCTCTTTTGGCCATCATGGCATCCTCGAGCGCTCGGGACGATCAAGTTGTCAGTCGCGCATCAGTTATCCTCGAGAACCAGAGCGATTGGAAGCTCTGGTACTCCTTGAAGAAGGAGTTCGCCACCGTCAAAGGTGTGTGGGAATACTGCGATCCTTCCACAAACAAGCTACCTCCAACTGTCGATGACGAGCCATCAGACACTGCTTCAGACAGTGCGTGGAGGAGGTGGGAGATCAAGACGAATGCTCAGAAGGCTACCCTCAAGGCTATAGGAGAGGTTAACCTTGAAATCACACGGACGGTAGCTCGATCAAAGCTGCATCTTATTACCAACCTAGATCTGGACGTACGATTACGTCTTAGAACACTTCAGGATCACTTTCGGATCACTAATCAACAGCAAATTCTAGAGCTTTCTTCGCAATATGCTGCTATTCAGCAGAAGCGGAGGAACCAGAACGTTGATACGTGGCTAAACGAATATTCTCGAATTGCGTCTCTCTGCCAATCAGAAGATATGGCTGAGATGAAAGGGACACGTCCACAGTGGGCCTTCATACAGGCTGTTGAAGCCCAAGGAGATGCTGACTGGTCTAACCAGCATTTCACTCTAATGATTGGCTGTGAGGAGGACAAAAAGGACCCTCCAACACTTGAAGCTTTGATTAACCGATACCGACGATGGATCGCGACGAAGCGTACCCACACGAAGACTCTTGGCAGCTTTGCAGCCAAGGACAGCACCCAGGCCACCCAGGCTACTCTAGCTATCACCGACACAAGGCCAAACAACCGTCCGCAATGCGTCTGTGGCCTCTATCACAATATCTTAGAGTGCTACACTCTAAACGAAACGGCAGAAGGCCGTCCAGAAGGTTTTAGACCAAATCGAACAAGACTCAGCACAGTTCGTACTGCTTTTAAGGATCGCGAGCTCTTGAAGAAGATCAAGAAGCTCTACAAGGATAACAACGTCCGATGGACGTTCGATACAGCACAAAACTCCGATCGATCTGAGAAGAAGACCGAGAATAAGACCGAGAATAAGACCGATAGACCCACTTCAGCATCCAGAGGCCGACGACCTTACGCTGATCGAATCGACGACAATGACTCGAACGGAGACTATTACGCAAACAATGCGTTTCACTTGGCTCAGATTACAACACCAAAAGGTGATACTCTGCTCGACAGATGGATCGTTGATCCTGGTTCCAACGTCCATATCTGCAACTCGACCTATTTCAACTGGCGTACGACGTCAAATGCCAAATCAACCGACGTTATCTTCGCAGGCGCAACTAGCTATCAGGTTGCTGCCTGGGGGAGGTGATCATCAATGTTAATCGAGGCAATCAGAAGAAGGATATACTCCTGACGCATGTCGCGTACGTACCAGGTTTTCTCACGAACCTCTTCGCCCTTGGACGCTGCCGACGCTCAGGCATCCACTTCGATTCAGGGCGCAACATCCTCTACAAAGAGAGGATCTCCAATGTTGTAGCCAACCTTGAATACAGTCATGGCCACTGGCTGCTCGATGCGAAGGAGGCTGATCGCCCTCCTCGCCATGAGCTTCTCAGCATGGCTGCAAGATCGAGCCAGGAGAAGGCTCCTCAAACTGTCACTGCGATGCGAGCGCATCAACTGCTCGGACACCCAAGCTATCAGGCACTTGAACACCTTCAAGATGCAACTACTGGCCTCAAGATAGGCACAAACGGAAAAGGAGATCCATGGACAGACGATTGTGTATCGTGTATTCAAGGCAAGATGAAGGAAGACATCAGTCGCCGTCCTCGCGCTGATAAAGCCTGTCGACCTTTCTATCGCATTTCAATCGACATTATCCAACTTCAGGAACATGGCGCAGTATGTTACAACGGTGACGTATGGGCATTGCATGCAGTGTGTGAGTACACGAAATTTCATGAGATCTGTACTCTCAGGAGTCGACACAAAGCTACTGTTGTTCCTGCTATTATTCGACTCATCAACAAGATTGAAAGAGTATACGGCTACCAGGTAGCTATAGTCTTCATGGATGGAGACGTTGGGTATGGCAGAGCTGAGGCACACCTCGGTTCCTCTGCTCAAGAAGAGCTATCATCAGCAGGTATTAAGGTAGAAATGAGATCACCTGATACTCCAGCACAGCTGGGGGGTGCGGAGAGAGCTGGAGCCGTGATTGTTACAGTCGCCAGAGTCATCCGTATCCATGCTGGTCTACCTAAGGCACTAGCTAATGAGCTAGTCTGTACTGCGGTAAGACTCCTCAACGTCACTCCGACAAAGGCTCTTGAATGGCGTACGCCACAAGAGATGGTCACTGGCATTCGACCAGATCTATCACGACTCCATATCATTGGAAGCCGTGGATTCATACTTGACAAGCATCTCCTAAGAGGGGATAAACTGGAGAAGCGCACCTTTGAAGGATTCCTTATTGGATACGACGCTTCGAACATCTATCGAGTCTGGATACCTACCACGAATCGAGTTATCCGTGTACGAGATGTACGCTTCATTGATGAGCTTTACAAGGAGAAGCCATCAACAACACCCGTGGAGCCTCGCATTATCGAGACGGTCCACATTCCTGAGGAGGAATACGATGGAGATACCATTGTCGTGGCGCAGCCTGTACGACAACGACAGGAAGCAATCACTACGCCTGTCCTACCACTAGATCATGTATCTGAAAAGGAGTATGATAGTGACACTATTGCAGTGTATCAGAAGCCTGTTCGCCAACTCCTCTCTCCATCTCCTACACCCGCTTTCGAAGGACAAGATCGAAGTCCTTCTCCTGATCCAGTTGAACAACAACTACTGCAGGAGTCCTCTGCTTTGATGGACTCATCTCCACACAGGACACCTGGGGGGTGGAACAACTACGACGACGACGCTGAGATCTACATACCAGATCGACATCAGAACAATGCTCCGCAACGACGAGACCCGAATCTCTCACAGGACAACATCATCACTGGCAGACGACGTCGCCAAGCGCACTACATCGAGGCAGCCCCTGACCTTTCTAAGTACTTTGCTTTTTCTGCTACGATTGCGCAAGCAAATGATGCTATCTCAGCTGCATCACAACCAACGCGATCTGATCCTACTCGCATTCATCGCGATGATCTTCCGCCTCCACCACGTCACTGGAAAGAACTGAAACGTCACGCTCATGGAAAGCAATTTGAAGCTGCTGCTTACGCAGAATTCAACAGCTGCTGGAAGAAAGGCACCTTTGCCAAACCAGACATCACAGCAGACACAACAGATGCTGTACCCTTGATGTGGGTATTCACCTACAAATTTGATGAAGATGGATATCTTCTCAAATACAAGGCTCGAATTGTCGTCCGAGGAGATCTGCAGGATCAGTACGGCGATACGTACGCAGCTACTCTTGCTGCTCGCCTCTTCCGAGCTCTTATGGCTCTTGCATGTGCTTTCAACCTTAACGCAATGCAATACGATGTGCCAAACGCGTTCCTTAACGCTACACTTAATCGTCCTCTACATGTACGAACTCCGGATGGATTCCAGGATAGATACGGCCAGATTCTTCGACTTCTGCGCGCCCTGTATGGCCTGAAGGAAGCTCCACGCTTGTGGGCTATACACCTCCAAGCTTCACTGCGAAAGCTTGGGCTACACCCTGTTCAAGGGTTCCCATGCCTTTGGATGAACGATCGGATAATCCTGTTCTTCTACGTGGACGATATCATCATCCTCTATCACCCCGACTACCAAGAAGATTTCGAGAAGCTCGAACGACAGCTTATTAAGCTATATAGCCTGCGCCAAATGGGCAACGTTAAATGGTTCCTCGGTATTCGAGTTGAGCGAGTTCTTGCTAGCCGCCAGCTCTACCTAGTCCAGGATGCGTTCATCAACAAGGTCTGCACTGAGTTTGACCTTATCCGCTCTGATGGAAGATACCCTTCCACGCCTCTCTCCTCTACGTCGAGGCTATTACCCTACGATGGAGTGTCTGATCCTTTGCTTACGAAAACCTATCAACGCCTTGTTGGCAACCTAGCGTACATTGAGATCATGACGCGTCCTGACGTCGCTCACGCTCACTCAATCCTTTCACGGTTCCTGATCAATCCAGGACCAGTTCACCTCTCGGAGATCAAGCACGTGTGGCAATACCTGTACGGTACTAGGTATCTGGCCATCAGTGCTCGAGGGGTGAGCCTACCCAGACGTTTGCAACAAAGATCAACTCAACACTGCCTACGTTCTTCGGTGCTGCTGATGCCTCATTCGGAGACGATGTAGAGACTCGTCGATCATCTGCTGGATACGTTTTTATGCTGTACGGCATGCCTGTTGACTGGAAGGCTACCGTACTTCGATCAGTAACCCGCTCTACTACTGAAGCAGAGCTCTACGCTCTCTCTGCTGCTGGCGTTGAATCGCAATACTGGGATCGCTTCTGCCGCAACATTGGCTTCACGCTTCACACCAAGAAGGCTCTCTGGTGTGACAACGCTCAGACTGTACGCCTCGTACAAGGCGATTCTGATCGAATTCAAACCAAGCTTCGTCACGTCGACATTCATCAAATGTGGCTCCGCCAAGAGGTGGAAGCTGAAAGGATCACTGTTGAGTGGAAGCCTACTGCTGAGATGCCTGCTGACGGCTTCACTAAGCTACTTCCTCGTCAGAAACACGAGAACTTTGTCAGACAGCTGGGCATGAAGGACATCCGTCATCTCATCGTCAAGGACGTGCCATGTCCTGTGCCTCATCCATAGTTTAGTCTGCATCTCTTTCAATTTGTTTTTGAGGTATCCATCTAATATGGAAACCTCAGGGGGTGTGTCAGCCCTCAGGGGGTGTGTCAACTAGAATGTTCTACTATCGTCACAGCTACGTAACACACTGCTGATCTGGAATGCTCCAGATACTCTACTTCATGTATATAGTCGCTCTCTGCAACTCTCTCAATAGAACAACCTTCTCTCTCATCTCTCCTCTGATCCAACATATTGCGATGCCCCCCTTGCACTGTGTTGCTATGCCGTACGCTCAGTAGCTCTGGCCCTCGCGCTGGCTGCCCACCCGTTATATGCATTAACACCGCCAGCTTCTCGCGAAATTCTACCACCCGGTCCATGTATCGCTCTATTGCCTGTCGGTCTACCCCTGACTGCGTCCCGGGCTTCATGAACCGACTCCGGATGCTGGCGCTCTCGCCTACCCGCTCAAATAACCACCTCTCGCCGTTGACGGGCATGTTTGTGCGATGATCCTTCAAAAAGTTCCATCCTGGCCGCTCGTCGGTTGGGTTGTCACGTATGCTCTCCCATGGCACTGCCGGCACCGGCGCTGCCTTGCTGCTAAACATTAACTCCTCTGTTAATAATCGCCGGCTCTCGCTAGCCAGCCCATGTACCATGCCGCGGAACTGCGCCATGCTAAAATGCAGCTCTTTGTACAGCAGCTCGTCGCCGTTCGTCCACTCTACATGCCCGCGGGTTGTAGTGTTTAGACTCCGCAACAATCAATTCAATCCGGTCACTCTCCTAGACCCACTTACCTATCTAGGTAGGGCTTAAACTCCTATAGGTAACTACTAGGCTTAAAGCGGTAATCAATCAATCCAATCTGAACCTTCTAGGACCCACTTAATTGATTGTTGCGGACTGTGGTAGTGTTGTAATGGATCTTCAATCCATACGTCCGCAAATCCAACATCCACTGCATGGGGCTATGGCTGCCGCGCACCATGAACCGGTCCATCATCTTCTGCACTAACTGCAAACACCCCTTGGGACGCCGTCGCTGGCTTGGCCCGCTCTCGTACGCGCTGTCATCTAAGTCGTCGTCTGTCTCATCGCCGCTATCCTCCTCGGGCCCTGACATTTCTAGTCCCTTCTGCACGACCATAAACCGAGCGATCTTGATCACCGCCGATAATATCGGCGGGTACTGCTCCGGCCCCTTCCATCCGTCCTCCTTGACGCCCAGCACCGCCAACGCGCACACCAGCGGGCTGTCATACTCTCTACGGGTGATGCGGTGGTTAAGTAATGCAATGCAAAACTCCAAACACGCTTTCTGTATCTTAGACAACTTCTTAGGCTCGGGGCCTTCTCCCTGACCTGGCTCTTCCTCAGCTACCTCTATCGCCTCGTCTATGTCGTCCATCATCTCCTCGTCCAGCTCTTCTCTCTCTTCGTCCATATCCTCGGCTTCATCTTCTTCGTCTCCCTCTATGCTCCGCTTTGCCTGTTCGATTAACACCTCCCATGCCTCTCGCTGCCGGCGCGTAAACCGATACTTGGGCTCTTCCACCCGTGCTCTTTCTGTGTGCGTGCAAAAAACATTAACATCTGCTGCCACGGTCGTGTGTGCTTGACAATGGCGTTCTTGTCCATATACGGCTGTAACGGCTGGAACCGGGTTTGGTGCATCTCTGTGCGAATTGCCTCCAACCGTATAAACACGCCAATCCGGTCAATAATGGATGCCTGGCTGAACCGCGCCAATCCATCCATGGCTGCCCAAATCGCTGCTTCCACCGGCTCGGCCTGCTGCTCCTGCCTGGCATCTGGCTCTGCCACGGGCTCCTCGATGCACGCTAACAAATCCGGCCTCTCCATGCCCACTAGGTACGGCAACCACTGCGTCCGCTCCAGCCATGGGTTCACCTCGTCGCGCTCGCCCTCCTGGATCGTCGTCTGCGCCCGCTTCTCGATGTCTGCCCACGCCTTGGCCATCTGCTCGCCCACTCGCGCCCATGCTGCTGCCCCGTCTACGGGCACGATTTCGGGGCCTTCTCCATCCTGGCTGGGTGCCTGGACCTCAAAGTACTGCGATCCATGCCGGCTGCTGAATAATCGCTGGCAATGGACCAGCCGGTACCCCTTATCCATATGTGCCTGCACGCTCTTCTGCCTGGTTCGACTTGGCCGCCCTCGCTTCTTCCCTGCTGACCATCCTTGATGGTCCTTACGCCAATGCTTTCGTATAGCCTCCTTACTTCTTGCTACATAATAGCAGCAGCTGGAGTCAAATTGGCATAACATCCCGTCTGTATACACTGGCAATTGCCGCACAGGCTTTGGAGCACCAGTCGGCACCTCGAGCTCACTAGGGTACTGGACTAACCCAGCCCAGCTGCGAACCTGCTGTCCAACTGCCTCAGCCTCCTTGTAACTAACCTTATGCTGCTTCTGTAGATGGCCCTCAATCTGATCTGGCCATACTGCATATCTGCACTCTCTGCATGCCGCTACGCTGTGCTCAGGCACATGCTCGAAATACTGGCACTCGATGCTAGGTTTAGACATGTTGAAATATCGACGCCTACCTGTTCTACTCGGCTTCTTATATACACGCGCTGTTGATCGCTCTCTCGGTGCTTACTCCGGCGGCGCGCGCGCGGCGGGGTGCCGAGCCTCGCGACCTCCTGACCCCCCAGACGCGTAACCCTAACCAAGAACACCAAACCCTAAGCTCCTGAACCACATAGTCTGCTGCGCTGTAAATTCGTCAGATTGTGCGTCTACGTATGCTGAGTTATATGTCTAAATTTGGAGTAATTTCGACTATAGACTAAAAATGGGATGTACTCCTGAAGTTTAATGGGATAAACCCCTGGTTCTAGTATATACCCGCCATACGCGTACTTCTCAGCACTAACAAAAAAATGGTATATTATAACGTACCATTGAGCGCCCTGGGTTAGAGATTAGATTGTTGAGAGAGTGTGTGTAGGTGTCTGAGTGATGTCCGATGGGATCCTTCGCGATCCCATATGGTTTCCACTGTCCGAGCGCCCTTCGGGTCCGTTCATTCCCACTTGCTCCACCACATCCCTCCCTCGCTCAGGAGGAAGGCCCCCTCTTCCTCATCCACAACCGAAACCCACTCAGACAGGCCGTGAACTGCCTCTGCATACTAAGTATATCCTTAACGCCTACCCTTCCCTCCATACCCTCTCCGATTCCTTCTCAGACAATTTTTCCTAACAAATGAAATATTCTACTCCGCATGTATATCCCAGTCTGCTCTTTTCCTCCTTCTTTGGGCCCTATTTGCAATCTATTGCCCTCTTCTCTTCCGACCCCTCTATGATGCTGTTGCCTAGGCGGTGCCCCGCTTTTCTGAGCAGCTATCGGACCCTGGTTTTCGCGCACCATCGCAGCAAACATTCTACCAAGTAACGACACCAACAACGCCTCGCCACACTCCTTCGCTGCTGATCGCTGTTGTGTCGCATTCACCGCGTTGTTGCCTTCTCTTACTGCTTCCTACGTTTCTTCTCCCTCTCTTCTTATGGCGCGCCGAACAACCTTCGGTTCGGAGTCTTCCAGCCTAGAGCCATCGCATGCGCCCGCCTCACGTTCGCCTGCCGCTGAGTCAGCGCGTGCCGAACCCCACTCAGCGCTCGTCGCTCCCCAGGATCTAGCCGCTGCTCCTAATCGCAAGAAGCGGAGCCAAGACCACGTCGAGGGTGATGCCCTAGTTCTTGCCGCCGCTCCCTTAACCGTCACTCCACCCTCAGCAACTTCTTCCGCCGTTCCCATTGGCATCCACTGGCCGAACGTCTCTCGCGCTGAGGATCCCCCAAAGACAAAGAAGAAGGTCATTCCTGGTGGCGCGGGCTATCGGTTCAACAAGCTCTACGACTATCCTTCATCATCTTCAGCTAAGCCGCTTATTCTGGACTTCCGTGGGTTATTTTCCCTTTTCTTTCTATTGCCGAACATCCTTCTGACATTCTCTTTGCATAGTACGTGAGCACGCGAGCCGAAAGATCTCCGTGAAGTTCCTGAAGGAGCTTCAGGCTGTCCTCGTGGAGTGCAGCGATGGTGGTATACTCTTAGGCCCTCGCATACGGGTGTTTGCTGTCCGCCCTGGCGATGACCCCTCAGCTGCTGTTCACCATCGCAAGTCGCTGCAAGTAAATCCTCATCTTCAAGTTGACTTGCAGCCCGGTTTCCGAACCGTTGGCGAGTACTTTCGCCTATCGAATAAGACTAAGCGGCAGCTGTACGAACCGCATATCCAGTCCCTCCTTAGCTCTTATGCTTACGGTACTAAAACTCGCGGTTTCTCTTCTGCTGAAGCCGATGACCTCTCAGATGTACACGAGGAGGCATGTGGTCGCTGTGCAAAAGCTGGTGTAAAGCTTGCCCATGAGACTTGTTCTCAGGTCTACCGTGGTACAAAGCTCCTATACGACGGCTTGTGTAATAACTGCTTGTATGCTGGCGGCACTCAGGCTTGCTCTTTTAGACGTAAGTTTCCGAAGATCCCTCAGATCTTTCGTTCCTCGCCTTTCTTGACTCTTGCTAACTTTCTCTTTTTTTTTTTTTTAGGAACTGACGTTGTTGCCCGGGGTGTGAAAGCCTCTGGTGCCACTGAAGGCCTTTCGGTATCGAACATCCTTGGTCTTCCTGCTATCGGACCCAATGCTCAGGCCCTTACTCGCTCCGCTCTGTCTTTCGCGCCAACTCCGAGCACTCCTCGGAAAGACAAGGCTTCTTTTGTATGGGGTTCCGGAAGCAACGCCCACCGCTATGGTGATCACCTAATTGCTATCCATAAGGGCGAGTCAGTTTTGTACCAGCCTTCTCTGTCTTCTGATGCCTCATCTTCTGCTCCTTCTGATGGGGATTCGTCTTCTGATTCCGCTGAAGATGAGGATCTCGAGGAAGATCTAACTCCTCAGATGAGGGCGCCGAAGCGGGTTCGGAGACATTCTCCAGCAGCTGAGCCTACGCCTACTGCTCCTCTATTCCGTCGCTCCGCTCGCCTCGCTCAAGTCCCGATAGTTAATCTTGAGTTGTCTGATGATGACTCGGTGGATGGTGACAACGATATTGAGATGATAGACTCTGGGGATAATCATGATAAGGAATTTGCCAATGCAGCTGCTTCTAGTGCCGAAGATAGCTCAGATAGTTAGGGCTCCACCACGGTGTATGTTGCGCTCTGGCTTGGTGTCTGGCTGATATTCATGTAGAATAGTTGTCTTTCGAGTTCTTCCAGTCCTTGTCTGAGGGCACATCGAGAGCGCATTCGTTGCCCCTTTTTCTCTCGTAGTAATCACATCCTTGCTATTGCCATCCATCCTGCATCTTATCCTGTGCCCGACTTCTACTTAGCTTGCTCGGTGTTAGCTGTGCTCGACAAACTCCTACATCCCTCCCTCGCTCAGGAAGAAGGACCCCTCTTCTTCACTCTCATCTGAGAACCTCTCAGACTGCCGCTGATAACCCGCCACGTATTTTCTACATCCCGCCTAGTACTAGCTCTTCTTTTTGCTCTCCATCCTGTCGCCCTGCTCTTTTGCATCTTACTCAACTGCTCGAATTCCGCTCAGCACACCCATAGCGGGGTAGCTTGGGCTGTGCGCCAATGTTTTGATTTTCGCGTGCGAAAGGGTCTCAGCTACCCCGCGCCTACGTCACCCACTTCTCTGCCCGTCTACTCTGTTTCGTCGTTTTCTCTTACTTCTTCACTCTATTCTCTCTCCACCAGCTGCAGAATGTCGCTCAACCCGCTTACCGCGCTCCGCACGAGCCTCAGCGAACGGTTCGCCGCTCGCTCAGCTGACGCCGAAGACCACTCAGTCGCTCTTGATGAGCTTCCCGGCGGCCAGTCGCCTCGGAACTTCGAACCCAAGACTCCTAATCCTAAGCGCATCGCTGGCCGCTCACCGGAGCTCAGCGGTTTCGATTTCAACGATCCTGAAATACCTGATACCTGGGAGGCTATCGCTCGCGCCGATTCCTTCTTAGTCTCTCCAGCCGCCTCCCCTCAAGATGCCTCTTCTGAGTCTGAGACCGGTGGCCAGCAGCTCCCTCCCATCGTCGCCACCATGCCCTCTCCTAGCCGGAAGAAGGTTATCGCTGGTGCGCTTGGCGACCAGCAATCAGAGCTGTATGACTATCCTAAGTTGCCATCTAGCAAGGAAGTCATTCTATCCTGGCGTGAGAACTTTTCTTTTCTTTCTCTTGTCGAATATCCTTCTAATATCTTAGCTGCATAGTACGTGAGCATAGCGATGACGCTATCTCTGTGGAGCTCCTGCAGGATCTCCAGAGTTACCTCTTCGAGCAGGCTAGCGAAGGAATTGCCTTTGGCCCTACAATGATTCCTTGCATCTGGGATACCCACTGGGAAGGCATCGACTACCTCGCCGTGAACCCTGAGCTGCCGATAGATCTTCGGGAGAAAGGAGAGACCTTTGGCAAATTCTTTGGCCTTAACAAGAATACCAAGCGACAGTTGTATGAGCCAAACATCAACGCCCTACTTCACCATCACACTCGTGGTGTGCGCATCCACAGGCTCTCTGCCGATGAAGCCAAAAATCTCGAGCATCCACACCTAGAGCGATGTGGTCGGTGTGCGTCTGATAGGTACTCGAAGAAGTTTGGCGAGTGTCGAACCGTATTTCTTGGTGAGGAGCGCCTTATGCATGGCACCTGCACGAACTGCATCTACAACGGCAGCTATAGTGCGTGCTCTATGACCTGTAAGTTCCCGAAGATGGCTCAGACGAGCTGTTCTTCCTGCTTCCGACTATTTGCTAACATAATTTATAGGTAGCAACGCTGAGAACGTCTTCACTTCCGCCGATTTGCTCTCGGCTGATTCTCTGCCTACCGGTCCCGTTTCTTCTCGCACTCGCCTACAACTCGGACATACCGCCGCTGAAGCTGAAGATTGCTATGACCGTAGTACTGTTGCATGGTGCAAGTTAGGTCACCTTGATTTGCCGTCGAAGTACTGTTCAGAAAAGGACAAAGACTACCGCCCGCATTCTAAGTTGCGTCCCTTTGATTTGATCAACTGGGGTCCCGATGGTCCTTCGGAAGGGCTTGAAGCAGAGAATGAAGCTCTAATGATTTCGCGTGGTCGCAAGGCGAAGAAGAAGAAGAAGCGGATGCTGGCTGCGCTGAACGCTACTCAGAAAGCTGAGCGTAAGAAACGCCAGCGTGATCGCCGCCGTCAGCGCAGAGCTAAGCTCGACCAGGACGCTGAAGCTTATCGTGTCGCTAAGAGTTTGACTGAGTTCGCTGGGCAAGCAATTCAATCTGATGAGGAGGCTGAAGCCGTGTCAGACCACGAAGCTGATCATCCCTCGGCTGCTGTTCAGGGTGAAGAGAATCCGACCCTTGAGGGTCATACACCTACTCCTGAGGTCTTGTCGGAAGAGGAGGAAGAGGCGGATAGGCTCCCTGAGCTAGGCCCGAGCGAAGTTCAGACTCCTGAGCCTGCCAATCCTAAGAAGAAGAGCAAGAAGTCTAAGAAGAAGCGGTCCGCAAGTGACAAGAAGAAAGAGAAACAGCGGTTGAAGAATCTGCGTCGGTGAAGGTTTGTAGCATGGTAGATCCATGATATACCGCTGATTACCATTCGGTGGTTTAGCTCGCCTCCCTCGCTCAGGGAACTAACACCTCGGATTTGCGCAACTAGAGAAATGAACGATACTCAGATGCATCAAAGCCCTTTCTCACCCGAGGCACCACCGCTACTGCTCTCCTAGTCTTGCTCAATGCTCGCGCAATATCTGCATCTTCAGCAACATCTTGTGGCACGTTCGCCAAAGGTTGCTGAGCGGGATTCGAACGCCGCAGATTGTAACGTCTTTCTATACTAGGCTGCGCACCTGATGACCCTTGCATCGGAGCATCCTGACCATATATCGGATCTGCAGAGGTTTCTTGTGCTAGTGATTCCTGCATCGTTTCATCTCCGCTATCGTCTAGTATATCTTCTGGGTGTAAGTCGCGGAGCTCCATAACTGTGCGCTGGATAAACTTCTTTAGTCTGTTACCCGGCGTGTGGCTTCTAAAAGGCGTTCCGTCAAGCTCTTCAAGGTTATACCATCCTTTCTCATGGCAGGCCCGGATACGGAAGGGCCCAGTCCACTTAGGCAAAAACTTGGTGAGCGTCGATCGGTCGTTCTCATGAAAGGAGTCCCGTAATAGCACTAGATCGCCAGCCTCTAAAGGGTTTTTCCGAAGAACCTTCGAGTCATCAAAGTAGTCTTTGTTCTCTTGTCTTAGCCGAACCGTCCTGTTGATTGCCTCCTGCAGACGCTCATCCCTTCGACTAAATTGCTGAGCTCTCATCGCTAGGAGCGTAGGCGTATCCTTGACTTCTGCCCAAGGGAGTGTCTGCCAAGTGGGTATGGATAGTTCTACCGGGAGAATATGCTCTCTTCCCGAAACAAGGTAGGCTGGAGTCTCTTGCGTAGATCGCTTGACTGTTGTTCGGTCCGCCCATAAGACATTAGCTAGGTTGTCAACCCAGTTGCCTCGAAGCTTCTTCAGCGCCGCTACTATCGGTGCATGCCCCCGCTCTATCAACCCTTGTCCTTGAGGATGGTATGCGCTAGAAATGACTCGGTTGATACCCCATTGGCGTTGCAAGTCTTCCACTAGCCCTTTGTTCTCTGGGCCGCCATCAGCTGACATCTTGAGTGGTAGACCCCATCTGCTAAAGACATCGTTGATCAGGAACTTCTGAACGGATTTCGAGTCATTCTTGGCCAGCGCTTTGGCTTCCGGCCATCCTGATGCATAGTCTCGAGCGACAATCAGATACTTGCGACCATTCAGGCCTGGTGGCATATGAACAACATCGATTGTAATCCAGCCGAATAGCAAAGAAGGGGGTTCCGTAGGCCAAAGTGCTTCTTGTACTGTCGCCGACGCGTGCAGCTGGCATTCAGAACAGGATTGAACATACTTCTTGACTTGCTCATACTGTCCCTTCCAGTGGTAGCGGGTCCAAACCTTCCGCCAAGTTCCTTCTTTGCCGCGATGCCCAGAGTTGTCGTGGAGCTCTCTAATAATCTCTTGCTGTTGGGCTGGGTCGTCTACTACTCTGCGCAATGGTCGTCCTCCACTTGGCAGTGTGAAGAGGTGGCGCTCCCTGACCGTCATTCGGAGGGCTTTTTGCTTGAACTTCCGAAATTCCGCTTTGTTGAGATGCTCCGGCCTCTTCCTAAAAAGGATCCATGCTGCAAGCTGTTGCGACTCCTCCGAGTAGCAGTCGTCTAAGGGCTTGTCCGAAAATGAGAGGTCCGCTGGGCAGCAGCCATACTGGAGTGCCGGCGTTGTGTCGTATATCTCTTGAACCACCAGCTGAACAGCGTTTAGATGAGCCTCGATGAAGTCCTCAACATCCTCTTCCGGCTCTTCTGGGGGCTCCCAGCTCTCAGGCTCAGGCCGGCGCGAAAGGGCATCAGCGACAACGTTCTTCTTTCCTGAAACGTGAACAATGTCGAAATCCCAGAGATTAAGGAGGGCTAGCCACCTTGTGACAAGGGCACCCGGAAGGTCTGTGGCACTACGCTGGAGCTGGGCAACAAGTGTCTTTGCGTCGGTCTCCACTGTGAAACGTACACCGTAAAGGTATGAGCGAAGCTTCTTTAGCGTAAGGAGCAGGGCCTTGCATTCATGCTTGCCCGAGTCCCAATTTCTTTCCGAGACTGACCATACTCCACTTTCATAGCGAACTGGGTGCCTGTGTCCATTAGCGTCCACTTGCATGATGACTGCTCCCCAGCCTTTCTTGCTACCATCCACTGCTACGCAGACTCCGCAACAATCAATCGATTGACATGATTGATTCCTATATAGGTTAAAGAATTACTTCATTAGGCAGCCTTTAACCTAGATAGGAATCAATCATGCCGATCCGATTGATTGTTGCGGAGTCTGCTGCTACGATGATCGCTCGGAGCGGCTCGCTGTAGTCAATGGATACTAATGCCGGGGTGTTGCACAGCGCTTCTTTTAGAAAGTTCATGGCTGACTGCTGTTCGACTAGCCAAACGAAGGGCGCATTCTTCCGTAGAAGAAGGAAAAGAGGCTCCGCTACTATTGCAAATCCGATAATCCAGATGCGATAATACACGCACATGCCGAGGAATATTCGGACCTCCTTTTGGTTCTTCGGGTTTGGCCAAGTGCGTATCTTTTCAACCTTCTTCATGTCCGGATGACGACCATGTTTATCAATACGATACCCAACAACAATCATAGATGCGTAGCAGAAATCTGACTTGTGTCCAGAGATAGTTGCACCTGCTCTCTCGATGTCTGCTAGGACTTGATCTATGTTCGAAAGGTGCTCAGCCACATAACGGCGGATGCCCGGCTCAATTTCTTCCTCGTTGTACGTCGTCTTCGGCCCTTTGACACAGACGTCGTCCAGATATGGCATGCAGCGGTGAGGAATATGATCCCGACAGATCTTCGTCATGACTCTGACGAACTCCGCAATTGAGTTTGTTGTACCCATAGGTAGAGTGCATTGCCGGACTAGTCCGAGAGGCGTTGCGAAAGCTGTAATGTCCCTTGAGTTCTTATGCAACTCTACTTGATCGTATCCAGAAAAGAAGTCCATGAGAGACATAATAACACAACCTGCAAACTCTTCTGAAAACTCATCGGGGTTTGGCGGAGGATTGGCATCCCGAATGGTAACTCCGTTGATCTTCTGGGCGTTGTTGATTAATCGGTATCCTTTGTCTTTCTTGGCCACTAAGAACCAGGGGTTGCGATACTGGCTTTTACATAATTCCAAGGTGCCTCTGTTAATACGATCCTGGATCATCTCAATAACAATCTCCCGAAGCTTCCTCGGAACTGGAAATTGGTCTACTCTCCAGGCTTTGTGCGGTACTGTGTCGATCACAACTGGCGGAATAACCTCTCTACTCACTCTACCTGACTCTCGGAAGTCCCATGCCAGGGCAGCTTCCCTTCGGAACAAGAGCTCTTCGAGTAGCTGTCGCTCCCTAGGCCAAAGATCTGGTGATATCTTCATTTCCTTAAGCCGTTCGGGCGTGACTCTCGTACCCCTTGGGAAATCTGCATAGCGAGGCTCAAAGTATTGAGCGAAAGGTGCTCGGGCATGGTCGGCGTTGGGCACTTGCTTAGCTTTGGCCCTCTCCTTCCAGTCTAAGCGGCCTTCAACTTTTCGCGGTGCTTGTCCTGAGTCATCTATAGGTTCCACCTTCTGCCCCTTGCGCTTGTGCATGCCGTTCACCTCAAAGTGTCCCTTCTCTTTCTGAGCTTCGCTCGGCTTCAGCTTCACCATGGTCACGACTTCGATAGGCATGCCTGTCTTGTTCTTCCGAATGTCACTCAGCTGCTCTTTCCACACTACATCCACACCTCGCTCCTCATACTCGCAGCCACCGAGTGCGCCTACTACTTCCGAGAGAATGTTATCCGAAAGCGACTCAGCGCACTCGTTTGCCACGACAAACAACCCCTCCTCATCCTTCACCACTATCGTACCATCCGGGCCTTTGCCCAGAAAGGTGTTCGGGCCCCAGCAAAAGTACTTCTGCTCGCTAGGTGCTCTTGGCTTCTCAAGCCGCTTTTTCTTTAGCCACTCCGTCACCGGCTTCATCTCCTCCCCTTCTCTTTCTGTCCCCGTCATCCCCATGCGTGCCTGCACTGAGCTCACATACCCTGTCGATCCGCACTCAGCCAGCTGTTTACGATCAGCCAGAGGGAGTGTTGAGCCAGCCATCACACTCCCCTGGCGTTTCCCGATGTCGGGCCCGCATAGGCTCCTGGGGCCTTGATCCGATTGCCTCTCGCACACACAAACCTCGTGTTGAACTCCCCATCTTCGCTGAATATACGACAGTAGGTTAGACCATTGGTGGCGTATTCGATCCGTGCGCGAGCATCAGTCAGAAATGGGTTTCCTAGAATAATTGGATTCGTGCAAGACTCTATAACGAAGAAGTTCGTTCGGACTTCAATCCGGCCAATGCGAATTGGTACTCCCCAGACAATGCCTACAAAGCACTCCGTAGTTCCATTCGCGGAGACCATACGTGCGGAACTCATGCTTTTTGGCAGAGAGGTAATTGGCAGATTGGCTTTCTCTGCTGTTTCCCTCTTCATGGTGTTGAGCTCGGCTCCCGAATCAAGCAAGGTGAGGAAGTTATTGCCACGAATCTCGATCGGAACTTTAGGGCAGTCTCTCCTAAGGTGTTCGATGCCCGCAGCTCGGTCGTACTCTTGCTGACTGTCTATCGAGTCATCGGCCACCGGGCCGACATCCTGATCTTCTTCAGCAATAATGTGTTGTTGCACATGACTGATCTGCGCGTCCGTCCAATGCTCAGCGTCAATATGGTAGCACTGCGTCACGCGGCCGGCAACAGCTTCCACAAGCACCAGAGATGTCAACAAGCAAGTCAAGCTGGCTTGATTCTTATCGATTGCAGATCACAGACCATTCTCTGGGACGTGCCACTGTGCACGAGCCTCTATATTGTCTGTGATCTGCAATCGATAAGAATCAAGCCAGCTTGACTTGCTTGTTGACATCTCTGACAAGCACATAATCGGGTAACTGCCCAAGAGAAAGGGAATTGACCAGACTAATAGGGCGAAGGCCTTCGTCTGAGTCGCTTTCGCACGACTCCTGTTCTAGGCTGTGACTTGTTGCGTTAATCTGAAGCTTGTTAAACTCCTCAGTTGTGTAGCCTTGCTGAAAGAGTTTCTTGCGGACTTCAGGCATATTTCCCAGCACGGTTTTGAGAGGTAGGCTGATTTCGGTATCTAGGATTTGCTGAATAACCTTCTGCGCGTCTGGTGCTAACTTTTCTACTATGCGATGTTTTCGAGTGTGCTTGTCCTTGGTTTCTGGCTGAGGATCTTTCGGCGCTTTCTTCGGTTCGCTGTCTACAGGGGCATCCAGCATGTCCGTGTCTGCTGGACCAGGAGTGTCGGCAAATTGCACTGTACGATCCTTGCTCAGGTTGCGGTCTAGGAAGTAGTTATCGTCTCGGTTCTTGTGACCTCGCAAATGGGGGATATGCTCCTCCGGGGGTCTCTTCAGAACTGCCTTCGGCGCAGCTTTCTGTACCTTTGACGGGTTGTGGCTAGCAGAGGGCTTCTTCCTAGTGTCGGCGCGTGCGATAGTGGCTGACGCTACTGTATTGTTGTTGCACTGGTTAGCTCCACGTAGTTGGCTACTTGTGTCTGAGTCTGTTTCGCCAAGAACAGAAGAGAGGTTCCAAAATTGCTCGTAATCATCCGCTGTAATTGTACCAGAGGAGTCCGGGACAAGCTGAACGGATATCGCATTATTCTCTACTGGGAGGGAACTCTGAGGATCCTTCAGAAAGGGCGACTCGTAACTAAGTGGGTCAATGTCTTGTTTGATCCACCTCCGCTTAATCTCCGCCGAAATAGCTTCAGCCCAGCGTCTAGTGCCTAGGTTAGTAATCCTTCCTTGAGGGTTGCTCGGGGTTCCCCAGTTAAGTTGCGATCTTTCATCAAGATAACACCATCCTTTGTCGACAAACCCTCGGAGAGTCGGACAGTCATTCTTCTGGTGACCTGTCTTATCGCAAACCCAGCATAAGAAACCTGCTCCAGCTACTTGGCTATACTGATTGTTCTGGTTCCCGTAACCTGTCTTAGGTTGAAAGGTCTGCGAGTTGTTGCTGTAGTTCTGATAGCCTATTGGTCGCTGGTTTGACTGCTGATATCCCTGCTGGCTTTGCTGCCCTTGCGTCTGCTGATAGTTCATCGCATTGTTATACCGAGGATTCTGGGCTGGCGGCGCCAGATACGCCTGCGGCATATAACTACGCAGAGCTGTTGCTCGCTCATCGGCCTGCCTGTTGACTTCTCCTCGAATAACCTGATTTGCCATCAGCTCCGCTTCTCTAGGCGTCCACTGCAGACTCCAAGGTTCTATCTCTAGATTTGCTTTGTTTAGTTTAAGTTGAAGCATCTTGTCTACAAGCCCGTCGACTTCATTCTTGGTCGGCGCAGATCCTGGCGGCAGCTGTTTCTGAGCAGGCTTCGGAGCTGGTTTCTGGTCATATTCTCGCAGAGGGATGTTCAGCGAGGGCGGCTGGAAGATCAGCTTCTGGTCAGGGATTGCTGGTTGCTTTAGCGATTTGGCCTGAGCTTCTTTCGCTGCTGCAATTAGACTCCGCAACAATCAATTCAATCCGGTCACTCTCCTAGACCCACTTACCTATCTAGGTAGGGCTTAAACTCCTATAGGTAACTACTAGGCTTAAAGCGGTAATCAATCAATCCAATCTGAACCTTCTAGGACCCACTTAATTGATTGTTGCGGACTGTGCTCTTAAGCCTACTCTAACGAGCTCACTAACTATCTCTATAAGGCTCAAGGCCTTATTCTAATTAAGAAAGGGGACTTCTTCCCGCTCTTCTAGAGCGCCTGGATATCCTCCTTCACAGAGAGCCTTATATTGAAGGCCTTCGAAGCCACTAGGATCTAGCCGATAGATGCCAACGTTATCCTTCGTAGATTTGCTAGCACGCCAGAAGCTGAGAGAAGCTCATCGTTAGGGCTCTCTGATTATGACTGGAGAAAGCTCGATCGGCTAGTACGAGCTGCTGTTAATGATAGCTATTAGTATAAGGCAAGAAAGCTGCGCTTAAGCGTTCACCATCTCTCTATGCAGTATAAGCTTTTAAAGCATAAGAACGAGGGCTTAAAGGAGGCTCTTCAACATAAAAAGAAGCACAGGAAGAAGGGCAAAGCTCTTGACCTTCAACAGCGCTAGGAGTATCACGGTGGCTTTGTCTTCTGGTCTCCTCGCAAGCTGCGTGAGGCTCGAGCTAGAGAAGCAGTACGGGAGCGAGATGAGACGGAGGAGAAACTCCAAAAATTACGGTCCAAGAAGCAGCGCGAGGAGGCTCGACTGCAGCGTCAAGATGAGCTCGAGGAGAGGCGTGTGGAGAGGCAGAGACTCAAGGAGATGAGGGAGCTTGAGCGAGCTGAGAAAGCAGCTGAACGCGCGCGCCAGAAGGAGGAGAGAGACGCTGCTAAAGCTATACAACTACCCCAAAAGGGAAAGAGGAGAGCTTCAGCAGCTACCTCATCGAACAACAAGCGTCAAAAACGCGTTGAGGCTGCTCGCGCTGGTGCTCAAGTTCAAGAAGAGCCTCCAGCTCCTCCACCAAAGCTCACAACAAGACGCCAGAACACCTAGTGTTCTGCAAGAGAGCCACAACACACTTCAAGAAGTGGCCTCTACGCCCCATCGTGCCCCCTCGCACAAGACAGGAAGGCCTAGCGTACCTCGCGCAATTAATAGACCAGCCACAAGAGTTCGAGACCTTCGTGAAGGTAACGAACTCCTATGACGAGTGATTTCTATTTTTGAATTTCACAAAGACCCGCTGAATTCCTTGGCATTATTCAGTGTAGGATTCGCGGCAGAACGCCGCATAGATGCCACAACCCACACGCTCTCTTTCAAACTTTTCATTATATCTCAAACTGCCTCTTGTTACTTTTTCGTTTCTCTCTCTAAAAAGTAGTCATTGTACTGCATCGATCAAAGGCGCAAGCCACGAAATACTAGAATATTGTAGGAAAACGGCTTCAAATGGCGGGAGTCCTTTTCACGAACATGTATATAGGCAGGGCATCACTCCCCTTAGATACAAAACACCTAGGAATAGGTTCCACGAGGCAAGTGCGACAACACTATAAGACCACGGCGGGACCCGCCCGAATACCCTATGGGAGGTTACAGATAGGGCGTTAAACCATAATCAAAATCAACATCAACATCAACCAAAGCTCACAACAAGACGCCAGAACACCTAGTGTTCTGCAAGAGAGCCACAACACACTTCAAGAAGTGGCCTCTACGCCCCATCGTGCCCCCTCGCACAAGACAGGAAGGCCTAGCGTACCTCGCGCAATTAATAGACCAGCCACAAGAGTTCGAGACCTTCGTGAAGGTAACGAACTCCTTCTATGACGAGTGATTTCTATTTTTGAATTTCACAAAGACCCGCTGAATTCCTTGGCATTATTCAGTGTAGGATTCGCGGCAAAACGCCGCATAGATGCCACAACCCACACGCTCTCTCTCAAACCTTTTATTATATCTCAAATTGCCTCTTGTTACTTTTTCGTTTCTCTCTCTAAAAAGCAGTTACTGTACTGCATCGATCAAAGGCGCAAGCCACGAAATACTAGAATATTGTAGGAAAACGGCTTCAAATGGCGGGAGTCCTTTTCACGAACATGTATATAGGCAGGACATCACTCCCCTTAGATACAAAACACCTAGGAATAGGTTCCACGAGGCAAGTGCGACAGCACTATAAGACCACGGCGGGACCCGCCCGAATACCCTATGGGAGGTTACAGATAGGGCGTTAAACCATAATCAACATCAACAACATCAACCAAAGCTCACAACACCGAACACCAACTTTTAAGGAATTTGGGACCCTTATAAAATTATACGATTTTTACATCATTTTAACGGCACGGCGGCCTGTAACTACCTCAGCTAAATAACCGCTTTCTGCTCTCGCGGAGGTGGTTAGAATGGCTAATGTAGAAACTCCAGAGAGGGCGCCACGGAGTGCCCAACCCCCCATACACGATCAGAGGAGCCTGAGAGCCCTATTAATACTGACCTGCGCGGCAACAAGAGGAGGCAGCGAGCACATACTCGTGCTGAACCTTCTATCGGTAGCACTGCGCCCACCTCCTACAATCAAGCTGTCTCTGAAGCGGTCCGCCAGCGGATTCAGGCAGCCCAAAAAGCTACAAACCTCCACCACTCCATCATAACGGATCTAGCGACAGCTGTCGACAGATGCCTTGGGAAGTACACCGACCCAGACGGAGCCCGTGTGGCTAAGGACCTTCAACAGAAGGTGCTAAGGGCTATTAACACCTCCCTAATCACGCCCCTAATCACGCCCCCAAACTCAGGGAGCGACTCTGACACTACGCACCGCTCCTGGGCGGACGTAGCTAGGACCCTGAAAAATCCAACCCCCCAGCAAGGGGGGCCGCTACGACGAAAGCGGCCACGGCTGCCCCAAAGCAGCTAGCTCAAACTCCTAGGCGACCTCTAAACACTGACAACCGTATCCTTATAGCGGTTGGAGCGGAGGCTCGGCTCCAACGGGCATCACCATTTGCGGCCCGCATGGCTATTGTAAAGGCGATTAAGGAAATTACCCCTCCGACATACCTACGGCAAAACATATCAAGACTGGCTGGGCGATTACGCCCCGCAACGACAAAATCAAGGCCCTGCTTATGGGGCAGGAGAATCGCGAACTCATGATCCGAGCGGTAGAGGGCGAGAGCGCAAGACTACCTGAACGATGGGTGAACTATGCAGTCCAGGGCGTAGAAAGCTCATACCGCACTATCACAGGGGAAAGTATACCCACCACAATAGACGATATAGTCAGCGAAGCTCTGTCCCAGACAGGGATCGAACCGGCGAGCTGCCGGCCCTCCAGACATGGACCCACGGAGGGAAGGACAACCTGGATTATATCTTTCACCAGACCCGTACGATCGTTTCGCCTATTTGGGACGGGCGACTACGCGCACGAGATAAAGAAGAACTCACCTGCAATGCTGCACGACCCAGGCTGCCTAGGGTACTGCAAAACCAGCCGCTGCACAAGGCCAGCCCGCTGCACGACATGCAGCAAAACAACGGCAACTCACCAGGGACCACACGGAGAACAATGCAAAGACACACCAAAGTGCGCCAACTGCCACGGCCCATTTCCAGCAACCCACGACAAGTGCCCAGCAGCCCCAACGAGGGCGAACGGCCGACTCATCCAACCCACAAAGGGGGAACTAAAAGTCATTAGGGAGGCGGGTGACCGTGCTTCTGAGGCAATGCAGCCAGCTAGAGGAAGACAGACAGGCAGCACGGTCGAAACCTCCATTGAAATCACGGACGGCGACATAGCTAATACTACTGAGCCTGTGGGAACACCTACGGACGCAAGTAAAAGAAGCCGACAAGACGTAAACAACCTAAACACAGCCACTGTTAGAGAGCCCGCAACCACCCTAGGGACTAGGAGGTCTAAGAGAACAGCTGCAACTACGCAAGACCTCAACCTAGCGCGAATGTCTGCTAGAAGCGTGCAGCCTAGCACCGCTGACCAAGACCCTAATACGTCATCGTCTGAGCACGCTGACACTGAAATGAGCCTCGGATCTAGTGCGTAATGAGGGCACAACCCGCAAATTCACCCGGCGAAACCACGCCACACCGACACAGACAAATGCAGGTATGCTGGGTGAATGTGGCCAGAAGCTCGCCTTGCCACATTACAGCCTTAGAACGTGCATGGGAAGCAGACATAGACATAGTATGCATCCAAGAACCCTTTACTCTCACTGGAACCCGGACCTCTACACACCCAGGATTCCATATGATATCGCCAGTGATAAGCTGGAACAACCCCACAACGTGGGGAACTGACCGACCACGGGTGCTCACCTATACCCGTAAGAGCCCAAATATAAGGGCTACTCTTATACACCCACGCATCAGCCGGGATGTGCTATGGATCGAGGCCAACGGCTACCGCATATTGAATGTTTATAGGCAGCCACAGAATGACTCGACATTTCAATACCTCACAGCTTTAACGCCACCCCGTAACTGCCTTATAGGGGGTGACTTAAACGCCCGCCATGAACTTTTTGAGCCCGGCTCCACGTCGGCCAATAGGGGGGCAGAGATCGCCCGCTGGGCCACTCAGAACGACATACCCTACATCGGCGAGGCAGGTAACCCAACACATCGGGCGGGACACGTGCTAGACGTATCCTTCTCAAATATACCCTTCGCTAGAACGACAGTCCGCGAAGATATGTATACAGGGTCAGACCATTTCACCCTAGTGACTGTCCTTCCAAGCCGAGGGAGAGCGGTGCTAGAACAGCATCACTACCGGGTCCACGAGAGAAACATAGATAGGTTTGCCGGGCTAGTTCAACTCTACACAGTAGGCGTACAGCCAATTAGCAATAGCGCCCCAGCGGACGTAATCGACGCAAGCATAGCTAGAATCACCCAAGCTATAGGAGATGCAATGCACGCGGCGGGAACACCAAATAGAGAAAAAGGCCACTCCGCCCCATGGTGGACAGAGGACTGTAGAGTGGCGTATAAGCGGCATATCCAGGAAAAGTCGGACTATGGCCAATCCCCCTCAGAAGCCACCCGTGCGTTCCTAGCTACGGTACGAAAAGCCAAGAGAACGTACTGGCAGCAGCGCATAGACGGCTGTAATAACGACAAAGATCTATACAAGCTAGTAGGCTGGCATAAACTATCATTCGACCAACGGGACACCCCACTTGTAATCGAAGGTAGGACAATCACAGCACCACTCGAGAAAGCTGAGGCACTTAGAGAGGCAATCCTCGACCGTTTTTCGGCGGAGGACGACCTCCTAGAACCACCGCCTCTTGACAACGACCCGCAAACCACGCCACTACCATGGGACACATACATATCGATGGAGGAGACTGAACGCTACGTGATTGGAGTATCTAGCACCTCCCAGGACCCGATCAGGTGACCGTCCGACTCCTAAAGGCATGCTGGGAACACATTAGACACCTAGTGCTAGGCATCTACCGGGCGTGCATGGAACAAGGCCACTACCCAGCCGCCTGGAAGACGGTAGAAGTGGCCATGATACCCAAAGTCGGGAAGAAGGATAAGTCCTCACCCAGATCAATGAGACCAATTGCCCTATCGTCCTGTCTAGGGAAGGGACTCGAGCGTATCATAGCAAGGCGCATAGCACACACAGCTATGGCTTTTGACATCCTAAGCCCACAGCACGGTGGAGCGCTGCCAAAACGCTCTGCGATGGACCTGGCGACCGCATTCACACACGACGTGGAGATGGCTTGGTCAAGACACGAGCATGTCTCTATGCTCACGTTAGACGTCCAAGGGGCGTTTGACGCGCTACTGAAAAACAGGCTACTACACCGAATGCGGCAACAAGGGTGGCCACCCCTACTCCGGAAATTTATCCAGAACTTCCTGTCGGAAAGGAGGGTGCGAGTACGCCTAGGCAATGTCACTACACCTGTACATCGAGTGGCCTGCGGCACCCCGCAGGGATCGCCGCTATCACCGGTCCTATACACCCTATACCTAGCTGAACTACTCAACCAGGACCGAAAACTCCGGTTCGGGTATGCCGACGACATCAACCTATACCGGGTCTCCCACTCTTTAGACGAGAACGTCGCACTGCTAGCAGAGGACCTCAAATCTATCAATGAATGGGGAGCTGCGAACAAGATCACGTTTGCACCAGAGAAACGGGAGCTGATCCACCTCACGCGCCAGAAAGGACTACATGCGCCGCCAATCCAATTGGAAGATCAAACAATTCACCCTATAGCCCCTGCGCAGGGGGGAAGCCAGACAGCGCTGCGCTGGCTTGGGGTGTGGTTTGATAGGAGACTAACTTTCAAGAAGCACGTCGCGGAAAGGGCGGCGCAAGCCAGGAAAGTAGCGAACCACCTCCGGAGCCTCGCCAACACAGCCCACGGCCCTCCAGCAGGATCGCTACGCAAGGCAGCCATAACATGTATCCTGCCCATACTACTATACGGAGCCGAAACATGGTACGAGGGCAGGACGAAGAACCCACGAATTGCAAGGGTTTCCCGTAAACCCACGGTCAGCACTAGGGTAGGCTGGCACCTAACCACGATAGATCAGGCACTAGTAGCAGCCACGAAGGCAATCCTCCCTGCGTGGAGGACAACACCAAACGCAGTACTGCTAAGAGAAGCTGCGATGCCGTCGGCACAGGTGGCGCTGGAGGAGGCTAAGCTCCGCTTTGCGGTTCACCTACGCACGATAGACGACAAGCACCCACTTACTAATAGAACTACACTGCCACTAGTCATACGAGGACGCGCAGCGGGCAACCGACGGATACCAAGATCGAAGGTTCAGCGCGTAGCACAACTGCTACCCGCCACACCCCGAAACGTCCTAGCCAGCCCTCACTTTTCAGACGGGTCGAGGCAGGATCCAACGCAAGGGCAAGGAAAGGACATTGCTGCCCAGAATTTCACCATCTGGTGGGAGTCTCTTGGACAGGAGACAATCACTGTCTTCTCAGACGGGTCTGAACAACAAATCAACGGTACAAGGGTGGTCACTTACGGGTACGCTATATACCAGGGCCAGGCCGCCGTGGCGACTGGACAAGGCTCACTAAATGCCCTTAGCCACGTCTTCGATGCGGAGGCTATAGGCGCGTGCAGAGGACTCAAACACGCACTACAACTCTCACTGCCTAGCCAGAGGGAGATCGTACTCTGCATAGACAGCACTTCGGTAATATGGGGCATACGCGGAACCGCCCCTACCTCCTCCCAATGGGCGTTCCTCCAAATCCATGGAGCTATGGAGGCCTACAACGTGAAAACGCGGTGGGCGCCGGGACACATGAAGATTGTTGGAAACGAGCTCGCCGACCAGCTGGCTGACAACGAGGCCAAAGACCCGCACCAGCCATACGGCATGGCCGCCTCCCCCACAAGATCCGGTATACGAACAGTAGGCCGCCGCCTCCTCGAACATACAAGGGACACTTGGTGGAAGGATAAGAGCAGTAGGCTATCAGCATGGTACACGCAATGGCAGCTGCCATACGATACTAGGCGCACGCCCGCAGCGTTATGGCTACCCCGAAGGATACTCGCGAAAGTCCTTATGATACGCTCAACGCATGGCGACTTTGAATGGTACCACCGAAAATTCAACCACGAGGATACCTCGAAATGCCTATGCGGCAGGCCCAAGACGCCAGAACACCTAGTGTTCTGCAAGAGAGCCACAACACACTTCAAGAAGTGGCCTCTACGCCCCATCGTGCCCCTCGCACAAGACAGGAAGGCCTAGCGTACCTCGCGCAATTAATAGACCAGCCACAAGAGTTCGAGACCTTCGTGAAGGTAACGAACTCCTATGACGAGTGATTTCTATTTTTGAATTTCACAAAGACCCGCTGAATTCCTTGGCATTATTCAGTGTAGGATTCGCGGCAAAACGCCGCATAGATGCCACAACCCACACGCTCTCTTTTAAAACTTTCATTGTATCTTAAATTGCCTCTTGTTACTTTTTCGTTTCTCTCTCTAAAAAGCAGTTATTGTACTGCATCGATCAAAGGCGCAAGCCACGAAATACTAGAATATTGTAGGAAAACGGCTTCAAATGGCGGGAGTCCTTTTCACGAACATGTATATAGGCAGGACATCACTCCCCTTAGATACAAAACACCTAGGAATAGGTTCCACGAGGCAAGTGCGACAGCACTATAAGACCACGGCGGGACCCGCCCGAATACCCTATGGGAGGTTACAGATAGGGCGTTAAACC
The DNA here is from genome assembly GCF_003171515.1 of Pyrenophora tritici-repentis. Lineage (NCBI taxonomy): Eukaryota > Fungi > Ascomycota > Dothideomycetes > Pleosporales > Pleosporaceae > Pyrenophora > Pyrenophora tritici-repentis. Next base: position 44,930 of record NC_089390.1, read on the forward strand.
ATAATCAACATCAACATCAACCAAAGCTCACATCACGTGGCCGCAACGTCAACCTCCCATCAAAATATAGATAGTACAAGTTGATCGCAAGCATCTAATTACTCCCCCCTCTATAAAGTCGTATAATAACAGCTTATATACGTGGCTTAATAGCTTCATTTTTGAAGTAGTGGATATGGTGTTCCCCGCGCATCACGCGAATCCGCGCATCACGCGCACGGACACGTTAGCGCCACCCATCCACAACATCAACACTCGCTCGGCCCCAACATACGGACTTGCAAAGTATCGCGACGCCAACCACCATGCCCTCTACTATCGCTAAGAAGCGCGCGCGCGCGTCAAACGTTCCTCCAGCCTCAAGGAAGCGATCCAGAATTTCAACGACACCGCCACCACCCCCCAGAACTATCACAAGCGTGGGAGAGGCAGCAGCTCGAGTCACAACCTCAAGAATCTATTGCGGCGCCCACCAAGGGTAGCCACGCTGGCACTGGCTCCGTAGCAACAACAGAGGCAGCTAGCGATAGCTATATTAATAACGGCGGCGATGATTTTGATAGACTTAATTGGGATCGACTTGGGCGGAGCTACATGAAGCCATTAACGCAACCCTCGAGGGCATTAAGCTAGGTATATGCGCATGGATACCGCGTCGTGCGTAGGGAGCAACCCACACGCATATTTTGGGTGTGTAAATACTGCCATATACATAAGGCGCTATTATTGCTCATCGACTGCTCTAAAGCCACCTCCTCCGCTGCTGCCCATCTCCGTTAAAACATTAAAGGCCACAACCTTTGCTCTACGGGTATTATAACACCATCAAAACGATTAAGTGGGCAGCTATCTCTCCGCGAAGCGTTAAGTAATAAGATCGAAGTCTCACAAGCTACAGCCAACGCGATGGGCAACTTTAGTGTGCAGCGCTTCCGCTACGCTTTGGTGTTGTGGCTCCTTGACAATAACCTGCCTATGGAGCTCGTTAGTAGAGCGTCAACGCGCGAGCTTTTCAAGGCAGCAAGTACAGAGGCAGAGCGCGCGTTGTGGCGATCTCCACGCAGTATTGCAACCTACGCAATGCGGTTGTTGTAACTGTGTGAGCAGTGTCGGGTGGAGGCTGTGAATCAACGATTGCATTGCTATCTGTTGTCGTGTTGTGATGTATGTGTACAAGAGCTCTCCGCTCAGAGGTAAGTGCACTTGCCCACCGGGCAGTGCCTGATACAATAGGATGTCATGTGACTCTAGTCACGTGGTTACAGTTGTTCCACCTTATGCAGCCTCAGGTTATCAACGCCTTGTCGAGCGCGGCTAGCAAAATACATATAAGTTTTGACGGCTGGACAACTAAAGGAGGGACGCGCGGGTTCTTCGGGATCGTTGCTCACTTTGCTACACCGTCAGGTGAGATCCATGACCTGCCCATCGCGCTGCCGCAGCTCAACGGCGCTCACACCGGCGAGGCGATCGCTACAGCTGTTGTTGCCACGCTAAAGGCATATAGGATTACGTCAGATACGCTGGGTTACTTTGTACTCGATAACGCTAGCAATAACGACACCACGATCGCAGCGGTGGCGCGCGAGTTTAATGACTTCAATCCGACGCAGCGCCGCCTCCGCTGTGGCCCTCATACAATCAATCTCATCGGGCAAGCACTCCTCTTCGGCAAGGATAAGGACGCCTACAACAACGACGCCGAGCAGGTGGAGGAGGAGGCGCTCATGCAACAGTGGCGAAAAAATGGCGCTCTTGGCACGCTGCTCGCCGTCATCAACTATATCAAAACCCCACAGCAGCACCAGCTTTTTGCTGACTGCCTGCTTGCCTCTAACAACGACCTGCCCGCCAGCGCTCGCGTTAAGATACTACGGCCGATCAAACCTGTTGTTACACGCTGGAACTTATATTACAACGCCCTTGAGCGCGCAACTTATCTTAAAGGCGGCTTTGATCTATATATCGAAAAGCACGTGAGCCGCGTCGCCTACGAGGAGCGGCGTGGCACCAAAAACGATACACCAGCGTGGATGAGGTCAGGCGGGCTACAAGCAGCTGACTGGGCGGTGATTACTAAGTATCAACGCTGCCTAGAGCTACTCAAAATCACTACCAAAAGGTTAGAGGGCCGTAGCAAACACTATAGCAGCAACTTTGGCGCGATCTATGAGATTATACCCGTTTTTGAGTACTTACTCGATCAACTTAAAAAGCTGGCTGAGCCATACGCTAACGTGGTTTTTAACGCACATGAGGAGGCGCCTGAAGGCAAGTATTACACCTATTTTGTGCGCGTTTCTCGCTAACCTTAATGCGTAGATCACCTTCATATAAACCTCCGCAACGCTTGGCTAAAGGCCGAGGAGTACTATAGCAAGCTTGACGACTCACCGGTATACTACGCTGCTACCTGCCTCTACCCGTACTATAAGTACTACTGCGAGAACTTATAGGAACACAAGGATAGCTAGCTACGCGCTGCAAACGCTGGTTTTTAAGAGTTGTGGAGGTTATACAAAAAGGCGCCGCCTAGTCCTCCACCTCAGCCAGCTCGTACAGGCGCTATCGACGACGTGATTGAGGCTCTCACTACGCGCCGCAACTGCGCCAGGAGCAACAGGAGCGATGAGTATGATCGCTGGCGTGAGGAGGAGCCGAGCTGGAGTACAGCAACATATCACGCCGATAGTAACGCTGTCCGATACTGGATGACGATGGCGCCAAAATACCCCCAATTAAGCCGTTTTGCAATCGATATACTGACCATCCCAGCATCTAGCTGTGAGTGCGAGCGACTATTTAGCGAGCTTGGCGATCTATTGGAGCCAAAGCGCCGCGCTATTGGCAGTGAGCTGCTCGCTGCCCTCCAGCTTATACGCTCCTGGACCCGCGCCGGATACACCTATGACGACGCCAGGCGTGGTAACGAGGACGGCGGTAACAGCAATATCGACGATGAGGAGCTCGCCCGCGAGTACGGTATACAAAACTGGGTGGAGGATGATTATGGCGATACCTGAGGCGTCGAGCAGCCGCCAGAAACTCAACACCAAAAAAACGCCAAGACTTCTATACAACACCAAATATTTGCAAATATTGTCAGACCATCAACTATATATACCTTCATGCTATTGTAGCAAGAAGGTCGGCCTTTTTGTTATCCAACAAATATACTAAACATGGCTTCTCAAAAAACCAAACAAGCAAGCAAATACGCTCTCTCCGCCAAGCCTCTACCAAACAAGCAAGTATGGCAGCCTATACTTGCTTGATTTGTTTGTTGCGGAGTGTGCTGTCCTGTACCTTCACCCATACTCTAACCTGCACCTGTACCCTTGTATTTTGATATTTTTCGTACTTTACTCTGGTTGTGAGGTCTCCATCCAACATAGATACCTCAGGGGGTGTGTCAGACCTGGCACCTTGTGCACTAAGTACACTGTGAATGATGTACTCACATGACCCACTAGTGCGTGCTTACTCAGCTCGCTACTCATGTATATAATCGCTTCATGTAGCTCTCTCAATACAACAACCTTCTTCCTCATGTCTGCATGGTCCTTCCACATCTGACACACTACTTCGTCCATTCAGAAAATTGCACAAGGGTCGACAGGACTGGAACTTTGCTACCCTCTCCCCTGGAGGAGTACTTGTATCGATCTCGTCTGCAGCGTTCCCTTACCGCCTCGCAATGCTCTTAGTTGCAGGACTTGAATACCAGTTTACAAACCTGAAGACTGACCCTGAGGAGGTTCAACCCCTTGTTGCGTGGTCCTTGAATAAACTCCATACAGCGGTACATAGCAAGTATGGCTCTGAAGTAGCCGATTGGTTTAGCAAGGCTGCAAAAATTGGAGAATGGTGGCTTCAGGAACAAGACCGCCTGTGGAATGTTCGCCGCAAGTAGCTAGCGATAAGGATATGAAACAGAGAGAATAAACGGGGTGCAATCACTAAGGGGTTTTGTTTTAATTTGGCTAAGGGGCACATGGGAAGATTCTACGCGGTATGATTTTCTCCTAAGATCATCTGTTGAATAACAAAAAGGCGGACCTTCTTGCTACAATAGCATGAAGGTATATATAGTTGATAGTCTGACATCATCAACTGATCTGTAGCATATGCATGTCTACTTGCGAAACTTCGAGACCAATTCCGATCAATCTAAGGCACAGCGTTCAATGATTTGCGACCGAGCCCCATCTTCGCTACCAATGCATCAGCTATGCTATGCGCAAAGGTCTCGTTATTGATAGCGTCCTCTTTTTCAACAACCTCAATACTGCTATCCCCAAGTTCTTCTCTGATTGCACTAAAAATTGCGGCGTCTGCTTCTGCGTCTTCGAAAGGCCCGCCAGGCGTCGCAATCATGCTTATGCCCCCTTTAGGCAAGAACACTTGGATCTTGTTTGGATCCTTTGCATGGCTCTTCAACTTCCCCGCAATAAATCCTCCAACTTGTGCCGCTTCCTCGGTCGAGGTTCTCATCAATGTCACCACCGGGTTATGCTCGTACAGCTTTCGGTCTTTGTACTTCTCCGGCACGGTATCAATGGGACCGAAGTTGGTCATATCCGTCGCGCCCACAGACACAATGTTCGGCAGACCAGCTTTCGCTGCAGCCTCTAAGCGACGCTCACCAGCGCTCATCACGCCACCAGTGATGTGATCACAGATCTCTGTTGTCGTAAGATCCAGGACTGCATCAAGACCGCCTTCCCTGACAAGTCGCTCCATTGCTTTTCCGCCATGGCCCGTGGCATGGAATACATAGGTTTCAATATCGTAGTTGCTTTCTAGGTACTTTCGGATACAGTCCACACCTGGGGTGGTGACGCCGAACATGGTGATTCCGACCCGTTTTTTCTTCGGGACAGCAGCGTCTTGTAGTCTTGAGGCAAAGGCTTGAGACATACCGGCAATAGCAGCCCCAGCATTGCTGAGCACGTTCCGCAGTACCTGGTTGAGTCCTGCAATATCCACGACGCTGTACATCATCGTAATGTCTGTCTCTCCAACGATCGGGCCGGTGTCGCCGCTGGCCACAGTCGAAACAATCATTTTCGGAAATCCAATCGGAAGCGCAGTTCTCATGACTTGCGCGACAAGCGATGTACCCCCTGAGCCACCTGCATTTATTATAGCATGTATGGACCCGTCTTTGAACAGCTTCTCGACTGCTCGCGTTGCGCAGTCGGCCATCGTCTTGATGACATCTCCACGAGGCAGTTTATCGATAGCCTTTCCATCGCTGTACTTTTCCAGCAGTTCTCGCTGAGAAACGTCGATGTTCATATCATCCGTGTTGCTTCGGCCGACATCGATAAGTTTAACGTTGACGTCGTATCGCTTGATCTGTTCGCGGAGGAAGAGTAGCTCCTCCAGCTTCGTATCGCAAGTACCGAGAACGGCAACACACAGTGATGATCGCATATTGGCGTAATCTGTGAATTATTCGACCCGAGTATGCTCAGATTCAAACATTGGTGGGTCGTATCTGTCGTATCTGCACATTCTCGTGTAATCTGTCCCCGCGCTTCAATTACGTCATCGTGCATTGGTTTGTGGCCGTTCCTCACATCATCGCTGCAACATCACCTTCTGGGTTGTACATCGTTATCCTCTGCTGCAATACCACTTGTATCTTACCCACGAGAAAGGCAGTGTGTTTTCAAGTTGTCAACATGTCACCACCAACCGACCGCGCATCTATTTTGCAGGGTCTTCGATCGCAAATTGATAATGGCAAAATTATCGTTGGGGCAGGCGCTGGCATTGGGCTGAGTGCTAAGTTCATTGAAGCTGGTGGTGGAGATCTTATCATCATCTATAACAGTGGGCGTTACCGAATGGCAGGCCGCGGATCCCTAGCAGGGTTGATGCCATACGGCAATGCGAACGATGTGGTTGTCGAGATGGTATGTATTAACCAGATATCGCAAGGAGATTCAAATCAGAATTCGGGATGCATCGTTAACATAATTAGGCCGGTGAGGTTCTTCCAATTGTCAAGAGCACCCCTGTGCTGGCTGGTGTGTGCGCAACCGATCCGTTTCGAGACATGTCGCGCTTTCTCAAGCAGTTGAAGGAACTTGGCTTTGCCGGCATTCAGAACTTCCCCACAGTAGGCCTGATTGACGGAACGTTTCGGCAAAATCTAGAGGAAACGGGTATGTCGTATGACGCTGAAGTCGAAGTTATGAAGATGGCACGAGGAATGGACCTCTTGACCACACCCTACGTGTTCAACGTTGAGGAAGCGAAAAAAATGGCTGGCGCTGGAGCAGACATTCTTGTTGCGCACATGGGACTCACGACGAGTGGTAGTATCGGCGCTACTAGTGGGAAGACGCTAGACGACTGCGTGAAGTTGATTCAAGACATTCGAGACGCGGCTGCAGCGATTAAACAAGATGTCATCGTTTTGTGTCATGGAGGACCGATTGCGAAACCCGAGGACGCCAGTTATGTTATTAGCAGAACCAAGGGTGTGCATGGCTTCTACGGCGCGAGCTCAATGGAACGACTTCCAGTTGAAGAGGCCATTACCAATATCACTAAAACATTCAAGGGGCTGGAGCCGGGGTTGTCGGCATGAATCAGCTGCAAGATCAGACTACCCCACGTAGAGTTCACATATATACAATACCGTGATGGCCAGTGGTGTCTACATCTGTGTTGGATTAAACCCCGCGTAGATCATCAATAGTAGCACCGGTGTCAGACCTGGCACCTTGTGCACTAAGTACACTGTGAATGATGTACTCACATGACCCACTAGTGCGTGCTTACTCAGCTCGCTACTCATGTATATAGTCGCTCTCTGTTACTCACTTAATACAACAACATTCTCCCTCATGTCTACTTGGTCCTCCCACATCTGACAACCGGGTATCTCAAGCGAGCGACGGCTGTTGGCCTGCAGTAAGCCGTTAATCTTTTCGGGCGGACGTCTTGGCGTGTGGATCCACCGTTTATGTCAGCATGGCACCTCAGTTCACAAAGTACATGTGAACTGCATCTCTCACGTGACTCCTCGTCACCTGCTTACTCATCTCGGTTGTGTATATAATCGCTCTATGTAGATCTCTCAATACAACAACCTTCTTCCTCTCTTCTGCCCTGTCCTACATCCGACAGTTTACTGACGGCGACTAACCGATCTTCGATTACATCAGCCACCATAGAAACGATCTCGATCGCCCCGTTGGTGGTACATATCGATTTGGGAAAACTTCGCGATTGCTACTCAAATTTCGTTGCACTTGATCATAAGCAGGAAGAAGGGTCTCGGGATGACGTCCTCAAAAGTCAGATACTCCTGCTACCGCCGCGATCGTTCCAACGTACATATGATGCTCTGTAAACTCCATCAAAACGTACACCTGGGTAACCTATCATATGATTTTTGACGATTTGGTATGACGCTTAGACAGTATAATTAACTATAGGGTCTAAACCGCGCGTTACGTATGAGCAGTGATCGGAATGGTCTGGTCTGGTCTGGTCTGAGGGTACAGACCAGACCAGACCAGGTGCTTACATAAGGACCGGTCCGACCAGACCGGTCCGACCAACAAGACCGCCAAGAATGAGGCTGAAGCAAAGAAGGAAGCCGAGGAAATGTGTTTTACTACTGACTGTCAATCTAGTCGTCTTCGTTCTCACTATCCTCGATATCGCTGTTCCCCTCAGCTTGGGGCTTTCCATACCAGGCCCGGAGACACTCGCACGCTTCTATAATATCTGCCTTCAGCCTACCACGGCGATCGACGATAGTAAGCTTCGCGCTACTAAAAAGACGTTCGCATTCATCCGACATAGGCGAGATCGCAAACATGTCTAGAGCGAAGCGAGCGAGATCTCGTTGGGAGTCGTAGCGAGATAGCCAGTACGCAATAGCCTCATTGCAACCTGCCTCTTCGTTATGAAGCCGGTCAGTAGAGATGTATTGTTCATACAAATCAGTTGTAGAAACTGGAGCGTCTATTCGAATGCGCTTATGTTCCCGCTGGCGATCAAATGCTGGGTCAGGATCTCTCTCCTTCCTGGCTGGTGGTGGCAGCATCTCGACAGGGTACCTTCCCTTATACTCTGTCTCCCAGAGATGCTTCACCGCTAATTGTGCGTTTTCAAACCACCTCTTCTTCTCTTCGTCGCCATGAAGAACCCACTCTTGCCTGAACCATCCCCACTTGCGATATGGATCAAGGATTTGAGCCGCATAATATGCCGGTGGAAGGTCAGTATCTTCAGGGAATCGATTTTGCCAATTCAGCTGCTGATTGTTATAGTACTCAACGCACTTTAACCAAGCAGCATCAGCGCAGCCTTGAAGGTACTTCCATGTAAAGTTGTTATCGTCCTCAGTGTGGATGTCGTGGTAGTGATCCTTCGTCTCGCTTATCTCCCGGAGAAGGCAGTCCAAAGTTGAAAACCAGTCCGCAAGTGACGTCTTCTTACCTTCAGAAAGCAAAGTTGCAGCATAGAAGTCTTTGAGAGCGAGTTCAATCTTTTCAAGCTCAAACCAGTGCTGTCCATCAAGCTTAAAGTTCGCGATCCCTACGGAGCCCTTTCCAGGTACATGACGAGCCGAGAAGAGCTCTAAACGTTCTCGAACATTTAATGCACGTGTAATCGAATAAAACCATGAGTTCCAGCGGGTCGAGTTGTTCTGGATAAGCTCAAGCCCGTCGAATTGCGAAAGATCTCCGCCGATAATAATTGTAGCAAACTCCTCACGCCGTTGTGGAGTAAGCCTGATGTATCGCACCAGGTTGTGAAGACGACCCAAACATCCGAACTTCTTCCAGAGCTCTTCCACCTTCGTATAGTCGCCACGTTGATGATGCTTCTCCAGCTTCGCAAGATACTTCTCACAGTTTCGCCCCATAAGGAACGCCTGGCAACAGAGGTTGATGACATGGCCCAAGCAACGCAGCCGGCGATGACGACGTTGTTTTGACTTCATCCATGGGCAGAGATCCTTGAGTATAAACTCAACAGCGGTATCATTTGCCGAGGCATTATCCAGCATAAAGTATCCAATCTGATCTCCGCTAATGTCGTATTCTTCCAGCAATTCAAGGACCACCGATCCAAGATTCTCTCCAGTATGTTCGCCGTATATACGTCGCATACCTAAAGCGGTAACACGTCGCATGCCGGTAGTATCAATCCACATAGCGACGACGCCTAGGATAGCGTAAGGGTTTGGTGAAGTCCAGAGATCAAAGGAGATAGAGATCCTACTCCGTGAATGGTGTAGGTCCTCCCTAAGCTGTTGCTTCTTCGATATGAATGCATTCATTACCCAGCTTCGGATAGTCTTCGCAGCCTTCGGGAGGTGGTTGAGTAGTGCCGGATTTAAAAAGAGGAGTAGTTCACGAAAGTACTGGTTCTCTAATTGAAAGAAGGCGATATGGCAGTACACAATCCAACGAATTAGCAGACTTTCCAAAAAGCAAGTTGACTTGGATTACTTGCTTGACTTGCTTGGTTTAAACCAAGCAAGCAAGTCAAGTAAGAGCTGGGCAGCTAAGCAAGCAAGTCAAGTCAAGATACTTTGCTTGCTTGGCTTACTTGGTTTACTTGGTTGTTTTAGCGTTACTGTGATGAGGGTGCTAAAACTGCTGTACGGTAGATGTCGCGATGGTTTTGAAGTGTTGCAGTTGCCTCGGTTGAGTCCCAAACAGGCTAAGCGGCTATCAAATAACGTTAGCCTTAGTCTAGCGCATTGCTCCAATCTCGACGTACGCCTGTCTAGAAGCCTATCGCAATGCAGTATCCCCTATAGCAACGCGTTTTCCAGTGATTTATACTGCCCTGATACCCCCAATATGGCCAAACGTCGCCTACCACAAACTTCTGCTCGGAGCAAACGTACGAAAGTAGCCGCTGCCACCAACAACGTCGCCTCAACTCCTGAGGCTTCACCTGAGCCTGCATCTAAGCCTGCATCTAAGCCTAGACCTCAGCGTCGATCACCTCGCAAAACCCTAGCTGCCGCAAGCCAGGCTAACGCCTCGCCGCCAATACCTACCTTCGAGTTGCAGTTCTTAGAGTCGCAGGCGGAGGCTGAGATTGTCGCGCCCACCGAGGGCAGCCGAGCTGGCACGGTGGCTACAACTGAGGCTGGAGAGGGTGGTCAGGATGAGACAAACAGCGCACTAGTTGAGAACTTTGACGGCATTGACTGGGCACGTTTACCTGATTTTATCAAGCCATTGGCGCGTTCTAAGCGCCCAAAAAGTTGGATCTTTCAGTATGGCTACCGCGTTGTTGAGCGCCATGCTACATCTCGAATCTGGTTTGTGTGCAAGTACTGCCATGTACACAAAACTATCGACGCTGGCCGTGGTGGTTTGTTTAACATTACTCAGGCTACAACCTCAGCAGCCACCCATCTCAGCCAACCAAAGCCTGGCCACAACCTTACGAAAGATGGCCCAAAGTTAGCGCAGAGAGCTCGAGGCCAGCTGTCGTTGCGGCAAGCTTTTGACGCTGGTTTAGACGTACAACAAAACACTGCTAACGCGTTTGGAAACTTCGACGTAGAGGGCTTTCGAACAGCCACTGTCATGTGGCTTGTTAACCGAAACCACCCGCTCAGCGAACTTACGACGCCTGATTTTAGAGAGATGATGAGATTTGCCAACCCAGAGGCAGAGGCAGCGTTGTGGGTAAGTAATACCAGCGTTTCTACCTTTGTGATGAGGTTGTTCCGGTCTATACGACCGCAAGTTATCGACACCCTGTCAGGCTCAGTAAGCAAAATACACGTAAGCTTTGATGGCTGGACAACAAAGGGTGGTAAACGTGGCTTCTTTGGAGTAGTCGCTCACTTTGCCGACGCAGCTGGAATAATACGAGACTTACCAATCGATCTGCCTGAGCTCGCTGGCGCCCACACCGGTGAGGCTATTGCCAAAGCTATCTCGACGACGCTCTCAGCATACGGAATAACAAGCGACCGATTAGGCTATTTTGTACTCGACAACGCTACCAACAACGACACTGCGATCGCCGCGCTCGCGCGCGAGTACGAATTTGAGTCCGCTCACCGGCGCCTCCGCTGCAGTTGTCACACGCTTAACCTCATCGGCCAGGCTATTATATTTGGCACCAACAAAGACGCCTACGGCAACACTCAAGAGCAGTACAATACCGAGGAGCAGTATATGCGAGAGTGGCGGAAAGATGGCCCTATTGGAGTGCTAGTTGACGTCATCAACTATATCAAAACGCCGCAACAGTACGAGCTTTTTCGTGGCTACCAGCGCCTTGCCAACAACAACCTGCCTGCTGAAGGGCGTCTCAAAGTACTCGAGCCAGTCAAGCCTGTCGTCACTCGCTGGAACTCATACTATGCTGCTTTTGAGCGCGCTACCAAGCTTCAAGCCGCGTATAACTTGTACGCTGAGCATCATATCAATAGGGTTATCCTTGAAGATGCGCACGCTGCGCAGCGGAATAATAAGCGGCCCGACGCCCCAAACTGGATGAGATCAACTGGGCTCCGAGCTGCTGACTGGGCGGTGATTGCAGAGTACCAGGACTGCTTAGAGCCGCTCAAGTACGCCACAAAACGCCTCGAGGGACGCTCTAAGGATGGCAAATACGGCGCAATCTATGAGGTTATACCCGTTTTTGAGTACGTACTCAGCAAGCTTGAGGCCCGGGCGCGCCCGTTCGAGCACGTCGACTTCAACGCTCATGCCGAGGCTCCAGAGGATCACCTCAACGTCAACCTCCGCGCCGCGTGGAGCAAAGCCAACGACTACTACAACAAGCTCGACGACTCGCCCGCTTACTACGCCGCTGTTTGCCTACACCCGTACTACAAGAACTACTGCGATGTGGCGTGGGCAGACAAAGCTGATTGGCTTACTAGTGCCAACGCGTCGTTCCAACAGCTTTGGGCGGCATACAAACCTCAACGAGCACGCCAGCGGTATACAACTGCGCCGAGTAGCAACAACATAGACGAGGCAATTATTGCTATACTTAGCCGCAACAATGACCGAGAGGCTCCACTTGACGAGTTTGAGCGCTGGAAAACACAAGAGCCGCAGTGGACGCAGGAGCAGTACAACGCAGATGGAAATCCTGTCCAATACTGGATACAACTACTGCCGAAATACCCGCATTTAGCGCAGTTTGCAATCGATATCATGACTATCCCAGCATCAAGCAGCGACTGTGAGCGCCTCTTCAGTGAGCTTGGCGACCTTCTTGAACCTAAACGACGTGCTCTGGGCAGTGAGCTACTCGCAGCTCTTCAATTAGTAAGGTCATGGGTGCGAGCTGGTTATAAACCGTACAACTGTAGCGAGGCTAAGCTTTCAGATGAGCAGCTTGTAGGAGATTACAACATACTAGAGTGGAACACTGAGTTTTGGTAATTTGTATGTAGCTTAATCTCTTTGTAGTAGTCAAGTAATCCAAGTACTTGCAAGTAATACAAGCAAGTCAAGCAAGTAAAAAAATCACCCCAAGCAAGTCAAGTAAAGCCTATGTTTGAACCAAGCAAGTCAAGTTTAGAGCGGTGACTTGCTTTACTTGCTTGTTGGAAAGTCTGACCATCGGAGACTTTAACGGGGCAGATCTTTTCTACGAAGCAGCCAGAGAGTATTGCCAGACCGCTAAAAACGACCATGATGTTGCAGCAGATGTTGAAGCCGACAAAGTGTTCGATGATGATCGAACTTGACACACATCGTGGAACTTGCAGGAGCAAACAACTTTACCGTCAACGTATCCCCATGGTAGAGGTGAAGCAGGCGAAGCGCGAGCCAGAAGAACATTCCTCGTCCGCACAAGGGAAGGGAAAGAGCCAAGATCAGGTATTTGACGACAAGTGCACCGCCATCGAGCTTTCCATGCAGGGCCAGATCGAGGCTCTACGCTACGCGTTCGACAAGAAACTGGACACCAAGTTTAAGCAACTTAAGGCGGAGTTCGAGGAGAAGCTCGCTGCTGAGATCAAGAAGGCGGACGACGACCGCGCTACTGGGATCAACAAGTTGGAGTACAAGTTCGACCAGAAGTTCACCACCCGGACCAGTCTCCAGGAAAAAAAGTTCAATATGGGACTTGCTGCCGAGCCTCAGAAGTCCAAGGTACACAGCGCTACTAGCATCGAGGAGAAGGAGAAACTCTAAGCTCTTGCGGTGCGATATGCACAAGCCCTCTCGCCCTACCACGCGCCACAGACACTGGAGTACGAGGCGAAAATCATGACCGCAAAGGCAAAGAAACTGCAGGAGAACAAGGCTGCGATCGAAGCGGAGCTAGATCCACTCCATCTTGAGCTGCAGGAGAACCGCGAGTGCCGCGCTATGCTTGGTGGCTACACCATCTAAGCAGGCCAGTTCTGGCAGTCTTAGTAACGAATATCATCGTCACAAGTAGCGTACGCATACAGCGCGCCAGGAAACACAGTGACTTTTCAAACCCAAAGACACCCTCCATTACAGTAATGCTCAAGGCAGGATAAGCAGTCTGTAGCAATGAAACTCTACTTCACATGCAAATAAGCTGAAATCACAACCCTTCCCTGATCAACCATAAACATGCTCTTAGAACCTAGATCCCTTTTTTCGATCCAAATACCACACTCCTCATCGTCGAAACCACACACCAGAAATGCACAAACAAATAAACTAACTAAATACGCTTTTATTCCATTACTCTCCTTTGTGCCAACTTACCAACAACAGATAAGTACCACTACCTCATTACCCCCATACCATCCCTCCAAGCATCCATAGCCTCACTCCGCCAGTCATCCGCCTGCGTCGCAAACCCATCCACTTTAAAACACGCATTCATCGGCCCATCGCAAAAATACACCGGCCAAGCCTTCACACCAGATACTGCAGGTGCGTACATCAGTAAAGTGGAACGGACGTCTGAAATGTGATAAAAAAACCGGAGCTCAACTTACACCCATGCTCATTCGGCGACCCATGGAGTACAAAAATAATCCACATCCTACTCATCAAGTCGACCACGTTATCACACGCTTCCTGCCTAGATCGGCGAAGACGCTGCTGGTGGTGGTAGTGTTATTGTCGACAACGTCGGGCGCCGTAGAGATTCCAGAGCTTTGTGTACGAGACAGACGCGGGATAGCCGGGACCCGTTAGTTACTTGAGCGGCAAAGTCTTACACCGTGTTAATGGGTGTCTTGATGGCATCAAGGGAATTTCTAGAATATTAGTGCCTTCGTTGCGGTTCGTGCCTAGGATAACTAACAGGCACGTGGGTGAAACGGCCTTGTAAAAGTAACGTCGATAGTAGGTCTGGCAGGAAATCGTCGTGCATGGTGAATGATATGGGTTGCATTGGATACGCCTTTGCTAGTACATTCGTGGGGACTTGTTGTAAACACTACACCACGTCGTCTGCGGCGCCACAGGCCGTGGCATTCACCACCTGCTGGAACGCCGCCTCTCTGCCCTCTGCATTCAAAACCGTCCGCCCCATGCCCATCGTCCCACTCTGCATAATTGCGCCATGGAAAAGCCGGCCCTTTCCCCCCACCCCTCTTCGTTGCCGTCTCCTCCAAATGCCATAATCTGCGCCGCCACACCACCCCCACCCGCAGACTCGCCGAAGAGTGTCACACGCCCTGCATCCTCATCAAACGCAGTAATATTCTCTTGTAGGTATCCACAGCAGCGCCATCCACTAGTCACGAAGCCCATTATTCGTCAGTCCCGCCCGTTCGACCGCGGCGCCGGCGAGGAAACCAAAGGGGAACCCAAGCGGTAGTTTATACGCAACGAAGACGACGGCGGGTGTGTCCATGTGTACGGATTTTGAGACAAGGAAACTGCTGTTATACCGCGCGTCGCTGCTGCCACTTCCTGTTAACCCAGCCGGCGCCGTCGTGGAGATGGAGTAGGACTGGTGGTCTCTGTTGCTGTTGCTGTTGCGTTTGGTTTGGTTTGCGCGCAAAGTCGGCCGAATAACGTTCAAATATAAACAATTACTCACTAGCACTCGCTCCGCTGCTCTCATTGCCCGGCTGCGAGAAGCCCGATACCTGCGTTTCGTGTCTCCCCGCACACGACGGCCTGTAGCTGCTGGCCTGCCGTGTGCCTTTCCTGGTTGCGGGCGCTGGCGGTGTGGCGTAGGGGCATTTCTCGGAAGATGTCTTGGGCGTGGACATCGTTGTGGAAGCCTGGTACGTCGCCATTTTTTATAGCGACCATAGGCGTGTATAGGAATGTTGAGGCCGTCGCCGTTGTTAATCCCATATTTGATGCAAAGAGCTCCGAGATTGCAAGCGTGAAGTTTAGGAAGAAATTCATGATGTTGTATTATTATTATTATTATATTTCCATTAGAGTCCTGTATCAGTCGGTGACTATGTAGGACTTTGGCTAAGCCGTTCTATGTATGATGGTCGTTGTGGAGTTTCTATGGGTCTTGTACAATTTGGGTGGTGTTTTGCGTACTCCAATTTCAGAGCTAGTCTTCCATTGGCGCGGGTGCTAAAGAGCAGTGTGGTGAATAGAAAGAGATGTAGCAGCGGGCTCTTTTAGATAAGGAAATATTGTTTTTGTAGTTTTATACAGTGTCTGTCTGTTCGGTGGTTTGCCCAAGGTGCCATTTTCTCGTGCCAATCCTAGTACTTGCAATAAAGGCTAGAGTAGCTTTGATGCCTGTCTTTGTTTGGAGGAGGAGTGGAGGGTGATGGGTCTGTGTGGTATTGCTTCTTTGAGTGTATTTCGATGTGTTTTGTACTGTTTGCAATCTAGAAGTAGATGCTGTGGTGTTTGTGGTTTGTAGCATATACATAGATTGCAGTCTCTCTTGTTGAATCTCTTAAGGTAGGAGTTGAAGTATCCATGTCCTAGCTTGAGTGAGTAGAACGCGCTCGAGATTTCTCTTGGTGTTCCCTTCGGGACTTTGATTGTTGTATGTGTGTTGAGCTTGAAGATCCTTGAGTAGGAGCTTCTGTTTTTGGTGGGCCTGTCGGTATACCTCTTGTACTCCATCAGTTGTTCTGTTTTTTGTATTTTGTTGATTTCTGTGCCTAAGTAGGCTAGGCTCGCTGTGGTCGATGTTGTTGGTCTCTCTTTAGCTGCTTCCTTTGCTAGCGTGTCGGCTTTTTCGTTGCCCTTGACGTCGTTATGTCCTGGGCCCACTGCAGGTGGATCGATGCTTTCTTTGTCGTTATTCTCTTTGCAGCTCTGATGCATCTTAGTAGCCACTGTTGTCCCGGGTTGTCCGATAGGTTGTTAAGCCTATGGATTGCTGCTTGGTTGTCTGCGTATACGTAGATCTCTTGGCCTTCTTGTGCCACTGTAGCCGCGTGTTCAAATGCCTGTGCTATCCCCTCTAGTTCACCGTTGTAGACTAGTTGGGAGCATCCAATGTTTGTCTTTTGAGAAAAGGTTTCTTCGTGGGTGGAGCTGTACGCTACTACACCTACGCCGATCCCTATTCCCTTGTCGTGTTGTGAGGCATCTGAGTAGATTGCGGTGAAGTTATCTCCGCTCCTTGATAGGATATAATCCGTGTGTGCAATTGCCTCTTCCTCTTTGCTCTTTTTTGATACAGTAACCTTGTAGTTAAGACTTTCCCATGGTCTGAACCTATATGGGATTATCTTTTCTACGCTATTGTTGTCTCTCTCTGGGATTGACTTAACAATAGTGTATAGTTGTCTATGCTGGTTTGGCTTTTTGTAGCTAGCTTTGTCTGTATTTGTGATCCTTGTAATTGCTTTCTGGATTGGGTGGTTGCTGGATAGCTCATGATGTTGTAGATTGAGCGTGTTGGTCTGTGTGACATAGACTTTATCTTTTATCTAACAAAGTAAGCCTTGTAGTTGGAAGAGAAATAAAAAGTGAATAGGAAACGAGGAATTACATATACACTTATATACTATTGATCACGTAACGTTACCCGGCCTTGCCATTGTCTTGTTTTACTTTGGGGGGAGGGCGTCACACACCACTCCCACTACCGTATTTGCACATTAATCGTGTTCATATTTCCCATCTCTCTCTCTTTCTCTCTCAGTTGAAAAAGACCACATCCTCAAACCACCTCTCAATCTCTCCCCCCCCTTATCTGCAAACTTCATCCTCGCACTCGGAACAACCATCCACCGCTCCCCCATCCCCACTTTATCAAGCCCACAACTCCGCCCCATCCACCCGCCATCCTTCAACTCCCTCGCCACACTCCACGCCCCAGCCACACAATCATTAACACCAACACCATTAAACTGACTCCCCACAAACCGTACTCTCCCCCCCAAACTCGCCACTCATCCTTTCCGCAAACCCCGCCAGACGATCCTGATAACCCAGCGTATACTGCGGTATACAATCCTTTGCGAGATTAACATAATGCGCAGTTGGTTCATCCGTGATGTTGAGGTGGCGGGCTAGCAGGCTCTTTGCCATGTCGAGACCTTCTTCTTCGGTCGGGTAGGATTCCCAGCCGTCCCACCAGTGGCCGCCCATCATGACGGTGAGTTTGGTGCCCGAGACGGTGTCTTGGCCTTTGATGGCGGACGAGTCGAAGATTACACCCAAGCCGCGCTCGGGGTTTTGCTCAAACGGCACGGATTGCGGGATTAGGTAGCCGAAGCCTTCGACGGGGAGGAGGTGGGGGTTGGGGTAATAGAGATTGATGGTCATGACTGTGACGTAGGGGGTGAGGTCTTTTTCGCGGAGAGTGGAGATGGCGAGGTCGAAAGACTCTGTTGAGGTGGAGCCTTCTTGCTGTGACGATTTGTTAGTAATATTAACGGTGGAGTATTTTTAGACAACTTACCCCAGACACAATTTCAACGCCTAATTTGCCGTCTTGAGAAAGCGGTTTAAAGCTCTGAATCGGCGCCATAGTTTTAACCTTCACATTCCCCAGATCCTCCACCGCATCCCCCAGCGCCCGGACCAGCTGCTGCAACCCATTCCGCAATGAAAACTGCGTACTCTCTGTCAGATTCGACCAAAATCCCTCGTCGACCTCGAGCTCTTTCTTCATATTCGCCATAAGATTTCTATCCCACTCATGCACGAACGAGTTCCCCCGGGGCTCAACGGCGTCATTCTGCACTTTGATAAACCCGCCAATAACGCTGCCAAATGTATTTTCCAGGTTCCACGGATTCGCCGCCAACGTCCTTGCGCTGAGCTGCCAGATGTCGCCTGCGTAGATGCCGTGGAAGCCTGCAGAGATGAGGTTGTCTGCTAACCGCTTGTCCATTCTGCGGGCGATGAAGGAGCCAACTGTTTCATCGACAAGGCCCGCTGGTCGCGTCTTTTCCCATGGCTCTTTGATGACGCCCAGGAAACCGGCCAGCAGCCCCGATCGCCAGAGAGAAATCAAGTTTGGAATTTCAATTGGCATTTTGGACGGGAGCCGGTTGAGCTTGTCGGGGTAGTATATGAAGCGGTTCGTGGCGCCGGGATCAGTGCGCTTGGTATATGTGACATCGTTTATGAGACCAAGTTCTTGTATCTGCACACATTACATTAGTAAGACTTCGATCAGACGATAGCACGCAACCCACCAAGGCCGCCGTAGCAGGAGCAGGCCTCAATGCCCTAGGTCCCTGCTCAAACAATACACTCCCCTCCTTCCCTTCAGCATCCTTGACATCAACACGTCTCGTCCTAATCCACCCCCCAGGGTCATTGCCCGCCTCAAACAACGTAATCTCGCTGTTGGGAAATTGTTTGCCGACATAATACGCGCTACTAAGACCAGCAATACCTCCACCAAGGACGGCTATCCGCTCAGGGTCTGTGGAATGGTAGCGACATTGCGAGACGAGGCGGGGGCCATGTCTGAATGCGAGTAGCGGGCGGCATGTGAACAGCGATTGAGAGGCAAGCACGGGGCGTGCGGCAACGGTCTTCAACGTCTTCTGTGAGGCATTCTGGAACCGCATTGCCGTTCAATTGGTCGCGAGATGAGGACGTTTGGGCGACAACCAGAAGCTTACATGACATTCACAAGAGAGCAATTGCGCATGTCGACGTTCGGCCAAAATGTCCGAGCTTGGGCCACCCGCTGCTGCCGTCATCGATTCATATGCAGGGCCGATGCCATACATGGAGCTAGCACGACATATTCACCGTCACCATATGCATGAAGAATGTGTGTAAGAAGAAGAGCGCAGCCATAACGGCCGCTAGAAACAAGGTTCCATTTTGCAAAAGAAAAATCTCTCCTCCTCAGGGCAATGCCCCCGCCCATAACGCCTCATTGAGCCATATCCAGACTTATAGTACAATGCTCAACCATGTCCACCAAGTCCTCCCCTTTCTTTCCCGATTGGTATCATATCCACGTCCCCCATATATACCTGGCAGCCACTCTATGACTGCACATCAACACTCTCATTGGGAGGTGCCTGCGTCATGTCTTGATCCTTGCTGGGGATGATGAGCTCCTCCTTTTGCTCCTCGTCTACAAATTTCCTTTCGCTCACGTGCTCACCCTCCTTGGGGGCAACCCACACATTAGTGTTGTTCTTCTTCTGGCCAGGCTCGTGCTTGTAAAGGCAGCGGGGGTTGAGGCACGGGTTGAACTTGCACATGATGGTGCTGTGTCCGTACTTGCAGCCCTCGACAGTGCAGTCGGCACCGTTCTTGCACGGCTTGGACGTGGGGTGCTTGTACGGGCACGATGAGGGATCACGGCAGTTGGGCCAGAAGGCACACTCCTGCTCGGACTGGAACTTCTGTCGCTGCGCTGGGGATGGGTGCTTGCCGACGCACTTCTTGTTCTTGCACGCCGCACCGAAATCGCACGAGTCGTTCATGTCGACGACAGTGCCGGGTACTGCAGCGGGCGACTGGTGGACAAAGTGGCAGTCGGGGTTGCTGCATCGCAGGTTGAACTTGCACATGGTCACTGAGGGGTCTGGGCGACCAGAAGGCAGCTCGACGTCCATGCCACCATTGTCTGCACCTGGGCCATCCGTCATGGTCTCGTCCTCGCCCTCTTTCTTAGTGAACGGCTTTGCGTTTGGGTTCATGCCTCCTCGTCCGCCCTGGTGCGACCGATCTTGGCCGCGATGTGGCTTCTTGCCGCCGCGGTTGTTTTGGAAGTTGGGGTTGACATAAGCGGTGGGTGGGCCGCCAGCGAAGATTTGCTGCATCATCTGCGCTTGTTGCTCGTACATTTGCATGAGGGCCATCTGCTGTTGAGGGTTGAGCCCCATGCCGGGCATGTTGTTCTGGCCGCTCATTGGGTTCATCGGCATTCCAGGCATACCACCCATAGGCATGCCGTTCATACCACCCATATTGTTCTGGCCCATGTTCATGGTGGCGTTGCCCATGCCGCGACCATTCGCCATTGCTTCGATTCCACGGCCAATGTTCTGTCCCCGGGGACCCTTGGGCGGGTCGCGGGAGTGCGCATTTACTCGGCCGACACCGCCTCCAGCGCCGCGCACACGGTGCAATACTGAGTCGTGGTTTCGGTCCATATTCTTGTTCAGCTGGTTAAGCATGCGACCGCCGCGTGCGGGCCGTGCAGCTTGAGCGCCGCTGCCATTGCGCATCGCCTTGGGGCCTGTGGGGCTGTTCCTTGTTAGACTCTGCTGATCTCTATCGTAAAGGCGGTTTGGGCGTCTTTTAGACGTCCGAGGCTGAAAGGGGAATAAAGATGAGGTGTTGCCATACATGACGCCTTGTGCCTCTGATGCACCTTCCATTTCTGTATCTTGCACTGATGCCGAGTTGTCGTGGGATGTGCTCTCCATCTGGTTGTTCTCAATCGACTGCGCGACGGGTCCATCGCCGCCGCCGCCATTTGCTTGCTGCTTCAAACGCTCAATCTGCTCAAATAGCCACTGCGCAAACTGTTGCGTCTCTGTGTTTTCTGGGCCGAGATCAAGAAGATCGTTTGACAGCTCCGCCGCGACCTGCGCTTCGTTCTTGTCGTTGGCCAGCATGAGCAGAATGTACTCGAACAGCGTCGTGTCGTCGCCGCCTGTCGTCCATCCAAACTCGGCAAGCTTGGCCTGCACCACCTGTTGCAGCTGCGCCGCCATAGGTGAGTCGCTCGAAAAGTCAAGAGCCATCGCGTGCGTGTGTGCTGGTGTTGGGACGGCCAAAGTCGCGTGGATTCGAGATGAGGCGGTGGGCGAGAAACAAGGGGAACAACCAAAGACGCGACTTGCTGCACGTGGAACGGTCGCGTGTGCTTTTATCACGGTCGTGGGGAAAAAGTCGTCAGTCGTTAAAAGTGCTTGCGCGTGTCAAGCAGGTTTAGCATATACGTGGTGAGTGTGTGGGGGAGATCAAGTTAATGTTTGGAGACGTCTGCGTTCAAGTTCTGCGCAATCGCGCCCGGCAATTGCCGCCCCACTAGCCCTGCCATAGTTCAGCCGCCCGATTCATGCCGCCAAGGCCAATACAATTCCAGGGTTCACTTTCACGCCAGACAATAGAATAATGTCACTACCATTGTTTCCGCTATAGGGATACTGCCAGTTTGTCTTGTATACGCATCATGAGATTTGCCACCCGGCCTATTGTCTATGAGGGTCTAGCATTAATCTCTATCGCCCACGACTCATTTGCTTACCCATCAGATCTGTCTGTAATTTGCTCTTGGAATGTGTCTAGGACACGTGGTGAAAACACAGGAACACTCAGCACTTGTCTTGGCCTGTTCTGATGGCTCTGACTAAGCGACATCCAGTTGCCAGGGAAGAAGATTCCAGTGTCCCAGAGTGACTCACCCAGATCAAGGGCAATCTCCATCACTATCGGACATGTGAGAGAGGGTAATCCCTACGGTCCTTCCTATTTTCTCCTTACGCCCTGACTCTGCTCCTTCTCAAGAGCTTGTGGTCCCATCGGCAGCAGATGGTGGATCCGCACTTTCTGTTCTTCCTCCATTCCTCCTGCGCATAGAGTGACTTTAATAGATCCAAACCGTTATTTGACCACCTCATACGTTCGACTGCTCAGTCTTCAGCCGTGCATCTTCCATCCGCCGATCCTCTTCCAAACGCTGTTCATGCTGTTCCCTCAGCTCTTCCGTAATCAAAATGCCAGTGCCTCCAGTCCGACGTTCTGGCAGCTCTTCTTGACTATCATGTCCAGTCCTGGATACGCTGATATTCTCCGTCCCTTTACCACCAGTCTTCTCTCGATTCTTGGAGCTTAGCATACGTTTCAAGCGGTGACTTCCGGACTCATCTGAGCGATTGGGTGATTGTCGTACATAGCCGTGTGAATCGTATGAGACTGGGTTGGCAGGCCGGGTCTTGCTCTTGGGCATCACTGACGCGAACATTGGGCCACAGCCTATGATGACGGCTGGTGAGGTGTTAATAACGTGCGCCAAGTAGTCTATGTTTCTCTTACCTGTTGAACATTCAATGATGGTCCACATTGTGAGCCATTTTGGGTCTGGCGATCGAGGCTTTCCGTCTTGACCGACTTGGACGATACGGATGGTCGAGAAGAGTATGCACACAAAACCAGATGCGAACAACAGACCACATCCTACCTTCTTTGCTTTTTCCATCTGGAGATTCCAGATGAGTCTGATTGGTAAAGTCATGACTGTCTTATTAACGGAAGTTTCTCAGGGGATTACATATTCGACATACCCATCAAATTAGTAAGCGTATCCACAGCGTACGCATAGTAAAGGTTTGCGGTTTGTCGACGAGTTTCGGCCGGTGAAGAACACAAGACTCCTTGATTGAAGAATTTCTTGGTATCATCACACGCTAATCCCGGCCCCGTTATGATACATGTGGCCCAAGTCTGCCGGGTGTCAGTCACGCGTGGCTGAAGACGGTCTCGGGATGAAATGCGCCTCAGACTCTAGTCCGTACCCTTACTTACCACAATACAAAAGATTAGCGTACCCCACCAAGTCCAGAGGTAAGCTTTCGGCATTCCCGCCAGTAGCTTCTTGTAAAGCGCCAATAGCGAGAATTTGACAAACCAAAGACATGTCCAGTACTCCATACCACTCTGCCACATGACTTCTGATGTGAATTTGATGTCTGCCATCATGGTAGGCCATGGCGCGATTTGGCCAGCTTGGAGTGCCTGGATCTTGAAGAAGATGGGTGTGATGACTATGTAGAGGATGGTGAACGCCAGGTAGGCTAGGAAAGCGATGCAGAGCAGGATGTCTTGCGCTTCGATATGCCTACGTCGCCATAGCTGTATGCCAGCCCGCATCGCGAAGACAGTCGATGTTATCGAGAGCATGGCGTAGTCAATCCGCAGCAGATCATGTTGGGCAATCCAATCGGCACCCGTCGACATGATGGTCGGAAAGCAAGGAGGCGAAACAATACAGACAATGATGATGTTGATTATACGGCGGATTCCAAGGACATCCCTCTCAAGTCTGGCGGATGGAGCCGTGCCGCTCGAGGACGTAGATGATCTGGTATTTGATTGACCAAATACCGGGATAAACCACTTTACAATGCAAGGGCTTCCATCAGCGCCCAGGAAAAGCCTAGGACAAGGGCCGCGATAGCCTGCAACTTTCTAAACAGGGTTGCATGGGGGCCAAGCCCGTGTCCAACCACGTAGAGGAGAGACGCAGTGATCTCCGCCGCCATGGATCGCGGTTCCGGAATCCTGGAGTATGGAATCGCGTTTCTTTGCGACGACCTCATGTGCTCTGCTCAAACGAACAGATTCCGGCTGCTGGTGCAGAGGCGAACCGTGGAGCCGTCACGCCACCTCATGTTCGCCATCTAGCGCATTTGATTCCGTGGTGCGGAGGAGCGTCGGCAAGCCCACAGGACGCCTTAAATGTACGTTAGCTTTGGTGTCGGAGTACTGTGCGTGCATGACTCTCGCGCTGCTCGCATCTTATTAGATTTTCTCAGGAAGCCCCTGCAAGATGCCGATTGGAGATAGCTAAGGTCTGGCTGTTCACTTGATAGATTCTGTCCGCACGCTCGTCCTTTCCTCGTGGCGAAACTGCAATCCCATCTTCAAGCAGCTTTGCGCGTCTAATCTCGGCGATACAAGCCGCCACAAAATTCAGCTCTGGTTCGTAATCAGTCCAGCTCATGCATGCGGCCATTGGCAAGGATAGAGTATTGTCGGCGTAGTGGCGTTGTTGCGGCTTCTCCCTACGAATTACAAAGTTGGAGGGGCGGCTCGCGGACGCCTTCCCCTTACCCACCTTTCGCAACGCTATCTGGGTACCCATGGTGTCTTGCCGCTTTGAATTCTAGGCACTCCCTTTGTCATCCGTCAGCTTTCGTACACATTACCATAGAAGTCAGAACAAGGCTACGAAGCATAACTGAGGCACGGCAACCTGAGCCATTGGAAGCGCCATCGTAAGCGATACAACTACCCGAAGAGTCCTTAACTACACTATCAATTCTCATATTCCAACCTCATTTTCACATCGCCTAAAAATGCATATCTCATCATGCTGGGGTGAAGACTACAGCTATTCGCCACGCCGGCACTATATCCTACAGCGAGCTAGCCCCTTCTCCACGAACACACGCACGGGCGCCGTGCCTGCTTCGGTGACGGTCTACTAACGAGCCGCTTGATCTCGACCTCGCCTGTCAACTAGTCGGCGCCGCACCAGGTGGATGCGCCGATGGTAATGTCGATTGCAGCCACGGAGAAGATGGAAAAGCTACATTAATGTCAATGGCGCCCTGCACTTCAGATCCAGTCTGTCGGTACCAGGTTCCCTATTCACGTTGTATGCCCGCAAATAGCAACTATGAGGCTTGCTGATGTTGCTGTAAGCGCGCTCGCTGCTGCTTCCCTGTCAAGCGCCTTTGAGCCCCCCAACTTCAATGTGACCGAAGCACTATCTGCGCGCGGAGTCAACATCAAGGCTGTCCCCGGTTTGGCGGACTTGGTGGGGCAGTCTTCGCCCAAAGCCTGCTCGGTAGCCGTAAGTCTCCTGAAATAGATGATCGTCGCGAAGAGACCCAATGTTTATGTCGAATCTAGTGTAGTGCTCTCCAAATTGCCTTTGGGAACAGCAGCGTGCTATCGGAAGGAACTCCGACATACGATAACTTCACCAGCGAGTATTGGGCCGCCCAGCAAGTCGCCGTCAATCCTTTTTGTGTCTTCAAACCGGGAAATGCGGTGCAGGTCTCGGCTGTCGTCTTGCTATCTCGACTCACACAATGTCCATTTGCCGTAAAAGGAGGTGGTCATGCTGCGTTTGCGGGTGGATCGAGCATTGAAGGCGGTATCACGATTGCACTGGAGAAGCTGAATGAGAAGACGCTGTCGTCGGATAAGAAGATTGCATCCATTGGACCTGGAAATATTTGGGGTGATGTCTACCCCTGGATTGAGCAATATGGACTTGAAGTTCCAGGTGGGCGGGTAAGTCACTGTCTACTTTGTCTTGTTTCGACCTGCGAGAAAAGAGTATATTCTGACTTGGGGTAGATTTCGTCGGTCGGCGTCTCTGGACTGACTCTCGGAGGGGGCATCTCCCACTATGCCAATGCACGCGGATGGGCCTGCGACAACGTCGATTCGTTCGATGTCGTCACTGCCTCGGCTATCATCGTAACCGCAAGTTCTACTGAAAACCCAGACCTTTACTGGGCTCTGCGAGGAGGCGGCAACAACTTTGGCATTGTGACTAAACTCAACATGAGGACGTTTGTGCAAGGTCCAATGTGGGGAGGGCAACGCGCCCATACTGAAGACCAGTGGGATAAAGTCTACACGGCCTACTACAACTACGCGACAAATGCTGGCAAAGACACCAAGCAAGCTCAGATTGTCTCATTTGCGCTCCAGAACGGGATGAAGATTGCAGCCGAGGACCTGGAATATTCCGATCCCACCCCATGGCCACCCGTCTTCGATGAATGGAAAGCTATCCCAGCCATATTCGATCAAACCGCTGTTGCCAACATGTCGACTTTGGCGAACACACTAGGCGCCGGAGCTCCGAATGGTATCCAAGAAACGTACTGGGATCGCACCTTCAAGGTCGACAAGGACATATTCAAGTCCTTCATCGACATCTTTTTCGACATGCTTCCCGTGATTGAAGACGCTGCGGGAATCCTACCTGTTCTCTCATTCCAAGCAATTACAGTTCCGGCTATGCAACAAATGCAACAGGACGGTGGAAACGCACTCGGCCTCAACCCTGATGACGGCCCAATTTTTATCGCCAACCTTGCCATTATGTGGACGAACGTCGCGGACAACAAGCGCATCATGTCTTTTAGCAACAGTTTGTACAAACGTCTCGTCGAAGAAGCAGCGAAGAAAGATCTCAATAGCGATTACATCTACATGAACTATGCGTCGCCATATCAAGATGTTATTGGCAGCTATGGAGCTGCGAATAAGCAGAAGTTAAAGGACATTGCTAACAAGTACGATCCCACAGGCGTATTCCAGAAGCTGCAGCCTGGATACTTCAAACTTGAGGGCACTCCGTATGGCACATTTTCTGCATAGAGCTTAATAGAGTAATGTTTATGTTGTGCAGTACTACGTTGGATATCATGTGATTCGTGTGACCTCTTTCCTAGTGTGGTAAGACGATGTGTGTTAATGGTGTTATTTGTCGCTGCAGCAATGCGATTGAAAAAAGCTTCAACTTCACGCATATGATGGAACTCAAGAATCTTACATGCCGATCGATGGTTGAGTATATCCGTAACTATGGATCGGCTAGTCGAGTCCCATCGCAGCTTCTCGAACCTCAGCTCTTGTAGTCAAGAAGCTGAAGCGGACGCAACGCCATCATGCAAGCTGTGCCAAGTAATAATCAGCTGGAACCGGGCGAAACCTGCAGGCATAGCCGAGTAATATCAATATAACGAATAAATACGCCTGCATGAGCCAAGGTCGTGACGGCGGTTGACGTCGTGAGGTGAGGCTGCCAAGTGAGGTGGCCAGTGCGCTAGTCCAAGCTTGTCGCTGCCTCTAGGTCTTTTTGTCCGCTCGCAACCTTCGACCATCAACCTCACCCATCCGAGTCGCACGCAAGCTGCTGAAGCCCCAGTTTGTTAGTACTCCTCCCCATCTCTACGCGACAACCGACAGTTACAAAATGTCTCGCGGCGGCGGCACTACGCTCTACGTCACCGGCTTCGGCCACGGCACGCGCGCTCGCGACCTTGCCTACGAGTTCGAGCGGTATGTCCCCCAAGGCTTCGTCCCAGTCCGATGACCTCGCATCGTTGTTTCCCAATTCAGTCTCCGATTTTCCGATACTCCACCCTCTGTCATTCCGCCCAGCAGCTGTTCTGGCAGCTTGCTCGCGCGACGCCGCTTCCTCTCCTTCTCCATATCCCTGCGCACCGACTTGCACCTCCCCGTCTTTCGATACGAAGAAGCAATTCTGACCAACCTAAAGCTATGGCCGCCTTGTCCGCTGCGACATTCCAGCCCCCCGTTCGGCATCGTCTAGACTGTGAGTTAGCCTTTGACCTAGGCAAACGACCCGGGCTCTAACAGGCCAGCAGCTTTGCGTTCGTAGAGTATGAGTCTCGTCGTGATGCCGATGACGCATACCATGAGATGCACAACAAGCGCATCGGACGCGACGACTTGTTGAAGATTGAGGCAAGTTTGGCTGTTCTTGATGACGTGTGTTTAGCTAACAAGCCGTAGTGGGCCCGTACTCCTCCATCGGCATCATGGCGATTCGACTCCGGTCGTGACCGTCCCCGTGGTGAGCGTTCGGAGCGTGGCGGTGACCGTGGCGACCGATCCGACCGCGGAGATCGTGCGGACCGTGGTGTTCGCTCCCCTAGGCGTCGCAGCCCGTCTCCTCGTCGCGAGCGTGGTGCTTCCCCTCGCAAAGATGAACGTCGCGACCGCGATTACGACCGCCGTGATCGCGACCGATCCAGGAGCCCCATCGATGGCGACCGCGAGATGAAGGATGTGCGTGATCGCGAAGATGATCGTGGCGATCGCGACCGCGGTGACCGTGACGACCGGCGTGACCGCGACCGCGCTGCCGACCCGGCCGGCGAAGTGAAAAGTGAGCCCTCCGACCCCCATGACGACGAATGATTCTGATCAACATCAAGCTGTCGAGTCTCCCCCTCCACCAGTGCACGAGGATCTGGATGTGGCCGAGTAGAGGTGAGGCTGCCATGCATCCCGCAGGCAGTGTCTGTCTGCGCCACTGTCTACACAAGGCCAGTATTGACACGAGTGCTATCAAAATTGCTACAGCACGGTGTTTTGTTGAAGGAGAGAGGGATTTGGGTTTTGTTACGTCTATTAGTGGAGGCTAGATTTACTTCTATGTCCTGCCACGACATTAATGCATCAGCAGTCGAAAAGCTCGGTACGGATTCTCTTTGGCGAACGGTTACGGCGATTATATTCGATTCGGTTTGTCGCCTTGTTTCGGTCGATCGGTCGATGTCGATACGGTTCGAGTTCCTTGCGTCCTGTACACTATTCGGTCGGTCCGTAGCACGTCGAACACTTCCACCTCCCTTTCCCCTTCGATGCCTCCCGATCTCACGTTTACGCTATTTCCTCGACGCCCACTCCCAACGCGAACATATAAAACAAAGGTTTGTGTACTCAGATTATATAGATTTCCATTGTGATTGTGACACCATGCTCACGTATACTGCCGCTTGCGAGCACATGCTTTGATAATACAACATGTTCAACTAATGTTATTGAATGTCGTCATTGGTGATGTCCGTTTGATGTGAATAAAGCGATTCCGAATGCGATGTCAAGGTGCAGTGTCCAGAACATGTGTTGATTCACGGATGTTTGAAATGAGAAATGCCTAAATTGACCGTCTGCACCCATGTTGAGAATTTGCGTTGTTTTCTGCAATATGCGTTTCCAACAGCAGCCATCACGTACATTTGTGAGGCTATGTGGCTTGGAAACGTTGTACGCCTCGTATAAGTTGAGTCGCCGCAGACAACACGTATAGTTTCACTGCCGCAGTCAGTTCCCGCTGCCGCCTTGTGCCGCCCCCAACATGCATTTCTCTAAATCTAGGAAGCTAAAATATGCACAAACGACGGATAAGTCGGGTTCGGAGTGAGAAAAGGATGAGCGCTGCGTGTCCAAGGGTGGCTAAGGAGGTGGGCCTAGCCATGTTTTGGGTTTAGCGCATCCGCCACTTTTTTTACTCAGCCACGCTCGTTCGCATGCCGCGACATTTGGTGTGTGATGCGTGGATCAATCCTTTCTGACCACATCTGTCACTCTTTCCTGCTTAAAACTTTCGTCTCTTCCTTCCTTCCTCTTACCCTTTGACCTTCTTGACTCCGCTCCTTTTACTCCAATTCACTCCGATTTACATCGCACGACTCGGTCAGGAGTAACGTCCGAGTAGTAAGCACGGCACAGCACAGCACAGCTCATCAACAGCCGACACGAAACATTACCCGTCTTTTGCCACAACGCGTCGCCGACGACAACATCTGTCTCTTTTCGAGTTGACGACGCAGTCACTCTTCCACTACATCTACATCTTCTTGTAATCACACACACAAAAAACCGCAAATATGTCTAAACCAGTACGTCTCACACACATCATCTCACCCCCTAATCACACTCACCCACCACGTACACCATACTAACACACAACCCCATAGGAAGGCGCACCACCAGCCTACCCCCAAAACCCCCCCGCCCATCCACCACGACGCCGGTCCAGCGCCCGGCGGCATGCAACCCTCGTACTACAACCAGGGCGGCGGCCAGCCAGAGTACTACGGCGCCAGCCCCAACCCGTACCAACAACAGGGCCAGTATGGTCCTCCGCAGGGTCAATATGGTCCCCCGCAAGGACAGTACGGTCAGCAGATGCAGTATCAGCAGGGTCCGCCGCCGCCGGGGGGTTACTATCAGGATGATAGGAGACAAGGTGGCGGTGGTGGTGGGTTGTTTGCGGGTTTGTGCGCGGGGTTGGCGTGTTGTTGTTGTTTGGATTGTTTGTTCTAAGGGGGTGTTGTTGTGGAGTAGGGGTTGATAATTTCTGGGTTGGCCGAGGAGAACGTTGTTCTGGTCGAGATTCTCATTCAACGATATCGGCAAAGAGCGAGAGGCTATTGGAACGAACGCGCGCTGTGTAGATTTGATAATCGGGGGTTTCGTTTGTTTTTCCTTTCTCTTCTTTTCCAGGATGGCAGTAGTAGTAAGGTTCAGATGGGAAGTTCAGTCAGCGGTCGCGGTGAAAGAGTCGAGAAGCTTTCGAACCTATTGTATCTGCATGCAAGCACAACAACAGACACCACACTTTTTGTAATGTCCAATCCAATATAACTAATTAATCGCAACATGCTCTCACCAACTATTCTTCTGGCCTAAGTTCCTTGGAACTATATCGCTCTGGTGGAGAGGTGCCTACCAGCATCATCGCCGCACGCGCGTTGCTACCTACAGCGTCGTTCCCTGGACAATGCCGTGTCCATCTTTTGCCCCTTCCGTCATCTGGGCCCCAGCCCCCTCTGCGGAAGCTAAAAGATGCAGCCGCATGTGCACGACCCTGCACTTGACACGACTGGGAACCTTGTTTTGAACCCAACCTTTTTTTTTACAGCGATAGCCGCCTACTATCGGCGGCAGCGGTCAGGTGCACAAAAACGCGGCGGGGAAAATAGTTTATAGAGGCGGTCCCACCGTATGTATGACGAGAACCCGGCTGTCGCACACAGTTCCCGCGTTGCTAGGGCAAAGATTTCCTCGTTGATCGTTTAAAGAAGAGTGGGCAGGGCAGGTCTTCCGATTGACTGGACCCTCTTCTTTGTTGAAGTTTGGTTCTTGTTACCCTGAACGACAAGTGGACACCTGCTTCCGAGGCTACGTGCTACTACTTACCGGAGTTGACGTTAGGCAAACGCAAGCGCACGTCAACTTGCACCGCGTCATCGGAGACGATAAAGTGTCGAGCGGCTGAATATAAACTTACCTTGCCCGCCTCCTCCACCGCCACCGACTCCGCCGCCATCGACTCCACACCTCCGCCTCACCATAAAAACGTACCTCGGCTCTACCTACCTCAACGCCCAACCACGACAAAACCCAACAACCCAAACATCTAAACAACCAAACATCCAAACAAACCAAACACTCCAGACGACACAATGAAACTCGCCACCAGCTCCCTCCTCGCAATCTTCACTATCTTTCCCGCTGTATACACACTACCAACAACCCACTTACTCTCCCGCCAATCCAAACTACCCACATGCGGTGCCGTACGTTCCCCACCTACCCTACCCTTCCTTCTCCTCAAAAATCACCCAGCTAACACACACGCCCAACAGACCAAATGTCTCGCCACCACAAACGGCCTCTTCGACGGATGCGCTCCCGGTGACCTAGTCTGCATCTGCACACTCGAACAGAGCGAAGTCGATCGTTATGTTAGTACTGTGCAGCCGTGTTTGGATGGTGAGGCTGGGAAGGCCGAGTGTACGGCGGGGGGTGTTGCTAGTAAGTTTTCACGAAGAGGATGGGGGTGGGGTTGGGGTTGAGGATGAGGGCTAATGTCAAGGCAGATTATAAACAACTTCTTGCAAAGGTTTGCATGGAGCCCGAGTATGGGAGTTTGAATAGGACTGTCGAGTTTGCTCCGGTGATGGAGGAACAGGAACAGGAAGAGGGACCTGCGGTGACGACGACGGCGGTGAGGGTTTGAACGAGGATTTGGACGAAAGGGTGGTCATGGGTATGGGCATGGGCATGTGGTTATGAAGATGTGATACGGATATGATGCGAAATACAGTAATGATAATAGATTCCTCTCTCTCTCTCTTCCTCTGGCGTGGCTGTTTATTTGGTGCGGTGTGATTTTGCAATTTGGGGTAGTGTTGCTGTTTTACCTCGCTGGCTATGTTATTTTACTGACAGATTTACTTTACACGCGCAAAGTGGGTATCGCGCTTGAAGGATACCTTTTGTGGATTGGTAAAGGCACAGACGACAGACACCTCACCCGACGAATCACTTCTGTGAATGGCGGGAGTGTTTGTCGACGCGTGGATACTTGCAAACGGCATTTCGAGAACCCTCATGTTGTTCATTCGAAGCATGACTCAACACAACAAGGCCGTTTTGCAAGCTTATAACCATCCCACAGCCTGCATCCAGCTCCTGCTCTAACGTCGTCACCTCATATCCTGCCCTACAATGGTACTCACCTGCGCCGTACGTCCCCTGTCTTTCTCTCCACACAGCGCCGTTATTGACTGTGCTAGATATCACAAAACTGCCAGCGCACCCCACCCCACCGCCTCCACTGCGAACACTTACTAGACAACGAGACTGCGTACTTCCGTTGTGTATGCAACCGAGCGCAGTCGTTGACTGATAATGAGTTTTTCAACGCACGATGTGTGTTTGAGGAATGCTCGGAAGACCGTGATCGACAGGGTAAGTGGGCGTGTGTGTGAGAGAGAGGGAGAGAGGAAGTGGCTAACACGCAATTTAGCATTCATAACGGCGTATAAGAAAGGCTGCGTCGACTTGGGAATGAGACTACGCGATATCACTGGTGAATGGGGGATGTTTGATACACTTAGCTCCTCTTCAACGATTGGGTTGGGTAGGACGCAAGTCAGCACTGGGCCGAGTACGGAGACGGCGCCTGGGATGCAGACGAAGACGAAGACGAGTACACTGATGGAAGCGACGGAGATGCGTGGGTCAACGACGAGGAATAGTATAACAACAACGGCTACGCCGACAACGCGGTTGGTTACAAGAACCACGACGGTAGCAGCGGTATCGACAATTTCAAAAACACCCGCTGATATACAGATTCCGATTTGTGGGGTGTGTGCATCTTCTTCCCCATCCCTCCTCTCTCTCCTTCCCCTCGTCCGGATTCACGGCCAACTAACAATACGTGTAGATTCCCCTCAAATGCACAAAACCCCACGCAGCATGTAACCCCAGTGACCTATCTTGTATCTGCCACGCCAGCAATTCCCTGGCGCAGAATACGCAGTTTGATCAGCTGTGTGTGCTCGATGCATGTTATGGGGATTTGGGGAGAGAAGAGTTTCTCGAATCTCTGATGTACAACTGCGGGAAAGTTGGTTTGGCGTTGACGGATGTGCCGAAACGTTGGGAGGTTTATCTTCCTTCTACGTATCCGTCCACCTCCTCGGTCTCACCGACTTCCTCCTCATCCGCAACTTCCTCCTCGCCCTCACTTTCCACTTCCTCCCCTACGGCATCCCTATCCCCATCCCTTCCATTCACCACACCGCTCCAAACTCCTCGACCCTACAGCCTCAGCACCCCAGCCATCGCAGGCACCGCAACAGCCGCGACCTTCACACTCATCCTTCTCGCCCTACTAGCCCTCCTATACTACCGCTCGAAGAAGAAAGCAAAAAAGCTGCGCGTCGAGAATGCGGTTTTGGTAGATGCGACGCATCCTGAGGGAGTGGGGGGTAGGATTGAGGTGTTGATGGATAGACGTAGGGGAGATGATGGGTTTGAAGAGGAAGGGACGTTGGTTGGATCACCTACAGGGGAGAGTTTTGGGGTTGGGGGAGGAAAGTGGTATGGAGGTGGGAGGTTTATTGCTGGTGCTGCTGCTGCTGGTGATGTGGGTATGAGGATCCAGGAGAAAAACTACGGTGGTGGCGGTGCTGGTGGGAATGCGTACGGTTATGGCACTGGAACTGGGATTGGAACTGGACCTGGACCTGCAAACACGGAACCAGAGTACGAAACAAACACCTGGGATCAGCGATATACAAGCGTCAGTCCTTCTTCTCCTCCTCCTCCTCCTCCTCCTCCTTTTTCGGCTCAACAACCTAGAAGCCCTAACTTCAGCGCTGCGAGGAGAGGAGGTAGTATAGGTCCTCCGCCTGCATCGCCGCCACCGCCACCTCCGAAGGTACCGCCAAAAGTTCAGTCACCGAGGGTTTATGATGATGAGGAGAGCGAGTATGAGAGTTTAAGGAGGGAACCGAGGAGAGTCGTTCAACCTACGTCACGGTCACCGCCTCCGGTGCCGCCACAGTCACGGTCGCCGAGGGCGTATGATGATGAGGCCGAGAGCGAGTATGAGAGTTTGAGGAGGGGTATTGGTGGTGGTGCTGGTAGGGGAAGGAGAGGCTGGGATGAAGGGAGGATGATTTAGGGAATGGTGTGGTTGGGAGTTAGCGGATGCTGCTTCTTGCTCAAGACAGAGATTGCGAGAGAGGAGGAAATCTGCGAACGATGAAGCGAAGAACATACAGCGAATCTTCCAGCGACAATGTGGTGAGAATGATAATATGGTCGAACACTCTATCCCCATCTATTCCCCCTCCACAGACGAAAACGTCAACATCGAGAGCATGAAAGCACAAGCAACACACCTCATAAAAACCGGTGAACACCCTACACTTGGAACCCTGCCACCCATATTCCAGTCTCCTCGCCCGTCACACAACCACCCGCCTATTCCAAATCTCCTCCCACACACCCTACCGTCACATACAGCTTACCGCCAACCAAGCCGTCGCACAAATATCGTTGAAAACACGCTTTCTTTGGGTAGACCTCCGGTGTACAGGTGAGGCTGTGCGGGCGACGCAGGGTGAGGCGGGTGCGAGGTGAGAGAGTACGCTTGCTGGGGTGAGAGTGCTAATTGAGCTGAGCGCTTGGGGAGGGAGCGCTAATTGGGCTGAGCGCTTGGGGAGGGAGCAAACAAGTGGTGGGGTAAGGCTGGAGCTAGTTGGTTATAGTCGCTGGACTGGACTGGACTGGACTTGCTACTTGAAAATCTTTTGGCGACGATTCGAGCTGTACTTTGACACGGCGTTTGAAGCAGGTTCTTCATCATGATCAAGGCGGTGATTGTGACTTTGGTTCTACTGGTGGCCATGACCGCTGGTCTTGACTGCTCGAATCCGAGTAACGTCATCTTACCGGACTGCACAGTGAGTATTTGAACATCGAGCTTATCTTTTGGACTGACACTTTGTAGAAGGGTTGCATCGCCGGCGGCACAGTTGGAGACGTCTGCGCAGATGACTTCAACAGTTTCTGTGAACATCAAGGTTATGTGAACCTTTTCTCCAAGGGCTATGGCTCGTGCCTGATCAGTGATTGTGTGTCTGATCAAGAAATTTACAGTATGGCAGTTCGGGAGGTAGAGCTGGATTGAAAAGCGCTAATTCGGGCAGCCACATTAATCACCATGCACGGCAAATGTACACATCTGGAAGAATGGCCTCTTAAGGTGGATGGCAACTTGAATGACTGGTTCACATATGTCTTTGGAGATTCAAGTACTAGCCCGGCGATGCAGACTGCTACGGAAACGACTGGTGGTAATGTTGCTATTTCGTTCGAGCCATCGACAGACCAGCCTACACCAACCACGGAACCAAGTTCGACAGATGCTGGTACTTCAGCAAAACCGAGTAGCAATGCTGCAAATACCTCAACTTCAGCAGCAAATAGCTCTCCACCGCAACAATCATCGCAGTCAGGCGACGGACCTCCAGCTGCTATCCCCGCAAATCCGACAGAGACTACCGTATCGACAGACCAAGGCCAACCTACGACTGCACCTGCATCAGCGTCAAATAACGATCAACCAGGCCAAAGTTCTGGACAGGCAAATACAGATACCGCCCACGCACATGCCCAACCCACGACCACTTTCGGCCCCAACAACTCAACTACCGGTCCTGCAGACCCGCCAGCATTCGGTACGGCCACCATCGCCGGAACAGCAGCTGGCGGCACAGTCGGCCTCGCCCTCATCGCCGGTCTGATCTACTTCCTCATGCGCCGCCGCGAACGCAAAGTCTTCAAGCCCTCTCCAGCAAACATGTGGGATCCGACACACAACACCGACCGCAAGCCCACTCTCCCCGTCCTCCAAGACGACACAAATTACAATCGATACAGCGAAGCCACGCAGCCCCAGATGAACAAAGCCGAACTCTACAGTAACGCTCTACTGCCTCCCCCACAGCAAACACCCATCCATAACGCATTCAAGACCCCAGACCCAGGATACCCTCACGATGGAGGAGCTGCAGGAGCTAACCGTTACTATCAACCACCCCCTCAGAACCAGCACCACGGAAACTTCGACACCAGATTCCCCGAACTACCCGCTCATCCCACCCATCAACCCATGTCATCGCCTACATCCCCCGTCTCAAGCTTGTCAACACCACACATCTGGACCGCCGCAAACACCCCGACTTTTCGCCTCAGCAACCCGGATGCGCGCAGTGACGGCGTGAGGAGTCCTGTCAGCGAGTTGGGTGCAAATGAGGTGTTGCAGTCTACAAGGTCAGCGGAGTTGAGTGGAGAGGAGATTCGTGCTGGTAATAGTGCGACGACGCCTGTGGAGTTGCATGAGGAGAGTTTGAAGCCGGAGAGGGTTGGGCTGAGGAAGAGTGGGGGTGGTGGGGGGTCTGGGGCTGTGGAGATGGAGGGAGAGGGTATGAGGAATGGGAATGGGGGAAGTAAGGCGGGGGTTTCTACGAACTTCTAAAGGGGTGCGGTGTATAGGAGGGAATTTCTTTCTTCTACGGGACTACGGTACCTATATTTCGTGTACGAACAGTGCATCATGGAATTTCATGGAAGTTCTGTCAAGCTTTCCGAGCTTACCTCCGTGATGGGGGGATTTTGCGGAGTCGGCGGAGTGGATTAATGGGTTACGAACTTAGATTCCTGAATAACGTGGGCGAGGGAAGGTAGATACCATCCCACTTTCTCCTTCCTTTCCTCCTCGTTTCTTAATCAGTACAGATAGTAGATTGATTTCTCTTCTAATAATAAAATCCTGCCACTCACACGTGTTGGCATTTCTTTTCCTTAAAACTATCGTATCACCTCCTAGTTGTCACTAAACCCACCCAACCTAAACTCTCAGCCTTCCCAGTACCACACCCGTGTCACCACCCTCGACCTCTCGTACAACGTCCCTACCATAGCCGCACGCAGTGTACCACATTTGCGCAACACCAACGCGTTCCAGTCATACCATGTATGTTTTCCATAAGTATTGACGGGTAGGATTACGGCGCGGCTACTGCATGAGGTGGACTACCAGGGGATATGGGGGATAGAGGTATGGGGTTTAGGTGTTTGTTTTTTTGTGAGAATAAGTTGCGTGTATGAGCGGTGGACTTAGTGGTAGGTGGACGAATGGGAAGAGGAAGTATGGAGCCGCGAGCGGTGAGTGGGAGGGCTATGCAGAAAGGTGTAGTTGGTAAGAGTGAATATCGACGATCTCGTTGGTGAAAAGTTGGGACAAGGACAAAAGTGCGATGTGTGGGAGGTTGGGGTGAGGATGAGAAGACGTGTCGGCGGGTGTTGGATACATCCGGGGCTGAGTCCAGCGAATTCAAGGATGGTAGGAGGATTATGGCCGCGGTAGTTGCAGTTGAGGGGTTCATGGAGAAATGGAAGATCTGTCTCAGTCCCAACACTTCACTACTGCCTACCCCACCGTCCCCTTGAGATCCACGTATCCCCCTGTTCTGCTTTCGCAAGCTTGATGTAAGAAGTACGAGGTAAGAGACAGAGAGAGCAAAGAAGTGATTGGACAGAGGGACAAAGAGGGGGGCAAAGAGCAAGAACGCATTGGAGGGAGAAAGAGGGGGAAAGAGAACCAAGAATAGATTGGATGAAGATCATCCGTAGAATTCCAGGCAAATAGGGGTACCTAGGCGAAGTGGCTTGGAGTACTGTGTGTGAGATTGGATGTGAGAGCTGGCGGCAGGCAATGTTGGTAACGGCGAAGAGTCTTGGCATCCGTTATGAGGCTTCAGGCGTACAAAATCATCCCACTTGGTAACCTTGGAACTTGAACCGGCCGTGATCCGGGCTTAAGCTTGCAGAGCGCGGTGCTGGGATGTCGACGGATTGATTGGACCGTCATCAGCTGAAGATACCCGACGCGTCACAGCGGTTGATGGAGGAATGGGGTCTCTACATTGTAGATGGCTGATTTCGCTCCAAGCAGACTGTCTGTAGTGTTCGGCAGCACCTGAAATGTTCCTATACTGTAATCTTTCTGGGGTCACGAAATCCTTCCTGGCGGGTGGATGGAGGCTCATCGGCAAGCACGGCGCCGAGGGTGTATGCCGCGTCATGTGAAGCCGCGTGACTGTCGTGTGAAACTATACTGAGCTCCTTCTGCATTAGCTTGCCGCGGCCAATTCTGTCGTCTAAGCGAGGCCGACGTCGTTTCTTGCCGGTGATGTTCTGGAACCGCAGCGCGCCCGGCCGATCTCATGGTAGTGCGATACGAGTGATCCAGGCTTGGAACACACGTCTAGCGGGTATTTCCGTTTATCTCATGGTGTTTCTTGAGTCTACATTGACTGTAAAGGGCGTCTTTGGATCTATCGTGGGGACTTCATGTATATGGTGCACTGTTAGGTATCTGTAATGGCCACTACATCATTCCAAGGTTTGCTCCATAAACTTGGAATCGCTCAAACCAAGACCCCGCTGCAAATTTCCAGTGCGCAAATTATCAGATGGCGGGCGAT
The DNA here is from genome assembly GCF_003171515.1 of Pyrenophora tritici-repentis. Lineage (NCBI taxonomy): Eukaryota > Fungi > Ascomycota > Dothideomycetes > Pleosporales > Pleosporaceae > Pyrenophora > Pyrenophora tritici-repentis. Next base: position 83,403 of record NC_089390.1, read on the forward strand.
CTATGGGAAATCCTGAGAATTAGCATCGTTTACGTTGATTGGCCGGAAATTGCAGATCATCGGTATGTGTATTCCATATTCGGCCAGAATCTGGGCTTCGTGCTCCGGAACTTCTCTTTGAACAGAGCAGTAATTTCTAGCATTGCTCTACCTGAACAATCTAGGAGTCTTTGATGCATAACGACTTGAAAGTCTCAGTGATATGATCTGGACGTAGACATGTTGCACCTTATCCAAAATTCTCTGTTCAGCGGACTCTATTCCCCGCGGATCAAAGAGACGTCAAGTGCTTACGCTCTTGGGCTACGCAATACGAGAAGTCGTGGTCTTCTGATATGGAGTAAAGGCACCTCATGTTCTCCGAAGACATCCGTGGGGTCAATGATGCCCAAAGTTACACCTTCATGCAGATGCAGGCGGACCAGCTCCTATTGGATATTCTTCCTGTCGATACCGTTATATCTCAGAACTCGTAATACTCACTACGGATCTCTACATGACTTCAGACGACACCTGAGTTAGAACTGGTCGCTAGAATCCTCATTCCCAGTTCTAGCAGCAGATGCTCAGAGACTGTTTCTTTGTCCGTTTGAGATAGAAAACCTCGTACCACTCCGCTTTACTCCAACTCCACTTCTTGTATTACCCGAACGTTTAAACTTTATCTCATCCTGCTTCCGCGTGAACCCATTGGAAGCAGATTCGGTCCTCCGCGAGTGAGCAGACGCGTTCCACGATCCTGAGACATCCGGGTGTTATTGAACCTCCCCCAACCGGAATATGGAGTGGATCAACATCAGAGATGACGACCACAGCAGTGGTAAAGAGGCCAGAGAACGACCGACTGTCCATGAAGAAAGACATATAAAGCACACCAGTCGCAACCCATTCTTCTCATCATCACCAACCATCAATCACCAACTCAATCAACCACACAATCAACCTTACAACTGAGACTCTTTTCTCACAAGCGCATCAAAATGAAGACCTCAACCATCGCCACCATCTTTGCCGTCATCACCATGGCAGTTGCTGTTCCCAACGCCAAACCCAACGCCGACCCTCAGGGATCTAGCTGCCGCACCAACGACCCCAACCAGAAGTGCCACCCTCCTAGGGCTGAGGCTCTTGCCGTTCGCGAGCCAGAGGCCGACCCTCAGGGATCTAGCTGCCGCACCAACGATCCCAACCAGAAGTGCCACCCTCCTAGAGCTGAGGCTCTTGTCGCTCGCGAGCCAGAGGTTATTGTCGTCCGTGAGCCAGAGGCTGAGCCAGATGCCGACCCTCAGGGATCTAGCTGCCGCACCAACGACCCCAACCAAAAGTGCCACCCCCCTAGGGCCTAAACGCTTGTCGTTCGCGATTCCGACCCATAGGATGTTTCCCTTGTACGTGTATCCTACATTGCTCAAGACCGTGACGATACTTCGTGATACTAATTGGTGCCAATCAGATTTTCACACCATTTCATGTCAACTGATATCTGCTAGCCCTCCGCGGATGTGCCTATATGGTGGCAAAAGGGTCGGATGAAGGAGGAATATGGTTCAGGAGAAGCTGGATGACCAGGACCTATGCGGGTGTTTGGGTGCACAATCATTTTGCAAGGCTTGTTAGCTGAATCCTGTCTTTACAGAGAATGATATTGTTTTTTCTTAACTGAGATTGACCATTTTTGGTGTTGTGGTGCTAGTGGTTTTGTTGAATCTGCGCAGTGAAGCTGATGGAGTCTAGACCAAGTAGCACATGTCGTGGTGACGTACCTGAATTACAAATAGCACAACATCATCAGTACATGTGTTTACTTCTTTCAATCTAGAGCCATTTGGGATACATCGGATATCAGAAAGCCCGAAGTTCTCAAACTAAGGGTATGCTGACGTGGAATTGATCTCCGGGGCTCCGGTATACAGACCCTGCCGTACGGGGCATCGGCTTTGGAAGCGCGGATCTTTGTCGACCAACAACTCTCTGCGCAGCATGGGTATCAGCAAGTCGTCTCCCGCCTTGGGGAGTGCACTCGCTAGAGTGAAATCTGACTAGACTCAACGGGGTACATATGTATATCTAGAATGAGGTGCGGCATTTACAAAAATACGACGCAGTAAATTCGCGATCGCGGACAACTCCTTGGCTGATTTACGAAGCTGCTAATCGTGAGTGTAATCCGAATTACTGACATCAGTTCATGCTGGAATAGAGTAATAACAGTCATCTCGCATTCTGCCTGTATCATTGACCATTGTCTGCCTGGTATGCAACGTGACAACGATCATCAATATTCAAAGCTACTCCGAATGGTGTACTCAGATAACACCCCAACTCTTGACGCACGTAGTCTTTCCTCAAACTTGGACATTAGATAAGAAATCATGGAACCATCCAACAGCGCACATGAGAGCTTCGAACCGAGTTCTTCCGCTTTCATTCACTTTGCGCTTTTTGCCCCATGACGGAAACTCGTTCCCACCAGTAATGATACCCGTACTCGATCGTGGGATTGGATACGAGACAACGGGTACATGTAGCCTGCTTACGGGTACGATCGTAGGCTACATGTCTCCGTTCGTCGTCAACTCGCTTGCATCGCGGAAGCATCTCGATCCGCGTGATGCCGGCAGGTCTCTTCTGCTGTAATCAGCACAGCCCTAAACGAAACGAATGATTTAGACTAACTTCGGCGAATTTGTTGACCGGGAGGCCGTACCTGGGCTTGCGCGACCTTGTCCGACCTCGTAACTATTTAGGTAGGATATGTGAATGACATCGAAAGTTTCTATAATACTTGCATGCCGAAAGCCAACCTAGTGCTAGATAATACACTGCGAATAGTGTCGTCAAGCCAAAGTTACTCAGAACCGGGTACACCTGGCTAACGAAAACGTGGTAGTGATGACGGGTAAGCTCGCATCCAAAATTACCGCAAACAAGGCTACTGGTGAGCCACCCGCTACCAAGAGAACTACATATCGTATTTTTTTTGATCGGCATGGAAAAGATCTGCCCGGGCATGGCCGCACCGCTCCGCAACCTTTATTTGCGGGCTTACTTGCCCTGTGCTTGTTCAATTCGGGCCGCACCGCAAGTGGCACGGGTTCATCGCATTGTAAAGTTTAAATTCAATACACGGGCAATGCCCAGAGTCACCAAGATTGTCATTGATGTGTTCCCGTTGCACGCAAATTCTGACGATTTTTCCGTATCAAAGCGATTAACATGACCAGCTGAAGTGCAGGCTTTTGGCTTCGTTGATGCCGCAGAATAGGGATATGTTGCTACTCTGCATATATGGATAAGCTGGTACTTCTTGTAAGATATCGCGCTGCCAACCGTATTTTGAGTCTGTCTGGAAGGGTTTCGTGTTGATGTCTTCGCTGGGCGTTCGTCAGTCTATGTCGATTAGAGTTTCCACATCATATACGAAGACACTGACGCAAAAGGCGCTCCTGTATGTACAGTTCGTTGGATCGTATCGTTTTTAAGGTGATGTGATAACTCTAACCGAGTTTTTTCATTCTTACCTCCTGTAATACTTTACAGAGTCAAACGAGTTACGTGTATTCAAGCGAAATTGATGATCTTCGAAAGATCACGGGGCGCATCTTCCGACACCCCTCAGATCATTGAGTGAATACGAAACCTATTGCCTGAGCTTACTACAAGGATCTTGCGAGGACTGCGATTCTACTCGTGACGTTAGTGTTGACGATCGTGCGGTAGGCCTATGCACAGCGACCGACTTGAATTACTTCAGCAAGCCTTTTTGAGGGGACAAGCGAGCATTGAATAGGGATCATGATTGAATTGAGACCTAGTAGAATAAATCGCCAATACCTGAGAGAGTTTTGCCCGACTTCTTTTCAGATGCTCTGGCATGTCAGCTGGCGGGTATGTAGGCATCAATGTTGGTATTCACATACGATCACGTGTCTTTATTCAGCCTCCCGTCAGCATCACAATCCGTCACGTGGGCCTCGTCGATAGCTTCAGATTCTGTTCCCCTCCATGAGAATACATATTCTCTATGTATACTGTGCTTCAATTATGCACCACTAACGGTTTGTCTGACCATCTTTTCTAGAATGTAGCTTCGCACAGGTTTCGGGGCAGTTCTGCTAGAGGATGACACGGGTACCAAGAGCAAGCTCCATTTTACGCCGGAGGCCGCAGAGTGCTCCAATGTCCAACCATAACACGGGACGCAAACAAGGCCATCGAGCCGAGAATCCTTCCACCTGGGCTGGCGCCGGGCTGTTGATGCGATCAAGTACAAGATCTACAAGATCGACGTGAGGAAGAAACGGTCATCTCGTCTTTCTGCTATTATGTGGAAGCAGTACACGTCCTAGGACAAGTGTTGACCATTACTGGAACACAGGCGTGCATTGAGATCTTGTACAGGCAGTCATCAGCCGCTGGAACGGCCAAGGCATCCTCCACAGTATCGACTGGGCCCCCTTAAACCCAGACAAAGATCGCGTCCAATCCTACAACATTTGCCAAGGCGGCCGTCGTCTCTACCCCCCGAGCGAATAGATCTGCAGAATCCGACGGGCAGTGAGAGATCGACAACCCTCGATGCTCCCCAGGACTTTGCCATAGTGACGCGTTGAGCCCTATCGCATGTTCGATTAGATCACAAGCCTCTCTTGAATTCTACCTTGTTAACGATGTATAGGCTCATCGTACGCCTATCTTGACTTGAATCTAGAACCGGAAAGATCTAGTAGCACAGTTCCATATCACGGATCCCGACGTTTCTGGAGAAGATCCGCCGAGAACTCGAAAGATTGAAAGGAAACAGACACTAGCTTTCTCCTCATCTCAATAAATGTCATATATTACATTTCCACATCACATTCTAAGCCTCGAATATCAAGTACCAGGCCACTATCTTAGAAACGCCAATCCTAACTTCTTCCACCAAAGCGTGAAAATCGCCCAAACGCCAGAACCAACAAACGGAATCCATCTTCCCCCCTCAACCAACACCCAATCTCATCACCACCCTAGTCATCCCTCATTCGCATCTAGAATGTCCCCCCAAATAACTCACAAGCTCTAGGTTCTAATACGCGCGCGAAAATAGATACTACCATAGTACAGTTTACCGCATTAGAACAATGACCCCTGAACCACCGCTTCCGAACGATACTAAACCCTCTACCCACCCTCTACCCACACCCGCTTCATACTCTCTGCCTTCACCGCCACCCCTATCCACTATCCATAGCCTACGACGGCTTCTCCGCCCCACAAATCGGACATCTTGTCTGCCAATCCATATTCAATGTACCCTCGCACCCTCCCTTCGGGTTGGGGCAATACCAAGTATCAGGCGGTTGGTCTGCGCAGGGGGCGAAGAAGTCGGATATATTGTCGGAGAAGAGGAAGATTGGGGGAGTGGGAGTGTTGGAAGATGGGTTGTAAGAGGGTTGGGTGTTCGCGAAGGGGAGGGGGTGGTGTGAGTGGAGGGTGGGTTGTTGGGTTGGGTATTCGCTGGGGTAGGTGGGGGGAGAGGTCGTTAGGCAGACTCCGCAACAATCAATCGATTGACATGATTGATTCCTATATAGGTTAAAGAATTACTTCATTAGGCAGCCTTTAACCTAGATAGGAATCAATCATGCCGATCCGATTGATTGTTGCGGAGTCTGTCGTTAGGTGTAGTGGGGTATAGGGTGTCCATGGTTGCTTTTCCGGGGTAGTGAGTGAGCTGCGGTGATGAGGTGGGCGAAGAGTTGTGACTTGGGAGACGAAGAGGTGATGGCTTGTGAACGACAGAGTCGATAATGCCGTGGTATGCCTCAAGACGCACACTGAAGTTTCAGAAGAAGCCGATAAACTCAACTTCCTAACCGTCGCAGTTGGAAGATATAGAAAGGCGAAAGATGCAAGTTGATTTCTCAGTGATAAACTTCAAAATAAAGAGAATAGGAAAATATATACCCCCCTCCCATCCCATCACCGCCTCACTACACCGTCTCCACTATACCCACACAAAGGGCACACTCAACACACTAGACGTGCCCTTCTTGTACCACAAGTCCCTCCCCATCCACCCCTCATCCTCTCCACCAGGATCGCGTATCCAATACCCATCGTGAGAATAACACGGCCTCTTCGTGCCTGGCATCCTTTGAGATGGTCCTCACCAAATATTCAAAAGGAAGGAGAGGTCAGCTGTTGCCTTCAAGCTCTTATCCCGAACACATCTACGGCCTACAACAGCATTGTCTAAGCCCATAGAGGGACTTGACAGCGAAGGTATTACTGTGTTACATGCTATGAGTATCGTGAAGCTGAAAGACTCATCTGACGATATTCCAACGGTAGGGCTGACCTGACCCACGAACACACGCGGCTAAACGGGTATCGCGATAGGTAAGAGTGGTGGACCTTAGCTTCACTTACGATTACTCCTTCGCCGTCACAAACGCGACAGGGTAGTTGGACTACCTCGGAGGCATACCGTGTTGCTCCAAATATGTATCATATACACCGTCCGTACGCGCATTGTAGGTTACGATGACTCATTATATGCCTCTTCTCACACGCCCTTGTACCTCACAAACCAACAAACCAGCACACACAGTACCCTACCTACCCAACCCCACCCTACATACATACCACGTTCCTCCTCTTACATCCACATCCACCGTAGTCATCCTACACAGCCACAGCCACAGTCCTTTCCAACACCGCCATCACAAGCCTACACCTCCCATGCGCCCCCTCCCACGCACGCCTCCAAACAACCCTACACGCGGGCGTCGGCCACCTCCGAAAGTAGGCAAACAACAAGCAAAGTACCCCAGGGCACAGAAAGGGCTCGCTGAGTTACGTGCGGAAAAGGGCGGTGGGCGGTAGGCGGACTGTTTGCCTTGCACGTCTTACCACGTGCCCTCACGCCTCGTCTCGCCCTCGCCCTCGCCCCTCGTGCCCTAAGTTACCCACAGTCTAGGATTTCAGCGCGACCACGACGGCGAGTTCGATTGTTTGGAATCGAGCGGGGTAGTTTTGGCCACGATGTAGTATGGGTTGTTGGCGTGCGGGTACTTATACGTCCTCCTTGACCTTTGACGTAGTATGCAATGTCGACTATTCTTTCTGCTTTCTTTACTACTAGTTAATGTAGTATTGCTCCCCCCTGCCCCCCGAAAAAGTAATACTAAACCCCGCCATCTCGGCTCCCGACTCTCAGCCCTGACGTTGGTTAGTTAGGTTCCAGCTCCCGCTTCCCGCTTCCCACGCCAGCTCCCAAGACCCCCCCCTCCCTCCCTCCACTGCCGTGTTACCCGACCTAACCCCAACCCACGCTCCCATGCGCGCCATCGTTTCCACGGTGCCGGCAAAGACGGCATCTTTTGGCTCAGCGCACCTTTTCCTTTTTGCTTTTGCTTGTTTCGGGTTTGGCTTTCAAGTGTGGAGGGGGCGGAGGCTTGGCTTTGAGCTTATTGTGACTGCGTGTTGTGGTTTGTTAGTGAAGGGTTAGTGGGTTAGTGGGTTAGTGGAGGGCGAGGCGGAAAGGGGCGCGGCGGGAGGTGATGATAGGGTAGGGGGCTTGGCGTGTGAAGTAAGGAAGGCGAGGCGAGGAGAGTAGAGGGGAGTGTAGATGGATATGGTAGGATGATGTGTGGTGCGCTGGGGGTATGGAGGTATGTGTGATATCGTGCCAAAATGTAACTGTAGTGTTGCAAATCCACTCCCAAGTATTTACAACTATGCATCAAGCAGGCTCATAAAAGATATTCAAAATATTCGCTTTTATCCTACCGCCATCGTATGTCTATGTTTCGCAATAAACCATACATAGATAGATGAAAGTCTCATCTATATGCCCAGTCCAGTCATGCAGCAAAACATCCCTCATCCCTATCATCATCATCATCATCATCATCGTCGTCGTCTAAATCAACCAAGCAATAAATGTCTTGTAGAACCACGAACCACCCTTGCCCGTCTGATTCGCCTTCTTCTCCGCCTCATGGGCCAGGAAGACTTCCTCCTCGCGATCGATTTCAGCCTTGCCGGTGTAGAAGTCTGCGAGGTGCGGCTGGACCATTTTGGATTTCTTGGTGTACTTGTAGCCGAAGATGCAGAAGAGGTAGATGGGGATGCCCTGTTATATCAACGTTAGTTATGGAGGTTTTCAGACGATAAGGAGGAAACTTACAAGATATCCAGTAACAAAAGTCTTAACATCAAAGTTGCCATACGGCCCCTTTGTAAAAGCAGAAAAGTTCTTGGTCAGAGCAATCAAGATGCAGAAGAAGAGGGCAATGTAAGAACCCGTCAGACCGAATGGCGCCGTGTACGCCAGTTGGTCGTTTGTAATGCCCTGAGCGCGGCGCGCGCGCACGAACCAAATGTGCGTTACCAGCAGCGAGATCCAAGAGAGGAGACCGAAAATAGTGGTTAGGTTGACAAAGTAGCCGAATACCGTTTTGGCGTCGTCTGCTACGTTCATGAAGGCTGTGCAGCAGAGGAGTGCGGAAATGGCTAGAGCGGGAACGGGCACACCGCGCTTGTCGGTCCACTTGAAGATCTTGGGGGCGTGGCCCTCGACGGCGAGTCCGTAGATGGTACGCGATGCGATGTAGAGATCGGAGTTGGATGCACTGAAGGTGAAGAGGAGGATGGCGGCGTTGACAATCGTGGGCAGGTACTTGATTCCGGCTAGCTTGATGGCGACGACAAAAGGTGAGGCAGAAGCACCGGTGGTGGCCTGGTTGGCAAATGACAGTTCTGAGGAGTTGTAGGGAACGAGCATTCCGAGGAAGAAGACGGAGAGGCAGTAGAAGAACAGGATTCGGTAAAAGGTCAGCTTGATGGCGCGGGGGATGGTCTTGCGCGGGTTTTGAGCCTCGCCGACGGTAACTCCGATGAGCTCGGTTCCGAGGTAGGCAAAAACGGCGTTGACGAGAGAACTCCAGAAACCGAAGAATTTTCCGGCGTCGCCTGTTGCGATGTAAGGCCTGAAACCTCCGGGGTCTTTGTAGTACTTGAAGCCAGTCGCTTCGCCGTTAGGGCCAGCGCCGACAGCCAACAAGAATGACAAGAGAATGACACCAACCTATTGTTTGTTAGTTTGACTCGTCTCTGACCAAACGATCAAAACTCACAATTGTGATGACCTTGATAGCACTAAGCCAAAACTCAAGCTCTCCAAAGAACTTGATACCGAAATAGTTGATGGCAATGATGGCGACCAAAAAGATGGCAATCCAGACACCCGGATTAACTTCGTCTCTGTGTTTCCATTCTGAGAGAATCAAGGCGGTAGCAGTAAGTTGGTTCGGCGTCGTAATCACATACTTAAACCAGTACGTCCAGCCAAGAGCGAATCCAAGAGCCGGGTCGCAGAACCGCGTCGCATAGCCAGCAAAACCAGAAGCGTGGGGGATCCAGGCAGCCATCTCTCCAAGCGCAGTCATTACAACATAGACAATGAGACCGACCGAGGTGTAAGCAATGAGAATTGAACCGGGACTGCATGTCACGTGTCAGCTTCATTCACATCCGAATTAGGATGCGACTCACCCAGATTGCGCCAGAGCCTTGCCAGTGCCGATGATGAGACCAGTTCCGATAGCGCCACCGATGGCAATCATAGTAATGTGTCGCGATTTCAGGCCACGGTGCAGATGTCCGTGGTCGGCGTGGACGACAACACCCTCGCTGTCGGTGGGCGGTAACTCGCCAGTCGCATGCTGGTACTCTGATTTGGCGCCATATTCAGGATCCGAGTGGTGAGGGCTCCCGCCGTCGGACGAGTGCGATGCTCTATTCCAAATGGCCATTTTGAATGCGAAGTGATGTTGTTAGGCGGGTGAGGTAGGAAACCCGAGAGGGCGGGGGTAACACAAACGCAGAGACGCCAACAACGAGAGCAAATTGCAAACAGGGAGAAGAAACCGTTAGGAACTGGTGGGCGGGAAAGCCTTGAAGAAGCGCGGTAGTAGGGCTGGCCCCATGTTTATAAGTACTCGTACAGTACAGGCGGGGAGGCGCCGATCGATAGTCAAGCAGCGCGCTGATAACGGCCTGTCACCACAAGCGGGCTTGTCGCAACGGATGGGGTAACCCAAGACGGCCAAGGCAGAGTGTCGGCAGTGAAATCATGCTACGGGGACGCGTATGGCTGGCTGGGGTTGGCCTACCTTGTGCAGAAAACGATTGCAGAGCCCATGACTGTAGCGCCATCCGCCCGGTCGAGGGCGCAAACGTGAGCCCTCCGCCTCTGTCTCCTTCTCAAAGCAGTTGGACTGATGGAACGGGCGCTGGGCTTCCTAGCTTGGCGATGGCCTTGGTATGCGGAGCCAAGTTGATTGCCTATCCTTAATTCGCCAGCGCCCGATAACCAAGTATCCGCACTTTGTGGAGTCCGACAAAAAGCGCCCCGTCGGCTGTTCGCTAACACAATCACAGTATGTAGGCATCTCTTATCTCCCGTTTGGTGGTAGCCTCTTTGCCTGGTCGAATCCGGTACCAGTTCAAGGCTGATGTTACAAGGCGATGCTGTTTGTCTAACCGTCAGGCGCCATGTCTGCAGTTCCGGTTCCAACTTTCAGCCGGGGCGTTTTTGCCCCGCGTTACAACCGGGCCCGTGCGCAACGGGTTGAACACCGGGACAGTGCAAAGGCCGTTAGCTGACCACCACTATCACACACCATTATCTGTTAGCAAATTCTGATACTACTTCCTGCTCTCTGCCCAGCCGCGAACATGCTGGAATCTCTAAGCCTCTCCACTGTCATTCGATACCGCCCTGCCAATACCAACATGTCGGTTGCTAAGTCGGTGCCAACCGCATATAAGAACCGACCTTCTTCCAGTGACATTCTGGAATGTTGTGAGTGCAGATACGAAGATACCCAAGAGGGTTGGCGCGCGCCAAGCACCACCCTTCTAGAAAGCACCTACTTCGGCTTACTTAACAGCACGCATTGGCGATCGTCGCCAACCCTACTATTTCCCTTATCTGCTTGGCTGACAATTGAAGGATTCTGTGGAGCGGTCTGGATGATCGACTGCGCCGTGAGTCAATCTTCTACTCGATTTCCGATGGCATTGATCTCGCGACACCGATACCGTCCCAACCGGGTAACCCAAGGACCGACCTGAAAACGAAAAGGACACGTGAACTCGCGACACTTGCAGTGCTGATGGAAGCTTTGGCCAAGCTGATGCGCGATATCTAGCTGACATGTACCGCTATCAAGCCAGGTACCCGTCAGCACGACCGCTCATGCCAATATCCCAAGAGCGAAGATGTCACTTTCGAAAGTCGCTCGTCAGCATGATAAGAGGGAATTTCTACGTGGTACCATGTTTTTGCTTCACTAGTCTTCTGGTCCGATAATCTTCGTCCATCTCAATCTCTTTTTACACAGCCTCGGCTCAACAAGATAACACAGCTACAGCGTCAAGCGTGATGAATTGGGACGTGATCATGCCTCATAATATCGTATGGTCACTCTCAACAACCATATACAACTCAACATGGCAACAATAGTCCAGAAGAATACAAACATCACATGATCCAAGTTTGAACGTCGCCCTGGCATAGGCCTTTACCCTGCTAACTGATGTCTCCAAAGAGCGCTTTTACTTAGATTTTACCTACGAAAAAGACTTGTGTATCCCTGATACGATGTACCAGAATAGCTCAACCCCGTATATCATGAACGCTCAGATACTACGCGCATTCATTGTAACCCAGACACCGCGCAAAACAAGTCGAATACTCCCGAGACAAAGTCCAGCGCGGTGTTTGTGCCTTGCTATCATTGTAGAATAGCTTCTTGACCATGGGATTTAACCGTGAGGACAGCATTGTCAAGTCGACCGTTTGAAATTCGCGTCCCGCGCATCCAGTGCATTCGACTAGCCATCCATCATCACTGAGCTCTTTGACCATGATAGCGCACGAACGAACTGCCATGCATTGCATACAGACGTGGTCGGTCTTCTGACGAGCTTCTTGCGACGCACATTGACAATAGTCGGCAATTATCTGACGCTTGGTACGTACCTAGACCAAGCTCAAGTTGGTCCACGGCCACGTGCGCCAAAAACACTGCGCTTAAGAGATATTCATTATCCGACAATGCCTTCAACGACTGCTGCATGACCCATGCATGGCAAACTGGATCTTGAATTTCAGTACGGACTCGGATCCGACTGGAGGTGATTTTGCCCTGCGCATCTCCATAAATTCCAACATCGATACCGCTTGTGTCCAGATCGGCCAGTACCTTTTTACTGGCAACAAACCGCCAGTGTCGCCCGCTTAGAAAAGCCTGGAGCGACCATATAGGGTTCCCGAGCTAAGGGCCTTTGGCGTAGCCACCACCACCTGACTTGTTGCTTGACAAGCGGCGGGTGTGTTTCATGTGGGACTTGACCTTGTCGCTGAGACTGAGCGCGAGCTGTGCAAACGTCCCTATCATACCCACCATTTCAACCATGATGGTTTGCAGTGCTTTCGTAGCCGCGCGCTTGGAGGGGTTGTTGAGGTCGATTTTGGCAAGGCTCTCACTCGACGCCCCCTGTACTGGCTCTCCACCAAACACATGATATGTGTCCATGGACGGCAGAGCCTTTACGGTTTCGACGTCGATGTCAAGGGGGCTTGTAGAGAATGTTGGCGGTTTTTCGCTAGTGCAGTGTATGGCTGGAGGCAGTATGGTGCGAATGTAACCTTTCTTTTTACTAGCCACCTTACGGCTGTAAGCCATGAGCTTAGTGTAGCCGAACCTGCCCCATGGTTCTACGACAGTCGACACCGAGGTATGAACAGCCTCGCCATAGCCATTGAGATCAGCCAGGTCGAAATCCGGGTGGTGAATCTGCTTCCACCTAACGAGACTGGTGATCGTGATGAATGTCCTGACTGTTAGAACAGTAGCTTCTCCACGGGCGTTGCTATCGATCCGCTCCCATCGAGCTATCTCCAGATCTAGAGACACTCTATTCGTCATGTCGACAGTGATGCGACCCAGTTGGACGATTTTGGCGCGGTCGTTACACGTCTCTTTGGTGAAAGTATTCCACTTGCGATTCACTAATGCAGCTTGCTCAGTCGCACACTGCGCTCCTCTGCCTGCAATCTGACAGACATTGCATGCCGGTTGGCCTTTGTTGCACCGATTCCTGTTGTTCTGGAAACACCAGGGACATATCCGGCTTCCAATCAGCTTAACAATAACATGCATGACATACAGCTCGATTTCTTTCGCTGCAGAATCTCGCATGTTTCAAGCTGGTATTGAACAGGCTTGGACAACACGTCCGTCCGGCTGCTCGTAGTCTACAAGCGCGACTGAGTCTTCAATGAGCTCATAGAAACGACCTTCTGCGTCATAGAGAGGCATATCGTAAACATGCATAGCTTCAGTGCTGGAAGGAGTGTAGACCGAGCCAGTCATTGCATCCTCAGTGGCCCTGAGGCCTTGGTGCTGTACAAGATCTATGAAGTGCGAGGTGTTCTTGGTTGAGTCGTCAATCGTCATGTCGAGCCGATCTAAACCAACGTCTGTGACTGCTGCGTGTGTCGCAAATGCTGGCTCCCATTTGAGGATCGTGATTGTACTCTCAACCCTGGCTTTCTTTGTGGCTCGCGATTTCCGACGTCGATCGCTAGGTGCCTCATCGGATTCATATTCGGAAGATTCCATTACCGCCCTGCTTGTTCGAGACCACCCTGACGCCATGAAGACCTCGACGGTACTATCAATGGGTATCGCAACGCTTATACCGTGTGTCTGAACGCATACGTGGGATTGCTAGTTGGAGTCGTGAGCGTGGCGGTGGCAGCCGTCTGGTGAGTGAGGCGCTGCCATTGGAACGGATGGAGACGTGGAATTATGACTGCCGTGCTGAATAACATCGCTCAAACTGGATACCCGCTCAAGCTCAGATTCTGCATCTGGCGGGCGAGTCTCTCGCGGAGATGCCGCCGGCATAGTGTTCGTTATGCGGTTCCGGTGGCGCAGAACCAAGGTTAAATTGCTAGAGAGAAGCTGGGTGGGATTGAAAGTAGTGAAGAAATTTCGTGGCTGCCAGAAAACCAGCTTGGTGTTGCGTTTGTTCCAGTCGTTTAAGTGGGGCAATAGCAAACAGACGACACAAGCCGGTGTGCAGTGAGGGTGAAGCGGAATAAGCAGCCAACGAGAGGCGCCTGCCCACGAGTCTCCGCGCTCTTGTAATCTTTACGCGACCTTGACATCTCTTCTGACGGGTTTGAACTACGTTTCTGCGCAAGCACGCAGCTACTCGCCTTTACCTACCTGCCTTTACCCACCACCCACACAATACAACCCCACACCACGCCCATACCCCGGAGCCACAGACAACATCAAAATCATGACTGAGTCCGCAGCCTCAGCAGCCGACGTCAAAACTGAAGGTGTTAACGACAAGGACTTTGGGCCGGCCTTTGACAAGCTCTATGATCTCATGGACGAAGACCGCATGGACGAATGCCTTGAAGAAGCGCGCGACTTAACTAGTGGAAGAGCCCCGCCTACCTACCTACCTTCGCATCAGGACTTGGATTCTGCTCGGTAGCATTGAAGACTATTGTGAAGCAGAGGTATGCTACAGCAGAGGCAAAAATCTGTACAACCAATGCAGAGAATGCCACCCTGCTGGCGTCAGCGCCAAGACCGACGAAATCTACGACGAGCTCGCAGAATTTCTACAGGACCTGAGGAACGGTCTTGATAATGAAGAAGACGAAATCAGTCTGCGCGAAGCACCCCCTGCCAGATCAAAGCTGAGTATGAAGCTGAAGTCGCGATATGAAGCGATGATACAAAAGGAAGAAGATGAGGCTATGATGGAAGGACAAGAAGAAGAAGAAGAAGAAGAAGATTATGATGATGATGAGAAAGATGCGGATGATAAAGACGCCAAGTCAATTGATACCGACGCCGCTACTCCAGAAAGATCAGGCGTGGAGAACATGGAAACAAAGGAGACATTTGCGTCCGAGCCAAGGCCAGAACGCGAGACTGCTACGGTATGTCTATCCACACACTTACAACCTGAAGTAGACGTACATACTAACCAAGACAGCCAAACAAACCCTATGTCCCGCCTTTCAAGCGCAACTTGTTGAATCAAGAGGGTAGCGGTGACCGCACAGAGGATATCTTGCAGTGTATGGTACCCTGTGCTAGATGCCCAGCTACCTTTCCCGACAAGGCTGCACATGAACGTCACCAGACAGTATGTGCGATTACGGTTGCCAAACAGATTTCTGCTCAGATTGTTGCGGAACGCAAGAACGCAGAGAAAGCACAAGCCCTCTTGCGAGACGACCTGAGAAGGACGATCAAGGTGATGTCCGAGGAAAATTTGGCGATATCCAAGGAAAAATTGGCGATCGAGAGGACTTCATTGGCGACCCGGTTGAGAGATCTAGAGAAGGTCAAGGCCAACATCGCAATCGAGAGAAAGGTGATAGCAGACAAGTTGGCGGACCTGGAAAAATCGAACACCCAAGTCACAGCCGATAGCGAGCAAGTAAGCCTTTCACTGAGTAAGCTAGACAGCGAACTCGCCGAAATGTCAGATTGAACAGGCCCTGTCAGGAAGCGAAGGTAGCAGGCGGATTCCAGAGTAGAATGAAACATGATATACTGTACTCTCTATTCCATGTGTCCATGTCGCGCGCGCCAAGAACTGACCTACTAAGAAAGCATCAATTTCTAGCTTACTTCTTCAATCCTCGCAATCTCAGTTTCCCCTTTGACCTTTACTTACACTCTTCCTCAACCCCTACCCCCCTCTCACCAAAAACTCCTCCCCCAACGTGTACCCACCCAACACATCCTTCAACCCCTCATCAAACACGGGCTGCACATCCCTGCCCTCCTCATCCAACCCCCCCAAATAATCTGTAATATCCCTCCCATCAAACTCCCTCATTTCAAACCCATTGCCCAAAAACGCAAAAACATTATCGCCCCAATACACAATCTCAAAATCCTCATACCGTGGACTCTCCATCATTTTCAAAAAATGGAGTCTTGATCCCGGCCAGATGGCTGCCTGACCATCAGTTTTCCCTTGTTTAAACCACGAGCGACAAGGTGATATCTACGCCGTGCGTTTGAGGAAGAGATCGGCGTGTTGGCGGAAGTGGAGGGAAGGGGTAAGTTTTGGGGTTAGGGATTTTATGTTTTCGATTTGGGTTTTTGTGATGGCGTGGAAGATGTAGCGTGTCCATTGTTCGATGAGGGGGATGAAGGAGCCGTGGCCGAGGGGGCCGTAGGGGCCGCAGAAGGAAAACGTGTTGGGGAAGTTTGGTATGCCCACGCTGAGGTACGATGTTACCCCGTTTTCGGTGCCCCACACAGAGCGTAGGTCGTGGCCGTGGGCGATGAAGGGAAAGCGCGGGAGCCATGAGGTGTTGAAGCCTGTGGCGCAGATTATTACGTCGACGGTGTGGGGGGTGCCGTCTTGGTCGATGAAGCCGGTGGGTGTGATGGTTTTGATGGGGTCGGTGAAGACGGTCGTGTTTTTGGCGACGAGGGCTTCGAGGTAGCCCGGTGCGGGGGTTGGACGACGACACCCTGGGTTGAAGTTTTTTGGAATCATTTTCTCCGTCAGACGGGCGTCGTGGTTTAGCTTTGTGCGCATTTCTGTGGCGGCGTATTCGCGGGCTAGACGGGCTTCTGGGCTGCCTTTGATGATGAATTTGAAGCGCTGGTTTAGCTCGTTTTCGATTTGTTTGCGGTATTCGAGATACTTTTGGGGGTTGTTGGATAGGTACTTGAGTTGTTCTTCGCTGTCTGGGGAGGTTAGCTCACATCAGGCTCGACGGGGAAGTGGTGGAGATGAGAATTTCGCACATCGGAAGTTTGCTCCATTCTTTCCAGCCCAGGTTTGTGCAAAGCCTGCTGTGATCCAGATGGGTGATCGCACCCAGTGGTAGAGATGCTCAACTTTTTGCTGTATAGCCGCAACGATTTGTACACCTGAACTTCCAGAACCAATGACAGCTACCCTCTTATTAGACAGATCATAACCTTCCTCGTAGTTTGCAGAGTGCATTAGTTTTCCTTTGAAATCGGACAACCCCGGGATATCTGGCCATTTCCAATTGTTCAAGACACCACCAGCATTAATGAAGAACTCGGCACTATCTTCGAAAACCTCGTCTTTTTCCAGATCACGAACCTTGCACCGCCATAGTCCAGCATCATCATCCCACTCGACGTGCTCCAGACGGTGGCGCAGTTTGATGTACTTGGCGATGAAGTCGTTCTCGCGCTCAATCGATTTCAAGTATTCCCATATCTCAGGCGAGTACGAGTAGAAGTGCGACCAAAGCTTGATCTTCCAGGAGAACTGGTAATTTACAGACGGGATATCACACGCACATCCAGGGTACCGGTTTTCTAGCCATGTACCCCCAATGTCGTTGTTCTTTTCGTAGCAAACCATTTCAAGGTTCTCCATCTCTTCCTCGGCTTTCTTGAAGAAGTTTAGAGATGAGGCGCCCGCTCCCATGAGAATGACCTTTACCCTCCTCTTCGTCCCCATTGGCTGTTCATTAATCTGGTATCCATGCTCGTCTGTTTTGGGCGGGAGCTGGTCGCGGACTTGCATATTTTCGTCTGCATCATTTCCAGGCGCTGCATAGAGCGACTTGGGTGGATCCGATTGTACACCCATGTTGCAATATGGGAGAGTAAGAGTGTGGACCCTGTTGTGGAAAATGACAAGTGCGGATTATCAGTGATGCCCTGGTATATACGTGTGCATTGTCAAACCTCGGATATAACAACTATAAGGCGGAGACAGTGACAGCATAGGCAACATGCGGGGTAAGCTCCAGCAGCGATCTATGGTAAGTAAGTGTGTCATCCCACGATGCGCACAAGCATTTGCTGAGCTGCGGCTGATTATAGTTGTGGCGTATGAGAAGCTGATAAGGGGGTATACACCAACACAGGAAGAGGAAGGCACAGTCCGCAACAATCAATTAAGTGGGTCCTAGAAGGTTCAGATTGGATTGATTGATTACCGCTTTAAGCCTAGTAGTTACCTATAGGAGTTTAAGCCCTACCTAGATAGGTAAGTGGGTCTAGGAGAGTGACCGGATTGAATTGATTGTTGCGGAGTCTAGAGGAAGGCACTGCAAGCATGGAACCAAGGGAAATGGAGTGAATCATCAGGATACTCTCGCCGTGATTATGCATGATGCAGTGCCGAGATTGTTGAATAGTCAAGAAATTAGTCGGGTAGGGTGGCTGTCATGTGTGATGAGTGTTGGTCAGGCACACTGTAGGGCTCCGCTCCCGGCTTGGCTTGATAGACAAGTGCTGGGCTGGTTATGGGCTGAGAGCAGCGAGTTGGCCGCGACGTCTGCACACACGCCCTATCCGTCCTTTTCGACGACGACGAATTGCAGTGCAGTCGTCGATTACTTGGCCACCCACCTGTCTCGTAGTCCTGTCGCCGCGCCACACAAACGGGCCGTTTTTCGGTTTCCCACGCCAGAGACGCCCAAACACGCTGCTCCACACTTTCACGACGCACAGGCAGCGCTACCCCGTCCTCATTCCAAGACACGGGAGAAGACATTTCTCGGCAGCGCATGCGAGCGCACGACATTGCAGAGTCGCAAACACCCTCTGGTTCTTTTCTGCGCCCAAATTCTACAACAATCGCGCTGGCTAGATTTCGAGACCCCTAAGCCCAGCATCTCTCAGCGGCCCCGGTCATGGTGCCCGCGCAAGTCTGCCAGATAGCCTCGTGAATGAGTCGACCAACTGACTGACGACCGACACTGTCAACCGCCTCAACACGCATTGCGCCTTCCTCGTCGCCGCCGTCGCGCCTTCCATACGCCATGTCGTACTACGGGAACGGCCAGAACTACTACAACCCAAACATACCGCACTCGAGTGGTGGAGGCGGGCCCGCCCAATATCAACACCGCCGCTCCATATCCAGTGCCGACCAAATCAGTCATACAAATGGAGGACCTCCCACGGCCTACGGGGCTCTTATGCAGCCCGAAAGGCGCAACAGCTTGGCCGCGCGCCAGAATGATGAGCTCTTCATCGGTGCCAACAGCTCCCCGCAGCCATCTCAGGGTCCAATGTCGCCAACTTCGGCGGGCGGGTACAGCAGTGGCTACGGCTACAACCCTCAGGACTACAACACCCAGCCCATTACTATGCCGAATCCCCAGCAGTTTGGCGCAAACCGCACCTTTGCCCCGCCAGTGTCTGTTTCCTCGCACCAGCCCTACAACCCAGCCGTGTATGCGAGCAACAGTCTCGTGAGGACAAACACGGCAAACCACCCCTATGGGTTCTCGCCCACGTCGCCAACGGTTCCCTTTCCCTCGCCCGCGTCATACCAGAGTTCGCAGTTTGCACGGGCTCCGTCAGTGCAGAGCCGTACGTCAGCTTACGCGACGCCCGCCTCAAACGCTTCTTCGGGATATTACGCCTCGAACGCGTCGCATGCCCCGCTCCCGTCACCGCCCACATACGATACCGGCTACGGCTCCCAGCGCGGGGAGAGATACTCTGGGCATTCAAATCAACTCCCGCCTACGCCCGAAGTCCCACCGCATGGTTCCCCCCAGCGAAGCAGCACCGTGTCGTCGCGACCGCTGCCTCCCCCGCCGCCGAATGAGGATGACGACGATGACTACTTTTCGCCCACCAATGACTACCAAGACGAGCTATTCAATGATGTTCTCAGCATGACGTCGACCAGCGCCTCAGGGGCCCAAGTACAACCACCCAACGGCCAATACTACGAGGAGAATGGCCACAATGGGGGCCAGATGGTGCCATATCCCCCTGGACGGGAAACCTATGCCAGCGACGAGAGCGATGTGGAGGCAGCTGCCGGTTTGGCTGCACTTCAAATGGCCGAGGAACAAGACAGGGCCGACGAAGCTCGAAGGGCAAGTGGTGGTGGCCCCGGCCTATACAGCAACTACTCGTCCGTGCATTCACCCCCGATGCCTGTAGAACCTGTGCAGGGGGGAAGCGCAAGCGACAGCGACTATGTGGGCATGGACGTGGGTACTTATGGCGGCGGCTTCATGCCCTCGTTCAACTACGGCGGAGATCCAGACCAACTGGCAGCCGGTGGCCACACAGCATCAAGTTCAGGGTCGCAACGGCGATCAGACCATCCCGGCGACGATTACGACCCGATCCACCCCTTCCCCTCGTTTGCGAGTAATGCGCGTGTGGACACGTTTGGTACCGGGGGGCTGGAGGAACCTAGCGCGCGGCGGCGGAGCTACGATGAGGGCGATGAGGTCATTCTCATGGACAACGCCTCTGGCATATCCGGCTCTACACTCGTGGGGCCTTCGGCTGTCATGCCAGGCGAACCGCCAGACATGTTCTACCACCCTGGCATCTCGAATCGGCCTCTGCCTCCTCCTCCGGTCAATACCAGCCCTCGGCGCTTGAACCACCAAAGCAATGGCTCTTCCGGCTCGGGTTCCTACGAATACTGGCGAAATGCTCCTTCAGCACGCGGCTCATATCCTACCGATCCTAATGCCCTGCAAATGATATCTCCCACAGGAGCATATGTGCCCCGCTCTACCTCTCTCCTCCAGCACAGCAACGCCCGCGATGCCATACCACTGCCACGGTCGAAAACAGACGCCGAACAAGGACATCGGCCCAGAGGTGCTGGTAACCGCAACACCTTTTACGGCGGCGCCATGGATAGTGACGGCAACACATTAACCCCTGGTAGTGCCGAAGCTGTAGCCATCGACCTACCCACCATCCCCGCCGGCAAGCGTTTCAACCCTGCCAAGCTGTCCAGCATCGACTTCAAGCGATGCACCGAACCCTGGGCGCTTAGCTCCATCATTAGTTGGCTTAAGAGCATGACTGAAGGTGAAAACGATCTCAAGGAAGCGCCGATCCAAGAAGGCTTAATCGCCCTCTTTACCCACAAAGTCCCGACTATGAACATTGCTGATGCCGAGACGCTGAGTAGCCGCGTTGTCGCAGACATGTACAAGGCAGGCACACTTGTACATGAAGAGGAGTGGCTCAAGTTTTCGACAGCCAGCATGACTGGTGTCATTTTCCAGCTTACAGGAGCAGGATGTTATGCGCCCATGCTGCACACACACGCAAGTCCTGGTCGATGCTACTCACACCACTGCCAACGCACCCTCAAGAAGATCGATCTCCATGCCCCATCGGCTGCTCCTCGTGCAGAGGATTGGGCTACTTTCTACAAGTTGAAAAAGGAAGACCTGGAAGGCGCGAACAAGAAGGAAATTGAACGCCAAAATATTCTACACGAGATTGTACAGGGAGAGGACAACTACATGAACAGACTTGACGTCTTACGGCATCTGTACCGCGACCGACTACAGTCTGCCCAACCGCCAGTCATACCCCCTAAGAAGCTCGACAAATTCATCCGGGATGTATTCAGCAAGGTTGATGCGGTGCGAAAAGCAAACGAAGACCATCTCCTCCCGCAGATAAAATACCGTCAACAAGAGCAAGGCCCGTGGATTGTTGGTTTCAGCGACATCTTCAGAGAATGGATACGGAAGGCGAAACAAGCTTACATAGAATACGCAGCTGCCTTTCCCTATGCATCCTTCCTTGTTCGACAAGAGGCCGACAGGAATATGCTGTTCCGGACCTTTCTGGACGAAGCCCAGAAGAACAAACTTTCAAACAAACTCGGCTGGGACACATATCTCAAGGGGCCCATTGACCGACTGCAGCGTTATGGTCTTCTCATCGATACTGTCATCAAGTACTCGACGGTAGACAACGAGGAAAAGCGAAACCTTCAAATCGCCAAAGAGGAGATCAAGGCGGTGACTCTAGAGTGCGACAGTCGTGTCGCTGAAATGAGCCGAAAGGTCAATCTCACCGATCTGCAAAACAAACTCATCCTGAGACCGGGTATGCAACGAGTGGAGCTTAATCTTGATCATCTCGGGAGAGAACTCATCTTCCGGGGTGACCTACAAAGAATGGGTGCTAATCGGTTCAACTGGCTTGAGACGCACGCACTGCTATTCGACCATTACCTGGTACTTGCAAAAACAGTCGCCCACAGGGAAGCGGATGGTTTTACCAAGTCTGACAAGTATGACGTCTCCAAATTACCAATTCCCATGGATCTGCTTGTGCTCGAAAGCGAAGACGATGATCCTGTTGTCCGCTCTACTATGAAGGGTATTTCAACAGTCACTACTGTCTCCGGTCGGGTTGGTGGTGGGGCAGCAGCGCGCATCAACAGCCCATTACCAGGAGCCCTTCAATACACCAACACCAGCAATTCCCTCGGATCGCAGACTACCAATGGTTCTGGCAAGACACTTGTCAACACTGCGTCGAATGATGTCGCCAAGGACGAAAAGGTGCTGTACCCATTCCGGGTAAAACATTTGGGTAAAGAGACGTACACGCTGTACGCTCCATCAGCTCAAAACCGAGCAGAGTGGTGTGACAACCTCATCATCGCAAAGACACGACACGCAGCAGCATTATTCGCCCAAAACGCTGAACCCTTCCGGTTGCGTGTCATGGCTGATGCTGCTTTTGCCTACGATAGCGCGATGCCATCGCAAAGAGCAATCACCATCAAAGGCACGCCCTTGGACCGTGCAGTTGATGAGGTGGAGAAGCTTTTCATCAATGTTGGTCGTCCTGCTCCCATCTGCCGAGCACGCGTCAACTGCGCAACAGCTTTCAACCAGCCGTATGGCAAGCACATGGTAGCGGTCGGCACAGACATAGGAGTCTTTGTGTCGGACTTTGACAACCCCAGAGGCTGGCAAAAGGTAGGAAATGTCATTGTTTGAAGTGATATGATGCTAACAAATTCAGGCAATCCAAATCCCGCGAGTAACACAAATAGCCGTGCTAGAACAATTTAGCCTGATGCTGCTCATATCAGACAAATCACTCATCGCGTACCACCTCGATGCCGTTTGTCCTGTGAGTGGCGTAGCACCCTCCAGCGACTCCACCCGCCGCGCCCCTCAGAAGCTCTCCGGCGCCCGCGACATTGGCTTCTTCGCCACGGGCGTAATGAAAGACCGAACGCTCGTCTTCTACAAAAAACGCGACAACATCTCCTCAACCTTCAAAGTGCTCGAGCCCGTGTACCAAAAGTCAACAGAGAAGAAATCCCGCATCTGGAAAACCGGTCGCACAGAATTCTTCCGCGAGTACGATGAATTCTACATCCCAGCCGAATGCTACACCATCAACCTCTTCCACTCCTCCCTCGCCATCTCCACAGCAAAGGGGTTTGAAGTTTTGACGCTAGATAAAAAACACCCCTGGTCCGTCCCCGACCTCGAACAACCACACGTAGCAACCATCGCGTCGCGGCTCCAAAACCAAAACCCCCTCGGCATGTTCCGCCTGTCCGACCAAGAATTCCTCCTCTGCTACGAAGAATGCGCCGTATACATTAACAAAAATGGCGACATTTCCCGCTCCGTCATCATGGAATTCGTGGGCAAAGCCAAATCCGCCGCCATGTATGGACCGTATGTTCTGTTGTTTGACCCCGATTTCGTTGAGATTCGGAATGCGCAGAATGGGAGACTTAGACAGGTGATTGCGGGTAGAGATGTTAAATGTCTGGATGATGGGTTGAGTGGGGGTAGTGCGCATAATAGGACGGTTAAGTTGAGTTTGCAACATCCGGCTCATGAGAGGAGTCAGGTTGTTGTGGAGTTGGTGCTTAATGAGGGGCAGAAGGAGTGATGTGTAGGGGTGTTGGTGAAGTTTTTCATGGTTTCGCGGGTGAGACTGTGCTGGGCTGTGGGTAGGGAGGTGGGTGATGGAGAGGAGATGGGAGTTCAGGGAGTCATCATCATCATCATCATATGTCTCGCTCGCTGTGCGTGGGACTGGATTTGTTTACCCAAACATTTTCATATATGGGCATATCACTACTGTTGTTGTTGTTGTTGTTTAGTATATAGCAGTGGTGGTTGATTCCCACCCACTATGGTTTACCTTTCTGTTTCCTTCAGTTATCGATCACACTATGCGGCAAATTTTTTTTAGCATTTGGTTATTATTTTTCTGTAGTTATAGGATACCTAGTTCTTAGTCTTCACTCCTGGACGTAAGTAGGAAGTTGTAGTACATGTAGCAAAGTCGTACTTGTAAAGACACCAATCATAT
Source organism: Pyrenophora tritici-repentis (assembly GCF_003171515.1). NCBI lineage: Eukaryota > Fungi > Ascomycota > Dothideomycetes > Pleosporales > Pleosporaceae > Pyrenophora > Pyrenophora tritici-repentis. Next base: position 107,594 of record NC_089390.1, read on the forward strand.
ACTCTACCTACCACGTTGCGAAGTACACGTCACAAAAGAGAGTGTTTTTAATTTATAAATGCACATGGTTGTTGGTGAGCTTGGGTGTGGGCGGGGGAACATGTGTGTTTTCCGTCTTCTCCGTGTACGTGTACCACACTTTCCATTCCCGTCCTTTGTAGCACTGAACAACACTGCCAAGATACAGCCAAGCAAGATCTACAGTGCGGGAACTATATACGGTGTTTTGCGTGTAGCGCTGCCTATGTAGTAAACTTTGGGCGTAAGTTCAAGGGGGCGAGCAAGCCCATGTCCCGTCGTGGTTGTCAAACCTTGATTCAAAACAAGTAAAACAAGCAACTGTTCTTGTTGGTGGAAAGCTTTTTTAGCGCATGAGAGGGGGAGATGCGCGGAATAGATTGGATTTCGGGAAGCTGGGAAGCTGAGGGACTGGATTGAGTTTGTAATATGTAAGTATGCTGTGTTCCGGTTCCATGTTCATTTCTAATCTGCAGAGAAGGAGGGTGTGGTGGTGTAGAAGAAACCTCACGTCAGGATAATAACTCGATATACTTACTTTGATTATCTCATCTGCAGTGTATTCCCGCCAAGCTACCACCATCATCACCATCATCACTATGTCAGGTTACATTTAGCACGGGGCTGGACGCCTTGCCGAGAAGAGCACAGCGGTAACTAACCACTTGTTGAGACAAATGCCAAATGCCAAGCGCGGAAACACAGTTCCACCCACCCAAGTGTGCCAAGCCTTCGCCCCAATAAAAGTAAAAAAAAAAAGTCAAATAACTACTGTACTTCCGCTTCGGGGTTATTGCCAAGAACTGCGGGATCCCCATGTGCAAATTGGCAAGACCTGTTGCGGAAAGTGTGTGTGTGTCAGGCTTTGGTTGGGGAGGTATTTTGGTTAATCGGAGATGGACGGGGGGAGGACGAGGGCGAGGGACAGGGTACTATGGAGAAGTGCCAAGAAGTGTGTGGTGACTGGGCGTGGGGGGATGTCGTGATGGAAACTGCGACGCTGCACTACGAGGATCCAAGGACTAAAATTTCCAATGGAAAATTATCCCAAGTACACAACCTACGCGAACGAAAAGGAAACATGGACGTGCACATCAGATCCGGCTCAAATCCGGCTTCATGGCAATAACAAAACGCGCAATAATCACTTACTATCGCGTGTACCCCACAAAACCGTAGACGCGGGCTGGGGAAGCAGGCAGTCAAAGCCGCGGGCGGTGGAGTAGGTATGCTTGGCGTTAGATTTGCTGCAAGATGCTGGTTTCGGGGGGGGGGGGCGTCAGCGCCTTGCACTGTGCGGTCAGAAAAGAAGCACTTCGCTACTGCAGGTGCATCTGTATGTGACAGTGGGGAAGGGTGTCGGGTTGGGAAGCCAGTCGCTTGACCACAAGTTTCAGCACCCAATGTTGCTCACCGCTTCGTCTTGCAGGAGGATGTCGACGTGGTAGTTTGTGTGTGTGTGTGTGTGAGAGAGAGAGAGAGAGAGAAAGAGTAGCTGGACACGCGGACGGATGATGTGTCGGACGGGGTTACTTTGGAAGTTTGAAACGAGTTCCACGGGCCGTTGATTGATGGACTTCGATCAAGGTGTACCTGCTCGCGATCGGGAGCCGTCGTCCGGCTGTCTTACTGCAGACTGCAAGGGTAAATTGATACGAACCCCGCAATTAGAGTAAGCAACGACGACGGCTGGGTGAGTAAGTCGTTCAGATAACTGCAGACCCACAATGTCCATGCTGTACAAGAAAGGGGTGCGAGTTTGTTGTGCTAGTGACGACACTGGTGTGGGTTTAGTCTGGTCATCCGCCCGCCAGATCAAAGGACAGCAAACCAAGTCTCGTACTCTCGTACCCGGGGCCGGTGAACCCCCACGATGGTCGCGCCTTTGGCGGCAGTACAGCATTGCCCGTGGTCGTCTCGTCGGTTTACTCTATACAGCTGATGACTGCAGCAGCTTAGACCACGTTGCGGGATTTTCGTGCGCTCCGGCCAAATGAGTTGAGTGTTTGCTATGCACGTCTTTTCATGCCCTCTGGCGGGCGACGGGATATGCTAGACTAAGAGTACTGGATGACAGGCGCCGGTCCGATGGAATTTGAGCTGAGGGTGGCTAGTCCTGCCACCTGACCATCACCGTCTTGAGGCTCCGACGTCAAGCTTTGCACAGTGTGATCGCCGACGCACATCATCAACCACACATTTCGCAGTGTGGAGTGGAGCGCCAGGTCCAGGGTCTTTTTGTCGCAAGAGGTGCATCAAACTTGCAGCTGGGTAGTGGGCTCTGGTACAGTGGGGGTTGGCGCAGGGAACCTAGGCCGGGGTTTGTATGGCTTTGAATTAAAGCCACTTTAGGCCCTCGAACCGGCGCGGCAGCAGTGCCTGTATTGTGTCCTCGAGCCCACATAACTTTGCGCAGACGCCCGCCGCGCCCTCGCTGCCCCTTTTGAGGTCAAGCCCGGAAGTCGTCGCTATCCTAGACGACCAAGTGCAAGCGAGCCGGCCAACGTCACTGATCTGATCGCATTGCCCTGGCCTGGTGCTTTTGCTTTCACCCCTCGCCTGCGCCTGCAACTGCATCACCGCACGGTCAGTTGCCAACTTCATCGCCAGCCCGCACGGCCAGGCCTCAATTCTAGTCGTCGGGTCCGCCCTCGGACGACTCTCTACCTCACCCCCAGTCCCTCGGCACGTTGTGTGAATGGCTCTGTCGCAAATACAGCATTTCTACCATACTCCGCTCTTGCTGCCCACCCTACACCTGCACTCGTGCAGTGAGCTCGAGGGTTCCTACCATTGTCCGAACCCCCTCCAACGAGCGTAGCGACAACCCCCAGCATCTCACGACATTCACCCCGGACCCCTTCCTCTCCCATCATGCCCATGGTTGCCGACGACTCACGTCCGCTGTCAATCTCCTTCGATGAGCGAATCCTCTCCGACTGTCTTCACTACCGAGACTCACGACCAAGTGACCACCGCTTTGCAATTGAAGAGGAGGACGAAAGCACCGGCACCGCAAGTGAGCCCGCCGAACCCCTCACCCCGACCAGCCATACAAGTGAGGGCACGCCCTACCCGCACCCGTTCCGTGACGATGAATCGGTAGACGACGTTTTCGCGACGCCTCGCCCTGCGCCGGGAGACGCGCGGAACAAGACCCCGCCGCAACAAGCGACCCAAACTTCACAACCCCAACCAATCGTCTCCACATCGCAACCCGTTGACCGCCAATCACCGCCCGAAAGGCGCCGTCTCGGCCAGCGTGTTGGTAAGCTGTTCCGTGGAAAGTTACACCGGGGCCACTCCAGCAAGGATGGCGCCCAGTCGGAGAATTCAAGTGCTTCGACCAGCAGATTCCCAAAGCCCACTGCCGAGACTGATACCTATATCGTCAAGACTGGTGTAGACGGCCCGGCTGAAGTATCAACTCCGGCAGTCGACATTCCTAGGCAGAGTAAGAGGCTTTCCTTTTCTCTTACCCGACGTTCAGACAGATCATCTCACGGCCACTCTCCTCCGTCTGGCTCACCTATGAGCACCATGTCGACGGATAAGCGGCCCATGTTTGGGAAGAAACCTGCGTCCTACACAAGCATGAATAGACCCCGCCCGGGCGTCACCTGGGCTGGAAACGGAAGCGACAACACGTCCAAAAGGTCTGGCTTCTCCCGTAGACGCTCGGCAAGCACAGAGCAGGTCCCGCGTATCGACGAGCACGGACAAAAGCCGACTGCTGGCATGTTGGCTACCTTTTCCAAACCCGCTGTGCAAGGCGTCGGCATGAAAGCACGACGACTCAGCGTTAATCTTCCAGACGACTTTATAATAGACTGGTGCGAGCTCGACAAGGAATTCAAGAGTTCGAGCCTGATGCCGGGAAAAAGAGGTCGCATTCTCGGCAAGGGCGCAACGTCCGAAGTGCGAATCATGGCACGAAGAGGAGGCATCACAAGAGAAGAAGACTTGGTGGCAGTAAAAGAGTTTCGGGAACGTGACAAGGAGGAGACGGAAGAAGACTATGTTCTCAAAATCAAGTCGGAATACAGCATTGCAAAGAGTCTGCATCATCCTAATATTGTCGAAACAGTACGCCTATGTACGAACCGCGGCCGCTGGAACCACGTCATGGAATTTTGTACATATGGAGAGATATACTCGCTGGTCGAACGTAAGTTGTTTGCCGGCGGTGTTGAAGGTTTCTACAGTCGGGACGACCGGTTATGTTTTTTCAAGCAATTACTACGCGGTGTCGACTACCTACACAGTCACGGCATCGCCCACCGCGACATCAAACTAGAAAACCTCCTCCTCAGCAAGGAAGGCCACCTCAAGATATCCGACTTCGGCGTCGCAGAAGTCTTTAGCGGCGAACACCCCGGCCTCCGCGCCTCTGGCGGCGAGTGCGGAATAAACATGGGCGACATCCGTCTCTCGGCCCCAGGAATCTGCGGCAGCCTCCCCTACATCGCGCCCGAAGTCCTCGCTAAAGACCACAGCTACGACCCGCGGCCCCTGGACATCTGGTCGACCGCCATCGTCTACCTCACCATGACATTCGGCGGCTGTCCCTGGCAAGCGGCAAAAACCGAATTCGAATACTACGCCCGTTTCAGCAAAGGCTGGACCACCTGGCTCGCCGCCCACCCGGACGGCGTCATCTTCGACGGGCCCGACGGCCACCCCAAATGTGGGAAACTCTTCTCTCTCATCGAACCCCCCTCTATCAAACGCCTCATGCTGAAAATGCTACACCCTGTTCCTGATAAACGCATTACTATTCGCGAGGTGCTCAAGACGTCGTGTATTCGCAATATCGCGTGTTGCTGTCCGGAGAGTTATGAGGAGCCGAAGATTACCTTCGATGCTAGTAAGGCGGGTGGCGTCAGGGGGTCGAAGAAATATCTTCATCGCCATGTTCCGCCGAAGCCGGAGAATAAAGTCGGCAAGGCGTTTACGCATCGGTTTGATATGGGGGAGAGGTGAGGGGGTTGGGGGGGGGGGGGGGGTTTCTTTTCTGTAGATGACTTGACTTGACTTTCTGTTGTGTTACGATGGTACGGTTTAGCATTCACGGGCGCTCGTTTTCTGTGCTGTGGCTGTGGTTGGGCTATATATGTATGAATGACAGGCTAGGGCAAGACTGGGTTGGTGGATGAGAACGATTAGGCAAAAGGGTGGTTTTTTGACTTGTGTTTTTTTGTCCACAAGAGGAATTTGTGGATAGCGATAGCATGGGGTGGACATTTTCACAGCGTTTTGCGCGCATGTTGTGTTGCATGTTTTTTGCGTGCGCGGTATAGCTGTCTAGCTTAGACTGCATTCATCATCATCATCAGCTTGTTCCGAGTGTTTAGATGAGGGAGACAGCATGAGTGTCCATGAGCGCAATATCGAATACAAAATACAGAATTATGTCATTTCTCAACTTTCTCACTAGTTACGATCATCTCACGTTTCACATCCTATCACAAGCCTAATCTCACCTTGATGTGCTCACAATTACTTAACGGCATCCGTACCAAACTACGGATTACCAGAACAAGATAAGATAAGACAAGACAAGCAACGCCGCCATTGTTCAACGGCTTTCCCGGCTTTTCCCCGCATACGTTCGTGTTGATAACGTGGCTGCGGGTGCTGATCTTACCTGCGAACGGGAGGGGGATGCGAGCATTTGCCCGTGTCTTCCCGTTGTGCTTCCGTTTGGTATTTGCGTCTGCGTTGTTTTTTTCCTGTTTGGAGGCGGGATGGCGCGGATGAAGAGGTGAGGATGGGGGGAATTATGTAAACGGTGTAAACTGGAAGATTTACAAGTTTCTTACCAGGTGTGGGGATGCTTGAGGTGAAAGATGGGTGTGTAGACATGGACTTTGGTTGTGATAGCATGTTGTAGAACATGGATATTGATTCTCGTGTCTGGATCAAAGATGTATACTTTTCTCGTTTCCCTAACTCTAATCTTTGCATTTTTCTATGGTTATTTTCCGAATATACTCCACTTTGGCGGGTGTATATAGTTGCAGGCGCGGTATAAACCCGCTACCCTACCTGCGTGGTGCTGTGCTGCGGGGTTGCTTACAATAGTCACACCGCATCTTAACCAACGTAAACGTTGATCCCGGACCTAACTATCCAATCCCAGCTCTTCTCCTTTCCACCCAATTTTCAAGCCTAACTTGGGCCTTTTTTCCTCGCTTTTGTCCAACGCCCTACATTTGGCCTTCAGACACCCAAGCCCAGCAGACAAAGTAGGTACAGCAACCGGATACCGCCCCACACACACACACATGAACCTTAACGGTCCGGTGAAAAAAACCCGCACCCGCATGCCAGCTCGCATCTCACAAATCGTTAGTTCTCGGACCGTTAACCCAACCTATTAAGCACAGACAAGCACCCCCGCAGTCGCCCTAAGAAATGCTTATCACAACTAAGCCTAGCGAATTTCAGACTTAAGCCTGGTGGAGTGGAGGAGGGGGGTGGCTTAGTGGTGCTTGGGTTAGCTTACCCTATATACTACTACTACTGGGTTTGGTATATAGGTATGTATAGCCGGGCGCTTGCTGCTGCATGCTGTGAGTAGTATGGGCGTACTGGTTGATGTTGGGGCTGCATGTATGGCTAGCTGGCTGCGAGTTTGGTGTTGGTGTTGGCGCTTTTCTGGTGCGGTGCTGTAGGTGTGTGTAGGTAGGTAGGTAGGTAGGTAGGTAGGTGTATGCGGGTGAGATGATGGTCTGTGTGAGACTGGTAACGCGAATAAGTGTCGGGTACCGGTACCGGCTGCGCTGCAAAAGGTAAAATGTGTATGTAAGATGCGAGATGCACCAAATGGTATTACGAGAGTGGCGTGATGGGAAATTGAGTGTGCGAGCTGAGTGTGTGCACGTGTGTAGGTGTGAACGGTGAAATGTGTGTGTGGGGGTTAGATAGGTGGAGCTGGAGGGGAGGCGAGCTAGTGACTAATGTAATAGGGTGGGAGTTTCGGTTTTGTGTGGTGGGCTAAGATGTGTGGTGTGGTAGATGCATGGTAGGTGGGATGGGGGAAGGAGTCGCTTGTGCGATGACGGAGGTGTGTAGAGTAAAATATGTGCTTCTTCGATTTAAGTATCTAGCGACAAATCCATGTACAACAAAACACCAACAGTCGAACAATTCGAAACCGCGAAAACAGAAAAAGCGCAGAGTAAACTGTCCTACACACACACTTCTTACCACATCTCCCACACCCCCGCCGGCAACACACTCCTCATAATCCTCCAATGACTAACCGCGCCATCCTTATGAAACTTCTCCAAAGCCCCTACATCCTTATTCCCCATGACCTTCCCGCCTTCTTCCTCCCTCACAAACTCATACTTGACCTCCAATGCCTCCCTCGGCTGTAAAAAGTTATTCCTCGCAAGACTACCCAGCAAATCCTTTGCCGTCGCATCCCTAAACCGAATAGCCTTCTTCCCCAACTCATGATCTCTTTTCACGCAAAAAACAACCATGTTGATGAAATCGGCATCACCCTCTTTATGGTCTTCGCGCGGCGGCGTGTCGCGAAAGAGGCGGCAGGCGGGGAAGATGGCGTGGATGGTGTTGAGGACGAGTTTGGTGGAGCCTAGACTGAGGTCTCCGGCGTAGTTTATCGCGACGACGCCGTCGTCTTTAAGGAGGTCGTACAGACCTTGCATGAATTCTGTGGTGAAGAGGTAGACGGGTTCTGCGCCGCCCGTGAAGACGTCGTGCATGATGTAGTCGAAGCTTCCTGGGGCGGACACGGAGGTGCGGGCGACGTAGGCGGTGGCGTCGTCGATGACGGCCGTGTGTTTGGGACTCAGGTTGAAGTACTTGGTTGCGTAGTAGTGTACGACGGGGTCGAGCTCGACGATGGTGGTGTTGAGGCCGTGGGCGATCATGGCGTTGGGTGCGGTGCCGATGCCGAGACCGATTACCAAAGCCGACTTTTCGCTGTCGGGGAGGGTGGGGAGTGAGGGTACGGCGGGTTCTACGAGGCGGACGGCTTCGAGGAGGACGAAGACGGCGAAGATGGATTCGCGTTGGCGTTGGCCTTTGGAGTAGGCGTCGGGTGTTACGAGCCATTCGCCTCCGAGGAGGGAGTGGTCGCAGCGGAGGAGGCGGAAGGCATTGTCTGCGTCATTTTCGATGACGGAGACGTAGCCTGTGATTGATTCTTGGCGAGCAAGAATTGTAAAGTTTTGCGTGGCTTGGAGAGTAGAGTTTGCCAGTTGGAAGCCGTGAGCCGAGGGATGATGCGGGTTGGCCCAAAGTGTGTGAAGGATAGCTGGAAAAGCGAAGACGATGACGCGGGATGGGGTGAGGAAAGCAGAGGCAGATGCGAGCAACAACTGCATTCCAATGCGGGTGAAGTAGATGGATGTGCCGATGAAGTTTGGAATGAGCGCGCTGCTCATCTTGGCCACGGTAGAAATGGTAAAGTACGATGCGGTAGGAATGATGGCCTCCTTCAATGGTGATGACTGATATCCAATAAGATCGAAGCAATCGAAGAAGTCCATGGCGCCGTAAACCGATAGGAATAGCAGAGGGAAGTATGTTAGGGATTCGACGATGAATGGTCCGTACTCAATACCGAGTTTCTCACTGTACTGGAAGAGCAGGAATTGTATAACAGGCGTCCAGTATGCAACCACAGCGATGTACTGGGAAACATTCACAGACACATAGCTCTTGAGTCCTCGTCTTACCAGCAGGGCTGCGACGGCAGTGAGTGTCATAGTCCGCTGGTGGTGCAGGGATGCTGGAATGGATCCATAGACGGGCGACAAGTTGAGCTGCGAAATGGGAGATGCAACGCCTGCAATTAACAGAAGTGCCATTGCCCTTCCGATACTGATGAGAAATTCCGGTGCCGTCATACGCGGAGTCTGTTTCTGCGCCTCCTTGGCCGCCTTTGGCTTCTTCTGCGTCTTTTGTTTTGAAGACATGATGTACACGATCTATCTCTTTCTCCCAATGAACAATGTTATGAAGATACGTCGAAAGATGCAGAAGTGACAGATATGTACAGTGCAAAAGACCAGATATGGCGTAAATGTACCAAGCTCTTCGCCCACTATATAACGGACCGTGTTTCCGCAACGTAACTTGTATTCGGCCTGCGAAGAAGGACCACCACAAAGATGAAAGTGCAAGAAAAGAAAGCCAGGCCAATGCTGAAGATGGAAAGAAAGAAGACGGGGATGAGATGGAATTAGATTAAGAAGCCAGCTGTTCCTTGCTGGACCCTTGACGCGCGGGTGAAACGGTTGTTCATTAAGTGTGGAGTTGTTTCGACTGGGCGCGTTTCGCAGTAACTTAGTTAGCGTAGCCTGTAGCGCGAGCCGCCCGTGTGGCGTCATTCCCCATGCTTGTCGACATTCACTCTCAACAACGCCCACCACGATAAATAGCATTGAGGATAGTTGAGGCGCTATTCGGATTAGTATGCCATATATGACAGGATCTCCCATCATGGCGCCTCTCGTCCTCCGACCTGCGAATGCGCCGGATGCCGCAAAGCACCCCGCCGCGACATACACAACCGAGGATATGGACATGGACGACGACGTAGATGATACCCTTCTGCGCGAGCAAATGCGCCAGCAGCAAGATGAACGCGCACAACGACTCCAAGCAAAAAACCGGCGTAAACGCTACCTCGAAGTGCATCCCGAGTACTTCTCCGATGCCTCGCTCGAACTCGCCGATCCGCTCCTTTACGACCGCCTCATACGCCGCTTCCAATCAGCATCAGAGCGCGAAGCCGAAGGACGAAAAAAGGGCTTCTCAGGTCAAATGTCCGCGGATCTCTGGCGCGCAGAGGCGAAGAAAGACGCGCTGTCGCAACCCGACCCCAACTCGCTCTTCACATATAGCCGCGGACCGCAAGGGGAGATTGTAGAAGAAGACAAGGACGATATCCCCATGACAAAAGAGGAAGGCCAGGCATGGTGGGTGGACGAGATGACACAACGCTTTCTACGAGGCGGCGACGACGACTTCGACTATGCCAAGCTCGTCGACGGCAATGCCCAGTACGATGATCCAGAGCAGGAGAGGGATTTGGAAGAGGCCTACTTTGAGAGTATGGAGAGCGATTTTGATTCGGATGGGGAGGGCAAGGAGAAGGTGTTGGTGGGGGAGACGGGTATACAGGATTATTGAAAGTCTGGCCAGGCTGAGACGCTTGCGAAAAGGGAATACGAGTACAGACGGGGTTTTTGGGGGTTGCAAGCGTAAGAGCAGAAGCGTATGAGTACGTTGTTACACACTGATTGGATCGAGGCACAGTGCTAACGGTACTGCTAGGTTGTACTTGCACGCAACTGCCCAATTACCAACCTCGCCCTGCTTCTCGACGACCCGATGCCCGATTCTCCCCTTCACCCGATGATTTCCCTGCAACATGGTCAACTTCCATAATTGTTATTTGTTCACTTAGCTGTGAAAACCCTTTTCGTATCCAGCGTCGCGAGTGGCCCGGGGCTGTTCTCTTGGCTGGTTGAACCTTGGTTCGGCGCATGGTAACATCTCGGTACCAGCTCTAGCTTTTGAGCCCACTGACTCACATGCAAATATAAAATCCGCGCACAGCTCCCTTTCCTCATCCACCGACACAAACCCTCAGATACCACGCTTCCGAATCGCATCCACCGAACATCATCCACGACCATCGACCCTACCAACATCACCTTATACTACAACCCTCCGCGCTCCGCGTCAGAGCAAAAGCGGAAACACCTTTACTTATAAATCCCCCATCGACACTTATTTCACCACGATGCCCGAATATTCCCTTGGGGCAGAGAGACTTCATTCTCGTCAGCGAACGTCGCGAGCGTAGGGAAAAGCTCTACGCCGAGGATTAAAAAAGGATCGAAGCAACCCAAATACCGCGCAATCCTCCGGCCGATCGCCCCTTCACGCTAAGGTCCTGTCGACAGGCTGTGACTCTCTGAGACGTTTGCAAGGGGTCGGACCAGATTGCCAGCACCATTAATGCTGTAGAGAGCCTAACGTTCGATATGACTACAGGGGCATGGGATTGTGAGTCCAATCGCAGATTCTACTTGGATCAGAAGATGCGGGAGTGGTTGGAACAAGCACTCATACTACATGGGTATTCCTTTGTAATGTGGCTATGCGATCTGGAACCCGGTAAAGAGCTCGCTGCCTATCGTCCTCGCGAGAGTGAGACACCTCCTTTACCTGACTGGCTTTTACTCGACTGCATTTTCTTTCGCAAATTCGGCAAAGATATTTACACCGGAATCGACATGGATGATGGCAGTCCTTTTATAACACTTGAGTAGTTCACACTCTCATTGTGACGTCGCCTGGTGCGCTTTTCGTAAACGACCAAACAACAGTCACCTGGAAGTCCCAGGACCCTATGATTCACACCCCTAAGAAACGAGGATGGCGCTCGTTCCGTAAATCCATGGAGCCTCGCATGGATGGATTGTACTGTGGTTCCTATCAGACGTGGATACGTTTGGCGGAAAGCTCGAGCGGTATACGAAAACTTAGTAATTGGAGTAGAAGATGTCCGCGTAAATTCTGCAGCTTTGAACGCCAGGTGTAGAATTATATCATAGAATGCATTAATGTTAAATCTACAAGCAGTTCTAAACTCAATGTACATAATTAACGTGCAAAACAGACCGAAGGCTTCATCCCCCTTCTGCACCCGAGACAGAGCAAGACAAAAAAGACGGCCAATGCAATAGCCTTCACGACGCATCAAATAATAAATTGCCTCGGAATCATCTTTCTTCTAAGAGGAGCAAACTTCAGTCGAGTTCTAGAAACCCTTTTGCCCCAATATCAACACAAATTGCGGATACATTGGGCGTGGGGTCGCGACTTCTTACTGTAAAGAAATCCATGGTAAAGAGTGTCCGGTGGCCCGCACCTCCCATCCCTGACATCCTCGCTCTGGGAAACTGCCACATGGCATGACGTGGTCAGCGCAGCCGCCGCGCTACGTAAGCGACTTTGCCCTTTATAATCTTCTGAACGTCTTGTCTTCTACAACACCACAACATCACACCCATCTCATTACACCCATCTCATCCACCATCATTTGTTTATCATGAACCATCTATCATCAATTGTCTATCATCACACAGTTTCTCCGTCTCGACATGGCCACTAGTTCCACTCACTCGGACACGAGCCCAGGCAACTATTATTACACAGTCAGCCCACGACGACGAAGACATGGCATGGCGACTAGTTCCAGCTCCTCCACCTTCGGGCTCAACGAACGATCCTCACGAACACAGACGACTGTACCCATCAGACACGACATAGGCAGATATTATTACACAATCTATATCAGCATGGACACACGCCCAGAGAAACCTACCTCTCCCTCTCCGTCTAGTCGGAACAAAAGAACCTCACGAACAAAGACGGTCATACCTGTTAGATACGACACACGTGTTTATTATTACACAGTCTGTCGACATAGACATGGCGACCAGTTTTACCAGCCTCCACTGTCAAGCCTCACAGAGCTAGATGAGCTAGAGACACAATGCCACGCAAGCCCTCATACGAAGAGCCTAGAGATAGTACCTTAGGAATAGGACTTCCAGAGACCGTCGACTAAGGAAGATACGAAAAAATTGGAGTGGGCAAACAAAATCCTATTTGATACTCCGAGAGAATCCAGCCACGACCTTGGCGCCATAGGGTGTGTATATCCACCTTGGACAAGTTGATCGTTGTTTTGCTAATATACCGTCTTATAGATTTCATGTATTCGAGTACATGTGGATTAGCGCATTGCGCCGGTGACAAGCCTCATGACTTGCGCCTTGTGGTGACGGACGAACCACAACTGCAACAATTATAGCGTAGATCCAGAGCGACGAAGAGCAGGAGGACTTTCTCTCGTGTGCATGGCGATACATGATATAATTAGACCTTTCATTAAACAAATTAGTTCATCATGAAGCTTGAGATTGGTTTGATTAATGTATTTTTTTTGAAGTTGTCGGTGTTGATACGGCAAAGGTGAGGTTAAATCAAGTAACGGTCGTTGCAACGAGTTGAATTAGATGGTTATGATTGATTAGAGGAGGTGGGCTGCAGCTCGCGTACGAACTGAATCCCACCCCACGGCACGGGCCACGCACGTAGTCACGTGCTCGCCACGTACGTACGGTGGCTCGAAACTAAGAGCAACCAACAGTCGGATCACAGATATCAACGATATCTCAGCCACGCGATCGGCCGCACTGATCTCGGTCACGCGAGCAGGCGCACGGATCGCGGCGTCCGAGCAGCGCTCAGACCAGACCTCCTATATCTAGCTCTTCCATAGTTCTCCTTCGCAATCAATCAGAACAACCACACAGAATGCATTCCTAGTTATCGTTATTTCCTTTCAGCACTAGTGCTATAGACCTACCAACACCATATGTAATTAAGAGTCTGCTAGAATAATGTATGGCAGCGCAACAGATATACGTATGCTCTGCGCTGCTGTGCTGCCTGAGTGATGTGAGAGGATTAATAAAGCGAGCACGGTGCATAATCAAGATTGAAGCTTTCATCGGAAAAGTCATCTCAGATTCTATTTGCAAATAAGAGATCTATATGCATCATGCAATGGTATATACAAAGACTTGTTCCACCCAGCTCATCAGAAAAACGCCGCGCTACAAAAAATTCATAGATGTCATATCCCATGGTGATTTTTAGACCTTGACCTCAACCATCCTCGCCTCAACATCCTTCTCGAGAGAAAGCTTCTCAGCGTCAACGGGGCCGACCTCGCTAACACCAACATGGCTCTCATTATAAGCATCGAGCTCAGCACCCTTTGCCATGTTAAGGTAGATAGGGTAACTCCACGCGATAGCGAAGAAGATAAGCGGGATGCACATAGCCTTCCTCGTACCAATGCTATCAGCCACGTTACCGAGGATAACAGGGCCAACAGCACCACCGCAGACGGAGGAAACGAGGAAAGAAGCACCACGCTTAGTGTGGCGACCAAGACCGCGAAGCGTAAGAGCGAAGATGATTGGGAAAATACAAGACTCGAAGAATAGCACAATCATCAACATGCTCAGACCACCCCAGTTAGGGCGGTTCGCGCCGCCGGTGTTTGTGCCAATGGCCGCGGAGATGAAGATCATGATGAGAGTTTGGAAAGCAAGGAGCACGTAGCGCGGCTTTCCACCAAAGTACATGAGACCAGCGGCGGCGAAACGACCAATGGCGAAGAGTCCTTGGGCGATGGCGTAGAAGTTGGCGCCCTGGTGGTGGCCTTCGGTGACACTGAGATCGGGACGTGCTTCAGCGAAGTAGTTGATGAAGTAAGCGGCGACACCGACTTGGCCGGCAACGTAGGAGAACTGAGCGGCGGTACCCCAGAAGAGAGTGTATTGCTTTCGGAGCGGCTTGTCAACGTAGCCCGTGGTGTCGTTTGTCATCTCGGCTTGGTCGGCCATGTCGGAGTCTGTGATTTCGGGGATAGGAGCGAAGAAGAAGACTACGGCTAGGATACCGACAAAGGCTGCGATTCCGAGGTAGACCCATTGCACAGCTTCGAGCGACTTGCCGTCAGTGCCTACGTTCTTGAAGATGACTTGGGCGGCGAGGACGGGGGCGACGACGGAACCGACAGCCTGGACGGACTGAGACAGCTCGAGACGGAATTCAGACCACTTGGGAGGACCGCAGACGGCACTAGAGAGGTTGTCGTCAGTACAAAATTTATGCCAGGACATGATCACGTGATTCACTATTCATGTGGTATAACTTACATGTATGGGTTGGCACTGGTTTCCAAGGTAGATAAACCAGATCCAGCAATAAACATGGCTCCACAGAAGCCGCCGAAGCTTCGCTTGACTGCCGCGGGCCAAAACATGAGGGCTCCGACACAGTAGATGGAAAGTCCCAGGATGAATGTATATCGGTATCCGAACCTCCTCAAGAACCAGCCCGAATAGGTTAGCGGCCCCACGAAATAAGCGCCGAAGTAGCTAGCTTGTAGAGCAGAGGATTGTCCACGGGTGATGTCCAGAGCAACTTGAAATCGCGAGTTGAGCACATCGAGAAGACCATAGGCAAAACCCCACATGAAGAATAGCGTTGTGACCAGGGCAACCGGGATAATAGATTGACGAGCAGTCAGAGCAGAAGCTCCAGTAACAACACGGTTGTCGACAGATTTGCGTCGAACTTGGTTATCAATGACCTCGGCGACTGAGGGACGACGAGCTTGCTGCTCGTGAACTTGGTCCATGGTAGGCTCGAGCGAGCTCTTGTTACCAAAGAGACCCATGGCAAAGTACAATGGAGAGAAAGAACGAGGAGATTGAGGTATATAAGCCTGGAGATCTCAACTAATTGTCGAGGCGAAGAGCGATGAGCTGATGAGGGGTTTTTTGGATGGGGAAGCCATAGCTCAATATATATCGCTTCCTCTTCACACGTCCCTAGATACCATGGTCATGGTAGAAGCTCTCGACATGGGGCTGGTGTGCCATCCAGGCTCGATAGCGGGTACGATAGCCCCTCCGGTAGTTCTCCGCTGGCATTGGTTCAGTCTAGCGGGGGCCCCAGAGCCGGGGGTTTGGTGGTGGGCTTGGATTTCGCCTTTCGCCTTCTCGCCGCATGCATTATCCACATGTCGCTAAACGCCTCGCCCCGTCGACGCTAAACCCCAGAGTCCGCAAATTTTTCGCCGACTATTCGTCTGGTAGGCTGGGTTATGTTCGGCCTGCCCCAGTAGCTTGTAAATCCAGCCGAGAATACTGCCGGGAAACATCGGATGATGCGGCGTTTTAGCCAATCGAAACTTTTGTCGCGCTTGCGCTAGGAAACATGTGTGCACGATCCCTCCGTGAGGGGTCCCACTTAATCGTTCAGCCTCATGAGATAGGTCCTTCTCGTACGGGGCTCCATTCTATTTCTCCACGTTGCCAACCCCGTGGAGAGACCCTAGCAAAGAAAAACTGGGCTGGTCACTGTGGACTGTGGGTGTTGTCCCACATGGAGAGATCTTAGCGAAAGGGACGAAGGGCTGCTAAGTCGCACATCAGCTGTACCCCGCTGTTGATCTCTACCACGCGGACTGTGTGTATGATGGGGCCCAAGGGTCTTTTCCACCAAACTTCTAGAAAGCCGTTCACAAGCAATGACGAGAGAGGCTTGTAGGTGCTGCGGGTAATAGCGCCAGGCAAACCAAGAAGGTTTGGGCTGCACCAAGCGTTTTTGAAGTCTTGACACCATGATTCCTGCCTAGCGTTGGTGCGTGCCACGGCCTTGTGAGCCAGTAGCCTCTGGGCCCTTGGCGCTCTGGGCAGAATGACTTGAAGGCATTGTTGAGACTTGTGGCTGAAGTCCAGGGTGGGCTCGTATGGCCTCGAGCGTGAATTGGGAGCTGTTGGCGCGATTTCTCATGTCGTGGCTGCGCGGTATCGGTAGTTTTCACTGCGGTGTGCACTTCGGCTCCCAACACAAGCGAATTTGGTTTAGATTCATCATGTTTATGGAATTCTTTGAATTCTTTGCGACGATTTCAGCGGCATCAAGTGATATGAAGAAAGTCTTGTAGATTTCTTAGACATCTGTCTGAATCTTGCGTCCACCTTGGGCGTCTCCGTCAGCGGCGTAGTGCGTGTCTTTGCAGTTGACAGCCGTCACACCCGTAGTCTGTCCGCCCGATAATGACGATCTGTAGTTCCTGGGGAACGCTGAACAGTAGCTCAAAGCTCACTGCAACCCATAGCTTACCCCTCCACGGGGATGTAAGCGCCATGGTGTTGGACTGGAAGCTGGGGTCGGCATCTCAACGACTTCTTCTAGCATTCTTCTAGCGCGCTTCTTTTGCATCTGCCTATCCATGACGTGTGGCCGTCTCGTCTCGGTGCCACTCCGCTGCTACTTGATCATTGGCTCTAAAAGTTTGCCTCGGGGGGTTTGTCGGATGCCGTTGCACACTCACGTGAATGCTCTTGGCTCTAAGCTTGGGACGGCTACGGGTTGAAGCGCCTTTTTTTAGCAGACTTGCTAGCCCCAACCGGACTGAGACGCGGGAGCCATAATCGAGCGCACGATAGAAAAGGAATATTTCGCCGCTGGAAGCCGATAATGAAGGCCGCATATCGCTCTTTTTTCGTGGGTGCGTCTGGGGTTGTGTGGAGGTTGAGCCCGAGCGATTGCGGAGATGAGCCCCTGGGCCGGAGTCGTATCTCTTAGTGTACGTACATACATGGAGTGACATCCTTCTCAAAGCCGTGATGACGCCTACACACTATGGGTACCCAGAGATTGAGCGTAACGCGGAAGAGACAGGGTACCTTTGCAAATACAGTAGCTGAAGGATAGAGTTCCATCGACTAGGTGTTCACTCCTGTCATCACCAAACCTGCCGGCTTCAAGGCTTTTCTTGATTCTACCACTCCTCTTCATCTCTCCAGACCTCCACTTCGAATTGTGCTTCGTCTACCATATTCCAGAAGTAACTACCACTACGCTTCTCCAGCAGCGACCTCAGTTCTCGCTCGGAAAACGTTGCGCCGAACAGTATCTTCAGCTTCTTGAAAGCTGGCCACATATTCATCTTCTTCTGATCCTCAAAAAGCCCTGTCAGCCATGCCGACGACGGGAAGATTGCATCAGCGTCGAAGACGGTCAACTCCACCAAGCAAGGCGGCAAAGACTGCGCGGGAGAAAGCTCGAAATCTCCCATGAAGACAGCGTCGAAGCGCATGTTATCCAACTTGATCGATATCAGTGCTGCCTGAGGAACGATGAGCCGCTTCAGTTGTGAGAATTGCGTGAAGCGGGGTAGAGGTTTCTGGACTGCGCCCGGCAACGTCCAAAAGCCACCTGGTAGCTGTAAGAGTTGCAAGCTATTGTGAAGATGCTCAAGGTTGTCGACGAGGTATTGGTAATCCGTCACTTCGGTGCGGGCATCGTATATCGCGCGATCTAGTAACCGTCAGCAACAAGCCTTGAAGTTCGGGTGGCTAAAGTAGTACCCCAAGTTTGCTCATCCACAGCGACATCGTTTGTGAACGACGACGTAGAGTCGGGGTAATATTGGATATTTGCTTGATAGGCGGGGAATGCCCGCACACTTCTATATGGGTTCTTGGATGCTGAGGACTCCGCGTAGTAGGTAAGGCTTTCCAAGTCGCTGAAGGCATGTATGATGTTATTCATATATGCTCGGGACGTGGTATTCCATATGCCCACTGTCTTAACTTCGAAATCGAGACGTATATGCTGTATATTATGGGAAAGCCTATACGGTATTCCGACACCTCGGAACATTTCAGATTCATCGAGGATTTCGATAGCTCCACGGCCTTGTATCTTGAGGCTTAGATCCAGCGTTTGTAGTCTTGGGCATTCGAGAAGACCATCAGGGACTATCATCATAGATCTTTCGACTTTCAGATATGAGAGCGCATGTCCACTCTTCATTCCCGTTCTTGACCAATGTGTTGGGCCCGTTAAGTATGGGTCTGAAATGCACAATGTCTCGAGGTGTGGTAGTAGTGACAGAAGAACAGGTACGGATCTCTCTACAAGGTTACCGAACGGTGTCACAAAACCAACCCTTTGCGATGGACGTGGGAAATTCAGTCTGGTTTCTAGCCGTGACATTTGACTCTCAAGATCACTGAGCACGGCAGGTGAAACCGACATGGCTGCGTCATTGTCAGGGTTATGCGGCTCACCATCTGTTCTTTCCGACCAGCATATTCTCAGCTGCTTGATATATCGACTAAGCTCCGGATTCTGACGTAGTTTGCGCACAAAGCTAACGATTCCACAAGACTCAAACTCCGCCAAAGTGTGCGGAAAGGTTGCGTCGAGCACAGGAGCATACAGAAGCACTTCTTGGGCAAAATGCGCGAATCGCTTGCATGTAAGAGCGAGGTTTCGCACTGAGCATTTGCGGAAGTCTTCGATGAGATACTGATCCACTGGTGTCGGAGGCGGGTCATCTGGAATATAGCCCAGGATGCGTGCCTCGCGATGGAAGTCGACGTACGAAAAGATTAATAGCAGTATCTCGTTGGGTAGATGGTTCATTGACTTGATGTTGGGGGCTACGGTACCTAGTCAGCGGACAGGATTCGTGATGTTCTGGGTGAGCGTTCGTTTAGCTGCATGAGATGACCTCAGGTACTTACTCAGACTCCGCAACAATCAATCGATTGACATGATTGATTCCTATATAGGTTAAAGAATTACTTCATTAGGCAGCCTTTAACCTAGATAGGAATCAATCATGCCGATCCGATTGATTGTTGCGGAGTCTGGTACTTACACTCGGCTGGTCTAGGCCATATGTTGTTTTCCATTGCACATCCAGGCGTGTCTGGAACGCGTTGATCTTGCGTCATATGTCAGCCGGATGATTAGATACCCAAGCGACAACACCTTGAAAACATGTCAGCTCGTAATCCGATCAACTCAAACATTCCCTTTGTTGCGGGGCGGGCATTTAGATGACGTCATCGTCGGCAGTATGTTTCAGCGGTCCGGTCCATGACTGTATTGGCAGTGATAGGTCGTAGACCAATTTCAAAAATACGATCAGACGCCTATGAATCCAATTCTCGAACTTGGAGGGAGCCTGGCACGGAAGGTGCCATGGAAAACTTGGCACCGTTCTCAATTCTACCCTACTCGTGCACTGTGTCAAGCTTTCACGACACTCCCCGTGCTGGTATCGTTGAAAGCATGCGGATCCGCGAGAGCAAGTTGACAATAGAACGCCGAGCTCGGGTCAGCCGGAATTCCCGTGTCGATTTTGAGGTCTGCTTACGCCAGACTTGTCAACAATCAATCAGATCGACATGATTGATTCCTATCTAGGTTAAAGGCTGCCTAATAAAGTAATTGTTTAACCTATATAGGAATCAATCATGTCGATCGATTGATTATTGACAAGTCTGGCTTACGCCGTGACGCCACAATGTCTGTGTCGTACTTACATTGCCGGCAGATCTTCGCAGTGGGTAGCTATGGTGTGTGTAGGATATGTAGCTCGGGCATTGTTTATGTACGCCTACGCATGTTGACCTCGGGACACTATCTTTGTAAGATTTCATGTCATAATAGGTAAAAGAGGTAGGGTGACTTCAACGCCTTGCAAGAAGTCCCACGATGTGCCCGATCATGTACTATTTTGGACGAACATGAAGACGGCCCTTTCTTTCGCCGATTTGAACTGACACCACGTCCTGTCAGCATATCGGATCTTCTCATCCCTACGAGGCCGCAACACATAGTACGTAGACTCTTCACCGGCTCTGATACTCGCCTCTATAAATACCAGTTGGATCCTTCGAAGAGCATTCCTATCTACGCATCAAGTCGCCCGTTTGATCAACGTTCAACTATATTTCCAATCTATCTTACCTACCAAAAAATGTACTTCTCAAAGGTCCTTACTACTATTGCCCTTGCGGTTAGTGTCGCAACCGTTGTCGCAGTGCCCAACGTCAATGCCAAGGCCAACGCTATAGCTGCTCAGGCAAAGCGCGAAGCTGACGTCGCCGACGATATCTTGAAGCGTGCAGGTCCCTGCTCTCAGTGCGGAGACGTTTCAAACGTGAGTTATCTTTTAAATACCTTAGTTTCACACATTGTGCCCTGATGGGATGCTGACTTGCTATTTCTAGTGCGTGACTGGCTATTGCGAGAGCAGCGGCTTTGCACCACCCTACGATAAGGGCTGTTACTGGGCCTGCAATACGCCCAAGCCCCCGGGCCTCCCTCGGAGGGCGTAGCATGCTTTAGAGTAAGTTTAAATATTGCTATTCTGTCTAAATACAGTTAGTTATACTAATAGTGTAAAAGGGAAGCAAACGTCGGAAAAGCTCGGAATATCATGTAATCGATGGTTCTTCAGTATCGCATACACCAAGGATTGCCACTGCAGTGCTCTTGAACGTAGAATATACCATAGACGTAACTACTAGAAAATTCTACCATGAAGGCATTCTACGCTATAATTACCATGGCGCGCCATACCACTTACAGGAAATCCCTAAGACAGCGTTTAGGCTCAAAATTAAGCATAAAACCTCTAGAATAGCAATATAAATACACTAGATAGATTTTAGGCTCTGAATTTAGTGTCGGCATACACACGGTGTGTCGCCTAATAAGGCCCAATGTACCGCCTCGATCCTACTTCGGCCCAACTCGGACCCAACGCTATGTATACCTTCGTAGCCCCCACATTCGTAGAATCATCATACACCAGAATACCAATACACAAGATTACCTTAGCTACTGTTATTCACCGTACGATCGTACAAGGCCTTCCAACACTGATCAGTGATTGCACGGCAGTCACAGACAGTTAGGTTAAGAAGAGATAGATTCTTTACCCCGCGCGTTCCCTAGATTGCCTATATCAGCAAGGCGGAGTTATCTATGCTAAGCTCACTGTTAGCTATATCAGGCGTCGTTCGTGGCTAGCGACCGACCGTTACAGCCGTATCAGAAGCGTTCCAAGACGCCGTCTATACACGCGCCAACCGACCGGTTGAGATTTGACCCGTGTACAACCCACGACCACCGACGCATCTCTAGCGAACGCAGCTAGCGCAACAAGCGCACAGATGTCAATGAGCAAGCTGAGCGAGCTCAGCCAATTGGCTTGCTCAGCCAATTGAGCGGAGGCCAGCAGCTCGCTCGGCTCGCTCGGATTGGCTGAAACAGGGCTGTCAGCTCGCTCGGCTTGATGGGCTCAGTCCCGATTAGGAAAGTTATATAGAAACCTTGGTGTTGAGTTTCTCAGCTAATATCCCACTTATGTACACCGTATTTCGCGTCCATCTCCTCATCGCTGATAGCCTCCTTTACAGGCACCTCACCACTGCCAAATCCAGCTCTTATCCATCGTCGATCGCACTGTATTGCTGCTAGAAGTTGCGGAGAAATGCTGCGCCGACGGGGCTCGAGGAGGTCACCCAGCTCGCTGAATAAGCGCTCACACTCACAGCTTGAGCCTGGGATTGATAGCATGTCGATAGCAAATTTGCTAAGGCTGGGGTAGCGATCGCGGAGTCCTACCCAGTATTTTATAGGGTCGACGCCCTCGCTAGCGATCGGTTCGCTGCGTTTCCAAGCCTCATATTCATCCTCCTCGTTCTCCGTAAGCCCTGCAGGCTCAATAAAGCTGTTGATAGCGTCGTCTATATCATTGTGCCTGACTTTGGGGCGTAAGCGCGGCTTCGGTAAGCTTTTGTACTCCGCCCACAAATGTTGAAACTTGCGGTTGCTGCTCTCTAGCCAATCAGGCTTATCCGCCCACGCTGCGTCAAGGTAGCTTTTGTAGCGAGGATGAAGGATTGTAGCAGCATAGTAAGCTGGCGAGAGGTCGAGCTTGTTGTAGTACTCGCGGGCTTTAACTAGGGCAGCGCGGAGGTTGATAGCAAGGTGGTCTTCGGGTGACTCTGTATGCTCATCGTGAATGACGTCTTCATAGCTTTGCAAGCGGTCCTCATAGACTCCAAGTAAGTATTCAAATACTGGAATAACCTCAGCGATTGCTCCAAAAGCACCGCTTTTGCCGCGGCCTTCAAGCCGTTTTGTAGCTTGTTTCAGTGGCCTGAGCACATCAATATACTCAGCAATCACCTGCCAGTCATGGGCATTGATCCCATCAGACCTCATCCAATCCGGCGCTGCAGGCAGCTTGTTGTTACGACTTCGGGCGTACGCGTCTTCAGTTTCAATCTTCTGAATATGGTAGTTGGCGTACCCATTAACCGCTAATTGCAACTCAACAGCGCGCTCAAAACACGAAACGTAAGAGTTCCAGCGAGTAACAACTGGCTTGACGGGCTCCTTGATTTTGTGCTGTTCTGTTGGCGCGTTGACAGGCTGGTCCCTAATAGCGAGCTTCTGATACTTCTCAAAAAGAGCGTACTGTTGTGGTGTTTTGATGTAGTTGATAACCGCGAGAAGCACTCCTAATGGTCCATCGCCTCGCCAAGTAGCCATGTTCTCAGCTTCGTTCACGCGCTCAGTCTCCTCGTTGTCGTAGGACTCTTTCTCCTCACCCCAGAGTAGCATCTGGCCAATGAGATTAAGCGTATGAGGACCGCAGCGAAGGCGACGCTCGGTAGCGCTGAAGCCCATCTGCAAGGCGAGAGTGTTGATCGTGGTGTTGTTGTTATGTGCGTTGTCGAGGACGAAGTAACCGAGCTTGCCCACAGTGATTTCGAACTGCTTGAATATTGCCATCACGACCTCAGCCATGGCCTCGCCGGTGTGGGCACCTGTCAGTTGTGGGAGCGCAATAGGCAAGTCCCTGAGCTCGCCAGAGCTATCAACGTAGTGGGCGACGATACCTAAGTAACCGCGCTTGCCACCTTTTGTCGTCCATCCGTCAAAGCTTATATGGACTTTGCTCATTGATTCTGAAAGGCTTGCGACAACCTTTGGTAACAGGTAGTTGTACAGGCGTATAACGTATCGTGAGACGCTGTTATGAGATGCCCACAGGGCTCGTTCTGCCTCTACGCTAGCTAATTGTATCATATTGCGAAAAGACGATGATTCGAATTGTGAGAGTGGGAGGTTGTTTTCGACGAGCCAGGTGACGGCCGCAAGCCTAAACTCTTGTATATTGAAGTTGGTAAGCTCGTTGGCAACAGCCTGAGAGCAGCCCTTCTGAAGGGCGCGTTCGAGGAGAGTTTCTTTCCGAGGAGCGACGGTAGTGCGCTTACTTGGAGGCTTCAAGCCATGACCTTTCTTGTCTTCTCCGAGATGACGTGCTGGCGCTGATGGAGACTGCGAGACGTCATGTATGCCACGGCCAACAGTAGTGAACTTGTGCTTATAGCAATAGTGGCAGATCCACGTGACTTTTGCGACGTTGCTGCGCAAGGCGATGCGATAGCTATGGCTGTATACCCAGCTTGCTCGGTTCGAAAGTGATGTGGGCGGCTTGCAGTGCTTTGGGTAGCGACTCCAATTAAAGCCGTCGTATTTGTCCTCTACCCATACGAAACCCTCGTCGACAGCCTCGCTAGCTGCTCCTGAAGCTGCAACAGTGGCATGCTCGCTGCCCTCAGGTGGTGGGATGATTGTCTCTTCGGCGCGCGACTCTCGGAGGGTCGCTTCAAAATTTGGTGCTTGTGGCGCGGCGACGAGAGCTTGACGCGGCGACAGCGGTGGAGGAGGTGGAGATGGTGAGAATGGCCGAGTATCGACTAGCACAGGTTGGCTGGCAGTCCCGCGATGACGCGCTGCGACTCTAGGGCGCTTCGAAGTTGTCGCGATTTCTAGAGCATTAACGCGTGTTCTTTTTGCTGGCATTATAGCAACGGCGAGGTAGATAATAGCTGCAAATAGAGACGCGTTGATGGAGTATAGGTGAGTGTGGTGGGTGATAAGTAGTAAGTGAAGTGTCGCAGAAGGAGAATATTGTTGCCAGGCCGTTAGCCGGAAATTTAGTAGCTTATTTGCTAGAAATATAGCAAAAAAGAGTGTATTTTAGGTTATAACTAGGTTTCGAACTTACGCACTACACCTAAAAATCATCGTGAGATTGCCCCTCCACCAAGTCCTTCAGCCCCAAGTTTCCAACCGCCCCATCCAACCAAGCTAAGCAAGCTGACTGAGCGAGCGCCTATCCCTAAGCTCGCTCGGCTTGCAAGCGCGCACTGCGCGCTCAGCTCATTCGGCTTGGTCAAAACGTCCAAGCCGAGCGAGCTGAGCGAGCCGGCTCGCTCGTTGACAAGTATGAACAAGCGTCAACAAGAACACAATGGCAGGAGAGAGAACATCATCGGAAAGAGCACCGGTAGCCAGGACGCCGGCAGTAGGAATGGCGAGCAGTAGTAGAAGAGTGGTACCCACACTAGAGGCGCTACTAGGGACCACAAACATAAAACCAAGAGAATGGCATCACATCGATCCAGAGATGTGGGAGGACAACCTTGAAGCTCCAGACGATGAGGTAGGGATTACTACAGCAACAACGTACATTGCGCGTGCGATTGCGGACTATACAGATCGACCAACAGCAGATGAAGAACTCTTTTGGGAGTTCCGTCAGGACTTTGAAGGATGGACAGAGGCAATGTTCCTACGTGCCCAGCCAATATACACAAAGGAACTAAAGCGGATCCTCCGCTTTAAGGGAGTGTATACTGGCCGTATTAATATGGCACCTAGTGAGTCTCTAGCTAGGTTATTACGCATGGAGGAGTACCTAGAATGGCCTCAGGACGTATTCCAGTCGGCTGTGTTTGACACACGATCAGCTGCGCACATGTTGCAAGAGCGGGCACTACGGCAACAACGCAGTGAAGGATCAGTACAGTCCACAGACAGGAGATTATCAAGCCAGGCCCAGAGCCGAACCCAAACGCCTGTAAGGACAAGAGGCCGAGACGTAGACAGTCGGCAAACCCGCGATCAAGACCAGACCCACGCCCGTGTGCAAGGACGACAGGAGACCGTTGAGGAAGAACAACAGATTCAGGACCAGCTAGCAAAAACGATTGAGAAAGCCCAAAACCAACCAATCCGAAGCCAGCCTGTAGAGACAACTGAATCCGCACCGCAGCCAGCCTATCAGCGCGTCCAAAGTCAGCAACCTCCCCTCACCTACAACAACTTCGACCGATTCCGCGAGTATACACCAGCATACCCGCAACGTCCGAAGGGACTGAGCGTTCCCCCAATTGTGCCCTCTGGTGAAACAGACCCGTACAAGGCAGTTCCACCAATCGAGTTTGGCAATGAGAAACTGGATCCTAAGACGATCAATGTCTTCGTGAAAATGTGGGACCGAGACAAAAAGTATACGGGAAAGCCGTACGACCTCCTAGACGATAAATTGAAGATCTTCTACAGCATCTGTTATCACGCAGACATCGAGCCAGGGCAGTTCCATGCAGTCTTTCCACGGATTCTCGACGGCCGCGCAGAGGAGTATTACCTCCACTTCGTCGATCAGCGGATGGATACGTTCTTGACTGCCTACACAAAGCTCAAGAACCACTTCGACACAGACGTCAACCACGGCCATTACTACGCGGACTGGACGACGACATCGTTTGTCAAAGTCCGCAGGGAGAACCCCGAAAAGAACCTCCACGAGGTCCTTGACATCATGCTGGACAAGCTCCAATTGTGTCAAAGAGCACTTGGACAGCAGTACATGGGAGAATACGCGCTCCGAACGACTGTAATCACAGCATGCCGAGGCGTGAAGGAGCTCGAGATGGCACTCTACAAGCCGTCTCTAGAATGCGAGGTTCTGTTTGGAGATCTGCGATCGTCAATCGAAAACTCACTCGCCATGACCGTCTCCGTCAACTTCACTGAGGCGGATACGGATAGCCAGTACTACTTGGATCGTCGGTACAACAACAACAGCTCTGGAAGATTGCGAGGGAATTACAACCCTCGCGGTGGACGCAGCGGATTCACCCGCGGACGCGGTGGGCTTCAGCACCGCTCTGGAGTCAACACACAAATCGACAAGAAATGTTACGTCTGCGGCAAGACAGGCTGTTGGTCCACAAACCACACGCTTGAAGAAAGAAAACGCTCAAAAGCGCAGTACATCACACACTGCGCGATTACGGGAGAGCAAATGGAGTTTAGCACATTTCTCGTCGCGTACGAGGGGAAGAAGTCGACCAGTTCTTCCTAGAGGAGCAAGACGAAGATGATGAGGACCAAAGATTGGCAGTTAAGTACCTCACAGATCAGGCCTTTTTGCACCACGTGACTGGAGAAGACGTCTACAGGTGCAAGGAGCCTATTACGCCCGCAACGCAGTTCCTTATCGAGGATCGATACTCGCGAATCACGTACCAAGGCATTCTTCCTGACACTGGTGCCTCAAATGTATCGACAGCCGGAAAGGAGCAGTTCTGGGCGCTCCAAACTGAGGACCCCACCGTAACTCTAGATACGTCTACTGCTGGAAACGCATCTGTGCAATTTGGCAAAGGAAGCGTCACTACTTCGATTGGAACCGCACATGTATCGACACAGATTGGAAAGATCAAATTTGAGGTCTTGAACGCACCCACCCCGTTTCTCCTCTGTCTGAAAGACATGGACCGGCTCCACGTGTACTTCAACAATACTACGGACCAGCTGGTACAAGGAAAAGCTACCTTTCCAGTGATTCGCAAATGGGGACACCCGTGGTTCCACCTAAGCAAGGCAGAGCGCGCGCGCGTATTCCTTACGGAGACTGAGCTCCGACGCTTACACCGGAGGTTCGGGCATCCAGCCGTCGAACGGCTGATACGATTGCTCAAACGCGCAGGACACGAGGACGTGGATGAACGGCTGCTCCGAGAGATCCAAACGTTCTGCCATCACTGCCAAGCGCATGATCCAGCGCCGCGCCGATTCAAGTTCAGGCTGAAAGATGATCGGGAATTCAACTTCGAGATCCTCGTAGATGTGATGTATCTGAGTGGGAAACCAGTGCTTCACGTGATCGATTCGGCTACAACATTCAACGGCGCGCGATTTCTACCGTCTATGAGCGCGAAAGACACCTGGGAAGCACTCCGCCTGCTCTGGATTGATACATACCAAGGGCCGCCAGATATCGTCACCCACGACGCCGGCACCAACTTCGCGTCAGTCGAATTCAGATCAGAGGCGAAGATCATGGGAATCACATGTAAACAAGTGCCAACCGAGGCCCATTGGTCTATCGGCAAGGTAGAAAGATACCACGCACCGCTCAGACGCGCGTACGAGATCCTGAGGACAGAGCTTGACACTGGCACCAGCGACGCCGCAGTGTTGCAGATGGCAGTCAAGGCCGTCAACGACACCGCAGGCCCAGACGGGCTCGTACCCACGCTGCTCGTCTTCGGTGCATACCCCCGGATATCCATGGATTCACCACCATCTCCCTCGATAACCCATCGCGCGGAGGCAATCCAGAAAGCGATGAGGGCGCTGCGGAAGGCCTCAGCGGAACATGCGGTGAGCAACGCACTTGGTACCAGGAATGGGCCTACTACAGACGGGGTACTGTCACTGCCTCTTCAGAGTGAGGTGATGGTATGGCGCGAGAAGAATGGATGGCAAGGGCCGTATAGAGTCATCGATATGAAGGACCACGATGTTACTGTAGACATGATCAACGGCCCAACGACGTTCCGATCCACTGTCGTAAAACCGTACTATCGCGATCTGACTACAGCGATAGACGGCGCAGATCAAGGCACAGGTGGATCTCCGACCACAGACGAAGCGATTGCTGATGAACCGCCACTACCGGTACCACCGGCGGAAGCCAACCAAGCGGCTCAGCCGCGCAAGCGGGGCCGCCCACCTGGATCAAAGAACAAGCCCAAGGTGCAGTACCTGTCGAAGAAGGAGGAGGACGATTACGCCCTGGCCGTCAAGCTACGCAATGACGGCGTGATTAACGTCCCGGGCGCTCCATTCGAAGCATCCGATCAGAAGGAGATCGACGACCTCGTCGGCCGTGGAGTATTCAGTTTTGAGCTGTTTGATCCAACTCTACACGGCGGGTATCGTATCTTCAAATCGCGCATGGTCCGCGAAGTCAAAGGCAAGACCATGGTCCCGTACGAGAAATCACG
The DNA here is from genome assembly GCF_003171515.1 of Pyrenophora tritici-repentis. Lineage (NCBI taxonomy): Eukaryota > Fungi > Ascomycota > Dothideomycetes > Pleosporales > Pleosporaceae > Pyrenophora > Pyrenophora tritici-repentis. The sequence goes on from NC_089390.1 coordinate 136,228, forward strand.
CCTCGTTGTTCAAGGTTACAATGACGAGGGCAAACACGAGATCCTGACGCAGTCGCCAACCATCCAACGAGCCAGCCAGCGCCTGATTCTAGCCCTAGCGCCTGCATTACTCGATGAGGGCATGGTTGTGGAACTACGAGATATCACGCAAGCGTACCCACAGGCACAAACAGAGCTATTCCGCACGGTTTTAGCGCACCTCCCAAAGGAGCTTATAACAAAGTATCCCAAGGGAACAATTATTCGCGTAATCAAGCCACTCTATGGAATCGCGGAAGCAGGAGTCCACTGGTTTGCTACGTACCAAGGACACCACTGCAAGGAGCTCGACATGGCTACATCAACGTATGACCCGTGCCTCCTGATCACGAACGGGAGACGGGAAGCGTTTGGAATAGTGGGCCTGCAGACAGACGATACTCTCGCGATTGGGACGCCTGCATTCTCTGGTGCAGAAGACGCTGCGCTCCAGAAAGCCAATTTTCGAGCTAAGCCCAAGGAGAGACTGTCCAAAGAAGTATCACTCGAGTTCAACGGATGTACTCTAACGTTGCGCGGAGACACGATTCTACTTACGCAGAAGGGACAAGGTGCCAAGATCGAAATCATTGATCCGAAGGCAGCAAACCGAGCACAGAAGTACATGGAGCAGCGCGCGCGTGGCGCGTACATTGCGTCGATATGCCAACCTGAAGCATCGTTCGATCTTTCCGCGGCTGCGCAAATACAACAACCTAAGGACACAGAATACGTGAAGCTTAACCGCCGGCTGCAGTGGCAATCTGAGAGCATACAACGAGGCCTGCGATACGTCCCTCTCGACCTCGCTACAGCAAAGCTGGTAGTGTTCACAGACGGATCCTTCGCGAACAACCAAGACCTTAGCTCACAGCTAGGGTACCTACTTATCCTTGCGAATGAGTCGAGTCGACAAGACAGCACGTTTGATATTCGTGGTAACGTAATCCATTGGAGTTCGACCAAATGCAAACGCGTTACCCGGAGCGTTCTTGCCTCAGAAACGTACGGCATGGTTAGCGGTGTCGACATCGCTATCGCTATCCTAACAACCCTCAAGATAATTACAGGACGCCTAGGTCTACCACCGATCCCACTTATTGTGTGTACGGATTCATACTCCTTGTATGAATGCCTCGTCAAACTCGGAACAACTGCTGAGAAGCGACTGATGATCGACATCATGGCGCTTCGGCAGTCATACGAGCGTCGCGAGATCACTGAGATCCGCTGGATCAACGGAGAGGACAACCCCGCGGACGCATTCACGAAAGCAACACCAAATCGCGCGTTAGAACGTTTCATCGAAAGCAACAAGCTGTCAATCCGAGTAGAGGGATCTGTGCAGCGACCTACGGAGTAGGCACATATGCCTATTTGGAATCCCTCTCATTGTGCCCTTTTTAGAAGACCCGTTTTTCCTTACATCAGTCGTTACAATAAGAAAAGATTGCCAGTGTCGGCATACACACGGTGTGTCGCCTAATAAGGCCCAATGTACCGCCTCGATCCTACTTCGGCCCAACTCGGACCCAACGCTATGTATACCTGTCAGAATATGGGCATATTTTGGGTGGTGGACAAAATCCGGGTGTTCGGAGCTGTGGATTCTGTGGATCAGTTAAATTAGTCAGCGCGCACAATCCACCGCGACCCAACTGATCGAACAGCGTTGGACAACAGAACACACGACATCAGACCAGAACAATACAATCGATCCCAATCATATTATTATACTATTATCCCCGTCTTTGATAACCCATCACAATCTGACAATTAAGAGTCTCATCCGCCCTACCAATAATCCAACAACCAAATCGCTATGACCGCTCAAGCCAACCAACAGAACGCGACAGTGCTCCTACGCGACGAGCACGACTATCGCGCTTGGTACAGCCAACTCCAAGCGCGCTGTGTCACCTACAATATATGGGAACAGGTCAATCCTGATGGGACAAAGCTGCCACTGATGGAGCCGTTCCCTCCGGAGCTCCCGGAGTGCGCCGACTACGCGCCATCGACTGGACTCCCTGCAGGAGCCAATCCAACTAGACTATCAGATCTATCCTCAGCGGGACAACGAGCCTACAAGGACGATCTTGAGATCTACAAACTCAAAATGGAGCAATACAAAACAAAGTACGCCAGATACAAGACTGAGATAACCAATCTCCAACACATTATGATCCTCGTCCAATCTACCGTCGCGGTTCACCTACAGCGCACCTGCTGTCCGCCAGATGGATCGATCAGAGACTGGATCAAGAACCTTCGAGCCCATGTGGGCATCACTATCGAAACCGAACGAGAGCAAGCGCGACAGCGATACTACAGTGCTCTTAAACCACCTCGATCCGCGAATAACTGGGATACCTGGCTCGCCGAGTACAATCAAGCTGTAACTGAAGCGGAGACACTTAAGGTGCCTGATACTACTCAGTTTAGATCAGTAGCTGTAGACTTTATGTCGGCAGTAAACAAAATAGCCCCAATATGGGCAGCAACCTTCCAATCCAATGGGATGGATCAACCTGGGGTAACCCAGAAGGACATGATGAGACGGTTCCGAGAGTATATGATGCTGAATCATCCGATCACGCGAAACAGAAGCCAAAAGGCAGCTTTTGCAGTGGATGATCCATCTGTATTTCTTGCTGCGAACAGCAACGCTGACCAGCGCGTGGATGGGGACACCCACCATGTGGAAACGGGAAACTCTCAAGTCAGAAAACGGGGCAGACCCCGATATCAACGTACAGCTATAGAGGAAGGCGATCGCGAACCTCCAAGCTCTTCAATCCCTCCAAGAGGAAGAGGCAAAAGCGCAAGATCGTACGCCTACGGTAACTCCGCCAAAGCGGACGCCGTGCCTGGTAAAACTGTGATCGCAGACGCCAGAGGCCCCAAATGTCCAGCATGTGACATGGGGCATGCCCTCCGTGATTGCTTCTACGTGTATACTGAGAAAGCTCCGGAGTGGTGGGAACCCAATCCAAGAACAGCCCAATTCGTGGAGCTCAGACGAGAACATGACGCTGAGTTTCAGAGTCTCCTGAGAGCCCAAGGTCGCCCAAGGACTCATACTCCAAGACTTAAGCAGTCCCAAACTCCTACACCTAATCTTATTGATGATTGACTAAATGGACGACAGATATCGAAGATCGACGCCATGTTCGCCGCTGTATCCTCCCTATCGAATCGGCACGATTACCCACTAAGCAACTCCTTCATCTTTGACTCAGGATCGACGTGCCATATCACGAACAACCCCGATCGGATCCACAACTATCGGCCACCGATCCATGGAGATTTCATATGGGCAGGCAATAGCCAGATTTGGATCAAGGGATATCACAGTCCGCAACAATCAATTAAGTGGGTCCTAGAAGGTTCAGATTGGATTGATTGATTACCGCTTTAAGCCTAGTAGTTACCTATAGGAGTTTAAGCCCTACCTAGATAGGTAAGTGGGTCTAGGAGAGTGACCGGATTGAATTGATTGTTGCGGAGTCTAAGGGATATGGATCAATAGTCATACAGCTTGAACATAAACAGAGAGTAGAGAAACTCGTGCTCCACGACGTAGCAATCTGCCCAGACATCCTCTGCAATATCGTCTCATTTAGAGTACTGAGAAAGCAAGGACTCTGGTGGGATACCCAATCGGATCCCACAGCGGTCAAGCGATCAGATGGATCAACCGTCTGCGAGCTGGCAGAGCTATATGGTCAATGGGTACTGGAGTATCGGCCAAATGGATCAGAGGACAGAGTAGCCCTACACGCCCACTCACAAACGTCCCGAACGCGCCGGCGACCCCAACAGGCGCCTGCTCTCCTCTGGCACAAAAGACTGGGACACCCAGGGCCAGCAGCGATCGAGCACCTAGTCCAGCAAGCTGAGGGGGTGCGAGTTAAAGGGGTAACGACAGTGCAGTGCGATGCGTGTGGCCGAGCGAAAATCCGACGACAGATCAGCCGCGCTCCACGGATCAATGATCAGGGACCCGCAGAGAGGCTCGCCATTGATTTCCACTCCTATGAGAATCAATCCTACAACAAAGAGAAAAGCCAATTGCTAATTACCGATAGGTACTCGCGATTTCAGTGGGATTTCTATCTCACAGATAACCGAACGGCGAAATCGATCATCCGAGTACTATCCAATTTCCTCACTTTCCTCCAAAACCAATACAACATCACCCCAAAAGTGATCGAAACCGACAACGAGATCACCACAGTCAAACCAGACGTCGAGCGATGGATCAGAGGCCAAGGCATTGCTGTCGAGCCTTCAGCACCAGATACTCAAGCTCAAAACGGTGGAGCTGAACGCTCAGGGGGTGTGAATAAGGAGAAGGCACGCACAATGAGACTTGACGCCAATCTACCATGGGAACTCTGGCCAGAGATCACTCGGGCTGCTGTACACCTCTACAATCGAACGCCAAACTACAGTAACCAGTGGAAAACACCCTACGAAGTATTCTTCACGCGCGTATCACTAGCAAATGGGATAGTCACGTCGATCAAGAAGCCCTACCTAGCATACCTCAAAGCCTATGGGTGCAAAGCTTTTGCGATGACTGATGATACCCACAGAGGCAAATCAAGACTACAGCGGCTTGATCCAAAAGCCTGGATCGGCTACCTAGTTGGATATCAATCATCCAATATCTATCGGATTTGGATCCCATCACTCGCCAAAGTCATCAGCACAAGAGACGTGACCTTCGACGAAAATACAATATTTGATGGGACAATTGAAGACCTAATGGATAGCCTTATGCACAGCACTCTTTCAGAGATCGCAGCATACGTTAGGACTATCGAGCTCCCACCACCGATCCCAGACACCGGGACGGAGTCGTTTCATGAAGACGACGAAAGCATCAATACCACAGAGGAGGAAGAAGATCCGCCAGGGTACTACAATGGTCGAAAGATCCAAGATCACTACCCAACTCCTCCATCAACACCTCCACCAGCAGTCCTGCTCGCCCAGTTTATGAGTGGAAATGTTCGATCCACTCCTGAGATCCAATCATCCAAAACAGTTCCATGGGCCGCAGCGTTCATGGCTGGATTAAAGGCAGGGACTATAGGCACTCACAATGGAAGCCCAATCGACAAGGCACAACTTCACCGGCTACTCGCCAAAGGAGTCAAGATCCATCAATCACAACTTCCTGATCCACCGACAGCCAGGACTGATCTTGATCAGCACCCTTTAGGAGAGCTATTTAAAGAAGCACAACGTGCACATCTCGACAGCCACAAAGTCACCAATTCGTGGGAAGAAGTACCCTACCAAGCAGCTAAATCTAAAGGACACCAGATTCTAGACTGCATGTGGGTGTATGTCTACAAATTTAACAAAGCCAATCAATTCATTAAGTGCAAAGCTCGATTAGTTGTGCGGGGTGATCAGCAGCGCAATATCACCTCCCAAGACACCTACGCCGCTACTCTAGCTAGCCGATCATTTCGACTACTTATGGCAATCGCTGCCAAACACAATCTTGAACTAAAACAGTACGACGTTACCAACGCCTTCGTCCACGCATCGTTAGATCGAGAGGTCTACATGCGGATGCCAAAGGGTTATCAGAAGCCCGGCACTATCCTACGGATCAAGAAAGCTCTTTATGGGCTAAGAATATCCCCACTCCTTTGGCAGAAGGATCTCACAGCGACGCTCACTCAACTTGGGTTCCAGATTGTACCCCACGAGCCCTGCTGTATGATCAAAGACGGAATCATCATCTTCTACTACGTAGACGATATCATCCTAGCCTATGGCAAGGATCAATCCAAGAAGGCTCAAGAAGCAATGGATCAGCTCAAGCAGCGATACTCCATCACTGGTGGAGACGATCTACAGTGGTTCCTTGGGATCGAGGTGATCAGGGATCGATCCAAACAACTGATCCACCTCTCCCAGGTTGCCTACTATGAAAAGATCAATAGACTAGTGGACGATCAGACAATCCGCCACGATACTCCTATGGCGACCAGCGAGCTCATGCCCAGAGAAGGACTAGCTACCCCGTCTGAGATCAATCGATACCAGCGGAAGATTGGCTCTCTCCTCTACGCCGCTGTCAATACACGCCCGGATATTGCTTTTGCGACGTCTAGACTAGCCAGATTTCTCGCCAACCCAAGTCAGGAACACCAACAGGCTGCGGATCGAGTGTTACTCTACCTATCCGACACTAAGTGGCTGACATTACGATTGGGTGGCGGCACCGCTATGCAGGTAGCCAGTGACGCATCATTTGCAGACAACACTCTGGATCGCAAAAGCTCTCAGGGCTACGCGATTAAACTCTTCGGCGGGCTGATCGCCTGGCGATCTAGCAAGCAAGATACCGTCACTACTTCAACAACTGAAGCAGAGCTCTTAGCACTCTCACAAGTAGCCAAAGAAGCGATCTTTACCTCACGATTGATCAGTGAACTTAAGGTTAAGCTACCGAGTCCTACGATCACTATCCAATGCGACAATCAACCAGACTCCGCAACAATCAATTCAATCCGGTCACTCTCCTAGACCCACTTACCTATCTAGGTAGGGCTTAAACTCCTATAGGTAACTACTAGGCTTAAAGCGGTAATCAATCAATCCAATCTGAACCTTCTAGGACCCACTTAATTGATTGTTGCGGACTGTGCAATCAACAGACGATCCGTCTTGTAACTCAAGCAGTATCAAGACTCACCACGAAGCTCCGACACGTAGATATCCACAACCATTGGCTCCGACAGGAAGTGACGAACCAGAGGATCAAAGTAGTATACACAAAATCCTCTGAGATGATAGCTGATGGCCTCACCAAAGTACTCCCAGTAAACCAGTGGACGGGCTTTCTGATCCAACTAGGGCTGGTCGAAGTTAGCAGACTCCGCAACAATCAATCGGATCGGCATGATTGATTCCTATCTAGGTTAAAGGCTGCCTAATGAAGTAATTCTTTAACCTATATAGGAATCAATCATGTCAATCGATTGATTGTTGCGGAGTCTGGAAGTTAGGGATCGAGAGCCCAGAGATGTCAACAAGCAAGTCAAGCTGGCTTGATTCTTATCGATTGCAGATCACAGACCATTCTCTGGGACGTGCCACTGTGCACGAGCCTCTATATTGTCTGTGATCTGCAATCGATAAGAATCAAGCCAGCTTGACTTGCTTGTTGACATCTCTGCGAGAGCCACACAATCAGTCACCTGTTGTAGAGATCCAAGCTCAATTAGAGCAGCTTAGCTGTGGTTAATCCAGCTCAAGGCTCTTGAGCTGAGGGGGTGTGTCAGAATATGGGCATATTTTGGGTGGTGGACAAAATCCGGGTGTTCGGAGCTGTGGATTCTGTGGATCAGTTAAATTAGTCAGCGCGCACAATCCACCGCGACCCAACTGATCGAACAGCGTTGGACAACAGAACACACGACATCAGACCAGAACAATACAATCGATCCCAATCATATTATTATACTATTATCCCCGTCTTTGATAACCCATCACAATCTGACAATACCTTCGTAGCCCCCACATTCGTAGAATCATCATACACCAGAATACCAATACACAAGATTACCTTAGCTACTGTTATTCACCGTACGATCGTACAAGGCCTTCCAACATTTAGTGTATTAAAAGATCCTAAGACTAGTATGGCGCGCTACGGTATACTAAAGACAAAATTGCGTTGTGGAAATCTGCTGCTAAGCATCGACATTAAGTTACTCATCATCATAACTATACTAAAACCTCTTACACCTAAGCGACGAGCCACATTTCACCAGTCCTTTCAAACTAACAGTGCGTAATCGGATTGAATATTTAATGCGGTGCGGACATCTAGATGAAGTCATCATCGGCAAAACATTCAACTGGTCCGTTGAATCATATCTATGACTTTATTGGCAGCAACGGCTCGCGGAATGATTTAAGAACACAATCAGATGTTTATCAATTCGATTTTCAGGTTTGTAAACGCCTGTCATAGTAAGAAAGATGCGGGTGCGCGAGAGCAAGTTGATAATGGGATGCGGGGCAAGACGGAACTCCCCTGTTAGTTCTGAAACTTTTGGTTGGCTTTGCACTAAATGCGTAAAGGGAAATAACGATAACTAGGAATGCATTCTATGTGGTGATGGTTCTGATTGATTCTACGAATATAGGTGCTACGAAGATATACCTAAGCTCAGCGCAAGTCGGGCCGAAGTCGGGCCGAAGTGTTAGCATCCGACGTCCCTACCGATACTCATGATCCGACAGAAACCCTACTTACATGAAACCTTTCGACGTACTTAAACACGCGTGAGCCTATACTGTAACGGTTTGGGCCTTGCCAAGACCAACTTAGGTGAGAGTTGGGTACGGCTATCGCTACCACACTTTCTTATTACACACACATATAGATAGCTGCCCTCCTTCATAGCTACACAATGCAACGTAGTTCTCCTCCTCTCCTCACCCCGTTATATATACAAACAACGTAGCATTTGCCACCGACGCGTTCAAGCTACCTATTCTACACGCACTATGGCTACGCTACGAAGCATCTACCAGCAATACAAGCACGACACGGATGTTGTAGCATCATGGCGTAAGCATACGTTCCTGAGATGTTACACATGTACTAACGCAGTGCCTTCTCTCACGCAGTTGCTACGACAGCCAAATCTCTTGGCTACGACGCGGCCCTCGGGCCTCCGCCTCCAGAAATGAAGTCTCAGAGGCTGAAAGGCAAGGCTAGAAAGCTAGCAAGGAGCTCAAGCTCTGCGCAGAGTGCAATGGCCAACCAGGCTTCAAAACCCAAATACACACTTGCTATCAGGGACTTCATACCTCTTTCTGAGCACATTGCAAATGCCAATGGCAGAGTTGTTGATGTTCCCGACTACTTCAAGGCCGCACTCGAGCGAGTGATCTCCGTCCGGAGCTCCTTCTCAGAAGAGGCTCGAGGCTGCTCGTAGAGCCATCAATCAGGCTGCTGAATCGCGTCATGCCTTCTTCGTTACCGTTTTGCAGAGAGTCCGCGACTCACTGAAGTCTCTTGTCCAGGCTGATGCCTTCAATATGAACAGCCTGCAAAATGCCATGCCCGCAGCAAATGCAAGTGCCAACGACCGCGCTCGCAGAATAGAACTTCGGAACTTGTTCGAGATCTTGGATGTATACGAGCCTTCAGCTAAATTCCTAGCCGCACCTGATGTAGTGCCTCCACCAAAGACCGCCGAGGAAGAATACTCTGTTGAAGTACCAGATGATTCCATCATCGAGGCATTCTTCGCTATGACCACGTTGATTGATGACCTGTCACGCCTTCGTGCCGAAGTGGCAGAGCTGTGGGCCAAGCACGATGCTGTGGAATTGGACCTGACTACCGTTTCCGTCGCTACCAACACAGCTATTGAGCTTGCGCGCAGCTTGGAAGCCGATGTCTACCCCGCATACAAGCACTTCAATGAAATGATTCCATTCCACGAGTCGTACTGGGTCGGAATTTGCCACTCATACAACATCGATGTACTCAAGAAGAAGTCGTCCGCAGACAATTACAACTACGATGCTTATGACCTCGCGGATGCTTTGTTCGTATACTTACACAACGCATTTCCGGTCTTCCTCGCGAACTATCAACCAGGTAAGCTTGCGGATGACAACGGTAAATGGGGTAGATTCAACGAGAAAGGCCGCAAAACACATACCAAGAACAAAGACAAGTATCTCCAAGATAGATCTACCTTGCAGGAGATGCTACAAGATCAACCTCTTCTCCATAATCGGCCGGCAATTGTCGAGGACCAATTTGTTCTCAGCTTCGCAGCAGCATGGAAGTCGTTTTCACAGGAAAATACCACCAAGCAACCACCCGTTTGGACCGCTTTCGCTGCCCAGATCTATCTCGATATTCTGTACTCCACCAAGGTTCATCTCGTGATCGTTAATAGCTTCTTAAGCGACTAATCATACCATAGGTAGGCGCTGGATGGAAGCAGATACGTTATACAACTACATTGCTTCAGGGATATGTGGATGCTCATCCCAAGGCTTGCACTAATGTAGCAAAAGTATTGAAACCAGTCAACGAGATTCTGGCAGCTGATCCCATTGCTACCATGCGACGCGCGCTCGGATCAGCGTACACATCCTATACTGTCTGGCGTCGCAATCCCACAGCCTGCGGTTTGTGGATTCATTACGCTCGCACTAGATTCCAACAGGACGCTATGACATATGCTGCGGTTCCCGGCGCTGTCATGTGTACAACGCAGCTGTACCATGCCTTGCGTCCAGAGTTGCCAACAAGCAAGTCAAGTTGCTCATCAAACCTGGACGCTAACCGCTAGGAGTAGGAGTTATACCTAACAAAGTAACTACTAGGCTACAATAGGTAATCAAGCAAGTCAAGTTGGACCTTCTGAGCCCCACTTACTTGCTTGTTGGCAACTCTGCTTGCGTCAAGGGAATCTTCTCTTTCGCGAATGGGATGATCTCCAGCTGCTATGGAACATGCAGGGAAACTCCACATACTTCATGAGTGAGCCTCCAAAGGATTTCGAGGGTCACTGGAAGAACTACTTGATGTCGATTGGCGCGTCGCTGTCCAACTGGGCGTCTGCGAAGAGAAATACCAAGGTCAAGGTGACCAATGCGACGAGACGCAGCATATTCCCTAAGGGGCCCGCGTCGCTATGGATTGCCTCACGGATCCAGACGAATGGAGACGGGCGACTTCTCACTGTTGAGGCAATCAACGATGCCATCACCGCCGATGAACAGACCCGTTCACACCACGATGCAGCCGATGCGCCTTCCGGGCTCCACAGTCCGCAACAATCAATTAAGTGGGTCCTAGAAGGTTCAGATTGGATTGATTGATTACCGCTTTAAGCCTAGTAGTTACCTATAGGAGTTTAAGCCCTACCTAGATAGGTAAGTGGGTCTAGGAGAGTGACCGGATTGAATTGATTGTTGCGGAGTCTACCGGGCTCAGACAAGACTCTGTCATCCACATGCTGGCTGCCGCCATCGAAGTTGAGATCAAAGACATTACGTTTGACTACTTCGCCATGCACGACATCTGCTGGGAGCTCTTGGGGAGAATGAGGAACGAGTGCCGTCCTTACATTGCCGAGCGATCTGCTACGCAGTGGGAGAACCAGAAGGATAACTTGCCATTCATCGTTGGCTTCGTATTCTCGACGGCTGCGGGTAGGAAAGATATTGAGACGAAGGGTTTGCCAAACGAGGAGTTGCTCAAGACCGTTACGGGTGTTATGAATGCCTTCTTGGAAGAGGGCAAGGGTACTGTCATTACCGGGCAACCGAGGAAGATTTGAGAGTATCAGTCGCATTCACTTTGCAATCTCATCTCTCACTTGCGGATTGCCGCGTGTTTACCGCTATCGAGTGTGCACGGGCCATACAAAGTGACTGTGACTATGACTGTGGCACAACGTCATCCGACAACTATTTAACAGCTTATTTCCCAACACACCGTGAGCTTTCTGTTCGCCTTTACCTACCTTCGAAGTTAAAGCCTATTCACAGCATACACCGTTACACCATCCACCATGGACACCGCAGAGAGCGGCACTGTCACTGCGCCGCCGCTATCGAGTGCGCAAGCTCCCCCGTGCTTCGTGTGCAAACAGCCTACAACAAAGCACTGCTCCGGCTGCGGTAATGCCCACTACTGCTCCACTGCCTGCCAGTGACAGGATTGGACGATGCACAAGTTTATCTGCAAGTCCTTCGCCACTCTCGAGGCTCGTCCCGGTCCCGACTTCTTCCGCGGTATCTTCTTTCCGCCTGACGAACCCCTCCCGCGCTTTGTTTGGATCAAGTACTACTCCAGTGAAGATTGGACGACCATCGCACCTAACGAGGTCACCGGCGAAATCATGTCCGGTCACTTCCAGCCCGGTACCTGGCCACTAGAGCGCCCAGTCAGTCACTGTCTTGGAATCTTCCACACTGACAGGTATATGACCGATGGATCATCTTTAACCCCGTTCATCACCAAGTGGATCGGCACAGCGTCTGGTACCTACTTCCGCGGCCCCTACCTTGCGCACGGTCATGAAAACGATAATATGGACGAGTATGAGGAGGTGGAGGAGTTCGGACGACCTTGCGACTTGGATACTGCCGACTTGAGCTATCTGCTAGACTTCTTCAAGGCCCAAGGTGCCAACTTCCGCAAGGGTACCGATTGGAACGGTGTCCTCTAAGGATTACCAGGGAGTTGTTCCTGTTCAAAGCGAGCAACAGAGGACTTGGAGGACTTGCATTTCCGTTCCTGGAATTGAAAAGTTGTGATGTCCATGCATGCGACGGGAAATGGCCATGGCACAGATAGCATGAGACACACACAAACACGAATGAGAAATCCAATATTTCACAACAGAGTTTTGACGTTCCAAAGATAAACGTTGTGGAAGCTGTAGCGACGTGGGGCAGTTACCTCACAGCTCGAGTAAGCACCTGCCGTATTGAGAAGGACCCCGCACCCTGTACATAAAGGACCTGCGGCTATCGTAGGTATACAGAAAAGAAGTAAATAGGCATCTTCCCTGGCCATCACCATTATCTCGTCTTCATCTTCGTTTTCTTCGCATCGTTTTTTGGAGTTTGCAATTATGACTTTCGACATCTCAAAGGCGCGCGAGCACTTCCCCGCACTTCAGCAGGACCAGGTGTTTTTTGATAATGCTGGAGGCAGCCAAACGCTCGCATCTGTAATCGATTCGTAGGTATCTAGGATAGTTCATACTGTCTTCGGTCTGACTATTGCGTAGTATATCACAATATCTCTCAAAAACCAATGTCCAGCTCGGCGCCTCGTACCATACCGGCTCCCAGTCAAACACCAAGTATGAACAAGGTTACCAAGCGGCTGCAAAATACATCAATGCAAGACGCGATGAAATTGGTGGGTTATGATCTTCCTTTCGGTATCGCGAAGTCTACTAACAGCCACTTCGTCCTCGGGTCTTCAACAACCCAGCTCTTCATGAACCTCAGCGCCTCCCTGCAATTCCCCTCTGCTTCGGAAATTATTCTTTCTAAGATGGAGCACGAAACTAACGTTAAGCCTTGGCTATTCATGGCCGAGCGTCTCAATCTGACCGTGAAGTGGTGGGAGTCTTCAAAGGAAGATGGATTGAAGCTTACCGCCGCGAATCTCAAACCGCTGTTGAACGACAAGGTAAAATTTGTCGCATGCACACACGTCAGCAACATACTGGGATCCATCCATGACGTAAAGTCCATCGCGGACGCAGTGCATGAAGTCGGTGCGTTATTCTGTGTGGATGGTGTAAGCTATGCACCGCATCGAGCGGTAGACGTGAAAGCATTCGGAGTGGACTTTTACTCTTTCAGCTGGTACAAAGTATGTGGACTGCTTCTTCTTAATCTCCAGTGTGTACGTTCTGTGGTGTACTGATGATGACTCCCAGGTCTATGGCCCCCACATCGCCGTCCTCTATGCCAGCGACAGCGCTCAGCAACACATGAAACCCATGTCGCACTACTTCAACCCGACCAAGACCCTCGAAGACAAGATTGGATTCGCAGGCTCAAACTACGAATGCGTCCAATCCATTCCGGCAATCGTCGACTACCTCTCCGGTGCCTTCCCTGCCATCACCGAACGTGAAGGCAAGCTGCAGACCATTTTGCTTGACTTTCTCAACTCTCGGCCTGATATCACAGTTCTGGGTTCCACTTCTGCTGATAACAAAGAAAGGGTGCCGACAATCTCTTTCACTGTCAAGGGCATGAGCTCGAAAGCTATCGTGGCTGAGGCGGAGAAGATAAGTAACTATGGGTTCAGGTGGGGTCACTTCTACTCCAAGAGGCTGTGTGATGAGGTGCTTGGGCTGGAGCCTGAGGGCGTGACAAGAGTGAGCATGGTTCACTACAACACTGAGGAGGAGATCAAGGGACTGGTGGAGGTGTTGAGGAAGGTTCTGCCACAGGTATAATGCAGCACCTAGTCTGATTGGAATGGTAATTGAATTAGGCTTTTTTCACGCTGTATCTTGCTAGTCGCGCGTTCGTAACAGCTCAGACACCACAACCCCTACTCTCTGCTAAACCTCTTCGATCTCGATCTCGATACCGCCGATAGTGGGTACATCTTCGTCATGACGCGAGCGCTTGGCTGGCTCGCCAGGGCGTGCGGTGAGCAGTTTTTTGAAGGTGTCGAGAATGATTTCGTCGGTGAGGTACTCGTTGCGGAGAGCGGCAAGCGATTGTTGTTCGTGACTATGTCCCTAGCCTCTTACAGCTTTGTCTTGGGTTGTTCTGTGAGGTCAACCGGTCTGGGTAATATAAGGCTTGAATATGTAGAACTGGCTAGTTAAGTACCGTAATGGGGCGTCTCGCTAAGCAAGAATGGCCATTGGAGCGACCGCAGCTCATTTCCTTTGCCCTCCACTCCGATTTGGTACCACCTGGGTGTCATCAACAACTTGAAAGTTTGGGGTAAGCACCTGATCCTGAAGGCTTGGTCTGACGACTACAATGGGCTTCGTACACTAGTATGTCAAGTATCTTATGATACCTAGGTGATCTGTAGATCGCGCCACTTGGTGTCTTACCACTCTGTTCGCCAACTAGTAGACCTCAAAGGCGACGACATTCCTCTCGCGATAGCTTCAGCGGCACATGCGCTCGAGTCCAAGACCGATGGTGGTTTTCTTCCAGACATTGAACGCATGTTCGACCATTACGCCTGTATTAGGATGATATTGCCAAGGGGCAAAGATGAACGGAGACTAATTGCTGCCAGACAGCCTGCAGAGTGGTGGCCATCGTACTTAAGAATGATGAGAACAGGGGTATACGATGGTAGCGAGCCAATATCGAAACAGTGCTGGCTGACCTGCTCGGGTCAACTCTCCACATGGACAAAGGACATTCCCCGCCTCGACAAGATCTGTCGTGAAATCGAGAGTTCACCAACTCTCAACTCCAACGGCCTCAAGCTACCAAGGGCAGAGAAGAACGGCGCCCCTTGGTTATGGGACCCAGAGCACATGTTCGAGAACCCCAGCTGGGACTATCTTCCAAATCTTTTCACCAAGAGGATGGCGCGAATAGACCAGACGTGTGACTGGTCTAACGACCACGATGACGAAAGCAATCAGACACTGTTCCTGACATGTGTCGTGCTATGGTTCAAGCTAGATGGCGGCAAGGACGAGATCCTTGGGCTTCGCATGACTGTGTTTAGTCGTCACGCTCTCCGATTCTCGATTGAACGCGCGCTCCACGTCACACCGGGGTCGATTATGCGATCAGGTTGGAACGCAAAGTACACAGCGTCACTCAGTCAGTACGATGACGCTCAACGGACGATCACCATGGAAAGCTGGATGATGACCGTAGAAAGGGTAATTTCCTAGTCGACACAGCCACAATCGCTACTTGGACGGAAGTCATCCGCGATTTCTTGAGATCATCTGTGTTCTGGATGTCGAGACGCGGTGAGAGCCTTCACTAGTATTCACGGAGAATCAGGCTTCCCGTGCTCAGATTTGCCAGGCACTGATTAGTCAGCTGCTCCGTGCGCGCACCATAGATATTCTCCCTCCTTCTGTAGCTCCAATACAACAAGTTAACGCACGTTTCTCCACCTCCATCACTAGGACTAGTCTCTCTATGGCAAAACGGCTCCCCGGCAAATGAAGGATTCATGCAAATCATGATGGCTACACGCGGCCGCACGGAAATGGAGAGGCTGGTGTTGGAGCAGGAATGTATGAATGCAGATACAGCGTCGAAGGAGCTGAAGGAGTTGAAGGTTAGGTATGGGGAGTTATCGGGAGAGGGGTGGAAGAGGATTTCGGGGTTTGGGACGGTGGAGGAAACGGCGTCGTTGAGGAAGATGAGGGAGTCAAGGTAGAAATTGGAGGAGAGAGTGATCGGATGGCCATCACAAAGATATCAGGCGCCTTTCAAGGAACAATTCGCGTGCTGCTACTTTTTAGATAAACCGCTTTTGTGGGGGAGGTGTTCCTAGCGAGTGAACAGTAGGCTCTATTACTGATGATTTTTTAGTTCAAGGCGGGGAACGAATAGCCTACATTCATCTCAAGCCCATCCACAAAGAAACGAAGAAGACGTAAAATCACAAGAATCACCAAACCCATCACCAAATCACTCATGCCAATACAAACCTGACTGTTTGTCTGCCTCCCAGCCTACCACAATCACTTCTAAACTTTCCAGATCCACATCTCAACCACAACTACGCCTTTGTCCCAACCAAATTCCCTTTCCAAGTCCCCCAAAACCCAGACTAATCCCTCCCAAGCCAGTCACCTCAAAATGCCCACGCAAACCCCCCAAGCCCAAGCCCAAGAGCCTGAATACGACTCAGATACATTACACTACCTCTCCCGCATCCAAAAGCTAAAACTCTACCGTCGTCAACCAACCACATATGCAGTAAAAACGACACCCATTCCACCAAAAGAAGAACACTCCACCTCTCACGACTGTTCGAATAAAGAGCCCCCCACACCACCCCCGCCTACTCAAGCAAAGAAACTTGCACCACACACGCCCTATACTTTTCCGCTGCTGATGTAGCCACAGCCACAGCCACATCATCATCATCATCATCATCAAGAGAAAAGAGCAAGAGAGGCTCAGCTACGAACGCATTAACCACACAAGCTGCGCGTAGCCTATGATCCTCACATTCCAGTCGACAATTTTTCTGCTAGTTTCAGTTACGGGAAGAGACGAGATAGATACAGTGCGATAATCACCTAGTTTGAGAATTGAAAAACATGTATCGGGCGTCAGTCAGTCGGTCGGCATGGGGTAGGTAGACTGGCTCGTCCTCGCACACTACAGCACACCATACTACACATCAGGATACCCTGGAGATCAGTCCAGGAAAGACACCAACACTCACAAGACACACCCTTACACCAAACCACCTACCACACTTCCCCCGCATACCACTATATTAATTCTCAAACATCACCACCACCGTCGTCGCATGCATTTCCTCTTCTCCCGTCCTCCTTCTCCATCAACATCTACATACACCTACTTCCTTCCCCCCAACCCAACCCAAACACAATACACAACCACCACCCACCCACTCCAGCCATCCATACAATCCCACCCACCCATCCCCCACACATTGACACTGCCACGCAAAGCCTAAGCGTGGGGCAGTCAGTGCGCAACGGCTATTTCCGAACCATTCACCCCCCCCCTCCCCCCCAAAAAAAGAATAAAAGGCGAAACCGGGCTGTACATAAGTACCGGCGTAGCGTGCAGAAATGTACCGTATATCATATGCCGCGGCGGCGGCGGCCGGTGAATCATCGACTTATGCGGCAAGTCTGCATGTGCATGTTTCGTCTACTTGCTAAAAAGTAAAAAGCTTGCAGCGCGGTGCAGTGCGGGGCGGGCTACCGTTGTATTCCCTCGTAAAGCAAAACCACACGGACGAGAAAAAAAGCGGGTGATTGTTTGAACGAGGTAAAGAAGAAGACGACGATGTAATTTTGTAGTTATGTGAGTGATGGACGGCGGACGTAAAAGCAGGCCATGTAGCTAGCTACCAAAACACACATCATCACATCACATATCCCAAGTTTCCACCATCTGCCTCATCGACCTAGCTACTACGTATCAAAGGAAAAAAAGTTACAAAAAAATAACGCTGCGTACTTTCGTAAATCAATCAATACATACTTCCATCATCATAAGCGTCGTAGCTCTTTTGCTTGCCAACACATCAAGCCCGCTTTTTACTTTTTCGCAGAGAGAAAAGAAAAAACAGACAGAAAGGCACACAACAAAAAAGCAAAAAACAAACAAGAACGAGAACGAGAACCATCATCCTGCCACGTCGTAGATCCAGCCAACAATCGACAACAATCAAGGGTATTACATCCACCAACCAACAACGACAACGACAACAAAAAAAGTCCGAAATGCCTCCGCGAGGAGCAGGTATAGTGCAGAGTAAAGAGGCATAAAGAAGTTTCGAATAAAAAAGCGCGGAGCGGAGAAAGGCGACGGGGCGGCGGCGGCAGCGGGAAGGGCAAAGGAAAAATGTACAATCTGGGTCCGATGTCCATCCAAAAAGGGCGCTTATCGCCCTGCCCTGCACGCATTGGGCGTTGTGGTGTGCGTGAGCAGTTTTCCAATCTAGCAAACAATAACAATGTGACCTGCACTGTTTCGCGCGCAGCCAAACATGCAACATGGAATGCGAGCGGGAAAATCGAACCAAAATTGATGAATCAAGGATAAAAATCGAGCCGAACTTTTTTAGGCAAACCATGCAAGCCCATTGAAAGGCTAACGGAGTCCGCCGGAAGCTTTTCGTCTGAATTTTCCGCCCATAACGAAAGGAGATGAAAATAGCAGTTTTGGTGCAAATGGAACCGCAGATAAGACATGGAAAAACATTCAACTGGGTCGTATGCTACCGTAATGTGCACAAGTGCTGGATTTTCGGAGAGCCCTATGAGGTATAGGTGGTGGCGGTATGAGCCCGGCGACGTAGAGGTCGCTGGGCAACATCCCGTTCATGCTCTCGTACTAGTCTGCTCTCACGCCTACGGTGGCTGCGTCCGCTCGTCTCAGTCATTTCCTCTGCCTGTCTCCGTGGGTCTCGAACCAAAGCCATCTTATCGCCCGAGTTGCTTCCCCTGTCGCTGCCGTTGTATTGGCTCTCTCCACGGCCACCGCTAATGACGAGGTCGGCCATGCCGTTCTCTGCTGGAATCATGCGAAGCGTGCGACCTTCCATATCGCCGTTGAATTGCAAACTGAGTGGTGCGTTTGCATCGACTCGGAGACGAATCTCATTGTTTGCGTTGGCAACGGCAGTGCGGTTGGACTGGCTGTGCTTCTCGCTCCCAGAAGAGCCGGAATGAGAGGGCATGGAGGGAACCCTCGAAGCCTTCTTGGCGGCGCTGTGGATGTGGTCGTTGAGTGGATTATGAGTGCCGCGCTGAGCACTGATGTACTCTTCGGCAGCACTCTCAATCCGCTTGATCTTGTGTTCACCCACACGTCCTTTGCCTTTGCCTGCATCTGTTCCGCGGCGAGTGCGGGCCGGAGGGGCGGGAGCTTCGGGAACGTATTCTTCCTCGTCATCTTCCTCGTCATCTGAGCCGCTGTAAAATGCTCCTGGAGCATCATACATGACCTTTGAGTTGCGGTTTGAGCGTTTACGCTGCTGCTCCTCAGCCTCGTACTGGGCAGCAAAAGCGGCTTCGGCTGCTTTCCTCGCAGCCTTTTCTTCGCGTTGTCGAGCCTTGGCCTCTTTGGCCTCTTTGGCAGCTCGGCGGTCTGCTCTCTCTCTCTCCTCGCGGTAGGCTTCGTAGTTGTAGGCAGTGTCGTAAACCTGGGCGGACCTGCGTCGCTCACTCTTTTCGCTCCTGTTCACCACCACCTGAGCACCACCACGTGCGGGGTACTCGGACTGAACCTGTCGCTGCAGAGAGACTGGTCGGCTGACAGACTTGCGGCGCTCAGCGACTTGTGCACTGCGCTGTCGGCCGGCATCCTGGACGACAAGAGATTGGCGACGAGAGCGATCTACGTCGACAACCTGGGTAGTGTTGGCATGACGCATGGTGGGCCGCTGGGGTTTCTCCTTCTTGCTCTTCGACTTGGCCTTGGGAGCAGGAGGCGGTGGCATGATTGCACGTCCGTAACGCTCGTCGGTGGGCTCCGGCTCATAGTACTCGTCCTCTGAGTAGTCACTCTCGCTGGCACTCTCGCTTTCGTAGGCTCCGGACTCGATCTGCAGCGTTGTGGGGAACCTGGTCTGGGTGGCGCTTGCACTCTGAGCCTGGTGGCGCCTGGCCGAGTATGGGTCGCGAGGCGGGGCTTGGGTAATGACAGGCTTGGGCCCATTGCGTGCCATGTTGTTGGCATGGCGGACAGGTCTTTCCTGACCATCGTATCCATATGGTGGCATTGGATAGCCGTTAGCTGCAGGGTAGGGGGCGTGAGGGCCCATGTTGGGCATTCCGTATCCCATGTTTTGGTAAGCCGAGTGTGAAAGCGGAGGGCCGTGCGGCTCCTGGGGTGGGCTGGGGTATGGGTTACCCATGTAGTACTGGGGGCCTTCACCGCTGTAACTCATGGGGCGAGCGGTAGATGATCTGCGAGGGCGAGCGGTAGCGGGCTGGACGACGACCTGTCCCTGCTTGTAGTATTGGGTTTGATGACGAGCCTGGGAGGGCGAGGGAGGCGACGGGTAGTAGGCGGGATCAGAACGCATGGAGCGTGTGTCCTGCGTGTTGATGGACAGACGGTTGACCTCTTTGGCGGATTGAGACGGCTGCAACTCAGGCCGGGTCACGGTAGGTCGACGGCGAAGGGGGGGAGCACTGCTCTCCTCGAGTCTGCTGTCGCGGCGGGTGCGGTCCGGGCGGTGCTCTTGGGTGATGGTGGGCCTACGCTTCTCGGCGGCAGGCTTGGTCGACGTCGAGGCGGAGCGCGACAAACCTCGTGGGCGTGAGGTGCTGCTGGAACCGTTTGGTCGTGCGTCGGACTGGGTTGGGCGGCGAGTCTTTTGGGGCGGCGGCGGTGCGTCGGGTAGCGGAGGGGGAACAGCTTGAGGCTGAGCAGCGACGTGTTGAGTCGATTGTTGCGAAGGAGCACTTTGAGTCGAATTAGTGCTGCTCGAAGTGGCGGCGGTGTAGCTGCTGTACCCTGAGTCGGAGCGAAGGTCGCAGTTGGGGTGCGCCCTCTCCTGAGCGGGCGGCTTTTCTTTATCCAAGTCCGAGGGATGCGAGCGCTTGGTGGAGACGTTAGCGGCATTGGGCGAACTGCGGCCCTGGAAAGACACGGGACCGTCACTGTCGTCGGAATGGTAGTCCTCGCAGGTGGGCTGCAAATCCTGTGCGCTCGCCATTGTGACGGGCGCAGTGTTTGTTTTGGGGATGGTGAAAGTGTGCGCTGGTCGAGACAAGAGAAAATGGCAGAAATATCTAGCGGCTGTTGATAATAAAGCGTTACGGGGCGATCCTTGACAGTCAGGCGAGACGTCGCGAGCGCATTATTAGCACGGGCGTTGGGAGGGAGGCTGCTACCGTCTCATGTCCGAGGGATGAGTTTAGCAGACAGAGTCAAGTCAAGACGTCAAAGACGGGGAGTGAGGGTGAGGGCTTGGGACTAAGGGGGAATGGGAGTGGGTGTGGAGGTGGAGGAGGAAAAGAGCAGCAGCAACAACAGCGCAGCCTGAGACGGAGAGGATATGCGAGGTATGACGGGCAGAAAACAGTTCAGGGTGGCAGCTGGCAGTGGCAGTGGCAGGCATGCAGGCGCAGGCGCATTTCGGGCGTCGACACCAAACTTTTTTTCCCCCGCCCGCCCGTAAAAAATCAAAACGGGCTGGTACTATACGCTGGTTGCGAGCGGTTGACACAGCCCTGGCTGCTGCATGCAATGCGTCTAATCGTTGGGCGCGCACAACAGCCGTCGCTGCCCAGTCAACCTCTAGGCCGGCGTCGACAAGGCGTCGCGCATTCTTGTAACGCAGTAGCCGGGACACACAAAGCCATGAGGGATGCATGGCTGCAGTGACGACAACGATGCATTCCAGTCGTCTTTGTCGTCTTGTTTGGACTGGTGAAGAAGTGTGAGGCGGCGGGCAATCTGCGACGGTTTCGCAGTTGCATGCCTCCACTATGCCTCCCCCTGCACCCTGTCCACCACCCTGTCCGAGTGCCCGTCTAGTCTACTCTTCCAACATCGCCCATCATCGCCCACCCTGATGCTGATCATAGTCGTCCTCGTCGTAAGAGATTAAGAATAGCCAGCTACCAGGCCAGCCTCTATTGGCTGCCTCAAATGCGCAACATCCACCAGTTTGAGTGGTCATGAAGCTCTCCCGGTCGGCTCAGCTGAAACCGGGAACGCCCGGCTTGATATCTCTTTGTTCACCTGTCGAATTTACTCATAGTACAAGACTACACACCGCCTCGACTTGCTTGGCGTTATTTATCGTGTATTACACTCGCGGCCCTCGACATCTGCTTCCGCACGGTGAACGGTTGCAGGGCAGTTTCTCCCTAGTCTGCTCGTATTCCCACGGCTGCAGTTCACGTCATTGAGCCGCTCACCAGAATTTTCTTCTCACCACCTAAGCCCCTTCCTTTCTGGCGTGGCCACGTCAATCGCGCCTGCCATGCAGGAACAACACAGCATTCTCAACATGGTCGTGGCCGCAACCGTCCTCATTAATGCCTCCTGGACGCGACGCACAATATCTGTCCTTTTGCCACCGCCATCTCTTTTCCCGAGCCCTCGAGCCTGACTGGCGAGCCCCAAAACACGACGACGCAATTCTCAAATCACGCCTGTCCACACATGCCCTGTCCCCAAGCTAACCCTCCGCACCCAGCAGCAGCAGCAGGACAGCGTATCGGTGTAACAAGCCCATCGAATCGCCTCGGACGCAGCTTCCATCACGCGGCCCGGCAAGCGTTGCTTACCAAGTCTAGCCTACACGACCCCACTCCACCAAGCTTCCGGTGAGCAGAAGCAGACGCACCACATCGAGCTGCCCATTGACCTTTTCCCGTCTGGCCAAATTATGATGAGCATCGAGATTGATGACTGCGACTGGGAACTGGATCCGCGCATTTACGGCACTTTGCTTTTGTTGCCTCGTACTTGGCCCGTTATCGTGACCGACCTATGCTGTCATCACACACGGAAATCGCGACACAGAGGAAAACACCGCATCTCGGTCTTTCCTCGTCTCCCCACCTTGCTGCAAACATAGTCGCCCAAGATACACCACGCCGGACTGCGACTTGGTGCATCTGCTGTATCTCTGCAATTCGCTCGTCCTCGTTATCAAGACGAGTAGCGCAGCGGCCTGACGTGCTCTTGGGCGAGTCCCCATCCAATGCTCCCACACCACCACACATGACGTTGAATCCGTGTTACCGTGGCTGCAATTCGAATCCTGAACCTCAACTCTGAACCCGCAGTTGCGCCATGGGCTAGCCATTGATCCCATGCCCCACCCCGCTCTGGCTCACCTGCGCCTGCAGCAACCTGCGCGACATCAGCTAGTGCCAACCACCAAGTCTGTTGCACATGTTGGCCGCCATCTTTTCTACGTGACATGCCTCGATTCTGCACAAGAGTAGCCAACGATTTCTGAACTGAGCCCTCACTTTCCCCATGACCCTCGTCCACCGACGTCTGATTAGACTCTTTGTGCGACCGCCAAAACCTCCACCCTGAGCCTTTTCGGCACATGGAGACGCCCTGCAGATATCACCATGTTTGGCTGAAGCCTGTCTCAGATCACACATGCGATATCGGCAGCCATTGTGCAACTGCAACCTCGTCATCTGTTTGCAAATGAGCCTCAAGACGCCCGACGGGCAGCGACACGTCAAACCATAACCTTTGCTACGACAGTAGAAGCCGCAGCTGAAGTATCAATTGACGAGTGTGTAGGCTAACGTCGCAAGTCCGTCCGTTTCAGACTCATCCGCCGTCCACGAGGCTGCAACTACCCTACCGTTGTCTGCCACTACCCAGCTCCTTCCGGGATACTCCGGGCGGAATTCCGTCACCAAGCCATCTTGTCAGTCTTGGCACTTGCATCTTTCCCATTGTCAAAGTCATGCACACAATCCATATTCCTTCTAATTTTTACTTTCGCATGCTTCCGCTGGAGAGGTGGTCTTTGCCCGTTGGCCTAGCGCTGCCTAGGTGGAGGAACGCGTGGGACGGTCGTTAAGCGACACCCACAGCAAATCCATCTCGCTCGCACCCGAGCGAAAATACCTTCGACTCTCTAGCGCATAGCGCCAATATACCGATACACTATCCAGCTTCAGTGGCGCCGCGCATTTCCTCTCTAAATCCCTTGCAATACCCTACGCTATACATACGACTTGTGACTCACCAACCAGCAAGTCACGTCGACGGAATCCTTCGCTGCCCAAAAGCGCCCCGATTGGGTTCCGAACGCATGGTTTTGCGGCTCATGGCTGCCCTACGAACCCACATCTAGCACTGTCGCTGTGGTCAATCGGCTCGGTATGCCCAAACGACCCACCCGGCGGCTATAATGGGCGAAAAATTATGCCCTGCGACGTCAACTACAGGTACCACGCGACGACGTGAAGAGCAGAGTGACATCGATGACTGAAAACACTGCGAATCACGCTCCAAGTCGGCATCTGAACAATAGCCCGAAACATCAGCTCAGCCTCACCCTTCGTCTTGTTCTCTCGGCACGACACATGGCAGCCAACTTGTCGTCATATTTTTCCGGTACTCTAGTTCCTGGTATCGAGCTAGGCTGAGGTAAACTTGATGCGGCCATACCAATACCATGCAGAGGCCCAAGTGGCGTCCGCGTCCTTCACGCCTGCGTGTGCATGGGCTTTCCGGCGCGCGGACGACAGGCTTCCCCCCGGCGCTGCAGTCTTTCTTTCGGCTGGCGACTTTGAGGAGTCATATCCTGTACGCTTGTCTGCTATCGTGTAGCGTCGTGAGTGGGGCCGTGCTGCCATCTTGTCTCACATTGGTCACGATGGTCTTTTTTACGCTGCGTCCGCCCATCTCAGCTGCTCACTTGCGGCTCTTTAGTCCGGGATTCTAGTGGCTGGGTCCCAAGGATTCGAGAAGGTATGGTAGGTCGGGCTCGGGCCCGGGAGCTAATCAGATTATGACGTAAAGGTGTATTCCAAGTTTACAAGCAGCTTTCTTCATTCATGCCAAGGCTGGGGTCTAGTACGAGGTCTGTCGCCGTTTCATCTCCCTGAGCTCGTTTACTCCAGTAGTTGTCGGTTCCTGCTCTTGGGGAAGATGGGGCTAAACAAGTACAGTGTGACTCATGGCTGTTCTGCTAGGGATGCCTGTAACACATATACAATGCGCTGGACGAAGTGGTCATTTGCCCTCTTCCCTTCAACAACTTAATGGATGAAGCGCCATGGTAAGAGGAATTAGGCAGTATGCAAAGCCCAAGTCTAGTCAGCCCGCGTAGGATTAGAAGCGTCGTGATCTGATGCATGCATCCAAACTAGCCGAAGCATTCCCGTTATCTCGGGATCTGACACACACTGCTTCTCTTGTTCGAACTACTGGTTAAATGTTCTCTCGCACTCCTTGATTGATTCATTTAGATTACCAGCATCTCCTTCCAAGTCTTGATGGAACTCGATCGCCGTATTTCATCTGCTCCTACCTCACACTACTAGTAGCTGATGCTTCAGTTACGAAATCGCATCGAGAGTACTAGAAAGGCCAAGACTACGATTGATTCCTTTAGATCTTACTTCTGATAATCACATGTAGCTTACAACACACAACACTCGCGGCCTTATCTATTACGGAAGCGGTTCAAAGCGTCGTGTCTGCTTTTAAGACCCAACTGATACCGTTTGGAAACATACAAGGTGTTGTAGGCTGCAAATTCTAGTTTTCCTGTTGGTCTTGCTGGATTAAAAATAAACTGGAGTACAACAAAGGGTGAGAGTATAGTCCATGGGGTGTGCCAATGGGAGATTAGAAGTCGCGGATCAGTATACGACATGCCAGGAAACAGCTCGCATGGAATGAACGAGTTCACCGGTGCTCCGCCGCTTTACGCATCATCTTGAGCAATCAGCGACAAGAACCATGGCCGCCACACAGTCTCCGCCCAGTCCATAAGCCATTGTAGCACTGCAACAACCTTGAGGGTATCAAAACAGTTCCGTGTACTTCCAATCATGATCATCTCCCTGAAGGTCAACCCTTCTTTGTTCTTGGTGACTATCAGCAGGTGCCACTCATGGCCTTGTGAGATGAGCACTGGTATCGCTGGCCAGTCCTTATCTGGGCCTTTCTTACAAAGTAACTCGCATCCATGCAGCCAAGCATCCATCCAGATCCCAACCTGTGCTTTGCCGTCTGTCCACGACTTCATAGGGCCCTTGGTCTCGATGTTGATGGTGATAGGCATTTTCTGTGCTACGGTCGTGATGTGATCCCAGGACTTTACGGTTTCTTCAGTCAGCGGTTGGAGGGACTGGTAGGCGGTTTTTATTGTAGAGTCGGGCTGGAGGCGGATGGCGTAGTCGATTATACGACTGGGTAATTTCTTATTACTAATGAGAGTTGGAGGGTTCGATATGGACGGATTGCCTGAATGATGTTAGTCAGCCTTGACAGCTGGAAGTTAGGGTAAGAGAATGAGCACAAGCTTACACTGATTG
The DNA here is from genome assembly GCF_003171515.1 of Pyrenophora tritici-repentis. Classification (NCBI taxonomy): domain Eukaryota; kingdom Fungi; phylum Ascomycota; class Dothideomycetes; order Pleosporales; family Pleosporaceae; genus Pyrenophora; species Pyrenophora tritici-repentis. Next base: position 162,495 of record NC_089390.1, read on the forward strand.
CAAGGAGAGCGTTTTCGAATAACGACTTGTCCTAAGTGCTACCTGAAGCAATGGATGATGAACAGATGCGTTCCAAGCAGTGATCGGAATGGTCTGGTCTGGTCTGGTCTGAGGGTACAGACCAGACCAGACCAGGTGCTTACATAAGGACCGGTCCGACCAGACCGGTCCGACCAACAAGACCGCCAAGAATGAGGCTGAAGCAAAGAAGGAAGCCGAGGAAATGTGTTTTACTACTGACTGTCAATCTAGTCGTCTTCGTTCTCACTATCCTCGATATCGCTGTTCCCCTCAGCTTGGGGCTTTCCATACCAGGCCCGGAGACACTCGCACGCTTCTATAATATCTGCCTTCAGCCTACCACGGCGATCGACGATAGTAAGCTTCGCGCTACTAAAAAGACGTTCGCATTCATCCGACATAGGCGAGATCGCAAACATGTCTAGAGCGAAGCGAGCGAGATCTCGTTGGGAGTCGTAGCGAGATAGCCAGTACGCAATAGCCTCATTGCAACCTGCCTCTTCGTTATGAAGCCGGTCAGTAGAGATGTATTGTTCATACAAATCAGTTGTAGAAACTGGAGCGTCTATTCGAATGCGCTTATGTTCCCGCTGGCGATCAAATGCTGGGTCAGGATCTCTCTCCTTCCTGGCTGGTGGTGGCAGCATCTCGACAGGGTACCTTCCCTTATACTCTGTCTCCCAGAGATGCTTCACCGCTAATTGTGCGTTTTCAAACCACCTCTTCTTCTCTTCGTCGCCATGAAGAACCCACTCTTGCCTGAACCATCCCCACTTGCGATATGGATCAAGGATTTGAGCCGCATAATATGCCGGTGGAAGGTCAGTATCTTCAGGGAATCGATTTTGCCAATTCAGCTGCTGATTGTTATAGTACTCAACGCACTTTAACCAAGCAGCATCAGCGCAGCCTTGAAGGTACTTCCATGTAAAGTTGTTATCGTCCTCAGTGTGGATGTCGTGGTAGTGATCCTTCGTCTCGCTTATCTCCCGGAGAAGGCAGTCCAAAGTTGAAAACCAGTCCGCAAGTGACGTCTTCTTACCTTCAGAAAGCAAAGTTGCAGCATAGAAGTCTTTGAGAGCGAGTTCAATCTTTTCAAGCTCAAACCAGTGCTGTCCATCAAGCTTAAAGTTCGCGATCCCTACGGAGCCCTTTCCAGGTACATGACGAGCCGAGAAGAGCTCTAAACGTTCTCGAACATTTAATGCACGTGTAATCGAATAAAACCATGAGTTCCAGCGGGTCGAGTTGTTCTGGATAAGCTCAAGCCCGTCGAATTGCGAAAGATCTCCGCCGATAATAATTGTAGCAAACTCCTCACGCCGTTGTGGAGTAAGCCTGATGTATCGCACCAGGTTGTGAAGACGACCCAAACATCCGAACTTCTTCCAGAGCTCTTCCACCTTCGTATAGTCGCCACGTTGATGATGCTTCTCCAGCTTCGCAAGATACTTCTCACAGTTTCGCCCCATAAGGAACGCCTGGCAACAGAGGTTGATGACATGGCCCAAGCAACGCAGCCGGCGATGACGACGTTGTTTTGACTTCATCCATGGGCAGAGATCCTTGAGTATAAACTCAACAGCGGTATCATTTGCCGAGGCATTATCCAGCATAAAGTATCCAATCTGATCTCCGCTAATGTCGTATTCTTCCAGCAATTCAAGGACCACCGATCCAAGATTCTCTCCAGTATGTTCGCCGTATATACGTCGCATACCTAAAGCGGTAACACGTCGCATGCCGGTAGTATCAATCCACATAGCGACGACGCCTAGGATAGCGTAAGGGTTTGGTGAAGTCCAGCACAGTCCGCAACAATCAATTAAGTGGGTCCTAGAAGGTTCAGATTGGATTGATTGATTACCGCTTTAAGCCTAGTAGTTACCTATAGGAGTTTAAGCCCTACCTAGATAGGTAAGTGGGTCTAGGAGAGTGACCGGATTGAATTGATTGTTGCGGAGTCTAAAGTCCAGAGATCAAAGGAGATAGAGATCCTACTCCGTGAATGGTGTAGGTCCTCCCTAAGCTGTTGCTTCTTCGATATGAATGCATTCATTACCCAGCTTCGGATAGTCTTCGCAGCCTTCGGGAGGTGGTTGAGTAGTGCCGGATTTAAAAAGAGGAGTAGTTCACGAAAGTACTGGTTCTCTAATTGAAAGAAGGCGATATGGCAGTACACAATCCAACGAATTAGAAGCTCTTTAAACTTCTCTACTGACTCCTTCCAGAAAAAGATGCTGGAAGCAGCCCCATCCTTTTGCTGGTCGATTATAGACTTCCGTACAGAACCCTTTCGCTTGATGCCACTCTGGGGATCAATCTGGTGCTTCTGTTCCAGGTGATTCCGGATCCTAGAAGTGCCATTGATGACAAACAACTCTTGCTTGCTCTTCCCAACCCTGCACTCATGGCAGTAATACACCTCTTTCTTATCGCTATCTCGAATGTATTGGAGTCCGTACTTCCAGATGTGTGATGTACCTTGACGGAAATCCTTCCTTGCAATTATTGCACGTTTCACGTACGTGATACCGCCCTGCACGAACTCATCTGGAGATTCGTGATATTGAATAGGAGTGGGTGATAGTATAGGGGTGGGTGATGACGTGGGGATAGGAGATGGAGTAAGAGACGTTAAATCTAGTCTTATAATATTCGATGGGGACGGTGAGGTTGGTGTTGAAGGCTCCATAACAATAGTATATAAGTAGGTTGTTAAGGACTTGATTGTTCTATGTAAGTAGAAGACTTACCTTGATCTTAATGACTCATATTGTGCTAAATTTTCTGGCTAGATTAGTCTAAGATCTAGTCACGTGGACCTATTTATAGCCGGACCGGTCCGATCATCTAGACCGGTCCGACCACGGTCTCAAAAAATCGCCAGACCAGACCAAGTCTTGGCGGTCTAGACCAGACCAAGACCAAGTCAGACCAGACCATTCCGATCACTGGTTCCAAGCGCTCTCGATTCCCCCTGTATCATCATTCAACAACCGTGCATCGCAGACGATTCTGGTAATATCGTCAATTGAAGACGTTGCTCCATACCTAGCACGTCCAGCATCCTTGGCGCTTGGGTACTGTAGCCTCATCTGGTCCAGCTTGGGAAGATGGGCAATTGATGCCTTGAAAGCGTCTGTGCTATCGCTGTCGTAATCCAGTATCCCCATATCCCCACTCCGTCGGCCAACATTTGGGCTGCTGTGTGCATATGAGTGACGCTCTCAGGCGCTTGGCCGACTCTTTCCATGTTGTAGAAATCGACAAAAATTACAGGTCGGTCGGAATCCTCAAGGATCCGGATTTGTCTAACAGGGCTGTACTTTCCGCTGTTGTGCGATTGAAATGAAGAGGTAGAGTCGTTTTCTATGGAAGACGTAGTTGGTGGGAAGTGTGGACTGTCTTCGAGGATGTTGCGAGCGCGCTTCTGGGGAGGAAATTCATCGCCGGCATTAACATCCTCATTAAATGGGGTTCCCAAGTCTATGTCTGTAGAGTGCAGTCGCTTCTTCTTCGGAGTACTGATACTTATGTTAGCTGTAGATATTACGCTGGGAAATGAGTAGATGGGTACCCTGTGGACGAACATGCAGACACGCTGTCAAGCCATAAGGAAATTTTAGTCTTGAGCGATGGTGCTGTAGAGGACATTGTTGTGCTGATGTGTAGAGTTCAGGATTTCAGCGTGGCACTAAAGCTGTAAAGTAGTGTTTGATGTCAATGCCCAAGTGTTACATTACGCGTGTGGTTATGGTTCATTTATATTCAGCAGTTGCGATGCGCTTACTGTTTAGCGTTACTTCTACAGTACTACGTCATTTCCAGCCATACTATCACAACCATGCACCAAGAAGTGAATTAAGCATGTAAGGAGGGCTACTTGAGTTCCCTTAAGTGTCTACTAGGATCACATGCTCCGTACGTGTATAGCTTAGATATTGATTCATACTAATAGTTCTTTATGATTGCGACCTTGCTGCGTTGATGTAGTCATCTGAGAACTTTTGGATGTGGTAGTTTTAAGAGGTACCTTAGGTTGACTATACCATGGTATCAGTATCTAGCAGACTCCGCAACAATCAATCGGATCGGCATGATTGATTCCTATCTAGGTTAAAGGCTGCCTAATAAAGTAACTCTTTAACCTATATAGGAATCAATCATGTCGATCGATTGATTGTTGCGGAGTCTGGTATCTAGACGTTAATGCTCCCGAGGGGTTCACAGGAATGATGGCTATCATACCCAGATAGGCTGACGGGTAGTTGATGACTTCGAGCCTGCTTACCAAAGGTCGACTTTTGGTAAGACAAGATAGATGAAGCAAGCGTGGAAGTGGTCGAGATCATCATCTCGAGGTTGCATGACTCGAAAAATACAGTTGCCCCAGTTATCAATAACCTTATTCAGGGGAAAATCTTCGATATAGCTTATGGTGTTATTGCCATAGAGAACCACCTGCAGCCCTTGTGTTCTATCTACTGTAACATGATCGAGCTGTACAGCCGTTCAGAATCAGCTTTCGCAATGCCACCACCAAACAACTATACTACAACCTTATTCATCTCTATACTCTAGCCTATCTATCAAGCAGAAGATGGTGATCATGGTCTGATATCAGACGAGGTCTGTGGCTCCGAGTAGCTGGGTCTAGCATGTGTACTCGCGACCTATGCGATCTTCACTCCCACCCGGATGACATGAGATACTCAACATACTGGCGTACAAAGGTCACTGTATGCGCCAGATATGCGTGCTGTGTGCTCACTTACACTGTCAAGTATTCTATGTCAAAGGTACTCCTATACTTCACGACCTACTTTACTATGAGGGAGATAGGGGTCTTGTGACAGATTTAGTCCTTGTCTGTACTTCTTCAAGACTCAGCATATGTGGCGTACTCGCTCACAACTTTTTCAAGTCACGGGCATATTGCGTTTGACCATTGCAATCACTCAGCATGTCTCGCGTACTTGACATGATCCATTGATATCTCTATATTGAAGCACACCCCTCCCTATGTTTTCCATCAATCTATTCACGATGGCACGATGGAACAATTCAGCCATTGAGGGCACTCGAGTCTTGGGTGTATAAAAAGCCTCGAAACGACCATTGTTCACCATTAAGATCGCATAGCCGCGCTATATATATTCTATACACTCATTCTCATATTCCAGCTCGAGTCCTCCATCCCTTCCAAGATCGTCACTCGACAAAATGACAGACTCCGATTACCACCACCATGCACACGAGAAGAAGCCTTTGACCTTCTTCGCCTCCCCACTTGCCAGCGACGAGCATCTCGATGACGCCATGCAGCACCAACCTTCCTCCCGTAACAGCAGCGGAAACGACGATGAAAAGAACCCACACCATGACCCCGAAGCCGCCCTCCCCCCTCCGTCGACCTCACTACCCAGACCCACCACTCCACCCCCACTTTCCACCGCCACGCAGAAGCCACAACCCAAGAGCTCTTCTTTGACCTCTATAAGCTCTCCCCCGATCACCGCCTACCTCCACCTCCACTCCACTAACAACCCTCACTAGTCTTCGTCGCAAACCTCACAACATTCACCTCCCTCAAAGAAATAAACGACTCCGCCTCCCTCCGCGCCTACATCGGTTTCTTCGCCCTCCTCTGGCTAACCTGGTACTCAAACTCCCTCTACCACGTACGTTTCACCGCCGACTGCATCTTCGAGCGGATAGCAAAAGCGCTTCACTTCGGCGTCATGATTGGTTTCGCCGTTGTGGGACCTGCATGGGAACCTGGGAAACCGTCGTATTCGCTCCAGAAATACCAGGTTTTGTCCTTCATACTTATGGTTAGTAGATTGGTTCTTGCGGCCCAGTATGATATGACGCTTTACTTTGTACGCCGGTATAAAGATACGATATTGCCGTTGGGTCTGGTGGTTGCGAGTACGCTGACGGCGGCGGTGCTGTATGGGGGCATTACGGCGGCGTTGCCAGCGGAACAGTGCGATGTTGTAAGAGAGGTGTGTAAGCCGTTCCAGACGCGGATTCATGTGGCGTGGTATATTATCAGTATCGCGGAGATTGTTGTGACGGTGGGTATAAGTTGTCATTGGCGAGTCATCTCGTTCAAAGGAACGCATATACAGCAGCGAACGAGTTTGCTTACCTTGATTGTACTAGGCGAGGGGATTATTGTCATCTGCAAGGCTGTGTCAAAATTGGTCAAGATTGGGAGTTATTTTGATAGTAGGGTTACGGGACAGATTGTTGCGGGACAGATTGTTGCGGGACAGATTGTTGCGGGTGTGGTTATTATTGGTAAGTCCTGGCTATATCCCCTACCGCAATTGATTTTCTGGTTCCAGGCTAACACTTCGAATAGACCTCCTTTACATGCTCTACTTTGACCGCATGCACGAAGACCACTTCGGCACCATAAAACAGCAAATCTGGGCCTCCCTCCACTTTTTCCTCCACATCATGCTTGTGCTCGTGCTACAAGGCATATCCTACCTAATAATGTGGGTTGTCGCCCTCCTGCGTCTGGACCGCCTCGACACCCGCTTCCGCACCATCGAAGCTGCCTCCGTCGCCTTCTCCTACCCCAACGGCACCGACTTCGCTAACACGCTCCGCAAAAACATCGATACCTATCTCTGGAACACTGTTCCCAAGGGAGTTGACGCAAGTAAAGCCCTGGGGGTCTGGAATGCCAGTTTAACAACCCTGGCGCAGGGGTATGATGGTATGTTGCACGATAGAAAGAATATGAGTGCGGTGGCAGTCATGAAGCAGAGTTTGAATATAGCGGAGAGTATGGCGATTCAGACTATGTTTGATAGTTTGGGTGTGTCTGTGCCGAAGGATGAGGCGGGGTATGCGGACGTTGTACCGGATAAAGCGAAGGCGCTTGATAAGATGGACCTTCTGAAGAAGTATGAGAAGAGGTTTGAATTGGCGTTTGATTATGTTTTTCTTTCGGTAGGTTTTCTTCTTTCCTTTACCACCAGACTCCGCAACAATCAATCGATTGACATGATTGATTCCTATATAGGTTAAAGAATTACTTCATTAGGCAGCCTTTAACCTAGATAGGAATCAATCATGCCGATCCGATTGATTGTTGCGGAGTCTGTTTACCACGCCTACCATCTGGATACCGGAGCTAACTTGCCCATTTAGGCTGGCCTTGCTCTTACTTTCATAGCATATATCGCGTTCCTCTCTCTACAACAGGAAAGACGCCATCTGTGTGAGTACCTTCGCCTCCTTGTCATGCTCGTCACTGGCTTCACTATTTGCCTCATCTGTCTCGTCACCACAAACAAGAAAGAGCAAAAGGTGTACATGGAGAGTGCGTGGATGCTGCCGACAATTTGTATCTTGTTCTTTCTTTGTGTGGTGGCGAGGCATATAAGGAGGCCGAAGTGGATGAAGAGGGAGAAGGCGGAGTAGAACAAGTGAGATACACAGAGAAATGATGCTAGTTCGAGAAGCATACATCGGACGTTGAGATGGGGTAGATAACGCTTGGCGGCTATTCTGCATACACGAAGATAGCGGATGTAGCCGGATCCCTTCTTCAGACATGATCTCGGTATAAATAGCCGTGGGCTTGTACCTATGTGGCAAGTTCATACATTTCGTGGCTATCCCCATTCCGGAAGACCTTCATCAGTAATACCCCCGTCCCGCTCTCCGGAAAAAAAGTGTTGGCAGTGACGATCCGATCAACGACAACCTTTAGATGCTGTTGTTCCTGCCAGGCGCTACAGTTCCCGCAATGCTCTGCCTTTTTTACTAAGCACTTTCGTTCTCGCAAGGCCCCCTTATTCTCACTAGGATATGTCGCCCTTACTAGGCACTATGATTCTCGCGCGGCGCTGTTGTTCTTACCAGCCGCTGCGGAAGCTGAAAAGGTACTTGACCGAGGTAGCCACACGACCATGAGTCGTGTCTACGAGAAACATCGCTAATATTCCGCGGTGTATCTGGTAACCTGCAGGAAAGGTGCTTTAATTGGTGGTATATCTGGGAGAAGGCAGCCGGTAAAGTCCTGTAGGCGTGTGTTTGCATTTTGACGGCGTTATGGAGGTTTAAAAGGTGATAGTTGCGCCGCAAATGCGAAATGAGGCCGGATGGCGCATTGACCCGGACCGCGTATTACGCCGTAGACTACGGACCACGATTATGGGCGGTCTCACCTGTCATCATTTGTCAAATTGAGGTTGCAATACTATTGGTGGAAGCTTTGACATGTTGTATTGGAAGGGCAGAAGGTAGAGCGAAGTTCAAAGCGTTCGAAATAGCGGTGTGCTAGAAAAGGTTGTGAATACACTCTAGGAAGAAATCTATATGAAATCCAGCAGCAATGCGAATCCGAAAGCTCCGCTAGCAGACGGAAACATCAAGAAAAGCTTTTGGTGCCAAGTGTGGAGAAATCGTGAGCTTGTATTTATTTCTCCGCTGGACTCAGGCATAAAACACGACAGTGGTAGTACCCGAAGCTTGGGCTCATACCTAAACCGTGGACTCGGACAGATCTAAACTGATTCATCTATTCATCCATATCTGAACCAGATTAGTGGGGTGCAGATAGGGTTAGCATGACTTTGTTCAATGTTGATAAGAAGGGCGTCCTCCAACGCCCATTTCCTTCATTCTCCTCATCCCCAACTCAACCCTCCACCTGACAAATACCACCCGATTTTCAACACTATCACCATGCAGATTCAAGCAATCGTACTCGCCTTGGTCGCCACGACCTACGCTACGGTAAGCATCTTTCTTTGAGAGAGCATTTCCAGAGACTGATACTTGAGATCCAAGTCATGCTACAAGCACCAGGAAAAGTTCCTCCCGAGCCACGCCGAAGTGCATGCTGGCGGTACCACAACCGAAGACTGGTCGTACTGCCCAGACGAAAACGGATGTTGCTCGGATGGTAAGACGTTTTACCGCTGCAAGAACGTAAGTCGTGCTCCTTCTCTGTCTTTGGGAGCGATGCGCTAACGATGTGCAGTTCTGTGCAGCTGGTAGTTCCTGCACTATTTTTGCTACCGGGTCTTCTTGCTAGGGCTGTGTCAAGTGGACAAAAAGTTCGCATTGTTGGAGACATGTAGATAAAGTTAATGGATTTATATTTCGACAGATAAATTAGTGTTTCAGTACAAGCAACTAATTGTTCTTGTACAACCACGTGGCAATCGCACTTCATGTCCCTAATTGAGTGCAGCCGTGGAAACCGCCCGCCGCCTTTCTAATCTCCTATCACAGTTAGCCGCACACGCTAATAGAACGATCGCAGAAATCACAAACAATCTCCTTGGCCGTCTACAGACCACCTTTCAAGCGGCTTACGATATTCCAAGTAATGGCGCACCACCTTCCTGACATCTTACGGCAGCGCTGAAGATATGTAGGAACAATCCACCGCGTTACGACGGCCACCCCCTTGAAGATGGCCTCCACAATCAGAACATTCCGCTTCCTTATTGCGTCGCAAATTATGCGCCTTCACGGCACACTGATTGCCAACGCCACCCCAACACAGCCGTTTTAGCTAGAATCAGCTGTACAGTCTCCAATAATTACCAAGCACTACACGGGCGAAGAAAATCTGTTCCTTGTCGCAGCATCTCTCTCGGAAAAGATTATGAAGAATCACCCTTACCAAGACGGAAACAAAAGAACGGCACTTCTCGCTGCAGACATGTTTCTCAAGATCAACGGCTACGAACTCCAGCCAGTTCCTGCACAGCCAGGTACGATGACGAAGAAACTCGAACAAGCGCTTGTCGCGGCGTGTACGAATGAGTGGACGGCAGAAGACTTGGGGAAGTTCTATAAAAGGGATGGCAAAAGAGGTGCACATGTAGATTACATGTCCTTCAATCTTTCAAGTGCCCCTCCGATTCGTGGTATAATGGTACTAGCCATTTCCGCAAACTCGGCTATCTTATATCAGCATGCGGGGAATGAGAGTGTGGGAACTTGGCTGAGTACCATCTGCAGTTCCGTCCAGGGCGATTGTGTGATTCACGCCAAAGAGGTACAGGGTTGCTGAACTTGTGTTCGCAGTGGATTGACGAGGTAGCTGTTGAGGAATAACGAGGCGGGGGCAACTAGGGGAAGAGTCTACCGAGCAGGATGTCAGCAGTATACAGCCGGGTATAGTATAGTGTGACGGCTACCAAGGGCAAAGTGCTAAGTATCGTGGAAGTAGGTCAATGCGAACCTATCCGGAGGGTTCGAAGGAGCCAATGGGTTACCTGCGAGGCTGCGACTGGCCTATAGAGCATAGCCGATCTCTGCAGGAATTAAGACATAAGCTTCTCCTGGGTCCCCAATTGCGATAACGACTTTCTTGTTAACAAATGTACCCTCTGGGCTTGGTTTCGCAAACGTTGCCGTCGTGCTATGGTACCATCTTGCAGCTGCGGCGCGAGAGCGTCGATCGATTACCGCAGGGAGAGGTCTTGGTGGGTTGAAAGTGGAAATCGCAGTTCGCACAATCGTGATTCGGAATCCGGCAAACATCGCTTAATAGGGTTTGGAGAAACAAGGGTCATCTCGGAGAAAAGTGTCGTGTAAGCACAGTTGTGGAGGAAAGAACGGCAATAGGTGGATGCGGCCCGCTGGACTTACTGTAAGTGGATGAGTGTTCATTGCACGTGATTGTTCTTGCTCGGATGCAGTTCGCCAAGCCCGCCCGCCCCGAAAGGAGGCGGTCCATCCACTCCGCTGAGTCCGCTCCCCATCCCGCCAGCTATCCCCACAAGCTTGCGAGCCGCGACGGCAGCGTGTGTTTGTGGCTGGGCTATCTGAATCCACATTCCCGTCATGTGTCCTTGCGTTTGTTGTGCGTTTCTCCGATCGATGCATCACCGTTCGCAGTGGCCCTGGCTGCTGACACCGACACCATCTCCACATCTGGGCCACGGCCCGTTGAGCTGCCCTGATACGACCCCGGAAGGAACAACACGAACGCGGGTGGCGGATCTTACCACATTCCGTCATTAGCGCTCTTCACGCCTTGCAAAAGTCATCACGAGCAGGAATAGGAGTGAGCGAGACGACATGCACGACGAAAGAAGAAAGAGTGTGATTACTTCCTCCGTCTACCTATCTAACGTCCTTCCCTGTGTGCTGGGACACCCGCTGTGCTGGGACAAATGAGGGGTACTTTGACCTTCAACACCTCGTTTTATTCTTACACCCTAATAATTGCTGTAAGTTTGTATTTGCTATATGCTAGAGCTATTCATAAACTTATCTTACTCCTTCTGACTAAAAATTACATTGCTATTGCCGCTCTTTTTACGAAAGTTACAAGCAGCCTTCTTTGCGTGCATAATAGTGTCGGTGTTGCGGTGGAGTGAACAGTGCGCATGTGCGGAGAATTGAAGGATTGAACTGAGGTTGTATTGTACAAGCTATGGAAAGTTTATGTAGATGGGTGACGTCAACCGTGCTAGTCCCAAATAGGCATCGTTCCATTACAAATGTGAGTTGCGACTGCAGGAGAGACCCCAAACCGTGACAGTCGGTTTACTGTAATACTATATAGAAGCTCCTAGCGTCTAGAACACTTCTAGAAGATTGTGGTTATGTCCTAGAGACCTTGCGACAGCGCGGTGAGTTACGTTTAGCCTCGTGGCGCCTACAACGCCTATGTTCATGCAAGATCGCAGTCGTGGTCGGTACCTCGGCTCACAACAAGCGGCCCCATGTGCCTCACGTAATCATCTCCGCGTAATCTATTTAGCAGGTATCAGAACCGTGGCTTAGCTCTAGCGGGTCAGAGCGTAAAAACTCTAACGCAAAGGGCGTCATTAAGGAAGATTGCTAACAAGACCTGTATCTTATAGAGACTACATTTATACTGCGCTGTAAAGTCTATACTATGTTTACAGTAAAGCGAGTCTATTAACGCACAACGCTAGGAAATCCTGAGGAGAACTACACGACCAGATCCAAGCCCTAGACAAGCTATGCCCTCGCGTACTGCGGTCGTCTTTGATCGATATTCCGGCGGAAGCCATAGGAAGCGTTGCTGGTTGCGCAATATCCACTGATCCTGCACTAGAATGTAGGAGGACTGCGACTGCGGCCTAGAGAGCGATGTGAAAACAGAAGTTTGATGCAAAGGAATGTCGCCTTTATTCGTGTGAAGGGCATGGCCATCTGGCGAGAAAACAATATAAGAAATATCCTTGAAATGGAGATCGAGCGTGCTGCGACGCGTCCCTGTCGCCGCCTCCCACAGTCGTACTGTCTTGTTCCAGGATGCCGATGCGACTAGCTGCCCGTCTGGCGAGAAGGCCACCGCCCTGACCCAGCCGGAATGGCCTTCGAGCGTGCTGCGACACGTTCCTGTCCACGCCTCCCACAGCCTTATCTTGTCAGAAGATGCCGACGCGACTAGCTGCCCGTCTGGCGAGAAGACCACCGCTCTGACACACAAGGAATGGCCCTCGAGCGTGCTGCGACACGTTCCTGTCCCTGCCTCCCACAGCCGTACTGTCTTGTCAGAAGATGCCGACGCGACTAGCTGCCCGTCTGGCGAGAAGACCACCGCCGTGACCAAGTCGGAATGTCCCTCGAGTGTACTCCGACACGTCCCTGTCCCTGCCTCCCACAGCCGTACTGTCGTGTCGCGAGATATCGACGCGACCAGCTGCCCGTCTGGCGAGAAGGCCACCGCCGTGACCAAGTCGGAATGGCCCTCGAGCATGCTGCGACACGTTCCTGTCCCGGCCTCTCACAGTCGTACTGTCTTGTCCCAAGATGTGGACGCAATTAGCTGCCCGTCTGGCGAGAAGGCCACCGCCGTGACTACGTTGCAATGTCCCTCGAGCGTACTCCGACACGTTCCTGTCCCTGCCTCCCACAGCCGTACTGTGCTGTCTTCAGATGCTGACGCGACTAGCTGCCCGTCTGGCGAGAAGGCCACCGCCGTGACATAAGAGGAATGGCCTTCGAGCGTGCTGCGACACGCGTCCCAACCTGCTTCTTTCATAGACAGCATCTTGACCTTTTCTGGCACTTGGCTCACGAAAGTTTGTCGTATTAGGCTCCTCTCTGGTGCGAACACTACCGCGGAGCAATAGATCTGCAGCGGCGCATCTGCGAGCACAGACTGAAACCGCAGCACGAACCGCTTAGCGTCGTGAAGAAAGACTGAAACTAGGCTTACAGATAGCTGTGTTGCACATTAGCAGAGTAGTAGCAAGGTGTTTTGTAAAAATCTTACGCCGGTAAGTGCTTGAAGGCTGTCGAGCAAGTCGATGCATCTGCTCGATTCTCTCATAAGGCTCATGGCTTCGAGCCAACAAAAAAGGTGGTGCTGCAGAAATAGGTGCGTCGCGTCTCCGTCAACGATACCTTGCCCACTCTGCTTGAGGTGATCGACCCAGTAACGACACGCATATTGAAGATCAGGTGACAGACTACTAGCAATTGTCTGTTCATCTATCTCGCTCCTTAGCACTCCGGGGCCTGAGAGGCCGCACATGTCCTGACGAAGACCGCTTGATTGAGACATGAGCTCGAGGCAGCGAAATGCGAGCTCCCTATGTGTGCCCTTCTCATCCACCCAAAACGGGCTCTTTCCTTGTTTTGGGGGGTCAACAAGGAACTCGCGAAAGGACAAGTGCAGTAGCCTAATAGGAACGTCCTTCTTACTAGGAACACTAAGAACGGAGTGCAAGCCTTTTAACCGATGTTGGACTTGTGTTTGTGGGACTTGAAGAAGGCGTGCAAGAGACACGACAGAGAGAGGGCTCTCTAGGATAACTATGCTTCCTACAAGTTCACTAAATGCCTGAAGCCACGGTTCTTTGTCCCTTTCCTCTTTCCCGATAAGCAGTTGGTGCAATACCAGGGAGTAGAGTTGATCAAGCGGTGAAAGAATGAACTTCGGATTATGCACGACGTTGTTTAAATACTCTTCTGGATCGCTGAAGTCTGCGCCAATATATCGACATACGGTGGCAGCGTAGATGAACAGCGGTACAGAAAGCTCTACAAGAGCCTGAATCTGGTTTTGGGTCGGCCAGCCTGCAGACAATATATGCTCCTTGCGTATCACACAGAGCTCATGCTCTAGGAAGAGACGAATGTCGTGTTCAATCGTGCTCCTTGGTACTTCGTGAAGGACTAGGTCCTGGTATATGCCGTTCGGCATCTCCTTGAAGCCCAGGCGGATGTGGAGCTCTGGCCGGCTAGTCACCACGATCCGCAGCTGCACTAGTCGAATGTCTTTTGTCCGAGCAAGTAGCTGAAGGATCGCTCTGATGTCGGCTTCTCGCTCACATTCGTCTAGCGCGTCAATCACGACAACACGCGCCAAGGCCCGCGAACGAGCCTGCTTTATCCCCAAGAGTGGCTGCAGGATCAGCTTCTCGAACTGGTCTTTCAGGGCCTTGTGTGAAATAGTCGGGTCCTCGTCGAGCGTCTTCCTGATGCCTGGTAGCATGCCTGGCTCGCAGGCGACTAGATCAGTGGCGATGGTGGTAAAGAACCGTGAGGCGTTGCCGCGCTCGCCCTCGCCTTTCTTGAAGAAGAAGCTTGCTCCGAGCTGCCCTCGACTGGCGAACAACTGAGCGACCGTCCGCGCTATCGTAGACTTTCCCGTGCCCGCCATGCCGCTCAGCCAGAATATGGACTTACCATCCTTGCTGTTCGCCCATGTTGTGATCTCGTCTAGCAGCTCGGTGCGGGTGTTTGGTAGACATCGTGCGTTGTGCTCTTCGTTGTGGGAATTGAAGGAGGCGCCTATCGCGACAGGCAGTTTGGCTAGATCCAGCTTCTGGTCTATGCTAAACACAACGACTCTGTATAGTCAGTGAGAAGCTGGGTCTGCGTACGAAATATCTAGGGACAGAAGCTTACGTCTGATCGACCTGCAGTGCCAAGCCGAATTTCTGCTCGTATCCTTCTAAGGTCGAAAAGATCTTATCAACCTGCTTGCTCGTAAACGGCCATCTGAGCGCACGGAAGCCGATCCTGTTCATGGTCTTGCGAGCCTTCCCTGGATCTAGCTTTGTCTTCAAGTCCTCTAGGTCTCGAAGGCATTGTTTGAGCGATTCGAACAGACCCTGGGTGGTAGAGAGACGCGTCTTGTCCTGGCTGTCGAGAAGCTGCTTGTTCGTCTCCAGGATGTGGGTGATGTCGCCGACTTTTCTCTGCACACGCTCGATATCGTCCTTTGCGTCCTTGACGGCCATAGAGTACTGGAAGCAGAGCGAGGCGATCTTAGCGGACATGTCGATTACCGCGATGACGCTCGCTGCGCCCGAAAGGCCATCCATGATGCGAGGTCTGCGACGGAGACGGAGTACACCAGTAGATCGCGGTTCGCGTCGTTGTAGGCTGACCGAGCAGCCAGGCCGCTGTCAGGCTGAGAGCAGTGCTGCGATCCATTCTCAACTGCACAAGGCTAAGAAGGGAGGCACAGCTAAGCGCTGCAGCATCGCGGGGGCATGTACAGAAGAGGCGAGACGATGCTAGGGTTTGCACAGCCACAGTTGTGTCAGCCACAGTAAGTTAATTGCAGTCGAGATGATTACGTGTGATGTGCGGAGTCGCTTTCCGCTAGCCGAAGTCTCAAGTGGGGTAACGATCTTGCATAGAAATGGGTGTTACAGCCGACACAAGGCTGGTTATAGCTTACTGCACGATAGTGGTGCTCCTAAGGCTAGACAAAATCCCTCTATAAGTATAGTAGGTAGCAAGGCTACTCCAATAGAACTGCAGCGAAGAAACACTGTTATGCACAAAACGAAGGCTGCTTGTAACTTTCGCAAAGCAAGGGCCATAGCAACATAAGTTTTACTTAGAAGGGGTGGGATATATCTATGAATAGCTATGGAACATTACTAATACAGACTTATGGCAAGCATCGGCGTGTGTGAAGAAAGCAATATGCTCAAAGTCAAAGTGCCCCTCATTTGTCCCAGCACGGAGGGTGTCCCAGCACTCAGGGACGGACGTTATCCATACATCCCCCATCTAAACAAAGCTAGCCGTATCAGGTGTGATATCAAAGTACATGCGTTCCTCATCGCCATTGTAAATGGCATCATAAGTACCCGTAAAGTTAACCGCACGCCTAAAACTATTGTCAGCAAACGTCTTTCTCGCACATGTACATATGAAAATATAACTTACGTTCCAGCCTGCTCATTCGCAGCCTGCAGGAAGCTAACATAGATCTTGCCCGGGTAATCATCGGAGCCAGCCTTTCGCTCGCTCAACTTGGCCGCCACGCCGTTCTCTTTCGGTCCTTCGAGAATCTCGCAGCTCTCGTAGACGTTGTATTTGCGGGCCTCGGAGTAGTTCTCTCGGCCCTTGCAGTGCGCTTTCACGCCTGTGATGTCGCCCACGGCGTTCTTGGCTGACGGCACCTCGACGTCGAAGCCGTATTGGCAGCCGTCGGCTTGGCAGAGGGCTTCCCAGTTGGTGACGTGCCATTTCCAGCTGAAGTCTGGGAAGGTTGGGTTGCCGTCTGGGATGGTGGCGGGGGCTGCGAGGGCGGCGGCGGAGAGGGTGAGGAGGGTGGTGAAGGAGACCATGGTGGATTATGTTGTTTGGGTTGTGAGTGGGATTATTGTATTAGAAAAGATTGCGAAAAGCGAGTGTGAGAAGAAGCCGGCGAGGTGGATAGACTGGATTGTTATCGCGTTTGGATGATGACTTTGGCCCCCGAGGAGGTCTCTCATTATATATACACCTAACGGTAGCAATCGCATGTTGCATTTACATACTTACGTATTCGATCACCCTGCCTTGACGTACCCATACATATCCAGGCATCCATGTTATTAGATTCGGATCTCGGTCCCAGTCTCGTAAAACGTTTACCTTGAACACGACCAAAAAGGGTTCGCACGGAGCCCTGGAGTCTGCCGATTTTGCCGCAAAATTACGGACTGCACCGTTACGGCAAGGATGCCGTGGCGAAAACCCCGGCAAAAAACGTCATTTCCTTCGTTTTAGGGAGGAAGGCGCCGCATAAACAAAGCTAGCGTTCTAAACAACGGCAACGGGGTTGGACCTCGGAGAAAACGTCTTAGTCGGTCTATTTTTGGCATCGCCAGGTCACGTTTGTACTATATTCCCACGTGCACGTACTTTCTGCGCTGGAAATTGGGAGATGCTTTTGATCGCCAAGCTGAGCTTGGTAAAAATAGAATGGTGTTTCGATGGGACGACGGTCGCATATCGCGCATAGTCTACACGACACAGCCCCATGTTTGTCTCATTTCCAAGATCTGTTCTGGCTGCAGTGGACGTGGAAACATCTAGTAGCTTCTTGACGGGAGTGCTTGTTGTTTGTTCTGGCTTCAACCGATGATCATGCGTTGTAACTTATTATGATGAGCCGGCACACTGGGTGAAGACCGACGCGTTGTTGAAAGGAGGTCAGCGATCATCCACTCAGTGATTTACAGGTAAGACATGGGCAGTGAGCATTACGAGACCAACATACCAGAGCTCATTGCGCTTGCGATGCGGCAGGTTCAAAGCAGGTTGTGCATTATCTTTCATGTTACCACAGCCGGCTGGAAGACCCCTGATGGCTTCCAGAGAGATGGCACAATCACTGTGGGGAAAATGAATCGTTCCGTCTTGAGGCATACATGGGCAATCCGATGAAGGATTATAAACTTGACATCGTAAAGTGTTTACAAAGTTACCCATCTTTGACGTGCCATTCCGTGAGATTCCCTTTTGTTGTGAACTACATGACAACCTCTCCCCATTATAGCGAACGTGAGACCACCTCCTCGTGTTCAAACCAGAACCCACGAGCGGCAGAAGACCCCATTTGACCGCGACAGTGATGACCGTACCATTTGCGTCCGAGCAGGCAGAGGTGTTAGGTAACAACATCCCCACACTTCTATCAATAGTAATGTCGATCCATGCGTGCCGGGACGCACGGTGTAACGGGACGCTTTCTCTTCCGGGCCTTCGGATTGTCCCTAGTGTTCTCTAATACAGATAAGTGCAATGCGCATCTATTTTGCAGCTCTTGTTCTTTCAGCACGTCAGTCTCCGACGCTCAAAAACGTGTTGTTAACTGTGCTGTCGCTCGTTTTATCAACACCGTCTCCTAACTCTCCTCTATTACTCCCCTGCTTATTTATGACAGCACATATCTAAGAAGAGCTTGGTAAGCTGGGAAGGAAGCTAAGATAGCAGAGATTAAGACTGCGGTCTCGAAAGGTTGATTTAGAGTGATAAGGATACATCCCAGCAGTTTCTCCGCGTAGATAGCAAATTTGTAAGAACGCGTCCAAAAGGCCTTGCGTCTTTGGCAGCTCTTAGTATGCGGCAGGTTGTCTTCTATAAATTTACTCACACTCGACTCGCCAGCTGCTCAGGATACTAAGCGATAACTGTGTATTAGGGTGTTCCTCGCCAAGAACCTGCTCACGCAGCTGTAAGCATCTTTCTATCAGTGCAAAAGCCTCTTCGTGACGAGCTTGCGACTGCAGCGTGAAGGCGAGATTATGCATGCTGTTCAGCGTGTCAGGATGCTCATCGCTAAGCACTCTCTTGCTCGTCTGTAGCACTTGCACCTGCAGCTCTTCGGCCTCCTTCCATCGCCCTTGGTTCCTGTACGTCGCCGCTAGGTTGGCCATGCTGGTCAGCGTGGAAGGATGCTCGTCGGTAAGCACTCTCTTCCTCGTCTGCATCACTTGCACCTGCAGCTCTTCAGCCTCCTTCCATCGCCCTTGGTTCCAGTACGTCAACGCTAGGTTGTTCATGCTGGTCAGAGTGTCAGGATGCTCGTCGGTAAGCACTCTCTTCCTCGTCTGCATCACTTGCACCTGCAGCTCTTCGGCCTCCTTCCATCGCCCTTGGTTCCAGTACGTCAACGCTAGGTTGTTCATGCTGCTCAGCATGTCAGGATGCTCGTCGGTAAGCACTCTCTTGCTCGTCTGCAGCACTTGCACCTGCAGCTCTTCAGCCTCCTTCCATCGCCCTTGGTTCCAGTACGTCAATGCTAGGTTGTTCATGCTGGTCAGAGTGTCAGGATGCTCGTCGGTAAGCACTCTCTTCCTCGTCTGCATCACTTGCACCTGCAGCTCTTCAGCCTCCTTCCATCGCCCTTGGTTCCAGTACGTCAACGCTAGGTTGTTCATGCTGCTCAGCATGTCAGGATGCTCGTCGGTAAGCACTCTCTTGCTCGTCTGCAGCACTTGCACTTCCAGCTCTTCAGCCTCCTTCCATCGCCCTTGGTTCCTGTACGTCGCCGCTAGGTTGGCCATGCTGGTCAGCGTGTTAGGATGCTCGTCGCTAAGCACTCTCTTGCTCGTCTGTAGCACTTGCATTTCCAGCTCTTCGGCCTCCTTCCATCGCCCTTGGTTCCTGTACGTCGCCGCTAGGTTGGCCATGCTGGTCAGCGTGGAAGGATGCTCGTCGGTAAGCACTCTCTTCCTCGTCTGCATCACTTGCACCTGCAGCTCTTCAGCCTCCTTCCATCGCCCTTGGTTCCAGTACGTCAACGCTAGGTTGTTCATGCTGGTCAGAGTGTCAGGATGCTCGTCGGTAAGCACTCTCTTCCTCGTCTGCATCACTTGCACCTGCAGCTCTTCGGCCTCCTTCCATCGCCCTTGGTTCCAGTACGTCAACGCTAGGTTGTTCATGCTGGTCAGAGTGTCAGGATGCTCGTCGGTAAGCACTCTCTTCCTCGTCTGCATCACTTGCACCTGCAGCTCTTCAGCCTCCTTCCATCGCCCTTGGTTCCAGTACGTCAATGCTAGGTTGTTCATGCTGGTCAGAGTGTCAGGATGCTCGTCGGTAAGCACTCTCTTCCTCGTCTGCATCACTTGCACCTGCAGCTCTTCGGCCTCCTTCCATCGCCCTTGGTTCCAGTACGTCGCCGCTAGGTTGTTCATGCTGCTCAGCATGTCAGGATGCTCGTCGCCAAGCACTCTCTTCCTCGTCTGCATCACTTGCACATATAGCTCTTCGGCCTCCTCATACCGTCCGTCACTAAACAGAGCCGTAGCACATTTTGATGCAAGGCGTGTTCTTTCTTCGTCGTTATTATCCGCCGAACTATGTGACAAAGCATACTGGGCATGCGGAAGCAGTCGTCTCCACTTGCTTCTGTTACTATGGTCATCGTCTGGAAACACTTGAAGTAGCTGTGTGATAGTGCGTTGAGTCCATTCTTGGAGCTGTCCCTGCATTTGCAGTCGCTTACGTAGGGCTTGATGGACGAGTCGATGAAGATCTAGCGCAGACTCAGCAGGTCGTCTGGTGACAAGCGCATACTTATCAAGCATCCTAATAGCATCTTCTCTTGCTTGCATCGAGACTGCCTCTAGAAGATCAAGCGAGATGTCCTTTCGGTCTACGCATGCAGCAAGAAACAGACAGTCTGCGGCAAACGCATGATCACGGCTAATCTGGTCTATGGAGAGAAACAGTGCAGCAGCTACAGGGCCTTCCACGCCAGACTCTTGTATTCTGCCTTCAGACGAGTCACCGCTGTGCTCGATAGCTGGTTCTTTATAATCATCTAGTCGTGATCGATACTCTTGCACTGTTATACCGCTAGCCTCTATATAGGCCGCTGCTTGCATAACTGCTAGAGGCAGATACGATAGCTCTCTAAGCAGGTGCTCGGCTTCCAGCTGCTCAATGTTCGCGAGCGTCTTCGCTAAGCGGACTTGCAGCATTCTTAGCGCTGCATCTAGTGTTAACTTTCGCAGCGTTATGATGTTCTGTAAAGCGAGCGCCTGAGCTGTAGCGCTGTTCGTTGTTGTGAAGATGACAGAACATAGTTTAGACTGCGGTAAACAATCGGCCAGATCTGAGGCTTCTGTCGTGCATGAGCCGCTAGATCGCAGGGTGGTGTGCTCTGTATTGTCGAAGATCATTAAGCATTTTCGGGCACTAATCTCTACTAGACAGCGTTTCAGAAGCTGCTTCATGTCGGCCTGGTCGTCGTCCCAGCCTAGAACGCTAATCTTCTGCGCAACACTTGCATAGGCAGAGATGTCAACAAGCAAGTCAAGCTGGCTTGATTCTTATCGATTGCAGATCACAGACAATATAGAGGCTCGTGCACAGTGGCACGTCCCAGAGAATGGTCTGTGATCTGCAATCGATAAGAATCAAGCCAGCTTGACTTGCTTGTTGACATCTCTGTGCATAGGACTGGTAGAGACTGTCTTTGTCGCTTGCGTCCATCCAAAAGACCAAGCAGTTCTTGTTGTTCTGCCTTGTTCTGTGCGCAACCTCGAGCGCGAGCTGCGACTTGCCAGTTCCGCCAGGTCCAACGATTGCTAGTGTGGTCGTGGTCTGGTCGTTGCTAAAGAGCTTTGCTTCTAGCTCGGCGAGCTGTGACTCTCGGCCTACAAAGCGGGGGTTTCGTGAGAAGGGAATGATCGACGGTGCGTCAACAGCTCCCTCCAATTCAGCCCGCAGTCTGCGTCGTGCACTCTCCTGTCCTTCGCCATACGTGGTGGGCATAGAGACACCAAGAATCCCAAGCAGGCAGTATACAACGTCTTCCCCTTCCGTTGTTCTGCGACTTTCGGCCCATCTCTCTCGCTCGGATGTACTGAACTCGTGTAAAGGACAGTTACGCAACGCCGCGAGCGGGATGTTAGTAATCTCGTGGATAAGCTGGTCGAGCGACGCTTTGTCGCCTATGGGATATCCTTCACGTGAGAAGAAATCGACTGACGCTGGCGCAATCAGCTCTTGCAGGGTCCATCCCCGAGTGAACCATGCGCTTGCACGGAATAACGCTTCCCAGTCGCTGCGTTGGACCGGCTCTGCCTCAGTCGACACCGAGACGTCTAGCAAGAAGACGTAGCATTGCGCCGCATTCTTGTACCACTGGAACATCGAGTTAATAGCCTTCGAGCGCTCATTGTTGTTCCACCTGTCGATGCAGCAAGTGTCGATCCAGAAGTACTGCAGATTGTCCTGGGCTGCTTGATTAGCACAGAACCTAAGCTTTCGATAGCCTTCTTCCTTCTCCTTGTAGGTTCCGTTTAATATGTCTTCGATAAGGATCTCAGCGTCGC
Source organism: Pyrenophora tritici-repentis (assembly GCF_003171515.1). Lineage (NCBI taxonomy): Eukaryota > Fungi > Ascomycota > Dothideomycetes > Pleosporales > Pleosporaceae > Pyrenophora > Pyrenophora tritici-repentis. The sequence continues at coordinate 184,568 of NC_089390.1, forward strand.
TCCATCTGTGCGACAGAATGGCGTAGGGTGGGATCGTCTTGCCGCGGAAATCCGTTAAGACGAGCCTTCCCAGCGCGTCATAGTGGAGAAGCCGCATAGCGTCTGCAATCTTGGCTTAGCAAAGGAAAGGCGAGGCGAGAACGACTTCGGTGGTGTCGAGAGTAGAAAGGCATCGTCGTGATAGAGCGAAGCAGGTGGAGGAAGCTTACGCTGGGCTGTTGCTAAGGCTGACTGTCGCGGCGGTGCATGCGACCAGGCTGAGCGGATGCTGGGCACATCGCGCCGCTTCACGACTTGCGCTGGATTACTGCGCACATGGGCAGGTGCCAGCAGAAGAATAGTTCTACTTAGACTGCCATCGTAGCGTCTCACGACACTGATGTTAGCGAGGAAGGGTAGTTAGGGATGTAGGTCGTGTTTTCTTGTTGCACGACTGGACCAACAGCTAGCAAAGTGCTCAGATCTGCCATTCTTAGCCACAGCGTGCAGGGTGGGCTCGTGAATATCTTAGCACGCTACTGCAAGCTACTTCGTGGCAAGAGCTGCTAACAGCGCACAATTTGTTTTACGCGTTTTGATGATTTTAATGTTTGTGCGGAGAAACTATCGGGATGTGCATTATTCACTTTGAATTAATCTTTTGAAGCGGCAGTCTCGGTCTTTGTTATCTTAGCTTACTTTGTAGCCTACCGAACTCTCCACAGATAAGTCTCGCGGAGGATAAATAGGAAGGTGTTGGAGGAGAATAGGTGAATAGCAGTGACAGAACGGGCGACAGCATAGCTAATAACGCCCTTTTCGGCGTCGGAGACTAACGTGCTAAGAGAACGAGGGCTGCAGAATAGGAGCGCATAGCACTTGTTTGTATTCGAGAACACTGGGGGCAATCCGAGGGTCCGGAAAAGAAAGCGTCCCGTTACACCGTGCGTCCCGGCACGCGTGGATTGACATTAACTACAAACAATGTTATGTTACACTGAAGTTGTCAGCCTGGCACCTCAGTTCACCTGGTACACTGTGAACTGTATCTCACGTGACTCCTCGTCACCTGCTTACTCATCTCGGTTGTGTATATAATCGCTCTATGTAGCTCTCTCAATACAACAACCTTCTTCCTCTCTTCTGCCCTGTCCTACATCCGACAGAAGTCACTACTAGCTGATGACGACACGCATGCTGAGAATTGCAAATTCATGAGATAACTAATAAAACATTCTAGAATCATCTACTCCACCGCATATCCTCCAATCCCCCACCCCCATCTACTCAAACACATCCGTAGCAAACCTCTCATTCCTCAACTCATCAAACCATACCCTCGTCCTCGCATCATCCGCCTCAACACCTTCCTTCTCAAGGTGCCTCTCCTTCGCCACCCTTATAAGCGTCTCCTGCACACCATTGCCTACATTGCGGGACCCGCAGACAAACAGCTTAGCCCCTGCATCAAATAATTTGACCACATCGGCACGGTCGTGGTACACGCGATCTTGCACGTACTTGCAGCCATGCGACTCCTCAGGTTGGCGGGAAAAGGCGTAGCGGATGGATACCGCGCCCATATCTTCCCAGCGCTTGAGGAGATCAGCGTACATGAGGTCGGTGGTGGGTGTGCGGCAGCCGTAGAAGAGGATGGCGGGCGCGAGGTTGCGGCCGGCTGCGACTTGTGCGGCACGTTCTTGGATGAAGCCGCGGAAGGGTGCGAGGCCGGTGCCTGCTGCTATCATGATGATGGGGATCTTCTCCGGGTCCTTGGGGAGGTGGAACGCCTTGTGTGACTGGCGGACGCTGACGTGGAGTCTATCGCCCGCGGTGAGGTTGGCGAGGTAGTTTGTGGCGACGCCGACGTGGTGTCCGCGACCGCTGAGTGCTACGTCGTTTACGACCGAGTATGTGAGTGTGACGTTGGATGGGTTCCAGATGGGCGACGATGAGATGGAGTATTGTCGTACGCGCATGGGTGGCAGCATCTTCAGAAAGACACCGAGGGGTAGCTTGGTAGATGGGAATTGTTCGAGGAGGTCGAGGATGGATACTCGCTTTGCTGTTATCTCTGAGCTGAATGCTTCGTCGGCTAGGCGGGTGAGTTCCTTCTTTTCGGTATCGTCGGTTGTGGTATCGATCAGGGCTTGGACATTGCGCTTGCTCGCTGGTTGAGCAAGCTCCACGTAGGCGCCGAGGACAGCATTGGCGCTGACTGGTATATCGGTTGGTAGTGTGGTTGGGCCATTCGTGGATATGGTGAGCATTGAATCCCAAGTCAAGCCAAAGTATCGCATGGTACGCTGGATGTTCTGCTTGGGGTTCAAAGGTAGGATGGCCAGGTAATCACCCGCCGTGTATGACATGCTTGATGGGAGGCTTATCTCGATATGCCTCTTCTCACTCGCATCAGATGTGGAAAGAACCTGGACATTCTCTACAACGGCCTCGTAGACATCTTGACGGAGCGTAGACGATCTGGGTGCCGAAATTTCGACGTCGAGATTGGTCTCCAATGAGCCTTCACCAGTAGCTTGCTCTGATCCGTACTTGGCGCGTAGAGCTGGCCACAGGATCTGGTCTTCCCAAGTCTCGAATGCAGTAAAGATGTCACCTTCTGCGGCATCAGCAACGCCCATGTCGGCTACCCTAGTCGCAGCGCGTTCCTCCAGAGTGGCGTCAATGTACTTGGGGATCTTCTGATATGTCTTCGCCCAATCACGGTGGCCACATCCGAAGACTGCGTATGAGACATTCTCCAGCTCCTTCTCCTTCAGGGTGGCTAGCCAGCTGACAAAATGCGCTGCATTATCTGCGGGAGCTCCTTCATAAGACGGGGTGACGATTACGACAGGTTTGTCGGTCGGTAGATTCTCGCGCACAGTATCCAAAGTGTCTACCACCTCTGCAGTGAAACCATGCTGTGCAGCATCACTGGCAAGGCGGTTAGCCAGCGCCTCGCAAGTCCCTGTGTTCGAACCATAGTAGATGGCTATCGGCTTTCCCTTTGCGGCCTTTCCGTCTGATACTTTGGCGGTACCACTGGTGCTCTTAGTGGAGTCTGGCCGGTTGGCAGTGGCTGATGCTAAAGATGTCTTGAGGCCTGTAGCTGAGATTCCGCTGCGAAGAGTTGCGCGCATGTAAAAGTCCTTGGGCTTGATGGTCAAAGCCTGCTTGATTTGGAGTTGGTATGAAGGGTCGTCCATTGAAAAGTTCAAGTTCTGCAGCAGGAGGACGAGCACCAGGAGAGCTTCTTGCCAGGCAAAGGCTCTTCCGATACATGCGCGCATGCCGTTTCCAAAGGGCTTCCAGCAATTGGGGAACTCCTTGTTGCGTCGCTCAAACTCCTCATCGAGCATCCTCTCTGGACGGAACTCTTCAGCGTCTTCTCCGTATACAGCAGGATCCCGATGAATCTAAAAGTGATGTTAACAGGCGCTCAGTCTCCATGTGAAGGGTGAGTAATGGATAACGTACCATGGGGAAGAGACAAATGATTGGCTGCCCAGCCTTTACGGCATATTTACCGCCAATGGTGGTGTCTTCCTTTGCGGTAAGATTGATAGCTGGGGCAGTTGGCTGAAGTCGAAGAGTTTCTCGAAGCACAGCTGTCAGGTAAGGAACACGTGATAAGTGATCAACATTGACTGGACCTTTGCCAACGACATTGTCGACCTCTTGCTGTGCTTTTTGGTATACGTCCGGATTCCTTAGCAGGTAGTAAAATGCGAATGACAATAAGCCGGAAGTTGTTTCATGCCCAGCAATCAAAAATGTAATCATGTTGTCCATGACGCTTTCTTCCTATGGGATGTGAGTAAAGATTTGTGCATTAACGAGCGTGTTGGCTTACAGTCATCTTCTTTCCAGTTTTCGGATCAACACCTTTCAACATGCCATTGAGCAGGTCCTTTTTGTCTGTAGGGTTCTTCTTTCTCGTCTCGACGACCTCAAGACTAGTCTTGCGCAGTAAGTCAATATCCCTCCAGTACTTCTGGGTCTCGGCGCTGTAGAACATTTGCATGATGGGGTCTCTCCTTGCTCGGTCCCCGCTGGTCTTGAGGAAATCCACCATTGCGTCGATGAATGGATGCATCTCGTTTGTGTAATACGAGTTGAAACGGTAGTCCATAGCACATAGCGCGATGGTGTCGAGAGTCAGGCGCGTGAAGTCGTCGGTGACGTTGATCTGGTGTCCTGCTCCATATCTCGCCCACTTCATGACAAGCTGAGAAGAAATGTCGTGCATGTCGTCGAACATGCCGCGAATGGCAAGTGGTCCGAGCGCTGGTAACAGCACGCGATGTGCGATGCCCCAATTTTCTTCTTCGGCATGCGCTGTGAAGAGACCATCGTGTACACCGTTGCGCACTTCGACCAGTGCAGCTACAACGTTCTTTCTAAATCGTTCCTCATCGCAAACCTCGTTCATGAGTGCTTGGCTTGCAATCATGATACGTTCGCCGCCGACGCCAAGAGTGAATTTCCATATTGGGCCTTGACTGGTCAGTCTGTTGTTACAAATGCTCAGAGCTTCCAATGCTCACTCACCATACTGCAACGTCAGGTTGCAAAAAGATAATATTGGGACTGTCGGGTCAATGTCTTTGAGATTGCCCAGTAGAGGTAGGCCGGGAGGACCAGGTATTGGCTCAGTAGCGGATGCCATCTTAGATGGTCTCGAAGGTGTGTGTGATGGAAATGAAAGCTAAACATGTGTTTTACCTCAAGGCGAGGATGACTATATCTATATGCCCGAGCCAAGGACCTCAGGCATGTGATATTGTCATAGCATAGACGACCGAAACACAGTAGACACCTTCGCGCGCTCCGAGTGCTGCGTGCTTGATGCACTGGGACCACTATTTGGGACCACTACTGAGGCTCCGAGATCAAATGCCTCGGTTGACGTGGTAGATCTACAGTGCGGCGATTGGCTGCTTCGGTCGGAGTGGGCCATCGGACGTCTTAGTCACCGGACGGAGGGTCAAGGGTCATGTCGGCCGAGGCTGGCGCAGCTACAAGACAGTGTTTGAGAGCATCATGGCGATCTGGGCTTGTTAATGCTCCCTACAAAGTTTGCAGGCTAAGCAGTGTCACTGCGGAAGCGTAGATGGGCATCTCCCGCCTGGTGGCGTCTTGCCGTGTCTGGTGGCATCTGATTGGCCGACGAGATTTGACTCTGTGAGTGCTGCGGGATTTCCCTTGTGCCTCAAACGTTTGCCGCGTAGAGCACCTCCTATCCCGGCTTTGGCTGATAGATGTTGGGCAGTCTCCATGTGCCTTCCATCTCGCTTTTCTTGCCATGCGCCCACGTCGTCATTCTTCTCGGCTCGGAATTTGAAGTCTAATCCGTCGGCGCGTCGACCATTTGGACGCGCTGCGAGCTATCATGTCATGGGTATACGTAACCGTGTTAACTACGTCTTGCCACTCTATACGGACGTATACTCGCTCGCCTGCGACGGTCCGGTGTTGAGCAGTCTGGAGCGCAGCACGGTTGAAGCAATCCGAAGACTACATACACAGCTCCACGCACGCATAGGGCCGAGTACACACAAAGTACGGAGATACGAGGGCTTGGTTTTATGGCTGAGCATGTCTGGTAGCTGTTAGCCATGTCAATAAACCCTAGGATCATCAGTCGTTTCTTTTTCGACCTACTACCACCCTCCGTACTCTAACGTTATAGCCAACTAGTCAACACCGGAAGAAGCCGCTGCAGCTACCGTCATCGCTGCCAGTGTACCAGCAGTAGTGAAAAGAAAAGACGTAACATGCAGCCATGAAGAGACGTCGACTTCGTGTACCGGATATCTCGCCGACCAAACCATGTCGTTCTTTCGTCTTCTACGGTTGAACGAACTGTGAACGAGTACCCGATGTTGCGTACGTCATTTCTTACATTGATCATGTGTAGTTGGTCATGTCAAGACATCATTCACGATCCTTGGCGTACGAAACTGAGGAAGCATTGATTACATGGTTTTTGACGAGAGCATTTTCGACTCTTGCCTCATCATTCACGACTGCATTTCAAAGATGTGAGAAAGGGATAGTGATGATCGAGCATAGAAGGCCATGCTTTCATCTCATCGTACAATTTATAATTTACCAACAAAGATCCATAAGACGCCTAATTCGTTCCACCTCATTCCACAAACCACACCATCCTCCCACTACCCCAAACTCCCCAGATTCTTAATCAAAAACGCCGGAGGTGGCGGTCTAGCCGCATGCTTAAACACCGCATCCCACAACTCGTCCAATCTACCCTTGCTCTCCAAATATACCTCCTGTCTAAACCAAAGTCTATAATCAATCGCAGCAAGAAACTCCCTCTCCGCAATAATCAGTTTCGCTGCATCAGTCTCCAGCGGCCTGGACCATTGCCGCAAGTCCACACAAAGATGGTCAGCGGTAAGGTACTGGTACGCAACGTACACACACATGGTGATGAGCGCGACATCACTCAACGCACCAGGGACAGGAGCAGACACAGCGGTAAAGACTGTAGGGGGAACATCACCTACACACGACGATGAACTCTGGGCTTCCCTTTCTGGAGCCTCGACAACGTCATCACAGTCATCAGACGGAACAGAAGCAAGAGCCACACGATAACGCACTAGGAGACACAGGGCCAGCGGAATCGTATCGGGGCTAGGATGATGGTCACAAGAGAAGTTGCGCAATATCTCCTTGGGGATACGGATTAGGCACTGACACAGCATATTCACAGATGCATCGGGTCGGAGGGCATCACTGTTTGGGTCGAGCGTCTTGCACAGGGAGGTCAAGCTGGCGTCACGGGCAGAATCATCACCGGGACTGAGTGTTTCCTTCACGATGAGGATGGGGGCGCGTAGGATGAAGGTGCTGAGGCGGGCGAGGAAGGGGGCGGTGTAAGGCTGGAGGGGCGGGACGGTGGTAGCTGGGGCGGGTGCTGGTCGTGTCATGTTAGCCAGGGCGCTGTTGAGGGGAGGGTCGTTAGTGGGTACAAGTGGGCAGGAAGAAAATGGGTATATGTTTTGAGGTATGAGGACAAACGTGGTGGTCTGTGAAACTACAACGCTCATTGTGAAAGACACACGCGATATTGTAAGCGCTGTGTGAAGTCTCGACAACACATGCATTGTGTGAGTCAAACTCTTTCAAAAGCGTATGACAGTAACAAATTTGAATTACGGTCTTGGAAGACATTCTCAGCATCGCGACTACCACTGCAAAAAAAAAAAAAAAAAAAAAGCTATATACAAAAATCCTATGTGACCACACATACAATGACTTCCTCAAAACCCCCGTGTGAGATAATCTCAGGATGACCTAGACATATACGTCGCACGACTACTACTACTGAGTCGATTTCCAGCCCGAACTGATCTCAAAGCGAGCATGCAGGCTATCCCTTTTCCCCTAAGGGGAATATACGTCGCACAAACCAGCGTATCCATTCGGCTGCACATTTCCCATATTGCGGCAAAGAGCATAAGTATCCGTCTCCTTGTAGTAAATAGCAGCAACAGAAGCGCCGAATCCAGGACCTTTGGGGTACCCTTCAGACCACTGAGGAACATCAATCTGAAAAACGCAAGTTAGCAAGCAGCTGCAGAATGCACAACTTCAAGAAGCATACCCATTTGAAGTTGTTCTCCGAGTTTGGAGGGCACTTCTTCCTCTGATCGGGCGTGTTGAAATAGACAGAGGCACCGGTTTCGGTGACACGGGCTGTTGCGTAGCCGTTTTGGACGACTTTTTGGAGTTCTTCCTTGGTTACCTTGACGTAGGTTTCGTTCCAGGCTTTGCAGGAGATGTCTTGGAAGTTTTTGAATGTTGTTGCTGAGGTGGTGGATGCGAGGAGGACTGCGGCGGGGAGGAGGTTGGTGAGCTGCATGTTGGAGTTTTGGAAGAGAGATTATTTGTTGTTGGGTTGGATATATGAGAGGGTGAGAGGTGATGTTGTGAGTACTTTGGAAAGGTTCGGACATGGTCTATTTATCATCTTCTATGTATATACTGTTGAGTGCCTAGAGGTACAACCAGCGCACAGGTGCGCAAGGCAGAAGGCGGAAAGCAAGAATCATCAGGGGTAACCATGTACTCGTGTATGACAAGACCAAATATAGAGGCTCAAATCTCCATGCAGAGCCAGTCCTGCAGAAAGCACGTAGAGATGCGTGGCTTAGACCAGTGTAAGTAACCTCGTTTGGACAAGGCGAAATGAAAGGTGAAGATTTGGGTGGCTTGGGCCGGCGCTCAGAGGTCCTACTGAGCTGCTAAGTGGCGCGGTGACTTTTGCATAGATTGAACGGGCATTATTGCAGTACCCTATGCCTTGTATATTTGGCCGACACCAGTACTTAGCGGTATCAACTGGGCTGCTTCGGGCTAGATCCCCCGCGTTCTCCGCAACTTCCCGAGGTCGGGCATTCCCCGCGGTCCGGCACCTCCCCGTCGTCAACGACGATTCACCAAATGGCCGTTCCGCTGCCACCAGCTTCCAACCTTCACGCCATTCTTCTCGTAACCAAGTCGCGCTCGCTCGGACCGCGTCTTGTCTTTCACTATCCTCCGTTATCGCCGTCGGCTGCCGCCCTTGCCGCTGCCAAAGACCCAGCTTGGTTCCGGCACGACACCTCCACGGCCAGCGTCGATTCGCGCAGCTCAGATAGCGACTGGGACAGCAGCGGCGACTCTGATGATGACAACGATATCGAGATTGGTAGTCGCACAAGTGGTGGGCGTGGTTCGGGGAGGACGGCGACGGGCCGAGTGAGCGACAAGTCAAAGCTTGGTGCCGGTGTATGGGGCAAGCAGGAGACAATTGATGAGGAGGACGCCGAGGACAATGACGACCAAGAGAGCAGCGCGAGGCGGAATGGCGGCGACCACGATTGGGAGACGGTATTGGGCTTCAAGACGGATGCGCTCGAGAAGATGCTGAGCCCGAGCAAGGACTATAACAAGAGGCGCTTCGAGTTGGGCGTTGAGAGCATCGTCTTTGTCGGCGCGCCCATGTTTGTCAGAGAAGACGGGTTGTGGAAGAAGCTGAAGCGGAAAAAAAAGAAGCTGTCAGACAAGCAGAAGCTCGAGGACGGCGACCTGGTCAAGAATCTCGCAACACCCGACGGGGAAGACACCAAGACGGCTGAAGAGCCCACAAAGCCCGTCCCCGAGCCCTTTGTGTATCCCCCTGGATTTGAGCCGGGCTACGGTCATGATTCTGCTTCCAGCGCAGGCTCGGGTGCACCATCGGATGCAGGGTCAGATGCACGCAGCAACTCGACATCGCAAGACAACGCCCCAGACATGACCATGTTCAATGTCGTCTTCGTGCTGAACCCGCCAGCGCTAGAATACCAGCAACGCGTAAAGGAGATGTACGAGAATGTGACGCGCAAGTATGCCAAAGCACTCAAGTACGAAGAGGCGCGCTTCCAATATGTCTGGAAAGAGTCGAAGCGTATCATCGACATCAAGCAGCGTGCCAAGGAAACAAATGAATCCATGACGGCAACATGGCGCAAGATAGTCAGCACTTCACCTCTTGCAAAGTCTATTGCCATCATGTTCGACGCCATATCGCACGACAAGATAGCACACATACATTTTGATGCCACTTTCAACACCTCGTTCCAAATCCCCCAAGCTGACTCGACGCCGTACCTGCCCAATGCGCTCGAGCCCCAGATGCCAGGCCTGTGGCTCACTACGTCCAACGTCGTTTTGGAGGATGACGAGGCACCAATGACACAGCACGCCGCCCTGTTGCTTCTTGAAGATGCCGAGGTGTTGATCAAGGACCTCGGGGGTGATGCATCTGGTAATGGGGCTGCCATCGCTTTTTACATTCGCAACATCATACCCACCAAGTCGCTCCTGAAGATATCCAAGAAACACAACATCTCCGCGCACGACATGGAGTACATAGCCAGTCACCTGGTATATTGGCGACGCGCCCGCCTTATTGCTCCCTTGTCTCCCCGAGATACTTATATCGTGAGCCCGAACGCTGACATGACGGTTCTTCCCGCTGCCATCGCTGTATACGCACAGCGCTTCCCTACCCTGCCCACGCTACCCAAAGTGCTAAGCATGCTATCAGGCACACCCCGGCCGTACAGGAACTTCATCCCGACGGCCGAGCACCGCGAGGCATACATGGAAATTCTGGCATGGCTAATGCGCGGAGGCTGGGTGACACAATTGCGCACATTCGCCTGGGTGCGCGTAACACCAGAAATCAAAGCGCAAGTCGCCGCGGAACTAGAACGCGAGGAGCGCATCAAGAAAGCCGAAGAGGCGCGCAGGGACTTACTGAGCGAGATCGATTCCATCCCAGAAGGTTTACTTTCTGAAAAACGGAATAGCCTGCTCTCTTTAACATCAGCAAGGACGTCGTCCCCCCTGCGAAGAACGCGGCGCGAAGCAGATGAAGAAATGGAAAACAGCACTATCCTCAGCCCGCGCCTCTCCGCTACAGCAATGACCCGCAGCGCTTCTGCTCGAACAGGTTCAGACGCGGGCAGCACAAGCAGTCAACGCACAACCATCGCTTTGAGCTCACTTCAACAACAACAACAACAACAACAACGCGCAGAGTCTCCCTCGCACATTGGTCTTCGTGACGTGAAACCACACCGTCCCTCCCCCCTACACTTAAAACCCACTTCGCCCTCTCCCTCCCGCAACAATTCCCTCATATCCCCCACATCGCCCCTGACCAACCCCACGCCGTCAGACCCCTCGTCCTTCACGCACACCACTATCCTCTCGCCGCAGAAAGCGTCGTCCCTGGAAGCACGCTGGCTAGACAAGATTGCCCAGACGTTCGAGGAGTCGTCGTCGTCGGCTGCTGCTGCTGCTGTCATGTCTACTACTGCTAATCCCAGTCCTCCCAAACACGCGGAGGGTGCTGCGTTTGGCGGCATCACGGGCAAGGAATTGAGGGAGAGCTGGCCGATGCTGTTGAGGCATTTGGATGGGAAACATGCGATTGAGGATGTTTCGGCTAGAGAGGGGATTAAGCGGAAGAGGGTTGCGGTGCTTTTCAATGCTGTAAAAGAGAGGGGGTGGCTGGTTGTTGCGAGGCATTGGTGATTTTTGTTGGTGGGGGTAATGGGCATGTATACCCGTGCGTGGTGTGTGTTGGTAGCTGGCTTTGGGGTTGTTGGGAATCATGTTTTAGAGGGGAGGGCTGTCTGGTTGTAATGGCTTTGTTTACGATAGGTATGGGAGTTTAGATATATGCCCTTTTCTGGGGCTTGCATGGCGGAAGCTGTGTTGTTTCGACGGGTACAGTTGATGCTTGCCCTATTGACCCTTATGCAACAATTCTTGTCGCACGCACTTTTTCCGCAAGTACAACCTTTTAGGTGCCGTGCCAGGGCCACTAACTGTCCTCTTTCATCTACTATTTCAATTGGCCGACATTCAAAAACTATTTATCAGGTAAAATGTTTGCAATACTGCTACTCTCGATTTCATACATATCCTCTCTATTTGTCAAGCTTATCTATGACATTTTGCACCACAAACACCCAACTATCATTGACGTATGACAGGGGCCTCTATTCATGAACTCACTTGCTAGAGATGAGACTTGCATACTACTAGATAAGATCGTCCATTGCTACATTAGAAGCCATGAAGGCCATCCTTCGTCTCCGCCCTGAATCACAATTCTGAGAATCACGCTATTGGTATCACTCCTTCTCCTTCTCAGCCCTAGCAGCCTTTGCGTTTGCAGCCTACGCGTTCGCAGCCTTCGCATTGGCCTTCTGCTTGTGGCGATTTCGCTTGTGCGGCTTCTTCTTGTTGCCACTTTCCTTGCCATCGTCCTTGCCATCGTTTTCCTTATCAGCTCCGTCCTTTTGGGTGGTATGCTGCTGATTATTCTAAAATCGGCCCAACACACCCCTTACACTACCCTCGAGAACCACATTGCCCTTGACGCTCAACTCACCGATACCAGACTGGTCTCCGGATCCTTCACTGAGCCAGCGCTGGAGCAACGCGTTACTCTCCATGGGTTTGATGTTGGGTGCAGCAGTGCCGACGGTGACGTGTGCGACATCATTGACCGTCGCAAAGGAAACCTGCTCGGTAGTCGTGCCTGCTTCGCTCTCGATTTGGAAGGTGCTGGCTCCGTTCAGACGCACGACGAAACACATGATACGGCCGTCCCAGACCAATCGCTCGAGTTGTACCTCGCACTTTGCAAGCTCGGGCTCCCAGGCTCCGTCGGAGGCCGACTTCTGCACTGTATCATAGAGCTTGTGGAGCTTGTCCCAATACTCTGCTTTCCTCGATGATGCGGTTCGATGTATCAGGGTAACATGAAATTCATTTTGGACCCGGCGGCTCTGCTTTAGCTGGTTGTACATGTTCGCAGTGTTATCATCCTGTTCATTGAACAGCGAGTCGAGGATTGAATTGATCTTGTTGGTATCGAGACGAACAGAGAAGTACTCCATTTTGGGCATCTTCTTAGTCTTTGCGGGTGGCCCTTGGTTCCGCGAGGTTTGACCCCCGGCTACTTGCTGATTGTTCTGGTTATCCCGCTTAGACCTGTTTTGCGAGAGATCCATTTTGAAGTCTGGCGTGTAGTCTTTCAAAGCCCACTCAATAGCAGCATCCATTTCACTGTCAGTGGGCATGCCCTTGCCTTCAAATAGAGCCGGATATGTGTCGGCCATCGTCCGAATAATAGTTTCGAGATTCTCGCGCGAGCTGACAGTCGGATCGAGGTTGATAACTAGATCGAAGAGTTCGTCAGGGCTACCTGAAGGGTCGACTGGCTGGAAACGTTGCAGAAAACCTTCCATGATTTGTTTAATCTCGCCCGAACCTTTGGAGCCTGCTTGGATAGTCTGATGGTTGTCGCCACGGTCAAGTACGCGCTTCTGTGTCGCTTGTCGAATGCGGTCATAGTTGTATCGATCATGCACATAGTGTAGAGCGACGAAACGAGCGTCCTTGACATCCTTGGAGATGTCGGTGATGAGCTGGTCTCGCTCGCGCTTCTGATGGTTGTTGCGATCCGCGATGACAGCGGGATTGGTGACTAGCAACGAAGACACAGTACTAGCAAAGAATTGGGCGCGATTCTTCTTTGTGTTGACATTGTCGTTCTGGAAGTGGCCCCATCCGAACAGCTTCACCAGAGCGAGGGCCAAAGTCGTCTTTCCACATCCGATTGTTGCGACAGGAACCAGTACAATATTCCTACTGGCCTTCTTGCTCTCAACGGGTCCGTTTTGCAACTCTTGTCGAATGATCTCGGCGCCTGTTGTTCCGCGGAAAGCTAGAAAGTCGTCGCGCATCTTGATGATACCATGATTTTCATTGTAAGCCTTGGTAAGGCTCGGATTTTTCGCAAATTGCGCGCGGGCAAAATCCAGGTACTCTTTGGTAATGGCCTCATGCTTCTTGTAGCGCGGTGCCTTGCCCGCAATCAAGGCTCTGGTGCACTCACGCCACTGTCGGTACATGAGATATGGCTCTTCAAACTTGTACTTGAAGAACCAATCCACGTAGGGCCCACCCTCGGTCTCGCGTGCTTGACACCGGATGACGAAACCTTCAGTGTCGCGGCCTTCGTAGTTACCCGTCTCGGCGACCTTGTCTAGAAATCTCTTGACCTCTTTTATGTCGTCCATCATAACATAGGTAACCTTCTTCATGCCCCACTCCTCGGCGAACTTGTCGACTAGATGACCCGGGTAGGTAGCGAACTGAGGCAGGTTGAGGTTGATACCATGTACATACAAGCCAGCCTGCTCGGGGGTGTATGCGAGGACGTGCTCCTCAAATTCGTCGTCGCATAGTTCGGCTACAAGTGTTGCGTTCATGGACCGCAGTGTCCGCGCGAGGTCCTGCTTTGTCTTGCCAACGGCCGCAACATGTCGTTCAACCCACTGTTCGCCTACGGTGGCATGACTGACCTGACCATCTCGCCCACCAGTCGAGTGCTTGCTGCATACCAGTAGTGTGTCATCATCTAGACCCGAGATGAAGATGATGCAGCCGTTTTCCTTTACACTCAACTCGTACGGCCCTCGCGTGTCACACTCGACATTCTTCCACTCCGTCTTCCTAACTTCTCCGTGGTTGAAGAACTTATCATAACCTCTGACGGCAATCTCATGGTTGCCTTGCAGATTCTTGTATGTGAACAGTCCGCGTGCGTATGTAGGGAGATTTGCCTTTTTGTAGTCCCAGTCGCTCATTTTCCAAGAATCGACAGTTCGACCATTGGGGAGCGGGAATGTGTGTTTCTTGACCGAGAAGTTTCCTTTGACTTTCTTGCCCTTGTGCTCTTCGAGAGCGCGCACCAGCGCAGAGATCTCGTTGGGATCCTGGGGCGTATACGGCGCCGTGTCACGGTACGCCATGATTGCGGTCGATCGGAATGAGCGTATGAAGGTGTATGGGGTTCGGCGTACGTTTCGAAGTGAACGGGGTATCTGGATCAGAGGTGAGGGAAAGCAACAAGCGTGTGATAAAGAGCAAATGTATAAACGTGGGGGGCGTAATTTCAGACGAGCGGACATTTAGGCAGCACAAGGCAAAGCAAACAAGTGCGCAAGAACGAGGGATCAATCAAGCAAGGGTGTCTCGTACCAATGGATGCCTGCAGGAGTAAACATGGAAAAGGGCGCTGCAGTCGCGTTGAGGTCACTTGGGAGTCATGGACCCAATGTTTTGTGCATTTCGCGATGAGATCACTGCACAGCCGCTGTGGCTGATGTCCGCGGCGCGGGGTACGCTAGCCTTTTTGGGAACCATACAGCTACAACTATTTCCTTTCAAACGAATACAAGCTTTAGAACTTTGGAAGGCATGTTACAGTCCCATTACTACATTGGCAAGTATATCCTCCCAAATACTCCTTCACCATGAAACCGTACAAGAAAAACTCAAAAGACATGAACACAACTACAGCTTCTTCACGCCCTCTGCCAAAATCCTCTCAACTTCTTCCTTGTGCGTCGAAAAGTTGTCAACCAGATTGTCCCTGCAAGTGTATTAGCCAAGTATTTTAGTGAGAAACAACGAACCCCCTACTTACCACATCTTTGGATCATGCTCATGCTTCTTGTTGCTGTTCCACGCCCAATCGGTGATGGTGAACATCCTCGAACTCTCCATCATAAACGCAATAGCACCCTTTGAGATTTGCATTTCAGGCGGCGGCTGTGCGCTTGCTGCTTTGAACTATCAAATTGTGAGCAAAAACGTCGTGCAATTGTTTCGTCATCAGTCAAACACACCTCTTCGTAGGCAACACCGTGAGGCACGAAACCGCACTCGAAGCTAATACCTCCGGGCTGGAATTCATCGGAGCGACCTGCGTACTCGCCGTAGATCAGACCCATGAGCTCTGAAGCTCCGTTACGGTGGTAGTATGGCGGACGGTAGGCTGGACATTAGTTAGCCTTCGGTTCCATCTCGCTATTTATCAATAAACGTACTGTGAGATGCTACATCCCATCGTGGGCTGAAGATGAGGAAATCTGCAAGTGGCGCAGCCGGGTCGCGAGAAGGGGCTGTGATGACGCAGAAGATGGAAGGGTCAATGTGGTCGACTGAGATCGAGCCAACGTTGACAAACTTGGTCAGGTCGTACTTGTACGGAACGTAGTTGCCATGCCATGCGACAACATCGAATGGCGAATGCTCCTGCTTGCTGACGAAGAACTTTCCAGCTAGTTTGTAGACGATTTCCCACGGTGCTTGCTCAATCTCGTATTTAGCGGTCGGGTGCAAAAAGTCTCGGGCGTTGGCAAGTCCGTTGGCTCCCAATGGACCCAGCTCAGGAAGCTGGAATTGTGAGCCCCAGATTTCTGCATAGCATTAGTACTTCTGAGGCTACTTCGAATCGTGCTATCTTTCTCACCCAAAATGTATCCCCGGGTCGGACCATCCACCTTGACTCTGAATCGCTGCCCCCTCTGGATGACGCAAATCTCCCCTGGCTGCACATACATTGGCCCAAACTCGGTCAGGATATCCAAGGCCCCCAGTTGAGGCACAATCAAGAAGTCGCCATCGGAGTTAACAGCCGCCCTCCTGTTCATGCTCGCATTGCATAGGTATGTGTGTACCGCCAGACCCTCTCGGAGTGTCGGATCGCCAGAGCCAGCGATGCTCTTCAGACCGGAAATAAAATCAACATCGCCATCGGTAGGGGTATCGAATGGGAGCCAGGCTAGCTGTGTGGGAGAGACGTGAACTCGCTTGTTCACGGGGAGGAAGTTTGATTCGGTGTCTTGGTTGTCTGGAAGATCGGTCTGTCATGTATGTCAGAAAGTGGCTGCGGCCCAAATTAAACGCACCATGCGCCCGGCCACGGGGCATTTCCATCGCCCATGTTGATTGCCACTCGGAGAAGCGCGCAAGATGACGTGAGGAATGTTCCGTAGGGTTATAATGTATGCTGGTTAAGATGGGGTTTCTTACAAATCCTTGATGTGCGACGGCAGGCCGCGCTCTGTATAGATAGGCCTGAGTGAGACATTAGCATCCAGTCTGGGAGTAAAGGTGGGTCACCGACCTTCTTGTTCAGGTGTCTTGGAGCAACGAATGCAGAACCAGTCATCTGCTCCGCATACAGACCAAATCTGACACTTCTCGGATTGTTCTGGCCCTTTGGGATAGTGCCTGCAGAAGACCGATTAGCATCTTGCGAGAAGACTCGGAAATGAGCACCTTCTCACCTGGTACGGCCTCTGATTCAAAGCTGTTCCCAAACCCGGATTGATACTGCGAACGGCCATACGTCAGCAAGGTGTTTGAGGCATGTGGTGAGCTCTGTAAGCCAACTCACCTCATATGGATCATTCTTCCTATTACCAAACGATGGGATAGAACCATCTTTCTGGGTCTCGGCCCAATGGAAGATGTTCTGGTATTCTTTCGGGTCTTTGAGCGGCTCAGGCATGGTGACGAGGACGATCTGCTTTTCACCGGAACTTCACTAGGATCTGCGCAATACCAAGAAACGGCTTCAAAGACGGACTCTAGTGATGTTCTCTGCGATAGTTTGTTTTGAATTGGGGAAACAAGACCGGAATTTCTGCTGTCAAAAGAAATGCATCTCTCTAAGACCCCACACTCGCCGACCCCACAGCTGTGCAGCAAGATCGATCGTAATGCATTCCTTCCGGTCAATCAGTCCTCTGCAATTATCCTCATTCTGCGTGATATCCAATCACGCATAACTCCGATCTCAACCTTCGGCGTCATCTTCAGCAGTCCCCAACAAGCAATAATTCGGTTTTGGGTGAGATACCCAACTGCCGATGAGGGTCAAAGAGGGGTAGCTCCACGCAGCACTTGTGAAGCTCGGAAAGAACGGACTTGACGCGACGCCGATTCGCTGCTGACGCGACATGTAGTAATATGTAGCGGAGCAGTTGGAGAAGACTTTGTAAGAGCCTAGTCAGCGACTCGAGTCGGACATTCGCCACTTTTCATCTCCAGTATTATGACGACACACCCGACTTGCTACGATACAAAGGATTGTGGATGATTGACTATAACTTTTGACAATATTGCACGCCTGTACTCCCAAACAGCTGACTGCGTTCAGCCCAACATCTTGCCACCCCCATTACAAACATTCTAACCGTCTTGATCATTTCAAGGCATCCAACATGTCCCGAACTGATCACACCAACATGTCCCCAACGCCACATCAATCCTTCAAACCTTCTATTCTTCCATGCTTCCACTTCCAGCTTCCAGCTTCCATACCTGCCTCAGCCCTACGTATGCCTGTGCCACATGTCCGCGCCTCTCGGATCTCGCCTAAATACGATAGACCAAGACCAGGCATCACCACTGTACGTAGACATCTACGTAACACACATCTCATCTCATCTCGTCTCGCCTAAATGCCTACAGCCAATTCACATATTGCGTTTATGCGTTGCAGAAGGCGGGCAAAACGTAGGCGAGATCGCGTAACACCAAAACAACCACAGCTCGCACTCGCAAACTCGCTCATGCATCAATCTCTCGGAGCTGATAGATGGCCTGATACGGATATCTCCATATCGTATCCGGAAGAGCTGACTGAACAAGCTCGTTCGCGATTACTCTAAGTAGACGATGTGATTTATTGATTTTACCGGGTTGATCCAGCTAGTCGACTCAAGGCGAAAGCAAGCCTCTCTGGCCTGATTTGTACGGGACCAATTTCCCTCTCTCCATATCCCTTCAGCTCGTGCACGACATGGCGCAATCGCGATCCAAACTGCAAACTATATGCAAACCGTGACTACGTGACCAACCTAGAAAGCCTTGCCCTTGGTCTAGACTACCCTCCATGACTGGGCAGCCATCACCACGCCTCTGCTAGTACGCGCCGCCGTAGAGCAAAGAAGCAAAAAATCATGTTTCTAACGCCCGCACTTCGGGCATGCACACCGCAACGTTTGTATTGCATATCGTCTTAGTCTCCCTTGGCCCTGACCTAGGTGAAATGCGCCCCCGACGACGACCTCCGTCCGGCTTGCTAGGGCTAGTTGCTGCCCGAAACGCAACACGCCGGTTGGCCCCAAGAACCAGGCCTTTGCGGCGAAGAGGGCAGATGAAAAGGGCCGACTGCAGCGTGCATTCGGACCAGATGGCCGCACTGCACTATACCGCTACTCTGATATCAGAGTTGTTCTGAGGAAGGAAGATGCAGGCGCACACGATAGACGGGCAGCAGCAGCAGCACACCTCTCTCGGCATCAAACACCGCGTCTTGCATACACACATACCGCCACCACCCTCACAAAATCCGTTATCAAGATATCAAGATATTTAGAGTAACAAACCCCATAATGTCGTCATCTCCGCATCCAACACACGCCCATCTACTAATCGTACCCGCCACAACCTTCCCTCTCTCTCTCTCTCATCCCAAATCAACAAGAATACCCGCCACAGTCAGTCACCCAAGAAAAACCCCCCACCAACGTCTTCTTTCGCGCGTTTCGCGCCGCAACCCAAGCCAGCCCCTCCAAACCAAACCACCCCTCCATCCATCGCCCGCTCGCACTAAAACCAAACACAAACACCCACCCGTGATTTTTTTCCCTTGACCGCCTCCTCCTCCTCCTCGGTCCTCCGAGGTGCAGTTTAGGAACCATCCATGCAGCTTAGCGCTTTTTGATCGATCTGCTTTTTTGCCTTGCTTTGACATTGGCATTGACAAAAAGTGATGCCCACTCCCATGAATCCCGACATGGCCAAACTACACGACACGACACGCACATCACATCTGCATCCCATCACAAGACTAACCATGCTATTCACAACCATGCCCCCATTCATTCCCCTTGACTCAGTCTTAGTAACCATCCATCGCATACATGCAAGCGCCAAACACACATTTGCCTAGCCTAGTACCTTCCCTTCCTATCCCTCATTGCAACATACATACATAAATACATACAGTAAAACCTCGCGTTTCGTTTTCCCATCCGCACACCAGCGCAAAAGTGGTATACCGCCCGTGTACTATCTTAATCATCCATCTATCCTACCCTACAGTAAGCGCCGACTATCCCGTGCCCCATGCGCAATCGTGCGGGGAAAGCATTTCATGTGGTACTTACGCCACGCCACCCCTGTCCGTCCACGACACCACTACACAAACACGCACACACACACACGCACACGCACACACACGCACACACACACACACACACACACACGACGCACACACCTTCTTTTCTCACGATAGCCAGAACGCGAGTCGTGGAGTCGTGAGGCGGGTGTTCGGGTGTTTTAGGACGGAAAGTGAACAAGGGGGAGGTCACGAGGGGACGACGGATAGATGGTTGGTTGGTTAGTTGGTTGCAGGTTGGATGGTGCTTGTTCTCTGTCGCAACACGCCGCTACGCCGCGGTCGGAGGTTTCTAGGCTTGATTGGGGAAAAGGCGCGAGGGCGAGACTTTTGGTATAGTTGACGTGTTTTAGGGTTTGGCATTTCTACCTACTTGGAGTTTATTTGCAACTTTGGAGTTTGGACTTGTGACGGGTAACTAGAGAGGTGGTCGAGGTATGGTGGGAAGGAGAGGCCATGCGTTTGCTGATCACTGATCTGCCTTGTCTACCATCTACAAAACAACGGCGTGTGTACATAGTTGCCATCCGGTGTCCGCGATTCGTCAGACAGAGAATCCAGGTTCCCTCTTCCCTGGATCTACTGTATGTACCATGACTCTCTCTCTCTCTATCCTCCCTCGCGTTCGCATACGCAAGCGCCGCGGCTCTCTGCATGCAAACCAAACCAAACCACCACCCCCGCCATTACCCAATCTCACCGTTTCAACACACTTGGAGACAACGAATACAACCATCCATCGGCCAAGTGGCCACGCAGCGCCCGCGATTAGCGCGTCGTTCGCAGCGTTTTGCGTTTTGTTTCGTTCGCTACAAGTTTTTCTGGGGAAGGGGCGGCAAAAAAACCAAGAAAAAAACGGTGCTGCTGCTGCTGCGGACTGCGGACTGCGGAGAAGCCCGGGACCCTGCCTCGAGAGATCGGCAATCACCCTGCCTTAGAGTCTGGTATTCTGACCCTGCGCTGATCGGTCGCTGGGAGCGAGGCGCTTGCAGCCGTCAACGAGCACGACGACGACGACGACGGCATTTTTCCTTGCAACACATTGATCAGGTCAGCATTCGCTACAACTACATGGATTTTGGCTTGGTAAGGCTGGTGAGCAGCCACGAGGCGCAGATGTCGTCGTCGTGATCAATTGCAGAGGCTGAATTACTACGACATGGTAGGCTGCGCAAGTGAGACACAAGCAGCCAGCATGCTTCGGAAAACCTGTATCATTCACAGGATTGCGCAAGTCAAGAGTGAGGTCGGCGACGGGGGGGGAAGGGGAGGGAAAGGATAACGGGACATGGGGTTTGGGGAAGTGGCGATAGGACCGGTAGGCAGGATGCTCCGAAACGTTTCAAACCGACGAGCCATGGCGATGCAAGCAAGATACGGTGCGCGCGCTACATGCCCCTTTTGCACCAAAACGCTTCATACGGCCGGATCTAAACGTCGGGACTTGCGTGGTGTGGCACATCCTTTTACTGCCGGCGGATCAATCACAGCGCGAGAGCTTGCAGCGTGGAGCAAAAAGTACGCGTGCGTGACTGCGCAACGTGATGGGCTAGGAAGAAGCCTGTAGGAAGCATCCTAGCAAGTGAGTATATTCGCGCGGAAAGGGCAAGATGCTGCATGGAAGATGCTGCCGTGGCAAATATACCATATATTTTGTCCGACGCGCGTTGCGCAGACATGATGCGTATGTACCAAGTACCATAGCCACATGGCATTCGTAATGTAGCTTGGAACAAGCTCAATCGTTCATCCATGCCGCCACACGGTTTCCACCAAAGCGGGCTGCAAAGCGCAGGCCGGACGAGCCCATGGGAAAGTACGACACAATGTACCAGAGCAGGCAGACTAGCTGGACGATAGCTGCAATGAAGGTGAGGATGGTGCTGTGCAGCTAATCACGCGGACGCTTGTCAGTAAAATGAACTAGTAGACGACAATCGATAAGGACCTTGCGTGGGGGACACGAGGACAAGGATTGCGGGCAGAGGGTGCAAGGGTTGACATGTAGCAAGGTTGCGTCTTGCTAGGGTCGGAACTTGACTTACACCTAGTGAAAAGAATAGAGTGAGCGCAATACTTCCAAAATAAGCCGCCGTAAACGGAAGCCTCGGACCAGAAATGAGATGCTGAACTTTAAGTATCGTCAGCATGCCATCAAGTAGAGGTGTGGTGGCGAATGCGAGGCTTGCTTACAGTATTGGACTGGGCCCATCAAGACACCCCATGCTCCCAGAAACAGAACACTTCCCATGGACCATCTGCAAGCAGGGCATACTGTTAGCGCTAACGTCCTTCAGGTGACGTGCATGATACTTGGCGAAGGAGTCTCGACAAGGTAGAGGCTGCCTGCCCCCCTGCAGCGCGCCGAACCTCGACCCGCATGATGGCTAGAGAGGGTCCAGTGTCGATCTTGCAGTGGCTAGAGAAGTCAAGTGCCACGCCGACTCGATTCGCCAGGCTAGCGTTCACAGTCGGTGAGCGGAGACATGCCACCCTGGGGGCGTTGCATGAGTTCGCATAGCCGTAGCAAAGGACGAATGCGGTATGTGGCACTGCCTATCTGCCTGATATGACTTCACCACTTGCGAGAAGGCTGGCTGAGGGCGTCGTTTGACTGGATGCAAAGGACTGGGAGAAACAAGGGACTTACAGGATGGCAAACTTGCGCGGTTTAACGATAAAGAGAGGCGTGAACATGAGGCCAATACAGACAGCAAACATGGCCAATGCAGCAAGAAGCAGACCGCCAAATACGAGCAATCGGTCCCACCGACTCACTGTGGATATTGGTCAGCACACTGTCAACGTACCATGGCAATTGAAAAGAAGAAAAAACTAGCGTCCTGCATGAGAGGTGGTAACGCAGGAACTCCCATCTGTCACAATGATCATGCTTGCGCCGTCTGGTTCTGCAGAGGGCCAGATGACATGTTTAGGATGGAAAAAACGAAATTTTCCAAGGCCGAAGCTATGCTCATTTGAAGAATGCCATGTGCTGAAACAAGGACGGACGACGAGACAAAGAACCATGGCTGTGCAGTGAAACTAGCCGCAGTGCTGCATCGTCTGATGACATGACGAGTGGCAGCAGACGTTCGTAACGACGAGTATAAACATCAAGGGTTCTCAGAGTTGCAGCAAAGTGGGGAATGTGAAGCGAGTAGAGACGCGTAAGGAAGGTCGTGGTGGGTGCTTTGCCACGGAAAGAAATACGTAGACTTACGCGCAAACCACCCCTCTTCCTCTTCTCTCCGAGTGGGCGCGGGGAGAGGGGCGCCCGGGTTCGTCTCTGTGATGGGCAATCGTACATAGCCACCCTCGCCAAAGGGGTTGAGGCTCTGTATGCGGCCCAGCAGCGAGGGCGGCGCCGTGTTGACGGGCAAGTCTGGCTCCCTCCTGCTCCACCCCAGCGAATTCATCGAGTCTCGGAAGGAAGCGGAGGCCATGTTTGGATTGGGTGCCGACGCAATTAAAAATCAGAGCTACAAGGCTGGAATGCAATTGAAGGCGGATAGGCAAAAAGAGCACGAGATGCTAGCGCGTCTTTGGCCGCTGTGGAGGGGGTCCGTCGGTTAGCGGACACGTGCCTGGGCAGCAAAGAAGCTTTGACGGAAGCCGCAGCAGGCGACACTACCGATACACGGCGATGTGGTTTGGAGAGGGGGCGCTGCCGTGTGGCTCGGGCGCGTCGTGGGCAGGCACTGGGGTTCTGGGAAGCACGGCGAAGAAAGTGCGTCCACAGCAGCGGTTTGTTCGATTCGGTGCAACTGCGACTACTGCGAGCACGGAACGGAGGATTTCGTGCAGATGATCTGCCTGGCGTGTGTGAGGGCGCGATCCAATGGCAGATGTCAGACAGCCGTCTCAGATACAGCGACGGGTGCGCGAGGCTTGTGACGAGGCGTGAAGATGGAAAGGGTGCCGGCCTGCTTGGAGTGGAAACGGAAGGGGCGTTGATTGGGCCGAGTTTGGATGGAGAAGGCGCGCAGCGCGGACAGGAAGGGGCTATTGCTCTCTGGCACTTGGGCGCTGATGGAGGGTGAAGGTGTGGGTTAGCAGGAATTACGAGTTAGTAGCAGGCGGTAGTGGTAGCGCGATATGCACACTTGGATAGCGCGGGATCGCCTTGTTCCCGCCGCGACGTCAGCCTTAGCGAGAACAAGAGGACTGATATGGCTCGCAGCTGGATGCTGAGGTCGGCCAAGGGTGCCTTGTCCGCCGCCGATTCCATGACGCCAGAGCCAGAATCTCTGCTGGCTGGGCCCGATGGTGGGTTGCTAGTGAGTCACATCGCGCGCCCTCTACCAGCGCTGCCAAACCGGGTAGCTGAGACACTGTCGCTTCCCAAGTGACCAGATGAGGCCTCACCCTGGGCGGATGGTGGCCGCAGGACCGGGGTTGGTGGACCAGGGCCGACGCCTGTCGACGGTGGTGTAGTAATCCACATCCACCATGCCCCGATCTGCGAGCAGCACCAGCAGAGCCACGGCGAGCATAAGGCGGGTGTGAGAGGGCCCCCAAAGAGCCGCGCTGCGCAGTTGAGGGTATATTATGCTGCCGTGCCGCGCCCTGGTAGTCCAATAATTCTCCCGTCTTGCTGCAACTTGTCTTTGTCAGACGTATATCAGTCTACCCTACAGTAACCTACTACTACCTACATGAGCCCCACGACTGAACATCTGCCCCGGCCCGAGCTTCCTCAACCTCTGTACACCGGCCTACGTCACTGCATCTGCCCTCGTCGCCGACACAGCAGCCGTCGCCAGCTGCACGGCATTGCCTAGTTGGTTTTGCTTCTCCCGTTTGGACGCCGCCCCCGCCTCCGGTCTGCGATTCGCGATTCGCGTCAAACACGCCCATCCGCCAAAGTCGATAGCCGCTTGGCACTCAGGCTAGGAACACCTCTCTGACCGCCTTCCGGCTTTGGGCCCTCTCACACACCCTCGCCCTCGCTTCAGCTGCCTCAAAGCTGCCACTGTGAGGAGTGCTGCAGCCAGGTAGTCAAAAGACATCCTAAGCCGCACACCAGCGCGCTTTGTCCAAAGCACCACAGAGCGCCTAGCACCGACCAGACGACGACGGTGCCGGGAACATCCCACCAAGCTTCCTCCCCGCCATATACCCCGACCTCTGCTCCATATCCCGCCCACGCCTGCTATTTTACCCACCCAGAGATCGCGTCGCACCGACCAGACGTCCACCACCTGCTCTCTCACCTAAAGGCCACGACAAAGAGGCAAACCTGTCCCACCCAACGCCCTTGCAACATCTCCGCCATCATCACCATCACCATCACCACCATCACCACCACCGCAGTCCTCGACAACCAAAGTTTGCTGCCCACCCAACTGCAGCAGGTTACCGAACAGAGCCGACGACGACGACAACCTCACTCGAGGCTTACAAGACGGTCAAGACCCGACTTCTGATTCCTGCAGGTGCAATCAGCATTGCACCTTCTCCTGCATCGACAGGTGAGTCAACCCCCGGCTGCGCTTTCCTTCCTTCCTCCCCCCTCCTGCTTTCCCACTTCCACCACACCACACCACACCTCGCGTGAGCCGGGGCCGTGAGCCATAGCCCCAACGGCACTGCGGGACCGTGTGACGGTTTCGCTGCTTTGGTCCTCTGTACCACAGACCCCACAGCGCCGGCGTGCAGCACGGCTGTCGTCCACCGTCGCTCGCCTCGCGGGTTACCCACCTCCTGCCTGTGCGCCACACTCATGCAACCAGCCCTTCACCCGCTCAACACTTCAGTCTGGTGGACGGTGCGCTGACAAGACTCCCTCAGTACGTGCCGGCACCATCGCCGCAAACGCCCGCTGCATCCCACCTCCGAAGATAGGCCGCATCACCCTCCTCCCACTTTGGTCAAAATCCACCCCAAGGGATACTGTCTCGTACCCAGAGGTGAGCCCCCCATCTGCCACATCAAGCCCTCTCACATGCAAAGCACAGCACTGACGTTACCCTCCCAGACAAACACTAGCCTCCTCTCCGCACCAGTAGAGGCTTGCTAGCCACTATCAGGCTCACTATAGTCGCCTTTAGCTTGCTCGCACTGTCCTTGTGCTCACCAGATAGCAAGCGTCTATCAGGACCCTTATAGGGACACAGACCGTCTCGTGCTGCAATCATCCTGCAAGCCTACGAGTGCATTCCTTAGTCACTTGCTTGGGCCGACGACAGATCGTTTCAGATCCAACTGTTCGGCACCAGCATCGGCTTCCTAGCCTCACGCATCCACATTCCTGGGATACTGCAACCTACAGTAATGCCAAAGCCTAGTAAGTACGCCTCTTGTAACCTCCCCCCCCCACTCTGCACCGTCATGAGAACACCCCTTCAGCACACCAGTCTCTATATCAGACTCCGCATCCCTCTTTCCTTTTTTTCCCCACTCATCTTTCACCGTCATTTCAAACGTCATTTCATCATGTTCTATGAGACCATACTGACTGTCCCTCAAGCGGACGCTCTCTTCACTCCTCCCTCTTCCTATTCTCCTCAAAAGCCGATTGCAAGGCTGGACCTTGGCTTCGACTCTCCCTCTGACGACGTGCTAGACGCTGATATTTTCAACATGACTGGCACAGGATCACCACAACCATACATCAAAGAGGAGGTCGACGAAATGTCCTTCAACACCCGCTTCATGGCCCACAACAGCCTAGACATGGGCCATCAGTACACCAACGCCCAGTTCTCGGGCAATGAGAACGCAGGCAACATCAACCCCTCCGATCTCAACATGAGCGGGAGTATGATGGGTAACCACTTCGGCACCAACAGCTACATGCAGGGTGGAGCTGGTATTGCCGACGACGAGCTTGCTGAGTCACTGGGCCCCTTTGAGCAGCAGCCGAGCTTCGGTGGCTTCTCTCAGGAGCAGTCTGGCCAGCAAGACTACTACCACAGCCACACCAACAATGCTAGCATCGGTCAGGTCTACTCCAACACCCCAGACGACCTGCCCATTCACAGTCCATTTGTCCACCCCGGAAACTTTGACTTTAACCAGTACCAGTCAGGACCACAAAGAATGAGCTTCGCTGGTAGCATGCCGAGCGGCTCCATGCGCCAGCGTATCACCATGAGCAGGACTGCGTCGGACAACCGCGCTCCCATGTCGCCCAAAACACCTGCCATGGCAGGACTCCATCTTGGCACTCCAGACTCGGGTAACTTTACGACCCAGCCTATCAT
Organism: Pyrenophora tritici-repentis; assembly: GCF_003171515.1. NCBI lineage: Eukaryota > Fungi > Ascomycota > Dothideomycetes > Pleosporales > Pleosporaceae > Pyrenophora > Pyrenophora tritici-repentis. The sequence goes on from NC_089390.1 coordinate 211,382, forward strand.
GACCAACGTGCACAGACACCAAAAGAGCATGTCTGGTCAGTGGGAAGGCACTCCGGGGAGTGCTCACTCGTGGATTGACTCACCAACTGCATCCCCTCACACCGGCGGACTGCACCACCAACAAATCACCGACGTCCTGCACTCGGGCAAGCACAACTCGCTACCCGCAAAGGTCGACATCGGACAGAATGCCGATGCGAAGAAACGCAGACGTCGTGAGTCTCACAACTTGGTGGAGCGTCGCCGAAGGGATAATATCAACGAGCGCATCCATGACTTGTCTCGTCTCGTACCTCAGCACCGGCTCGAGGATGAGAAGATCCGCAAGCACATCAACAACAATGGTCCACTGTCACCAACCATGACTGCTGGTGGCATGTCACCGCCACAAGCAACATCACTCCTGGCTGGTGGCAATGGAAGACGAGCCGCTGGCAACATCACACAAGGACTGCCAATTGAAGAGAAGGACAAGGGGCCGAACAAAGGAGACATTCTCAACGGTGCCGTCAGCTGGACCCGTGATCTCATGTGGATGCTCGCCAAGAAGATTGAGGAATGCGACCAACTTGCTGAACGACTGCGAGAGGCGACCGGCCAAGAGTGGGCTTCTGAGCAGACTGAAGAGGAGAAGCGCATGAAGACCGAGATCCTCGATGCTCTCGACAAGAACGGACAAAGCTCTTTCCGCTACTCGCGCGGCCCAGGCTCAGGACTACGGGTGCCCAAGCATACCAATCTAGCCGGAGAACCACTCAATGGCGCCTCTCCCCAAAGCCTCAGTCCAGGCATGCAAAGCACTGGCAGCGGCTCTGGGTCAAACCAGCAACAATACTGGACCAGCCTGAAGGAGGAAGATGAGTACGGTATGGAGATGGGCTGATGCTCTCCAAATCGTCTCTTCTACTATTCTTTTCTGTCCATCGATTCCTTCTCTATGATACCCCGCGATACCCCGCACCCGTTCCTGCATCCTGCTCATGCATACGCTAGGACCTGACACAAAGAGGCTCAAAGGAGCTCGTCAGTCCGCCTCCAATCAAAGGTCGATTTCACATCGTCGCCTTTGTGCCCGCTCTACGCGTACCGTCTCTGCTGGACAAGGACGGAGAAGCTTTCTGCTTGCATCACAGCACTTCCCATCTCGTTGCATAATATGTCTCTACCCACCGTGGCACATCATCACCCCGGCTTCTAGCCTTATCTACCCCTACACGGCGGTCTCGCGCATCTGCCTTGGCACATGCGTGACTCTATCCAGTCTTGTCATTTCTTTCCTTCATCTCATTCTTACCACAAGTGGCATGTATGGCTTGTTTATGTACACAGTTTTGCACATCACCACTCTGGGTTTCCTAATATATGGTTTTTATGGAGGGTACACCGTTAGCATGGGTCGGCGCGTTCAGGTTTGGCGTTAAGACACTCGACGCTTGTGTCACTGGGGAGGATGAGCAGCGGTGTTCGGAGGACACCGCTATGGATACTACGGTCATTGGGCGATTTTGCTTTTTTCGCTATCTGCTTTTATCATGGGTGGGTTAACTCGGAATGTTTAGTTTTGGGCCTAGTTTTTCAATATCATTTATACACTATGAAGCATGTTCTTTGGTTGTGCCGTGGGTTGTACGTTTTGAGCCGCGCCTGCGCCCCTTGGCAACGCCGCAACGCTGTAGGCTGCCGTGGCCCTCATCAAGGCGGCCGCGTCAGCCGGGTTGAAGGACCATCTGTGCCGCCGCCTGCGCCCAGTGTGGAGATTGTTGCCTTGAATCCGTAATCGCTTTCATATGCCTGTTGTGTTCATACACACACTCTAGATTATTTCCCCCGGCTATCGCGCGTCACTATGTCTCAAAGCCTTGTCGTAAATACACAATGCCAACCATAGTTCACATGTAGGCGTTCGGGGAAAAAAGGAAACAAAGCAAAGTAAAGCAAAGCCACCTCGATAGCCTGGCAGGAGGAGGAGGAGGAGGCGTTCCTTCTTTCTTTCTTTCTTTCTTTTCTTCTTAGCTCACAGGGAAAGCGATCAAAGCCAGATTCAGGCGGGCGGGCGGGCGGGCGCTACACATTTTATTCGCATGTCGGATCGGATCGGGTTCCTTGATTGATTAGCGAATAATGTGGATGTGGATGGAGAGATCTGTGTGTAACGTTTTGCTGTGATCGGTGGTGGGGTTTGCTTGCTTGTTTACGGGAAATTTGAATGGCGGAGTTGTGGAGGGGAGGGGGAAGAAAAAAGGAAGGAAGGAGGACGGGAGGTTTGTGGGAGGCTTGTGAGTAGGTGCGTGGGTGCATGGGTGCATGGGAAGATGTGGAGATGTGGAGGGATGATACGGAAAAAGGAAGGGAAGGAGGGGATGAGGCGTCGTGTGTGGATTCTTTTTCTTTTTCTTTTGTGCGGAGAGTTGATGAGGAGGGGAGGGGAGTTGAATGTGGAGATTGGTTCGGTTTATTTTGTGTAGTGTCTTGTGGTTGTTTTGTTACTGGAGTCTGGATAGTTGACTTGATTAATTGTGATGGTACCCAGGCAATGAAAGACAAGACCATAGAGTCACAGGCTTAAACGTCTATCAAAGAGAACACTATATCAAGTACGGTAAGTCTACTTCAACCAAACCAATCTTCATGCCCGTGTCGACATGAATATTCCCCAGAATCATAAACTACTTCAACTCCTTCCTCTACATCCCCACCCTACTAAGTAAAGTAATCCTCTCCCCAAACCCCCCGTCTAAACAATCCCAAGCCCAAACTCCGGTCCACGGAATGCGCGCGTGCCTGCAACATCTGCATCCGCATCCGCATCCGCATCTGCATCTTACTGTACACATCCGCCAGCGATCTACCGTCTTTGCATCAAACCAGACCGATCTGCGTCCGCACAGCACACGCATACACGCCTGCTACAACATGCCGCACGCACACAGAAAGAAAAGCAGCAGCACGTCACCATGTCATGCACATGTCGTGACTATGCCCTCTCTAAGTAAGCCCACGACATCCATCTCGCCTACCCCTACCCCTACACACGCAACGCACGCAACATACTGCGGTGGAAAGTCGCGCAACAGATATCGTATATCTTAAGCCCTTGTGATGGGATCCACGACAGCAAGGATGATTGGGCAGGAGGATCGGGGGAGAAAATGGATATAGGCTGGAAAGGGGTTAGTTGACGTATGTTGTGGAAGGCTGGGTGGCTGGTGATTGGATTGGTGTGCGCTGGTGTTGTACGGGAGTGGATTGGATGGGGAGGGTTGATTGATGGATGGGGGAGGGAAGGGGGAAAAGAGGGTTATATGAGAGTTTGGTAAGATGATGGTGGTGGATGTAATGGTGTATTCAAGTCAGGAGACGGAAGAAGGTTTGAGGGTAGGATGAGGGATAGTATGAGATGAGATGAGATGAGAAGAAGCATACCATAAACATAGACATAGAGTAATACATTTTTCTTCAAACAAACAATACAAACCCATCACAGCCCATCTCTAAATTCTCCTCGAGCTCCGCCACATCCGCCTTCCATCACCAGCATCCATACTGTCTCAACGCCCACCATCCACCCGCCCTGCCGTGCTCACACCTCCCATCTCGCATAGAGGCGAAGAAACACACACACGCCAAGCAGAAGGGACCTAGCATCTAACAGCCCCCAATATCAACGTTTAGTTAAAACTAGCCGGCACACTGTCCAACTACAGCTACGAGCAGAGCGGCTGTACGACTGTTACACGCACCGATCTGCACGGCAGGTTGCTAGATGGCAGTGTGCGGTGCGTGCGCTTGTGTGTAATGTGTATGTGGGTGTGAGCTTTCTTTGGGTTACGTCCGGAAGGGGAGGAGCATGACTTGCGTGTCTGGTGTGTGACGGAACGTAGTTGGCAACACGGCACACAAAGGGAAACGAAACGAGCGGCCTTGAGGCAACGCGACACAAAGACCAAAACTAGCAGTAGTGTAGAGGCGATGTGGGGGGATCGAACTTGTACGAGCTTACTGTTGAGGAAGTGGCTGTGCGTATATCAAAAGTATCTTATTGAGACTTTTTTTTTGGTCTCCATGTCCCGTGTCTTTTGTACAGGCGACAGTATCAAGGTCCTACAGAGGGACCTAAAACTACTTGTGGCTCGGATGTGTGTGATTCTGCAGTGTCACGTACAACTGGCCTCGGCAATGAAAGCTGCTGTGGCGTGTTCGCCTTGTGTAACGGTTCTGCCCCAGTTGTCTACAGCATCTGTCAAGCTGTCTGTCATCTGTAGTGTCTTTCCCTGTTCAAGCTCGACGTCCAACCCTCCCTTTCGATCAAGATATCAGCCTCATCTGTTCCATCGCTTTGCCCTTGCCCCAGCCCCCCATGTCTCGTATCATACGTCATCTGGCAGACATACAAGGCGTCATGCCGCCAATGTAACCTGTCACTTGGACAGTCGGTCAGTATTCCTGCAAGGCGCATATTGTGGGCTTGGGGCGATTGACCGATTACGACTGCGGCGCGCAGACATGGCATTTGTCAATGTCGGTGTGGGTCGCTAATTCGGATGCTGCCGAACCGCTAACCAGGAAACGTAGGCGCATGCATTCCAGTCGTATCAGGAACGACCATCTAAGCTCCGTCGGGCTTATCGTGACCCTGTCGTGGCTGCGATGGCTGCGATGAGGTTGCAATGGCAGGACCGCGGCCGTCGGCGTCCTCTCCAAAGCCTAGATTCTTGAAAGAATCAGGCGCCATGAGATTCCTGTTGGCACAAAAAAGCGGTCAGTGAGACTTCTTGCCTGATGGCTATTTCGGGCGGCAAAACGCAGATATGCCGTGCTGAACCCTACTCGGCTCAAGCCTGGGTACACAAAGGAGGCTGGAAAGATAGCGATTCGACAGCTCCAATGGTTTCAGATCTGTCAAGATCTGAGGAATGAGACGTGCGGCATCTTCCCCTCCCTTTCCCCCTTGCTGTCAAGAATAATTCCAAATACCCGGTTCAAACTTTGACAGGTTGGTATCACAAGACGCTTTCTTCTCCCTTGGTTGCGCTATGAAGTGACCCGTAAAAAGAAGCATTGCGGTATGCATGGTAGGGCAAGTGTGCCGCTTTGGGACAAGGCAAGGGCGCTTCAAACGTACCGATCCATACGGCAGGCCAAGTACGACTTGGAGAGGTCGCGGCATTCGGGGTCGTTGCTACCACGGTGGGATTTTATGCATCGCAGATAGTTCAGCATGATGCTCTTGCATTCGCCTGGAATGCAATGTCAGTCCATGAGGGTGGGGGGGGAAGTGGTGACGGATGTGGAAGTCGGTAGTCGAATGCGATTGGCGGTGTGAAGGAGGGTGGGATTGACCATACCGTCATGATCGAGAGGAAAGGAACCGCGCTCGGGACTGCAATCTGATTAGTGAACGTGTGGTAGAGGCGAGCGCAAGAGAGCAGATGTCTTGATTAAGCCACCCTACTCCGAATGTCTTGTGATGCGCCCGGCGCATTGGGGCGTCTTACGGATTTGGCTTATAGACTTTTTGCCCAAGCCCAGCACCTCCGAAATTACTCATGATAGGTACGGTGTTTGTATGACGATAGGTTCGCGATGTGTTGCGAGTCGGCGGATTAATTGGAGCGAATCTTTTGGTGGAGTGAGCTGGGGAAACTTGGCGAGCGCGCTAACTGACGTAGTTATCGTCTGTGCTGTGCGGCTCTACTGACTTAGCGTTCATCCCTGCATCATCGGCATGACGTGCATTGTGCAGTAAAGATGTGGACTCGAACACCGACCCAGAAAACAAAAGGATAAGTGAACAAGTACATGGCAGATAGATTGGAGATGGGCATTGATGAATCGATTACTTCTGCGGGACATAGCCTCTCAAATATAGATTCTTCGTAATCCGCGACTGATCCCTCCATACCGTTCCAAAACTTCATGTTGCGTAGCATCTCGAATACATGTGGCGATAGAGTCAGCACCCGGTATACAAAAGCTACGGTAGACATCAGATACGCCTGTTAGGGATAGAATAGCGGGGGCTGCTTACGATGTCGCTAATGAGTATTTCATGTTACATAAATGCAACTAAAACCTATGGATGAACGGACAGGTGTTTAACAGAACCGAAGAGACGAAAGGCAGCGAAAAAGCTCCAAGTTCGACATAATCAGATACAGCGAGGAGGCATCACAAGACCTTCAATATCAAAACCTGCAGCACACTCCCTCCCCCATCACCATCCATCCAACCACTCACCCACTAATACGTCCCCGGAAACACCCCCACCCTCCCCCCATCACTCAACTGCACCGCCCCATTAACATACGCGCCTCCTTTCCCCACCAAAAACAGCACCATCCCGCCTACATCATTGAACCCGCCCATCCTCCCCTGCGGCAACTGACCCGTCCCAAACACCGCATTATTCCCAACCGTCATCTCACTCGGATAAGGACCCGGACAAACGATATTACTCCTAACACCCCATTCAGCCAGAAACGTGCTCATCATCTTGCCCAGGTGCATGGCGGCGCATTTGGTCGCGCTGTACGCCAGACCAGCGGAGATCCAGCGGTTGAACGATGCGACGGACGCGATGGTAATGATGTGAGCCATGCGGTCATCGTCGGGAGTGATGTCGTGGGCTGAAAGCTGTGAAGTGTCGCGTGCGCGGGGAGTGCCTGTGGTAGCGGGGACTTTGCCGGGAGCCCAGCCGCGACGGGTATTTGCTGCTTCGAGTAAAGGGAGAAAAGTGGCGGAGACGCCGATGACGGATTGTGTGTTTATTGCTAGTGCTGCGGACCAGGTGTCCCAGCCGAGTAGCATGGAGGCCGAGAGCTCGTGGATGTTTGTTGCGGCGTAGATTTCTTTGCTGTTCTTGGGGCCGAGCACGCCGGCGTTGTTGATGAGGACATCGATGTAGCCTGTTTCTTTTTCTATGAATGAGGCGGCGGCTTGGATCGAGGAGAGCGAGGTTACGTCGCAGACTATTTCTTTGACGGACGTTGGGTTTTGAGCGTCCGAGGGGACCGAGGATTGGAGTTTCTCGACGGCATTGAGGAGGACGTCGTGGCGGCGGCCGAGGATGTATATCTTTGCCGCGCCATTTTGGTAGAAGGTAGAGGCAATGGCGAGACCCAGACCTGTTGGTGGTGGTGAGCTTTTTGTTTACATACAAACATTCAAGCTCACGCCCCAGCCGCGGGGCATGGAGGGGTAGTTAGTAGCTCCAAGCTTGATCGTCGAACGTACCACTGCCTCCGCCAGTTATTACTACAACCAGGCCTTTTGCCGAGAAGAGATCGTTTGGTCTGATCGGCGCTGTAACATCCATGATGATAGATTCGGTGCAAGTATGGTGGTAGAATTCCAACTCTTTGGACGACAACAGCTTGGACGGAAAAACGTACACCTCGGTGTTCTGCTACGCCGAATTCGAGCGATATGACTGCGTCACGGACGGGACGGGGACCGCGGTAAATGGACGAGGAAGTGTGGAATTGGTAAACAACGGGTATCATATATGCAGGGGTCCCAACGACGAGCGACTTCTTCTTCCACAGATCATCCTCCACCAACGGCTCCTATGATTTTCAGTCCCTGGTTGTCCGCCGAGTAGGCCAGTGTATATCGGCACGGGTGCCATGCGACATGCGCCGCTGGTGTTGCAACATCGAAACTGCACACAATCTCACCAGTCTCCACGTGCGCAATGCGAATCTTCTTTTCTTCCTTGTCGTCAGAGCCGGCCGTGATGTAGCTTCCGTCAAAGGAGAAGTCGACGGTCTTAACGAGACCTCCAGTCAACTCCAGCGTCCGCACGCACATCCACTCCTGTGTGTCCCAAATCGAAACGAGCGCGTCGCCTCCTCCAGCTGCCAGGTATTCGCCGCTCGGTGACATGGATACAGCGTAACATGCCGACGTGTGGGCATTTAGTGTAAGCGCATTCTCAAGCGAGGGATATTGGAGCACTCTGACGCTCCCGTCGCCGGCCGTCGAGTAGAGATGGCTACCTGACCAGTCAAACACGCACTGGTTCGTCTGTAGTGGTTGGCGCTGTGCAGAGACGACGCTGAGCGATGCTCGGTCTATTCTGGCTAGGATGTTATCCTGAAAAGTCAATATCTCTCTCTTAGAACTTTATGGGTGTGGTCGACTCACCTTTCTTCCCGCAACAATCTCGCTGCCATCTGGTGTCCAAGCCAGTGTAAACGGCACCTCGCCCACCTCGACGCCGCCCACACTAGCCTTTGTCCGTATATCCCAGAATCTCACCATGCCGTCGGTGCCGCAGCTGGCCAGTTCATTCTCATTAATCGGGTGGAATGCGACGCGCTCGAGACTGCTCCCAGCGCTTGCGCCAGGCGTACGCAGCTCAGTCGAGTTCTTTACATTGGTCTTCTCGGGGTTCCAAATCCGCAGCGTCTTATCTGCCGCGCCCGTTGCGATGAATGTGCCCGACGCGTTCCACGATATGGAGCGGATGTAGTGTGACGATGAGACCGAGGCCGGGCGCAAGCTGTCCTGGTATACCGACGTTTTAAAGTCCAGGAACCTCTTTGCGAAGCTTTCCTTTTTGATAGAACCGACGCGGACAGGAGGCGCCATGGCGATCGAGTAGTGATTTATTCGGATAGCAGATGTATAGTGGAGGTAGCAAGACGAAGGTGAATGTAATGCGATACTTTGTTCTGAGCTCAAGAGCTTAGGTATGATGGCACGGGCCGTGCTCACCCGGCCCGAAACCTGCACCTTCACCATTCAACCCTGCGCGTACCTGCATCAAATAATTAGGCTTGACATGGGTGACATCTTGTCTTTATTTGTAATTACTCTTTGTATCATGGTGGAAAGCACAACTTCTCAATATAACACCAACCGTCATATGCGCTTACTGCTTCTTGCTCTCCGCTCCCTCCTTCTGCATGCCCTCACATCCTACCAAGTTGCCCGCCTTCTCTTCGATACCACCCATGCCCTGCTGGCTAGGGTCACGGTTTGCCGATGCCGCCTTCATCGCATCCACAGCTTGCTCCTTGTCTTGTACGCCTGATGACTTCCACGGCTCGCTGCCAGTTACATTGCCAATCGTCTCCTACAAGAACATTAGTATCCATCTTCCAGTGCAGCAAGCACATTCTAGTAACGTTATAGCACGTCTTGTACTTACCTCAGCAGCGCCCTTGACGTACTGGGCGTGACTGGCGACGAGGCCGGGCTGGTTTGGTGCTCCGGACATGATGTGAAGTGTTTAGATATTTCGTAGAAAGGTTGTTTATGCAAAGGATTGAATGAGGCTTGCAAGATTGTAAGGTAGATGAAAGCTGAGTTTTGCTACTCGAGCGTTTGGCTACTTTATGGTACGGCGACATCTAATGACGTCACAAACACCACATGACATCGAGACGCGCCCACGCGTAGGTAAGCGTTAGACCCTTTCGATGACATACCTAGTTTCAGTGAGACATCCAAGCTTTTCTCCTACATTATCGTCGTATTGAAGAGTATGGACACACTACCTCGCCTTCACCATCGTCCAGTGTGAACAGCAATCCAGACTTGACACAGCTGAATGCTAGTAACTGGCTTAGAGATAGATAGGCAGTTATGTTCAGTACCATAGGCCACAAAGATCACCATACCTCTATACCACTAAAAGACAGCGACACTTGCTCATTCAGGCAAGTGGTAATGATATGCTGAGCCTCGGCAAATTACCACCACTAATCCACAATCATATCCCTAACTTACAAATCAACAGAAAAAAACTCCATGACTAATTAATCTAGCAGTATTGCGTGCTCAAGGTCTCCTTTTCTTCTATTATAAAAAAGCCAAATCCGCCCCAATCTCCTCCATATACAACCCCTCAAAACACCATCCAAAATGCCATCCCCAGCCTACAACCACGGCGTCCCACACCTCCCCTACTACACCCCCTAAACACCTCACCAGCCCCGGCACCCCCACCCCCCAACACGCCCCAAAATGCAATCCCCACGCTCTTCACCCCCCTAACCATCCGCGGCACCACCCTCCGCAACCGCATCATCGTAGCCCCCATGTGCCAATACAGCACCGCCTCCTCTGGCCCCACAACCGGCGCTTTAACAGACTACCACATCGCCACGCTCGGCCACTACGCACTCAAAGGCGCCGCCCTCATCTTCATCGAAGCAACCGGCGTCCAAGCAAACGGGCGTATCTCGCCGAATTGCCCAGGGCTCTGGACAGATGCCCAGATCCCCGCGTTGGCGCGCATCGCAGACTTTGTCAAGAGCCAGGGCGCGCTATGTGGAATTCAACTTGCACATGCGGGACGCAAGGCGAGTACGTGTGCGCCGTGGGTAGCAGGGGCGACGAAGACGCAGGGCGGGAAGAGGAAGGTTAGCATGAAAGCTGATGAGAGGGCGGACGGGTGGCCGTCCGACGTTGTAGGGCCGATGGGAGGGCAAGAGTGGGCGTGGGATGGACGGGCGGCCGAGGACGAAGAAAGCGGGTATTGGGCACCTCGAGCGCTGACTCTAGGAGAGATTGAAGAGTTGGTGAGGGATTGGGCGGCTGCTGCACAGAGGGCTGTGAGGGCTGGTGTTGATGTTATTGAGATTCATGCTGCGCATGGGTATTTGTTACATCAGTTTCTCAGCCCTGTGTCGAATCAGCGGACGGATCGGTATGGCGGGTCATTTGAGAATAGAGTCAGGCTTCTCGTGGAGATTATCACGGCGATACGTGGGGTTATTCCAGAGGGTATGCCGTTGTATTTGCGGATTAGCTCCACGGATTGGATGGAGGAGACGGATCAGGGGAAGAAGTTTGGCTCGTGGGATGTAGAGAGTTCGATTCGTTTGGCCAAGATGCTGCCGGGTTTGGGTGTGGATTTGCTGGATGTGAGCAGTGGTGGTAATCATCCTGACCAGCGGATCAACATGTTTGATTCAAAGGACTACCAGATCAAGATTGCGGCACAGATTCGTAATGCTATCAAGCAGGACAATCAGAGCTTGTTCATTGGGGCCGTGGGTCTCATTACGGAGGCTGAGCAGGCGCGGAATATCGTTCAAGAGGATGGTGCGCCGGCCCCTAAGACTGGCAATACGGAGCTCGCAAAGGAAGCTGAGGCTGCGGTCAAGGTTACAGAGGGCAAGGAACCGATGGCTGACGTGGTTTTGGTTGCAAGGCAGTTTATGAGGGAGCCTGAGTGGGTGCTCAAGGTGGCATGGCAGCTAGGTCTTGATGTTGCGTGGCCAAATCAGTTTTTGAGAGTCAGGTTTCCGAAGTTGTAGATGGCTTCTCTGAGGAACAGGCTACATTAGTAGAAGTGCAGAGAAATGGTCATCACTATAACCAGTCTGCTTTCTAAGAATACTTCTACACTATATGATTAGCGTACATCATCTCACATCATACATTAGTAATCAAGATTAAGCTGCAGCAAGTCGAACACGAACGACCTTCTCCCTCATCATTGCGTGACTAGAAGACCTTAGGATATGCTGTAGTACTACGTCAGGGAAGAAGTTTTCTTTGAAAACACCCGGGTATTATAAAATACTTGATATACAGTGTATAGAGGCTATTGTGGTTACTAAACATGCCTATTAGGTGATAATACGCGTGTTTGGCGACTATGTGGCCTTTGTATACTAGTATGTTGAGTACTTTATGTGAAGGAGAGAAGGCAGCCGGTTTCAAGCAGGCCTCGACTCCTCAACGGAAAAAACCACAGCAGTAAGCGTATACTTTTTCTCTTGGCGTACTCCTGCAGAGGCTGGCTTGCTACGAAAAGATAGTGATGTCTCTAGGCTATTCAAGCCACAAATCAAACCCACACCGGATCCTCCACCCTACGAAAACACGCCACAAACTTCAACCCCTTATTCCTCTCCACCTTCTTCCCCTCCTCCGTCTCCACCCTCATCGCCCTAACACACTCATCCATCCCCTCTCCCCCTTCCCCTCCCCTCCTCAAACCGCCTCTCCACCCGTTCAAAACTCGGATGCCTTTCAAAATGCTCCTTCATCCACTCATGCAAATCCTGCACATCAGTAATCGTATATACTACCCCGCCCGGTCTCAGCACATACGCATACTCCGAGTTGAGCGTGTACGACACGATGCGGGCTTTATGCTTGCGCTGTTTGAAGTGCGGGTCTGGGAAGCAGAGGAAGATTTTGCTAAGTTGGTTTTTTTGGAAGAAGTTGGGTAGGAATTTCATCGTGTTGGCGCGGATGCAGGAGGCGTTTTGGAAGGCATGCGTTGTGGCGGCGTTTTGCACGCGGAGGGCGCGGATTTTGTCTTGCACGTACTCTGTTACTGAGGTGCGGATTTCCATGCCTGGGGGATGGAGTTAGTTGATGGGGGATTGGGGATTGGGTGGATGTCGTGCAGGGACGCACCGAGGATTAATGTATCTGGGAACTTGGGGGCCAGTGCGAAGAGTAGCCCACCGAATCCACATCCTATATCTGCAATCTCGACATTCTTTGAGATGGCTTTCATGTCCCGTTGCTCTTCCTCATTCACGTCATGTGACTCATTCTGTGCATCGCCAGACTCTTGCTTCGGATGCTTGGCGTACATTGGGTATAGACTGGCCCAGTCCATGTCGGCGGGACTCCTTGGGCTGCTTCATTTTCAGTAACGCCCTATGATATAAAGTGACAGCACCCTACTATGTGAGAGAGTGATCCGAAAAGGGATTAGCATGGGCGCGCTGTCTGTAGAATTTCTTCTTTGGTAGTGCCGCATTTTGGTCATCCGTTTGTAACGACTTCTTGTACTCTTCGCGCCTTGTGCGCTTTGCGGGTTCGCCGGGCATGGTGACTTTAATACGTTTATACGTGTGCAACAAGGTTGAGAAGCAAAATTCAGAGTCAAGGGTCCGGGAGATGCAGGCGCTGAGGTAATAGTAGTTTGGGTATCACGAAGCGAGGCTGATGTGGATCAAGCTTTTTCGCTAGCTCCAGGGTCGCGGTCCACGAGATGTGGAGGAGCACAGCCAGCCGTCGCGCAACGATGCACACATGCAAAATACGAGTCACGAAATGACGTAATAACCTAATCTCTCTGGAGCCTTACTCCAGCTATTCCTACAGCCTTGCCGCACGCTGTATTTGGAAGAATATATGATACGAATATGTCGATCCCTAGTTGCGCCCAAATGCTAAGTCCATATAGTATGCCAAATCGTGCAATCATCAATATTATCGAAACTCCATGGCGCCCTGGCACCCAAAGTCCTGGACGTGTTCTAGCTCGAGCTTCTGGAATCTGAACCCACGTTAGCATAATATGTCATCCATGGCAGAGGCTGAACTTACTTCTCGCTCTTAGCATGAAAGTAGATGCCTTCAATCCCACCAGAGATCTGGTTGAAACAGATGTAGTAAAAGCCCTCAAAGCTTGCACCGCTGATTGTGCGAACTCGATGGTCTGGCACTAGAAAATATTCTTTCCAACGCATGAAGAGATGTTCCTTCTGCATCCAGTCCTTGGTCACCAACTCTGGACGTGACGAGTATTTCGACAGAGGCTTGTAAGCAGGGAATCTGGCCCAATGTTGCCGGTCGACCTTTTCATTGGAGCCCCATTCCGGATGTTGTGTAATGAAGGTGTATTTGCTTCCGATAATTTCGCCCTCAAAATATGTCGTCAGGCTTGGGTGGTCTTCAGTCAATCCTGTTACGTTGTTAGTCTACCGCTCAACGAGTCTATCGCGAACAAGCGTACGCACCCTTAATTCGCAGAAATCCACACATGAAGGATTCGCGCATGTCTACATTCTTTATCTCCACCTCTACTTCGTACTTTTGGCGGTCCGAGGTTTGCGTACCCACAAAGCGACTTCCGGGTCGAAGGAGGGACGAAGATGAATTTGGCAAGAACTAGATTACTGTCAACAAAACAACGTGGCGCGAGTCTATAACATAAGCGTCGCAATAACGTACCCTATGCGCTGGGAAGGGTGACGATAGATGATGGGCAAGGAGCGAAACTGGAGCGGTCGCGGTGAGCGGCGAGGCCTGGGATGTGCGCTGCTCGTCGGTACCATCATCTGTCGCAGTCATAGGCGTAGGAATATCTCTGTTTGGCGTTTCTATATCGGCACCCGAGGGTTTGATGTGGCTATCGGCGGGCATCTGCGTGTGTTCCGGGCAGTCTTGGGGCGGTGGAGTTGGCAGCTGCGTAGGGACATCGGGCACATGAGTGGCATTGCTGTCGTGACTGGAATGCCGCAGCTCATTCAATGCGCGTCCATCACCGGTGCGCGACTCATCTGGAGGGCAAGTTGTACGGCCATTCATGTCCTCGTGCTCCACAGGCGAGACCATCGCATCATCGGGCGTCGGCATTGTCGGTGGGTCGGTGTGGGGAAATCACCAGGAAGGTGCGGGTTGATTACACATGGGACGAAACAAAAGACAAAAGGGACAGTTACAATCAGAGTCAAGGGTTCAAAAGTCGTGGCGATAAGAGGCATGCATGTTGGAAGGATGGTTTGGACTCGGCGGCGGTGTCGAGGCCTTGAGTGGGTCGCTGAGGGCTGCACTTACGCGGGGAAAGGCGCTAGCCTCACGTGGTATGACACGGGGGGACTGACAGATGAGAGGCTTATGGCCAACATGCTTTCACTGGCTGCTTGACCCGAACTGGTATGGGCACATTAATAGATTACGGGACATGTCCTATCTTCCATGGTGTATCCTCGATTGGTTGAGAGGTCAAACCCTTGTTGCTGGCTTCTTTTGATTAAAACGCTCTGATGCCCGCTTATGCATTTAGCACATGGACGTTCGGACGCCACCGGCGCTTTGATAAATGGAGTGGCATTTGCCGTAGGAAGAAACCCGTTGCTCTAGTTAGACTCCGGACGCCGTGCTTTCTACTGCGGAGGTACCATGGTACTGTAACTGACGCTCTTTGGTCAAAGTAGTTTTCCCGTATGGCGCCACTTTCGGTCATGGTTGATTTAGATTGGCTTGATCTGGACTATAATAAGTATGATGAACATGGCATTTTTGAAACGTGCACTTGCCTTGAAGTGAAGTGAGATTAGGGAAAAGACCAAAGCCTTCAGGTCCTGGACGAGATAGTAGAAAACTCGAAGGCCTTCTGGGTCCGCTGAGTCGGATACGTCTTGTAGAGAGCCGATCTTAGCAGTCTGGTTCTGTTAGTACGCGTCAGGTTACGACGTGACGAAAAGTCTACCTCAAAGGAGATGTGCTCGCTGCCCAACCGGATCTCAAGCTCCTGACGACCGTCCTTGTTCTTCTGTGGCCATTTGGTGTCGTCTTCCCTAGAACGGGTTAGCAGATAGCTGCAGACATTCGTAGTTGGAGACATACTTGAGAATCTCGCTCTCCTTGACAATGCGCTTGATCTCAGCTACCAAAACGTCGCTGACACACACTGAATCAGTCAGTAGGGCGCAACGGCACGGGAAGAAACTTCCTACTCTCTTTTCGGATGAGGGAGTCGTTGCGGTAGTTGGAGTTGTTTGCATAACGAGCAGACGCGCTGCGGCCATCTCCCAAAACACGAAAGTCGAACTCTACTCTAGAGTCAGATACACTAGCTATAATCACAATTTCAATGTGACTGACCCAAGAACTCGTGTCCGAAGCGCCCTTGGTGGCCGGAGCTGCCTTCTGGTCAGTAACGAGCACGTGCTGGAGGCAAGTATGTCTTCATACTAGTATCGCAGATAAAATGGTTCGTTGGTATTCATGGCGAAGAATGTGTGTCGGCTATCTTCGCGACGTAATGTCGTAGTAGAGCGATGTTTGAGCAGGCGTGGATAGTGTCGATGTTCAGGCGGCCGTGAGTTCACGATCTTCGGCGGTAGACCCCTGCAGGCTTAGCGAGAGCTGGTCCTGGGCAGGGCCATTTCTCGAGCAGACACCTGGACGTAAACACGGTCAAGTCAGCGCTCCACCACTAAAGCAAAGAAGCCACCTCTCCGCCTAGGGCTCCCGTGTCCCATTTCTCCAATTTCCGCCGGGCTGCCACTGTACCCAAGCGCAAAACCCTTGCAACCGCCCATCTCGGTCACTACACGTAGCATCCCACTTATTCTGGACACGACGGGCATTGAGGGCTCCCGGCCGTCGCGCGACCCACGCCATTGCCGCTGGATATAAAATAGTCCGAGGAAGTTGTACACAAGACCTAGACGGCCAACATGGCGACTTTCCTTGAGAACTCGTACAGTCTGGTACGAACACCTGGCAGTGTTGAGAGCTGTAGGAAGCTGACGGGGAGCAACAGGTGCACCAGGACAATGCGGCCGATGTACCAGCACAGAATGACTTGAAGAATGCTCTGGAGAAGGGTAGCGATGAGCAAAAGATTGAGACCATGGTGCGCTCCAGCAATTGCAACTGCCCCGCCTTGATGCCAGTGGACATCTGACAGCTTTACAGAAGAAGATTCTCTCCATTATGCTCAATGGCGACCCTCAGACTGGCCTGCTCATGCATATTATCCGATTTGTCATGCCCAGCAAGTCCAAGCCGTTGAAGAAGCTCATGTACTTCTTCTTCGAGGTATGCCCCAAGCACGACTCCCAGGGCAAGCTGCGCCAGGAGTGGATATTGGTCTGGTAGGTACAGACATGCTAGGAATGAGCATGTACACTAACATTACTAGTAATGCGATTCGTTTCGACTTACAAGCGCCCAATGAATACGTTCGAGGAAATACACTGCGCTTCGTGTATGTCATCCAGAACCACCATCTAGGCATCACTGACAATCGAACAGCACCAAACTTCGAGATGCAGAGCTTGTAGAACCATTACTACGTATGTTTCTCTAATCACACTTCCAAGACCATCCTGACACTCGCAGAACCGGTGCGCCAGTGCCTCACACACCGACACGCATACGTCCGAAAGAACGCAACCTTTGCTATCGCATCCATCTTCACACATCTCCCCGAGCTTATGCCAGATGCGCCCGATCTTTTGGTGTCATTCCTGGACGACGAAAACGATCCAACATGCAAGCGCAACGCATTCGCCGCCCTCGTCTCCGTGAGCCACGAAAAGGCCCTCGAATACCTGAGCACCGTTTTCGATGCTATACCCAACCACGAAGAGCTTTTGCTCCTCGCCGAACTGGAGTTCATCCGCAAGGACGCTATCGTGAATCCCTCAAACAAAGCACGATACCTCCGCCTCATCTTCGACCTCCTCGAATCGCAAGTGTCCACCGTCATCTATGAAGCCGCTCATGCCCTCACTACCCTCACAAGTAACCCAGTCGCAGTCAAGGCCGCTGCAGGAAAGTTTGTGGAATTGGCCATCAAGGAGCCGGATAACAATGTCAAGCTGATAGTTCTGGAGCGGGTTGACCAACTACGGCATAAGAATGAGGGCGTCTTGGACGATTTGACAATGGAGATTCTTCGTGTTCTGTCGAGTACCGACTTGGATGTACGCAAGAAGTCGCTCGGCATTGCAATGGAAATGATCTCCAGCAGGAATGTTGAAGAAGTTGTTCTGCTCCTCAAGAAGGAGCTGATGAAGACGGTAGACGAACAGTACGAGAAGAACCCCGAATACAGGTCGCTGCTCATCTCGTCGATACACTCTGCCGCCATCAAGTTCCCTGAAGTCGCCGCGAGTGTTGTTGGGTCGCTCATGGACTTCATCTCTGATGTCAGCAGTAACGCATCTGCAGTCGACGTCATTTCCTTCGTCAAGGAGGTAGTAGAGCGCTTCCCCGATCTCCGAGCCTCCATTATTGAGCGACTGGTTTCGACTCTCGGTGAGGTGCGCGCTGGAAAGGTTTACCGTGGAGTACTCTGGATCATCGGAGAGTTTTCGCTAGAGGCCAAGGACATTCGGGACGCATGGAAGGGCATCCGATCATCACTAGGCGAGATCCCGATACTCGCCTCTGAGCAAAGGTTGCTTGACGAAGCTTCGGAAGGCAAGGACCCGGCTGAGCAAGTGAACGGACACGCAAAGGCAGCAGCTCCCACTGGATCGCGTAAAGTTCTCGCCGACGGTACCTATGCAACCGAAAGCGCCCTCACATCGTCTGCTGCCGCCAAAGCGAAACTGGAAGCAGTCAAGAACTCGCAGAAGCCCCCACTACGACAACTTCTTCTCGATGGCGACTACTACCTTGCGACAGTCCTATCCAGCACCCTGACAAAGCTCGTTATGCGACACGGAGAGATCTCACAGGATGCTGCGCGTACGAATGCTCTTCGTGCCGAGGCAATGCTTATCATGATTTCCATCATCCGTGTTGGCCAGTCGCAGTTCGTCAAGACATTTATTGATGAAGACTCTGTTGACCGTATCATGTCTTGTGTCCGATCGCTGTCCGAGTTTTCGCAGAGAAAGGAGCTCGAGACTGTCTTCCTGGAGGACACGCGAAAGTCTTTCCGGACCATGGTTCAGACGGAAGAGAAGAAGCGGGCGGCCAAGGAAGCATCCGAGAGGGCGAAGTCAGCTGTCAATGTTGATGACTCGTTCAACATCCGCCAATTGAAGAAGAAGGATTCAGACGGCAGTGACGAGATTGAGCAAGATCTGGAACGAGCTACTGGAGGCGACACGGCAACTGAAGATCTCACATCCAAGCTGAGCCGCGTGGTACAGCTGACGGGATTCTCGGATTCAGTATACGCCGAAGCTTACGTCAAAGTATGTTGTTCTCTCTTCCGTCCCGTGCGTGACTAACTTGCTAGGTCCACCAATTCGACATTGTACTTGACGTGCTTCTCGTGAACCAGACAACAGAGACATTACAAAATCTCACGATTGAGTTTGCTACTCTTGGTGATCTCAAGGTAGTAGAGCGCCCTTCGACACAAAACGTTGGCCCCCATGATTTCATCAACATTCAAGCCACGATCAAGGGTAGGTATCTTTTGTAATCACATGTCAGCTCAGTAAGCTAACTTTTGCAGTCTCATCAACCGACACTGGTGTCATTTTTGGTAACATCATTTACGAAGGGTAAGCATCTCGTATCAAGAGTCTGAACTTGACTAACAAAAAGTAGTGAAAAGGGTGTTGACTCGAATGTTGTCATCCTCAACGACGTCCATGTTGACATCATGGACTACATCAAGCCGGCACAGTGCACAGAGACGCAGTTCCGAACAATGTGGACCGAGTTTGAATGGGAGAACAAGGTCAACATCAACTCAAAGGCCAAGACGCTGCGCGAGTTCTTGAAGCAGCTCATGGCATGTACAAACATGAGCTGCTTGACTCCAGAAGCGTCGATGAAGGGCGACTGCCAGTTCTTGTCGGCGAACTTGTATGCTAGAAGTGTTTTCGGTAAGCGCCACATGTCTCCATGAGTTTGCACCACTAACAAGGACTAGGTGAGGATGCCCTTGCCAATTTGAGCATAGAAAAGGAAGGAGACAACGGGCCAATCACAGGTTTCGTGCGTATACGAAGTCGCTCGCAAGGCCTAGCACTTAGTTTGGGGTCATTGAAGGGCCTGAACAAGGTCGGAGTAGCATGATTTTGTGGTTGATGGCACGATATAGACGGGGAAGCAGTGGACAGGTATCCACGGGTGGGTGGGAAAAGGAAGGTTGGCTGCTTAATTGTTGGCCCAGGGATGTGTGCATGGTCGGGGGAAAACTGGATGCATGGGACGAATGATAATGTAGCAGGCAAATACTGAATACAGGGATCAACCATTTCAAGTAAAAGCCAATACAGTCATGGGATTGCCAAGCGTCAAGTGACAGTCCGACAGATATCCATGTTGCTCCTCCCGCCTTGCGGTCGGGAAAGCAGCCTCGGCTCGGACTCCTTGTCCACAGGGTCCGAGCTGTTCCTGTTTGTTTATACAGACCAACTCCGTCATAGCCACACCCAGGTACGCTTTGTGCCTGCCTGCAGTCACTTTCCATCCCTTTCGTCGCATCTAGTCGCCGGTCCGTCAATCGCGGCATGCCGTGGTAACATTATAGCTTTTTAGAATAATATGGCTTCAGCCACAGGCCCAGACAACCCGTTTCGAGACGTTAGCGACTCTCTAGTCGCCCCTGTTGCGCCTTCACAGTCTCCGCCGCCCTCGCATTCGTCCGAACCTGCTCGGGAGACGACAAGTGTGGCTGACACTCTCAATGTGGGCTCAACCGCGTCGCTGACGCTCGGAACCGACTCGCTGGTCGTCCTGGGTATGCAATCTACAAACGCGACGCCAATTGGCCAAGGCTCACCCGTGGTACAGACGAAACCCGCGTAGACAACAAGAGCACCTGTTGCAGCCTGTCTCTTGCTGGCAGTAAGCATAAAAAAGACATGTAGGCGCGCCGCCTGCTGACGCGACACAGAGAACAAGTCCACTCGTTCCATCCCGTTTTATAATATTCTTTGGGCAGAACATGCCGAAGACGGCCATATTGTTATCGAGTATGCGCAGACCATATCCAAGACGAGCGTGCGGCCTGCTGTTATCAGCTATCCCTTGGACAAGCCGGGTAGTGCGGTGGCGGCAGCTTGGATAGAGAAGCTACTGGACCGCGCATATGGCGCCTCGCAACGCAACAAGCGCATCAAGGTGCTCATCAACCCATTTGGAGGCCCAGGCGGCGCGGAGAAGACATACTACAAGCAGATTGCGCCCATCTTTACGTCGGCAAGGTGTGAGCTGAGCGTGGAAAAGACACAGTACAACGGACATGCTGTGGAGATTGGGCAGAACCTGGATATCGACACGTACGACGTCGTGGCCTGCTGTTCAGGAGACGGGGTACCCCACGAAGTCTGGAATGGACTGGGCAAGCGACAAGACGCGGCGCTCGCTCTCTACAAGACAGCCGTCGTACAACTCCCCTGTGGATCTGGCAACGCTCTGAGTTGGAACTTCAACGGCACAAACGACGCCAGCGCCGCAGCGCTCGCAGTCGTAAAGGGCCTACGCACACCACTGGATCTAGCCTCGATAACTCAAGGCAACCAACGCATCCTATCCTTCCTCTCCCAAACCCTCGGCACCATCGCCGAAGCCGACCTCTCCACCGAACACCTCCGCTGGATGGGCAGCCACCGCTTCACCTGGGGCATCCTAACCCGCCTCCTGACCAAGAAAACCTACCCCGCCGACATCGCCATCAAAGTCGAACACGCAACCAAACCCTCCATCCGCGCCTTCTATCGCGCAGAGGCCGCCAAAGCATCCCCCACCACAGACGCCCGCCCCTTACCCCCGCCAACCCAAGGCCTGCCCCCCCTAAAATACGGCACCACCAACGACCCCTTGCCCTCCTCGTGGTCCCTCCTAACCCCCCACCCCTCGCTCGGCAACTTCTACGCCGGAAACATAGCCTACATGTCTGCAAACGCAAACTTTTTTCCCGCCTCTCTCCCCGCAGACGGCTGTCTCGATCTCGTTCGCATCCGTGGCGATATCCCGCGGCTCCGCGCGCTCAAGGCTTTTCAGGCCGTCGAAGACGGCACTATTTTTGACATGGACGACGTGGACTATCAGAAGATTAGCGCGTATCGCATTTTGCCTAAACAGCAGCATGGCGGTGATATTAGTGTAGATGGGGAGAGGGTCCCGTTTGAGGGCTTTCAGGTCGAGGTCCATCGGGGGTTGGGGACGACGTTGAGTAAGAGTGGGCATTTGTGTGAGGCGAGGGGGGTGTAGATGTGTGTGGATTGGGTTCTTTTGAGGTGGATTTTGGATTAGGGGTTGCATGGTTAATTGGTGGGAGAGTGGGAGGGTTTATTGTGTTAGACTCTCATTATGGCAGGAAGCTGGAAGACGCGACCGTTTTTTTCCCTTCTATTCTCTATTCTTTTTTTTATCGGTTCAATATACCATACTGTTCCTATCATCAACGTGTATCCATTCAATCATCTATTCAGGAACAAATAGACTTTTGCATTATTGATTTTTGGTATAACTTGTCCTGTCTACCTACCTATGAACCTATGAACCTACTCTACCTCGACCTCGACCTCTCTAACCAACCTACCTTCCCTTGTTCACAAAAAAACACTAAGCCTACTCACTCACTCTGCCCTATCCTCACAAACATTCCCCCCAAGCGCAAAAGAAGCGATGTCGTCAAAAACGCAAAACAGCAAAAAAGAAGTCATTCAAAGCTAGCTGCTCTCGGTTTCGATCCGAGGTCCTCCGGGTTATGAGCCCGGCGCGCTTCCGCTGCGCCAAGCAGCTTGTTTGTTTGAATGATTTGTTTGATGGAATAATGCTCAATTAACGCAAATATATACAGCAGTTGGCAAGAGAGAGTGAAGACGGAAAATTGTGGAGGGGTAATGTGGGGTGGGAGTTTAGCGAGGAGATATTTTGTGTGTTATGTGCGTGGTACGGATGCGCATCGGATGTTATGGTGCTTACGTTACAGTCTAGGGCTCTTAGAACACAATAGATTTGATAAATTTCAGCCCTACTACTAGAAAACATCACAACGCTACTATAAGAGAAGAAAGAATTGTCTTGCTAAAGTCGCTAAACATGATCGCTCTTCATAATCGCAAACATACAACATAGCTAATATGAGAAAGAAAAAATCTAAATAAGCCACCACACAACAACATTCCCACTCCAACTCCATCTCCATTCCCCGCCTCCCCCCAAAAAACAAGCCCCGTTGTTCTCACCATTACCCTACGACGCAGTAACAAGCACATAACTCGTAATCGCATCCATCCTCTCCTTTGTCAACTTGAGCCCCACCTTGAGCATCTCAGTCGCCACCTCCTTCTCCTTGCGCTCGAGCTCATTATACCGCTCGCGTGTGAGCAGCCAAGCGACCGAGTCATTCTCCGCCGCTACGGTACCCGTACGATCAGTTTCGGAGAAAAAGGGTAACTCACCACAGGTAGTTCCCGGAAGAATGACTTCAAAAAAGTTTCCTTGGTCGAGTTCGTATTCGGTGCGTAGACGACCCTTTTCGAGAATGTAGAAGCCGTCGGGGTCGTCGCCGCGCGAATACAGCACGGTGCCGGCGGGGTATTCTTTGCGTTCAAAGTATGGGGCCACGGCTTGCCAGAAGTCTTCGTTTTTGGTGGATACGTCTTCGAATGTTTGGAGGATGATTTTGAGGGGTTGGGCGAAGTTGCGCCAGCGCGAGGGGGGTTGGTTAGTGCTGTGGGATGCCGTGTCGGGGATCGAGAGGGAGTCGTCGCCGTTTTCACGCATGGTGGAGCGCGCGGCGATGAGTCGAGCACCGCGCCGTGGGGAGGAGAAGACGGGGTTGAGAGAGCTGGCGCCGAAGGATGTGGGTGAGCCGCCTGTAGCAATGGGTTCGTTGGAAGAAATGTTCTTGGCCCCTGAGATACTCATGGGCGGAGTTGTCTGTTGCTTGGACGAATGTCTGTTGCAGTGTCGGTGGAATATCTCTAGCAGCTCATTCTCACACGATTCGAGTGCCGTGTTGAGGTCTTCGAAGATCTGGGGCGGTGGGCATTCGCCGTCGCTGTCGTCATCTAGCAGTCCTACGTTCTGGAGAGCACGACCGACTGGATCGGCGAACGAGATGCCGGAAATGATCATCTTGACGTTCTTTGTGTTCAGGATACGGTTGATACGCTGGAAGCCTTCCGAGCTGGAAAAGTCGACATCTGTAACGTGTGTAAAGTCAACGATGATGAAACTGATTGGATTTCTTTCGAAGTTGTCGTCATCAATCAAGGAGCGCATATACTCCTCAACCGACACAATTGTTCCAAAGAACAAGAATCCACCAAGTTTGATGGCACGGATCTGTCCGCGGACCTTGTTGAGATAGCGAGAGTCTGCTCGCGGGCGGCGAACCGTGGACTCGGCGATGATGCCGCTGTAGGTGGCGCGAATGGCAGAATGACGGGAGCTCTGCACTACGTAACTAACGCATGCAAGAATGATACCCACAAAAATTCCGACCACAAAGTCGTGCACTCCCATGATAAGAACAATGACAAGAATAGTCAGGTACTCTAGTTTGTGACACTTGCCAAAGGTATCCCAGAGAGCTTCCTTCATAAGATCGATGCCCAGTAGAAAGATGAGTGCGCCTACCAGGCAGATGGGAATGTAGCCGACCATGGCTGGGCCTGCTACCCATACTGCGGCAGTGGCAAATGCAAGCAGGATACCCGCTGCACGGCTGTTACCACCGTTCTCGACGAACATGACGCTGTTTGCGTAGACAAGGTAGTTCTGGATACTACCAAGAAATCCAGACAATGTATTCGAGATACCGTGGGCGATCAATTCGCGGTTGACGTCGAGATTGTCTTCCCTTACAGCGGCGCCTAGCGCAGGGACATTGATGGGCACGTGGATGATACCAAAGAATGATAGAGCAAACATGGTTGGGATGGTACTAGCCAGTGCTGCCCCGTCTATGCTGCCAAACTCTGGACGTTGTGAGTATACGTTCAACTCGTAAATAGTGGGTACTTACTGAAGTATGTATAGAATCTGTAAAACTTGACACCAGCCTCGGGAGTCTCAAAGATCCATCCAGCCTGACGAACAGGCTCCAGATCCTTGTGTAAGATTCCCTTGACGATGAGGTAAAAGGTTGCGAAAACAGTAATGAAGAACACGGGCAAAACGAATGGGCTCTTGGACAACCGTCGGAGTACCATGATGGAGATAGCAAGCGCAAGCGGAAGTGTCCACAGATACCACGTATCCGCCGAGAAGAGCTTTTGCAGGGTTGCAAGGTCGTAGTTGAGGTTTCCTTCAATGCGAGCGGAGACTTCGATGCCAGTGACAACAAGAAAGAAGCCCACACCTCCAATGCAGCCGATTAGAATGTGTCGCGGAAAGAAGCTGACCAGGTTGCCAAGCTTAAAGGCGCCCAGAGCGAGGAAGATGAGACCGGTCAGAATGGAGCTTAGACAGTAGGAGACAATGGTAGTGGCTATGATTGCTTCCGGGGGCTTGCCTTCCATTTGGTTCATGATGGAGTATGCCATCTTGTGGAAAAAAGGCACAACCTCAATCATCTCGGATCCGACGCCGCCTTTGAATACGGAAAGACCGAGCGAATAGCATAGTTGTGAGACAATGCAGCTCACGAAGAAGATGGATATGCCGTCCGGGCCAGTGTTGCTAAATATGGGAGCGCCGAGTGGAAAGAGAATGTAGCCATAGGACAGTGCATCGAGGAGGTTCAGAAGCAAACCGAGAAAGACGGCCGATGTCATTTGCACACTACTGAGAGCACCGGAGAGAAGAGCATCCTTTGTGTAGTTCTTGGGGTTCGATAGAGATCGGCCCACGTCAAGGACATGTTCCCGGCCAGCGGTAAGGGTATTCTTCAAGCGGCGTGGAAGGTTCGCTGTGGGTCGTTGCTTCCACGAACTCGTCTTGCCTAACTTTTGCTTTTGCTGCATATCTGGGCGCGACAGTCTGGTCTGGGGAAGTAGAGGAGTCCGCTCGGTATCCTCAAGCACCAAGTGGGGGATTTGTTTGCTTGACAACGACGTCCTCGTATCCCGTGCGCTATTCTCATGCGCCTTTGGACCGAAGAAGCTCGTATCTGCGTGTTGTGGGCCGATGACTGTGTCAGGAGTCTCAGCTTCGCTGTCCTCGTCGATTGTGTCAGTCCAGCGGGCAGAGTCCTGCGACATGCGCCCATCCTCGTTATCTGACTGCGTGTCGCCATGGTTCGGTCGGTCCTGGTAGTCTTCGGCTTCTAGGGCATACGAGGCCAATTGAGAGCTCCTCTCGCGCACGCCCTGGGACGAGTAATGTGGTGTATCTAGGGGGGACTTAGTCGCTGTAGAGGTGTGGGGATGAGGGTGAGACTGGGTATACGCACCAGCAAAACTGTGAGACGTCTGGTGTGCAAACGACCGGATCGGATTGCGCGTGTAGGACCCTGATAGCGCGTTGGGTGTTATGCGCCGTGGCTGCGAGTGCCCGCCATTCTCGGCCTGGGCGGCGTCGTTTGCAAAGTCGGCTTCGTTGACATTGTCGCCGGTGAAGGGAAGTGGCTGCTGTTCCGTGGCACCCGAGTCCCGGGAGAACAGACGTGAAGGCATGGCGCCCAATTAGAAATATTAAACTATCAATCTCAACTCTGTTCAGCCGAGCATCTCCAGCCAAGCAATGTGGTAGTGACGAAAGCGACAGGGCAGAAGGTATCGCGGTCCAGGTGGGTAACGTGTGACTGCTGCCAGGAGCTAGGGCAGGGGAAACAAAAGGGCCTCAGGCTGCGGCGACGCGCGACATGTATAGCAGCGGATCGCGGTAACACTCGAGGGTAGGCATGGCGTGTAGGTAGTGAAAGACCCAGACGCTGGCAGGGGTCTCCAAGCTAAAACGCGCATGGGTGTGGAATTGGGAAAAATTCGCAGAGTATCGTGAATCGAGACCGTTTAACGGCGCTCGGTACGTCATCGGCCGCTAGCCATGCCAGCAATAGATACCTACCATCCCTCATTTCCTTCACCTGTCCATCAACTCGCCTTTTCCCCGCTTACAACCAACTTTGCCCGACCAAACACCAAACACTACCGTGTCTCACGACTTGCACCAACTTGCTCATTCATCCACGCGGGCTCGCCATATCACGTCACTTAGCTCTAACATGTGAACATCATGGTCAAAAGCCGCACGCGCTTATGCACCTCAGCAAATGCAGTATAATTCCCACGCGTTCATGCATTGCGGAGTCTACCGCCGCGGATAACTGCCGACGGTTCCGCTTTCTTGTCCAATTCTTCATCAACACATCCCTCCACACGGGTCAGAGTGGAATCCGGTCGAAATTTCTTCATTGTCATTTCTTCATGGCGAAGAAGTCGAGTGGGGAAGAAAGGGAATTGGCCACTTATATGCTATCCACTTGTGCGCCACCGCCTTGTTTAAGCCCCAACTGCATACCTCAATGCCGTTTTAGATTCTTCGGAAAGAGGGACAACTCCACAGCTGCCGGACCACGTCAAAGACCCTTTCTCATTTTACCCGTAACCATGGTGGAGAAGAGGGGGGCCCGCTGAGTCGTGATGGAGACAATTCCGCTGGTGGCGTTTGGTGCGTGGCCTGTCGCACTCGAGTAAGTCAGCTTTGGTGCGCAGACACGGCGGATGCGGACGAGTGTATCCGTGGTTTGCGTACTGAGCGGGGTAACTTGGTGGAGCTTTGACATACTTGAGTCGCTGCTTGTTTTCTGTGTTCAACAGTCGTCGGGCGGGAAGATGACAGCTACTAACAAGGTGAGTTCTGGGAACTTACGTATGACGACACTAAAAGAAGGCCTTCCAGAGCTTGCTAAGCTTTTATAATCACCCTGTGCGAGTACAGTGGATGACAATGCCTACACTTCTATTATTAATCCTGCTGCCATACTTGGGATTGTATAGTTTAGAGGTGTATAGGAAGCCTCACCGCTGATACTGGCGTACCACCAATGATTGACGTCAACGTCGCGAATATGGTGTTACTCTTGCATGAGCACTAGTATCACGGGACCATCCCGCTTTTCTTTCGGCTTTGATATCCGAGGAGACGTGGAGGCTTAAACCAAGGGCATCCCCGGTTGGACCAGGCTGTCGGTACAGACTACCCTGGAGAAGGGATAACATCGCACCACAACACAACGAAATCCATATGAGGACTTGATATGGTCATATCTACTGTGTATCGCCATTGATAATTCTCTCACCAATGACTGATGTCAATATCACGGCCGTGTCTTTAGTTCTGGTTTATTGGTGGGTCAGTATAGTGACTAGTGTTACTAAAACGAGGATTGATTCGCGGAGGCACAGATATGTATATAGTCTGTATATGTGTGTGCGGAAAGATATTGGACATAGGAGAGGGTGGGTTACCTAGTTAGAGGTCAGTTAATTATCACTGGAGATTCGTAGAATAGGGGTATACACAACATTATTGGACTGAATTTTGTCAATACTAAACGTGATACCACGCTTATACCCTACGTCCTCAGCCGCACATCTACCATCCACCCACTCCACCTCACAAATAAGAATCATCTATCTTCATCTACACTCCACTGGGTAGGTCTCAATACCACAATTATATACACCCGCAGAACACCTATACCGTATATCAGATACTAATCTCCACAAAATTACCCAAAATTAGCGCATTTATAGTCCACATCGTTCCAAGGGAACACTACAACATACTCACCAGTTGACCTAACTCTACACATACCAAGGAAAAAACTGACCTTACCCAGGACAATAGCAGTGTTTAATCAGAAATTCATCTAACACGCTGACCTGCGCCCCAAACACCCAGGATAGCATTACATCAACCTTAGCGTATGTCTTTCTTTACTACGCCCGTGCTATGCCATACAAGTGCTGTATAATAGATCTCGCGTATAATATGCGAATCATATCTAGTGGCTTATCAAGTGGAGTAGTAGCGACGGGACGTTTGATATCCCGTATACTACGATGTTTGATCAGATAGTCTGTATGAGTATACTGACGACCCTAATGTCCCGCTTACTTTTTCCGACAGTTCACAATGAGTAGCAGATAACTAAAAGCGAACAGACTCTCTCATCTACTTACGATAACATCCAATTAATCTCATACCACCCCACGCACTCGTAGTAGTACTCTGGCAAACCTCCACAGTCCGCAACAATCAATTAAGTGGGTCCTAGAAGGTTCAGATTGGATTGATTGATTACCGCTTTAAGCCTAGTAGTTACCTATAGGAGTTTAAGCCCTACCTAGATAGGTAAGTGGGTCTAGGAGAGTGACCGGATTGAATTGATTGTTGCGGAGTCTACAAACCTCAAAGACACCACATCTCCCTGCCTATCAAAGCGCGAGGACGTGTCAGCCATAACGCCCTAAAAAAGGGGAAAAATCAGACAGCGGGGCCACCTTTACCCTGGCCAGACTCCCCGTCGACACAGTCAGGTCTTCAAGATCAAACTACATCCCCCTATATAACGAACCTGGCTCCACATACTCAATGTACGGACCATGCATCAACGAGCTTGCGGGTGACCAAGAGGATAGGATTAAGATGAAAACAGGCGAAAAGGAAAAGCGGGAATTGCACTGGTCGCTGGATTCAAATACCCCGCCTGCTTGCCTGTACTAACAAAGCCTTGGGTGTTGGTGTAACCAAGATGATGGTTAGTGTCATACTGTAACATGGCCTGATAGTACCATATTTCCACTCTCTCCATGCTCCTATAATAATCTCAGTCTCCCAAGTAAAAACGCAAAATAAGCAATCATCATTCACGCCAAAAGAACTCCTGTTACGAGGACTTAATTATCGTTCTTCGCTTTAAATCCCCCCAAAAAGTCAATTGCTTTCTCAGCATCTATCCGTTTAATATCAAAGTAGATCATCTCGCTTCTTTATCTCCCAAAAACCAAATATGCTAAGCCCACCTGCTGAGGGTATAATGTTATACTCGTGTTACGCCGTTTTACAAAAGAAGAAAAGAAAAAGAAGAAAAAAAAGGATTTCGTCATGACACTAATGAGAAACCCTCGTGTATATGGCAACACCTCAAACACCTCTAGGACATGAGATTAGAACTGGTTGAACTTCTTGGCGGAATGCTATTGCGCCAGGATCTTGTCAACGGCAGCACCAGCCAGGTCCTGGACGTCTTGTATGCTGCCCTTGACTTCGATGATTTCCACATCCTTGAGCTGCTTGCATTCCGTCTCGTCAGGCTCCTCAAGCGCAGCGAACTGGCTCTCCACCATGGCGTCCTTCATGTAATGTCCTTTCCTGGCGCGCACGCGGGCGAGGAGGGTTTCCTTGTCGGAGCGGAGGTACACAAAGTGGACATTGGCATTTGGGTCTTCATCGTAGAGTCGGGCGGTTCGGATGACGTCGCGGTACTTCTTCTTGAGTGCACTGCAAGTGACAACGACACCCTTGGACCCATGCTTCAACTTGGTGAGCGCTTGGTCTCGTAGAAGGATAAGCCAGTCCCATCGGTCCTCGTCATTTAGCGGAATTCCAGCAGCCATCTTGTCAATGTTCGCTTGTGGGTGGAACTGGAATGCGTTAGTTCATCCATCATGATGATGTGTAATGGTCACTGACCTCATCGCCTTCGATGTAGTCGAAGCCATATCGATCCGACAAATGTTGCGCGATAGTACTCTTGCCGCAGCCAGCTGGGCCCGTAACAATAAGAATGTGGTGGTGGTGAGCAATAGCCATCTCGGTCGGTGATGATTCGCTAAGAACAACTGCGGATTTTGATGATGGTGAGCCCGTGTTGGAGGCTGGGGGAGTGGGCGGCGAAACATATTGTATGGGCTTTGGCGGTGATTGCTCCATCGTTTGCATCATGGTGGTACGTGAAGGGATACCAACGAAAGATGGACAAAAGTTCGTAGTACGGATCCTTTTGTATTACGCCGTCTGTAGAGTTGGGCGGCAAACAAAGACAGAGAGACGTGACGGGTGTGGGCTATCGGGTTGGATTAATATGCGAGATTGAGGCGGAGGACTATATATGCGAGCACCCGACGGGTTCTGGGGGCATGGTGCATTTTAAGTCGTGGAGGCGTTTGGAAATTTGTCCCGCAGGGAATGACGGCAAGGGTGGGATGCGATGGCAGTTCTCGTTATTTCTGGTAGCCAAGGCACGATGGTACGGAGAAGAGAGGCAAGCAACGAATCGCATGCCGAGCCGGGGGGCCAGGCTTAGCAACAAGGGCTGACGGGTGCAACAGCCGGGAAGCCGGACCTGGAGAGTTCAACTTCGGCGTTTGAAAGTGGACCTGTCGCGTGTGGGATGACGAGTAGCGGATCAGTCTCCCCGCATGCTGCACCCCAACCGTCAGGTACTGACGCATGCTGCATGCTTTCTCAGCCATCAGCCACGACGTGCCAGCGCAGGTTTCAGTAGCCTACGGCAAAGCGACACAGCGTCTACTTCGTCTCATCAGGGACCGACAAACTGCCTTCTTTTTTGTTTTCCATGATGCAAGAAAGTTAGGACTTCACCGCTTTGACTCGCGGCACACGAAGCTGTTTGATAATGGCGCGTGGGGGTTAGGCGGAGTTCCTGTGGAAGGCTGCGGGCCGGCCAGAGTCGAGGCTGACAAAATCTCTTTGCGCCGCATTCCACGGCAGATGCAGGCATAATTTGGACAGATGAAGCCACGGCTGGAAGCTGGATGAGGACCCGAAGGTGCACCTGCTCGCGTGCATCTTCACCGCTCCGGCACCTGCACGTTTGGACTTGGTGTGCCAGTGGCCATCTCTGTGCGCGCGGGAGTAGGGATGTGGGGGGCCATATGACCCGAGTGAGGACGCAGTGAGACGTGACGTGGATCCATTGAAACAAAAACAAGCATAGGGTGGGGTTTGAAGGGCCAGACGCAGACGTCGGGCTGCGACGTTGCGTGTTGGTCAAGGGAGGGGGAGGACGAGGGTGGAGCGGGGCAAGTTGGACGCATCATCACGTGACCCACCCAACGCGGACAAGCGCGTCATCGGTACCTGCCACATCTGGGGCGCAGCTATACACCACGGGTTAACCTCAGTCGAACTCCGCCGCGGCCGACGCGACCATTGACAGCTCAACCATCCGACGACGTGGGTTCATCGGGAAGCCCCAACGTAGCCGGCCATGTCCTACTTCTTCTCCACCCCGGTCGATATCGACATTGTGCTCGAGGACCTAGACGACCGCTCTGCTGTTGATGTCAAGCTGGACAAGAACCGCAAGGAAAAGGTGCCGCTATATCTCGATGGCGAGTCGGTCAAGGGCCAGGTGACGGTCCGTCCTAAAGATGGAAAGCGCCTGGAGCATACCGGAATCAAAGTGCAATTCATCGGCACTATTGGTAGGTTGCGCCGCATCGTCCAGCAACAGCTGCAGACATCATAGTGCTAGTCGCGCATGTGCTGATACAAGGCATAGAAATGTTCTTCGATCGCGGCAACCACTACGAGTTTCTCTCCCTTGGCCAAGAGTTAGCGGCCCCCGGCGAGCTCCAACACCCGCAGACGTTCGACTTCAACTTTAAAAATGTCGAAAAGCAATACGAGTCGTACAATGGCATCAACGTGAAGCTGCGCTACTTTGTGCGCGTCACCGTGTCGCGGAGGATGGCAGATGTCGTCAGAGAGAAGGACCTGTGGGTGTACTCGTACCGGATACCACCCGAGACGAATAGCTCCATCAAGATGGACGTCGGTATTGAGGACTGTCTGCACATTGAGTTTGAATACTCAAAGTCGAAATACCATCTCAAGGACGTTATTGTTGGCAGAATATACTTCCTTCTCGTACGATTAAAGATCAAGCACATGGAACTGTCCATCATACGGAGAGAAACAACAGGAGCGGCGCCCAACCAATATAATGAGAGCGAGACATTGGTGCGGTTCGAGATCATGGACGGCTCTCCGTCGCGAGGTACGCATTACCTCCATTACTGGTCTTGAGCGTCTGGACTAATCAACTTGCAGGCGAGACAATCCCCATCAGGTTGTTCTTGGGCGGCTTCGACCTGACTCCCACATTCCGTGAAGTCAACAAGAAGTATTCGACCCGATACTATCTCAGCCTAGTACTCATCGACGAAGGTTTGCTACGCCATCACCATTCTACATCCACGACTAACAACTGCCAGACGCTCGAAGATATTTCAAGCAGTCCGAGATTGTACTATTCCGGCAGGCTCCAGAAGGCTTGACCTTGGCACAGGAGCAGAACAAGTTAATGGCCGTTTCATGAGAAGGCGACAGACAGATGTTGTAGACAGGATAATTTGATACCACAGCGCCAGCAATAATATCACGAGCGCCGCATGTCCAGTGCAGATCGTTGCATGTATAGATAAAAGTGTAGCAATGCCATGGGTACTCTTCCCGGAAATCTCGGGCAAACAAAGCAATTTCGACCGAGTCTCCACACTAGGAAACATGTGAACGCGGGATCTGCATCGTTGTCACCTCACCAGTTGCGGCATCTTCATCGGCTTTCGGCTTCGCCTACAAGATCTCTAGTGGCAAGCTGTGGCTTGCGTCCTTGGCGACCGTTGCGCGAAGGTTGCAACCTTTACTTTACTGGCACTAGAGAGAGACCGTCGGAGTCCGCGTGGCGATTCCCGTCTCGCAAAAGACACCTGCTCGGTTTTCGGGTCATCTGCGCCCAAACATTCTTCTTGCTCACACGTCTCTCCCTAGAACATTCGACGTGTCCAAGTTTCATTTCTTGCCGTCAAGCTGGTATTACGCGTACAACATGCTGATCCCGACTCATCACCCTTTTGTTAGGAATAGCATGCGCTGCAAGCCGCGGAGCTCTCTCGGGCTCCACATTAAATATGCCGATGTTCAACACATTTTGCGATCCGCACGACGCCACACCTAGCCACCAGCCTCAGGATCGAGATGAAAACTCCCTTATCAGTGCATACCCACCAAAAAATTGAGGCTCTGCAACGGCCCTTCTCCACTCTACACGAAAATCAGTGAGACGATTGGTACACATGGCTTGGTGAAGCGAGCGTCTTTCCGAAGTACTGGAGCATGGGCGAACTAGGCAAAAGCTTCCTTGCAAGTGATGTCACACATGGAAATCTCAACTTTCCCATAGTCAGCTCACTCAAGTGCTTTTCACCATCTTATTACCCTGTTGACACCCTGAACGCCCCTGTTTGACCCTTAAATTACATACAATTGAATGTCACTTCGTCCAAGAATCAGCCACGCCTTGTAACGCAGTAGCAAGACAATCAACATGTCACAAGATCAGCCAAACAAGGCACAAAACAGTAAGTAATACCCCCCCCCTTTCTGATCGTTATGTTCTCCGGGGGATTCAATGCTGACGTTCTATAGCGGAACAACCACAAGAGTCAGCACCACAGAGACCAGGGAATCTCACAACGGAGCGGAGACAGCAGACAAACGCATCTGCGAGACCCCCAAATCTGCAACAAAACCGCTCTCATGCACCAAGTATAGCGAGGTTTGATACTGCCCGTTTGCAGTCAAGGCCTCACAATGAACGCTCTAGCACAGCCGGGACTGGCATGAGCCGGTTGGGGACTGTTCGAAACACTC
Organism: Pyrenophora tritici-repentis; assembly: GCF_003171515.1. Taxonomy (NCBI): domain Eukaryota; kingdom Fungi; phylum Ascomycota; class Dothideomycetes; order Pleosporales; family Pleosporaceae; genus Pyrenophora; species Pyrenophora tritici-repentis. Next base: position 245,375 of record NC_089390.1, read on the forward strand.
CCTCAAGAGCAACTCGCGAGAATATTAGGCAAGAGCCTCCTCGACGGCCCGAGAAGAAACAGCAGCAGACTGTAGATGTTGAGAATGACTATTTTACATTGAACCCCTGGTATAACGAGCAGAAAGCAAAGCCCGTCTTTGGCTTAGGTGCGCCTCTACCACGCACGGTACGCCGTGGTATGTGGTGGGGACGAGGCGACCTGCGCAAGTCATTGTACAAAGTCGAAGATGAGGATGAGGACGGTGTTGCCCGTCAAGATGGATTGAATTTTGATGACAACAAAGGTAAGTTATTACGTACCCATTTATAGACCGATATTAAGTTTTCATTCTAACCAGCACTCAAGCAGTTTCGGAGGAAGATTCGGAAGATTCGGAAACTACCCTAGGTGGTGGACGTCAGCAGAATAGATATAATGACCCGGAACGATTCCAGACAACAATCGACGGCCGAAACGTCAGCGTCAGGCGTGTTCCGACTAGTGAAGCAAACGAGCTTCTTCATAGTCGGGACCCGCAAACCCACAGCCACGAAAACCATGAGGCCCAGGAACACCACGAAGGCCAGGAGCGTGCACCTGTCGATGAGCACGGCCTAGACTATTCTGACGCACGTGGACAACAGCAGCACTTTGGTTTGCAGGACGGACTTCCGCCACTGAAGGAGCTCGACACTCATGGGACTTCCGAAACCAAGCAAGAGCAAAGGGAGGAGCAGCGGAAAGCCGAGGAGGCGGAACGAGAGTTCTACAACCAGTACCGGAATCCCATTGCTAGGCTTCGGGCAAAGTATCCACAAGCACCTGCGGAGTTTCTGGCAGTAAGTATAATGCTGTGGCTTAGCAGAGACTCGCTAACATCTGCCAGACCTTCATTTATCTACTTATCGGACTATGCGTTAATCTTTCTGTTGCTACTTCCAAGAATGGAACTGGCAACTTTGAGACCCAAGCGTGGGGATGGGGCTTCGCCGTCATGATTGGCATCTACCTCGGTGGCGGTGTCAGCGGTTCGCACCTCAGTCCTACGATATCCATATCGCTTTCAGTCTATCGTGGTTTTCCCTGGAGGATGGCACTCGTCTACATTGCTATGCAACTGCTTGCCGGTCTCTGCGCCGGGGCTGTAGCTTATGCGTAAGTTCTTCCTCAATACCTCCTGGATCATATCAAATACTAACATTTCAACAGTCTCTACTCTGATGCTATCCATACAGTGGACCCCGGTCTTACCCTCGATTTGACAGGAAAGGCGCTCTTCCCCCAGGGACCCATCTACTCAACTGCCACTGGTTTCTTCAACGACTTCGTCTACATGGCCATCTTTGTATGCGTCATCTTCGCACTAGGAGACGACCAGAACTCTCCACCGGGCCAAGGAATGACGGCCTTTATCGTCGGTCTTACCGGCATGGTCACCATGATTGGCTTGGGCTACAACACTGGACTGGGTATCTCACCAGCGCGTGATCTCGGTCCCAGACTTATCGCGTTATGGGTTGGCTACGAGGACGCATTTTCCAACGGATACTGGGCATATGGGTCTTGGGGCGCGTCTATTAGCGGCGCGTTGTGTGGTGGACTGTTGTACGACTTGTGCATTTTCGTGGGAGGTGAGTCGCCTATAAATTATAGGTGGCCGCAGCCAGGAGACATCAAGTGGAAGGCTATAGATAAGAAGAACCGGACGAAGGAGCGAGCAAAGGACAAGATTCACGAGGTAGCGTAATAGATGTTGCTGCTGGAGGAATACAACCAGTTTTTTTTTCTGAACATCTATCATTCATGCCATTGCTCCTGACGGTGACGTGATTTGGACTGGCTTGTTGTATGCACGGTAGGCACGGGCGGCTCCGGATATAAAGCCGCGGGAACAACGCAGACTAGTTAACTACCTGGTTCGTCATCTGACCTTCTACCCTCAACTCAATCAGCAACCAGTCCGTGCAAAAGCTACCAAAACAAAGCGTAAACGTTAAACCCTAGGACCAAGCAGCGCAGTCTAAGATAAGGAAATCATCGCAATACCACAGCGTGTGTCGACCATCTCCTCGGCCGATCAATGACCGCATCGCCAATGGTTTCTCCGCTACATCAATAATCCACTCACCATGTTGTAGCACCAGAATCACCGAGACATTTAAAGAAAAAAAATCAACAAATCGTGACACCATACCATGCGCCACCAACTACACCGAACCATACCCCAAAACAGACATGCAGCTCCAACCCCCAGACCAAGAAGCTCAAGACCAAAACCCCCGTAAACTCAGCTTTCGGCAACGAATTAAACACTTCACATTCGCATGGTACCTCTCAACAATGAGCACAGGCGGTCTCGCCATAGCCCTGGGAGAAACACCACACCAATTCCACGGTAAAAGAACCCCCACGTTCATCCATCCATCCGTGCCTTTCCCAAAACTAATAGCAACCCCAGGCCTCTACCACATCGGTCTAACACTCTACATCATAAACGTCGTCCTCTTCCTCCTTATCACCCTACTAACCCTCCTGCGCCTAACCCTCCACCCCAACCATGTCCTAGCATCCCTAACCCACCCCTCAGAATCCCTTTTCATATCCGCACTCCCCCTCTCCCTCAGCGTACTCCTCGCCGGTCTGCAGATATACACCGTCACACGTAATCCCAGCCCGGCGTCCCCTTGGCTCTTAAATCTAATCTACACCCTTTACATCATATACACTGTCCTCTCACTCATAACTTCTACAACACACACATACTTTCTCATCGCCCACAGCCCCGTTCGCCCTATCCCGCACACCCCCGCCCTCTTCCTCCCAGGCTACTCCGCAATGCTAACCGGCACCGTCGCCAGCGTCATCGCGCCGTCGCAGCCGCCCCAGCGCGCGGCCCTCGTCGTGCTGACCGGCGTCGCGTGGCAGGGCTTCGGATGGTGTGTATCGTTCCTCGCCGTGGGCATGTATCTAAAATCGCTCTTGGATACGGGACTGCCAGGGAAGAAGATGCGGCCTGGGATGTTTATCCCCGTGGGCGCGGCGGCGTATAGTATCGTTGCGCTTGTGGGGTTGGCGGCGGGCGGTGTTCCTGCTGCCGACGCTGGTGCAGGGGGGTTCTTCGACAAGTATCCCCTAGCGAGGGATGCGTTGGTTCCAGTGGCTGTTTTTGTGGGCTTGTTCTTGTATGTTTTTGCGTTTTGGCTGTTTGCGTTGGCTGTTGTGGCGAATTTGCAGGCGGTACTGTGGGAGGGGGGGATGGAGTTTGGGTTGGGGTGGTGGGCGTTTGTTTTTCCGAATGTGAGTGTGATGGTGATGATGTTGGTTTGAGGTGGAGTGTGGATATTTAGGTTGCTAATGTTGCGTAGGTTGGGTTTACGCTGAGTACGAGTGTGCTGGGAAGGGAGTTGGAGAGTGAGGCTATTCTTTGGGTGGCCAGTGGCATGACTGGTTTGTTGGTTGTTATTTGGATGGTCTCGGCTGTGGCGTGTGTGAGGGCGGTTTGGAATGGGAGTATTGTTTGGCCTGGGAGAGATGAGGATAAGGATCGGTGAGTTAGTGAGTGGGTGTCGTTTGGAAGTGTTGATTCTTGAGAAGTAACTGCAGAGGTAATCTCTAGCATCCAAGGGAAATGGTAAGACTGCAATGCGCATTTAATGTCCATTTTTTACAAGCTCTTAGCACAGTTGAAAACCACCAAGGCTATCTAGATTGATTGATCAGGTATGGGCAACCTTCCAACCACCAGGCATCAGATCGGTGTAAACCCTAAAAGGATCGTACTTGCTTCGAATGGCTTTCAGCTTCCTCAGATTAGTAGCTGGATAACTCTGAAAGACTGGCTGACCTTTCCCTGCGTCGTTCATATAGAGATACTGAGCATTGTACAACTTGGCCTCGAGCAAGCCGTTTATACTCGCTGTAATCTCATCAGCAGCAGCGCGTACCTTGGTATCATCGCTCGCCGAGGTCCAAGTAAAGTTCTCGACCATCCAGAAAAATGGCGCTTTGGAAACATCGATGCCTTGTGGGTTGCCTCCCGTCTTAGCGCTGTGTGAAACGAAGTCTTTGCTGACAGGTTGAAATGTTACCGAAGCCTGGAGATTTGTCATATTCGACAGCTTATTGTTCACGCCTGCGATGAACGCATCGTGAATAAGCTGAACCGCATCTCGATCAACCACAGAAGACATGGTCCGGAACTCTTGGCGTAGTCCTAGAGGCTGCAACGCATCTGTAGCTGCGATGTAATCCGATAAAGGCTGCAGTGTGTAAGAATCGGCGACTGGGATAAGTTTTGGTGCAGTGAAGTTCTCGAACACTTCCGGGTCGTTGATAACGGAGTTGTAGAATTTTGCAGCCGCGTAAACGGTCAGGTTTGCGGCGGGAAAGGTTAGGATAGTCGGTATGATGGCAGCCTTGGGGTCTGCAAAACCACCGTATTTTCCAAAGTCGTGCACGCCGTCCAGATAGCCCTGTACCTGGGACTGATTGAATTGTGCAATACCGATGTGTACTGTGCTGCCCTCGACCGATCGGAGATCAAATCGGGTGACGATACAGAATGAATTGCCGCCTCCCCTCAAGGCCCAGAAGAGGTCAGAGTATGCATTTGTCGCTGTCGCTTCCACGATTAGACCGCTTGACAAGACACACTGTTCTCATCAGCAAAAAGACGATATTTCGTCAAATGATCAACTAACCTGATATTTAGCGACATTGTCCGAGGCAAAGCCAAATTGCGAAGAGTAGAATGAGATGCCTCCTCCAAGCAACAAGCCCGGGACACCCACATGACCCACACGGCCACCAACTGCTGCAAGTCCAAATGGCTTCAGGTAGGCGTAGACATCTCTCCATCGGTTACCAGGTTCGACAGAAACGATAGACTTGTTTGCTGAAAGAGAAAGCGTAGTGAGGTTAGAGGAAGACAGCAATACGCCAGAGCTATCGATACCATTGTATCCTGGAATTGGCATGTGCCCGCCGCCACGCATAGCAAATTTGGATTTTGTGAGTGTGAATGTAGTAACTGCAAAAGAAACCTGTTGAGCGTTTTGTGGCACAAAAACGCATGAGGGTGTGCTGTACACCGTTGCCGACCAATAAGCTTCAGATTATTAGCACTTGTCCATTATTTGGCCTTGATAGCTTACGATCTTGAGTTTCATATGCGTAGCCTGAAGTCCCAGGCAAGAACGTATTATCGGGGTACCGAGTCTTCAACTTGGAGCAAGCGACCTTTTCACCACTGGAGCGACGTGACCCAGCAGTGATTGTGGCGACCGATGGCACAGAAAAGAGTATAGCAACTATAATTCCTGCAAAAATCCCCATCTTGAAGGTTGGAAAGAATTTTCGAGGTATTGCACGTGGGCGTACGTAGGCGAAAGGAGGTGTTTATAAAGATTTCGAGCGAACACAGGCAATCGTCTCCGCGGCATATCTTCATAGGCCCTGGCCCATCACGCCCAGACCCGACATACTGTAGACAGACCGGGGATGTTACTGTTTCGGGAAATTGAACGGACTTCCCGCATGCTGGTATTGTGTGACGTGCTCTAGCGAATGCAGGCAAACTGGGTTGTGACATCCTTACAAGAAGTTTGGAGTGCGTATGACGAAACGACGAAACGACGAAAATCGAAAAAATGCGCGATTTACCAAGTGACATTAGGAAGAGGTAACTTGATCTCCCCGGCATAGTTTGATACATGTACAAAAGATGGCGAAGACGAAAAACACGTTACGGTAGTATGTACGGATGCGGCGCGTACTGGGCTAGGCTCTAACTAGCGCAGATCCCTCCCGAGATCATCTATAAGCGGGCAGGTACAGCCTGAGTAAGTCGTACATAGTCTACAGAATTGTTTGTGAGGATGCTTAATGTCACTGCATACTAAACCCATGTAGAACATTGACTCCGTATTCAATCCTCAAGACGTGCCGTATGTACAGGTTGCAGAGCTGGGCGGAGTCTGGCAAAAGCAATCCATATGAAGAGTGACAGTATGGTCTGGACCAGAATTGCAAATCGGAACACGCCAATACCCAAGCCGTCCACAACAGCTCCAATGGCAAAAGGCAACAAAGCACCTCCAACTTGCCCCAGTGAAGCTACAAAAGAGACTGCTGCGACGTGCAACTCTCCCGGCAGCAACCGCGTAAGTACCACTACACCAGACGGAAACAACGGACCCATGATGAAGCCAAGCATGACCATGATAACCACCGAGACAGCAGATGATGCCACCACAGCGAAAAGCGCTTCGAGAGCAATGGCAACACAGAAATACAACATTGTTGCTCGACGCACACCAATTCTGTCAGTAGCAAAGCCCAAGGTTAGTCGTCCAACAGCCATGCCAATCCAATATCCCGAAGAGGTAAGTCCAGACTGAGTTAAACTCGAGTGTCGGTATCGCCACATGAAGGAAACTACCCATCCAGAGATAGCTGTCTCCGTTCCAACGTAGGTGAGGAAATAGGCTGCACAAAACCAAGTAGCACGGTGCCTGAACATGGCTTTGGCATCAATCTCCACACCGACGACGGATGAACGTTTACTTTGACGATAAGCAGTCGCATCTTCATGTCGAAAAGCAGCAACAAGGACGATAAACGACAATGTCGAAGCGCCAGCCTACAAACAATCAGTCAGATATCCCATACTCAAGATTAAGCCACATACCAGAATATAATACCACTCCCACCACGCCCTCCCCCCAGACGCCAACAGCGTCACCAAAAACGGTCCCACAGCCCCACCAACACTATAACTCCCGTGCAACAACCCAGACACCGTATTCGCCCTCTCCATACTCCCCGCCCACGCACACCAACTCCCATCCAGCAGCCCGGTCCCCAGTCCCTGCGCCGCAAAAGCACACAACACCCATCCAAAGGCTGGATGCGCCGCCGCAAACGTAGTCGACAGAATCTGAAACACAGGCCCTGCGACAGCGATGCCCCGCTGCCCGAAGCGGTAGTGGATAGTGTCGCTGCATTGGGCGGCGAGCACGTAACCGAGGGGGCCGACGAGGAAGATGGAGGAGACGTGCAGGTCAGTTAGGCTGTAGTGGCGGGAGAGGAGGGGGAGGACGGCGCCGAGGGAGGAGTTGAAGAGGCCGAGGGTGATGAAGGAGTACATTGCTGCAGCGATTTTGAAAGTTTGGCTTGGCGGCATGTTGGAGGGTGATCTTTGGAGACTATCCTGTTGAGTGGGAACAGTTTCGGTATCGCCATTTAGTAGAGGAGAGCCTTCGCTGGTATTGGGTCGGCGCGACATGGTTTAGGACGGCGCGCTCAAGACGCGGTGCTGGCGAAGGGGTTGAATTTTCTAAAGACGTATAATCACGGTATCATTGTAGTATATGATAGTTAATTTTGGATAGCTACTAGGTGCGTATGGAGTTAGACACTTGATGTATGACGAGGGATTGGGATGGAAGCTGTCTTCGCGGAATGTCGCTACAGGCTGACAAGCGCGGCCAAGACTTGTTTACTTGTTCTAGGCGATTACATCATCGCTGGAGCGTGTGGTGGAAGCTCTAGAGACCAACTTGATGCCACAATCCTTGTATCTGGATGTAGAACGACTTGAGTTTTGTAGGGAGTTTGCAAAAAGTCCTTCAACCATGTTGTGTTGGGAATCAGATTGCATTTCCAAGTCCTTGCCTAGGTATCATATTGAAGTAGGCGATGTTTCCCGGATAACACAGTATTTCATTCGCATGCGGCTGCAACGGATGCCATGCTGGAGTCCTTCCTAGTCCTCGTCCGATGACGCATAACCGAGCCCGAGTGAAAGAAGATTCGCGGTCTTTGATGGAGGCACCGATGAAGGTTTGGTAGTGTTGACTGGTGGTGTTACAGAGCTTTCCGTGGTCATTTCACTACTCGTAGTAGAAGGTGCGGTCGCGTTCGCTTTCTCAGTAGGTTTGTTGCCTTCTGGCACAGAACTCGATTTCCTTAACTTAACACCCTTTAGTAGACCGGTCTCAGGAGCTTTCTTCCTCTTCCGCCCAACAGCTGCCCACTGTCCAGCGTCTTCATCCTGTGGCGCCTCTGAACTCTGCTCTTCTAGACCTCGCGCTTTTCTCTCTTCTTCTTCGCGCTGTCTGCGGAACAGTTCCAATTGCTCTGACGTCTCTTTCCTGACCCTTGCTTCCTCTAGGCGCTTCTTCTCCAGGACAGAGTCCAGATAGTCGGCTTCTTCGTCATCAAGGGCCACGTGTAACTTGTAACGGGCCTTCTCTTCAAACTCGGCTTGCTTCTTGTCTTTGTTGGCTTGCAACACCTCGAATAACGATTTTCCGTCTTGTTGTTTTGCTAACTCGGCTTTTGCGCGTCTGGCGTCCTCAATTTCCTGCTGAGCCCTCTTCCACTCATCGTCGCGCTCCGTTTCCTCGCCAGCTTTGCCGCCGCTGACAAACCCAGAAGACATCTCGGTCCACACTTACACGGCTAGCGCGGAATGCTGATTGCGGCGCAGTGGAGTGTCGAAACGGTGCCATGTCGGGACGGCAGAAATGTTGTAGCAGCTGTTCCGACTTCCTCTTTCGCTTTAGCGCCAGTGGATAGCTCCCCACCGACTTGACCTCACCCGCGGACAAGTCGCGTTCTGATACGTGGAGCTTTTGTGCCGGTGCCTAATCTTTGCTCGGTGTTAGCACCGATGTGCTGGATGAATGTTGGAGCTGACGTAGGAGGGGCAACGCGTTATACCCCTCCACCCACGCCGCCATTGAAAAGATTGCAGACTCTGGAAACTTGATATTTCCTACACCGCAAAACTTTACTTACCAATTTATGCTCCGAACACTAGCAAGAATGGCACCAAAGAACTGGACCAAAGAGACCTTTACTGTACGTACAATGCCATACCAAACACTACTTGCGCCTCGCGACGATCAAAGCTAACTATCCACAGCTCAACACTGGCGCAAAGATCCCAGCTATTGGTCTCGGAACCTGGCAGTCAAAGCCCGGTGAGGTTCGCGAGGCAGTCAAGGCCGCTCTCCAGGGAGGATACCGACACATCGACACCGCTCTTGCCTACGGCAACGAGAAGGAGGTTGGCGAGGGCATCAAAGACTCAGGTGTCCCCCGTGAGGAGATCTGGGTAACTACTAAGCTAGATAATCCTTGGCACAAGCGCGTGGAAGAGGGTATCAACAGCTCTTTGAAGAGCCTAGGCCTCGACTATGTTGATCTCTATCTCATGGTAAGCGTGTGTACTCGAATCTGCCAAAACCATACTGACAAACTTCACAGCATTGGCCTTCTTCAACTGACCCGGACGACCTTAAGAAGCACTACCCTGACTGGGACTTCAAGGATACCTGGGCAGAGATGCAGAAGCTCCCCGAGTCTGGCCGCGTGAAGAACATTGGTGTCTCCAACTTCGCCATCAAGAACCTAGAGAAGCTCTTTGCCGACTCTCGCACCAAGATCACACCTGCGGTCAACCAGATCGAACTCCACCCTAACAACCCTTCGTAAGTTGATTTGATCAGTTTATATGCATGCAAGTATGCTGATAAACATCCAGGCCTAAGCTCCTCGACTACCTCAAGGAGAAGGGTATCCACGCCACTGCGTACTCCTGCCTCGGATCCACCGACTCTCCCCTCTACAAGAACGAGAAGCTCAAGAAGCTCGCCGAGAACAAGGGCAAGTCTGTCCAACAGGTTCTGCTCATGTGGGGTCTTCAGCGCGGAAGCAGCGTCATCCCCAAGAGTGTCACAGCATCCCGCATCATGGGCAACTTCCAGCTCGATGGCTGGGAGCTGACTGACGAGGAGATGAAGGAGATCAACTCGCTACCTGAGCGCTTCAAGGTGTGCGGTGACTCTTGGCTACCTGTCAAGGTCTTCTTCGACGACGACGAGTAGGTCTTTTGAATTGGGCCGAGGTCTTAATGTACTATGATACCATGAATGCAAAGCAATGAAGAAACAAATACACCAAAATACGTTTTTTGAATTAACAGTTGCAAATTGTGAAGAGTTTCTCGATTTATCCGTATGATCCTAGGCAGCATCATCGTTGCCTGCAGGCAGTGTGATGATGACCTACCGCATGCACGTGACCCCGCGTTTGGCGCTAATTGAGACGCGCCGGATCTAATGTGCGCTCGCCACTCATCCTTCCCTTTTGCATAAACACCCGCAACTTGCATACGATCACCTACATCTTTCCACAACTCAAATCGCCCAAGATGAGCAACGAAGAAGAGCAGTATGAGGACAGCACGATGGGCGGTCCTGGTGCGCCAACTCCAGTATCTGCGCTTGAGGTAGGCTTTTGAGACTCACGATACATAACAGTTGCTGACATGCGTTCAGGGAGTAAATGGACTGACTGCACGCGATATTAAACTGGTTATCGAAGGTGGCTACAACACGGTAGAATCGATTGCTTATACGTATGTTGGGTGCTGTACGGAATACGACCCCGCCATTAACACGAGGTAGACCACGACGAGCACTCGAACAAATAAAGGGCATATCAGAGCAGAAGGCGTCCAAGTTACTTGCTGAGGGTAAGCGTCGTACATGTTGTTGTCAATAACATTACTAATAAGACCAGCCTCTAAACTTGTGCCCATGGGCTTTACCACGGCTACCGAGATGCACTCGCGTCGAAGCGAACTCATTTCGATTACGACGGGATCAAAACAGCTGGACACACTGCTTGCGGGCGGCATCGAGACTGGGTCTATCACGGAGATATTTGGCGAGTTCCGAACAGGAAAGAGTCAGATCTGTCACACGCTTGCCGTGACATGCCAGTTGCCGTTCGACATGGGAGGCGGTGAGGGAAAGTGCCTATATATCGATACTGAAGGCACTTTCCGTCCAGTGCGATGTCTGGCCGTGGCAAATCGTTACGGGCTTTCTGGCGAGGAAGTGCTGGACAATGTCGCGTATGCGCGCGCATATAACTCGGACCATCAGCTGGAGCTTCTCAATCAGGCCGCGCAGATGATGACGGAGACACGCTTCTCTTTACTTGTTGTGGATTCCGCCACAGCGCTATATCGTACCGATTTTGCAGGGCGTGGAGAACTTTCGGCAAGACAAACACATCTTGCCAAGTTCATGCGCACGCTGCAACGGCTTGCCGATGAGTTTGGGATCGCTGTTATTATCACGAACCAAGTGGTTGCGCAAGTCGATGGTGGGCCTAGTGCCATGTTCAACCCTGATCCCAAGAAGCCCATCGGAGGAAACATTATTGCGCACGCAAGTACAACTCGTCTGAGTCTGAGAAAAGGCCGAGGAGAAACGCGTGTGTGCAAGATCTATGACAGCCCTTGTCTCCCAGAGAGCGATTGTTTATTCGCCATCAACGAGGACGGCATCGGCGACCCCAAGGAGAAGGATCTGGAGGAGAGAAACAACAGGTGACGAGGTGGATGATGGTGCAGCTTGTGTATGGCCTGTATGCGGTAACTTGTCAGGGCGGATGATGATTTACATGGTCGACTTTACGCTTTATGGTTGATTCTTTGCAATGATATCTCAATTAAATGTTGAACGACACTCGCCGTATATTGTGAGTCTTGCAGAGCGTGTGCCAGGCTCGCCGCTCCAACTAGTGTGTGCCTGGCCCGTGCCCCAGCTTTGTCGCGCATTCTGGGGCATCGCGACGACTGTTTTCGAGCTCCACCTGCGCGCCGACCGCCGCAACTCAACCCAACCAAACCGCGCACCATAACGTCGCATGCGATCAGGATGGCGCAAACCCCAGGCACATGTCTCTACAAGGAGGCACGACTGAATATCGAATCAGCTTTTCCTGGATCGACCATCGCATTCACTATCCCAGCGAGCTCTCCATTTGGTGGCCGTCCCAATGTCAAGCGCAGCATAATCACCGAACACCATGTAGACAAAGACGAGGATGCCTTTACGAGACGTCATCTAGCCACAGACGGGTCAATGCACTTTCGGCGACACCATGGCTACCCACGAAGCTTTCTTTGGCGCGTCCTGGACAATAGAAAGATGCTGGAGATACAGGCCGTCGACCTCGACCATGATTTCTCCGACAAATTCGAAGCAAACCTCACCATCCTCCTGCAGTTTCCTGCCCCGATTCGCCCCTTTTGTGTGGCTTTCGCAGAGCCCGCCGACCGAGATGCATTGACTGTCTTCGCCATCACCACGGCCAACGAGCTGTATACGATTACCCTACACCGCGACTTCTTCGCCAACCCCGCAGCCTCGGAACAAGACTCGGATCTGTGGTGCAAGAGGTCCGAGCCGGCTCTCTTTAGCGGGCGCATACCCTACAGACTCGTTGCAGTAGACGCAGACGAACTACTCGTAACACTTGATGATGGAGCCATTTGTCGTTTGGATTGGGACAAGTCATACAACAAGTGGGAAGGCTCGCGCTACCAGGAAAGCAGTTGGTCGGTACGAGGTCTTTTATCGTGGAAAGCGCAACCTACAGTTCGGTTTGAGAATGCAGACTTCGCCATCTCAGCCGCCGCTGCAGTCGCTATATCGCCCGATAAGAAACACATCCTCTCTGTGTGTCTGGACCATTCGATAAGAGCGTGGAATATTGCAACAGGAAAGCCAGGTGTTCACATCGATCTCTTGGGTGCCGAGGATCTCGCTGTGGAGAAGTCGCACACTTCATACACAATCGGAACCTCGCAGTCGATGCTCATGGCGGTTGTGGAGGTCATGGGCGGAATAGGAGGGGCAGATTATCACGTTGTGACGTACTCGCCAAAACAACATCAGTTCAAGTTCTGGGGAGTGACGGATGCCGACGACGAGTATTCTGGCTTTTACGATGCGGCTGATGGCTCAGAACTGATTCCGCCAATCGACGAACTCATGAACACGACCGTGTGGACATTGGAAGAGTTTCACATCATCCCTGGACCCACTGGGTGGAGAGGGTCAGAAATATGGATCCGAGCAAGATCTGGGCCAAGCAGCAAGGTCTATTCTCTAAAGTTCGACCTCACCGATCTTCCAGAAGCACGGACACAAGCATGGAGGAGCGATTGGGTATCCGTCGACTCTGGACCATTGACAGTGGAAGCTCTCAAGGCAAATCCTGCGAACCCCAGTGCACGGCAGACGGATGCTGATCAGAGTGAACTCGACTCCACGGAGCAGTGGCTGGACTTCTTATTCTATCCTGGAAGGTTTACCGTTGCGACATTAGAAACATCACTCGTAATCTACAAGAGAGGGCTGGAGCGAGTGCGCACAAATCGATCGGTACACAGAGGCTCCCTCAAAGAGCGCATATGTGCCACAGTCACGGCCCTCGCCGCTAACGGCAAGCACGACCCAGAGGAACTCGAGGAAGCTGTAGCTGCGCAATGGCAAGCATACTACAGTCTTGTAAAAGACTTACATAAGCGAAGGGGTGAATCACTATCGCTTGCCTATGATCGGGCAACTGATATGCCCTGGCTTGTTTTGAGCGATCATCTATCTGCCATCCGGACTTGCAGTGAATCAGAAGTCACTACATTGAACGCAGCACTTCTTTCAAGTTCGCGAGCGCTGAGTAAACCTCTACGCAAGACATTGGACACGTCTGATTCTCGCGATGTTGCGCGCTTGCTCAATGCTGCAGCGTCGTTCCGCCAACGGCTGCCATTCTTTGTCCAACAAGAAGTTCAACGACACATGGAGATGGATCTGCTCCAGAGCAGGAACATCACTATTCTGGACCGCATGGAATGGATCGAGGCCAACAGCGAACTCTCGCAGCACGTGTCCGACGAGGACGTAACCCAGTTGGTGGAAGAGCTCGGCATGGAGGTAAAGGATATCGGTACCGAGACCTTCCTCCGAGCCATTAAAACGTTGGGCTATGAGGAAGACGGCAAACCTCAACCGAGGAAGCAGATTGCACGTTACGGCCTTAGTGCTCTGTCTAGGATATCCCAAGAAACGCTAGAGGCCGACCACAACACCCTGTTAGATTTGCTAGTCCTGCTTCTCTTCATGTTCATTGAGTTGGAGGGTGAAATGCCCGACGACTTTGATGCCTCGGAGGTCTTCGCCGAGCTACTACTTCGATACAAGGACGGCATGACGGTGTCCTGGCTGGCTCGCACAGTCTGGTCTTACCCAAGCGCAACGGGTCTAGCATCAGAGAATGCCAACCGCACTTTGAGCGAGACACTGAAGATTGGGAAGAAGCTGCCCCTCACACAAACGGTGCTCGAAGGAGCATATGGCGGACGTGCCTTTGAGGTACCGCTGCCAAAGGACATGAAGGCCAACCTACTCACACGCTGGAGTCGCGGTTGGTTAGCATCAATTTTTGACCATTTGGAGTACGAGAATGTGGTCGAGGATATCATGGGCATCCTGCTCTGCTCAATGGAGTACGAGCTAGCCTTGGATTTCTCACGATTCCTCACTGAAGGTTACTGGGCCACGTACCTTAGAGGGAGGTTGTACATAGCGCTAGGGGAGCCTGCACTTGCATCTGCGTGTTTCCAGAAGCCTGCGTACTATTTATGTAAGTCTGTCAACTACAAAATGTCATGCAATAAACTAACCCTCACAGCTCTCGGCGCAATGTTCGATGTCGCGGAACAAGACACAATAGGCCTGATTTCAGAGGTGGAGCGAAACTCGTTCTCGGATGGTTTGGCACGCTACTACAGCCATGTCATTGGCTTGTTCGAGAGGGCCAAGGCATACTCGTATGTTGCAGACTTTGCGAAAATTGGTCTACGGTCTCTGCTCGGCCAGGAGGACGAGGCTCTCAAGACCGAACTCCTCCAACGGCTGTTTACCGCTTCAATCCAGACCTCGAGATTCCGCGATGCATACTCTGCGCTGATTAGACATAGCGACACGGCCTTGTAAGTCGACGCTCACATCCATACGACCGCTTATTAACTTTGACAGAAAACACAACGATCTCCAGAGCCTCATCACAACAATGGTCGCCCAGTCGCGCACAACAGAGCTCCTCGCATTCCCCTTTGTAGGTCTCGTAGATGCCGTCGACACCATCCTAACCTCGCTCTGTCAAAAGACGCTAAACATCACGTCTGGTCCTCCATACCACCAAATACTCTATTCCTTCCGCATCTCACGCAACAACTTCCGCGGCGCAGCATCTATCCTCTACGACCGTCTGCAACGCCTCAATACGACTTCTTCCAAACACCACGACCCGGCCGACGAGTCCCTGGCGCAGTGCTACCTCATGATCATCAACACGCTGTCTTCCGTCAACAAAGAAGACGCGTATATCTTGGCAGATCAGCGCATGGATGCAGTGGGCGCACCGCCGCAATGGGGTATCGGTCAGGGGAAGAAGCTGCTTAAGAGGCAAATCATCACACTGGATACGCTGAGGAAGGAGTATCAGGCTGAGCTTGATCGGGTTGCGGCGATTGAGAGTGGGCAATTCCCTTTTGTGGATCCGATGGATGATGTAGATATTTTGTAGTTTGTTTGCTATGGCTATTCAGGCTGTTTTATGCAGCGAGCTGGGCGTTTGGATGGGATGGAAAGTACTGAAATGAAAATGTGGGGGAAATGTGTAGTTGGGGTGGTTTAAGTAGCTAGGGGCGAGAGCTTCTTGCTGGGTTTTATCTTCTTGAGGATGGAAAAGAGAGGATGAGTAATGCGAGTTATGCATGTCAATGAGTTTTGCTGCTTGCTGAAGGTTACTACTCTGACATGTGTGAAAGAGGTCGCAGCATGAATAGACGAGCATAGCATATAAGGTGAGCATTATGCTTTGTGAGAGTAAGTAGGAGGCGCATCTCTGCTATCACCATCAATTCCAATCTAAATTGCCATTTCCTCACTTGTGTGTTCAAGTGCAGCGGACAGTGAGGATGAAGGGTGAACGCCAACGTTACGCGCTCAGCTTAACTAGCGCGGCGCGAGTGATAAGTTAGAGGGGCGGCGCGATCCGCATGCAATGCGACTTCTGAAAAACAATGACAACTGCTAAAGTGTGCATACGGTCCCACCTTTACACGATAAACCTGCAGATACTCTAATCTCTTCCTTGTCACCTATACACATGCAGCGCTACTCAAAAAGCGCCTAATACCATGGTAAAACCGCCGTCTCTGTAACGATTGCATTCGCTAACAACAACACGACAGAACTCAAAGTCGTTGCGCCGTCTGGCCGCCGACCACGGCTCCCTTCACACTGCCGGCCTTCCTCCCAACTACCTCTTCCCTCCCGAATCAGACAGCTCTGCTGATCTCACCTCGCTCGACATCCTGCTCGCCGGCCCGGTCGGCACTCCCTATGCAAGTGGTGTATGGCGACTACACCTCGACATCCCGCCCACCTACCCAACCGCACCACCTACAGCCCAATTCCGGACCCGGTTATGGCACCCCAATATCGACGAGGCTACAGGCGCCGTCTGTGTGGAGACGCTGAAACGTGATTGGAGCAGTACGCTGAAGCTCCGGGACGTCCTCGTCACTATATCATGTCTATTAATACAGCCGAATCCCGCGAGTGCCCTGAACGAGGCGGCAGGAAAGCTAGCCGTCGAAGACTGGGACGGCTACTGCAGAAGAGCAAAGCTCATGACGGACATTCACGCCGCCGTGCCGACGAGTCTCGCAAAGGACGTCAGGGAAGCCCAGATGCGCGGTGAAGACAAGACCACGGAACCCGAACAGCCCATAGCGAAGCCGCACTCCAAGGGCAAAGAAAAGGAGCGTGTCAAGGTCACGCCCGGCGGGCCCAAACTACAACGCATGGCCTCTGAAGACGAGGAAAACAGGCGCCGACGCGGAACAACACAGGACGCAGACAGCGACCCGGAAAGCGACTGGATCCCGGGTCCCGTTAAAGCAAACAAAGCCACCACCACCACCACCACACGTCAAGACAATATCTTCGGTATTAGGGGGTTGGAAGATGCCATGCAACTCGACACACCACCCAAGCGCATCTTCGCCGCACCATCCTCCGCAAAAGAGAATATGGAAATCGATGACTCGGACCCTTTCATCTCCGTGTCTCCTGAACGCTCAACACAACAGTCCTCCCGCTCTTTTGACCTTCGTCTCCCCAAAGCAGCGAGTGCAGCGAGCACATCTCTCAACCCATCCCTCTCAACCCCCGTATTCGCAGAAACGCCCTCCCACCAATTCCAAGCCCAAACCCACTTTTCAACCGCCCAGCCAACCACCCATCCTCTCCTAAGAGAATTCTCATACTCGTGGGAAGAAGCCGCCGCCTTGCACGATGTTAACCCTGACCTACACACTGGTCTGGGTAAATCGGAAGCGAAGAAACGGCTCTCGAGCGATGCGTTTGAAGCGAAGAGGGCGTGGGAGATTAAGAGGTTTAGGAGGGCTGGGTGTGATTTGAGGAGGTGGGGTAAGGGGGACTTTGGGCCTAAGGTTGGTGTTGGGAGGTTATAGGTGCGGGGGTGGGGGATGGGGGGATAGGAAAGGGAGAGAGAGTAGGTGAGGGTGCGTGGGGGTACGGGGGATGGGAGGGGAGGGGAGGGTGGTATTATACCCATGACTATGTTTATGAGATTAGTTTTCTTTGCTAAGCTGTTGCTTTATGATGTATGTTGTGAGTTGTACATGGTACCCGCTGCGTTTACGACACAGGAAAGCCGACTTTTCCAACAAGAAAACATGCGGACATTATGGTTTTGAGTAGATGACTCAGTGTTTAGGCTTCTAGAAGACAAATGAGGAGACGCACGCGGAGGTACATTGTGCAAGGCAGAAACATGCACCCGTCATAATCTCCTGAACACAGCGAGAGACAAGAAAGACTCTACATGCAATATTTCCAGCGCATTTTCATTAGGACATGTTCTTCCACATGGTTATGTTTGGGAGCATATACCACAGCTACTATAGGCTTTTAGGAGGAGGAAGACGACAGGAAAGTCCACATAGCGTCTCTTCAAATTTTTTGCTTTTTTCTAGGGGACCATTCTTTTTGTTCATGCGTGGAGGAATGGAGTATAGGTGTTGACACGGCAAAGGTGTCGAATATCACTGTCGTTGCAACGAACAAAGTATATGATATTTGATTAGTAGTGAGCAAGGGCTGGGTGGAGAGATCTCCCTATGTACGGGTGCGAGCTAAGCGGGAAGCTTGGTCTAACTAGTGGTCCAAGCTTCCAGCCCGGAAAAGCTCGCTAAAATACATCCACGCCAGGCTGGCTGTACGCGCATGTCCCAACAGAGTAAGGTGTTTTTGAAGGTAAGGGAGAGGAAGACGGCAGGGGGGAGTTGAGACGAGCTGTGTTTTTTTAATAGTGGGTAGTGGGTTTTGAATTGAGTGGCTTTTTTTTATTTCATTTGAAGTGAGATAGGGGCGACTTTTAATCCAGTATGCCGGAGTGATTTTTATAAAAAGTCAAGGCCAACATCGCCAACATCCCCACCATGGTACCATGGTTCGACCGCACCTTCAACTCCTGGTTCACCATCATCGACACGTCACTGCCCGCACGCAGTCAGCGTTGCGAAATCAAGTTCGAACAGACTCACTGTGTACTGGAGGCAGCCCTGCCCACGTACATTCACTGAGTGAAAACTGTCACTTACTGAGTATAAGGTGTTGGGATAACACCTTAACTGCTTTTTTGTACTGCTGCTATAAAGACCGCGTTGTGAAAATCTGCTACTACTAAGCATTGATATCACTTACTGTTGGTAGGGCTGTAGCACTAGTGCTGAAAGGAAATAACGATAACTAGGAATGCATTCTGTTCGGTGATGGTTCTGATTGATTGTCTTGTGAAGGAGAACTATGGGAGAGCTAGATATAGGAGGTCTGATCTGAGCGCTGCTCGGACGCCGCGATCAGTGCGCCTGCTCGCGTGACCGAGATCAGTGCGGCCGATCGCGTGGCTGAGATATCGTTGATATCTGTGATCCGACAGTATGTTTATATGATTTATACAGAGAGGACTAAAGTCAGCATATTACTCGCTTCGATGGTCTTGTAATCGCGTATAAGCCCATAGCATTACTACCAGAAAGTTTATGGTGGGATTAACCGGGGGAAATATTGCACATTGTATGCGAGAAGTATATTTGAATACAAATTAGTAGAGTTTGGTAGCCATGTCAAATTATAGTGGCGTTGACTTCGTAGCTGATGCATCTGCATACTCTGATAGAGCAGGAGGGTTTTAAACGACTAAAAAGGAAGCTGTACCTTCACTAACGAGCACAAAATCCATGGTCGTTGGAGATAGTAAGACGAAAAAAACGGAGCCGTGTGGCAAACCCGTCAGTTGACCGATCCTCGGCGGTACTTGCCCTAATTGAGTCATCCCGACCTACACTACACTGCTAGATCAAGAACCCAGTATTAAAGTCAACATACATGGCTAAGTCCTCGAAATTGTGCAACAGAAACTACAAATTGAAACCCCCAGACGTATTTCCCAACCAGAGATGAGTCGGAGTCTGCAGCGCGCGTACTACTCACAGCATCTAGACGAGGATTCGACTTTGGATAGGACCCCCCTCCGTTTCAAAAATACCCCAGTGCCGCCAAACTATATGTACATCGCCCCCCCTCCCCAAATATCCAAACGCACAAACCCTCAACATCAACATATCCTCAGAAACAAAAAGCAACCCCAAGATTTACGCCGCGCATACCTCCATCTATGCCAGAAGCTACAAACCAAGCTTCCCCGCGAACTCCGAGACCGGATTTACAAACACTACTTCAATGATCGCACTAGCGTCGATTATAGTGAAGAATACTATGCCCACGCCTACGGTGTCCTCACCAAGTACAAAGAAAACGTCCAAATCAACCCCCCCCCCCTACCACATCCACAGCGAAAGAAGCCTCGGAATACTACCTCGCCACCGAGACCTACTTCGTCCGGGACACCCCGTCCCTCATCAGAGATCTCAAAACAGATTATTTCAACCTCGGTCTCACCCTCTGCAACCATGTGCGCAACTTACGCATCACCCTCTGCTTCGACGACTTGGCTCCCATGACGCCCGCCGAATTTGGCGAAGACGACGACAACTCCGCCTCCGATGACGACACTTCGTCTGAAAAAGGTGTCTTGTGTGTACTCCACAAGCGCCTCACGCGAGCGTTCTCTTTGATCCCTGCATCATCGGCACCATTCACTCTTATCCTCAACTTTGCCCCCGAGGGTTACATTCACTACCCTTCCTTCAAGAAGCCCAACACCAAGGAGAAAATCGGCGCGCTAAACATCGAGCGTAGAATGCTAAACGTACTAGAAACCATACGCATGCCCGTGTACGATTTCATACACGCAGGCGAGAACCGCCGGGTTAAACCCGTGTGGGAAGATAGTGCTTGGAATCAAGAGCATGCTGTGCATTCTGATATATTTTTCCTGAACAAGGAGGAATGGGAAAAATTAAGTTTTTATACACAAAAACCCCTTGTTGTTATAACAAAACTGCGTTGTGAGAATTTGCTGCTTAGCATCGTCGTCACTTACATGTACCATCATACACAAGTCCTTGTTTCTGCTTTCGCCCCCTCTCCGTTTACTCACTCCTAAACTAACAACCATAAGGAGAAACAAGAAACCCTAAAATCATGGCGCACCCGCTTCCGCAACAAACCATACAAACCAAGCCTGCACTACACTGAGCGAAATTCAATCATGAAACTCTATCCCAAACGGTACAACGATGATTTCGCTAGACCGTTGCCGGAGAAGAGGAAGAGGTGGGGGTACGAGTCGTTTTATGATTTGTTGGGAGATCCAGAGCAGGATGAGTATAGTGATGAAGATGAAGATGAAGATGATGAAGAAGAGGATGATTACGAGTCTGAATAACTGACTGACACAAAAGAAACCTGGCGTAAACACACAATTTAGCAGAGCTACACAACAACACATGTCAACCCATTAAAGCCCGTTGAGGGACTACGTGCGCAGAGCAAATCTCTATCAAGAACAAAACAAAAACATAGCAACGCTAACCACCCATTGTTGAAAGTGCATGTATACCACACTCTCACACTGCCTGTTGCTGCTGTTGTGCTTCGACGCTACTATTGTCCTTCTGCATCAACCCATTGACTTCCTTGGCTATTGACGCGGTATCTTCCGGCACAACAATTGCTGCACCATTGACGGCCCCGTTGGTGGTGGCATCATGGTTCGGGGCTTGGAGTCCTTGACGCACTTTGAGCACACTATCCACAATGACGGCATCGATACCCTCACTCCTTTGCAACTAACCCAAAGTTAGCATGTGTAAAATAACTGGTGTTCAAGGAGAAACTTACCAGGACGTTCTTTGGATCATTGTTTAGAATGCCGTAGCTGACACACACCAATCCGCTCTCCTTGACTACCTTGACCAGCCTGGGACACATGACTAGCGGTGTAGCGGCACTCACTACTCCAAGCAGGTTCCAGCGACTAGCAAAACGGATGGCTTCTTGTAGACTGGCTGCTCGCACGTCTCCTACAGGTGAAGTTCCAGCGTCGGTGAGGAACAGGACGGGGATTGAAGGCTGTTTGAACGACAACATGAGGCAGATATCCGGGTTAAACGACGAGAAGATGACGTTGCGCTCGCCCATCTTGTCGTATACCTTCTGTAGTACCGTGTCAACAAACGAATTTAGCTCAACAGCGTACTGATCCATCTCTTCCTCTTCTGACTCATGAAGCATAGGGTACTTCATCTCAACATTGAACCCGACTGATTCTGGTAGCTCATCAAACATTCGCTCCAGGGTCGTAAAGGAAGATTGGATGGAGTTGCCACGACTGTTGCCCTTGAACCCCTTCTTCTTGAAATCACGCGTATGCTTCATCCTCTCGGTAAGCTCTTGCTCACGGTCAGTGTGAATGTTGCGTTGCTTCGAGTTATCGACAGAGTAGGATCGTGGTCGGCGTGCGCTTGGACGATCGTCTGTGCCATTTGTGCCGTTGGACACTGGGACAGTCTCGGATGGCTCGACGCGGTTGGGTCGCGGCTTCTGCCCTTCACCGATATGGAGGAATTGGTCGAGCGTGAGAGTGTGGACAGGCGCATCGATGCCAGTTTCGCTGACGAGAAAGTCATGGTAAATGACCGGAACATGGTCCTTTGTTAGCTGAACGTCAAACTCCACGTACTCTGCGCCAAGATTGGCAGCAGAAATGAACGACTGTATCGTGTTCTCGCCTAGCTGTAGGGAGGTACGCGAGGCGGTGTTCTTTCCAAGACCGCGATGGCCAATGACCATAGTAGATGCCATCTTCTTCCAGTAGGTATGTTGCTCGGTGATCGCCATGCGCGGATGGTGGAAGGGTGTAATAATCAAGAAGTTGAAATTGACTGCACCAATCACGTCCAATGTGGATGCTGCAACAATCGGTACTTGCACGTCTCCCTGGAGCGAGATTCGCTTCGATCCAATGCTGGTCTTGATAGTTGATAAAAGGGCAACAGCTCGTCCCACGACGCGCTCCTGTGAACCCGCATACGTTGGAACAATGTCAAACAGAAGTTTGACCTTGCTGACGTCGCTGGTCATGAAAGTAATGGGCTCAGTCGCAATGTTTTCTCGAATAGGCAGATCAATCACGGTTGAGTCTCCGCTAGCCCCAGCAGCACCCACAACCACGGACAAAGCGGTATCAAGTTGTGTCGCATGAGCATCGGCAAGTGGGATGTCGTCGAGTTTGACTGCAGGCACGTCTTTTCGAATGTCCATGGATCCCAGACTAACTAGAACCATAGTTTGGTTTGTCAGGTAGCGATGTCCAAACGTCTTGACAGGTTCGGGCGCCTTTTGCACAGGAGTGTTGTTATCGCGATTCAAATTCTTAGACCTTCGCTCATCTAGCGATGATTGTGTAGGCGAACCGGCTCGAGCGATACGAGTGTCTGTAGGGGCAACACGCGGTGACTCGTCTATGGGGGCGAGTTCTGCGAGTCTAGCTGCGATCTCCATATGACCGCGAAGTGCTGCATGCTCCTTCGCCGTCCAGCCAGAGTTATCACACTTTTGCAGATCAGCTCCCGCAGCGGCAAGAATCTCAACCATAGAGAGATGATCATCCACACAAGCGATAAATAGCGGTGTCCAAGCGAAGGTCTTCTCGGCGACATTGACATCTGCTTTGTTGATGCTGGACCCTTCCAAAAGAACCTTGGCACACTCGTCGTAGCCGTAGCGTGCAGCCATGTGTAGGGCGGCCTCGCCGCCCTCGTCTTGATAGTTGACGTCCACACCTGCCTCGACCAGGAGCCTGACGATATCTACAAAGTTCGACCGAGTCGCCAGAGCTAGAGCTGCTCCGGACCGAGCAATGGTTTTTCGACATACGAGCTTTTCTTCGTTTGTACCACGCCAGCTTTCCGCGGTGAGCAGGGCTTTTGTGGTAAGTGGGTGACCGCCCATGACGCTAAGATGCAGAGGTGCATTACCCTCAGCATCCTGCCAGTAATCAGAGTCGATACCCTGAGAGACGTCGAACTGACCCCAATCTTGCATGTGCTTCATGACAACTTCACAAATGATGACAAATCCATATTGGGCGGCATAATGGAGGGGTAATCTGCCGTAAGAGTCACGAGACTGGAGAGCGTTACGCTGTTCACCACGAAGCTGATCGAGTAAATAGATGAGCAAGCGTACTGACTCATCATTCTCGCTGAGGAGCTGTGTAGACTCTTCTTCGGTGGTTGTGCAGGGCCGAGGTTGGCGATTGGGATCGGTCGCGGGCAGGATGAAGTTCCGTGGTTCGTTTGAGGTTTGGAGAACAGCTCCATCGGCACCCAATGTCTCTCCACTCTTCGAACGGCCGATGTTGATGACAAGTCTGTGCACGCAGTTGCGCTTGTTGATGTCGTCTTCTTCGTCCAGCGAGATGATGTCCTTCAACAGCATCTCGATGCATGACTTTGCGCGGCAAGAGACGGCGCGCTGCAGAAAGTTCAAGAGAAGCTGTTGGAATGATGAGCTAGATTTCCCGTTGTTCGCTGCGGCCTCTGTGAGCTGTTGCCTGAGGTCTTCAGCCTTGTCACCGCGAATAGCCAGATCCACAGCATCCAAGAGAGTCGATGGAAGGTGTAACGAGCGACCTGGTACCCTGCCTAGCGAACCAGCAGAATGGGTGGAGCCCGTATCGTCAAAAGTCTTGATATCGCCCAGCCCAGATAGCCACTCATTGACCGCCTTCATGTCCTGGTTGAGAGGTAGGTTGTGCGCAAATGGCTTGGGGTTGACCTTGGATGCGAGATAGCGCTCTTGTAAGCAAACTGTCTCGATCTTCTTATCTAGCTTCTTTGTGATCTTGATGAAACCCCTTCGGTTCACTTCTCCGTACCACTGAAGCTTCCGCATCGAGCTACGCAGCTCAAGCAGAGCACCCATAAGATCTTGTGCCTCATCCTTATCGATCCCATCTGGCATCTGTGCCACGCGCCCGTAGCGACCGTGTAACAGTCGTAATCGTCGAGCGCATTCGGCGTATTTGCGGTTATAGAAGCTATCGACATCTTCGAGATTGCGGTCGAGCGAGAAGAAGAATTCTAGTTGTAACCGTCAGTAGCGTGCTATGTCATGCTTCCAAGAATAGAAACTCGCTACTATGACGACTTGAAAAATAGACCATCCCTGTTCAAGGGGAAAACTCTCATAAACGTCCTGACAGCGTGGAAGGTTGAGACTTACCAGCAAGATCTAATTCTGCGCCATTCTTGTAAGCCTCGGCGGCGTTCTTGACAAGCTTCTTAAGCCCCTTGTAGTTGATGTACGACGACGCCCATTCCGGAACCTGATTTCGTGGAAGATTATGTCCAAACTTCATTTTGGATATTCAGCAAAATTGGACGGATTTCAGTCGCAGTCGCGGAAGTGATGTCGAGCTTGTCGGCTTGGCGGATAGGTCTAAAGCGGCGGAGTGACCAGATTCGCGTTGGCGGAGGCGCGAAAAAACAAAGAGATGTACTGGCAGATATTCAATGATCGGCAGGGTACGAGATAGAAGATAATTCCATGCGGCCAGCACAATCAACGCGTTAATGGTGTAGTCTTTAAGGTGTGCTCGAGTCGGCAATTCTCATTGGAGGAGCCAAAGCTCGACGGAAGCGCGCCTGCAACATGGTTAAACGGACTGTCAAATGTAGGGAAAGCCGCAGCTGGAGGCAAGGGGGATCACACTGGAGCGGCGGGGTCGCTGGTCAGTGTTAATCGACGTGGATTATGCAGTCAAAATGAGGGAAGAATGTTGCGATGGACGGTAGCGTGGTGCGTGCGTTGCGATGATCTCCAATGACGTGTGACGGCAGAGTTACTGTGTTCTTGCCGCAGCACCAGCAGAAAAATCTTATGCTCTTTATATCCCACGACGCCTCGGACGGCGCGTGAAGATGCTTCGCTCCATCGGTGGACCCCTGGTCCAGTTTCTGCACTGAACAACGTCCCGCAGACGCGGATAACGGCGGTGTGTTTCTTTGTCAGCTCGTGACAGCCTTCTGAAGCGACTATGGAAGCGTAAAACAGGCCAAGGTGCCGAACCCTGAAGGAGTTCGCCCGTACTTCGGTTCAAGATGTCGGGCGAGCCGCCATCTGGCCAAGCCCAAGCATTGTGGTGGTGGCTAGTAGGAGGGCGGAGCTACCAAGATACCAACACAGGCAGGTGAGCACGCGACGACCACCTTTCGGCCACTGCAGGTCATCGTCAGTGCAGGTGGCGGATACGGGACACGAGCCGATGTCACACCGCTTCAAAAATTGATTACTTTGCATGCGCGTAGGTGGCAAGTGGGGGTGTACAGATTTGACGGTTGCTACATGTTCTCTCCCCGCAATCTAGACTGGACTTGTGCATGTGCACCTCCCTATTTCCACCCCTCCATCCTAGGGAACCTGTCTCTCCTCTTATGCCGCCTTCACTATCGGACTCGTGTCACTGGCCCATGGTCCCGTGTAGCATGCAAGATAACGGTTTCGGAGCCGTCCGAGGCGGACCAACAACCAGTCCCAAGAGTAGTTCGGATAATCGATTGGCTTAGGTGAAGAAGAAAGCGTTGCCCTCAGCGTCCTTTCGCTGCACTTTCGACAAGTCCTTGTCCGGGGCGTACTCTGTCCACGCGCTCGCTGGGAAGATGTGCTTGTTGCGCTCGTACCACCGCCTATCCACAACCTTTGTCAGGGCTGGGTCTTCATGGAAGCCTTCGAGCTCCTCATCTGGTATACTGGAATCTTTGCTCTTCTTCTTCTGCGGCTGAGCTAGTGGGTCGTATGCAGCCATGTCCTCTTCTGCGTCTGGGTTGGTAGCACTCGGAGATGCTTTGGTGGGTTGCGCCGAGTAGTCGAAGATGAGACCGTCAAAGCCTGTTACTCTGTGAAACAAGAAATGGTACATCTCGTAGTGCTGCATTTGATGTGAGTATAGCGCAGCAAGAGCGTGTGCACCTAAAACTTACGTGTGGCAAAATGACTTCTCCTCTAACAAGCATCAAGTCGTCTACACTGACCCTGGCCCAATCCCTCCTACTCTTGTCGCCGCCCACTCCCAGTTCTGCACCAACCTTTCTAGCTTTATCTAGAAATAGCCAAATCTGCTCGCCCTTTTTTATCCTGCATCGCCCTCCGGGGATATTGGTGCCATCGTAGAAGACAAAGGGTATGACTACTTCGGTGGCCTTGACAGCTTCGCGCATGATGAGGAAATCTTGTCGCGCCTGCTCTGCCTGCTGCGCTTCCCTCTGTAAGGCCGTCTTGGTCATGACGCGGGGCTTTAGTCCAATGTTGGAGTTTGCACCCAGTTTCTTCTTGACGACTTTCGTTTCTGCTTCCGAACCCAGGGCCGACGAGTCAGCCGGTGTGTTTTCGCGCAGGGTGGGTGTCTTGGAGACATTGGTGTCGGTATCTTCGTCATTGTCTACGCCAAATGACAGTTTGCCTTTTGCAGCTACCTTGCGCTTCTTCTTGAAGACGGCTTTTGGCGTCGATGCCCTGTACTTTACAAATTAGCCTAGACCCCGAAAGAGACCAAGACCTTCCATACCCGTCCGACTGTGTGCTGCTACTTAGGTCGCCCGCCGTGTCGCCCCGCTCCTTCCTTTCCAAAGCCTCGGCGCGCCGCTTGCGATAGTCGTTGAGGTTTACCAGGCCAACAGTTTGCTCCTTCAGTAGATCTTCCGCTGTTGCCGCTTGGGAAGTGAAGCGTGCATTTCCGGCAGCATCTGCGCGGTCGCTTGAACTGGATTCAAACCTATCCATGATTACGAAATAATGCCGGCAAGAGAGGCGAAGTGAGGGTTGCAATGGTTGGAGTGGACTGTTGCTTGCGCTAGCCAATAGTTGAGAAGCATCCGCGCTAGTGCTGCATGTGACTTGGTGTACGCGACGCGATGCCGTTGGGGGAAAGACCATACCGGCTACATCCCCACCAGGAAATTTACCTCAGCACATCAACATCCAGCTACAGTACATGTGAGGCGGAACAATGGCACGCGTTGTGCAGGACTCGGATGAAGAACTCGACGATGATCTTGAGCGTGACCTGCCACCGCCGAAACAGCCAGGCGCGTTCAAGAAGCCACCCAGTAACAACGCCTCTCTCGACACGGGTTCCGCTGGTAGGGTTGTTGTCCATTAGTATTCACCCACATCAATCTCACTAACTTGTAGCTCCAGAATCAATCAGAACAGCGACAGATGCGCATCTGGAACCTCAACTTCAACTCGGCCATGAGGAGCCGCAGTCATCAGTCTCACTACCTGAACATTCAAGCAAAAAGAGAAAAACTGCGGCTGGACTGAGCCCATGCTCACCAGTTACATCTTCTTCCAAGAAGAAAGGCCGTGTTATTTATGGAAAAACAATTAAATCCATCTTCAGCAGCTCAGCAGTATCCGACGCTCTACCCGAGAACCAATTTGGGAACTATGCAGCCCAGGCAAACCCGCCTCCATCCCATGGAGATACCTGGAATCTAGGGGGCACGATGCGTGATGAATACGCGCAGCATGAACCAGCCATGTTCGCTGAGCCCTCCAGTACTGTGCCGAATGCCACCATGACCCAACAACGCATTTTGGAAGCCGTTCGGGGTTCAGTCATGCTGGGAGAGGAACTAGAAGTTGGGCGGCCTCTATATGAACCACCACCTGAACCATCAGTGCCCTGGTCAGATTTGATGAAGTTCACCCCCGGAGAGGCTGCTGAACAGACCGAATCATCCGATCACGAACCACCTGCACCCGATGTTCTCTCTGCTACCCCCTTTCGAACGACGCAAAAAGAGTTTTTATCGTCCCCATCACAGCCAGGGAGAGACGGGTCTTTCGGGACAAGAACCAGCCCATTGAAAAATGAGGTTTTCCATGTACAGACCGTCGATGCTGGAAGAAAGACTTCGTCGTCTCACGCCAATCTAATTGCACATGAAAACATGTCACCAACTGCACCGCAAGGATCCCTGCCGCCAACCGCACCACCAGCATCTCTGCCACCAACTGAACCACCCACATCTCAGCGCAGCAACAAGGAGGGAAGCAAGAAGTCATCTCGTCAGTCAAAGACTCAGGTTCCC
The DNA here is from genome assembly GCF_003171515.1 of Pyrenophora tritici-repentis. Lineage (NCBI taxonomy): Eukaryota > Fungi > Ascomycota > Dothideomycetes > Pleosporales > Pleosporaceae > Pyrenophora > Pyrenophora tritici-repentis. The sequence goes on from NC_089390.1 coordinate 273,884, forward strand.
AACCATGGCTTGGACGAAGACTTTATGGCTATCGGGCTCCCCGTAGATCAATACAAGCCACGACCCAGTCGCTCGAGATCTATGAAGGTCGACTCGGAAGGCCCTATTGATTATTCGATCCGGCCTGAAAAGGCTAGACGACGAAGGACTGCGGCCGCAGCTGAAGTCCCGACCACTGTAACAATAACAACACCCGAAAAGGTTCGGCAAATCTGCGACATGGGTTTCACGCCTTCAACTACAACTGGAGCTCTAGAGAGAAACAACGGTGACGTCATGCAGACTATCGATTGGCTAGTCAATAACAACATCGACCACGATGAACTGGCGCCACAGAGTCCGCCACGATCCAAATCAACGTCTAAGAAAGCTGTCCAATTGCCAACCATAGACTCCGATGCCATGAAAGACATAATGCGCAATCTGGATGAATACCGTAGAGATGAAGCAGAGGCTGAGCCGACACTCACGGATAATATTGCTGTACGGCATGAGGCACCGAATAACGCTACAACATTGTCTAGAACTGGTCTACGCCCAGACATATCCTCAATCACGAGCCCGACAAAGGTCCAGGTTATTATACCTGAGAAGTCGCCCAGACCTGCCACTACCCACCCCGCAGATGCCACCGTCATCTCGAGCATGAGCAAGAAAGCGAAACGCAGAAAAACAACACTGGATGAGCCTGAAGAAGAACAGATTACGCCGACCTCTGTTGTGCCCGAGAAAGTTCTCGAAAAGAAGAAAAGAGGCCGCCCCAAGAAAGCTGCAGTCGCTGTTGCGCCGATAGAGCCATCCGAGTCTATCATTGAGGCATCGGAGCAGGATGCGAATGGAGACAACCAAGATGGAATTCTGCAAACAATCGAGCCCAATTCGGCTTCAGAGACGGCAAAGCCAAGGTCTAAAAACGCTCTAAAAGAGGCAGAGTTGTTAGCACCAACGGAATCCGATAGTCCCGCCAACTCGAATCCGCCATCAAAGCTATCTCCGGCTGCAGCTTCAGCCACCCCAGAACAATTGACAAAACCTGCGACGGCTTCGCCTATCCCGAAAGGAAAGGTACCGTATCGCGTTGGGCTGAGCAAACGCGCGCGTATTGCACCACTACTGCGGACGTTGAAGAAATAACAGTGGTGATCATCTACCCCTTTCAAACAATCGTACGTTGACGTACGAGTTATTTCACATGCAATGGAATTTATGATACCTACGTTTAAGATCTTCTATACATTTTCCGCTTTTACACAATTCTCCCCGGATCAGCACCTGGTGGGGCAAGCGCTTTTGCGTGAAGCCACTAGTGTCTCATGCTCCGCAATTGGTACTTTTGCCGCTTTCATCATGCTCGATTCTAAAGACCGGAAGCTAGCGTTACAAGTGACTTGGCGGTGGAAATGAAACCTAGTGGCTATTGTTTTTAGCTTCAAATCGCATTCGTTAACATTGTACGCGACTAAGTTTGGTAGCAATAAACACGACAGGAGCTTTGTTTGGCATGAGGCGGCTGACATGGGCATTGACCGGGTTCTCGCTAAATATTCCAACATGATGGATATAGGTGCCGCAACGGTGACTGACAGCATGTCGCAAACGACGAGTGCGTCACTATGGCAAAGATGATCGCGTAGAATTCAACCAAAGTTCATCCCACCTGTATGGCATTGACAACTCCGGTCAGGGGCTCGGAGTGATGAAGCCTAAACGTTCTAGAAGCCATTTTCCCACAAGTCCGAGTTTGCAAAAAGGCAAAGTAAGCCGTTTTTTCTACGCGAGACGCCGTTGCACACTACTTGGAGCCATGTTGGTGATGACCACGAGGCTGAAGGATTGCCAAGTCGCACGCTCGAGAATTGTTGAGTTCGGCTCCATGGCGATCTTCCGCTGCAGGTCCTAGTCAGGCACCAGACCCCTGGTATCTGGCCCCGTAGCTTAACGGCTTGGCTTTAGAGTCAGCCGCTGATCCTCTCAACCTCTCTTGAGGATAGACAAACTCGAATACAGCTTTACCGGTGCGAGCCTTGGCAACGACTGACACGGTTACAAGACGAAAAAGACAAGAAAAAGCCGGTAATCCCAGCAGTGGCCTGCTCGGACGTCGGGTTGCTATGTCCATGACCTTGTCGTCTGGCTAGTCATTTCATGTGTCGCGAAAGTTTCGTCAGGTTAGTGTTCTTGGCTGCTAAAAGTAGTTCGCTGTCTATTCTGCGGAGACGCCGCTCCATGTGGGCGGCACGACTAGCCCATCATGTCCCCCAATGGCGTTGGACTGTTATAAGTATATCGAGTTGCCTTTCCTTTGCGAACCATCTGTCTTTTCAATCTTTATACGCAGTTGCGAACGCCACTCGTTTTTTTCAATCACTTCTTTTTGGTGGTCGACGTATTGATCGGCATACCTCACACTCATTGCGCTGTCCTCCACGGGAAAATAGGGCTATATCAACATCTACATTTTCTTAATTACTTCATCAATATGCTCCTTTCGTCGATCCTCGCTGCTGCGTTCGTTGTGCCGCTTGCGGCGGCCCATGGCGGCATGGAGGGAATGCCTAGGATATTTGGTTTACCAAAGGAACTGAGGGCCAGTCACCCTCTGGCAGGTCTCACAGGACGTCATGCCGCTGAACCGGCTCGTCATTTCGGTCCTCGTCAGGCAGAAACTCGCTGCGGTCCCAGTAACGGCAATAAAAAGTGCGCTCAAAATGAATGTTGTTCCGTAGATGTAAGTACAAACTTTGGGGCTGTTTCACCATATATTGACGCTAGGGACAGGGGTACTGCGGCACCACCACAGAACACTGCCAAGCTCCCGACTGTTTGCTCGATTTTGGTCCGGCTTGTGACGCCAACAAAATTCCTGCTGGAGCGAGTACGCGTAATGATCCTCGGCCGAAGCTTGGAAGCATTCCCTATGGCGGCGAAGGCATCTATGTCTGCAACGACCCTGGCAAAGTTGCAATCACCTACGATGACGGCCCCTACATCTATACCGAGGGCGTCATGAAGCAGTTTGAAGCGAGGGGTGCTCATGCCACCTTCTTCATCACAGGCAACAACAACGGAAAGGGTGCTATAGACGAGAAGTGGGCGGCTGTCGTCAAGAAAATGTACGACAACGGCCACCAAGTCGCATCCCACACCTGGAGCCACCAAGACCTGTCAAAGATTACAAAGCAGCAAGCCTACGACCAAATGGTACACAACGAAATGGCCATCCGCAACATCATCGGCAAATACCCCACCTATATGCGCCCGCCCTACTCGTCATGCAACGCTCAATGCCAGGCCGTCATGTCCGAACTCGGCTACGTAGTCTCCTACTTCGACCTCGACACCGTAAGTCATTTTCCTCAAATCAATCCAACCCAACCCACTAACCCCTCAAAAAGGACGACTACAACCAACTAAACACCATCCAAGTCGCCAAGGACAACTTCAAAAAAGGCATCGACAGCCGCAACACGGCCCCTTTCGACGGCGACAGACTAGTTATCGGCCACGATATCCACCAGCAAACAGCTGAGAACCTCACTACCTACATGCTGGACTACCTCTACAAGCAGGGTCTGCAAGCCGTCACCATGGGCGAATGTCTCAAAGATCCAAAGGCGAATTGGTACCGTGATAGTGCGCCTGCTGCCCCAGGAACCATTGTGTCATCGACTGTTGCTGCCGCTCCCGCACCTAGTGCTACAGGGCCCCCAACAACGGATGGATCGTGCGGGCTGGCGAATGGGGGGAAGACGTGCATGGGGTTCGTTGCTGCTGACGGTAAGCTGGGTGAATGTTGTAGCCAATATGGGTTTTGCGGTAGTGCGGAGGGGTATTGTGGGACGGGCTGTCAGGTTGGATTTGGCAAGTGCGGTAGAGGTGGCGGTGATGGTGGTGCGACCGTATCTCCCCCTTCTGCGTTTATTCCCGCTGCTTCTACTGCGGTGGTACCTCCCTCATCTACCCCCGCTGCCGTTACAACAGCACCAGCACCACCAGCCGCTGCTTCATCAACACTATCAACAGCCATCGCGCAACCCAGCTCCCCTACCCCACCCCCTCCCCCTCCTGCAACTTCTCCTCCCGCCCCCAGCAAACCCCTCATCTCTACAAGCGGAAAATGCGGCGCTAGGAACGGCGCTCAAACCTGCGTGGGCTACAAGTCCAACTGGGGGATGCAAATGGAGTGTTGTAGTAAGATGACGGGGCGGTGTGCGAGTGGGCTTGATGCGTTTGCTTGTGGGGTTTCGTGTGATAAGGGGTATGGGAAGTGTTGGTGGTAGGTGCCTGCGTGGGTGATGGGAGAGTTGTTATATTCTTATGTTTTTATCATCTTCTTGGAAGGGGCCGGATGGTGATGGTTTATTTTATGATGGTTGCGTGAATGAATTTATATATTTTTTATTTATATCGGTGACTTGATCAGATGGATTAGATGGGCTGGTGGTTCTCCCTGATCGCAAATTTGCTACGTCGATGTAATCAGATGGGAGAAGTGTGTTAGTCAAGATGAATCTTGCTCGCTTCACCTTCTTGTAGAACGAAAGTTCCTTCGGAAGATGTAGTGTACTTGTTTGTCATCTCATGCCTGGACCTCCCGATTATTTCTTCGTGGTATTTACAAAGCGCGTCTACGTAAAAAGACAGTATCTTAGCCGATATCTCATAGATTTGTTGGCCCTTGAATCAATCTTTGCGGCATTTGCAAGGCCCGAGTGAATGGCATCTTAGCCGGTGCCTCACCGACCACCCCGCAGTCCCGGTAAGAGATCGATCAAGTGTGCTTACTGTAGATCTCTTGGCAAATATCTAAGTATGGCTTCGGCCGAGATCTAGCTAGTTGATCGAGCTTCACACGTAGAGTTTCGTCTTACACGATAGTTACCATAGGTTGATACAAAGCAACATCTTACGATTTTTCTCCTGGCTGTCAAGGCTCCACAAAACATGGTTGTTTTTGAGACGAGGTTGTCTTTGCGTCTGTTCTTCCGGTCCGACTTTGAGTACCCTCACGTCAGCTCGTATTTCTCCTCTGTTGACCGGTTCAGGTTAAATTGAGATTCTGGGCACTTTGAACAGACGTCGACTGCAGCTGTAAGATGGCACTGCCTGGCCTGCTTGGCCTACTTGGCGGACAGCCTCTCCTGTCTGCACAAGACACCAGTACGGCTTCCTTCATGCCGTATACTCGGTTGAATCAGGCCTTGCCACCCATACTGTAACCTTTGCTACCTGTGAGCTGTTCAGGCAAAACAGTTCTTTGCAAGCGAACTGTTGAAATAGTGATCACGACACTATACCATGCCCGTTTGAGTGTGTGAAGATACTGGGGGTTTTAATGACGTTGAATTGCTGGCGGCTTATATCTAATGGTAGGGCTTTGTGAAGACGTGTGATTTTCTCCCATACACAGCAAACGCCCTGGATTGAGGCAACGCTACTTCTCAATACCACCTACAAGTGAATATCACCTACAAGATCATCTATAGAGCCCCGGCAGTACGAGCATATAGCTTTTCCAGGTGTTGTTGCGCAGCATGCCAGCCCTTTGGCGCAATTCCAGTTGTGAACACATGGCGCTGTCGCAGAAGTTAGCCGTCTATCAATCTTCATCAACACATATCGCTTCAAATTATACATACCCTTTTCAGGCCGGTTGGTGGCGGAGGCTAATCTCCCATTGCGAGGCGCGAGATTTTCTAGTCATTGATTGTTAGCACGATTCATTGTTTAGAAAGGTCTCGAGGCAATGAGCTCAAAGTTGCTGTAACATATGTCGGTTTCGCGATCGTATAGCTAGTAGCCTTGTCTTTCTGTCATATGGAAGAACTGACGAGACCAAGAGCTACGTAGCAAACGCGATGGCATTGTGTGCTCAGAGTAGCGCGCCTAATCCTAAGATCGTATGGCTCAACATGCCCTCCAAACCATCACGAAGGACAGATATCCGCGGAGTAACATTGATGAAGAATATCGCAGCAGACTGTGCCGGGGGGGGGGGGGGCAGTAGCTGTTGCTCGAGCATTGTTCTCCTCCTGTCCCAGCCATGAGCCAGGAAAACAACGGGACTTGTGTGTAACTTTACTTACCAATAGGAGCAGCTAATAGTAAATGGTCAGCGTCAATGTACTTAGATTGGGAGAAGTGATAAGGTCAAGAGTCAGAAAACGTAAGATCGCGAGCCAGAAAACATAACATCATGAGACAGAAACATAAGATCGTGAGCCAGAAAACGTAAGATCGCGAGCCAGAAAACAGAACGTCATGAGCCAGAAAACAGAGTAGCAATGTGTGCTCGGAGGGTAGCGCCGCAATCGCTGGAATCAAGCATGGATAGCTAGGGATGATGCAATGGTGAAGGCTCAAACGCAATCGATAAAGCTTCTAACACATATTGGATTGAAGCTGCCACAACAGGTCAAGGGCGCAGGGCATCCACCACAACCGTTTGACCCGGACGTAAGCAAAGAAAATAATGAGAGTTGGGCAAAGATTTACTTACCATCCCTTAGGACAAGATTTCCTATTTTTCAATCAGCATGACTGCAGCAGGCAGAGTTTACGGGATCGTGAATAACTTACCGTTCTCAGGAACAGCGACTGCGAGGCAGGTGGCAGCAAAGAGCAAGATTGCGGCGAAGGTCTTCATCTTGAAGATAGGTAGGTAGGTAGGCTTAGATTGCGGTAGGGTAAATTGACTTTAGTAAATCTTTCGAAGTGTTGTGATTAATAGTCGAGAGGAATTCTTAGGTTCAGGGGCGACGGCTTCATAGATGTACTATCGGATAATCGTTGCCCCTATCCCTTTCTTAGGGGGTATTGCGACCTAGGTTAAATCTAGTAGGATTCTAAAGCGTTATTAGGGCCGACTCGAGCCATTAGCACTAGTAGACTCTCGTAGACGGGAGCTTACTTCTTTGCGTGGATCCTCACAAAGCAATTAGAATAGAATGTAGTAAGTACCACGATTCTTATCAGGGTTTGAAGGAGTGGTTTCTATGTTTCAAAAGTTAATTCTGTACTTAGAGGGGGTATCGCAAGTCCGAATCGTCCAAACAGACAACATGCCTCTACCTGGCCAACACAAAAAGCGGAATATCTCATTGCTGACGCATAATCACACGTAATTTTAATCATACGAACACTAGCGCCGTAGTCTTGCCAGTACGATCAAAAGAGTAAATTTATCCGAGTAAAATTGCAATCGTGCACAACTAAAAACGGCAGAAATCTGGCGACCTGCAAACGCCAAAACAACATATGAGTTTGACACCGGCCAAAAGTTCCCCAACTCGCAGATCTTATTATCTGTGCAAGGCACTGTTGTTTCCTTTAGCATACGACTGAGAAACACCAACGGCTGTCTAGAAAATCATTACTTACACTCCCGGGGGCCATCCTGTCGCGCAAGAATATCTAGTACATAATTAGTTCATGTGTCGCCTAGCACACTCACTAATTCGTAGGAGATGACTTACCGCCCTGAGGAACAGCGGCAACGAGGCAGGTAGTTGCCAAGAGCAGTATTGCGGCGAATGTCTTCATCTTGAAAATAAGGAGGTAGGTTGGATGGGTGGGTGTGATGTAAGAGTGTTTGGTAGCGGCAAGGTAAAAGACGTTGATTGATTCGTCGATAGTATGGTGGATTCGTTGTGGACGGGAAGTCGATTGAGGGCCCGTTAATTTATATAAAACTCTTCGAGATGACTGACGATCAAATGCAACTTTGTTGGAAGGTTTACGGCTAGATCGTACCAATCGGTAGGATCCAGGTACCTTACTCGGGCCGGTACTGTGTGTTGGTGCTGAGGATCTTCGCACACACGAGCCACGGGTAGACCTTCGTAAAGCTTACCTCTGTGGCAATTCGGTTCTGTCAGCTTGCGGGGTTTCTCTCGACGTCACGTCTCACGTTAGACTCGGAATAATATTTCGTGGCCAAGAAACACTGTGACCCCAGACATGGAAGATGCTGTCTCACCAGGTCAGCAGTCAATATAAGTGCAACATCTCAAACTTCATCGCAATCTATACAAAGACGCATATGTGGAATATTGATCCAACGATTCTAGCAATCACCTCCTAATCACACAGTCTCTGTATCTACGAGAGCACATTGGACCGCAACAACCTCTTTCAACACCAAAACGGTCTTCGTCTCAGGGCAAAAGTTCCGCCTCTTGGCGAGTGCGCAACGTATCCAACATTCATTGTCATCCCAAGAGCTGACGATACATTGCATTCATCTACGGTGCTTACTCTTCGGGCGGCGAGACTCCACGTGAATGGCTTATCGGGCAGTTTGGCGCTCACGCGATCTTGGAGATCTTGATCTTCTCCCGCGCAAGGAATGTGAGATCTATGGTCGGAGGCGGCATCGTTCATGGAGTAAGACGATGGGGGAAGCTAAGTAGTGGCCCGGCAGGGTTCATGCTTTCCATGCAATCATGTAACATGGACCCGCAATGATAACCTTAATCGGAGATCTAGTTTATGGCAGTTGTAGTTTCTTCTGACGTCGATGGAGATTCGTCTCGATATATCAAACAAGAAAGCCGGTGACGAAGCAGCATGGTAGGACTAGACGGAGCTTGAGAACGAAGGCTTCACGTATGTTCTGTAACAATCCGAGCACGATAGCTGACTGTAAACAAACGGCCCATAGACCCATGTGCACAGATGCGCCTACGCGCTTCTGCCTCTAACTCGCGCTATTTTTACAAGAGATGCTATGAACATACAAGGCAACGCCAGCAATGCAGAACCCGCTAATCATACAGACATCACACACGTAAAATCTCAATACCCAACGGCAAACGAAACGAGACCAACCACAACCAAGAATCCCCAAGATACACCCAAACCCATGGCACCGCTATGCACAACCTCTGGTGTACCGACCTGCTTCACATCGTCGATTTTGCAAACAGTCTTGCACCCGCCCTTTGACCGCTCCTCCAACATGCCCGATGTGTCCCTCTTGTTCTGGGCAATGCCTGCGTACGGGCCACTAGTGTTGAAAGTCATCTCGATCCATTGGATGTGGAACTCTGCGCTCTCGCCAACAGTCATGTTGCCGCTCCATGTGCCGCCGTCGCTCCACATGTTCATGACGAGGAAGCTCTGTTTGCGGGGCACAGAGTACGTGTTTGCGGCGACTTGCTTTTGGTTCAGGTACCAGTAGCTGTTCTTGGGCAGCCAGTCGATACGGTGGGTTTGCCAGTCGTCCCATCGCGGGAGGTCGGTGGGGCCGACTGATGCGACGGCGACTTCGTTGCCGTCCTTGCTGACTGCGGGCTGGTTGGTGTAGCGAATCTGGTCCGTGGGGTCTTTTGTGAGAATCTCAATGTCGGACTCGTTTTCGTCGTCGAAGAAGGTGAAGAATCCTGCGACTGCGCCTTTGGTTCCCTGAACACGGCCGTACATGCGCATCGAGACATGCATCAAGTTCTTTTGCTCATTCTCGATCTCGCCTGCCGTCTGATAGTCGTCTAGGCGTGATGTGCGTAGTGCAAGGTATGACGTTGAGTCTTCTTCGCCAAGATATACATTTGCGACCGAGTTGTTCATCGGTATGGGGAAGTCGGAAGTGGACGGCTTAGTCCAGTTCTGGATCCCCCAGTCTCTAGTCCATGCATCACTGCTAAACAGATCGGGTTGCCACGTGGGTGCCAGACCTGCAATCTGTGTATCATTAAGCAGTGGCGGTGGTTCGCTCAGGGCACCTGGGAGGTTCCGGAAGTCATAGAAACGGTAATATTGGAAGTATTCCGGTGTTTTTGTGTCCTTCCCAGAAAGCACGACGTAGCAGTCGCAGTCTGGGCTATTATCTTTGGGTGTTTCATTATTGGAGGTCGTGTACAGGTTCGTTGCGAGGGCGGGTTTTAGAAGTAGCACTGTGAGAGGTAAGAGCAGTGCTCTTAAAGGCGGTAGGTACGACATTGGTGGTGAGCCGTTATTGGCACCACTAAAACTATAGAGACGTGATCAAGTCAAAAGACGTGAAGAAGACGTAATAGGAGCGATTGACGTTTGGTAATGTAAAGTGAAAGTAAGACGAGTGTCGTGTTAGCTGTGAAACCGTGCAAAGAAAGCTGTGCGACACAGAGTCGTGAAGCGATGGCAAGACGCGATAGCAAGACACGAAGGCAGTGGAGAATCGAACGAGGGTTCCAAGCTCATATATGGCGAAGTAAATAGCGCCCGCTACTGTGCTTATACGATACGCCATCCTTGGTGACAATGTCGTGGGCCGGGAGGAGACACAAGTGTCGCGCTTGCGAACAGGCGGAACAAGCGGATGTTCAGCTAGCTCGTCGGCCTGGCCCAGTGAATCGTGCAGCGTGCGCCTTTTGCTAGGGCAGCAAAACGAACTAGTGAATGGAGGAAGGGAGGGATCCTTGAAACATTTTGAAACTACCTGTTTGTATGCTGCACTCAGCCACACTGCCTCATGACCCCTGCCTGTGTCCTGGAGTTTCTTGGGCCTGTATTCGGGCTCTGTGATGAGTCCGTATTCTCACTTTTTCCGTAATAATATGCCAGTTTCAGCGATCTTGGTGATAATTGTGCCCCTGGGTTCAATTCTGGCCTGCGTGTGTAAATAGGGCATGTGCGCTTAGCCCCATATTGGCGTTACCGGGCGCTTCCGTTTCAGCGCATCGCTTAATTACTGTGATTGACGCTGTCCGTTCCGTCGGGTTCGTCGATATTACTGAAATGCATTTCATCGGGGCAGGTTACTACTGCAAAATATGGTGAAATAGCTAACACGCCGCGTGTCTGATACGGAGGTCGAAAAAGGTTGTTGAGAAGATTGGGTGTTTGATCGAGTCAGTAGGATGGAAGAAGAGGAACGGTAATTATGCCGGGGATCCAATCAAGGATGCTCCAGCCACAGTTCCACTACCGGCACCAATGCACCAAGGGCCCAAAATAGTCCCAATATTGAATCGCCACGCCTGTGACAGATTAGCCTGATGCAACCAGGCAAACGACGATCTCCTGCTTTCCTGTGGCTAGTGACACACCTGACACTGTCGCCCGTTGTATGGGCTTTATTGGCGCAGGGTCTGGAATCCGAAGCCGGAACTTTATCCTATGAGGTTAAAGAGGCATTTGTCGGATGGTAGGTTTGATTCGTGGGCAACTGGTACCTGGCAGCAGCGACAGCGTTTGTTGAGTTTCTGACGGGTGGGCTTCTTGTAACTAGTTATTCCTAGGGACCGCGCCGGCTACTTGCGGAAAGGCGTGCGCGCAACTACCACGGCTAGTTACCTACACCTTCGAGGTAGACGCGACTGACTACGATGTGAAAGGCTATCCGCTTCGTTTTTCGTATCAATTGCAAATTGCCATGCCTGCTTGTCTCTCATGAAGCTCTACGTCACGTGCATTTGTGGACATCAGGGTTGGTGGAAACACGTTGCTATGACGTATTACAGCAAACAGCCAGAAAACGCTTGGCATAGCTACTACCAACAATTGATGTAACGGTGTGAGGAGAGGAGGACTGCGTTGCATTGTGTAGCTATGGAGGAACTGCAGCTATATAGGTGTGTGTGATGAGAAAGTGTGGTAGCGATAGCCGTACCCAACTCTCACCCAAGTCGGTCTTGGCAAGTCCCAAACCGTTACAATTGAGCGTGCATGCTCCCTCAGTCCCTGTCTATCCAACATTTCACACTCGCGATTTAGGCTGCCGCACACCCAGCGCTACAAGAAGAGCGCTTTTCCGCAGTCATGTCGGCCAAGAAACTGCCCACCGAGATCGACGACCAAATCCTTCGATAACTCTCACAATATGACCTCGCCGTCTTTACACGCACTTCAAAGTACTACCACGCCCGTGCCGAACCCATCTTGTACCGCAACATTGAGCTCTCTCGATACTGTCACTACGAGATAACTACGCTCTTGTTCACCATTCTGAATAGGCCAGAACTGGCAAAGCATATTCAGAGCATCAGCCTACCTCGATATGGATACAGCGGCGATGAATCCTTCCGATTTAGTCTCGAGCCCATGTACTGGGATAGTATACCCGCATTTAGGGAGACGATTGCGACCTTTTCAAAGTGTCAAGACAAGAACTTTGCATCACGATGGTTTCGTTGCATATACGACAAGGCTTGGGCAGATCTAGGACAATTTGACGGAGCTCTGGCTGCCATCATATGTCACGCGGTTGATTTGGAGCACTTGAGAATGGGGTTCCGGATGTTCAGGCACCATCCATCAATAACCATGGACATATGGAACACCCTTTGGCAAGATCAAACATCCACAATGACAACAGTCCCGCTCCGAAACCTGAAGAGCTTGAGCACTACATGCACACGCACACCAATCATGTTTCTTCCATGTTTGCACAGGATAGAACTAGCAGGATAGAACTAGCAGGATACAACGTGGGAGCCAACCAACTATTCTTCTACTCATACCCTTATTCTGATCTAGGTACAAAACTTGCCACACTCGAACTGAGTTGCAGTAACATACATCCCAAAGCAATCGAGAAAAATCTCGTTCGCCCTGAGTTCCAAGCCGTTAAGAAACTTCGCATTCGGAATATTGGATTCAGCCACGATTGGCTCAATTACGACCTTAATCTCCTGACTCCGATCATCACGAACAATCTCCGAAACTTGGAAGTACTGGAGCTTTCGATCCCTGCCAGGCATATAATGGTTATCCGTAAGCTCGGCAGACTCAAGGGTCTCACCAAACTTCGGGAGCTAAAACTCGACGTGAATCTTCTCACGGGATTGAACGACAGTGGATGCGAAGATCGAATGATGCACCTCCTTCACCCTGACGAGTACCTTTCTGACATACTTCAAACGCTTATTATCGATGGTATTGAATGAAACGATCCCTGCATTCCCTACATTCTCGAAAACGCTATAAATATAAAAAACACGACTCTCCACCTCGTTGCATACGATCTCAAAAAGAAGCTGGCGGAAGATGCCGCACTCTCCAAGTCCAGCAAAGGCTTGTGTACCTATCTATTCGATGCTGTACAGAAGTTGGCCGCAGCAGGCACGAAGTTGTACTTCTGGCAGAACGGATAGGGTAGGCCTAACAAGCTTTTTTATGGACCAGAGCATAGAGCCGACCTATCTTCCTAGCACGATGTAGATAGCGCAAGTCACATAAGTCACATCTCCGGGCCAAAATACTAGAGCTGTGCCGTGTAGGTTGGTTGTTGCTAGCGTCTCTTCACCCCACAACATGTAGTGGGCCGATTATATACGAGGACAACATTAGCTTTTGTTTCTTGCTGCGCTGGGCAACAGGGCATTTCTAAATGCTACAGGAATTTGGTAATGCTACCTTGTCAGTTTATACACTAAAGAAGTAGGAGAATCACGATGATACCACAGAGAGAATGCATACATTTCTCTAATTGTCAAGTGTAATCAGAGCTGTGATGTGTCTTGCTGATGTACTGATTATCCATCTATCGCAACAGTGTTGTTATGCGGATACCAGGATTCTTGGTAAATCAACAACATTAATTAAGAAGAGATAGGATAATAGAAGAGAGAGTGTTGAAGGGGGTTATGCCTTAACTCCGCTATGTCCGTATAAAGATATGGATAATTTCATCACAGGTCCGACCATGTCCCGACCTTTGAGAACGCCATATTAGCCCATTCCTCGAATCAAAAATAGTCCGTGGACAAGCTACCTACTCCAATTTTGTCCTACCTTTTGCAAGGTTTTGTATAACGTCTCCATCAATCTACCATGGCTCTTTAATCAACGTCTTACTCCAGCTTCGTCCTGCGTTTTCAAATCCCTCCTCAGCAATGGGTTTCTTATACAGCCAATTCTTCAAAACACCGCTCTATCCCACATCCGACTTCAGCGGCAAGACTGTCATCATCACGGGTAGTAATGTTGGCCTCGGCAAAGAAGCAGCTCGTCACTACGCGCGCTTAGATGCTAGCGTGCTCATCCTCGCCGTGCGCAGTCTCGACAAGGGCTTGGTAGCAAAGCAAGAAATCACACGCACGACTGGCCACAAAAATATCAAAGTCTGGAAGCTCGACATGAGCGACTACACCAGCATACAATCATTTGTCAAGCGCGCCGAAGACGAGCTAGATCGCGTCGATGTATTCATCGCCAACGCCGGCGTGGTGCGCTCGCAGTACCATGAAGTCAACGGGCACGAGGAAGGAATAGCTGTCAACGTTATTGCTACAACGCTGCTTATGGTAAACGTGATACGGCTACTCGGTTCAAAACTCGACCTACCTTCACAGTGACGGGGTCTGCCGCATACGAGCATACGATATTCCCACAGCGATCTGCTCCAGACGGCCAAATTCTGACTACGCTATCGCACAGAGAAACATGTGAAAAGTACTGGTCGCAACAGTATCCCGTGTCCAAGCTGATTCAGCTACTCATCGTGCGCGCCATTGCTAATCGTCATCCGGCCAACGTGTTCCCTGTGACTGTCAACATTGTTAATCCGGGGTTGTGCTGGTCTGAGCTAGCGCGCGAGGCTACAGGCTGGGGGTTTTGGCTCTTCAGATTGGTGGTGGCAAGGTCGGCTGAGGTGAGCGGTAGGACACTGGTACATGCAGGTGCCGAGGGCATCGAGACACATGAGAAGTACCTGAGTGACTGTGTGGTTGACGAGCCGAGTGCGCTGGTGACGGATGCAGCGGGTAAAGAGGTGCAGGCGCGGATTATGGCGGAGGTTATTGATGCGATAGAGGTCATTCAGCCAGGTGTGTCGAAGAATTTCTCGGCTGTGTGAGATGAAGCACAAAGGCTTTTGCTAGTTTAGTTAGTCAGTAGGGAAGTCGCAAATCAAAAGAGTGCTGTCCACAACACCCTCCACCAGATTTTCTCACAAAACTTCATCCACATAATTATTGAGAAGCCAGCAGCTTTATTACTATTTTACTGAAACAGATTAGTTGCTATCAATCCCATTCGAGGGTAGAACAACTGTTGCACGCTAGCAGGGCTATCCCTACACTCTCTCATTCCTCACATATATATAGCTTCCCTCGTTCATAGCTATACAATCAACTCAGTCCTTCATCTCTTCTTCCATATCACATACGTGAGAACAACTCATGATGTGCCAACGCATTCTCCTGTGCCAGTGCACGAATACTCAGTCCACTGACTCTCCTATCCATCGGAAAGTGATCAATAACTTTATCGTCCCTCCACATCTAAGATTCAACTCTCTCGGACGCTTGAGCCTTACTAAGAGGTGTTAGAACGATCGGATGTTCGGAACTCGGATGTTCACTTCCCTAACTCCTAACTCCATGCAACCACCACTCCCAAACAGTGGCCGAAAGATTGCAATGACGCTGCAATTTGCGATCGTATCATAAATTACTCTCTAAATCCATGCTGTGCTATTGTATCGTAAGCAAAGAATAACTTATAGATGCGTAGCTTACTATTCTCCTGCAACAGCTGTTCCTCGTCGCTTGGCGTCTTAGTTGCTAAGTCCTAACTCCATGCTACGTGAAAATCCTCCTAGTACTGGCGAATAATATTTAGATGATGCCATCACTATTAGAGACACTTAAGTTCAGCCTGGGCCAAACCCTACCATAGTTTGCAAAAGAGTTGGCCAGAAATGAGTTCTGCACGGTTGTTTGTTATCGGTGGCACTGGCTTCATTGGCCCTGTTCTCATTGAGCATGCAGTTGCTGAAGGCTATAAGGTGAGTGGTCACATACTGAACCATATCCCGAACCGATGTTACTGTCGCCCCGTCCTCCTGATCAGTGAGCCCTAGAGTACACGCTTGTGTCTAAATCTGGCATACGCAGCCTCACAGATACACTGACTAACAACAAAATCCACACCCAGGTACACGCTCTCTCCCGTACCGAAGCCAGTGATGCCAAACTACGCGCCTTAGGAGCGGAACCCATCCGTGGCGACCTCACCTCCCTGGTCACCATCCGCCACGAAAGCCAAGAAGCCGACGCCGTCATCAACCTAGCCACCGCCTACGTCTTCAACCAAGGCAAATACGAAGACGCACTACCAATCGATAACGCGGCCTTTGACGCCATGTGCGATGGTATTGCCGGCACAAACAAATCTCTCATCACCACTACGGGCACTCTAGTCGCAAAGGCCGATCCGAATGGCAACGAAACAGATGAAGATGCTCCCCCTGATCCCACCCCTCTTAACATGCGCGTTCGAGCGGAGTATCACGCACTTGCGCGAGGAAAAGAACTGGGCGTGCGTGTCATGATCGTCCGCATGGCGCCGTTTACCTATGGCCGTGGCGGAAGCGGCATCGCGCTCTTCATGAGCATGGCGAAGAATACAGGTGGGCTCCCCACCGTGAACGGCGGTGGCAACCGCACCACGGCCGTACACGTAGATGACGCCGCGCGCCTTGTACTTTTGGCGGTAGAGAAAGGTGAGGCGGGCGATGTGTTCAACGTTGCCTCGCAGACTGAAGTCACGATGAGGGAACTGTTCGGTGCTATCAATTCCTCGGTTGGAATGCCCAACAAGGATATCAGGAGCGGGGAGGCTAAGGCGGCATTTGGTGAGACGATTGCGTGGTTTCTCAATGCCGAGAATAGGGCTTCGGGGGCGAAGGCGCAGAGGAAGTTGGGGTGGCAGCCGAAGGGCAAACCAATTCTTGAAGACATCAAGTCTGGTTCGTATGTAGCTGTGGCGAATGCACTCCTCCAATAGGAACTTTCCTCCAGGATAGATAAGATACGCGTTCTTTGAGTTTACTCACTACATGTCATTTGTTTCTTCTAAACTGGCCTTGATGCATTCTCCAGTCATCGCGAACTCTGGTTTGCGACTCATCGTTGTGGGCATTTGTCCTCAACACCCCCGGTTCATTGCCATCCGTCCTATAGTCGACCTAGACCCTTTCTAAGAACCATACCCACCGGTTACAACACTCAAATGACTTAGCACGACTTTATGTGTTGCAGTGAATGCAGTCAATTAAAGTGTAACCGCGCGAGGCAGTAATCAGAGTATTTTGTGTGTGTTGTCTGTTGTGCTGTCATGGCCACCTTATATGTAGCCATAATCAGGGTCTATTTGCATGACGTATCTCTGATGCTGGTAAGAGGAGAAGGTGCTCATGGAGGGGAGGGAGGAGCGCCAGGACAACACACGTGACATGCGCAATACCCTTGCCTCACAAACCGCAACATTATGTCTCATAGAGCCAACGCGCACACTACACCTTGATGCATTCTTCTTCTGAGATGCCTCTAGCTGATGCTAGAAATCAACTTCAACCCGGTAGCGAACCATCCTGCTGCACTCGGAGCACTGTGTTCTCTATTCGACCAGTCAACGTGACACAAGTGGGCCTCGCCAGCCCCACCGCATTCCAATAGGTCCCATCACCCCGCCACCTCTTTACATCTCTTCTATAAATCCAGCGTTCTCTTAACCTTTGTTTCACAAAAATTTCCTCGATAGGTAAGATCTTAGGTATGTCTTACCTCAGCGAAGAGCCACCGGAGGCACAGCCTATCCCGAAATTGGCGGCGACAGCCAATGTGCAATGCCTCATGTGCGATGAAGCAGCCACAATGACCTGTCCCAACTGCGAACAGTCGTCTTACTGCGGGAAGCGGCACCAACGCAACGATTTCGAAAAAACACAAAATCCTCTGCAAACAGTTGCCGAATTTCCTGGAGCAGAACCGCCCAGCACCTACAGGCCCAAATTCCATCTGACGCCGCGCCATTTACTTCAATCCAGCAAAAACAGAACCGGAGTTTGTGTGGGTCGAAAGGATGAGAATAGGAAACCGTACGAGACGGCTCTTGAATACGTTGTTTAAAGCAAGCCCAGGATCAAGCCTTTGCTCTTAACCGATGAGGAATTAGCAAGAAAGAAGGCCGAGGAGGCTGCGAGCAAGAACAAGACAAAGACAAAGACCAGGCCAAAGAGCAAGACGGATAGCAAGTCCAAGAGCAAAGCCCAGAAAAAGGTTCTGTCACACTGCATTAACGTACGCTATCGTGATAACTTCATGGATGACAAATCGATCACGAACAGCGTTGCGACTGCAATGATTCACGGCGAACTGGCAAAGAGACTGACAGATGAGGAAAAGAAGGGGAAGAAGACTGTAGATGAACAGGTGGAAAAAGAGGAAGGTAAATTGAAAGAATGGAAAGGTCCGATGCTATTCCACGGCATGAAAGATCTCAACAATGTTCCCGGCATGGGAACGATGAGTTTCAAATCAGGCGTGCCTAGTACAGATCTCGAGGTTCGAGATCTTAGGTATATCATTAATTGGCTAGCTGGGTACGACAAGGATGATGCCCCTGAATTTGGCTCTTGAACCATTCACATCTTCAGTATGTTTCCTGACATATTTGGATGAAAATGGCGACGTTGCATGCACATGAACAGGGTGGGTAGAGACCGTAATATTCGTCTCCCTTTTGATAATCAGAAAAAGCATCATCTTGAACAAACGAAACTACAACTATATGACATAATTTGTCGGATCGTGAGTATCGGTAGAGACGTCGGCTGCTGGACACTTCGGCCCGACTTCGGCCCACCTTGCGCAGAGCTTAGGTATACCTTCGTAGCAGCTGTGTTCGTAATAAATCAATCACCATCACCGAACAGAATGCATTCCTAGTTATCGTTATTTCCTTTCAGCACTAGTGCTATAGACCTTCCAACATAATTGATTATTCCCAGATTACAACAAGAAACCCCTCTCCCTCCAACTCATAACAAACCCCCGCACCGTCTCCTCATCAACAGGTCCAACACCCCTCATAGTCTCCGAATGCGCCCTACTCTTCTCCATCCCCAGCAAAATCCCCCCACAACTCATCCTCCTAAAATCATCCGCAAAGAAATCAACCAACCGCTGCGCGGGATTCTCATCAAACTTCCCCGCCGCCCCCGTAGAAGGGAACATGCGCACCCTCCGAATTCACTCCTCAAAGGACACAATCTTATTCTCTGGAGTCCCCAGCTCTCCCACCAGCAACTTCAACATACCCGCCCAATCCTGCCTCACCGGATTATCGATATGATAAATCTTCTCCGGGAATTTATCCAACAACAAGTCCGCACTCGCCCCCGCCACATCATCCACACACGTCCAACTAACTACGCTCTCAAGTCTCGGCAGCGCCTTAAGTGTCTGCGCACTCTTTACCAAAAAAGCAAAATGCTCATTCTCATTCCAATACCCACTCCCCGACGACCCAGCCACCTGTCCTAACCTCACAACCATCGCCCTAAAGCGATCCGGATACCGGTGTAGTGTCTCATCTAACACGCGTTCACACACAAACTTTGCGTCGCCGTAGCCATTCGGAAGTACAGACTTGATACCCATTGTTTCCTCAGGAATATGCGGTGTACGCGCGTGAAAAGGGTAATGTCCCACCGTCGCAATCGACGAGATGAACTGGAAACTGAATTTGAAGCCCGGTCCGCGTTTCGCAGCTACAAGAGCAGCGAGGTCGAAGAGGTGGCGGAGGACTTTGAACTGTGGGGTGAAGGCTTGTAGGGGCAGTTTACCGTTCATGGGCCATGCGTTGTGCACGATGTGTGTTACGGTGGTGGAGAGGGTGGCGTAGGTTTCCTCGGGGAGGCCGAGGAGGGGCTTTGTACTGTCAGTTTCGTAGGCGGTGATTTTGGAGAGGGAGGAGGCGGGGAGGGTGATGGACTTTTGGGTAAAGGCGTTGAGTTGGCGTTCAAGTGGCGTGTAAGGGGAGTTGTGGCTGCGTCGGTTGAGGCAGATTACTGAGGTTACGGTTGGGAGGGAGGCGTAGTGCGCGGCCATGTGCGAGCCTAGACTGCCTGTTGCACCGGTGATGAGGATGCAGTGGCCGGTGCTGGGGGGTTTTGATGATGTCGGTTTCGGGAATAGTGGGGATGGTGAAGTCGAGGGCGGTTTTGGCGATGAGCTTTGATGTTGCTGCTTCTCGCTCTTCGTGGCGGAAGTCCTACTGATTCTGTTAAGAGGGTATGGGGATTCGGGTGGTTAGTAGACATACCTCCTGCTGCTTTGGTGCGATGGGCAGGCGGGGGGTGCTGCTTGCCTCCTGCAGTGGCCATGATCAGGCGTTGACATTTCGTCTCGACGATATGGCCATCACTCCAGTCGACGTGGCCGTAGCTCACGCCGTGGAGTACCTTCTCCCAGTCCTCAGCGGACGACAACGCGTGCTGTCTGTCGTCCTCGAACAGCCACCAACCTTCAAAAACGCCGAAGATGATGTCGCACCAGTACATGGGCTCTGTCATCTCAACCATGAGAAGAACACCATCCGGACGCAGCATCTTGCGAATATTGGTAGCCGCAATTGGCAGACTGCGCGTGGCGTGGACGGCGTTACTAGCGAGAACAATGTGCTGACTGTGGAGCAAGTCATCGGCAGGCACCTTCTCAATATCATGAGTCCGGAACTTTATGAACGGGAGATGCTTGAACTGCTTCCTCGCAGCAGCGACGAAACTAGCTGCGAGATCGGTGAATGTAAACTCCACCTCGATTTCTAGCTCAGCAAGCAAGGGCAAGATAACCTTAGTCGTTGCGCCAGTACCAGCACCCATTTCGAGAATCTTCAGTGGTCCCTGACTTGGTCGCTGGGAAGTCGACGCTGCAAGCCGACGGATGAAGTCGCCCATTTGCGCATAATAGATCTTATTCATCGGATTATCAGCGTAGACGCCTGCAACGAGTTCCCGGCCACGGTCAGTGCCAAAGATGAGCTTGATACCGTCTTCGTGTCCGGTGAGAATGCCAGCGAGGTGCGATCCAGTGTAGTGAGCTAGTTCATTGCAGCAGGCATGTTCGGGGAAACTGGAGAGAAGCTCCTTGAGGATGTCGGCGCTTTGTCTCTTAGGGACTGCAATGTGGGTTCTGGTCATGTTTCCGCTATCGAGCTCTACAATATGCGCGGTCTCGAGGACGGTGTAGAGGTACTGTGCGAATCTCTTCTGGTCGTCGGCATACGGGATCGATGGTAGCTTCTCTCTCGGTTTAGTTGCGGCGAGATCGCAACCTAGTTCCTTGAAACCTTCGATGATGAGAGCTACGCAGAGCTGATCTTGAAGCGGAGCGATGGTGGAAAGGTACCCACGATTGCCGTATTCCTCCATCAATCGATCGGTCGTCAGCTTCGTCTCGCCAAAAGCCTTGAGGATTGCAGATTGAGGTAGCTCAAGACCCTTTGACAGAGCCTCATTGAAGTCAAGATCAACGGAAGTAGCGTTAGTCGATACCGACGCTGGAGTGGTAGCTCCGCCCGCAACATCCTCTGCTTCATCCTCTGACGCAGATGAAGAATGAACCACGACATCATCAGTCGATGCACCCAACGCCCCCTGGACACAACTCAGTAGACTCGGGAAGTTCGTGACATGCATGAGCTCATCCTGCGGCAGGGTGCACTCGAATTCCTTCTCAATCTCCCTTGCCATCTCGATACCCATCAACGAATCGATACCAATATCTCCAAGCTCAACATCGTCCTTGATCTCTTCGGGCTCAAGACCCGAGATATCCGCCAAAACAGCCTTGAGCTTTCCGACGACGTTGATTGAAGGGGTTTCGGGAGCAGGTTTAGCCGCCTTCTGGGTGACGGGAGCAGCCGCGGTTTGCGGAGTAGGCTGCGAAGGAACTGGAGTTTCCGCTGATGCCATGAGTACGGGCGCAACACTCTGACTCACAGGAGCCTTTACAGTCCCGCTTTGTGCCGTGAGACGAGAAAACAGTTTACCCATGGACGTCCTGGCTACCTTTGCGTACTTGACACCCATGATGACTTCCGTCAGCGCACCAGATGTAGCGTCGAAGATGAAGATATCTGAAAGTACCGAGTTTCCATCTGCAGAGCGTGAGTGTTGGCAGAAGACATGCCACTTCTCTTTCGAAGAAGCCTTGATATTGGCCGTTGGGGCGCGCAGCCAGTGCTCAACACCGTTTGCGATCCACATGTCCTTCTCGTCGTCGTCCATCATGCAGTTGACCCAGAGACCAGCTATCTGGCAGAGCGCATCAGCGTAGAAGGCATCCAACCAGCCTTCGCCGCCATGCTTCTTCACGACCAGACCCGCGGAAACGGAGTCTTGACCTACAACCCTCTGAACTCCGAAGTAGAGAGGTGAGTAGTCAACGATAGGCGCGAATATGCGATAGATGCTTCGCTGACCCTGTAGCACCTCATCCGCGTCCTTGGAATAGAGAACTTGTACGCATCGGCTGTTGGTAACAAGGCGATCATAGCGGGAGAACTCTGCCTGGTACTGCAGATCGTTTGAGCTGCGGAAATGCAGTTCTCCGGTCACGTGAAGCGTAGGTGCTGCGCCAGAGAGACCCGTAGACGTCCACTTCCAGCTCCAAACCGTGCGATTGGCGTTGAGAGCCGGGAACTCGGGGAAGCCATCTTCGCCGATTGTCTCTGAGGGCCTGTCAACACTCAAATGGTGTTCAAGCGCAACTAGATGGCCAGTCAGATTACAAAGACAAATACGATATGGAAACACATACCAATTCGAGATTGCAACGCCCGTATGTGTCCTCTGTTTGGTCCACGAGGCTGTCGTGTAGTTGTTGTAACACAGGTCACACCTGAGTCCTAGCAGACACCACATGAAGGCTGGCCCCTGTCACAACGAAGTTTGCGTCTGCAGCACTCATCGCAGGCTAAGCCAGCTTGTTGGCGGCGTGGCGCACTAGTGGCTGGGCTCTTGGGAGTTGGCGACATGTTCCTGCAGAGTAACTTCTTCAGTCTTGAGTGATCACGATCTTCAACTTTGACCTGGAGTTATATACTGGAGCATCAACCCGTAGATAAGTACCTATTCCCTCAAGCCACAAAGAATGTTCGCGAGCGTAGCCTCCCACCGGGCGTTCTTACCCCGGCTCTTCTCCCACCTTAGTCTGACTATCACACTCGTGAACGCGCATACTAACGTGTCATTATCGGTTGTACTACGACGCAGGAGGCGAATCTGCAGCGCTCTCCCTGACTCCAAGGCTAGAAGGCTGATACTCTGGTCCCCTGGCACTACTAAGCTTCATGCATGGAGGCAGTGTGGGCCCGACCCTGGTGCGCCCACTCCCGCCAGGTTCTACCGAAGCTTACCCACTCCAGCTGGAGGGGAATGTAGGGTACCCTCCCCGCTCGGGAGTATACGTAGCGTGAACATGTCTTCGGCAGATAATGGTGCGTGCAAAGGTCAGGCCTGGGTAGTAACCATGCCACGCTACCTTCCCGATGTCACAGGCCCAGACGGTTTGGTCTGGCAGGCATAAGCGAGACCCAAAAGCCCATAAAATCTGGATGGCCCTATTAGAAAACGTGAATGGTCCGCTCGGACCTGGAAATACTCCGCGGCGGGTGAGGCTTATACCACATGCAACGGCCAGCTAGCTAGCGCCAATCTCCAATTAGGTACCTGTTGTGTACTAGGAAGGAACATCCTTGGAAGAATTACGCTGTCTGCGGCTTCATGAGGAGGCTGCTTATGCGGTAGGCGGCTGAGCATCTGGCCGTTATTCGTGGGATGATTTATCGAATTACTCGCATCTTACATCTGGATCTGTTGTGCTAATCCCCTGTATATGCATGTAAGTATGTAAGCAAAGATCCAATACCTAGGTTCTCAAGTAACCAGCTACCTGGTTTGAAGGAATTCCAAGAGGTTGCCACTACTTGCCTGGGCTGGCACGAAGTATCGGCAGTTGAGAGTGCTCCAATGTGTAGGCTAGTACTGGCTGCAAGTGTCCTGCACACCCCACTCAGAACTGCGGACTGGTCTCATGGCCTGACTCCACCTGTAGACGTCAACTTATCAAAAAGGATGTCGATTCATAAACGCTGTTTCAGTCGGCCCCAAACCCGATACAAGGCCGATTATCTGCAGAACAAGGTCGATCCAGGACCAGTCGTATGTTCAGTGATTCCAAGATGGTTAGACCTGATCAGCGGCTTTTCCCGGCCCGGCATATCCTTGGAATAATACGAATACGACTGACGTGACTTGCATTGTGCGTACGGCCCACGCGCCTTCGCTCCTTGGCCTTAAAGGCTTAATTGCTGCTCGCGCTCGGGAGCAAACGCTTTCCGAGATACTAACGGGATGGAAATAGTGGGTGCAGCGGGAGTTGCAGGCTCGTACCTATGCTTACGACCCACAGGACCCTTGCCCTCGGACATGGCCTTTGAAAATGCCGTGAACTGGTAGGATAGATGGCTGGGCCTAAAGCACAACTCTAGGAAGTGCGGCGAGACATGTACATCCAAACCCAAGTCTCCAGGTAACGAGGCTGCGTGTAGAATGGGGCGGAGGCACGCCATGGGATCGGACTTTATTAGGGAGATCGTAGGTGCTGAGAACTTTACTTGAGATCCAGGAGCTCGTATCTGCTAAACATTCAGGCTCTACAGTACCAGTAAGTACTTGCAGCTGCGCTAATTTTGATGGACCCCGAAATTCAATTCAATTCAATTCAAGAAATATTGTTGGGACTTTGCGTTGATAGTTTGGAGGCCAAGGCGCACAGCTGACACATAATAGGGCCGAGACGTATCGCGGGGTAGTGGTTTGTTGTAGTTAAAGTCGAGGTGGTGGTACGTGGAGGTCGACCCTGGGGCGGTTCAGACTGGATGAGCACACCTCGACTGACATGCCCACGTAAACAACACGGTCGCGTGACGAATTAGCACGTGATAAAATCATCATGCAGATGCGCTGCTGTCGGCACAAAAAGGATTGGTAGTCATGTTTTAGGTGGTACGTTTGCTACAATCAAAGTTTAAGTAAGGGGAAACTGGAGCGAGTTTACCTGGTAGACTATGCATGGTCGTTGACATGGAGATGGAAGATTGATTGATGGTGAGTTTTCAATTTTCACATGATTGCACGTGATAGTCGGCATACACGCTCGTCAAACGCCGACGGGTCCGAGCTTTGGACAAGGTGGACAATCTTGGAAGTAAACGGCAGCGACAACGTCACAAAGTAGGAGAAGCATTTGGCGAGCTGTGTCCATTGCTCATGACAAGCTTTGGCTGCCACGTCCATCAACCAGCACATCCATCGTGTAGTATAACACCATACTGGAGGCCACATTGAGACACAAATTCGATACATCTGCTTTCCTCTGTTCCCAATCTTTCTTTGATCTTTGTTATGCGGGTGTAAAAGGCGATCATTCGGATAGGCACGCGCGTTCGCATGCTGGCCGTTGCCGGCATGAGCAACATCAAGTCGCGGCTGCACAAGGTCCGTTCCAAGCTGCTCAGGAGAGGAAGCTCAGCGTCGACGGCGACGCGCTCCTTGACATCCTCTGCGGGCAGCGAGAGGCATCCACAAGCCCTGGTGGCCAGCTCGCTACGCAAGAGCGTCTCGTTGCAGAAGCTGGCCGAGGCGGGCGCGCCCGAAGCCGCCGAGAATACAGCAACTAACGGGCATACACCCACCAGCACTGCCGACGAGCCTCTTGTATGCCCAGAGTTGACTTTGGAGGAGCCTACGCCTGTTCCCGCTGTTCTCGAATATAGCAACCCTCAGCAACAGACGTCGTCGCTCTCGCTGTTGGCTCCAGGAAGCGACACGATCGACGCATCTGCTACGCCTTCGGAATCGACATCCACATCCCCATCACCACTGCCACTGCCACTGCCACTACCATCACCTTCGATTTCGCCTGCGCCTGCGTTGCCACCTGCTCTGCTGAGTCCGACTGTCCAGCCCAGCGCCCAAATGTTGCACCGTAAGATTTGGGTCAAGCGGCCCAATGCCTCGGCCACGCTCGTGCAGATCCGTGAGGACGACCTTGTCGACGATGTGCGTGAGATGATTCTCCGAAAGTATGCAAACTCCCTGGGCCGGAGCTTCGACTCGCCCGACGTCACTCTGCGCATTGTGCCGCGCGACGCGCAACGTGGAGGGGAGCGCACCCTGGGGCCTGAGGAGGACATGTGCAGGACACTCGACCTCTACTTCCCTGGTGGTCAGACTGTCACAGAGGCTCTTATCATCGACGTGCCCCAACGAAGGACGCCAAAACCATCACCGCGCGTCCCAATGTACTATGCGCACCACGAGGATGGCTTACATCAACAGACGGAATACTTTCCACCCATGCCTGTTATCGCGCCCTCCCCAGCTACCCTGGGCTCAAGCCAGCAGCACGACGCCCGCATGCCCCTCCCCCACGCTTCGCACTCTATCGCTGTGCTCAACACCGGACAGCTGCCTGCCCTGCCTTCACCTGGAGGCACAAGACGGGGACCACTCCATGCACATCGGCCGAAATACCCTAGGACCCATACTGCCTCGCCCACTACCCTCGGCGGCGGCATTCCCTCCTCCGCCACGTCCGCCCGTCCCCCTAACCGTCCGCGCCATGACTCCACGGCATCTGACGCGAAGAACTCGGCTGCCTCGAATAACCCGATACCCACACCTCCCGCCACTGCCGACCTCATCACACACCAGCCAGCCCTCCATGAGTCAACTCCGCCGACCCCGCGTATCTCGTCGCCTCAGCCGAAGAAGAAGCGCAAGAAGGCTCCACTCGACGCACCCAGCTTGCCTGCTGGATTGCTCGATGGGTCAGTACCACCTATCAACGTGCTCATTGTGGAGGACAACATTATCAACCTGCGAGTTTTGGGGGCTTTTATGCAGCGTCTCAAAGTCCGCTGGCAGCGTGCAATGAACGGAAAGGAGGCCGTGACGAAGTGGAAGGCTGGTGGTTTCCACTTGGTACTCATGGACATTCAGCTGCCCGTCATGAACGGTCTCGAGGCAACAAAGGAAATTAGGAGATTGGAGCGTGTCAACAGTATCGGCGTCTTCAGCAGTGGGAGCAGCGAAGCGCCAAACAACAGACTCGGCCAGGATGCCAAGGGGAAAGACGAGCTAGTTGCGGACGACCGGCTTGGTGACAAGGGTATGTTCAAGAGCCCTGTCATTATTGTCGCCCTCACTGCCAGTTCGCTGCAAAGTGATAGGCATGAGGCGTTGGCGGCTGGCTGCAACGATTTCTTGACAAAGGTAAGAACGTTAGACTTCTTTCCGATTAGCTTTCACTGACACAACATAGCCCGTCAACTTCGTCTGGCTCGAGCGCAAAGTCAAAGAATGGGGATGCATGCAAGCCCTGATCGATTTCGACGGCTGGCGCAAGTGGAAAGATTTCGCCGACAAGTCTGAGAACAATGATACCACATCGAAGCTTTCCGGCAGCTATGCGAGCATCGCCCCAAACAAGAAGCCCGTCACCCCAAGTCCAACACTTTCGGCCGCTCCACCGGATACAAATGGTACGAGCAAGGATGCGGAAGCTGAAAGGAAAAGTAAGCGCAAGAGTCTCGTCCCGCCTCCGATGCTGCAGGAAGAGGCCGAGACACCGCCAGTTGAAAGCGGAAGCGGAGATGAGTAAGCTCCGTTCCAAATTCACATTTCTTCGGTCCGCATACGTTCTGGAACCTCCTGTCGAGTCAAAGGTTCTAGCCTTACTTTCTGCTGTCTTCTTTGCCATACATTGCACGACTCTCCTCGCCTATCAAATATCAAAAGTCACTCGGTTGTAAATTGACATAACACCATTTTGCATGGCCCTCGTGTTTTCCATGGGTCTTTTTCTTTAGTTTCGCCAATATTTTGTGTCTACTTCTTGTTGTTGTTGTTGTTGTTGTTGTTGTTGTTGTTGTTGTTGTTGTTGTTGTTGTTGTTGGCGTTTTTCATTGGTCACGGACGTACCTGCTATACAATTGTCTTTTAGACAGACCTCACTACACACCTTTCCTATGTAATCTGCTTCTGGCTTAGAAAAGGGACGCTGGACACTCGTTTTACCGTACACAATATGATCGCCTCGGGGCGAGAGGCTTGGTTTTGATATTGCGACTGGTAAGGCTGGCGCCGGGAATAAAGTAGCTTTTGGTTGTAATGTTAATCGTGTGAGACTGTACTTCTATGCATCGCTGTTGGTGACTATTGATAAGCTTGTGTCAGAACCCTGTCTGTTGCCGGGTCAACGGTTTGCCCTCGCTTAGACTTTCCACCGTGGACCAGTGCAAAGCGACCCTGGCAGGTCCAGCCAGACCCCCAACCCACCGTCAACAGCCATATCATTCGCTCAACCGCCTGACATGCCACCAAAAATTGTATACGGAAAGAAGAGAACTGGCGAGCGACCTGCCTATACAAAGTTTCTGTCGCCCGAGAAGGATGTTGCGCACAAAGTCGTGGGGAGCCAAAATGTGGCTAGCATCACAACAAATGATTGGCGGGATCAGCTCTTGACGGCAGCAGAGTCAACAGAACAGCAGAAGCAGAAAGACGATGAGATCTCGGCGTTGGAGAAGGGGTTTGAGGGTTTACGAGTGGAGCAACCAAGGAATTCGCCAATAGTGCGCATCACAAAGAAACAATACAACCCGCTGAAAACGCCAGCTACCGATGGAGACACGACAAAAGAGAATGCGATTCCAATCTATGATGCTCTGGAGGAAAGCATGCGAGCTTTGGAGATCAAGGCTCCGACAGAGGAGGACCCCGCCATGCTAAAGAAGCCAAGAAAACCGCGTAAAGTTTTGAGCGATCGGAACATCAATGTTTTGAACGAGACGCATGGTCAGGTTCAGTCTGTTCCGAAGAAAAAGAAGGAGAAAAAGCGAATTGTCCCTATCGCAGTGGATGCAGCTGCCGAGGTCCCAAGAAACGAGGAAACACCAATACGTCCCAGATCGAAGCAACGAAGACCACAGTTACCCACCCCGGAACCAACGCCTGAGCCTGAAACCATTTACTCCGCCTATGCGTCTCCTCTCCTAGCTCTCAGCGATAGAAAGAGGATTGTGGGCTTCCAAGACTGGCTAGGCGAACTAGAACCGCATTTCGAAATCACAAAGATTGCAGAAGCGTCCTTTTCAGAGGTATACCGTCTATCCGCCACATCTTCCACGAACGGTGTCACAGAAGAATCAGTACTCAAAGTCGTGGCCCTGAAGACACCCCCAGAATTCCCCTTTCCATGCCAACTACACACCCGCGCGGTTCGCGATCGCGAAGCGCAGATGGAAAAGGAGATGGCGCAACGAGAAGAGGAGGACCAGTGGAAATCGCACGTCGAGGATGTAGTTTCAGAGGTTAGGCTCCTCCAGAACCTAACTCACATACCCGGTTTCACCGTTTTTCGCGACCTCACCATCGTCCAAGGTAGACCGTCAACGTCCTTCAACGACGCCTGGAAGGAGTGGAATAAATCTCGCCCTCGCGGCAAGAAAAGCGAGTTTCCGGACCCCAGCAAAAAGGCGAGCTACGACGATAACCAACTCTGGGCTGTCGTTGAAATGCAAGATGCGGGCACTGATTGCGAGAAGATGATGGAAAACGGTGGGTTGAGCTCGATATGGGAGGTCTGGGACGTATTTTGGGGTGTAGCAATTAGCCTAGGCAAAGCAGAAGAAGCATGTCGGTTCGAACATCGCGACCTCCATCTCGGCAACATCTGCGTGCGGTCCTCACGTACAGACGGAGACGTATTACAGCCCCCCGTCCGCGACCCCTTACGGCGGAAATTCCGCTTTACGGGCCTCGAAACTACAGTTATTGATTACACGTTATCCCGCGCTGACATCGTGCCCTCGCTCTCCCGGGACGACGTCGATCTATCACACATCTCGAGCACTACGGCTGGCAACGAGGACGAAGACGATGTC
The DNA here is from genome assembly GCF_003171515.1 of Pyrenophora tritici-repentis. NCBI lineage: Eukaryota > Fungi > Ascomycota > Dothideomycetes > Pleosporales > Pleosporaceae > Pyrenophora > Pyrenophora tritici-repentis. The sequence goes on from NC_089390.1 coordinate 303,605, forward strand.
GTTGTCGATGTCGCATACCTGGATTTAGACAAGGATCCTGCGCTCTTCCAGGGCGATGCGAGTGAAGAGTATCAATACGAGATTTACCGGTATATGCGCGGCGCGGCTTTATTCGATAACCCGCTACAAGCTGAAACATCACATCCACAAGAAGTCGAGGAAGAAGAAGAACCACAGATCCCAATAACGCCACGTCGCTCACCGAGGAAAAACACACATATCCGCTTTGATTCCATCCCCGACACTTTACCCGAGACACTCCGCCGTTCACCGAGAAAACACTCCGAGCGCCACCCCTCATCGTCCAGCCGAAACGTGACAAAAGTTGTAGACGAACATGTCTGGAGACAATTCCATCCTAAAACAAACTTAGTATGGTTGCACTTTCTCTTGCATAAACTGCTCAACCACCTGTCCGTCTCGCCGGATAGCTTGTCGACGCATCAGGCGCCTCAGGAGGGCGAGGACGTACAGAAGGTAAAGAAGAAGGCGCTTAGGTTACAAAAGGTGTTGAAGCGGGTGAGCGAGTTGCTTTGTCCGGTTGCGCTGGGTAGGAGGGAGGGCTTGGGTAGTGTCAAGGAGTTGGTTGTGTTGGCGTTGGAGGAGAGGTGGGTTAGGGTTGGGGATGTTGAGGGGTGATGTTGTGGCATTGTTTGGCGTTGTTAGGAGAGGCATGGTATGGTGATTAGAACCGCATCGCTGTACGTGTAAAATTGGAGTAAGAATTATCTTGTTCTATGAATATGCTGAAGTCTTGTAAATCGCTGGAAATCGTGAACGGTGCGCTGAGCGGATATGTGTATATCGTGTGTCACAACAGGACAGATATTAGAAAAGTCTATAACTCGAGCTCGCTGAAGGGAGATCGTATCTACTTGTTACGGCGGAACGCAGCGAAAGGAGGGAAGAAGTATGCGGGGTGGAAGACGGTAAGGATCGTGCATGCGATAGCCAGCATCCTGATTCAACGAATTAGTAACCGAATCAAAGCTTCCAGGCGGTTTGCGATGAACTTACATGCCATCTAGCAATAAAAACTCCGTCTCATTCCGCATCAGCGCATTTCCCCAGCCCCCTGCCATCTCCGGCAGACGATAAATGCAACGAACCAGCACCGTGGTAAACGCCAAAAAGATCAACCAACCAAACAACTTGACCCTTCTTAACCCGGCAGCTCCTGTTTCCTTGTCGACTTCGTATCTGCTCTTCTCGCCCACTGTCTTGTTCAATTTGTTCGCCCTGCGATACCTGAAAATGTACACCAACACTAATAGCCCACACACGGCCATGGTAACAACTTGAAACGCGATACCAGCGACGATCAACTTGTTGCCTCCATCGATGAGTTTCTTATTCGTCGTCCCACCCGCAGCCGCCATACCACCACCACAAGCCTGCAGCACAATCGACCCAAAGTCGCAGCCGATGAAGATCCACGGATACAACCTCGCCTTGATAAGAGAATGCTGCGGTCCACAGTACAACACAAAATGCTTCAACGTGAGATAAATAGCCGCAGCGACGAAACTAGGGCCGAGCACAAGACAGCATATCTGCAGTTTAAACCCAGATTCGCTCCAGGGGTTACCGTTCATGATGACGCGGCCAGCGTAGCCGGCGGCTTCGAGGAAGGTGCCGACGGCCAGGGCGGCCGTGTACGTCCATGTTTTCGATAGCACGCCGATGACGAGGGAGGCGAGGAAGAGGGTGCCGAAGAGGGCGCAGAGGAAGGCGTTGGCGCCGAGGTTGGGTCGGTAGCCGTAGAGGGTGGCGTGCACGGGGCAGTCGGGGCTGACTTGTAGACATTGGCGGAAGTCACCTTTTGGACGGTCTTCGGCAGCAGCGACGACGAGGGTTTGTGTTGTTAGGGCGAGGAGGAGGAGGGTTAGGAGACGTCTGGTGCGGACGTGTGAAGACATGATCACGGTAGAGCGTAGCGTAACAAGGCACAAAAGTGCTAGAACTACGGGGGGTTAAACCAGGACAGTCCGAGGGGAAGGAATGACAAGAGAGCGATGTTTCAAAGACGACAAAGGGTAGTGGCGGCGCGTGGGGATTTCTATGTACAGTAGATAGGCAACAGACTTTCAAACCAAAAACCCACCCGATTAATCGGGGCTGTGCCCGGTCACTGTCCTAAGTATGGGATGCATGTGGATGGGCGGCTGAGCCTAGCCCTTCTGTTAAGGTACATATGTACGGCTACCCACACCCAACCGTATACACCGTAAACGACACATGCACATGGCAAAACAGTGTTGCTAATTTCTAAGCGAGGCTTCCTGAGCTGTAGCTAGGCGCCGTTTCATTGGCGCTTAGGGGCCTCGCTTGCGCAATTTGGTATAGTATGTAGGCCAAGAACGAGGAATTGCTTGCGCTTGCGTAGGGACCAGGGTATGGGACTTGGGGGGTTAGTTTAGATATCTGACGGAAGGCGAGCCTTCCGTCGTGCGTCTTGTGAGATGAGTTGTGGGTTTTTTTTGGTGGCGGCCGTGGTGTGTGGATGGGTGGATGGGGTGGCGTTGTTGCTAGGGGATGACGTAAAACACTGTTTCTTGTTCTTTCTAACCCGGCGAGCAAACGAGACAGAGCTGCCATCCAGACAAAGACGGAGGGCCTGAAGTCAGACGTACTTACGCATCCTTTCCCTCGCAGGCCGCGTTTCCCAGCCGTTTAACCGCTGCCGCCGCCGTTCCCCAACGCCAGGTTTTGGCCCACCCAGATTATGCAGCGTAACCGAAGTGCACATTATTTCGCGTATCTGGTCTTGAGGTCCGGTCGCCGGTATACGGTTTACGGTTATCAATACGGTTTGATTGTCCGTGATCCCTGCTTTTGTTTAGTTAGGGAGCTATTCTTTCTGGAAATAGAGGCCCGCGACTGACTGCCGTTGGTGTGGAAATGCTCCGCTGCAAGGACGTACCGAGAGCGCCTGCGAATTAGAGGGGGTAGAGACCTCGGGGCTGTGACTGGAAGCGAAATGGAATGCTGAATAAGCTTTTTCAGACCTAGCTATAGTGGGTTGCTTCTTAGGCCTTTTTCTCTACCTACTGCCTCCTGCCTCAATAGAGGTGTTGGTGTGTTGTCAGCTTTACAGTAGGCTGATTCCGTTCTAGGCGCGTTTTGCGCTCGGTGGATTGGATTTGGGGCGTATTGTCCGATCACGTGGTGACATGTGTCTTTCCATCACCCTCTCTAATGCTCCAGGCAGCCATACATACACATTTACACATCAGGAGATGCTCACAACATCCAAGGCCACCCGACCTCAAACTGGAAAATGGTGCTACGCTTACACCGTTGATGGCAGGGGGCCTCTGCTCAAGTTAACGTATCTGGTGTAAGTACCATGGTTCTGGTAGAAAACTACCACAGAACGCGACATTGTGATCCAATAACGCGTCTTGAAATTTGAAAATTTAATTTAGTTGTAATGAGTACGTTGAGAGCCGGACTCGCCGTCATCCCGCATACGATGATCCCAATCGATCATAGTGCAGGGGGCCTCGGCTGCAATGCCACGAGTCTTTTCTGACTTGCAGCGTGTTGCGCGTGCCCATGCATGCTGATAACACGCCTGTGTCGTTGAAAAACTCGGGTCTCGTAGTCGACGATAAGTTCCCGGCATCGTTCCGCGGCATCGGGCCAGCGTACGGTCCGATGAAGAGGATGTTGTGCAGGACGTCTTGCTGACGGATGCGAATACGAGTAACGTGACGTCAGCACAGGCCTGGGGAAGATCAGCTAGCTTTTCTAACTTGTTTGGGCAGTCCGAGATAGTGCGTCTAGAGAGTCGCATAGTTTATCAGTTTGCATTGGCCGTTCGGCTTTGTGAGCGGGCTGTGAAGCCGGTGATTGCGACATTTGGCTGCACTCTGGAAGGATTGAGCAGACGGGTGTTCAATGGCTTTTGATTGCTGATTAGCATTGACAAATCGTGGCATGTTATGTTTTACATCTACCGCGATTCTCTTATCGAAGATTGAGCGCGACTAGTTGGCAAGGATGGACAACAAGCTCTTTTCGAAGTTCTGCTCTTGCGACCGGATGGGAAGGGACTCGCAGTAACGATTTGATGCACGTGATTATGGCAGGGAACCCAGAGTTCAGTGTGTGACGGTCAAATCAAGGGTGACTCAAGAGATGAATTATCTGGTTCGGATTGCAGAAGAACTGCAGAGCACGAGAGGACATTCAACCATAAGAGACAGAATGGAAAGACAGGCAAAATTCACAGCGAATGCCTATCAACCATCGTCTACTCTAACGTGTTAACGGTCGAACCGTTCAACGGACGAACCTTTGCGAGACGTCGCAATCTGACTGCATCGAGCAAGTAAACTTACAGTAAAGATCCTGTGTCCAAAAAGGCCTACCGGAGATTATTTCAAGGCCACCAACCGAGCGATCTTTAGATTTTTCGCCACCACTAGACCTGGACCCTTAGTTGCTCCACACTAGGTAGGTACCCACACGTCTTTCCACCAACGTCGACCTTTATCACAACGACAACGACTTGACTATCTACTGCATTTCCCGCTGCTTCGATCCTACCCGGTAATTATTCAGCGGACGCTGATGTTGTTGCTAGGTGCATCCCAGCAATCTCATTTCGGCATCATGTTGCTGAGCAGAGCTACTAGAGAACGTCCCGAGCTTCGTTGTAGTCTCGTCTCACTCATAAATTGCGGAAATTGCATCTATGCGTACTGGTCAACATAGTGCAGCAAAATCTTGTGGGAGACAAGATAGAGATTGGCTTTACCCGTGACCACGTGGTCGCAAGCATGACACTGCTATCATCAGCTGTAAGCGCCGTGTGGATCCGCCAGCGCGGATAACGACAGAAAGAGCAATAGTACAGAACTGCAGATAACATGTCCAGCGATTAGGAAGGTAAAGCCTTTTGTTGTTGGACCAACGCCAACAGAGATTTATCATTATGTAAAGAGATCTAACAGAATCACGTTAGGAGCTCAGTCGCGCGCTTAACATTACAACATTGACATGTTGATAGCATATCCGAATTTTACACCGCAACGAGATGTGTTCACGCCAAGCGAGCTGTGAGATTTCGCGAGTCAAGCGTCAGCTCGACGCTGCTGGGGTAGATGCTGGTAGTATATTTGTTCCGCGATATACGAGCGGAAATTCGAGATATGTCAGTCTTCGCAAGGCCTCGGACTTCTGCAAGTCGCTTGACGTGGGATCTTGTACAATCATGTCCACACGCACATATCTTATCATTGAGAGGATTCTCAACATCGCAAGATAAGTCGTGGATTATATGGATCCACATTTAAAAGTCCGAACGCAGAAGGGATGCCGAAGGACCGAAACGGTAGCCAAGCATCTTGGGCCTCGCGTCGGAACGAAGTCAGTTTAGGGTGCGGCGCAACTGCGGGTACTAACCTCCCGAATCCCCGCATGCAGCGAGTACGGAGAAAAATATCCAGCCACTCGCACCACCTTTAATCGTTCCGTACTCAGTACGAGTGGTTTGCAAGTGGTATGTGATATATCTCTCCCTGCGTCTGTGTGGTTGAGAGCTGTCTAAAGCTAGGACTTATCGGCGTCCTCCTCATCGTATTCGCCTTCTGGATGATGTACGTGCACGGAACGGCGCGACAGAGTGCCAAATCCTTCAAAAAACGCTTTCGGGATCATCTTATCCTATCTGGGAATGGATCTGCTATCGTTCTTCCCATAGCACTATAGCTCGGTAAAGAGTAACATAATATAAATACTGGAGACATACGGGGGAACATCGTTCGATCAATCATCGGCCGTGTCACTTTATGTACTTCTCATAAATTGCCGAAACGTGCTGCGACTTCAAACCCCCTTCTCTTAACAACACAAATAAGCCGTCACCATGCCTGGCGTGACGAATCAGGTTCGACAACGGACACTTATCCTCGATCTGGGGGACGTGCTCTTCCACTGGTCTGCCCGCGACCTCACGGTCTTCTCTCCCCAAACATTCCACGCCGTCATTCTATCACCAACATGGAGCGAATATGAGAGTGGCCGGATAACCGAAGAGAAAGCTATCTCGCTTATTGGCGAGGAGCTCTCACTCAAGCCCTCTGACATTGCAGAAGGACTCTTGCAATGTCGCAACACGTTGCGAGTCGACTCGGACCTCATCAACGAACTCAAGAAGCTCAAGGCCGAGTTCCAAGGAAGCCTCAAAGTTTACGCTATGAGCAACATAACCAAGGATGATTTCGCACGCCTCAAGCTCATACTGCCAGATTGGAGCTTGTTCGATGCCGAATACCCATCCTTCGAGGCCGGTATGACCAAGCTAGAGCTGGCTTTTTTCCAGCACGTCATAGACGACATCGGACTGAGCGACCCCACCTCCGCTATCTTCGTCGACGACAAAGTCGGCAATGTTAACAGAGCGCGTTCTTTCGGTATACAAGGAATCGTGTTCGGACCATCAACTGATCTTATACGCGAGCTCCGCAACATGCTCTATGATCCCGTGCCCCGGGCACGGCAATTCATGGAGACTAGCTCGAAGAAGAACACGTGCTATATTGAGGGCGGCGGCGAGTTTCTCGATTCCTTCTCTCAGTTTCTCATCCATTATGAATTGAGGGACACCAGTCTTATCAGCTTGTCACGTGCTGATGCCCCGGCGGCGGAGGTGAAGAAAACTATTGAGCAGGCTGCTCGGGAAGCGAGAACGTGGAACTACTTTATCGGCGAGCCAGTCGGCACAACAAAGTCCTGTAAGCAAACCCTCATCGTTCTATTTGCACGTGATTGTATACTAACTATGCACCATCACCAGTCCCAAATGACATCGACTCCACATCGACTTACCTGCTTGCTTTCTCCCCACCTGCGGCCTCAGCCAATCCTGTCTTGGACCGCATCGCCGCAAACCGCCACGCCACAGAAGGCCTTGCCATGATCTACTGGTGCGAAAAGCGACCTCGCATCGACCCCTTCGTCCTGGTCAACGCTATCCGCGCCTTCTACCACTACAACCGCGGCGTAGAGATGCAACCCGAGCTCAACTACGTCCGGCGCATCCTACTCCACCGCGGTTACGTCGAAGGCTCTGAGATGTACATTTCCGGTGAACCCTTCTTGTACTTTGTATCCTGCCTCATTGCGGAGAACCCAAATGCACCAGAGGTTCAGACGCTGCGGGAGCCTGCGGCTGCTGTTCTTCGCGACTATGTTAACAGCAAAGGTGATTCTTTCTGTGTTACGGCACGTGTGCTTGCTTGTCAGAAACTTGGTGTGGATCCGCAGTCGGATATCCGTTATCTCAAGAGCTTGCAGGAGGTCGATGGCGGTTGGGAACTTGGTTGGCCGTGTAAGTTTGGAAGGAGTAGGAAGAGGATTGGGAGTCGTTCTGTCTCTACTGCGTGGGCTATCAAGGCACTTGAGCATGACGCGCGGAAGTTTCAGAATGGCACTAATGGGACGAAGCTTGAGAGGGCTCTTGGTAAATGAGATGGGTTGACTTGGGATATGAATCATGGTATACGACTTGCATAATGTTTTGAAATGTATTGTTCTGATGAGATGTTTCGTTCTCCACCTTCATCTTCTCTACTTTCCTGTTCTAGTTGTCCGAGCTTATCCTCTCCGACATGACTGCTTCCTGCTTCTCGTTTGCGTGCGCAAACTTCCTGTACCTCTCCTCCTCGTCGGACTTGCTCACCCTGATGACCGTCCTGTTCTCCTTGTTCAGTCCCATGCACAATCTTGGCTTCTCGAAGAACATGATGTCAATCTCCTCCAGCGTACGTCCAGACGTCTCAACACCAAAGAAATACGTCAGCGGGACAAAGGAAGCGCAGACGACAGCCCAGACCCAGAAGTAATGGCCGCGGATATTATCAAGACCGATGGGCGTAACCATAACCACGACGAAGTTGCTCATCCAATGAGAAAAGACGCCGACGGCTGTGGCTTTGTTGCGTACGCGGAGAGGCTGGATCTCGGCTGAATAAGACCAAGATACAGGTAAGATTCCGAGGGTGAAACAGTCGAGGTAGAGAAACATGAATGCGACAGCTGCGGCGGCGCTAGAGAAGCTGTTCTTGGAAAGACAACCAGCGATCAGGAACATGCAAATCGCACAACCAGCTGAAGAACCCATGACCGACCATCTACGTCCGATCTTGTCAATGTAGAAGTATGGGGGCCAGGAGAAGATCGCGTATTGGGTGAATGCGACGGAGGCTAGGATAAGAGACATGCTGGGGGAGTAACCGAGGTATTCCTGGAGAATGAATGCGAGGTAGTAGCATAGCGCCTGTGTAATTGTGAGTGGAGGTGGTTTTGGGGGACTAGTTGAAGGCTTACGTTGATACCCGACCATTGGTTCATGAGGTATGGGCCCATACCGAGAATGACACGATGTAGGTTGCGAGTCTTGGTGGCGTTGCTAAACACTTCGCTCCAGCTCGGCTCTTCTTCGTTACTCTCAGCTTCGATAGCGTCGAGGATTTCCTGGAGTTGACCCTGGACCTCTTCGTCATCGATGGGCTTGTCCAGAAGCCTGCTAATCGTATGCTTGGCCTAGAAATGTGTCAGTTTTCACATCGGACGAATTTTGTTGCAGTCAACAACATACCTCATCGATCTTGCCACGCGATGCCAGCCAACGTGGTGTCTCACACAAGAACGGGCATAGAGCCAGCACGATGAGGGAGAAGAGGATCTGGCAAGCGACCGGGAAGCGCCACTGTAGCGAGTTGTCGGCGTAAAGTGTCGCGAAACATAGCCAGGACGCGATGGCTACACCAATGATGATCAAAGCCGACTGTACGACCAGTAGGGAGCCACGGTTATGCGCAGGCAGAGTTTCCGATTGCAGAATCGGCACCGCAACGGTGGAGAGCCCGACACCGACGCCGGCAATAATGCGTGAGACGAACATTTGCCTAGAGGATCGCGTGATGTTAGCATGGATTCTATGGTTAGACAGAAATCACAGTACGTACCAGTATTCAAAACTAGCAGTCTGAATTGCAGCCCCGAAGACGACAATGAGGTTTGCCAGGATGATGGATCGTTTACGCCCAATTTTCTCTCCAAAGACGAATGCCACAACAGCACCAATCGCACATCCTATATCGTAAATAGCTGTGACAAGGCCAGTCATTGTCGGGTCTGGGTTGCCCAGCATGTCCTTGAAGCGTTGACCGCCAAGGATACCGCCGAAGAGACCTTGATCATCTTGATGCTGCGTTAGAAACACCTCCTCAATAGCACTTAAGAAGTAGAGTACTTACATCCAAAAAGGAGAAAGTCAAACCCCGAAGTCAACAAAATGATAGCAATGAGGCTCTTGCCCCTAAGCTCGAGAAAACGCATGATGAGACTTTGAACCAAACACCCTGAATTGCAAGCGTAGGAACAAACCGCAACAGCGACACTCGAAAAGAATTGTGGACCGCAACCATCTAGCCTATATAGATTTCTATATTCTCACGATGTGCACCGGCATCTCCTCATTGAGCCTGGCATCATGTGTCTCCAACGTGGGTGCTAGGTTGCATGCAGAAAGTCTGACGGTCTGTGTCCGGGGTAAATGTGGGCCCGTGGAGAAGCGTTTGCGGAGTAGTTATCTGCGGAGTACAGGAGAGCCATGCTGAGGCTAGGGAAAAGCACGAGAGACTTTTGGGGGAAGTTCAATAGAAGGCTGGGATGAGGTAATCTTGGTAGCTGGGGCCGGCTGGGCAGCGTGCGGGGTTCCCGTATTCGGCATGCCGCACGTCTGTTGGGGAAGGTTCGCCGACGCATCGTAACAGGTGATGGTCTTGACTTACGGCGTGATAGACTCTGTGGAGCGTAACTATGAATCGCGTTGCAATCTCGAAGCCTGCTTTTTTCGGTTGTGATTCAAGATCGCGTAGAATCGAATTCTGCTGATTGGTTGTGCTCAGCATGCTGCCCAAGCAGTCTTTGGAGTGGTCTCTCACCCAAATCGCAGGTTTCGGCCCAGTGACCGGTTCTTCTCGTCAATTTACCCAGGATGAGCTACCACTTGACCACACTGTGCACCGCGCATACGGCTGCTCAGGACGCAAGACCTCATTCTCAGCGCTCCCGTCGCCAATCTGGAGCAAGCGACGACACGTTACGTGACTAGTCTTCTTTCGCTCCATATGGGAATCTGGGGTCAAGCAATGACACGGTAAAAAACTGGGGTATTCGTGAATGACGGCCAATCAACGACTACGGTCCTTTGTTCTCAGATGGATTGTATGCGGGGATGCACAAAGATTGTGCCTTGAACCCCAGCCTTGGCCTCGTGCTTATGATCGTCTCCAACTCGGCTCCATACGAGACTCCAAATTTCTCTTGTCTCTGACGTACACACATGGCTTAGCGTCACGCCCTCCATCTCTTAACACATGACCCAGCCATAGTTTAGGATTGGAACATACACCAGGTCTTGTCACGATGAAGCATCTGTGTTTGTACCAAATTGACATACAGCCCCTGGATCGCTCGGTACACTCAGCCGCATGTAGGCGACAGCTTTCAATTCGAAAGCCCGAGACGAGCACATAGAAACCTTGTGCCGAAATCTAGAACCTGAAATCAGAGACGAACACATGGAAGCTGTATGTCAAAACTTGAAGCCAGACACATATGTAGAAACTGTATGACAATTTGAAAGAAAAAAAGAAACCCATGAACATTGCATGCAATTATCTATGTGTTAAAGTTCATAACTACAGAATTTGCATGCTTCTATGTTATCTTATTCTTTGCAAGCACTGAGAATCTCCGAGTCGCCAGAAATTAGAGAAGCGGACACGGCAACCAGACGAGTTATTTTCGAAAAACTTCAAAATGCTGCACTCATGTCTCCCATATGTAGGTGTTTCGGGACTCACAAACATGTTTTTTCCCAGTTCATTTTGATTCGTGGATCACGTGATATTTTTGCGTACAAATTACAATGAGACATGTGCACAACGGCAGTAATGATTTGTAGACACCCTCTTTTTAGACACTAGCATGGAACCTTGACCATAGCATTTTGATTTGCGAACTGTGAAAAGCATATTTTTTTTGCCGTTGTCTTTTTGAGAGTAGGGTAGCATGTGCTTTATTTGAAGGAGAGAGAAAGTGTCGGATCGTGAGTATCGGTAGAGACGTCGGCTGCTTGACACTTCGGCCCGACTTCGGCCCACCTTGCGCAGAGCTTAGGTGTACCTTCGTAGCACCTACGTTCGTAGACAATGAATACCAATACTAGTCACCAGAAGAACTTCGTTGTTGTTATTCACCCATACGATCGTACAAGGCCTACCAACAGAAAGAGAATATAGCGATAGACACACCCTTTATACCGCTGTACCTCGCACGTAAGGAGCTCAAGGCTGTATTTTGATTTTTAAGAATTCAAATTGAAGACGCACATTCAACGTTACCATCAGGATTTTGATGTAGAAAGGAGGAATTTATGTTGTGTATGGAAACAAGGGAAAAACTGGGCGCCAGGGAAAATATCTACACCCTCCTAAGCTAGTGCCGAACATTCTCCGAGTCTTATAGGCTTTTGGAACCCGGGAAACGCACATCGCATTATTCGCCCGCAATTTTAAGAATATGGAAAGATTGTTTTTGGTGGAAAAGACTGAAAGACAACACCAGGTAGAATACTCATACCCTGCCGGCCTGGCGCCGAACCGGCGACATAGTTTCGAATCTCGAAGATTTAGAGACACGTTGATCTTACAGCTCACGATTTTGGAAAAAAAGAAGGGGATATTTTTTGTTATGAGAGTAGGAGAATCGGAGTGATAGGTGCGATATTCATACACCTGCTCTTTAGCCTCCGGCTTTTCCGCATATGGTCGCGGACTCGGTTTGCTTTTTCTGCGCGTTCATAAAGTATGGATTGGAAAGTCTCAGCGCAGTCATGTGTAGTATAAACACTCATTTTGGAAACGCACATTCTGATGGTGAACATTGTTTTAGAAGAAAGAGAAGTCTGTCTTTTCTATCCAAGAGTGTACCGAGATGAGGTAGAGACCATGAATGCTTTCAAGATGTGATTTTTTGGTTAGAATATCCGTATTTTCCAGGAAGAGGATTCGAGGTGATTTAGTGCATTCCAGAAAGAAAAGCTTAGGGTAGTCTGTAGGCGTGAGAGCTAGAGGGTAGGGTATTTTTGTAGATTAGCTGCGGCACGATCCCGGCCACAGACATAAGCCGTAATCAAACGCGTTTTCAAGTGAAACGGCAGATTTAACCACAACAAGAGCAGAAGAGAACAGAAGAGAAACCATTGGTATGACAATGAAAGCTTTCGATCTTTCAGAAACTTCATTTATCGCTGTTCGTCATCTTTTGATAAGTAAGAAAATAGAAAATAGAGTATAGGAGTAAAGACCACACCATCCAGTGGATTTTATAGAGTGACTCCTTGCAACGACGGAGTCGCAGACATGGAACTAGTTCAGAGATAACAATACAGAAAAGAAAGAAGAGGGGGAGAGCTTCCCATCCAGACGTTTTCATAATCTTTGGATTCCAGGCACAGAACGAAGAGGCTAGAAGTAAAATGCAGAAGTAGAGGCTGCGATATTCAGGAATTTTTGATTCCGCCTACGAATCATCATTCTCAGCAAGAGAGTGAGTTTTCTATCAAAGAAGGAGCGTCATACCAGTGTTTGCCGGCTGATTTTTAGGTTTTTCAGAAACAAAATCTCATGTGATAAGTGTATGTAACTTTTGGAATCAAGAGGATAGAAAGTGAAGTAGAAGCAGGAGGTAGGAACTAAGATATCTGGAAGCGCAAATAACTAAGTATTCAGGCTCGCCCAACACAGGCATACATTCGGTATGGCGGATGTTTTTTTTTGGAAGGATGTTGGTAGGGCTTTGCACTAAGTGCGAAAAGGAAATAACGTAACTAGGAATGCATTCTATTTGGTGATTGTTCTGATTGATTCTCTTGCGAAGGAGAACTATGGAAGAGCTAGATATAGGAGGTCTAGTCTGAGCGCTGCTCGCGTGACCGAAATCAGTGCGGCCGATCGCGTGGCTGAGATATCGTTGATATCTGTGATCCGACAAAGAAGGCGTTTTACCTTACCCGTGGAAGAAAGGAGAAAGGAACCTTTATCCCTATAAGTACCGATTCCAAGCTTTCAAAAGCAGAATATGAGGATGTCGTTTTCGTGTTCTTATAATTAGGAATATAGAGATTGAAGGAAGGAAACGAAGTCAAAACCGCGATATTAGTAGCTTGTGTACACTAGTCTTAGAATTTACGGTGCACATCATATTGTTTGACTTGCATTTTTTGTGTTTCGAGAATGAAAAAAACATTTTAGCCATCGACCCAGAAAAGGAGGGGAGTAACCGCTTGTAGTAGTTATTAGGTATACTCTGCACAGAATTTTGTTTTTCGGGTAGAAGATAGATGTGCCATAGAAAAGGCGGAAGAAAAGAGGAGAACCATGCGAACGTCGCTAGCATTTTTGTAACTTCCAGGAACACCACCCACAGTCCGCAACAATCAATTAAGTGGGTCCTAGAAGGTTCAGATTGGATTGATTGATTACCGCTTTAAGCCTAGTAGTTACCTATAGGAGTTTAAGCCCTACCTAGATAGGTAAGTGGGTCTAGGAGAGTGACCGGATTGAATTGATTGTTGCGGAGTCTAACACCACCACACATCCTGTTCAAAGCTGATTGTTACAGAATCAGCCCGCCAGAATGTGAGCCACAGAGGTAAGTTTCGAAGTTCCAGAAAAGAGTTTATTATGGCTGTAAACATAAGAGGAAAAGAGGAGGAGGACCATACCTTGATTGCTATGGCTTTTTGGAGTCTCCCGGAGACTCCATGCCCAACCCAACATCCGCTCTTCACAACCAGTTTTCGAAACGGGTAAGTAGAAACTCAAGAAAAGAATTAAAAGACTTGTTGTCCAGCAGGTAGATTTTATACCCCCAACCTCGCCACTACATCCAACGATTGTCTAATACGTTTAACTCGCACACATAATGCAATCCCACATCGACTTTACAGATCCGCACACTCATAGATCGTTTTATAAGCATCTTTTAGAATCTCAGAAGACTTCCCCAAATCATTGGAAGTTCCTTAGAGAGTTTCTTTTTTGGGCACGCGGAGACATGATAATGCCCGTTCTGATTTTTAGTAGGTAGACTAGCCTGAGTAGCTGGTTTATCCCCTAAGTACATACACCCCCACTGTAACAACTTTTTAAATGTGTAGAAGATTTCTCTAGGCCATAGATAGTTTAGGACAAGTCTTTAGCAGCACGCGGAGACATGTAGACTATATTGCTGTTGATACGGCTAAGGTATCGGAATCACCTTCGTTGCAACGAGTTGAAATGATTGTGATTGTTCTTGTTGTTCTATGGAGGTGGAGGGAGGTCGGCAGTAAGGCAGCAGCTAGAGCTCGGACCACACGGCTTAGTCAGCCGTGTAATCCAAGCTCGTGCATGCAGCAACCAGCTGCCTTATCTACCGCAGGTTTGATTCCGAACAATTGCAGTATTAGAAAGCAGATATGCGTAAATAGTATCAGTATTCCCCTAACACACACATATTTCATTCATACATATTTTCAGAATGCGCAGAAGACTCTTCCGAGCCATTAACAGTGTGTGACTCGATTACAAGCACACACAGAGACATCCGAATCTGCTTGAACAGGTTTTGGAAAGATGAGTATTGCTAGTTTCTCTAGGTGATAAGGAGAAGACAAGAGGCGGAGGGGGAGTATTTATACACACGGAGATAGATCTTCGAGCTATATGCGTTATGGAAGTAGTTAATTTGGGAGAACAGCCGCGTATTATATAACCTAATTTGTTGGAAGGTCTATAGCACTAAGTGCGTAAAGGGAAATAACGATAACTAGGAATGCATTCTGTTCGGTGATGGTTCTTATTGATTCTCTACGAACATAGGTGCTACGAAGGTATACCTAAGCTCTGCGCAAGGTGGGCCGAAGTCGGGCCGAAGTGTCCAGCAGCCGACGTCTCTACCGATACTCACGATCCGACATAATTGGTGATTTAGATAGGAAGAGTGAAGGACACAGATATGGAGATGTTAGAGAGATTGGTAGAGGGGATAGAAGTGATAGCCCACAACAAAGGCACAACGATCACAATTATAGAGATTTTGTAGAATATTTTTTAGAAAAAAGGCAGACATGAGGTAGGTTCTCTTAGTAATTCTAAGGAAGCCAATAGAACTACAGGAGGCGAGCACATCGTAGATTTTGTCGAGTTCTATTTTCAAGTAGCAGGAAATCGTGGTGAAAGCCTATAACGCTAGAGCCACAGCCATGGCTTGTATATGTTCAGATTTCGCACGAAGAGAGCCACGTAAACTTGGAATGACATTTTAAGATGAAAAAAGAGCAGAAAGCAGACATCCTCCGGCGTAGATGGAGTTTCAAGAAAAGAGCGAAAGCGCATATATAATCCAAATGGGGACATCGTATATCTTTTCTCGCGGGAGAGTCAGACATTCAATTTCCAAATCCGCTTTTTGAGAAAAATGGAAAAGTTATGTAGAATAGAAAGAGAAGAGTCCCACACATCATCTAATTTCCTAGCTTTTTCTGTTTGCCAAGAAGACAGACATTAGACTTTAGGGTGTAGTTTTCAAGAAAAGTTGGAGATTTATATAAAAGAAGGAAGAGCAGTCCCACACACGTCGCAAGTAATGAAGTTTCTTATTTATAGGAAAGCCAGACATTTGGAGCAAACCATGTGCAAAGTTGGGAGTTCAAAAGATTGGGGAGGGGGATGTCATGTGAGGTGTGCAGAGGGGGGATGATGACACATGAGGAATGGCTTTTGGAAAGATTAACAGCTGACTGACTGACGTGTCCACATGATTATGAGCAAACGGAAACGCAAACGAAAACGTAAAGGCAGAACGAGCAATGCAGAACAATACGAAGACTAGAAAACGAGAAAAACAAAGAATAACGCCAATGATGCAACATCCATCTCCCATTTTCTTCAAAAGACCAAAAACCAATACCTGTCATTCACACAGCCATACCATCATGCTTCCACCTTCTCCCATCCCCTTCCACCTTCTTCCTTCCCCCCCAATCCAAACAACACTACCCCTTCATATCCCCCTTCAAACCCCCCCTCACCACCACCTCCCTCCGCAACCCTAAACCCAAAACTCATCGCAACCGCAAAAAACAAGCCCGCACAAAGCAGCGTCGGCCCCCACCGATCATGATACGTAACCGCCCTCCTCTCCTTGATCTTATTAACGCGCCAAAGGTACAAGCCAGCCGAATAACACAGCGCAATGCACGCGATGACGGTGAAAGCCCAGGCCGCGGCAAAAGCGAGGCTATCGCCAAAATTGAGTAAAGTGGCGGCGATGGAGCCGATGAGGATGGAGAATTCGAGCCAGGAGAGGAAGGTGCGCTCGGTTGCTAGTTGGACTTTTGGTTCGACGCGCACGGGGACGTGTATGCCTGTTGGTGGTGTTAGTTTTGGGGTTTGGGTTGGGGAATGTGTGGGGGTGGACTTACGCTTGCCCTTTGGTGCTTTGAATCGCTTTACTTCGCCTTGCTGCTTCCATGTTGGGACGCCGAGGGAGAAGCCGCCGTCGCCGACGTCAGTGGGTGTGGGCTTGGGGATGACTGCGACGACCGTGTTGAGGATGGTGGTACCTACGTTGGCGGCTGTGCGCTCAACCCACTTTCGTGCGTAACGAAGGCCTCCCTCTCGCTTTGCGGCTTCAAAGTCGTCTTCCTCATCATCGCTATCGGAATCGTAGATGGGGTAGTCGTTATCGGTCGTGCGGCCGGCAGCGACACGTTCCTCGATGTCGAGCGTGTTGGGATCGTTGGCGTTAGTAAGAGTGCCATAGTCGCGCGTTCGATTCATCTCATTCTGTTCCATGACGTCCCGGGCTTCACGAAGCCTTCTCAACCGGTCATCGTCCTCGGTGCCATTAACAGCGGGCAGTTCTACAGCGTCATCGTCATCGTCGCTATCATCATCGAGGTTACCACTGGTGCTGATGTCGTTGCTTGCGCCGGGGCGCTCAATACCGAACTTGTGAGTGACAGGCTTGCGGATGTCTACATCCATCTGCGGGTACCAGTATGGGATCAGGTGGATGCGCTTGGGGTTAAGCGTGGCGGTACCGTGGATGTACTTGGAAAACTTGGGCACAGCCTCGACAAGATGAGACGAGGTCAGGTCACGGATCCACTGCGGTGGCTCTCCTCCAGCTTGTGTCTGAAGCTTGACCTCAAGAACAGCATAAGGGAAGAGTTCCTTGTCCTCTTTGGGTAGCTGCTTGAATGGCCAGTCTACACCAATGTCTGTGCGACGCCAGTTATCTCCAGAGCGCTTCTTGCCATCCAGGTTATCCTCGCGGGTCATGGTGAGCTCGGTATCGAGTGAGATACGGACGCGGGCATCCCCGGGAAGTTGGAAGGCGGTGCGGTGGTAGAAGGAACGAGTGACGGGTTCGAGTTTGCGGGTGAGGACGCGGTACTGAATCTCTCGTGCCAGCTGCTCGTCAGAAGCAATGTCCTTCTCCGGCCTCTTCTGTTCCCTGCGCTCCTTCTCAAAGATCTGCTCGGGCCTGAGCTCACCACGGAGGTATGCGTTGACATTCTTCTCCTTAAGCTTAAAGCGTGCCTTGACCGACTCCTCACCTGTCCAGTCCTCGCGATGTGTCTTGCGCTCGATAAAGATGGTGTCGCTTGACATGCCTCCATACCATCGCAGACGGATCGCCTCAGCTCCTTCGGTTTTCTTCAAACGGCCCTCGTATAGCTCCCATGTCTCGGTGTTGTCAAAGTAGATGGATGTAATGGCAGAGTCCTCCTCGTTGAATTCCTTGTTAGGGTTGAAGACGAGCACAGGCAAGTGCTTCAAGACAATGAGCTTCAACTCAAGGATGTTATCCGGATGTACCCAATATTTTGTGGTTTGGCGCACAAAGTTCTGTTGCTTTCCTCCTGCCGATGCATCTCCTTTGACCGGGTTACCGCGCGTGCGAACGATATCGTAGAGTCGCGAGAGCTTCACTACGTACGAGTCGTAGTTGTCCTGGAAGAAGGGCTTGCGCTTGAGACGGGCGGCGAAGACGGGCTTGAGGTACCAGCTTGTGTTTTTCTGCCATGTGTTAGCCTAGTCAACTATCAGCAAGCATTGATACGCACGTCATGCTTCTTGATAATCTTCTGGAAGCCCGTGTAGTTTAGCTGCGTAAACTTTGCCAGGTCGTGGACATCGGCGATGATGTCGCTGAGATCCTCTTCGAGCAGATCAAAGTCCTCCTCGAAACTCTCGGCCTGTTCGGGCGCCTGCTGGGAGCGCGCGACGGCATCGTTAACCTCCTTCTCCGAGGCTGCTATGCGACGGATGATTTCCTCGGCCTTGACGCGCTGGAACGTGTAGACCTTCTCGAGCTCCTTCTCCAACTGCTCGACGAAACTCTGCTCCGACTTCTCGTCCCAGATGTGGTGGACGCGCAGGGAGTTCTTAAGGCCCTCATAATCGATGTAGTAAAAGATCCACTCCTTGTTGAGCGACTGCTTGAGCTGCTGTCCGAATCTGCGGACGCGCATTAGTTCCCGTTGACATCATCCGCTGTGCGACGATTGGAGGATGCGCATGCGGCTGCATCTTTGTCGATTTTTTACGTACCTCATGCTGGCGATGGTGTGGGCTATGCAATCGCAAACGCCAACGTGATCGGAAAAAGAGAGAGGTGTTGAGAAGGTGAAACTACAGTAGAAGCTTCACAGCAGGGCCCAAGCAGAAGAAAGACCGGACCCAAGCGCAAGTGCAAGCATGAAGCTCCCCGCTGCCTGCATGTGCAACTGAGTGGACCCGGCCCTTCCTAGGCCCGTGAACACGCTTAAGAGATGGGTCCGCCGTCGCGCCCAGCCATACAGAAGGCCCGAGACTCCCCACGTGTAGAAACATCAGTTCCTACGCTGCAAGAACCTGCAAGAGAACGAGAAAAGCTTTACTCAGTCCCTGTTATGCTGTCCATTGGCGAATCGGACGTTTGATGACGCTGGAGTGTTAACCCCGACGTTGCCGATGCGCCTCATATGACGGCAGACTGTATATCTGCCGAATCGTTGCACGTCTTGTTTACATCAACACATCACTCCTACACCAAGGATAACCCCGATACGATAACACCGGCGACTGGCATGGCAAAGGATCATCCGTGTTGCATCTCATTTGCCCCATTTCACTTTATGGAGCTGACATGGCATAGGCAAGGGTACCTAGTATGGACTAATTAGGATATACGGTTCGATTATCATATCACACAGTCACCGGCGTTGAGGCCGTATCTAGGGAAGTCTAGGGAGAATCAAGGAGATGAGAAATAAAACCAACTCCATCCAGCGCCGCGCTCTGAGCGGTGCTCGTGGGGTATCTCATAAATGCGTACAAAAAAAACGTATTTCCGGCCTAAGCATGTGGTCACTGCTGGCCCAGCTGAGTGGACTACAACTCGTGGACGCAAGGAGGGTGAGACACCATCCATCATCTAGAAGACCCCAAAATAGAAACCGGGCCAGGCCTCCCACTGCCTCTACGCATTCGGAGCGTGTAGTGCTTCGTTTGGAAATGTCGTTGCGGGGCTGACATGTTGGCTAGATTCAGGACTGTTGTTCTTGCTCGACTCGGGAGAGGGTGTATGTAACCGTGAGACGATGTAGAGGTCTTCGTAGCTGCCAAGGATCATGTGCTTCCACCTTGCCATCGTGGGCAGTCCGACGTTGGCGACCGAGGCTTTGAGCGTGGGCTTCTCGCCGTACATTTCGCGTTCGGCAGGTGACAGCAAGTCCTCGTTCAAGATGTCAAGTCTGCTGTTGCCACGCGGTATCGGCTTCCTTGCAACGCGTACGAAGGCTAGGTTAGGGTCTGTGGGCGGCTTTAGCGCTGGATACACGGTAACGTCAGGCCTACGTACCTTGGTCGAGCTCCGCACAAAGATCGCGCTCGGTCTTGATTTCCAGTCCTTTTGCGCCTGAACGGTACCGGTAGACGAGAATCGACTTTTTGCTGTCCGCGTTAAGACTGAACAGGCTGCTTGCCTTGCTAGACGACGTTCCATGCGAGGACACGGATTTGAACGTCATGCTTTCTTCCATTTGCACGACAGACGAAGAAGAGATGTGAGGCTGAGACGATAGAATGGGCGAGAACGAGGCTGCTGCGATGGGCGGCAAAAGTTGGCTATCGACGGTTGCTTGTGTCTTGGTCGCAAAGGGCGTTATTGTTTGTAGGCGATTATATGGCGGATTGTGGTTTGTATAGGCGCAGAGGCTGGGCGGGTCGCGTGAGTAGTAACGGTGCGAGTGTGGCAGGTGGAGTGAGGTCTAGGTCATCAAAGAGCGTCGACCCTTCCACCATCGTCACACTGGGCGGCTGCGCCTTCCTGGGTGGCCTGACGTAGCCGTGGCTGAAGTGGCTGTGACCCGTCGTGATGTGATTGGTCAACGGCTTTTTAGCGATGCTTCGTGTTTCAACATCAGCCAAAACGCCTTCTCTTTCGTCACCGGCCATCACAAGAGACATTTCCATTAATTCAAGTATACACGGTGTATTTTCTAGAGTGTGGTACACCTTCTCTTGTTCCCCAGATGGACTTGAATAAAGTAAACGGTAGGAACCATGCGTCACCTGCCAGTCTGCCCCCAGAACGCCATCCAGGTGACGCTCTCGGACATGCCTCGGCTTGGTACTGACCAGCAAGAAGTTGCGCTTGTTGAGCAGGCAGGAGCAAAAGGTCACAAGGAGGCGTCAGTCCGTCTGGAAAATCAAACTTCTCCGGTTTTGCTTTTTTGTGGGTAGAAGACTGCAGTTGAGGAGGCAAGCCAGACTTTCTGTTCCGGGTTTGACTCAGTGCAGGCAGCGAAGCGAACGAGTTTGCCTACAAGCTGGGGCTGAGTCAAACTGTCTGTTACTGACCAAAGATGACTCTCGCTTGCTCTTTCACTACCAACAAGTCGGGCAGGATTGCGGAAGGCGGGCTGATCTCATCACCCTATTCTCCGCGTCACACAAACTCGATCATCCCCTGGCATTTCTGAACTTCGATGCAGAAGTGACCGCAATCGAGAGACAAGCCTCACGACTATATTGGACCCCCGAGGCTTAGCAGGGGCTCCGCCGCCCACTCTGCTACCTAATTCGTCAAGACGCCGGGACGCTTTTGCTAGCGGTAGCATGAAGCCACTCCCGCGGTTCGCCCACCCATCCACCTGCAGTTGTCGCGCCTCTAGCAACAAGTCGCGCAACTTGTCATGAGGCTCTCTGCAGCCTTATATGCACTGCGCTCTTCCCGTCGCCGCTTCCTCTTTGCCTGATATACTCTTTGCTCTTCAATCCGCCTCCTGACTTCTCCAACTTTTTCCCACCACAAACCCGCGCGAGGCTGCATTCCCCAAGCGCAAACGGTAGACACAAAGCACGCGCCGACCCTATGTTGCGACCACCCTCGGAGCCGGCATCAAGGCCGATAAGTATAGAAACGATTCGCACCAGCGCGACTCAGCACGATAAAACAGGGGAAACCTGGAAGATGGGCGTTACCAAGGAGAATTGCTGGGATGATTTGATACTTACGCTAGGTACGTCATTCTAGCCCCTGTTCTGATTGAGCATCCTCGGTATGCGATTCTCTAGTTTGAGAATACGTATTACCGCGATAGGCTGCATCTCATAATGCGAGTTGCGTGTATACACCAGAAACATGCAGGGTAGATACGGATATGCTAACCAGTACGGTAGATGGCGGTGGCATACGTGGTTACTCGAGTCTCCTCATCATTCAACGCCTTATGCACGAGATTGCCGAATGCGAACGCCGATTGCAACGAGATGAAGGCCCGGTGCCCGGAAGCCGACGGCGCGAATTCAATGAAGACGAGTTACTTCCGTGCCACTACTTCGATTTCATGTATGGTACAAGTACAGGCGGCCTCATATCCGTCATGTTGGCACGATTACGTATGAGTGTACCGCAGTGCCTGGAAATCTACAGAAAAGTAGGACATGAGTTGTTTGGACAGAGAAGGAATATGTTGCCGCTCGCCACCAAGTACCACCACAGGCCGTTGGAGAAGGCTGTGCAAGATATTGTGAGGAAGTATTGTAAGGAACATGAGAGCTGTACTGGAGATGATTGGCACCCTTGGGATCCGGAAGGCGAGACGTCCGCGCATTCCATCGCTGTGAGCTCCGCTGCGACATGGACGAATGGGACTAAGCCGGTAGAACGCATATGTCAATCGTAAGTTGTCTCATGCCCGTTAGAGTTGTTCACGCCCTCGATGATTGCATCGCTCTGCTGGACGTATACGTCGACCGTATTGTCAGTCTACATGGCCGAAACATGGTCGTGTATACGCCAGGGCTGTTATCTTCAATGCGGCGTGATTTGACTACCCACGCTACCCCCAAGGCGTCTGTTCAGAGCTAACCTTCACCAGAATCTGCCTCACCGCAACTCACAACGGTCGGATAGATGAAGCCCATCTCCTCCGCTCATATGACCACCAATACGATCCCGATATTGCCCCACCGTGGGTGACGTCCTATAATCCTGGTGCAGACAAGTTGAAGATATGGCAGGTGACGCGTGCAACCTCAGCTGCGCCGTTTTATTTTGAAATGCTCACTGCCGACTTGGGTACGGGACGGAAAATGAGTTTTAAAGATGGAGGAATCCGGGAGAACAACCCTTCATATGCTGCTTATAGTGAGCATGCGTCCTTGAAAGGGGATGATTGCGAACCAGGACTGTTGCTTTCTATTGGAACTGGACGACCAGACACCACCAACGACGGTTTCGCTGCTGTTTGGCCTGGGCCTCTTGGCAAGGTCAGAGCGCTTCAGAAATGGAGTGAGAAGCTGGCTGTGTTCAAGAACGTTCTGATCAAATATACTGAAGGTGAAGACCGCCACAAAATGATGCGGACGATAGCCAAAGGAGAGCATCGATGGTATAAGCGTCTCAACGTGGATAGTGGGCTACAGAATCTACCACTTGACCATTGGGAAAAGGGGACATGGACAAACCCTCAGACCAAGGAGACCAAGGACGTCGCTGGTGGGAAGACACTTTCGAAGATGGAGGCAGCAACCATGGAGTATCTTGAGCGCGATACAACTACGAGTCCAGGCAACTTGGCCGAATACCAACCCCCCAAGATCGTTCTTCGTCAGGTTGCTGAAAGACTAGTACGACACAGGAGGCTTAGAGAGGCATCAAAGGCAGATGACCTAAAGAGGTGGCAGACACACATGGGCCAATGGCTTACTGGAGAGTTGAAGCCAGAGGATACAAGGCGTGAGCCACCTAAGCCGGAAGCTCGGAAAGGGTCACGTGCATTTCTATCCGGCTCTATTCCAGGCTCGCGGCCCTTGACGCCCAGTGGCAAACGATCAAGTGTTTCAAAATGAGACTTGGGTTACTACACCGCTCTCACGTCGGCCCAACGGTATACACGACACCCATCTGGATGACGACGACCACGGCACTTGCAAACGTAGACTACTACGAACACCATCGTCGCTCAACACGCATGGTATCTATTCCTGGATGGGATTTTTTAGCCTACCCATGTGGCTTTCCAACGTTCCTGCAGTGTATTACGCAAAGCAGCATCACGCGCCTCTTAGCAGACCCTTTGAAGAATCTGCGTCGCGTCTGGCGTTCATTTCTAGCGTTTTCCTTACATCATACATAGCATAGCGAGCGCGCGAGATACCATTTTTGCTGTTTTTTCACTTTGTGGTAAATTCAACTATTTTTCAAGCTCGACGCGTCAGTTGCGCTGTTTGCATCTTGCTCTTGCATAACTTGGTTCTATCCTGAAACGCATCGGTCTTGTGTGCGGCGGAAAATCTTAGAGGTCATTCGGAAGCTTGGCATCTTTTGCTGGATCTCTCGGCATTTTCGTGTCAGTCTGTCGATCGCTCGTACTCCACCAAGGCCCTTCCTCTGCTTAGCTGCGCCGCTGGGACGCGCGTAGCCAGGTCCCAGGAACAACTTATCCATGTTTACTTTGTGGTAATTCGAATTCTCTTCTCGCCAAGCCGCTCTGGAATTGCTGCGATGCGTAAAATGATTTACCACCCTTGAGGCTGTGGGCCTTGGCTAAGATTTACATGGCTCCGCAGTCGCGTCGCCCAAGATCAAGCTCTGCAATCTTACTGGCGAAGTCGGCTTGGAAGAGTTACGTTGCTCATGGGGCTTGACACATACCCACAACGCAACGTCCCGGTGGTGACTTGTGGCGCCTTGGGACACACTCGACCACTTGTCAGCCAGTACGATGCCTGTAAAGCCGCAGAGGCATACGCCACCCCAGGAACTGGACCAAGATTTCCCCATGGCACAGTGACGCAGAACCATGGTTACCGACAACGGCCCGATACGCGTGGGGCGCACGAGGGCCACTGCCAAGCCGACTACGCCTTCATCACCCACGATGGCAGCTTGTTTGCATAGGATTGGGAAAAAGATTGTCAAGCATGGCTGTGAGAGATGACGAAGGGCACTTGGGCGTTGTATACATGATGAAGATATATAATTGAGGTGCCCATTGCTCCAAAAAATAATCACAACACAGCAACAACAACATCATCACAACAGCCAACAGTTCCAAACACTCTTCAGTCAATCGTTGATACTTTCACAAACTCTCACTCTCAAACTTCAATATGCGCTTCCAATCCATCGCCCTCGCTTTTGCTCTCACCAGCGCCGTCATCGCTCTTCCCGACCGCGACGACCGTGACGACCGTGACGACCGCGATGACATCAGGGACGGCGACCGCAACAACAACGGTGTTCCCGATGTTGGCGACGTCGACTACGACGATATTCCCCTGGCATGCCGCGATACTTGCAACCCTGTCGTTATCCTAACGCATAACTGCGACAACAACACTCGTACGTTTCCCTCATCACCATGCATGTAAAAGATTCCAGACTAACAATAGCAGGTGGAAACGACAACGACGCTGCTGAACTTAGCTGCATCTGCAACGACCAGAACGCCGCCACTGCTGTTCCCGCTTGTGCAGCTTGCATTAACTCGAATGGAGGATTCCTTGGTCGCAAAGGTATGTTTCTCTTTCCCTTTCCCAGTCTATCCACTATAGTTTTCTAACAAAACACAGACGACGTCAACGAAATCATCCGCGCCTGCAACTTCTCCGTGCCCACACCCAGTGGAGCCAGGCCCAACGGCGCCCCTGCTCCCACCGGCGCAGGCGGTCAAGGCGGCCAGGGTGGTGGTCAAGGCGGCCAGAACGGCGGCGGAAACGGTCAGGGTGGCCAGGGTGGAGGTAACGGCGGCCAGGGCCAGGGTGGCCAGGGTGGTGGTCAAGGCGGTCAGAACGGAAACGGCCAGAACTTTGGCGCTGGAGCCGTGCAGAACACTGGGCGACCAAACGCTGCTTCTGGAAACAAGATCGCTGGGTCTATGCTTGTGGGCGTTGTTGGCATTGCTGGGTTGGCGTTTTTCTTGTAGATGACTGGAGTTTACAAGAGCATGGGGGTATATGTCAGACTGGCAAGATTTGGGGGGGTCGGGCTTTAATGAGGTGTTTGGGATGGTTGTAATATTCTGGGGATGGGGTCGTCTCACGGTTATGATATCAAGGCTTTCATGTGGAGTTTTTGATTTTTGGGTTGCATAGGCAGACAGGCAGCTAATTGCATTTTTATACCCTGATATCTGATCTTTTGCATTTGATCCATGTTCTCTGGCAAACACATTACTAATCTTCACCACCACCCCCTCCATCCCCTTCTCACACACCCCACCCATCACAAAAGCCCAAACAACTTCCCCCCCAACAGCATCCCACTCATCATCCCATCGATGCCCACTCTCCTCCAACGCCCCCCCTCTTCAACGTCTCCCTCAACCTCGTATCCCTATCAAAAAACGCCTCCAACTGCAACGCCAGCTCCTCCTCGCTCTGGAACCCCAACCCATTAACCCCCTGCTTCACCAACTCAGGCCACGCCTCAAACTTGCCCCAACCCACAACAGGTAAGCCCGCACCAAACATATCAACGACTTTCATAGGGAGGTCAACGCCAGAAGATGACGTGTGTAGCGAGACACCCAGGTCCGCTGCAGCGAGGAGAAGAGCGTAGTCTGAATGTGATAGCCACGCCGTTTTAATAACAACGTTTAGGAGTTTGTTCTCTTGGTTTAGCTGCTTGATCTGTTCGAGGTAGTACTCTTTCTGCGGCCCTTTTCCCGTGATAATGGCGAGGAGTTTGGGGAGATGGGTTTTGGACGTGCATTGTGCGGAGTAAGCGACGAGGGCGGAGAGGAGGAGGGAGAAGTCTTCGTCGGCGGTCCACGAGGTGGCGCTGACGACGAGTTTCCAGGGGGATTGCGAAGTAGGCGAGAGGTCGGCGGCGTGTTGGGCTGTCTCTGGTAATCGGGCGAGGAAGTTTGAGCGTTCCTCGGGAGTGATGGGCTGGAAGATGGAGGCCGGGCGGTCGTGGAGGGCCGAGGCTGTGACGCCGTAGGAGGCTTTGAGGACGCGGGCCATAGCGTTTGTTACGGTGATGTGGTGGGTTGCGGCTTTTGCGAAGAGCTTTTCGTATTTTTCTGATATCTGGACGAGGGGGTGGGTGGGGCTGAGTTTCATGGCGAGGATCGTGTAGCCAAAGTTGTGCCAGTCAATTACGAGGTCAGTGCGGCGGAGGAAGCATACCAGGCTGGCTACAGCGAGTGTTGGTATTGAAGGTGGGTTCTGTACGAGAGTCCATCTCGCTGGCTGAGAGCGGTAGCCCAGTGCGCGGTATAGCGACCATACCTGCCAGAGGACTTTGAGCGGTGCTAGAAAGGGGAAGAGAAGTTTGCTGCTTGAACGTAGGAAACCCGGTGCCGGTGAAAGTGGGATGATGTCAATCAATGGATTCGAGACAATTTCCGGAAGTATCTCAGACTCTGTACTTCGTATTAGCCGTGTGCATAAACGCCAAGAGGATGCTATTCACCTTGATAGCCGATGAGAAACACTCTACCGCCGTGTTTGGCGATGCTCAAAGCATGATACTGCATGCGGGGTGAACGGCCAATGTCTCCCAACACCACAACTTGCACAGACCGTCCCTGCTTCCAGTGAACCGGATCCTTCCCATCTCTTGTCTTCATAGGTATCTCCTTTCCATCCGCGCCCACAAACCTAAGCGGCTTATCCTTGTACGGATCATATTGCCTGGGTAACGTGACCAGCAAAAGCGTAAACAGCGTTGACAAGACTACACCAACACCGAGAAGCACAGAAAAGACACTAGCGTACTTTTCGGGGGTGTCGTCGTCGAACATTATGGTGTTTTGTTAGTACCGTCCAATTGCGAGACGGGTGCGGGAAAGGGTTTCGGCGTCGTGCGTCAGTGCCAAGGATTGCGGAGATGGAACCGGGGGCGTGGCCGAAAGGGGAAGTCGGCTAAGATAGTCATGTCCATCTGTAAGACCCCTGAAAGTTGATACGTGATAATGCTAGCTAAGGGCCCCAAGCTGCTATCAGATGGCGGCGGCGTAGTAGCCTCAATGCAGTGACCTCGCGCCTTGACACCCCGCCGGCTTGAATCTACGGCTACGCCATACTTCCGCCGAGACCTTGTATAGCAAAAGCACTTTTTGCACCCGTTCTGTCCCCTCAACCATTTGCGGCCCCACACCGCCGACTTGTTCAAGACCAGTGTCGCGACGCACCTGAAGGTTGTACGACGACATGGCGTCGACGTATGCCCTGCCCATCGTTACCACGGCGCACGCACACAGTCATGCGCGTTCCATATCACAATACACGCCCGAAGCGTCTTCGTATGCAAACGGTGCATTAAACGCTTCCACGCCCGAGAAGAAACACGGTCACCGACATGCCCGGTCCGAAATGAATGGAAACGGTCATTCGCATGGCGCGGTATCCTCGCCTTATGCCAACAACAACACAAACGCGCACGAGCACACTCACGGTCTCGAACGATCGACATCATCTGATTCGGCGTATACGTTGAAGCCGTTCTTGAACGCGAGATCGAAGAAGACGCCGGTTGTTGACAAATATGGCTTCTCGCCGGTATCGCCAATACAAGAGTCGCCGGCTCAGACGCCCCACGCGCTTTCGGCCGCGACCTCGTAAGGACAATTGTGCGCTATTCTGGCAATCGCTAATATGACGTATAGATCATGGCTGGAACTACCCGAAGCCCTGACCGCATTCCTCATTCCCTTGCCGTACCTCTTCGCCTCAATAGCATATCCAGCCGGCGTCAGGCGGATGCCCAAGGTGCCAACAACGCTGTCAGAAGCCGTGGCGGGGGCAGCGCCCGCATTGGAGACGAACAAGACACTTGGCGATTCTCCGCTATTACACTCGCTCGTTCTTTCCTCTGCGACGCTGTTGTTAGTCGGTATAATAGCAAAGGTCAATTCCACTTTGCAGCCACTAGACAGGCGGAAGGAGGAAAAGTCAAATCGAGCCAATGCGCCCATGCGCATGGCGAGCAATGTAGCCGGCGTGCTACTGCCATTCTATGCTACCCTACAGCTGGGAGGGGCAAAGACAGCGCTGCTCCTGTTGGTTGCACTAGGCGCAGGAATTGGAGCCATGGACCAGAGGCCGGGCAAAAACACACCTTGGGACGATATGCGGCGGACGTTCAGGACCCGGAAAACGACATGCGGCGCACTCTTTTTGGCTATGGTCGCTGATATCGCGACTTCGGGCAATCTAGCAGGAAGTCTAGTTGGATATGCGGCGCTTCTGACTACGATGCTCTTAGCCCCGCCCCCGCTTCCTACAGCTCGCTGGTCTATCATGACCGGTACGCAGAGCCAGGGCTCATACATGGGTGGAGTGCCTTCCCGCGCTTCTCTGCCAAAACCATCCTCGCCCCTCACCAACACTTCCGAGAACCAATTGCTTACAATTGCGTCTGGTCTCGTTCTAACCGTCACAACATTTTTGTATTCGCTTGTTGCATCCTCTCCTTTGTCATTTTCCCACCATACTCTTAGCTTTTCCAGCTTGTCAATTGCATCCGCCGTGGCACTTGTATACTTTTCCCTTCCAACATCGTTACGGAGTCAGAAACAAGTGGGGTTGAAGTTGAGCGGCATCTTCATTTTCGCATTTAGCTTTTGGGAGCATTATTCCGCGGGGCACATCAGCATTGCATTTCCTTGGGTGTGTGCATTGTTGGTTGGAGCTGTTGCTTTCGATACGCGGTCACCCGTACCTCATTCGCATGGTCATGGACATGCCGGACATAAGCATTCGCATGGTCATGACGATCACCATCTTCATGGAAACCATTCGAGGATCTCGGCTTTTCTCATTGCGCGCGCGACTCCCGGCTCGATTGTACATAGCGTGTTGATTGAGAGGGATTCGCGACGCATTGCATACTTTGGCGTGTAGGTCTTCGTTTGTCTTTGAGAGTGTGGAGAACCTGCTGACTCGGATAGACTTAACTTGGGATTCATGATGGTCCAATTCTTCTACGGCTTTGTTAGTGGGTCGTTGGGGTTGCTCACAGACAGTATTCACATGCTTTTCGACTGCGCTGGTCTCGCAGTGGGTCTTGCAGCTGCAGTCATGAGCAAATGGCGCCCAAACGCTCGCTTCCCGTACGGGTATGGAAAGATCGATACGCTGTCGGGTTTTGCAAACGGCGTGTTTCTCTTGTAAGTCGCATCCAGTTTCCAGTGAAGCGCAAGCTAACATTAGTCAGACTTGTTAGTGTGGAAATCATCTTTGATGCCTTTGAGCGCCTCTGGGAAGGCCACGAGATCCATCGTCTTAACGAACTCTTGATTGTCAGCGTACTTGGCTTCCTCGTCAATATTGTCGGTCTCACTGCTTTTGGCCATGCTCACCATGGACACGGACATGACCACGGACACGAAGGCCATGATCATGGGCATTCTCACGACAATGAGAATATGCAGGGTATCTTCCTTCATATCCTCGCCGATGCGCTTGGCTCCGTGGCCGTCATCGTCTCCACCCTCCTCACGAAATACTATGGCTGGTATGGATGGGATCCTATCGCTTCATGCATCATCGCCATTCTCATCTTTCTCTCAGCCATCCCACTCGTCAAGTCAAGTGGAGCCAGGCTCATGCTCAGTCTACCCAACGATGTAGAGTACGGCATCCGTAATGCTTTGGGTGAACTGGGCACCCTACGAGGTGTCATCGGTTATGCCGTACCGAAATTCTGGCTCGAAGACGAAGGTGCCGCACACGCCGAAGCTCACGCAAAAGAGCATGATTGCGGAGGAAGCGGACACGATCACCACGATCACGCACACGAGCATCACGACCATGATCACTCGCACGATCACGACCATAGCCACAGCCACAGTCATAGCCACGACCATGGCCATGACCACGGACATTCACATTCCCACTCTCACGACCACTCACACTCACATTCCCATGACCATGGCCACTCCCACTCACACGATCATGCCCACGATCACGCACACTCGCACGACCATCCCCCAAAACAGCGTCGCATCCTCGGCGTCATCCACATCATCGCCTCCCGCGCCGCAGATGTAGAAGACGTCCGCGAGCGCTCGCAGCAGTTCCTCAAGGACCGCGGTATGGATGTCGTCGTACATGTGGAGAAGGAAGGTGAAGGGCGGTGTTGGTGTGGGGGCGCAGGGAGTGAGTATAAGATGAACTAAGGGATTCGTATTGAAGAAGGGACGAGGGTAGGATAAGGGGGGCTGGGTTGTGCAGTATATGTACAGTAGGATAAGTCACATGGGAAGTATTTATGTATGTATATTTTGAATGTTATGTGTGGATATTATTTTCAAAACGTGGAGCGGGGAGGCGCATGTGTGATGTCGCAGTGTCCGTTTGTACATTGACAGCTGACGGCCAGCTCGGAGTCACAGGTCACGGGACTCACGGGCTTGGCGGCAGATGGAGAGGTATATAAACCCCCCCTCTGCCTCCCTTCCTACCTTCCTTTCTCATCCATAAAATGCACTTTTCTTCCTCTTGTTTCTAAAAATGACAGAACAAGACCTGCATGGAGTCTATCCCGTTCTTTGCCTCTCCTGAAAGTTCTAAAATTTCTAAAACTGTCACGCCATCGTATAATGGGGTGCCGTGGGTTTTGTGCCGTCTTTTTATTTAATTAGAAAGCATAATGAAGATCGGCATGGAGTTGTTGGCTCTTCTTCCTAAAAATTTGTAAATGTCGGCATACACACGGTGTGTCGCCTAATAAGGCCCAATGTACCGCCTCGATCCTACTTCGGCCCAACTCGGACCCAACGCTATGTATACCTTCGTAGCCCCCACATTCGTAGAATCATCATACACCAGAATACCAATACACAAGATTACCTTAGCTACTGTTATTCACCGTACGATCGTACAAGGCCTTCCAACAGTAAATATGAAAATCTAAAAAACCCTTTGCTACAGCTATATGGGCTGCGTGTCGCGGTGTTTGCCTGGACCAAAAATATCGGAAAGGTCAAATGTGGCATTTCCCGTCTTCTTCTACTTTTTACATAAAATTCTAAAAATGACGGTACCGTCGGTAATGGGCGGTGGGTTGTGGTGTGGTGTTTGTCTGGACTAAAAAATTACTGTGCCACGAAGACATGTGATGGTTCTCGTCTTTTTCCGAGTTTTACTTAAAAATTTCCGCAAGCACGCCATGGGAGGTGTTTGTGTGCGCTCTCTGCCTGAAAAACAAGACCTAGACGCAAGGGATGTGGTTCGTCGTCTTCCTCCTCTTTCTGCTTCTTCTTCTTCTTCTCCTCCTTCCAAAATTATACATCATACGAATGGATGGGCTCTGTCCCGACGACTTGTCTAAAATAAAAAGCGCAGTCGAGCTTTGTTTATGGCTGGTTTTTGCTGCCCTGCCTGGTTTCTAAAATTCCGGAATCTTGGAAATTTGACAACAAGATTTTATGGACTTTGTTCTGGTGGTCTGTTTGTCTGGACTAAAACTGAAATGACAACTCTCCATGTTGTTATCCGTCCTTCTCTCTTCCTCACTTTTTTCCTCTTTCTCATTAACAAGTGATAACACCGTACATGGAGGTTGTTGTCTGTTCTCCTTGCGTTTAAACAACTCGCAACATATCCCAACTATGTCTCCTTCCCTCCTTCTCCCCCCTACTTCCTCCTTTTTACGAAAACATTGAAAACAGTGACACCATGGTCGTGTTGCCTCCACCTTTCTGAATTGAAATTTAAATGGCGCTGTCGGAACATGCGCGTACAGCCAGCCCGGCGAGTTTTTCCGGGCCGGAAGCTTGGACCACTAGTTAGACCAAGCTTCCCGCTTAGCTCGCAACCGTACATATGGAGATCTCTCCATCCAGCTCTTGCTCACTACTAATCAAATACTATACACTTTGTTCGTTGCAACGACTGCTAGTATTCGACACCTTTGCCGTGTCAACAGCCACATGGCATAGAAAAATCCATGATTTTAGTTTCGAAAAAAGAGAAAGGAAGCACCCTCCATGCATAAATAGCCCATAGCTTTTATAAGAAAAGATAAAGAACAAGAGCCATATAGCACAGTGCTTTCTGTATTTTCAGTCCCACAAAAAGGAGAAAGACGGTCACCATCGCATGAAAGAAAGGCCTTTTTGAGAAAAGAGGAAGGGGAAAAACCATAAACAGATCGCGGACCTCGTTTTTAGTGTAGAAAGAGAAGAAGACGACAACCTCCATACATCATCGCGTTTGAACTTTCTAGAAAAGAGGAAAGGAGCAGACCCACATAACTATATTGGTCAAAGGTTTTTATTTCCAGAAAAGGAAAACAGAAGGAGTGTTGGTAGATCTATAGCACAAGTACTGAAAGGAAATAACGATAACTAGGAATGCATTCTGTTCGGTGATGGTTCTCCTTGTTACTACATGAGGGTGCTACAGAGTTGTATCTGATCTGAGACGAGTAGAGCCGAAGTAGGATCGAGTCGGCTGTTTGGGCATCGTTGAGCAGCTGACGCACCTACCGATACTCACGATCCGACAAGAAGACCTCCATTATAAATCTTATTCTGGTGTTTCAAGTAAGAAGAGGAGAAGGAGGAGGAACAGCCATAAATGGATGACGTTGCGATTTCGGATTAAAAAAGAGAGACGGGCAACACTTCCATAACGTGACTGCTTGTATGCTTTTGGTAAAGAGAGAAGAAGGGGGAGGAACAGCCATCTGAGGCGACCATATGTGTTTCTAGTATAGAAAAGAGAGACACGCAGCACTTCCATGAGCTGGATGCTGAGAATTTTTAGTAAAAAGAGGAGAGGCGGAGGAACAGCCATTTTCATGATGTCTCTGCTATTTTAGAAAAGGCAGGACACGCAACACTTCCATAAAGTGCCTGCTTATGTGTTTTTATTCAGGAGAGGAGAAGAAGAGAGAGCCACATCATTGTGCGCCTGTTGACACGGCAAAGGTGTCGAATACTAGCAGTCGTTGCAACGAACAAAGTGTATAGTATTTGATTAGTAGTGAGCAAGAGCTGGATGGAGAGATCTCCATATGTACGGTTGCGAGCTAAGCGGGAAGCTTGGTCTAACTAGTGGTCCAAGCTTCCGGCCCGGAAAAACTCGCCGGGCTGGCTGTACGCGCATGTTCCGACACTGGCTTTTCTTCTTTTTGTGACGGCGTACAGTCAGCTCCCAAGTACCCCGAATCTGCTACAATATCCTGCTCCTAGAAAAGTATCTAGTTTCCTATTCCGGCTAACGCAAATACATGCAACCCATTCATCCCTTGTGTGTGTGTGCATGTGTGTCCGTCTCAGTTCTCACCACAATCAATCGTGGGCTCGGTGCCATCGCTCGTAGGCTCGGTGCCTGTCTTGTTTGTAGGCTCGGTGCCTGTCTTGTCTGTAGGCTCGGTGCCTGTCTTGTTCGTAGGCTTGGTGCCTGGCTTGTTCGTAGGCTCGATGCCTGTGGTGTCGCGATTCACCCATCCCTGTACACGAAGTTCGAGCTCGTTGGTGTCAATGGGATGCTCTAAAGCAGAGTTGCTCGCTGCCTTTGTCATCGCATCTGCTGGGTTGTCTCTGCCGTCAATCCAGCGGATATCCATGAGATCGTTGCGCTCGTATGCCTCGCGCAATGCCATGATGTCTATCATGAGACGTTTCTCCTTAGTAGTGCCGAGTTTGACGAGACAGTCGTACAAGGATCGTGAATCCGTGCATGCGACAATAGAGACCTTAGGGAAAGACAGTCGGTCCATAATCATGTCAATCGTGGTGCCGATGGCCAGTGCAATGTCAACGCCATGTGCCATTGCATAGATCTCCGATGCTAGAACGCTCCTTGTGACGCGTTTGCATTTAGTGGAGGACCAGTGAATAATGTTGCCACGTATCTTAAAGCTGCCGTCTGAAGATGCAGTCTCGTTACCAAGAATAATAACGTATCCCATTTGAGAGCTCATGTCCTTGTTGTTGGCAAACGAGGCGTCCACCATCGTGTATAGCTTGAGATCTTTCATCTCAATAGGCACGTAGCTAAGTCCGCGAGAGACGTTTTTCTTCTGCCAGTTAATGCGCTTATTCAATCTGGATATTTCTTCTTTTGTCGGTTCAGTCGCTTGCGCTGCAGCGGCGAGATCAAAGCTTGCCTCTGGTTGACAGATAGTCGCGATATATGCTCCTCGTGCTCGTTGTTGTATGTAGGACTTTGCATCAACAGCGTTCTCAAGTTTCTCACCTTGCTTCTTCTGCCGTAAAGTAATGACGTTGCCACTGCCAAGATGTACCATACAGCCATTAAACTCGATAGGGTCAGTGTCTGTGAGGTACTTTTTGTCCTTAGCTTTGAAACGGAGCTCCTTGTCCTCTCTATCAGCGAATGCGTTGTCTGAGAGACCAAGAGTGTCGTCGGTTTGCATGCCAACAATGCCGAAACCTGTGGTTGTTCCAGCGTCGGTGGCCTTGGAGATGAGGAGGCATGGGTCGTACGTAGACGTCTCCATGTTGAGTGTCGTCGTGTGGTGTTTGAAGTATGTTGACCACCAGTAGGCACCTGCTTCGGCGATGCCATACAGTGGTTTCACCACGACCATGATGGTTCCTTGTGGGTACACTTTGCGGAGTTGTACAGGCAGGTCTGCAATGATAGTGCGCTGGAGGCGGTCGTCGGACTGCGTGTACGCCTGCGTGATGTCTCGGAGCCATAACTTCATGCCCATTTGGATCAATACCGGTGCAAGAGCAATAATGATCCTCTGGCTTGCGCGTTGTATCGTGGGGCTCTGGGTGAGTACAATCTTCTTGCCATCATCGGCGTAGCCTTGTACAACTAGTCTAGATTTCTCGTACGGCTTATCGGTGGTCTTGCCTTTCACTTCATTGACAATGCGGGACTTGAAGATCCGGATCCCGCCATGCTTGGCTAGATTGAATGGCTCAAAGCGGAAGACGCCGCGGGTAATGAGAGCGTCAATCTCTGTCTTGGTTGACAGCTCAAAAGGTTCTCCAGGTGTCGTGATCTTACCGGTAGTGCGCAGTGTCCTGGCTAGCACTATGTCGTCTTTCTCG
Organism: Pyrenophora tritici-repentis; assembly: GCF_003171515.1. Taxonomy (NCBI): domain Eukaryota; kingdom Fungi; phylum Ascomycota; class Dothideomycetes; order Pleosporales; family Pleosporaceae; genus Pyrenophora; species Pyrenophora tritici-repentis. The sequence continues at coordinate 339,219 of NC_089390.1, forward strand.
CGCTGTGCGAGGTTAGCAGCGTGTGTCTTCGGCTTGTTCTTGGAGCCTTTGGGACGGCCGCGTCCTCGGCGTTGCGGTGGCTCTTCTGGGGGAATAAAGTCGTCATTGTCGCGCTGATGCTCGCTGTGCTGTTCCTCATCGCCGTGCTGTTCCTCGTCAGGTCGCGGGAGATTTGTAGTGTTGTCTTGATGATACGGCTGGACAGAGGTGATGCGGAAACTTGCTTGTTTCCCATGAGCGTCGACGATAGCAGCAGTCTGATCGTCGTTCAGGGCGAGGAGAGTGTGCGGGCCAGTCCATCCGAGGCCTTCACGCCACACCTTGACGTTGCTCTGCAGCGGTAGTTCTAGTACTTGCGTGACGATGTTGTTTGGCCCGTTACGGGTACCTAAAGCTTCATTGACTTGTCGCTTTGCCTTAATCTTCCGGACTTCTGCCATCGCTTTGCGTATTGCCGTTGCGCGCGCGGTGATTGAGGGAGATGGCGGTGATGTCTTGGAGAGACGTGGATAGGTGCCGAATACCAGCAGCGTTGGTACAAGTCCTTCAGGTCCGGCGGTGTCGTTGACAGCAGAGATGGCAACAAGCCGGCCAAGCTGCTATCAAGCCAAATGTGGCCCCTGCTTACTAGCCTTGTCGATCAACCACAGGTCTACAAGAGAACCGTGCCACCCCTCTATCTAGGTATAGCTATACCTATATATTCTAGGCCGCTAGTGAGCAGGGGCCACATTTGGCTTGATAGCAGCTTGGCCGGCTTGTTGCCATCTCTGGTTGACAGCCTTGACAGCCATCTGGAGGATGTCATCCTTCGTCGTCGTAGATGCACCGATGTCGGCGGAGATGACTTCGAACGCTCGTCGGATGGCAGCATGGTAGCGTTCAATTTTGCCAATCGAGTGATGGGCCTCAACTGGTACTTCGTGGACTTCTATCATCATCGCGTTGGCATTATCAACAAACTCTTTGCTCGCAAAGTTTGTGCCAGCGTCGGTCGCGATAGTGTCGGGCGGTCCAACGTACATGTCAATCCACATAGCGCGCAGCGTGTCCCATGTTGTGCTTGCTTTTATGTCTATAAGAAAGCGGGCGGCTTGAAAAGCAGTTGCTTCGTCAACGGCGTGGAGGACTGGTTTACTGTCAATGTACATAATGTCGACGATGACGCGGGAGTTGAAGTCGAGGTTGTCATCGCGTAGAGTAAAGCGGAATCGGCCTGGTGCTTTAGCAGTTATCTGGCACTGATGACAGAACTTGTTAATCTCATCAATTAGCGTCTTGTCAATGTCGTCGTGGCCTGCCTTTACTAGGACTTTGTAGAGGCGTGCGGCGGCTGGATGCCCAAAACGTCGGTGGAGTTGCTGGAGTTCTCCTTCGGTGAGATAGTGGGTGGCAGTCTCCTGCTTGTTGAGAAGAAGCCGTGGATGCCCCCACTTGCGGACAATTGGGTACTCCTTGGACTGATGAACTAGCGTATTGTCGACGTTGTTGAAGTAGATGCCATGGCGGTCCATGTCATCAAGACAGAGTAAGAACGGTGTGTTAGTAGGCATTACAGCGAACCTAATCACTCCAACGGGTGTCTGGACGTTGACGTCGCCGATAGAAACACACTCCGGGTTATCCCCAAATCGGATCCGGTGTCGGCCAGCAGTTGACTTGTCAATCCATAACGGTTGGATGCGGTGTAACGCTGTAACCTGTTGCTTGCCTGCTGTAGACACTCCGGCCGCGCCGGTGTCTGGCATGATGCCTTGGAACTGCTCGCGCCCGTACCGGTGATCGAGTGTGAAGAGGTGGCTTGCCTCTTTGGCAATGTCGTTGCCGGCGTATGGGTCGATCTTCGTGATCGCGTGTAGAGCGGCGGCGTTGTTGAGGTTGCGTACCATTGTTCCTCCATCAACTGCACCGCAGGTAGCAGTGAGAAACTGGTGCTTTGTATCAAACTGGTCGTTGTTGAAGAACGCGTCGAGTTCTTCGTCCGTGCCGCCGTTATCGTCGTCGTCATTAAGGTCAATGCCCTCAAACTGGGCAAGGAAAGCTTCGTAGTCTATATCGACGTTGCGGGTCTGCACGTACGTCCGGAAACGTTGTTGCGCTTCCTTTCGCTCTTCTCTAGAGTGACGAGTTGACCAGCAGCCTGGCTTGCTACAGACGTAGCACTTCCTGTTATTGCGGCGCTGTGTATCATCGTTGTACTGCGATCGGGGTAAGCTGCGTTGGAAGCGGGATCCTCCGCGGTTGTAGTTGCGGGATCCTTCGCCTTGGCCTTGTGCGCTATAGTTGCGCGGTTTGTCGCGTTGTCCGCTATCGTTGCGGTTGTATCGGCGGTTTGTGTAGAACGCGTCTTCGCTCGGATCGGACTCCTCGCAGTTGAACTGTGAGCGCGGATGGCAGCGCGTCCAGTTGCCGACAGCGTTGCGGAGTTCTGAGGCAGCGGCTTCAAAGGTTGAAGCTGGGCGGATAAGGACTGCGCTACATGCTTCGACGCCTTGACAGGCAGCAATAAGTTGGCTTGTAAGAGCGAGCTCGCTTGGTCCATTCTGTTGAGTCATTGCCTGGTGCAGCAGCTGGAGCTTGTCGATGACTATGTCGAGACACTGGGTGAGTGTCTTGTCGGGGTTGTTGGCGATGACGTCTTTCAGCATAATGGTGCGCCACTCACTTAAGAACATTTGGTAGTTCTCGCTCGTGTGAAAGTACTCCCCTAGTTTCTTGATAATGCTGTCGTAGTCTAGGTTGAGTGGAGCAATGTAGTTGTAGTAGTATGCTGAGGCCTTGCCTCTAAGCATAGTAGAGACTGCAAGTTTGTACTGTGCTGGTGTCGTAATGCCAACCTTTTCGCAATGGTCTTTAAAGATGACTATCTTGTTGTCGAGGACGTCATACTTGTCGCCACTGAACTTCTCCTCCTCACTGTATACCTTTGCGAGGTTGGTGAGGGCTGTTACGTTTGCCTGAGCAGGAGATGGCGCATAGTTTATACTGGCGCTTTGAGTTGGCGGGTTGCTGCTTTGTTGAGTTGTTCTAGCGTGTTGTGCCTCTTCTGCTATCTGTCGGCATTTGAAGTCTGGGTTGAGTCGCATAACGTTGAGCTCGTCAATGGGCCAGTCGGGAGAGCGTGTAAGGCTAAGGAGATTGACTAGCTGTTGTGCGATGGTGTTGCGGCTGTTCTTCTCGATGTAGACACCTCGGTCGCGGAGTATGTTCTTGACTGCTGTACGGACTCGCATGTCCATTGCATTGAAATGATTGAGAGACCATCCTGCAAATGTCTCTTGGAAGTCTTGAATAAGCATGATGTCAAAGTCTCCGTTCTCTTCGGCCTGTATCATCCAGTCGATAGCAATAGTGCTTATCTGACCAGGGATAATAGCATCGGTTGCAATGTCGAGTTGGGTATTGGTGTACTCGTCCGCGTACACCTTTGGGTACCATTGCCGGGTAGTAATGCTTGTAGGCATGATTCCGGTGGGTTGCTTGTGAGTCGCGGGGTTGCCTGTGGGTCGCTTGTAGATTGCCCGTAGGTCGCTCGTCGCGGGGTTGACTGTGGCGGGGTTGCTCGCCGGTGATTTTGTCGGGTTTTGGTGCGTAGTTGACGCAGATCCCTAGTTCTGGATCTCTTTCAGACTCCGTCAGCCGAAACGAACGCTCGTGGGCGGATCTGTTCTTCGCACTGCTTAATACGATACAAGGTCGTACTAAGAGTCGCTTCTTTACCTAGGCTACACAGACGCAATGCTGATGGGCCCTCTGTACACAGATGTCTTGCCGATCTGTGGTCATATCAACCACTGATCAGTGTTGACACGGCAAAGGTGTCGAATACTAGCAGTCGTTGCAACGAACAAAGTGTATAGTATTTGATTAGTAGTGAGCAAGAGCTGGATGGAGAGATCTCCATATGTACGGTTGCGAGCTAAGCGGGAAGCTTGGTCTAACTAGTGGTCCAAGCTTCCGGCCCGGAAAAACTCGCCGGGCTGGCTGTACGCGCATGTTCCGACAGTGGCTTCTCTCCCTCTTTTTCTCTAAATGCGTGGTTTCGAGAGATCATGGAGGGTGCTGCCTTCTCTCTTTTCTAATTTGAAATTCGCAAGCGCCTATTTGTATCTTTATTCCCCTCCTCCTCCCCTTTCTCGGAACTTCCTTCCCTCTTCTCTACAACGACTATTTCCCTTCCTAAACCAAAAACCTACATTTCCACTTGCCATGTGGCTCCTCTCCCTCTCTTTTTCTAAAAAAAGTGCCCTGGTCATGTACGGATGGTGCCGCCTGTCTCTCTTTTCTAAACTGAAAGTACTCAGCATCAAAGCCTATGTTTGTTGCCCTCCTCCCTTCCTTTCTCGAAAATACCCTTCCTCCTCTCTACAGCGGCTATCTCCCTTCTTTAAATCAAAACCTCACCGCTTTCAATGTGGCTCCTCTCCCTCTTTTTCTCTAAAATGCGTACTGCTATTCTTGATGGAGGGTGCTGCCTGCCTTCCTTTCCTTGGAAGCCTGCGACACCAGTGGCATGAGTCTGCAGTATCCCGTCCGCCCTTTCTGCAGATGTGGAGATTGGAATGAATAAAATACGCCCATGATCGTAAGATGTGGCTCTTCCTCCTTCCCTCTTTATTAAAAAACTTCGGAGAAATTGTATGGACGTGTTTGTCTGTCTCTCTTGCCTGAAAATCATGTTACCAGCGATGAGATGAGCTCGCTGCCGCTCCTGGCCCTTGATTACCAGAGTGGCGCCTGAAAGTAGTTAAAATCATGTTGAGGTCCTGAAATGCGGAGGTTCTTCTATGTATACTCTATTGAACCATGAACAGAGACGATAAAGCTATGGGGTCTGCTGTTTGTCCAGTCTAAAATAGATAATCACCATGAGCAATGACTTTCTCCCTGCTGGCGACGTGGTTGAACACTTAAAATTGGACAGGAAGGTCAGGATGTCTTCTTACGCCAAAACCTTTGCGTGTACATCATGATGGTGTGTGTTTGTGTGTCTATTTCAAAAACGACGCTTCTCTGTACGATGATCTCGTTGGTGTATGGGCAGCAGTGGGTATGTATAGGAAATGACCTGGGGTTCTTTACTTCTTTACACACTTCTGCTGTATATTTTTCCAAAACTTACGAATTTGGGATCTATGGGTTGTGTGCTTCAAAATTACTACTGCCAAAGAGAATGGTTTTCTGAGTTTGCGAACGTGCAGTGCACAGTGCGTAGTGGGTTTAGAAGACGAAGGAACTGGCCCTTGGGTTTATTACTCCTTTACTCACTTCTATTCTTTCTTATCTAAAAGTGAACATAGAAACATAGATGGTGTTGTTAGGGCTGTAGCACCAGTGCTAAAAGGAAATAACGATAACTAGGAATGCATTCTGTTCGGTGATGGTTCTGATTGATTGTCTTGCGAAGGAGAACTATGGAAGAGCTAGTTATAGGAGCTCTGGTCTGAGCGCTGCTCGGACGCCGCGATCAGTGCGCCTGCTCGCGTGACCGAGATCAGTGCGGCCGATCACGTGGCTGAGATATCGTTGATATCTGTGATCCGACAATCTCGTTGTTTTTGCCTAAAACAAAAAGCAGCGACAACGATGATATCAAATTCTGACTCTAAAATAAGTACATAACGTTGTCGTTTCTGAAAATAGCATTAATTAGATTGATGGTGTTTTCAGTTCTTCACTATTATTCTATCTCAGAGATGGCAACAAGCCGGCCAAGCTGCTATCAAGCCAAATGTGGCCCCTGCTCACTAGCGGCCTAGAATATATAGGTATAGCTATACCTAGATAGAGGGGTGGCACGGTTCTCTTGTAGACCTGTGGTTGATCGACAAGGCTAGTAAGCAGGGGCCACATTTGGCTTGATAGCAGCTTGGCCGGCTTGTTGCCATCTCTGTTCTATCTTCTTCTTCTCTCTATCGCGCCTTGTTGTGTAAAGCTAAAACAGGACTATCGCATCTGGATGACCAGCACTCTCTCTTCTTCTTTTCTAAAACTACGATGTGCATGGCTGACTCTCCTACATGTATTCTGAAAAGTACTTTGCAAACCCATGATGTAAGGTACCTGCACTAGACCGCGCATATAAAGTCTGGGCCTCTGGCCTTCTTTGATTCCGTAATAAACTTCTTCCTCTTTGTCTTAAAACTTCAAGGATAACATCACGTGGCCAGTACTCTCCGCTCTGCTTCTAGAAAAAGTAAATTATGACAAATATCATGACTAGAGAACCCCTTCTTCTTTCCTCAAAAACATCGCTCACATTCAAATGAACAAGCTTCTTCTCTTTCTCGAACACCGTGGTCACAGTCATGATGACTTGGCCGCTCTTATCTCTCTTCCTTTCTCGAAAATTGGGAGACAATGGTGGATGGCTGGCTGACAATCTCTTTTTGATACAAATTACCATCTGTGGACACGATAGCTGGCTCTCCTTAGTTCTCAAAGATGTCAAAGTCAGCATTATTGTCGGCCATAGGGCTTATCCCTTGGCTCCTCCTTAGGCAACCAGGCAGCCACCCATTTACCCGCTAGTACCTTTACGGCCTAGCTCCTTCACTCCCTCTTCCCACTGCGTATATAGACCTCTTTCCGAAACAGCTCTATTACAACATGATTCTCCCCAACCTTGACGCTTGACAATTATGACTAGCTCTCCTTCTTTTCACAAGGCGACAGTCACATGTTCAATGATCTGCCTCTCTTCTCTTCCTTCAAAATCATCCACTATTATCATCTATGAGACACATAGTCTGTTCTCTTCTCCTCTCTTTTCCAAAATGTCATACGATCTCAGCATGACTCGCTGTCGTTCTCTTTCTGCTAGCGCTGTAGAGAGAAACTACTATAAATACCTTCTCCAGTCCTCCACTTCACTCTCCTCCTCCCTACTATCTTCCTGTAAAATCTAAATGATTGAAGAACCAAAAATCTCAACGACCTGAAAGATGACCTGGTCGCTCTCTTCTTTCCTAAAACATCATGTATCCCCCGATGACCAGCGTTCTTCTCTCCTCTTTTCGTCACCCTAAAATACCAGAGGAGCAAATAAGACCACATTCGAAGCGATAGCTTCTCTTCTCTTTTTAAACCCGATATTTTCCTGGTACAGCCAGCTTCCCCCCTCTTTTTTCTAATAGCTTTGATCGAAACACCCATGAGCAGACCGCCTTCTTTTCGAAAAATTCCAAAGGATCCCTTATATAGCCAGCACTCTTCTCTCCTCTTTACCTTAAAACACCAAGGGACCAAACGACCCTACCAACATGTCCATGACCCACCCTCCTCTCTGTCCTCTAAAATTGACCTACCGCATTGTCATGACGGACGAACAGGCCCTTCCTCTCTCCTCTTTTTTCTTATTTCTAAAATCAGGAGCTCACAAATTTGATGGGGCAGCCCTCCGCCTTCTCATTTTCCTCAAACAAGACATTAGGGGAGAGGACCATAACCAACCAGTCCGTTCCGCTGTTCTCTAAAATGAAGAACTTCACAATTGATGAACCAACCCTCTGCCTTCTTTTTTCCTAAAATCAACCGACGATCCGATCATGATCATCCGACATCTTTCTCTCTCTCTTACTACTTTTCACTCTTCTATAAAACAACGTCTCGCTGCTTTTCATCGGCGAGACCTCCTCTTCCTCTCCCTCCTCTCTATAACCAAAAAGCTGGAATCTGACCGGCATGACATGCTCTTCCTCTCCTTCTCTTCTCTTCTCCTCAAAAAGCACAATGACAGGTATTACACGGCTACCTCTCCTTCTTCTCCTGTTCTCTAAAAAAATTCAGAGAACGGTGTTCCACTCTTATTTTCCCTTATTTATAAAAACGAACGACAAAGATTTAATGGCCACCTCTCTCCTTCTCCCTCTCCTTCTCCCTCTCCTTCTCTCTGGAAAACACAATGCAAATTGTATCATGACCACTTCGCTTCTTCTCCTCTCTTTCTAAAATTGTTAAAAGAAAACCGATGACCTGCTCCACTTCTCCTACTGACCTAAAACATGTGTACAAGGACGGAATGGCCAGCCAGCTTCTCCTCTCCCACCTTTACCCCGAAACAAACTGGACGTCAGAAAACTTATAAAGCAGCCCTCTGCCTTATTCTCTTTCCCCTCTCTCTAAAACAGGCAATCAAAAACGGCATGGCTGACTCCGCTTCTCCCGCTCTTCTAAATTCTATCTACAACAACGCCATGGCCAGCAGCTCCTTCTCTTCTTCTCCTTCTTCCTTCAAAACATCAAAAGCTATTCATCGATGAACTGGCCCTCCGACTCCATCTCTTTCTCTCTTTAAAAGACTCAAAGAGCAGCACGATGACCAGCTCTGTTTCTCACACTTTTCTAAACCGGGCACGAAGCATGTCATGGCCGGCCAGTTCCTCCTCTTTCTTTCCTCTGTGCTCCAAAATGATGTAATCTATCAACCAATGGACCGGCCCTCTGCCTCTTTCTCTTCAAAACGTGTTGCGAGAGCTTGATGACTGCTTCTGTTTCCTCAATTTTCTCTGTCCTTTCGAAATAAACAAGGATATGGTTTATGGTCCAGCCCTCTGCTTCCTCCTCTCTCTCCTCTTTGCTCTAAAACTCATAACTTCAAGTTCCCATGGACCAGGCCTCCGGCTCCTACTATTTAAACCTGCGACATGATCCCGATAGCTCTGTTCTATTTCCTCTATTCTTCTAAAATATACAATCACGCGGTCTATGGTCCGGCCCTCCGCTCTTTCCACTTTCTCTGCCTTTCTAAATACAACAGGGCCACGATGGCTGTCCCTCTTTCTACTCCTTTCTGAAAACGCAATGAATAAAACCATGATGACTGTCCCTCTTTCCGCCTTTCCCTAAAAAAAAATGATGCCCACAAACGTTATAGCTGCCTCTCTTCCCGCCTTTTCTCTAAAATAATGAAGTACGTGGGTTATGGTCTAACCCTCTGCTTTCTTCTCTTTCTAATCCTGCTCCTAAGAACACAACTACCAAAATGCTATGGCCGTCTCTCTTTCCTCCTTTTTAAAATGTCCACCACAGAGTACCCATAACTGTCTCGTTCACCCTCATTTAGATACAAAGACAGAGTATCCATGACTGTCTCTTTCTCCCTTATTTAAATACAAATCACGAGTATCGATGACTACCTCTCTTTCCTCCTTTTCTAAAAATCCAAGCTCTGACACTTCATGGCCGTCTCTCTCTCTCTCCTCTTTTTCTAGAAAGTTATACCCTCATACTTTATCACTGCCTCTTTTCCGCTTTTCTTAAAACACAAAGCTAAGAACTTATGGTCTAGTCTTCCTCCTGCCTCTAAAACATAGCTGCACCATCTGATGGCTGTCTCTCTCTCCGCCTTCCTTGAAAGAAAATAGCGCCCCAGACGTCATGACTGCCTCTCTTTTTCCCTTTTCTCAAAAAACAAATCGAAGAATACATGGTCCCCTCCTCTGCCTTTTCTAAAACTCACATTATCAGATATCATGGCTGTCTCTCTCTCCTCCTTTTCTAGAAATCCAAGCTTTGACACTTCATGACTCTCTCTCCTCCTTCTCTAAAAACCCACCCCCCTAGATTCATGACTGTCTCTGCTTCCACTTTTTCTCAAAAACAAAATAAACACTATGGATCAGCCCTCTTCGTCCTCCTCTTACTTGAATCTTCTACAACGGACGTTAAATGACCTTCCTTCTACCCCTTACGTATCTACCTTTTCTGTAAATAGCCTCGAAAAATACGAAAACAAAAACAAGTATGCATAGTGTCGGCATACACACGGTGTGTCGCCTAATAAGGCCCAATGTACCGCCTCGATCCTACTTCGGCCCAACTCGGACCCAACGCTATGTATACCTTCGTAGCCCCCACATTCGTAGAATCATCATACACCAGAATACCAATACACAAGATTACCTTAGCTACTGTTATTCACCGTACGATCGTACAAGGCCTTCCAACACATAGAGAAATTTTATGTGTGCTGCGTCTGCCTGTGTGTGAAAGTGAATGTTACGTGCTGAAGAATACATGGTGTGTTTTTTGTGTATGTATATGGAGGGGGTATGTTACGTGTTGGAAACTACACGGTGAGGATATGTTGGTGTATGTGGAAGTGGATATGACACACGTTGGAGAATACATAGTAAATTCTGCCTACGATAGGGAGTAGACATATCCCACCTGGGAGGATACATGGTATGTTTTCAGTCACCATCACCTACCCTTCACACACCCCTACTTCGCCATGCTATCCAGATAAGCCTCCCAACCACCCTCAAGCAGTACCCCGTCCTTCCTCATCACCTCCATCTCGTTGCCCTCCATCCAAAGTCTCAACCTGTCTCTAACCGCCAAGTCTGTCATGCCTAGCATCCTCACCGCCAACAACGCCGCATTCGTCGAGTTGTTGATACCGACAGTAGCAACAGGCTCACCCCTAGGCATTTGCGTCATAGACAGTAGACTATCCATGCCATCCAAGTGGGTAGCTTTGACGGGTAGTCCGATGACCGGCAGTGTAGTCCACGAGGCGCACATGCCGGGTAGATGGGCTGCACCACCCGCTGCGCCGATGATCACTTGGACAGACGTGGATTCGGCGGACTTTGAAAACTCGCGCAGCCAGTCGGGCGTGCGATGGGCGCTAGTAATGCGTGTGGTGAAGGGGATTTCGAGCTTTTTCAAAATCTCGAGACCGGGGCGGAGGACGGGGAGATCGGAGTCAGAACCCATGATGACGGCGACAACGGGCTCAGGCTTGGAAGGTACAGAGATAGATGGCGAAACGGTCTTGCCTTTTTGTGCGTCGACAAAGTCAATGAGGGGTTGGACTTCGCGTTCCGCGGCTGCGAGGGTGGGCGCCTTGATGGTGATGTGGCCCATTTTGCGACCGGGACGGGCATCGCCTTTGCCGTAGAGATGAACTCTTGCATTGCCAGATTCTAAGGCCTTTCTTGCTACCAGCTTATGAGAATCTGGGGTTTTACCGCCGAGAATGTTGAGCATGATAGCAGGTTCGCAGAGACGGAGGTTTTCTTGCGAAATGGGGAGGTCGAGAATGGCTCGTAGATGTGCTTCATATTGTGAGATGGGGCAAGCTTCAATCGTGTAGTGACCCGAGTTGTGTGGGCGAGGTGCAATCTCGTTGATGAGCAGGCTGTCATCTTTGAGCAGGAACATCTCTACGCCGAACACACCCTTGCCTTCGAAAGCCCCAATGGCCTTCTTCGCAAGTTCTTGAGCGCGCTTTGCAGTCTTCTTCGATACATTTCGTGGAGGTGCATAAGTGAGTTTGCAGATGCTGTCCTCGTGCACTGTCTCGACCGTGGGGAATGTGAGTACGCCATCCTTCGTCTTGACGACCATGACTGCAAGCTCCATCTTGAAGTCTGCCCAGCGTTCCGCGTACAAAGGTCGCTTACCGAGCGCCTCAAATGCTGCACCGACATCTGACTCACTTTTGACCACAAAGTTGCCCTTGCCGTCATAGGCCTCTGTCTTACTCTTGAGCATGAACGGATAGCCGTACGATGAGCCCACTTCTTTTAGTCCCTCAACGCCCTTGCCTTCAAGATCAATGCTGTCTGCGACGGCAACTCCATGTTGTTTCAGATGTTGCTTCTGAGCGTACTTGTCTTTGATAATCCGTAGTGTCTTCCAACTCGGCTCAACGACCACCTGTCCAGCCACCTCTTCGAGCATGTGTGTGTCTACGTGCTCGATCTCGACGGTGACGACATCAGAAGATTCCGCGAGTTTCTTCACAGCGGCTGCGTCTTTGAAAGATCCGTCGATATGTCCGTCGTGTGCCGATATCTGCTTTGCTGGTGACCTTGCTGCGTCCAGGACATTGACTTGAATTTCAAGTCGGTTTGCGGCCTCGATCAGCATGCGGCCGAGCTGGCCACCGCCCAGTACACCTACCTTTCGGCTGTCGACCATTTTTTTTGACTGCGTTGTTCGTTGTTGTAGTAAGTTAGTCAAGTAATGGTGGATGGACTGAGTAGTGGCTGAGTTAGGTTACGTGGGTAAGAGTCACTAGCGCCGTAGTCGATTGGATGTGGGGGAAGGGTCGGCAGAAAAATTAGCACGGTGCACGCGAAAACTTCGTCGTTGAGCGTGCTCGCGATTTCCTGTTGCAGGGTTGGTTGAGGCGTTCAATCTCGGATCAGGGTTGAGTTGTAGCTGTACTCGTTTGTATTTTTTTCGTTTAAGAGCGGAAGTCTTCGGTCGCCTGTGGGAGAGTACCATGGTACTCGAGGGCACAATAATACTGAATGTTCCTGTTGCAGGCAAAATACCCTGCGCCTGTCATTATAGCAGTCACGAAGCTCTCACATGCAGAATACATAGGTAGTTCATGGGTAAACATGAGCTCGGAGAGCCCATTGTATGCTTCAATTTCATGTTGAGCATTGAGTATCTTTTTGCAGGCCTTCGAAAAGCCCTTGCCAGTCATGATGCGCGCCTCATAAGTGAATTCCCATGACCATGACCACGCCAACCCAGAGAAACCATATCGCTTCCAGCACACGCTTAGACCTTGAAACCACGCGACCTTCTGCGTCCACGGGCACGCTCGAACTTGCGGCCCTTGCTCTCGACATAAGGCTTCTTGTGGGAGTGGGGACCGAAACCAAAGTGCTTGAAGGCCTCACGGGAGTTCTTGGGTCCACGGAGGAGGAGGGTGTTGGATCCGGTGGGGAAACGGGTGGCAACCTCATCGATGGTGAGGCACTCACCACCAGCCTTCTCGACGCGAGCGCGGGCAGAGGCGGTGAAGCGGAGAGCCGCAATGGAGAGCTTGGGGACCTCAAGCATGCGGTTGTCGTCAGTGACGGTGCCGACCTGTATTCATTAGCCGGTTTTCTGAAGCGGTATGTTCGGGTGTTGTACAATGACGATGGTCTTGCCCTCGTGGGTCTTCGCGGAGTGCTTGTTGGCAGCGGTCGCGACGATCTTGGAGAGGGAGACGGCTAGACTATGTTAGTTCACATGTTCGAAGGCTTCGTGCAGTCGGCAATCTTACGGGGACGGCTGTAAAATGTTAGTTCATCTGTTCGCAGCTCCGTCTGATGGGTGTCTTACTTGGTCTTGGACATCATGAGACGTCGGAGAACCGTCTTGTTGAAGGGGGCATCGGTACGGCCTGGAAGCAGTTAGCACAAACAATGCGCGCGATTCCAACGGGGGTACTTACGAGCCAGGAACTTGTAAAGACGCACCAACAACTTGACGTAGGGGTTGGTGGACTTTGGGACCTCTGTATACTCGTCAATCTCTATCCTCTCGAGGGCTCATGTTGCGTCTAAAAGACAGCTGTCGCCAGCGCATTGCTGCGCCGACTCGACGGGGGTTCACATACTGCGGTGCCCGTCTCGAACATGGTGGCGGTCGAGGTCAATTCCCATCTTGACTGATTTTGAGCGTGTTGTGCTGTGGGTTAGTGACGACTTGGAGTTGAAGTTCGCAACTCGCGGAAGGAATTCTGGACATGGCAGCTTGGCGTGCGTGGTCTGTGCGAAGCGAGCAGAGTGCATCTCCACCAAGCCGCCTCACTAGCCAAGACAGGCACGCGCGCATCCAATCCGCCTCATCATGCAGACTGAGACTTTCTATCTGATGTGTTTCGTCTCGCAACTGAACTATATGCACGACCACGGTTGAAGCAGATTGATTAATGCTCGCGTACTGAACGATGTTCGGATCGTGGTTTGTATTGTGGCAAGCCTGATGACCATTGTTTGATCTAAATAACTCTGCACTACCTAAACTACAAATCACAAACCACCAACGTAGATGCTTCACAAGCATTACCATTATGTAGCTAGATGTATGTCTTTTGCTCGCAGTCTTCGTGAATGTCTGCAAGATCTACTTATGACAGAAAGTGTGTTACTTAATCATTCCCCATCATTGCCTCTGACATGCTGTTGAACCTACTGCATCCCAAAACCCAAAACTGTGGAAGCTTGTCCACTCGGCGTAGAAATTTCGCCCGTCTATACTTATAAACACCGGTTACCGTACACTCCAAGTACACTACAAGCAGGGATAAAAAGACAAAGAAGAAGAGCAAAATGCAAAAGGGGAGCCCAGGGTCCGGCAGAGGGCTTGATCTAAGCTCAAAGGTAGTGGTAGCCTGTCTGGGACCAGTGGGTTCTCTATACAGCCTTGTCACCGATGAGCTTGCCGATACCGTTGTAGACCTGGTTGGTCGAGTCGGGGGCGTAGCGAGGTCCAAGAGAGCCAAGAATGAAGAAGACGGAGATGACCACAGCAGTGAAGATCATCAACTTGCGGAGGACTGGCCTGGTGTGGCCAAGCTCTTGCCACTTCATACTGCCCTGGCCGAGGTACTCCTTCAGCTTCTCGCCGCCAAGCTTGTAGTAGACAAGACCTCCGAGCGCAATGGCGTAACCAAAAGCCTGGAGGGGTGTGACGGGGTCCTTGAATAAGAACATGGATGCGAAAACGAGGAGAATATCCTTGAGTACACCGGAGAGGGTAAGTACGAGCGAAGAGGTCTTGCCGATCTGCAAACTTGTTAGCTGGTGCGGATCGAGTCAAGGCGATGCAAACGTACCAAGAATACGACCGAGACATTGAGCAGGAACGCAACGGAGGCGTTGGCGAAAAGGGTGAACAGACCAACGCGGTCCACGTCAGCCATGGTCATCTTGGGTAGCTCGGTGAAAAGCAAAATGACACCGTTGATGACGGCGCACGCGGGGGCGTAGTAGTAGAGCGAGACGAGCGGGTCCATCTTGAAGTCAGCTCCGCTAAGCAGGCGCTGAACCATGACCAGACGAATAGCCTCGAAGACGATACCAGCGCACTGGAAGAGGAAACCGATCATAACAAATTGGATTTCACCCATGGATGCGATGACGACACCGATGACGATGAAGGAGACGTTTCCGAGTGTCTTCAAGTTGACAGGCGCAACACCGAGACCCCAGGTGGTAAGGAGGACAGCGACTGGCATGGTGGCCTGGAAAAAGTCAGCAATCGTTCCAGCATCCTGCTCCTCATTCCACGTACCTTGAGCATCTGGATAAAGGCAACACTGAGGTAGAGATATGCCTGGTTACCGCAGATCAAGCTCATACTGAAGAAGATACCAATGGGGACGATGGCTCGCAGGTATACACGCCCGGTCATGGGCACCTTCTTTCTTGAGTCGAGGATGGTGGTGAAGCGGGCGAGGAATTGCGTCATAACGGTGGCGAAGACCAAATGCCATGTTGTAAGGAAGATGGGGTAGTCTGTTGCTGCTGTTAGTGAGGTCTTTGCGAGGGAGTAGAGCTCACGTACGGAACTTGGCCGTGTCAAGGATGTATTTGTTGAAGACAATGGTGCTGGAACTGAGGGTGATCCATGTGCTATGAGACGATTAGCAACTGCAGGGCCTCGTATGGTGGGTCTGACACATACGCAATGTATACAGCAGGATGGAAAGAGGGCGGTTCAGGCGCCGACTTTTGCGCATCGGGGTTGACAGTTGGCAAGACTGGGAGGGCCGTGTCGCGCGAAGCCTCAACCGAGGATCTCGCTTTCTCTTCTGAAGACATGGTTGCGTGTAGTGACTAACGAGGGACGATGAAGTGTTTGCAATGGAGACTGGCTGGCGGGAATCAAAGGAGAGGTTCAGCTGTAGAGTTTCCTTGGTGCTGCAGTGGCAGTAAGCTAGCGCGGCTGACTGATCGTGATGATGTCGTTTCGCAAGGGCCAGGCCGCTGGAACACTAAGTGGCACAAGCAGCACAACAGATGACAGTGAGCTTGTCAGGGCAAAGGCAAAGAGGAGGTAAAGAACGGCAGAAGAGTTGGGAGAAGGGTTCAGTAAATGTTCAGGCAATGTCTATGCGCTAGGAGGAAGGGAGGGGCGGAGCGGAAATCAGCCAGACGACCTTCTAGAGCGTGGCACAGGGGTTCTGAATTAGGCGTGCTATTACCGGGCAATGAGCGACTATGTACTAGAGCTCATCTGAGGCAAGATGAGGATAGACCAGGAGCGGCGCGGGATTTGGTAACCATCTAAGTAGGTGAAACGGATCTGCTGTGGAGCCTCAACATGGACGCGCAATCACTATAGTGTTGTGTGCAAAGCGGAAATTTTGAGCCGCCATGGAGCATCGAGCAGTTGCGCGCCATCGGAGGCGTACGCGTACCAAGGCCCTGCACCAGCGGCCAAAGACACCGGTCCCACCCGTAATAGTCATGACACCTTGTTGCAAGTGCAGAAAACAGATAATGCGCCTAATTTTTTTTCCCGCTGCCGTATCGTTGCAGGGAAGGACAGAGCCTCGCACCCTGGCAGTGCTGAGGTTGCAGTATGAGGCGCACAATAAGGGGCAATGCATTCGCATACAGGGTCCACGGATGGATTGATTGCAATGGCTTCATGTTGCATGTTACAAGGTGGCACTAGTACCAAGTAGCATGCCACCAGGTCGATGCGTCGTTGATCTGACGCTGTTCTGTGTAGTCCCGCAGAGATAGAGTCGGTCAAGCTTCACCCTGTGCTCAACGCGCCTGGCTTGATGCTCCAGCTCCACACTCGAGCCTAGGCGAACGTGCATGAACAACGGCGCACGCAGCTCTCAGCAATGGTCATGGCAACAATCAGCTGGCAGCCTCAAAAGGGAGAGGCAAGTAGTGCACGTCTGCACGATACTGCAACTTGCGGCCAATCAACCGGCCACGAGCAAGTCCACATGTAGCGCCCGCGGCCTGCCCCTTTTCCGCCTGGCCTTATGCCTGTCGCCCTGTCGCTGTCGCTGTCTCCATGTCGCTATCACACCCGTCCAACTTGCCTGTGCGAGTGAGTTGCCCCAGTCATCCACAGTACCCTGGACCCGCTTAAATCAACCATCGCCCTTGGCGGGCTTAGTTTATCGCCAGCTATATTCCTCAACCACGCCCCAACCGTCGTTTGGTCTAAACTCCACGTCTTTCCTTCTTCTTCAAACTCGAGCTACGAGTATATGCTTAATTTCGCCCGCCAAACACTGAAGAAAGTTCCCAGTTTTCAGGAACTGTTGCAGGGCACCATGGGTTCTGCCAAAGAAGAAATGTATACTCACCGCCTGCCCGCATTGCCATATCAAAACTAACAACGCCGCAGTTCTGTTGATGTTCTCGTCATCGGCGCAGGGCCGACGGGTCTTGGAGCTGCCAAACGTCTGAACCAGATTGTATGACACCTGTCGTATAACGTGGCAAGCACTTGCTAACACTGACAGGATGGCCCGTCATGGATGATTGTCGACTCCAATGAGACGCCAGGTGGTCTTGCCTCGACAGACGTAACCCCCGAGGGCTTCGTGAGTGCTCCTGCCGCCAATTGACACATCTGTTCCCATCTAACCACCCCCCAGCTCTACGACGTTGGTGGCCATGTCATCTTCTCCCACTACAAATACTTCGACGACTGCATCGACGAGGCTCTCCCCAACGAAGACGACTGGTTCACCCACCAGCGTATCTCATACGTCCGCTGCAAGCGCCAATGGGTCCCCTACCCCTTCCAGAACAACCTGTCCATGTTGGGCAAGGACGACCAAGCCAAGTGCATGGAGGGCTTGATTGACGCTGCCCTCGAGTCCCGCGTGGCAAACACCAAGCCCAAGGACTTTGACGAGTGGATTGTGCGTCAGTTGGGTGTTGGCATTGCCGACCTCTTCATGAGGCCATACAACTTCAAGGTCTGGGCTGTGCCTACAACCAAGATGCAGTGTGAGTGGCTCGGCGAGCGTGTCGCTGCCCCGAACGTCAAGGGTGTCATGCACAACATCATCCACAACAAGGTTGCAGGAAACTGGGGCCCCAACGCCACCTTCCGCTTCCCCGCAAAGGATGGTACCGGCGGTATCTGGATTGCCGTCGCAAAGACGCTCCCAGAGTCCAAGACACGATACGGCGAGCACGCCAAGGTGACCAAGGTCGATGCCGATGGCCACAAGGTACACCTCAAGGACGGCACCGTCGTCAACTACAAGAAGCTCATCAACACCATGGCTGTTGATGCTCTCGTTGAGACCATGGGCGACAAGGAGCTCATCGACCTCAGCAAGGGTCTCTTCTACTCCACCACCCACGTCATCGGTGTAGGTCTCCGTGGCGAGCGACCAGAGCGCATTGGTGACAAGTGCTGGCTCTACTTCCCCGAGGACGACTGCCCCTTCTACCGTGCCACCATCTTCTCCAACTACTCGCCATACAACCAGCCGCAAAAGGACATCAAGCTTCCTACCCAGCAGCTCGCTGACGGCTCCAAGCCCAGCTCCACCGAGCCCCAAGAAGGCCCATACTGGTCCATCATGTTGGAAGTTTCCGAATCCAGCATGAAGCCAGTGGACGAGAAGAACATGCTCAGGGACTGCATCCAGGGTCTCATCAACACTGAGATGATCAAGCCCGACGACGAAATTGTCTCCACCTACCACCGCCGCTTCGACCACGGATACCCCACCCCCTCTCTTGAGCGTGAGGGCGTCCTCAAGCAGCTCCTCCCCGCTCTCCAAGCCAAGGACATCCTATCCCGTGGCCGTTTCGGCTCATGGAGATACGAGGTCGGCAACCAGGACCACTCATTCATGTTGGGTGTAGAAGCCGTCGACCACGTCGTCAACGGCGCCGTTGAGCTCACGCTCAACCACCCCGACTTTGTCAACGGCCGCAAGAACGAGGAGCGCCGCCTCGTGGACGGAGCTCAAATCTTTGCTAAGCCCTCTCTTGCACTCCGTAACAAGGGTGTTGACTAGATGTGCACTTTATAGAAGGCCGCATGTTGCGCAAAAATGTAATGTTTACAGGATACCACGCTATATATAGTTACCGATACAGCCACTAGATAGACTAGAAGTCGACGTCTTTGTTTGTAGAGTGAGGTAGAGAAACGTTGATGTGATGTTTTCATCTTGTTGTTTTTCTTGCCATCTTGATTGACGCGTACACAGCAGCAAAGTTTTCCTCCAGCAGTACATTGCGCGTTGCGCGTTACACGTGTTGATCACCCAGTCAGTTAGTAACATTAATCATCCAGCAGGCAATACCATGATGAGCGAACACCGCTGATCACCAATATCGTTGATTATCGGGGAAGTAGAATGTCACTCGGCTTCTTCTTCCCCCGACAACGCCTTACAACATGACTCAATCCCACCCCATCCAATACAAATCAACCCAACATTTTTTTTTCTCTTCTATCAAATGACTCGATACCAACAAGACTGATAGGCTAACAAACTACCAAAATCTTGCCGCTATGTTGGTGATCTTCATCTCCTGCTTATCTTTGCCAAAATACCGGTTACATACCCTACCGACTTTAACCGTAGACCGTAAGTAGACGGTGAATTCAGTGTCGTTTACCAACATCAAGGTTAGGCTATGGGTATGGGTACGTACGCTACGTATTTTCTCCGAAGAAAACCCACTTTTTGTTTGGGTTGTTTTGTTTATAAAAGGGCCGAATGGTTTAGAAGGGCTAGGATTGCGCGTGGTTCGAAAGATTGCGCGCAAGGTGAGGTTGGAGCCGCGACATGGTGAGTGGTGTGTTCAGGTGTGCCGATTAAGAGGATCGGGGTTTGCTGGGAGATTGGGGAGAGTAGGTGGGGCGAGATTAGTATGCAGTATGTATAATTGAGTTGGGTAGGCGGGTAGAAGTGTGGAGAGAAATGGTGTAGATAAGGTAAGGTATGTGATATGATGTTGATTGCATTGCGTTGCCTTGTGGAAGGGGAGGTAAGATGAAAGCAAGAAAAAAAAAGAAAGTATACTGGTTTCAAGATGCTGTCAGCCAAGATGGACCATTCATTTCATAAAGCTATATCGCTATTTCCACCATCCCGCTGTCGTCATCTATCTCTCAGCCTCATTTCCCCTGCGTGCATCCATGAACCCCCACCACACTCACTCACACACACATTTGCCATCACTCCTCCTCCCCAACGCTCATCCTCTCATGCTTCCACGCCTTCCCTCCCGCCCCATACTCAGCACTAATCTGCGCATCACCCACAAGCACCCATTTATAAATCGTCAGCCCATCCAAGCCCACCGGCCCCCTTGAATGAATTTTATTTGTAGAAATGCCGACTTCAGTACCAAACCCATAGCGTTGGCCATCCGCCATACGGGTACTAGTATTCCAATACACGGAGCTGGAATCCACAGCCGCGAGAAAGGTTCTAGCTACCGGCTCTGACGAGGTGAGAATGGCGTCGGTGTGGTGAGAACCATGTGTGTTGATATGTGCGATTGCTTCGTCGACGTTTGCCACGGATTTCAGCGCGAGGATATTATCTAAGAACTCTGTGTTGAAATCCTCTGGGCTAGCGGGCTGGAGGAGCGCGGCGGCGTGTTCGTCTAGTTTACCTTTTAGGGCGAGGAGCGTGGTGGAGTCGCAGCGGAGTGAGACACCTTTCTGCAGCAGGGCCTCTGCGATGGGGGGAAGTGAGGTGCTGAGGGCGGCTTCTTCGACGAGGAGTTGTTCGAGGGCGTTACATCCGGCGGGATAGCTTATTTTGGCGTCCATGATTATCTTTGTGGCTTTTGCCACGGGGTAGTCGGCGCAGAGGTATGTGCTGCATATTCCGTCGGCGTGGCCTAGCACCGGGATTGTCGTGTTGTCTTTTACGTAGCGGACTAGTTTGTTGCCGCCGCGCGGGATGCAGAGGTCGATGTACGTGTCTTGTTTGAGGAGGTCGGCTATGGCGTCGTGGGTTTGGACTAGTTGGAGACATTCTGGGGGGACGGCCGTGGTGTAGAGTGCTGATGAGATGATTTGCGATATTGCGCTGAAGCTTCTGCTGGATTCACGGCCGCCTTTGAGGATGGCGGCGTTGCCGGATTTGAGGGCTAATGCGGAGATGTTGGCAATGACTTCTGGTCGGGCTTCGAAGATTACGAGGAGTACGCCGATGGGGCACGTGACTCGTGATAGGATGAGGTCGTCGTCGAGAAGTGTCTTTGCTGTCGTCTTGTTGATTGGGTCTTCTAGATCGCGTACATCCAGTATGCCTTGTAGCATATCCTCGTATTTTCCCGGCTTCGATAGATCCAGTCTCTTGACTAAACTTGCACTTAGAGTACCTCCCGCAGCGGCCTTGTTCGCAGCCTCGAGGTCCTGTGCATTGGCCTCTAGAACTATATTCTTGCCATCCAGTAGCCCATCGTGAATAGCCGTGAGTGCAGCATTCCTCTCCTCCGTCGACAGCACGGCCAGTTTCCTTGATCCGAACTTGGCAGCCTGAGCGATCTGCAACGGCTTGGCGTTTGTAAAGGCCATTTTTCTGAATACGGACTCAGATGGTGGTTGGGATGTAACGTCGATAATTTCTGACGCAGAGTGCGTGACTCAGCGCCGCTCAATGGGGGCAAATGTCTCTTTTGCCGGAAGGATTGGGGTATGCAAGGCTTGCCTACTGCTGCAGGTACTATTGGCGATTAGGTGGATCGTATGCAGTCAGGTGAAGTGTCTAAAGATAGGTTTACATGGGAGTGTGGTGGGATGTTTTAGTGGTGTTGCGGGGTCTCCGATGTACGGCGCCACGGCTGTGGCGTTGCAAGAACGCTGCGTCTGAGCTCTCGTATGCAGAGCGCAATCCAAGAATTGCTGGAATCTAGATTAATGAAGAGACTTTTCGATAGGCATCGTATCGATGAGAGTTTCTATTGATTTTTTGATCCTGCTCCTACGAAATGATGCAGATCTCGACCTTTCTATGTACATTATGGGTTATCGTATCTAAGACATCAACACTAGTTAGTCTCGGAGCAGCATCGAGTCTTGCACCCTTGGTTCCATTCAGAGGTAGCATCCAGGTCTCGTATGCTCCTGGTAGCCAAGCTCGAATCTTTGCACATCAAGTTGATGAAGGCATATCCAGAAACCCCATCAAAAGTTGGGGCTGGATCCGCTCCAGTAGTCTCCACCCAGCACATGCCTAGGTAGACTTGGCTAGCCCGCTTGGCTGCATGTCCTTTTACTTTTCCTCTCGACTACCAACGTTTTCAAATACCAAGAGACGACACCCAACATCGACTTGCTCCAGATGCTATCGAAATAGCGGTCTGCGAGCCAGATACGGAAGTAAGAATGTTAGACTCGGCACTCAATCCAGCCACCTATAGTGTATCTTCAATTGTGGCACATCTTCGATTGCCGAATTAACACGAGTGCCCTCGTGTTGCGCTTCTTGGAACACTCGTACCTTGGTATATACACTTTCGGCAACACAATATACGAGAATGAGGCATTCTTGCTAGGCGGTGGCCGGTATTGCGTTACCAAGACTGAGTACAGCCGCAAAAGCGCATCGGCCCCGAAGCGGATACCTCGGGCATGTCACCGCTCTGTCCAACGATGTTATTTCCACGGCAAGAAAGCCGCCGGAATCATCGCATCCCGTTTATCGAAAGCTGAGATCGTGTTCAGACATGGTTGCTACGTCACATTTCACCATTATCCGCGGCACCAGTCCAATGGTGGTGAGATCTCGAACGTCGATAAATCTTTGCTGACGCGCGTGCATGGTATGCAGGGTCTCGCCGCTGCAGATGATATTGGCGATCTCCGCAGATGCCGCGCAGTTTCCAAAGATAGACGGTAGAAGGCGGTTTGCAGGATTGCAGGATGAAAGTAGTAGGTAATGGTGTTGCGGGGTGGTATTCTGAGCTCACACCACAACATGGCACCTACAACCTTCTCAACACAAGTAGAAACTTCAAAGGCTCACCGCAAAATGGCCTACGCAGAGTCGTAATTGCGTCATAGGCGGCCAAGGATTATTTCCTTCAAGCCCAGACGCGATCGTTGGCAGTTGCGTATGTTGGAGGGCTAGCAGGGGCGTTTGGTGTGGCTGGGATCTTCTACCAACCACCTGCTATCGTCGCCTTGCCAACCTCGTCCAATTTCACCCACTCCCGCATCGCAACAGGCCCTGCCACACTACTCTAGCTTGATTTGACAGCTCATCGCGTAGGTCATTGCGCAAAGATGGCTGGTCTATACAAAAACCACGCTGCAGCTACTGCACATGTCACCATTACACCCGCCTTTCCATCCTCTACCGCTCAAGTGCTGAGCAGGTACCCAACCACACACATTTGCTGCGCGATACTCACACGTGCCATTGTTTGCTAGTATCCGTTTCATACTATAGCATTCTTCCACAGACTGCGCTACCGTCATCGCTACCAAGATGCGCTCCGCTGTACGAGCTCTCGCCGCTTTGGCCTCGGCCGCCCTCATTGTTCCCTCTGCAGCACAGACATGGTCCAACTGCAACCCGACATTACGAACAGACTGCCCGCCCGATTCCGCACTGGGCAAGACGGTCAACATCGACTTCTCGTCTGCGTCGGACAGTTTCACGGCTCAAGGCAACCCTACCTATGGAAAGGATGGCGTCTCTTTCACAGTGACCAAGTCGGGAGAGGCACCCACACTTACTTCAAAGTGGTACATAATGTTTGGAAAAGCCGAAATCGTCACGCAAGCAGCCCCCGGTGCTGGTATTGTCAGCAGCTTTGTATTGCAATCCGATACTCTGGATGAGATTGATTGGGAGTGGCTCGGCGCAGACCCCGATGAGGTGCAAACTAATTATTTCGGTATGTCCTGAATTCAGATATGGAATGAGTAATACTAACTGCAGTACAGGAAAGGGGCAAACGACCAGCTACAACCGCGGCGCTTTTCACGCCGACCCAGGCAGCCAGACGAGCTTCAAAACATACACCATCGAATGGACCCCGGAGCAGATTGTATGGCAGATCAACGGCGTCACTGTGCGCACTCTGGAACCCGCAGGCGCAGAGAACCAGTACCCTCAGACACCTATGCAGATCAAGTTCGGCGCATGGAGTGGAGGTGATTCAGCGAATCCTGCGGGTACTATATCATGGGCTCGTGGTCCCACGGATTACTCAAAGGGCCCCTTCACTATGAAGGTCAAGTCGCTCAAGGTACAGGATTACTCGACTGGCACACAGTATGTCTACGGCGACCAATCCGGTACCTGGAAGTCTATCAAATCAGTTGGAGGCACAATCTACTCCGGTGGCAACAAGCCCATCGCCGACGCTCCAGCCGTCACAGCTACCGCCAGCGGACAGCCACTGCCCTTTAGCCCACACCAAACCTCCGACTACATGCGCCCCAGCGTCTACCCCTGGATCCCCGACCCGTCGGCTACCCCCACTGCGCAACCTACATTTGCAAACTACCCCGGGCTACCGAGCGGGTGGACAGTTTCCGATACTGGAAAAGTGATCCCACCCAGCTCAGCCACTGTCAGTAAGCCATTTGTTTGCCCCCAAACCCTCCTATCTCCAAAAGAGCAATCATACTAACGATACTTCCGCGCAGATGTCCCCTCAAGGTTCCTCTATCTCATCGCCGCAAGCTTCACCTACGGCCTCGTCTGCCTATGGATATGACCTCTCCACCGGCTACGACAACCACGGTTCCACGCCTCCTCTCCCCACCGCAACATCTCCCTCGGGTCTCCAAAACGCCGCCGCCGCCAGCGCCATCCCCGCAGCCCCCGAACACAGCGCAGGTTGGAAACTCCGCCTCTCCATCATACTCCCCTGGACCATACTCGCCCTCCACCTCCCCAGCTGCCTCGGCTACTAGGACGGCTGGGGCAACCTCATACACCAATACCGCACCGGCGAGTTTTTCCAGCTCACCGGCGCGGCAATGTTTAAATTCTGCATCTTGCTGGGTAGTGCGATATTGGCCCTTTTTACGAATAATTATATCGGATATGCGTTTTCGCTCAAGTTGTGGTTGGCGCCGTGGCCGCATCTTACGTGGAAGTTTGGCTGGAATCGCAAGTGTTGCAAGGACCATGCTTGTGAGGAGAAGAAGAAGATGTATATATTGCTTTGGAGGGGGATTAGGGGGATTTTAGGTGGGCTTGGGTTTTTCTGATATGTTTTTTGTTGCATAGCGTGGCGTTTTTGGGTGGTATTAATTGCGTTTTAGAATTGGAAGAGTGAGTCTGCGATATGATGAGGAAGAAAGCGGTTTGAATTAGCTTAGCTTAATGATGGATGGATGGATGGATAGTGATGATTGATGGAGACATTGATTGGTATTAGTAATGACAGAATGGATTACTTGAGTGGAATACTCAATCCGACATTTTTGTGCAGAAGATTGCTTGAGCTTGGTTGTGTAAATCGCTTCGCTATGTGACACTTCACCCTCACTCTCTCCTTGTGCAAATGTGCGTGGGGAGAGTAATCTGCGTGAGATGTACTTGATATACATGAGCAAACCTAGTCTGTTGGATGGAGGGGATTATATGGAGATTCTACAGAGATGTTTACTGTATTGTTGTACAGCTTTCGTTGTGTATTGAAAAGCTATCTCATGCTGTAGCTCATCTTCAATCCTGATGCGCTCTCATCACGCGTCTACACTTTTACTTTGTTCTACCGCCTTCTCTTTTGTCTATTTTAAGACAAAATTCGGGTAGATAGTCGTGGATATAAGATACAGCCTTTATATCTTAACCCAGCCCCCATCAAACCAGCTCAACGGGTCGAAACTTGCCCTGCCATCTCTCATCAGGCTTGCTTTTGTCAATCAAAGCCGGACCAACTACTTCGAATTCGGCCGTCTGGTCTTGTCTATGTAGGATCAGAGGTACCGGTACGCCTGACACCTCTGAGCAATATCATGATACAGATCCAATAAAGGTGATCCAAGAATTGATGCGAACTGTGCTCTTGCCGATACTGTTGGCGAGTATGCGAAGCAACATTTTTCCAAATTGTGATAGGCGATATGAGTCAATGGAGATGCGCACTAGGTAGAGATGTGGTAACTAGCACTTGGGTCATATTCGGCACATATGTCGCACCATGGCACAGAATCGCTTTTCGTGAACAACACCGCACATGGAGCTAATATAAGCTCTTGAAAACTTATGGATCGTCATGATCAGCCCGAAGCAGTTATGAAGCTCGACGGAAATGCTTACGTCCAACCACGACGAAACTACTGGTCATCGAGAACTCGCGACAAGCATGTCAACCGATACCGTCAGCCTTACTTATCCCCAACCCTCACCTTACAGCCACGCGCCATGATATGCCAGAATCTCAGTGCAAAAGCCATCGGCAAACAAAGCAAGTAAAGGAAAGACGTAGCGCAAGAAGTAAGAGCCTTATCAAACACTGACGTCACGCACACCAACACAGCAACCTCGTGATCACAACCCACACCTCACCCACAACACGCAAGAACGACCCACCACCAAGCACCACCACACACCTTGCATTTCTCAAAAATCAGCCCCAAAACGAACTTTTTATTTTGTCTTCTTCTTCTTCATAGAAAAGGTAAGTAGTGTACACATGAACTGAACCTGCAAAAAACTCCCATCCCAACCTTCTGAATGGCACTTGAAATACCAGTCCTAAACGACAAGAACAAATAAACACCCTAATGCCCAGAAAATGAAACCTCTTGGGAAAAAGGTTCTCGTTCCAGCTAAGATATCCACATCGACAATTCCATCTACCCTCTCTGTCTCTCTGGTTTCGTGATTAAATGACGTGTCTGCGAAGGGGAGACTGCTGTACACCACCACCGCAGCTGCTGTCCCTTCTCCATATTTCGACTAGATACTCAACCACCGCGACCTCCATAGGGTTGGTGTCTGAAGCCGCCGCCACCGCGGTGACCTCCACCACGGTAGTTGGCACCCCTAACACCCGCGTTCTTAGGACCGGTAGGCGCGTTGATAGGAGCCTGACCACCACCAGCAGGCGGCTGGCTGGAGCCCTGACGAGAACGGTTGTTCCTAAAGCCGCCGCGACCGGGGCCACCGGGGCCAGAGGGTGGTGGGGGAGCATCGTCGTACATGCCATCCCAGCTCTGAGGGCCACCCTGGGCGTTGGCGTAGCCAGCGGGACCAGAGAGCTGTTGCTGGCGACGAGCTTGCTGTTGTTCGTACTTTTGCTGTTCGAAAGCGAGTTGGTCTTGCGGGTTGTAAGCGGGACGCTGTCCGGGATTTTGTCCTCCTTGTGGGCTCATCATACCTGGTCCGCCGGGTCCTCCTGGGCCACCGCCGCCTTGCATCTGCGCCATTTGCATCTGCTGCATCTGCTGCATTTGCATCGGGTTCATACTGCCTGGGCCACCCATCATCTGGGGGTTGGGAGATCCGGTGCCGCGGTTCATGCCTTGGCCCATCATCTGTTGTTGCATCTGCTGCATTTGCATTGGGTTCATGCCACCCATGGCAGCCATGGGGTTGCCAGCCATACCGCCGCCTGCCTGCTGCTGAGCGAGTGTTTGCTGCATAGATTGGAAGTACTGTTGCATGCGCTGCCAATACTGTGCCATCATGGCGGGAGACATGGCGCTGTTTCCACCTTGGGCTTGCATGTTACCGCCGCTGTTATCATAGCCTCCGCCACCGTGATTACCATTTCCGCCGTCGTTGAACTTGTTGAATTTGTTGTTACGACCAAACTTCTTGCCGCCATCGCCTCCTTCTTCATCGCGCATGTTGCCACGGGGCTGGGCGCGCTTGACCTCAATCTGCTTGCCGAGAATCTGGAGCGGTTCGCGTAGGGTGGCATCTACGGCAGCATCGCCGTCGAAAGTAACGAAACCGAAACCACGAGGTCGACCAGTCTCCTTATCCATCATGAGTGTAGCATCGACGACGCGACCGAACTGCTTGAAGAAGTTTGTGAAGTCTTCCTCGGTTGCTTCTTGGCTGACACCACCGACGAAGATCTTGCTGGTCCGCTCTTGCTCCTCACGAGGAATAGCACGCTTGGGATCGATCTCGTTGGCATTAGCGGGTAGCTTGGTAATGGTACTGGGTTTACATACGATCTTCCCATCAAGGTAATGCTCCTTAACCATGACAATGTTAACGCACTTGGGGTCTTTGAAGGTAAGGAAACCGAAGCCTCGCGATCGTCCGGTAGCAGAGTCACGCATAACGGTGCACTCGCTGACTTCGCCGAACTGTGAGAAATAGTTTTTTAGAGATTCTGTGTGTCGTTGGTCAGCCAAAGTTGACGTCCGAGAAGGTCAGGAGAGGGTCGGAGACTAGGTAGATGTACCTTCCGTGGTCTCCCAGTTAAGTCCACCTATAAACATCTTGCTATGGTCACAGTCAGCAATCACGTGTTGAGAGATCTCAGTAAAGCAAAGTTTTGTGGGAGATGAGGCGCATCATAGGGAATCCGGTCCTCCTAGGGGTAGGCCATGTCGATCCAAAACATTCAATAAACGTCGTTTGAAAACTCCATCAAGACCGGTGACGAAGTGAACATTGGCAGATACAGCGTATGTACGTTCAGCTCCCTAATTGTTGAGCAGAGACTGGGCCAAGCCATGGATAGCAAATTAAATAGAAGGCGATCGTCGTGAGTGGTGTGTGCGCGTTTCTCATAGGTTCCAGATTCATGTGATTATTGCCATTGTCGAGTCGGTGGTTATGGAAGGTCGTGATGTCGAGGATTTTTCGTGTGCAACTGCAACTGATGATACAGAATTTGAAGGCGATATTGTAGCTGGATATGGATCGCCCCGATGATGCAGATGTGTAGACGCTACTAGGATTCGCTGTCGTCTAACACCGTGGTAATGATGACTGTATGCAGATGGGTGGGTGGCTAAGCGAAGCCATTGTCTGTGCCGCATCCAAGTTGGAAATTGTCGTACTCATGGTATGCACCGTTTATGCGAACCAGGGAAGCCGCCCCACGCACTCTCAAGTCCATGTTTCGAGGTACAAAAATAGCCCTTGCAAAGGCACAGTTTGATTCGGATGAAACGTCTGTGTTTTGCTATGGAGTCGAGTGCGGATGTCTAGAAAGACTTTCTCACAACTCGGTAGCTATCCTCTGCTTGCGTTGCTGGTACGCGCTATCAAGTACCTAGGTATATATCGACAAGAGGCGCTGCCAAATTTCGGGCAAGCCGCGATAGTCCCTGCGAGAGACGCGTTGATGGTTGATCTGAGTATCCGCATAGCCATTGACCCGCGTCTTTGTAGCTTCTTCCAACAATCAAATCGGTGGCCTTATCCGCCATGCTCTGACCGCCTCGCCGCACGGGCGACATAGACTGCAATTCTTTGCAACTTGTTTCGCAAGCTGTCTAGCTCCTATGCCTTTATACCAGACTCTGCGTCATCCATGACACCAGGCGCTCTTGAATGGAAGACGCGCACTGCAAAGCCTGGAGCTTGTTCTATGACCGACATACTCCCAGGTCCCTGACGTCGCCCGAGCTCAAACATATTGTCGCACACGGTCGATTATGATAGCAATCCAGTCTATGGTTCGAAATGATATACGTGACATGCTGGTGATGTGTCCTTTTACCTTGTGATGCGCCTCTGAGAATGAAAACGAAAGTTAGCCATGCGATGCGCAACTTACCCGTCTTCTTTCACGTTGATAGGCCCATAGTTGTCATCTTCCATGGGCGCATTCTCGTAAGACTGAACAGCTCCCGTGTTGAAGTTGGACTGCTCCATCTGTGTATCCTGATTTGGCGCGTCTTGAGCTGGCCAGGAGGGTGCAGCATCTTCACCGTTGTTCTGTGTCGAGTCCTGGGGCGGCGCGTTCGTGGGCTCGGCCGCAGCGGGCTCTGGCTCGGTCTTGATCGGAGGTGTGGCTGCTGCAGACTTGGACGCAGGCTCATCATCGTAGCTGTTCAAGTCTGTTAGTTGTGTCGCACGACCAGTTGGCTCAGAGTTTGGTACCCACAGATCGTCAAAGATGTCGTCTTCGTAGTTCTCGTCGGCCATGATGGAGGTTGAAAAGATGAAAATTTGATCAAAAAGGAGTGCTACCAAGCTTGACTCGGTCGACGGGTTGGGCGATTATGATGCACAGCTATTGATGAGACACTCAATGGTAGTTGAAAAGAAAGGGAAAAAGAATGAGGTAGAGGAGGAAATAAGTAGTCGACGAGGGAAAATTGGCGCGACAGTCCAGGCCGGGAACGTAGGTGGTGAGCGAGGACAAGTTTGTGGTGAAGTAAGAGCAGAGCCTGACGCTGATGTGAGGAGAGGAGAGCTACAGGAAAGCGCGCTAGTACCATTTAGGCTTGGTGCATCAAGCGCGATGGGTGCATGCACGAGCGGCAGTTCCCTGGTCAGGCTGGAGTTCGGTGTATTGCAGCGGGGTTCCTTCGAAACACTCTTGTTCACGCACTCAGCCATGGCCTCGAAAAAGCAGCAGCAGGTTGGTTATTGAGAGACGCGCGTTGTGAGTGTACTAATAAGTGGACTAGGAAATGGTCCAGGTCGGTTCGTGTCTATCCAAACCACATAGAAAGTTGCGATATCCAGGGTAGCTAACACGTCGCTTCCCTGCGTACAGACCGTTCCTCGTATGTTCTTGTTCGTCGGTCGCATATACGATATGGATACTGATCATTCATGCCTAGCTCTGCCTCTCCCTTCTGGCGCACCGCATCCAATTCGGCCACCTCTCCGCCAAACAAAAAGGTCATTGGCGCATCCTACTCGCATGCTGACATACTCAATTTCAGCTCACTGTACGTTAATGGTCAAAACGAGTGCTTCTAATGGAGACTGATTGTTCAAGGAGCGTCTCGGGCTCAAACTCGCGACCGCGGACCCCGCCATCAGCCACCCACAGTCGCGAATCGAGCACTGCGCCGAGCCGATCAAGCAAGACAATATCGCCCCGACCCTCACGAGCGACGTATAGCTACTTTATGAACGACACGCACCAGGACTGGGACGAGGGAGATGAGGACGACGCAGATAACATGTTCGAGGACGACGAGGACGAGTTCGGACTACCCAGCATTGCGAACATGCGGAGAAAAGGTCGACGGAAACAAACAATCAAGGCAAATGATTCAGGTGGGACTGTTAGTAGGGATGGTGCGGGTGCAACAGCATGGCGAGGGATAGACAGTGGGGATATAGCAGAGGAACGCGGCATACCCAACTATCCTACCGCCAAGAAGACAGAAGGAAAGATTCTACGCCCACAATATCAAGAGATCCTTAGAGACCCCGCAAACTCTTTACATCTTATTTCCCATCCCACAGTTGCCCCAAACGCGTCGGCAAAGCAGATCGAAGAACACTCGGCGCGAACGACAAGGATTAACAAGTTCAAGAGGATACTACAAGCTAGCACTATCTCATTGTCAGATCTCCGAGACTCTGCCTGGTCAGGTGTACCATCCGAAGTGCGCGCAATGACATGGCAGGTCTTATTGGGATACTTGCCAACCAGCAGCGAGAGGAGGGTCGCAACACTAGAACGCAAGCGGAAGGAATACCTCGAAGGAGTACGACAGGCCTTTGAGCGAGGTACATCAAGTAGTGCAAGCGCCGTCGCGTCTGGAATGGCCGCGAACCGTGGGCGAGGACGCGGCTTGGACGAAGCCATATGGCATCAGATTAGTATCGATGTGCCTCGGACAAACCCACATCTCGAACTCTACAGCTACGAAGCAACGCAACGGTCGCTCGAACGGATACTATACGTGTGGGCCATTCGGCACCCCGCCTCAGGATATGTGCAGGGTATCAACGATTTGGTAACGCCGTTTTGGCAGGTCTTCCTAGGTGCTTACATCTCAGATCCCGATATTGAGTTCGGCATGGACCCTGGCCAACTACCGAAACAAGTTTTGGATGCTGTCGAGGCCGATTCATTCTGGTGTTTAACAAAACTCCTGGACGGGATACAAGACAACTACATTGCTCATCAACCGGGGATCCAGCGATCAGTATCGAGCTTGAGAGATCTCACCACACGCATCGACGACCAACTGGCTAAGCACCTCCAAAATGAGGGTGTGGAGTTCATACAATTTAGCTTCCGCTGGATGAATTGTCTTCTAATGCGTGAGATATCTGTGAAGAACACGATACGAATGTGGGACACCTATCTAGTACGTGTCATTCTCTATATTTTGCAGCCCATCACTAACCTACATCAGGCTGAAGAAGACGGTTTCTCATCCTTCCACCTTTACGTCTGCGCCGCTTTCCTCGTCAAGTGGTCCGACCAGCTTCGCAAGATGGACTTTCAGGAGATTATGATGTTTTTGCAGTCACTGCCGACGCGGCAATGGACCGAGAAAGACATTGAGCTGCTGCTGAGCGAGGCTTTTATCTGGCAAAGCCTATTCAAGGGTAGCGGTGCGCACTTGAAGAATACTGGCTCAGCAGGCAGTGGTGTAGGAATGGGTCCTGACTATTAAAGTCCGCTGATCTTGTACAGTAAATAGATGAATTGCAACCGTCTTCAACGCCAAACAGTATTTCCGTGTATCATTACTGAGAAGCTTCGACCTTGATTAGTAACGCTGGCAGACAACGCTCGGTACATCATCCGCTGAGGCCTATGTTCTGTTCCTGACAACTTTCGTTATCTCCGCAATACATGGATATCGGCGCAGGTACCGAGAGTGAAGATGAGCTACCCCGCCCTTTACCCCACTATACGTCACTGAGGCTCTAGCTTTCGCGGAATATTACATACAATGTACAGCTATCTCTTTTCTACTGAATGAGAAGTTATTCTAAGTAATCTCGCATCGAATTCTAACTGCATACCCTGAATCTACCCTACACCAACACCAAAATGCCACCACCACGCCCTCCCTTCTCTTCGCTCCCCCTCTCACCTTCCGGCCCACCCCTAAACGCATGGTCCCTCTACGGCCCCTCCGACACCCTCGGTGCCCTGAACACGCTCACTCCCACAGTCACCCGCGCCGCCGCCCTTGAAATCCGAACCGGCAACCGAATCTCCCTAGACTGGTACCTCAACCTACCATCCCACCCCTCCTTCTCCAGGCCCCCTTTTGCGCATAAAATGACCAATAAAACCCACCCAGACGGCACCAAGCGAACCGTCAACGACGACCATCTGGATTTCAACACGCAGTGCAGTAGCCAATGGGACGGACTGCGGCATTATGGGTATCAGGGAAGAAAGCTGTATTACGGGGGCCGAACGCAGGAGGATCTTGAGGATTCAGATATACTAGGCATCGACGGTGTAGCGCACAAAGGCGGTATTGTAACGAGGGGTGTTATTCTAGACTACCCGCGGTGGCTGGAGAGGCGAGGAGAGAAAGAGGTGTATGCGCTACAAGCGGAGAGTATAGGAGCGGAGGTGTTGGAGGAGATGCTAAGAGAGACGGGCGTGCAGACTAGAGAGGGGGATTTGTTACTTCTGCGAACGGGGTTTACGAGGGATTATGCGGGTTTGGGGGAGGAGGAGCGGAAGGCGTTGGCGGGGAAGCCGCCGCAGTTTTTGGGGGTGAGGAGCGATGAGGGAGTGTTGAGGTGGATTTGGGCGAGTGGGTTTGCTGCTGTTGGTACGTTTTTTTCTTACTTACTATTTCCCGTTTACTTCTCTTCTTCTATTCATTTTTGGCGTCTCTTCACTTCCGGAATCCTCAAAGCCAAACAACATCACTAAACATTCCCCAGCATCTGACGCCCCCTCCTTCGAAATGGCACCACTAGTAGGTCCGCACACCACCCCAGGCAACCTCTGGGCCGGAAAACCCTGGGAGCAAGAACTACAAGGCGGTGGACTGATACACCAAGTCCTTCTCGGTGGGTGGGGCGTCATGATTGGCGAGATGTTCGATTTAGAACGCTTGTGTGAGAAAAGTGTGGAGTTGGGGCGGAGCACCTGCTTCGTCAGTAGTGTGCCGTTGAAAGTACGTGTAATTTCTTTCCTTACTCCCCGAGCTGAGCTAAACCGGTCTTGATGTGAGACATTGGGGTTGACGGCACCGTGGTGGCAGTGTGCAGAGAGATGCTGACGATGCGTGTAGGTTCCTGGTGGTGTAGCGAGTCCACCGAATGCTGTCGCCATTTTCTAGACCGGAACATCGGTGTTTTTCTCTGGTTCTCGTGCGTGGCTGGGGCAGAGTATAATGGGCTGGAAAGCTGAAGCTCAATCTGACGTCTAGCCAAGCGGGACTGTCAGGGCTGAACAAACGTAGCCAGCTCCGCCATCTTCTCATCTCACAGACCGCTTGTCCTAACCTAGGGATAACTTAGGGGTCTTGGATAATAGTCCTGCGCATACGCACGTGTGATGATGCGGTGTCGTGTAACTTCAGTCCCAAGGTTGACTTGGAGGACTGGCTGGCTGGCTGGGTTGCATTGCATCGACCGAGAGAAGCCCAACAAACCTAACCAGAGAGTCCCAATTCCAAAAGATTCTCAGCGCATATTCGTAGAACCCAGATCCTATTCACATGTTTACGTTACTAATATACCAGCTAGTCCTTCACAAGATCACACCACGTAAACGTGACACGTGACACACGCTCTCTTTCCCCGCGCCAAGAAAAACAACGCAGATCTCTAGCGCGGAAGCTACGAACCTGCATCTCGGGTCCCTGTCTTAGTTGCGATTACGAGGTTTCTTGACGAGATCGGTTGGAATGCTTTCGCGTACTCCTCTTTGCCAAGTGGTTTCTTTGCGCGCGTGCAGATAGCACACGTCATGTAAGCATGTGTCTACATAGGTATCTCTGTATTGTATTGTACGGTAACTAGGCAAGAGCGATGTCTAACTATGCGCACAATCGAATGTTATCGCAACTAGTTATAACTTGTATCTCGTCTCTCGCTCTTCCCGCAATCCAACCCACAGACACGCGAACCGCAATTCGGGTAAGCAAGGAAGCACACCCCTGCACCCTAATATGTACCTACAGCCACAGCTCCCGAGGTCCCTACAGTATAGTATAGCCTACGTAGGACTTACCCACCGCCAAGTCCCCATCTCCTACCTTTTTCCCTGCCGCAGCTGGTTCCACCGCGTTCCGCCTCTTCAATTTCACGTAATGATCACCACTGTATTCCTCGTATTGCAGGCTGGAAATTGGGCACACTTTGGGTGTCTGTGCAGGATGCCAAGGGCATGGAGCTTGGGAGGGATTGTTGATGATGATGATGATGATGGTAAGGTGGTCTGGCGGTATGTGTAGCATTCAGCTCTGCATGTGCAATTCAGCGGACGGAGACAGGCGGGTTGTGGCGGCTTACACGAACACGCCTTTGCACGTGCGGATTGAGGCTCAGGTGTGTGGCGTGAAAGCGGCGGAGAGGAAATCCAGGGTTACACTTGCTGGCTGATGATTTGCTTGGAGGAAATGTCTTGGTGGTGAGATTATAGTCAGCATTGCTGGGCAGCGCTGCATAACGACATTCCGACGGCTGGAACGGGCTGGCGGAATGGCGGGCTGGCTGCGTTAAGGTTAATTTTAATTTTAATTTTTTGCTTGCTTGTAAGTGAGATAGGTCAAGAGCATGCGAGGGACGGGACGGGATATGGCGGAGAAAAGGTATATAGTCTGTGGGTGAGAAGTAGGTTGGACGGTATATCCAGACAGGCAGCTTCACTTTACAGTACACATACGCAATCATACGCTTATTACGGCAACCAAAGATCGATACGGGACCAACCGCTCTTTGGAATTATATACGAACCTTTGTCTTGCTTAACCATTACATTTTCTACACAACAATTCTACTCAACTCAACGCTCAAAATGCACCTCTCTACTCTCCTTCCCATAACCCTTCTCGCCGCCTCGGCCGCCGCATACCCAACATGCGAGCCCGCTGGACAGTACCTTCCCGGTGTCCCTGCACCGGACTCCGAGCCCGGAAAATGGATCCCGGGTGTTCCCGCACCAGACACACCCACTTCCGTTAGCGCAGCACCATCGTCCCAGATCTGCGAGCGGATGTGCGATGATGAACCGAGTGAATGCCAGGCCGGATGGGTAATTCATAATCTCTCTTCTAATTTTCATGGACAAACACTTGTCAAGTAAAAATATTAACAAAACCCCACAGGTCAGCACTCAAGTCGGCACCTGCTGGACCTGCTGCGAAGCCTCCACCACCGAAGATAGCTCGGAGGACCCGTACCCGCTTCCCTCCCCCGTCCCTGATGAGTCCACTCCTAAGATCTGCGAGCGCACCTGCTTCGACGGACCCACCGAGTGCCAGACCGGATGGGTCAGTGAGCAAATCGGGTCCTGCTGGGCTTGCTGTGAAGCCGACGGTAGCGAGGACCCTTACCCTATGCCCTCGCCGATCCCCGATGACAACGAGGACCCTTACCCTATGCCATCTCCTGTTCCTAATGATCCGGCAACTTACGACAAGGTTTGCGAGAGGACTTGCGAAAGTGAGCAGGGTGAGTGCCAGGATGGGTGGGTTAGCACGCAGCTTGGTGTAAGTGGTTCTGTCTTGAATGTGATTGCGAGCGGAAGATGCTAACCTTTGATAGACTTGCTGGGCTTGCTGTGAGACTTAGGCTGGATGTTTGGAGTGTTTGTATAGGGAAGGTGTGATGATGCGGTGGGGTATGGATGTTATGACGAAGTCATGAGGTGTAATGACAGGGTGAGTAGGTTTGATGATGGCGTGATGAGGTAGTTGCATGGGTCTGGTGTTTTATAGAATGGTAATCCTTTTTTCAGAGTTGGTAGTCTCCTATCTCCGGTGTCTCTTTCCCACCACATTGTCCCCACAGCGACGTAGTTCCACAGATGTGAGGCTAGCCGACTCGGGTGTTAGCTTACATCCTCCGTCTACACATCACATAAGTCGTTATCCAAGGTCAAATTCATTATTTATGGAGTTATACAGCCTCCATATTTGTCACACCCCTGCATCTACACCAGCATTACCCCCGAATTCTTAAGCAAACGGCTCAACCTCCTTCTCACACCACTCCCAAAATGCCTTTGCATTCTTCATGCCCTCCTCACTGTTATAATCCTTCCTCAACTTAGTCATCCTGCCCCAAGGAACGATCCACTCATTCGACTGGAGACCCACGACATCCGGCGATAAGCCCGCATAGATCTCCGTGTACGCACCCATCACTGTGGGATAGATAATAAAGTAGAGCATTGCAGATTTCCATTTCGGCGAATCTCTAAATATTTCCGTTTTGAGGACCCCTGGGTGGAGGGACTAATTCACCCACTGTGTCAGCCAAGGTAACAAAGAAACAGAAAATAGAAAACAGGAGGTAAACGAAGAGATGGGAAGATACTTACCACACTGATCACACCCTCGGCTCCATATCTCCTTTGGAACTCGATGGCGTGTAGTACATTCCCCCCTTTGCTACTTGAATACTTCATGAAATCCAAGTTCTGATGTTTCTTGCTGTAGTCCAGATTATCCATTTCGAGTCCGTACTTTGGCGCGTTCCAATGCGCCGCACTAGATGATACCCAAACTACCCTCACACTCCCCTTTTCTTGTCCCTCTTTCTTCGCAGTCTCCACCAGCCGCGGCGTCAGCAGTTTGGTAAATAGAAACGGGCCCACGCAATTCGTGCCGAGGTGCATCTCATGCCCCTGTTTCGTCTTTCTTCCCTTGTAATCCCCCATAATGCCTGCGTTGTTGAATAAGACATCGAGCCTATCTTCTTTTGCGAGGAAGGACTCAGCCGAAGCTTTTATCCCCTCGAGGTCGTTGAGATCGAGGTGGAGGTAGTGTAGCTGGCCTTTGGAGTCTGGATGCTGTTCTTTGATCCAGGTTTTTACACCCTCTGTCTTCTCGGCGTTCCGTGTGGCGAGGTAGACAATGCCGTTGTGCGAGTAGAGGATGCGGGCTAGTTCTTTGCCTAAGCCGGCGGAGGACCCGGTTACGATGTAAACTTTCCCGGATAGGTCGGATAGATTGGCTTCTGTGAATTGGGGCGCGGGAGGGAACAGCATACTCCATGTGTTGCCCATGGTGGGTGGCTGGGAAGTCCGAGCAGGACTAGGTAGGTGCCCAGGTGGTGAAGGATGGGGTTGACAATGGGAACTAGACGATGTAGATGGATATCTTTGTATCGCAATTCCAACGCGGAATGCTACGGCATGGATATCGGATCCATCGGAATCAACTCCAGACGCAGTCAGCTTCGGTGATATTCCAAGTCGAAGTTGGTCCGAGACCAGTCGGCAGACTCCGCAACAATCAATCGATCGACATGATTGATTCCTATATAGGTTAAAGAATTACTTCATTAGGCAGCCTTTAACCTAGATAGGAATCAATCATGCCGATCTGATTGATTGTTGCGGAGTCTGCCAGTCGCGATACCGCGTACTCTCGCAATAACCGTATATTTTAGTCCACCCATTCTACACTGCATCATCATTCATTACTTTCTCCCCAGCACGAACTTTATGCACCGTCGGTATTAAATCCCACGTACACGAGCTCAACCTCAACCTCACCACTTCCCCATCAATAGTCCAAGCTTGCCCTACCCGTCAGCAAGCGGCCAAGCACATCCCAAGATATACACGCTTCGTCATTTCATCACTCCGAACACCAAAGGGGCGGCTCAACCTCACTACAGCCTACTAACTAAGAATCGTGCCAATATACCATATGTTGCTCCTTACAACTAGACCTTACATACAATTGCCAAACCACAGCGGAACCTACCGGACATTGATAATCCCGCCAGCATGGACGCGAGCACACTTCGGCCCTGTTGGTACCAAAGGCCCGATAGCCTTTATTGGTACACGTACGTAAGCAGTTTTGAGTTCTGATTTTTTAGCACCGTGCACAGCGTCTGTCTGTCCATCGCTTCCGTCTCTTCGTACTTGTCCCCAAGCGCTCAGGCTAGTCCACCATCCCTGATGCTCAGCATCCCTGCATTCTCTTTTCCAAGCAACCTCGCTTCTGACTTCCACCGACACCACTGACATCATTTGCTCTATATCGCCTGTTCTTCCTTGTTAACACGCGTAAAAAAGCGCCTGGCACTTCTCCTAGGCTGTGTACCTTGAACGCGGTTGTATTCCCAGCCATTGTAATGAATCAGTAGTCCTGCAACCTATTGATGACCTACACAACTGACATCTCTCTAGTCGCTATACTATCCTAGCGGCGAAACAGAGCTTCCCGTATCCCCTATTGATCGAATAAGCTTATGAGCGCGAGCAGGCCTGTTACTGACTCTCTTGCGCTCCGTATGTGGTCGAACGAGACCTGTTATGTTACAAGGACACAGTTGATGGCTGCTGTATCTCAGCGAAGATGGCAATCATCTTCCTTCAGAAGACTTGTCTTTCTGTTGTCTCTTTGCTCATACTCGTTGAGCTACTGCTGCACTGAACATTTCGGCGCTCGCTTTCGGATGTATTCCGCTGCCTGCAACAGAGCAAGCGGCATATGATGCAATGTCGTCGTTAGGCCAGTGATGCTATCTTCTCCCTTTTCTATGCCTCTAAGCTTCTTACAGAATAGAGTGTGTGAATCGGCTCGATCAGTATGGTGTCGGTGTCCTCCACGACCTGCTGCTTAGTCTGACTCGTCATAAGAACAGAGCCATGCCTGTTCGAAGGCAGATAGCTCGATAGATGCTGCTAGAGACTGCCACGTGCCGCCGCCGCCTGTCAGAGAGAGCACAGAAATATCGTCTACATAGTCTAGCACTAACAACCACCGTCAGTCCTTCGCGTCGCACAGCCAGTCGTGCACCAGCTTTGCTCGATTCGCGCGGTGTTGCTGGCAGCTGCTCAGCGGTGCGGTGGCATTGCTCAATAGCTAAGCTGTGACTTCACATGCTAAGTGTTGGATGCGAGCACTAGTTGACTAGACCCTCTTCCGCTAGTTAAACTTACCCTGGCTTACCAGCGCTACTCGCGATGCTGGCGCTGCACATCAACCGCAAATCTGATAGAGCAGCGTGCCAAGGTTGACAAGATCTGCATTGCGGCTGAAGAGCACCAAGCACGAGAGCTGCAGTAGAACCTCAGTTTACGGTCGTTCTGCGTAGAGGAGCGTGATTAGCGCAGGGCCGGTCAGAGCGGAAGCGGGGAGCACCTTAGGTCTTGATAGTTAGAGCCGGACTTGTATGCAACCTGTAATCAGTCATTTCTATGGCCTATGAACGCGGGTA
Source organism: Pyrenophora tritici-repentis (assembly GCF_003171515.1). Classification (NCBI taxonomy): domain Eukaryota; kingdom Fungi; phylum Ascomycota; class Dothideomycetes; order Pleosporales; family Pleosporaceae; genus Pyrenophora; species Pyrenophora tritici-repentis. The sequence goes on from NC_089390.1 coordinate 379,171, forward strand.
CGTCACCTGGTTCTGGGAATACGTTGAAATTTGTTGCAGAAGCTGCCCTCCCGTGGACTTCTCTTACTCTGCTTGTGCCTAGTATTTCGCTATGCACAAATCGAACTCAGGACCGCAAAACTGCTTCGTCGGCACCCAGACATAGCCGGGCATTTACGCGTCGAAGGCCTCATATGGAAGATACTAATGATAATACTTCTGGTAGCGAGCGTCGTCAGTGGCTCAATATACGTGTCTAAAGTGCTCCAGCACCTGATCTTAAAGCTATACAAGCCCTGTCTTACGCGAACCCCGCGTTCGCACAACGGGTACGCTTTCCTTTGAACGAGGTTTACTTTGTTTTTGGCAGCTAGCCATCTAGTACACATGTAGCGAACCACCTCTGGACCAACCAAGTAACGGTTTTCCAGAATTATGCTGGTCACAAAAAAGCAATTCGAGATCAGTTCGGTCCCAGTAGTAGCAATACTACACCAAGCTACACCTGAGCGAGTATGTAGGATGAAAGCTAAACGGCGTGTGGAGGCCGAGAAACTGCAAGCGGCATCCCAATTGCAACAGCTATTGCTTCTTCCATCCCGATGGAGAGAGATCAGCAATACACTGTACCACCTACGCAGACGAGAAAAAAGAAAAAAGATGAAGGGCAGGAAGAGACGGAATCTCCAGCGTCCACTCTACTCTGGCACGATTAAACTGTCTATATAAGACCACCCCACCACCATCCATTCCCAGCACAAATAACCAGAACAACACAACCACTTCAATCTAATCAAGCACCTTACCTACCACCATCACATCACCCTCACAACAATAACACCTCCTCCAAAATGAGACAATCCACCATCCTCTCCATCGTCCTCTCAATGGCCCTCGCCGTCTCATCGTCGCCTACATACCAACCCTCTGGACAATGCAACGGCGGACACAACACGCGCATGTGCTGCAAGACCAAAAGCAGAGATTCAGTGCTCGATGTCCTCAAGCTCGATTGTCTTGTTCAGGTTCTGGGTGTTGCTTGTGATGGGTCTATGAAATGCTGCTCTGCTAATCCTACGACGAGTGTGAGTAGATTCTTTCCAACGCTGTTTTCATACCGCTCTTCCGTCTTGTATGCCCAGCTAAATGCTAATTTGTATTCGTGACAGAACACGCTGGTCAGTCTTAATGCACTGAACTGTATCAGTCTCTGATCTTGAACCCGGTCCTACATATTGAGAAAGCACCGGAACTGAAAGGAAGGTCAGAAATGGGAAGAATACGATGCTCATATGACTTTGTCTTAGGTCGAGGATGATTTGGTTTAGGAGGGTTACTTTGCAAAGCGGTATCCACACTCCTTTAGGTTACACACATAATACAAAGCAGAATTTCGAGTGCTATAAAGAGTCTTTTACATGAACCAGCCACGTGGGATATTGTGAGACAGTGTGCTAGACCCGCAAAATTGCTTCATCATAGATCTATCGAGAACCGTTACAAAATCGGTTACTTCTTCTTCGGTGCCATGGCCAACAACGCGTCCTGATCCCGGATACCAGCCAAGAGACCCTGCTGCGCACGCTTGACGGTAAGTGCAGCGATAAGAGCAGCACCAACACCAGAGCCATCCTCAGCAGGAAGCACCTCAATGGGATCGTTCTTGCCCTTTCCATACTTGGCGGGCCAGTCCATGATCTCCTTCATCGCTTGGGCTTGTCGGATCTTGAAATGGGGGTACTTTGTGAAGACGGAGCCGTCGGCACCGACGTGCACCTCATCCCACTTCTTGTGCTTACAAATGGCAGAGACACCGCAGGCGGTAAGACGGGCGGCACGGGTGCCGATGAGCTCCGCAAGACGGCGGATAAGCTCAAGTTCGGGCTTTGTGCATGTAATGCCGAGAGACTCCTGGAAGAGATCGGCCGTGTCCTGCAGGTTCTCGAATCGGTCCTCTTCGATTTGCGAGAGGAAACCGGCATCGAGCGAATAGGGCTTGGTGAGCTTGCTGGCATTTTGGCCCTCGAACATTGAGCATTCGTTACCCTTGTGTAGATCCAGGAGAACTAGACGGAAGATTTCTCCCAGGTATAGACCTGCGACCATCTTCTCGAATAATTGCTGACCGGGTCGTGGTGACTCCTTATCAATAATGACGTCGTAGGGTGTTCTTGGGAGGACCTTCTTTTCATTATCGAACGCGCCCCATTCACAGTTGATGGCCATTGGCAATTTCGGGTCAAGTTTCATGTGCTTCAGCTTAGGGATCTCGCCGCACTCTTCCATGTAGGCAGCGTTGCAACCAGTACCGAAAATGCAACCAATCTTGATACTGGTGTTTGTGTATGCAGACGCAATCATGGTACCGGTGGTATCGTTGACCAAAGCTGCGAGCTTGATGGGCACGCCACGGTCTTCCAGCGCCTTCTTGAAGCCAGGCACGACATCCACGCCCTCCATACCGGCAACATCGAAGCCCTTGGTCCATCGCTGTAGGACACCGTGATCAATGGCGTCTTGCGAGACGGGGTATGAAAATGTGAACCCGAGAGGCAGGGTCTCGAGCTTCTCGCCCTCGTGGTGGTATTCGATAAACTGTTGCAGACAGTCGGCAACGTATCCCCAAAGCTCATCGGCGGTTCCCGTCTTCAACTCTTCGGGCATGCGGTACTTTGATTGTATAATCTCAAACTCGCCCTTCTCTTCGGTCAGGGTGACTTCGCAGACGCGTAGGTTGGTACCGCCCATGTCGAGCGCAAGGTAGCTGCCGGTCTCGTGGCCATCGGGGAAAGCCATGCACCAAGTGGGAATCATGGGCTATCTGCGTCAGCTCTGTTCTGCCAGTCCAGTATGAGTCGCGACTCACAATACTTCCTCCCTCTTCTGACAAGCCCTTCTCGAGCTCGCTAACAAAGTGGTTCGTGATGTGCTTCAGCTTGTCTGTGTTTACGACAAACAGCTCTTCCAGCTTATCGATCTGCGTCTTCAGATCCTTTGGCATATCCGCCATGGAGCCTAGCATCGGTTATTCCTTCTATCCTTATCATGTTGGGCGGGGAGCGTACCCCTGCGGGACGGTGGTTTTCTTGCGCCTAGCAACACCATATTTGCGGTTTTGAGATTTGTTTGATGCGGTCGGTATTATCGTGAGAGGGTCGTGTTTCAGGGGACGGGGTTGAGGACGACGGGTGGGGAACTTGAAGTAGTTGCTAGTGTGTGAATGACGATGCGCTGTGGAGGCGCTGCAACTCAAGGCCAGAGCTCAATGGCCCTGCGAGGTGGCTAATCCCACTTTTGTATAAGATATTTACCAGCTCCACCCGGCCAGGTTGCTTTTGGCCGTAGTACGGTGAGTGAGGCTTACAAAGGCTGAATGATAATGCGGCCGGCCGCGAACGTCTACCAATCGCTTGAAGGCTTTTCCTGCAGGCGGTGAGATGATGAATGGAGTCTAAGGATGACCGAAAAGAGTTGAGAATAAACTTCTAGAACGTAAAGGTGTCACGGCAGGTCAATCGAGGGGTACGCGCGCAAACTTGGGATGGCCCCGCCTGACGCAACCCCCACGTTCCGGTGTCCGAGTTCTGGGCTCTCACACCCCCTGCTTACATCATCTTTCGTCTTCATGTCTCGACGCAACACAACGGACAGTTTGTAAATGGCATACGATCATCTTTTCCAATTGGTTTATGCAACGTAAAAGATGCATCATTCTAACTGCATGTCACACCGTTGAGGACAGCCCTGTCGGTACCTTACTGCCGAAGCGGATCTTGGCTGTCTGCCTGTGCAGCAAAGCGGTCAATCGGTCAATGATCCATCGCATTCTAGCACATATAATTGCTTTTCCGCAGATACAGAATGTCATGTTTGAATAACAGAACTACAACATGAATACCATTGTCTTGAAAATCAGCGCCGTATCACCGAAGCAAGACTGATATCACAAAACCCCGGTACCCCATCGGCCCGAAATCCTCTCCATGATATCAGCCTTGCGGAAACCCTCCATCATCTTCAAACATCTGTGTTGCGCAGTACGGCATTCCTGCAAACATGCAAATCTCGCAGATTCACCCAAATACCGGCTCCCCGCCCACGGACCCTGCAGCCTTTACTCCCGAAACTCGGGTCTGCAGCGGACCGCCCCATCATCCACTGCAGCGGTTTTTTTACGTTGCCCAAAAGTGGCGATCCGCAAACCTTAGTACAGAAGAGCCTGATATAAATAAATCAAAATGGAAGATAATGGATTGTTGTTTCTCCGCCTTTTTTCTCTCAACAATAATAGCACCGGACCACAGACATATGGACAGACCGCCAGTGTACGATATACAGCTACCACTATACTGATTAGTAAAAGACAAAGAAAGAGATAGTAGACTAGGAAAGAGGAACAACCAACATGGCGGCTCCAGGTGGTAAATTCTTCATCCACGATAAACTCGGCATACCAGCAAAACACCACGAGTCGTTTGAGCAACTATGGGAGACAAAATGGAAGCCACACGTACGTCCAATCTCCATCAACATCAGCACAAATAGCCCCAAAATATCCAGGCCCACCCTTCCAACCCCTAACCTAACCATCTCCACCAACTAACCCTCCCCCCCAGGCAACAATGGGAGTCTACCCCTTCATGTTCGGCACCGCCTCGGACTTCGCCCCCCATCCTCGCCAGCATGAAAGCCTCCCAAATGCGCGAACCCTACAACTGGGACACCTACGCCCGCACCTTCTTCCCCACCGCACAATCCCTCTACACCACCGCCACCACCGCCGAAGCAGCCGGAGAGTTAGAAAAAGCCTCAGAATACTACCTCCGCGCCTCAGCCGTCTACCGCATCGCCCGCTTCCCTGCGCCCCGCAGCCCGCTCCAGCGCGAAGCCTGGGCCCTAGGTAAAGACGCCTGTCTCAAAGGTCTCTCGTTGCGCCCGCATCCCGTGAAAGAGGTATTGGTACCGCATACGCACCGGCAACCAAATGAAGGCGACACGATACCCGTGTACCATCTCATCCCCGAGTCAGCAACGGAGGAAGCCCCCGTCCCCACCGTGATCATCTTCACAGGCCTCGACGGCTACCGCACTGAACTTGCCGTCTGGATGGAAGGCTTCCGCGCCGCGGGTATTGCAACCGTTGTCCTAGAGATCCCCGGTACAGGCGATTGTCCCGCAAATGTATCGGACCCTACGTCGCCAGACCGCCTTTACTCATCGTTGTTCGATTGGGTCGAAGCGCAACCGCGCTTGCATACCAAGAAAACGGCTATCTGGGCGTTTAGCACAGGCGGTTACTACGCCATTCGCGTCGCGCACACGCACCCGGAGCGTCTTGCCGGCGTGGTGGCGTTGGGGGGTGGGTGTCATCACATGTTCGACCGGGAGTGGCTGGACCATGTAAATCATCTCGAGTATCCCTTTGATCTAGCAGATACACTGGCGTATAAATGGGGGTACGGAAACGACGTTGAAGCTTTCAAGCAAGAGGCAAGCGCAAAGTTCTCGCTGCTGAATGATGGCACGCTTGATAAACCCGTTTGTGCGAGATTGTTACTGGTGAATGGGACTGAGGATGAGATTTTTCCCATTGACGATTATTATCTTGCCTTGCAGCATGGAATGCCCAAGGAGGCAAGGTTTGTGCAGGAGAAGAAACATATGGGTGAGCCGGATAGCTTTTTTATCATTTTGAAGTGGTTGTATCAGTTGCTTGGGGTGGATGCGCAGCCGGGCAGGCTCATGGCTACGCTGCCTTTTAAGCCCAAGTATTAGGGGGTTGGGTAAAAGGGGTGATAGGATAGGAATTCGATGTTGTCAAGCCATTCCTCTGTATCTGGAATGAGACAAGGATAAAACTTGAACTTGGAAGATCGATTTGAGGTAAATTTCTACACGAACAATGAATACTGTATCTCATAACGTGATCAGATGATCATTTTTTGTTTTGCGTTACTCATGAAGCATAACCTTCTTTACTTCCTGCCCTGATCAATTCCTACCGATGACGCCAGTGATGATATGCTAAAACTATTTGTGGGCTGACACAGGTTAGTATGGACAGGCTTTGAGGAATAGGCTGTACTCACGAATGCCTTCTGTGGGCTTAGGCGCGACGTCGACGACCTCCGCCGCGGGCTTCTTGTCTTCGACAATATCCTTCATGAAGGGGAAAGTGAGAACTTCCTTGATGGTGTAGTGGTCGGTCAAGAACATGACCTGTAAGAGTTAGCATTCGTTTCAAGCTCGATCTACACATCGGCATTCTTACCAGTCGGTCGATACCCATACCCCAACCACCGGTTGGTGGCAGACCGTACTCGAGTGACTGGCAGAAGGTCTCGTCAATGAGCTGTGCTTCGTCGTCACCTGCCGCCTTCTGGTTTGCTTGCTCCTCCTATACACGCATTAGTACATATTTATCATCACCCATCTTAGCAACTTACAAATCGCAGACGCTGGTCAAAGGGGTCGTTCAACTCAGTATACGCGTTGCAAATCTCCTTCTTGCACACGAATGCCTCGAAACGCTCGCAGAGACCTGGGATATCGCGGTGGTACTTGGCAAGTGGTGACATGACCTCTGGGTGACCGATGATGAAGGTAGGGTTGATGGCAGTCTCTTCGATGAACTCGCCGACCAGCTTATCGATCATTCTTGCGTTGGTGCGGGGTTCTGAGCAGTCGACGTTGACCTTCTTGAGCACGTTCTTGAGGAACTTGTTGGTTTCCTCAGTGTGTAATTCAGTCGCTGGTGGCCACTTCTCGCCAGTTGCCTCCTCCAATGCGGGTATCATCTCGACTCGCCTCCATGGCCTGGCCCAGTTGACGTTGTATACTTCGCCGCTCTGAGTGTGGTAGACGGTCTCGTAGCTACCTGTGACCTCCTTGACCAACTCACTGACGAGCTCCTCGGTCATGTTCAGGACATCGTTGTAGTCGGCGTATGCCATATAGAACTCGCAAGTGGTGAACTCGGGGTTGTGTGTGAGATCGATACCCTCGTTTCTGAATTGGCGACCAATTTCGTAGACCCTCTCCAGACCTCCGACGACAAGTTCCTTGAGGTACAGCTCTGGTGCAATACGCATGTAGAGCTCCATGTCCAGCTCGTTGTGGTATGTCTTGAACGGCCGTGCTGTAGCACCTCCAGCGATCTTGTTCATCATGGGTGTCTGAACCTCGAGGAAGTCCCGGTCATCGAGGTACTTGCGAATGGCCTTGACGATCTTGGTACGGGTAATGAAAGTGTTGCGGGTAGAGTCGTTCATGATGAGGTCGAGGAACCGGTTGCGGTGACGTTGCTCCTGGTCCTTGTAACCACTATCGAAGCATTAGTATAGTTCATTCCCGAACCTGAATGAGACTTACAAGTGCTCTGTCGGCAACATCCTCAAGCATGGCGTAAGAAGGATGACTTCGCGCGCAAAAATACTCAGCTCACCCTCACCACCCTTCTTGGGGGCAGTTCGACCGGGGAAGCCAATGACACCAATGATATCACCACGCTGGATGTTCTCGTGTTGCTTCTCAAAGGGTACATCGGCCTTGGACTCCTGCAATTGGCACATGACCTGAATGCTGACGCCCTCTGCCTTGCCTACAAGCGATTAGTTGGGATTGTGTGGTCACTATGCCATATACGCACAAACATAGAAGTGGAGCGCATTGGAGGCGGATCGCTGTGTGATGACGCGAAGACCGATGCGAATCTCCTTCTCCGGCTCTGTCTCTCCCTTCTTGAGATGCGAGTAGTCGCGTACAAAGTCGGCGAGCTTGTAGTTGACGTGGAACTTGTGTGGGTAGGGGTTAGGTTGCTTGGAGGCTCGGAGCGCGTTGATCTTGTTGGAGCGAATTTCAAAGTATTGCTGCATACGATGAGAAATTTGTCTAATTGATCGCATCTTGAAAGCATGCATACGTTTGGGTTAAGTTCTTCGACATCGTCCTTCTTCTCCTTCTTGGGCCGCGCGGGTAGTGACGCTTCCTTCTCCTTCTTCTTCTCGTCCTTCTCGCGCTGCTTCTGGCGGCGCTTGAGTTCACTCTTAGAGATCTTCTCGCCGGTTACAGGATCGGTATGGAGGTCCTTGGCCTCAGCAGCCGGTGGCTGGGATGCGGGTTGCTCGTCAGCCATTGTTGCGATTGGAGAGTGTTGTAGTTTGTCTCGTGTGGGCGGCGCGATGGGACAAATTGCCCCGCCAAACTTTTTGACTCACCCCGCCATTGACTGCATATACAGGATTAACGTTTTTCCATCCGGCATCTGACTCACGACACAGTCATAATCTTCTAGAAGAGGAAGCTTCCAAAGTTTCGAAACCAGATTTGAAGTCCTCTGCTCCGACTGGTGGACTGGGACGAATATTGTCGGGCTGTGGACGCATTTGATTTGTAGACCACCAGGAACAGGCATTGACGGAGTTGTCGCCTCATCCGCTCCAGTAGATTGGGCAATAAGATTACACACGCGGCGTCATTTGGTTGTTATAGTCGCAGATGAATCTTTATTCAAGAATGTTTACCTTGACTTAATATTCCAGACAATATGGTATGCAAAACTCCGCCAGAATCATTGCATCTGACTCATCCAATGAAGCGTGAGATGACTGTTTGACATGCGCCTGACTCTTAATCTCACAATCACGCAAGCAGACCAGATCTACGCGGCCCATGTCTAACCCCATCATTCAAGGATGACCCAGGCCTGCGATGAGAAATACGAAGGCGCGCAGCGCTGGTGCCTGCGGCGAGCACATCCCCTTAGCGACGGGATATACTGTGGATCTGTCATCTCCTGACCCTGTAAATCATCAGGCAGTAATGTTGAGGCCCAGAGTAACTTACTCGTCAGCCCCAGTAAGTGCAGCTGTGGACATGGCATAGACCGACCTAACTATTGATAGACATACTCTGCCCGGATTTCGCCTCGTCTTGTTTCATGTTTCGTCTCTGTCCTTGCCATGTCTTCAAGCCTAATGAGACACGCCAAATCCATCACCATAGCGATCGTATTGGGCCACTACTCTCAGCTGCACTCCAAACTCGGAAAATTGCTTTGCGACGCTTCTTGAAACATCAACTCTGGGGTGCACCGGGATGGTGGGGTTGATAGCTGCCGCAAGTGCGGCTAGGGCTGACTGCTGCACGACATCGCGTCCGCCAGACAAAGACAGCTTGGGTAGGCCGGGATTTCGAAACACAGTTTGGCCAACCACGTATGGCGGGCTATATCGGGCTTGGTCGGATTCTCTCGGGAGGGGCTGGTGGGCGTATGGATTTCTTTGCCATTCATGATTGTTTCTTCGTGCTATTAAGGTCGAGCGTTGTTGCGGTTCGAGCGACTGCTGATCACGAAGATTGCACATGGAAACGGAGGATAGATGGCGTTGAAGCTAAAGCAGGTACGATCTTCTCGAAACACGAAATCATGACCAGTCAAGCCTGTTCCTGCAGCTGATCATGCTGGACTGGTAGGCTAGCCGGGATGCCTTTGGCGTCAAATCACCGAAGATTGTATGCCACGGCCCGGATGCCGTTCGGTAGTTCGCAGCGACATGAGCTGCTCAGCGATCGCAAGCAACGTGGGCATCTCCAGCTCTACGTCATGTGTAACCTGTTCTCGATCGCACAAGCGCGCGGATGACGCCAGAACAAATGACGACAAAGCAAATGGATCACGGGAAGCCGTGCAATCGAGAGGCCGAGCAAACACGTGATGGGAAATGATGAAAATGATGGTGTTTGTGTTTCAAATCACTCGGGAAAAGCGACTAGACGTGCTCGAATCTGCGTGTGGTGTGATTCTAGATTCTGGAATGAAGCGTCTTTTTCATGACCCCTCTCTCGTACTGGGCACAGGCATCAACCACCATCACAGACTCACATCTGGCACGGCCTATCGATAGATGAAGGTGGATTGGATTGACAGTCAGCACAATCGATACGAACTGAACCTTGGAGGCTCAGACAACGTTGGCGAGCTGCATGGTCAATCATAATGCGGAGAGATAAGATTGTGGGCTCAGGCTGATTGTGTCTCAATGCCGGGAACGGGCGGGCCGCCAACCAAGTGTGAACTGACCGAGGGGAGCCCCTTTTCCCGCACCTTTTGGGCAGCTGGCGGGCATGAAGGTGATAAGATTTGCTAATTTGGATGCAAAAAGTGGATAGGGGTATGCTAGCGGCGTGGTCGAATCACGGGCCAGCGGTGGTTTGAGCTTTTCTGGTGCCGGTGCCGATAGTGTGGTTGGGGGAGGCGTGCGTGTGTGGTGGCGAGGGTTCGTCGTTGTTTTGGTCCCGGTTGTTGATCAACAAATAACAATAAACACACGACCGTTCAACACAACGGTTGTTCAACACAACGTGGCAGAGGCTCCGCACCAGCGCGTCGTGGAACTTTTAGGCAGTGCATGCAGCAGTCAAATAGGTACGCGACGTGTCTAAACGTCTCTTGCAACGCTTGTTCGCCCTGGCTGCTTCATTTAGGGCCTGCTGCCATGTCGTCGATTGGCAGGCGGGACTAACGGTTTGCTGCAGGGCGCTTTCGGGTGAGGGTGTGCACGGACCATGCCCGCCGCCTTTCCTGCCACACGACACACGGGCGAAAAGACATCCAGCGCGAACTGGCGAACGCGTCTTCTCCCATATACCATAGCATCCCCAGCCGATCGCTGTCGAGCGCACAAAGGGTCTTTTCATCGCTCGATCGCAACAAGTCTCCCCTCTGCATTGCATCATCACGTCGTGACGCGCCTGCGCCCTGGCTCGAGTACGCCTTCCCCATTGACGAGGTAAACACACGCGCGCATTCCGCCTTCGCCTCACGACACGCAGCGAATCGCCCACGAACACGCCGACAACACCCACTACCACCAACCCACCTCTCCCAACTTGCAATCCTGCCCCCCACCGAGTGAGCACCATCAGCAGGCCTTGTATGGATCACTACCGGACCAAGCAAGCTGCTTGCTGAGGTGGATCCTACCGCTCTTCAACGCCAAGAAAGACGACGACGACCTCGCGCACGTGTCTGCAGCATTCCACGCATTCATACCAGCGCCCCCTCACCCCGCACACGTCTGCATCCTGCAAACACCCACCTGGCGCTATCGCTATCGCCTCGACAATAGCCATCTCTCCATGCCCACTGCGCCTGCCTAGACACCTCCCAGGAGTCATCACCACCTGCCATTCCGACCCTGACCTTGGACGCTACCACAGCGCGCGAGACCCTCAGCCCTCGCTTTTACTTGCGAACCATGGACTACGGATATTCGCCTAGTCGTGAGGGCGGCACTATGCACTTTCCCTCACCCACCCACCCCCACAGCTATCGACTCGACGGCGCCCACTTCTCGCACCTGCAAGAACTCCGCCGCTCGCTCTCACGCTCGCCTTCCAAGCAGTCGCGCTTCCAGCTCCGCAACTCCGACACGCCCCGCTCTCCCATCTCACCACTTGCCATTGCGCGCGCCTTTTCGCCCAAAGCGCACAAGCCCACCAGTCCTATCGCGACTTTCTTCCCTGAGTCACCACTAGCGCAACAGGCCCCCGCAAAGAAGAAGTTCTCCCTGCGCCGCCCAGCAGGTCCCTTCCGCTCGTCACCGCGCACCCGCAGCAGCAACTCCAAGAGCCCGCGACGACGCGCACTGGCCGACTCTCCCGACGGTGGCAACGCGACGCCCTTTTTGGCCCGACCAACCGCTGGCATGGAAAACACTCCCGCCCGACGGCCGAGCGCAGAGTCTCCCGACACCATGGACATGGACAAACGCCTAGAGGTAGATGACAAACCCATCAAGTTTGAATTCGCCCGCCGTCCTGACTTGTCGCCTTTGCCCCCCGCAAAGTCAAGCCCACTCAAGCGCAACGACGGACTCATGAACCTGAGCGGATCGCCCGGCAGCAGCCCCATGGCAAAGCGCCGCAGTTTGCACGGCCACCTCGAGAACGACTTCGAGAGCATCTTCGACCCAACCCCCTCATTGCGCCTTTTCGCCGAGGGCACCTCGCCCACAAAGTATAACAACGACGCGAACAACGCCTTCTCCTTCAACAGCTCACCTATAAACACCACGCCCACCTCGCCTGTTCGCCGCGCAACCTCTCTTCGGAGATCAACCCTGTCGCAACGCTCAAGTACCCCGCGCAAGCCTGACGGCGAGTTCGCAATGCCTGGAGCGGCGGCTTCCAAGACGCGCAATCGCATGTCCCTAGACAGCACAATGAACCCTCCAGCTTCCTTGTCCGCGCAAACGCCCTTCCGCAAGTCCACTTTCGATGCGGGGCGCATGGGCTTGCCTCAGCCCACCCCTCGGCCGGGACCAGGAGGGCCACACCCGCTTTCACACGCCCATACTCCGTCTTCTACTTCGTCATTTAGCAGCGGTACGCCAATGGCCCCTCCCCGAGCACCAGCCATTCAGTGGAGCGGCCCTGCATTTGCCCCTCCCACAAACCCAGGAACCAACCCACTCTTCAGCCGATCCCTCCCCATCGGCATTGGACGCCCGAATGCCGAGGACGGCGAGCAGTCTTCGCAAGACTCGTTCGACACTCCGTTCAAGGCCGCGCAGCCCCCACCTGTCGCCTTCTCCACTGGTCTTTTGTCCAAGAAGAACCGCAATGCGGACGAGCCTGCGGCTGGTGGCATCTATGTCATGCCTGACACGCCATCAAAGCGCCAGTCGTTTCCTCCAGCTGCCGCAGACAGGTCCCTCAACCTCGACACGCCTTTGGTAAAGCGATCGGGCAGTCTCTTCGGTAACGATGTGCGACCGCCTCAGCACCAGTTTGGCACGCCTAGCACTCCCTTCAGCGCCAACGTGTCCAAGTTCTCCACCGACTCGTTTGGTAAGCGACCGAGCATTTTCGGCGACATGGGCAATACCATGCAGCGCCGAGGAAGCTTCGTAAGTATCGATGGTGACCACGACGACGACACCCAGCCGGATGCCCAGTCCCCAACAGCGAATCGGATGGGTGACAGTCAGTCGAGTGCCGATGACATGCCACCCACTCCGACCAAGCCCAGTGGTGGTTCCAGTCGTCGTTCAAAGGAGAGCAGCTTGCGCCGTAAGACGTTCCGCTCGCGCCCTTCTATTGGCACAGATACCTTTGCCATTCCCGACAACGATGGTCGTCCTACGAGTAAGTACTCATCTCGCTCCAACCCCGAAATGGTCCCGGGCAAAGACAGCTCGTCAGATGACGAGGAGTCTACGCCAACGGTTGACAAGTCCCCCTCTGCACACGCCCTTGACGCAAATCGAAGTCGGTCGCTGCGGCACTCCATGAATATTGGTCGCCCTCTGCCTCTTTCGCGACGCGTCGCGCGTACAAGTATCCAGTCATCAAACCCACAGAACAACACTAAGCAGTCAACAGCAGCCGGAAGTCTCTTTGGCACACCACAGACACCCGCAACCGAATCGTTTGGTGCTCCCGATGCGAGCAAACTGTCCATATCTGGCAACCGACGCGGATCGTTCCCTCTTAACAGCAGCTTTGGGTCGTGTGCACCTGCGACCCCGACTACGCCTCGCGATTCTGGCTACTTTGGTGGTGTAGGCGCCATACCAATCGGCCTCACCAAGAACGATGTGGACGAGTCGCTGAGCGAGCGTTTCCATGAGATCAAGCCCCTAGATGGCGGAGAGGGCGAGTTCTCCACTGTCTACCGCGTTAGCAAGCCAGTCCAGGTTTCACCTCTTAGGTCACCTGCCGGTAGCCAAGTGTGGGTCGTGAAGAAATCCAAGAAGCAGTACATCGGTACTGGTGACCGTCTAAAGAAGATGCGCGAGGTGGAAATCCTCTATGCTCTTCGAGGAAACGAGCATGTGCTGGACATCAAGACACATTGGGAGTCCAACCAGCACCTGTACATTCAAACTGAGTACTGCGAGGGCGGTAATTTGAGGAAGTATCTTGACAACGTCGGCTATAACAGCCGCCTTGACGACTTCCGCATCTGGAAGATCCTGTTGGAGCTTTTGTCGGTAAGTCTAAAAATGGTCTTTGTCCACCAACCACGCTAACCCTATCACAGGGTCTCAAGTCCATTCACGACGCAGGCTATATCCACCTTGACTTGAAGCCAGCCAACATCCTCATCGACTTTGAGGGTGGGCTGAAGATTGCAGACTTTGGTCTTGCGAGTCAATGGCCAGCTCCACCAGGTATCGACGGCGAAGGTGACCGCCACTACCTTGCTCCCGAACAACTCTCTGGCCGCTTCGACAAGCCTGCTGACATCTTCGCTCTCGGCATGATGTTGGCTGAGATCGCCGGCAACTGTGTCATCCCCGAAAACGGTGACTACTGGCAGAAGCTGCGATCTGGCGAGTTTGCGACTGTTCTCCCAAGCCTGACATGGAGCGCCGAGAGCACTCTCAGCCGCGACCTCAACGGCGACCCAGTTCCCGAGAACGCCAGACAATCGATGGATGGTTTCCTCATGTCTGATGCCGATGAGGACCCGATGACGGCAATCATGGTCAAGCCTTCCTCTCCCGAGGAAGAGCTTGCGCGAGCACCATCGTTCATGATTCACCGCAATGATCCGAACTGCATGGACGAGGTCGTGTATGCGATGCTGCATCGTGATCCCGACATGCGCCCTACTGCAGACGATGTTCTTGCCTGCTACGGATGTCGATGGGTCGATGCAAGGCGCCGATCTGGTGCCACCGTCTATGAGGGCAACTTCGGACCCAGCGACGAAATCCTCGCGACATACGCCTGCGACGAGGACATGATGGACATGAGCTGAGCTTCTGCATTAAACCACTCATGTATTTCCTACACACCAACCACATCTCTTGTCGACACTAAAAAAATGCTCTTGGGACCCGGCCTCGCCTTGCCTGATCATCTGGCGACACCTTGGCTACGACGTGGATCTGCGGCCATTTTCCCAAATGTCTTGCGATACAGTTGTCCCTCGACCAACCCCCTGTATAACAACAACTTTGGCGTTCTGAGACCGGAAAAAAAGGGAACGCAACTACTTGTTTGCCTTTTACGACTTTTTTCCGATTCGAAGATTCGCTTTGTGTCTTCTTTTCACTACCACTGTATTACGAGCTTCTGAACCCTTTAACGTAACGGCCGATTTGTTTTCTTTCCTTTTTATTTGAGGGTGGCGCTACTGCTACTGCCGCTGGCTCCAAAAGGGAGGATTTGTTTCCGCCCTTGTGGGCTCTGGCGTGCCTTTATTTTCTTGCTGGGGAAACAATCATGGAGTTTTGTGCGTTGCATATTGCATCCCCCAACGAGGATACCTTCGCAGCTGGAAAATAGCGCGAATGGGGATTGGCGTTTTCTCTCTCAGTCTCTTCTGTTTTGTGTGTTTTGATCCTTCTTCCCTTTGTTTGTGTATCTGTGGAATGAAATGGCATGGGCTTCACTGGTGGAGTTGATCAGATGCTGGTGGATGATTGAACGGGCCTGGGGATAACGGCGTTGGCTGCTGGTGGATGGATGGGTGGTGGTGACGGTGGTGGATATCGAGGGGGGTATGTTGAAGAGCAATATCACTCACGATTTTCATGACCAACAAATTTGCCTTCAATTTGACTGTGACTGCGTTGCTGTGTGATAGTATTATGAACAGCGATAACTCGAGAGGTTTTATCACTGTCCTGTGGAGCATAAAAAGAGTCCTGTCGTTGGACAATAAACATTTTCGAGTCAGAAGAAATACTGTGATTGATACTCACATTAGTTGTGTTGACAGCTACGTTGCGCTATTACCATGATACTACTGAAATTAGAAAAAATACATGACTATGATCAGGTAGAATTACCCCCCAACTTGACATGGAATATCATCAATCTAATCCTCAACGACACTCAGTCAGTTATCGATAAAAAAGCAAATAGCTAGACCAAGGCCACATCCCTATGTCTAAACCACCCCATTCATGCTCTCACACCGACATCGAAATTCATATCACTTCCTTACTCTTCTATACTACTCTTGTCATGGATAAGCAGATGAACACCCTTGATTATTCTTTACTGCGTTTATACCCCTCCTCACTCCTCCTTCTCACCTGGAGTTTCGTTTTGATGTCGTCTCTCTTCTCTTCCCGTTTTCATTTTCTAGTGGTTGAAGTATCGAAAGAAGGGAAAGTGTGGAGAAACGTTGTTAACATTTGTGTGTATGTATACGCTAGCTCGGATTAGCTGTGGAGGAGGTGAGCATAGATCGACGATGGATTGAGGGTAAAGCGTGTGAGCGAGAGAGCTGCGAGAGGGGTGGCAGTGTGGAGGGGAAGTGAGGATTTAGGATCTAGGTGTTCTTGACCTTTTGATTCTCTGCGGCGGTGTTGACTGACTAGGGAATTGACTATGGAGTTGACGAGGGTTGATAAGCGGGAGTTGATAGTTGATGGGATTTGTATATATGTGTGTGTAGTAGAAAGATGTAGAGCGGTAACAAGAAAAGCGGGAGGAAAGGTAAAAAAAGAAAGAAAAAGGTAAAGAACCAGCGAGTGGGCAGGCGCAGTCTACAAAGCCTTTGAGTGATATTGGGGGTAGAGAGGTAGAAGCAAAAAGCCATGTTTACATGATTAAATCTGTAGGTTGTACAAGTCATGTTGCAAAGTTGGTAAATAAGAAAATATATTTTGACTATACTATCTACTTCCCAGCCTACTAAAAGCCTGTTACTCGTATCGCAAAAATGCTTCAACCGCGTCCGCTATGTTACATTCATTCCCTTGAGTGACATCGTCACCGCTCCTGCTCTTATTCGAGACACGTTCGATATGAAACCCGCGTACTAGTCACACCAATTCTCTGCTACGGTATTTCTCCGGCCTACATACTTGTCGATTTCACGATATCCTTCCAGTCATCTTTTGGCGCGAGTGCTGCGACATGATCCTATCCCTTTCTCCTTCCGAAAAGTTTACCATGCCGTCGTTGAGAAAACGCTCTGTCACTATAATCCTATCATCACGTTTGCGACACCTTTTACTCGCATCTTGGGCAGATCCATTAGTATACAAATATATTCAACGTGACTTGACAATGCGTTCGGTGCGAGAGAGAGCTGCGGTGCACAAGTTGTACGTTCAAGGATAGAAGATCGCCGATAGATAGAGGCTCTGTGCTAACTTCGGTAGGGGGACGAGTCAGGGTTCATTCAAATTCGAGTGGCTACGAAAAGGACAATGGGGAGGATAGCGTAAACGATGTGATTGAGCGTTTGGTAGGGCGGGCTCGTAGAATTAGCACGAATGGTACGGGTAATGTAGAGGCCTTAGCCCCGCGATCCTCGCTCTAAAACGATCAATTTATGAGAGAAATCTGATTGTAAAACTGTGTAGATGTGGAATTTTGGTTGTTCGCCAAATACTAGATATCATGGTAGTGTGAGTTTGTATGAGAAAGACTGCTTGTCTACTTTGTACCTGGAAGGAATAAGTCCGTTTCTACTTGTGTTGTGGAGAGAGCGTATCGTTTCCGGTAATGTGGTTCGTTTACCGGAGGGACTAGATGCTGATATGGCACTTTGTTGTACAGGTCTCCGTGCCTGAGACCACTCTTTTACTTCTGTCTTGATAGATCCAAGTCTCGTTGTGATATGTAGACAGTACGCGTTCAAGCTCAAAGTGCGGCCCGTTCACTGGATGAAGTGGAAATTGACAGTGTAGTTTCTCGGAATCAACACACTTCGCAACGGAAAACGCACTCAAAAGGGTGCAAACGAGCGATCTCGAAGGAGGAGTTGAAGCTAGCCTTTTCGTATCGTTGGGTGCCATGATTTCGGGTGAGTTGTAGCTAGGCGTTCAGGATACAGATGTCCAACTTGTTGAGACATCTCCCCGAGCAAAGCTGTACAAGAAGAGAGAGCGATCGACTCGGACACGTTCATAACAGTGACATCTCTAGCCAGGCCGTATGTAAACCCTTTTCGATAGGGCTTACCTACGACCTTGAAGTGGAATCGGATCGTCGCTTTATTAACGCGATTTGTGCGGGCTGGATCTCTAATTTCACACCCCAAGATCCGGAATCTCCGAACCCGACGATCTATGTCAGCCTGACTTTTGGAATTCCGAGGTTAGATGTTGGATGCGATAGGGCTAATCCTTGTACCTCATTTCGTCTATCTCAATGGTGGAATAAAGGTGACAGGTGGGGAGAACGTCAAAATTTGTTGTGGGGAAGTACCAGGTACCTACATTGTTGGTACGGCCTTAGGATCTTGCTTTCGCTGGGATTACTCCAAAAGGGACAGCGGCAGTAGTACGTGGACATTAGGCATAATGGCATTTCTAACCTCGATGTGTATGAGTTTCAGCCATAGTACCAGTTATGACAGGCGTGAGCGCTAATGAATACGCATCGTGGTTGAGAGATTTCAAATCTGAGGGTGGTGCGTGTGTGGGGATACGGGCGGATGCCGAGAAGAAGCCTACTATGCCTTGGTATGGTCTAGCGTTGTGGTCGTACGCGTGCAGGGCACTAGACCTGAACGGTCAGATTGTCAACACAACGCGTTTAGCTCGAAGCTGGCTTCTGCCGTCTCTTGCATCAACGCACCGCGCGACTGAGCATACATGGTTGAGTGCGGAAATGATGAATGTAATGGTACTAGCGCATTAGAACCGGCGATGAATTGTTCCGTGGAAAGACAAACAGATTTTGGGGCATGCGGGAAGCTCCGGGAAGCCAAACATTTTGCTTTCTCCCCTCCCTCCCCATACCACCCACTTTATTCCGCTCATAGAACGCCCCCGGAATCTGCGACGTTCTGCGATTGGAGATGCTGGAGAGAAACTGCAGAGACAGATTGTTCCTCACATGGCTTTTCCCGGGGCTTCCGGGGGCTTCCGGCCGTCTCATTCGTGTGTGAGGGTTCCCAAATCCTCGCAAATAACACCGTGGTGTGGTGACCTTTATAGTCATCAGCACCAAGAGGACAAGACGCGAGATAAGCGCACCGTTCCATCGCGATGCATCTTGGCTCCTGACTCTGTAACCGGGCTATGTACCTCGTCACCATGTGTCTTGTGCGATCGTCGGTGTGCATGAGGGAGAGATCGTCGCAGTCCGGGTACAGGCCACGACAAGCGCCGAGGAAGGCTCGCTGCGATTGATCGACCCTGATCCGAGCAAGGATGCTAGGGTGAGCTGCATGTATACCACTAAGGAACCAAAATGCTCTTCTGTGCCTCGTGGGCAGCCGCCTTAGTTCTGCGGGTAAGCTCATGACGTAACCACTAGTTACCTCAGTTTGAACTACATGTGGTGCGAGATGCATATTCAAGAAATGGACACCTCGACATGATGCCGAGAGGGGTATTTTTGGAAGCGGAATGTTACTAGCTTTTGCCTGGGAATTTGGCGGCGGGCACAATAGAGCGAAGGCAGCAGTAGGAAGGTAAAAGGCTGATTAGAGTTTAGATTAAGTATCAGCAGTATACTGCTTGAAGTCTATGAAGTGTATAGTAAAGCATATCTTCTATTGTTGGTCAAGGAAATTCCGACGCTACATCATCTATCGCATCACTGCAAAGCCTGGTTGGTTGCAGCTAGAGTGGCATAGTACAGCTTGGTCTGACCAGTGATGATCATACGGCCGTTTCCAGTAAGCTGGAAGTTTGCAGCGGTCTTGCCAGTGTAGATCTTGCCAATAAGCTTGGCATCAGCGTTGTACACCCAAACACCATCGCCGGCACCGGTGTAAACGCGACCTTTTGAGTCGACCTTGACGCCATCAGGAATGCCGGTCGGGACGAAAGCAAACGTCTTGCGGTTAGACCAGGTACCCTGTGCGCACACATCAAAAGAGTAAAGGGATGCTGGGTCAGTGAGGTTGAAGCCGAAGAAGCCATTGCCGATACCAGTGTCGGAAATGTAGGCCTTCTTGCCGTCGGGCGAAAAGGCGATACCTAGCGTGCGTTAGTAGAGTTCAGCAGTTGGAGAGGCGAGTTGCTAACCGTTAGGGTGACGGAAGCCATCAGCGACGACGGTAATGGCACCAGAGTTGAAGTTGTAACGGTAGACTTGCTCCCGAATGCCGGGGTAAGGACGGAAGTCCTGGAGGTAGCCGTAGAGAGTGTCGGTGAAGTAGAGATCACCATTCTTGGGATGAACAGTAAGATCATTGAGTGAGTTGAATTGACGACCAAAGTAGTTGTTCAAGAGAGCTATGTTAGGTTAGCATGCATTCTATGTGATATCCATTCAATTGGTGAAGACTTACTGGTAGTGTTGTAAGGAGGCAACGGGTTCATGACATATAGCGCCGATGGCACATTGTCACCCTGGCCCTCACCAGCGAAGATGAGGTTACCCTTGTAGTTGGTAGCACCGTTGGGGTTGATGATCTGCGGGTTCTGTGTAGGGACTACAGTCACGGGTGCAGCCTTGAGGCTTCCATTGCGGACTTTCTCCGCATCGGAAAGAAGGATCTTTTGGATGATAGAGGACTTCTTCAGACCGGTGCCAGCTGCGGGGGGTCCAGCGTTCTGAACGAAGAAGACTTCGTCAGTGCGAGGGTACCAGGTGACTGCCTCGTGGAAGAGGGGGTCGGAGTCGGAGCTCGCAATGGTAGTCAGAGAAGGGTTGGGTCCAATGACATCGTAGAACTCGTCGTCAAAGACAAGGAAGGGTTTCGCTTGGAGGGACTCTTCAGTCACGCCGGGCCAGTAGAACAACTGTGATCGTTTCAGAGCTTTGTACCATGACCATAATTGGGTGAGCTACATACGTTGGAAGCGTTTTGGACCGTGGGTGGTGGAACATTATCCAAAACATTGAAGGACTTCTGATTCACAACCTGGGCTGCTGCAGGTAGCTTTTGGGCCCACGCTTGTGCAACTGCCGCGCTGACAGCAAGGAGCGTGGTGGAGGATGGCATGATGCAACGACTGGCGAGGTGAAACCAGGGCTTGAAACGTCCAATCAGTACGGGAAAGAGGGAACGCTGCAGTTTTCAAGCTGGAGCCTGGTCGGATAAACTTCATTGTAGACCCTCTGCCCTCATATACATTTTCAAATTGCCGCGGCGGAACCCTTGCAGTAGTCTCTTGGTATACTTCCCAAACGCTGCTCGCCTAAGGCGAAGTCTGGTATAGAACACGGGGCTAAACCAGATGAGGTTCGCGCCGGACCCAGAAAAGGGCCGTTGTCGATGGAGTCGGTGCGACCTCCCCAGAGCATGACCCTCTAGACTCCGCAGTCCCTCGTTTGCGTCCACACGGCACCTCGTGCGTCCCGCCCCCAAACAAATCGACAATGTACCTGCTTCTAGCATTTGAGCTGTTGGAATTCGATCCGTGTGCGGTGACGCACTTCCCTCGAGCCTTGCTGTCCGCAGCACCTACGAACTTCATTCTGACGCATTCTGCATCTTCTAGGTCAACCTCGGATGCCCCAAAAATAAGTATTGGAAGCCGTGGCCGTTCCTTCCAACCTAGAACAGCCGTCCGAGATACTACGGGCCTTGGCGAGTCTATGAAGGACTAGATTTTCCCAACCCGCATCTATCGTACACCGGTGTACTAGAAACTGCATCGCTTAGAGAGATATCGTGTTAGAGCGAGATCCATGACCAGTATTCTGGAAAACATCTCGCATAGAAGACCGTTTGACCCGAATAGGCACTGCATGAGACTCACAAGCATGGTCTTCCTAGGTCCTCGTTCAATCGCACCACTCGCCTGCCTTTTCACTCGTAATGGCCGAAGCGCAGAACCATGTCGTGACATTGATCCAGCCCGCAGTTCTGGGGTGCAAATACCAATACTACGGCATGCCAAACTTATCCCATCACCACGAGCCGTGTTTTTCAGCATTCCCCGAGGACTGTGCAGCCCAAGTCGTACGACACGAGGATGTCTAGAGCTTCAACCCCAGGGCCAAACTACCGACGGGGATATTCCCGTAACAGTAACCGTACAGGCCGTACAACCCCGACACGATCACGGGAGCGAATGGGCTCATCCCCGCTGTGATGATGAGTTCCAACAGAACGGGCCGATACCTGCCCAGCCCCTAAGATAGCGTGGGACTGATCACTTCCGGGCCCTAACGAATAGGACACTTAATCAAGCGAACCTGATGTGTTACCGAGTTAGACAGCCCATACTAGCCGTGGTTCCTAACCCCGTACAGTTGTTGTAATAAACCGCTGTCACGCCGCAGCTTACGGCCGTGCCCAAGTCGCATATGTGCAGGGGATTGTCTGTCGAATAACTTGCCCCTGCAGAGACGGCTAGAAATGTAGGGAACACGGGCTTCGCGAGAGTTCATTCACGGCTATGCCGGGGGCGCGCCGTGTGTGCTCTTCAAGTACAGTGGAGCTCGTCCCACGATCTACTTCTCTTTCCATGTGTCTGGCAGACTGCTTTTTCCAACGCCACTTTTGCCTATCATGGCCATCAACACCGCACCAAAAGCCATCGCGCTAGTTTTTCTCAGCATAGCATTTTACAACTTTCTCGAGCTTAATGTATACATTCTCACACTCTTCCGCCGACGGAGCGGCCTCTACTTCTGGAGTTTTACTGTTGCAACATGGGGGATTGCCTTCAACTCGGCCGGCTATGCGCTGATGCACCTGGCCAATATACCGCAAAAGAACCTATACGCCACACTTATCCTCATAGGATGGTGCACCATGATTACAGGGCAATCAGTGGTGCTATACTCTCGTCTTCATATTGTCATGCACAATCTTAAGAAGTTGCGGGCGGTGTTGATTATGATTATCGTCAACGCCATCTGGCTACACATTCCAGTCATCGTCATCGTCTACGGAAACAACTCGGCCAACCCCGAACCATTCGTCCAGCCATACAAAATCTACGAGAGAATCCAGCTAAGCGTCTTCATCGCCCAGGAACTCGTGATCTCGGGTCTATACGTATACGAGACCGTAAAACTTCTTCGATTGGAACGGACCATCGGCAACATGGGTACGCAAAGCTTACTCCAACATCTCATCTTCGTAAACTTCCTTGTCATTCTACTCGACTTCAGTATCCTAGGCCTCGAATTCGCCGATCTCTTCGAAATCCAGACGTCGTGGAAGCCCCTTGTCTACAGCGTCAAGCTCAAGCTCGAATTCAGCATACTCAACCGCCTCGTAAAGCTGACCAGGAACGCGAGAAGTCACAATGCCAGCTACTACAGCCACGGAGACCGGACCGGAGGTGTTGCGCTAGGAACGTACAAGGGCAAAGGTCTTCAGAGGTCTACGGTACAGGGCGAACCAGACCAATGGCAGGTCCACGTCACTGGAGGCAAGTCACACATTGACGCGCTCCCATCAACAGTCGTCAAGACAACTGAATTCACGGTTCAAAGCCACAGTCGCCATGCCAGCAAGACGAGCCTGGCAGAAAGTGGTGAGGAGATATTGAATCATTCACCTCGCGACCCCGAGGGGCAAAGTGAGGCGTCAGAATTGTCAGATCACCGGTATGGGAGGTTTGACAGTCACCACCATAACGAACAACGACATGAGCCAGCATGGCAATGATGTTAGGATTTCCTTGTATTAATATTTTCTTGTAACGAACCCATACCACATGTCTCATTTGTTTCTATCAATATTCAACCCTATTAGGACTATTATCCCATCACCTTGTCCAACTCACCGTGCACTGCATGAAAGTTTGCTGAGCTGCCGAAAGGTGCGCACTCAGTATCATGATACCCTCGCATCAGCGACCCCAACTTTCCGCTCCCCAAATCCTCCACAACAATCACCCAACTCCCCCTTTCTCACCCGCACGCCTCCTGACCAACTCATCAAAACATGTCTTGTCGGTGCCATGTTCCCGGCTGAGGTTGACTGCGCCCCTTTGGCCACCGCTAGAGGCTTGGAAACAAGACATGTGCCGAGTAGACAGCTTTAAAAAAAGATGCTAGCGTAACATGATCCATGGGCGAGCGGCGCACACGGGCGAGCGGCGCACCCCACCAACTTTTGCAACTTTAAAGCGATGCATCTCAACAACGCGATAATATTATTGCTAGATATTGATACAGTAGATTACTCTATATTAATAGTATCAGTCTTGCATGTGCGCGAGTTGTGCCCAGTCTCCTTGCACCTAGTGCAGCGCCTTTGAGCCCGCTGGCTGAGGCCTGATCGCGCTCCTCCTTGACGCTCTTCATGAGCAATCTGCTGGTCAGCCTCATTTTGAGCCAGTATATCCTCTCCAGCTCCCTTTGTGAGTACTCCATGCTTCTGTATACGCCTTTTAGAGCGCCGCCTACGCTCTGAGGCTGCGCTATTGGCCTTCTCAAGACTAGAGATCCGATCGCGCATCAGCTCAGCAGAGAGCATCATCACCTCGGCGCCCTTCTTTAGCTGGTCAATCGCCATAATAATTGAAGCTGGTGATGAGCTCTTGTGCTGGCGCACGCGCTCACGTATTAGGCTTGACTGAGCCTCAAGCTCACGCGCGTTGCTCGGCGTTTGAGCTACCCAGGGAGCCTCTGGCAGAGCTGCTGGAGGAGTAGGTGTACGCAGTTGTACATCTACCTTTGATAGAACAGCCTCTGGTTGTAGAGGAACAAGGCCTGCGCCGCGGAAGGCTGAGCAGATATTGGCTGGCGTGAACGCTTGATCAAATGCTGCCTTGAACGCTGGCAGAAACTCTAGCTTGGTGATGTGGTTGATGTGGTTGCGCATAAGGCTCTCCACCTCACGGCTGTACGCGCGCTTCAATGGCGAGAAGCAGCCAACATCAAGTGGCTGGAGTAGGTGAGATGAGTG
The DNA here is from genome assembly GCF_003171515.1 of Pyrenophora tritici-repentis. Lineage (NCBI taxonomy): Eukaryota > Fungi > Ascomycota > Dothideomycetes > Pleosporales > Pleosporaceae > Pyrenophora > Pyrenophora tritici-repentis. Next base: position 403,898 of record NC_089390.1, read on the forward strand.
AGGAGGCATACAGAGCGTATGGATATTGTTCTCCTTGCAGAGCTCCTGGAACTCTAGAGATTGGTGGCTCTTATGGCCATCAATAATAAGCAGGCGACGCGCGCCTACACTACGAGCCTGCGTGTGAGCGTTGAAGTGCTTTAGCCACTCAACTCCAAGCTCATTATTCGTCCAGCCATTATCGCTGACTGCGATCGCCCAGTCGCGTGGGATCTCAGCTTCCTTATACCAGGCTGATAGGTGGTACTGGCCAGCGAAGATGAGGAACGGTGGGACTGACCAGCCAGCAGCGCTGATAGCAGCGATCAGCGTTACCCACTCGCGATTGCCTGGCTGAATACTCTTCGGCCTGCCTCTCCTCTCTGCTCCTGTTATAACTAGCTGCGTTGTAATCTTGCCCATCATAAAGCCAGCTTCATCAAAGTTGTAGACGTCCTCATCGCAGATACCTAGCTCAGCCTTTGTCTCTTCTACAAGCTTAAACCACCTCTTTATTAATGTTGCATCCTCACAAAGAGCTCTCTGCCTATCGTACGCTTGGTTGAAACACGTCCGAAGACTGTCTGTACGCTTAACAAAGGTAGATGGCCAGTTGACTCCAACCTGCTCTCCACCACGCGCAGCCAGCAGCTTATCAGCCATATCACGTACAGCTGTGTAGGTAGGCGCAAATCCACGCAGATCTAGCTGAAGTATATAGCTAATAATCACCTCCTCTTCTCTCTGGGTAAGCTTCCTTGAGTTGGGCGGGCAATCGCGTCGGGCAGGTATACCAGCGCGTCGGCGGCGGAGCGTTGTTTCGGCTACGTTGTAGACTACTGCAGCAGTACGGGTACCTTGGATCTGGTGCGCATTAATAGATGAGATAGCAAGCTGAATATCTGCTTCATTTGATAGTAATTGAGTAGCGCTGCGTTGAGCCATTGTAGATTAAGATCAGTAAGGTGAGTAAAGTTGGTGGGGTGCGCCGCTCGCCCGTGTGCGCCGCTCGCCCATGGATCATGTTACCATGTTTCACACCTGCCTTCCTCATGAAGTGTCCTCTTGTGCAGATCATCGCGCTTGAGAAAGGCGCGAGCGGGTTGTCCCCTGAAACAAAGATACGTCGGAAAATCATGGCCATGGGCGAGCGATGCGGTGTACTAGCTTCGCTGTTGTTAGAGGGAAGATCCCGCGCGTGGTAGCGGGGATTTGTTATAGTATAGATTGCCATATAGTTACCCGTGGCATTTTAACCCGTTGAGTATTGCGCGTATGCTTGTTTCATTGGGTACCGGGTTACGTCAGTCATTTTGTTTTGGGAAATTTTAGTTTGTTGCAAAAAGACATTGTAATTTTAACTATTCATGAAAGGGACTCGCCATTGAGGCTGGGATAAATACCCTACCTTCTTGGCGACGCTAGAAAGAGTGCGCTAAACGATAAAATACAACTCGGACATCGCGAAATCAAAAGTGTCAAGCGAGAAACAGTGCGCTAAACAGTCAACTACTACTCGGACGTCGCGATATCAAAGTGTCAAGCGTCAGTGACGGAATCACAGCGCTCCTAGACAATGTAAAGAAACTCGTCGTCGTCATCAGGCAAAGGACGGGGCGACATTAGCGCCAATTCACACTCGGGGATTGTCTCGATGAGATGGCCGTGAGGAATCTCGGAGAGGCTGGCATCTGAGTCAACATTGACAAGTGCGCCCTGGATGGATGCAAGGTCAGTGTACTCACCAGAATCCTGAAACACGTTGGCGATGGCCGAGAAGAAACCCCGGGAAGCTGGGGCTGTCGGCTGAACCTCAGTCACCACCTCCATGTCGGATGTGGCACCCACGTTCGGATCAACAAGGTCAGACGTGCGAACAAGGAGAAGATCGGAATCAAAGGGCTCCGGGATGTTAACACCCTCCTCATCGACCGCCTTGGCGTAGTCCCTAGGAATGACAAACTTGTCAGCACCGCGCTTCACCCAGTCAGCAAACTCCTCGACAGCAACGTCGGGCCTACCGCGATATTGGCCACAGTACTTGGTGAGCTCAGCTGTGGTGATGCGGGACTTGGAAGGAAACTGGGCTTGGAAAGCCTGGGCGAAACGATCGATGGCTTCGGAGGTGTAGCGCTTGCAAACATCGTTGCCAAACAGACGCTTGAAGGTTAGAATGCAGCTGTCCTTGCTGGCGTAGGATATCTCGAACTTGCGTTCCACACGACCGGCACGGTAGAGAGCTGGATCAAGCTTCTCAGGATGGTTGGTGGTCATGATGACCAGGCGACCCTCGGAAGCATTGACACCGTCAAGTACGTTGAGAAGTCCGCTCAGCGTCACTGACTTGTTTCCCGACTCAACTTTGTCGCCTGAGGGCTTGCGCGGTTTCTCGGAAAACGCGCGAAAAGGTTGATCCTCATCATCCTCGTTATTCGAGTATATCTAGCGAGGAGTAGTCTTCAAGTCGTTGACCTGCTTGAGAATTTGTTGGTTCATAACCTGCTGCTTCTCCATGAAAGCTGCCAAAACACCATCGAGTGAACCCGCCTGTGACTGTTGAGCGCCAACGCCGTCCACAGACGATGCCGGAACAGTGCTGGATGCAGGTTGCGCACCACGGTTGCCAATGTCAGCGCCGACACAATCGATATCCTCAATAGCAACAACGCTACGAGGAGGGACCCGATCGAAACACTGCTTCAGATCTTCGTCATCCATCCCCTGAAGGTTGATCACACACAGGAAAACGTTCATGTGCGAAGCGATAGCAGTAATCAGGCTTGACTTACCGGTACCGGGTGGGCCATGTAGAAGGTAACCGTGTCGCCACGGGCGTCCAGTGTGCTCGTACCAAATCTGCGACTCCTTGTGGAAAAAAAGCTCAACGTCCTTCAAGATATCTTGCATCATCTGTGGATCAAGATCGACCGTAGACATAGGACGCTTCTTGCGCTGCACAAGCCTATTGTCAGCAATCTCCTTTCCAGGATTAGGTATGATCTCCATCACATGCAGATTGCCGGTTTGTGTGACACGTGTCTTAGCATGCTCGATTAACGCCTGAATGGGGTCGCTGCTATGACCAAAGCAGCCAACAACCAGCTTGGATGTAGGATCTAGAGTGGTAGCAATCGCAATCTCGTCAGCTTCACCAGACTTACCTTGAAGTTCAAGAGTGAAGTAGGTACCGTTGTGCCAGAAGGCCCCAGAAGAATTGCCAGAAATTGGCACAAGCTCGCCAGAAACCTTGCGGAGATGGTGTTCTCCGGACAATCGAAGCTTCAAGGACTGGAATTCCTCAGACTTCTCGCGAGCAATCTGGAAGAGTTCCTTGATGAGAGGAGAGTCATAGGCGCTAATGGCGATGGAGCTGGTCACTTGCGACTTGACCTGAGTCAAGGCGACGGAAAGCATGGCTGGGATCTTGACACGTGCAGCATTGAGAGCTGCACAGCCCATCATGACCATGTGGATGTCACCCCCAGTGCGATCCTTGATTGCCTTGCGAGCCAGCTCGTAAAACTCGGATTCCATGTAACGCATGAGCCAGCTGTCCTGGCCACCGTTCATGATCCCAAACACCCAGGACTGGAATGTCGCGGGAGGTGTAACCGTCACCTGCTTCTTGTGTGGCTCTTGCTCCGTCGCTGTGGCCTTGGGCTGCAAAAGCTTGCGCATATTCATCTTGCGAATCATTTCTCGTTGATGTTCCACCTCGTCAAAGTCGGAACCAAAGGGGTTAGACATTGTGAAAATGGGAACGGAGTTGAAAACTAGCGGTTGATGCGAAGTGTGCTGAGTGTACTTTTGCTCTTCACCGGGAAGAAGAAAGGTACTGTGTAAGGAAAGTGGTGATGTGGTAGATGATTTGCTCATTGGTGATGAAATAGAAGCCTTTTTATCTAGAGTCTGATCTCAGCGTTGTGGGATCACTACTTCACAATAGGTTGGTGTGTTCTGACAATGCTACTTCTCCCTGAAAACAGTGTTCGTATGGTTCTATCCTGCGAACATCATAGGACACAGTCTAAGAGGAGTCGTGCTCACAACGCGAATCATCGCCATTGTGTACCTGGGATCATGAGCTCGTACATTCTGACATTGTGCAAAATGTGCCGTTGATACCTAAAGTGCCCTGAGTTGAGTCTCACACCCAACTTCAATGCCAGACCGGCAGAGTGGAGAAAGTACTACATGACATGATGATGTAAAATTGAGCTCCTGCGTCATACAAGTACGAGACGGACTTAATTTCGCAGCAGCGACGGAGATGAGCACCTCATGGCTTACGATGTCAAACGTGCTGACCGCGTTGTTCGATATCGGAAAATTTATGATGGTAGTTCATCTATCCGGATCTTCGGAAATTCGACGTGGTTGTCTAGATGGGTGGTTCAAGAAGAAGGGTGGAGATGACGAAAGCCACCGATCGACTGAGTAAGAAACGCACGGACTCTCGCCCGCCCGGCTGAACCTTGACCGAACCGTTCGCTCCAGACACGACGCGTCTCGAGTTATCGATTTCGAGGCTATACTCAACGCCCATAAGGCTCATACATCCAATCCTGCATGAGTAGCCTGTCCTTGCCTGGATCAGGTCTCATGCACAAGGCTTTTGGCCACGCGATGGAGTTTCCCGGCTATCGCAAACCGCATCCCGCATCATGCGCACCTATCGTGGCTCCTTTGATTTCCTGCTAACTACCTTCTACTACTCCAGCAACCCCTCTCTCTGCATTTGTTCTTGTTTCCTTCTGTTGTTACTGCTGGTCAGCATGCAAAGCGCCCTCGAACAATGATTTCATTTTCCATTTTTACTGCATTTCCATTGTTCGTGTCATGTCTAATACAGTCTATCGTGGAGGCGCAGATGCTGGGAACCTGGTCCTCGACACATGGAGCGCTTCAGCAGCGCCAAAATAACAAGCCAGATACCAGCGCTTTCAACATCGTTAATGGGCGCATCTTCACACCAGGGCTAGGGATAATCTTAGCAGTAGGTCAACCGTCGCGCAATCTCAGCCCCAAACTGACAAGAATACAAGCCCCAGCCCTTTACACCTGAAGGTGGTGACTTCTTACACATAGCGCTTGACGTCTCCGGAGACGGCAAACTTCCTGTTCCCCCGCGCAACACCGCCGACCCGCTCACCCAAGTCTACAACTTTACGCTTTTCCTCACGTCTACAATCATGCAGAAGAACTTCACGATATCGAATGTAACGACATCTACGCCGCCATTCGCGAATATAATGAACCAGGAAAGCGGCCAGACGGTCAAGCACATCAACTTTGAGTGGCCAGACTGTCTGGTTGGCAACAACAACGACGAAGATGGCGCAACAGCGAGAGGAGACTACAACATCAGTATCCACCAGAACTACCGCCTGAACGGTGTGGACAGATATACAATTTTCAACCTACCCATCTCAGTCACGAACAGCATCTCGCAATTCCCCGGTGCAGGCCAGCTGACAACGAAACCCGCACCCGGCCCACTGAGCGCAAACGGAGGGCGCATGTCATGTAATTTGCTGCAAAATCCCATGGTGGATTTTAACACGCAAGTCAACAGTGTGAATAATCCACCAGGACAGCCGATGCAGGATATCAAGTTGGAGACAAGCCCGAGGAAGGATGGTGGTCAAGTTGGTGAGAATGGCGCGGGTGGCGGCAACGGCAATATCATTGGTAATAGCAATGGCGACGGCAATAGCAATGGCAATGGACAAGGAGAAATCGCGCCTGGGCAGGGCGGAAATGGTAATGGAGCAGTATTAGGAGCAGCCGTGAGAATGTCGAGCGAGTCTTTTTCCATGGTCATGATTGGAATGCTAGGAGCAGTTGTTGTGCTGTGCACATCGGTAAGCTGGTAATTACCACAGGTATGCAGGCATATGTACGCCTGCCTTTTAATAATGATAACACGAAGTTGATGGTTTCTGAATTTATATGATACATCTCCATCACCCATCCTGTATCGCGCCGAACTCATCAGTTTTTGAACGGCAGCTAAACCAGCATTGCTTTGTCCGACACGTGCACCATGTCGCGCTGATCGTTAGGTACGATCGATATAGTAGGGAAACGATATCGTCGGGAAGCAATTGGGATGGCTGGTAGGACCTAGTGGTTTCGGTCTATGGATGTGAAACCATATGAGGGATGCGAAGGCTAGGGTGAAAGGGCAATTAGCTGGTGCGACACAACAACATGCCCGCACGCACACGGTTATAATGACATCAACATCATCACCGGCAATACCTATCCCTATGCCAATTGGAAGAACCAAAGCTACGCCACTAGCCTCCTACAATCACTGCACAACCTAGCGTGTAGAAAGATAATTGGAGTGTTCAGAACGTCACCATCTCTACCAACAAGCATTGAATCCGGACTTACGTCACCTGCAATTAGACTCAACACCAACAACCGAAAGTATGCGTCTAGAGCACACTAGCTATCCAGCAACCACCCAATCCAGAAAGCAATTACAAGGATCACAAATACAGACAAAGCTAGCTACAAAAAGCCAAACCAGCATAGACAACTATATACTATTGTTAAGTCAATCCCAGAGAGAGACAACAACAGCGTAGAAAAGATAATCCTATATAGGTTTAGACCGTGGGAAAGTCTTAACTACAAGGTTACTGTATTAAAAAAGAGCAAAGAGGAAGAGGCAATTGCACACGCGGATTATATCCTATTAAGGAGCGGAGATAACTTCACCGCAATCTACTCAGATGCCTCACAACACGACAAGGGAATAGGGATCGGCGTAGGTGTAGTAGCGTACAGCTCCACCCACGAAGAAACATTTTCTTAAAAGACAAACATTAGATGCTCCTAACTAGTCTACAACGGTGAACTAGAGGGGATAGCACAGGCATTTAAACACGCGGCTATAGTGGCACAAGAAGGCTAAGAGATCTACGTATACGCAGACAACTAAGCAGCAATCTATAGGCTTAACAACCTATCGGACAACCTAGGACAACAGTGGCTACTAAGATGCATTAGAGCTGCAAAGAGAATAACAACAAAGAAAGTATCTATCCACCTGCAGTGGGCCCCAGGACACAACGACGTCAAGGGCAATAAAAAAGCCGACACGCTAGCAAAGGAAGCAGCTAAAGAGAGACCAACAACATCGACTATAGCGAGCCTAGCCTACCTAGGCATAGAAATCAACAAAATACAAAAAACAGAACAACTAATAGAGTACAAGAGGTATACCAACAGGCCTACTAAAAACAGAAGCTCCTACTTAAGGATCTTTAAGCTCAACACACATACAACAATCAAAGTCCCGAAGGGAACACTAAGAGAAATCTTGAGCGCGTTCTACTCACTCAAGCTAGGACATAGATACTTCAACTCCTACCTTAAGAGATTCAACAAGAGAGACTACAATCTATATATATGCTACAAACCACAAACACTACAGTATCTACTTCTAGATTGCAAACAGTACAAAACACATCGAAATACACTCAAAGAAGCAATACCACACAGACCCATCACTCTCCCACTTCTCCTCTAAACAAAGACAGGCATCAAAGCTACTCTAGCCTTTATTGCAAGTACTGGGATTGGCACGAGAAAATGGCACCTTAGGCAAACCACCGAACAGACAGACACTGTATAAAACTACAAAAACAATATTTCCTTATCTAAAAGAGCCCGCTGCTACATCTCTTTCTATTCACCACACTGCTCTTTAGCACCCGCGCCAATGGAAGACTAGCTCTGAAATTGGAGTACGCAAAACACCACCCAAATTGTACAAGACCCATAGAAACTCCACAATGACCATCATACATAGAACGGCTTAGCCAAAGTCCTACATAGTCACCGACTGATACAGGACTCTAATGGAAATATAATAATAATAATAATATCCCTATGCCAACAGCACTGAACGAACACCATAGAGATTCGCGCAATCTGTCTTCCTCACCTCGCTCATCGCCATCAACATCACACAATCCACAAACAAAGCGCACACGTAAGCATGGGTAAAAGCCTCATACGAAGCCGGTCAACGTTGTCTCATTTACGCGAGGCGTTCATCTGATCATAGCGAAAGCCATCGCATCCGCCCTTTTCAGAAATCCCGCTCTCATTCAGACATTCAAGCCGTCAGTCGTCCGAAAACCACCCCTAACCCTATACGCCCCGTGATAACAATGACAATAATGATAACGATAATGATGATATAGCCTGGGCGTTTGTTACAACAACCCTACGATAACCCAGAAAATAAAAGAAGCGAAATATGCGTTTTTCGTAGCAGATCGTTATCCAGATCTTGAGAACACCGGCCCAAAGGAAATGCAATGCGTTGAAGGATCTCTCTCTCCCAGAGACTTTGTAGTGCGAACGTGAACGTCAGGTCATTATTACGTTCGTAAACATCTCCCAAAAAATATATCGTACAGCCGAGTCGAAGGTTATTGTCGGGCAGTTTTAGACGCTAAAATCCAAGAAGTCGCAGGATGTGGTGTCTATTGAAGTAAAGTCATTCATGGCCTTCATCTCAAGATCGAATTGTGAGTACGAGTTTTCAGGCATTGTCTCGAACAGTTCGTCGAGAGAATCCTTGGAGTCGATGGGCGAGGTGGGTGGTGTTGTGAACTGATTTGACTGAACCGATGACCGCGATGGCGATGTTGTTGCCTTGGCTGGACTAGAAGACTGGACGGGCGCACTTGACTCGTGGACAGAACTGCGGGAAGAGCCCGCAGATTGTGGTCGCACGTCGGCGGGGGACATTGGGGGTGTTTGGGAGTGTTGGGAGAGCTGTTGAAGGATGTTCATGGATGCAGCGTCGCTTGTGTAGGCAGTGGAGTGGAAGCTCGAACGTGCAAGACCGGCATCCTCTGCAAAGGGGCTTGATGATGTCTCAAAACTGCGGGAGATGTTAGTCAATGTAAACATAGAGAGATGATGACGATGTACTAACCTGAAAGGATCTGATGATGTGTTTATGGAGTCGTTGTAGTTTTGCGAGTCGGAAAGCAACTGCGACCTTTCCGATTGAGCTGGCTCATATCCCTCTACTGGTGAGGAGGAACGAGAGTCTGAGAAGGAGGAGCCAGATGATGAAGGTGCGGATACGAGTGCTCGTCGCGTCCTGTTGGCCTTTTCGACTCGCTCCTCAAGGTCCGGGCGACTGCTCTTCTTCGGGCGGCCACGCTTGGCCTGTCGTCGGACCGCATCGGGGAATCCACCAACACACATGCCGCGCTGGCGATGGCGTGTGAGTGCGTCTTGTCGTGCAAAGCCCGCGCCACATGGGCACTTGTATGGCTTGTTGCCGGAGTGGATCTTTGCGTGGCGCTTCAAGTCGTGCTGTCGCACAAAGCACTTGCCGCATCCATTGCACTTGTACTGGCGGTCACCAAGATGTGTTTGGACGTGGGAGCGGATGTTTTCCCGGCGTCCGAAGACCTTGCTACAACCTTGGTAGAGGCAGGTCCACTTGCCAGTGGTAGCATCTTGCTCGCTAATGTATCTTTGAACTTCCTCTGGCGCAATGCCGGTGTACTCATAGCTCGCATCCACCTCAAGATCATTGAAGAGTTGAGGTTGCGAAAAAGAGTCTAGAGAAAGTGGTAGACCATTGATGTGCATGGAGTCTTGTGCGAGAGGCAACATGTTTTGTTGTTGCGAGAACATCATTTCTTGGTGCTCTTCGATGTTCTCCAAGAAGCCTTGGACATTCTCTCTTTGCGGCGAAGATGCTGGTGATGGCGACAAGGCGTCGGATGTGTAGTAGGAGGAGGACTCGTAACCCATGTCAACCTCTGGGTGTTCAAAGTCGAATGTCATGGCCTTTGAGGTGGGCTTAAGGTTAACTTCGTTCAAAGCAGTGAAGCCCGACGACTGGGGGGCCGCAACGAATGACTCATGACTTGGTAGCTGTGCTGCCTTTTGGGGAGTGGCAGTGGGGGTGGGGAGAATGTTAATGAAGACTTGTCCACATGAGCCATACACTGACTGTATGTGCTCGTGGAGTTCTTTCAGTTGCTGTTCAGTAGGAGGTTTAGAGGGGGAACAGGGAGGCTGCTGGGGAGACTGCACACGGTTTATCCTTCGTGGACTCCGTGGTGTGGAGGGAGAGAGCTGTACTGGGGATGCCAAAAAGGTGTCCTGGGGGCCCGGCTGGGGCTGTCTGTGCGGCTGCGCTACTTGCATAGAGTGCTGTGGTATTTGTCCTAGATTGTTAGTATTACTTACCGTACTGTCCTCCTGCTGGAAGGGTGTGTCGAATGGTCCTGGTCGTTGGGTATAATCCGTGGCTTGTTGGCTGGCATGGATGGATTCTAGGTTGAGGCCACGTAAATCCAAGCTCATGCCAGTTCTGTTGTGTCGTCGTTGTTGTATTTTAGCAGGTGATGGGCGTACTGTAGGCGCATCGAAAACAGTGGGTGTTGAGTGTTGTCGTCTGTGCTGAATTCGTTGGCGCTGGATGCCGGTTGGCATATTTGTGGACAGCATATCGTATGCAGGTCGAGTCCGGAGTCGGTTCTCGAGGAGGGGGGAATTCCTATGGGTCCGAAACTGATGAAGCGTTAGTCATGGTGTTTTATCGAGATGGAAGCGGTGAAGGTGTGAAAAATGGAGCTGTCCAGATAGAGCTATCAAGATAAAGCTGTCAACGTACCTCACGCAGGGCAAGCGGCGCTCCGCCGGGCGGCTGGTATCCTTATGGAATCCTCAGTACAGTTGCAGTCTCCCAGTAGCCTATCTCAAGTGAGTAGTAAGTAAGTAGCCGAAGCTTGCACGAGTCTGTAAGTGGGTAAAGTGGTGTTTAGTGTGAGTAACTAGATCAGCAACGGGTAGTTGAGATAGAGAAAACGATGTAGAATGTGAGGGATGAGTAGCAAAATCTGGAGGATAAATGCAGAGGTGGAGATGACGATGTATATTCCCTTATCCGGTCTTGTATCAACACAACCGCGCGACTTGCGTTGCCGAGCAACGAGCCGCATGGCCGTCCGGGCACGCGCCGCTCGGGCTCTGGCCAGCGCTAACATGGCGGCACCCCTCGGATGATGAGCTGATGTGCTGGTCGCCCCGCGCTATTGGTTTGAGCGTTGCGCATGCGACTTGACAGAGCGAGTGATGGATGATGTAGTTTTATTTTGGGTCAGTATGCTGAAGTGGCTGGCTGTTTTCATGCAGCTGTAGTTGCGCATCCGCTCTGCTGTTCAGATTGATTGTACAGAGAGGTGTTGATATTGTTTCGGAAATCATAACAGCCTGCATGTCCATGCCGGGAATTAATCCCGATCATGAGAAATGCAGTAGGAGTCGTGGTTGTTTCGGAGTCTGGTTCCAAGTTTCCAAGTATAACTAAATGGGGACGAGCGCGGCCACAAGATCGGACGACCGCTTTCCCCAAAGGTCAAAGCACACGGAAGATTGGAAGAACAAAATCACCAAGCGAGACATAACTTCCTAAACAACGTCATGAAAGCTTGGACAAGGCAAGGCATGAGGCAGAGCAAGACGTGAAGAAGCCCTTGGTTGCCGAAATGAAGATCCGTGCACTCTCAGCAACTTCAAGATGACGAATCTCTTCGTACCTACACGCATCCCAGCCCCACCGATAAAATTCAAAACATAAGTATGTCCTCAATCGTATAACTAATTCTGTATCACATACAGTCCCATGACGTCCATAACATGTCTTCTCCGATCAAATTTTTGCAATGCAGGAGCACTAGTAAAAGGTATCATTCATGAAGGTCTACCGAGTGACATGCCAGGCAGGATCTATCTACATAAGAGCCTAAACATGGTCCATGCTCAGTCATCATGTGAAAAATGTCCTAACCTGAACGTGATGTCAGCCTTATCTACGTTGAGGAAGATTACAACGCATGAAGTTGATAATATTGAGGTACTGCTGTCGATGAGATATGAGGGAGACTGTGCTACTTACCCAATTCTGATGAACTTCGACTGCACGGAGAACACGGACTTGTTCATGTGTTCTGACAATAGAATTGACGACGTCGCATGCCGCGGTTATAAAGTAGTCACGCGTGACTTCATATATTGGGAGAGTAGAGCTCTATGACGAAGGTCATTTTGAGAAAGGAGAGTGTAGTATATAGATGATGATGAGGTTGTGAGAGTAGAGCTCACAGGGCAACATTTTGTTTTCAGAAGACGATTTATGTGTGAAGTCCCCGATGATGGCAGCGACGCCATCCAAACATCTCTGAAGTCCTTGGTCGGATCTTGAAACGAAAGTCGGGGATCTGTTTATACGACGATGCGGGTTATTTTATATGCGAAGATGCTGTGATATATAGGTACATGTTGGATACAGGACCTATTGGTTCGGTATTATTAATATGGTAGCGACCCTGGCGTTATATAGTTATATTTCATACGTCGGTCTGTAACGAATACTGGGAGTCAAAACTTCTTTAGTGTGGTATATACAGATCTGACTGCAAACCTGAAGGGTTGCTATTAGATGATTGACTGCAAATTCCGAAGTTTGCATTCAGACAACTCACCACGAAGGAATTGCTTATGCGGGTTATTGTCTGATTGATCTTCCATGGCCGGGGAGCGATCCATGATTGAGCAATTACGTGCTCAGATAAGTGATGCGTCGGTTCTCAAGGGCTCTAACCAAGTTGGAAAGTATTTATAGTAGCTCAAGTACTTGAGGACGGTATCAATCGTGCCCGAAAATTTCGCGATACTTGATTAGTAATCAGCTCGGGGCCTGGTTGGGGCCTAGAGTCCTCAGGAGAGATATCTGTGTAGGTATTGGAATTCGATATCAAACTGAAGAGGAGAAGGCGGCGGGGATGGTGGGCTGCCGCACATAACCCATGCAAACCGCACTAACCCGGCAACTTCTTTCATGATGCATTGCTGCATTGAATAAGAGATGAGCAGTTGTTGGAAAAGAAGTCACAAATTGGCGTAGAGTGAAAGGTCTACAGGCACAAGGCAAGGTGCGGGCGGTGACGTCTAACATTAGTTTCGCCTAGGGTCCTCGACCCCACAACGAAGGTCCCTGAGCAGGTAGCAACGAGATTTGCCCGCCATAACAACACGTTGCTTTACAACAATCAACTTTTTGGCAATTGGCACACGATTCCGACATCAATTGCGTTCTTCATCCTCTAGTCTTGGTACCGATCACGATTTTGGCATTTCCTATTGGTAAATAATTGCCCTACGTGTTGTTTGCGCACTCTCTGGACACGGTAACAGTGGCTAACTGCATTCCGCGCTGCAGCTACTCGACACCCATCATGAGCAGCAACCTCTTCGAAGCAAAGGTCAAGAGCGTGATTTCGGGCGATACTGTCGTTCTCCATAACATCAAGGACCCAAAAGCCGAACGCATACTCAGCCTAGCTTTCGTAAGTGCGCCACGGCTACGACGGGAGGGCGATGAGCCGTTTGCCTTTGAATCACGCGACTATCTCCGCCGCCTTCTCGTAGGCAAAGTCGTACGCTTTCAGGTTCTCTACAAGATTGCCACCGGAGCAAATCGCGAATATGGCCTCATCGTTACGCCGAACAAGGAAATTCTGCCGCAACAAGCCGTCGCCGAGGGCTGGGTGAAGCTGCGAGATGATGCTGGCCGCAAGGAGGACTCGGACGAAGCTGCGAATCTGCTTGAGAAGCTCCGGGTGGATGAGGCTCGCGCCAGGGCAGATTCCAAGGGTGTTTGGGCTGAGACAGGCGGCAGGATCGCCTCATCCTCCGAGCTGAGCGACCCGCGGAAGTTTGTCGAGCAGCACAAGGACCAGGATATCGACTCGATTGTCGAAAAGGTGCTATCTGGTGACCGTCTCATCGTACGCCTTATGCTCTCATCCACCGAGCATGTACAAACCATGGTTCTCCTGGCTGGCGTCCGCGCACCAGCGACGCAGCGAACGAATCCTTCGGATGGAAAGGTACAACCGGCTGAGCCATTCGGCGATGAGGCACAACAGTTCGTCGAGACAAGGCTGCTACAGCGTGGTGTCATTACCAACGTACTCGGCACCACACCCAACGGACAGCTCGTGGCAGACGTTAAGCACCCCACACAGGGCAGCATAACCCCGTTCCTGCTCAAGAACGGCCTAGCAAAGTGCACCGACCACCACACCACTCTCCTCGGCCAGCGCATGGGTATACTCAGGGGCGCCGAGAAGCAGGCAAAGGATGCGCGGTTGGGCGTGTACAAAGAACACGTTGCGCCAAAGATCAGCAGGGCTGGCGAGCAAGAAGCCATTGTTAGCCGCATCCAGAGCGCTGATACCCTCTTTCTGCGAAACAAGGCAGGCACAGAGAAGCGCATCAACCTTAGCAGTGTCCGTCAACCAAAGCCCACCGACCCGAAACAATCGCCATGGGTGGCAGAAGCAAAGGAGTTCTTGCGCAAGAAGCTGATCGGCAAGCACGTCAAGTTCCACGTCGACGGAAAGCGACCAGGAACCGAGGGCTACGACGAGCGGGAAATGTGCACCGTCACTTTCCAGAACAAGAACGTTGGCCTGATGCTTGTAGAGAACGGTATGGCTTCAGTCATCCGCCACCGACAGGATGACACGGACCGCAGCCCCATTTACGATGACCTCCTACTCGCCGAGCAGACTGCGCAAGACGAGAAGAAGGGCCTCTGGTCGGATAAGGGACCCTCTGTCAAGCAGTACGTTGACTACTCAGAGTCGCTCGAGAAGGCCAAGCGTCAACTCACCCTGCTTTCACGGCAACGCAAGGTGCCCGGTATCGTCGACTTTGTCAAGTCTGGATCCCGTTTCACCGTTTTGATCCCTCGCGAGAACGCCAAGATCACACTCGTCCTCTCCGGTATCCGCGCACCACGATCAGCGAGAAATGAGACCGACAAGGGCGAACCCTTCGGCAAGGAGGCTCACGAGTTTGCGAACCGACGGTGCCAGCAGCGTGATGTTGAGATTGATGTCGAGGACTGCGACAAGGTCGGCGGCTTCATCGGTACTCTCTATATCAACCGCGAGAACTTTGCCAAGACTCTGGTTGAGGAGGGTCTTGCTACTGTGCATGCCTACTCAGCAGAGAAGTCTGGCAACGCAAACGAGCTTTTCGCAGCGGAGCAAAAGGCCAAGGACGCGCGCAAGAACCTATGGGAGAACTACGATCCCTCTCAAGAAGAGGAAGGCGAGGATGTGCCAGCTGTCGAGGCTACCAACGGCGACACTGCACCCTCAAAAAAGGCCGACTACCGCGATGTCATGATCACACACGTCGAAGACGATGGCAGGCTCCGGTTGCAGCAGATCGGCAGTGGTACATCAGCGCTTACATCGCTCATGAATGCGTTTGGAAAGTTCCATCTCAACCCCGCCAACAGCTCCAGCCTGCCCGATGCTCCCAAGGCTGGTGATTTCGTAGCAGCCAAGTTCACTGCCGATGACCAGTGGTACCGTGCGCGCATCCGACGCAACGACCGTGAGAACAAGAAGGCCGAGGTTGTCTACATTGACTATGGTAACTCCGAGACGATTCCATGGTCGCGTCTCCGCCCACTTTCACAGCCCGAATTCCTGCCATCGAAGCTGAAGCCTCAGGCTATTGAGGCCCAGCTGGCGTACATTCAGCTCCCTGGCAACTCTGAGTATCTCGCAGATGCCGTCTCTTTCATCGCCCAAGAAACTGCCGACCGCGAGCTGGTAGCCAGGGTCGAAGCAACCGAGAAGGACGGTTTGCTGTGGGTCACCCTCTACAACCCCGACCAGAGCAAGGACGGCACAGAGAGCATCAACGCCGACATCCTAAGCGAAGGTCTCGCCATGGTGCCCAAGAAGCTGCGGCCATTCGAGCGCAGCGGTGGTGCCATCCTCGCTGCTATGAAGAAGAAGCAGGATGTGGCCAAGGAGGAGCGTCGCGGCCAGTGGGAGTATGGTGATCTGACTGAGGATGACTAGACAGCGACCTAACCTGTTTCCACGACCTGTTAACATGATATCTACTGCGGCAGAGAAAAAGTTTGCCTTATTAGGGCCTATTGCGGCATGATATGATGATGATAGCAAAAGAATAACAAGACAAATTCTGACTCCATAAACGTGCTTCTTTCATGCAAAGTGAAAATGGAATACTGAGTTGAGTGGGCGCCTCGTGGGCCCCCAACACCATACGCGTGATGCATCCCAAGGCTGCCTACGGATTTTGGCGCGACTGCGGGAGAACCGAAGGCGGCTGAGATGAAGGCGCGGGCGGAGATGGAAGACGCGTGATTGGCCAGATGTCCCCACCATGTACGGCTGAGGGCAGTGCACATGTGCTGTAGGC
Source organism: Pyrenophora tritici-repentis (assembly GCF_003171515.1). Taxonomy (NCBI): domain Eukaryota; kingdom Fungi; phylum Ascomycota; class Dothideomycetes; order Pleosporales; family Pleosporaceae; genus Pyrenophora; species Pyrenophora tritici-repentis. Next base: position 420,191 of record NC_089390.1, read on the forward strand.
AACCACAATATGCCCCCCAGTGAGACAGAACACGGTCTTTACGCCATGACGACCATTTCCAAGGCAGTCGCATTGCAAATCTTGTCCATGCATTCATCCCCCAACAGTTAATAGACCTCATCCTCCCCATAGCGCGTCGCTGTAGCCGTTGCGACAAGCTCAAGTCCCGTCACGAATATGGAGACGATTAGTAGATTACCCCGACGTTTGACCCAACTCTACTCCGACACCAAAACCACCTGCGATGCAGTTGTGGAGCAAGATGCAAAAGACACACCAGAGTCGCATGCGCTGCATCGCAAGTTCAGAATACAAAAAGACAGACTCATAACATGGGGCGTCGATTGGAGCGACAGCTCAAAGGGCCGTCCGGGCGACATCGACGAGAGTATAGAAGAGGCAGGCATGACGGAAACGGTCACAAGCGTGCTGCGAACGATCCAGGAGATACTCGATGAAGCAGAGAAGATGCACCCGGCTGCACCTGCTGCTGGCAGAGGAAAGACATTGTCTGGAGAAAAGAGCCGGCCTGACCCTCCCTCGTGGGCGGCCGCCGACAAGTCACGTTATGAGGACCTCATCAAGGATCTTACAACCTCCATCGATATTCTCTACGATCTCTCACGAAACCGAAGACGCCAAAGAGGTACTGAGCGTGGTCTAAGCCCAGGAAAGGCTACACTCTATCCTCCTACATCCACCCCAGTGTTTCTATCTACAGAGTACAACGCTTCCGACCTGACGCTCGTCAACCCCGCCACTTTCCCACTCAACGCACATGCACCGCCGTCTCATCTTCCTCCAAAGCTAGATCCTTCCGATCTGTCTCTCCATCCTGAGGAACCTCCGCCTTACGAGAGCGTTGGTACCACTTCAGTGCGAGTTATCGGTCATTTACGGTCCCGAAACAGCTCAACGAACCCCTGGAAACCCAACGCTGGAAACCTAGGGACTGCTGTTCTGGTAGATTATGCAAGCTATGACCCCACATATCGCCTCACTGAAGTCTCTCCACCAACAGAGCGCCTTGAAGAGCTTTTGTCGATACTGACAAAGTTAGCCAACAACCACTCTTTCCACGGCACACTCAAGTGTCTTGGCTACTTTGAGGACCCCATACAACCACGCTTTGGTCTGGTATTCGAATTACCAACCTCTGTCTACTCCGGACCTGCTGATTCACACAAATCAATAGACGAGTTGAAGCCAGTCTCTCTTCTCAGTGTACTTCAGACAGGTTCAAGGGATTTGCACAACCCCAACAGTGCCATACCACCACTGGAGGATCGTTTCCGTCTGGCTTTCACACTTGCTCTGACCTTTAGCAAGATTCATGGCGACGGCTTTGTCCACCAAGACGTCAACAGCGATAACATAATGTTGTTCCGGAAGAGCAAGCAGCAATCTGCCAATAGTAGAGCATTGCAGTACTCTTTGCGATCGCCTGTTATATGCTCTTTCGACCTCTTCACCGACTTTGACATCGAGAAAGCTAATGCAACCTCGATACCCAACATTTACCGTCATCCAGCGGACCCCAAGGTCACTGGGATCAAGGGCCGAAGCTACGATGCCAACTTCGACCTGTATGGTCTCGGGCTAATTCTACTCGAAAATGGCTTGTGGATGCCACTTCGAGACCTGTGGAAGCAGAAATACAGGCTGGCTGATTTCAAGCAGCGGATAGAAGAAGTTTATATCCGCAGGCTCGCCTCCAAGTGTGGCACAGCATACATGCAAGTGGTACGCGATTGCTTTTGGGCAGCCGATTCCAAGGACAACAGCAGAGCACATGTTGCGCAGGTGTACACACGCATTCTGACCAGGTTGCAACGCTGCTGTATGCTCGATGAATCTGAGCCTGGCTTCGACTTGAGTGAGCTACGACCCGGTGTTACGCCGATTCAACAAGCACTTCCACCAAAGCGTAAGAGCCTCAGTCAGCCCCAGATTGCAACAGAAATTCATTCAAGCCCTTCATACAAGAATGCAAAGCGATGGGCACTTGAGAAGGGATCACAGGCACTGGAAAGAACAAAGTCTCTGTCAAAGAAGTCACCAGATCTGTCATTGACAAGGAACCCGTCACGAGGCTCACAACATTCTATTTGTAAAAGTATTTCTGAAAGTCTGCGCATAATGAGTCCCAAGCCGGACGCGCCTGAGATGGAATGGGAACAAAGAAATCCACTCGAGGAATCAGGCACCCTCATTGCAACCCCGCCAAATTCACAAGACCGCAGTGATACGTCATCGCTATATAGAGAGCGTGTCGTAACTGCCGCATCAATTATCCAACGCGCATGGCGACAGTCACGCAATACACCAAAACAACATGCGACCCTTGAAGACTACAAGGAAAAGGCCTGTATCATCCAAAAAGCTTGGCGACAAACGAAGCAGAAGCCAACAAACAACACTGTATCGGCGCTAGTCACTAATGGGATGCGCCATTGGCCGGAGGCTACTCTTGGATACCCAACACCCGAACCTGAAATTCAGAGCAGAACAGTGGACTCGAGTGAGAGCATGATCACTTCCTCAACTCAGATTGAAACAGACATGGGGCCCATTGCGCGTCCAAAGCTCCGTCTCTTCACTGTCAAATTCACACCAGATATAGTGGATGAATGGCATTCGACCATGCTACCCCGCCTCGAGCGTCTTATTGAGCGTGCACTGAAGGATTCCGAAGAAACAATCAGCATCGACCTTGTAGCTACCGGAGAGGTATTGGAGAAAGCCAAGCCAACAGTCTTCGTCACATGTAGCAGTGTCGCAAAGGTCAAAGCTATCCTTGGCCGCCGCTTCCACTACAACGAAAACGTCTATGACCTCAAAGTTCGACGAGGAAAGATCAGGCGGTCAAAAATGAGTCGCTCTTCGCGTCGCACTCGGTACGTTTAACGCAACTTGTTAAGGCATGTGTTTGGGCGATCCATAGTACGGTGGCGACTATATAGGATGCGCCTAAAAGTCCGTGTTTGTAATTGATGCCTAGCCAAGACGTCTTTTGCTGTGTGAAGTTGGAGTGAATGGTTGCTAATCCATGCAGGCCTCCCCATCGATCCATGATGAATACCGACTCTTATAACGCCGATATGGCTGTCATGAACCCGTACCATCAGCAGCGGCCGCTTTGTGGGGCGTCGATAGGCGCTTTCAATGGTCAGCACCTTCCGCCTGTGTCGTACGGTGGAGTGATCCTCGTCGACGATGAGCCATTGGGTATGAGTGTCCATCACCTGCTCGATGCGCCATCCGACGATGAGAGCGACGCCGGAGATGATGACATTGACGATCTTTACCCAAGCGACACGATGCTGTCCAGTGCAGCAAACAACCCATGGCTAATGGGTATGGGTGCACAACCAGGTCTTCACTTGGAGTCTGATGAGCCTGCCATGATGTGGGATCTCGAACTATCTGAAGACGAGGAAGACTTTGGCAGTGACTGCGAAGACGCCGAAGATTACTACGATAGCGAAGAATCCGACGACGACTCTTCTCAGGGTATGTACATGTCATTGAATCCATGTGCAAAACTCCAGCTAACACAACCCAGAAATGGCCTCTTCAACCATCTCCCACGCCACCACCGGCGACATCGACGGCATCCTCCCCGGCCACGGCTCCTCAATCAAAATAACCCAACCCGCCATCGACGACGTAGACCCAGACTTTTTCCCCGAAGAAGAAGACCGCGACGACGACCACCTCTCTTCTCACACCCTCGGCCACGTGTACGCCTCGTCGGGCATCCGCCGCTGGAACCGTGGCGGCATCCTCCACGAAATCGACTGGGCCCTCTTAAAACTAGACAAAGACCGCCTCCAACCTTACAACATCTGCCAAGGCGGGCGCCGCTTCTGTCCCCCATCAACAGGCCCCATGCCCCCCTCCCAGCGCGCAATCGCCGCTAAACTAGCTTCCCCAGTGAACCGCCGCAAGTACACGGCCGACGAAGACGAGTATCCCAATGGTGTAGCCCCAGCCTCTGAACTCGGCGGCATGAACGTCCATTGTTTCGGCCGCACAACGGGGTTGCAAGGGGGCATGGTATCCAGCACAATGTCCGCCGTTCGCATCTACCACCGTAAATCCTTCTCCCGCTCCTGGCACGTCGCCGGCCAATTCGGTGTTGGCGGTGACTCTGGCGCGTGGGTTGTGCAGAATGGTCAACATAGGGTTGTGGGTCATGTTCTTGCGTTTTGTCAGAGGAATCGCATTGCGTATATTTGTCCCATGGAGGTGCTGCTCGAGGATATTAAACGCACGTTGGGTGCTAGACGCATCTTTTTGCCAGGTAGCAGGGAACATGTGGAAGGGGGTGTGAGGGGTAGGAGTTGTACGGCGGTGGAGGTAGAGCGCGGGGTTAGGGGGTTGGGCCTGGGGCTCGGGAATGTGGATTCTGCGGTTGATGTTAGGGAGAGTTTGGGGAGGAGGGATGGGATGGGTGTACCGGTGCCGTCGCCGGCGTCCTCGGAGCAGGTTGCCATGGTTGTTGGTGCGCCGCCGACTACAAGGGCGCCTGTTGCTGCTGCCGGGTGGAGACTTGGGCGTTCGGCGGTGAGGGGTTAGGGTGCTGATAAAGAGAATCTAGTGCCGCAGAGACGCAGTATGGTGCGTGGGGAAGCGGGCTTGGAGATGACTATGAGTATCAAGTAGACGACGGATGAATGGGTATGGGCATACCCAGGCATGATGTAAAGGAGTTTGTGGTCAACGAGGCAGGAGATACCCTATTCTATTCCTTCAGTAGGACTCTATGATGTGCAATCTATCCTTCTTTATCCCAATTACCATGCTCATCTATCCAAAAAAATCTACCATACGCAGCAAAAACAACCATCTCAAACTCCCCAGAACCGCGCTATCTCCTCCACCAAGCCAGTCTCATTCAACGGCACATCCCACCCACTACTAGTACTCGCCGCAATCTCCGCCCAATGCGCCATACGCTGCGGCCGCTTCCCATCCCTATTCGACGCAAAATGCAATAGCAAAGCTCCTTTACGGGTATGCGAGGGCGATGGGGACGAAGAAGGTGAGGGGGGAAGACAAAGGAGGGGGGAAGGCGTTGAACCAGTGTTGAGGGACGAGCGTTGTTGAAGGGCGGAAGGAGTCCTGTATCTGTCAGCATACCTACCCCCCAACCAGAGCCGGACAACAATTGAAGAAGGTGGGGAAAAAGAAGAAGAAACTCACCCTCGCAATAACAACCTCCATAGTACTCTGCTCACTATACCTCAACACAACCCCACTATCCCACTCCCTCAAACTCAAGCATGCCGCCAAAAACCTCACACTCCATTCATTCACCCTGATCAGAAAAACCCCGTTGTTCAGCCCGTTTCGATCTTTCGTCACGACTAGATTTACATAGCTGAACTTCTCTTCTGGTGGCAGGAAGATGGAGAGGGGGATGTTGGGGTTAGTGAGAATGGTATCGCGGTCGTGCCAGAAGAGCCAGTCTAGCCGCGATGATGGAAGGAGAGCGATTTGAGCACCGAGGATTGTGAGCAGGTAGGCGTGTTTGGACCAGAGGCCCGGGAGCATGCGCTCGCGGAGGATGAAGGAGGGGTAGGAGAAGTGGAGGTTGTGCGGGGGTGTGGGATAAGATTGCGGTTTCGTAGGTGAGGTCTGGGGGGCCGGAGGAGGCGGTTACTTTTGCGATTTTGGGGTGGGTTGGAGGTGGTCGGGGGTGCTGGTGTTGGTGGGGGTGTACAAGGAAGTGGTGGCGTTTGAGGGGGGGTCTGCTTGGGAGAGAGATGTAGGAGGATATTGAAATTTAGGATGTCAGTGTGTAGAGAAGGATAAAGAATATGAGAAAGAGGGAGATATATTTCAGGACGCGGTAGGCTGCTTTTGAGAGACGGCGAGGGTAGACTTGCGGCCCATTATTGAGTGGTAGACCGTTGAGAGAAGCGAGATTTGGCTTTGCAATTTTGAAGATGCCTGGATTCGTATGTTGCGTCTTGTTCCTTAGCACCACCGTGGCCTAATATGGACTGATATGAATTATCTCGTTGTGAGCCGGCCTGGTCAACAGTGGCGCAAAATGACAGCTGAGCTGAGGGCTGGGTAAGACAGGAGATATGAAAAGCATATGAAACTTGAGACCAGAAGTGTCGAGAGCGAGCTGGAAATCATGAGATGATCCGAAGATGGGTGAGTGGATTATGTCTTTGAAAGTGTCCAATAAGGAGAGAAGTGCGAATTGCGCTCATCGAAAGCGGGGTTTCCAGCTGTCTAGTTAGCTGACCTACCAAAGCTGTAGAAAGTCACCATGAAAACAGAACCAGCCATGTTCAAAGAGTCTGTCAAGTTTGGGGGTCATGGAAGATGGGGCTGTCACAGCTTGGTCCCTGGGTAGTCCGACATGACCAAAGCTTTGCTCTCGAATCGAATGGCGCATACTCGGTAGGCGAATCTTTGATCGACGAGGTGTCAGATTTTCTGTCTTAGATACTCTGTCCGTGTGTTCCGGGAGATGTGTTGTAAAGCAGGGGTGCGGCGATGCCGTAGGGAAGAAGGTCTGCCAAGCCGCTAACGCATCTTGGCCTACAGGAAAGAAGGCGCGTCCTAGAGGCGTCTGAAACTTTGACCACAAACAAGACGCGATACTATAGAGACATCGCCGAGCCCACGTTCAGCTATCCAGCCCTGCATGATGGATTCTCACCGAGAAAAACAAATGCTATGCAGCAAACATCGTCGCCGGCCATGATGGCTGGTTGGTTGGAAGGCCCCCACGGGTACCTGCGGCGATCCAACATACTCTCTTTTCCGCCTCATCGCCAAAGTGTTGCATTTCAGCCCTAAGGGAAATATGAACAGAGCTTGATAATTTCTAGTTTGAAACGATGGAGCTCTTGACCCTGGCGATGGATTCTTGATACGGCCCCCTTGTTATCGGTACCATTTTCATTCATGACTGCCCAGAGTCTCATAATCGAGCCGGTTTATTCTTGCAATAGTCGACATATCTTCTTACTGTAGCTAGATAGAAGCAAGTTCACGGGTTATCCATGATGATTTGGCACCCTCCCTCGCCCTACAACCGGCACCGTCGTTCTTTCGTCAGGCTTGCATTCGTCATGTTTCTTGTTCTCTCAATTGTGCTCTGGGTATCATGTGGCATGCTTTCTGCTGCTCAGATCAATCGACCCGCTCCAGAAGTACGCCGCCATTCAAGGATGGTTGAAATAGCCCCCGAGGGCGAACTTATTTCTCCGCTACCGGCTTCGGAATTGGTGGCCACTACGCCAGGTCCTCGAAAACTCCACAAAGGACATTCCCACCCCCCAGTTACAGGCGCGATGAAGAACTTGGATACGCAATAGCCAGTTAATAATTATCGATTTTCGTCTTGGTCTGAATGCGAGAGCATCAAGGAGAAGGCGGACGCGCTCCCAGATATGATTGTCGTATCGATCGAAGAGTCTGTCCAAGACGTGGTACTAGAGGGCTGGGAAGACACATGGGTAGCAAAGGCTCGCTACCAAGGCCCTCATCTCCCAGAACCAAAGATCGATTTTGTTTACAACTGTATGCAAATGATGTCAGACGATACGGACATGACTGACAATCTTACAGGGGTCAATGGTTCTCAACCAGAGTTGATTGCGACTATGCGTCCGTACGACATCAACTCATCCCTCAATGACGAAGAGGGTATATGGCTTGCGTCGCACGGCGCCAACCGCTATCGCGAATGAAATGAGCTGCGCTACTCCATGAGAAGTGTCGAGCTGTACGCCGGCACTTTCTTGAATCGAGTTCAGATTCTCGTCAACGCGTACGAAAAGAGTCCAACCGACGGCAGTGCAGTGGGGAAAATGGGCAAACAAAGCCCATACTGGTTGAGGGGAGATGCCCACCAGGTCCAGGTGCTGTCCCAAGAAGAATTTTTTGGTCCAGAGGAAAGAAAATGCTTGCCCACGTTCGACTCTTTGACCATCGAGAATCAGCTCTACAACACCAAATCTGATACCGGCCGGCTATTTGCCCTCTCCGATGACATGATCCTTGGCAAACCACACTCCGCATCCGATTTGTACTCGCCACTCTTTGGGCCGACTCTTGGCTTCAAGGACAATACGTATAATACTTTGAGTCCGCCTACCGAAAAAGATGCCGAGAGATTTGGAGAGAAGCCGTTCTTGATCTATATATCTTGGCTCCTCAACCGCCGCTTTGGTGCACGTAAACGCAAAGGCCAGGTACATTTTGGCCACTCCCTGTCCCAGGTTGTTATGCGAGAGGCCATTACCAGTTTCCCTGGACCAGCTTTTCGCAGTGCAGCACAGCGGTTTCGCGGGGAAACAGACTTCCAGATTTATTCCTGGAACATCGCCTTCCACTACGCTGTAGAGCGGCACCGCGAGGCTCTGCTCTATACTGCAGGTAGGCACATAAGATGGAACAGTCTGTGCACAACTAGGGTAGATAGGAAAACGAATTAGTTACCTAGTAAAATTTAACAAAAAATATAGAAAAAAGTGTCTTTATTCAAGAGAGAAAAGAGAGTAATATAGTAAGCTTTTTTTATTTTATTTAATTAGTTTTCTATGGAGTTATAGAGAAAGAGAAAGGTTTTTATAACCCTTGTTAACACCCTTGTTACACCCCTGTCGTGTTCCATCTTATGTGCCTACCTGCAGTAGTTACGTGATGATGCGATCGGACGCTGACGACGACGGTTACCTGGACTAGTCCGAGCGCGGGCATATCTTGCGTGATATAGAGGAGGGTATGAACAACGAACCTCCAGAACAGTATCGACGTCGCATCTACTACAACGTGAGCGACCATCTAGAAGAAGCAGGGCTGCAGCCTCCTAAAGTCAATACGGAAATCGTCTGGACCAGCTTAGACGGCCCCATCATGATCAAAGATCTTGATTGCGATACCTTTGATGCAGAGGAGTGTCTAGCACCGGGGTTCTCCACCCAGTCAGCGGACGCGCAAGCCCGCAGTCCCGTCTTCTCGACTGCTGCCATATTTGGGCGGGTTTCCCGCGAATATCCTCGTTGTGGCGATTGTCTCATCAAGCTTGTTCTTAATCGGCGTCGCTGCGGTCTCGGGCCCCTCTTACCCCATTTTGCGAAGAAGCCACACCAACGGGAGGTCATAGTGAAGGCGCTTATGAAGTACCAGTACACAATCGTGCAGCCTGATGCAGCTTTCCACATGGTTACAGATGCACAACAAGCCGAGCACACGCTGCTAAGGCCATATATCAAGCACAACAAAAAGGTGGGGGAAATGTGTTTGAACGACGATGTTCTCACACAAGACGAGGGGGAACTGGAAGCCGTGAGAATGGTGATGGGTCAGCTGTTTGAGGGACTATTTCCCAACAAGAGTAGCTTTGAGTTATAGTCCAGGGTCAGCCACGTTGCCCTGCAAATTCCCGATTCTCTCTTCAATTCGTTCTACTTTGTTCGCTGGCGGACATGATGTGTTTGTACCATTTCATGGACTGTTGTAATTTGTTTCCTCGCATGGAAGCTACCAACTGCTTCAACTTGTGCATTCACCAAGTCAATAGAATGGATGTTTATCAAGACCTTTTTCCGGGGTGCTTTCTCGGTAAGGTCCTCGACCAGACTGCGCGTTGCTTCTTTGACGTCTTTGCGATCCGTGGCTGTGCGCTAGTACGTCCTGGTTAGGAAGCGCTAGTCCCAGGAACAGATGGGGCGCAACCCCTGAAGTGGCCTGTCCTTTGGCGACCAGCAACAACACCGACGTCTAAGAACTCTGCCGGGCCTAGACTCAAAGTCCACGGAAGTCGTACGCATACGCTGTGCTGACTGAACCGTGGTATGCTGATACGATAAGGCGTGTCTCATCCAAGTATCAACCGCTTCGGTTATCTCCTTGGGTCAGCTAGTAAATGAGACTCACGGTAATTGGGAATTTACGTGCTGAGACAGGTGTTGGTCTTGATCTTATGCATCAACACAAGATTGGAGAAAGATCGTACGTTCCGAGCGCAACGACCCGCTCGACGTTCACACTATTGACGGCTAGGTACGCTAGGGCCACAATACCTAAATCTGGATACGTACATCTTCGAGAGAGATTCTATGAGCGATCAGCACACGACCCTAGACTTCTATATGACAGCGGGCGCTGGGGTACCAGGTTTTTGATTTTGTGGAGAAACACATACTACAAAAGGGGCTCTTATCCTCAGGGCCTACTATGGAGGCTTATGCCATGCACGAATAAGGTCCCTCAAGATACGGTAAAGGTGGTTCAGTGAGACTCGAATGAAACGCCTACTCAACAGATGGTCGTGAAGTCGGCGAGGGTAATTCCGAGATCGCTAACAGTGAAACTCCAGAGCAGATGCTTCCAGTTCTAGGATCCCTACTGGACATGATGCATCGGTCCGTGTGATATCGCGTGCATCCGAAGATTTATACATCGTATCCGGGATTCACTTACATCCCGATGCCAACCATGACATGCAGCCGCGTCACGGTCTAGAGCTGAACGTCGTCGCATGGAATCGATAGCAAGCGAGTGGCCGATGCTTCAGCTTCAGGGGGAGGTGCCTCGTAGACCAAGCTTCTATCGGTTGCTGAGTATATATGGCGATTCTGTCTCACTTTGCTTTTCTTCATCCGCAACTTTTCTTAATTCAATCTCAAAATTTTTATATCGCACTCTCTGAGTGACGACCACTCTCGTTAATTTTCTTTATAAACTCACCCCAGTCAATCGTTGTCTACGAAATAATTCATACTTAATACCTATTTCTTAATACCATCCGTTACGTATTTCACCACCATGAAATACGCACTCATCTTCGCCGCCACGGCGGCAGCCTACGATGCCTACGGCGGCGGCTATGGCAGCGGCTATGGCAGTGGATATGGAGTGCCCAAGAACTCCACCACCCCGGCCGCCAAACCGAGCACGTCGAGCACTTCCACCAAGCCTGCTGGGTATACCACCATCACCCCAGGCTACGGCAAGCCTCCGGTCACCGTGACTACAACGAATCAGCCATACCCTACCTGCGTATCTGCAGGTGGCTATGGTAGTAGCGAATGCGCGCAGTGGAGCGAGAAGCCTTATGTGTCCACGACCATCAAGGACTACGACAACCACAACTGCACCATCACGGACGCCGCTCAGCCTGTTGTTGTCTACCATACCAAGACCACAATCACCCACGAAGCTACCCCAGTCTCGACTCAATCAGGTAGCTACCCTACTCCTACTGGACCTACCGGCAAGAACAGCACCGGCTGCTGGTATGAGCTGTACGAGAAGATTGTCGAAGTTCCTTACGACAAGCTCGGTTCTCACGTTCTTCCCGGTTACCTGGGCTCTGGTCTTTGCAAGTCATGCGACACAGAGCAGCCCGTTCACGTCAAGGAGTGCAAGGGCGGAAAGTGTACTGAATACGATGAGGAGTACATTTATGGCGCTCCTAAGCCCGATGTTACTACATACTCGACAACCGGTGTCTACACTGTTCCTGGCGCGAAGACAACCATGTCCGGCACCCAGGTCTACACTTACCCGGCTCAGACTGTCACTGTCACCAAGCCCGGCCAGGCAGTTACTTGCACGTACGAGCAAACCAAGACGCACCAGGCTACACCCACTCCGTACCAAGGCGGTAGCTACCCCGTTCAGCCTAACTCAGCATCAAACCACGGCTCTAATGTTACCCCCAAGCAGCCTGAGGGTCCGAACGGATACCCATCCTCTCCTGCTCAATCCCCCCCGGCTGCGGCTCATGGAAACTCTTACGGTTCCCCTCAGCAGCCCAAGGGTCAGAATGAATACCCATCCTCTCCTGCTCAATCCCCCCAGGCTGCGGCTCATGGAAATTCTTACGGTTCCCCTCAGCAGCCCAAGGGTCAGAACGAGTACCCGTCCTCGCCTGCCGGAACTTCGCCAGCTCACGAGAAAGGCTACGGCAACACCACGCCTTCCACTCCTAAGCAGCCTGAGAACGGCCAGAGCAACTATCCATCCTACCCTACTTCTCCGGAGCACGCCCAATCTTCCTCGGTCGTAGGTGGTTACCCAGGTACTGTCCCTGCGGGTCACTCGGCTTCCATGGCTACCGTTTCCAAGGCATCTTCAACTCCCTGCACGAAGTCTCGCTCGTCTTCTGCCGCGCACGCCACGTCCTCCGTCCACGCCACGTCCTCCGTCCACAGCAGCGTAGTGTACAGTCAGTCTACATCTAGCCCGGCCAAGGCATCTTCTACTCCTTGCACGAAGTCCCATTCGTCTTCTGCCGCGCACGCCACGTCCTCCGTCCACGCCACGTCCTCCGTCCACAGCAGCGTAGTGTACAGTCAGTCTACATCTAGCCCGGCCAAGGCATCTTCTACTCCTTGCACAAAGTCCCATTCGTCTTCTGCAGCCCATGCCACGTCTTCTGTTCACAGCAGTGTAGGATCAAGTTCTGTTGCTACACCAGCCGTCTCGACAGGTCACAGCCAGTCATTGTCGACTCCATGCACCACTTTGGCTTACTCGGTCCCGACCCCGGTTCACTCTTCGGTTCACAGCAGTGCAGTATCTAGCCACTCTGTTGCCACGCCTGCTGTTTCTTCGTCCCATAGCCAGTCGACTCCTTGCTCTTCCTCCACACCGGTTCACGCAACGTCCTCTGTTCACAGCACTGCTGTATCTAGCACCCCCTCCCCGGTTCAGTCGACCGCGCACTCGTCGACTCCATGCTCATCTTCGACACCGGCTCATGCAACAACCTCTGCCCACAGCACCATGGTGACCAGCTCTACCCCAGGTGTACCGATTGTGCAGAGCAGCAGCACACACGCCCAGTCTTCGTCTACTCCTTGCACCACGTCGACTGCTGCCCACAGCACTGCTAGCTCTACTCCAGTCATGTCGACCGTTCACAGCACTGTAGTGTCAAGCACTACCAGCTCTACCCCAGGTGTGCCGATTGTGCAGAGCAGCAGCAGCACGCACGCTCAGTCTTCGTCTACTCCTTGCACCACGTCGACTGCTGCCCACAGCACTGCTAGCTCTACTCCAGTCATGTCGACCGTTCACAGCACTGTAGTGTCAAGCACTACCAGCTCTACCCCAGGTGTGCCGATTGTGCAGAGCAGCAGCAGCACGCACGCTCAGTCTTCGTCAACTCCTTGCACCAAGTCGACCACTGCCCACAGCACCATGGTTACCAGCACACATGCTCAATCTTCATCGACTCCCTGCACCACCTCAACCTCGGCTCCTGTAACCTCCGCTTACAGCACTACCTCTACCCCAGCTGTGCCGGCCGTTCAGAGCTCCAGTGCCCACAGCCAAGCATCATCGACTTCCATCCACAGCACTGCCACTCCTACCCCAGTCAAGCCTACAAGCCAGAGCAGCAGCACCCACGGTCAATCGTCGTCAACTCCTTGCTCTTCGTCGACCCCTGCCCACAGCACCATGGTTTCCAGCATCGTGACACCCACCCCAGTGGCCCCGACTAGCACTAGCACTTCGGCACACGCAACCTCAACTCCCTGCACTACCTCTGCCGCCTCGACACCCACCCCAGTGCAAGCAACCTCCACCCACGTAGCATCGACCCCGACACCGGTGAACCCCACCAAGGCCACTTCCACCCCTTGCGACGAAAACAAGCCCTCAGCTACCTCTGCTGCGCCGTCCAACCCGTCCAGCGACAATGGCGAGCCGGCTCAGAGCTATGGCAAGACTGAGCAAGGATACACCAAGCGTGGTGGTTTGATCCAGCGCCGCAAGCCTATCATTGCCAAGTCAAAGCGTGCTATTCTTTTGTAGATTTTCATTGTGTGATGAGAAGGAGGTGTATTTCGGCGGCATTCAGAGATGACATGCCGTATAGCGGATGTGTATAATAGAAATTAGTGATATCCAAAACAAGTTGTTCAAAAGTATCTAGATTGTGGTGATGCAAGTGTGTAGAAGTTCAAATAAATCCTTGTTAAATTCGTAATTGTTTGTTCTTTGCTTTGGTACGCCGAGGATAGGTAATATAACCCTGTAGAGATAGAATATATTGTTCGTTTGATCCTTTCATCCCATGTACAATGGATTCTTAGCAAGTACATTAGCAAGCGCAATACTGTAGAAAAGCAGTCTGCTTACAATAGACCTTTTCATGCAATTTATCATCTAATTTTTCACTTGCTGGTTCCTACATATATCCCACGCATATGAGTATCTCTATCTCAAATACCTTTTACGGAAAGTATAACATGGGTTAAATAATAGTGTTTCGAATGGATAGAGTGAGTTTGCATAGATCTATAACATGTTTTATAACGTGTCCGTGCGCGTGATGCGCGGATTCGCGTGATGCGCGGGGAACACCAAAACACGTCAAACCCCTTCACCTTCAACACACGTTAACTCCACCAATATGGACCCAATTCAAGCTGCGATTGAAGATATTGAAAATCTAGAGCCAGGAGAACAGTTCCCGTATACTAAAATTGCTGCTAAGCATGGTGTTGTGAGATCTACGTTGACCCGAAGGCACCAGGGCCAGACAAGCTCAGAAAGAGACAAGAACTTCAACCAGCAGAAACTCAACCCACAACAAGAGCTAGAGCTTGTGAGATATATCGAAAAGCTCACAAAGCGAGGCATTCCTCCTACACGAGAGATGATCAGGAATTTCTCATCAGAAGTAGCCCATCAGCAGCTCAGCGAGAGCTGGGTTACTCGCTTCATCAACCGACACGAGATCCATCTCATCTCAAAGTGGACCAGCGCCATGGATCGTACGCGCCACCTGGCTGATTCTGAGTCAAAGTATAGACTCTACTTCGAGCTGCTGCATCGAAAGATCACCGAATATCACCTAGAGGCTCGAGATATATACAATATGGATGAGAAGGGCTTCTTAATTGGCTTGATAGGCAGAAGTAAGAGGATATTCAGCAGGTGTCAATGGGAGAAGAAGGAGGTTCGAGCATCTCTCCAGGATGGATCACGCGAGTTTCTGACAGTCCTGGCCTGCTGCTGCGCTGATGGGAGCTCGCTGCCTCCAGCCCTTATCTACGCAGCTAAAAATGGAGCTATACGATCGAGTTGGGTAGAAGATATCAAGGCAGGAGAACATGAGGTCTTTGTCTCATCATCTCCAACAGGCTGGTCAAATGATAACGTAGGCCTAGCTTGGCTGGAGCAGGTGTTTGATCGCTCTACAAAGCAACGATCAGGTAGATGGAGATTGCTCATCCTTGATGGCCATGGATCTCACCTCACGATGGAGTTTATTAAGTACTGCGATCGCCATAGGATCCTCCTCATGATCCTTCCTCCCCATTCGACCCATACGCTCCAGCCGCTAGATGTAGTGCTGTTCAAGCCACTCTCTCAAGCCTACTCTAACGAGCTCACTAACCATCTCCATAAGGCTCAAGGCCTTATTCCAATCAAGAAAGGGGACTTCTTCCCGCTCTTCTGGAGCGCCTGGATATCCTCCTTCACAGAGAGCCTCATATTGAAGGCCTTCGAAGCCACTGGGATCTGGCCGATGGATGCCAACGTTATCCTTCGTAGATTTGCTAGCACGCCAGAAGCTGAGAGAAGCTCATCGTCAGGGCTCTCTGATCATGACTGGAGAAAGCTCGATCGGCTAGTACGAGCTGCTGTTAATGATAGCCATCAGTATGAGGCAAGAAAGCTGCGCTCAAGCGTTCACCATCTCTCTGTGCAGTATGAGCTTTTAAAGCATGAGAACGAGGGCTTAAAGGAGGCTCTTCAACATAAAAAGAAGCACAGGAAGAAGGGCAAAGCTCTTGACCTTCAACAGCGCCAGGAGTATCACGGTGGCTCTGTCTTCTGGTCTCCTCGCAAGCTGCGTGAGGCTCGAGCTAGAGAAGCAGTACGGGAGCGAGATGAGACGGAGGAGAAACTCCAAAAAGCACGGTCCAAGAAGCAGCGCGAGGAGGCTCGACTGCAGCGTCAAGATGAGCTCGAGGAGAGGCGTGTGGAGAGGCAGAGACTCAAGGAGATGAGGGAGCTTGAGCGAGCTGAGAAAGCAGCTGAACGCGCGCGCCAGAAGGAGGAGAGAGACGCTGCTAAAGCTATACAACTACCCCAAAAGGGAAAGAGGAGAGCTTCAGCAGCTACCTCATCGAACAACAAGCGTCAAAAACGCGTTGAGGCTGCTCGCGCTGGTGCTCAAGTTCAAGAAGAGCCTCCAGCTCCTCCATCAAAGCTCACATCACCGAACACCAACTTTTAAGGAATTTGGGACCCTTATAAAATTATACGATTTTTACATCATTTTAACGGCACGGCGGCCTGTAACTACCTCAGCTAAATAACCGCTTTCTGCTCTCGCGGAGGTGGTTAGAATGGCTAATGTAGAAACTCCAGAGAGGGCGCCACGGAGTGCCCAACCCCCCCATACACGATCAGAGGAGCCTGAGAGCCCTATTAATACTGACCTGCGCGGCAACAAGAGGAGGCAGCGAGCACATACTCGTGCTGAACCTTCTATCGGTAGCACTGCGCCCACCTCCTACAATCAAGCTGTCTCTGAAGCGGTCCGCCAGCGGATTCAGGCAGCCCAAAAAGCTACAAACCTCCACCACTCCATCATAACGGATCTAGCGACAGCTGTCGACAGATGCCTTGGGAAGTACACCGACCCAGACGGAGCCCGTGTGGCTAAGGACCTTCAACAGAAGGTGCTAAGGGCTATTAACACCTCCCTAATCACGCCCCTAATCACGCCCCAAACTCAGGGAGCGACTCTGACACTACGCACCGCTCCTGGGCGGACGTAGCTAGGACCCTGAAAAATCCAACCCCCCAGCAAGGGGGCCGCTACGACGAAAGCGGCCACGGCTGCCCCAAAGCAGCTAGCTCAAACTCCTAGGCGACCTCTAAACACTGACAACCGTATCCTTATAGCGGTTGGAGCGGAGGCTCGGCTCCAACGGGCATCACCATTTGCGGCCCGCATGGCTATTGTAAAGGCGATTAAGGAAATTACCCCTCCGACATACCTACGGCAAAACATATCAAGACTGGCTGGGCGATTACGCCCCGCAACGACAAAATCAAGGCCCTGCTTATGGGGCAGGAGAATCGCGAACTCATGATCCGAGCGGTAGAGGGCGAGAGCGCAAGACTACCTGAACGATGGGTGAACTATGCAGTCCAGGGCGTAGAAAGCTCATACCGCACTATCACAGGGGAAAGTATACCCACCACAATAGACGATATAGTCAGCGAAGCTCTGTCCCAGACAGGGATCGAACCGGCGAGCTGCCGGCCCTCCAGACATGGACCCACGGAGGGAAGGACAACCTGGATTATATCTTTCACCAGACCCGTACGATCGTTTCGCCTATTTGGGACGGGCGACTACGCGCACGAGATAAAGAAGAACTCACCTGCAATGCTGCACGACCCAGGCTGCCTAGGGTACTGCAAAACCAGCCGCTGCACAAGGCCAGCCCGCTGCACGACATGCAGCAAAACAACGGCAACTCACCAGGGACCACACGGAGAACAATGCAAAGACACACCAAAGTGCGCCAACTGCCACGGCCCATTTCCAGCAACCCACGACAAGTGCCCAGCAGCCCCAACGAGGGCGAACGGCCGACTCATCCAACCCACAAAGGGGGAACTAAAAGTCATTAGGGAGGCGGGTGACCGTGCTTCTGAGGCAATGCAGCCAGCTAGAGGAAGACAGACAGGCAGCACGGTCGAAACCTCCATTGAAATCACGGACGGCGACATAGCTAATACTACTGAGCCTGTGGGAACACCTACGGACGCAAGTAAAAGAAGCCGACAAGACGTAAACAACCTAAACACAGCCACTGTTAGAGAGCCCGCAACCACCCTAGGGACTAGGAGGTCTAAGAGAACAGCTGCAACTACGCAAGACCTCAACCTAGCGCGAATGTCTGCTAGAAGCGTGCAGCCTAGCACCGCTGACCAAGACCCTAATACGTCATCGTCTGAGCACGCTGACACTGAAATGAGCCTCGGATCTAGTGCGTAATGAGGGCACAACCCGCAAATTCACCCGGCGAAACCACGCCACACCGACACAGACAAATGCAGGTATGCTGGGTGAATGTGGCCAGAAGCTCGCCTTGCCACATTACAGCCTTAGAACGTGCATGGGAAGCAGACATAGACATAGTATGCATCCAAGAACCCTTTACTCTCACTGGAACCCGGACCTCTACACACCCAGGATTCCATATGATATCGCCAGTGATAAGCTGGAACAACCCCACAACGTGGGGAACTGACCGACCACGGTGCTCACCTATACCCGTAAGAGCCCAAATATAAGGGCTACTCTTATACACCCACGCATCAGCCGGGATGTGCTATGGATCGAGGCCAACGGCTACCGCATATTGAATGTTTATAGGCAGCCACAGAATGACTCGACATTTCAATACCTCACAGCTTTAACGCCACCCCGTAACTGCCTTATAGGGGTGACTTAAACGCCCGCCATGAACTTTTTGAGCCCGGCTCCACGTCGGCCAATAGGGGGGCAGAGATCGCCCGCTGGGCCACTCAGAACGACATACCCTACATCGGCGAGGCAGGTAACCCAACACATCGGGCGGGACACGTGCTAGACGTATCCTTCTCAAATATACCCTTCGCTAGAACGACAGTCCGCGAAGATATGTATACAGGGTCAGACCATTTCACCCTAGTGACTGTCCTTCCAAGCCGAGGGAGAGCGGTGCTAGAACAGCATCACTACCGGGTCCACGAGAGAAACATAGATAGGTTTGCCGGGCTAGTTCAACTCTACACAGTAGGCGTACAGCCAATTAGCAATAGCGCCCCAGCGGACGTAATCGACGCAAGCATAGCTAGAATCACCCAAGCTATAGGAGATGCAATGCACGCGGCGGGAACACCAAATAGAGAAAAAGGCCACTCCGCCCCATGGTGGACAGAGGACTGTAGAGTGGCGTATAAGCGGCATATCCAGGAAAAGTCGGACTATGGCCAATCCCCCTCAGAAGCCACCCGTGCGTTCCTAGCTACGGTACGAAAAGCCAAGAGAACGTACTGGCAGCAGCGCATAGACGGCTGTAATAACGACAAAGATCTATACAAGCTAGTAGGCTGGCATAAACTATCATTCGACCAACGGGACACCCCACTTGTAATCGAAGGTAGGACAATCACAGCACCACTCGAGAAAACTGAGGCACTTAGAGAGGCAATCCTCGACCGTTTTTCGGCGGAGGACGACCTCCTAGAACCACCGCCTCTTGACAACGACCCGCAAACCACGCCACTACCATGGGACACATACATATCGATGGAGGAGACTGAACGCTACGTGATTGGAGTATCTAGCACCTCCCCAGGACCCGATCAGGTGACCGTCCGACTCCTAAAGGCATGCTGGGAACACATTAGACACCTAGTGCTAGGCATCTACCGGGCGTGCATGGAACAAGGCCACTACCCAGCCGCCTGGAAGACGGTAGAAGTGGCCATGATACCCAAAGTCGGGAAGAAGGATAAGTCCTCACCCAGATCAATGAGACCAATTGCCCTATCGTCCTGTCTAGGGAAGGGACTCGAGCGTATCATAGCAAGGCGCATAGCACACACAGCTATGGCTTTTGACATCCTAAGCCCACAGCACGGTGGAGCGCTGCCAAAACGCTCTGCGATGGACCTGGCGACCGCATTCACACACGACGTGGAGATGGCTTGGTCAAGACACGAGCATGTCTCTATGCTCACGTTAGACGTCCAAGGGGCGTTTGACGCGCTACTGAAAAACAGGCTACTACACCGAATGCGGCAACAAGGGTGGCCACCCCTACTCCGGAAATTTATCCAGAACTTCCTGTCGGAAAGGAGGGTGCGAGTACGCCTAGGCAATGTCACTACACCTGTACATCGAGTGGCCTGCGGCACCCCGCAGGGATCGCCGCTATCACCGGTCCTATACACCCTATACCTAGCTGAACTACTCAACCAGGACCGAAAACTCCGGTTCGGGTATGCCGACGACATCAACCTATACCGGGTCTCCCACTCTTTAGACGAGAACGTCGCACTGCTAGCAGAGGACCTCAAATCTATCAATGAATGGGGAGCTGCGAACAAGATCACGTTTGCACCAGAGAAACGGGAGCTGATCCACCTCACGCGCCAGAAAGGACTACATGCGCCGCCAATCCAATTGGAAGATCAAACAATTCACCCTATAGCCCCTGCGCAGGGGGGAAGCCAGACAGCGCTGCGCTGGCTTGGGGTGTGGTTTGATAGGGGACTAACTTTCAAGAAGCACGTCGCAGAAAGGGCGGCGCAAGCTAGGAAAGTAGCGAACCATCTCCGGAGCCTCGCCAACACAGCCCACGGCCCTCCAGCAGGATCGCTACGCAAGGCAGCCATAACATGTATCCTGCCCATACTACTATACGGAGCCGAAACATGGTACGAGGGCAGGACGAAGAACCCACGAATTGCAAGGGTTTCCCGTAAACCCACGGTCAGCACTAGGGTAGGCTGGCACCTAACCACGATAGATCAGGCACTAATAGCAGCCACGAAGGCAATCCTCCCTGCGTGGAGGACAACACCAAACGCAGTACTGCTAAGAGAAGCTGCGATGCCGTCGGCACAGGTGGCGCTAGAGGAGGCCAAGCTCCGCTTTGCAGTTCACCTACGCACAATAGACGACAAGCACCCACTTACTAATAGAACTACACTGCCACTAGTCATACGAGGACGCGCAGCGGGCAACCGACGGATACCAAGATCGAAGGTTCAGCGCGTAGCACAACTGCTACCCGCCACACCCCGAAACGTCCTAGCCAGCCCTCACTTTTCAGACGGGTCGAGGCAGGATCCAACGCAAGGGCAAGGAAAGGACATTGCTGCCCAGAATTTCACCATCTGGTGGGAGTCTCTTGGACAAGAGACAATCACTGTCTTCTCAGACGGGTCTGAACAACAAATCAACGGTACAAGGGTGGTCACTTACGGGTACGCTATATACCAGGGCCAGGCCGCCGTGGCGACTGGACAAGGCTCACTAAATGCCCTTAGCCACGTCTTCGATGCGGAGGCTATAGGCGCGTGCAGAGGACTCAAACACGCACTACAACTCTCACTGCCTAGCCAGAGGGAGATCGTACTTTGCATAGACAGCACTTCGGTAATATGGGGCATACGCGGAACCGCCCCTACCTCCTCCCAATGGGCGTTCCTCCAAATCCATGGAGCTATGGAGGCCTACAACGTGAAAACGCGGTGGGCGCCGGGACACATGAAGATTGTTGGAAACGAGCTCGCCGACCAGCTGGCTGACAGCGAGGCCAAAGACCCGCACCAGCCATACGGCATGGCCGCCTCCCCCACAAGATCCGGTATACGAACAGTAGGCCGCCGCCTCCTCGAACATACAAGGGACACTTGGTGGCAGGATAAGAGCAGTAGGCTATCAGCATGGTACACGCAATGGCAGCTGCCATACGATACTAGGCGCACGCCCGCAGCGCTATGGCTACCCCGAAGGATACTCGCGAAAGTCCTTATGATACGCTCAACGCATGGCGACTTTGAATGGTACCACCGAAAATTCAACCACGAGGATACCTCGAAATGCCTATGCGGCAGGCCCAAGACGCCAGAACACCTAGTGTTCTGCAAGAGAGCCACAACACACTTCAAGAAGTGGCCTCTACGCCCCATCGTGCCCCCTCGCACAAGACAGGAAGGCCTAGCGTACCTCGCGCAATTAATAGACCAGCCACAAGAGTTCGAGACCTTCGTTAAGGTAACGAACTCCTTCTATAACGAGTGATTTCTATTTTTGAATTTCACAAAGACCCGCTGAATTCCTTGGCATTATTCAGTGTAGGATTCGCGGCAAAACGCCGCATAGATGCCACAACCCACACGCTCTCTTTTAAAACTTTCATTGTATCTTAAATTGCCTCTTGTTACTTTTTCGTTTCTCTCTCTAAAAAGCAGTTATTGTACTGCATCGATCAAAGGCGCAAGCCACGAAATACTAGAATATTGTAGGAAAACGGCTTCAAATGGCGGGAGTCCTTTTCACGAACATGTATATAGGCAGGACATCACTCCCCTTAGATACAAAACACCTAGGAATAGGTTCCACGAGGCAAGTGCGACAGCACTATAAGACCACGGCGGGACCCGCCCGAATACCCTATGGGAGGTTACAGATAGGGCGTTAAACCATAATCAACATCAACATCAACATCAAAGCTCACATCACGTGGCCGCAACGTCAACCTCCCATCAAAATATAGATAGTACAAGTTGATCGCAAGCATCTAATTACTCCCCCTCTATAAATTCGTATAATAACAGCTTATATACGTGGCTTAATAGCTTCATTTTTGAAGTAGTGGATATGGTGTTCCCCGCGCATCACGCGAATCCGCGCATCACGCGCACGGACACGTTAAGCGAGCCGCCAGTACAAGCGAGCCGCCACCTAACCAAACTTTTGCAACTTCAAAGCGACGCATCTCAACAACGCGATAATACTATTGCTAGATATTGATACAGTAGATTACTCTATATTGATAGTATTAGTGTTGCATGTGCGTGAGTTGTGCCCAGTCTCCTTGCACCTGGTGCAGCGCCTTTGAGCCCGCTAGCTGACGCCTGATCGCGCTCCTCCTTAACGCTCTTCATGAGCAATCTGCTGGTCAGCCTCATTTTGAGCCAGTATATCCTCTCCAGCTCCCTTTGTGAGTACTCCATGCTTCTGTATACGCCTTTTAGAGCGCTGCCTACGCGCTGAGGCTGCGCTGTTGGCCTTCTCAAGACTAGAGATCCGATCGCGCATCAGCTTAGCAGAGAGCATTATCACCTCAGCGCCCTTCTTTAGCTAGTCAATCGCCTTAATGATCGAAGCTGGTGATAAGCTCTTATGCTGGCGCACGCGCTAACATATAAGGCTTGACTGAGCCTTAAGCTCACGCGCGTTGCTTGGTGTTTGAGCTACCCAGGGAGCCTCTGGTAGAGCAGCTGCTGGAGGAGTAAGTGTACGCAGCTGTACATCTACCTTTGATAGAACAGCCTCTAGTTGTAGAGGAACAAGGCCTGCGCCGCGGAAGGCTGAGCAGATGTTGGCTGGCGTGAACGCTCGATCAAACGCAGCCTTAAACGCTGGCAGAAACTCTAGCTTAGTGATGTAGTTGATGTGGTTGCGCATGAGGCTCTCCACCTCACGGCTGTACGCGCGCTTCAATGGCGAGAGGCAGCTAACATCAAGTGGCTAGAGTAGGTGAGATAAGTGAGGAGGCATACAGAGCGTATAGATATTGTTCTCCTTGCAGAGCTCCTAGAACTCTAGAGACTAGTGGCTCCTATGGCCATCAATAATAAGCAGGCGACGCGCGCCTATAGTACGAGCCTGCGTGTGAGCGTTGAAGTGCTTTAGCCACTCAACTCCAAGCTCATTATTCGTCCAGCCATTGTCGCTGACTGCGATCGCCCAGTCGCGTAGGATATCCTCCTCATACCAGGCTGATAGGTGGTACTAGCCAGCGAAGATAAGGAATAGTGGCACTGACCAGCCACCAGCGCTGATGGCAGCGATTAGCGTTACCCACTCGCGATTGCCTAGCTGAATACTCTTTGGCCTGCCTCTTCTCTCTAATCCTGTTATAACCAGCTGCGTTGTAATCTTGCCCATTATAAAGCCAGCTTCATCAAAGTTGTATGTGTCCTCATCGCAGATACTAAGCTCAGTCTTTGTCTCTTCTACTAGCTTAAACCAGCGTTGGATAAGGGCTGGATTCTCACAGAGAGCTCTCTGCCTATCGTACGCTCGGTTGAAACACGTCCGAAGGCTATCTGTACGCTTGACAAAGTTGCGCGGCCAGTGGATGCCAACCAGGCTAGCGCCGCGTGCAGCCATCAGCTTATCAGCCATATCTCGTACATCAACGTAGGTAGGCCCAAATCCACGTAGATCTAGGTGAAGGATATGGCTGATAATCACCTCCTCTTCTCTCTGGGTAAGCTTCCTTGAGTTGGGCTGGCAATCGCGTCGTGCAGGTATACCAGCGCGTCGGTTACGTGGTGTCGTACGTGGGACATTATATATAGCTGCAGCAGTAGAAGCACTATTAATTTGATGCGCATTAATAGAAGAGATAGCAAGCTGTATATCTGCTTCATTTGAAGCTAATTGAGGCGCGCTGCGTAGAGCCATTGTATGTTAAGATAGGAGAGGTGTAGAAAGTTGGTTAGGTGGCGGCTCGCTTGTACTGGCGGCTCGCTTATAACGTGTCTGTGCGCGTGATGCCCATAATCGCGTGCCGCACACCCCACCAATATCGCGACGACGGCAAAGTTGAGGCTGCGCAGCCACGTACAATAACTATTATCGCGAGATTTTCCGGTGTATTGATCTATAGACGTAGCTCTACAACTTTGTCTATCTATATTTTGCCGGAGTATTGACGGCCCGGCCGCGTCGGGTGGTTGTTGGTGGGGGAGCCGGTGCAGCCACCTCAGCCAGAGTACCACCGCCAGCACCACCCACGCGTCGTTTTTTTGGCTGTTGCTTTGCAGCGGGCTTTGAAGCCTTACGCTTGCCCGACTAGGGTTGTTGTATAGCCTTTGCAGCGTCGCGATCGCGTCGTTTGGCGTCAAGTTCGGCAGCCTTTACAGCCTTGGCTTCATCCCGCACCTTCTTTGCCTCCTCACGCGCCGCCCGCGCTGCCTCTTTGATCTTAAGTTGATAGATCCTGTTGTTCTCCTTTGCCTCTTTCAACTCTATCTTATCAAGTAGCTCTTTCTCCTTCTCCTTCTCCTTCACTAGCTGCCTGAAGCGGGCCTCTCGAAGCTTGCACGGCGACCACTAAACTGCCCCTGAATAGAACGCTTTTCGCTGCTGTAGATCTAGGGGAGGTTCGTGCCGATTGCGGGGCTTCTGGTGAACGTGTAGCGCCGCGCGCAGTGCGTCCTTCTCGTACTCGGCGATCTCTTTGGCAGCCTGGAGGCGGAGGAGTATTTCTGAGAGGTTGTTGGCCGCAATAGAGCTCGGATCGTAGGCCTGATTAATGAGGTTCGTGATAGTAGCTCTACTCACGTTCACTAGTGGCGGCGGTGCTGTTAGTGTTGACTTTCGGAACTTTTTAAGTACTACTTCGGGATCTATAGGAGCTATCCCAGTGGCTTTAAATGCCTTCAACGCGTGCTTCTTAATAAAAGAGGAGTCCTAGGCAGGCTTAAAAAGACGGTAGAAGTCATCCTTCCTCACAGCTAAGAGACCGTGGCTCGCCTGGAGGTAGTGCTGCAAGCTGAGTGAGTACGCGGCTGCTAGAGGTTTGAACATTACCACATCGAGTGGCTGCAGCGTATGGGTACTATGGGGGGTAGTACGAGTAACATAATATTGTGGGCGATCGCGTAGTCAATAAACTCCATAGTAACGTGACTCCCATAGCCGTCAAGGATGAGTAAGCGTGTGTGATTGCCGGCCTTCTCCTTCGTATGGCGATCAAACACCTGTTCGAGCCATGCCAGGCCTACCTAATCATTGGTCCACCCTGAGGGACTTGAGGTAACGTAGACTAGATCGTCAATTGCGATATCATCAACCTATCTGGCGTACATGTTGCCCGAAGTAGCTTCGTATATAATCGCGGGCGGTAACGTACTCCTATTAGCACATATAGCAGCGATAACAGTGATCCAATCTCTGTTGCCGTCCTGTATCACTTTCTTAAAGCCCCAGTCTCATATTTCTGCTTACTAAACACTCTCTTACTCCTCCCCGTTACTCTAATAAGGAATCCCTTCTTATCTATATTATATACATCCTGCGCCCGAATATAGTGCTGAGCCATTTTAGTAGATAGTAGATCAAAGTACGACTCGTACTTGTATACAGAATCAGCCTGGTGGCGATTGCGGTCCAAACCAGTTGACCAACGTGATATAATCGCGTCGGGATGACGGTGAAAGAAGCGCGTCACCTAGCTTTAGGAGGCAGCCCTTCCGGCTATAGCACTAGCAAAGTTCTAGATTATAGTCCTCGTCGGTGGTAAGCCAGCCTTAGTAAGCTCATTAATGTGCTCTAGAAGCTGTAGCTCCTAGTGTAGGTAAAGGAGTTGCTGATTACGTGATTTGGCTTCATTTGAGCCCCGGATCTGTTGATGGCGTCGCGACAACGTAGAGCGATCAACACCAAAGCGGCGCGCAACCTCAGAGTATGTAAATTTATCTCCGGGATCACGCGATTCAATAGCTTCAATCGCAGCGTTGATACAACTCATAGTTGTGGAGTTATGGGTGGTTGAAGTGGTAAGGGTGGATTGGTGTTGATGTTGCGGGGTGTGCGGCACGCGATTATGGGCATCACGCGCACAGACACGTTAAAACATGTTAAGAGAAAGTGTAATTGGGGTTAATTGATCCTCGCCTTCATCGCGACCACTGCCACTAGTCCCGCACGGACTTGATACGGCACGTGATGTCCCTTAGTGTGTTCCCGCACCACATGTAAACCCCACCTAGTCCATTCATCGACATGCCAAGAGCATGATAAGAGATTCTGTTGTTTCCGTCAGCAAAGCCGTTGAGTCTTAGAAATACGGTAGCTTTTGGGAAGTCCAGACAGAACTGGGTTAGGTTCTGGAACAGTGCTATATCCCGTGGGTAGAAGACAGGAAGCGGTAAATCGTCCGGAATCGACATTCTACTCGCATCTCCAAGGGACCCCATCTCGGGGGATTTTGACCGTAGATAGATGGTGCCGATGCGACGTTTATTTCTCTCACTGCATTGTTTGAAGAATGCATTGAACTGTACCAAGGTGGATGGCTGCTCTTCGGTATGGCGCTGGAAGGTAAGGTCGTTGGAAAAGAGGGCCCGTCTTTTTGTGTCCATGTGAAAGGTTCGGCATACGTACTTGAGCTGGTTGGCATCTTTTGGAAGGTGGAAAGCGTACGGAACTATCGGAGTCAGTCGAAATCTTTGGTCTTTGTTTTTGTATCTGTAAGTAACGCCGCATGCCTGAGACTGTAATGCATAGTCTAGTATCATAGTTCGCAGCTCGGCTGGCAGATCAGTTACCACGAAATTTTCCTGATAGGGGGTTACCTTCTGAGTGGCCATTGTGTGTTTCTTGGGGGAGTTCAAAGGGAACTTGCATAGATGTGGAGCTGGAGTAAATTGAAGTTTAGGATGGAAAGTGACGAGACGAGATATTTTTCCAATGCGATCTTGGCGTACCCGACTACAGGAGTACCGACGTCTGCCTGGTCTCTCGCACTTCCATGTCGCCCTTCTTGACTAACTAGAAGGACCACGCCCAGGTCCGAGATATGTCTTGATTCCATGGTACGACCAACCAGAATGGGACCCGTTTTGTGGTCAGTTCAGGCTGCAATAGACGCAGTACAAGCAGTACGGCGAGACAAGCCTCCATCAAACAATTCACCGCAACTTGCACATGCTTTTCCCATACCAATCTCTCTCAAAACAATTCTCCACTTGATTTGTCTTAGGAGCACGCACGCCGACGGCACTCTATCCACGGCCACTTAAACCTCTCAACGCTAACCCTTCTCAAGTGAAACCAGAAACCTCGCGGTCGAAGAGTCACATCCACCTAGGCACCCAGCCTACAGCGTTGCACGTGACAGACAGCAAACATGGGACTAATGCAGCGCCGTTACCGGCCAGATTAAGCTAGTGTACCCGGCGTGGAGAGCAACACTCGATGCGAACTTTGGAAGGGTCTAGGTACAACCGATACTACCCGTACCACGACCTTGTACCCTACGTAACCCGCTAACCCACCTTCCAAACCCATACCTGATCTAACCAGAGTCAAGTTTGTGACCATGCATCTGTCCCAACAAACCATGCAGTCCGGGTTGAGTTTTCACGTCTTTAACAGCGAGCGGGGCTTGCCCGCTCGTACCCCTCCATGCCCCTCCATCTAGCTCCTCATGTCAGCTCCTCGGAGTAACTCTCAGCGTCTGCACAGCGACACCCCGCCAATATAATATTGCGCTCTCGGGCTCGGAAGGCTAAAGGCCCCGATGTCGGAGGCTGGAGAAATAGTAGGAGAGAAAATGCTAGTTAGGGCTTATGCTCACATTCGGCGATATGTTTTGAGTATGAGGTGTGTGTCGGTGTCCGATGGGCGGTGGATGCTGAGTAGAGGTGGTGTGGCAGGCGAATCAAAGCGCAGGGTAGAGATTGTGGCGCTCGGTAAAGATGGCGCATCGGCATCGGCGTCGGTGTTAATGGTTGAGGGATTCGGGCACATATGGGTTGGCTTTTTGGGTTGGGCAGGTTGGACGATGGAATTTTGAGAGATGAGGAAGAAGAGAGGGAGGGGAACAGCATCCACAGCTCCTCAGTGGATTTTGGGAAAGATACATGTACTTGAGGATTACCTCTTTCAGTCAATAGCTTCTGGGAATAGAGGGGAACTACATGGACTTTCTCTCGCTGGTCTGAGGAGGAGAAAAAGCTTGGAATGATAGGCCATGTCTTTCAGTTTAGAGTTTCTAGTAAGCAGAAGAGAACAACATGAGTCCTTATTGAAGCTTTTTTCAAGAAAAAGAGGCATGGACACACCCGTGCAGTGTTTTTAGTGCAGGGTCTCTGGTAATGATGCATAGGAAGTCTAATGCGCAGTATGAGTTCCACGCAGTATGAGTTCCACGCAGTATGAGTTCCTACAATTTTGAATCCTTCCAGACAGTTTCCCATATCTCTTTTCCGTTCTGATTTTGAGTATCGTGATAAAAGTGAGGAATAAGGGGAATAAAGAGATCAGTAACCACAGAGCTCCTTTTATACTCTCCCAGCCCCTCCCAATGCGTCCGAGTACATCCACGCAGAGCCAAGAACCACAAACCAGGACATAGAGTTCTTCATCTTCAATTTCAAGAACATGGGACCTTAGTGCAACATGTGACATGTTTTCCCATGTTTTGGTACACCAGCAAGCAACTCACACAGACTATACTTTTAGCTCTTCTAGCCAGAGAAAGCGGCATACCAAGCAGTTCTTTAGATTTTTTCGCATGGGAAGTTGGGCTTAATATTTTGCCGAAGAGAGCGTCATAACACGATGATCTGTTTTTTTTTTGGAGAAATATAGTACGGTTTTCTCAACAACGACACCGCCATCAGACGGCCTCAGGTAATTTTTGTCACACATTAAAAGTCCGGTTGTAAATTTCTAGCAGGACAGAGAACACAGCACCATGTACCCAGAGTTCATAGTTTTTGGAAATACAGAAAACCCCGGTATCTCGGAAGAATATGTAGCTTTTCTCTGACATTTTGAAACCCAGAAGCAAATTTTAGGAGTTTCGAAGTTTGAGCGGAACATGATAAAGGTGGGAGTGGTTTTTAGGCGATCCAGAGGAAATGACCCATCGAAATCTGGGTCTATTATTTTGGAAATATCGAGTAGAAGAATAAGTGGTAATATGGAAGGGGAGTGCTGCAAGGACAGAAGCTTTATATGTGCGGCCAGGTCCAAGCTTCCGTTCTCAGTCGGACATAATTTCGCGAACGTGGTGTTTAAAGAAAGGCAGAAAGAGAAGCCATCAGCTCTGTCGAAATTAGTTTTAGAAATAAAATATAAGGATCGGTGTAGTAAGGAGAGAGGAAGAGGGCTGCGACGACGGCGATTTTATATGCCATAACATGTCTAAGCTCTCGCTCTCAGCTGGAAAAAGGACTCTGCCGGTGGATTTTGCGAAGACAGAGGGAGGAAACCATCCACTTTTTGGGAACTAATTTTAGATATAGAAATTGATGTCGTAGGGAAGGAAGGAGAGGGCTGCGGTAACGGAGATTTAAGCGACTGTCACGAAGGGGAGAAAGAAGAAAGAACCCACAACAGTTTTAGACGCGAAATGTAGTCCTGAAATCGTCTCGCAGCTTAGCATAACATTGATTGCTAAACCTTTTAGGAGAACCAGAGGAAAAACACCATGGTGGTCTCTTTTGCATGTTCTTTTTTAAAAATACAAGAAAGCAGTTTTTGTAGGGAGAAAGAAGGACATCTCCGCACCGCCCTAGATTTTATACACGCATTCGTGTCCAAAGCCAGACATACAAGCTTGTTTTCGATTTTTTTTGGAAAGCCCCAGGGAATGCACATTCTCCGTGTCCGACACTTTTTTAAAAAAGATACAAAAAGAATCAATGTTGTAAGGAAGAAGAAAGATACCTCCACAGCAGCAGAGGTTTTATACGCGAGCCCACGTATCCCAGGATTCCCGGAAAGCCAGAGGAGACATGAGCAGGTCATGTTCGTATTTTGATTTGAGAGATATACGAAAGAATTCATGTGGTAAGGAAGAAGAAGAAGAAGAAGAAGAAGAAGAAGAAGAAGAAGAAGAAGAAGAAGAAGAAGAAGAAGAAGAAGAAGAAGAAGAAGAAGAAGAAGAAGAAGAAGAAGGAAAGCTCCACGGCAGCCTGGATTTTATACACGAAACCACGTCTGAGCGTTCACTCAGACACCCAGGCATATACCGAGTGTAGTTTTTTTTTAGAAGAAACAGAACAAAGGACATAGAGTCGTCCGCTGTGCATTTAGTTTAGAGAATAAAAATCATGGGGTTTAATAATCAAGAAGATAAAGAAGAGGAACAAGGACACCTCCACAACGACCCAGATTTCATACGCGATTTCACGCACAAGCGTCTTGTCCGTCCACCAGACATATCTCGAACGTATCTGCTCTTAGAAGAAACAGGGCGCAGGACATCTGCAGCAACCATATCTGGTTTTGATTAGAGGATTTCAAACGTAATTTTTTGTTATAAAGAAGAAGAAGACACCTAAGTCTTAGATTTTATACACACTCCCGTGCCGAGGCTTCTCCTCGACCACACATCAACTGTACATTGTAAGGTTCTAAGAACAACCACAGAGACCACACCATCGTCGTAGTCGTCGGCTGCTTTTAATTTTAGAAAGTACAACACAGAAACCGTTGTTATAAGAAGGAACAAAGTGCTCACCGTGTAGAATTTATACACATCCAGTCCAGCTTCTCCAGAGCCACACATGTGCTGTTGTTGTAAGATTTTAAGAACAAACACAGAGAACACACCATTACCGAATTCGTTCATGTGTTTTAATTTCAAAAGTACAACCTAGAAACTGTTGTAACAAAGGAGGAACAACACGTCCACCGCGTACATTTTAACGAGCCCAGCCAGCCCCACCCACCAGACATGGGGGCCTTACGTGTTGACTTTTTGGAAAGATAGAGCACATGACATAAGTGCGTTTGGTTTTTTTCTTTCCACCGCCGTAGATTTTGTATCCCATCCACACTGGCAGACATGCAAACATAAGGCGCAATTTTTGGGAAAGACAGAGCACATGTCGTATGTGCACGTTGATTTTTTCCCCAGCAAAACAGGGAACAGCCTCCTCTTCTCTGAAGACATTTACTCGATCGACATATTTTATTCCTTTTTTTATTTCAGAAAACTCCGTGGACATGTAGGTAGTATTTCAGACTTTTAGGAAGGACAGAGCACATGAGTGAGTTTGGTTGGTGTTTTTAGTAAAAGCGGGAAACGACCCCCCCTCTCCGAAGCCATCATATCTGACCATTTGATTTTTTAGAAGACTACGTGGTATGTAGGGAAGGGCGGAGCGCATGATTTGAGTACGTTTGGTTTTGTTGGTAGGGCTGTAGCACTAGTGCTGAAAGGGAATAACGATAACTAGGAATGCATTCTGTTCGGTGATGGTTCTGATTGATTGTCTTGCGAAGGGGAACTATGGAAGAGCTAGATATAGGAGGTCTGGTCTGAGCGCTGCTCGGACGCCGCGATCAGTGCGCCTGCTCGCGTGGCCGAGATTATTGTGGTTTTCGAAATACCTTGAGCCGCCTGGATCTGGTTAGCTTGGTGCCCAAGAACATCAACTCCCATAGTAATTTGTTAGTAAATTAATGCAGCAGCCGTTTCCCACCTCCAGAAGCCCATGAAGCTAGTCCTGTACTCTAAATCGTTCGTGTATAGCGTTTTGTTTGTGTGGAGCTTGTTGCGAGCTCAATCTAGCTGCTGTTGGGATGCCGCCCAAGCGCCAGCGTAAGCCGAAGCAGCCATTCGATCAAGGCGTTAACCCGTCCTCCCAGAAGCGTAGAGCGCCAGCAACTAGACAAAATCCTACCCATTTAACGCC
This sequence comes from Pyrenophora tritici-repentis, assembly GCF_003171515.1. Classification (NCBI taxonomy): domain Eukaryota; kingdom Fungi; phylum Ascomycota; class Dothideomycetes; order Pleosporales; family Pleosporaceae; genus Pyrenophora; species Pyrenophora tritici-repentis. Next base: position 452,384 of record NC_089390.1, read on the forward strand.
TAAACGTGTCCGCCGTGAGGCGCTGCCGTCGCCTCCAGCGACTGCCCCGCCGCGCCGTCAAAGCCCGTTGTCCGAGCCTGAGCTGCAAGCCACCCAAACAGCTGCCTCCGCGCAAGCTGAAGATATCGTTGGCGAGGATGAGGATACTTTCGAGGATGGAGATGGCGATCCGCTGCCTGAGGATGAGGATGAGATCGCTGCTAAGGGCGCTGCCGGTAGTGTTGAGGATGAGGGAGAGCCAGCGTACCGACGTCAAGAAGGCACTCCATGGCTGCCTCGCTCATCGCAAGCGCTAGAGGATGAGGTTAATCCTGTACTGCGCGTTAGGTGGAGGGCTTGCCTTGGTGGTGATATGGAGAAACACTTTATTCCTGAAGCTGCCGATAGCGAGCACGGCGTACGGCTGTACTCGCTGCATTTCGACGACCTATGGCAGTGGGTAGATGACGTTGTTGCAGAATTACGGCCAAAAAGAGCGAAGATCTCATCTGTTTGCACTGTTGTTTACCCAGCTAAGCAGGCCAAACGCGAGCGCGCGATAAAGCGATTGCGGCGAGGTGTTGATGCAACGTGGAATAGCTTTCAGCGCCTTGTTGTAGAGGTTGATAACTATGTCAGCGAGCCAGTAAACGTCGATTTCGAGCTCATCTTGGCTGAAATTCCAGGGGAGCAGCAGCCGTTGCCAACGGTTGTCGACGGTCCTCGTCGACGCACCGCAACGGTGATTCAAGAGGAGGGGCTTGCTGGTGTAATAGCAGCTGAACAAGCAGGTAGCGGGCATGCTATTGCTATCCGGGATAGATGGCGCTGTACAGATACCCATTGCGAGAACTATCCTTATTGCTGCTGGATGGCGCCAACAGCGAGGCAGCCAGCGCGCTTCGAAGATCACCTCTTTGTCAACGGCAACATTATCTCCATGTGGGCAAGAGCAATTACAGCGAGAAGGGCAACGTACGATGAGCCATCTGATGATGTACGGCTTGCAATTTTGAGAGCAAAGGACCTGCGGGTGCATGAGAAAACGCGCAAGTTGCGGGCGGCTGGAGATGGCGACGATGATATCAAAAGCTTAACAAAACTGCTCATCGTTGGACAGCTTGAGCGGATGAACAGGCAACCTCAACAGGAGTCTAACTTGCAGGCAGCTGCACCAACGATAACAAGAGCTGAGGTATCTAGTGCATCTCAGTGGGCGCCTATCCGATATGATCATGAGCAGGAGATTAACGAGCATACTAGTAATTTCTTTAACTACCTTAAGTTAAAATTTCCTACAGTTGGAGAGGACATTAACGAGCTTTATAAGACTCTTGTTATTGACGGAGCTATGGATATCAACCTCTTGATGCAGCCATCTGGTGATATCTTGAAGTTGTGGACGCAGCATTTCAAGCAGCCTCCTGGCTGGTTTTTCACGCTACAAAACACTGCAAAAGAATGGCAAGCTGGGTACCAGGGTCTCACAGATCGTAACTGGAGACGAGTCGAACGTTGTAAGAAAAGAGAAGAGATTGCGCGCAAGAAATTGGTGGTTGAACCGTCTAGCAGTGTTGTGTAGGATGATGGCGAGAATGCTTGAAGCTTAGTGGCCTGAGCGTTTTTGGTGACAGCGGCCCGTGCCCGCTATAAGTTAGTGTTGAGGTTTTTCAGGCGTTTCAAATGCGCTGCAACAATAGTCTATTTGGATAGCCCTATGTACAACACTACAACGTTATGCGATTATAACAGGTTAACTTCCTAAGATAGTTCTATATGTATAGAAATAGCTCTTATTTTTTTAGAATTATTAAATCGCTTTTGTGGGTTGCGCATTAAGGTGTAATCGTTCGCATTTGTATGGTATCATCTACCTATAGAAACGTACTGTGGCATCCATTTAAAAGCACAATTAATAGGGATAGCCACACCTATGGAACCAGCTTCTGCAGTTAATATTACAGCACACCAGCTGCGCTGCATACTCAAGAAAGACCCCAAAGTCAATGAAGTTCTCCGCTTGCGCTGAATTCCTTTTCATCCACCCCTTGAGCTGCTTAAAGCTCTTCTCGATGGGGTTGAAATCTGGTGAGTATGGCGGCAGATACTCAAGGAGTACTCCAGCACTTTGGCAAAGCACCCGTACACGCTCTGATCGATGGATGGAGGCGTTATCAAGCACGATTACTGAGGCTGGCCCTGGGTGAGGATTGCAGAACGGCAGCACTTGAAACTCTAAGAAGTCTTCTAGGATCTCAGATGTAATCGCGCCTTGAAAGATCTTATAGCTTATGTAGCCATCTATCGTCATGGCTGGCAGCAGCGACCACCGTTCTGATCGCCTGAAGCTGTGTGATAGCTCCACCGGCTCCCCGATTGGAGACCAGCCATACTTGCGGTCGCCCGTACGCTCATTGCAGGCGCTCTCGTCCAACGCAACGATCTGCTCCGCCTTATAGTGTTGCGCCATCCTGGCAAGATAGAGGCGGCGGAGTGGCTCACTCTGCTCCTTTGCCCGCTTTGTTGCAAGCTTGCGAGACCATCTCATCTTCTCTAGCTCTCGGTAAACGCTCGCAAGGCTTATCCTAACGTCGTACTCGTCGTACAAGAAGTCCCTCATCTCATCCATGTATGCGCCCGGTGAGCCATTGAGGTATGCCTGAAGGCCTTCGCGCTGAGCTTGCCGGAGTATAGATGGCCGCCCAAGTCGAACGCAGCGCGGCGGATAAGGCACGCCCCAAAACTCTAAGCTCAACCTCAGCTTTGCTACTGTGTTACGGCTCGCACCTGTAGCTCTAGAGATGGCTCGATCACTTTCGCAGGCAGCAATTCGGTCGAGGATAGCCTGGAGAACAGCGGGCTGCAAGCGGTGGCCGGTGCCTGGCATCGCGATGAGATGGGCTCGAGAAAATTGCAACACCAAAAACGCGAGTCAGTAGAGGCGATCGCAGCAAACAATGAACTTCAAATACGTTGTGGGTGTTAGAAAGCGTGGCTGCATCGATTTACTAACAAATTACTATAGGAGTTGATGTTCTTGGCCACCAAGCCAACCAGATCCAGGTGGCTCAAGGTATTTCGAGAAACACCCATAACGTGTCTGTGCGCGTGATGCCCATAATCGCGTGCCGCACACCCCACCAATATCGCGACGACGGCAAAGTTGAGGCTGTGCAGCCACGTACAATAACTATTATCGCGAGATTTTCCGGTGTATTGATCTATAGACGTAGCTCTACAACTTTGTCTATCTATATTTTGCCGGAGTATTGACGGCCCGGCCGCGTCGGGTGGTTGTTGGTGGGGGAGCCGGTGCAGCCACCTCAGCCAGAGTGCCACCGCCAGCACCACCCACGCGTCGTTTTTTTGGCTGTTGCTTTGCAGCGGGCTTTGAAGCCTTACGCTTGCCCGATTGGGGTTGTTGTATAGCCTTTGCAGCGTCGCGATCGCGTCGTTTGGCGTCAAGTTCGGCAGCCTTTACAGCCTTGGCTTCATCCCGCACCTTCTTTGCCTCCTCACGCGCCGCCCGCGCTGCCTCTTTGATCTTAAGTTGATAGATCCTGTTGTTCTCCTTTGCCTCTTTCAACTCTATCTTATCAAGTAGCTCTTTCTCCTTCTCCTTCTCCTTCACTAGCTGCCTGAAGCGGGCCTCTCGAAGCTTGCACGGCGACCACCAAACTGCCCCTGAATGGAACGCTTTTCGCTGCTGTAGATCTAGGGGAGGTTCGTGCCGATTGCGGGGCTTCTGGTGAACGTGTAGCGCCGCGCGCAGTGCGTCCTTCTCGTACTCGGCGATCTCTTTGGCAGCCTGGAGGCGGAGGAGTATTTCTGAGAGGTTGTTGGTCGCAATAGAGCTCGGATCGTAGGCCTGATTAATGAGGTTCGTGATAGTAGCTCTACTCACGTTCACTAGTGGCGGCGGTGCTGTTAGTGTTGACTTTCGGAACTTTTTAAGTACTACTTCGGGATCTATAGGAGCTATCCCAGTGGCTTTAAATGCCTTCAACGCGTGCTTCTTAATGAAAGAGGAGTCCCAGGCAGGCTTGAAAAGACGGTAGAAGTCATCCTTCCTCACAGCTAAGAGACCGTGGCTCGCCTGGAGGTAGTGCTGCAAGCTGAGTGAGTACGCGGCTGCCAGAGGTTTGAACATTACCACATCGAGTGGCTGCAGCGTATGGGTACTATGGGGGGTAGTATGAGTAACATAATATTGTGGGCGATCGCATAGTCAATAAACTCCATAGTAACGTGACTCCCATGGCCGTCAAGGATGAGTAAGCGTGTGTGATTGCCGGCCTTCTCCTTCGTATGGCGATCAAACACCTGTTCGAGCCATGCCAGGCCTACCTGATCATTGGTCCACCCTGAGGGACTTGAGGTAACGTAGACTGGATCGTCAATTGCGATATCATCAACCCATCTGGCGTACATGTTGCCCGAAGTAGCTTCGTATATAATCGCGGGCGGTAACGTACTCCCATCAGCACATATAGCAGCGATAACAGTGATCCAATCTCTGTTGCCGTCCTGTATCACTTTCTTAAAGCCCCCAGTCTCATATTTCTGCTTACTAAACACTCTCTTACTCCTCCCCGTCACTCCAATAAGGAATCCCTTCTCATCCATATTATATACATCCTGCGCCCGAATATGGTGCTGAGCCATTTTAGTAGATAGTAGATCAAAGTACGACTCGTACTTGTATACAGAATCAGCCCGGTGGCGATTGCGGTCCAAACCAGTTGACCAACGTGATATAATCGCGTCGGGATGACGGTGAAAGAAGCGCGTCACCCAGCTTTGGGAGGTAGCCCTTCCGGCTATAGCACTAGCAAAGTTCTGGATCATAGTCCTCGTCGGTGGTAAGCCAGCCTCAGTAAGCTCGTCAATGTGCTCTAGAAGCTGTAGCTCCTGGTGTGGGTGAAGGAGTTGCTGATTACGTGATTTGGCTTCATTTGAGCCCCGGATCTGTTGATGGCGTCGCGACAACGTAGAGCGATCAACACCAAAGCGGCGCGCAACCTCAGAGTATGTAAATTTATCTCCGGGATCACGCGATTCAATAGCTTCAATCGCAGCGTTGATACAACTCATGGTTGTGGAGTTATGGGTGGTTGAAGTGGTAAGGGTGGATTGGTGTTAATGTTGCGGGGTGTGCGGCACGCGATTATGGGCATCACGCGCACAGACACGTTAGTGCGGCCGATCGCGTGGCTGAGATGTCGTTGATATCTGTGATCCGACAGGTTTAGTCTTTTAGTAAAGCGGGAAACAACCCCCTCTTCTCCGAAGACATCGGATCTGACGACAGGTATTATTTTCAGAAAGACTGCGTGATATGCAGGAAAAGTGAGGAAAGAAGGATGGAGGGAAGAGGAGGGAGTGGATGAGGTACTTATATATTTTTGTGGTAAGTTTAGAAGACGTTGTTATAGATAGCGAGTGTTTTGGAAGAGAGGGAAAGACAGGATATTTGAATAAGTTCAATGAGTTTTAGAAAACATTTGGTACAAGCAGGTATTTTTGAGTGAGAAGGAGAGGAGGAGAGGGCGGAGTATTTATGGTTTTGCGGTGAGTTCAGAAGAAATTGCCAGTACTCAAAAGTGTTTTGGAAGAGAGGGGAAGAAAGGACATGAACCGAAGTTCGATGAGTTTTGGAAAACATGCAATGTTTTGGTAGTAGTAGTAGTAGTAGTAGTATCCATTAACGTCCTTTTTCAGTCAGAGACTATGTAGGACGGTGGCCTAGGGCCGTTTGACTAGTTTTTTCCCTCTATACCCGTAGGATTTCGTTTCTTTGGTCGAGTTTGACTATGGGGGTTTGGGTTTTTTGCTTCTATACAGGAAAGAGAGAGAGACCTTGTAATAGACACCCGTTTATCTCCACCTTTGTGACCAATCCCTTTGCTATAATAACCCCGTGCTCCTAAGACTGAAAAAAACCTCGTAGGGGAAAAAGTCATGGGACCTTGAACGTTTGTTGTATATAGCGGCAGTTGCGGCATATTTTCGTCTCGGCGGTACTTTGTGGCTCGGTTGTACGGCGGCGGCTAGCGTTAAGCGTGCGGGGTATTGGTGAAAAACTTTCCAGGTTTCGAAAGGAGCCGTTCGATGTTTTTTGGTAAAGCTAGAATAATAGAATTATTATAGCGGTGAGGGGAGAAGGATTCGAACCTTCAACCTCTGCGAGCAAGCTAGCAGAAGCAACCAGGCGCACTACCACTGCGCCATCCCCCCGCAATGTTTTGGTAATGGGTTTGGAAAAGAAAGGAAAGAAGAGAAGAGGAGGGAGAGGGCGGGGTATTTATATGTTTTGCGGTGATTTTAGAAGACATACTCTGGTAGAGGTTCATTTTTGGACGAGAGGTAGAGACAGGACAAGTGAAGTTGCGAGTGGCCTTTTAGAAAATATGTGATGCTGTAAAGTAGCTTTTGAAAGAGGGTGGAAAGACAGGAAATGCTTTATCTACTCTGTTTTTTAGGAAACATGGACTGGCTCGCGTTGTAATTTAGAAGAGAGGAAAAAGGCGGGACATGCAGGTGTAGTTGTTTACTTTTAGAAGATGGCAAAGTGAGGGTGAAGATTTTAAGAAAAGAGAGGAGAATGTTGGAAGGCCTTGTACGATCGTACGGTGAATAACAGTAGCTAAGGTAATCTTGTGTATTGGTATTCTGGTGTATGATGATTCTACGAATGTGGGGGCTACGAAGGTATACATAGCGTTGGGTCCGAGTTGGGCCGAAGTAGGATCGAGGCGGTACATTGGGCCTTATTAGGCGACACACCGTGTGTATGCCGACACTGGCAATCTTTTCTTATTGTAACGACTGATGTAAGGAAAAACGGGTCTTCTAAAAAGGGCACAATGAGAGGGATTCCAAATAGGCATATGTGCCTACTCCGTAGGTCGCTGCACAGATCCCTCTACTCGGATTGACAGCTTGTTGCTTTCGATGAAACGTTCTAACGCGCGATTTGGTGTTGCTTTCGTGAATGCGTCCGCGGGGTTGTCCTCTCCGTTGATCCAGCGGATCTCAGTGATCTCGCGACGCTCGTATGACTGCCGAAGCGCCATGATGTCGATCATCAGTCGCTTCTCAGCAGTTGTTCCGAGTTTGACGAGGCATTCATACAAGGAGTATGAATCCGTACACACAATAAGTGGGATCGGTGGTAGACCTAGGCGTCCTGTAATTATCTTGAGGGTTGTTAGGATAGCGATAGCGATGTCGACACCGCTAACCATGCCGTACGTTTCTGAGGCAAGAACGCTCCGGGTAACGCGTTTGCATTTGGTCGAACTCCAATGGATTACGTTACCACGAATATCAAACGTGCTGTCTTGTCGACTCGACTCATTCGCAAGGATAAGTAGGTACCCTAGCTGTGAGCTAAGGTCTTGGTTGTTCGCGAAGGATCCGTCTGTGAACACTACCAGCTTTGCTGTAGCGAGGTCGAGAGGGACGTATCGCAGGCCTCGTTGTATGCTCTCAGATTGCCACTGCAGCCGGCGGTTAAGCTTCACGTATTCTGTGTCCTTAGGTTGTTGTATTTGCGCAGCCGCGGAAAGATCGAACGATGCTTCAGGTTGGCATATCGACGCAATGTACGCGCCACGCGCGCGCTGCTCCATGTACTTCTGTGCTCGGTTTGCTGCCTTCGGATCAATAATTTCGATCTTGGCACCTTGTCCCTTCTGCGTAAGTAGAATCGTGTCTCCGCGCAACGTTAGAGTACATCCGTTGAACTCGAGTGATACTTCTTTGGACAGTCTCTCCTTGGGCTTGGCTCGAAAATTGGCTTTCTGGAGCGCAGCGTCTTCTGCACCAGAGAATGCAGGCGTCCCAATCGCGAGAGTATCGTCTGTCTGCAGGCCCACTATTCCAAACGCTTCCCGTCTCCCGTTCGTGATCAGGAGGCACGGGTCATACGTTGATGTAGCCATGTCGAGCTCCTTGCAGTGGTGTCCTTGGTACGTAGCAAACCAGTGGACTCCTGCTTCCGCGATTCCATAGAGTGGCTTGATTACGCGAATAATTGTTCCCTTGGGATACTTTGTTATAAGCTCCTTTGGGAGGTGCGCTAAAACCGTGCGGAATAGCTCTGTTTGTGCCTGTGGGTACGCTTGCGTGATATCTCGTAGTTCCACAACCATGCCCTCATCGAGTAATGCAGGCGCTAGGGCTAGAATCAGGCGCTGGCTGGCTCGTTGGATGGTTGGCGACTGCGTCAGGATCTCGTGTTTGCCCTCGTCATTGTAACCTTGAACAACGAGGCGTGATTTCTCGTACGGGACCATGGTCTTGCCTTTGACTTCGCGGACCATGCGCGATTTGAAGATACGATACCCGCCGTGTAGAGTTGGATCAAACAGCTCAAAACTGAATACTCCACGGCCGACGAGGTCGTCGATCTCCTTCTGATCGGATGCTTCGAATGGAGCGCCCGGGACGTTAATCACGCCGTCATTGCGTAGCTTGACGGCCAGGGCGTAATCGTCCTCCTCCTTCTTCGACAGGTACTGCACCTTGGGCTTGTTCTTTGATCCAGGTGGGCGGCCCCGCTTGCGCGGCTGAGCCGCTTGGTTGGCTTCCGCCGGTGGTACCGGTAGTGGCGGTTCATCAGCAATCGCTTCGTCTGTGGTCGGAGATCCACCTGTGCCTTGATCTGCGCCGTCTATCGCTGTAGTCAGATCGCGATAGTACGGTTTTACGACAGTGGATCGGAACGTCGTTGGGCCGTTGATCATGTCTACAGTAACATCGTGGTCCTTCATATCGATGACTCTATACGGCCCTTGCCATCCATTCTTCTCGCGCCATACCATCACCTCACTCTGAAGAGGCAGTGACAGTACCCCGTCTGTAGTAGGCCCATTCCTGGTACCAAGTGCGTTGCTCACCGCATGTTCCGCTGAGGCCTTCCGCAGCGCCCTCATCGCTTTCTGGATTGCCTCCGCGCGATGGGTTATCGAGGGAGATGGTGGTGAATCCATGGATATCCGGGGTATGCACCGAAGACGAGCAGCGTGGGTACGAGCCCGTCTGGGCCTGCGGTGTCGTTGACGGCCTTGACTGCCATCTGCAACACTGCGGCGTCGCTGGTGCCAGTGTCAAGCTCTGTCCTCAGGATCTCGTACGCGCGTCTGAGCGGTGCGTGGTATCTTTCTACCTTGCCGATAGACCAATGGGCCTCGGTTGGCACTTGTTTACATGTGATTCCCATGATCTTCGCCTCTGATCTGAATTCGACTGACGCGAAGTTGGTGCCGGCGTCGTGGGTGACGATATCTGGCGGCCCTTGGTATGTATCAATCCAGAGCAGGCGGAGTGCTTCCCAGGTGTCTTTCGCGCTCATAGACGGTAGAAATCGCGCGCCGTTGAATGTTGTAGCCGAATCGATCACGTGAAGCACTGGTTTCCCACTCAGATACATCACATCTACGAGGATCTCGAAGTTGAATTCCCGATCATCTTTCAGCCTAAACTTGAATCGGCGCGGCGCTGGATCATGCGCTTGGCAGTGATGGCAGAACGTTTGGATCTCTCGGAGCAGCCGTTCATCCACGTCCTCGTGTCCTGCGCGTTTGAGCAATCGTATCAGCCGTTCGACGGCTGGATGCCCGAACCTCCGGTGTAAGCGTCGGAGCTCAGTCTCCGTAAGGAATACGCGCGCGCGCTCTGCCTTGCTTAGGTGGAACCACGGGTGTCCCCATTTGCGAATCACTGGAAAGGTAGCTTTTCCTTGTACCAGCTGGTCCGTAGTATTGTTGAAGTACACGTGGAGCCGGTCCATGTCTTTCAGACAGAGGAGAAACGGGGTGGGTGCGTTCAAGACCTCAAATTTGATCTTTCCAATCTGTGTCGATACATGTGCGGTTCCAATCGAAGTAGTGACGCTTCCTTTGCCAAATTGCACAGATGCGTTTCCAGCAGTAGACGTATCTAGAGTTACGGTGGGGTCCTCAGTTTGGAGCGCCCAGAACTGCTCCTTTCCGGCTGTCGATACATTTGAGGCACCAGTGTCAGGAAGAATGCCTTGGTACGTGATTCGCGAGTATCGATCCTCGATAAGGAACTGCGTTGCGGGCGTAATAGGCTCCTTGCACCTGTAGACGTCTTCTCCAGTCACGTGGTGCAAAAAGGCCTGATCTGTGAGGTACTTAACTGCCAATCTTTGGTCCTCATCATCTTCGTCTTGCTCCTCTAGGAAGAACTGGTCGACTTCTTCCCCCTCGTACGCGACGAGAAATGTGCTAAACTCCATTTGCTCTCCCGTAATCGCGCAGTGTGTGATGTACTGCGCTTTTGAGCGTTTTCTTTCTTCAAGCGTGTGGTTTGTGGACCAACAGCCTGTCTTGCCGCAGACGTAACATTTCTTGTCGATTTGTGTGTTGACTCCAGAGCGGTGCTGAAGCCCACCGCGTCCGCGGGTGAATCCGCTGCGTCCACCGCGAGGGTTGTAATTCCCTCGCAATCTTCCAGAGCTGTTGTTGTTGTACCGACGATCCAAGTAGTACTGGCTATCCGTATCCGCCTCAGTGAAGTTGACGGAGACGGTCATGGCGAGTGAGTTTTCGATTGACGATCGCAGATCTCCAAACAGAACCTCGCATTCTAGAGACGGCTTGTAGAGTGCCATCTCGAGCTCCTTCACGCCTCGGCATGCTGTGATTACAGTCGTTCGGAGCGCGTATTCTCCCATGTACTGCTGTCCAAGTGCTCTTTGACACAATTGGAGCTTGTCCAGCATGATGTCAAGGACCTCGTGGAGGTTCTTTTCGGGGTTCTCCCTGCGGACTTTGACAAACGATGTCGTCGTCCAGTCCGCGTAGTAATGGCCGTGGTTGACGTCTGTGTCGAAGTGGTTCTTGAGCTTTGTGTAGGCAGTCAAGAACGTATCCATCCGCTGATCGACGAAGTGGAGGTAATACTCCTCTGCGCGGCCGTCGAGAATCCGTGGAAAGACTGCATGGAACTGCCCTGGCTCGATGTCTGCGTGATAACAGATGCTGTAGAAGATCTTCAATTTATCGTCTAGGAGGTCGTACGGCTTTCCCGTATACTTTTTGTCTCGGTCCCACATTTTCACGAAGACATTGATCGTCTTAGGATCCAGTTTCTCATTGCCAAACTCGATTGGTGGAACTGCCTTGTACGGGTCTGTTTCACCAGAGGGCACAATTGGGGGAACGCTCAGTCCCTTCGGACGTTGCGGGTATGCTGGTGTATACTCGCGGAATCGGTCGAAGTTGTTGTAGGTGAGGGAGGTTGCTGACTTTGGACGCGCTGATAGGCTGGCTGCGGTGCGGATTCAGTTGTCTCTACAGGCTGGCTTCGGATTGGTTGGTTTTGGGCTTTCTCAATCGTTTTTGCTAGCTGGTCCTGAATCTGTTGTTCTTCCTCAACGGTCTCCTGTCGTCCTTGCACACGGGCGTGGGTCTGGTCTTGATCGCGGGTTTGCCGACTGTCTACGTCTCGGCCTCTTGTCCTTACAGGCGTTTGGGTTCGGCTCTGGGCCTGGCTTGATAATCTCCTGTCTGTGGACTGTACTGATCCTTCACTGCGTTGTTGCCGTAGTGCCCGCTCTTGCAACATGTGCGCAGCTGATCGTGTGTCAAACACAGCCGACTGGAATACGTCCTGAGGCCATTCTAGGTACTCCTCCATGCGTAATAACCTAGCTAGAGACTCACTAGGTGCCATATTAATACGGCCAGTATACACTCCCTTAAAGCGGAGGATCCGCTTTAGTTCCTTTGTGTATATTGGCTGGGCACGTAGGAACATTGCCTCTGTCCATCCTTCAAAGTCCTGACGGAACTCCCAAAAGAGTTCTTCATCTGCTGTTGGTCGATCTGTATAGTCCGCAATCGCACGCGCAATGTACGTTGTTGCTGTAGTAATCCCTACCTCATCGTCTGGAGCTTCAACGTTGTCCTCCCAAATCTCTGGATCGATGTGATGCCATTCTCTTGGTTTTATGTTTGTGGTCCCTAGTAGCGCCTCTAGTGTGGGTACCACTCTTCTACTACTGCTCGCCATTCCTACTGCCGGTGTCCTGGCTACCGGTGCTCTTTCCGATGATGTTCTCTCTCCTGCTATTGTGTTCTTGTTGACGCTTGTTGCGCTAGCTGCGTTCGCTAGAGATGCGTCGGTGGTCGTGGGTTGTACACGGGTCAAATCTCAACCGGTCGGTTGGCGCGTGTATAGACGGCGTCTTGGAACGCTTCTGATACGGCTGTAACGGTCGGTCGCTAGCCACGAACGACGCCTGATATAGCTAACAGTGAGCTTAGCATAGATAACTCCGCCTTGCTGATATAGGCAATCTAGGGAACGCGCGGGGTAAAGAATCTATCTCTTCTTAACCTAACTGTCTGTGACTGCCGTGCAATCACTGATCAGTGTTGGAAGGCCTTGTACGATCGTACGGTGAATAACAGTAGCTAAGGTAATCTTGTGTATTGGTATTCTGGTGTATGATGATTCTACGAATGTGGGGGCTACGAAGGTATACATAGCGTTGGGTCCGAGTTGGGCCGAAGTAGGATCGAGGCGGTACATTGGGCCTTATTAGGCGACACACCGTGTGTATGCCGACAGAGAAAGACAGGACATGCGTTGTGCGTAACAGACTGTTGGGAATCGAACCTGCGGTAGATAAGGCAGCTGGTTGCTGCATGCACGAGCTTGGATTACACGGCTGACTAAGCCGTGTGGTCCGAGCTCTAGCTGCTGCCTTACTGCCGACCTCCCTCCACCTCCATAGAAGAACAAGAACAATCACAATCATTTCAACTCGTTGCAACGAAGGTGATTCCGATACCTTAGCCGTATCAACACTGATCAGTGGTTGCTACACCACAGATCGGCTAGATATCTGACAAGGAGACCCATCAGCTCTTTTGCTGTGTAGTCTTGGCCAAGAAGCGACTCCTCCTACCTCACAGTAGCAAGGAGTGCGAAGTACAGCACCGCCCGCAGAGACTACCTATCAAGGTAGCGCTTTCGCCGACAGTTCTGAAGGAGATCTTGAACGAAAAGATCTGCGTCAACCACGCACAAAAACAACTGACAACGCCTGCAACTAACAGCAAACAATCGACTGACTTCAGCACCATGGCACCATACAAGAGCGTCAAGTACCGATCGTGGTACTCCGAGATGCACAAGAGTGAGTATGTCAACGCGGAACTCGACCCGACCGACACAGTCATAAACACCGACAAACTGAACACTGTCGTCCTCGATTGGGTCGTCCAAGTTGAAGACGATGGACAGTTCGACCTCTTCATCCTCCAGGAGTTCCAAAAGTCCTTCGAGGATTGGACTCAAGATATCATAAGTGCGGTCGACGTGCGGCTCCGGAAAGCAGTCAAGGAATTGCTCCGACACCGAGGGATTTACATCCAGATCAACAGTCGTGACACAGTAATAACGCAACTGTACAACCTCCTCCATCTCTCGTCGTGCCCGATATGGCCTGACGACGAGCTTGAGCTTATGCGACTCGTCGACGGTTTCAAGTGTCGACAGCTCACAAACAGCAACTACAGTTACCCTAACCCTCCGCAGCCACCAACAGGATACCCACAAGCACAGTACTCACCGTCGCCAGCTCAACTCAACGTGACAGCACTCACAAACCTCGCGAAGCTGTACAATAACAACGATAAGTTCAGTGGTGACAAGTATGACGTGCTCAGTCACAAACTGGTCATCTTTCGAGAGCTTTGCGCCAAAGTCGGCATTCAACCTGGCCAAACTGACCGCTACAAGCTAGCCATCTCCACTATGCTTACTGGCAAAGCGTCAACTTACTACTACCAATCTATCGCTCCACTTGACCTTGGATACGAAGACATCATCGCGAAACTGGGCGCCTACTTCCACACTACCGAGAACTACCAGTTGTTCTTGAACGAATGGCGCACCATTATGCTAAAGGACGTCATCGCAAGTAATCCTGACAAGACAATTGCGCAATGCCTTGACTTGCTCATCGACAAGCTCCACAAGCTGTACCAAGCGATGGCTCAGCAGAATGGACTCAGCGAGTCAAGCCTCACCGGACAACTTGTGTCAGCATGCCAGGGTGTCGAAGCCTGCAGCGCAGTCCTGATCCGACCTGCGTCGACCTTTGAAGCAGTCGCTTCAGAGCTCCGCAACGCCGTCGGTAACTGGCAACGCTGTCACCCGCATGCTCGAACGCAGTTCAACTATGACAATGAACAGACAGACGATGACATCTTCTACACAAACCGACGATACAACCGAAACGACGAACCTCGCGACAGACCCCGAGGCTATGGCACCGGTCGCTTCAACCGCGGACCGACGCTGTCACGACCGCGATACCCTCCCCGCCGCTCGCACGATAAAAAGTGCTATGTGTGCGGCAAACAAGGATGCTGGTCAACGCGACATTCACACGAGGAGCGCAATGAGTCGCACCAACGCTTCAAGACTTATGTCCAAAACCACGATCTCGATGACGACTACGACGTGTTCCTCGCCGGATTCGAAGGCATCGAGCTTCATGACGAGGCAGAGGACGACGACGGCAACCGCGTTGATGACCTCGATGCGTACTTCCAACATGAACAATTCAACACCGCTGCTTGCGGAACCATCGACGGGCAAGCGCTCACCATCAACCTCAACGACGCCGCGGCGACCCACGCGATCACTGGGATCGACCCATACGCGTCGGAGACTGCAAAGGAGGCACCCCACATGTTCACCTTCGATCACCGATATGGTGCTCACTGTTTCCAAGGCATCATGCCCGACACCGGCGCGGCCGGAGTCTCCACTGCAGGAAAGACCCAGGTCATGGCACTGCAACGCCTCCAGCCATCGGCCACGATCAATGAGTCCACGGCAGGTCGCCACCGAATTCGATTTGGAGATAACCCAGAGTGTCTCTCACTTGGCGAGGTGAAGGTCAAAACCCCGCTCGGCGTTATACTTTTTGCGGTGATGCCGACCAACACGCCTTTCTTGCTGTGCCTTGCAGACATGGACCGCCACGGGATCTACCTCAACAATGTTGACAACGTGCTTGTACACGAGTCACGGGAGTACCCCATTGTGCGCAAATGGGGACACCCATGGCTCCTGCTCGACGACCAAGAGACCGCGACGCACTACCTCACCGAGGTAGAGCTTGCGCAACTCCATCGGCGCTTTGGTCATCCAGCTGCGGGACGACTCTACAAGGTCCTCGCGAGAGCAGGTTATGACGAAGTCGATGCGGCGACCATCGAAAAGATCAACAAGTTCTGTCACCAATGTCAGATTACTGGCAAGGCGCCAGGACGATTTCGGTTTACCCTCCGCGACGATATCAACTTCAACTATCGACTTATCGTCGACGTGATGTACATTAATCAGAGGCCAGTACTTCATGCTATTGACGAAGCAACTGCCTTCCAAGCAGCGCGCTTTCTCACCGACATGAAAGCAAGCACAACATGGGACACACTCCGCGCCATGTGGATCGATATGTACGTTGGTCCGCCTGATGTCATAGCCACCGACGCTGGCAAGAACTTTGCGAGCGAGGAGTTTGTCAACAATGCAAAGACAATGGCCATCGAGGTTGACGAGGTGCCTGTCGAGGCGCATAACTCCATCGGCAAGGTGGAGCGGTACCATGCGGCCATCCGCCGTGCCTTCGAAGTCATCTCCGCCGACATAGACAGCGACACGTCATCTGAACACCTCCTCCAGATGGCTGTGAAAGCCGTCAACGACACTGCTGGTCCAGATGGCCTTGTGCCTACTCTCCTCGTCTTTGGCACCTACCCCCGCCTATCCAAGACATCGCCGCCATCACCATCCATCAGCGCGCGCGCGAAAGCGATAAAGAACGCGATGGCGGAGGTCCGCAAGATCAAAGCAAAACGCCAGGTGAACGACGCACTTGCGACACGCAACGGACCGAACGTCATTGAAACGCTTCAGCTCCCGATCCAGAGCAGCGTAAAGGTTTGGCGCGAGAACCGCGGTTGGACTGGTCCCCATACCCTCATCGCCATGAACGACGACCTAACCGCCGCGATTGTCGACGTCGACGGCAGGCAGGCGACATTTCGAGTCACATCGGTGCAGCCATACCACCGCAACAACTCCACCGTTATCCCGCGCGACGACGACGACAACGACAATTGCGGGGATGCGGACGATGACGAGTTTATCCCAGAGACAGAAGTTCCACCTCCACGAAAGCGCGGTCGCCCCAAAGGCTCCAAAAACAAGCCAAAACCAGCTCCCATCGAGACCAACGACGTCAACCTCACGCAACGCGAGGAGGACGACTTAGTGCTGTCCAAGAAGCTGCGTGCCACTGGCAAGATCACAACCCTAGGCGAACCATTCGAACTATCCACCAAGGCAGAGATTGACGCGCTGATCACTCGCGGAGTGTTCCGCTTCGAGGAGTATGACCCTCAGCGCCATGGTGGCATCCGCGTCTTTAAGTCACGGATTGTCAACGAGGTCAAAGGCAAAACTACCACTAAGCCGTACGAGAAATCGCGCCTCGTTGTTCAGGGTTATGCCGATGATGGAAAACGGATTGTGCTCACACAAAGCCCGACGATCCAGCGCGCCAGTCAGCGCATTATTATCGCGCTTGCACCCTCACTGCTTCAAATGGGCATGACGCTATGGCTTCGAGATATCACGCAGGCGTACACGCAAGCCGATGACCATCTCCAGCGCACGATCATCGCGGATCTTCCCACGCAACTCCGCAATGTCTACCCCAAAGGCACCATCATGGTGGTCGTGAAGCCGCTGTACGGCATCGCCGAGGCAGGAGCGTACTGGTGGTCAACCTACTTCAAACACCATACCACGACACTCGGGATGGAAACATCAACCTATGACCCGTGCCTCTTAATCACCAAGCCAACGGCGTTAGGCTTTGGTATTGTCGGCATGCAAACTGATGACACGCTCGGTCTGTCCGATGACGTGTTTGCCAATAAGGAGAGCAAGGAGCTGCGCTTCAGCGCCAAAGAGAAGCAGTTTCTTACTACTAACAACCCTATCGACTTTAACGGGTGCGTCGTTAGTCTCACAACAGACGGCGTGATCACACTACGCCAAAAGAAACAAGGTGAGAAACTGGAGATCGCAACTGACAAGAAGACGTACATTCAACAACGCGCACGTGGCGCTTACATCGCGACAATCTGTCAACCCGAAGCAAGCTTCGACCTCGCCGCTGCTGCGCAAGCGAGTGAGCCTACAAAAGAAGAAATATCCAAGTTAAACAAACGCATCGAATGGCAAAAGAAGAACCTCTGCCATGGGTTGACCTACGTACCTCTGGACATACGCAACCTCAAGCTGTTTACCCTAGTCGACGCGTCCTTTGCCAACAACAAGGATATGAGCTCCCAGATGGGATTCGTCATCGTACTCGGCAATGAAGTCACCTCAAGCGACACAAACTTCGGGATACGTGGCAACATCGTCCACTGGTCCTCAGTCAAATGCAAGCGGATCACCAGGAGCGTCCTCGCCTCCGAGATCTACGCGATGGCGCACGGCGTAGATATCGCAGTCGCGATCGGCGGCACCATTGATATGGTCATGGAACGACTCAACTTACCTAAGGTCCCCATCGTGGTATGCACCGACTCGCGATCGCTATACGATTGCCTTGTCAAGCTCGGCACCACCAAGGAGAAACGCCTTATGATTGACATCATGGCAATGCGCGAAGCCTACGAGCGCAGCGAACTCATGGATATCAGATGGATCGACGGTCGCGACAACCCAGCAGACTCTATGACAAAGGCAGGTTGCAACGCCGCGATAGAGAACCTCATCAACTCTAACGAGCTCAACCTCCGAGTGCAAGGGTGGGTCAACCGTGATCGCAACACCAAGCCCACGACCGAGAGCACCGAGCTCAGCAACCTTGAAGGCACCAAGTAGTCAACGGGCACGTGTGCGCGATAACGAAGGACACAAGAGGAGGACATAAGGGCATACAGGAAGGCGTATAGCGCTAGCCGAGATAGGCAACTAGCTACATTTCGGCAGCAGGATATTATTACAGATTTGGAGGATTTGGGGACGGATCTGATCTCCCGGCACAAAAAGAAAAGATAGTCAGTGTTGGGAATCGAACCTGCGGTAGATAAGGCAGCTGGTTGCTGCATGCACGAGCTTGGATTACACGGCTGACTAAGCCGTGTGGTCCGAGCTCTAGCTGCTGCCTTACTGCCGACCTCCCTCCACCTCCATAGAAGAACAAGAACAATCACAATCATTTCAACTCGTTGCAACGAAGGTGATTCCGATACCTTAGCCGTATCAACACAGACGTTTGGGAAACTACATTACTCCCATTTCGTTTTTTTGAAAGGAGAGGACGACAAAACATTTTTTTCAGCCAGCGGAATCTTTGTAGGAAGCATCCGTTCGTTTCTGTAGAATTTAAACAAAATAGGAGAAAGACAGGACATCCCCATATCGGTTTGAAGTTTTGGAAAACATCGAGCCTTCTGTAGGCTATTTCAGAAAAGAAAGAAGAAAGACAGGACATACTTAGGATTGTGCGGTACTGTTTACAAACATAGCAACCTTCGTAGTGGCTTTTAGGAGAAAAAGAGCAAGGAGAACAAACATCCTCTTCCATCCACTGCATTTCAATAAACATACCCCATACTTTATATCTTTTTAGAAAAAAGAGAGAGAACACATTGCCCGAATGTAGGGGAAATTTTGAGAAAATAGAGGAAAGAACATCAACTGCAGAGCTGAAAACTTTAAAAGAGTAAATGCAGAAGTTTGTAGAGGAGAGAAAGAGGAGAAGAGTGCGGGGATTTTATACCACTGCCCTGCCGCACAACCCACAGCCTCGCTGGACAGAACATCGATCAGATCGTTTTAACTTTCTATTTTAGAGAGATCTTAGTAAAGAATTTTAGGGTTGGAAAAGGGCACCAGAAGAGCATCCCAGTACTGGTCCATAATTTTTGGTAATTTTCAACACGAAAAAGGCGGAGAGAAGGAACATGTAGATTGTGACCAGTCCTTTTAGTAAGTGAGTGATTTGGATGTGATTGGAGAAAGGGAGAAAGAGTCCAAGAGACGGCTTTTATATTCACAGGCTGGTGGCTCGAGCGTCTGTTTCTTGGGATGACCAAAAGGCACATGTATGTGTTCTGTTCCCTTCAAAATGCTTAGGCACTAGTTTCATGTACGTGTGTACCAAAATCTCTCCGCATGCTGTCATGATGTAGTATATTCATATTGGGTATCGTAATTCCTTTCCCGATGCACAACGGCACCCTCCATTTCCCCTCGTAAGATCATGACTGGCGCAAAACGCCCAAGATGCAGTCATCATGCCCAGAACCAAAACGCCAACAATGCAAGTGCTTGTACCACGAAGAGCTCATGATTCGATGTCAACGTCAAACTCCTTGGGCTCCTTCGGTTCCTGCGATTCGTGGAAT
Source organism: Pyrenophora tritici-repentis (assembly GCF_003171515.1). NCBI lineage: Eukaryota > Fungi > Ascomycota > Dothideomycetes > Pleosporales > Pleosporaceae > Pyrenophora > Pyrenophora tritici-repentis. The sequence goes on from NC_089390.1 coordinate 471,850, forward strand.
TGGATGGCATCGTCGATGTAGCTCAGCACTGCGCCCAAGCTATCCTCGTCCTGCACGTCCAACTTGAGGAACGATACCATGCTGAAGCCGTCGATGAGCTCGGCAACTGCCTTGTTCAGCTTGTGGAAAGAGGACCCGCTCATCAGGCTCTCTGTCGAAGTAGGATCCCTGTATTTGCGCTCTTCTTCGGGCGTGTTCTTCTTGCGCGCAGGGTCATCCTCGATGAGCTCTGCGTCTACGTCAACAAAGCGCTTGAGGTCGCGCTTTGCGATTTGTCCCTTAACAAGATCCATCTTGCTCAGTATGTTGATGTGCGGCATCTCCAGCATCATCATGGCGCTCATGGCGGATAGGGTACCCGAGAAGAACTTGGGGCGGTCGATGACGAAGGTGGCTTCGAGGAGGTATGCGGCGCACATGCGGATGTTCAGCGAGCCCGTCATGAGGTGCTTGACCAGACCTGGCAGTATAGGCACGTGAGTATACAGCTCGATCTGGCCGGGCATATCAAAGACGATCAGGTATTCTTCCGTGACCTCTTCGAGCGGATCGGTCAAAAAGTCAAGGTTCTCCATGAGGAACTCGAAGCAGTAGATTAGGCCGCCGTTGGGCCCCAGGCTCATCTCTTCCATGACATCTTCAAGACTGATGAGGTCCTTGATGTCGAGATCAGGCTCGAAAGCGAACTCTTCGGCGGCCGGGTCGAGGTTTACGTAGAAACATGGACGCTTGCTGTTCTGCAGGTGCTGGATGAGGGCGGTGCAAAAGGTCGACTTGCCTGCGCCGGCTGGGCCCTGGTACGGTCAGCGTCTGAAACTACAACATATAAACACGTGTATCATACCATGACCAGGGTACCATATTTACTCATAGTCGCGGTGAAACTCTTAGATTAAATGGCGCGCGTCGCTCAGCAGCGCAAAATGTCTTGACAGCCGTGGTAGCGGGACACTTTTCTGCCGGTCAGGCCGAGAGCGGTCAGGGCCATGTGGGGAGGGAGCGCGATTGGAGCGGTACAAAGAGGGTACACCTGAAGCGTTCGGGGTATCAATGGCGTGCTAGTGCGTAAGGCCGGAGTTGCTATGGTCGTGCACGTTTTTTCGGCAATTTGTGAGAGACGCCAGTTCCTCGCTGCTGCATAAATCCACTCACTGCCCCTCGACCCCTCCCTTTCCTCAACACACCCTCTTTCTTCCTTCTTCTTTCTTCCGTTTAAATAAACGCGGTCGCAAGTCCTACACTAGCACCTAGAGTCGCTTCTCCCCCTCACAATCCGCCAAAATGACTGTCCCCAACGGCAACGGAAAGGTAGGCTCTGCAATCGCGCTTTCTCCCCATTCCTGGTCTAACTATTGTTCAGAGCACCTTCCTCTTCACCTCTGAGTCGGTCGGCGAAGGCCACCCCGACAAGATCTGGTATGTAGACGCCTCCATGTTTCCTCAATTGCTGGCAATCTCCCTCGTTCTGTGAGCGATAAGAGATTGCCATGTCAGTTCGGCCCAAGAAATGGCGCCCCCACCTCGCCCAAGAGGCTACGTAGACACCGCCTGAACATGGCTGATTGTAAGCAGTGATCAGGTTTCAGACGCCATCCTCGATGCCTGCCTCAAGGAGGACCCGCTCTCCAAGGTTGCTTGCGAGACTGCCGCTAAGACCGGTATGATTATGGTCTTCGGCGAGATCACCACAAAGGCACACCTCGACTACCAGAAGATCGTCCGTGGCGCCATCAAGGACATTGGCTACGACTCTTCGGAGAAGGGCTTTGACTACAAGACATGCAACGTCCTCGTCGCCATTGAGCAGCAGTCGCCCGACATTGCCCAGGGTCTCCACTACGAGGAGGCTCTTGAGAAGCTCGGTGCTGGTGATCAGGGTATCATGTTCGGCTATGCCACCGACGAGACCCCTGAGCTCCTTCCTCTGACTGTCCTTCTCTCCCACAAGCTCAACTCGGCCATGACCGCTGCCCGCAAGGACGGCTCTCTCCCATGGCTCCGACCTGACACTAAGACTCAGGTCACCGTTGAGTACGCTCACGATGGCGGTGCCGTCATTCCTCTTCGTGTCGACACTGTCGTCGTCTCTGCCCAGCACAGCGAGGACATTACCACCGAGGAGCTCCGCAGTGAGATCAAGGAGAAGATCATCAAGAAGGTCATCCCTGCCAAGATGCTTGACGACAAGACCGTCTACCACATCCAGCCCTCTGGTCTCTTCATCATCGGTGGACCTCAGGGTGACGCCGGTCTTACTGGCCGTAAGATCATCGTCGACACCTACGGTGGCTGGGGAGCCCATGGTGGTGGTGCTTTCTCCGGCAAGGACTACTCCAAGGTCGACCGCTCGGCTGCGTACCTTGCGCGCTGGATCGCCAAGTCGCTCGTCAACGCCAAGTTGGCCCGTCGCGCACTCGTCCAGCTGTCCTACGCCATCGGTGTCGCCGAGCCCCTCTCCCTCTTCGTTGAGACCTACGGCACCTCTGAGCGCTCTTCTGACGAGCTCGTCGAGATTGTCAAGAACAACTTCGACCTCCGCCCCGGTGTCATCGTCAAGGAGCTCAACCTCATCAACCCAATCTACTTCCAGACCGCTAAGAACGGTCACTTCACCAACCAGGACTTCACCTGGGAGAAGCCCAAGGAACTCACCTTCTAATTTCCCTCTTCCTTCTCTCCTAATGCCATTGTTTTGCATATAAGAACGCGTAGGGGTTGAATCAACTTCATCCCTTTGCACACTTCACGGGGGCTATTTTTCTTTCACACAACACACCAATCACGATGATTCAACGACATTTATCATCATCACCGTCGTCCACTACTTGCGACGACGAGACCAAGGATTTTTGCATAATCTTCTGGACGACGAGGAGGGCGGGTAACAATGACCTTTTCAACAAGTGTTTATCGGCGTCCAGGGCATTCTCTTATACCCAAATGATACCAGCCCGTTGTTTGCTTTCCTCAACACAAAAAGTTTCCTCTTTTTTTTTTAAACATATACACTGAGAAACACGTTATAGAGCGGGTGCGCAGTCCCACTGTCGGTTCTGAGCATAGATGGAGAGAGAAAGCGTTTTTCAACACACACACACACACACCACCAATGTCTGGTGAGTACTGCAGTACGGTATCAACACGTATCTGCGTTTTCGCACGTTGTCTTTGATAGAGCTTGCGTCGTGGAAGATGGCGGCTTGCGCGCAGGGTTGAGATGGGAATGTGAATCAAGAGCCTCGTTTTGCGGGGTGGGGTTTATCAAACCATGTTGACTGGTCTTGTTCTTGCTGTTGTGATGTGATGTGATGTGACGTGATGTGATGTGACGATTGTACTCTTGCCAGACAAGCACAGCGAAGCTTAAACTTGGTCATGATAAACCCGCTCACTCTTTGTCCATGTATTGAGCATGCCTTATGTGTTTCCTCACGTGATGGTGATGATGATCTGAGATATAGAATGTGTGTGCATGTGTGCGTATGTGTATTTCTGTATAGACTAGGAGAATTATTCTACTATTACAAAGATGCGAAGCGGAAATTCTACTAAAATAGCAACGCTGGTACTGACTATGAGAGTCATTCATGATGACGACGATGATGATGATTTGATGCCAAAGGTGAGAGAGATAAATTCTAATCCATGCCATGCACCCCTTTACCGTTATTCAAAACTCATCCCCTCCTTAAACCTCACCCACCACACTCCCACTCCCCACACTACCCCCCAAATCCCAATAATTCCCCCTCGACCCCCCACTCCTCTTACTCTTCTTGGTACTCTGACTAGCACAACTACTACTACTACGCAGCTTGGCCGCCTTGGCACCTAACCCGACAGCTGGTGGTGGTGGTGTGTAGTAAGCAGCATAGCGCCTAGACTCCCTTTGGTGAGAAGATGATAGTAGCGCGGACGACGTGGGGAGTCTGTTACTTGACGACGTCCGGTTTACCAAAGGGTGGTTCTGGCGGATGATGGCTGCTCTGCGAGCGGAGCTGTGGTTGTCTTCGTTGCTGGTGGCCTGGGAAGAGGGTACTGGTGCTGTTTGGGCTTTTGATTGTGGTTGGGCTCGTGGTGGGAGGGATGAGGAGGAGGAAATGCTGGGGCGGCGCGACGAGGAGAAGCGTTTCATGAGGAAGTTGAAGATCATTTTGACGTCGAGTTCGCGCTCCCAGTATTCGCGTTCGCGGGCAAGGTCGTCGGCGATGGAGGTGTCGGGTGTGGGGGTTGGGGCTTCGGTGGGCTCCTCTTCGATGCCCCAGAGGGAGGCTTCGCTGTAGGTGTTTGAGGCTTGGACGGGGAAGGTGGGTGCGAATTGCGCAGATGCCGGTGATGTCGTGGGTTGCGAGCTTGACGGTCGCGTGGAAAGTGGGTCAGATGCGAGGGTTGTGTTTGACTTGACGGTCGTAAGACCTGCGTAGTCCGGCACTGCTTGTGTACGTTGGTAGGTAGAGAAGGCTCCAGGGTGTTCAGAGAGCTGGTTGACCAGGGTCCCGAGTTCTTGTGCGACCCTCTCGAGCAGCTTTGTCTGCCATGTGTCATCGGAGAGTTGAGACGCATCAACACCCGCCTCTTGCAGGGCCCTGTCGGTAGAGTACTCGGCGGGCGTGCCTGGTGTGGGTGTGACAGCTTCGTCTGGTAGCGACTCTCCGAATATGACTGACAGAGTGTCGTCGTCTAGACCGATAAGATCCCGAATCACCCGTCTTGTTATACGTTGCCAGAAGGACATGTTCTCTGTGCCTTCATCGGACGAGTCGCTTTGCGCACTCAACACAGATTGGGCCACTGTTGGCAACGTTCTTGTGGACGCTTGCTGTGCATTATCCACTCGACTTCGTCCGTTGCTGACCATGCTCATGCGCCGTCTCCTCCTGGTTTCCTTCTCAATCTCTTCCAACAGCGCCTTGCTCTGTTCTAACCGCCATCTCTCGACGCGCATTCGCTTCTCCTCCTCTGTGCTTATCCCCTCGGCATCTTCCAGTATAGTGAGATGTCGCTGTACACTGGATCGGCGTCTCGGTGCTCGTCTTCGGCGCTCAAACTGCCACATGTGCTGCTGCATTGTCGCGTCTGGCTCGAACTCGCCCAGTCCGTCGTGGGTTGGTAATACCGTATCGGCACTTTGCTGGACCCTGCCTACTGGAACACCAAACTCGGATGGCTCATGAAAAGCATGTAAGCCCTCATCCAAGCTGTCGAGCTCCTCCTCTGTACCAAGAAATGTGCCGACATCGTCGTCATGGTCAGACCGCGCCGCAGTCTCTAAGGAGCCAAACTCGCTGAATCGCGACAGACCAGCTGTTCGCGGGGTTCGGTCGGTCGAGGTGGTATGCGTGCGTGTGGTTACGGAAGGGGCGTTCGGGGAGAAGAGAACCCATTCCTCCGATTGCTCAAGGGGTCTCTGAATTTGAGGTGCGGTAGTTGTAGCTTCGGCAGTGGCGTCCGGAGCATTGTAGGATATCTGTCGTCCGCCCTGCGGCCTATGTTGCTGTATAAAAGCCATGGTGTGGCAGTCGAGGTGTGGTGCGGTGTAATGAGCACGTCACACGGGTACAAACTGTCGTATGCGCTGCGGGGAGGCGAATGTCTGGAAAAGATGATAGGATGATTCGAGCGCGTCGCGGTGGCGGCGGCAGCGTGCTTATCGTCTCGCTGGCCTCATGCCCCGTGAATGTTTACCGCTCCCTAGAGACGAGAGAGGGGAAGGGCAGGTGTATGATGTACAGATGTCGCTAACACGCGCTAGACAAAAACAGGCCGTCTACTGCAGGTGGCGGCTGATCAGGCGCGATATCGGGAAAACAAAAGCTGCGGGCGATCTATCAAAGGGTACACGTATACAGCGGTGTAAAAGTGTCTGGGGGACAGCTGAAGGTTTGCAGGTTATGTAGGTAAGACGCGTGAGGTTTACATGCGTGTCGCTGGGGGTTATCTGCACCACATGGAGGGGACCATGCCACCATGCATGCCATGTAAGGCCGCAGGTGCCCTGATAAGATAGGGACGCACACTAAGCACCCCCGCGGCGCTCATCCTCTGAGGCGGCCTACCACCACCCAATGCCCGACCCGGAGACTGTGATCTTCCAAGCGATGACGAGATGAGCCGTCAATTACTCACTCAAAAAGAGTCTTTCCTGTGGAAGATCCGAAAAAGCGCCTGAACCTTCTTTTTCCTGCACCGGAATCATCGTCGCGGCCCGGAATCTTCCTTGAAACAAGTCACGCAATTGCGCACATCGCACGCGCACCCTCACCTGCTTCTTACGCCATACCTCATGCCATGGCCCGTCAGACTACATACGGCAAGGCGTAATCTGAGCTAGCTGGCAATCACCGCCAACCTGGCGTAGCATAGATTGTGTATGCAGTCCGGATACGAGCCAGCTGGCAGTCACGAAAAGCTTCCCGAGCGCGGCTTACGTAGAAAATGCAATATCTGTCTCATCTCCACCCTCAATTGTGCCCCTGAACTGTTCTTTTGCTGTCGCCTCTTGTTTGCTTGTTGTCGTCCGAGAATCCAGCGAGAAGGGTTCTTTTGACGTCAGCTATTCCGAGCCTTCTCCATGCCGAACATCGCTCCCCTTTCGGCGACTGTCGCCCGCTTGACTTGCCCAAGGCGGCAGTACCTGTGAATGTACCTTTGAAGATGACACAAAGTTGCAGACGCAAATTTTGCAAATTTCCGACTTGACTCAAACATGACGACACGTTAGTCATTTGGGTGCTCACCGTCTCCTATCCGTGTCGTCACTGGAGCATAGGAGCGAGTCTTGAGAAAATAACAACAACATACAAGCAAAATGCTACATAGGTATCTCGAAAGGACGCAATCTTGGTACAGTATCAATGCAACAAAACGCCGTGCAGCCGTACAGCAGGTGAAATAAAACGTCGCAATCCGTGATATCATATTCCCGTGTTTCCTATCATCAAGACGCGGAATCGTATTCTGCACCAAACACCCGTTTGGCATCTTCCTCGCTCATCTCCTCGCCCTCGCCAACGTTCACCCATCTCTTCATAATGCTGGACCTCTCTTCAGGCCGTCCCTTGAGCACACACTCGCCATTGCCTTGGCAAATTTCTTGTCGTCCCAAATTCTTGAAACGAGGACCGAGCGGCCCATTGACGTAATGATACTGGCCCAGGAAACGATATTGTCGGGGGTCGCTGAGTGGGTAGAACTTGTCGCCCCAGTGGCCGGCAAAGTAGAACCATGACACGGGTGCGACAGGGTTTAGATTGGAAGGAACCAACTTGTCGTGTTGGTAATCGTATTTGTACGAGTACATGTTCATGACCGGGTCCCAGAGAGGACCACGGTCTGTGACATCATGCAGGATGCCACCAGGCAATACGTATGGATGTAAGCCTGCAGTGGCGTACATGGCGTGGGTTCCGGTAGCAGAGAAACCGATAGGCTGGAAACGTTAATACGTAACTGATTGTTTTGACAGGTACCAACTTACCCTCTGCCCACTCTTCTCTACAGCGTCCCAAGCGTATGCTTCACCGAAGCTGTGTTCACTGAAAAACACCGCTTTAGGCTTGCCATGCTGGAATCTAACAACAGTGTGTTCCCAGTCTCCAACATGATTGCCAAAACGCACATTGAAGACTGCGTTGCCAAGGTTGTAGCTGTAGAAGAAGAACCAGAACGCGTCCACTACCCCGTCACCCTTATCCACGACGACCAATGGTACAGGCGCGTCGCTTCGTCCGCCTACAACTTTCTTCCCAGTATATTTCCTTCGGCTGAAGCGTAGTTCGGATCGCCATTCGCTGTCGTCATCAACAAGCTCTTCACCTTCGGGCGTCTTGGTTGGAATGGGAAGACCAGATGATGTGGGATCCGGTCGAATTCCACCGCGGTCCTTGGTGTCACCCAAACCTACGTGCCACCAGCTATACTTTTTAGCGTTTTTGTCTTGTTTGATGCGACCATTCGGCCCGTCTCCATGTTGCCACTCATCGTCGTCATCGTCGTCGTTTGGTGCGGTAGGAATGTTGTAGTCCGCACCCAACCAAGCCGGACGATCCTCAACGTTGTCGTCGCTCTGCAGGTATACGAATCTTCCCCACTTGTTAAGCTCGCCGAGATTGCTAATGTTTGGATGGTTACTCGTCGCTTGCATGGGCGTATAGTTTAGATGTGGTGTTGTGTGTATCAAATGCTCTCCCATGTCACCGGGCCAGTATTCTTCACCCGAGTAGAGATGTATCAATGGCGCATGATCTATAACGTATTGTGGTATCTCGCGCTCATCCATTGGCTTATAATCCTCGGGTATTGTCCTCGCATCGTGCCAGAAATCTTTCAGGTCGGGATGGGCGCCATGTCCGGTATCAACCTGTTGATATCCGTAGCCATCCAAGTTCTGGGTGGTCCAGTTGTCCTTGTTCAAATGCGACAGGCCACATATCCCAAACCATCTACAAGCCTTGCGATCCAGCCATGATCGCGAGGACGCCACCCATGCTCTTTCCTCTGCCCGTTCTTCACCCGGAGGTGTCAAGTAATCAAACAAGAGGTCCTGGTATACTTGAGAGAACGTAAAGAGCCCAAACAAGGTACCGACAGCGGTCATTGCAGGTTTTCTGCTCTTCATGTCTTTATCTTGCTCGGACGGTGAGTCCACAATTCCGGCTACAGCGGTGGGAGATTGCGCAAACGACTGGTCTTGTGACGAATGTTCCTCGGGGGTATCGATGGTAGGTATAATATATCGGTCGGAGGCGTCCCGCGCAGCGTCCGAAGGTTCGACGACAGTGTTGGTTGAGTAGATGGCTATCGGAGGATAATCGGTAATGTCCACTCGAGGTAAAGATGACGAAGGGAGCGGTGACGGCAGGAACGCCTGAAGCGGAGCCTGGCCTCCGCCATGGTGGAGGGAGGGTACGATTGGCACTGACTAGTCAGCATGGATTACATTCTTCAACGGGAAACGCAACGTCAAAGCGCAGGGTCTTGTGATACGCTGTGGGAAGGGAAGGACCGGTAGCCGATACTGCCGGAAGGCTGGGTATGCGGGTTGACGGTTGGCAGGCGCAGGAAAAGTCCGCACTGATCAACACCAGGACGTCCGTTACGAGGCCCATATATCTTGGGATTGGGCTAATCGCGTGTCCGAAAAAGGGGATAAACACGAGTATGACGATATCCCATGATGACTTGACTGGCATAATGCGGCCGGACATGCGCGGAAGTGCACTTACTGATTCAAAATGAGTTCCCGATTGGCGCCGAACCTGGGCTCCCAAGACACACAATGCTTAGTAGAGGGGTGCGATTAAGGAGGTGGATGAACAACGCATGTAGGAAGATGTGATTGTAGGTGGTGCGTATTGATGTTTGAGGCATGACAGACAGCTCCAAGCTGGGCATACGTCGTTCACCCTAAGCAGGGGCCGATGCGGGGACCTCGGTAGCAATGCGGCTCTCCATGAACGTGGCTCCAGGCACGGGCTGCGAGCCTATCGATAGCCACAATATGGGGAGAAGCTTGTACAGTGGGCCTGGATGTGGCTGCATGCAATGATCCAGTTGCGGTATGTTTGCTTTCTGAGAGGTGTGGTTTGCAGCTTATCGCGCGGGCCTAGCTATCGCCAGACTGCCATCTCAATCATATACGGATGTAGCATTTTATGATAGACCACTAGCACCTACCCAAGAGCTTGTCGCAGATCGTATTAACGTGGCAGTGTGTGAATGGTAAGCTTTGGTATGGGGGCAGTATTCTTTTCTTCCGATTGGGGGTGCAAAAAGATATGCCGGTCAGTCCAACATGAAAGAACCATGAGAGAACTGTCAATCTTCAGACTGCTAACATCGCAAAAAAAGAATGGTTTTCTCCGCTCCCAGAATCGAACTAGGGACCTTTCGATAACAATTGCTATTACAGTCGAACGTGATAACTAGTGGAATGTTAGATGATGAATTAAGGGTAGTGGGAGAAGGTTTGTACGTACACCAACTACACCAAGCGGAGCTGTACGACCCAAGGGCCGTGCTTGATACTTTGATGAAAAATTTTGCCATGTATTATCTTATAATCTCACCTTCTTGCGGATCTGTGCAGTAAGTGGGGTCGCTTCCAACTTTTCAGTCAGCTTTACCGACATTCGACACCGCTCCATTAATCGAAACTAGCCCCACCATATTGAATCCTTTGAAGTTCGCGGCCACACCCTGCAACTCCGCAACTGCAAGCATGGCCGACCAAGAAGATGACGATTGGGAGTACGAGTACGACGAGAACGAGACGGAAGACTTTTACATTCCACTCGATTTATCTAATGTTCCCGCCGCGCAAATTCCCATGGTCTCGCAAGGTAGACCGGGCCACCCGACTTTGCTAAAGAGCCGACTGCGTGCGCTGAATGCGGCTCGAGCTCAACCAGCCGTTATCGCTGCTGATACCACCAACGGGCAAGAGACGGCTACTATGGGCGAGGTACAGGTAGTAGGTCTGCATACGCCTAACCCTCTGGTTATGTACAACGGTCAGTTGCTAAGTTGCCATTGGACTTCGACTATTGGAACCGACATGTTCTTCGTGAAGCCTGATGCGAATCAGTCCCAACCGCTGCGATCCTTGCCTTCCGTAGATTTGCTGTCTCTGGGCTCTGCAAAGTTGGTTGCAAAGGTTGGAAGGCTGCGCCCGCGCGATGATCTCTTCGACAGTACTGGTGATGCGCAACAACCAACGGGGTCCATGCCAGCTCAAGGCGACACTCAAACTTCTCCCGCACAGAATTCCAACTTGGCCGGAGAACAACATTCTAGTAGCGGAGAAGTTAAACCAGCTCTGCCCAGCTTCCTTGCGAGGTTGAACGAGGCAAAAGCGAAGAAAGGAGAAAAGGCGCGCTTGGTCATCACAAAAATATCTGAAGGTTCCCGTTTGGTGGCCGAAAGGGTAGATACTACAAACCGCACCTCGGCACAATCACGTGGTGATACTGTTATGGGTGGCACTTGAACTGCATAGGCAGGAGCAATACGATAATGAAGGCGCCAAGTATTGCGCTCACTATGGGCAAAAGGACACTTCATGCAAGAGCCTGCCAGTGAAAGGTATTATTCGAACGAGGCAACGCCTACGAATTTATCCTAACTAAATCTTGCAGGCTCATAAGAAGGAAGAAGCGGCTTCCCCTTATGACGTACCTCAATGAGTGGGTGTGGTTTTTGGGAAAGGCCACCGGTGTCGTGTTAGGTACCGAATGGTTGTGGAACTGGAGTGCACGAGGGTTTACCTACAGCTCGCACTTTCCTCATCCGCGAATCGAGGTTACCTGTTACGTTAGATCCGAGTGATGAGAACTGCTGCTACGAGCTTGCACCCTGACTATCCTAATGTCACAGACTGGAGACACTCGTTCGTTTTCTCGCTGTCCTGCTATCCTATTCAACATGCATTAATCCTAAAGTACGCTTCATTGTCTGCTTGATGCGGCGACGTCCAGACATTTCAAGAGATAAAACTATGCCCGAACAAGACTTGGATAGTTCCAGTGCATACTCACCTTACCTATACCACCTATCTGGCAAAGACGTTGAGTACGAGACACGCCTCGGAGGAGATCATGCACAGAATTCACACGAAGACAGCGCCAAATTCACAAGAACAGAGGCTATCATAATGAGAGAAGTAGCATTTTGGCAACAATCGCAAACTTGCGATGAATTTTGGACACCCAGAACACGACAGCATCGTCGGGTGAGCTCTATGAACTGGCTGACCAATCTGTCTACGTGACTTCTGACGTTTTCAGGCACTCCCCACTGCGAGCCAACTCCTCAGACAATTGGAGGATAGAAAATCTTGTACAACTACCTTCTCAAACAACGGCACTGACTTCGAAGCCCTTCTTCAAGCCATCGCTTTACAGCTGCTAGCGGCTTGTTATACTGTGCTACCGGCCACAAGCGCAAACCACATCCCCATTTTCCAGCAGCGCAAGGAAACAGTAGTGATCACGGCTCTGCGCTCAAACTCTCGACATCGTCATTCCCCAGCCGCTGGCCACCAGGCTCGTCCACCTTCTGAGGCGGCCTCGTGGCCTGGACTATATGTAGGGCCATCGATTGAAGAGAGGCTGGCAGAGCATGTCAGCCGCAGACGCAAATTGCGGAACAGCAGTGAGTATGTTCCACAGTTCACAGGTAGCGGATGGACCGACGGGCCACCTCCGTTCTCACGGGAAAAGCGGTCGTCACGATCAAGATCAAGTTCCGACTCGTCATCTGAACATGGATTCTTCTCAAGGTTGGTCTGCCAGGCAGCAATACCTAAAAACTATCGGCGAAAGCACAACACCATGTTTCTAAGCCGAACCTCGAAGTCGAATCGACCAAAGCAGCTACATCCGGAATATAAGCATGCCGCAGACCGCCGATCTTCTCATCAAGACGTTACTTCACAGCCCGTACAGCGTATACCGTCTGCACATCGCCTTCGTCATACCCAATCTGCACCACGCATTGCAGTGGAAGAAGAGGCACCAGTGCAGAGCCCCCACAACTTCATACGCCACGGCTCAGATCCTTCGATCGGCAGTCCTCTCGATTACCCTTTTCAAATTCCCCGGATCAGACGCACATCTGTCACGCCGAGTGTGAGCTTGCATCAAGAATCCCCTATGCATGCTGAGGTGCGAGCGTGTGGACGAGGCGATCTCATCGCCGTCCAAGATTACTTTTATAATGTCCCCAAGACCCCGAGCCCCCCGCTACGACGACACAGTACATGGAAGGTGCCGAATTGGCGACGAAAAGACAGCAGCTCTCTATCCCCATCTATTACCGAGACCCCCGGACAGTCAAAGCGGGCAAGTGGGTATTTTGAGAGTGTCTACACTGGCAAGCATATTACACATCGAACAGATGACCCCGACCTTGCGGGACAAGAGCACGACGATGCTGGCCCTGAAATTGAGGATGATCCAAGGTTGCAGAGGATGCTGAGCAACATCATAACTACCCCCAGCGACTGCGGATCCGTCGATAGCGACATGGAAAGGATGAAGAAGCGGAAGAGCATTATCGAATCACCTGCTAAGGCTTATGAGATTGCCGAGCGATTTCAAGATAAGACCGGGGATGGGTTTGATCATTCATTGAGTAAAATACCGTGGTAGCGCGGAATGCGCAGATGACGAGGTCCGCACCGCGAAGACTCGCGTCAGACTCGGATACCTAGGCTGCACATTGAACCTATGACCCTCCTTCGCCTGTAGGCCTATACATCCTGTAAACCAACGAGTCCCTTAATCCAAGCACCGGGTTCTCAAAATCCTTGTCCCTCTTCTCGTGAAGCTTGAATCCAACCTTTGTCAAAACGTTCTGACTAGAGACCAACTCCGTATCCGTATGTGCCTCTGCGTAGTCGTATCGTGGTGCCAAGGGACCCTCAGCAGTGTTTCCGTTCTCCGTGGCCCTGTTGTTCGTACCCGCCCCCTTCATATCCTCTCCATAATGTCGCCCCGCGAAGTCTGCAATATTGCGACCAGAGTAATGCTCAAAGAACAGCGGCATGAACCCGCGCAGGGCCTCGGTTGCGTACCCGTATCCCCAATATGAGGTATTGAACATGTAGCCGATTTCTGGTGCACGAACAGCGCCTATGAGACCGATTACGCGGGGGCCAGCATGTTGCTCGAGAAGTTCGATGGCGAAGTTCCAGTTACCCTCAACGTTATGGCACTATAGAGTATTAGAGTGTATATATGGGTGAAAAGGGGGACTACAAACGCCTTGGATCCATGACCTCGCGCTCTCGAGATCGTCTGAAGGGAGTAATGACGTATGCTTCATACAGTCTGGATGTCTGCGCATCAAGAGTACGTCGTCTGCGTCGTCGAGGCGCAACGGCCTAAGCAGCAACCTTTCGGTCCTTGCGAACAATTTGGGATCAACCACTACCATCGCCACCAGATTTCAGAGTGAGGATCAAGAGTAACGCCATTTTCCTCTATGTGGCGCGCTGATTAAAAGTCAGCTTAAGAGTCAGGCTTCGTGTCGTGTGTCATCCAGCTGGGGCAGAGCTGAGCTGTGCGAGGTACCTTGCAGCAAATGGCGCTAGCTCCGACGTGTCGAACTTCAAGGTCTCGAAGTCCACACTTGTCTACCACACCGCATCCCCGACCAGACAACCAATCAACATGTCTTCTTGATCTACCTCTTACATCACTTTCAGGAGAACCGCGTCGAATTCGTCAGGCCCAGACGCTTACCATGTCGAATTCGATACTTTCCGCTTCCGCGAAAGGAGCCACCTTTCTAATCCTCCTGCAGGTGGCTTCACGGGCACTGACCTTTGCCGTCAATCAAGTCTTGTTGAGGTTTCTGTCACCGGAACTGCTCGGAGTATCCGCCCAGCTGGAGCTGTTTTCCATCTCGGTGCTTTACTTTGCACGCGAAAGTCTACGGGTGGCTCTGCAGCGACAGGCCCACGGAACACAGGTCGTCATCAACCTCTCCTACCTAGCCGTCTTTCTGGGCACGCCATTGGCCTATCTCCTGGCACTACTATGGCATCGATCCGATACGCCAAGCGTACCTTACTTTGTGGATGCGCTAATTGTGTACTGCCTGGCTACCTTATTGGAACTCTTGAGCGAGCCAGCGTTTTCGGCTGTACAGCAGAAGTTGCTCTACAAAGTGCGGGCGTCAGCAGAGAGTTCTGCCACCCTGTTGCGCTGCGTCGGAACTTGCGGCTCCGCCATGTTGGCCAGTCGAGCTGGCCTCGATATTGGAGTCTTGCCATTCGCCATTGGACAGCTAGCATACGCTTTGGCGCTACTCGTTGTCTATGCATACAAGACGTGGCCCGTGGCAAAGGCTGACGGCTTTTCTCTCTTTCCAGAAAAAGTATCCTCGACCAAAGAGAACCCAATCGTGGTGAACTACTTCTCTGCCCCTCTTCTGCGACTTACTGCATCTCTTAGCCTTCAGTCGGCCCTGAAGTACGTCCTCACCCAAGGAGACTCTCTGTTGATTACGACATTGGCGTCGCTGGCAGATCAAGGCGCATATGCGCTGGCATCAAACTATGGCGGCCTTATTGCACGCATGCTCTTTCAACCCATCGAAGAAAGCAGTCGTAATATGTTTGCCAAGCTCTGTGCCAAACCAGCGTCATCGGAAGCAGCGGGGAAGAAGGGAGAATCCAAGAAGTCGGACGAGCAAAAGCAAAATCTTGCTCAAGCGTCCAGAGTACTGAGTACTATTCTCCGTCTCTATGGGATCATTTCTTTGTTTGCAGTCACATTGGGGCCAGTACTGGCCCCTGTACTTCTCTCTATTGTCGCGGGTCAGAAATGGTCTGCGACTTCCGCCTCCAAAGTTCTGTCCACTTACTGTTATTACATACCGTTTCTGGCTATCAACGGAGTAACAGAAGGCTTTGTAGCTGCCGTTGCTACGAACAAAGAGCTGTATGCACAATCAGTCTCAATGGGTATCTTTTTTGTGCTCTTCGCAGGCAGTGCGTGGTTCTTCATCGGGCAGCTCGAAATGGGAGGCAACGGTGTAGTCTTTGCAAACACGGTCAACATGGGGTTGCGCATTGTGTGGAACACCTGGTTCATCAAGAGATTCTTTGCGCGAAACGGCTCTGGCTTCAGCGTGCTAGACACATTACCGTCGCTCACTGCTGTCGCGCCTGCTGTCGTAATACCTACACTGATGCAAACGAGGCCCGGTATCAGCTTCCTATCAAGATTCGGTATTCTTGGGGAGTTGGTCAGCATGGGTGCAGTGGGCGGTCTCTATGCTCTCCATGTTCTGTTCTTTGAGCGACAATTTCTTGTGGACTGTTATCGTATGCTGAGACCATCACGAGCTGTTCAGCAACCGGAGAAGTCGAAATGAGCGATATCCGCGAAAAGTAGGAATATGTAGAAAGAGTATTTTGAGTCAGCTTGGGAGTTTCTTCAGGAGAGGGAGAGACTACAGAGACTCTGACACATGAATGGATATATCCCACACGCACCGAATCTCCCCGATGCATCGTCGTCGCTGAGCGCCTCCTTCCTCGCTCCTAGTTCTTACCCCGCCTGATTGGCCGCGGCTTCCACTAGCGTCTGAGTTTTCCGTCACAGGCAGCGGGACCACAGAAACGTCATCGCAGACACAGGATGCTGACCACAAAGCTCTGCACATCACCAGACACTTTTGAAGCAACTTCTCAAGTAATCTGGGGGTAATAGAAACCTATGTGCCGAAACCTGGGGGTAATCGTAATCAGGGTTTGCATAAGCCGCGACATTTAAGGTACCGCTACCGAATTTCCTGGGGGTAAGAGAAACTAACCATTGAACCGAACGCCGCTTCCATCACGCCATCAAAAAAAACCACGGCTCGCACCGTCTTTCCAGGTTCTCCGCTTCCAGCTTGGCCAATACCTGGAGAACCAATCGCAAATCCGGGGAAGATCGCGCTGCCGAATCGGTCACGATGAACGAGTCAGCTCAGCTCCACGGTCTCGTGGACATGGGCAGTAATGGTATCCGCTTCTCTATCACGGACCTTGCGCCCGAAACACAGCGTATACTACCGACAGTGTACCTGGACCGCGCAGCGATATCGCTCTACGATGCACAGTACGAAAATGGTAATGTCCGGCCGATCCCGGAAGGCACTATCAAGCAAGTCATCAAATCATTGTTGCGGTTCAAAGCGACGTGTCAGGATTTTGGGGTACCCCAGAAACAAATTCGTATAGTGGCTACGGAAGCTACGAGAAAGGCGGCAAACTCGGAAGATTTCCAAGGCAAAATCAAGGATGCTACGGGGTGGGCTGTCGAGCTATTGCCAAAGGAGATGGAGGGAAGGATTGGGGCGCTTGGTGTAGCAAGCTCGTATGAAAACGTCGTAGGGCTGATGATGGACCTTGGAGGTGGTTCCACACAGCTTACATGGATAACGACCAAGCATGGTAAAGTTGACATGTGTGAGAAAGGCAGTGCAAGTCTACCATACGGTGCAGCAGCTCTCACGAAACGGCTTGAGCAGGCGGGCTCTCCTGAAAGCGAAACATACAAGGCATTTGAGAGTGAAGTGCTCGCTGATCTGAAAGCTGCCGTTCGAGACATTCAAATTCCCAAGCATCTTCTCGACCGATGCAGCTCATCCGAGGGCCTTCACCTGTACCTATCCGGAGGTGGCTTCCGGGGCTGGGGATTTGTGCTCATGTCTGAACATGGGATCCAGCCGTATCCTATACCGATCATCAACGGTTTCCGTACAACTAGCGATTTGTTCCATGACACGCAAGCTATCCAGGCAGCCGTGCAGAAGGAGGATACGCCCGACATGTTCCGCGTGTCTGCTCGAAGGGCAAGCCAAGTGCCTTCGGTGGCTTTCCTAGTCAGTTGCTTATCCAAAGCGCTACCAAGCATTACAGACGTATACTTTTGCCAAGGCGGTGTAAGAGAGGGCATGTATTTTACGGAAATGGATACGAAAACTAGGGCATACCCGCCTTTGATGGCAGCAACAAGACCCCATGCTCGGTCTGGATGCTCCGAGTTTGCAGAAATGCTGCGCAAAGCTTTTGTGCCTCCGCCATCAGCTGTTCGCGAAGCAATCTTCAGTATTACGATGATCCATGCATTTACATACGCCATGTTTGCACATATGGCGCAAGTCAAGGATCTCCGGAGTGGATCGGCTCTCAGGAGTACGACGACTGGTATCTTCTCTGCTGCTCATGGGCTCAGCCACGAAGATCGCGCCCTTCTTGCTATCCTACTTTGCGAGCGCTACGGCGGCTACAGTTCTATCAGTCCAACCGAACAAGACTTCTACAGGCGGATGCTGCAGCTCGTCCCGGAGGACGTTAGATGGTGGTGCATGTATCTTGGCCGCGTAGCCGCTGTTCTTGCCAGCGTATACCCAGCAGGTACAATTCGGGAGAAACGAGTTGAGGTAAATGTACAGTGGCTTACAACGAAGAAAGACCATGAGAAGCTGTGTATAGATTTCAAATTCAGCAAAGAACCGGATGAGCTAGACGAAGGTCTCTTTGCAGCACTCAAGAAGGTTGAAAAGGCGGGCAAGAAGAAGAACTGGATTGGAGGACACGGACACAAGGTACTGTTGACAGTCAATGGGAGGGAATACGGCGAGGAGGAAAATTAGACGCCATGAATCAGAGAAACCCGTATAGGCGATGCAGCTGATGTTCAGGTATGGTGACTTTTGCGGTCCGTTCGCGGCGTTCAATAGTCAAATTTTGCTTGTTAAGATTCGTGGCAATCAGGGTCTCGGCCAGATGTCTCTAGACGCCGCACAGCAGGTGACGATAGTGCATCGTGACTTACTGGCTAGGTTTGCTCGGATCCAACGGGTCTTAGGCGAGGGCATCGTGACATCGTGACCTCTAGCGGGTGACGAGCTGGGTTCCATAACGGGCGCGGCAACGACACGTGCGGGCTTTGCCCAGTGCTAAGGGGCCACGTACAGTCATGGAAACAACGTCGTTTGGGCGTGTGCGGCGCCAAGGATCGTGAGTTTTCTGCACGACGCGTAGTGGCGAGGTTCAAAGTGCGGTAGTCGAGTGCCACTACTGCGGCATCCTTGGCCGGTCACTAAGCAGTCTTAGCCCTGGAGGGGGCACCAAAAGTAGACCGGCCGGGTAGCAGACACAAATGGTGCAAGTATGCGGGGCCGCAGCGCAATATGCAGTATGCAAGTCTGATGATGGCTTGTCCGGCCGCACTCGCGGAAAACTCTGAACCATGCTTGAGGCTTTTTTTTTCTGCTGTCTTTGGGCGTCTGGCCTAGTTGCAAGGTCAGGTTGAAGGAGTCGAGGGGGGGGGGGGGGAGGGGGCTTGCAGGTGGTGCTTCATTACGTGAAGTTGGGGCCATGCAGTGCTAGCGGGCCATGATCCATGTTTTGTCTGGGGAAGCTCGACACGCTCGGTTTGCCGCGGGCCAATCTATTCAGGTACGCCGCATAAGACTTCGACAAACGTGGAGGTATATAAATCATGGTCGTCGACGCCGCATTTTCAGGCTTTGGCCTTGTGTCTCATCTCCCTCTGTCTTACTGCACAGCTACAGCCTTATCTTCGGATAGACGTGCGTGCCATCCGTCATTCGTCATCCATCGCCTTCTTGTTTCACCACCAGGCACCGTGAGAGATAGCAGCGTGGTACCACGGAAAGCTTCAGGACGTCTGGTTAGTGACGGACATTTCTATTTTAAGACAAAGAGCGCAGAACCGTCCCCATGCTCGCCGGATTCCCCACCTCCAGCCAGGGAGAGCAGAAAGAGCGGTGGATCAGCTGCCCAATTGTCGAGACGTTGCTTATCCGAGCCGTCACTGACGGCTGAAAAGGCTTGTCCTGTCTATCTGTAACGTTGGACTAAGAAGCAGACTAGTCCTTCTGCCCTGGTTCCGGTGTTTTTTCTGCGCGTCTTACAGTTTTGCAAGTCGGGCGCGCTCAGATGCTGCGTCGTAAAGGGTTCCACTAATTCTTGACTTTAGTAGGCCAGACACCCCCGCTACCGACCAAACTCCGTCACGCTATTGTGCAGACGCTTTTGCGATTCATCATACCGCTCCTCTTGCCAATTGCCCACTGTTACAGCAGCATTGTCGAAGAGCATCCCCCGCTATATCTTTACCTGCACCGGCGACCGACAGCCAGCAGCATACGCCCAACATGGCTTCCACCCCAATTGATGCTGCCAATGGACAGCCTCAGAACAAGCAGCTCGACCAGGTCGTCAACCAGCCAGACCGACGCCCCTCGCCCCTCCCCACACATCTGAGCTTGCCCGGCTCAGGATACTCGACACCCCGCACAATTCCCCAAGAAGGCTCGGGCGGCTCAGGATATGTCGCGCCCGTCTTCGAGGGCAAGGAGAAGCAGATGGAGGCCGTCATGGACGGTGTCGAGGAGAAGGGCTTCATGCCTCCAGAGCTTGTTGAGTCGGAAAC
This sequence comes from Pyrenophora tritici-repentis, assembly GCF_003171515.1. Lineage (NCBI taxonomy): Eukaryota > Fungi > Ascomycota > Dothideomycetes > Pleosporales > Pleosporaceae > Pyrenophora > Pyrenophora tritici-repentis. The sequence goes on from NC_089390.1 coordinate 491,811, forward strand.
AAAGTGGTTCTACAACGAGCTGGGCATTGACGACATGTACTTTGCTACCGAGACAGTAGAAGCGTAAGAATGGCCGGATGTATATCGAGACTACGCTAACAGTTTGCCAGAATCATAAGCCATATCCACTCCCTCTACGCTGCAAAGGTCGCCGCTTATGCGAGGGACGACAAGCGTCTTGAGATCCGGCTCGAGAAGGAGGCCGCAGACCACGCCGTGTACATTGATACCAGCAGACCCGGTGTGTCTGTCATAGACGGTCCCCAATACGAACAGCGCCTAGGCAAGAGGTACCTGGCTGTCTCAAAGCCAGGCCTTGCCTACCGTGTGGAGAGTTTCCGCTCCGAGAGCCCGCTGCCAGGAAGCGAGGACCAACAATTGCGCTGCTACTTTGTCTACCAATGTGACTTTGTGGAGCCCAACCCCAGCGAGACCGAAACCGACATTGAGAAGATTGGTGACAAGCGCTTCTTGCAAAAGGCGACTGCCAACACAAAGGTCATCTACCAACAGATTCTGCAAGTCGCTGCAGAGCGAACTGGCCCTGTCATTGACCACTTTGACATTGAAGGCTCAAGAGACAAGCGGTTGGTCGTTGGTTTCAAGCGCGGCAGTGCCCTTGGTCTGTTCAGCGCCTTGAGCGACTTGTACCATTACTACGGTCTGACGACGTCGCGAAAGTATGTCGAGCAATTCTCCAACGGTTACACAGTCATGTCTCTGTACCTGCGTCCACTACCTGGTGCCGCTGGAGCCAAGCACCCACCCATCGAGGCGTCGATTCACCAGATCACCAAGGAGGTTTCGCTGCTCTACTGTCTCCCACAAAACAAGTTCCAGACGCTCTTTGCCACCAGCAGATTGAGTCTGCAGGAGACCATTTACGCACACTGTGTATGGGTCTTCATCACCCACTTCCTTAACCGTCTGGGAAGCGAGTACACGGCTCTATCAGCCATCTTGGACACGGAGAACAGCGTACACGCCGAGTTGCTATCTAAGCTCAAGCGCAGATTGCGTGCTGAGACCTTCACCGCTGATTACATCTACGAGATCATCATGACATACCCCGAGCTTGTACACACCCTGTACCTGCCGTTCGCCAAGACTCACTACGTGCAGACGAGGGGACAGGAGGATGATTTCCTACCAACCCTGAGTTATCTCCGCCTACAGGTCGACAAGGTCCAGACTGACAAGGAGCTGACTGACACCATCAACAAGGCCGTCGTCAACGACCACCACGAGATGGTCATGACCTCTTTCCGTGTCTTCAACAGCTCTGTGCTCAAGACCAACTTTTACACCCCTACCAAGGTTGCCATCAGCTTCCGCATGAACCCCAACTTCCTCCCATCGTCGGAATACCCCCAGCCATTGTACGGAATGTTCCTCGTCATTGGCTCCGAGTTCCGTGGTTTCCACCTTCGTTTCCGCGACATTGCTCGTGGCGGTATCCGTATCGTCAAGTCTAGGAGTCAGGAAGCATACTCCATCAACGCGCGTTCCATGTTTGACGAGAACTACAACCTCGCAAACACACAACAGCGCAAGAACAAGGATATCCCTGAGGGTGGTTCCAAGGGTGTCGTTTTGCTTGACTTTAAGCATCAGGACAAGGCGCGGGGTGCTTTTGAAAAATACATTGACAGTATCCTCGATCTGCTCCTGCCGCCTACTAGTCCTGGTATCAAGGACCCTATTGTAGATCTGCATGGCAAGGAGGAAATTCTCTTCATGGGTCCTGATGAGAACACTGCCGATCTTGTCGACTGGGCTACCGAGCATGCTCGCATTCGTGGTGCGCCGTGGTGGAAGTCTTTCTTCACTGGAAAGAGCCCCAAGCTGGGTGGTATTCCTCACGACCGCTATGGCATGACTACCTTGTCCGTTCGCGAGTACGTCTTGGGTATCTACCGCAAACTCAACCTCGACCCCAGCAAAGTCCGCAAGTTGCAGACCGGTGGCCCTGATGGTGACCTTGGATCGAACGAGATCTTGCTCAGCAACGAGAAGTACGTTGCCATTATAGATGGTTCCGGTGTTCTAGTCGACCACAAGGGTATCAATCACCCGGAGCTCATTCGCCTGGCCAAGGGACGCAAGATGATCAACGAGTTTGACATTTCCAAGCTTTCTTCAGAGGGTTACCGCGTTCTGGTCGACGACACCAACGTACGCCTTCCTAATGGAGACCTTGTCTACAACGGTACCACCTTCCGAAACACATTCCATCTTCGCAGCGACATGCACTACGACACTTTTGTTCCCTGCGGTGGTCGACCTGAATCCATTGACCTGTCGACCGCGAGCAAGCTCATTGTTGACGGCAAGTCAGTAATCCCATACATTGTCGAAGGTGCCAACCTCTTCATCACCCAAGACGCCAAGCTCCGTCTCGAGAAGGCCGGCTGCATTTTGTACAAGGATGCCTCCGCCAACAAGGGCGGTGTTACATCTTCCTCGCTCGAGGTCCTTGCCTCCTTGTCCTTTGACGATGAAAGCTTCATCAAGCACATGTGCGTTGGCGAAGACGGCCAAGCCCCAGAGTTCTACAACAACTACGTCCGCGAAGTCCAAAAGACTATCCAGAACAACGCTCGTCTCGAATTCGAAGCCATCTGGCGCGAACACCAGGCCACAGGCCAGCCTCGCAGCACTCTTAGTGACACTCTCAGTACCGCCATCACCAAGCTGGACGAGGAGCTACAAAACACTGATCTCTGGAAGAATGTCGAGTTCAGGAAGTCTGTTCTCAAGGAGGCTTTGCCGAACATCTTGCTGGAGAAGATTGGTTTGGACAAAATTATTGAGAGGGTAAGTCATATCTGTCTGTTGATGTTTGTGGTGGTTCGATTGATTAGAAGCTAACGTATGTGTAACATAGGTACCGGATAACTACCTCCGAGCCATCTTTGGTAGTTACCTTGCTAGTCGCTTTGTGTACGAGCACGGTGTGTCGGCTAGCCAGTTTGCTTTCTTCGACTTTATGAGTAAGAGGATGCAGAAGGGTGCTGCTTCTGCTGCTGCCGCTGCTGCTCATTAGAAGTGCCCAATAGAAGGTCCATGTTCACGAATTTTTTTACGAATGTGGGATGAGGAAAAGGAAAGACGGATGGGTTATAGAGGCGTTTTTTACGGGCAAGCAAAAAAGTCGGGTTCTTTTGGGATGTGGAGGAGGAAAGAAGATGTTCTGAACTCCTTGGATGGCGCTTAGGAATGGTGATCTACAACTGTTTGCTGGTCGCTCGCTGGCTAGGGACGCGATCGCTTGCCATGGCCCTGTGGGATGGCATGGGTGGGATTAAGGGTTTATTTATGTGTACCAATGAGATGGAATCACATTGATGAATGAACTTATTGGAAATATGCTTGCCCTATTGTGAAGACCTCGTGTGAAAAAAACGCAGGTACTGTACGTTGGGCGCTTACAGCCAGCCAGCTGCCCAGGTACGCGAAGTACGTAGCCAAGTTGTGTGTCGCAATCCTTTGCGGCGCGGAGCTCCTCAGACCCAGACCCAGACCTCGGTCTATTCTGGCTTATCTCACTCGCGCAGCTTGCGCAGCGCAACAATCAGGGAAATAGTAGATCCTTCCCAGCACCAGCGCCAGCGCCAGCTCCGTTAGTCTCTGGATGATGTGCTTCCTACCCACCCACACTTGGACTTGAGAATGTGTGGTATCCACTTATTCCTGATTGGCTCCCATGGTACTCGTTGTCATGTGCGCGTGCGTGCATATGTCGCTGGTACTGGTTTTTGTGAGACACATGGTTGCTGCTGCTGCTGCTGTTCGTTTAAAGTGCGCTGTTTTCCCCCCCGCCTGGGTGAGAAACGGCTTACTTCTTCACACTCATACGGCAAAAGATTTTGGGATTTTTTTGGTAAGTTTTTATCTTTTTCTGGGGGGATTTTTTGTCGTGTTTGGTGCAGGTTTTTTTTCTTCACGTTATCCTACGGGTTTGAGGCCGTTGTGTCGCGCTGAATGTGCTGGTTTTGCGCGAGAGGGCGACAGAGAGGAGGGGAGGGGGGGGCGTGTGTCGCGTTGAATGTGTCTCCCTTTCCCGTCTTGCCTCCCCATCGATGTAACTGGTTTTGTCGCCTGAAGCGCGAGATTTGTTGTATCTACCACGTTCTTCTCTTATACGAGGGCGCCATGAAGATCATTCGGTCTCGCCGCGTATTTCTTCGGACGAAAAGAGCAGGAAGGGCCAAAAGAGGGGAAAAGAGAGGGGAGGCGGTCAACAAAAAAAATCAGGGAGAAAGGGCAAGCTCTCAACCGTTGTCGCGCGCGTGTGTGTGTGTGTGGCGGTGTCAGCGCGTTCATGTTCATCTTTTGGATTTACGACTGGAATTGAAACGAGGTTGTGATGGTTTGGTTTACTAACTTTGTAGCTTAGAGAACTCGATAACAACACCAGCACCGATATACCCACAGACTCTACAAAAGTAGAAGAGAAGAGAGTCAGAAACTAGACATCATGGCCGCAACTACACGTGCACGAACTGGTCCGTCCCTCCCCATCCAACCCACCAACCCATCCAGCTAACACCCGCTCTACAGGAAACTCCAAACCCCGCCTCCTCACCACCATCCAAAACACCCTCACCCCCACCAAAAACACCACAAAAGCAAATACATCCAAACCGCGCTCCTCCAATAAAGTCGTCTCTGGCCGCGTAGGAAAAGCCTCTCCTTCTACCACCACCACTAAGAAAACAACCACTGCAAAGAAGACCCCCGCTGCCAAAGCAGCAAACGTCAAAATGGTAAAGAAACCACGCACCAAGACGGAGAAGGTTGTGGATGCTGTTACCGGTACGGCGGAGAAGGTGGTGGGGGATTTGGAGGGGAAGAGTGGGAAGAAGGCTGCGGGAACGAGGAAGGTTAGGGGGACTGATAGGATGGCTGCGAGAAGGGTTTAGGGGTTGTGTGGGATGGGATGGGGATAGAGACAGGAAGGGGAGAAGGGAGGCGTTTTTGTGATTTTCATTAGTAAAGATACCCGATACCTACAGTTGAATGTATATCTTTTGGATTTATTGACACGGATATTATGAATATGAGAGTAAGACGAGAACAGTGGCTTTCTTTCATCAGAAGTGATTTCTGCATAAAATATGTAGATTGCGTGACTGAATTCGTTACTGCATGATTACTAAAAACCTGCTTTATACACGATACCAAACTTATACCCGATTTTACCTGCCTAACAAAACGCTCAAACACACATACCCATCTGCCTACCGAAACGCAACCCTGACCTCATTCGCCGGCTGCAATACAATATCAGCATGTAGACCCGGCTCCACGTCACCCATCCGATTCTCCACTGTCTCGAACCGCTGGAACAAGCGCACAAGTGTGTATCCCATCTCGGTAAGCGCAAATTGCTGGCCAATACAAATTCTGGGACCACCGTTGAACGGGACATAAGTCCAGCTCTTCGGGGTCCAGGAGTTCCATCGGTCGGGGGCAAAGTCCGCAGCGGGAGGGAATTCAGCGGAGGGAGTAGGATAAATGTCGGTGCGGCGCTGCATGATGAGAGTGGAGTAGCTGATTGGAGTGCCAGCGAGGATACCAATGGGTTGTTGGCCGTCGGGGCCACCGCCGGTCGGAAGCGTGGTGTCTTTGAGGGCGACGCGGACGTTGTAGGGGACGACGGGGTAGAGGCGGAGGGTTTCGTTTAGGATGTGTTGGAGGTATTTCATGCTCTTCAAGTCGTCGTATGTAGGCTTGCGGTCCAGGCCGACGGTGTCCATGATTTCTTGTCTCAGCTTGGCGGTTATAGCTGGGTCCTTGGAGAGGTGGTAGATGACCCACGTTAGGGTACACGCAGTGGTGTCGCGGCCGGCTAGAAGGACGTTGACGAGTTGGTCACGGAGCATGTGTCGATCGCGGGTGTAGCCGGCGAGGGCGTGGAGGAAGGTGTAGCCCTGGTCGTGGCTGGTTTTCTTCTCGAGTTCTTCGGGGGAGAGGGAGAGGGCAGTGTCGATGAAGGGGATTACGAAGTCGTTGATGATCTGGACGGACTCGTAGAAACCCATCCTGCGACGGGGAACAGCCCAATTTAGTGGACTATGGATGGTCAGCGGTAGTTTTCAACAAAGGCGTGAGGATACATACCCAACTCGAGCGACGAGACTCTGTACACGCTGGGCGTTGTAGAAGGCGTCAGCAAACACCGTCTTGGGAACTTCCAGACTGCCCACGCTTTGTCCAAGCAAGAAATGTGTAGCAGCGTCCAATGTAAACCTAAACATCAAATCGAGGGTGTTAATTTCCTGACTCTGTTCGATCTTGGAGATGAGGATTTGGCTATGCTGTTCGAAGATGTCAATGTCGCTAAGGCGGTCTTTGACAAATTGCGGTCGAATGAGCTGGCGCGAATTGTGCCATAGTTGGCCGTCGGTGGTGAAGATGCCTGTCCATAGACTGTTAGAATGGTGCCCAACTTCATGCTGTGATAGCTACATACCGTTACCGAGAAAGTCATGCCAATCCAACCTGAATTGTTCTCCCTTGCCAAAGTCCTTGAATTGTGTTGCCAGAATAGCCTTGATATTCTCCGGGTCCGCAGTCATGAGGACTCGCTCTCCTATGCCAACTTCGACTGTGTATCGGCCGGGTCCGCACCACTTGTCAAATACAGCTGTCCACATTTCGTATATTTTGTTGTCCATGGCATTCACGACGGCGTGGTAGGCGAAATCCAGGCCATATGGAACATAGGACGTCCGAATGGGCGCGCGAGCGCCAAGTTTGCGGATTCGCGCATTGAGGTAGACATCCCGTGCTACCCTGTAGCTAACGAAAAGGACGGCGAGGGCACCCAAGAGGTACGGTACAGAAATTGCGATCATGGCAGGCGAGATAGGCAGTTTCTCAGTGAGGTATGAAAGAGGTTAGCGATCGATATATAAGGCAGCGGCCATCCGCGTGACGTCAAAGAGTAAGTGGTGCCGTCGCACGAAATCTCGGGATTGACAAGGAAGCCGAGTTTTGACTGTCGCTTCACATTCAAGAACACCAGGTCGTGTGCCGCGGGGCCAACCTTTATGGGTAGCCTATGCTTTTTCATCTCCTCTTCCAGGCGCCCTAAGGCATTTGGCTTGCGCCTCGGCATGGACGTTTACAGTATACGGCGGCGCGGAAAACCTATGCCCAACGTATAGGAAAGCGTCTAGAGATGGGCTAGACAGGTCTGAGGTAGCTTTTGAATTGAAAGCGGGGAAAGACGATCCAGCTCCATGTCAAGCATGGGAGCAGGGAGGACTGGACTGAGTTTATCAAATCTCGCTTTCGCTTCGGAAGCCTTGGGTTTCCGAGTGCCGGGTGGGGATGCACAATCTTTCCCCTTTCTGAGAAAGACCGAAGTCATACCAGAGGAATGTTCGAAAAAGTTGGCACCCGTCACAAGAGGAGGAGATGCGTAACATGTCGTCTCATGGGTGATTAGCCGGTCCGGTGGATCCTCAGGGTGTTGAAACAGTATTTCGTCGACATTGTCAGCGCTAACATCGGAACTCAATGCGTAGTATTGAAGTAAGCGCGGGAGGGGTTGATATGCGTCGATGCGGATGAGCAGGCGTTGCTCGACATTTATATGATGGCGAGGGCGAGGCTGACGCTGACGCTGACGCTGGTGTGTCCTGTGGCCGGCTGAAGATGCATATCTGCCCCACCAACTCACGCGACTGGGAACGTCTTCCAAGGTTGAGCTAAGCTGCGCGATGCCACCTCGTATACGCACCTGGACGGTCGTTCGTCCACACCCAACAGGGTGTTAAAGGCACCGTGGTATCACTGCCGGTAAGATTGCACGAGCCTGAACGTGCGGGGATCGCCAAAGTCGGACCTATATCGCTTGAAGTATACTTCTTTTTCAAAGTTAGCTGAGCGCCCTGTCCCGTGTGTTACTACTTCAAGACGCGCATCTCTCCTTTTCGTGGTTGTTGCTCTCGTTCGTTCAATTCACGTCATACTGTTTGCATAATGAGGTCTCTTTTACCCCTATGTCTCTTGACGTCTTTCGCGGCCGCTTTATGGCCGAAGCCCGTCTCATATGAGAACGGCAAGACTGTTCTTTTTATCGCAGAGGACGTGCCCTTTAACTGGTACCAAACGGGGACAGATGTACGCTTCATAACAGATCAAGTCCCTTTTTTATTCGTATCAGACTCTAACCCTAGCCCCGATTTACAGAACAAAACAGTATCGTTGAAGAAGACCATCACCAAGCCAGACTCAAGTGATGGAGCAGGAGATGGAGGTGTATCAGGAGACGATATTGTCAACTTCGCTATCAGCTCTACCTGGCAAACTCTTTTCAAGCGCAACCTTTACCCATGGAAGTTCCACCCGCGTAATTGGTCTGAGCCCAAACCAGACGGTGCAGGCTCCGTAACTCGCATTGACGTCAGGGTGCTCTCCGCCAATCCTGACAGCATTGGAAAGCCGCTCGCGGGAGAAGTTGACGAGTCCTACAGCCTCACGCTGACAGAAGATGGAGTGGCAACCATCAGCGCAAACAGCAGTGTCGGCGCTGCCCATGGCCTTACTACCTTGACGCAACTCTTCTTTGCCCACTCTGATAAGCAACATGTGTACACGAATCTCGCCCCGGTCAAGATTACAGACAGCCCCAAATTTCAACACCGCGGTATCAACCTCGATACATCTCGCGCTGCCTTTTCCGTAGACGATGTCAAACGCCAAATTGACGCATGTGCATACAACAAGATGAATCGATTCCATCTACACGTCACAGACAGCCAGTCATGGCCATTAGAAGTACCCTCGATACCGGAGCTATCAGCCAAAGGAGCCTACCGCCCCGACCTAGTCTTCACAGCCAGCGACTTCCAAACCATGCAACGCTACGCCGCCATCCAAGGCGTAGAAATGATCACGGAAATCGACATGCCAGGCCACACGGCCAGCATCGCCTACAGCTTCCCTGAACTAATTACCGCTTTCAACATCCAGCCAAACTGGGACACTTACGCAGCCGAACCTCCCACTGGTACCTTGAAGCTAAACTCACCCAAGGTGTCAGAATTTTTGAACAAGCTGCTCGACGACGTGCTACCCCGTGTATCTCCTTACTCGGCTTACTTCCACACCGGCGGCGATGAAGTCAATAAGAACGCGTATACATTGGACGAGACGGTCAAGAGCAATGACACGGCCATCCTACAGCCCCTGATGCAAAAGTTCGTAGACCGCAACCATGACCAAGTCCGCAAGCTAGGTCTTACTCCAGTAGTCTGGGAGGAAATGCTGCTTGACTGGAACGTTACACTCGGCAAAGACGTCATCGTTCAGTCTTGGCAGAGCGACGCTGCAGTCGCCCAAATCACAGCAAAGGGTCATAAAGTGCTTGTTGGAAACTACAACTATTGGGTAAGGACGCCACAATTTCCCATAGGTAAAAACATTTCTTGCTGACACGAAAACCAGTACCTAGACTGCGGCAAAGGCCAATGGCTAAACTTCGACCCCTCCGTCGCCGCCTCATCCTACCCCTACCAAGACTACTGCGCCCCCTTCCACAACTGGCGCTTAATCTACTCCTACGACCCCCTCGCCGGCGTTGCCCCGGAGAACCAGCACCTCGTTCTCGGAGGCGAGGCTCACATGTGGTCCGAACAGACTGACCCCGTAAACGTCGATCGCATGATCTGGCCGCGTGCTGCGGCGGCCGCGGAGATTCTGTGGTCGGGTGCGAAAGATGAGCAGGGCAGGAATAGAAGCCAGATTGATGCGGCGCCTAGGCTGAGTGAGATGAGGGAGAGGTTGGTGTTGAGGGGAGTGGGGGCTGAGCCGATTCAGATGCCATATTGTACTATGGAGGGGACCGTTTGTCAGTTAGGGTTTGCTGGGGGTGCGGGTGGGAGTGGGAGTGGGTAGGATGAGGCGGGTTCGGGACGGGTGAGAGGTGCGGTTGTTGGGATGGTTGTCGGTGTCGTTTTGGTGTTGGTCATGAGTTGGTAAAAGGTCCTGAATTCGCCGCGGATGAAGTTTCTATGCATGGTTCAAAGATATCAAAGGTATATGTACACATATAAATTGCGGGATCTGGAAATCTCGAATTCCAATATTAATTACATGATTCATCATATTGCAACATTTGATCTACCAAAATTCTCTCATGTCACTATATATGGTATCGATCATCAAAACTCCATAGCATCCCCAGTTTCCTCCCTCTCCCTCTTCCCCACCCCCTTCTCCTCCTCGATCAAACCCGCGACAAACTTTCTAAAAAAATCCACATACGGTTTCAAACTCGTCTTATCCCAATCTTGCACCTTCTTCCCGTCGTCGCCTCCTTTCCACTCGTCAATCTCGCCCAACAACTGCGTAATCGTCGGCACACTCAGGGGATCGAAATCCTCCACCGTCCGTGTATCAATCGGCACACAGACGCGGCCTGTACCAGGGTGAATGACAAACGGCGATTTGAGCAAATGGTTTAGTTTCTTGGAGACTTCAGCGTCGAGACGGGGGTATGTGTATTCGAGGATGATGTCTTGTTTAGCTTCGAGGAGGTCCTTTGGTGATTTTGATAAATGGCCGGATTTGGCGAGGGCGTCGATGTCGGACCATTTGGATGCGCTGGGGCGGTTGGGGGCAGAGTCCCATTTCTTCTGTAGTGCGGCTCTGAGGGAGGTATCGGGGATGAGAGTGAGGAGGTGTGCGGCTTTTTCTTCAGAGGCCCAGGGGTCCTGGTCTGCGAGTATGGAGGTTTGGAAGTGTTCTTTTAGGATAGCGAGGCTGCGTTCGAGATGGGGGTGGAGGGGTCGTCGAGCCATTACTTTTTTGCCGCCTTGGTCGCCGCCTTTGAGGAGCTCGAGGTAGCCGGCTATGGCGCGGCGTTTTTGGTCGTCCATCTCGCGTGCGCGCTTGTCGCAGACCCAGGCGTGGGCACCGCGACGACCCGAGTATACCCAGAGGATGTGCTTGAAGCCAAAGTCTTCGCGGAGGGCGACGTCGATTGTTTTGATGGCCATGGTGATGAAACCCCAGCACTTGAGACAGATACTCGCACCTGTACAGCATGTCCTGATGTCGTCGTAATCCGTCATATCGATATCAAATACCAGTTCCTTCATGAGTGGGCGGAAGGCGCTGGCTTTCCGTAGCGTCTTCCTATCCCGTGGGTTTGTGCTGTACATGGGCCCAATTTCGAAACGCGAGGGCAGCATGTTGATACATTGTTTTCGTAGTAGATCCGCTGTAGGGAATGACTGGTAACGTAGGTATGCGTCGTTGGGTAGTGTGAAAGCGAATTCGCGGTGTGCAAAGTCGTTGCTGGGCGTTGCGGAGTGGTTCAACCATTGAAAGAGGGGACGGAAGGGAAAGAGGCGTTGGTAGAAGGCTCGCATGACATCAGGATCGGAGAAGGAGGATTTAGATGTGACGTTACTAAACAGTTGTCAGTCGGACATGTTGGGATAATGCTGCACATGTGGGGGCGTACATTGGTACTGAATTTGAGGCATCTTCTTGTGACGTTGCTGCTGGTGCACTTGAATTGAATTCGTCGTCCGAGTCATCATCGAACAGTTCTTCAAGGTTTACTTTGGCCTTGTCTGCTGCTGGTGCTGGTGCTGGTGCGTCTTCCATTGCAACATCCTGCGTCTCTGCTTCGGCCTTGATGTTGTCGGTTTGTGAGGCTGATTGCGACATGTCCTCTGCGGGCGTCGACTCTGGGCTAATTGAGTGTGGCATATTGGTCGTCATTAATTTCTCTCTGCGTATACGCTTCGGGATGTTGGTGTGAAAGAGTCGTCCACGCGTCGCGTAAAGTGGTCGCGGACGCGTTGAGAATGCAGGGGTGCCCCGGCCTGGCCTCTACCGTTGCTTCCCCATCTGGATAACCATCAGCCGTCATATTGCGTCAACTTTCACAAAACAATCCACATTTCACTTAGTACGGCGCATGTGCCTTGTGAATTTCTGCAGTGTGAAGTATGGAGGAAGAGAATACTGTATGGGGAGAGGGATGCATCTCCGATGACAGCAGTTTCTATGGTGAGTCCAAAGCAGCAAACACTCAGTCGCAAGTTCCAACATTGGCTAACACTAGGCAGGTGATGAAGAGGAGCAAAAGCGACAGGTCCGACTCGCTAATAGCTTCAACCCAGAACCCTTCTGGCGTACACATGGCAATGATCTAAACACAATTGCACACGCTGCGAGGGCCAAGCTTGCAGTAAAGGAAACCACTGCTGCACCTGATCAAGCCTCTCCAACCACAAACAATGCACAATCAGTGACTGAAACGGATAAATTCAACATCTCTGGCATGGACCGCAAAGCAATGGAGCAAGAGCGACTGGCACGACTAGGCGAGAAGCGGAAGCGAGAGCCATCGCCAGGGCCCCAATTGTTTAACCCGTTAGAGGGACAACCCGGCGCATGGCAACTGGGTGAGCCTGTTGATGACTTTATCAAACGTCTTCCCCCAGTCACTACTCCCATCTCAAAATGTCCCTGGATCTGGGCCGCAAACCCCCATCGCAATTCCCGCGACAAGTCTCCTTCTCCTCAAGAGGATGACTTTATGACTCGTGGTACGCAACTGCTCGCTCAGTCGTTAGAGACTCGGCAAAAGATCAAAGACGATGGCGCTAGAGGACCCCGAGCTGTGGTGAATAAGCAGCTCGCCCAAGAGAGTAAAGCCTTGCAGGAACGCATCACGGGCTTGGCAAGGGAAACTCGTGTGGTCTCTGGAAAGGTAAGTTCAGTCAACCGTCACTGTTTGTTACAACTGACCCGGTACAGTGGATGTTGTTTCTAAAATTAGAAGATGTCACTCGGATATGGAAGCAAATCGTCTCCAGTGTCATCGACAACCGGCTTGGTTGCACCTGCAAAGTAGCGACGGATGATGGTAGGAATGAACGACTGAGTGAGTATCTGAAAGAATACACAAGCTCGTTGGCTAATCTGAAATTTAGTCTGCGTTTACACCAAGGACTTTGAAGATGCAGAAGACGTATTGCGTGTGCTCAAAGAGCTCGACTCAATGGGCCTTATCACGGCGGGAAGGTCCATATACTACAAACCAGACGCCTACACTCACCTGGACATTACAGGAGAAAAAGCCTCCGAATACGGCCTCCGTGCAAGTCTGTACAATTCTCGGTCCCTGTTGGCGGATGGGAAAGATTCCAAGTCAGCATCGTTGCCCCAGAAGAAACAATCAATGTTGGACAAGTTTTTCTAAGAATTATGGTTACTGATCTCCCTGAAGAGTGGTCGTCGCTGGCATGTACGAGTAGAAACGACAAAGCATTGAAGAACGCGAGCGGTGGTATCACACCGGCCCGTAAGGAGGGTAGATATAGCTGGCTTTCAATCAATTAGCTCGAGCCCTGTATCACAACTTATTCCAATCATGCTACAGTCGTATTTGGCTGACCCGAGTGCGCAGTGGATCTACGTCATACCTGATGATGAATTACGGAGCTCTTTCGGGTGTGACAGTCCGCTCGAGCTGCCTAGACCACGGCAGCTGAAGTCGGCCACGTACCATGCTAGTCAACATGCCTCTCACTTGTCAAGATTAACGTAATTGAAACCCCGTTTCTGCTGTCGAAAAGCTCTGCAAAGAATTTGTCATTGCATACGAGAGGTTGAGAGCGCATCGAGCCAATGTATAGCCATTACGTCGCATCGTGTCTGCAGTCTGCCGGCCACCAGAGCAAGTTGAGAACAGCCGTTGTGGTTTGACCTCTCGGACGCTCGCACGCTACTGATGATTCCAGAAATCGTGAGACGTAGAGTTTTCGTTACTCGATAGCTACCTCTGAAGACAGGGCTTCGAACGCCGTAGTTCGCCGCTTACGCGCAATGACTTCTACCGATCATCGCACCATGTCAGGATATCGGAGACCCCCGAAAATACGTTGTTACCATCTCTTGAGGGCTGTATCTCTTTGCGCTTTGAATTCATGATGATAGGAACTAAAGACAGCTGTATTCATGAAACGGCGAGAAAGGATCAGTAAGACAAGACAACCCGGATGTGCTCAATCTGGTCAACCGTATGGCTACCGGCCAGCCCCGAAAATAGCCAGTGCGCACGTCAGGCTAGCTCAGCGGTGGACAACGTTCCAGGTTCGGCAGGTTGTATTTCCGTTACTCGATTACAATCGAGTAATCAGTTGAGTGTGTTGAGAGTTTCGCTGGCCACATCTCCTAGCTTCTCCGGCTTTTTCGGGCTGGACTCCGATGGTTCCCCGACTAACTTCTTTATCCAACACAAGCAGATGAACAAAGAAAGAGTCGGAACTCATCAATTGCCTTGGAATACAATTTGCAGAGGTACTGCGAGCGTGTATACAGACAACAGCGGGGATGTTGGAGAGTCCCAAGTCATGACGCTCGTCTGTTGACCCTGCGCTAGTCCCTGTGGATCTACTCGGGGCGATCTGATGTGCGCCTATCGCATGTTAGCACACCCTTGCATATGCTTATCAGTAACACATGCACGTCCCCCAACAACTGCCCAACACCATCTGCATCCGAGGTTTAGACGGTGAGGAAGTTTGCCGCTTTCGACGCCCTGCCCGAAATGTGGCTGATTGTCACCCCATACTGATTCTCGGAATGCCGAAGAATGTGTTTGTTCGGACCTTGATGCTGACCAAGATTAGATATTGATGAATTTCAGTACAAGAGAGGGCCTAGAAAGACAAGACTCGTATCTGCACTAAATGTCAGCCAACGAAAAACAAGGTCCAGATGGGGTGGCTTAGGCGGCAGCGATAGCCTCATATCCACCCGTTTTACTCGATAGAATCGAGCAACCGTCTAGTTCAGGGTTCGCCGAAGGTAACTCCACACTGTCCCCTGGTGTGTCACTCTAGCCCTGACCTAGAATTCTGGGCTACACACAACGGCGTCTACGAGAAGCAAGCAGCTCGGAATAGCTCCATGGCTGCGGGTAGATAAGGTGGTCCTGCACCCCGGGTTTTGGCGTTTTTTGAACATTCAGGAACCTGATCAAACAGCATTTCTTTGTTGGCATTCTTTCCGGTGTGGTACCTTTAAGTTGGCATTTGTGACACCCTTTAACACTTTCAACATATCTTATCAACGCTTATCTGCAGCTCACCCAAATACACCCACACTACAGTACACCCTGTATCCCCCCGCGATTGCCGAGACCGGGGCTTGTTGCTGTATATAGGGCATCTTGCATCTTGAATGCGGAGCTGAGCCCATCTTCTCCGCGTTTTCTCTCCACATTCTCTGTTTTATCTTCCCGTCTTTTTTTAAGTTGGAAATATTTCAAAGAATATTCCATCATGGCGCCCCACGCAACAACACCTCCCCCAATGGGACACGAGCAACCAGTTCAACAAATCACTGTCCTCGCATCTTCAAGAGCTGTAGTTGGTGGTCGCCTTACTGAAGCAACGATCGTCATTTCCAATGTCACGGGCAAGATTATATCAATCTTCCACTCTGTACTTCCAGCCACAGATTTCCCAGAGGGAACGGCATACACGGACTACTCGCCCTACATTCTGCTCCCCGGTCTTGTAGACGCCCACGTTCATCTCAACGAGCCAGGTCGAACAGAGTGGGAAGGCTTCTGGACTGGGACACGAGCAGCGGCCTTTGGCGGCGTAACAACCGTCATTGACATGCCACTGAACGCTATTCCGCCCACGACAACAGTCGAGAACCTCAAGATCAAGTGTGAAGCCTCACAGGGCAAGTGCTGGGTTGACGTGGGATTCTACGGGGGCATTATCCCAGGGAACGCTGGGGAGTTGCAAGCGTTGGTCAAGGAAGGTGTGAGAGGGTTCAAGGGGTTCTTATGTGACAGTGGTGTAAGTCCCAACCCACACCACAGCAGTGGCCTAAACCCATGAGCCCCCGATATTAACAACAACCCCCTAGGTCGAAGAATTCCCCGCCGTTTCCTCCCTCGATATCCGCGCCGCCCTCCTCGCCCTAAAGTCCTCCCCCACAACCCTAATGTTCCACGCCGAAATGATTCCCCCAATCTCAGACTCCGTCGGCGACGACATCCAAACCTCCGCGCCGCCGCTCGCCCCCAAAGGCCCTCTAAACGCCTACTCCACCTTCCTCTCCTCGCGCCCTCCCGCCTTCGAAACTTGCGCCGTTGCCGAAATCCTTTCCTTGGCACATCTCGCTCCGGAGTTGCAACTCCACATTGTGCATCTCAGCGCCGTGGAGGCGATTCCCATGTTGCGAAAAGCAAGGGCGGAAGGTGTGAAGATTACGGCGGAAACGTGCTTTCATTACCTGGCCCTTGCGGCTGAGGGCATCCAGGAGGGCGACACGAGACACAAGTGCTGTCCGCCGATACGCTCGCAGAGCAACCAAGATGGCTTATGGGAAGAATTGGTGCAAGATCGTGACGGCGGTGTGATTCAAACAGTAGTCAGTGACCATTCGCCCTGCACACCAGAGATCAAGCTATTACCCTCGCATCTGGAACCAAATGGCTTATCTCCTTCCTCGTCATCAGCAGATGGAGACGAGAAGCAAAAAGGAGATTTCTTCAGCGCTTGGGGCGGTATATCGAGCGTGGGTCTCGGTCTCCCTATTCTCTGGACCGAAGGCCGGAAACGCGACCCGGAGAACTTTTCAATCGAGGATGTGGTTAGGTGGTGTTGTCGGAATACTGCCAAGCAGGTTGGGTTGGAGAAGAGCAAGGGAGATTTGGGGGTCGGGTTTGATGCTGATGTTGTGGTTTTTGATGATGAGGGGGAGTTTTTGGTATGTTGCTATCCCCGTCTTTTACTTTTTGATGTATGTGGATCTCGTGCTAATATTATGTCAAGGTCGAACCGTCAACAATGCTCTTCAGGAATAAAGTCTCGCCGTACGAGAACAAGACGCTCAAGGGTGTGGTAAGGGAGACGTGGTTGAGGGGTCAGCGTGTTTTTGAGAGGACGGGTGGGTTTGCGGAGAAGGTGGGGCCGCAGGGGAAGTTGTTGCTTGAGGCTAGGAAGTGAGTGAAGGTGGGTAGATGGTGTGGGATGGGAGTTTTCGAGCATGGACACTACGGCATAGAGCATGCGTGTGTGTTTTTTCTTTTTGGTCGGGAATGCATAGATGGCGTTCGGGTCTGGGGGTATTAAGCGTTGGCATATAGATACTGAAATGAAGTACGACGACAATACATGCATATATCAAAGACACTACTACCATCACTTCCAGTTGTACATCGAGATAAACACATCAAACTCTTACTCGAGTTGTCATACCCAGTTGTCTGAATTGAGTATTGTACAAATAACCCTGCCTCTTCTATGGAAAACCCTCATACTACACTACACTCCCCAACACCGCGCACCGTCGGAACACCCCACTAACCACAAAAAAATCTATAGGTACTTCTTCGGCGCACCACCCCTCCTCTTCTTATAAACCAGATACGCACCCGTAACCATAATTTGCACAGCCACAGCAATGAAGATGAAGGTCGTCATATTAGGTCCATGAGTCTTGACAACTAAACGCACAAAAAAGTAAGCATAAAATCACACAATCCCAGGGAGTGACAAAATGAAAAGATAGGACTTACCAGCACCCATAATCCCCGGCATACCTTCGACAATGGTATTATGCGAAAACGCCAACGCGCGATGAATCTCCTTCATCATATCCTTGAAATCCTTCGACTCAAGATCCTTTAGTATCTGCGCCGTCTGGCGCTCCACCCTTTCCACATTACGTATCGTAGCCGCGCCGCGGTCGTCAATGGGCACAATACGCGTCATGAGGTCGTTCCAGCGGTCGTTGTTTGTCTTGTGGATGAGTTCGACGGTTTCGTAGATTTCGTAGACGCGGTTGTTTATGATTTGGATGCGGTTGTGGAGGTCGGCGAATTGGTCTTGTTGGCTGCGGATGTTTGCGGCGACGACGTCTTCGAGCATCTTGGGGATGTCGTTTACGTGGGCGTTGTATTGCTGCTGGTTCTGGTTCTGGTTTTGGGTTTGCTGTTGCTGTTGCTGTTGCTCGTGGGCTTGTTGGGCGGCCAGGTTTTGTTGGTGTTGTTGTGAGGCTTTTGCGTAGTCGCCTTTGCCTTTGTCTTTGGGCTCTTCGCGTGTGGTGTCGTAGGTGGTGGAGACTGTGAATTTGTGAACTTCGAAGGAGTCTGGGTTTTCGGCCGAGGAGGCGCTGATGCCGAAGTAGTAGCCTTCTGGGAGGATCACCTGGGGAGGGTTAGTTGTGGTGGATGAGAATGTGGGGGTACGTACTTTGTCTGTCTTGAAGCATGTCTCTCCGTCGATAATGACCTCGAGGAAGCCTTCTGCGTGGTGCAGTTTGATCGGCGTGAGCTCTCCACGGTTCCTGTAGGCATAGTCGCACTTGCCAAAAGCCAGCGTGTCCGGGTCGGGATGGGCTCCAATGTCAACGGTTCCGTCGTTTAGGAAACCGCGAAGAGATCCTCCGTGGTTTTCGTACTGGTCGACGAGCAATACCAGCCCGTCAAACTTGTGCGTCGTGTACAAGCTCGCTGGTGGCTCACGCGCCTGCGATTGCTTGGTATACCATATCTGCAAATTACCACCTCCACGCTCTTGTCCTGAGGCCCGAAAGTGCACTTCGGCCACCCAGTCGCCTTTGTGATGTAGTGGGTCTTCGGTCCATACCGATCCACGCTTGTTTCCGGGGTATGGAGGTGTGAGAATGATTCGATCGGAGAAGAGTTGGGGCAACCAGTCTTCGTTGCCTTGAATGTTCCAGTGCGGGATCCCGCGTCCGTTGGGTGAGAGAGTTTCCTTGTGTCCGAAACTGAGGTTATCTATTACATACGGAA
Source organism: Pyrenophora tritici-repentis (assembly GCF_003171515.1). Lineage (NCBI taxonomy): Eukaryota > Fungi > Ascomycota > Dothideomycetes > Pleosporales > Pleosporaceae > Pyrenophora > Pyrenophora tritici-repentis. The sequence goes on from NC_089390.1 coordinate 510,631, forward strand.
CGGCATGTACTGTGGAGAATGCGATTGCGGAGATTGCGGCAAACCGCAGCGGTTTTGACATGATGTGCATGGTGGTGGGGCAATTGCGTTGCTCAGAGGAGTGAATGGATGTTGCTCAGTGTTTCAAACTGTATTGAACTGATCAAGTCTCTTGTATGTAGTCAGCCTCGTGCGCAACCTCATCCGTACAGCCAAACCCACCTTGTACTCTATACTCGTAGCTCCGCCAGCGTCGCCAGGCTCCACGCGACAGTCGCAAGGTGGTCTGTTTGGTTAAAAAGAAACAATTGGGTATCACTAAACGATGACATGCACAAGAAAGGAAGATGTGCCACCAGATGGGCAGTAGAGTAATGACGAGATTGGGAGAGCTTATGGACAGCTGTGCTTTAGACGGGTCTACATATTACATTGCTTAGGTGGTCTATGCGCCAGCATACTGCGACAGCTATGCTAAACCGCAACTTGAAATGAAACGACAAGCACTGGAGAATGTTCACGACAATCCAATCTAGGCTGCGATTGTTTCAAGGGGATTGAAAAGCAAGAACAGGTGACTTGAAAGCCTGTCATTCAAACGTCGCAATGTGAACTTTAGTCTTGGCGCCTGCCTGGGGTCGGGGGTGGTGATTCGCCGATGACCATTTTCTCCATCGTCGTCTACCTCATCACCAAGCTCCGTCCGCCATTGTCGCCGCCAAACGCCTCACGCACCAAACGCCAACTTGCTCTCCCCCCGGCCAACATGTCTGCACCGGATCCAAAGGAAGCCTGGGCGCGCCTCCAGACTGAGCTCTCACGACGAAGCGCAAAGTACGCAGGTTCGGGCGGGGGCGGAGGTCCAAAGGGTCTGTTTGGTTCAATCGGTGGATTGATTCTTGTTGGTGGAGGAATCTGGGCCGCGAACAATGCCCTGTTCAACGGTATGGTTGGTTTGTATGTTGGGATGAATGATGTTAACTCGTGACAGTCGACGGAGGACATCGCGCAATCAAGTACACTCGACTAGGCGGAGTCCAAAAGGAAATCTACAACGAAGGAACGCATTTCCGGGTCCCTTGGTTCGAAACTCCTATTACCTACGATGTGCGCGCCAAACCCCGAAACGTCGCTTCCCTCACAGGCACCAAAGACTTGCAGATGGTCAACATAACCTGCCGTGTACTGTCAAGACCGCGAGTCGACGCTCTACCGCAGATCTACAGGACACTGGGCACAGACTATGACGAGAGGGTTTTGCCATCAATTGTGAATGAGGTGCTCAAGAGTGTGGTGGCGCAATTCAATGCCAGTCAGCTCATCACACAGCGTGAGAATGTCAGTAGGCTCGTACGTGACAACTTGGTCCGGAGAGCAGCGCGATTCAACATTATGCTTGATGATGTTTCTCTGACGGTATGTAATTCCCCCTCCTACCCCGCCACCATCTAACATGTCTCAGCACCTCGCCTTCTCCCCCGAGTTCACCGCCGCAGTAGAAGCCAAGCAAGTCGCACAGCAAGAAGCCCAGCGCGCTGCTTTCGTCGTCGACAAGGCCCGTCAGGAGAAGCAAGCCACCGTCGTACGCGCCCAGGGTGAGGCTCGTTCCGCCGAGCTGATTGGTGACGCCATCAAGAAGAGCAGGAGTTATGTCGATCTGAGGGAGTTTGAGAACGCCAGGAATATCGCCCAGATTCTGCAGCAGAGCAATAACAAGGTCTACCTTGACAGCAGGGGCTTGGGTCTAGACATTAGCCAGACTACGGCGGACAAGGAGCAGAGGGCGAACAGGAAGTAGACGTGATTGAGAGTGATTGAGGGGTGACTAGAGAATTGGCGAGATGACCGTTGTTCAGAATTAATATACTGTACAATTACCATTACGAAAAGCAGGCAAGCGTGCGAGTATGTAGCTTTCCACTCATGACTAAATTAAGCATCTAAACTCTATTAGTGTCTGATTGGATTGGGTGTGATGATGTATTGTTCAGTCTGGGCGCATGAATTATACAGCGGGACGCTCGGACCGTGGCGACAGGACGATGGCGGGGCAAATTCAGTTCAGCGCAATGAGGGAATCAGCGAAGACATGACATTTCACGCATGCAAGAGTAGTTGACAAGTCCGTGATGATTTGATTGATTGATGTTAAATGTCCGACATGCAGGCGAAACCTAACCCGTTCCTCCCATTTGACCCATGATGCCGTAACTCATCCATCCATCTATGTCGTCGTAACCCGCGTAACCCCGGTGTTGTCGTAGTCGTGAAGCGCACGCTTATTTAGCCTCGTCAAAGACATAAGTAAGGTGGCACTTTCCGCAGTACTGGCGGTTGTGCATGGCAGCCATGAAGACACCGGCACCGCACTCGGGCTGAGGGCACTCGCGGCGAAGGCGCTCGATCTTGCCGTCGCCGTCGACCTTGTAGTACTTGAGGACGGCTAGCTTGGTCTTCTTGCGCTTGTGCTTGATCTTCTTGGGTGTGGTGTAGACCTTCTTCTTGCGCTTCTTGGCTCCTCCACGCAGACGGAGCACCAGGTGGAGAGTGGACTCCTTCTGGATGTTGTAGTCGGAGAGGGTGCGGCCATCTTCGAGTTGCTTTCCGGCGAAGATGAGACGCTGTTGGTCTGGGGGAATTCCCTCCTTGTCTGGTTTTTTGTTAACTCAATCGTTTTTCGCCGTTTTTCGCATAGGACACGAACCTTGGATCTTGGACTTCACATTGTCGATGGTATCCGCGCTTTCACATTCTAATGTTATAGTTTTGCCAGTGAGGGTCTTCACGAAGATCTGCATCGTGGCTAGACAAAGGGGGTTTGTCGTCCTGGCTGGAGCAGATGGTTGAGAAGAGAAAACGAAGATTGGACTCGGTTTTGGTGTTTTGCTGGATAAGCGAGACTTAGCGGCGCGCTAGTCTGTAGATGTGCTAGCTCGGCTTGACCCCGTTGAACACACTCGTGGGCTCCGACGAGAGCAGAAGGAGCAATCACCGATATGGGCATGGTCAAGCCGTTAATAGACCTGTCAGACTCTGGGGAAGCAAGAGCGGAGGGGAGCTCTGAAACCTTAATCTGACCATGCTGCCACGACTCAGAATGCTCCCACCTTCGGCGAATATCTTCCTCGGTGTCTTGACCTCAGCACAGCTCGGTGCCTCCTTCTCCAAGAAGCTAATGCTATTATCAAGGTATCGAGTCTGCCTTTCAGAATTTGCGAGGAACAGCCCCATGCTTTAACATGTTGAGGGGTGCGACCAAGAGACCAAGCGATCGTTGCTGGTGATCCCCGGAACTACCTAGACACGACTGCATTCTACGATTTGAACTCGCAGACCCTCATTTCACTTAGGAGGGGCTATGCTCTTACATCCTCAAAAGTTTTGTCTTGAATTTCCGGCGACTGGCAACTTACGACCTGACATGGTAGCTCGGTATTTAGTCTCTTCCTGTGTCTGAGTGTCTACTCTAGATACGTCACACGCACAATCACTTCTCACTCGATGTCAAATATCCCTATCGAGCAGTTGGTGTCTCTCCTGCCATCTCCTCTCACTCTATATCTGCACGAAGCATTCCTCTATATGCTCAGCACATGATCATTATCACACTTTCGCAGTAGACCCTTCTCAGTACCGCTGCATGACTTGCGCAGCTCAATCTATTCCCTACTTAATAGTGCCCAACACTAGGACGTAATAAGTTTCAATACTGAGTCCTCAGCCTTATCGATGAGGGAGCAGAAATGCTGCAGTGACGGAAACGGTTATGCTCATGACGCTAGGAGCTATCTGGGATTTTGTGCCTCTCCCAGCACCATCCGATGTTACGAACAACTATTACAAACTGAGAAACGTATATCATTATCTACTACAGTAGACTATGCACTTGGATACTATTTCGCGCATGACCCGTGAAAGTGTTTGACTAGTGACATATGATGCATGAAGACTATCCGTCCTTCGAGCCTTCCTAGGTGGACACAGCGAATGAGAGGAAAATCAAGATCTCAAACTGTTTCGGTTAGTGTTTTTAGGGCAGGGCCAGTGCAGCACTTGCCTGCTTACAGAATGGCACGCCACTCACGCTCACTTCACGATCGCTTTGTACAGACGCTAACCGTATTCGATGGAATGTGTTTGCTCTGTCACAAATTTCCTCCCCAACTTCCGCAGCTCTCCCCCACCTTCTGCACACAACACCCGCAAACTCAACACACGACCGACCCGACTGTTAACATACCCCAGCTTGTACGTATTGGGATCCGACGTGCAATCTATTGCGCTAACACAAGCCAAGGCACTTCCCCAATCATGGAGAATGCATCAGATAGTCGCCCGCATCGGCAATCCGCGCGTGGCGAGTTGTCAGGTGGTGAGCCTTCCAACTTCAGTCAGCGGTACTCCATAGGGTGCTGAAGGCGTCCCGATTGCCGGCAGTCGTTGAAGGCTTGCTTGCGCGATACCATGCAGAAGCCTCAGGACCCAAGGCCCGGTTCCAAGATCCAAACTGGCCTGAAGATGACCCGGAGTCAGCCTCCCAACCGCTCGTGATCTCAAAGACCAGCATGTTGGCGAATACGGCCAGACGCTTCCGCAGTATGGGTTATACAAAGCTCAAATTGGACAATCGTACCTACACGCCGAGCAGAGCGACAAAGCGTGCACTACCATCCCAGTCCACCTGGGTGTCATAACGTACTTGACATACCAGTGTGAAAGGGCCACTGTAGTCGCCAGACAGGCCTATTATAGCTTACCCACACTGTCAAGTATCTCATGATACCTACGTGCTACGACAACAGGATTGAAGAATTCGGGGAATACCTGCTACCCAATGCTGTAATTCAAGGATTGCGGACGACTCTAAGCTTCAGTGGCTGCCTTGCCAGCGTCCAACCAAAAGCAGGGATCGAGGAGACCGTTGCTCGACTGTTCACGCAGCTCAATCTTGGCCCATCATCCGGAGCTGACTCGTTTTCCCCACTCCTTGAAGTGTTCAATACGATAGCTGCTCATTATTATGACGACTCAAATCCGACGAGACGGCTCCGTGCTCAAGGTTTCGACGTCAACGAAAGCACCATGCAGGACGCAGCGGAATTTTACGACTACTTTGCTGAACACATGTTCCCTCCCATCAAGAGCCATCTGCGTGATTGGTTCGTGCAGCGGTTCAGAAAGTGCGCCCATTGCAAGGCGGAGATGGCTAGTGGTGAAAAAGAGGTTGAACACATGATCAAAGTCCTCATCCCGGACAAGGTACAGGCCCTACTGAAGCTCCAGGACATGCTCCCATACGATAAGTGGAATGAGCCCGAAGGTTTTAGCTGCCAGAAATGCAGTGGCCAATCTCACCAAGTGACAGAGCGACCGTTATCGCTACCAAACCTCTTTTTGGTGCAATTGTGTAGATTCCGTCAGGGAGTCCAGGCCAAGAAGACGAATCTCATCCAGTTTCCAATAGGGGAGACGGAAGTCATAGCCTCTGCTGGAACAGGCAAATACCGGGTAGACGGTGTCTTTTATCGCTCAGGAATCGGTGTCGACACTGGGCACTACTACACCATCTCCAGAGATGTTGAAGATTCGTCAAGGTGGGTGAAATGGGACGATAGCCAGAGGTCAGTGGTGTCGGTGGAAGAAGTCGTCGTAAGTCATACCGACGCCCAATTTACAAGCAACTACTAATATGATTAGACGAATGAGGCCTACATTCTAGTGATGAGGCAGATGACAACGCAGAAACTAAGGTGGATAGACCGGATGCAGCAGTGCCAAAGAAGATCGTACCTCGTCCTTCGTTTCTAACACCTGGATCTAAATCTTCGGGTTTCGCCCGCATATCGCAAGACAAGGCCCTCGGGTCTGAAGATCTCAGTAACGCCCGCTGCGGGAGCAGGGGCCGAGTCGGGCAAGCATATAGCGACCAGCGCTCTGTCGAGCACCTTCCGAGGGACCCAGGGGTCTGCTCCCACACCTCGAATGCCTGGCCTATTTTCCCAGCCCACTGCAAACTCGCTGCGTCGCTCAGAAAGCCTCCGTAGCCTCAAAAAGCCGCCAACTCCAACCGTAAATACGCCTAATACGCTTGGTCGCTTCCGGATGCCTGCTCCACGTGATCCTTTCGGGAGGCCAGGCCAGTCAGGTCAGTCAGGTCAGTCAGGTCAGTCAGGTCAGTCAGGTCAGTCAGGTCAGTCAGGTCAGTCAGGTCAGTCAGGTCAGTCAGGTCAGTAAGGTCAGTAAGGTCAGTCAGGTCAGCCAGAAGATGCCAAACGGGCTGCATCGGTGTTGAGCCGAGAGGAGCCCAAGAAGCCGCGTCCTAGTCAAACTGGTCCCGCTCCATCACCGGGTGCTTCCTCGTCTCGGGTCAGCGCCACAAGACCTCTCCGCCGTAGTGCGGTGCCTTCCACGTGGCGAGACGACGCCCCACCCCGACGACATATCGAACAGCCACAGCGCCTTGTGGTGCTGCTAGATCCGACTCACCAGATGGAGGAAGTACCAACGTCAATCGATTGGCCAGGACTCTGTCAGATCTATCCACGACCGATGATGAGGAGGCGAAGAAGTGAGGGATTCGTCGCAGGAACTCCCGTTTTTGAGAGACTGACAGGAGTTCTCATTGTTTGAGAGACTGGCATAGCTTGTCCGCCATTGCACGGACTGCTGAGTATTTACAATGATAAGAATCAGATCATCAAGAATTCATTGACCATACCCTATATGCATATTGTGAAGTTTCGATACATCATCAAGTAGTGATCGTAGAAGACATAAGCTAGATAGGCATCAACAAGGTATCATAGCGTTTGATAAGTTGCGCCATGATGTTTAGTCTGAATCTGAGCAATGCAGCAGCTTAGCCAAGCTGCGCATCGCTAAAGTCAACATGGTCATGCTGCGAATGCCCCATGACCATCAGCCTCGGCTATTTGAAGCCGGTCATACGGTGCACGAGTTCAGTTTCAAACACATACATCAGACTGCGCTAGTAGGGTGCCTACAAAACCTCCCACTCGTCTCCTCCGTTATCTCTCCTTCCACACCTTCTTCCTTGATTCCAAAATGGACGACTAGAAGTACACATGTCTTCTTTCACCAAAAAATCATCAGGAAGTTTGATGAGTGGATTCTGTCGACCTTCCCATGCATCCTTTACTCTATTTTTCCAAAATGACGCAGCGAAGGCATGTCCCGTTCTAAAGATTCTACTACTTTTATCCAATGGTTGAGCCTGCCCTTTAACACCTGTAAATCCTTAAAAGTGCCCCTGCTGTTTGAAATTCTGTAAAAGATCCTGGTGGACTGCTCTGTCTCTTCCAAAATCATTCTTATTTTCTCAGTTCTAAAAGAGATGTATACGAACACATGTCGTCTTCAAAAGTTTATTCGGAAGCACGATATGACCGGATTTTTTCCGATTTCTTCTGAAAAGCTCTGCTACCTCTATCTTAAAAATGCCATCGGCAAGGGCTATGTCCTGTTCCAAAAGAAATAGTCAATTGACACATGGGTGGGCTGGACCAGTGCTGTCCCGGCTACTACTCTTGGCCGAGGACGCTTTGGCCCCGTATTTTTTTCTACTTCTCTTTTTTTTAAACTCGAAAATTACCGTTCCTTAAAGCATCTATAGATAGGATTGATAGAGTGAGGTTAGGAGGACTGGAAATTTTTTGATTCAACACAACGAAGGGTTTCTGGTTCCTTGAAACTACTGTTATCTGTGAAAAAGATGAAGTGATTCCGAGGATTCTATCTATCTTAAACTTATGGATTAAAGACGGATGTGCGGTCCCTGCTCAGGATGAGTAAAAACTTTCTCATGTCACTGTTCCTCTTATTTCTTTTTCCATGTGGAACTTGCGATCTTTTCAAAACACACATATCATAAAGCATGAGAGTGAGCGAAGAGTCAAACTCCAGAGGTGAAAAATGATGATTTCCCCACTGTTCCCCACACTGCTGAGTATTTCACAAGAAACATATGGTGAACCATTTCGTGATTAAAAGGAAAGCGAAGAACACGTCATATGCTCTTTCTCTGCCGTGTTAAATTCCTTAAACACTGCCGAGCCGTCCTGTATTTTTGACTTCACACTACATCAAAACGGGCAGTTCTTTAAAAATAAAATAACTGCATGGTATGAGAAGTGAGCCACCATATCGAAACCTCCAACGCCGTTCCACGTGCCTTTTCTACTCATCATTCCCAGAAAGCCTAGCTAAATCTGAAACAAAATGGACCGATGGACCGTCCCAAAGCACGGGTCTTTCATATAGATACCCCCCTCTCACCCCACTCTCTATCCTCCACTCTACTTCCCTACCTTTCCAAAAACTTCCTCGTCGCTGCAAATGAGATAAGCACCGAAAATACTAAAAGAGGAAGCTATAGATAGGATGACTGTGCCGCTGTGGAGAAGGCCGGATAGCTTTTAAGACTGCTATTCGTAACCACCTGAATATGGGGTGGTCCTAAAACCTAGTCATCGATATGGCATGGACTGTCCGGCTCCTGGGGGTGTATATAAATCTTCCTTCTTATCTTCTTTTCTCCCTTTCCTTCTACATACGGGGTGGTCCTATATTTATAAAATTCATGGATGTGCTGCCTGATGGCTGGCGTCTCTGCTCTGTCTTTTTTCAAAATCGACCTTCATTTCTAACATGATTTTGCGCGCAGTGGTCCGTGGAAAATCAAGGCCTGCCGTATCACCATTCTTTGAGAAACTATTTCGTTCTTATTTGATCAAAAGATCGCAGTGGTAGAGTTCATGACCAGTGTTGTGGGGCTCTCTATAATTGGAACAACGACGTGGCATAAGTCGTCCGGCTGCGCTGTTGTGAAAACTAGTGTGGCTGGCGCATAAGATTTTGGGTTTTCTGGTACTTGAATACCTCTTTTATATTCTCAAAGGCTTTTTCTATCGCTCTCAAAACATGCCAAAAACGAGGTATGGCTGGACTTCTGATTTCTGTCTTCTCTAAATTCAAAATACCACCGTTACACGATGTGTGACTGACTACCATGCCGACTACAAAAACTTACCCTTTTCTTCCCTGATATCACCACTCAAATTGACGAAAGAGCTGCCTTCTTCAAACTAATACCTACTAGTAAAATGGCTGGCGCGCTGTTTCTTCCTTTGAAATCGAAAAGTGCTCCTACTCAATACTTTTCCCCTGCTAGCGAGACTACCCAGAAACTCAATAGGATATTAAAGTCCGGGTCTTTCTTCTAACTCCATTCTTCTCCTATCGATACGATAATTCTAACTTTACAAAAGACTTACCACAATATCTTCATGGTTGGCGCACTGTCTCTCCCCCCAAATTACATTTTACTCCGTAATATAACTTATCCAGCAACAAAGCATCCTAACCACCATGGCATGAAAAGTTGCCTGCACCTTGAAAAACTGCAAATGTGCACATATCCATGCTATTCCTTGATCAAAGATTAGCAAGTTGCGGAGAATGTTTGACTAAACGCCGTGACGTTTCCAAACACATTTACACTCGTAATGTAGCTTCTCGGCTGCGCTGTTCCTAACCCTATTAAAGTATGCTTATTCAAAATGACGGGGTTAACACCTTTCAATTTCTGCTTTTTCTCTGCGCATGGCTTTTATGTCGTTCTAAATTGACTGTAGTTATCACGACGGGTGTTGTTATGCTTCTCTAAAACTCTAGTAAAACCTGGCGACATCTGACATTGAAATGGTCCAACATTAGAACTATGTCTTCTTCTTCTTCTTCTTCTCTAAAAGCAATAGATAAACCCCTCATTCTGCGTTCCGGCTCTTTGTGTGGCCATTCAAAACAGAGCGTCTAGCTTCAAATGTGACCCTGCAGCGACAGGTCTTAGAAATTACTTCTTTCCCAACTATCTTTTACCATTCTTGGCGTTTTCTAGGATCTTGAAGATCAACATAGAGCTTATGCATGTCTTCTTCTCCTAAAATTTAGGCATAACTCAGTCGATGCTCCGTTTTTAGCTATTCTCGTAGTCATCTGAAAGCTAGGGACAAAGGTTACAGCGGTAGTGAGCGTATGACCTTGGGGCGACGAAGTATAAAGTCTACTATCTACTCTCTCCTCTATGCTTGCTGCTGCATCCTCTTCTTTATGAGAAAATCCAAGATAATGACCCTGCAGAAGTATGTCTGCTTCTCCTAAAAATGCAGTCCTGAGTTTTCATAAGATATGTGATTTTGGACTTTTTATTGCACATGAAACAAAACACAACAAACGAAAGGCTATGTTGTCTGACTTTCTAGCCGTGACGGGGTATAAAGAGCACAGCTTTTTCTTCTCCTCCATCTTCTATCCTCAAAAACCTCGCTTTTAGGCTCTACAAAAACTGTCAGTACCGATAGATTTAAATTATTTAGGAAGATCACAGTGCAATTTGGGGAAATAAAATGGTCTCAAATGTACTGAATGTCTGAGTTTCCCTAACTCATACGTTTGTGTTGATGCTGTGATTTAGGTCTGCCCGCAGTAATACAAAGGCCGAGTCACATTCTCTAGAGCGTCTCCACCACTTATGAAACCCACTTCGAATTTGCTTCTTACTCCGGTATCTCTACCACTCTCCCTCCATATCTTCCTCTGAAATTTCAAACTCAAAAATGTAGGACGTGTAGCAATGTTGTTCTCGTCGGGAAATGTTTAAAAGAGCATATTGTATTCTGAGCCTGTCGGATCACAGATATCAACGATATCTCAGCCACGCGATCGGCCGCACTGATCTCGGTCACGCGAGCAGGCGCACTGGCATCATTCACGCGGACAGGCGCACTGATCGCGGCGTCCGAGCAGCGCTCAGACCAGACCTCCTATATCTAGCTCTTCCATAGTTCTCCTTCGCAAGACAATCAATCAGAACCATCACCGAACAGAATGCATTCCTAGTTATCGTTATTTCCTTTCAGCACTAGTGCTACAGCCCTACCAACAGATGTCTTTTTGATAAAGAATCTTATATCAGGACATTGTAATTTTTTGTAATAAAGTAGAAGAGGTAGTAAGGATAAAAAAGAAAGCAGAAGGAGGGGAATAGTACTTATATCGCGGCTTGGGGGGGCGGGCAACACATGTGCACTCTGGTTCAAGTCTTAACAAGAGAAAGACTTTAGAATATCTATATTTTATAAGTGCAGTTACTGTCGTGAGAGGAAAAGACTTAGCTTTGAGTTGAAGGGATTTAGAATTAGGTAGGGAATGATGTAGGAAGATAGGATGTAGTAGGTTGGAATTGGAGGGCGGCACACATCCGGCTTCTTGATAGTGTTAGTTGGGAGGAGAGGCTCTGTTGGTAGGGCTGTAGCACTAGTGCTGAAAGGAAATAACGATAACTAGGAATGCATTCTGTTCGGTGATGGTTCTGATTTTATTCTCGTGCGAAGGGGAACTATGGAAGAGCTAGATATAGGAGGTCTGGTCTGAGCGCTGCTCGGACGCCGCGATCAGTGCGCCTGTCCGCGTGACTGATATCAGTGCGCCTGCTCGCGTGACCGAGATTAGTGCGGCCGATCGCGTGGCTGAGATATCGTTGATATCTGTGATCCGACACATCAGTAATTTATCATGATGTTCCTGAATTTCCCCGCCTATTCAAATCCGAAAAGACGGAACACATGTGGCCTGGCCTCTGAGTGGCGGGATATGAAATCCTACTACCGGCCTTCTATGTTCTTCTCGAAAAATGTCATATTTCTCCACTTATCCTAAAATACTAAAATGAGCATCGTGAAGGTGCCATGTTCTGTTCCTCAAAAGAGTCGGGGAAATGCAGATATGCGGACTTTTGCTGTTATCCAAAACATTAATTTGACTTAACCCTTTGTCCCAAATCTATGTGCTCTGCCCCAGCGCGCACATATAAAATCTACCTCCTTTCCTCGTTTTCTTTCTCCTACCATCGCTGCTTTACTTTACTTTGCCTTCTATGTTCAAACACCTACGGAAGTACCTCATGTCGTCCTCTCTCAAAGACCCACCATGGTATTACATGTTGTGTTCCCAGCCTTCTTCTTCTTCTTACTCAAAAAAGGTCTTACCACTCTTCATGTGTCATGCCCTCCCCACGCTCACATATAAAATCTACCTACCATCTACCCTTTCTCTCACATTGTTAATACCTCACCACCTTAAATTTCGAAAGCGTCTAGGTCGGGTTTGATGTCTTCCTATCCAAAATTCTCCAACAACACCTTCATGCCGTGCTCCCGGATCTCTCTTACTCTTGCACAATAAAAAGCAACATCAACCGCGAATGTGGTGGCCCGACGGCGATGTATAAAACCTACTCACGTTCTTCGCTTTCTCTCCTACCGTCACTACTTTGCGTTTTCTTAAATTCGAAATCGGCAAGGTTTACTTCCATGTTTTCTGCCACAACAACCACCAACTAGAGCAACATGCTGTGTTTCTGGCTTTCTCCTATTCCTACACAATAAAACACGCCAGGTATTCGGATATGTGGTGCCCCGGAGAGGACATATAAAATCCACTGCCTCTCCTCCCTTCCTTCTTTCTTTCCGCTACTTCGAGAAGCTTCTACATTCTTAATTTGACAATCGAAAATTTGCTGCTGGGTTTTTCATGTTTTCTTCCCTCCAAAAATGATTTAGGCCAGCAAGTTATGTTGCGTTATCCAGACTTTCAGCTATTACTCGAAAATGGATGAAGCCGCCGCGCATGTGGCGGCGCCGTGGCAGCGATACAAATCCACTACCTCTCTTTCCTTCTTTCTCCATGCTCTCTTTACTCCAAAAAGCTTCTGCACTCTTCCTTTCAAAATCCAAAAAACCCACCAAGGCATAAACATGTTTCTTCCTCTCTAAAACGTAGCAACGAAAATTGCATGTCGCCTTGTCCAGACTCCTAGCTTTTACTAAAAGTTTGACGACCCTAGTCGATGTGGCGGTGCAGTGGCCGCCATATAAACTTACTACTTGCTTCCTCTCTTTCCCCTTATCACATCCTCACTTTCTCAGAACCTAAAAGCGACGCAGACTGCGTTATATTCCTGTCTAAAATCATCCCGTATACGCTGCATGCTGCATTCTCCCCCGCGCCAACCCCCACCTATTTCTCCAAAAATCAAGAGCATCACGACATGTGGCGGCGCGGCGTCCTCGCTGCGTGCCATTGTCCTACTACCGCTCTACCAACAGCATATAAAACCCACCCGCCTTTCTACCTTTTCTCTTTCTTTCCTCACAAACTTGCCTGCTTTCTTGCTAGAAAATCTCAAAAAACACGATTGTTCAATTCATAGGTTTCTTCTCTCTTTAAAGGCGTTACATGGACAAATATGTGTCCAGTTTTCCGGTCTTTGGACTATTGTTTGTCAAAAAAGGATGTACTGAACGGCCCCGTGTGTTGTGTTCTGGCCTGCTTTCTTTTCTTTCTCTAAAATTTACATACCGACAGAAAAATGTGGCCTGTGTCCTGGCCTTCGGTCTATTACTCACAAACAGAAAACTTCCTCAGATAATGAGACATGTGGTGTCGCGGGGGTTGTGTGTTATAAAAACTACTGTATCTCTTGTTTCCTGTCTTTTTGCAAAACAAAGGTGTATATTGGAAAGATGAAACCTGGCGTCAAAAACATTGTATGTCCTTCTTCCCTTTCCAGAAACGATCAGAAATTCAGCGCATGTATTGTGCTTCCGAGCACTCCGCTCTTCGAAATAAAACTGGGGCCGTCTATCAGAATGTGGGTGTGGGTGGCGAGTGGAGTATAAAAATGTACTAGTGTACTAGTTCTTTCTTATAACACCACAGACCGGTTGAAAAATTCTGGGGAAAGACAGTTATGTGTCTCTCCTCCCTTTCTGAAAACTTCCAAGTACGCAGCTTATGTGCTGTGGTTCTGAGAACTCCTCGCTGCTATACAAAAAAGGGCTTGTATTGCTTGGCATGTGGGTGCGTGGCGAAGGGTGTTTAAAAAATTAACTGGTTTGTCGCTTTTCTGCATGCCAATGAACTGCTTCGCGTTTTCAAAATTTAAAAATACTGCACAACAAGTGTATGTCCTTTCTGAACACCAAAAAGCATTTTTTGTTGGTAGGGCTGTAGCACTAGTGCTGAAAGGAAATAACGATAACTAGGAATGCATTCTGTTCGGTGATGGTTCTGATTGATTGTCTTGCGAAGGAGAACTATGGAAGAGCTAGATATAGGAGGTCTGGTCTGAGCGCTGCTCGGACGCCGCGATCAGTGCGCCTGTCCGCGTGAATGATGCCAGTGCGCCTGCTCGCGTGACCGAGATCAGTGCGGCCGATCGCGTGGCTGAGATATCGTTGATATCTGTGATCCGACATTTTTGCATGTTTTCCGTCCGAAGCCTTGCTGTACACAGGATGACGTCTTATAATACCATGACCTTCTGCCAAAAATTCGCAAACTCTTACTCATGACTCTCCCTCTCTCTTCCTTTCCCACCACACCGCCCTATCCCTCACACCTTACACTCCCCGTGCCAGCCCTAACATCAAACTCCACCCACCTCGCCCTCCTATCCCTCCTCCCGCGGCCCCCACTCTCATCAATAGCTCCGGGATTTAGTACCGTACACCCAAAATACTTGACCACAAAACTGGGCGCCCCACTATCTGCAAGCACTAAACACGTCGGCAGCGGATACAAATTTAGCACATGACCGTAATCCCAATGTAGCGGTCTTGATGAAAAGGGATATGGGCTGAGATGTGATTGTGAGAGAATGGTTCGTGTGAGGGCGCGGGCGATCTGCGTGTCGGGATCGATTGGGTCTTGTTGGGGTTGGGGTTTTGGAGGAGGTCGGGGTAGGTCGAGGTCCATGGCGTCTTGTTGTGCTGCGTCTTGCGCTTGCGTGCTGGGTGCATATGGCATTTCGTCGTCGACATCGGGCGGCGGTTTATTAAACCTGATTGCGTTTCTTTGTAGACGACTGGCGACGTCGTCTCGTATGATTGCCATTTCACCTTTTACGCCAAACCAGCTGAGACGGGAGGGATTGGATGTCCATATCACCTCACCCTCTTTGCCTTTGGCTTTACCTGCGCCCCAGATCTCGCGATTTGCTTCTGCGACTACTTTCCGGATTCGCGAGGTGAACATTGTGGGGATCTGCTTTCGGGGTAAGGGTGTTGCGGCGCCGGCAGAGAAGGCACTGGGCCAGGCGTCGTTATCGCCAGGAACAAGGACGAGTGTTGTGTGTGCGATGAGGGGTTGGAAGTCTGCGAGGACGGAGGCGAGGGCGTCGAAATGTTCCTTGTATTCTATGCTGCTTGTGCCGGGTACGCCTGCGAGACTGGCTTTTGAGCTGAAGTTGCCCATGAGGATGATGGCGAGGGGGTATACGGGATGTGCGTCTGTTGGGTCGGGGGTGTATGTTCGTAGAAGAGTTCGAAGAGCGGAGAGGGTAGAAGGGACGTCGAGATGTAGATCTGATGCAATGACAACGTTATGTGCGTGGTCCGGGTCGAGCAGTTTCGCAGCTATCTTGTTCATGCGAGTTCCTGTCGCACGTTGTGATCCTACACCTAAGAAATCTGTCCAACCGAATGCCGGTCCAGCAAGGCTGTTCTTGTCTACTTCTTCGGCACCACCTAATGTTGCTGTACGTCGTTCACATGGCGGGTGACCAACTGAAAAAGCGAGAAATTTGCCGCCTATCGTGCCGCCGATACCACCATTGCCTCCTAGGGTTGACGTTGTCCCACTGTCTTCCTCGTAGCTGCCTTCGACTATGACGATCATGCCCGGGGCGAAGTAGGCGCCGTTCTCCGGGATAGGACGTGCGTGTTGGATATCAAGGGTAATTGTACCTGTAAGATCAGAAAGTGACAGAGCACCAGTCGCTGACACTGTAAGCATCCCTAACAACAAATGTGTGCTTCCAGTTCGGCCAAGCAGATTGGCTATTGGGGTAATTGAGTTCATTTGAGACGTCGCAATCGATCCAGTACGATTCAAAGTAGATGAACGAGCGGTCGAGAAGGTCGGTGCTTGGAATGTCTCATTTCTGAGTATGCGCTGATGTACGATATGGTAGCGTTGGCGAAACAGCTCAGTCTTGTGCGAGGGATTAGGGAATAGTGATGGTTTCGTAGCAGATCTAGATTGGTTAGCAGGTGCTTCAATCAAGTATATGTCGACATACTTCTCAAAATGCTTCTGGGTGAAGTTGTATATTAATTTCGGCTGCTCAAAAGCCCCGATAACCTTGATCCAGTCTCGAGGATCTTTCGATACTTCTTCCTCTTCTTCCTTGTCCTCCACTTGCAGATTCGACATGCCAAAACTTGTGTTACTGTCTATTGACGGACGAGTCATCTGTCCTGATATATCCGGCCCAAAGTTGAAGCTGCTTTGTCTGCCGAGACTCGAGCCCTGGACTACTCTCCCACCGCTCATTGACCCTTCCAATGTCTTGAGGATACCCTTGAGCGTCTCATTGTCTCCCTCTACAATGACCTGGCCGCCGCATTTCTTCCAGCTTTTGGCAATTTCCTCCAGGACCTTCTCTGCTAAGCCTTCTTCTCGCCATCCTGAGCCGCAGTGTTTCCCTATGAAGGTTGCTAATGCTTGAAGAGCGGAAGATGTGAGGGTGAGGTTATGCTTCTTGGTGAACGTTCGAAACGCTAGCGGCCGTAGGGTTGCTGGAGGAAGAAGAATAGGGAGGACAGTCGACTTTGCGGCGGGTTTGAGTGCAGGCGGGGCCTTGATCGGGGCTGTTCTGCGGGGATTGATGGGATGGACTGGTGTTCCGAATGCCGGCGATGAGGATGGAATGAGGTCTGAGGGCACCGATGGCTTCTCTGGTCGCCTTGCTGTTGCCATTTCGGTTCTGTATGAGAGCGCGGGTATGTTGTGTCGCAAAGTGGTCGCTCCTATTGATTCCACTTTACGCGCGATGCGGTCCAGGGTACGCGACTCTGTCACGCTAACCACGCTAGTTTTCCTAGCAACGGACACGGCTACCTGCGCCCAGCACTCAACACCTCAATTCATGACCCAAACTTTGCAAACCACGGTCGCATTACAAACATATACAAGGCCATCATCAAACAGCATTCATCATGGCCGAACCCACGAATGAACCACTCGCGACCGTCGCAGAGACCGAAACCGAACAGTTGCCTAGGACCAAAGAGAAGCTGGACGAGTTATCGCAAGCTGCCTCAATTCACTACGCTACCAAGAACTTCCCCGCCGCCGCCGAAAACTACGCCAATGCTGTCGAGATTCAGGCCGAACTCAATGGCGAGATGGCGCCTGAGAACGCCGAGTTACTCTTCTACTACGGGCGCGCGCTATACAAGGTCGCAGTCGCCAAAAGTGATGTGCTGGGCAACAAAGTAGCGCAAGAAGAGAAGAAAAATAAGAAGCCCAAGGCAAAGAAGGCGACCAAGACGGACGACTCAGGTGAAGGCTCAAGTGCAAGGGCGCCCGTGCCAGAGAAGAAGGAAGAGTCAGCAGCGACGAAGCCCTACTTCCAGCTCACAGGCGACGAGAATTGGACCGACTCAGAGGAGGAAGACGATGATATGGAGGACGAAGAGCAAGAAGAGGACGACGACGACTTTGGCAACGCATACGAGATCTTTGAGCTCGCCCGCGTCTTGTACGAGAAGCAATTGGAGTCGCTAGAAAGCGGCGCTTCAGACAAGGGCAAAGGGAAAGCAGAGCTCAGCCCCCGCGCGCGCACTCTCAAAGAGCGCATCGCAGATTGCCACGGTTTCCTTGTCGAAATCTCCCTCGAAAACGAGCGCTTCCACGACGCCATATCCGACGCCCGCGCCGCCCTCACCCTCCAACAAGAACTATATCCCTTTGAGCACGAAAACGTCACAGAAGCACACTACTCGCTGTCACTGGCCCTCGAATTCGCCTCCGTCTCAAAAGTGCGGCAAGACCAAACCGGGCAATCAGCCTCCGCGCCCGAAGAAACAGACGCAGATGCCAAACAAGGCAAAGAGGATGAAGACGGTGTAAACTGGGATCTCCGCAACGAAGCAGCCGAGCAAACCGACCTTGCCATCCAAAGTCTTGAAGCTCGCCTAAAAAAGGAAGAAGCAGCCCTCGCTTCCGATGCATTAACACCAGAGCAGAAGAAGGAGAAACAAGCAATCATCAAAGACAAGAAGGGTATGCTAGAGGACCTCAAAACACGCGTTGCGGACCTCAAGGCCGATCCTACAAAGCAGGCATTCGACAGCATCGACCCCTCAGTATTCCAGGGCATCCTGGGTGGTATGCTAGGAGCAGATGCTGTCACACAGGCGGCGAAAATCGCAGAGGCAAAGAAGAACGCGAATGACGTGTCGGGTATGGTGAAGAAGAAGGCCAAGGCGCCCGTGGTGGAAGAGGCAAAGGATGTGGGTGGTAGTAAGAGGAAACTTGAGGTCGACGATGATGCGGCGGATAAGAGAGCCAAGACAGAAGAGCCGATATAAGTGCCTATGAGTTTGTATGGGGGGGTTGGTGCGGGGGCGATTTTCTGGTTGGGTGTTTGGGCACTACGCCAATGGATAGTAGGGAATGAATCAGCTGTAATGATATATGTAGTAACAAGTGCTTTGATTATGTAGGTCCCGGAGCCATCAAGTCTGAATCAAGACAACCTGTGCCAACTCACGCAAGCTTAAATAATCATTTGGAATGTGTCTTTCCTTGGCGATTTAGTATTATGGTTCCTTGCAAAGTATCTCCTGGAAGGACCCACTACAGCCCCTAAATCACTGCTATATCACGTGCGAGACTGACTTGAATGATACCATAGCTAATATCCATGTAGAAATTGTGAGCAAGACAAACACGTTGCCTCCATCTAAGCGCCGAATGACATCAACCGCTGAACCAGATACATATATCCCTTTTCCTTATTTCGCCCTCCTATCCTTCAATTCTCTCTCTTTCTTCTTTGAGTTTCTTTCCTGCTTCTTTTCATCCCTGGTTGGCTTGTTTTGTTTCTTCCTCTCTCTTTCTTCAGCACATCTTTTCTGTTTCTCTGATCACAATATCATCAGTAGCTAGTGATGATGATAGTGAGTTTTACCGTCTTACCGGCCCGTTTGGCTGCCATAGTCTCTGCCTTTCTCTTCTTCCATTCAACGCTCGTTTTGGCTGCGTTAGTGCGTACGGTGGCTTGGTCCTTTCTGTCTTCCATGTATGATGGGATCTTTATACCGATACCCCGAATGATGGAGTGCACTGATGGCAATGATGGGCTGATTCGAATGAAAATCGATAGAAGACTAGTTGCCATGATGCAGATAATTTGTTTGGTTCTCGCTATCAGACATGCCTTGATCTACGGGAACTTGCGACTCCAAAGTCAAATTTATAGTACATCAGACATCCAAAGTGATAACTCGCATTATGCAAGGAGCTACCACTTGCAGCGAAACCAACGTCGTGCAACATTGCTGCCTTGGATGGCGTGAAAGGATACCTAAGTCAAGGGAATACAGAAAGCATTCAAGAATATGTGCATCACAAAAGATAAATTGAATGTCTCTAATTGTTGGAGATATAGCCCAGCTGAATGTAAGGTAGGAGCCAGGGTCACTGTTTTTGGGTCCAGCTGCTTCCTACCTCGCGGGGCGCAGCGGGGCTGTGGGGTCCGTGCGCGCGGCGGGATACGTCATCCGTTGGACCGCAGCTCAGCCTCAAAGTCGCCTGTCTTTTGACTGCCCTAAGACTTCGATTCTCCTAAGTACCATCTACCAAGAACAGACATCGCAAATATGGCCTCCAATCACGACAACCCATGGGAAGACCAGCGCAGTGAACAAGGCCAGAGCTACCAGAGTCACAATCCGTACCAAGCGTACCAAAGCCAGCCTCAGCAGAACCCACCTCAAAACACATACTCTACGCAACCCCCTCCAAACCCATTAGGCCAGCACCCTCCTCAGGAACCGTACGCGCAATACCCCCCTCACCACCAAGATACGTCCCCATGGAGCCAAGAGCCTGGCCAAGCATCATCTCATAACCCATATATGCAAGCGCAGCATAATGAGAGCTCCTATGAACCACATAGTCAGCAGCAACCCTCACAGCCTACCTATCAGTCCTCATTCTCTGCTCAGGAAGAGACTCCGCCGGTTCTGCCACCCCGCCGCACGGCCACGGAGATGGCACTTCCCACTGGAGCGGACCGCTCGCATCAGATTGAGGTAATGCAGAGCTATGAGGCTGCGGGAAGGAAAGATGACGACGATGACAACGTCGAGGTCTTGCAGCGGGAGTTTCCGAAGATCGATGGGAGTCTGATCGCGGCCATCTACGGTGACAGCAAGAGTCTGAGCGCGACACGGGAGATGCTGCAGGCACTGGAGTGATGTATTGGCTGCATACAGGGAAGGAGAGATTCTATGGAGAGGGGAAACGAGGGTTAGCTGGGATGAACCAACGAGATTTGAGGGGGCTTTAGCCCGCGAGCTTTCGTGCGATGCAGTGGAGGTTTCCGCATCCGAGCATGCCCTGAATCAGTTTCATCGGTAGAGGATTTCCCGGGTTCCGCATCCTGCATTCTCCATGCATTTGCTAGGTGTACAAGTACCAGAACAGGCACTTGCTATATGTATCCCTGCAAAATACTACGAATGTGTGAGCGAGATGGCTGTTGTTGTGGAGATGCCGGTGAGGGTTTAGTGACTGCTTGATCCGTCGTAGCTTCCCCGTTAGCGTGGTCCACGTGGATTCATCCGGAATCCACAGCCAACCTCCTCACACCTCGGACCGTAATACCCAATGTACCTTGACCCAACTGAGTTTGATTGACCGGACAAACAGGTACAAACGACTCGCGCGATCGTCGATGATATTACCAGGTCGCGTAGGCGAGTTTCTCTGTCGCAGCCCCTGCCCTCTCCATCTGGCGCACTAACTATCCATCAAGGACCATGGTCCCTGCGCCTGTCAGAAAGGAACGGGAAGAGAGACAGCATTTGTTTCGTTACGTTAGGGAACGTTGAGAAATACCGCAGATATAGCCAACACTACAAAGTATGGTGCGTAAGCCCACGATCTACTGTCTAGACAGGGCATCGCACAACGCTTACACCATGCATCTGGTCCTGAAAGCAAGCTTGAATCTCTCGAGTCAGTGATGATGCAGCATATCTCATTTCAGAAGCCCTCTCGTGACATCCTAGGGCGCCGCCGTTGGAACTTGTGTACTTGACCTCCTCTTACACACCATCGCAGCAACTTCCGGTATCACCAAATGTGCAGGAGTAGAACGGTTTCCAGTCACGTGGTACGCGCTTGACCTATCCGGGCCAAGCGTTGGTGTTTCACGTGACTGGAAACCGTCCCGTGCTCCGTTGGGATGACTTCGTTTTACGTGCGATGTGCCATGGCATGCATGAGGCGGCCTACCGTGCCGCAAATGGGCATTAGTCTGTCCCACCCTAGTCGTGAGGTTGATCTTGATATTTGACATGTCGAGTCCCAGGACCTGTATGCCCTATTCTCATCGGAACATTCGGTCCTTTCGGCATGTGCGAATTCGCCCTCTCAACATGTTCTAGCCTGGCAAAACTCCTTTTAGCCAGCCTCTAGTACCCGCTCAGTTCTCCATAAAGGCCGCTACCCACAGTTACCCACAATACGGCTGGAATACGTTCCAGGATTTGCGCAATGGAGGACAACACCCCACGAAGACGCCCACGACCAGTTGTATCTTGTCTACGATGTCGCGAAAAAAAGCTGAAATGCGACCGTACGACACCATGCGAGAACTGCGTCAAAGCATCTAGTGCGAACATGTGCGTTTACAATCGGGTCGGCAAGATGCCGGCGAATTCCGGCCCAGATCTGTCACAGTCAGCAAGTTCCGTCGAAAGTTTCCAGATCAATCCAATCGAGGACCTCCAGCAGAGATTGGCCAAAGTCGAAGAACTGCTTGGCGTGAGCTTAGGACGGAAGAGCTCAGAGACTGCCCACGTCGAGTTACCGATCAGTTTGCCACCCCTTATTCGGACTGAAACGGCGCAGACTTTCCAATCAGACTGCTACGGAGAAGACTCCAGGATTACGCTTCTCAAACAGGTAAGATAGTAATGTCACCGCTGCTGAATAACCAACTAATATTGCTTAGTTTGTTGAGATTAGAGACTTCCTCAACGATATGGGTGAGGATGACCAGATGATGGCATATGTAAAACAAGTCAAATTTCTACAATCCAAGTACAGTGCCATACCGGTCCCTCCCAGGAGCGTTAGCAATTTCAACTGTTCGCAGGCGTCGAGGAAACTCTGGGAATATTTACCGCCCAAATCATACTGTGACAGGCTAGTCACGATATACTTTCGGTCTTTTGAGTGTTGCGTGCGTATTCTTCACCGGCCAACCTTTATGCGCCAGTATGAAGAGCTATGGCTGAGCGACAATTGGGAACTGTGTTCACCCAGCATCATTCCGCAACTCACTGCTCTCCTGACCATAGCGTACCACGTTGACGATGCAACCCCCAATGATGAAAGTCATATAAATTATCTGGGAGGGGCTGCACTTGACCTAGTACAGACATGGCTCGATAGACTTGATCGTAAACAGCGGACTGAGCTATCAACACTCCAGGTCGATATACTCCTACAGCCTTCGCGCCATTTCCGAGAACCAAACGCAGAAAAGCTGTGGAGTAATACGGGAGCTATCGTACGCTCAGCCATGCTTATGGGCCTGCATTTGGATCCGAAAGGCATGAAAGATATCTCACCGTACCAACTGGAGATGCGGCGACGGCTATGGGCAACGGTCCTTGAAGTAGACCTGCAAACGTCCATGTTGGTGGACTTACCCCTCATAGTACCCGAGCTGAATTCGTACCATCCGGTACCGTCCAATCTCAACGACGAAGACTTTGACGAACACACCAAGACGTTGCCAATACCGCATCCACTAAGCGACCTTACAGATAGTCTGTTCCAGGTTTGTCTTGCAGCCGCTCTTCCATGTCGCATCAAAGCTGTATCACTTATTCAACGGTCCACTCCTGACACGAAAGACGTCCTGGAAATAGGACGAAAGATTGGGGAGTGCTTATCGAGTAAGCCAGCGGCACTCTGCTTGCACTACAGTCAATCGGCTCCCAGTGATGGTTATCTGTTCTCAAACCACGTTCAACTCGATTTACACATCCAAAGAACATTGCAGTATCTTTACAGGCCGCTGCTATTCAAGGAGCAACCATACACCACAGCACTTGCAGAGATACGGAGACACTGCCTTGAGTCAACCATGGTTATACTCTCATATAACGATCTCCATATGAGTAAGAACCTGACACCGGTCGTTAGCAAACCACTGATGCGAAAAGACTTTTTCAATGGCCTTTGGAAGGTAGACCTGCTATGGGCTGGTCTCACAATGTGCCAACTCATCAGGTTGTTCCGCATTCCTGTACCAACGGGCACACCCTACCGGGAAAGGGGACATGACGAGAATGTTCTTGTCAAGATAGTGGAGAGGACAGTTGACTACTTTGTTGATCGAATCGGTCGTCAAGCGAGCGACTTGAAGGAGGTCCTCTTCCTATCTCTGGCGCTCAAATGGGTGCAATTACCCCACTCACAACCAGACAAGCATTACGAAATGTATCAACATGCCAGACAGGTTCTGGCAACTTGTGTGGACCGGTTACTCCAACCGTTGATATCTCAGTCTGGCGATCGACGCGACCCCCCAGGACATTGCCCATATCTCGCATCCCCGCCGACAAAGCGTCCACGTACGCTCCCTCCATCAGCGTATCTGGATAGCAACGCAACAATACGACCCAGCACCACAGGAGCATCAGCCTACATGCCGTTGCATTTCTATTCCGAAGCGAGCCGTACAAACGAGGCAGCGTCATGGCTTACGTCTTTCCCCGCCCTGGCGGTAGGATACTCGGACTACCGGATCGACATGTACGACAATGCCTACGATTCATTTAGCTTTGGTGCTACGCATGATTGGAACTGGGGAAGCACGTGGCGATGACGGATCACACGTTCATGGGATTGTGTCGCTTGAACTGTAAGAAATCCGACCGAACTGTTCTGAGCAGGGTCAAGCAGACCCTGAAACACGACAACCACGGCAGGGTGGAACAAGTAATGGAAGTTCGCTGAATAAGGGGGAAAGAAGCAGCCTCTAAAAATAACTCAAATTTCGATGAGAAATTCAAGGGTAGATGGTTTATTGCAATATCATCACTAGGTAAGGAGATGTCCGTGGGCACGGTACGGCTTTTCCAGGCCGCTGCAGCTTAGGCAACGTCAATGGCGATGTGGCGTTTGATAGGCAGGAGAGGGGAACAGGGTCTTTTGTAGGCTGTGTTTGATGGAGGGCAGGGAAGGAGGAAGAAGGAATTAACGCGGAAACGGGAAAAGGAATATTGGCGGAGGGACGAACTCTAGAAGACGCGTCCGTGGGGGTTTGAGGAAAATGAGGCAGCTCGATGGTTGGATGGTGGTACTGGATGCTGTCTACGTGTGGTCTCACATGTTAATCCTGGTACACACACCTGAGCATTCTGGACGTCGAGCATGCGCATGCGCATACGAATGCACATACGCAAACAAAATCGTAATAAAGACAGAGAGTTCTACGTTGCTTGACTTGGCTGCAGACGACGGTCATATATGCATGTCCAGGTTATTTTGTATTCTGAATATAGCAACTGGCGCCAGTTTCGCAGTCAACAATAGCAGTCGCAGATGGTGATGCTACGAAGGGTAATTAGTGGGGTTGGGGGAAAGCAGCTAGCGCCAGGCTGGCGAACCGGAGTTGCACGGATAGCGCAGACTCTGAACTGTGCCAACGCAAAGCGCGACCAGCCATCCCAGCCTTTTCTTTATCTGTGACGATAACATGTAAGTTTAAGCCATTCAGAGACGTGGTACGCCTTGCTAGAGACTGCAGACGAAGGCGGGCGATTATCCTAGCCAAAGAATACGCAACGAGGCTGGGCAAGTGTGTGTTGTTGTTGTTGTTGTTGTTGACGGATACGCGCCTCATGCTAATCTCGCTGAAAAGATCGGTAGAATGATAATGTCGCTGACGCGGCTCTCGTATGGTGCGAGGCAAACGATTCGCTGGCGGAGGGCGGGGTAGGCCCGAGGAGAGTGAGCACTACTCGACTCTTGGACCTGATATGAGGCCGGATCTCACGACGATCTGGTGTTCGTGTTTCACTACGGCCACATGTCGCAAAAGGCAAGGGCGAGCGATGTCGTGCATGAGTGAGACAGTGGTCCGGTGACGAGTGAAAAAAGGCGAATGGAAAGTGGTTTGCGCGACAAAAAAAGAACACAAACAAAGGCAGGTTTGGACTGGGCTGTGCTACGCGCGATCAATAGTTGGTGCAGTAGTGGGAAAGGCGTATGTAAGTGGATGACACGAGGGGGGCAGGCTAGGATGGGATGGGACGGAAGCTGGAAGTGGAAGGATTGGACATGTCATCATCATCATCATCATCCATCCTAAGTCTGAGCGGCGCGGCATGGGCGTGCCCAACGAAGGGGGGAGTGCACGGTGTGAAATAACGGTTTGCGGGCTCGGTTGCAGTTGGGTTGTGTACTCGGGTACAATAAAATTATCATGGCAGAGTGGATCTCGCAGGTCGTGGCAATTAAGAAGGTTCAGCGTGCGCGATGCGAGATATGGGAGATTGGATTGGAATATAGCAGTTACGGCACATGCGCGGGCTGCAGCTTCCCGTCTGTCTGGCCTGCCAAGCCCCCACTGTGGCTTGATCGTTTTGCTGGGGGGGCTCTTGCCTTGGTTGCCTGTCTTGGGGCACTGCGGCAGGCACGACCGACTGCCAATGCCAGGATTGGAAACCTGGCAGGCGCGACCAGGCATGCTGCATGAGGAGTCGACATATCCACGACAAGATTCAGTGTGATTACTCAGGAATGCGGAAAAGGGGAAAAGCACATGATAAGATGCGGCAATACGCAACGGTTGCAGTTGGGAACTCGGGACAGCATCGGGCCTAGCCGCCATGGTGCGGTTCGCGTTATCTCTGCAAAACCTGTTGAGGCTGGATGAGGTTGGCTGCATGGGTGGACGTCAGAGTGGGTTCCTTACTACTCCCGTGCTGGTGCATCTCGTTTCCTGGGTGAATGTGCAGGCAGGCTAGCGCGGTGCGGGCCCAGCAATGGCACCCGTCAGCCTCTGTCGTGCCAGCCGTCCTACCCGACTAACACACCTGCGTCGATTGTAACCAGCAAACCTCTCTGCCACACCCACCTCTCCACCCTACCCAACCCTGGCACCTGCTTGTTTTGCACGTCACAGCCACGAGCGTCCAAAGAAGAAAACACAAAGCACGCCGTCCAATTGCGCTGCTGCTGAGCATCCGCTAGGGCAGGCCCAGTGATAGTCCGCCTTTGATCGATCCGCAGTGCGCAAAGCGGCGCAAGCCTAACCAGCGTCTTTGCAGTGTCGCTCGCCAAGCGTCTTCGTTTTTGCCTCTTGCCGGCGGCAGCAAAAGCCTGCCACCAAAGCCGCAAAAGCCTGCGCACGTTGCAATGGCATACCAACAACCCCACGCCTGGCCGTTAGCCGCTTCATCTTCAGACGACCACCCGCCGCCGCCGCCAATCCATCGCACTCCTGTCGCAATGACCCAGTACCCCGATCCGAACAACTACTCCGACTACTCCCCTCCCGGCGTCACTCCAGGCTCAGACAACATGGGCGACTCAGCTGCTGGCGGCGGCATCAATGGTATTGCTCAGAGCGTGGCAGGCGCGCACCAACGGGAAAGTGGCATCCAGGCAGCAAGGGGACTCCCCATGGGCGTCCCAGACCGATCCGCGCAAACATCGCCCTTTCACGATCCACGACCAATGTACTCGAGTCCTTCGTACGGCTCCGGCGCACCCCTCGCAGGCGTCTACTCGAGTGACAGTTCAATGATGAGCATGCCTCACACACCACACGCTGGCGTTCCATACGCCGACACACCTTACAATCGCTACTCCTCGTCCGCTCAGAACCTTGCACCGCAAATGGGCCACATTAACCCTAATGAAGTTGATAACGATGATGACTGGGGAATGGGACCCGACCACGACACTCCACGGGACAAGCGGCGGTCATTTGCGCCCTTTGGAGGCTCACGAGACGGTAGCAGTCGCAATGGCTCGCCGGGTTCCTCAATAAACAATGGCGCTGCTGGTCTCGCAGGTGCAGCTGCCGGCGCTGGTGCTTATGCCGCAGGTCGAGACGGAAGCAAATACAACGCCGTGCCTCTAGTCAATGGAAGCGGAGAACTACTGCCCGAGAAGATTGCAAGTTGGAAAGCAGAAGACGACTTGAAGAAGCGGAAAAAGAGAATGTGGATTGCTATTGCCATCATTACTCTCATTCTCGCCGGTGCCGTCCTCGGTGGTGTCCTTGGCGCCACTGTCGGCAAGGGCGGCGGCGGCGGCGACAAGGCGGACAAGGCTCAGCAAGCTGCTGACGACATTAGCAAAGATAACAAGGAAGATCTTGGCAAGGATTCTGATGAGATCAAGGCTCTGATGAGTACTGCTGGCCTACACAAGGTCTTCCCCGGCATGGACTACACACCACTAAACACTCAATACCCAGACTGTCTTCACGTCGGACCATCACAAAACAACATTACACGAGACTTGGCTGTCATGTCCAAGTTGACCGACTCAGTCCGCTTGTACGGTACCGATTGCAACCAGACGCAGATGCTGATCCATTCCATTGACCGCTTGCAAATCAAGGACTCGATGAAGATATGGTTGGGAGTCTGGCTCGACAAGAACGACACAACCACGCAACGACAAATCCGCCAAACATGGGAAATTCTCGACGACTATGGCTGCGACTATTTCAAGGGAATCATCATTGGTAACGAAGTACTCTACCGGAAGGACTTGTCCGTAACCGAGCTGCTTGGACACATTAGCGATTTCCGCAAGAACATCACTGCTCACAAGTGTCAGCTTCCTGTTGCCATGGCTGATCTCGGCGACAACTGGACTGCGGATATGGCTAGCAAGGTCGACATTGTCATGTCCAACGTTCATCCTTTCTTCGCCGGTGTACAAGCCAAGGACGCAGCTGCATGGACCTGGGACTTTTGGTTCACCAAGGACGTCGCTCTCACCGCCGCCCAGTCTGGCATTCATCAAATCATTGCCGAGGTTGGCTGGCCGTCTGCAGGTGGTACCGGCTGCGGTGGCGCCGAGAAGTGTACCGTAGGATCAATTGCGGGTATCGATGAGATGAACCAATTCATGGAAGACTGGGTCTGTCCGAGTCTGAAGAACGGCACAGAGTACTTTTGGTACGTTAATTTCATACTCCTCTACATTTACAAAGCATGGCTAACACACTCTACAGGTTCTCAGCCTTTGACGAGCCATGGAAAATCCAATACAACACTCCCGGCAAAGAATGGGAAGACAAATGGGGTCTCATGGATGTCAACCGCAAACTCAAACCCGGTCTCAAGATTCCAGATTGCGGCGGTCAATCGCTACCGACAAAGTACGCCAATTGAAGAAGGAAGGAACGAAAGGAAGGAAGGATATAATGTGTCAGTGTGGATGTTTTTAAACAAGATTCCTCACGTCTCTTTTTGCTGGTATGCTCTGGTCTTCGATATCGGATATTTCATTCCCCACACGAAATGTTTTTCGCGAATTGCATGATGGCATGGCGTTGGCGGGCGTTTTCTCTTTTTTTCCAAGCTTTCGAGCTGTTCGAAGCTTTTCATGTGCTACCTACTGGCTTCTACTGCTGGAAGATTTATCCATGGGATTTGAGATGTTTAGTGGCATTGTTCATGGTGGCGAGGAGGTTGCCACTCACCGAAGCTATCCGTCCGTCCTACCCGACCGCATCACCGATCCGCCGATCCACCGCAGCGACTTTTGACTGGCAACGGCAAACGTTTCAGTCAAATCATCCCATCCATCCAACATACCCACCCTCAAATCGAACCAAGGATTAGTTCCACGTTTCTTTTTTGTACAAACCTACAGCTGGGAATCGGATAGCAGGGAGGGGAAGGACGCGTTTTTCGTGTATTGCTGCATTTTTCTGCTGGCTCTCTTTCTTCGTCCTCATCTTCCGCATAACGGCATTTTGGTCGTGGGATAACCTGGGGTTGCGCATCTATGGTATTACCCATGGGAGATGGGGGCTTATTTTCGGTTTAAGAGATGATGTCGGTTGATTGATGGTGATGTTGGCATGTGTGTGTGTGTGTGTGTGTAATTTGGATGGATGGAATGAGGATGAGGGGTTGACGAGGGGAAGGGAACGGTGAACGGGGATGAAGGTGAAGAGTGGGGATAGGGAGGAAGAAGAAGTATTTTGTATATATATACTGGCAGAAGACTGGCTGTGCTGGTTCTTAAGACGCCGTTTTTAGTTTACGTGGATTCATGGATGAATTGATTGTAGTGCATGTTTGGGCAAAGAAACATGGGGTTCGGTTGGTGAATGGAATGTTTAGATGTTTATTACTGTGTCGTCTGTATGCGTACTATTTATCCATCTCTCTATTCTATGGCTCTAAATCTTAGTATTGACATGGTAAACTCTTTAGTTCGTGGCTGGTACCACACATATCTCGACTACACCATCCCTCTCTATCTGTATTAATTCAATCTTATCTATCCACGCATACCTAAGCTATCCTGCACCATCCAGCCCACACCTCATTGAACCAACCAATCCTTTCTATCTATCTCCACAAAACCTTCTGCCTACACCTGTAGAGATGAGGTACGCATACAGAGTGGATTACGATGTGAAAACAACATGTAGGTTTATTTCGCCTCTTTTCTTTTCTTTTTTGGTATTTCTTCTCTTTGTACGTGGAGGAGAGGTTTTTTGTAGAGTGGATGAGGGGGAGGGAGGAGTGAGATGAAAGGGCTTTCATGGGTAGGGATGTAGAAGGGGGAGGGAGGAGGAGAGAAGCAGGGGTGAGATGGCAGGGTTTCGTGGATAGGAACGCAGAGGGAGGAAAAAGAGAAGGCGTAGATGGAGAGGTAAGTTTTACAGGGTAAGATGGATGCTGAGATTTCTTCGTGGATGGGGATGGGAAGAAGAGAAATGGAGAGAGGGAGGATTAGAGGGCTATGGTAGAGTAGGTATATAGGCTAGATCAATCATTTTTCTTCCCAGAGAAAGACAAGAGCAGAGTCATTCAATTGTACAACGGGCGATCAGTCCTAGGAAGCAGTCTCGGTTAGTCACAGAGCTATAGCTTAAAGACGGTTCGTCTTCTTTAAGTCATATTGGGTTTAATTATAACTATTGTTTATGTCGGATCGTGAGTATCGGTAGAGACGTCGGCTGCTTGACACTTCGGCCCGACTTCGGCCCACCTTGCGCAGAGCTTAGGTATACCTTCGTAGCACCTATGTTCGTAGAGAGACAATACCAATACCAGTCACCAAAAGAACCTCGTTGTTGTTATTCACCCCGTACGATCGTACAAGGCCTACCAACAGTTTATCGATTAAATCGTGGATATATCTGGTTGCCAGAGGTGTTGCATGGTTTAGATCGCTGTTGGCATAATGTATCTGTGGCTATTACACCTGTTGTGTGTGCGATGTAGTTAGACTAATTGAGCTTTGGTGTTTGCGATCAGAGTGTGAGTGGGGTCCCGTAAGGCAATGATGAGAAGGACTCTGAGTTTCGGGGGTATGGATTTGATATCGGCATTTGCGGGCGTGGTATTTGTAGCAATGGGAAAGAGAAGAAGGCATCACGGCACGCAGGGAATGATATCCACAATAGACCCAATTTTATTAAAACTAAAAATTACCAACATTTTATTGTACTAATACACGCCGTCATCTTCTTCATATTGCTTGAGCTTCGTCAATTCCATTCGTTGAGAGCGTAACGTTTAGTAGACCTCAAGCAGAGCGGGGCCGGCAATAGTGTCGTCGTCAGTAACAGTGGTGTTGCAGCTAGTAAGAACAAGGTAGCTCTGGCCGGCAATACCGCTGTTGGGGACGGTGACGATGTATCCACCATCAGCCTTCTGGATTTGAGTGAAGACAGGTCCAGTGACAGTGATGAAAGCAGCGTAGACGTCACCCTCGACGGCGTAGCCAGGAGTGGAAACCATGATGTTGCCTCCGGCCACGATCTGAGCGCCCTTGATACCGGCAGCGGTGAGCGAGGGGAAAGCCTTGACGGGAAGGGCGGGGTTGGTGGAGGGGCATGACTTGATGAATGGGGCTGCAAGAGTGTAGACCTCGTTCAAGTCGAGCGGGACCTCAAAGGGAGAGGGGAAGGGCGCCTGCTTGATGGCGTTGCGGATGTAGGATGAGTGGCGAGCCTCGACGGATAGAATGGATGCCGCGGCGGTCAAGTAGACCTTGCCCATGATTTGGGCAGCGGCACCGGTGTAGGCGCTGGCACCAACGCCCTCAAGGACAGAGGCTGTGGCCATGAAGCCAGCGACGTCCTTGTAGCCAAAGTCGTAGGTGCACTCAGCGGTGGCCTGGATGCCGGCGGCCTTGAGGGCACCAGTCAGGAACTCGACGTGGGTAGTCTCATCCTTTGAGATTGTTTGGATGCGCATGTAGGTCTCCTCTGTGAAGTTTGCGGCAACGAAGTCCTTGGCTGTGAACTTCTTCAGGCCCTCGCGGTAGAAGGCATCCTCGAGGTGCTCGAGAGTGAGCGCGTAGTTGAGGATGATGCCATCGGTGATGTTGACACCAGCACGCTGGACAATGGGCGAGGCCGAGCCGACGGCAGCGAGAGCGGCGACAGACAAGATGGAGGACTTCATTATGAATTAGAAGTGTGTATTAAAGATCGATGTAAAGGTAGAGATAGGTAATCAAGTCTGTTGGAGGGAGTGTGGAAGTAGTTGACCTTGATGATGCCTTTCTCTTCACGCAAACAGCCTTTCTCTTATACCTTGGGCGCATTGTCCTTCGATAGCTTCTCTTCCGACCCCTCTCCCACCTGTGGCCCCCGCCCGTATTGCTCAATCTCACCATCATCATATCATCCTCAACATCCACCGCCGCCCGACTCGGCCCTAACCACGAACATAGCTGCACCCCATTGCACCAGCACTTGTCTAAACGAACGGAGTCTTGCCCTTCCGAACTAACCCTCACCTTACTTTTCCCGCCGTCGCGATCTCGCCCAGGGTAGTCGATGGCCAGCCTGTCACGTCGTGCACGCTAACCCGCATTCCTCTCTTCTCCTGTCCCGCATGCGGAGGGCGCGCTACGAGGGTTACCGCAATGGAGAGATTGTCGTCGTTGACGGAGGAGGCGTTGTTCCCCCGCAGACAGACGCGGTTCGTTGTTCAATTCCATCGTTGCTGTGTTGGGCTAGCGCTCCACGGATGGCTTACCATCCGGACACGATGGGAAAGTACGCTAGTGAGGGGCGCCGGCCAATAATGGCGGGAGAGTAGTGCAGGGGCACTCTGGAAATAGTAACTGCTAGGTTACATTGAGAACATGATCGTCATCTTAGTCAGGGCAGGTGAGTTGTTTACAACTGAAGCTTTGGCGGCGCTGCATCGGGAGAGCGTGATGTGCTTGTTTGGGGACGGAGCTTTATTACAAAGAATTGTGGGGATCGTTGATCGTGGATGGAAGACGTTCCGGTCGGGGCTTACTTTTTTCTGTTTGGCGAGTGGGTGGAGAGATTGGAAAGGGTGATGGGGCGGGATTGTGAGTTGAGGTGTAGGTTTAGCGATGGGCGTAATGGGCATCGTGAGGTGACTTTGCCTGGGTAGTCACGGTAGACTCTGCCTTTCTCTCTGTTCGGTGACCATGTGTAACTATCACCGTCCATCGCAATGATCATCTCGACTGACAGGTAACACGATCTCTTCATGTCAGACCCAAAATAGTGTCCAACTAACTTCTACAGATCATGACAGGCCAGGTACGTACCAAACCACACCCCTGTTCTTCGGCCGTAAGTACGTATCACAGCGCATTCCATAGCAAAAGAACATCCAGCCAATTACCCAACATCAAAATTATACAACCCTCTGACCCAAACCCAATCCGTTCATCCGGCAATCTCCGTATTCTACAGCCATTACCATTACGATCCCAAACCAACCGCACTATCCCCCATCTACGTAAATCCAACACCCAATGCAGCCCCACTCCAACTACCGGGACACGCCTTCTCCGTCCTAACATGCCACCCGACCCCCTGCTGCACGGTAATTCGTAGTAGC
Source organism: Pyrenophora tritici-repentis (assembly GCF_003171515.1). NCBI lineage: Eukaryota > Fungi > Ascomycota > Dothideomycetes > Pleosporales > Pleosporaceae > Pyrenophora > Pyrenophora tritici-repentis. The sequence goes on from NC_089390.1 coordinate 543,828, forward strand.
TTCCAGAAAAGCGCCTACATGCATCTGCTGCCCAAGCACATTTGCCCATCAGCCGTCGTCAGGCCCTAGAGATCGACGCTGCGGCACGGCTTGGAGATTACACCGAAAGCCTGGGTCCTACGTAGAAGATACTGCAGATATCTGAACTGGATACAGGGGGCGATCCACACGTGCGGGCGACATGCCTTTTTCACCTCCTCAAGAGCGGAAAGCCTTGATTCCGAAGATGTGGCTGCAGAAATAGGACCGCGGTATACTGCTGTGTGATTTGAGAACAATGGGGGAGGTGGTGGTTAGGGACTAGCGTCCGGACTTGGATTGGCTGGAAGCGTAGCGCCGTTTGCAGCGGGCGTTGGTATGTAGGTTAGTATAGTTTTGTGAGATGTGATGGCAAAAGGGCTAGATGGATCTGGTGGAAGTTTGCATAGGGGGCACAAAGGACGACGGATGTTTCTGTATTTCAGTTTGGGGTTCTCTTCTCGCCTTACTTACTTCGTCTGGGACTATTTCACTCTTTCTGAGAAAGATTATAGGCACGGACCTGATCACTTACTTGCGAATTATCTGCACACCGACGCACTGTTCAGTTATACAAGTCTTATATCTTTGATACCCATCTCTGGTCCAGGCGCTGTTGATATCACACCGTGTGATTCACACGTCCTTCTACCACTACAGATCTACGTCACCTCACCCAAGTAATACCCATCGACAACATGAAGTTCTCCACTAGCATCGTCACTATTGGATTCGCCGTCTTCCGATCCGTAGCTGCGTAAGTTTACTTTTCTACATCTCACTTGCGCTTCATGTCTTGCGCTATCTGTCACTCTTCTCACCTGTGGATCATTTTCTGCGTCCTTGAATAGCATTGTCACTGTATTTCCCTGCTCAAAACAACGCGAAGCACTCATAACACCATCCTTATTTACATCAACATATCATTCTATTCTGAACCAATGTAGCTCTTCCTCTATTATAAAAAAATGTCCCAAACTCTCATTTACAGCAACAACACCTTTGCCAGAACCTGAACTCCATCAATATATCAAACCCCAAACTAACATCCACCAGCCAATCCCCAACAACAACCATAACCGTTACCCCCTACTGCGCGCCTGCCCCAACAGATGAATCAGTATCTCGTGCCGACGTCCCTGTACCGTCGTGCGCCGGCGGCGCAAACGAGACCAAGCCCATGATCGTAAGCATGTCGGGTGGCATGATGCCAACTGCGACCATGAGCGGAGGTGGAGCTATGTTTACTGGTGCTGCAACGAGGATGGATGCTGGCTTGATGGGTGTGGGATTGGTTGGCGGTTTGATGGTTGCGATGATGGGTTAAGTGCAACAAGGGAATAGAAAGAGGGAAGGGGGAGAAGGGACAGGGGGTGGGTGGGATGGATACCATGATGGCAAGAGACGGGGAAGAAGGTGACGACTTTTAATGCGCTGTAATGAGATGAATAGTAATATGAGCATGAATCTTTCAATATAATCCGTATGTATGGTTTATAAGGTAATCGTGAAAAAGCTTGGTGGAGCTTGGTGGAGCTCACGAAAGTCATGTAATTCGATGGTTTTTCAGTGTGGTACGCCAAGGTTGGGTACTGCGGTAGTTACTTGTAACGTGTCTGTGCGCGTGATGCCCATAATCGCGTGCCGCACACCCCACCAATATCGCGACGACGGCAAAGTTGAGGCTGTGCAGCCACGTACAATAACTATTATCGCGAGATTTTCCGGTGTATTGATCTATAGACGTAGCTCTACAACTTTGTCTATCTATATTTTGCCGGAGTATTGACGGCCCGGCCGCGTCGGGTGGTTGTTGGTGGGGGAGCCGGTGCAGCCACCTCAGCCAGAGTGCCACCGCCAGCACCACCCACGCGTCGTTTTTTTGGCTGTTGCTTTGCAGCGGGCTTTGAAGCCTTACGCTTGCCCGATTGGGGTTGTTGTATAGCCTTTGCAGCGTCGCGATCGCGTCGTTTGGCGTCAAGTTCGGCAGCCTTTACAGCCTTGGCTTCATCCCGCACCTTCTTTGCCTCCTCACGCGCCGCCCGCGCTGCCTCTTTGATCTTAAGTTGATAGATCCTGTTGTTCTCCTTTGCCTCTTTCAACTCTATCTTATCAAGTAGCTCTTTCTCCTTCTCCTTCTCCTTCACTAGCTGCCTGAAGCGGGCCTCTCGAAGCTTGCACGGCGACCACCAAACTGCCCCTGAATGGAACGCTTTTCGCTGCTGTAGATCTAGGGGAGGTTCGTGCCGATTGCGGGGCTTCTGGTGAACGTGTAGCGCCGCGCGCAGTGCGTCCTTCTCGTACTCGGCGATCTCTTTGGCAGCCTGGAGGCGGAGGAGTATTTCTGAGAGGTTGTTGGTCGCAATAGAGCTCGGATCGTAGGCCTGATTAATGAGGTTCGTGATAGTAGCTCTACTCACGTTCACTAGTGGCGGCGGTGCTGTTAGTGTTGACTTTCGGAACTTTTTAAGTACTACTTCGGGATCTATAGGAGCTATCCCAGTGGCTTTAAATGCCTTCAACGCGTGCTTCTTAATGAAAGAGGAGTCCCAGGCAGGCTTGAAAAGACGGTAGAAGTCATCCTTCCTCACAGCTAAGAGACCGTGGCTCGCCTGGAGGTAGTGCTGCAAGCTGAGTGAGTACGCGGCTGCCAGAGGTTTGAACATTACCACATCGAGTGGCTGCAGCGTATGGGTACTATGGGGGGTAGTATGAGTAACATAATATTGTGGGCGATCGCATAGTCAATAAACTCCATAGTAACGTGACTCCCATGGCCGTCAAGGATGAGTAAGCGTGTGTGATTGCCGGCCTTCTCCTTCGTATGGCGATCAAACACCTGTTCGAGCCATGCCAGGCCTACCTGATCATTGGTCCACCCTGAGGGACTTGAGGTAACGTAGACTGGATCGTCAATTGCGATATCATCAACCCATCTGGCGTACATGTTGCCCGAAGTAGCTTCGTATATAATCGCGGGCGGTAACGTACTCCCATCAGCACATATAGCAGCGATAACAGTGATCCAATCTCTGTTGCCGTCCTGTATCACTTTCTTAAAGCCCCCAGTCTCATATTTCTGCTTACTAAACACTCTCTTACTCCTCCCCGTCACTCCAATAAGGAATCCCTTCTCATCCATATTATATACATCCTGCGCCCGAATATGGTGCTGAGCCATTTTAGTAGATAGTAGATCAAAGTACGACTCGTACTTGTATACAGAATCAGCCCGGTGGCGATTGCGGTCCAAACCAGTTGACCAACGTGATATAATCGCGTCGGGATGACGGTGAAAGAAGCGCGTCACCCAGCTTTGGGAGGTAGCCCTTCCGGCTATAGCACTAGCAAAGTTCTGGATCATAGTCCTCGTCGGTGGTAAGCCAGCCTCAGTAAGCTCGTCAATGTGCTCTAGAAGCTGTAGCTCCTGGTGTGGGTGAAGGAGTTGCTGATTACGTGATTTGGCTTCATTTGAGCCCCGGATCTGTTGATGGCGTCGCGACAACGTAGAGCGATCAACACCAAAGCGGCGCGCAACCTCAGAGTATGTAAATTTATCTCCGGGATCACGCGATTCAATAGCTTCAATCGCAGCGTTGATACAACTCATGGTTGTGGAGTTATGGGTGGTTGAAGTGGTAAGGGTGGATTGGTGTTAATGTTGCGGGGTGTGCGGCACGCGATTAACGTGTCCGTGCGCGTGATGCGCGGATTCGCGTGATGCGCGGGGAACACCATATCCACTACTTCAAAAATGAAGCTATTAAGCCACGTATATAAGCTGTTATTATACGAATTTATAGAGGGGGAGTAATTAGATGCTTGCGATCAACTTGTACTATCTATATTTTGATGGGAGGTTGACGTTGCGGCCACGTGATGTGAGCTTTGATGGAGGAGCTGGAGGCTCTTCTTGAACTTGAGCACCAGCGCGAGCAGCCTCAACGCGTTTTTGACGCTTGTTGTTCGATGAGGTAGCTGCTGAAGCTCTCCTCTTTCCCTTTTGGGTAGTTGTATAGCTTTAGCAGCGTCTCTCTCCTCCTTCTGGCGCGCGCGTTCAGCTGCTTTCTCAGCTCGCTCAAGCTCCCTCATCTCCTTGAGTCTCTGCCTCTCCACACGCCTCTCCTCGAGCTCATCTTGACGCTGCAGTCGAGCCTCCTCGCGCTGCTTCTTGGACCGTGCTTTTTGGAGTTTCTCCTCCGTCTCATCTCGCTCCCGTACTGCTTCTCTAGCTCGAGCCTCACGCAGCTTGCGAGGAGACCAGAAGACAGAGCCACCGTGATACTCCTGGCGCTGTTGAAGGTCAAGAGCTTTGCCCTTCTTCCTGTGCTTCTTTTTATGTTGAAGAGCCTCCTTTAAGCCCTCGTTCTCATGCTTTAAAAGCTCATACTGCACAGAGAGATGGTGAACGCTTGAGCGCAGCTTTCTTGCCTCATACTGATGGCTATCATTAACAGCAGCTCGTACTAGCCGATCGAGCTTTCTCCAGTCATGATCAGAGAGCCCTGACGATGAGCTTCTCTCAGCTTCTGGCGTGCTAGCAAATCTACGAAGGATAACGTTGGCATCCATCGGCCAGATCCCAGTGGCTTCGAAGGCCTTCAATATGAGGCTCTCTGTGAAGGAGGATATCCAGGCGCTCCAGAAGAGCGGGAAGAAGTCCCCTTTCTTGATTGGAATAAGGCCTTGAGCCTTATGGAGATGGTTAGTGAGCTCGTTAGAGTAGGCTTGAGAGAGTGGCTTGAACAGCACTACATCTAGCGGCTGGAGCGTATGGGTCGAATGGGGAGGAAGGATCATGAGGAGGATCCTATGGCGATCGCAGTACTTAATAAACTCCATCGTGAGGTGAGATCCATGGCCATCAAGGATGAGCAATCTCCATCTACCTGATCGTTGCTTTGTAGAGCGATCAAACACCTGCTCCAGCCAAGCTAGGCCTACGTTATCATTTGACCAGCCTGTTGGAGATGATGAGACAAAGACCTCATGTTCTCCTGCCTTGATATCTTCTACCCAACTCGATCGTATAGCTCCATTTTTAGCTGCGTAGATAAGGGCTGGAGGCAGCGAGCTCCCATCAGCGCAGCAGCAGGCCAGGACTGTCAGAAACTCGCGTGATCCATCCTGGAGAGATGCTCGAACCTCCTTCTTCTCCCATTGACGCCTGCTGAATATCCTCTTACTTCTGCCTATCAAGCCAATTAAGAAGCCCTTCTCATCCATATTGTATATATCTCGAGCCTCTAGGTGATATTCGGTGATCTTTCGATGCAGCAGCTCGAAGTAGAGTCTATACTTTGACTCAGAATCAGCCAGGTGGCGCGTACGATCCATGGCGCTGGTCCACTTTGAGATGAGATGGATCTCGTGTCGGTTGATGAAGCGAGTAACCCAGCTCTCGCTGAGCTGCTGATGGGCTACTTCTGATGAGAAATTCCTGACCATCTCTCGTGTAGGAGGAATGCCTCGCTTTGTGAGCTTTTCGATATATCTCACAAGCTCTAGCTCTTGTTGTGGGTTGAGTTTCTGCTGGTTGAAGTTCTTGTCTCTTTCTGAGCTTGTCTGGCCCTGGTGCCTTCGGGTCAACGTAGATCTCACAACACCATGCTTAGCAGCAATTTTAGTATACGAGAACTGTTCTCCTGGCTCTAGATTTTCAATATCTTCAATCGCAGCTTGAATTGGGTCCATATTGGTGGAGTTAACGTGTGTTGAAGGTGAAGGGGTTTGACGTGTTTTGGTGTTCCCCGCGCATCACGCGAATCCGCGCATCACGCGCACGGACACGTTATGGGCATCACGCGCACAGACACGTTATGTCTAACCTAATGTATTTTAGAACATTCTACGAGTTAGTACAACCAAAAGACTTCCAAATATTACCCCGATGCAGCAAATCCGTTATGACTCTGGTCGATACTGGTTGAGGATGGTACCGGCTTCTTTTCCTTCTTTCCTCCTTTTTTTTTAGAGAACCCCCTATGTGTTTAGCTCAGCGAGTAATAGTAGCAGCATATTTTCGAACAAAGAGAAAGAACCCCTAGCCTGTGCAAGATAGCGTTACGATAAAAACAAAAACACAGCTTCTGTGCAGAGCTGAACTAGATACGATATATAAGACACCGAACACACTATACTCAAAAAAGTCCCTCGATGATTACTTACGTCGTAAATTTCTTACAAGCGCAGTCCCTGCCACTATGCTAAACTTCTCTACCAGTTTGAATTCAGACACCTTACGCGAAATGCGAAGTAAATGACAAGATAGCTAAAAAATACAGATGCGATCTAGCGAGAGAAAGTAGTAATGTCGTTTCCGATATCAAATAGTGCTAAAATCCTGTCTCGTAATGTTTTCGTATATCCAAGAACCGGAGTCTTTTGGTCGCTTCTAGACTTAACAGGATACTCTCCCACAGAAGACCTTGAATTTCCACTCTTGAACGAAAAGTAAAAGATTACAGCTACAAGTGGACCCTGATCCGGGATTAAAAGTCTCCACTAAAATTTCAAATTCGAATAGTGCTAAAGTTCATGTCTCGTAATATTTTGCTCTGTTTAAGCAGTGAGATAGTAAGCTAACTACAATTGGTAGCTGTGGCTTAGGAGCGGATGTGTAAGGGGCGTTACGATAACTTGGACTTGGGATTGAACTTGGGCTAGACCTTCAGGGTTGGGTGTTGATGGATGAGGGGAGATAAGGGATGGTGAGATGCGAGATGGAGAGATGTAGAATAGAGATAGTTACACGAGATAAAATTGTAGAAAGGGGTAGTTGAGTAATAAGCATAGTGATAATAATAATACAAAAGAGAGAGAAAGGTGTAATCGCATACCGACACACAAGCCAGCAGCGAATCAATGTATATTTAACACACTCACGTCTAACGCCTACCAACTCATTTACATTGCAACCACCAGCTGATGCGCAAATTCAATACGCGAGCCAAGAGACATGAAATATGAGGCCATTCCATCCCGTAACGAAAAGGGCCAACGATATTGTGCAAAAGACACAAAGCACAAAGGCAGACAGACAGAACACAGAAGGGAAGTAAGAGGCACAGAGTCATCAAGAACAATAGAGAAAAGAGACCATAAATTTATAATGTTTACGTAGATTGTAGTTGTCGGATCGTGAGTATCGGTAGAGACGTCGGCTGCTGGACACTTCGGCCCGACTTCGGCCCACCTTGCGCAGAGCTTAGGTATACCTTCGTAGCAGCTATGTTCGTAGACAATCAATCACCATCACCGAACAGAATGCATTCCTAGTTATCGTTATTTCCTTTCAGCACTAGTGCTATAGACCTTCCAACACTGATCAGTGATTGCTTAAGGCGATCACAGACAGCAAGGTAGAAGAGACAGACCGCATCTTCGACGAACTCCCTGACGCACGACGTTATACTCCCGGGAGAAGATTCTGTGCTAAGAACAGAGCGAGGCAGAGATAACACAAAGCACTCTTAACCTCCCTCTACAGCTGCTGGTTTAGCTTAATCCGCGAACACAGAGCGCGTCAGCAACGCAATACAACTCAACCGTACGAGCGTCTCCGGACGATCCGATCACGTACAACAACAAGCGCTGGCACGACCAACCAGCGAGACAACAACACCGACAACGCGTCAACACCCGCTAGCAAGATGGCGGATAACCAAAGCGAAATAAGCTCTGCAGACTCTGCTGAAGCTCAGAATCAACTACAGAATGAGCAATCAGAACACCTCTCAGACTCACCATGGGCCAAATTTACCGCGGAACAACTTATGGAAAACTGTCCATACACAGTTGCACTCAAGGTCATCAATACAGCTCTCTGGGGTGTACCCGCACCGGCGGACGCAAATGAGACACACGCAACAACGTGGGTCGCTAAAGCTATCCACGACTACAATGTGTCAATGGCCTGGGACGATGACCTCTTCATTGACTACAAATGGGACTTTGAAGGATGGACGAAGGAGCTATTTAGCAAGGTTGAGCGTGGTACACTAAGGTCTCTTAAGAGTGTGCTACGACACCGGGGAGTATACACTGGCAACAATCACGCCAGGGTGGCGGACTCTCTCTACAACATTCTAGGTATAGAGAATACTCTTGAATGGGAACCAGCAGAGTTTCGAGCCATGAAATTCGACCAACAGTCCGAAGCGTACCAGCGCCAGCAGAGCAATAAACGCCAACAGGACACTCAGCACACAGTCTATCCAGCTGTACAACAACCACCGCAAGTACAACAACTGCCGCAATTACAACAACCGCCGCAATTACAACAGCCACCGCAAGTACCACAGCCGTCGCAATTACAACGACCGTCGCAGGGCGAGCAACAAGAGCAGTATAGAGTGAGACAAGGCGTCCAGAGCCGTTCCCAAACAATAGAGCCACAACAGCCGCTACACATGAGCGGTACGCTAGAAGGGCCTCAGCATCGACAACTGTGGGAGCAGGCCGCGCAGCCGCAACAAGGGCGTGCGCAACTACAGACACGGCCGCCAGCGACTGCATATCGCGAAGTCACGCCATTTCCGCAACAGCCAACGAACCGCGTCCCTAACAGACCACCCGAACTACCATACGACCCGTACAAGACGCTACCGCCGCGATGGTCCCGCAACGATCGACTCGACGCTAATACGATCACGCAGTTCTCTAAGCTATGGGACAATAGCAACAAGTATACAGGGAATGCGTACGATCTCCTAGACGATAAGATCAAGATCTTCTTCAGCATCTGCTGGCAGGTAGATATCCAAGAAGAGCAGTTTCACGCAGTGTTTCCCCGTATCCTTACCGGACGTGCAGAGACATTCTACATACAGGTTGTAGAGAGAGATGACAGCTTTGCTGATGCGTACATGGCAATCAAAAACCACTTCGACCATGACGTCCATCACCAGCACTACTACACAGACTGGACGACTACAACCTTCGCTCGCACCCGCACAGAGAACCCCGACAAGGGACTACACGAGGTTCTGCAGATCCTGCTTGACAAGCTGCAGCTATGCCAGCGTGCCCTTGGCAAGAACTTTGAGGGCGAGGATGCCCTACGTACCACTGTCATCAATGCCTGCCGAGGAGTACCAGAGCTTGAGATGGCACTGTTCAAACCAGCCACAATCTGTGAAGGACTCTTCTCAGACCTACGTTCTGCAGTTGAGACACACCTTGCACGGCAACACACTGCCCAGATGGTCACAGAGGACCAATATTACTTAGATCGCCGATACAACGGCAATGGAAGAATCCGAGGTGGATCTCGAGGTGGAGGAGGATTCAGAGGCGGATCCAGAGGAGCATATCGAGGAGGCGAGCAGCGCGACGACAACGGACGAGGATTCAAGCCACGCTGGAGGAAGAAATGCTTTGTTTGCCAGAAGGAAGGATGCTGGTCTACCAACCACACAGACGAAGAGCGCAAGGCTGCCCGTACACAGTTCTTCTCTACGCTATACTTTACAGGTACACAGCCCCCCAAGGACTTCTCCGTACATCTTGCAGAATACGAAGGGATCGAGCACACTAGCCAGTACAATCAGAGAGGCTGGAGAGAGGAGGAAGACTGCGAGGATGACGACGATGACGACGTCGCGGAAGCATACCTTGAACAGCAGTTTTTCACGGAGCAATGCCTTGCAGATCAGGCGTTCTTGCACCACATCTCTGGCGACGACGTATACCGCCAAGACGCGCCATCAGCGCCAGCGTCACAGTTCCTGCTTGAAGACCGCTACACAAGATCTGTGTACCAAGGGATCCTACCGGATACAGGCGCTGCCAACGTATCCACAGTTGGCAAGGAGCAGTACCTTGCACTCACAAGGGAAGATCCTACAGTTAGGATGGATACGTCTACAGCAGGAAAGGCATCTATCAAATTCGGCAAGGGCGAGGCTACATCATCTATTGGCACTGCACAGGTCTCTACAGACATTGGGACGATCAACTTTGAGGTGCTTGACGCACCTACACCATTCTTATTGTGCCTTGCAGACATGGACAGGTTAAAGGTCTACTTTAACAACACCACAGATGAGCTAGTCCAGGGTGACGTACACATCCCTGTAATTCGCAAATGGGGACATCCTTGGTTCCATCTGAACAAAAGAGAGAGAGCAACTGTGTTCCTGACAGAGACAGAGTTGCGACGGCTCCATCGACGATTTGGACACCCAGCTGTCACGCGACTTGTTAAGCTCTTAAAGGATGCTGGCCATAACGACTTCGAAGAAAGAACCCTAGAAGAAGTCACTAAGTTCTGCCACCACTGCCAGCTCCACAGCTCCGCACCGCGCCGATTCAAATTCACTCTCAAGGATGATCACCACTTCAACTATGAGATCCTGGTGGATGTGATGTACCTGAGCAACAAACCTGTACTGCATGTGGTCGATTCCTCAACAGCGTTTCAAGGCGCGAGGTTCCTTAGCGCTATCTCAGCTAAAGAAACATGGCAAGCACTGCGGATACTATGGATCGACACGTATCAAGGACCACCAGACATTATCACGCATGACGCAGGCACTAACTTTGCAAGCACAGAGTTCCGCGCAGAAGCAAAGATCATGGGAGTCACATGCAAGCAAGTACCTACGGAGGCGCACTGGTCTATCGGCAAAACTGAGAGGTACCATGCACCTCTACGCCGCGCATGGGACATACTCTATGCAGAACTCACTGACACTATGTCCGACGACGCGATTCTCCAGATGGCTGTGAAGGCTGTCAACGATACTGCTGGCCCCGATGGACTAGTCCCGACGCTACTGGTCTTTGGAGCGTACCCACGAATGACTGCAGAGTCACCGCCATCCCCGTCAATGGTCAAGCGCAGCGAGGCTATTCAAAAGGTGACGAAAGCCCTACGCAAGATCACGGCAGAGCACCAAGTTGCAGACGCCTTGAACACCCGCAATGGACCAGCCACTGCAGACATGCTCGCGCTCCCACTCCAGAGCGAAGTCTTAGTATGGAGAGAGAGCGATGGCTGGAATGGCCCGTACAAGATCGCCAGTACAGATGGCCACAACGTCACTGTTGACATGGTCAATGGTCCAACGACATTCAGATCCACTGTCGTCAAGCCATACTACAGACCAGACCACCTTTGGAGCGACCCCGATGCGCCACACGCGCCGAATGAGCCGCATGAGCCGGTAGCAGTACCACCGGCAGTGCAACCACGCAGGAGAGGCCGCCCTCCAGGGTCAAAGAACAAGCGGAAGGCGCACGCGTACATCACCAAGAAGGAGCAGGACGATCTTGAGCTAGCTATCAAGCTACGTAACGATGGAGTGATCACAACCTCAGGCGCCCCCTTTGAAGCGTCTGATGACCAAGAGATCAGCGACCTCGTAGGTCGTGGAGTCTTTAAATTTGAGCAATACGACGAGAGGCTACACAGCAAGATCCGGATCTTCAAGTCACGCCTAGTACGTGAGGTCAAGGGAAAGACAACCAAGCCCTATGAGAAATCCCGCCTAGTTATCCAAGGCTACCAGGACCACGGCAAGGAGACTATTCTGACGCAATCTCCAACCATACAGCGATGTAGCCAGCGCCTGATTATGTCGCTGGCGCCCGAGATGGTACAACGCGGAATGAACATCGAGCTCCGTGACATTACGCAGGCGTATCCCCAGGCGCAGACAACCCTGAAGAGGACGATACTCGCACATCTTCCTACTGAGCTAGTCCATCGATATCCAGAAGGCACGCTACTCCATGTGATCAAGCCGCTGTATGGAATCGCTGAGGCAGGAGTCCACTGGTGGACAACGTATCACGGACACCATTGCAAGGAACTGGACATGGCAACATCGACGTACGACCCATGCCTATTGATCACGAACAGAGACGACGCAGGCATCTTCGGCATCGTTGGCATGCAGACAGACGACACTCTCATGCTCGGGACACCAGCGTTCTCGTCACGTGAAGAGAAGAAGATCCAGAAGGCAGAGTTCAGGTCAAAGCCAAAAGCAAGGCTGACACCAGAAGTGCAGTTAGACTTCAATGGATGTACACTCACGATGGACGCCAGCAGAGTCTTGACCCTTAGGCAGAAAGGACAAGGAGGAAGGATCAGGCTTGTGGATATCAGGGCACCCGACCGCGCGCAACAGTACACCGAGCAGCGCGCCCGCGGAGCGTACATCGCATCAACATGCCAACCAGAGGCGTCATTTGACCTGTCCGTCGCTGCTCAAGCTCAGCAACCATCAGACGAGGACATCAAGGCACTCAACAAACGCCTGAAATGGCAGATGGAGAATCTCGATCGTGGCCTGCACTACGTCACTGTCAATCTTATGGAGGCCAAGTTGATGGTCTTTGTGGATGGCTCCTTTGCCAACAACAAGGACCTCAGCTCACAGCTAGGCTTTGTCCTTATGCTCGTCAACGAGTCTATTGACGTCAACACCTTCACAATACAGGGCAACGTGATCCACTACAGCTCTACAAAATGCAAGCGCATCACACGGAGCGTACTGGCCTCAGAGATCTACGGCATGGTCAACGGCTTTGACATAGGCATTGCAGTTGCAACCACGCTGAGGATAGTTACAGAACGACTTAGACTACCTGCAATTCCCTTGGTTATCTGTACAGACTCGTACTCCTTGTACGAGTGCCTAGTAAAGCTTGGGACGACGAAGGAAAAGCGTCTCATGATTGACATCATGGCGCTGCGCCAATCATATGAGCGTCGCGAGATCACGGAGATCCGCTGGATCAATGGTGAAGACAATCCTGCAGACGCCTTCACCAAGGCATCGCCAAACCGCGCTCTTGAACGCTTTATTGACGGCAATAAGCTGACAGTCCGAGTAGAGGGATGGGTGCAGAGGCCGACAAGCTTTGATGGTTGATGCTACACACAGTTACCATCAACACATACTGTCACTACCGATACAAGCAGAGTTACTAGCTACCCAGAAAGAAAAGACTTCCAGTGTCGGATCGTGAGTATCGGTAGAGACGTCGGCTGCTGGACACTTCGGCCCGACTTCGGCCCACCTTGCGCAGAGCTTAGGTATACCTTCGTAGCAGCTATGTTCGTAGACAATCAATCACCATCACCGAACAGAATGCATTCCTAGTTATCGTTATTTCCTTTCAGCACTAGTGCTATAGACCTTCCAACAGTAGTCTTTCAAAACGCCACACCATGCTAAATACCTATACACGTACACATATCCAATATCCTTTTCTGCACTTTTATAGTAACAGATGTCAGTGTATGTAAATGCCGCGATTGCGAAGTAAAATAACAAAGAAAATAAGGAAAAGCGATGATACCACTCAAGATGTGATACGACCCATCATCCATCGAGAAAAAACAATAATGCAAAACTCCAACTGGCTCAACGTTCGAAAAAACCCAAGTCCCAAGAGCCAGACCATGCTATTCCATGCCATGCAACCCGTGTAGTACAACACCGACCGATCCAAAAAAAATGAAGTGAAACAAAGAAAAAACACAACCCATAACCCATCATCAACTCATCTCATCACCCTCCAGACCTCAGCGGCCTAAGAGTCGAAAACAGCTCCATAAGCCGGGTAACCCTTAGCCTTGACGCCCTCAACAACAAGCCGCGTAACAGCCGGGTTGCTAACCACCATAACCGCCTCGAGCTTCTCTGTCTCCATGAGGAACTGCGTCTCAAACGCGACATCGGGGCGTCCGTGCTGGCTGTCGAAGATCTTAGGCTCAGGGTCGACGGCGCGAATGATGTCGTGAACGAATTGCCAATGGGGAGCCTCAGCCGCGTACACAACCCATAGGACGCGGATGACGCGGCCCTGGTCTCGCATGCGCTTGATAGCCGGGCTGGAGAGAAGAGAGAGCAAAGGGCCGATACCAGCGCCTGTGCCGACGAGGAGGAGCGAGTTGAACAAAGGGGCAAGGGCGAGGAAGTTCAAAGTGGCGGGGCGGCGGATGTAGATTTCCTTGGGGGGAGATCGGATGATGGATGTGGTCCAGTCGCCGGCTTGCGAGATGAGAATGTAGGCGGTGGGGTGGGCCTGGGGAGAAGGGACCGTAGCGAAGGCGTGCCATTCCGTCAGAGGAGCCAGGGAGAAGCGCATGGTGGCCGTGTAGGGCATGCGCTTGTAGGGGAAAGTTAGACGGACTTCGCGTGCGGAGACGGCAGTGGCGGTGACAGGCACGCGGGACATGCGTAGCCAGGGGAGAATGATGAGGAAGGTCGTGACGGCAAGGAGCCAGACGGTTGGGTTGCGATGCATAGGCGTGTTGCCGTGTGTGTGGCTAGAGACACCTGCATTGACCCAGAGAACAGTGAGGGCGATCCAGCCGCCGAAACGGTGGGTGCGCTCAAAGGTGTTGTGGAAGCGCTGGCGGAAACGGGGGTGAGCGGCCACGCAGACGAGGAAGATGGAGATAAGAAAGGAGTAGCACGTGATGATATCCGCCCATACCCATCCATTGGCCTTCGATTCCCGGAGTCCGTTGACGAAGAAGGTCGTGTTTAGGTAGACGAAGAAGAAGTACCAAAACAGCGATGACATGGCACAGCCAATGTGGAAGCCGCCAAAGTGGTGGAAGTCGGCAATGGACTTGCGCATCCAGAGAGGCAGGCCAATAGGGGTGTGGGCCAGCACGCGGAAGATGGTGTTGATAACTTCTTCTTGACGGATAACCACGGCAGCGAAGAGGTTAGCTGCGGTGGCAACTAGTGGACCAGCCAGATGGAAGCGAGTGTAGGGCAAGTTCTTTTCGATCATGACAGCGAGGACGACGAGATTGACAATGATGACCAGGGCCATGAGCACCCGGTACACACTGAACCAATGGATGAAGAACATCTTGATGTGTGTCCGGATAGATGTCTTGCCTGGCTTAGGGGCAGCCGTTTCGTATGCGGTTGATGTCGCAGTCACAGTTGAGTTGACCTGGGTGCTCTTCTCTTTCTCGTCGGGAAGATTGAGGGAGCTGGAAGTCGATAGCCTGTCGATCTTGGGTGAACGATCTTGAGGTCGCGGCTGTGATTGCGTCATTTTGCGCGACTTTGCTCGCGAAGGCGAGCTGAAAGAGTCGTCCAACGGATCCAATGTATCGGTGCGGGTGTGTTTATGCACAGTGGTATCGCTCGCATTCACGTGCTGGTGGTCCTCAGATAAACTCGACGTCTCGCCATTCTCGTGGTCAACCGAGTTCGAGGGAGTGGCGAGCGTCTCATCAGTGTTGGGTGAGGGCTTCATGGAAGTGTCGAGAGGAGTGAGGTTGGATGAAGGATCGCACTTGGACGACATGTCGCGGCGGCGTAGTGTCCTAGGAGGGTATGGCGTGGTTAATTTGTCGTAATCCGCCGAGTGATAGACCGCAACAGTTGCAAGGGTTGATGGTTGAAACCCAGGTCGGGAAGAAGCGGTTAAGTACAAGGTAGGGTCCCCCAGGATGTCGGATCGAAGTGAAAGGACAGTGCACGAGTATTGTTGCCTTCCCATCTGAGTGAACACTTATATACACACAACGTTCACTCTAGAACCCTTCTGTACACTGTGGGAGGCTCCCCTCTCGTTGTCCGAAGAACCACTGGATGCATCTTGAAAAGCACGCTTACTGACCACACCAAAGAGCTGATCAATGAAACCATGTGGGTCGGCGAAGCAGGCAAATGACTCTTAGCGAATGGATAGGGTAGTAATTCTAAAAACATACTTTCCACGACAACGTACAGGCCCCCATGCCAGCTCTTTCACTGCAAGGCGTACTTCTCAACACTTGCACCTGCAGGTTTCCAAATGTATCATGCCCGATCATTCAGGACCAGCCTCTTCCAAGCGGCATAGCCGAAGACTCACTTTATAGATCTCTCGTGAGATTCGTCACTTGGCGCAGGTACCATGGTACAAGTCGAGGGGTACACCGACCCTTCCTGAACACCAACCATGGCACTATTACGCCTAGAATCTTCTTTCGACACTGTAAAAATACTACGCTTGTGAGAGCGGTAAAAAAAACTCGAAATTCAGGGGAGCTAACGCACGTTCACACCACGCCGCAATAAAGCGCCCAAGCGAGCTTGATTTAGACGTTTTCGGCTTACCCTTCTAAATTCAAAGACACAATACAGCGACTGTTCATCCTCTGTTTAGATTGGGCACGGATGCACTCGTACAAGGAACACATGTCTGAGCGATGATCAGCCTGTGTGGCGAGTATACATAGGTGGCGACATCGAAAATGAGCCCCTTCGTACTGCAAAGTGTATCTGACAATCTTTTCGCAGTATGGAAATGCACGCTCGGGTCATGTTTGTACAGGATAAGTTGTGCGGCATCGGATAAGCACGGCATGAGCATACAAATGGCACTTGCGTCATGTCAGGCACAGCAACTTGCGCAACTGATAGTCGCGATATTATGAGGGCGTTTGCAGTGTCTAGTATCAGACATGACGCCACGAGGTTGGCTGGCCGCGGGCGCGGTCGTCGGGTACCGAGTCCTGGGGTAACGGTGAGCGGCTGTCAGCCGAGCAAGCGCCGCGCAAACTGATCATCTCACTCGTGAATCGACAAACAAAGGGTTGTCCTTGTTTCAGAATACGAATCCGTACATCGCGAACGAGCCGGAGATGAGATTCTGTTCATGAGTGGAAACGGGTGAGGTTTCGGACAAGCATCGCACGCGCTAGCCAAGCAGGACCCTAGTGATGGTCCAGGAACCCCAGTATTGCAGACACGACCGCGCTCGGCTGTTCCTGTTGAGGCCAGTGGCCAGCCTCATCAATTATCCGGATGCCTCGAAAGTCGGAGCATGATTCAGGATAGGATTCGAGGGCTCCGGGCTGCTGGTAATTGCCCCAGTCCTTGGCGCCCGAGATGAATGTACTGGGACACTCGATCTTCTTGCCTGCGAATAGCTCCAGGTCTCTCATGTGAGACGGATCGGTGGTGATTCGGTAGTAGTTGAGGCCACCCTGAAAGCCGGTTCTCGACCATTCCTGTACGTATACTGCGAGATCTTCATCAGGCATCCATGTTTCAGTGGCTGAAAAGTCTTGGTCGACCATGAGATCAGCAATGGTCTCGGGCATTGATTTCTCCAGCGGCATGATGTAGTATTGCGGCATCTTGGCCAGTTCTTGGGCCGTCCAGCTCTGAAGAGGATACGGCACGTTTCCCTTCCAAGCAGCTGACTTGACATGGAGGTATCCTCGTAAAAAGACATGCAGACCCTGTACGGGGTTTGCCCAGTCGCTCGCCGCTACGCTAGTACTGTTGTACCATTTGTAGTGTTTCCTTGGAACCCGAAGCTTTGCCAGCTCGGTCTGAATATCGATCGTCGGCCCAGGCGGACGCTCCCCGTGGGCGATATTGAAAGGGAGGAGCGCCGGTGCCTTGAAAGGGTGGCTCATCATGACAACGCTCCTGAACAGGTCCGGACGCATCAAAGCACACATACTGGCTGTAACTGCGCCAAAATCGTGGCCGACGATGCATTGGACCTTTTGATAGCCGAGGGCGTTTACCAGTGTGACCACATCGCGCACAACATTTGTTAGCGCAAATTGCGATAGGTTGGTGTTGATATACGACGAGCTGTCCCAGCCCGTGGTGCGTCCATAGCCGCGCTGATCAAAGGCTACGACGTAGTAGCCGGCTTCGGCGAGAGGCACCATGATGTTCCTCCAGGAGAAGGCGAGCTCGGGAAAGCCATGGCATAGAATGATGAGAGGCTTGTCTCGATGGGGTGTGTTTCCGGTCTCAAGAAGGTGGAAGGTGAGACCGTTGGAGGGGCAGTGTATGTGGTTTTGTACGATCCCGTCTGGTAATGGCAAAGCTGGAAGGGTACCCGCTGACCACGCCATATTGATGACTGTATATGAGAAGCTGGCCGTGTGTCGGCATAAGCATGAGAAGAGCAGACGCTAGCTACAGTATAAGCACGTGCTGTGTGCTTCAGCAGAAAGGACAGCTGATGGTGGTGTTTGGTGAATCATGGCGGTGTTGGCGCGGGGGAAGATGCGCGATGCGCTGCCTCATTCGGCTGTGCCGGGGATTAGTAGAGATTACACAGCCCAGCGGCATAACAACGGCGATTACTTACTGGTCGCCAGCGTCAAATTGATAAGAACTGGACATGGAGATGCGGCGTGTTGGTTTTGATGTTTGCTGCCATTCACATCGCAGACGATGGCCGTCGCACATGGCTCCAGATGTCGTCTTGACCCAGACGACATGAAAACCAGACCTTCCGCTTACAATTGCAGCTCGAATGAGTCAGCACGTCTCTTCTTGGGAAAGCACACGATGCACTACTCTAGGAATGATTCGATACCCTCTGCGTCATTGGTAGTTGAAGTCAAAGTGGGCCTCATCTAGACGGGGCCATGGCATGCAAATCAGGGACCGTCCGGCACACATGGAAGGACGTACCATCTCAGTGCGCGTGCTTGTGTGGGCGAAAGCGATGGGTGCGATGGCAAAGCATGTTTGTTTGTGGCATGTGTTTGGAACTTGTTGGTGAATGAAATCTCCGCGACCACGCCTTCCTAGGCAAGCTCGAAATTTTCCAAGGCGGCATCAATGGACGACCGTCATCGATGTATGTACTTACTTAGCCGGTGTTGCCGATGAGACGATGATGTGTTTGGCTTGATGTGTGATTGTAACAAATAGGCCGGAGTGAGGGGATTTGCTGGCCTTTGTCGTCCAAGCTCAAGGTTGCCGTCAATGGCAGAGCATGACGATCCGCTTACTTGTTTTGACTTGTTTTGATGGCTGCCACTCCACTCGATCTGGGGAACATTGTTGATATCCACTTGACCATCTCTCAATTCTGGCGCGAGATTTTTGACTATATCACCTATCTTTGCAGTTGCTGATTTCAGGGGTTCACGCGGGTTGTTAGTGTTGCGATATCACCTTCACACCAGTCCGCACGGTTCCGTTAGACGTGACATCATCCACTCGATCCCTGCTTCAACACCAAGCCTCCAGACCCAAGACATCTACCCGCACCTAAACATCCACACGGAAATGCAGTGCCAGTCGCGACTGCTGTAATCGTCAATTCACACCGCCCACCATGTTTGGCAAGCGACGACGGGCAGCGTCGAATCCGGTAGGTGCCCTCCCCTTGAGCGCGCGCGCAAAGCTCGTCTCGCCGCCTGCAGCTTAGGGCCATGTTGTGCTAACTTGTATTCTTCATGCAGCCGCAGCGTGCGCCTCCCCCCAGTGCTTCAGCCTCCCTAGCTGCCTCCAAGGCCTTTATCAAGAACGCTGAATCCAATGGCGACCTATCTTCTGCTGCTGCCGCCGCCGCCCTGCGCACTCACGTCACGACACCGACTCCTGTCGGCGAGACAGTTACCAAGCGCATGGTGCGCCGCGGGTCGCATTCTTCCAACGGCAGCTCCTCAAGGCAGCCGGCAGGTCCATTGCACCGGCAGTCGAGTTCCGCCTCTATGACAGAGCGCTCATTCCGCGCACCGTCGCCGGGTAGAGGGAGCCCTGCCGATATCCATGCGCCGCCCGTCCCGCCTGTACCAAAGAATATCGCACAGCAAAGCGTTGTCCATCGGCGCGCCTCTAGTCTGGAGCCGACGTACCGAGGAGGATCACCAGCAACGAGAGGCAGCGGCAGAGGCGTCAGTTTGGACAGGGGCGGCAGTATCAGTTCTGCCAGAGGACAAAGGCCTGCTACGAGCCATCTAGCCCAGTTGACCGAGGAAGAGGAAGCCTCGCGATCTGTCAACTTCTCCCGCCCCATGTCTCCGGCTTTAGCACTCACCAAGCAGAATGCAGCCCCTCCTGCAAACAAGGGATGGTTCGGCGGACCTGTCGTGAACCAGGAGGCGATTCAGCGCATGGCATCTACATCACGGCCCAAGACATCCAGTGGTGTATCTACCCACGATCGCCAGACTGTCCAGCGCTCAATGCAAAATGCTGCTGAGCGCCCCGTCAGAGTCCACCAAATTGCCCAAGGCGTACAGGGCTCGCATTTGTCGAGCGACAGCATGCGCGCGAAACCCTCCGGCACAGCTATACAATCGCAGTCATATGTGCCGAGACAATCTCCCAGACCCGTCGATCCAAACTCGCCAGATGCCATCTACGACCCTTCGACGCGCAAATTTATCCACAAGCAAGATGCCATGGCCCGTCACAGAGAGCTGCATGAAGAGCCCGAACCTGCGCAACAATTTGTCTCGCAGCACGTCGACAACTTGCAGCCTCATCGCACACCAGACTTTCAAATGGGCCGAGGCTCACCTAGCCCCGTTCGTCAAAATGCCCGACAAGTGCAGCCAGCTCCAGAGCCAAGAGACGAGCTTGTGCCTCAACAAGTATTTATCCCAAATCCGAGCGAGCCTGTGCATCAACAAGAAATATTTGATCAACACCAGCCCCGGGAAGCTGGTGTCGAGGCTAGACATTCCGAGGATTTCGCCGATGCCGACGTTGAGCTTCAAGAGCACGTGGAGACGAACCAGACACTAGCGGACTCTGGCTATGGCACTATAGTTGGCCATGACGATGACGTTGATTCGCCTGTTGTTGCAAGGAACCAAGACAATGCGTATCCTCGATTATCAGCGCCTGCGAACATTGGTCGTAGTAGTAGTCTTCGCGATGGGCATGATAGAAATACCTCTCTCAGCCCACCACGCAACGCCCACTTTGCACCTGTGGCTATCGAACTTGTTGGGACAAAACATGACCCTCTGCCGCGCTCAGTGTCTCCTGCTAAGTCGGCATTGAAAGCATCACCCTCGGTGTCACGCCGTGGTGAATCTCCTGCTACGTCAATTGGACGTCATTCTGGCTGGGGTGCATCAAGCGACGTCTCCGACACAGCTTCTGACGATGGAAAAAGAAGGAAGAAGAAGAACGTCCGCGTCAGCTTCGAAGAGGATCCTGTTGTGGTTGCACATGTAGACCCTGAGGCGCCCACTCAAAGGGGCCTCAGCGCGTCTAGATGGAGTCCGATAGCTGAGAAAGAGGACGAATTCGAAGACTTCATGAAGCCCCGGCCCGCCCTGCCGTCATTTGGCAGTATCCGCGAGAAGGAGCGACGCTCTCAAGAGGATGTGGCTGAAAAGGTGACCGAGACTGTTTCTACTTTGCCCATGAGCTCGACCAAGGACACACAACACGTTTCCAGTGACATAGCCCTTGGAAATATCGTTGCCCAGGATCTGGCCCAAAAGCAGACGTCGAGTGATCCACTCGCACCTGACGTTACCACTGTTGAAGGGAGCGGCTATGTGTCAGACTCGAGTGATGATTCAGCCAGCCGGCGCAGGGACACAAAGGCACAGTCGCAGGAACAGTCTGCTCCTGAGCCAAAGTCTCTATCTCCGCCACAGAAAGTGCCTGCAACCACAGAACAGGTTATTGATGTACCAAATATTGCGCTCCAGCCAGCTACCCCCAGTCCGTACGAAAAACCAGAGCCAAAGTTCCAGAGCTTGACGATACCTGGAGGATGGGGCGAGGATGCTGACTCAGGCCCCACGAGATTCGCGCCGTCTGCTTCTGTCACTCAGCCCCAGTCGAATACACAGGCCGATGATGAAGGTGAAACTACAGACGACAGTAGCATCTACAGTGATGCTTACGAGGATCTGTCTGACGGCGAAGGCGGCTTCGGCAGTATTGATGCTCTCATGGTCAAACCAGCCGCTCTAGCGACTGGGTCAATGGAGCCGGAGCACGCGCCTAAGAACATCACCGAGGATTCGACTTTGAGGCCACAGCATGATATGGCGGCTGATGATAGCGAAGACTCCGACGCTACTGCTACCCCGATGCAAGATTGGAATGCTGCCTCACAGCACTGGAGCGGTGTCAATGCATCTCTTCAGCAGCCGCAGAATGCTCGGGCGGCTACCGAACCACGACCCGATGCTCAACAAGTAGCCGCTCTAGTCCCGCATGAACACTTGACACCAGCAGCCTCAGCAGAGCCTACTCCGCATACTACACCAGAGCGTAAGGCCACAACCGCAGAGCCACCAAGGACTTCAACTCCGCTGGCCGCACAGTCATCGCCGAAACCTCTCAAATCGGCTCTGAAGAAGAGTTCCGCACAACCGATTCGTCAGGCCGAGCCTCAGAACAGGACAACACCGATCGCAGTGCCAAGAGAAGGTTCTTCCCAGACGCAGATGAAAAGAACTATGCGTGGCGGTCCACCCAACACCTCGCGGGCAGAACCGCAGATGGGGTCGACCATGCGAACCAGCATGCGGGGGCCTGCAGAGTCACCCTCTAAAGCACAACCAAAGATGCGACAAAGCATGCGATCTGCTGATACCTCATCACCCCCTAGCATGGGGCTGGCTGCTTCGCGGCACAGCATGATCCCGATGGATACCAATACCAAGCCAAGAGGCGCACTCCAGAAAAAGAACATTCCACCAGCGGCAGCTATTCACCAGGCCAGGCCACAGAGTATGCCTGCGAGACCCATGACTGCACCAGCAGTCACATACGACAGCGACTCTGACGCTTCTGCCAGTAGTTTTCAGAGAACAAGGAAACGAGGAGCACGTGAACAGAATGGACGGTATACAATGCGTGGATCTATGAGACAAGAACCTACGCCCACTATGCGCATGAATGTTCCTGCGCCTAGGCAAGTTCGTGCAATTTCACCTGCGGGCTCCCCATCACCCGCGATGCGAAGATCCATGCGGTCTTCTTCGCCAACTCAAGAACCAAGAAGGTCGTCAAAGTTCAGCATCCGATCACTTTCGCCAATGGGCAGATTCCGTACGGGTGCTGACACTTATGCTCCTTTGCCCGTACATCAAAAGCCTATGCCCTCTTTCGCCAACCAGCAAAAGCCCATGAAACAAACTGCACCTCCAGCAAAGGCGCCCAAGACCACCAGGACTCCTTTCAAGAGCCGCATTGTTGATTCAAGCGACGAGGATGAGGACGATCGGCCTAGCCGTTTTCAGAGCCGTTTCCAAAGCCGTTTTGAGGACTCCGACTCGGATGATGTAGGGGACTACAAGCTCCCGCCTGGCTTGACGCCAGTGCGGGGCATCCCCAGGAAAGCTGGGGAAGAGGACGGTGACTCGACGGATCTGGAGGAAGAAGCAGAGGAGGAAATCCCGAACGTTGTTCCCCATGCCGCACCAGCGGCCAATGGAACGAATGGCGCACAAGGCACGGCGCTATCTACTGGCTCCTTACGCGACAGCAAACATGCTGCTCCTTTGCCTTCATTCGAGGCTGGTAACAAAGTCAAGACAAAGCGAGGATTCTTTGGTTTGGGGAAGAAGAAGACACCTCAGGCAGGGACTACCGAGACGCGGCCTGCAACGGCACAGTCTACCTCTGCACCCACAGAGATACCCATGCCACCTGCGCAACGAAACCGCGACAAAGGATTTGCCATGACTCCCATTGACGAAGACAAGGAGTTTGGCGATCTCACACCCATCACCCCCATCAAGTCACCAAAGCTGCAACGTCGGTCAACTCCCGAATGGCCACTTCCACCCACCATCCCAATAGACGATCGTCCAATCAGCTCGGATGGTGTCGCGCCGCGCAGACCACGTTTCGCCATCCGTAAATCCAGCACTGGTGCTGTGTCCCACGTTTCGGCACCGACAATCGATGCACAGGGCCGATCCGTCTCGTACGGGCGGACCGGGAAGAAGAAGAAGTTTCAAGGCTTGAGGCGCGTCTTCGGCTTGAATGACTGAAAACAAGACACATTTG
Organism: Pyrenophora tritici-repentis; assembly: GCF_003171515.1. Lineage (NCBI taxonomy): Eukaryota > Fungi > Ascomycota > Dothideomycetes > Pleosporales > Pleosporaceae > Pyrenophora > Pyrenophora tritici-repentis. Next base: position 567,575 of record NC_089390.1, read on the forward strand.
GCTTAGTGGCTAACGTGCGTGAATGTTTGCAGAGTTGTGCAGCTCCACGGAATCGGAATGTTTATCGGCTCCACGCACACGCACAGACGGGACCGTTTGTCATTAGAAACATCAGCTCGAAGCCGTTTACCCGTTGCATGTTTTGACCGCTTCACTTAAAGTGTTTGCATGTCACCGACGATCCACTTCTTCTAGCCTTTCTGACGCTGTCGGCCCGTAACGGGCATATCGGTTTGCTATTCTGTTTCTCAATTTACCCGGCTATCTACGTAACTGCCTACGCCCATTTTTCCTTTTTCAAGTCCTTGCCTCAGTACTTTGGTTCAGGTGGCTGACCCTGCATGATGCAGGGTCTTCTGTTCCCGTCCAGGGCGGATCGTTTTCCTAAACAACAATGATACCAATTTTTCCTTTTTTTCTAAGTCTAGTCTTTCTTCCTCCGGGGCAACGATGGATCCCGGGATACGTCGCGACGTGCACGTGTTAATGGATGGGGAATGACATGCATGTTTGCGCGTTTCCCGACAGCTGTTTGCTGCTACGTACAATACCCTTCTTTCTCCTTAGACCGCTGTTTAGGACAACATGTTCCACAGCATTGGATCAAATTGATGGTAAATTGCTGTTTAATTTCTAATGAAAAAATATACATTAACTACGAGTTTCCTTCCGGTAGCCTGATGTTGATTTGTTTCCCCTTTCCCCGCGTGCAAAAGGGGGTATGTGGTGACGGAGACGCACACCTGCATGTTCCTGCATATATCGGACACAGTATGATGTTCAATGAAACCAAAGATTGTTGTCTCACTAGCTGATATGCAGGGCGCGCAGCGGCGGCAGCGCTGGCAATGCTGGGAACGCTGGATATGCAGGTACCCGAACCGACACCACCACCACCACCCTTCTCACGCACTCACTCACTCGATTGCTCCGCCCCTTTCAGCTTTAGCTCACCGGAACACCAAAACAACAATCTAGAACACCGGCGTGCCATAGGTAGCCGTCGCCACGCTATCAATGTTGTGCTACCTCACCATCTCACCACCGCCGCACAGCCGCATGACCGCATCTTGACATTGCTACAGCACCGCATCACCGCATGGTTGACTAATTACCAAGACACAAACTGCGCTTGCGACAGTGATCTGTGGCTGAGCGATGATGTTATCACGTAGCTTATCTGCAGATACGCAGGGCAGCTGTGGGTAAGCGGAAATGGTCGGAGGTAGGCGGAGGGTGGCGGAGCAAACAACCACAATCTGTATTATGCGCATGTTTGACTTGGCGTCGGGTATGGCGTGCTGGGAAGGCGATGGCGTGGTGGGCGTACCTATGTGTAGGTAAGCAGGGGTGGACGGAGATGGGTGGAGCAAACAGCGAGGCTAGGAACAAAGGGCGGATAGGGTCCTAACGGGTAGGTACGGGAAGTGAGCTCGAGTGGACATGTGATTGGCCTTAGGGAGGGGATAGAGTGGAGTGGAGCTGCAAGTTATTGACGGGACCCTGTGTTTGTCGTGGTTCCAGATATCTCAGCATCTCTCCGGTGAAGGCGGGAATAGTACACGTCCGCCGTCGCTAGATAAATTCCCACATACATCGATATAGAAGGAGGGCCTAAAAGCGGGAAGTGGAGCCACGTTATTGATGGTCTTTTGGATGACGGGATGGAAGAACGGGAGTGGTGTGGGAGGGCTCATTTCCGTCGCGGGCGTGCAGGAGGAAACGGGAGTGTGCAGTGCCAGGCTGTCAAGTAACCGTCAAGTCAAACCGAGGAGTGGAAATTGATAGGGCCATTCCTGTGTAGGGAGTGAGATATTGACGGGAGTGTAAAGTGCCAGGCTGTCAAACAACAACCACATTCAACCAAAAAGCGGACTTTTGGCCTATTTTTGCAAATGAGGTCGAATATTGACGGCGGCATACAGTACCACGCTGTCAAAGGTTTCATTGTTCTTTGTCTGGCATATCTCACCACTCACCGGATGAAGCTGGAAACGTGGCTACGGTGTTGCGGAGATCTCCACTCGCGCTTGCAAGATGATATCGCACACAGAATGCCGGGAGATGGGAGATAGCATATATTTAGCCAACATGCCCTCTATCTCAAGACGTGACTCCCTTACCTCCCCACCTGTACCCCTTCCTACCCCCATGTATACCCCAAATTTTTGTATAACCCCAGCCCTCTTCTTTTATAACGATGTCCCCTTCTTATAAGCACACCAACCCATCTGTACAACAGCAACGCGAATGTACCGGCTATTCTCTACTACATACCTCACTCTTGTATACCATGACTCTGTCTGTCCGAATATCTCGTGTATACCCCTTGCAGTCTGGATCTTCTATGAGAGACTTCAAAGACAAGTATGTATGAGAGAGACGTTGGGCCTGCCTGTAAACCACAGGTTATGAGCCTCATGTTTCAAAAGAGATCTAAACCACACATGATGTGCCCCCCTTCTCTCTTCTTTTTACATAACAGGCACATTTCCAAAGAGCAAGTTGTTGGGGGACAATGGATGCAGCCTACGCATCACACAAATACTTGCTCCTGACTCTCGCAGCATGGCAGAGACCAGTCCAACATGTGTGGGCGGCTGTGGATGTGTATGCCATGATGTTTCATGCGCAGATCGCTCCGAGAGAAAAATGCGCTGAAATTCCTTTAATATGACACGAGCTCATCTTCGGGAACTCACATGGTTGCTGTGGGTGGCGCTGGGTATGTAAAAACTCCTCTATTTGTAGAATCTAACTGATATCTTCTAGTGATAGCGTCTCACTATGTGTTCTCCTGGAGGCACTGTCCCATGGAGACTACTGCGGGATGATTACGACATCTCGCCGTCCCAAAATACCTGAACTGTGGCATATGTCCTCATCTGCTCATACAGCGAGCCATGTATCGACCTTCTTTTTCGCCCCTTCTTATATATACATCGACGGCTACTGTGGGCTGATGACACATACTCCGACTGTGGGCTGATAACCCATACCTAGCCGTTTCAAAACAACTGGCTATCTATCGAACTTATTCGCCTTCTTTACAGTCTGACCCTATATACCTCGATTTTTCTCGCATCTTTTATATATATACCTTGCCTCTAAAACACCCGTCTCGGAAACAGTCGCTGCAGTGGAAAGAGGTTGATCGCCTGATGTCCTCCGGAACTAAGTGTGCACCACGATAGACGTATAGATCCTCTTCCAGTACGAAGTACTATTGCCAGCGTCTCTGAGGACCAACCACCTTCATTCGCCGAAATTGGGACTCACTGCAATCCCATGTGTCTTATGTGTGGCATCTGCGGACTGTGCTCTGCGAACACTACGGTGAAACACAATATGGTGATTATGCGACCGTGAGTTTGACCTGCTCTTTCGACTTCTGTTTGGCGAATATTTCAACTGAATTTTTTTTCAAGTGTCTGGCCTCATCAGCTTCCGTCTCGTGTACAATCAGCTTGCTGATACAACCTGTTTGCCTCTGGCTAAAACGTTTTATTGACTGCTTTGCCTGCAGCGGCGCTCCGTACATACGTTCGACGGTGTCATGAATTTGGAGACCACTCGCACGAAAGATCAAAACTATGTATGCGGTGTTCTGCCTGGTTTATTTCAAATCGCATTGTGTGAACCGCGAACACAAATGAGCATTGTCATGGACCCTGGACGGCTTGCGCAACCGACACCCCCCAGCCCAAGGACATGCTGCGGAAACAATGATCAACTCTTCCAATGTTCCTCTTTACTCCTCGCATCTTATATGGAGATGTCGGACAAACCGCTATACCACGTATATGCTCTTCCAATATCCCACAAACGATGCTTGTTTTGATGAACCAACGATGGGCTCTTCTAAGTTATCAGAGCAGCTATACACAGCTCCCCTGTAATCCCGGCCGATTGAAAAAGCTGATCTGCCGGCATTCCCGGACAACATCTTGTGTTTACAGGGCATTCAAGAATCTCTTTCGAGCAATTCCAATGGCTGGTGAAAACGATCCATGCCCACATATTTTCCCAGCAGCTGTCTAGCAGAATCCCGAGCGTTCTAGGGTGGAGTCTGAGGCCATTTCACAGTACGAGCAGGCTATGACTTTGTTGGGAACCCCGAATGGAGGGAGTGTGGCATGGATGCTTGCGCAGCATCGCTAGCAGCTAGGTCACAAGCTGGTTGAGAGAATCGCGATGTTTGAGCGTTTGGTCGAGGTTGGGAAGTCAACACTGAGTCTTACTCATTGGATTGTTCCATTACTCCATGGACTATTCTATACTTCCATGCAAGAGTAACATGCCGACAACGGAAGTCTGAGCACGATGTGGTGCTTGCCGGTTTTCACCAGTCGTCCTATATACTACCTAATTAACCGCTATAACACGTTTTCCACACTCGAGCCTAAGCAGATCGCCCAAGAGACGTTTTGTAAGTATCTCCCGTTTTGGTTCCATTTAAAAGACATTTAACTAACAGTACGAGGGCCAGACCCAAGCGAGAAGCAAAAAGTCGAGCTGGAGAAGAAGCCTGCGATAGTCCCCCAGGCAGGCTATCTGCACTCGCAAACTGCACTTGAGAGCAGTTGTATGTCGTATGGGTGCCTTTTTGCTCTGTCTCACCAACTGAATACCATGGCCTAACAGGCGTCTCCGGAAGCCCTTCTCCCTCCTACATTGCGGTTTCGGCATGATGTCGACTGCGAGTACCTTTCCCCGGTACAGGGATGCTTTGTGGCGCCTCTTGACGACGGATAAGGGCTTGGACGCTGACTTTGGCGCAAAGTCCTTCCCCTGAGCACACTTTCGTCGAGAAACCATGCGAAGGAAACAAATCACAGCGTGAGTCTAACGAGGGCTCTCCAGGTGCACAATTCCGCCATGAGTCTGACGAGCGCTTGATTTTTATCCGCTGCCGAAACTATTACCACTACGACCTATATATCAACACCCTCGTATAACCGTATATAAAGCGACTTTTCGCTGAAACGATGACGTGGAAAAGATGCCGATTGAAGGGAATGCAGGGCGCTCTTAGGTTTTCTGCGGCCTCGCCTCTGAATGATGTTCCGTTCTTGACGGTCCGCCCCGATTGCCCTGACTAGGCGTCCCGAAGATGGTTGATATTTTCTCCGCTTCCGCCTTTCACCGCATACGTGTGTGAGAAGAACACCCACGCGTTCATGTTCGCCGCCGCCCCTCTGGAACAAGCGGGAAGTACCCGTGAGTGATGTACCCTCGCAGGACTTCCGTTAAGACACCCAATCATGAAGTTTAGACCGGTATCTCGAAAGGGATACCACTGTGGATTCTCTGGAAACCTCGGCACATGGAACGACGTAGCTTCAGACCACCACATGTCGTTCACATAAGATTTCTGCTCCTTATATATCGATTAGACACACCTTTCTGGTCCAGCGTTCTACGACTACGGCACCATTTGGCGGTGGTTAGCTGACTCGACGAGAGCTGGATGATATTATCCATGCTTGCGACAGTGAGACGCATATTGAGCGATGTGCGCCTGTGTTTCTCTTGTTCGCCTATCTCTCTGCCCTCTCAGATCTGGTTTTCTCTCTATATATGCGTATTCTTCTACCATTTCCAAATCCGATGGCGGCTTTCCTCATGGCGGGATACCCGGTGGCAGGACTCGGCAAATGACGACGCAACAACTTGCCCTCCTCTTCAACATCACAGACGAAGACGAGGATGCTATCTATCTAGGCATGTAAATTGCCCGGACAGACACCCAGACACACATCCACCAGGAAGCATATGCCAACAAGATTCTCCAACGTTTCGACCTACAAGGTACTGCCCCCATAAAAGTCCCAGCTGTCAGTAGCACTGGAAATGGGGAGAATCGTGATGTATTAGGTGCTACGAAGGAAAGATCTATATAGACATGAAGTCACGCACTAAACCTCTATAGGACTAGCGCGGAAGTGAGGGAAAGGTGAGATGGATCGCGCCTCGGGCAGAATACCTGAGGGTCGTGGCTGACACCAGCTAACCCCACCTCTCAGTAGCTGCAAACCTGACTATAGCGCGGTCATTTGCGAAGCTCGCATCTTGCAGAGCTAGCTGCCCTCCGCATTGAGTAGGCCATTACACACTCAGCAATCGATGCGCGTGCGAACAGGACTGCTGTCCCTATAAGTTATCCTTACAAACGACGCAAATATGTCTGCCAGCGCTAAACAAAAGGGTACTTGGCAACTGTTCCTGCCAGTCAAGCAAGTGACACCCCCATTGACGTATACGACATCCTATATACCCGAAAGTTTCAAGGCTTTCCTCACCCACGTTCCGGAATTACCGGAGCGGTCTATATAACCAAGTCCCGGAGGACTTCGTCATGTCCTGGTTGCGAGGTAAGAAGAAACATACGCCGTTTCATGTTTCATGCTAACGAGATACAGCTTTGCAATCCAATCGATGGCCCACAAGCAAAAGTGGCGGGGCTCTGGTATCTAGTACCTTCTAGATTGCTGGTCGGCTGGTGTGCGACCGATTTCTGACAGCTGAGGGGGAAATTCGCCCCAGGATTCAGATTTGCTGTTTTCAAGTGTTCCCGGCATGTCTAGGCCAGCTTCACTTGGCCATCGCAGAGCCCTTCCCGATCTTGGCGGTTGCCATGCCAGAGCCTACGTGGGAGATAAGAAGAGCTAGGGAAGATGTTGCTATGCCGCTTGTCTGGCCCTGCGAGAACCATCGGTCCTGCCACCAAAACTCGTCAAACATGGCACCAGCTCATCCTTCCTGTCGACATGTATGGCACGACTTCGGCATCCTCTCGAAGCAGAACGTTACGCCGAGAATTCCATGTTTGGCTATGCTTGAAAACCCAACAAGAATCACCTGCATATGAGCTCGGCCCAGAGACGTCATCGGTCATACGAGCGTGGCGGAGCAGTGGAAGACCAAACTGTGATGGCTACGAGCCATGTCGACCAACAATTATGAGGCGAGGATCCAGGACTCCGTTCGACGAGGCATTCATCGTTGCCCTTACGAATATATACTCTACAATCACCTTTACATACTATATATACACATTCATTGCGCCCTCCGATTTTCACGATTCCAGGGACGACATAGTATGTTTCCGCGGCCCATGGGATCGTTTTGATATCATAGTTATCCTCACAGAAAACCATCTGCAAAAGGAAGATCTGTCCGACTTTGTGGACGCTCTAGCGGCGAGTCGTATAGTACAGTGCGTCAAGACGCTTCATGGACCTATGTGATGTTGACTGGTATGGAGACGAAAATCCCACGCAGCTCAAACACAGCTCCACCAAATCAACAATGTCGGTTCCACGATCTCTCGAAAACAGTCATCTGAGAATCAAATATCATACGTGATAATGGGCGAGGCGTTTGGTGGACTCTGCGATCTCGACGGCATTACGGAGAGACCGGTTAGGGGTTTGGAGTTGGAGGCAAAGTGATTAGAAATGCTCCGATGAAGAGATTTGATGGGTGGGCTTGGGAAACTGTGTTGGAGAAAGTTGAAGCAAAGATACAGAAAAGTCGCCCGATGGACAGGGTGAGAAAAGTATTGGATGAAAGACTTGAAGAAAGGGCTAGAGTGAACATATACTATAAGCTCGTCTCAGAAGACCGAATGTACCAGCCTTTTCCAGCCACTATCGCTTACTATTGAATACACAATTATACGCCTCAACTAAATTCCGCTTTCTTTTCCATTTCTCATCTCCATTGGCCTTCTCGTTTACCTTCGCGATATGATCTACTATTGCAACAATCGAGTCTAGCAGTTACCATCATAATGATCAGAAATTACGACGTTACAAGAAACCGAACTTCACAGAACACCTCAAAGACTTGCAAATAATCCAGTTCCTCATTTCAAATTTCGCTGAATCATGAATCATCCCAGTTTACTCGCTCCTCAAAGCGTATATCTAAACCCCTCCAACCCCTCAATAACCTTACCGCCCCGATCCGCCCTCTTATTCGCTTGCCAAAACTTCAAATTCAACAACAGCGTAACGACAATAATCAGCCCTGCGGAAACCATGCACGCTACAATACCTAGCTTGTAGTGTGGTGCATCCTGCGTCCTGAACACTGTTCCACCAATGATACCACCAATACCTCCGGCGCCAACAAGCGACGCACTGCAAAAGGCACGCTTCCATTGGCCACGGATGTTATTAGCCTGCCAGGTAAGAACGCAGGGAACGGTTGCGTTTGCGGCTGCGGTGGCGAGGAAGACACCTGGGAAACTGAGTTAGCCATTGTAAAAGAATGGGATGATGTTGAAGCTGGGGTGGGCCCTACCAAAATACCTGACGCCAACGTTGCTTGAGAATCCAATCAGTGGTAGACCAATAAGAGCGAGTATGCCGTTGATGATGATCCAGGGTGAGCGGATGTGGTACTTGTCACCGGCCCATGCGAAAGCAATCATGACAAATGCAGCGAAGACGTAAGGAGGAGCAATGAGACAGTTGGCAGCAGCAGCATTAAATCCCATGCCATCTTTCAGGATAATGGGAAGAAAGTATGCGATGGCGTAAGTCATGGTCGATGAGCACATGAAGATGCATGCAAATCCCCAGACCTTTAGGTCCATGCCGCCGGCAAGATACTTCTTGAGTTCAAAGTCCTCGGCAACGACGTCATGTCGGTCTTCTTCAATGCGTGCAACGATGAAGTCGACTTCATCTTGCTCAAGGAACTTCTTTTGTGTCTTGCTTGGCTTGGCAGCCAGCTCGGGAAAGTCGACGATGAAGTACCATCCGATAAGAGCAATCACGATGGTGAGGACACCCTGGAGAATGAAGATATAGCGCCAGCCAGATATACCGGGCCCATAGCTGACAGGAGTATTGGGTGCCTTCTTAGTAGGTCCATAGTGGACGCCCAGCCAGTATGCTGCCTGATAGCCAAGACCACCAAGCTGAGAAAAGAGATAGCCGAGGATACCTGAGAAGGCGGAAGATAACATGCCGATGAGGAGGAAGAACGTGTTGCGCTTTTGGAGCTCGAAGCGCTTGTACCAGCAGGAGAGTAGGTATGCGCACCCTGCCCATGTTAGTAAAGATATGTAGAAGACAAGTTTAGACGTACCTGGGAAGAAACCAGCCTCGAAGATACCTAAGAGAAGACGAAGGGGAATCAAGGTGTGCCACTCCTTGACGAACCCAAAGCATATCGTTACTGACCCCCATAAGATCACGATGATAGGCAAGAACATTCTTGGACCCCATGTCCTCAGCACCACAGTCGCCGGTGGCTGGAGCGCGATATACGTGATGAAGAATACTAGTACAATCAGACTGTATCTTTCACCAGTAAGCTTCAAGTCGACGCCCATTCCCGCGACCATTGCGACGCCTGTATTGGTTCGGTCCATGAGCGAAACACAGTACATGAAGCCAAGAGTTGGGATAAGTCGAAGATCCACTCTGCGGATGATCTTCCTCTGTTGTTCGGGCGTGAACCGGTTGATGGCAGCATTGCTGGCTGAGAAATCAGATTCGGCTCGTTGAAGAGTACCGACGTTGCCCTTTTCTTCCGCGTTACTGGCCATGGCGCCTGTTAAGTAACTCCAAAGAGCTATGTCGCCCTTAGAGAGGTGGTATGTCCGAGGGTCCAGTGAAGTAGTCCAGTATAGACTGTGAGTAAAAGAGGGGAGAAGAGGGGATGACTACTCAACAAAAAGTGATGACGAGGACATCCAAGCTTAGATGCGCGATATCTGAGCTCATATACATATTTGTTAGCCTATGCTGTCCGGTCCGGGTTCCCCCCGGAGGCTCATGTCATCGATTCCGCTGTGCCCCGGACATTACAAGCTTCGAATCATCGTGCCTGACGCGGCAAGGTTTTTTTTCAAGTACACTTACGCACTAGGCTTATCGGGTCTACATCTAAAAGAAACCCCTGACCCATAGCTTCGGAGAAGACTTATGACCGTGATTAGCAAACGTCCTGTCAATAAGACCGAGAAGCATAGCATGTGGGGTATTGCCATCTGGGCACGGCAGTATGTCGGTAGTTTGCCCAATGTAGCATCAGACCGAACTGTATGCGTTTCCAAAGTTAGCTGAGTGTATACCCTTCATACACACAAACCACGATAGTAGAGCTTTGGAGTTGAATGTGATAGAGATGAAGGTATACATGAGTGATGTCGATGCTCACTAGCAGGCAACGCAGTATTGTTGACAATAATACAAGTAAGCAGTTAAGGCGCTGTCCTAGCACCTCACACTCAGTATATAGTTTCCAGTATTTACCAAGTGAATCCGCAGGCAGGTAAGCCTTCAGAATATGATAGAAACAGGATGTCGTACTGAGTCAGTGCCTGGGCGCACGCCTAGTGGTGGGTCTACCGTTACGCTCTAGTAGGTGACGCGAGCCCAGACTCCTCAAAGAAACCCAGATGCTCAAAGAAGTACCGCTATTCAATGCTGTGTGTTCAGGACGTTTTCCGTTAGAAGCTGAGTCTAGCCAGTTCGTTTTGACCATGAATTTGCTGAAGTATTCCACGCAGTATTTGAGGCTGCATCGTCGATGCGCTCATTTTCCAACAGACGGGGGAATGGTGCGATCTGTGAAGACCTGTACTAATCTATCGTGTAATTTGCAGCGGTTAGAGAAAGACATGTAAGCCAAAGGCTTCATGATACGGTCTACAATTGCTCCGATAGCGTGTGGAAGTAAGCCTCGTGCGGCATGTTCCGCTTATACCAACCGCATGCCGGCGCTTGTGCAGCCCTGAATTAGCACACAGGAGTTTGCATGCTCCGAAGTCCGCAGTGTACTAGGTAGGGTAACAAGGCGGGGTCAACGGCCAATACATCTCGGTGGTATAGCTCAAGGCGATGCATGGATGTTTGCTCGTGACCTTCCAGCACCACAACACTACTCAAGCAGTAATAGATGGCGACTCCGTAACCTTGAAAGAGGCATGTGCGAGAAAAGATAGTTGCAGGGGGATGTGGATGCTGTTGAGATGGAAGGGCCGTTGAGGTCGATCGCCAAGATCTAACATCAGCAGGAGTTTGCCGCCCGACTCATCTGCGCTAATTATGGCTGAGTCACGTGATTAACTCTACTTACATATGTAGTATGCATGTAGGATCTGAACGGCGTTCTAACCCAGATCTCATTATCTATTTGTAGTCCTTTTCACTCAACGAATCCTCCATCTTCTGTATTCTCTCCCAAGTCTCACTCCACTTCTCCCATTCGCCCTCCGGCAGCTTTCCCTTGATCGGCAATCTCCCACCCTCCATCGTCCCAAAGCCCGTGACCCTCTTCACCGCCTCCTTGATGCCAACAATCCCGTACTTTCCAATAAATTCCTCTGTCGTACTAACAGTATACTGTAATTCCTTCATTCTCTTCAGGTTCTCGTCGCTGATGGGCCGCGTCTCCGCAAGCTTCATCAATGAGCACACAGTCTTGGGATATATGGCTGCGAGGCCGTCGATGACGCCTGCTGCGTCGAAGATGACAATGGGGCCGAGCTGTTGGCCGAGACCGGAGTAAACGCGGAATTTGGTGGGGTCGATCTTGGGGTCGAGTGAGACTTGGTTGTGCCATGAGACGACGGCATGCGACATCTTGCAACCGACGATATTGGGGTGTTGGGCGAGGATGCGGTAAGTTTCGGGCGTTACCATGACGCCGTTTGTTACGCCGGGGTAGTTGTAGCTATCGCATTGTCAGCACCATAACTATCTATCGAGAGCAGTGGTGATAAGACGAACATCAGTATTGGTAGCGGGCTCTTGTCCGCGACAACGGTATACCACTCCCTAATCCCCTCCTGACTCGCCGCCGCCCCGAAATACCCCGGCGCAAGCACCAGTCCCCATTGCGCACCTGCTTTCTTGAAGTCCTCAAGCCATTCCAATGTCTCGTCCACGCTGTTGATCAGGGTCCCTGCCATGATCGGGTAGTCTTTGAAGCCTGCTTCATCTAGTCCTTTGCGCACACCAGAGACGAGATCGATTCGCTCTTGTCGCGACATGTGAATTGCTTCGCCCGTTGAGCCGAGCAAGACAAGACCGCGCACGCCATTCTTAGCCAGAAAAACAGAGTGTTCGACTTGTGTTTGGACGTCGACGGCGGCTTGAAGGGAGCTTGAAGAGGATTGTGGTTTGAAGAACGTGGGTACGGGGACGAAAACGCCGGTTGGGGGTGAGGACGTCATAGCTAAAAAGTGCGACGCGATTGATTGATATGCTAATGTTGAGCTGTGTCGACCACCAAATTTGTTACAAACTGAATTTCTCAAGCGTTGGGGAAATCGTGAGTTTTATTGCCCGTGCCAGTCGTCATGCACTCGGGGCATGATGTTCCAGTTCCCGAGGCTCTACTGCCCCGCGATGGACCTAATTACCCCGCGCTGTGACGTTCGGGTTACCGCGAAGGGGACACGGAAGCGGCAGCATGACGATTGGGCAAGAAGAGGCGCGATTTCTGTGTTTAGACATGAAAATGTGGATACTATTGACATTGCCGCAACTTTGATCAAGACAGTTTCCTGTCTGACTTGCAAACCCGAAGACGACAGGCCTAGAAAGAGATATTCAAAGGAACTATAACCGGGGAATCTACTATGGGCAAAATAGCAACAATTGAGTACTTTCGAGTACCACCGCGGTGGCTTTTTGTTAAAATCACCGATGTTGATGGGAACTACGGATGGGGTGAAGCCTCACTAGAAGGCCACACGCAAGCAGTCGAAGGATGTCTAGATGCATGGGCAGAGCGATACGTAGGGCTGGAAGCAGAGTAAGAACATGCAACCCTTTCTACATGATTTTCACGACCAATGTCTCTCATGTCCAGCTTTTACAAGTCCAAATCAAGAAAGTGCCTACATACACAACCCCAGTCACAATCCCGACTAAAATAATCGCGCTCAAAGTACTGTCTCATAAATAACACTAACAACCACACACAGTGAAATTGAGCACATATGGCAACTAAGCTGGCGCACAAGCTTCTACCGCGGCGGCCCCGTCTTCATGAGCGCCCTATCCGGCATCGACGTTGCCCTCTGGGACCTCAAAGCGCGCAAACTAAACGTACCCATCTACCAGCTGCTCGGCGGAAAGGTCCGCGACAAACTAAAGGTCTACGCCTGGATCGGCGGCGACAAACCAGACGACGTAAAAGAGCAGGCGTGAGTGACATCCTAATCTCATGTCGTTTTCTTTCCCGATCATGCTTCACGAGAAAGTCTCTGTGCAAGGATACTTCAAATAGACTCTCTTTCTCATCTACACATCACCTTACCACACAACCAAACCCCCAAACCTCCCATATCCCAACTAAAACCACCCAGCCTCGCCCGCAAAACCCAAGGCTTTACCGCCGTAAAAATGAACGCAACCCCCGACATCGCCTGGCTGGACTCCCCCTCCGCCCTGACCTCCGCGGCAACACGTCTCGCGACCGTAAAGTCCCTCTCCATGGACGCAGGCGTAGATTTCCACGGCCGCGTCCACCGCCCCATGGCCAAACAACTCGCTACCCTCCTCGCACCCCACCACCCCCTCTTCATCGAAGAGCCCCTCCTCTCCGAGCACATCGGAGCCATCACCGCGCTCCACGCTCAAACATCCATCCCCATCGCGCTAGGCGAACGCCTGCATTCCCGGTGGGACGTACGCCCCTTCCTTGAAGCAGGGTGTGTGGATATTTTGCAGCCGGATGTGTGTCATGTAGGCGGAATATCCGAACTCAAGCGTATAGCGGCCATGGCGGAGACGTATGATGTGGCGATTGCGCCGCATTGTCCGCTGGGGCCAGTTGCATTGGCGGCGTGTGTACAGGTGGATTGTACGTTGAGTAATTTTTCTATCCAGGAGATGAGTCTGGGGATTCATTATAATGAGGGGAGTAGGGAAATTACAGATTATGTGAGAAACCCAGAGGTTTGGGATGTGAAGGAGGGGTATATTGAGTTGCTCAAAGGGCCAGGGTTGGGAATTGAGGTCGATGAGGAGGTCGTTAGGAGGGAGAGTGTAGGGGCCAAGGCGTGGGTTAGTCCTGGGTTTATTGGGCCTGGGGGTGAGGTCAGGGAGTGGTAGGGGGTGTCTTGCGTGGGCAGAGGAGAGGTGATGATGGGCCCTGGATGTATACATGATACTATTCTATGAGGTTTGTAAAGGCGCTCACGTATCGTATGTCTCCCGGCTGTCTCATTGTCACATGTCTTGGCAGATCTCAAGTGGTGAAGGAGACGACAAGTGCCAAGATACTCACGCTCACCACCCGCATTCACCCCCATTGTAGTCTCCACATTCACCATCACATATTGTCTCATATCACAATAGTCATAAAGCTATTGTGAGTCCTGCCGCTAGTTAGCCAGTCTCTCCAAATAAACCATGCCCACCGCTCCCTTCCCTCTCTTTTCTCTTCAACCCCAGACCATTTTCAAATACCATACCAAACCAAACCACAACTTCTTTGTCAAAATGGCCTTCCTCTTCTTCGGCGCCGTCTTTGTCCTTCTGGGATGGCTCGCTTGCGAGTACGACCTCTTCGCCACGGTCCCTGCGGCTGGTCCGCATACCACCACAACAACATCGTCGTCGTCGCCAGCCCCGGCTGGTCCGGTGGCACAGCTTCCTCGTCGTGAGCGTCGGGCTCACGCCCGCGCTCTTTCTCGGTCTCGGGCACCTCCTCCTGTCCCAGAGTGGGCTCGCCCTGGCTCCTTCCTCTCCCCGCCCCGCCAGCTCTTCCGCCACATCCCTGCCGGGAGGCACGACACCCTCCTGGACGCCGAGCAGACCGAGGCCTTCGGGCAGATGAAGAGGGTTTTGGACCCCATCTTGGGGTGGAAGTGGGTTGCTGTGAGGGGCGCCTGCTTCTGCTCCTGTGTCCTCGCCCGTTCCTGCCGTTTCCTCGCCTCCCTCGGTTTCCTCTCCGCCCCCGGTTCCCTCTCAGCCCCCGGTTCCTTCTCCTCCCGCTCCGGTCCCTGCGCCTGTGGTTGTCTCGTCGCCTGGCCCTTCGGTCTTTGACCTCTTGGCTGGCATTCCATCAGTCCCAGAGGGACTCACGCACATCTTCCCGGTGGAGGCTCCAACACCACTGCCACAGCTTCCTTCTGTGTTGTCGCTGGCGACTCCCATTAGTGTCCCAAGCTCCCTGGCGGTGGTGCTGCCCTCGTTCTCGCCTTTGATCCCGGTCCTTCTTGCGGCTGAGGCTGCTGGTCAGCCTCAGTCTGACAACATATCTGGATTCGCCGCGCCTCCTCCCCCCTCCCCCTCCCTCCACTTCCTTCTCGGTTGGTGACGGTTCCTGTCTTGGCGCTGGCGCTGGGTTTGGTCCGCCTCCTTCCTTTGGAGGTGGTTTCGCTGTGCCTGTCCCCCCCTCTTTCCTCCGGCGGCGGCTTTGGCTTTGGGGCCATCAACTTCTCCGTCCCCTCCTCCTCCTCCTCGACACCAGCCTCTCGCCGCGACAAGGGCGTCAAGGGCGGCAAGAAGGGCATGAAGCCTCGTGTCGTGAATGACACAAAGGTGGATACCTTCTCCGGCCCCATCGTCCCTCTGAGCGAAGAGGCGAGCTTTAAACGCTCCCTCAAGCTCCACCCCATCAAGACCATCGGGCTGGTCAACAACGCCCACATCATATCCGCCCGATACCAAGATATCAGCATGGACGGGCTTGCCGACATCACCGGCTACCTTCCCGGTTCGACCCTTGCTGCTTTCGAGCAGAACCTTCTCCTCAAGGAGAATGGTCTCCGACTCTTCGCGCTCCTCATCCGTTGGCAAGTGGATACCGGTCTGCCACAGCCTGCTGGCGGGTCTGCGGCCCTGAACCAACTCATCGACGTGCTGGCACGTCTCGATGGGTTGGTGACCGGTTATGTTGCTGCCAACGGACGGGGGGAGTTCGAGCGTGGGCGCGATCGTGGCAGTTCCTGGTGAAGCACCTTTGTGGGAAACGGGGTGAGAAACTGCAGCAGCAGTTGGATCCTTCTGTCTTCGGGCAGTTGGAAGATCTGTGGGGAGGAACCAAGCCCATTGGGCAAGGTTCCGTCCTTCGACCAAGGGTCGTGATCTGCTGGAGTAGGGTGACGGTGTTTGTGCAGTTTTTTTGTTTGCAAAAGACCATTTGGTCTTCAATCCTGTATGCTCGTTGTCGGCTTGTCTGACAATGGGTCCTGCACTACACAATCAGTGGTTAGTGTGAAAAGTCGAGAATGGTATCCTTTTACCTTCTCATCCTACATTCACTTTGGTCTATCTTGACGTGACATGCCCCGAATCACCCACATATATGTGACTGCAGTCCTTGTCAGCAGCTTCATGTTCGCATTTCACTATGTACCTGTCTTACTGAAACCCATCAGGTCACCTTAATGCTTGCTTGAACTTGAACTAAAACATCAGCGACTACCTCCAGATCGAAATTCCGTCCTGCAGTTAACCAATGTCTTCACCCTAAAATATACCGAAATGCTTGAACCGCATCGGCGCAGGTGACTCCCCCAACAGCCCAGACGAATGCGTAGGTGGTGGTGCCAAGTTGTTCGGTCGAAGTCCGCCCGGCAGGCACGGCGTAGGCGGAATGATGATATCAATATCAGGCCTAGCGGGAGAACCATCCGGAGTGGTGGTAGATTGCGCAGGCTCCTGGACATCACTCCTACCCTCAAACCCACTTTTTCCAAAGTCCACACTAATCTCTTTGTCCTCTCCTTCTTCTTCGAACAACGATGTCACTGAATCCAGGTAGTCATCCTTGTAGCTTGCGACGCTATCCCCAATGGACTCGTCATACACTGTGCAGGACCAAAGCCACCTCTGCCACGGCCAGACGAAGCCCTCATCATCCCAGGGCCAAGTGTGAGTTTCGTCATACTCTATTAGCGCAAAAGCTGCGAAAACGATGGCGCATATGCATAGGAAACCGGTCTACAATATTAGGTGATTAGTATGATGTTCGCGATTTAAAAATCTTCGGGGAGGTACTTACGATAGCTACAGATATCTCGTCGGGTCTAGGGAGAAAGCCTGGCTGTTCGTACTCTGCGATTAGAAGCAGTCCAACAACGAAGGGGACGATGTAGATGTAGATGGATGCCTTGATAGAGTGGAAGATCTTCTCGTAGTCTTGACGGCCGGGCGCGGGAATGAAACAGTCCATGACGGGTGTGATGATGCACTGGACGGGGCGCAGAAGTGCACCGGCATAAGTTGCGTCATTCTTGTGGTTCTTCGAAGGTTTTGCGGGTGCGGGGGCAAGAACGAGAGCGGTATTGGAGCTGGACGCGGTGTCGTTGGTACGAGAAGTGGCGCGCTCGGTTGCGACTTCCATGTCTGCGGCGGTGGTGTTGTGGAATCGTAGGAATGAACACCTCAGAGTGGAAGTAGAATGGCGTTTGTTATATGGTGTGAAGCGCAGTGCCTGCGGGGAGAGCGTGAGCATGTGAGAGGGTCCGCACTGAAAGCTTGCACAGTGAAATGGCGAAAACATGGAAATGCGTACTAGCGCAACCGCGAGCAAACGCGCAGTCGCATGTCTCAACCATGTGCTTTGTTCTAGGCAAATTCAACACCTAGAATGTTTTGAAAAGAAAAGATCCAAAAGGTTTACTCTCAAGTACACGCTCAGATGTAAGAAGAGCTCGGCTCATTGCATCTAGGAACCAGAGTGAGGATAAAGAAAATATACTTGACTAATGGGGAAAACCTCGATGACAAGACAGAACTTCGCTGTCTTTGTCTCTCGGAGCCTGTCAGCCTCCAGGGAATATTAAAATCTAATTATAGGGTATACCACCAATCTACACTCTGATTCGCTAACGCCAAGCACCATTACTCCTTAGCCTTGAACTCCTTGGGTTTGAAAACACGATGTCTAGCCAAAAGTTGCGAAATCATGAAATGTGACACGTCTTCGTCAGCCCAGTACGTCAGGTGACTTGCGATACTAGCGAGTAGCGAGATGTCGAAAGCCTGGAGTGGTAGAAGTCAGTCAAGGTGCTCACTAGATGCGCAAACATGTGTGAGAAGGATGAGACACATACGCCTTCTTGTATACTGTAGTCCACGCGCCCGTTTGCGTTCAGACTGCGTACTTTCTGCTCCTCCTTCTTGAGCTTGCGGCTTCGCTCTTCTAGCTCTTGCCACTCAAGGTCTTTTTCTAAATCTCGATCACCGTCCTCGCTTTTCTGGCTCTTTCTCCGGTTTTGGAAGCCAGCAAACAGAGTCTCGATGTCTGATTCAATGAGCGTTGGAGGATGCTCGCCGTCTTCACCTTCGGCAATCGTTTCTTGCCCGAGTCGCCGACGTCGTTCTTCGCTGATGAATGCGCTTGTAGGTTCGTTGAGGCCTGGAACTAGGTTCATGTTGCTTGAAGCGGGGCCGGCGGTGAGCGGGCGAGAGGATCGTTGCCCTTGTGCGGCTCCGGTCATCTCGGTTCCGGAAATGCCCAGACTACGGTTGAGCAGTCCACTCGCGATTCCTATCATATCCAGATTAGCGAGATCACGAGATGTTTCTCATGTAACACGATTTAAATGGGTGGCGTGCTGAAAAGGTTGCATAAGAGGCAGAGCAAACGTACCTGAGCCGAGAGATGTCCAGAAATCAGTCACACCCTGACCAACTCGCTGGCCGATGCCGGTGAAGCCTTGCGAGGCGGGTGCTCCAAATATACCTCTCTTCGTATAGGGAAGAGGCTGAGGCTTGAGGGTGGACATGGCAGGTGATATCAAGGGCTCGATACGGTAGCTGATTGGATCAGTGGGGTGGAAGATGTTGAAAATCTGCTTGCAGAGTGGTGACGAGGTCGTAATGTCGAACGCATGCTTGGGAAACGAGTCAGTAGGGGTACAACAGATCATAACATGAGGATTTCTTACTTCATCTCCACCTTGAGAAAAGGGATCATCAATCGAGGTTCCGGGCGTCTTGGGAGGTACAAAGGTTGAGGTAGGAACAGACGGTCTCGCAACAATGGTACGACCCTTTAGCATCTGGAAGAGACCGATGGGTGAGCCTAGCGCATAGAAATCCTCAACTTCAAAGTCAAGTTTTAAGCCTTCTTCGGTAGATCTACGTTGCTTGGCCGATTGTGCACTTGGTCTGGCCTTGGCGTCTCTCTGAATACACAGTATATCGAACATGATTGCGGATCCAAGTGAATGTCCGACGAGGCTGACCTTGCCTTTGAAGGATGGGTTGCGCTCCTTGAACAAGCGATATGTGCGGTTCAGTTCATTTACAACGATACGCGAAATATGGCCCTTGTAAGCCGGGCTTTGATACAGCAAGATGTCTAGAGCAAGGTCGGTGAGAAAGTTGCGCACAGCGGGGACACCATCGACAGTGATGTCTTCCAGATCGGGATACGTCTCGTCTTCATGGTCGAGGTCGCCTAAATCGTGCTCTTTGCGATTATGCTTCAAGCTTTGCTTTGGAAAGTCCAGCAAGTGCCGCCAGATGATAGGGATGCACTGTATGCGGTTGTTCTTCGACTCCGACTCAACCTCGGCGTTAAGAGCTTGTAGATCGGGCGAAGCTGCATATACAGACTTGAGAGACTTGCGTAGGGTGTTCACATCGTGAATGAAGTTGATAGACTCCATTCGCATACCGAGGCGCTGTCCAATGCCATGTGTGACTAGAAGTAAGTGCTCAATCTCACGACCTTGGTCACTATCGCTCTGTGTCTTGTAGTCTTCGCGCATCTCCTTTTCCTCGCGTTTTCGCATCTCTTCTTGTTGCTGTTGCTCATACTCTGGTTTCGAACTTGTCATGAGAGAAGATACCTGCCTCTCTAGGTTGCGTCTGCGCGTCTGGGACGGTGACAAGCTCCGCTCATTGTCTGAAGTTTCACCGTCAGTGTTGGCTTCGGAATCAGATTGTCTGCCATTGTCTGAACCATAAGCCAAGGCTGGAGTCGCAGGTCGGTCTGCCTGTTTCGCGTTCTGGGCACCCTTGGCCGGGGTGGCTTGCTTCTTCTTGTCTTTGGGGTCTGTATAGCCGCGTATGTACTTGTATCCGGCATAGTGGGCACCTCCTGCAAAACGCTGGTATAGAGTGCTTCCCATGCGCGACCACATGTCATCGGTCAGCATCCATGCTGTTGTCTCATCTTGATATGTCACGGTGGAGTTCATGTGAGCGCCGAAAAGTCGATATGTTCGGGGTAGGTCAGCGGGAGCGCTAGTATTCGAGGGCGAGTCGGCATTCTTTGCATCGGCCGCCTCTTTGGCTGCCTCATTCGCCGCCTCATTTCGTAGACTGCCATATGAGGATTTGGGTGTAACTGGGTTGGATGTCGAGTCGCGATTCAGACGAGCCAGCTCCTTACGGTGGTCGTCGGCAAGACTCGGCCCCACGGACAACGGACGGGCACGCGGCTGCGAAACTGAACGCTTCTCCTCCGGCTTGCCAAACTTCCAGGGCTTGAGCTTTAGAAAGCCTTCCTCCAGTTGCATGGCCAGACCCTCATCCACAGCCTCTCCGTCTGGTGTGAACCATGTGCCCCGCTTCACATCGTATACAGGGCCTAGCCAGTATGATGGTGCCAGCTCGCGTGTCTCAATCTCGACGTCGAATAGGTAGTCTTCGTTGACGGGGACTTTGGTTGTCTTGGGCGGGAATGAGTTTGCCTGTGTGGGCGTCATGGGGCTAGCGATTCCCTTCCTCAGCTCGTCAGCGTCAGCTTCGTCGGCCGTCTTCTGGAAGGCTGTCTCGATTGCGCGCGAGTCACTGGCGCTGAAGGGAATCCATTTCTTCGGTTTGGGCAGGGCTGCATCGGGCGCCATGGCATGTTTCGAGAGCGGCTTCCTCTTGGGTGTCTGCAGACGTCGTCACTACTTGTGCATGGCTTGGTACGTCTGCATTGCTTCTACTTACGTCTATAGCATGGAACCACCGCACCTCGAGCGGAGGGCAGTCTGGGGGATACCGCTTGAGACTCAGTCTGTACCTGCGATCAATGACATGGTCTCCTCCCTGTTGGGATGCGAGAACGGCGGCTGTCCGCTCTTTCTCTTTTTCCTGCTCCGCCCGCTTCGCCTTTTCTGCGCTTCCATCCATCTTGGGCGTTGACGGGGGTTTTGGTGTAGTAGCGCGCGAAGTCCATGGCGAAAGATTTGAGAGAAAGCCTTGTTTGTTGTCTGGGCCTGACATCCTGTCAACAGGCGGATCGCCGTCGCCCGGTCGCAGCTTACTGAGCCACGACTTTGCACGGTATCGGGAAGCTAGAAATGGGTTTGTGAGCTTCCTGCACGGTTGGCGGGGAAGCACGTGAGGAGGAACGCGTCGACAAGACGTGTTTGCGGTTTACGTAGATGCTAAGTGGAAGAAATCGACTAAAATGAAAGAGGTAGTCAGGTCAGATCATAGCAGGTGTCAAAAACATTCAAACT
Source organism: Pyrenophora tritici-repentis (assembly GCF_003171515.1). Classification (NCBI taxonomy): domain Eukaryota; kingdom Fungi; phylum Ascomycota; class Dothideomycetes; order Pleosporales; family Pleosporaceae; genus Pyrenophora; species Pyrenophora tritici-repentis. The sequence continues at coordinate 588,969 of NC_089390.1, forward strand.
CCCGTGCTCGACTTGCATGTGCTTCTTACATCACCGAGCACCCCCTGTCACTTCCGCGCGGGGCAAGCCGCTGATGTTGGAAAAGGCCCGATAGACTATCATGCACCCTTTGCCGCCTGCACACGCTACCGCACCACTGCCATTCTCACCCACCTCACAACCCCAACTACTCATCAGCCTTTTAGCTACCGCAAGCAAACTTTGCCAGGTCCGCTTTGTGAGGTGCGAGTGTGTCCTTGTATCCGCCTGGTACCTCGTATCCGTCATCCCCGACACCGCAACCCTCAGCGCCATGGCATCATCCACTCCACATCAAAACCAGCAAACTCCAAAGCCAAAACGGATCAAAGTGAATAAACACGTCAGATAAGGCAAATTCAGCATCTGGGCAGAACCCAGGCGTCAACTATAAGCACTCGACAAGGCCCTTTCCGACATACAGCCAGGACATTACAATGAAGACGACATTGCAAATATCACAGAGGCATGCAAGTCGTATCATAATGGCAAAACATATGTAGACCACTCAGACAAGTTACACCACATGTTCTCTGGAGTTCCGCAGCCGACGTTCATTCCCAACGTTTGTGCTGAAGCATTCAAGGATATGCTCGCGGGCAGATGCCATTTGAACATGTTCAGTTTCGACGACGACGGCGACGATTACGGCGAGACTTACGTAGTTTCCACAATACGAGGCTACCTGGCAAGACTCGATCGTGCATGCCAGACTGATCTAAATGGCAAATTAGCTAGATTTGAGGGCCAAAGTATGTTTTTACATCTAATAGTAATCTTCTGCTGCTTTGCTAATTAAAATCATTTAAACCATTTCCGTTTCTTCGACTTCCCGCCGAGCTCCGCTTACATATATACTCCTACATAATGCCCCATGACGTCCGGTATACACCGCCTATACATTACGATTTCGAAAGGGACGAAGCCATATACGAATCCAACTATGCTATCATGCTAGCCAACAAGCAGATAGATATATGATGAAGCGAGAAAGTGTTTTTACGGGGATCGAAATCTAACCACCTGTGCATACGTTCATAAAGTGGATAATACACTACTAGGACTTGACCACTGTTTGTATGACATGTTAAATAACATGAACTCGGGAACCCTAAAGCTATTCAAACATACTACTGTTAGGATCGAGGAGGTCATGGGGGTCAGAAAGCGTAGTTCAGTCGGCGAACCTATCACCAACCCGGTAGAACATGTCTTGGGCAAGCTAACTGGAGTCGAGCGGATTTTCATCGATTTCGTTGAGAAGGATTGCTTGCATCGAGAAACTCTCCCGCAACACTATCAGGACGGGTATGTGGACGAAACAAAGAGATGGCTCATTGACAACGTACCGGCGTCGGTACGTATAGAGTGGGATCGGCCACTTGCTTCGAAGTTTTTTGGTGGCGATGATGCAGAACAGCGTTTGTGGCAGGCTATACAACAGAGGTTGTAGTACTACCTAGATGATATAAGATACCTGAAGTATAGGTAAGTACCTAATAGTCGTGTCTGGCGACTACGGTTGCCTTTGTACATTAGGATGTTAAATATCTGAAGTTACCCAGGTGGTACTGTGTGTTGTTGATAGGATCCACTTGTTTCATATCGTTCCATGGTTCACTCATACAAAAAATATCGTCCAGCACTACGTAAGCCACTTGAACATCGTTCCATGGTTCGTCCCTTCAAAACATGTTGCGCAGGACTATATAAGCCACTTGACATTCGCTATCTTGAAGCAGTTCACTCCCATCTCTTTCTATACGTACCTTCTCCAATAGCAATCAACCGCAATTTCAACAAACTCGACTTCGACCAGCAGCAAGTCTTGTATTCAACTACTCTTCAGCGCTGCACGAAGCACCACAAACCAGCACTTGATTCCCCGTAGCGCTTCCTTCTCAACTTCTCTACTGCAATCATGGACAAGAAGAACTCCTCGAACAACAAAGCCGACGATTCCACGCAAGCTCGGTGGGGTAACCTTATGCAAGGCCAATGGAGCTCGGCTTCACATGGCCCGTATAGCCCACAAGGCCCTCTTAGAGGCTATGCTCTCACAACTGGGAACATGGTCCCAAACCCAACATCCCTTTCGTCACTCGCAATCGGTGTGCTCAATCGCGGCGAGAATGCCTACCTCTTGCAATACATGGAGAGCGAGATTTTCAAGTCTACCTTGGGAAAAATCAAGGAGCGTACTAATATCGACGTTGTCGTGCTTCTGGCAGCGGGCTTGGCTCTCCAGAAGGCAAAGAAAAGTATAACCGAGCTCATGATATCTATTATGGACCACTTCAAGCAGCAAGCAACGAGCTCGGTGAAGATAGGTAAACAAGACTCGACAAAGTATAATGGAATACTTCGTCTCTCTGCTGAAAAGACATCCTCGAACTGCAGTTCGTGGCTGAAGTATTGACTACAAGGCCAACACTACAATTTTAACAGGGATAATACAATTACCCCTAGATACGGCAAGGCTGATCGCTTCTTCTGGCATAAGAATACATTTTTCTCGCCGGAGGTCTTCGGTCCCGAAAAGAACGGTGATAAGCCTACCGACAATGGCAAAGATAAAAAGGATAACAATGAGTGGGGCAACGCCCTTCGTTGCGAAGATCCTAGTCCGCAAGGACATTTGATCGTCTGGTGTTTTGTAAATTCTCTTTTGCCCATTAGAAATCTCCTCATAGATGTTGACGATAGGTTTGTGAAGAACAAGAAGCTGTCCGTCACGAAGATCATTGCCAATGAGGACCCTGAGAGCATACAGCGCGAAAAGAGGGCGTTGGCAACGATCGACATGGAACCTGAGAAGCTCGATGCTATCCGTGAAGACGTCGAGGCCTTCTTCGATAAGAATACTCGCGTTCTTTGCCGCGATACAGGAACGCCCTACCGCCGCGGGTATCTCCTCCATGGCCCACCAGGTACGGGTAAGAGTAGTTTGTCGGTGGCCGTACCATTGCATGTTAATGTGACTTTGGTCACCATCACACTAAATGGCATGGACTAAAAGATGCTGGAGAAAGCTTTCTCCAGTTTACCTTACCGCTGTGTTGTTCTCATCGAGGATATCGACTGTCCCGGAGCCGAAGTAGGCAAACGTGATGAGCAGCCAGGTCAGGCATCTCATCTTGAAGATGAAGGCGACGCAAAAATCGACGAAAACACAGCTCTGAATTTCATTGAAACCGCAATGGAAAATTTCATCCTCCAGCAGAATAAGCACAACGAGGAGATGCTGCAGCGATTCACCGACGCCCAAGACCAAGGGGCCAGAATCCTCCGCCATCGAAGAAGTTCAACTCAAGCCAAACTCCCAGAAGCGCCCAAGAAGGTCACTCTAAGTGGTCTCCTCAACGTCATCGATAACGCGACAGCCGCAGAAGGCCGTCTACTGATCACGACCTCGAACCACCCCGAGAAGCTAGACAAGGCCTTATTACGCAAAGGCCGAGTTGACCGCCACTTCGAACTCGGCTACGCGACCAAAATCACCGCCGAGCTCACCTTCAACCGCATCTTCGGCCAGGATACCCGCAAGCGACACACCATGGCCGCCATCAACCGCTTCGCCAAGGCCTTCAGTGCCCAATTTCCCACTTACAGCGAAGTCACCACGGCAACGCCGGCGCACTACTGCATGCAGTACCAGCGGCGGCCGTGCGAAGCCGTTCGCGACTTTGCAAAGTATTTGGAACTCGGCGATGATATGTGGGTATATAGTATCGCGAAGCCGCAGAATGTACCGAAGGACCGCATCAATGTGCCTGAGGCTTTTGATCAGGAGATGCTGGAACTCAGGCCTGTGGACTTTTGCCGTAAAGATGCCATTCCCAAGGATCTGTCAGCAAGCGATGCGAAAGCAGCAAGCTCGATGTGGCGCCCTTGGACTTGGAGTCGTGCAACTACTGTGGATGGTAAGAGCCAAAGTCCGCCTGCGAAAGAGTTGAGCTAAGAGACGGAAATGGCGGGCAGGTCAGGAGTGAGTTTCCACAATGGAAGACCAAGAACAATCGCCAGGGTCAGCCCACCGACGATTTCCAAGTGGAGACGGGAACGCATACAAGCACAAGCCCGCAGGTGTGGCTTGATATCGCACGACCGCGCTCCGGCAGATGAAGGAGCACAGGCTGTCTCCGATCATATCTTCGAATTCAGCGACGAAGAGTTTGATGAGTCGGAAGACGCTGTGTCTCTAAGGTCGATGTTGCCCAGCTCGATACCAACGGACTCTCCTGCCGTCTCTTCAAATACAGTTACCCCGGAGAGCTCAACGGTGCCTACCTGTACTTCCGCATCAACAGAAACGTCATCGGCTTTCAATGGCGATGGAGAAGCCACGCCTCCTAGTGGGGACTGGGATGGCAGCCTTGAACCTTCGAGGTCGGATGACGGCAGCCCTGCTCACGATCTTCAAGGAGGTGACAGTGATGAAGAGGATGGAGAGGGTTGTAGGTTCGTAGATGCGCTGGAGTATATAGGTTCTTGGTGAACATTTGTTTAAGCCATAGCTTTATATTTTTTTCAAGTAAATATATTTCCGTTGTAAATAAATGTAGTATACACCAGAGTTTCTCATGCTTCACACTCATCAATCCCACTTGAAATGATATCGCAATGCATGTCCACCCTACCAGAGTTATGTCGGTCGCATTACAGCACTGTTAGCAATACTGTGGCAGTGCTTGCTTGCTATTACTAACCTGCCCTCACCAGGATACATCCCGTTGTGGAATCTTAAAAATGGCGATAATTGCTCAACGGGCACTTCATATCGGTCAGCCAGACAGGAATACCGGTGTGATACCCGTTTAAACAGCGTTGTAGCAGACGATGAGGACACCCGTGTGACGTAAAATCCTCGACATATCCGTGTATACAGGTCACTGTAGATGCTAGACACGCCTATTATATACTCACCTACATACCTAGGTACGATAGGGGGTGCTACTATGCCTGTGTGATGTTACGAGTGCGTTGCTATCCAAATTATAACCACAACGACAAAGCCATTTTTTTTTAAAAAAAAAACCTCACAAAGAAAGGGAAAAAAGAAGGCAGCCCGACGTGGGGGTCGAACCCACAACCTTGAGATGTACTGAGTAATCGTGTCTGTTAGGACGTGAGGACTAAGAGTCTCACGCTCTACCGATTGAGCTAGCCGGGCTTGTTGTTTGATTAATGAAAGACTTCCGTACTACACAAATCATAATCGTGACTGTGAATGGCGACGAGACGGTTCGGGTGGAATGGAATACGGGGCTGCTTGCCCTGGTACCACAGTTCGTGATTTTGGAAAATTTTTCGTTGGTTGAAGTGGAGATGGCGGCGAGAGGTCGGCGAATCGAACCGGTGGGGGTTCGCGGGGACTTGGGCGAACAGTGGATCTGTAACGAGGTTTTTGGTAAACTCCCTATCTTTTCTTTGCAAAATCAATTCTTGAATGACTGCGGTGCTTCACTTTGCAAAGGCTCATCCAACATGTTGCCCATGCGTTGTTGTACCACCAGCTGCAAACAATACCTATCTACCTGGTGCTTCGGGCCGAGATTGGAACGCGTGTACGGCAGGAGGACAAGTATCGCCTTAACAGACACAGCCTGGTATTAACAATGAATCTGCCAGATTTAGCGTAATCGTGGTCGTCAAGTTCATTTGGAGTTCAGTGCAGCACCATCAAGCCGGGGAATAGGTACAGCGTGCATCGCCCTGTAACGATTGACAGGTATCGCAGCAGAGATGATCAAATTGATCGTCTTGAGGTATCCCTCATCTTCAGCCGGTTGGGATGTTATCGTCGCACAGCGAGCATATCGGCGGATCGTCGTACAGTAATATCGATGTTCCACGATAAGGTATACCTACCGGCTACGAATAGTCATCCAGGTACCCGAGAAGCCATATGATCATCCAAAAATCATTGTATCAAAACCACTCAAGGAAGATTCAATGAAAAAAAGGTAACGAAGCACAAAACAAGCCGATACGGTCGCCATCACCATGCGTGCAACAGGATAGTTGAGGACACCTCGCAGCTTCCGTCCCGTAGCACCTAGCTCCCCACTCGGCGGCCCTATCATTTGCGGGGCTAGTCTGGCCCACCACGTTGCAGATGGAGGCGTTCCGCGTGTATGCGTATGACGTTTAGACAAGCTTTTAGCAACGGGATTTGGTGTGACGATTCGTATTTCCGGCCGCAGTTTCGGGGTTTAGATCTCTTGTTTAGGACGTGGTTTGTCGTTCTGCTTTAGCCGTAAGCAACGTGAATGGAGCTGCAGTTGACAATTCCAAGATCCCACCCGAGTGTCATGAAATACTGGACAGTGTGGGTAAGCACCTAATAGACGTGTCTGGCGACTACAGTGGCTTTTTTACACTGGTATGTCTAGTATTCTGACACCCAGGTGATCCCAGTATGTGATAACGTGGGTCTGAACACACATACATCTTGTTAGTAGTAGTCGTCGTCTTATACATCATTGGCGATATCTAATATGCCCGTGTCGTGTTTTCCTCTTTGTACACACGGTCGCAGGCTTGTACAGTTATATAGTCATCATCATGCTCATATCATCATTGAATGAAAAACGGGATTTGAATCAAATTCAGCCTAACCAGTAAGCGTACCAAAAGCCACCCTCAACAACGCCTCGCTGTGGACAAAAACACAAAGAACGTAGAATACACCCCTCCTGTTGGCGGAAACAACGACAATCACCTATAAATAACCTCCCCCCTAGTTGCCGAGCGCGGTGGACTAGGTATCCGCGGCGCTGGCAGGCTCATCCGCTTAGTCTCAACTTTCGTCTCCCTGAGATCTGCCTCGCGCTCCAACTCGCCCACATCGTGGTACGTGCCCACATGCTTTACTAGACTCTCGACGGTCCGGCAGATGGCATCTACCTCGCTGCCCTTGTTGCATATCGTGCAAGCATACTCTGCGTCTGGCGTGTGACATTTGATTACGAAACGCTGGCCAAGTCGAAACTCACGCGTCTCCATGATCTCAGTTTCATAGCCAGTTGTTTTGTCCATGATTATGATAGGCGTGCGTTTGCCGATCATCCAGAAATCTTCTGATGTCACGTCCAAGCGGACACCACAGACGGGGCATGTGCAGCTGCCACCTGGTGCAAAGGAAGAGGCAAGGGGTTTGCCTTGCATGTATTGTAGATCGAGGGCATATTGGCAGAAGAGGTTTTCGGGATTGCTGTCGAGGATAGCGGTAGGGGCGCGCTTGTGGGGAGGGAGTGATCGAACTGGCGAGATGGACCGCGGAGTACTACCGCTTACTTGTGAGCCACCCAGACGATGTTGGGCTTGATGGAGGGCATCGAGGGAACCATCGCGGGCTTGATTGGAGGCGGCTATAAGCTTAGCCATATCGGCGCGGGTCAGTTGGCGATCGTTGTAGAGGGCGTCTTGGAGGACATTGATGACTGTCTGCTGGAGAGAAATGATTTGCGCCTGGAGTTGGTTCTCAACGATGGCTGTTCATCAAGTCAGTTCTGTAATCGTTATTCCACGTAGCGTACATACCATCGCCCTGCGCAAATCGGTTGCCCATTCTGCCAAAGCCCTGATCGTACATCCTCTGGATCATCATTCCATCCCTCTCAAAGTTGTTGCCCACCTCGTCGCGACTGCCTCCGTTTCTCAAACGATTAATCTCTTGTTGTCTCCCCTCTGCTCTCTGCTGCGCCTCTTCGAATTGCTTCTTCAGCTCTTTTATTTCGCCATCTTGTTTTGAATCCTTGGCCTTTTGTCGATGTTGTTGGCGCCTATCCGCGACACGCTCCCATAATCCCATTGACGCCGTAAAAGTGCCGACGAGCGTCGAGGCCAGTGTCGCTACGATGAAGGTTTTCTGCATGGCGCATGTTAAACGCCGTCGCGTAGACTTGGGTGCGAAACACCTACCTTGAGCTTCTCCTCCTCAATCCATGATGCATAATTCATTCTCGCGGTGCTGGTGGTGAGCAGCCAACCCACTCGTAGCCAGAATACGAATGGGACAAAGTACTGTGGGGTGTAGAATCGCAAGATGGTGCAATTCTCACAAGGCGCTCGCGGGAACCATGTAGTTGTCCAACTCTTCTAAATATCTAGTGAATGTACCGCGCGTCTGAGAAGACTCAACAGTACTATGAAGCAAAAGAAACGAGAGCGGAAAATAAAGCTACTGTCCCCTCCCGCAGGATGACGCACGCTCTCATTGCGCCCAACCTCCAACACGGCAAGACGCGACCCATGTCCCTAGTCAGCCACGCACGAGCATCGGCGGCACCCGATTGCACCATAAGTCGCGCAGTTATCAATCCCCAGAGCGGCAGTTCACTAACCGCTGGTTTCACGATGCGAGGTGCAAGTCGCTTGAGCAAAGTGGTAGTGACGTCATCCCGCTCTCCGCTTCTGACCACATGGTCGGGAGTTGAGACGCCGAGGATGCATGGCCTTGTGGCATCACTGTCAAACCGTTCGTCGCCGCAGGGGATTGATATCATATAGATTGCTCCGTTCGGACGGGGAATCCCTACTGAGCCCATGTATTGAGATTGCGCGAATTTGACGGGCAAGGATTACTGTGGTAGGTACGATTGTTTACAGACATGAACTTGCTCATGCGACGGGGTTTCCCTACGTTGCTTTCTCCCGAGGCCTCTTTCAAGCTGTGAAGGGGTAAGCTGACTGTATTTCGGCGTCTCATTGAACGGTTTCCAGGCCCTATGCTCGTGGGATACAGGTTGTAGGTTCAATCGTCCTAGGTCCATGTGTTCATTTCGCGCCGTAGGAAAGCTGAAACACAGGTACACTGGCCCTCAACGGTATCCAATATGCCCCACCAACATAGTGTGTTGGTGACTTTGACTACCCTAGTAAAAAGCAAGCAGAAGTGATGCCTGATGATTAGTATGGCAGTAGCGCTACATCTTATATGCAACCATGTCGCAGAGTGGAAGCAGAGGAGTCTGGCACACCTAGTAGATAGTTCGCGTCCAGCCCCCAAGGATTAAAACAATTTTCTTCCTCAAGCACCGCCACAAGAGCGACGTATCGATGAAAAAAAGGCCAGAGGCCATAAACTCTCCAGTTTGACAAGGCACCGACTGTCTGGTAAACCATGCGCGGTTGCCGGTGTCAAGATACTAAGGCCTGCGGCGTTTGCTCTGCAGCTTGGCCATACCTGGTTCCATCCTTCGAGCTCGAGCGCACCAGCTGCAGATGCTGAGAGGCTGAGAAGTAGGTGCTTCTTGCCTGAATGATGCGACCGAGCTCGAAGTCAGGATGGAGATGCAAAGTTGTTTGGAAAGACCAGTCATCCGAGACTGCTTCCGAGACGGCTAAAACCGTGTGGACTCTTCGAGGGTAGACGAGCGGGACGCGAGTCCACTCTTATGTGCGTACGCGACCGCGGGGTTCCGAGACTCTCGGCTGCAAGTAATAAGCGTTTACTTGGGCCGTGGTGGCGAGGAGGCGCCGCGCAGCTCCTCACCAAAAGTGATCAAAGTTCATCGTGCCACATTTGCAAGAAATGTCTGAGCGAACTGGGGTGTCCGTGCACAGTTTGGGCCAGGCACGATACGGCTACCTGTGTTTTTATGCCGCTGCTAATGTCTCTCACCACACCATGAACAAGTCATGGCTTTACGACAAATAACAAGAAAGCGATCTGCACGTCTGGCCCAAACGCAGTGCAACTCCTTGGTCTCCCCAAGAGAGAATGGAGCTCTCCTGGGCACCTGGACTTCGGATCCGCGCATCCTCAGCCCTTCTGGAAAGATAGCAGTCATGCTGGACATGCTTTCGATCCGTTATCTTCAGGTACACTAAGCGCGCCACAAAGAAATTCCTTTCAATGTGCTGCAACAGCAAAGTGGTCTAATACCAGGTGTGTGTAGAGTGGTGATATGTAAGTCTCGGAGGTCCTGCAGGAAGGGAAGGGAGAGAAGGGAAGAAGAGTCCAGTATTCTGATCAGCTACGCAAAGATGCAGTGATTGAGTTGCGAGTGGTTGATCGGAGAAGGTGGAGGGGTCGTGTACAGTTTATATGGGAGTGGGAGCGCGCTAGCGCCAAACTAGCGTGGCAGGCACCAGCGCAATTATTGAGCAAACACGCAAAAATTTGCGCGGGTCTCACCTTCACCTTCACTTTCACTTGCACCGGGTAGATCTCGGCCATAATCAGCATGTAGCAGCTCCAGCAAGAAAGATAATACACGCTCGTCACTTGATTCCTTCTAATTGTGGAAGTACCTGTCTGTACAAAGGGCTTGCGCATTATTTCCTCAGAAATGCGCATGGTATATGACTATGGGTCATACATGAAGCTCATGTTGCTAAGGATAACCTATATGCTCACTTTGAGATCAGTTCGGGCTGGAAATAGACTCAGTAGTAGTAGTAGTAGTAGTAGTAGTAGTAGCCGGGTGACATAACATACTTAATATACATATATACAAAGGCTATTGTAGGCGCCAAATGCGCCCATTAGGTACTTACCTACATTGTCAAGTATTATATGTGGTATTCAGTTGCTAATATGGGAAGCATGAACACTCTACCTGGTTGGAGCGCAGATTCTTTCGGGTTGTTGAGTGCGTACTAGCGGGTGGCGGTTCTGGCCTCTTCCTCTTTCACCTTCACTTAGCACGTGCTTTTGGTGGTCTTCTACTCGTTGCGGTGCGCACACAATGCCCTCCCACTGCCCTTGCCCACTATTTCACAACAAGCAAGCTGACCAGCCCACCTCTACAATCAAAGTATTTCTCAATCGCAAGTCACCCCATAACCCAATCTCTACAGCACCATGCCGACTCGCCGTGTAAGGCCTAAAAGGAGGCACTGTTCCAAACCCAAGTCCGATGCTCGAATTCGACCCTTCAGACTCCTCGAACTTCCCGGCGAGATCCGCAACCGCGTGTACGGGTTTGTGCTAAGCGCACCCAACGGCCTCACAGTCCGCTGGTAAGCAGGCGAAAACAGGCGAAGAAAAAAACCAGTCATGATGACGAACAGCGACAGCGAAGCGGATACATACCAGGTCAACCAACTCCAATATTTCTGTTGGCAATTGCGCAAAGAGACTGCTGGGCTAGAGATACAATACAACCAAGTCCACTTCGTCGACTATCCCAAGATGCGAGGAAATGCGATGATTGGCTTCTTCGTCTTTGCAGGCGGCTGTAAACCAAAAAAGCTCGCGTGGCTCACAAGAGTTGAGCTAGTAGGACCATGGACAAACAAGAGACGCCAATCCATGCTTCAGTGGTTTGTAGAAGAGTACACACAGGTCACGAAACTCTTGGCATTCTGCAGCCTTTGTCCACATGTTTCCGTCAGACTGCAAGTACCAGGGTTCAGCTTTCGGCAGGGTTCAACGATGATACCACGCCACTTCATACGTTTGGGCATCATGTTTGAGTATCTGGTACGAGACCGAGATATCGTATCTGTATATGGTGGAAAGAAAGATGGGTTGAAGTTGATGGAGGGCATGCTTGACACAGTCCGCAACAATCAATTAAGTGGGTCCTAGAAGGTTCAGATTGGATTGATTGATTACCGCTTTAAGCCTAGTAGTTACCTATAGGAGTTTAAGCCCTACCTAGATAGGTAAGTGGGTCTAGGAGAGTGACCGGATTGAATTGATTGTTGCGGAGTCTAATGCTTGAAGAGGAGCTCGGAGTCTGCATGGAGGTAATCAAGAGCATGGGTCCCTCAGCTCCTAACTTACGCTTCTGCCCATACACGCAAGGGTTTACTGAAGATGCATTCAAGGAGGGAATTCATAGGGAGTTGGCAGCTGCTACACCGGAGGATTTCATGTACCTAGCAAGTGGTGGTGCAGATGCTTGGATGGACTTTGCGAGACGGTGGGTCTCGGACGGTGTTTGATTTCGAGGTGCAAGCCCTTATCATCGGATAGCAGGAGGGCGTTTCTGGCGTTAAGTGAGGTTTGGCGGGGTTAGCCGTGGTGGAGTAGTAATCGGACATTCATAGCGCTAGTCCTCAATAGGCGAGGACGTCGGACATGACGCCACACGAAATGACAAAAGCTCCCGCGCACGCGGGGCAGCGACAAGCACCCCACTCTTTGATTGCCATTCGTGCGTAGTCATCATGTCGATGTCGTTACCTGAGGCTTGCGCTTGCATGCTATGTCCTTGTGAATCTAGACGTCATCTTCTGCTCTCCACGACTCTTTCTTTTATCCGTCAATTCATGTTCTCCTGTCGTCTCGACGCGCTGTCATCGCAACGTGCACCTGTCCCACACACGCGACATAGGTAGATATCTAATCTTCAACATGACAGGCCCAAAGATCAGCGAGCGGGGAATCCGCATCGCCATTGATGTATGCTCACCCAAGTCATGCCATGCGCCATGTCTGCTAACAGGACCAGCGCGGTGGCACCTTCACCGACTGCGTGGGTAACCCCGGCACAGGCAAGATGGAAGACGACATTGTGATCAAACTTCTATCCGTCGACCCGTCCAACTACGAGGATGCGCCGCTTGAGGGAATCCGTCGCCTTCTCTCCAAGTTCACAGGCACCGAAATTCCCCGCGGACAGGCGCTCGACACATCCAAGATCGCAAGCATACGCATGGGCACTACGGTCGCTACCAATGCGCTCCTCGAAAGGAAAGGCGAGGACATTGCCATGGTGGTGACCAAGGGCTTCAAGGACTGTCTCGAAATTGGGAACCAGAGCAGGCCGGACATCTTCGCCCTGGATATCCGAAAGCCCGAGGTGCTGTACAAGAGGGTGGTGGAGATAGACGAGCGCGTCACACTGGAAGACTATGCAGAAGACCCAGAGAGGACGCAGACGCAAGCAAAGAGCATAGAAGAGGCAGGCGATGACGCTGAATTGGTCAAGGGTCTGTCTGGTGAGACAGTGCGCATACTACAAAGGCCGCAGGACGAGGCGATAAGAAAGCAGCTCCAGCAAGTGTATGATAGCGGACTCAAGAGTATTGCCGTATGTTTGATGCACGGATATACGTATCCAAATCATGAGGCATTGGTCGGCAAGATTGCGAGAGAGATTGGTTTTGAACATGTCAGCTTGAGCCATGAGCTTATGCCAATGATCAAGCTGGTCCCGCGCGCAACCTCGGCTTGTGCTGATGCATATCTCACACCTGCGATACGAAAGTACATTGATGGCTTCTCCAAGGGCTTCGAGGGCGGCCTCGGTACCAAGAGCGTGAAGCAAGAGGAGGGCTCAAAGGGCGCGCGATGTGAATTTATGCAGTCAGATGGTGGTCTAGTCGACGTCGACATCTTCTCTGGCCTCAAAGCGATCCTATCGGGGCCAGCCGGAGGTGTCGTTGGCTACGCGCTGACCTCCTACGATCCTGCCACGAAAATTCCCGTCATTGGTTTCGACATGGGCGGCACGAGCACAGACGTGAGCAGGTACGGGGCTGGGCGTTACGATCACGTATTTGAAACTACCACCGCCGGCGTCACTATCCAGTCGCCTCAGCTCGACATCAACACGGTCGCAGCAGGGGGCGGGTCGCGTCTCTTCTGGAAGAACGGACTTTTCGTCGTAGGCCCAGAGTCAGCCAGTGCACATCCGGGTCCTGCATGTTATCGCAAGGGTGGACCATTGACCATTACTGATGCAAACCTCTTTCTCGGCCGCCTGCTGCCCGACTTCTTCCCCAAAATCTTTGGGAAAAATGAAGACGAGGGCCTCGATGCCGAGGCAAGCGAGAAGCTCTTCAAAAAACTAGCAGTACAGATTAACAAGGAAATCGCGGGCGGCAACAAGGACAAGGAGATGTCGCTAGACGACATTGCTAACGGCTTCATCAAAATTGCCAACGAAACTATGACACGGCCGATCCGTAGTCTGACCGAAGCGCGCGGTCATGATACATCAAAACACCGACTCGCAACATTTGGCGGCGCCGGTGGGCAGCATGCTGTGGCCATTGCAGAAGCACTTGGCATCTCTCAAATCCTCATTCATCGGTACTCATCAGTACTTTCAGCTTATGGCATGGCGCTGGCTGACGTTGTGGATGAGAGACAGGAGCCGGAGTCGAAGGTCTGGTCGGACGACAAGCAAGTCAGAGAATATTTGCAAAACAAGATGGCAGACCTCAAGAGCAAATCCGCAGCTACACTGCAGAAACAAGGTTTTGATCAAGAGCACGTTCACTTCGAAGAGTACCTCAATTTGAGATATCGCGGCACCGAGTCGGCGCTCATGGTTATCAAGCCGACCAAGGAGGAGGCCGAGCAGGAATACGATGGCGATGAGTGGGCTTTTGGAAAGGCTTTTGTCAAGCAACACGAGCAAGAGTTTGGCTTTACCCTTCCGGATCGCGACATCATTGTCGATGATGTGAGAGCACGTGGTATCGGCAAAACATTCGAGGGTCTAGAGAAGAGCGTAGATCAACAATTGAAGGAGATCCGGCCAAGAGACATTTCTGGGGATGAGAAGCGCTATGATACACGCAACGTATTCTTTGAGGGTGGACGGCAGAATACCTCGGTCTACAAGCTAGAAAACCTAGAAGTTGGCGACCGCCTGAAGGGCCCGGCAATCATTGCGGACGGTACGCAGACTATCGTCGTCACACCGGGCGCGACTGCGCTTGTCATCAACACACATGTAGTTATCAAAATTGGCGATACCGAGGATCAGGTCAAGCAAATCAGCACAAAAGAGGTGGACCCGATCTTGCTAAGTATCTTCGCACATCGATTCATGGCTATCGCAGAACAAATGGGTCGCGCATTACAGAAGACCAGCGTCTCCACAAACGTCAAAGAGCGCTTGGACTACTCCTGTGCATTATTTGACGAAGATGGTGGGTTGGTCGCCAATGGTAAGCCGATTTTTTCCTTGTGCTGCGTACTTATGCTAACAATCTTGTAGCTCCCCATCTGCCCGTCCATCTCGGCAGCATGTCGACGTGCGTCCGTAAACAGGCTGCCATCTGGAAGGGCAAGCTCAAGAAAGGCGACGTGCTAGTGTCCAACCACCCCATGTTCGGTGGCACCCACTTGCCTGACATCACTGTAATCACGCCTGCCTTTAGTGGAGACAACATCATCTTCTATGTTGCATCTCGCGCTCATCACGCAGATATTGGTGGAATTTTGCCTGGATCCATGCCTCCAGCTTCCAAAGAGCTATATCAGGAAGGCGCAGCTATCAAATCCGAGAAGCTGGTATCAGAAGGTCACTTCAATGAGAAGCGCATCACCGAGCTTCTGCTCGATGAGCCAGGCCAATACCCAGGTTGTTCTGGTACCCGATGTCTGAGCGACAACATCAATGATCTCAAGGCGCAAGTAGCAGCCAACCAAAAGGGCATCAATTTGATCAGTACCCTTATGTCCGACTATGGCGAGCAAGTTGTCAAGTTTTACATGACTAACATTCAAGCAAATGCCGAACAGTCTGTCCGTGCATTGCTGAAGGATGTCTACAAACGTTTTGAGGGCCAGGATCTGAGCGCAGAAGAGTTCATGGATGATGGAAGTCCCATTCGCCTCAAAGTCTCCATTGATCCCGAAAAAGGCGAGGCAGTCTTTGACTTTTCTGGCACAGGTCCGGAGGTCTATGGTAACATCAATGCTCCTGAAGCAGTCACTTACTCGGCAATCATCTACTGTCTAAGATGTTTGATCAGCGAAGATATACCTTTGAATCAGGGCTGCCTGAAACCAATACACGTCCTGATCCCAAAGAGATCTTTCCTCTCGCCTTCCGATAACGCTGCAGTGGTGGGCGGTAACGTTCTTACTAGTCAGCGTGTTACGGATGTAGTGTTGAAAGCTTTCCGTGCATGTGCAGCTAGTCAAGGAGATACCAATAACCTTACTTTTGGATTCGGTGGCACGACATTTGGTGAAGGAGAAGGCAGGACTGGGGAGAGGAAGGAAACTCGTGGATTCGGATACTACGAGACTATCGCTGGTGGCTCCGGTGCAGGACCCACGTGGAATGGCACGAATGGTGTACACACGCACATGACCAACACTCGTATAACCGATTCCGAGGTCTTTGAGCGAAGGTATCCTGTTCTCTTGCGCGAATTCTCTCTAAGAGAGGGCAGCAGGGGAAGAGGCATGCATGTGGGTGGTGAAGGTGTGATTAGAGACATCGAGTTCCGCATTCCTGTCCAAGTAAGCATCCTGAGCGAGAGAAGAGTCTACCATCCATATGGTATGGAAGGTGGCGGCGATGCAGCATGTGGTCTCAACATCTGGGTCCGTAAAGTCGACAAGAAGGCCATTGACAAGAACTCAGACTCCAAGCGGCCGACTGAACCGCAGGAATCAACAGATGCACAGCCTACTACTTCCGATGCCGTCGAAGCTTTGCAGAAGAAAGATGCCGGGCAGAAGCAACAAGACGTCGAATACAGATATATCAACCTCGGCGCCAAGAACACAGCGAGTATGAAGCCTGGCGAGCGCATCATCATTCATACTCCTGGTGGTGGTGGCTGGGGCAAGGAAGGAGAGGAAAGTAGAGTGCAGGCGAAGAGCGATCCGAAGCAGGGTTGGAAGGGAGGCAGCATCGCGGGCCGCCAAAATACCGCCGAGGCTAGTGCTTAGGAGATGAGATCTTGTGGCGGGTAGATGAAAAATTCCAGACTTTTTGTTGCCAGGGCTGTACGTCCTGATGTAGAAGCACTGCTCACCTCATTCGGGAAGAGGTTACTGAGGGTTTGAAGAGCTGTGTCTGATACGTTGTCTTGGGATTTTGAGAGCGAGTTAATCAAATCAAAAATTTGATTCTGAGGCGATTCAGTCTTTGTTTAGCTGAAGTCGCATCTTGGAACGCTAGGAAATGTTGTAGTTTGTACTAGAACCCTTCTTTTGCTCTTTCCAAGATAACTTTGGGCTTTCTTAGGGAGGAGCGACCTTTCTTCCTGAACGAACTAACTTAGCTCCCCTTACCCCGCTAGTAACATGATCCATGGGCGAGCGGCGCACACGGGCGAGCGGCGCACCCCACCAACTTTACTCACCTTACTGATCTTAATCTACAATGGCTCAACGCAGCGCTACTCAATTACTATCAAATGAAGCAGATATTCAGCTTGCTATCTCATCTATTAATGCGCACCAGATCCAAGGTACCCGTACTGCTGCAGTAGTCTACAACGTAGCCGAAACAACGCTCCGCCGCCGACGCGCTGGTATACCTGCCCGACGCGATTGCCCGCCCAACTCAAGGAAGCTTACCCAGAGAGAAGAGGAGGTGATTATTAGCTATATACTTCAGCTAGATCTGCGTGGATTTGCGCCTACCTACACAGCTGTACGTGATATGGCTGATAAGCTGCTGGCTGCGCGTGGTGGAGAGCAGGTTGGAGTCAACTGGCCATCTACCTTTGTTAAGCGTACAGACAGTCTTCGGACGTGTTTCAACCAAGCGTACGATAGGCAGAGAGCTCTTTGTGAGGATGCAACATTAATAAAGAGGTGGTTTAAGCTTGTAGAAGAGACAAAGGCTGAGCTAGGTATCTGCGATGAGGACGTCTACAACTTTGATGAAGCTGGCTTTATGATGGGCAAGATTACAACGCAGCTAGTTATAACAGGAGCAGAGAGGAGAGGCAGGCCGAAGAGTATTCAGCCAGGCAATCGCGAGTGGGTAACGCTGATCGCTGCTATCAGCGCTGCTGGCTGGTCAGTCCCACCGTTCCTCATCTTCGCTGGCCAGTACCACCTATCAGCCTGGTATAAGGAAGCTGAGATCCCACGCGACTGGGCGATCGCAGTCAGCGATAATGGCTGGACGAATAATGAGCTTGGAGTTGAGTGGCTAAAGCACTTCAACGCTCACACGCAGGCTCGTAGTGTAGGCGCGCGTCGCCTGCTTATTATTGATGGCCATAAGAGCCACCAATCTCTAGAGTTCCAGGAGCTCTGCAAGGAGAACAATATCCATACGCTCTGTATGCCTCCTCACTCATCTCACCTACTCCAGCCACTTGATGTTGGCTGCTTCTCGCCATTGAAGCGCGCGTACAGCCGTGAGGTGGAGAGCCTTATGCGCAACCACATCAACCACATCACCAAGCTAGAGTTTCTGCCAGCGTTCAAGGCAGCATTTGATCAAGCGTTCACGCCAGCCAATATCTGCTCAGCCTTCCGCGGCGCAGGCCTTGTTCCTCTACAACCAGAGGCTGTTCTATCAAAGGTAGATGTACAACTGCGTACACCTACTCCTCCAGCAGCTCTGCCAGAGGCTCCCTGGGTAGCTCAAACGCCGAGCAACGCGCGTGAGCTTGAGGCTCAGTCAAGCCTAATACGTGAGCGCGTGCGCCAGCACAAGAGCTCATCACCAGCTTCAATTATTATGGCGATTGACCAGCTAAAGAAGGGCGCCGAGGTGATGATGCTCTCTGCTGAGCTGATGCGCGATCGGATCTCTAGTCTTGAGAAGGCCAATAGCGCAGCCTCAGAGCGTAGGCGGCGCTCTAAAAGGCGTATACAGAAGCATGGAGTACTCACAAAGGGAGCTGGAGAGGATATACTGGCTCAAAATGAGGCTGACCAGCAGATTGCTCATGAAGAGCGTCAAGGAGGAGCGCGATCAGGCCTCAGCCAGCGGGCTCAAAGGCGCTGCACTAGGTGCAAGGAGACTGGGCACAACTCGCGCACATGCAAGACTGATACTATTAATATAGAGTAATCTACTGTATCAATATCTAGCAATAATATTATCGCGTTGTTGAGATGCATCGCTTTAAAGTTGCAAAAGTTGGTGGGGTGCGCCGCTCGCCCGTGTGCGCCGCTCGCCCGTGTGCGCCGCTCGCCCATGGATCATGTTATGCTTTATTCCAATGACGCTTTATTCCAATGACGTCATATCAGATCATGTCCTGCGACTGACCATCTTACAGCCGCACGGCGCGTTCTAGCAAATCTCCCCCAAATTTCATATACGGTGCAGGATTGTCGACCATGCTCATTTTGGTTATACTTACTGTACTGCTTACCCTTGACGCAGGTCTGTTTTCGGCAGTTGCTAGATGACAACTATGGGCTCTTTGAAAAATTTATGCGAGAAAGCGCGCAACGAGGATGTGAGGCAACAACAGATGGCTGCAAAGTATAATTCGAACATTCGTGTTACGGTCTACGGTCATGGCTCGGCGAATTATTATTCATGTTGTTCTGGTTCGTGCAGCACTGGAGGTTATTTTTAGGGTCGACTACCGCAATTTGATTTGTCCCGGTCAGTCAGACTGAAACGTGACCAACACGTTGATGAGAAATGTACCAAGTATTCGGGGTGCCATTTTCGCGGTATGTTCACAGCAACGCGCTTTGTTACAGTAGAGGCGAGTTCATTACTCGTCTATCAGATGAGCTTGACTTGCTCGACTAACAGACAATCAGTAGCCATATTACAAGCAAGTTCTGTTGACGCAGTTGGAATAGTGTCAGCAACGCACAGACGGTACAGATGCAATGATGATGGTACATGTAAGTGGTGTCGATGCTTAGCAGCAGATTTTCACAACGCAATTCGTTGTAACAACGTACAGGCAAGCAGTTATGGTACACAGATGCAATAATATCCGTATTGATTTGATGATCTATGTGGTCAACTTTTACCCCTTGATTCACGTACTCAGAGCAAGCTAGTCGGAGAAGTGGTTCCCATCTGGGTAGCAAAGTGTTGGTCGCAGGGGACTATTACGCGCAGCCGGCTGTATATATAGTGCTCGCGGTACAGTTGCTATGAAGAAGTCCTTAGGGAAAGACTGAGATCGCTTTTGATCCCAAGGAGTCTATACAGTCATTGCCACCTGGGCACCCTATCCAGTCGCTATCACCCTCTTCAGTCTTTACCTACTACCCCATTGAGTCGCGGATATGGTTCGTTTCTTTTTTCTAAACGTCTTTGTGTGTCTTTCGCTGGCCTCTAATGGGCTTTCTGCACGCCTGCCCTCGGACGCGCAAATCCGTGCACGGGCTGGCAAGACGAGTCCTTGTGCGCAGATCGCCAACCTTACTGCTGACCCAGATGTATATAGTGTACCTGCGAAACTTGCCTACGGTAAGAGTGCTCAAGAAATGTTGCGTATTACGAGTATTTAGACTAACTTTTACAGAATGTCTTAACTCAGTGCCGTTCAACCAGACCGCTGCAGCCACTCTCGTCAATGGCATCAAGCTATTTGTCGACTTTCAATCTACCACTGCCATTCTCAAGAACCCACCGCAAGATTTCGTCGCGAAGGTACGACCACGTTATGATATCTATGGGGAATTAGAGAAAGTTCGGGCGAAAGTCGCCTCGCGATCTTATGCAAGCGAACATGCGGTAAGCTTCCCCTTCCGATGCAAACATCATAGATAGAGACTAATTTGTTAGTTTGGCATGGACCTTGTAAAAATCTTCACATTCGCTCATGACGACCTGTTCCAATTTGTTCCCGACATCGCGGCCACTCATTTCGCTTTCCGTCGTACCGCTCCTTCTCTTGTCTCCGTTGCCTCCAGCAAGGATAGCCTCCCGGAAATCTACTCGTATCGTGATATAATGCAAGAAAATCTGGGAAAATCTTCATTCAAGGCTTCGCCAATCACACACATCAACGGCAGAGACGTTCAGTCATATCTTCATGACTGGTCAAAGTGGACTTATTACACGGACTTGGACGCAGCCTATAATGCCCAATTTACCACGCAAGCTGGTTCATTCTCAGACAGTATGATGTTCATTATGGGAGCATTCAAATCGGGTGGGGAAACAAATTCTGTTTATGACGGTCCTACGACGGAGTACCGTTTTGCGAACGGCACTTCCAAGTCATACGAAAACATGGCTAATGTCTATGCCTCCTTTGATGGCATAACCGATGGAGCGAGTCTGTACCAAGCCTATTTCACCACCCCAAAGAGGGTGTCTCAAGATTCGTCTAACGGGACGTCTAACGGGACGTCTAATGAGTCGTCTGGTGGATCTGGTGACCAGAACAAAACTTCGACGCCCGAGCCGATGGAAGGATACCCGCCACCAATTGTCTGGGATGATCCAGTCAACATGCTTATTAGTGGATACTACCTTGATGGCCACTACTCCAATGTCGCCGTGCTTTCCGTACCTACCTTTCGTTCCGGCGCTGAACCTATCGACGGTTTCTACAATACAGTAGAGAAGTTTATCACAAAGGCTAAGGCAGATGGAAAGAAGAAACTCATCATTGATCTTTCAACCAACCCTGGCGGGTTGGTACCAAACGCGTTTAATTTATTCAAAATCCTATTCCCGCACGGACGCGACCAATCATCGACTTTACGTGTACGTGCGAACAATGCAACCAAGTTAGTAATCGAGAAAATGACCAAACTTGGCGAAAAATTTCCTCCTACCAGGGACATTACACCCAAGTACAACGGACTGGAAGACACCAATTTTTATACCAGCAACATCTTCAACGCCCACACGGTCAAGAATTCACAGGGAAAGAACTTCGCAAACGCAAAGGCGTTTTTCGGTCCAGGTGTGACGCAGAACGGTGTCAGCTTTACAAACCTCTTCCGATATGATCTAACCACTCCGTGGTCGTTCGATATCGGCGATCATCGGTATGCATCCTACGCCAAGCAGCAGCAGCCATTCGCAGCTAGCGATATAGTCATACTCACCAACGGTTTATGTTCCTCGACATGCGCTAGTTTTGTGGAACTCATGCGAAGCATTCAGAATGTCAAGACTGTTGTCATTGGAGGCCGCCCAGGTAAAGATCCGATGCAAGCCGTTGGGGGTAGCAAGGGAATACAACAAATGTCTTGGGAGGTCATTTACTACAACCTTCAGGCCTCAATCGAAAATCTCAGCACACGCGAGGAGGCAGACTGGCTTTCGAAATCCCCTCTCGGCAAATATCTCACTGACGGTCTTACTACCCTATACCGTGCAGCCGCGGGATCGGTATCAAACATCAACTTGGTAGACGCGATCCGTGAAGGAGATTCGTCGAATACTCCTATACAGTTTGTCTACCAGCCTGCAAACTGCCGCATTATGTACACCAAGGAGATGTATGTCGATGTATCTACTAGCTGGAAGGCTGTTGCGGACTCTGCCTGGGGTGGTAAGAACCATTGCACGACTGGTAGTCTCGGGGGTCATGGTAAATCGCGTCGAGATTTGTACAAGCGCGAGCTCACTGCAGAAGAGAAGGTGCACACTGAGAAGGTCCAGGCCTGGAGAAGGAACCTCAAGCTCGAAGACTTCTCAATTGATGAACCTCGCAAGAAGTTGCCCAGGTTTCGATCTTCCTAGGGGCGCAAACTCGTTTGAGTAGCTTCGCAGTATCTTCATATCGATCCTTTGGGGTTTGAGAGCTTCACAACCGTTTTGTTTCGATTCTATGCAGTAGGCTTTCGATCTAATATCATAATATAAATCATACCTTCTTTCCACATACCCATGTCTGATGCAGGCATGCACGTCATTAGTGTGGTTATCATGTCTACGCTTATAGAGTAGGAAATAAATGAAAATATTGAACGAGCATGATCCCAATTGCCACAGCGTTAGTGAACCATGTCCCTGGTCAAAGTGTTCGTCGACAACCTAATTCGATGGCCATCAACGGTGCGACAAGACAAAATCAAGGCAAATAACATGCTCAGAAACCATGGTAGATGCCCAACGTTGATATCTGACTCGTCCCTTGAGACTACAAAGTCATGTGTATCACTCCATGTCGCAATCACGGGCTCAACGGCTCGCCCAAGAAACAACATGGCGACGGCGTTTTCGATGAAATGCCAACAGAAATTACAAGAGCCGCGTCTACTAAAGTACCAGCTTTTTGACGGATCCAGGAGCAGGGGTTGAAGTGTCGTGGCGTAGAAAGCATATCCTGTGCACCTTCCCTGGGCTATCGCACGCCAAGCAATGCCTACCTGATCCGATATAGTGTTCCCCACCCACACAGATCACCCCATGTCGTTGTTGCAAAGCACACATCCAACGCCTGTTTCTTCCTTACAACTGTCGCTGCAACTGAGTTGCGGTGAAGGCCCTGCAATAGGCGGTAAGAGAATGGGAAATTCTGGTCGGGACGCTGCAGCCGACGGCGAGGTCAAGGAAGAAAACTAAAATCGTCGCCTCACCAATGACCAAACCCCGGATTGAGGGCGAGAGGCAGCTCGCATGCGGAACACGGTGCCGCATCACTTGTACGACGTCTTTCCTGGTCTCTGCAGCATCGGCAGGCGACGTTGCGCAAAGTGGCGGACATGTTTGAAGAGCGAGCAGCGAGGATCAATCTCCCCCACATCAGCCAGTCCGCCCGCAGTCCGTCAGTCCGGGGATTGCGGGCTGCTCAAACAGGTTCTGGAAAAGAAAAGTGCCGGAGATTGGGCTACCCTATCTCGCCCACGATGGGGTAATAGTCAAGACGTGACATGCTAGTTCCATGGCTTCCTATTCGGTGTCGCAGTGGAATGATGTGATGACAGGTTATGCTTGGTTCAGGCTATTGTTTGGCAAAAGCAAGCAGAGACGGGATGCGCCGTACGGTTGAAGGCCGCCCGGAGACTTTCCCATAGCCCAGGTCCTGGTGGAGTCGTCGTTCGGATGATGCGGAGAGCGTGCGAATTTTTGCAAGGCTACAGCACGACGCGCAGCGCATCGAGATGCTGTCGCGGCGACCGGCATAGCGCTGTTGCGAAAGTATTGGCGGCGCCGAAAGAGCTCCAAAGCACGCTTTGCCAGTCCGCCTCTGGGCGAGCACAACAGTGACAAACTGGCAGAGTCCAACGCAGGACGGCAGGAGGTCTGAGAACTTAACTCTTCTACCGCACTTCTGCCGGTCGGTTCCCTACCAGAAATGTTTGGTCGCGACAGGAGTCGGCTCGAGCGTCCTTCCAACAACCTTCTCGAAGCCCAAAGGAGCATCCTAGCCGGAAAGTCGTTGCGGTCATTATTCCCGTGTTGCAACACGAAACATAGTTTTTGCCTGTCCGGGACTCCCATGCCGGGCGCCTCACAAGCAGTGTAACCCCAGACTCCATGACACGCGGTATGAAAGGCGGTTGTTGCGGAGTCTGCCTGGGGCGGCCATCAGGAAGTTGTTGCGCATTATCCTGGCGATCAGAGCGGAGTTTCCAGACAAAGTTCCAGGCGCCTCATTGCGACTGGGCGAATCCCAGGGCGTTGGTATCCGGGGAATGCAGCCCGGAGCTCCACTTAGCTTACCCCATGCTACGCTGCCGCAAGCCTCGCGTGGGATGTGCATATGCATCATGGAGAAGCGGTCAGAGAATGACTTCGGTCCGGCTGGATGATGCCTTGCTTGCGTGCTGGCGACAAGCCAGGAGTCCAAAGGACACTGTGTTGTTTTTTGTTTGGTTCTCCACGTCATACCATCGGCTTCTGTCTGCGCCTGGCTGCATTCGATTGGTTTGCTTCTTCAGTCCGTCTGCTCTCGCATTATCACGGTCCGGATGAAGAATGCGCGCGAGGTTGCAGAACGGGTGACGGGATGCGCGCCTTGTCTGTTGCGTGCGTCTTCGCCTCGCATCGGGCCCAGCACCTCAGACACTTTGATAAGCGCCCCAAAATCGCCTCGACTCTGTAACCCTGATAGGATCGGGGCGTGGGGTGAACTTTGCGCCCCATGTACAACGTTGGTTGCGAAGCAAGGAGTCGTCGCAACCGTCCGCTTCCCCGTGTGGCCGCGCGCCTGATTGCTGATACAGTTTTGCTTTTGACTCAAAGCGTCTTACCCTTCCCATGAGCCCTTGTATCTTTCAAATGATGCGAGTCAGGGTTGTCGTTTGGGCGGTGAAAAGTCATTGCACTGGTACCTTGCCCTTGTACTCAGGTATAAGAGAAGCACCCCCCTTCAGCGCGGTATCGTCATTTTTTACCCATTGCAACACGCCTCAGCTTCCCAATCCAAGACTCATACCAACACACGTCATCTTCTTGACACTTCCTGATCGACCCTCAAACACAGCCTCTGCGCTTCCTCGATACATACCCGAAAGTCCCATTCTCGCTTCCTACTCGACGGGTAA
Organism: Pyrenophora tritici-repentis; assembly: GCF_003171515.1. Lineage (NCBI taxonomy): Eukaryota > Fungi > Ascomycota > Dothideomycetes > Pleosporales > Pleosporaceae > Pyrenophora > Pyrenophora tritici-repentis. The sequence goes on from NC_089390.1 coordinate 614,038, forward strand.
TTTACACAACACACAACGCCTTCCACTACGACACGCACGTTCGCCTAACACTCCTCTATCATTGGCAGCCGCCCAACACCCAGTAAGTCATCCCCAACCGGAGCCTTCTTTTCCATACCAGGCTCGAACACAAGGCTCTGCCAAATTAGGCAGGCTTGTGTCCGGCACATGCCAACGCACCAAGCCCAAGCCCTGTCGCAACCACGGCAACCCGTTATCATTGATACTAAATCTGACTCACCTATTCCTTAGGTTCGCATCAGCCTTGTTACCGAGCCAGCCTAAGACAGCACATCAATATCCTGCGCCTTCCCCCGAAAACAAATACCTTTGCCTGCATCGCAACAGCGCATCCTCGCATACGGCCCGTAACAACTTTCGGCATTCCGAACAGTACTTAATCCGTCTACATTGACCTTTGCCGCTATCACATCTTCCTTTACCGGTACCTGAAGCATCGCTCACATACTATCGCTACCTCGCACTTCAACTCAAAAACAAAACATACACATCGCAAACGCTCAAAATGCCATCATCAACAGCATCCGTCTTCAACCCTCGTCAGCGCCTCTCCATCTTCACAAACTCAACTCTTGGCCACGATGTCAGCGCAGCCTTCAAGGCATCCTCGGGTCCGACTTCACGCTCATCAGACGTGAACGAGACACCGGCACCACCACCATCACCAGTCGACTTTACCTTCCCCAGCACGCCAGCCCACAGCAGAAGGGGCAGCTCCAACTAAAGACAACGGGCTTCTTCTTCTTACCCGGACTTTTTGATTCACATGGTTTGCACTTAGCGGGTTTTTGGATGGAGAACTTGGAGTTTTCTTATCTACACTGGAGACGCGGTTATATGTTTTTGGCATCTGTCTGCGCGTTGACCGTTCGCTGCCTTTGTCACCATTTGTTACGATTCCTCTTCTCATCTTTCCACTTTCCACTTTAGTTGGCTTTTGGGCCGGCACATTTTATTTCTTGGTTTTGCATTTGTTTTAAGCGGGGTGGGTGTCGGGGATTTAGACCGCGGCTTATGCCTCACGGCTGGGGTTGGCGGTTACACGGGGGGTTATTTTGGTAAATGCAATTTTATCATTCCGGGGAAAAAGATTTCACTTGAATTACCGCTCTTCTTGTGTCTTACAATGATGACATCTATTTGACACACCCTGATATTCAGTCTGACAAACTCCCACACTTGCTACTGCTGCTGCTGCTGCTGCTTCTGCCTTGTTTGTCTGATCTTACACACCATTCCCTAATCACAAGAATCTTACACCACCAGTCCACCCCACATTCTCCCCCGCGATCGAAGAGCCCATACCATCCATGCGGGCACAGTCCGCAACAATCAATTAAGTGGGTCCTAGAAGGTTCAGATTGGATTGATTGATTACCGCTTTAAGCCTAGTAGTTACCTATAGGAGTTTAAGCCCTACCTAGATAGGTAAGTGGGTCTAGGAGAGTGACCGGATTGAATTGATTGTTGCGGAGTCTACATGCGGGTCTATCCCGCAACCACTTCCCGACAAACCACAAACACCCCGAAAGCAACGGCCATCCTAGCACACCTACCAGATATATCAACATCACATAAGCCCACTCACTCTGCGGCGACTGGACTATCGTCGCCATGACGCCGTCGCCATGTCATCTCATTTCATCTCACGGGCTTACATCCTCACGGCTTACATCAGCTGCGCTCGCCGTTCCGCACCGGCTTCGGACCGATTCCTGGGGTCCCAATTTACTTCGGGTGAGGAGCAGGAGCGGTCCGGGGTGGGAGTGGGAGTGGGAGGGGAGGGGAGGGAGCGACGTAAGGTCAGGTAAGGTACGGGAAGGATGTTTGATATGAGGTTGGAGAAAGAGATCGGAAAGGGACAAGGGCGGGCTAATGTAAGGAAAGAAAAGGGGAAGAAGAATGCAGAGAGAAAGATGACGAAGATCAGAATGTAGGTAAGCGATCAACCTTCCTCTTCGGTTTTGTCATACCCGCACAACTTTCCCTCCCGGTTTTGGTGTGGTGTGAGCAGACTCCGCAACAATCAATCGATTGACATGATTGATTCCTATATAGGTTAAAGAATTACTTCATTAGGCAGCCTTTAACCTAGATAGGAATCAATCATGCCGATCCGATTGATTGTTGCGGAGTCTGGGTGTGAGTGACATTATACCACGATAAAATAAGAAATCATTGATATGACACTCTCTGTTACCATTTCCCACGCAACGTTTACCTTGCTTTCTCTGATGCTTGAAAAGTTTATGACTTGAGAAGCAGTTGACACTATAAAGGAGCAAGGGTGGTAGTTAGTCGCTTAGGTAAGAGTCAAACACGACGTCAATGGAGTCACTATATAGCCTAGTTAGCCAACAACATAGTCATCTATCTTGGAGATGTAACGACGTGAAGAACAGCTAGCTGGTGAACTGCATATCATATGTCAGCTCTATCTCGGCATGTCCAAGAAGAGTCCGTCCGAACCGTGAATCTATTCTCGCGACATATGTCACATGTCAAGTGACATACATAGCGCATGGGCCATACCGGAGTACGGTATATAGCTCCCCTTCCCATTGAGGTGAATGGTTCTTGAGACTTCTTCTACAATACATTACTTTTGCCCACATACGTTTTGAAATGGCAGTGTTTCTCTCCACTTAGAAACGCCACCTTAGTACCTACCAGCAAAGAAACCTCTGTCACCTACTGGTCTACCGTAACGCACGTCTGCTCTCGCTTCAAGCATAGCTTATAGACAGCTCCTTTGGATTTTTCGGGGCTGCCTTCGCTTACTTACGTCATCGCCGCCGATCAAGCGTCTGATTGCGTGTATGTAAGCTGGAGAAACTGTCAGAACGTAGGTCTACGCCCACTACGCTCTGACATTATGATCAGTGAAGTCTTGATCATCGTGGTAGAATAGTATATATTGTACACCTCGCATTGCGTAGGCCTAACAGAAATGCTATTTGCAAAATGTCATCCGTGAAAACTACCAGATACAGAGATAACGCCAAATTAGTTCCATTAGCGCTTACGCTCTAATGTTATTAGAATTGGCTGTCTAGGTATACTGCCAGCTGCACAGGCCGCGATTAGGTCTTTGGGCTAGTTGTCTCGCTGCCTAGGTAGCTTTGCCGGCACTACATATCACAGGACGTCTACGCTCATGTGCCTATCCTTTCATCCTCATTAAATTCGGTCAACTCAGTGGGAAAAGGTCGAGGTTTTGAGAAATCCATATATATCTCCACCATTGATATACCACAAACTCCATAAAGACCATCCTCGCTACACCATCCTACACCTAAAACTAAGGCGTCTTTGCATCTTGTATCCAACCACCTCACCATGAAAGCCATCGCCTATCTCGTCTTTCTCGCAGCGGCTTCGAATGTCACCATCGCCGCGCCCTCTCCCCGCGACGAAGGTACATCCTTAAACGAGCGCAGCAACCTATTCGCTAGGGGTGTATGTTGAAAATCAATCCCTCCCAACCTATCCAAGTTAACGATAAACTAATTTTATTTGCTTAGAAAAAACCTTGCTTGGCTAACGATGGCATAAACTGTTAGTTTGACTACGGGGAGAAGACGGGGGGAAAGCAGTGTGCCCACCACAAATGCGACTATTGCACGTGCGAAGAGAAATTCGATGGCAAGTATCCGCTAGTTCAACGTGACTGTGCCGATTATTGTCCAAATCCCTGATGATATGGCTTCACTGGTATGGCTGCACAGGCGGAGACAGGCGTGTGTGAGGCGGTTGGGGGGTTGAGGGTTTTTATGCTTATGGGGGCAGGCGCACCGAAGGCTAGAAAGTTGTCACTGTGGAGATGCCAAGACTACTGTCATAGCACATACTACAGTTAAATCGGGCTTAGCGTCTAAGCTTTGTAGCCCTCTGGGGTAGGAGCAGCGACGATGTGAGATGAGAGTGGAGAGGAGTGTTGGTGTTGGTGTTGGTGGTGGAAGCTCGGGAAGTGTCGGATCGTGAGTATCGGTAGAGACGTCGGCTGCTGGACACTTCGGCCCGACTTCGGCCCACCTTGCGCAAGAGCTTAGGTATACCTTCGTAGCACCTATGTTCGTAGATATCAATTAGAACCACCGAACAGAATGCATTCCTAGTTATCGTTATTTCCCTTTACGCACTTAGTGCAAAGCCAACCAACAGGAAGAATCCCTTAAACTTTATTTTCTCTTTGTCGTAAACACCCCAAGGATACTTCTTACTACATACCCGCTATTCAACATAATTAATACTTAATCTATCCTCCACACCCCCACCATGAAAGTCCCCACCTACTTCCTCATCCTCGTCGTTTCCACGCTCACCACCGCCGCGCTCCCCTCGTCTTTGGACGCGCGCAGCGACCTATTTGCTAGGGAAGATGTAAAGATCGATCCCCCCATCCCTCCCAACTATCCAACTCACGGATAAACTTATGAACTTTCTCAGAAAAAAATGTGCTTCTTTAAGGCCGGATTAACTTGTTACTATGATGGGGGGGACTGTTACTACCACGATTGCACGGCATGCTCGTGTTATCCAAAGCGGGACAACAAGGAGCTGACGCGTCGTAAATGTACCAATTCTGATGCTTGCCGGAATTTCGTTTAAGGAGAGGCCACTGGTATGACACTGCCTAGAAAGAACGTCGCTGGTATGTCTGCATACCAGGCATGTGTGGGTTTTTTTAGCGTGAGGCTTTTTACGCTTACGCGGTGGGTGGGTCTAGGGTAGAGAATAGGGCAGGGGTAGCGACGATGTAGGTTGAAGTAGGTGGGGTGACGGTCTTGGTCGCTCTTGAAAAAAAATCTATATAAACTTTGTCAATTCCCCAAGGACAAGTCGTTCCTACACATCCTTTCATCCAACCAACTCATCCATATCCATATCCACACAACTTCCCACCATGAAAGCCACCGCATACCTTCTCTTCCTCACAGCGGCCACGCTCACCGCCGCCGCGCCCGTTGACGAGGGTTTGCTATCCCCCGGAACTACCTCTCCGGCTCTGAGCAGGCGTCTACGTGTCAGGGCGCCGGCTGGCGAATGGAACGTACTCCCCGGAACTACCTCCTCTCTGCGTGCCAGGGCGCCGGCCGGCGAATGGAACGTACTCCCCGGAACTACCTCCTCTCTACGTGCCAGGGCACCCGTAGACGAATCCAACAACGAGGCTCCCTGGGGCCCCGAAAACCCACCCCTCGCCAGCAGGTCCCCCGTAGATGAATCCAACGACGAAGCTTCCCGGAGCCCTGAAAACCCGCCCACCGAGCCTCTCCTTGCCGGTAGGGCACCCGCCGGCGAATGGAACGTAGCCGAAAACACATCTCCGGTTGCACGCAGCAGCCGTCTAGTTGCTAGGGTAAATACCTCCCCTCGTCCCTCCTAACTATCCAAGTCATTTGCTGATTAACCAAGTCTTTTGCCTCTTAGAAGAGATACTGCGCCGATGGCGATACCGGGATAAACTGTTACTATGGGGAGGGAGAAGGCTCATTTTGTAACTGGCACAAGTGTACCTAGTGCACGTGCTGGCCGGAGTACAATGGTAAGAAGCTTGTAAAGAGGGACTGTGAGCCGCAGAGAGTTCGCCCGATCAGGTGATGGGTGATTTTTTAAGAGGATGGCGTAGACTTGTTTATAGAAATGTGTTATGGAAATGTATTATGACAATGAATAGACTTTGTTTGTGGAAATCTTTTCGTGTTTATGGGGAGTTTGGTTTGTGTGGAGTGAAGTTCGTGTATGTGACTGTTCTGTGCAGGTATGTCTGTTATTCAAGTGACTATGTTATCACCACTTACTTACAACGGTGAGGCCTGGCTACCCTCACTCTTGATTTCAGTCGATACTTGTTTCTTTGTCTTTCCTTCTTGAAGTTCCTCGTTCTTGGTTTTTTTCGGAGCTTCTTCAGACGTCTCTCCAACCTTGGCACCACCTATTTCGATTTTCTTCCATGGTTTGAACGGAGCTTCGTGATCACTTTGCATGGATACATAGTATCTCAACTTTTGCAAGCCCTTCTCACCCTCCTTGGGAATACTGACTGGGTTCATAAGGCCCGATTGAACCCTTCTAACCCCCTTGGACTTCACAGTCTCACTAGGGTCAGGGAAACTAGACCCACGTAGCTGTTTAATCTTCCGGCGCAGTTCGGAAAAAGTACGCTTAACTGGAGGATCTTCGTTACCGAGACGAAGAACCTCTGGTCGAGTGGGCATAGGCTGACCAGCGTCCTTGGCGGCTTTCATGGCGTATTCGAGGTCGGATTGGTAGGATTCAGCCGAGTCCATCATCTCGTGGACAGCGACCCAATTGAGGAAACGGAGCTCGTCTACTGGTATGTTGGTTGGGCTAAGGGTAGGTTTGGCGGGAGGTGGAGGGGGCGGTTGATGAGGGTCAGTGGTAAGTTCATCGTAGACGACACGGAGATTTTCCAGGGAGCCCAAAGACGCGTGGTTTGGATCAAGATGCATGTAGAATGGCGTTTTGACCAGGCTGAGTGGTTGTCCTGACATGACTACAGCTTCGACATTCTTCATCTGAGTCTTTAGCGTGTCCAATTCCGAGGTTAGATCTTGGAGGGTCATGTACTGGTACCCCTGAGTAATCGGTGGTGCAGTCTCAACCACGTCAATCTGCTGGATGAGATGTCGCTCCGTTCTCATATCGATCGTATGCGCTAACTTCAGTATTTGTTGTCGGAAGTAAGCGGCGTGATCAGCTCGTCTGCAAGCTTTGGTGAGTGTAATCCAGTCTTCGAACGGTATCTGTGCACTGTTGGCCTCTGAAGTAGAGACTACGCGCGACCATTGTTGTTCGATGAGATCCTTGTCTTTGAGCAAACCCGCTGATGTAATTACACTCCTGGTAACAATGGTCCCAAGCTCGAAACCCGCTTTTTCGATATCTTGGAGGGTGGCAGTCAGTAGACTGGGGACCCGCATCTTCCCGGCGAGAGAGATTAGGCCCTCGAAAGCAGTGATTTTGAACGAGGCGCCGGCTTGTACGAGTCCGGACAAAGTGTCATGCGCAGTCAATACAAGTGCGTCACGCATTACTGCTGCTTCGCCAACATAGTCTTGGCCAGCAACAGGTTCAGGCAAGATCAATTCGAAAGAACGTATGAGGTTTCCAACGTGGATGCTTTCTAGTGTCGCGCCAGACTCCAAGTAGGCGTAGATAGCATTGGCTATGGCGCGAAGTAGCATGACGCGGTCGGACATTTTAGGCGCTGCAATCATGGCAGCCCGCATTTTGGTTATGAGGGCAGTAACGTGGGTGGGCCTCAAACGTGTGCCGGCGCGACAAGCGACCATAAAGGCGGGGTATGCTTCAGCTATTGGCCTTTCGGTCATGAATAGCTCGTAGTACCGCGAAGGAGTTTGGGTGGGATATATGCGGAGGGCTGTGTCGAAAGCCAGATAGGACATTCTCCAATCACCAGCCAGTAAGCGTGCTGTGAGAATGCCCTGTAGAAGGATAGTTGGGATACCGGAAATTGTAGTAAGCTCTGCACGGTTAGGGACAATGGCGTCGGGTGACAGATGATACTGGGCAAAAGTGCCAGGGAAGCGCTTGAGGCCTTCTTGGTACAAATTCTCCAGTTCTGGTAGGGACATCAGGTTGCCGTATGCCATGAGCTCAATGGCAGCACCGTAAGAAGCCTGTGAGCAGAATTGATCGTCCTGCTGGACCAACCACCGCCAAAGGGCTAATCCCTCGTCCCAACGACTACATTCTTTGTAGATGCCGAACAAGTGCACAAAGGCGTATGGGTGGGGTTCCAGTCTGTGAGTACGAAGGTCACTCTGGATGCGATCTATAAAGGCGAATATGTCGTGTAGGCTGTGCTGAGGTTCGTTGCGGAGGCGTACATGGAGGGCTTGTGTAATGCGCCGGGTATCGTAGCTATTGATTAGATGGGCCGAAAGCAGGCGGGGATAGAGGTCCATTATGGACTCTATATTTCGCGTTTCGCATGCATTGCGGAATTTGTGGAGGAGACGGTTATTCTGACCATGTGAGTACTGGACGGGCTATGGTATATGAAGGCATCGGACTCACCTCGATATCAACTGCGCTGCGCCCGGGGATGGTTGGTGGTGCATACTGGACTTTCCGTACGAGGCGGCTCTTCTTCTCGGAGCCTGTCGCATATGATTGTCTCTGTAGCGGCCGATATGGTGAGAAGGATGCGACGGCGGCCGGGGCAACCGTGCGAAGAAGACGAGGGACGAGGAAGGGAGCGGATGGGCAGACCAGCGATGCCAGTGACTTTCGCGATATCTTTTGCATCTTTGCCCGTGTGTGAGGGCTCAATTGTCGCTCGTTGTGGTTTGCGGGACCGTCTACACACAAAAGTTCGGGCGGGTCCGCCAAGCCAAACCCACGACCTCCGTGATTGGCCACTTCTCCGCAACCCAGCGAGGAGACACCTATCAGCCAATTCCCCCCACAAGACAGCTTCCATTGACCGACGCCTACGCGACCAAAAGATAGCCATATCCCCAATCATGTCGCGTCCACTTTCGCTCTTCAGCGTCCAGGCCATCCTCATTCTCGCCATTGACGACGGCTCCCGCATCCTCACCAAATACTACTCGAACCCACACCCACCCGCTGGTCACCAGAACGACTACCCGGGCCAGATGGCATACAAGACGGTGAAGGACCAGAAGGCGTTTGAAAAGGGACTACTGGGTGTGTAGCCTGAAGCTGGAACCCGGCATATGTGGCTGGGCTGCGTCTGACATGGGAAACAGAGAAAACGGCCAAGCAGACGACCGACATTATATTATACGACCAAAAAGTCATTGTCTTCAAGATGGAGTCGGATGTTATGCTCTATGTGGTCGGAAGCGCCGAAGAGAACGAGGTGCTGCTATACAGGTATGGTCATGGCACCGGAGCGAGGAGCGAGCGAGCCTGTACTGACCAGTTGCCAGTGTTGTCCTAGCTCTAAGGGATTCACTCAACATCCTCCTCAAGTAGGCAGTCCCGAATAAGCTTTGGTTAATATATCTGACACGGCCTAGGAACTCGGTCGACAAGCGCACCGTGATTGAGAACTACGACCTCGTGGTAGGCAATTACACTTCTCAACCCCAAAAACTCACTCACTGACCTCCACAGTCGCTCGCCGTCGATGAGCTCGTCGACGACGGTATCATCCTGGAAACCGATCCAGTAATTGTGGCTTCGCGCGTCAGCAAGCCCCCAGCCCAAGACATGACATCGATGAAGAACATTGATCTTTCCGAGCAGGGCTTCTTGAACGCGTGGGAGTTTGGAAAGAGGCAGCTGGCGGAGCGGATACGGCAGGGCCTATGAGCGTGTTTGCTTTGTTGGGCGCGGCGTTGTCGGAGTTTGGGATAAAATGCATGAGGCATTGCGACTGCGAAGGCCCGGAACGCGGCGCATGGTAATAGAGTAGGTAGCGCGCCGCGCACAATAAAGGCCCTATGAATACATGCAATCTCTACCGATTGCAAGCGCAGACGTATGTGTGCTGGCGACCATGTTGATGTCAAAATCCATTACCCGCACTTGTCAAGAGGTACACGACCCTTGTAATCGCGCTACTCGCCTGCCTTCGTCATCGCCGCATCCCACCTTCAGTTGGCGACCCCACTCACCACAGACTCTTCACACTCCACAACACCATGAAACAAAGGTTTTCCAGTTTGGACGTCAAGGCAAGTATTTTCAATGCGTCATTTTCTCTCTACAGTACTGATTGTTTCGCTCAGGTAATAGCCCATGAGCTTTCGTCCAAACTCACCTCACTTCGAGTCACCAATGTCTATGATTTGAGTTCGGTAGGTACATGTCGACATGTCCAGCTGTCACAATGAATCACCTGACTGATGCAGCATAGAGAATCTTCCTTATCAAGTTCCACAAGCCCGACCACCGTGAGCAACTTCTCATCGACTCCGGCTTCCGTTGTCATCTTACCGAGTATGCGCGAACCACGGCTGGGACGCCTTCAGGCTTCGTCGCGAAGCTGCGCAAGTACCTGAAAACGCGACGCATCACCTCGGTTGCACAGATCGGTACAGACCGCATCCTGGAATTTCAATTCTCAGATGGACTCTATAGATTGTACCTGGAGTTTTACGCTGGTGGCAACATCGTCTTAACAGATGCCGAATTGAACGTTTTGTCGCTGCTGCGGAATGTCGACGAAGGCGAAGAACACGAGAAACTTAGGGTTGGGTTGAGATACAACCTCACTCTACGACAAAACTATGGCGGCGCTCCGGAGCTTACAAAGGAACGGGTGCGACAAGCATTGCAGAAGGCTATGGACAGGCAGCAGAATCAGCCTGCAGCGACAGGGAAGAAAGCAAAGAAGGCAGGCAAAGACTCTCTGAGGAAAGCGCTGGCTGTGTCTATTACCGAGTGTCCTCCGCTGCTAGTCGACCATGCGCTACATGTTGCAGACTTCGATTCGACCCTGAAGCCGGAGGAGGTCATCGCCGACGATGGCCTCATGGAGAAGCTAGTGTCGGTTCTACGGGATGCAAGAAAAATTACAGACGAAATCACAACAACAAATCAAATCAAGGGCTACATCCTCGCGAAGCCCAACCCATCGGCGCCAACGAACGAGGATGAGTCGTCTGATAAGGCAAGACTTCTCTACGATGATTTCCACCCTTTCCGCCCGCAGCAATTCGAGAACTCAGATTACACTTTTATCGAGTTTGATGGCTTTAACAAAGCCGTGGACGAGTTCTTCTCCTCGATAGAAGGCCAAAAACTAGAGTCAAAGTTGACGGAACGCGAACAGCAGGCCAAGAGGAAGCTAGAAAAGGCACGCAAGGAACACGAAGATCGCATTGGTGGACTACAGCAAGTACAAGAGCTAAACTTCCGAAAGGCAGAAGCAATTCTGGCCAACGTACACCGTGTCACCGAAGCCACTGAGGCTGTGAACGGACTGATAAGACAAGGCATGGATTGGGTCGACATCGCGCGTCTGATCGAGCGAGAGCAAAACTCCGGGAACGCTGTCGCACAGCTCATCAAACTACCACTAAAGTTGAACGAGAACACCATCACCCTGTTACTAGACGAGACAAATTGGGAGGAAGGTGAAGAGGTAGAGGATGAGGGCAATGAAACGAGTTCTGTTAGCGAGGACAGTGACGAAGACGCAGGCGAAGAAGATGGCGCAAAGAAGAAGTCTGCGCCAGTCAAGGTGTCGGCTCGACCTCAGTTGGCCATCGACATTGATCTCAGTCTCACCGCATGGGCAAATTCGACCGAATACTTTGACCAGAAGAAAACAGCCGCCAACAAGGAGGATCGCACTTTGCAAGCATCGACTAGAGCTTTGAAGAGCCACGAGAAGAAGGTAGCCGAGGATCTGAAAAAGGGCCTGAAGCAGGAGAAGGAGGTGCTCCGACCCGTTCGCAAACAGCAGTGGTTCGAAAAGTTTATCTATTTCATTTCTTCGGATGGCTACCTAGTCCTGGGAGGCAAGGACGCGCAGCAAAACGAGATCATCTACCGACGTTTTCTACGCAAGGGAGATGTATACGTTCACGCCGATCTCAAGGGAGCCATGCCCATGATTATCAAGAACAAGCCCGATACACCAGATGCTCCGATACCACCCTCTACGCTTTCGCAAGCAGGCAACCTTTGCATATGTACTTCGGACGCATGGGACTCCAAGGCTGTCATGTCAGCATGGTGGGTCCGCAGCGACCAAGTGAGCAAGACCGGACAAACTGGCGAATTTCTCCCAGCGGGCATGTTCAACGTCAAGGGAAAGAAGGAGTTCTTACCTCTAGCCCAACTCGTAGTGGGACTTGCAGTCATGTTCGAAATCAGCGAGTCAAGCAAGGCAAATCATCACAAGCATCGGATACAGGAGACTGCAGTTTCCGCTGCGGAAATGGTGGATGAGCCTACGGATGAGACCAAGGCTGCAGACCATACCAAAACTGACAACAGCGATGATGACGAAGACTTCCCGGACGCTAAGATTGAATCTGATTCCGAGGACGATTTCCCTGATGCGAAGATGGGTCAGACAGAAGAGAGTGATGCTGAGTCTGAAGCGGCAGCTCCTAGAAGCAATCCTCTGCAGTCAAGAACGACAGATGCAAGAGATGAATCCGATGATGGAGACGAGCCGTCAGTTGCGCAAAAAGATGACGAGTTCGCCATGTCTGGAGGGCGAAATAGATCATCAGCAAACGAAGAGCCACAGGAGGATGATGGCTCTGTAGCGGATACGGAGAAGACATCCAAATCCACCGGACGCCGGCAACTGTCCGCAAGGGAACGTCGTCTCGCGAGAAAAGGGCAGCTTCCAGAACTGCCCCAAGTCCCATCTAATGCAGCACCAGCAGATGACGATGCCGCACACGAAGAGGGTTCATCTGCAGAAGAAGGAAGTGCCAAGACACCTGGAAAGGTACCAGGCACAGCAACATCACAGGGCACGAAGCAGAAGAACACACCTCTACCTCGCGGCAAGCGAGCAAAGGCAAAGAAGCAAGCGGCCAAGTATGCCGCGCAGGACGAAGAAGACCGAGAGCTAGCTATGCGCCTCCTAGGTTCCAAATCCGGCCAACAAGCAGCAGAAGCCGCTGCGCAAGAGAAGCGACAGAAGGAAGAGCAGGCTCAAGCTGACAAGCAACGTCGCCGGGAGCAGCACCTTCGTGCGCAAGCTGCAGGCAAAGCCGCCGAAGAAGCGCGTCTACGTGCACTAGAGAATGCTGAAGATGACGACGAGGGCGACGAAGTTCTCAAGACCAACCTACAAAACCTCGACGCCTTCACTGGCCGTCCACTACCAAACGATGAGATTCTCTCTGCAATCCCCGTATGCGCTCCCTGGTCCGCACTCTCGTCATACAAATACAAGGCCAAGATGCAGCCTGGTTCTACTAAGCGTGGTAAAGCTGTAAAGGAGGTGCTGACAATCTGGGACCACGCTGGAAAGGACGCAAAGGCGTTGGACAAGTCGAGCCAGGATACGGAGCGTATCTGGCCAAAGGAGATTGACCTTATCAGGGGGTGGAAGGAGATGGAGGTAGTTGGTGTAGTGCCGGTTAGCAAAGTCAGAGTTATGATTGCTGGTGGACGACGGGGTGCCGAGATTGCCAAGGGCAAGAAGAAGAGCGCGAGAGGTGGGAGGGGCTCGAAGAAGAAGTGAGCGGCGGATAGTGATGGGAAGACTAGCAAAAGGAAACATGTAGAATACAACCTGCAATCCTATGGGTACTTTATACAGTCATGCCTTTGAGTATCAGCTGCATGGTGCACTTTGTGATGGTTGATTCGTTCTTATTTCAATCTCAACCTCACTAAGCACTAATATGGTGTTCTTGAATTGGCGTAACATGAATGGTCGGTCAGCTGGACAAGTGCATCTTACTCAGCTGAAGGTAGTACACTTTCGCCAACATGCCACCACGTCTTGTGAGCAGCGTCATTGGAGGCCTCGAAGCATATTACGGTATTTGCTACTTCCGACATGATAGACCAACAAGCGCTGGTGGCCGTAGCTGTAAGCAAGGGGATCCTCATCAAGGGTACAAGGGTAAGACAGCCCCTGGGGTAGGTTGGACAAAGGTAACAGATTGCGTGGCCGTCAGCGTGGTAAGCACGAGAATGTCGTGACTGCGTGTACAACGCCATGAGGACGTCCAGCTCTTTCTGCAATGGGGGGTTGCTGCTGCAGCATTGAGTTGTCCATGGTGTGACTGCTGATACGAGGTCAGTCCAGGCCGACTATGACGTTACGAAGCGATTAGTTCGAATCCAATTCGAGTAGCCATGACCGAAGAGTTTATTGATGTGTGAAACAGCGAGCTGTGTCCGCAGGCGCAGGGTCAGAGCTGTGGGGTGTTGAGGATATGTAGCAGCCACTGAACGCGTCATGACGCCATGTCGGTGCAAACGCGCGAGGTTGTTGAGGCTGATGAGATGGGTGTGGCGGGTAAGATGGGTAAAAGAACAAAAGTCATGTAAGTAGAGGGCTCCTTGGCAGCAGCATTGGAGATGGGCCAGGTACGAGCGTGGTAAAGTGAGCAGGCGTCGCACCAAGGCGGCGCGTTGGGCAATCTCCGGGTCGAAGATGGCATGCGACCCACGACTCGGACCATTACCTCCAAAGACGCCCCCTATTCATCAGCAAAGCTCAGCAGGGTCTTTGCTGATCTCGTAGTCTCATAGTAGTCGCAAACGTCTCTGCTCTTCCATTGCACCGTCTTGTATAACCAAACTGCAGCATTGGAAGCTGCGGCACTGGATAAAGTCAAACACGGCCTTGTACCTGTCAGGCTGTCGCAAAGTGCCGCCGCCTCAACCGCAGCCCTTTCATTTCGCTTTACAGGCCGCTTCCCTCCCCGGGACGGATTTCCCATGACCAGGACCCGCGCTGTCCACGATGAGAGATGAGGCTGCGGATGCGTCTGGCGCTGCCGTGGTGGAGCAGTCTGACGTTTCCAACGCGTTGTCACCTGTCAAGTCCAATGCCCCCAGCGCCTCGTCGACCAAGGGCCCCGCAGCGCGATCATGGTTGAGCAATGTTCGGCGACCACGAACCTCACCAGGCCCACGAGCATTCTCCCTGAAGCGCACCCTATTGACAGAAGACGACGACCGCAGAGATTCCGCCTTGGCACCTTCCAACAATACCACGACAAACGAACCCCCCTCACCCACGAGCCTGCACAAGACGCCTAGCCTGCCTGCCCTGCCTGCTATTGTTGTCCAGCATGAAGGCTCATCACGTATCAACGGCCGTGCTTCAAGGCACCGATCATTAGACATTGATGAGGAGGACGACCTTGCCTTTCCCGGTCTCGACACCTTCATCCCCACAGGCAGCTTCGACGACATTTCCTCGGACGCGCAGATATCTTTCTCTAAGCGAGGTAGCATGATGTTGGGTGGTAAGAAGGCAAACAGGAAGAGCAGACAAATGGATCTGTTGGTGGAAGGCGCGCCTCAGCCGAGCACACCACCGCGCCAGAAGGAGAAGGAGCGGGAGAAGGGGCAGGAGCAGTCTAGTCCCGCGCAGCAGTCGCTGTCACCACCCACCCCAGCCACAAAACATCTTTCGCCGCCACGGTCCATTTCGCGTTATTCAACAAGAGCAAGAAGCATCAACCACCGAGTCCTGTCTTCTGATGAGATGACATTGTCGCGCAAAGTGCGCTGTATGTACATGCATGGCAACGAGAGCGCTGTGAATTGGGGAAAACTGGATGAGGAGACGGATAGTGTTCACAACAGCTACCAAGGGGGCAACAGCGGAGTTACCAACATACCAGGCAATGGCTCGTCGGTGGCTGCAGATGGCAATGAGGATACAAGCTCACTGATGAGTTCAAGACTTGGAAGCGTTATAATCAAGGAACCGACCGAGGTAGCTGGTGGACTTGAAGATTGGGCAGATTTGGATGGAGAGGTTGATCGATACGGTTTCATCATTCCGAAGAGGTCAAAATCGAAATCCAATTCCGATGGCGACGGCCCTGACGGACCCGACGATCCCCACCTGCACCGAGTCACCACGACATTGCAATTGTTGTCAGCAGAGCCTAGAAGGCGCAGATTAGGCCGAAGCAGTTCAAGAGCACCATCATCCCGCTCCGCAGACCCGCGATCAGGCTCTCCTCAACGTCGACTTTCTGGCGTATCGTCAAGACCGGCTAGGTCGCTATTCTCCGGTCACAACTCAGACGCACGCAGCATCCACAGGCCGTTACGGCATGCCACCAATCGACTACCCCACAACAGAGACCGCAGGCTAAGGGAGGAGGCCAGTGACATGCTCAAGCTACCCCCGGGTTTGGCTGAAGTTGCAGAGCAACAGGAAGGCGGCAGAGCAGCTCAGGCCATGAAAGCAAAGGAAATCGCCCGAAACGACAAATGGCGTAAGATGGCCAAGATTGTCAAATCCGGCGCAGACAAGGGCGGTATGCTGTTCGAATTCGACACCAAAGATCCAAAAGTTATTTCTCGTACTTGGAAAGGCATTCCAGATCGCTGGAGGGCGACTGCATGGTACTCGTTCCTCGCGGCCAGCGCCAAAGCTGAAAAGGACAGCCCGACCGAGGAAGAGCTCATCGAGAGCTTCTACGAATTACAGATGGAGAGCTCTGCAGAAGACGTGCAAATCGACGTCGATGTACCACGGACCATCAACAGACACATCATGTTTCGACGGCGGTATCGTGGTGGACAACGAATGCTTTTCCGTGTACTTCATGCCATGTCACTTTACTTACCTGAGACGGGCTACGTTCAAGGCATGGCTTCTGTCACGGCAACACTCCTTTGCTATTATGAAGAGGACAGGGCGTTTGTCATGCTAGTTCGGCTATGGCAGCTTCGGGGCATGGAGAGGCTTTATGAGGCTGGTTTCGAAGGCCTTATGGAGGCTCTAGACGACTTTGAGCTGAATTGGCTGCGCGGGGGAGATGTTGCAAAGAAACTAGTAAGTCTGGACTCTTATGCAGAATACACTTGTTCAAACATTAATGCTAACCTTTGCATAGAATGAACTCGGCATCACCTCTACCGCATACGGTACCCGATGGTACTTGACCCTCTTCAACTATTCCCTCCCGTTCCCGGCTCAACTACGCGTCTGGGACGTATTCATGCTTCTGGGCGATAAGTCGCGGTCCAGTTCGCCGACGTCAAAGTTCAACGGCGACATGGACGTGTTGCATGCGACATCAGCTGCACTGATCAATGCAACGCGAGAGATTCTTCTCGACTCTGACTTTGAAAACGCGATGAAGGTGTTGACGTCTTGGATACCCATCAAGGACGAAGAGCTGTTGATGCGCGTGGCTAAAGCAGAATATAAATTGCGCAAGAAGCGAGGCAATACTTGAATGCCGGTGGCCGCACTTTGGCGCCTCCTTTTGGAATGTCACCAAGATGTTAAACGACAAGGGCGCCCCCCATCACGCAGCCGGACGGGCGCATTGCTGGTTTTGTTGTTTGGGTCACCGAAGTCCGAACTAGGCTACTTGTTTCCAGCCGAGCTTCCCCCTTGAAGTAAGCTTCCATGTGGGTTTACCGGAAGCTACAAACGTCCGCCATCAGTTGGACATCAGTGGCTTGCTTGCGCTGATGCCGTTTTTTGTCGCCCGCGTCGCTGGGTTTGAACGTGTCTCCCACGTTTTTCTTGCGACTGAATCCTCATGTTTTACTTGTTTCCCTGGAAGATACCTCATACCCATTTACTCTGGTGTTTATCAGCGCGCGCCGCCATACGACCCTTCCTTCTTTTTGTTGCTTCGGCGACTGTTTTTATCTTCTCACCAACCCCCTAGGGCATTATTTTCACGGCCGGCGCCGGCGGGTCTTTTTGGGAAGCTGTGTTCAGCTTACTTGGTCGCCCATGGGCTATGTTTGGGGCATGGCATGGCATGGCATGGCATGTCTCTTTTACGGGCATGCAATACGGTTAGTGAGCCGGGCACAACACATATAGGGCTCGTGTGTGGACATGGCATGGGCACAGCATGGTATGGCATGGCTTGTGCTTCAAAGCCGTTTATCAAGGCTTTTATTTGGAAAAAAGGTGGGTTTGACGATGTTTCGTTGTCGGGCGCATGACATGGTATAGATGCAAATTTTTGTTTTGTTTGTCCGTTATGAAGATACCTCTTTGTTTTCTGGTTTGCATATTTATTCACCTACGGGTTTGTTTCGTTTGCGCGCGCGCGCGATGTTACGGAGAACATGCATGACACATACTGTCGGCATACACACGGTGTGTCGCCTAATAAGGCCCAATGTACCGCCTCGATCCTACTTCGGCCCAACTCGGACCCAACGCTATGTATACCTTCGTAGCCCCCACATTCGTAGAATCATCATACACCAGAATACCAATACACAAGATTACCTTAGCTACTGTTATTCACCGTACGATCGTACAAGGCCTTCCAACACATACACATATACCATTCAGAGCATACCTACCTACTGCCGAACTACATTTAGTTAATTTTAATTGT
The DNA here is from genome assembly GCF_003171515.1 of Pyrenophora tritici-repentis. NCBI lineage: Eukaryota > Fungi > Ascomycota > Dothideomycetes > Pleosporales > Pleosporaceae > Pyrenophora > Pyrenophora tritici-repentis. Next base: position 632,073 of record NC_089390.1, read on the forward strand.
TAATCACTCCTTCCTCCCTTCCGCGCCACATCACCCTTGCCTCTTCCAAGACTTCGACGTTGCCTTCTCGAAGCCCGTTCGGATAGCGACTGTATTTGTGCAAGATCGTCGTCGTTTACTGCAGAGAGCTGGTCGCTCGGGTTTATTTATAATTGATCGGCAGTTTACTTGCCTACGTTTATTGCGATAGCGATGATGTACCGGTATATCGATCAGCGTTCAGGGGGTTCGGCCGGGGGTGCGGTCGCCGGCGGACGGGGACGGGTAGGACTGGGACTGGGACGACAGTGCAGCAAAAGCCTGCATCTTACCTTTTGCGGCAACAACTTGGTCACAGATCTGCACTCCACCTTCCCCCTTGGAAGCCTTCTTTCGTGTTGCTAAAATTGTGGCATGGAGGGCGAGGCGGGCACGTGACACTTGTTGCCCTTGAGGTCCGATAGCCGCATGATTCAAATGCCGTCTGTTAAGAAAATGCCGTCTGTTAAGAGCTTGGTGATAATAACAGGCATCTTTTGCGGCGGGTATGGGGTTCCGAGCGAGAGTGACAGCACAGTGACAGCTAAGTGAGACATACACGACGGACGACAGATTGCATCGGGGCAATTACTGCAAGCGATGCACGGCAATGATGGGTGGAAGAAAGCAACTTTAGGAGGCCAGCCAGACCTGACTGACTGACTAATTGATCAACACATCATGTGTATGCTCTGGAATCGGAATGTGGAAGAAAAAACAGTTGCCGAAGGACAGACGACGTTTGTGTAAAATAAAAAAAAATACAGGTTGCATCGGTTCCACCTCCCAAGTCGACGGGTAGAATTGCAAAGGTCAGCTCAAAGCGGCATCACAGGTGCCGATTCGGGTGGCGAACGACTGTCAACGCAGCAGGTGCAACCGCCGTCATGCACACATTTCGCCTCCCCACGACGCGTACGTAGAATTTTTGCCCCCCTCAACTACCGCAAACACTTGTAAGTGGACAAGCATCTTGCATCTTGCATCTCCGTTTGGAGTCACACTCGGCTACGCCGAACGGGTTGAACTCCTCTGGCATAACGTCGACGCAACGCACGCGCTGATCGTGGTCTGATTTTTGCCCTCAAGATGAAGCGGAGATCAGCGGTATGCCTGTCTGCTCCATGTGGGTGATGTTCATTTTTTTTGCCCATGTGGGAAAGGGTGCAACAACGTTTTGCGCTTGGTAAGAGAAAGAGAGAGATTGTGTGTGTTGGGGAAGGGCAAGCGAGTGCGAGGGGAGGGGTGTGTCGAGCCGGAGGTTTTTTTCTTCTCTCACCGAAAGCCTAGCCGGCTAATGTCTTGCCTTGCTCTGGGTACTATCTCCATGGATAGTCCTTTTCGCGATCTTGGTACACTAAACTCTCTGGACTAACTAGGCAGATGAGACCGGCTCTAGTTCTCTCTGTTGCAAGACGTCATGTCAGAGATCGACGACGATTTGTATTGGACATGGGCGGTGCGTCGTGCCTATATCCGTAACCACCCTTGAGGAGCGATACGCCGGCTCCTCTTTGTCCACCGAACTACGTTATTACGCATGGTATGGATGGTATCAGTGCGCTTGTAGCAGCAGCCGCGGTTGACTTGCCTTCCGAGTCTCCGACCGTACATGGCCCTTCCAGCAGAAGCTAAGGCACGACTCGACCTGAACTGCATGTGCTGCTTCTGCACATGTTCAAACTTGCTGCAAGCCTCATCATTTCCAAGCTGGGGCGGGTTACAAGCCCCGGGCGCCTCAGCGTAGTAGTAGCGTACAAGACTCCCTAACCCACGCGGTAGGTAACTATGATAGCCCCGGGTCACTACCGCAATCCTTCCCGCCTGCCTCGCGACGACGACGACGGCATTTTGGCCGGTTTCAAGCCCGCAAACTGCCAAGTTGCCGTCTGCACGGCGCGCTATGACTACTAGGACTTGTTTTCTATATACACCTAGGCTACCCATTCCGTCATTAGGTGCGTAATCATCGAGACATTGTCAAATGTGTCATGTTGGCAAAAAATCAAACCTTACTTCCCCTCTCACTCTGCAGGACGCAGTATGTCCTCAGCAGCAATTTCGCCCTGCTATCCGCATTTCGACATTTTCTGATGATGCTCGACGGCACATGTGGGTGGTGATTGGCCCAAGGTCTAGTCCACTGGGGCCTGAAATCATACTCCAAGATCCTTCGTACAGATCCGGTGCGCCGCGAGTTTCACGTAGATCCGCTGCAGATCCAAACAGGTATAGCCTAGGCGCCGACGCGGAAATTTACCTTTTAATCGATCGTTCGAGGCGGTGCCAGGCGCCCGGGCATGGCGCAACGCCGCGTCTGAAGACGGGCTTGCGAGCTGTCATCCAACTTGTTGCTCATATTACATGCTGTACCGGTAGTGGGAACACACCGTCAGTGCTGGTGCACCGCTGATCACACAAGGCTACCGCAGAAGAAGAAAAAAAATACAGAGATAGAAGCGCGCGCGCGCGCGCGCACGCGAGCATCAACCCATGAGGCTACGCTCCGCCCATGTCTAGCCAATCTGTAGGAGCGCCTCAGAGTGACACATGTCCGGGTCTTGTGTCGGGTCCTGGGTGGGTTTCTTATCGATTGGCCATGCCATGCCGTCTGTCACGCTATGTCGATCCGGAGGGGTCCCCCCCAGGCTGACACGTTGGAAACTATTCCTTGTTCCGTCCCACCATTGACTTTATGATTACTTACACCTAGCAGGGGGGGTGCTCCTCCTTCAGCCGTTGACGCTCAGACGGCATCTGTAAGTATACTCGTTCGGGTTCGGCACTAGGCTCGGAACAGGTTCTGCAGCAGGGCCACCGGATACCCTTCAGCACCATTCCAAGGTTTCGTGTTGATGCACGGCGGCTCTCTGGACACGAAGTGCTCATTTCACCGCTTCCACTTCGGGACATTACATGGCTGAGGCTGTGACAGAGACCAACGACCCTTCATTTCCCTATACTGCTATTGGCAAGCTAGGCCAGTGTCAGACCACACTTTGGGCAGCGGTAATCTTGCGCTTCGCTTCCTCCCGGACGTTGACCCTGCTGGCTGGTCAGGTTAGCGCACGGCTCACCATCCCCAGCCCACGCCCATCAAAAGACCCAGGGACATGCCATGGCCGTGGTCCAGAGCAGAGTTGCACAATGAATTACCACATGCGTGCTCCATGGGATTTCGGGATTTCGCACAGACAAAAGTTTGGCACGCCCAATTGGCGGCACCGGAGCTTATTTGATACGACGACACCTATGTTTATTACGACAGATGTTGGTTTGAGCGTTTCCCGTACGACAGGGGCAAGGCAACTTGTCTTTTGAGGCCGCTCTCGCTCGGTTGTAAGTATGTAGTGATACTGTAGAGAGCAAAGCAGTAGCACGTCGTTGGCTCGTCACTCATTCGTCTTGCTTCCCACGTCCACGGTCAGGGAATTGGGGCCGAGGCCAAAGTGGAAGTATCCGCGACGCCTTCTCCGATCAGCCTAGTTCCAAGGCGGATGCTGCTCATCAAATCAAACTCAGCAGCGGTAGTTTGGGCTGTGTTTTGCTTGGCTGCCAGCTCGCAACGGCACAGAGTAGCAGTGGGCGGCCGGGACAAGAGTAATGCTGCGGCGAAAGCCAGCGCCACAAGTGGGAACCGTAACCAGATTTTGCATCAGCCGGAGCCTTTCTCCACGCGCGTCACATAGCGGGACTACAAGAACGCGCACCGCAGTAAAACAACATTGCGCTTGCTGACTTACCCATCCCGTCCCAGGCACATCCCTGCAAAGCCTACTTCCCGCCGTCGCCCGCTAAACGCCACACATCGGCTTGTCCTCATCTATGGCTTGCCGTTTGTTCGTGCTGCTCTCATGTGTTTGCGGCCGTCACTGCCGTTGGTTGGCCCGACTCCAGTCGGTCCTCTTCCCTCCTTGTCACACCCATTCCCCACTGTTGCCCACTTTCACTCGCCCTTCACCAATCTGGACCTGATCGACCACGCCGGCCCACGCGAGTGCTTTGTAGAAGCTTGATCTTCGTTGCATCGAGCCTTGCCTGTTACTCTTTGATTTCTTCTTCGCTGCCCTGCTATAGCCGCGAATCAGATTGATCCGCCCACGCCTGCCATACTTTGACCCTAGGCCGTAAGGGAACGGGTACCAATCTCATCCCGGGTCATATGTGGATGGTGGTCCTGGCAAACATACTCTGGTGAATAATAAGTATGTACACCGTCCTTTCTCTTTCCGGAACTACAAATTTTGGCGCCACCCCGACCACTCATTTCAATGTCGAATTGCTTCCACGCCATCTTCCACGCCGGCCACTTCTCCACCCATGTTGCTCACTCTCTCTAACCCGGTAAAGTCCGACTTTGAATTCAAATCCCATGCCTACTCCCCAGCCTTTTCACCTCCTACCGCTCGATACTCTGACCGGCTCCCTGGTGGCCGATCACCCTCCTCCTCCACCACCTCACAGGCTGCCAATCCGTCTTCTCGCACCATGAGTACGCCGCATCGGGGTCTCCCTCCACCCTCGGCCATGACGCTGCCTGATCCGGCGAGGGGAGGTGCTCCATCCATGTCTTCTTCCCTTGGTCAACTACCTCCAGCTCCTCCGCAATGGCAAGGTGCCGAGGACGGCATGAAGAACTGGCTGGCCGCAAAGGCTGAAGAGGAACGACGAAAGCAAGAGGAGGAGAAGACGAGGCAGGAAACGCTACGGCTCGAGCAACGCAAGGTTGAGCAGTCTATGCTACGAGAGTCGATGCAGGGAGGGATCCCGCCTCATCTGGTGCCCATCATATTTGCTGGCATCGGAGGGGGTAACCTCGCAAACGTCAGTTCCGAATGGATACAGCAGTACGCGAACCAGGTCCAGGCCGCCCAACAGCATGTGCAGGCTCAGGCGCAATCCCAGCTTTCCCCAGATCTCCGGAGAGACCCAAGATTAATCGGACAGGCCCTGTCGACTGTGTATGCCGGTCAGGCGCAAGCCTCGCAAACCATACTCCCCCCAACGTCAGTCCTGCCTGGCCAGCCTCTACAGACGCAGTCTCAACAAGGCTCGCCCTCCTTCACTGGCTACACGGGTGCATCGCTATCACCGCGCTCGAGAGCTGCACAAGCTGGTCTTGGTGGCGCTCCAACTTCGGCCCCACGGTCTTTAACGCAGTCGTCACTTCCTCGCTTGACAACGAACGAGATGAACATTCAACCGCCTCCTGCTGCTCCAGCGGGCGTACAGCAGCTTCAGCAGACACAGACACAACAGCAAGAACAATCTTCCCCTTCTATATATTTTCACCATTGGGTGCCCCCCTCGTCTTCTTCCCAGGACAAGAGTTCGAGTGGTAACCCGCCAGCTACGCCCTCAGGTAAATTCAAAACTTCGCCTGTTCACCAGTCACGGCAACGTGCTGCGTCGCATGCGTCTGACGTAGAGTACACCAGCTCCCCGAAAAAGCGCAAGGCCCAAGGCCCACACCCCGCTCCGCCGCCGCCTACATCAGCGCCGGGGTCATACACATCTCCATCCTTTTCCCACATCTCTTCGTCATCAACGTCGACACCGGGGCGACGAGGGCATGCTCGAAACCGGTCTGATGCATCGGCACGAGCGGCAGAGGGCTCCAGCGGTTCACTAAGCAGAAGAGGCACGGTTTCTGGGCTCGCGCACGAGACTGTGCGGCCGCGCGACGCAGGAGAAGAAGCAAGAGACGCAGAGGGCAAAGCCCAGGCCAATTCGGACCATGTACACGCAAGCTCGCCACCGCGTAATGACCTTCGAGGGCCAAGCCAGCAGAATTACGCGCCGCCATCGACAGCTGGTCAACCTGAAACGGGACAATTCAGAACACACCAGCATTGGGATCGGAGCTACATGTCATCTCCCAAGCGGGAAGTTGGGGACCATTAGATTGGGACATGGTTCTAGCATCGCACTCGCACGGATCTGGAATGGTTGCTGATGGGCGGTCGATATCGGGCCTTCGATAAGCAAAGTACGCACGCGCTACAGAGGTGCCTTTCAAAAGTTATTGCTGACAGGGGGGTCTCCTATTTGACCGAGAAACTACCGAAATACAGACAGATCAGTCTCCACGAACTCTTGGCAGGCCTCTGCCTTCCTTGTACTCATTCCCACCTTCAAGTTCAATAATCTTTTGAACATGGATAGGAATTCTCTCTATCCATGCCTGAATCTGTGACTGTGGGAGATCACTCCAGGCCTGCTCCCATGCTTTTGTGGCCTCTCCTCTACTCTTTGGAGCTCCTTTCTTGGTAGTTCTTCTCTTTAACCATGGCCAGGCTGGCTCAATAGCGTTGAGATCAGGTGAGTTACCACACCAGAAGAGCTTCTCCACACTCTCTCGTTGATAGATAATATTCTGGGCCTGGTGAGCATGAGAGGGAGCCTTATCTTCTTGAACAAGAGTACCTGGCCTCTCTCTCATACACTCCTTAGCAAAGGGGATAAGCTTCGGGAGAAGAACCTCAGTCTGATACCGCCACCAATCAATGCCACCTTTATCATTACCACGAGTGAGCTTCCCATTCTCCAGAGATGTCAACAAGCAAGTCAAGCTGGCTTGATTCTTATCGATTGCAGATCACAGACCATTCTCTGGGACGTGCCACTGTGCACGAGCCTCTATATTGTCTGTGATCTGCAATCGATAAGAATCAAGCCAGCTTGACTTGCTTGTTGACATCTCTGCCATTCTCCTTAGTCCATCTCCATTGAGGAGCTCTACCAGGCTTATTCCTTAAGCCTATCCTCTTCATGCCTATAGTAAGCTCCCACTCCTCTCTCATAATAGGCTCTAGGATCTTATTCATCTCTTCAATCTTAAGAGCTGCTTCTCTCTTCTCTTGGGCTGTCTCTGGCCTCCATACATGAAAGGGACCTTTGTAATTATACGTGAAGCAGCCCCAGAACATAAACTCAGAGTATCCCTTCCACCTCTCTCGTATCACAGATCTTGTAAGAGCCTCATCTGCCTTTCTCCACACCCGATACCCACCACGGCGGTGGTTCAGTACGACAGAGGTCTCATCTGACCAGATAACGTTCTTCCAGTCCTCAAGAGTCCAGTGCTGACGAGCGAGACACCAGGTAAGTCTATCTTGTCTCATCTTCTTCGTCAACCCAGGCTTCCTCGTCGGCTTCGTCTTCTTGTATCCTGCTGCCTTGAGGACTCTCCACACCGTGGTAGGAGAGACGTCGTAACCGTAGAGACTAAGATCACCAGCTATGTCAGCACAGCTCTTCTCTCGTCCATAACGGTCACGGCGTACTTTGTCAACAGTAGGTTCATGGATAGCCTCTTGTTTACGTGGGCGGCCTGAGCGAGGAGCATCTTCAAGGTGTTCAGGAAGAACCTTTAGGGTTGGTCCATTTGGCTCAAAGCCTCGAAGGCAGGCTCGGCTGAAGATAGCGTCGATAGTGCGTGGGGAAATACCCAGGATCTCGCTGATCTGGCTCGTTGATTTGCCCACAAAGCGGGACTTTAAAGTAACAATTATAGCACGTGTGAATGAGTCTGTGTGAGAACGAGGAGCCATTACTAGTATAACTAACCTTTGAGAAACACCAAAGAAAGCGAAGATACTGCTATCTTCAGCTTCAAAAACTCCGACTGTGCCAAGAAATATCGGGCCGATAGATCTACCGCGCTAGCAATAACTTTTGAAAGGCACCTCCGTACAAACTACGGCCCCAACCAACGCGAAACCGAGCAGCAAAGACACAATGCCATGGCAGTTCAACGCTTTTCTTGATTTAGGAATGTGCGCGAGGGAGAGAGAGTTTGCTGACCAAAGCAAAAGCTGCAGAAGGCTTCTGCAAGCGAAATGAGACGACTCCACAGACTTGGAATTCTGGCCTTTTTGTTCCAATCTTGAAATCTAGACGCACGGGCCCGGCTACCCCACCCGCGAACATCTTGCGCTCATCTCATGAAATTGCATCGCAATGTCGTTTTGCCTGGCCGCTTGTCGTTCGGCACGGCATGCCAACTTTGCTCGCCGCGACTTGTAGCCCTAGGTGTTGTATGCCGAGCACTCGTTTATTCCCGGGTACTGGTTCCCTTTTTTGTTCGGGTCCGATCTTAATGGCTGCATGTCAGACAACGTTTTTGGACGACATGCCGGCTATAACTGGCGTCTTAAGACGGCGCACCCACGCTTGGGCGAGCTCCCAGGATTCCAACGATTTTCCATATTCAACCTTTTTCTTGTTCGTTTACGGCAAAACCGAGCAAGCTGAACCGATGTTGGCTGCTATTAGGCAGTCTCCACATAAGCGGCGTTGTTTTCGCCTCCCTCATCCCGGCTGTTATACTGTACATTGAGGAAGTGCCGCTTTTCTTCTTGAGCAGTCGTCGCCCGTCGCCGCTGCCGCCGCTCCGTGTGTGTGTGCGTAGTCGACCCCGCACGCATGCGAAGCACAAGACCATTTGTACGTCCAGGCGGACGTTGGTTGTGTAGTTGCACCGGTTGAAGTTGTCAGCTATGCTTGCTTAGCCGACAATTGTGGTGCTGGCTGGCTGGCTTGTCTGTCCGTCCGGCTGCACCCGACTATACTTGAACAACATCTACCGGCACATTTTCGGCGCGCGCCATTTATTTATCAATACTTCTTCTTCTTGACCACGTTCAAGCGTCGGTCGACGCCTACTCTTTTGAGGCAAATTCTTCAATACTTGATTTTTCTTTTCTATAAACTTCATCAGACAGATAAAGACACGGACTGGTTCCGGTCTTACTTCCTTGTACTTATAACCCGAGCTGTATTCTCCATTGTCTCTATCGACCTTGCCCGTTTTACGCTTTCTTGGCATTGGTTTTGTTCCAAATCGGGGTTCGGCTTCCTCCCCGCCGTCACCTCCACCTTGATCCTCCCCCCTACACCCTCATGGAGCAATGTTCTTAGTCTGCTCAATCCTTTACATTGACGGCGCTTTTTTTGGTCGGATGCATTTTTTTTTAGGCCATGGGCTCTTGGCATCTTACGTATGAGTGCCCATGCCCCCGGTATCTGGCATACCCTCAATTATGAACGAACATGCACAGCGTGCATACATACTATCAAGACTGGGAAGAACAGCACATATGCAACGCAACGCAACGCAACGGGAACAAGGGGAAATCGGACGGTACTTTCCACACTGCGCACCTGTCTTTCTCCTTTAGTCCGAGAGAGACAGTGTAGCAGTCAAGTGGCTATCAGCAATCCAAACACATTCCTCCTTTTATCCAACACAACTCATTGCTCCTCATGACATCATCACATTATTTCGGGTTCTTCTTCATTTTGCATGTTATCGTCGTTGTTTTGGGCTACGTACTTATCAGGCTGTTGCACATATACCCCCTGGTCTGGTTCTCTTTCCCACTGCACTCTCCCCGTTTTTAGATGGGGTCGTTGTATTGTTTGTCTTAACGCATGTCTAAACGTTATCATCGTTCATCATATACGTACAATGACTATATTCGGTATCTATCACTACCCCTTGGTGTGGTCTTCTGATTTCGTCCGAGCTCTTGTTCACCCCCGTTGTCGCATAGATGTTTTGACTAAGAAGGTGATGGAGATGGAGAGGGAGACAAGCATCAACCTACTACGGTACGGTACTCCTATCTATCCCCCCCTCTCTCGCACGCAGCCCATTCCCCCGCAACTCCATGTACATAACCCTACTTCCTTTCTTCCATTCCTCCGCGCCGCGCACACCAACCGCGCCGCGCACACCAAGTGCGCACATCATTTTAGGACGGGCTATCGAAACGTCGATCTCCTTTTTTTGTGGCATGGCGAGGTATGGAAACGGGACGGTGTCATGTTACGGTAGGTTGGCGTCAAGGACCGAAGTCGGCATGTGTGGTTCAAACGTACGTACGTATTCATGTACCGATACGGCACGGCACGGCATGGTGAATTGGAGGGCGGCAAGGCAGGCAAGCAAGCAAGGTATAATATGGCCTGATTTTCCTTTCGGTCACTCGGGACGAGATAGGTAGGACTAGGGTATCTGATTACAGTACTAGCCTTACCTCGCCTTACTAGCTCCTTTTGTATATTTGCTTGGCTAGTTGGGGATGCAGGGGCTGACCTTACTACCTACTACTTACATGTCATGTGTATACGGTGCGTGATACGGTCGGTGTGCGGTATTCCCCATCCATGCGCCCCCCATGTGGAAATGCAGTTTCACCGAAAGAGCGGAGTGAGCAACTGAAAACGGCACAGCACAGAGCCAGAGGCAGAGCGGGAAAAAAGACGGCATGCGTGTGCTGGAAGTGGGGCTGGCCTGTTTTTACTACCCGGGCTGACTGGATGGTGTTTCTTACCGGTTATCGCGTAGGGCTAGGTGGGGAACAGGCTTGATGCTTGTTCTTGTATTTAATATGGTCTTATCTTTGTCTGCTTGTGTGTTTGGCTGGCTGGCTGGCTCCGGTTCCCCGAGGCGAGGGCTGAGAGCTTCTGGCGTACTTACATGTAGTAGAGCTGTGGTTTGATTACGTAGATGTCTGTTTTATAACGGAACGGAACGAAATGAAATGAAACAAACCCCATGAACAAACCACGCCTGTTTTATGCATACTAACGGCTTCATAGCTTGGGTTAGTCAACTTCCTTTTTTGGTCATGTTTTCCCTACGCTGTGCTGCGCTGCGCTGCTGGGTTCGGGGGTCGGGACTTGGGTTAGGTGGTCGGGTCAGGTGGGCGCCGCGCGTGTTGCCGGTTTCGCTTTTCTAATCTCTACTATTTCCTTGGTTGGAACGGGATGATAGGGTAGCTGGCGATGGATTGTGAGGCTGATGGCGCTGCTTTCGCTGTGGAAGCCATGGCGTGATGATTGGGTTAGGCTAGGTAGGTTAGCTGTGAGGGTCTTTTTTTCGCCGTTTTTGCTCGGTACTTCCGGCGGCGATGTGGTTAGGTCAGGTGAGGTGAGGTTAGACTGGGAGTATGTGTTTTCCGGTGAGGGGAGGCAAAGAGGCTTTTGCTTTTGCGGGTGAGCGGTGTGGGTGTTGTGAGCGGTAGCAGGGAGGTCTGAGAATAGTTTAAATGGAAACACATGGAGCTGTGCAGTAGGATTGGCTTAAGTGGAGGGGATAATTGGTAGATATTCGTTAGCTGAGGTCTGATGATTGTGCAGTGTGGCTTTTTTTTGGGGCTGCTTGGGGTTAGAGTTGTGTAATTAAGGGTTTAGGATGTTTGCTCTAGGATACTAGTTTATCTTAGTACAAAGGGCCGTTGTGCTACGGAGTTGAGCGGTTTCCTCGTTTTCGACGGAGATTGGATGCTTGTATGAGAGGGTTACCCTAAATGAGCGGTTGGTGGTGAGGTAGCGGGTTTTGAGCAGTGGTGTTCCTGTCTTTCCTTCTTTTGTGACATTCTTGGATTTGAATACTTTTCTCTCGTTTTAGGAAATACTGAACATTTTTTTGGTTGGTTCGAACGTGAATACAGTAAACTTCAGGTAGGTACCGTGGACTCGGCAGCCTGTCATTACTCCAATATAACCAAAGTTCTACCTCAACACAATTCCCTTAGGGAAAAAAAGGGTAGCCTGCATGCTTATTTTGAAATCAGTTCGGGCTGGAAATAAACTCAGTAGTAGTACATTTCATCGACTAAACGATGCATGTCCAAGTCACCGGGTCTTGAATACACATGGGAGTCAGGTTGCGATGGATTCACTAGCCACAGTTGTCCCGCCTTGTGGCGCAGGTACCCCACCATGATGGTCTGTGGTTCGCGTCGGTCCAGCAGCCTGACGGGTCCAAGGTCCAACCCAAGAGCAAACCAACAAACACTCCTCCTGGCTATTATTTAACTCTACGCGCACGGCATCTTCCTACACCAAAGGAAGCCCCCCATTCTATATCGCATACGTTCGCGACTCTAGAACGTCCGATACAACGTCAAGCAGCTTGCAACCCGACACCGCTTGAGCGCAAGTGAGAAACACACAGTCACAATGCAGATCAAGTACGTTGCGAGACTTGTAGAAGATGCGCGTTTTCTTTGGAAAGAGTGAATACTGACAAGGGACAGAGTACGAACACTCACCGGCAAGGAGATTGAGCTCGATATCGAGGCAGACTACAAGGTACGCTCATCCCATCGACTGCATCGCGCACTCATCGTCGAAACCATTCCAAGTCTCGAGTCTCTACTAGAAGCAAAAGCGGAAGATCACAGTAGCGACACGGAAATGATTTAGGCTGACAATATGCAGGTCTCGAGGATAAAGGAGCGCGTTGAGGAGAAGGAGGGTATTCCACCGGCGCAGCAACGTCTGATCTACGGAGGAAAGCAGATGTACGTCTGTCCATGTCAAGGAGTCTATCCTGGATATGATTATACCCAAATTGTCTATTCACGGGCAAAATAAGCCAAACAAAACTAATACAAGTTTCGCAGGAGCGATGACAAGACCGCATCAGACTACCAGCTCGAGGGTGGTGCTACTCTGCACTTGGTACTCGCGCTTCGCGGTGGCTTCTAGGCCTCCATTCGTCCACCCGCCCACTCTGCCTACCTACACGCCCTTTCCGCCTACCTACTACATGAGACCTCGCATACTGTTGGAATGGGCGTGAGCTGATTCTTTGCCGCACATCCCGATGATAAGATTGCAAAAGGGCTCGATGTGCCGTGAAGTCACCATAAATTCAGCCATATGATGTGGGAAGGGCGCAGGATTGGCATAACATGGAGTGTGTATTTTTCTATTTGAATGAGAAGGGCTGAGGTCAGAGTAAGCATGCAGCTTAGAGCACAGAGATGAAAGACCTACTGTTTAGTAGTAATGCGGATTCATGATTGGCATTTACGTGTACTTTGTCTATACTGCTTTTCACTTTCATGGGTTTGTTCATCTGGGATCAACAGCCAAGTCAAGCATCTTGGCTATGTCCTCCGTACTGTCTCGGAAACACACAAGTCAGGCGTCCCAGCCAGCACAGATACGTCGAGTATCCAAGAATTCGCGCAAAATAGGCAATGACTCACATCCCCATACTGTCCTGATCTAGAACCCCCGATCAGGATCACTAGCCGTCTACCCAGAAGGACCTAACACGTTTGCTTATACCAACAAAGCCAAGATCATACCACAAATTGCTGACAAACTCGGTGTCTGTTGGTTGGCTTTGCACTAAGTGCGTAAAGGGAAATAACGATAACTAGGAATGCATTCTGTTCGGTGGTTCTGATTGATTGTCTACGAACATAGCTGCTACGAAGGTATACCTAAGCTCTGCGCAAGGTGGGCCGAAGTCGGGCCGAAGTGTCAAGCAGCCGACGTCTCTACCGATACTCACGATCCGACAGTGTCCGAGTTTCCCGTCCTTTTACCCCACTACCCCACCGACTTATGCGCATTACATAGCAAGCAAGTCCACATATATCTACACTTGTACTCTCTCTGTTGTTCCTAGGTTAGTGACCTTGGCAGGGACAGGATTTCCACGCTTTCAAACCCGGAGCTGTTTTCTGTTAAAGTCATTGACATTTCACCATTACAAAAAAACACCTCTACCAACTCCATGAGTATAAGAGCTGGAAGTAGGCAACATGGCACCACTTGATGATACAACACCCAAGACGCGGTTCCACAGTTTTCATGTATACAGGATACCGTACAAGAAGATTGGCGAGCATGAGATTGAAGCTGGGATTTTGGTTCCGAAAGATTTGAAAGCAGGGAAACATCCCGCTATGGTCAAGTTCCACGGTGGAGGTCTGGTATGTTAACCCATCTATCTACTTACAACTCCCCTACCTACCCCACTACTTCCGCTACAGATAAACATACCATGTTAAACTAAACCTCCACAGATCACAGGCGACTGTCTCTACCCCGACTGGATTAGTGCCTTCTCCATCCCCCTAATCCATCGCACATCCTCCATCGTTATCCTGCCCAACTACCGCCTCCTCCCCGAACACACCGGGGCAGAGATACTATCCGACCTATCCGACTTCTGGACCTGGTTTCACTCTGGCTCCGTTGAGAACTTCCTAAACAACCAACCCGCCACGCCCGCCGGTGGATTCGCCCTAGACTACGACAAAGTACTCGTGTCAGGTGACTCAGCCGGCGGCTACATGGCGCTTATGAGTGGCCTTTTGCAGCCGAAAGGAAGTATCAAGGCGATTCTGGCACAGTACCCCATGACGAATTATCTGCGGTATGAACGCGGTCCGGAGTTTTTCGGTATGCCAAGTCCACCGGAATCCGTCTTCACAGAACACGTCAAGAAGATGGTGCCAGACGCGGTTGTTTCGTCGGTTGTGCCGCCCGAGCGCATGGGCCTGGGGTATGCGATGGCGGCGTATGGGCATTATCTAAAGTGTTTCGGTGAGGACGAGAAGATGTGGCCGATTGGGTTGGTGGGGGAGAAGACGTGGGTGCCACCGACATGGATTCTGCATGGTGGGGCGGATACGGTAGTTGACGTTGGAGATACGAAGAAGTTTGTGGAGAAGTGTGAGAGGTTGGAGGGGGTGGAAGTTAGGTTGACAGTTAGGGAAAGTATGGAGCATGGGTTTGATGGCGATGCGAAGGAGGACGAGGAGCCGTGGCTTAAAGAGGGGGTGGCGTGGGTTGAGGGGAAGTGGTTGAGTTGATGAAGTCAGGGAGCATATATGAGAAAGGATGAGTATCTCTGCTGTTCATCCTATGGTAGTGGAGCTGATACGGCATGCAATATCACACATTAACGATATCTTGATTAATATACTAGTATATCCAACTACCCTTAGAGTCCAAAATCTACTTGAAAATCCCCATCATCTGCCAACATGCTTCGGTCATACATGCCATTACCAGCAGTAACGAGACCCTCGAACTGTCCCCAGCTTGCCAAATCAGACCAGTCAAAGAGATCGGAATTGAAGATTGGGTTGTTGAGCGCTGCCGCACTGTCCGGTGTCGCGGGAACATTGCCATTGTATGGAGTATTTGATAGACCCCCAGTGGGGCTCGGTGGGTTGTCCTGTGGTGTAGAGGTCGGCATCGGAAGCAATGCTGGTCGCGGCATATCGGGGTTTGCCTCGGCTGAATTCTGGAGATGTAATGTCAGTCTATGCGTTGCCAAAAAAATCGCAAGGACGCAGGGGACTCTGAAATCGCACTATAGGGACAACTCACTTCTTCTGTGACCGGCGCGGAAGTTGCCGCTACCGGTTTCAACAGTCTTCCTGATTGCCGCACAGCCTCTACCCTCAGTTCTTCCAGAACCAGACAGTATCGACGTGCAAGACAGTCGGTATCACTAACGGTCTCCAGCTGTCTTTGGCACATGACTGCCTTCTCGAAATAGCCCTCGCTCCTCACCTTCATCTCAACACCCAAACCTTGCTGAATACGATGGACATACAACACCACCACAGCACAAAACGCATAATACTGTGTAAACCAGAAGGAGCGGAAAAGGTTCGACGAGATGAAGACGTCATCGACAATGCGCAAGATT
Organism: Pyrenophora tritici-repentis; assembly: GCF_003171515.1. NCBI lineage: Eukaryota > Fungi > Ascomycota > Dothideomycetes > Pleosporales > Pleosporaceae > Pyrenophora > Pyrenophora tritici-repentis. The sequence continues at coordinate 647,569 of NC_089390.1, forward strand.
GCCATGGCGGCTTCGAGACAAGCCGTGATATTAGTGGATGTGTCATGAGTCCTGACTGGATTGGCACTCCAGTTGGGGTGTGTGGGCATATGCGTCAAGCTCGCAAAATCCCTCAGTAGAAAGGGACGGTGAATGAGCAGCAGCGCGTGGTGGTACGCCAAGTTGAGTACGGAACGCTGGCGCTGGTAGATGGGTATCAATAACTGGCTGTCGAAGCCTCCTTCAAACCCCGATCCTGCGAGGAAACCCGAGAGTGAGTTGTGCCATGCGTGCAGATCCGAAGTGTATTTTGTTGAGAGCTCAATGCGACGGGCTAGACTTGGAGGTCGAATGCAATATAGATCTCGCAGTACGAGAGAGACGATTCGGGTTAGCTTGATGTGTTCGACTGGCGCCGTCATTACGGAGTGGCAATTTGGAGCCGTGGGCTTGATGTAATTTGGAAGTAGGTCACTGTCGTTCACCACAGTTGGAAGTTCCTAAGATAGTTGTTAGTGATGTTTGGTTTCGCATAATTGGCATCGTATACCTGATCGATATCCTCGTCCTTGAAAGTACGCGGCCGACCAAGGGCTGCGGCAAGATACTTGTCTAGGGAGTATGCACACCAGAACAGCCGTCTTCTACACTCAAGTTCCACATAGTCGATGTTGTTTGATGGATCGCATCTCCTACTACGATTTAAGCCAATGGCAAGCACGAGATGCGAAAGCGTGCCGAATAAACTCCAGCAGTGGTTGATGCGAGATTGCGTTAGTAGATAAAAGCACTGCAGCAATCTTGCCTGCACGCTCGCTAGTCTTACAGCTCCACGTTCCTTGGAGAGTTGGTGCTCGGCAGCGAAGAAATAGCGGGCGCTTCATTCTGTAAGCCATGCATCCTCCATATTGCAGGTATAACTCACCTATTATTCCTAACGGCACTGCCAGGTGGCATGTACGCTTGCGCCTGTGCGAAAACCACCATCAATAACGCAGCTTTCGCTTTACCATCTTCTTTACCTCTCATTTCACCCTGGGTCTCGTAGAATTCTTCGACCAACTTTTCGATACTAGGTCGGTGTAGAAAACGGTGCGTTGGTGCCGCATAGTCGAAGTACCTTTCCACAAGTCTCTGCGCATCAGGCTTGGGAGGTAGTAAGAACAAGGACAGATCAAACTCTGGTAGTGGAGCATCACCAAAGGTGAAGATGGTAGAGTCATGCGACAGAGACGAGTCTTGATGTAGGCGCCTCTGAATACGAATCAGGAAAGAGACAGCACTCGAAGAACCAACGTAATGGCCTTGCTGGTCTCTTTGACCTCCTTGCGGCACGGGCGAGTCGCGCGAAGAAGGAGGATTGGTGTAGTCAGCAGCCGCATTAGAAGTGCTTGGGTTGGCGGTATTGACACAAGCATAATCTGGCCGGTCGATAGAGACGGAAGAGCTTGGAAAGGCGCGTGGATTCTTCAATGTCGTCCCATTGGACTCATCTTTGGCAGGTGTCTCTGATATCTTTCGCCTCTGAGACTGCGGAGTTGTGATCATGGCTGAGTCATCAACTATGACCGAAGGAAGTCTGCCTCGAGTATACGATGCAGTAAATTCGCATGGCAATTCAGCTCTCAGACACAAAGCGCAAGGGCATCTCCCAGTGCACCTCGTCTTCTTCCTAGTTTCGCGTTAGCGGACGCGTCAACCACGTGCATTTGACACCGAAATCACACAAGCTCACTTCTTACATCGGTCGCAAGCCCTACTGACTCTGCTCCTCTCTTTGTCCTCTCTTCTTCTCTTAGCTGGTGGCGCCACCCCGTCGCTTGGACTCGCCTCTGGGGTTGCGAGCAAGTTCATTCCGTTAGCGGGTGTCCATGCAGGTGCAGCTGCCGAGGATCTCGCATCGCTATCGGAGTGGACCTCTGGCTGAGGCTTATCATTATCCATTGCCCCAAAAGGTGGTACCAAGTCCACCTCATCAAAGTTCAGAAAGCGGAGTCAGAAGTCGCGAGCCGGATATGAGTCGGAAGAATTGCCGGAAAAGCGGCACGCTAACCCGGAAATGAAGATTGACCAACCAGCTTTGGACCAATGGCTTTCCAGCGAACAAGACGGTCACGCGACCATGACTATTCGTCTTTTAACAAATTTTGACCTTGTGCAAGTAACATCGACATGGAAAATCGGTCAGCTTCAGAGCTGAGGGTCGCTAAAGAATGCATCATAAGCCAAGGTCATCGGCACGACCAAGAGACAACCCCGGGTGTTTTTAAACGAAGGCAGACTCGTTATGGCTATGTTATCGATATTGAAGTGTGCGTTGAGTGGTGGAAGATGAACATTTCCTCAAGACTATACGCGCAGTTCTTCGGAGGGGCTCACTCCTTCTCCACAACCACAATTAGTAGAGCTATAGTACCGTGCGAGGGAATGCTACGTCAGCCCTATCTATCTATATTGGAAAGAGCTAGAACTTACTGCGCAAACGTGTTCATCCAGTAGCTACAAGTAGAAGTAATACCAATCTGAGTTCAGGTCAAAGCTTGCATGAACGAAACTGCGAGAACACCAGGCGTTGATAGAGGTAACCTGACCGAAATGAAAATGCCCCGTCAATCAGCTTCGTGGTAAAATCTTATGGTGGCTTCCGGTGCTGCTGATGGCATCAAAAAATCTACGCCACGGTCTTGTTGACATCTGTCTAGAATAGGCTCTGCAAAACTGCCAAACATCTGGTTTCATGGCTTGTGTTGCTGATGGAAGACTCCGGGATATCGAGTAGAATCAACTGTTTCGATGTAGCCGGCAGAACGATAGATGGAGCTCGTTATGCAGGGTCGATGCGATCATCCGTTAGAAACGCGGGGTCACAAGATCCCAAATGCGACAACACCAAGATCAGGAAATAGGTTAAAAACCCCCGGTTTTCGAGCGTTATTCACGTTGTCTTGGTAGATGCTCTAGGTGTAGCTTAATCGTTCGACCACACAATTTACGGCGTTTTTCGTTTGTTGAAGAGTTTCACCTCGTATTGGATGACAACGTTTTGGTACCCGGGACTGCACCTTACCTTCGTGCAAATGGTAAGTACGTTTCCAAGATTTTAGTTCATCTGTTTCTAATACAACCTCAGGATAGGTCAGGCGTGTGTTTGGTCATTATTGTGATGACGATGAGGTGGTCGGGAAGAGAGAAGGCATAGTCTCATCTACTACTTTTCAAAAGGAGGTTCGATGGAACTGGGACGGACCGTGGAAGACCATATCGTTATTTCCAGAACTTGGGGTTGCCTCGGATGCCAGGATATCTTTGGTCCGCGGACCCTTGTTTTCATCTGGGCAAAGGTTTATGCACGCCAAGGTGTGGGATGAACGAAGTCTGCTTTCTAATTTGCTACTCGCGTGTTGGTACGAAGGGTTTGCATGTCGATGGCTATAGGTATACCGCAGATCGATATGGAGGAATTCTCGGACCATACAAGAAGCTCTAAACTCTACGGATCCTAGTAAGATGGTGTCACAGATCGGAGATGTCGTGTTCGCAAACGTTCCGAACACTTCATGGCACCCATGAAAAAAAAACTAGCCATCGAGCCAAGCATCTCCGGACGATAGATCCTAGTAATCGTCTAGAATATTTCGCAGTGGAGCAAGGCGGAGCCGCAAAACTACGACTGAAAAAGGACTGCTATATCTCGTGACCTTTGTGTAATCTTGGCGCTGCATGTCAGGCCACCCAAGGCAAATAAGAGAAGTAAGACTCCGACTCCGAGCCATCTCCAATGGACATAGAGACAAAGAACGCCTTGACAATTTCGGGAACAAGCTTCGCCGTTGGGATGCGCAGTGACGCGATGTCAGCTGGCGCCATGGGAAACCGGGATAAGATGCAAACTAACTCTTGGCACGGCGATTCAAGAGCTTTGTTGGTAAGCCTTGCAGTTTGGTGTTCTTGGAAAACCAGCACAGATGACGATGGTGGCCAAGGTGTTGTGGCTTCGGTGCGGAAGTCGGCACCATTACAGCTGCGCCGAGAGAGTTAGACCGGCTAGGCGGATCCTAGGCGAGCGGGATGCTTGGCTGAACTATACCAGCCTCGCCACTTGTTGTCCCTTCCCCCCGCCTGCAAACGGTCCTCACCATCCCCGCTGTCGTCATCTCTGTACTACAGCACACAAGAACACCTGATTCGTCTCGAAACAGACGCTTCTAATGCGCATGTAGGCGAGATTGACGGCAATAGGATGCAATAAAGCGCCAATCGTTGTGGTAGGCGTCTGACAACCACACGTTTGCGTACATGCATCTCTTTGTTGGACACTGCCGATTGTGACCGAAAGTGACGTCCCTGCACCGGTCCCAAGATGTTTCCCACTCTGCCAAGATCTCGATATCGCACGGTTCTTGGCTTTCGACATGTATGGGTGCCGCCTGTACGCTTACCTTGGGAGGTTGAATGCTTAAAGGTTGCAAAGTCCCCGGATCTCGATTGCTTGACTCCATCAACCTTCTCCTTCATATCCCAAATCACTCACTATGGGAGAGAAGCAACCGTCCCTTGAGGGCCACAAGTCTGGCCAGTCCAACGAGCCACTCTCCAAGCCCGCGCATGCCCTTCCCTGGAAGCAGGTTGTCGATGAGATCAAGTGCAATGCTGAAGACGGGTTGACTACCGCTGATGCAAAGGCAAGACACGAGAAGCATGGAAACAACGATCTCGGTGAAGATGGCGGAGTACAGCCGGGTAAAATTCTGCTGAGGCAAGTTGCCAACGCGATGACATTGGTAAGTCAGCACTAGTTGTCATTCAGTGTAATAAAATCTAACATGTGCTCAGATCTTGATCGCCGCGATGGCTGTGTCGTTTGCTATCAAGTCATGGATCGAGGGTGGTGTAGTAACCGCCATCATCTTGCTGAACGTCGTCATCGGATTTGTCCAAGAGTTCAATGCTGAAAAGACCATGGACTCCCTTCGATCGCTTTCCTCGCCCACAGCTACCGCTGCGCGAGATGGAAGGACAGTCACTATTCCCACCATTGAGGTTGTACCAGGCGATTTGATCGAGCTGAAGACGGGTGACACCGTCCCAGCGGATATTCGGTACGCTTAACCCCACTAAACTTCATACCCATGTCACTGACTCGGGAACAGCATCATCGAAGCCCTCAACTTTGAAACCGATGAAGCTCTTCTTACTGGCGAATCGCTTCCAGTAAGCAAGGATGGCGACGCGGTTTTCGACGAGGACACCGGCCCTGGTGACCGCCTCAACGTTGCCTACAGCTCTTCGACTGTTACCAAAGGACGTGCCCGTGGTGTCGTCTTTGCGACTGGCATGTACACTGAAATCGGTTCAATCGCCATGTCCCTTCGACAAAAGGGCTCGCGTGTCCGTGAAGTCAAACGCAAGCCGAATGGAAAGGCCAAGCCGCACCGATATGCTCAGGCATGGTCTTTGACTGCAGCCGACGCGGTTGGTCATTTTCTTGGTGTCAACGTAGGAACGCCGCTGCAGAAGAAGCTTGCTCGTCTCGCCATTCTCTTGTTTGGCGTTGCCGTCGTCTGCGCAATCATTGTTCTTGCTGCCAATAGCTTCTCGAACAACAGCGAGGTCATCATCTACGCTGTCGCGACTGGTCTCAGTATGATTCCCGCATCTCTCACAGTTGTCTTGACCATCACGATGGCCGCTGGCACAAAGCGCATGGTTCAACGCCACGTTATCGTTCGCAACCTCAAATCGCTCGAGGCCTTGGGCGGTGTCACAGATATCTGTTCCGATAAAACGGGTACCCTCACTCAGGGAAAGATGGTGGCAAAGAAGGCTTGGATCCCTGCGAAGGGCACCTACTCTGTTGGCCAGTCTGACCAGCCACACAACCCCACCGTTGGCGCTTTGTCTTTCAACCCCAAGCAGCCCAGACACATCGACCCTGACATGGATGAGAAGACCGAGACCTATGAGGAGCTACTGAAAGACAACCCGCATCTCGTCGACTACCTCAAAGTTGCCTCTCTCGCTAACCTGGCCAATGTTCACCAGACCGATGAAGGACAGTGGAATGCGCGAGGTGATCCCACAGAAATCGCTATCCAGGTTCTTGCGTCTCGTTTCCAGTGGAACCGTCTCCAACACGCTAGCGGTGACTCACCACAGTGGAAGCAGCTGGCTGAGTTCCCATTCGATTCGGATGTCAAGAAGATGTCTGTCATCTTCGAAGAAATGGCGACCTCCAAGAAGTACGTCTTCACCAAGGGTGCTGTCGAGCGCGTCATCTACTCTTGTTCGCACGTCTTCACTGACGAGAGTGACTCCATCGTCGAGCTGGAGGACGACTACCGTGAGGAGATCTTGGCCAACATGGAGTCGCTAGCTGCCATGGGTCTGCGTGTTCTAGCCCTTGCTAGCAAGGAGTACGACGGCCCATCGCCAAAGAAGGGAGAGGACATCAACCGTGAGGGCATAGAGCAAGGCTTAATCTTCCGCGGCCTTGTTGGTCTTTACGACCCACCCCGACCTGAAACCGCCGGTTCCGTTCGTCAGTGCCAGAAGGCTGGTATCGAAGTACACATGCTTACTGGTGATCACCCGGGTACTGCTAAAGCTATCGCTATCGAGGTTGGCATCGTGCCTTCCAACATGAGCACTTTACCTAAGGAAACCACCGACGCCATGGTCATGACCGCTTCTCAATTCGACAAACTGAGCGACGATGAAATTGACGCACTCCCACTTCTGCCACTTGTCATCGCTCGTTGCGCACCGAACACCAAGGTCCGTATGATTGACGCCCTACACCGACGAAAGGCTTTCACTGGTATGACTGGTGATGGTGTCAACGACTCTCCTTCCCTCAAGCGCTCAGACGTGGGTATCGGTATGGGTACAGGATCCGATGTAGCCAAGGACGCCTCTGACATTGTTTTGACTGACGACAACTTCGCTTCTATCCTCAACGCCATCGAGGAGGGTCGCCGCATGTTTGACAATATCCAAAAGTTCATCCTGCATCTGCTTGCTCAAAACATTGCGCAGGCATGCGTTTTGCTTGTCGGCCTCGCATTCAAGGATCAGAGTGGCCTGTCAGTTTTCCCAGTGTCTCCTGTCGAAGTCATGTGGATCATTATGATTACTTCCTCCCTGCCCGACATGGGTCTCGGTTTCGAGATTGCTGCTCCAGACATTCTCAACCGCCCTCCCCAAAATGTAAGTTTCTTCTGTCGAGTCCGATCTAAGAGTATATACTAACACATTGTAGCTCAAGCGTGGTGTATTCACCCTCGAGGTCGTTCTTGACATGTTCGTTTATGGACTCTGGATCGCTGCTCTCTGCCTTGGCTCATTCGCTCTCGTCATGTTCGGCTTCGGCGATGGCAACCTCGGAAACAACTGCAATGAGTCGTACAACAACACATGCGACACAGTTTTCCGCGCTCGTGCGACTACCTTTGCTTGTCTTACCTGGTTCTCAGTCTTCCTGGCATGGCAGATGTTGGACATGCGCCGATCGTTCTTCAGGATGCAGCCAGGATCAACAAAGTACTTCACGCAATGGGCTATCGATGTCTGGCGCAATAAATTCCTCTTCTTCTCCATCATCTTCGCCTTCGTCACCATCTTCCCAGTCCTGTACATTCCTGTCATCAACGACACGGTCTTCCGACACAAAGGGATCACCTGGGAATGGGCTATTGTCTTCATCGCTACTTTCCTTTTCTTCCTCGGCATTGAGTCGTGGAAGTGGGCCAAGCGAGTGTACTTCAGGAAGCAAGAGGCAAAGAACGGTGGTGGACGAAGGGGCTCCATCGATCTTGAGTCGCGTGTCTTTGAGCGCTACCTCAGCACGGCTATTAGCACTGACGGCGAGGAAGCGGAGAAGAAGTCGGCTCACTAGTTGCCGAGATGTATTTGAGTCTGTCGGCGGAAGCCGAGAAGAAGTCGGCTATCAGTCGCTGAGAATTTACTTGAGTATGTTGGTCACGTTGTGGTGGTCCTGCAGAGGCGTTTTTCTTTTACTTGCATAGCCTGCGATTATGATACCTCATGCCTTGATGGCTATGATCTGAAGGCTTTTCATAGTTATACAACGTCTATATATTAATGAAGATACCATGAACTATCATCAGAACTTGGTATGAAAGTGACTATTACTAATACTCGGTCTATTCCAGCCCGAACTGAACTCGAAACGAACCTGTCGGCTATCCTTTTCTCCCAAGGGAACGGTGTTGAGGTAGAATTTTGGTTGTAGTTGATACAATGCCAATGCATTATGAAAGTGAAAAAGTCATGTTAGGATCCCAGCGACGAGCAAAACCATCAACATTGCAACTTAGAATCCAACATCGCGATACCTGCCGTTTAAAATAATCTACCCTTGTATACTCTGCGCTTCGGAACTATACGGTAGCACGCCATCGATAAGTTAGTCGAGCACCCCGCCTTTCAGCCAAGCGACCCACTTGGACTCCGCCCAGCCATTGCCAAACCTTTCCGCTCCACCATCTACCAAGCCCGAATGCCGCGCGATTGCGCAGCCACTGGAGCGCCCAGAGAAATCTAGACACTTAGTGGCGCTCTAACTGGGCATGTCAGACGTCAGCCCAGGGCTGGTGTTTGCTTGGGCGTTTGGATGTTGTGGCCAGGATGTGGCCTGATAGTCAGAATGTCGCTGCTGCTGACTGCTGATGGGGTGGCAGGGCATCGGCGAAAACCCGCCATCTTATCAACACACGGACGATACACGTCAAGTAAAACAAGCAGGTTTCAATCACGCCCGTCACATAGATTACGACAGTATCAACCAGGCGAAAATATGCATGTGACTTCCATGACGATGATGTCCAATTGAGCCAAGGCTTCATCGACACGTGATTCATGACGACGAGGAGTCGCGGGTTAGGATAGCAGATAGACTAAGCCGGAAACTGCTCAGGCAGTTAAGCCAGCACCTGTCAGCTTTCCTGATCTGACGACTGGGCGTAAACTACAAGGTTGCGCATCGCTCAGAATGCCATGCTTACATACGTGGCAAACATACGCGGTGGTGGAGGCTGTGAAGTAGAAGATTGATGGCAGGTGTAGGTGTCATACAAAGTTTAGTTGGTGCGCTCGGCTGTTTCGACATCCGGGGATTGAGGGACCTGTCAGCTGTACAAAGCATATTAAAGAGGAACACGAACAGAAAACCAGTAATCGCAACACTTGCCCTATAAACACCTACATCTTCCTCCCACCTTTGCGCAAACTACCTAAACATTCCTACCAAAATCGTTCCACGGCTCATCCGGGTAATACCATACCAAACCCAATCGACCCGCGCCTCGCTGTATCGGAGCCTTGCATATTCCGAGAAACGCGCAATCAAGTCGCCGGCATATCCGGAAACATCCGTCATCGCATTTTCCCCGCATTCGGTTTCCCTTCCAAGCCGTCGTGTGTTCCACCTGCATCTTCCCCCCAGTCTCCACACCTCCAGCCAGACAAACTGCGCCGTCTGCCTTTCCGCCTGCACAATCAAAAAATAAATAACATAACCCCTCCAAACCGTTATCGATATCGCACATTTTGCTATGCCGGCGATAATATCAGAGCACGGCACCACCGCGGTGCTTCTGGGGGCCCGCGAATGGCGCGATACCGTCGGCGGGTCTGGTATGACACCTACGGCGTTTAGTTTCTTGATTCCGGTGTTTGTGGTTGCTATTGCCGCGCCTTTGTAAGTTGATGTCTTTGTGATACCATGTGTGTGGGCTGATCAAAAAACAGTCTATGTGTGTTTTGTATAAGAAGGAGAAGGCAGGCTACACCGATTCCGGCGCGACCGCCACCTAAGATCAAGAAGCCGGCGTTACGACGGGCGGAGGCGAGGGAGAAGTTGCTCGAGGTCACTGAGGTGTCGTCGCGGAGTAGCAATGATGTGGGAGAAGAAGGAGGGAAGGTGAATGTGGAGACGAAATCGGTGTTGGAAAGGGAATGGTATGTTTTATGGATCTGGGTCAATGGTGTCCCTGCGCATACTGATACGGGATGATAGTGCCATATGTCTGTCAACACTCCACGCCCCTGCACCACCAGAACCAGCAAAACTCTCCCCAGACACACCTATCACCGACGCTGCCGCACTCCCAGCTTCAATACCCGCTTCCGACGATGCCGCGACTGCCACCGCCACCCCCGACGCAGAAATCATCCTTAAGCTCTCCATCTGCGGCCACGAGTTCCACGCCGACTGCCTCGTCTCCTGGTTCGTATTGCGCAAAACAAGCTGTCCGATATGTCGCTCAGTCTACATGAGCAAAGAGGAACTGGACCAGCACGACGAAGAGGAACAATTAGCGTTAAATGCCGGTCTTCCGCCTGCCATGTTGGAAGAGGGACGGGCTGGTCAACCGCAGGGCCCATCAACGCGTAATTGGCATTACTTTTTGCGCGGGAGGAATGCGGCGAGGAGGGAGGCGGTGCAGGCGCCGGAGCAACCTGCTGTTGAGATGCAGAGTCAGACACCGAGAACAGCAGAAGGAGAGCATGTCCCTGTGGAGGCCGCGAATGGTACTGCTGTTGCACAGGCTGAGACGCCGGCCAGATCTCGGTTACAGAGGCTTTTGAGGAGGGGGTGAAAAGGGGGTGCATTTATGGGGTTGATGTTATGACTGTATATGATGTTGAGAGATGAGGGTATGGTCTACGGGTTTACGACTGAGAGGGGTGTGTTTTCTTGTGCATACATATGGGGTTTTACGACGGAGATTCTGCTTCTTTTCATCTTGATAGAGATACCCGTAGACTAGAGCCATGTTCAATTAAACAATGGACGACTCTAGCCAATAACACGGACAGATGGATACATTCATGACAAGTATGAATATACCACCTCTGTTCTCTCTTCGCCTTCAGGGATCTTGAAGGAAAACATCTAGAATATCCTTTTTCCCAAAGCTTAAGTGATTATTAGGAACGCCAAGAGTTTCACCAATGTCTACCACCACTTCATTCAATACATAACGGCCGTTGAGAAGAACACCAACGATCTCTTTGGCTTGTTCGTTTATAATCTTAACAGCTGCAGTGGCCCAATGATCGAAGACTCGCTGTCCATTCTTCATGACATATGTGGCCGTAGTGTCGAATATAATCTTCAGTCCGTATCTGTAAATGGCGGCTGGTGATCGGACGTTGTAGGGGACGCGGATTCTTCTGTACCGTGCCTACACGCGTGCCTCGAGGCTGTACAGGAAATGATAGTCAGAAGGATGATTGTGGTGGGTCAGGACAAAGGATACACATACCCGCGTTCATCTGAACGTGGCACATTTCCTGGTGTAGAGTCTGGAGCTTCGTCCAGCTCATACGCTTTCTCGGCAAGGTCCTCAGATACACACTTCACTGGGTGAGAGTCTAAAACTTCTTCCAGCTTCAATGCTTTCTCGGGAGGGCCCTTGTATCCATGTTTCTGAAGGCTACAAATAATTAGAATAGTCCTATACTAGTGGCTAAGAAAGAAGATTCACCCACGGGTTTGCCATTGCGGTTTCTCGAAAACTTGGTGTCACCCCATATGCACATCTAGCAGACACGACTCAGGTACATCGCAACTCACTAGTCGCCCGACTATTTCTAATCATGATACTGTTCTGTGCGGCATAGTCGCTGCTTCTGAGTAAAGTCATGGCTGCGGACCGTGTGGGTTTTTCCGTCAGCCTCTCGGGCCGCACTAGTCAGTGGCCAACACCACCATTGTACCGTGCTTCCTCGACACTAGTTAGAGACACCCGTAGACGCATTATGATGCTGTTATTGTGGAGTAAAATGTATAGAAACAGGCATATTTCATTTTTCCATAGCGATCATGCAACAGAGATGCAGTGCATATCCATGGCTGACTGGAAATCATTGCATAAGCACGCGACACTTCTGCGGGCCTGCGTCACCATTATGTTTAATTGCACAGTTATCCTACCATCTTTTTTCACGAAGCATAGTTCGCTCATCAATCCATTGTCTCGCCAGGTATGCCAGTCCCTCAAGTGTCATTGACAACCGTATCTTGGACCGTGTTACCAGTGTACTTCTTGAGCTCAGTCGTCTCTAGGCTTAGGATGGAATACAGTTCCTTTAAGATCATTAGCTCTTAAACAAAACACAGTAATTTATCAAAGAATTCAAGACATACCACGATATGGCGGCCCAAAGACTCGCTCCATCTCAACGCAGAGATCTAGAGTGCGCAAATTATGGTCATCCCACTCTTTTAGCTATCCCGGACTCCCGAGATGCACATCAAACGTAACCTGTGCTTTCGAGAGGATGCCGAAAGCAGGATGGGGATAGGTCTTGAACACAAAGGCCTCGTAACCATCGCCGAACCACTGAGAGGTAAAGAAGTCGACCCTGTTGAGAGCGGGTAGGTGTTCCCGGTAGTAAGGTAGCGTATCCAGCCAGTCCAGAAGCGCGACCTCTGGTGTATATACTTCCAGGGTTTCGAGGGCAGAAGGGAGGAGCTCATCCATTCGAATCTGAACATGCAACCATTGTGGATCCACCTTGTAGAAAAGAGCTTGATAAGGGATAGCGAGGCGTTTAAGGCCCTTGAAGGATGTAGAGCCGTCGCTGGAGAGAGGGTAGTCGAGGTAATCAGAGCCTACATCTCCCCTATCAGGAACGCTGATGATGAGAGTGGTGAGTGTAGGCGATAGGGCCTTGACTTCATCTATCAAGATGTTCTAGCTGGTACCGTTTACCCCGTGGACAATTTATTGCTGTTCAAGTTCCAACCTCTCGTTGACGCTGTCGCTTACCCACATCAACAGGGTACGCAGGCGGGGAGTGTGCCAAGGACGGAACAAAATAGTCATACACATTGTTCTCCGGTATGCAGATGTCAGAGCGTAAGGGAGGAGTCATCTGCGTAATAATAGGATTCACCTCCGCTGTGTCGTCCGGCAATATGGAACTGGCCACCTTGAACTCGATACTGTCGAGTGCCGGTGACTTGGCAAGTATCCAATGGAAGTTGCCGCTGCTTTTAAACTCGAGATGGCGGAGCTTCTGCAGTACAGCAAAATGTGGATGTATAGTCATGTTGTTGAACCTTGTATAAGCAGATCGAGACCAGATCTGTCATCTTCTGCAGTTTCATATAACAATGCTGACTTTAGGAGTACCGCCTCCGGCTGAGCTTCTGTGCTCCAACAAAATGTAGATGCATAGTCATGTTGTCGAACTTTGCAATTGAGGAGATCGAGACCAGATCTTCCGTCTTCTGCAGTTTCAGACAACAATGCTGACTTTAGAAGTGCCTCCTCCGGCTGAGAAGGAAGTGCCATATCTCGCCGTAGAGGGGTAGTTGCTCAACCGGAACGGGTTGCAGTTCGACAGAGTGGTAGAGATGGCGCGTAAAGTCACATAATTTAGTGCTGATGCGGGCGAGAGCGGGGAGGGAGCTGCGCGCGCATTGTTTGATGATGAGTTCGAGGAGCACAGTAGGGAAGAGACTAGGACGACTGTGTTTGAAGGTGCTTGTGTTCCAGGTAGGGTCGATGATGTCAAGTTTGGGGATCCATTGCTGCGCCTGTGGCTAAGCCATGATCGGGAAAGAGCGTCAAGGACACAGTCAAGTGGATGTCAGTCTGGGGAAGGAGCGTCGAGGACGCGGTCAAGTGGATGTCAGTCGGGGAAATTTGATGCAGCAATATACCTGTGGGCAGAAGATTGTGATCCGAACCACACTATACCACTCGGAGTCTAGCATGGGGAGTGGTGAGGGAAATGGTTTGTTTTTTCGCTAAGAGGTTGTGCAAATCACTGTGTATCCGTCACATGACTGACTGTTAAGTGGCCCGTGTTGGGCTGCACATGTTGAAGTGCAGTATTATATATCTACATATCTCAAGATCATCCTGTTATCTACTGCAAGCTAGGAAATATAAGGCTCAAGATCGGCGTATAGTCCCATTATAGGACTACGATCACAGACGCCTCCAATGGACTTGAGTTGCACTTGTGGCATTAGTAACCCCTAGGTAGCAAAATTCACACCGGCTTCCAAGCCTGAGGGAACTCATGCTTCCCAGTCGCAGTTGAAACGGCAACTTCTCTCTGGATGACAATGTGGCCACTTTCCAAGTCTTTCCCACTTGTGTCGATTCTCTGGACCGATTCCCTCCGATTGTAAACGGGTACGTCTGGCGTCGGAGGGATAATCTTCTCCTGGCTTTCATTGCCCTTGTTTGTGTGGAGAGCGCTGATGTTGTATGGATCCTTCACAGCACGGAAGCCTAAACGCGATTGCTTGGAGGCTGAACCATCGCTGAGCTCGTGCGAGTCGTCCGAGTTTTTGTTTGATGGGTATGAGTTGGAGCCTTCATAGGCGCCGGTCCAGAATCGATGAGTGAAGAGAGGTCGAATGATGGTGGCTTGGCCGACCAGGACTGCGACAATGTCTTCTCGACAGGACCAAATGGCGGCTGTTGCGGCTTGTTGAAGCTAGGTCTGTATCAGTAACGCGTTGTGGTAGTAGATGATCTCGGTACTTACAGCCATGACGAAATAGACCCGCAAAATCGCAGCTATCATAATGAAGATGCCCGCACAGAACATAGCCAATAGTCCAAGCTTGCGAGCCCATGAGATCTTCAAAGGAAGAATAATCGGAATAGGGATGAGTATAATGAAAACATCCGTCAAGAGATTGAAGACAAGGACGACGACTAGGAAAGCCGGGCTCTGAGGCATACAGTATTCTACAGATGATCAGCCAAAAAGTCGATGAGAAGGGGGTGATGAGTACTTACGTCCTGGATCTGGAAGAATTTGCCAGAGCCTGTTGAATGGACGACAAGCCAGCGCAAACATCAACCAAATCGAAATACCGGTAACACCCACCAAAAGCATGGTTGGGAGTAAAAACGCGCTGACCCATACCACGCTGACGACTCGGCGATACAGAAAGAGCATGTTCAGCTTCAGCGACCAGATGAGTCCTATATAGGTGAACCATCCGACCATGAACCATTTGCTCGAGCGTTGGTGTAAAGCTGCTTGTTCTGGGGTCAAGGAAAGTCGATACTCCATGGTCATATGCGAGGTGTCGCTCACGCCGCCGACCTCATGTGCTGCTACAGTCATTCCGGTATAACAAGCCTAAACATGTGAGTCAGATGTCCTTGTTCCTAGAAGTGCATATGTAGGCTCGACTTACCCAAGAGAAAAATATGATGTAGTCGTCAGCTTGCCATCCAGCAATGCCAACCATGCGCGTCCGTGTGAAGATTCTCAGAATAATGGCAATACTGCCTATGCCGTATAGCGTCCATGCCTCAACGAGCGCAGCTACCAGCGGGCTCAGTGCCATAATTAATAGACTGTATAGGGCTCCGGCACAACAAAGTGAAGAAGAAGAAAAAGTCGAGTAACTTTCCAATAAATACCGAAGACTGCAGATTGATTTGTCGATTTATCAACGAAGACATTGGCGCTTATATGTTCTACAAGTCACAGCACCTCGTTGGACTGCCATGTACCTAGGTACACATGCCCGATAACTTCACCAAGAAGCCCAGCCGATCCGCAGGCCCATGGCTATGCTCCTTCGATCCGACTCAAGAGCAAGAATACGCGGATCCGGGCTTTCTCAGCTACGCCGTCGACCCGAAATACCAAATACTTGTTCTACAAACTGCTCCCGTACAGCGATGATCCCATTTCACTATAACGTTAACGTCTTGCCGAGAACGCTCCCCGTAGAAGCCGCTGTCAGCACTGGGAACGGTTTAACCATTTGAATCTTTATATGCCGTTAGATATGGCTGACAATGGCACGGGTCGCTTGCCTAAAAGGTAGGGCGGTGTCTTGCTTACGTTATCGGGCCTGCTTTGTGAATACTGATGCAACCTTGGAAATATCTCAGGCATCATCGAGGTATACCAAGGTGAGCGCATAGTGTGTAAGCTATTAGTCTCGATTGAATTCCGCTGTTCATAATCGAGACGGCTTTCGATTAGGCCATACACCGTATGATCCAAAAGGTTGAAAATGCGATGAGATAGGAGCGTCTGCCATCGCTGTGGTCTTTCCCAAAGACTTCCCGCATCCTGCCAGCAGTCACAGTCAGCGGAGAATAGATCCCAGATGCTGCACTAGGGCTTACGCATATGCCATGCTTCCAGCAACAACACCGTGCATTGAAGCCAGAAAAACAAAGAAATAGGTAGGCCCGATCCTTCCCGCAGTCGCATGAGTCGTAGTGACAAGACCATATCAAGGTATCCATGACTTGTCATTACCCAATCGAGAACAACAATGCTTATCTGAAACATTTTGTTGCGCGCGATACCTGAGACACTTGCGCGGCTGCGGGGAGAGTTAGGCATCATCGCGATAGAGTTAGGGGCGCGGAGCAGGATGGCCAGGACCAAGTTGAGTCACGATCCGACCAAATTGCACCTCGGGCAACTATCGTGCTTCGCGCTACTGAGATTGATGCAAGTGTGGAAGCCCTCGCTCCGCTAGACCCTGTGCCGGTAGATGTGGAGGCGGGGCCTACCATGCTAGTTCTACCCCAGGACTGCTTGCGGGTTTTAATATCGATTTCCAAGGATAACCGCCAAAGATTAGCAGATACCCAGGAAACTACAGTAGTCGCTAGATTAGTGTCGATTCGCGATCATATTTTGCCGAGATAATTTACGAGATCCAAGTTGGTATTGTTTTTCTCCTTGTATAACTACTATCCGTCCAGCTGCGCAGCAACTCTCCCATCCAACACCTATTTGTCTTCTATTCTCCCTTTATAACGAAGAAACGTTATCTCGTATTTTTGCCCTTACGTGGTCACTTATCAAGGAGGCGACGGCTGCATAAAACATCAGCTCCACATCAATAAGGCCTGACCATTGTGTCGGAAACAAAAGTCCACCAGCATGGGTTCGATTGATGAATTTGAGCACCTTTCCCCGGGTGAAACCTTCAACGGGACCAATACCACCGAAACCAAAGAGCTCGATGCTCTGATAGTTGGCGCCGGTTTCGGTGGCGTTTGGCAGCTCAAGCAACTCCGTGACGCAGGCTACCGCGTCAAACTAGTCGAGCATGGTTCCGACTACGGAGGCGTATGGTATTGGAACCGGTACCCAGGTGCCCGCGTGGACAGCCCTATCCCCAACTACGAGTTCTCTGACCCCGCACTGTGGAAGGATTGGACATGGAAGCAGCGCTTTCCTGGCAGCGCCGAGATCCGAGCCTATTTTGCGCATGTAGCCAAGGTGTGGGATTTGAGAAAGGATACCCAGTTTAACACTTTTGTTTCTTCAGCCGTCTGGAGTAATGTTGAGGCGAAATGGACTGTGAGGACGAAAGGGGGAGAGGCGTACCGCGTCAAGTTTTTCTTACTCAACACGGGGTTCGCTGCGAAGAGACACATTCCAGACTGGAGAGGCATCGGCTCGTTCAAAGGTAAGAAGGACTAGCTTCTACTAAGATATGGACTAACAGGTCGTTAGGGACGTTCCTCCATCCCTCATACTGGCCCCATGAAGAGCCTGATCTGCATGGCAAGAGGGTGGCCATTGTTGGTACCGGTTCCACCGGTGTTCAGCTGGCACAGGACCTGAGCAAGGTCGCTGGTCAACTCACAGTCTTCCAGCGTACGCCGAACATGGCTATGCCGATGAGACAAGTGGATTACAAAGCTCCCAATCAAGCTATCCCCAAGCCCAAGTACCCCGACTTCTTCGCCGGACGCCACGAAAGCTTCGCTGGTTTCGACTACAACTTCTACCATAAATCCACATTTGAGGACACCCCAGCCCAACGGAAACAAAAGTACGAGAAACTCTGGAGCGAGGGCGACTTCAAGTTCTGGCTTGCCACTTACCACGACATGTTGTTCAGTAAGGATGCAAACCGCGAAGCATACAACTTCTGGCGGGACAAGTCTCGAGCGAAGATCCAAAATCCAAAGGTTGCCGACATACTCGCTCCCATGAAGCAACCGCACGCTTTTGGCTGCAAACGTATATCCCTAGAGAAGGACTACTTTGAGATTTTCAACCAACCCAACGTTGCGGTAGTCGACGTGAGTGACAAGGGAACGCCAATCCAGGGGATTACAGAGAACGGCATCAAGACAAATGACGCCGAGTACCAATTCGACTACATCATCAGCGCGACTGGCTACGACGCGGTTACCGGAGGTCTTAGCCAGATCGACATCAGAGGCCAGTCGGGCGAGAGCCTGAGTCAGCACTGGAAGGACGGGGCTAGAACGCACCTTGGCCTCGCAGTATCAGGGTTCCCCAACATGTTCTTCACGTACGGGCCACAAGCACCGACGGCATTCTGCAACGGCCCCACATGCGCGGAGCTGCAGGGCAATTGGATCCTTCAGACGATGAATCACATGCGAGTAAAGTCGATCAAGAAGATTGTCGCACAAATGGAGAGCGAAGATCAGTGGAAGAAGCTCGTGTGGGACATCGCCGATTCTTCGCTATTGACGTCTGTTGACTCTGTAAGTGATTTTGCTACGAAATCTCCGATGGGGAGTTTTACTAACATTTACTTCAGTGGTACATGGGCACCAACATCCCTGGCAAGCCAAGGGAGCCGTTGATCTATCTTGGTGGAGTACCGTCATATTACAAGACAATCTACGAGGCGGCCGAGAAGGGGTATATCGGATTTGACATGTCCTAGGATCATTCAAGTGTAGCCGAGTTGATGTTGATGTTGATTGTGGTTTAACGCCCTATCTGTAACCTCCCATAGGGTATTCGGGCGGGTCCCGCCGTGGTCTTATAGTGCTGTCGTACTTGCCTCGTGGAACCTATTCCTAGGTGTTTTGTATCTAAGGGGAGTGATGCCCTGCCTATATACATGTTCGTGAAAAGGACTCCCGCCATTTGAAGCCGTTTTCCTACAATATTCTAGTATTTCGTGGCTTGCGCCTTTGATCGATGCAGTACAATGACTACTTTTTAGAGAGAGAAACGAAAAAGTAACAAGAGGCAGTTTGAGATATAATGAAAAGTTTGAAAGAGAGCGTGTGGGTTGTGGCATCTATGCGGCGTTCTGCCGCGAATCCTACACTGAACAATGCCAAGGAATTCAGCGGGTCTTTGTGAAATTCAAAAATAGAAATCACTCGTCATAGAAGGAGTTCGTTACCTTCACGAAGGTCTCGAACTCTTGTGGCTGGTCTATTAATTGCGCGAGGTACGCTAGGCCTTCCTGTCTTGTGCGAGGGGGCACGATGGGGCGTAGAGGCCACTTCTTGAAGTGTGTTGTGGCTCTCTTGCAGAACACTAGGTGTTCTGGCGTCTTGGGCCTGCCGCATAGGCAATTCGAGGTATCCTCGTGGTTGAATTTTCGGTGGTACCATTCAAAGTCGCCATGCGTTGAGCGTATCATAAGGACTTTCGCGAGTATCCTTCGGGGTAGCCATAGCGCTGCGGGCGTGCGCCAAGTGTAGCCGAGTGTGGGGGTTTAGAGCATGGAATGGTTGACTGTTGGATATACCGGTAGTACTGCGCGTGGCGCGTCGATACGAGGACTTGTGGGGAAGTGCAATCAATCGTGAAGCATGAAACATATCATAACCGTCCGCTGCCATGATGTAAACTTGTGAAGTCGGCAGCAATGCTCCAAGTTTCTGCCTGAGTGAGCACACATATTGTACCGGTAGGCAAGACCAGCCGAGGTACCCGCTAAGCACTAGTAGTCAATGCTCAGGGCTATTCCCCGCACCCGGCTGTTAGGTATTACCGTGATGGTACCGAGTGTCGCAATGGTTTCCCATACAAACTCTAGCCTGCTCGTCCTCTGCCGCTTGATGGCGCGTCCAGATCTTTCGACAATTGAAAAGATAGATGGCAGGGTAAGGCTCGACATTCGGTGGTCGTGGTGAAAGATGGTCTCATCTGGATGGAGGCGGAATAGTGCGGATATGAGTATGATTAGGGTTGTGGATCGCGATAGTACATAGCTAGATTGGGCTGGACAAAGAAGCGGCAGGGGTTGGTCTGGGATCCAAAGTCCCAACTTGCCTATCTGCCGGCATGTCAGTCCCCCTGTGCTGGCCAGGTTCGGGGGACCACGGCCTGGCAGCCATTGGGAGCGTTGAAACTGCCTTTTATCTGCCGACACCAGCCCGGCCGAGACTTGGACAGTAACCTGGGTGGTTCTTCGTCTGGCCCGACTGCCGTGATATCCTAATTGAGAAAGACATAGCACGTGACCAATCTTGCTGGGCAATGCGCCATTCATATCTGCCGGGCTTCATAGTCAAAGTCATATCCAGCTAGAACCGAGGCTTGGTGATAAGATGATAGCAGCCTTGGTGCAATGTAGAATTGCTGCAGTTTCTAGGGAACGAGCCAGGTGGGTGTCTTAGAAGTGAGCGAAATATCAAATGCATAGTCCGGAACCCACAACTAGTGCCGGAGAACCTAGAAGAGGATAGCTTTGGGGTTTAAGGTATTGTGATGAAAAGGCCATTTTTTGCGAATGCTTTTGTTCTGGTTGATGAGGCGAGAGATATCGTAGACCCTGGCAAACACTAGCGCGGAAGGAGCGCGTCGACGCGCCTATGTGCTTACGCGCCTCAATTAACGACGGCAGGCGGACGTCCATCATCGACATCATCACCAAGCTTCATAATACTTTCACCCCTCGTTTCTGGCACCCTAGTTTGTCATTGCCACACACGAGAATGGCATCCCGGCCAGAAATCAAAGAAGAGGACGAGTCAGGCTTCTGCAAGTTCTTTCGCAACTTGGGCGAGAAGCATGACGAGACGGTGCGCATATTCGACCGTGGTGACTACTATAGTGCCCATGGTGAAGATGCAAAGTTTATCGCGAATACGGTAAGGAAGATGATTGTGTGTGCCATTGGCTCCCCGCAAGCAGCTGACATGCCTCTAGGTCTACAAAACAACAGCCGTCATACGCAAACTGGGCCGCGAACCAGGCCTCGAGTCCGTCACCATGACCATAACCGTCTTTCGCAACTTCCTCCGCGACGCCCTTTTCCGACTCGGCAAGCGAATTGAGATTTGGCAATCCACGGGCAAGCGCATGGATTGGAAGGTGGTGAAGCAAGCCTCACCAGGCAACCTGCAAGACCTGGAAGACGACTTAGGTGGTCAAATCGAGAACGCGCCCATTATACTGGCAGTCAAGGTTTCGGCAAAGGCGTCAGAGGCAAGGAATGTGGGTGTGTGCTTTGCAGATGCCAGCGTGCGAGAACTGGGCGTCACAGAGTTTCTGGACAACGATCTCTACTCCAACTTTGAGTCGCTGCTGATTCAACTGGGTGTCAAAGAGTGTCTTATTCAGCTTGATTCAAATAAAAAGGATGTAGAGCTCAGCAAGCTTCGCACCATTGCCGACAACTGCGGATGCGCTGTGGCGGAGCGAGCACAAGCTGATTTCGGCACAAAGGACATTGATCAGGATCTACCGCGCTTACTCAAGGACGAGCGAGCAGCTGGTTCTCTGCATTTGACGGATTTGAACTTGGCCATGGGTGCCGCTGCCTGTCTCATCCGCTATTTAGGTGTTATGTCCGACTCATCCAACTTTGGCCAGTATCAGCTCTACCAACACGACCTGTCGCAGTACATGAAGCTTGACGCAGCTGCGCTAAAGGCACTTAACCTCATGCCAGGGCCACGAGACGGCGCAAAGAACATGAGTCTATACGGCTTGCTAAACCATTGCAAGACACCAACTGGTAGCCGACTACTCGCACAATGGCTCAAGCAGCCATTGATGAACGTCAAGGAAATCGAACGACGTCAGCAACTTGTAGAAGCTTTTGTCAACGATACCGAGTTGAGGCAGACCATGCAGGAGGAGCATCTTCGGTCTATACCGGACCTGTACCGACTGGCGAAGAAATTCCAACGCAAAGCGGCAAATCTGGAGGATGTTGTGCGAGCATACCAAGTCGTTATTCGACTGCCTGGATTCCTCAGCTCACTCGAGGCTGTCATGGACGAGCAATACAAGGAGCCGCTTGACGCAGAATACACGGATAAGCTCCGCCAGTACACAACGGCATTTGCTGGTCTACAAGACATGGTGGAGACAACTGTTGATCTGGAGGCTCTTGACAACCATGAGTTCATCATCAAGCCGGAGTTTGACGAATCCTTGAAGATCATCCGAAAGCGGCTCGATAAGCTCAAGCGCGAGATGGAGTCAGAGCACATGCGCGTGGGAGATGATCTCAACCAGGACACGGAGAAGAAGCTCTTCCTGGAGAACCACAAGGTCAACGGCTGGTGCTTTCGATTGACGCGCAACGAAGCAGGCTGCATTCGCCAAAAGAAGCAGTACCACGAAATTTCCACCCAAAAGAATGGTGTATACTTTACGACAAACACTCTACAGGAGAAGCGACGAGAGTTTGATCAACTCTCGGAAAACTATAATCGCACACAATCTGGTCTCGTCAACGAAGTCGTCTCAGTCGCATCGTCGTATGTTCCAGTCGTGGAGAAGCTTGCTGCTGTCCTAGCACACCTCGATGTCATAGTCGCTTTTGCACACGTTTCCGTTCACGCACCCACCTCATACACTAGGCCAACCATGCACCCTCGCGGGACTGGTAACACTATTCTCAAAGAGGCACGACACCCATGCATGGAGATGCAAGATGATATTTCCTTCATCACCAACGACGTATCGCTCGTAAGGAACGAGAGCGAGTTCCTCATCATTACCGGACCCAACATGGGCGGAAAATCGACCTACATCCGGCAAATCGGCGTGATTGCACTAATGGCGCAAATCGGTTGTTTCGTACCATGTTCAGAAGCCGAACTAACAATCTTCGACTGCATCCTTGCACGTGTCGGCGCGAGCGACAGCCAGATCAAGGGCGTGTCAACTTTCATGGCCGAAATGCTAGAAACAGCAAACATTCTCAAGTCCGCCACAAAGGAATCCCTCATCATCATCGACGAATTGGGCCGCGGAACAAGCACATACGATGGTTTTGGTCTAGCCTGGGCAATCTCGGAATACATTGTCAAGGAGATTGGTGCTTTTGCTCTCTTCGCAACGCATTTCCATGAGCTCACTGCGCTCGTGGATACATACCCTCAAGTACAGAACTTGCACGTTGTAGCACACATATCCGAAGGCAGCGCCCCTGTAGTCAACGATGATGGCGATGTCGACATGGACGCGGTACAAAAGAAGCGCGAGGTAACGCTCCTCTACAAAGTCGAACCTGGTTTCTCAGACCAATCGTTCGGCATCCACGTCGCAGAGCTCGTTCGCTTTCCGCAAAAGGTCATCAACATGGCCAAGCGCAAGGCCGATGAACTGGAAGACTTTGCCGGAAAGCACGAGGAGGGCTTCGTGCAAGCAAGCAAGGAGGACGTCGAGGACGGTAGTCGCTTGTTGAAAGAGGTTCTCAAGACCTGGAAAGAAGAGGTGGAAAGCAAGGGTCTTACCAAGAAGCAGCAGGTGGAAAGGATGAGAGAGCTGGTCAAGGGTAACGAGAAACTCATGGTCAACAGCTTCTTCAAGGGTATTCAAGCCTTGTAACAGGTGCGGCGCAAAGATGGAGCAATGGGAATGTCTGGGCGTTCAAGGTGTACTAAAACAAAGATTTACCAAGCGGGAAAAGGTCGTCGTCAATCTTATCCAGCCTTCTGCCAACATATATCCATGATATCAAAACAATGTAAACCATAATTAAATGCCCGTCATATCCCGCTTTCTGACTAGCGTTTGAGCTCCGCAAACCGTCTAGCAAGCTCATCTACATCAGGTATCTTTCCCAACCCATCCTCCTTCTTTGCCGGCGGTTTCTTCGTAGCCTCAGTCTTTGCAATCTTCGCCGCTGCACTCCCCGGTAACTTCAACCGAGGCGCCACATTATCCGTACTGGGACTTGGCGGCACAACGCGCAGCGGACTTTGCGGACCGAGTTTCTTGGGCGTTGTAGCTTTTGCGAGAGCTTCCCTCTCTTCTTCTTTCTTGCTCTTGCCTGCATCATCTGTCATCAATGGGTCCTCGAGCTCTTGTTCCGCTATGCCGCCCGCCGGTTCATCGTCATCCTCCTCCCCATCATCATCATCATCGCTCTTTGCCGCCGACCCATACGCCACACCATAGAATTTCGCAATCTCCGCCATATACGCCTCGACCAGCTCCTCCTTGGGCGTCTCGACCCGCAGCTTCTTCACCACTCTCTCCGCGACGCCCTCACCCTCCATACTAGCCAGCGCCACCTCTTTCCCAAACTTCTCCACCAGCAGCGCTCGCACGGTGTGTAGCTCTTTGATCTCCGTGCGCGGCGCGGCGTATATTATGCTTCTTACTGCTTCCTCCAGCGCGGGATCCAGCATGCCCGATGTGGCCGACGTCGTCGTGTTCGAAGATGAAACCTGCGATTCGAGGAGCTGCGACCGTGCGAGGAGGAGTTCACAGTAGAGTTCTAGTATCTCGTGTAGTTCGGTGGTTATGTCTGTGCGGATGATGTTTTCGACTCGTATTCGTGCTGATTGTACTTTGCCGGCCTGGTGGGTTCTTGTTAGTCGTTGCCTTGCTTGCGCGCCTACCTGTCCGCGTGAAACATGTTTCGCAACAGCAGAAAGGAGCATGAAGACGTGTTTACGTACCTCGATTAGCTGCGCCATGTCTCTTCTTTGCTGCTTCACTTTTGCGCTGTCCTTTTGTTGTACCATGCGTAGTCGCGATATCGACAGCTTGAGCTGCACCTTGAGCTTGTTCTGCCCCGCGGTTAGTACATGGCGCGGTTTACCACAACGGAAGGCTGAAGAAGTTGCTTACTACTAATGAGACTGTGGGCGCCATGATTTGCGTTTTGTATGTACCTTGGTGTTGGTAGGTAGACGTGTCGTTGGGTAGCGTAATAGGTCGCGGTTGTTGTGTAGTGTTAGGCGCCGGTTAGTGGGGCAGACGTAGTTAAGTTAAGGTGGGGTGTTGAGTTCGTCGGCGCAACGAGCCACATTTTACTAGCGTCATTCCGGAGACCTAACTTCATGCCTATAATTACTAAGAGAGAGAGGTGATTCTCTTAGAACCTCTTTGTTGGAAAAACCCACTTTCTGCTACTCTGCAGTCTCGGCTCCACTTTTGTTTCTTCATTGTAGAGATGGAAATGTTCATTGTTCATGATTCATAATTGAAAGCTATCTAATAGCATCTGCTACATCATCTTCTATGGTCCAACGCTGGCTATGACTGATCCAGTTGTTTTGACTCCTATATAAGCAACGGACAGTTCATGGTGTTATCTGAACCAAATCTTGAATCAGATCCACAGCTAGGGAAACCTAATAGGCATGTCTCTGGTCCTACACCAGGGCTGCTCTTCTGGGATTCCCTCTACTGTGCTGGCTGGCCTTGGCCGTTGACCGCTCCGACGATGGTGGCAGTATCAGCTGCACCACCAATGACGCCGCCTACACCTTTAACAATGTTTCCGATAATGTTACCCTTGCTCCTCTGTGCCTCGCGCCCAAGAATAATAATGTCATCCCTCCTTCCACAGCCAGTCATAGCTTGGCAGTGGCCACCGGACTTTCCTCCAATGGGGTTCTTCTGGGCTTCCCTCTTCTGTGCTGGCTGGCCTTGGCCGTTGACCGCTCCGACGATGGTGGCAGTATCAGCCGCACCCCCAATGACGCCGCCTACACCCTTAACAATGTTTCCGATAATCTTGCCCTTACTCTTCTGTGCCTCGCGCTTCCCAAGACCAGACGCGGTATCGTAACAGCCGGGAAAACCCATGCATCGGATCTCGTCTTCTCCCCCAATGATTTTCTTCTGGGCTTCCCTCTTCTGTGCTGGCTGACCCTGGACCGCTCCGACGATGGTGGCGGTATCAGCTGCTCCACCGAGAGCGCCGCCTACACCCTTGACAATGTTGCCGATAACCTTGCCTTTGCTCCTTTGTGCCTCGCGCCTGAAATTGACAGGTACGCCAAGAAAAAGCTCGTCTCTGCAGCCAGTGATAGGACATCGGTGTATCTTTCCACCAATTTCGTTGGCCTCCCTCTTTTCTGGCAGCGGAATGTCTCCGCCGCTCTGTGCCGGCGGAGCGGTCCAGAAGACCTCGCCCTTACTCTTCTGAGCATCCCTCTTTTGTTGGCCCTGGACCGCTCCGACGACGGTGGCCGTATCAGCTGCACCACCGAGAGCGCCTCCTACACCCTTAACAATGTTGCTGATGATCCTTCCTTTACTCCTCTGCGCGTCCCGCTTCTCACTTGACTGGGTCTCCTCCTCTTGCTTCTGAACTCCCCTGAATGGTGTGGTTGGCAGGATGTCTGCACATGGGGTAGTAAGGCAACCGTTACCAATGCTGCCCCCTTTAGCCTCCCTCTTGTGTTGGTTGTTGACGAGATCGTCAACCGGCCTGACGCCCTGGGCGATTTGTCCAGCAGCATCGGCCAAGCGATTACCGCGGGCTACCTTTTTCGAACCAAGCTGCATCTCCGGGTAGGGAATGGCCAGTTGAGGGCGAAACGCCTCTTCGCACTGTTCCCGGTTGACAAAGTTGGCACACTGCTTGGAGCTTCGTTGCGGGTCCCTCTTTGCGTTTTGCTGAGCCCCCTGGACAGCCTGGCCGATAGTAAGGAAATCGGATACCGCGCTTACAGCATCGCCAACGCCCGAGAAGGCTTTGCCGACACGGCTACCACGGCTAGCACGGCCAGAGATCTTGTTGAAGAGATCGACATGCTCCTTGGAACTGTTCATGGATTGTTAGTTCAATGTTGTTCAAATTTTGATGAAAGACTTACTCAGGCATGACCGCTATGTGACCTAGTCCGGCGTAAGGGTTTGGTTGGCGGTTGGCGGGTGCAGCACTGGCAGGCATGCCTGCAGTAAAGGCCAGAATGGCGGCGATGGTGGAAGGATGCATGTTGAAAGTGTTTTGGTGAAGTGTTGTAGACTTGAAATTGGGTGAAGAAAGCACCTGGCTTGAAGTTGAGTGAAAAAGTAAAGTTGAAAGTGGTAGATCGAAGAAAAGAACAATGCGGGATAGTCAACCAGTGATTCCGAGATAGAATGTAAAAGTTGCTGAAGAACCGAGTGATGCTGATGCGATGATGTTTACTTCTGGTCGAACGCTCATCCCTATATACCAAAGATGCTTTGGAGAAGCTCTGAATGCCAAGTTAGATGGTATTGTTTCGCGGTGTCGGCTGCCAAGCCAGCACAATAAACATGAACCCATCATCATGCACTTTGACAGGCGATAGCAATTGTAGGTTTGTGTGAAACGGAGGTTCTTGGGGGAAGTCGTGGGTATGACCTTGGCGTAGACGTCATGTGAAGCGACCCGCAATGCGTTGGTGCAAACGCGCCATGCCTTGCACCCCGTACCCCAGCGCACAGACCACCCGGCATGAACCGGCCAGATTTTGACACGAACGCGCTAACTGGTGACAGCGCTAAACAGAAGGAGGCATGAACGAAGCGGCACCATCTGGTAACTGCGTCTCGACAGCTAATCAAAACGCATCTAAACGAATCCTCGCAGTTTCAAGTGTTTCTACAAATCTTCTATGCGCTCTGGCTTGGCCTTTACATGCGAATTCTACCTCTGACAGCCTATAACTCACCACAGTCGTCCTAACGAATGAGGGGAGCTTTTCAATCGTGAACCCGAGCTCGGTGCATGCGCTCAGCAAGACATCGCAAGCTAGTGTCACTCTAATGGCAACCATGGCTGTCGCTTCAGGTGTATAGAAGAGTGGTTTTTGATATTGAACTTCGCGAGTGCTTCTGTAACCGCTACTTGCATTGAAACAACAGGCTTCGCGGCTGTACAGAGCATACCGCGTTCTTGTTCTCGCCGCCACGACTGATTTCTAATTTTGACACTAGACTCCTTTTAGCTCTCGTAGAGGATGTATGGCAAAGACTGCGACTGAATAACGTCGTCTGTCCTATTCGACTGGCTTTAGAGGATTTTTCCCACATCTTCGTACGTGTTGCGGCTTCCTCGACGATATTGCGCTGGAGACTCATTGGATCTATCTATCCAAAATTCTCAAGCTGTCCTCGTCCACCATCTTTCAGGAAGCTTCAGAGTGTGCCTTAGCTATACGACCCGTGTTAGGACACTTTGTCTTTGGCCTCATATGGAATTCGACCGAAATGTCACCTACATCTGAAGAACTGCTCATAATCTTTGCTACCGTGGATTACCAAATACCTGTGCGTCTTTTCTTCTTTGCCATCGTATTTAAAGTGGATAACTTGCTCTAGATTCCTGTTAGTATCTTGTGATAATTGATCCTTCTCGGACATGGGCTTATCAATCCATACTGACTTCTCGATCAATATCGCTACCACTACGATACTTCCGCCGAAAAGACTTCTAGATCCAAGACTGCTTCAAAGCTTCAGAAATCTTGTCTGCCCTCATTACGGTTAGCCATCCTGTGATTGGTGTGTTGTTTAAGGCACGGCAAGGTTTCTCCACGTGTGCGTCATCTAAGCTAGGCCAGAGCTTCTCTACCTAACTTATTGTATCCTGCTGCAAGGGGCTATAATACCCCACCAGTTCGGGCTGGGGTAGACATAATGGTAGTAGCTTCAGCTGTGTATTGTTCATTTCTAATGTATGCATCTTGCACTTTGCTAGCTGATCCTAGTGCACCTAGGTCTACATTACTAGGGAGAGAGTCTTGAGGTGCAGATATAATGCATCTGCTTTAGTAGCATGTTCGACGAAGAACCCCTGTGTGACATGAACGTGGAGTCTGATGGAAGATGTGGTTTGAGCTGATGGAGGTAGATTCATTACGTCATGCGCTACCCCTAGCGCGACCTGTGTACCTCCATTACCACTGTTCAACCTCGATCGACTCATCTCAGACCTATCCAACACAGTTGGAAAACTTTTACGCAATGCTCCATGGCGGGACCCCAGATGCTGAGAGACAATTAAGGGAATTGAAACGTGCACGCAGCGATAGTAGTGCTTCAGCATCATCCCGGCGTCGCGATTGTCCTGATACCTCAGCACGGTACGCATATGCGATAACGAGCATCTCGCCCGAAAAACGTTCTAGTTTGCTTGCAACCGCCCAATGAGGATGGCTTAGGAGCTCAATGCGGCTGCGGCTTGTTGGCTATCCGCTTATCCTGCTCTTCTTTTGGTAGTGTGTCCCATTCAGCCACGTTCTTATCCTTCACGATTGTCAGTATCAACACGAACACAATACGTCTTACATCGACTTACCCATTCTGCTACACACTCCGGCTTCCAGTTGCACCTTTCCACCTCGCCATACATGGGGTGATTGTGTCGCGGGTGACGCGACGGCCAGCCCGAAGCGTGATAGTGATGCTTGACTAGGGCACCTCGCGAACCGTGGTTACCCGAATCAGAATGTCCTTGGCCAGCTGCGAAAGCCTCAACATTGAGGACCAGTATTCCGTTCACCAGCCTCGACTCCGCTAGGTTGTGGAAGAGATCCCACGTCACCGGCTTCCCACGGTTTTGCGCCGTCATCTGTTCAAGAACAGCCTTTGTAAAAGCCGATGGACCTGTTCCGCTGATGACTTCGTCGAAGTCTAGTTCCAGCTGCGATAGTGGTACGTCCTTGTCGTTTGAAAGCTCGTGTAGCCAGTCTTGTATGTTCTCGATGAGCCTCATCATGACCGGAAGCTTAGGCTTTGCGGCGAATGTCCACTGGCAAAACGACTTGCATTTGGATCCGAGAATAGCATGGTCCGAAAATGCCGGCTCGTCAATTTCCACCCCGATGATCATGTCGACATCTTGCTCAGTGTATCGCTCGGGGATGAACCTGTCGATGGGCCGGAGACACTCCACGTCAATGTCGGCATACACGCCGCCTTCCGCGTACATTACGAGATATCGGAGCAAGTCAGCTTTGATGATGGTGATGTTGAGCTCACGGTACAGATCAACAAGATCCGGCCTGTTGAACCCATGTGGGCCATAATGCCACTCCAGGTACTCATTCGCGTTGTCATCGGTCAAAACTTCGTAGCGATATCTGGGATTCTTCGCCGGCCATGTCTTTGCTGAGTCTGAGTCGCGCTGCTCGAATCCGAGAGGGCCAACCTTCCACGTCTGCCATATCTTCCTTGGGATGACTGTATCGGCCGCTTGCAGCGGTTGTTGGTATCTGAGCTCGCGCTTGTATCTTGAGGCGGCTCGGATGGGTGTTGTGAAGAAATGGGTGTTTGCGAAGAACAAGAAGAGGAAGATAAGAGCAAGATACGCGGGCAAGACTCTCCGCACTTGGCTTGTGAGCTTGCCCGAGAAGTGTGCCGTTATTGGGGAGTGTGGAGGCATCGAGATCGAGAGGTGAAGCTTGGGCGGATGTAGCCTGGGTCGTGTACGCATGCTGCGGATCTCAGAGCATATGAAGCCTCCAACCCTTACCCAGCCGTCCTGAAGTCTATGAAAGATTATTTCAGTATAAGCCTTGCACATGAGACTCTCGGCCACTTGATAGCGCGGTCGAGGTGCCCGCCAATACCAGCCTCATCCTCATCCTCGGTCCGTCACTTTAACCCCAGACGCAGGGGCGGCCATACGAAAACATACCCAACTCCGCGTATGCGTCCAGCGGCTACGGATGCACGTTGTGTCAATGTGGTGCGATGACTAAATCAAGGCGAGTGGCGACTAGGCGAAAGCTTGTCTAGATAGTTTAACCCTTGCAATATTAGTCGGCGGTTTTGACATTTTAGGCGTCTCCCCCACGGCCGACCCCGCACGGTATCTCACATGTAAGGAACACTCCAATCGTGTCACCAAGTCGCTCGAATACTAGCGTCAGCATGACCCCTTATTGAAATGCCACTAGCGCATGTCCCCAATCCCGTCACATCCCGCTTGAGCAGTCAATCTGGCTTTGATCGGCGCTTCACTGAGTCCCACTTGTATCTAGTCTGCCATGACTCGACCATCTCCTAGAATTATTGTTTGAACTCCCTGCGCATATACTGCTCTTCTCTTTTTTATCTCCGGCCTTTGCAAGGCATCACATACTCACATATTCTTGATAGTCGTCGCTGAGCTTCACTGTCGACAAATACCAGCAGTTCGCCACGCGCAATGTCATCTCCACACGGCGGTTTATTGGGCCACGTCGGTTTCGAAGATATCAAGCTGTCGCCTACCACCTGGAAGCCAGTACGAACAGCACGATGGAGTCTGGATCTTGTTCGACCTGAATTCCTCACATTCCGTCCAGGTCCTAAAACCAGAGTCGTCCGACCGACTGCATGGCTGGATGGCCTGAGAGGGATTGCTGCGCTTTTGGTATACCTACATCATAATCAACTCTGGGCTCACGATGACCGCGGTAATCAAATCCTCGAGAACGCTTTCGGCTATGAAGGCAGACACTACTTCGCAGCATTACCATTCGTACGCCTGTTCTTCTCCGGTGGCCACTATGCAGTCGGAGTGTTCTTCGTCATATCTGGATATGTGTTGTCTTTCAAAAGCCTGACGCTGATTCACGATGGTCAGATGTCTGGTGTTGCAGACACGCTTGCCTCTGCACTCTTCCGCCGATGGCTACGACTATACATCCCGATCATCGCAGTAACCTTTTCGTGGCTCTCTTTCCGGCACTGGAGTGGCTTGTGGATCGACATGGAGCCCATGCATGGTTCATATCGCGAGGATCTTGTCCACTATTACCAAACTTTCAAAAATTACAGTTTCGTCTTCTCAACCAACGTTTACGAGTTCACCAAGCCATACCAGCCGCATACTTGGTCGATACCGGTCGAGTTCAAAGGATCCATCATCGTCTACACAACCCTGTCTGCCCTATCCCGGTGTACCAAAAATGCCCGACTTTTGTGTGAGGCCGCTCTTGCCATCTATTTCCTTTACATTGTAGACGGCTTTTACGGCGCAATGTTTGTATGTGGAATGTTGCTTTGCGATCTCAATCTGCTGGCCGAGAGAGAAGAGCTTCCCCGTGTCTTCACGGTTCTTTCGGGCTTCAAGGAGTTCATCTTCTTTCACTTATTTATCCTTGCACTCTACCTTGGCGGAGTACCCGCATTCGATGCGCCTGATACCGACCGCGCCGTTCTACTCACGAAGTCCCCAGGGTGGGTTTGGTTATCTCATCTCAAACCCCAGGCTGTGTTCGATGCGAAATGGTTTTATCTCTTCTGGGCGTCGTTCCTCACTGTCGCATCAGTACCGCGCTTGCCATGGCTGAAGCGCTTTTTCGAGACGCGGTTCTGTCAGTATTTTGCGCGCATATCCTTTGCGCTGTACCTGGTGCATGGTATTGTTATCTGGTCTCTTGGTGATAGGCTCTACGCTGCGGTAGGGCTTGCCAGGGTTGGTCATAAAGACGGCATACCTTGGTGGGTCAACAAGTTCCCGCTACCTACAAAAGGACCAATGGGCCTTGAGTTGGCATTTTGGGCAACGCAGCTCATCATACTGCCTGTAACCCTGTACCTTGCCGAAGTTTTCACCAAGCTCATTGATGAGCCGAGCGTAAAGTTTACCAATTGGCTTTACGGGAAGACCCTGCCGCAAAGGACTTTTGCGCCAACGTTTCAGCGTAGCCAATCGTTCCGATAGCCATTGTGTAGTCAATCTCTACATAGCTGTAACGCAAAGTTAGTCATCCTATATTTTTCTATCATCCCTTGCAATATCGGGTATCAATTGCGTTGTTACAGCGTTGGTAGTATTCTGCCGCTCTCAACAGTAATCTTGGCTTCATGTGAAGTTGTCATGGCCAGGAACAGGCCGGTCACTTGCAGTAGCGTCGCAGGGGTGCAACAGGCAAAAAGGCAAAAAGTTATTCGCGCAGTACTGTAGATTGTCCGAAACGGCTGTTCGTCCGAGACCAGGTACCCCATGGGGGGCGGATTCAGCCGCCGATCACTGCCACTATAATCGGCTGTTGCCGGTTACGGTATGTTTACCGCTATTGGCCATCCTTTGCAACCCCATGTATATATTGGCTGGGAGATGATCTTTCTCATGGCTATGCAGTTCGGTGATCGAGGGATGCAAATCCGGTATTGTGGTTACGAATCATTACTATCAGTTGCAACCTCGGATGAGGCTGCGCACGTTCGATTCCATCAGTGCATGTGACAATGGCCCCCGTGCAGAACATCGCCTGTGCTTGCTGGAGGATTTGTGTGTGAAAAACCTTCACGCTGGCTCCATAATGAGACGGCGACACAATATCACTTTGGCAACGTTGGTATGTCTTGGGACGACATACCTCGTGGGGCAACATCGTCACGACCTCCAAGGTGCTTATGAAACCCATTCCCTGTACAGTAACATACCGAACGAGAACGGCATTGAGGTTTTGCCATCTGACCTGCAACCGGATGCGCAGGCCGGGGGTGGTTTTCATGTGTCAGGGAATGATATCTCAAACAAAGCATCTCCAAACGATCTCAGTTTACCAATTGGAGATACTCCGCTACCGGTAACTGGAGAATCAGTGGGAAACCTAAAGAAAGGCTCTCTTAGTCCCGAAGGAAGTCTGTCTGCAGGTGGCGATGAAAACCAGCCTAGCACCGAGAGGGAATTCCCATTCCAACAGGACCTAGACCTTGAGCTTCCTACTGCGACACTTCACCCTTTCAAAGCGTATAAGCCACACAATTACAAAGCCAACCCTGCCGCTAAATACGCATATGCTACGTTCTTGGCAACACGAAACCCTTCCCTCAAGGATCCATACTTTCTCGCCATTCACTCGCTCATCTACCGTCTCTTGTGGTCACCCAAATCAGGCACCCGTACATACCCATTCATAGTCTTTGTCGCCGATTTCGTTACCCCCGAGCAGCGCGCCCTTCTCTCCGGCGCCGGAGCACTAGTCCGAGAACTCGCCCCTCTAGAATGGTCGCCCAAAGTCTCCGGCGTGCAAAAGCGGTGGAAAGACCTCTTCGCCAAACTCAATATGTGGAAAGAAACGGAATTCGAGCGCATCCTCTTCCTAGACGCTGATGCTTTCCCACTCGCAAATTTAGATCAGATGTTCGATCTTGCGCCAGTGCGCGACTGCGTGCCGGAGAAACTACATCTCGATGACTTTCTCGCGGATGGTCCGGTTTGCGAACCTTATATCTTCGCTGGCGTCCCGCAGGACCCTTTGGGGCCTGTGAAGTCTAATCTTAACGTTGGGTCTAT
The DNA here is from genome assembly GCF_003171515.1 of Pyrenophora tritici-repentis. NCBI lineage: Eukaryota > Fungi > Ascomycota > Dothideomycetes > Pleosporales > Pleosporaceae > Pyrenophora > Pyrenophora tritici-repentis. The sequence goes on from NC_089390.1 coordinate 681,728, forward strand.
GGTTTTTACTCCTTCGCTGCGCATGTATGCGCGCCTTCAGCAGAACTATGTCAAGACCGACAAGTATGACAGTTTGATGGCAGAACAAGCGTTCTTGAACTGGCAGTTCAATCCTGAAGGTGCATACCCTGGGACGCCATTGGAGAGGATGTGGGGAGGGTTTTTCCCTACGGAAGAGGAGGGCGATGGGAGGTTGAAGGTCGTACATGAGAAGATTTGGATGACCGAGGGCGGCTGGCTGAAAGACGAGTGGGAATCCGGCTGGCGGAACATGATGAAGTTTTATAGCAGCAAAGATTTTCGGGTTGCGCGAGAGCTAGACGGTGTAGGTAGCGAGGTTATGTGAGCGTCAGCTGAACTGCGATTGTATTGGTGTCGCGCACCATCTAAATCTATCTATCACATTCTGGAAGTATCACTTCCTAGACCTGTACTCACTGGAATGTACTCTCATATTCACCCCGACTATTCCACGTTCTATAAAGCAGCCATACAAATCGTCTCTTTCTTCAAGATCTGGCACACGTTACAACCGACCAGTTGATTATGGTTTGGAGCACGCATAAAATAAAGTACGCTGAAGACCCTCAGCCGCCGAACGAAGACCATGAAGACACACCGAAGCAAGGAAGGAGAAAGAAGGTAGTCCAAGATATTGGTAAATCTATCAAGGCAAAGGAACCGCCAATTTCGCCCTTTCTGGCTTTGCCGGACGAAATACGGAATACAATTTACCGGTATGTGTTGTCAAACATCATCGGAAACCATGGACTGCGCTGTCAGCCTTGGTATGACAGCGACAAAGTAACGCACTGATTCTTCACAGAGAGCTCGGGCGAGCAAAAGGGGTACCATTTGCACCGTATTTATCCCTTCAGCGGGCGTGACATCAACCAGCTTAAGTATGTATGCAAGGCTCTATACAAGGAAACAGTCAATCTAGAGCTTCAATACAATTTCGTCGAATGGCGTATAAAATGGTCAGGAAGTACCATGTTCCACATATTCGGAAGCTTCTTAGACAGCTGTACGGAGATCCAACTGGCATGGCTGCAGCTCGACCGCGAGCAAGCGATCAACCACCAGAGCATGCCCGAGATAGGCACACCCGAAGCAAAAACGAAGATCTTGAACATACGCTACTTTGCAATGAAAGATGATAATACGGCTATCGCAAGAGAGTGTTTAGAGAGAATTAGATGTCATCACTTGATTGACGCAGCAAGTCTCTGTCGTCGCTACCCCTTTGTCCAGCTCCACATCAACTTCTACGACTTCACTTATGTAGACAAAGACGGAAACCCCCAGCCAGAGTATTTCCTCACGACTGCAATGTATATCTCTCTGATCTTCCGTCACATAGATCTTACACACCTCCTGCCTCGCCATATTGCGCTATCTCCGCTGTTCGACCCTCAGGTGCGCGAGAATATTCTGCGGTATCGGAGATCTCGCCGTTGGTTCACGCCACAGCTGGCGGAGGCGGCGGAGGAGGATATCGAGGCGCCGAATATGCGCTTCTATGCGCATAGTTAGGCTGCGAGAGAGGAACCACGGGGTTTGGTGGCGACAGTTGCACGACAGTGGGCGGGGTTGCATGTGATGGAAGGGTGAGATCGAGATTATTGGATAAATGTCTGTGAGAATGAAGTCAGACGCTGGTTCTTCGAAGGTATTTAGGGTCCCGTCAAGCTTCACAGTGGATAACATTAGCTAGTTCACTCATTGTTGTGCCTTTTGCTTGGATTTCTTAGAATAACTGCAGACAATCAAAAGCTTCATCACAATTTGTCTTGCTCAATCCGCTCAATTAAGGTGGAACTTGCCCACCACCACCAAATACATGAATTCAGAACTATGTGTACAAGTGAAAGCATGAACTGAGAACCTTCCGAGCATGGGCACCGTACTCTGCCTGGTAAATCCACCCGTGATATTAATTCCACTTTCCACTGCCCTGGGGTGCCATCGCCACTTTGTGACTCTTTCTAGCGTCATCATGCCCAATATAAAATAAACAAACCCCCTAGAAAGACGCCTCAACCCTCATCAATGTGCGACTTTTCCTAGATACCGTTCTCCACCCATCCGCGCACCAACTCCACAAGACCGTCCACACCATCCCCCCTCCATACCCATTCCCGAAAGACATCGACTATCAACTCAGCCGCTGTGTCATAGAATTTAGTAGCCAGGATAGGCTTTATCTTGAAGTTCTGGGGCATGACCTGTACTAGGCTGGTCGATCCGCGGCCGGGTCAAAGTGGGTTAAACCTATTCATAGGGCCGGACTCGTACACACGCTTTCCTCTGAGTTGATAATAAAACCCTACAGCGATCCTTATGAACAGTTTGATGGGGAAACCAAGATGAAAATATGTATTCGAGCAGTCGAATACAAGCCGGCACAAGTGGTAGAACAAGGTGAAGAGCGCATTCGTCCTCGCAAAGGCACATTCTATGGTGTCCAGGAAAACCCTAATGGTTTCTCCCTGCAAGAACTGGAGCTCTTCGGCATGTTCAACATGAGTGCTAAGGGTTCAGAGATTAGGACTCAGCGGAAGCTAAACCGGCCCCAAAACCGAGACTGAATATACCACTGCACGAGTTGGAAGAGCAACATCTTATCATGAACACGGAGTTAGTGAATCTAGAGTTGGGCAGCGATTGCTGGAAAGCTCGGACATAGACCAAACGCGCCGATAATGAGCACTGTGTCATCAATTTTCACACCGCTGAACCCACCGAAACAGCATCGAAAGCTGAGGAGGCAACCCAACCAGATCTGCAGATCACAACAGTCGTATCCCGAGAACACTGGATCAACACCGCAACGCATCTTAGAGCCGGTACCGTGAAGTTTGACACCGGCTATGATGCAAATCGCGCAATTTCCGTGACGGCGATCCTATTGTCGGAAGCGCAGTACCTGGGTAACGAGACAAGACCAGACGTTCTAGGTTATCCATTCTACAATATCATGCTTGTAGAGACCGTAAGAGCAAGAGGTGGTGTAAAGTTTATGGAGCGCATAGGTCTTGGTAGGATATACAAGTAAGCGTGGAGAGAAGCAGGGGCGAAAAAGGAAGTGGTTGTACTAGAGTAACGCAAATGGTTGATTTATGAGAAAGTAACGATCCTCTTGTGTACCTAAGTATAGTACTTTTGCCCCATACCACAGTAAAGCATGCCATCGCTAATCGGCCGAGCAATGCCGATCTACCAAGTCGGTACCGGCACCGGGGAAGAGGATGCCGCATGGTAGGACAAAGCTTCAACTGCACTCATCATTGCGGCTTGACCGTACTTTCAGGATCATGCCTTGGCGATATTCTCAAAGCAGTTGGCTAAGCATTGCTGCAAACACAGCCGCTGTTGGTACCCACCTTTACGAGTGAAAAGTAACATTCCAAGGTTGCATTGTGATTTTCCATCGTATTCGACTAGAGACCTGTGTCTCCCAATACGAATGTTTAGTTTCAAAGGCATATCCTCGGCATAAATGTTTTCTAAAGACGGTATTACTGTATCTATTTTGAGTGGTTTTCTGGAGACGGCATTACTGCATCTATTTTGAGCGGTGCGTTGGCCGAGGCCGTCCCGAATTGGCGTTGGATAGGGGGTTGCGCTTTACCTCTTTCGGCTACTTGCCAAGGGCTTCGGGCCTATGCCGTGGCAATTGTACGTCATTTCTGCCGAAACCCATCTTAGACGGTCATGGGCGCGCCACAGCCGGTGCTGGCCATTCCAGGTTCACGGAATTACCTAGGGATACGATAATTTACCCTCATGGGGAAATACGAGAGGGCATTTGCATATATAACGGATGGGATGCTGCTCTCTTTAGGCCTCCATCCAAACATCACCTCATCAACTCTACACTAATACTCAATCACTACAACTACCACTTCCACACTTCAACAACACCACCTTCAAACCATCAACATGAAGTTCACCGTCGCTGCCGCCGCTGCCTCCATGGCCGCCATCTCCTCCGCCCTTCCCCAGGCTCCTGCCTTCCCTCGCCCCGAGGCTGGCGACGTCTTCCGTCTAGTGTCTCTGGCCACCGGCACCGCCCTCCAGAATGGCAACGTCCAAGCCAAAGAGGGTAGCCTCGTCATCAACTCGCCCGACCAGACCAACAAGACCTGCGCCGTCAACGGCGACCGCGAGAACACCACCAGCGGCATCGACTTCGCCTCCTTCACGCTCAACCAGGACGACGGCAGCGTCTATATCTACACCTTCAACCCCCCTCTCCAGCTGTATGTCGACCGCAGCGGCATGGGCATGGGCAACGTCCGCTACTCCACCGGTGTCCAGCCCATCGGCAAGAACCAGGAGCGCGGCCCCTTCAAGATTGACGACAGGGGTGACCTCGTCTTCGCTGCTGGTGGCCTTACAGGCGACGTTGGCTTCCAGGCTTGCCCTGGCGCTGTTGGCGGAGGCTGGAAGATCTGGCTCTCTGGTGTTGCCAAGCCTGCTGGTTCTGAGGGATGCCTTCCCGTCACCTTGAGGGCGTCCAAGGAGGACGAGCCCAAGAAGTGCCTCTACTCCTCTGCTCCTGCTTAGATGATGAGCCGGTGAAGATCTTTGGAGAGTGTATATATTGATAGTCTTGGAGACCGGACTTTGGCTTTCTATTGTGCATATAATATCGCATTTAAGCGTCTGCATAGCTTTTTGTTTATGAGCTGCTAGAATTAGAAATAACAACGTTTATACGTACACTACATTGCTTCTTACTATCCTAATTTTGCATTTGACAAAATGCGATCAATATTGACGAGATGCAATCTTCAAGCCTTGATTGCATTAATAGTTTCGACAGTTGGAAATACGTACTCCCCATTTGTGAAGGCCTCCGCTGGCGAGTAAAACCGTATCGAGTACAGAAGCTTACCACCTCCTGCTGGGGCCGGAAGCCAGCTGTACAAAAGGTCTCAAGTCAGTCCATGTTCTGTTGCACCGAAACAATCGCATGATGCTACAATGGGTAAACTTACTTGCTAGTCCAGTTATCCGGTGGGGGAATATCAGCCGGTTGCAATAGGACCTGAAATCTCCCATCCACAGTTTCGTTCCCAGGATTTGCACCATCTTCACCATTCACCAAGCCTCCATTCTCAAACTTCAACTGCTTGCTTCGGTCCCCGATGACGTACCTACCCAGCTCGTTGGGCACTAGATATTGGTCCGCCCCATACACGGTCAAACTCCAAAACCCGGTCGACTTGATCGGAGGCCTGCCAGAGAAGGTGAAGAGAAAGGCCGACGTCGCGTTCAAAGTCAAGTTGTCCGATTTGTTCGTGATGAAGAGATTTTCGGATTGTACCAGGCCTAGATAACCGCGGAGTGCGCGGTAAGCACGACAGCCGTATTCGAGACCGAAGATGCCTTGACACTTCATTTTGGGGATGACCCAGTTGTTGCCGACATCAATCAAGTTTTGGGAGTAAGCCGCAGAGATGCTTGCGTTCGCTGCAATGGTAGCAGCGGTTAGGTTTATTCCGCTAGGTGGGGAGTAGATTCCGTCTGCAATACCAGCAAGACCAAGTTTGGATGCTACTCGGTACCGGTCTGAGATCACGTCGGGTTGGTTGAACTGTCCAATCTTGGCCAGTAGGTCTAGATAGCCCGTCACCCTGTCAGTGGCATTTGAAGTGTTGATGAGCTCACGTGACAGTCTCGGTGCTTGTGCTGCGAAAGGCTGAGATTGTGTACGAGGAATCTTTTTGAGGAAAATTTGATCTTGGTAGTTTCGTATAGTCGCAATATCCTCCGTGGTATTTTGGCGTACGAGGATACGACCGAGCATGATACCGTAGGTTGTGGCATAAGAAACCACACCTTTGTAACGGGATGATTCAGCCGGAGTAGTGTATTCAATGCCTGGTTGAACGAGAGCATCGTCTGCACGTCTGATCAAATAGTCGCCCGGCGGTGAGTCGTCATTGATTGACATTCCGGCAAAATTGTTGCCATAACTGGAATAAGTCAGTCTCTTGTTACAGATTGTTTATCTACAATGAAACTGACACATCGTAGCAAGGCCATATCCAGTTTCTTCCATCACTGATATTGGGAATGGTCAAAACGAGGTCCTCCTGCGATAAGTCGACAGCCACCCAAATGTACAACGTGTCTGCATTTGGGCCAACTATAGTGCGATTTAGGGGACCGGAAAGTGTACGGTATGGCCATAGAGTATTCGGTTCATTGACGGCATCTAAGATGTTCGTCACAGCTTGTTGCCATTGAGATATCGGATATGCATACTGAACGTATTAAGAGGGATACAATATTTTGTTTGTGATTCATCATGTACCTGGATTGCAAATGCTGTGGCATCTTGCGCGGCACTATCATGAGAGCTTGAAACATTCGCCGCTCTGGCAAGTGGAAAAAGGTATGCCAAGCATTTACCGGTAGTGAAGAGATAATTTGTCAACTTCATCTTTCTTAGCAGTGCCTCACTCATCTTTCTCAACATGATACTACCCCAGCGTATTATATATTGGAGTTGACTCCTTATCGCGTAGCAGAGCTTGCGACTTGGCTGTATTGCGCAATACTTCACAAGAATGACGAAGAGGCTAAGAGATGGGGCGGTGGAGCAGTGGTAAACGATCTACACGGGACCAATTCCTGTACATGATAACGACAAGATCTTATGGTTAATCCTGGAGCTCTATCAGTATCTCCCTAAAATGGTGGTCCACTACAATGCCAGACAAGTATTACAGCAGCTGTTCTTCGCCATCTTCAACAAATCCTACTTCTTCCCAGAGTTGGTAACAATCAATCGATCGGCGTAATTGATTCCTCTGTAGGTTAAAGGCGGCCTAATCAAGTAATCACTTGACCTAGATAGGAATCAATCACGCCGATCGATTGATTGTTGCCAACTCTGCTTCTTCCGCCCCACTCTCTGTATTATGCGAGATCTTGCGACTATTAGCGTGAAAAAAAGTATAAAAGGGAGAGTGAGACTCGTACCTACACTTATTCAACATACGAGTAGAGGGTTGTAGAGACACCATCACCCACAATGACGCAGCCGATGTGTCTGGGTTGCCCGAAATCCCTCGCGGAGAAGGTGGCCGTTGTGTCGTATAGATCACCACCTAGATGCCCGGCTATGAAATATAGACTGAACGTATCTCGGGCGTTTAATATTCCATAAACGTAAAGCCGGTCGGTTGAAGTACTGCAGTACTTGTCTGGTCGGGCGATAATAGTCATAGCTCCGCAATGAAAGGTACCGCCAGTATATAATTTTGTACCTGCAGGCTTCTCGACCGTTCCTGTTATGTCGATGGCGCATGGGTGACTTATCAATTTGAATGGTGGCGGAGCGAATGGTCGGCCAGGGGAAATAGTATTAGGCAGAGGGTAAGGTCGCTGTGCTAAGATCTGTCGGCAGAAAAGGAATGAGAGGAACAGGCAAAGAGTATGCCAAGTCATTTTAGCTTTTGTATATCGATACCGACGAAAGGACTTGCTGGTTATGGGCTAGAGGAGGCAAACTGACGAGTATACGTTTGCCGATATCACACAAGAAACAGATTTTCAAGGCAGACGACTCTACTTATAGAGAGTGCTTACAACGGTGGGACCCCGCTTTTCCTGCTCCAACAAGGCATGCATGTAAGCTTACCTGTTCCAACATGGCACGCTTACCTGTTGGATGTCAACGGATGGGCGTTCGTGAAGAGAGTCATCCAATTTGGCACTTCCCACGCAGGTCAAACTCTGATATCTTCGTCTAGAACGCGCTTGTGAAGCACTCGGCGTCGTCGAGAATACGGATTCTTCACCGGCTCTACCTCCTGAGCCGTGCACTACCGACCCGCCAACAGTACGAAAGCGTATTCGAAAATTTCTGCGATTGAAATGCTTATCCAGACGTCGGTCATCGTAGGACCTATATCTTATTCTTTTTGTTTTCATAGTAGACTGTTGATCGTCGTTAGACATAGTTGAAAGACCCTCGACTGGCTTTGACTGGTACTCGCACTGCATTGCGCTTACTTCGTAATATCGGGATCTGGGTTTGAGGTTAATTGCGAGGGTCGGTTGGGGTATCTCAAGTTTTTTCTCGATCGATGCCCATGTGGTTCTCTGCTGATTCTGACATAAGCGTGGATTGTTCCGCCCTGGCGTTCGGCATTATCAGTGGCAGTCGGTGTGCGTTGTCAGGGACATGTGCTGGTAGTTGTCAGCCTTCATTGTGTGCAGTTGTGTTCCTAGATACCAAAGGACCACTTCTTTCGAAGGCTGAATGATGGATTTGCATTGATAAGTGGCCATTAGTGCTTGGGTGTCTGCACGCGCATTGGGAAGTCGCCTGGATAGCGCCATCTAGCGATCGACTGCTTGAAGCCAAGCTAAGAGTCGAAGCTTTCTTGTGATCTTATATCCACGACTGATTTATCAAAACAAGCAAAGCGTACTGTTTCATTGACGCGGATGAACGAAAACAAGCTTGTCAGACGGAGAGTGGGTCGCGCTCGGACATGCATTGTCCCACTTTACCGAACCATCACCCTACGTCCTTCCATCAGCCCCATGATGCATCTCAAACTCCCTCACGCGAGAACCTCGATAACCACCCCATTTTCGCAGCCGGCAGAAGTCAGGTTTAGTGAGATTTGGGTCTAGCCACCGGTAATGACGATGACGATCCCGCGCGCAATACCGTAATCGGAGAAATTCAGCCCGAACCGCACCAATGGCGAACAGCCGTAACAGCCCGGTCTGACAAGCCCATTTCTGGGGTGGCAACTACCCCAGGTTTTTACTTCATTTCGAAACCCGTCTTATAGTAGTGCTTCTATCACGAGCCCCATGTGGATATATCGGGTAGTTTACTATATGGGCCAGATTTTCCGGTTAATGAGATGCGCTGCCAGCGACCTGGGCTCTCCGACATAGTATAAAGTTGGGATGTCTACCCCGGATCTTGCTCCCACACGAACTGTGCATTTGCAGTCGCATTATCCGTCACTATGCGCATCACAACAGCCGGTCTTGCCCTCGTCGGCCTGATACCGAACATGGCTCTCGGCAGCCCATTAGACGGCAAGCACACGCTTACTAGTCGGGCCGGGACTTTCAACAACCCAGTCCTATGGGAGGACTATCCTGATCTGGATGTCTTCCGGATAGGCGATGTATTCTACTACTCATCGTCAACGTTTGCCTACTCGCCAGGCGCGCCGGTGCTCAAGTCCTACGACCTCGTCAACTGGACTCCAGTAACCCACAGCGTGCCCACGCTGAACTTTGGTGCGAAATACAACCTCGACAGCGCAGCGGACCGCTCTTACGTCAAAGGTATCTGGGCCAGCTCACTCAGGTACCGCAAGTCAAACGACAAATTCTACTGGATGGGATGTGTTCAATCAACTGGCCAGACATATATCTGGACTTCCGCTGGATCCAACGCAGCTGCCAACAATGGCGAAGTTTCGACCTGGAACTGGCAATCCGCAGGCAGCATCCCCAAATGCTACTACGACAACGGCATCTTCATTGATGACGATGACACCATGTATGTGGTGTACGGCAACACGCAAATCTCGGTTGCCCAATTGAACGCCGCCGGCACGGCGGAGGTCAAGAGCCAAAGTGTCTACAAGGATCCCAACGGCGTCGTTCTCGAGGGCTCCCGCTTGTACAAGATCAAGGGAATGTACTACATCTTTTGCACGCGCCCCGCAAACGCAGAGTATGTGTTGAAGTCGAAGAGCCCATGGGGTCCATACACGGCGCAAATTTTGCTTGACAACATCAGCGGACCTCTCTCCAGTGCTGGTGTCAGCCACCAAGGTGGTGTAGTCGACACCAAAGATGGTAACTGGTACTATGTCGCTTTCATGGACTCTTACCCTGGTGGCCGTATCCCCGTTGTTGCGCCCCTCACTTGGACGAGCGACGGATGGCCACAGCTTGTCAAGGTCAATGGCGCGTGGGGAAAGTCATACCCCATGCCCGTCACAACATCCAAGACCGTGCCGCCGCCAACAGGAATCGACAAGTTCACCGGATCATCGTTGAGCGCGGCGTGGGAATGGAACCACAACCCCGATAACACGAAGTGGAGCATGGCAAGTGGTGGTGGTGTGAACCTACAAACTACGACTGTTACACAGGATATCTACCAGGCGCGCAACACACTCACGCACCGTATTCTGGGACCAAAGTCATCGGGAACCTTCCGCATCGACATCAGCAAGATGAAGAGCGGTGATCGCGCAGGTGCTGTGCTCTTCCGAGACACCGCTGCGTACATTGGTATCCACAAAGACTCGTCCGCTACAAACCTCGTCATGGTCAATGGTATTGCCATGAACAGTGATTGGTCCACAAAGTCCACTGGCTCTGTTGCTGCCACAGGACCTTCTATTCCTGCAAGCACGACGGATCTCTACCTGCGCATCCAGGCGGACATTACGCCAGCGTTTGGTACTAATACCGCCAGGCAGAACACTTTCTGGTATAGCACAGATGGAACCAACTTCAAGCAGCTCGGCCCGGCTTTCGGTATGTCAAACACTTGGCAGTTTTTCACTGGATACCGATTCGGTGTATTCAACTTTGCGACTCAGTCTTTGGGTGGTAGTGTGTTGGTGAAGAGCTTTGACTTGCAGTTGTTGTAGTTCAGGCATGTACCAGTATATAAACAGCAATCAATTGAATTATATAGATGCGACAAACATTGGTCCTGATTGTAGCACTCTTAGTGACTACTCTGCAGCCATGAAATTGTTTCAAGATGTGGAGAATATTTGCCAGTTCTCCACCCACTCGAGACTTACAACGCTTTCAATTGGGTCACTGCGAACACGTCCATCGCGAACACGTCTTCATTCGGCAACACTACCTATGTAACGAAAATCGTGGGTAATCTCCTTGCGGACCTCCCCGTCGGCACGGACTACAATGCCAGTACCCATACATCGATCGCTGGTTCACTCACGCGCTCACTTCGGCGGATACAACAACCCAAGTCTCAACGCCATCTTGAAATTTTGGCTTGGCGATGAGAATCGATCTATTGGTGTATCCAGGAAAGCTCAGGCTCACCTCATCGCAAAGACCAAGGACCCCGGTATCAACCCCGATGCCAGCTTTGTTGCTTTCTCGCGCGCAGTTCCTATATATGATTGTATAAAGGGCACCCATCCGACAATACAAGAGGTACCTACGCTGTACTTACAGACCACTTTCACGGAAATATGTCTAGGCCTACAAAAGTCTAAATGCACATGTTTGTGGTAACACCTGGGTTGGCTTCAAATGGTTTTGTAAATGTTCATGATCATTCGTGATTGCTATTTGATACAGTGCACTCAACCGCCAACGGACTATGACTCTGAAGCTTGCTTGGTGGTGCTCTGTCCCTTTCGTTTGTCCTTTCCTGCGATACGAGGGTCACTTGCGACAATATAGCTATTTAATTTTCCTAGTCATCATCGTTGTCAGAGTCATCGTCACCGCCACTACCTGCGCCTGCCGCTCCAGCTACCGCGGCAATAGCATTGCTAGATGCCGCGACGGGCTGTAACGCTGTTGCAGCGACAGCTTCGAACTGCGCGGATACAGCAGCTCCCAGCCTCGCCGTGAACGGTCCAAAACCGCGCTCGTGGAAGTCGAGACGAGCTCCAGGATCTGCGGAGTTCCCGAGAGGCGGTTTCTCAGACAAGGCCCAGCCCATGACAGCGTTCCCTGAAGTGTCCATGCTTAGGCCCAAAGTCGAGTCGATGCAGTTCTCGCACAAGAAGGTGTAGCTCAAGAAAGTTGCATTGACAATCGTTCCGTCAGGAATGGGGCGTACGCTGAATGCTCCCGTCACCTCTGGCGGATTATCTTCGTCGGTCGCTTGTCGGAAAGAGGCCATGACATCGCCTTTGCCATCGGGCCATACGGCGAGAATGAAGTTGCCTTCCATGTCACCAGTGAGTCCCATGGCGCCCCATTCCTGACCGTTGACGAGAGGAAAGCTGATTTGGCCGATGAAAGAGCTTGTGCTGCCTGCTGTTGCAGTCGATGAAGACGTGGCGAAAGCGAAGCCGAAGGAGGTGCGCGCGCCGAAGAACCGTTCCATCTGAAGACCCGTGTTCTGGTCAACGAAAGGAGCTGAGAATGTACTGGCTGAAGATGTGGGTTCGTCATCATCGTCGGCGTAGGCCAGAGTTGCGAGGAGACATGCCAGCATGGTCACCACCAAGATGTCGTAGATCCTGATAGCCTGGCCACGCATAGAAGATGGGGCACCCTTGTTAAGGCACAGTGAGAGAGGCATGCTTGATTCTCGAGTATAAGCTTTAGAAAGCTTGCTTGATGAGATATGGCTGTTGATTTATCTAGGCAGGAATGGTCCAATACAATATATACAGTCCTAACGTGTGCAATGTAGCGGAAGACAAAACATGACGTGCACAAGTTGTGACAGCTACGGCATTTCTCGTCAAGAATCCATAGGCAACAAAATCATGCCTTCAATGATTATGGTTAGACGTCAAGAGTAGATCAAGCATGCCAAGCTCTAAGCAAAGAGAATTGGCTATGAAAGCATTGGTGGCTCCGCCAGTGGCTGAAGGCGCCTCGTTTCGTGACAAATGCAGAAGGTACCGAGGTTTCGAAGACTCACACTATCCTAAGTATTTTGTCGACGACACCTGGAGGATTTCTGTCTCTTCGATGTCAAGGCAGGTTTTGGCGATTAAGGCGGCAGGACTAGCGGATATCGGCAAAGTGGTGGGGCTGCAGATGGCTCAACCGCGATGCCTGAGGGAAGTTCGGTTTCAGTGTTTTGCACGCAACAACCTGCAACCAGAGATTGGACGGTCATCGAAACATACTGCGGGTTGACAGCCTTCACCTGTCATTGTAATTGTAATTAACTTCGCGGGGATATCTGAAATCAACGAACAAAACTGCGTTCTGTGTTCTGTCATCCGTGGACAACGAGGCGCAGAAACCCATAAAGCAGGCCGAGGTTAGAATCGTTGACCTCGAATCACTCACAACCGCCGGTTTACAAACGTACCCCACGAAACTAGCTAGGGTCATCGTTTGAGGGACCGCATGCGGCCCATGCATTCACAATGTATCATGCAGATTTCAGAACAAGCGAAGCCCGGGTACCGCTCTGACGTTCTTGAAGTCTGTTACATACATATGTAGTCATGTGCGGTCACGTGCTTCATACGGAAAGCGACGAGTACCACAGCACGACTGTGCAAATCATGGAAGCTGATAGACAAGCGCTCGATAGTCAGCTAACCTGTGTGACATGAAACACTTGGTCGTGAGAGTGTAGGTAAACTGTACTGTTATATTCCTAATAGGTGTATTTGGCGCCTACAGTGACTTTTGTATATTAGTGTGTTAACTATCTCACGTCACCCATGTGGCCCGTAGATATCACACGAGTACCCTACTTCTTCTCCAAGCGACTCTTTTCATCCTTGAGGATTTCTTCGACCGTGTCCTCGATGCTCGCCCCCTGCGGTTGCCAGCCCACGAGCTTCTTCGCGCGCTCTGCCTTGCCACGACTGTTGAAGCCCCAACTGACTGCTTCGAAACCAGCTTGTTCGATTGCCTTCTCCTTGCCGAGCTCGCGTTCCTCCAATTCCTTTTTCTCGACGAGCCCTAGCTCGGTCGCTTTCTTGCCCATGAGACGCGCAAGATCAGCCCAAAGATGCTCACCATTCTCAACCAAGTAATAGCCCTGCTCGTTCCACAATCTTGCATCGGTGTTGTTAGAGACGGCGGCTTCGGTCAAAAGAACGAAAAGCTGCGCGAGATCCGAGACGTGGACACTGTTCCATCTCGCTTTACCTTGACCAATGATGGGGATGTATTGGCCAGTGAGAATCAGGTGCGCAAGCTCGTAGGCCTGTCTGCTTCTAGTGTTCAATGGTCCTCGGCCGCGTCCGTATATGGTTGGCGGACATAAAATTGCGGTCTTAACCGATTCAGAGCCAGCTAAAAGCACCAAGTCGTCGACATTCTTGTGAAAAGCATCTTTGGGTAGGCCAGTCAAGTCTTGCACAGCCGTCCAGTCGTTGTACTCTCGCTCTGACCACTCACCCAAACGGTTGTCGTCCCGCATGGTTTCCCAACACAAGATACCAGTACCGCCTGTATGCAGCCAAAATCCTGGCTTCTCCTTGGAATGGCCGGATGCGAGACCCTTGGCAATGGCTTTTGCTGCGCCCTCGTGGTCTGACGCATCTGCGGTATCTAAAATTGTGAGCATCGTTCTAACCATACGATGGTTGCAAGGGATCCCTACGTATGACCACATCTGCCTTTGCAGCTTCTTCTTCTAGGATCTCGGCATCTTCAAGACCTCCAAGGACAATGCGGACCTTGGGAAATGCCTCTTTCACAACCTTGCCTTTCTCCTCTTCGCAGACGTTAGCGCTATCTACGTATCATGATTTCCGCATTTGCATATACCTGTTCTTACAAGTGCTGCAATGTCATAGTGTGCGTGCTTATTGTAGAGTGCAAACAGCGTGTCGCCGCCGATGTAGCCTGTCGCCCCGGTGCTGTAGCCATAATTAGGGATAAAGCCATGCTGTGAGGTCTGATCACTCACAGAAATATATTCGGTGACATTTTGAGGAACTCTGTTGAGTTAAATACTGAAGAATAAATTAGTTAGAAGTTCGTACCTTTTGTGCTCGTGGGGATGGTTGTGTCTGCACGCCTGTGCATGACGTCATGACGGTAGATTCGTTGCCGTTGGAAGAACTTTTAATCGCACGGCAAGTCCTACACTTAGCGCCCTCAGTCGCGGACGCTGTTCCGTTTCCTATTGCAAATCAACGTCTATCATCGGATATCGAAAGCTAATCTGGCAGAACGAAAAATCTGGTGGGGACTGCGAGATTGAACACGTCGCGACTCATGTTGAGAGATGAAGTTTCATCATAGGTCGTTCATCGCAAATAAATCTCGCATACGTAATGCAGGTCCCGAAAGCATGTGGAGAGTTGGGCGACTAAAGTCGCGCAAACTAGATCCGCAACAGGGTGCATACTATAACCTTCGTTGGGGATATCAAGGTCATGAACACTCGCTAACTACATCACGCATGTGGTACAGTCACAATGTGAATAAAGAGGGTAGGTATTGATAAAGCCACAGTGGTTGTGTTGGCTATCTCTGTGACAAAAGAGTAAATTTAAGGTACCTCTAAAACTCAAATACACTCAGACAGCCGAAACACTGCCTCTCATGCTCATCTACCAAGCCACCATCGCGAAATTACCCAAGAGATACATGGTCGAACAAGATCTTCTTTTCCCAACTAAGATTCATTCCCTAGGGAAGAGGGGAGAGGATGGACAATACTCACGCGACCTCTTTCACCTCAGAAAATTGCTTGCCGGCTGTAAGAAAGCCATTCTTCTTTCCATCTTTCAGCACCATGTCCATGAAAGCAGCACAGTATGCGTTAGTTATTTGCGACATTATGATACCTTTAATAGTACCCAGGATATCTCCTACCTCGGCAGGTAGATGTCCTTCCAGTCCCAGCGCCGATGTGACCAGGGGTAGGTCTGAGAAGCTGTAGTGTGCAGCGCCGTTCACTTCAAACTCCTTCTTCCAACCCTTCAGCTGTGACCAGATCGCTTTCCATGACGGGTCAGTTTCCTGGGTCTTGTTCTCGTGGCCCATGAGCATAAAAGGGCGATCAAGGCCGGCCTCCACTACGGGACCAAAAACCGAACCATCAAGGTTGAATCCACCGCGAAGCGAGGGTACTTGCATCACTGCATTGGCTGCAGCTGCACCGCCTAAAGAATGTCCGAAAACAGCCATCTTAGGTACGCTGCGAGCGTGCAATCTCCCGGCGAACATCTTCTCGACTGCTGAAGCATTCTTCATCTGCTCGGACACAAAGACGATATCAGCAGCTCGCGTCTTGACAGAAAGTTCAATCTGAGCATCACTGTCTATCTCAACACCAGTTACGACGGTACCGTCGGGAAATTCGACAAAGTCGGCGTCGTAAGGGTGGTCGATGGAAAGTACCAGGTATCCAGTGGCCGCGAGACTCTGGAGCATGGCGCTATATAGATATCGAGATGTACTGAGCGCCCCTGAAAACAGTACGAGAGGGAATGAGCCAGAATTGCAGGCCCGCCCACGTGTGGCCGTCTCATTGCACGATGGAAGATTGAGCGACTGGAAGAACCCATTCGGAAGTCCATATATGCCAAATTTCTCGTCCATGAAAGATGCAGTCGCCTCAGGCATGTAGGGAACGATGTTCTTCTGACGGCACGTGTTGACGGGAGAAAAGCTCGACACCATGATGGATCTAGCGCGACCATCATTTGCGTATGGATCCAGTCGGTCATTGTCGGTGAGGGATGTAGATGTGATGACAACATCGTAACGGTGGGATCCGACTATGGGAAGAATGGTTTTGGCCGTGGAAAGCAATGGCGAGAGTAACAGAAGTATGAGGGACAGTGAAGTTCTGAATGCCATATTGTCGAGATTA
Source organism: Pyrenophora tritici-repentis (assembly GCF_003171515.1). NCBI lineage: Eukaryota > Fungi > Ascomycota > Dothideomycetes > Pleosporales > Pleosporaceae > Pyrenophora > Pyrenophora tritici-repentis. Next base: position 698,262 of record NC_089390.1, read on the forward strand.
AAGATTGCGACAAGTTTTGCCTGGGGATGCAAACGGAATATCGAATAGAGATGGCAAACTGTTATGATGATGCTTTGCACAGCTACCAGGACGAAGTAATTGTATCAATGGCTCAGCGACAAACCTTCCTTGAGGATATTCAGTCATTCCCGGTGCGCTGCATTATGACCAAACTGGGCCAAGTAAAGCGGATACAGGTGTACGACGGATTCCCCCAGCCTTACGCAGAGCCTCTTGTATAATTGTCTTAGCCGGCATTTCGCTGGGTATACAGAGGGCTAATCCCGAATAAGCTTAGGCGCGTTCTTTCACTTCCCAATACGGCTAAGCCTCATGGTAGCGCCTGGGATACATAGGTAGTGTCCGCTGCATGTCGGTTTACAAACGCGCAGTACCACTTCCTAACACGTCTTTCCAACGCTTTGAGGCATATCGGTAGATCTGCTGGTAATACACCTTCAACGACAATTAGTGTCGGTCAGCCGCAACCACAGCACGCTTCGAGCTCATCTTGATCTGGTTTGACGTGCATATCGCAAATGATTGGGCCATACGATGGGCGTCGGTCCAAAAGAAAAAGATGTGGAGCATGTGCTAAGCGTAAGATCAAGGCGAGCAATTCCGACATGGAGATGATGACAGCACTGACGGAGCGATAGTGTGATGGAGGCGCACCGTGCGACTATTGCCGTTGGAAAGGCCTGGCCTGCGTATTCCCAACTCCACCTGCCACACCGAACTTCGTGTTTGTGGGCAATGAGCCTGCTGTGGCTACAGTTGCTTCACAAGGGCAAACGAAGCAACTTCAGATCTTGCCATCTGTCAATATGAGCCAATTGGAGTATGATATGACCTACTTCTTCGCCTGTTTTCTGCCCATGAACACTGTTCATAGTGGGAGCTATCTATTCCAGGGCCAACTGGAGGACATGATGCATGTCACCCCTGACCTCAGGGACGCGCTGTGTGCCGTAGCCGCACTTCATAGGTCCCGGCTAGCTCAGTCTACGACAGCGACGGGGAAACACCCAGAGCCACCCGACGTCGCTCTACAGCTATATGGAAGGTCGGTGAAAAGCATTAATCGTCGCATTATGTGCAATACGTTCGCAGGCGATTGCTCTATGCTATGGACAACGTTCTTCCTTGGGCTTTTCGAGGTACGTTTCCATCATGTTAACAAGACTTCTTTCCTTCTGATTTCGCTCAGCTCATGTGTGACCCAACTGGAAACAACTGGCTCGCGCACTTCCTCCATGGAACATGCGCAATTCTGCGCCTCCTGCAACCTTCAAGTCTTGCGTGCAAAGATCAGCACAGTACATATACTCGCACCTTCTTTCTCACGACCCGGATCTTCGAGATTTCCCGCGCCTTGATCTACTCGGAACCTACTTTTCTCAGCGAAGCTGTATGGGCGAATGCACTTGCAAGGTTCTGGAGTGGTGAAGGTGCAGCCGTGTGGCATCCAAAAGAATCGCTCTTCGACATGTTGCCGAGCGTCTCTGAATTGAGTATACGAGCCCTTCGCTTTTGCAGTTTTGAGGCAGTTTCCATGTCTGATCAAATGCAACTCCAGCGGGCACAAGATCTGGGTGCTGAAGGACTGTTGCTTCGGCAAATGCTTCAAGAGTGGTGGGAAATGAGCAACACATGGCAGCATACTTCACAAGAACTAATATTAGACTCGGAGCTTCTTTTGGGGCACGTGTACTATCATGCCATCAGCATATACCATTCCGGCACTTACGACTACCACATGCACTGGACTCAGCCCGGTTCGCCAGATGCGCCAATCCTCGCTCAAAGTGAGATTGATTGGCACACGCGTGAGATTCTTCGGCTGAGCCGAGAATTGTTGGCTTGTGGAGTCGCGGGTGTGCTTTTGTTCTTTCCTTTGAGGGTTGCTGGTGCGCGTGTCCAAAGCTCTCGAGAAAGAGAAGATATTTTGGATCTGCTGTACGTAGTAGTGCAGCGCGGATATGTCGTCGGTGATGCAATCACATCGGATCTCGCAGAGTTTTGGGAGTGCAGTCGTGTTCCGTAGAAGTCTCAATGCATTCACCGCGATGACCACAAGGTCGAAGGCCTATCGGGTTCTCTCAGACGTGATATCCTCTTGATCCAATCACGTTGGCCCTATTCCTCTCTGTGGCGCCTTGCCTTGTTGGGCGTAGGCGGGAAAATGGCTTGGCGAACCGCAGCTGCGCTCACAGCTTTCTAGAATCAACGTCAACGCCGTCAACCCACCCATTGTACCCCGACCACGACCGCCTGTATCATCACAATGGCTCTCGGACCCAGCGAAAACCACGCGAAGACTAAGACCACGTACGTCCAAGCTCCTACCGCCGACAATGGCTCCCACCTTCCCCGAAAACAGGCGCGCTTCGAATGCCGTCATACGCAACACCCCCATACAAAGACGGAGTAGGACGGCACACGTACTGACACTGGTATAGATGGCACATTGGCTCATGGGGTAACCCGTACGAGGGCGGCGGCCGACCCGGCAAGGGCGTCGTTACCTACGCACTGAGCCCCAACCGACAGCGCCCCATGGCCACTTTCATTGCCAAGGGCTTCTGGAACGTCGTGCGCCGATCAAGGAACCAGGTCCTTTACTTTATCCCGCCGCTTGTCGTCGCATACGGAACTATGCAATGGGCCATTGAGAGGTGAGTCGATAATACGGATCGGGGGTGAAGATGTGCATGAATTGGGACAGACGGCATGGGGTCAGAGGCTGACAACAGCAACAGGAACGAATTCCTCAACTCCAAGACCGGACGTGCCCTGTACGGCGATGAGGAGGAGTAAGGCAAAGACCGGATAGAGAGTTGTTGGTGGGGTGTGTGCATGTTCAGAAAGGCAGCTGATCGGATGCCGACCTTGACAGTTTTCTTTGCAGAGTCACCAAATAGACTGTACAACCAATATTTGCATCATCTCCGTCTTTCCCGATTGTCCGAATTATATCAAGTCCCTCCAAGTCCACTCACAGTCTATCTTGGTTGGCATTGGCGCCACTTTCTACTATATGAACGTCTGCAGCCCATCACATGGCCCCTCTTTCAACACCTCATACTCAGGTACGACGCCACCTGCGAAAGGCGCAGTGATGGTAACAGTTTCCTGATCACTGGGATACATGGTGATATGCCCCTCGCCTGTTGTGTCAGCGGCGATGACCAAACCGCCTCTTCCACCAACCAGCCATAGCTCCTGAGAGCTGTCTTGAGGCAGGGTGACGTGGGCAAGACCGGCGATGAAGTGTACGAGCCTCCAATTTGTTAGTGTGAGTTCTTCATGGGTAGAAGGAAAATAAGTGAGCTACATTAAATATGCAGCAATCATGCAGCAGCAGAAGTATAACTATATATCTACGCTAATGAATTGACTTAGTTACTCACTGAGGTACAGGCGCTCTATGCAATCCACCATTGAACCGCGGTGGCTGAATTACGTAGGCTACGTTTGTAGCATTGCTCACGGTTGCGACGCGGCTTCCAGTGATGCCTGCCTGCGAAGTCACAGCGAACGGACTATGTTTAAGGCGCCAGCATTGGATTGCAGTCGTGTTCTGTGGCGTGGTCACTAAAGCCGGGACAGTGAGGTAAGTCGTGTTCGCGCTTGAAGTTTGCGCGAACGCGGAGAGGCAAAAGCAGAGGGCGGAGATGTACGGAGATAAGTACATGTTACAGGCTGACGATGAAGAGATGAAAACACGGGCAGCTACACGACTTTCTATATCCAACCCGAGGATTACTCAGAAAGTCGCATTTCGGCAAGTCAGTGCTGATTACGCGCCATCGCGTTCCGGTTGATCTCACTGCAGTCGGACCGTGATGAGGTGTGGTGAATGGTGCAGGGCTAATCGATTGGTGCGTGCCCGTCGATGTATCAGACATGGCTATGCTTGCGAGTTGGTGGCTAGCCGGAGGCTGCTTGGTGGTACGATGACAGTGAATGCATACGCCATAATGAGCATTGTTGGTACGCCAGGCGGCGATGAAGAGTTGATGGCAGCTTGACGTGGGCGCGACGTCCGGTGCAAGTCTAGGTTCGAGGTCGGGCGGATCGCTTAGTCAGTCGGCGCATCGGTGGCATGGGAGGAACTTCGATGATTCTGTCATATCTTAGCTTTCGCCATCAGTGCGTACCCGCCACTATAGACACTCTCACTGCCAACGCGCAGTCGTCTCTTCGGCGTGGTATCCCTTTCACTCTATTAACTTGTACTATACCCTTACTTTCCATTCCCTTGTATTTCTTCGCTCAATTCCATACACGACTGCTACACGGCCATGTCGACACTTCTCCGCCGATCAGGCAACCTAGCGCGACTTTCCCGACCTGTCCTCCGCCTCGACGCCTCGACGAGGGCACCGCGCACATTACGAGCACCAATACCACAATGTATATACTTCCAGCAGCGGGCACGGCGGTTTGCGACTGGATCACCAGAGGAGCCGAAAGGCAGCAAAAATGACAAGAGGGAGGACGACAAGGCCGGGCCCAGTGAGCCTGCAAAGGCGGAAGATTCAGGAGAGTCGGGGGAGCAGATCAAGATGAGCAAATTGACAAAAGAGGAGGAAGAGCAACTGGACAAAATAGTGGCTTTTGTTTCCATGGGCGTACCAAAGTCGCAGAAACAGAATGTCAAGGAGGCAATGGATGAAATCAAGCGGACGGGGATACCAGCGGAGCTTCGGGAAGAGATGGATAAATTGGAGAGAGGCGAGAAGCTGGACTTGGCTACAGCGGCAAAGATATCACGGTTAACCACAAAAATGGCACGCAAGGCAGCCGACCAACACGTCTACGAGGACAAAGCTACCAAGGACGATGCGGCCAAGGAGCCACAGCAAAAGGCGGGCGCACACGATCCAGGCCCAGGAAAAGGCCCCAAGGGTAGCGCTGGCGGTGCTGGAGGCCCTGGCGGCATGGACACCAACACAATGATCATCAGCGCCTTCCTCGCATACATCACCTACAGGGCAATCTACCCAGGCGAGAACTCAAAGGAAATCACATGGCAGGAATTCCGCACAACTTTCTTGGACAAGGGACTGGTTGAGAAGATTGTCATCCTCAATGGCAACAAGGCCAAGGTGCACCTGCACCGCGAGGCCGTCGCATCCATGTATCCCGACTCTCCCGCCATCAACCAGGGCTTTTACTACTACTTCACCATTGGCTCTGTCGAGGCTTTTGAACGTAAGATGGACGAGGCACAGTATGAGTTGGGCATCCCTAGCTCAGAGCGGATACCTGTTGCATACTCGAGCGAAATCTCCTGGTTTGGTACCTTCCTGTCATTCGGCCCTACTATACTCCTTCTTGGTGCTCTCTTCTACTTCACCAGACGTGCTGGAGGCGGTGCAGGTGGCGGTGGCGGTGTCTTCGGCATGGGCAAGAGTCGCGCAAAGAAGTTCAACCACGAGACAGATGTCAAGGTCAAATTCTCCGACGTCGCTGGTATGGACGAGGCCAAGCAAGAGATTATGGAATTTGTCTCCTTCCTCAAGGATCCCAGTCGATTCCAGAAACTCGGTGCAAAGATACCCCGCGGCGCTATTCTGTCTGGCTCACCCGGTACTGGTAAAACACTGCTTGCGAAGGCTACCGCCGGAGAGTCGGGCGTACCATTCTTCAGCGTTAGTGGTTCCGAGTTCGTGGAGATGTTCGTTGGTGTTGGTGCCTCACGAGTTCGAGACTTATTCGCCAATGCCCGCAAGAGCACGCCATGTATCATCTTCATTGATGAAATCGACGCCATCGGCCGTGCTCGTTCAAAGCAGAACTTTGGTGGTGGCAATGATGAGCGCGAGGCTACCCTCAACCAAATATTGACAGAGATGGACGGTTTCAACACTACTGAGCAAGTAGTAGTACTCGCAGGTACCAACCGACCGGACGTTTTGGACAAAGCCCTCATGCGACCTGGTCGGTTCGACAGGCACATCAACATTGACAAGCCTACTATGGATGGTCGAGGACAGATTTTCGGTGTGCATCTGAAGAAGATCATCACAAACGAGGACCTGGAGTTCCTGAAGGGTAGGCTCGCGGCTTTGACGCCAGGCTTCTCTGGTGCCGACATTGCCAACTGTGTGAATGAAGCTGCTTTGATTGGTAAGCCTTACTTCTGTTGCATGCATGTCTCAAACTAACATACAACAGCTGCCCGCGCTAACGCTGATACCGTGGCCATGGTGCACTTCGAACAAGCCATTGAGCGTGTCATCGGTGGTCTCGAGAAAAAGTCACTGGTCCTCAAGCCCGAAGAGAAGAAGACGGTTGCCTACCATGAAGCTGGCCACGCCATCTGTGGATGGTACTTCAAGTGGGCAGACCCCCTCCTCAAGGTTTCCATCATCCCTCGCGGTCAAGGTGCACTCGGATATGCTCAATACCTCCCCAACGGCGATACCTACCTTATGAACGTAAACCAGCTCATGGACCGCATGGCAATGACACTTGGTGGACGTGTTTCCGAGGAACTGCACTTCGAGACGGTAACCTCTGGTGCGTCAGACGACTTCCGCAAAGTGACGGCAATGGCGACTGCCATGGTCAGTAAGTGGGGCATGAGCAAGAAGATCGGCTACATCTACTTCGAGGACGGTGAGGGCCAACAACTCACCAAGCCCTTCTCCGAAGACACAGCAAAGAACATCGACATGGAGGTCAAGCGCATTGTCGACGAGGCATACAAGCAATGCAAAGACTTGCTTACAGAGAAGAAGCATGAGGTCGGTCTCGTTGCTGAGGAGCTACTGAGGAAGGAAATGTTGGGTCGGGAAGATATGATCAGACTACTTGGACCCAGGCCATTCGAGGATAGCCAAGACTTCCACAAGTACTTTTCAGGCGAATATGGCAAGGCACCTGGCTACATCGAGCCGAAGGGGAATGACGGGGTCAAGGGACCCCTGGTTCCACCCAGCCCAGCGACTTTCAAGGACTTGGATGCAGGACGGTGATACCTGTAGAGGTTTATTTTGTCATGCATAACATGAGCTGGACAGTCGGGCATGATGGGGGGGGTTTCATTCCACTCTACCGGTAGAGATGCATGCGCAACTTGACTTGTAGCATAGAAGCGCATTCTGTACAATATTGTCCATCTGGCGCTCAAGCGACTAGAGGAAAGATATTCATTGTAAAGTTCATCGTTCTTGCATGTGCTCGTGTCTGGTGGTGATGTATTGTGGAAGACAGGCAAATGGTGCCAGGATGGGTGTGCGGCGGACGTGATGCCGGCGGCTCAGCTCCCTAGTCCCACATTTCGCCTGCGCCCCAAGATCAGCGTCATGGCTCCACAGCACACCATTAGACTTCAACACGAGGCGTCCTGGGCGCCTAAACTCTTGCGCCCCCCGCGTGCACATAGCAAGGCGATGCTGCGCCCCAGGCTAACAATAGTATCCTTATAACCACCATCACACAAGCCCTCATTGACCCATCATATCTCATTAACCTTCTCAACTCACCCATCGACAGCATCTCACCATGGGCCGCTGGACAGACATGGACAGTGTACGCAGGCCGCCTTATGCTCCATGTAGCCCCTCTCAACTCTAATACCCCATCACAGGATGCACAACGCCTACCCCCTGGTTACGAGCGTATCGGCTACGACGCCGACAAGCAAACATACACGTTCCGCGACGCCGACGGCAACATCTACGAATCCGAGCCTGGGAATCGCTACAGCAAGTTACGTGCGACGGGCGAGCGGTATTCAATTGATTCAGAGGCCGAGGCCGAGGCGAGACTGGTGCAGGACGAGGTTATGGAAAGCGGGAATACGGAAGCGGTGAGGATGATGATGCCTTTTGCGCTGATTGTGCTGGTGTTTATGATCTCCGTGTTCATCCTGGTGAGGTGAGGGCTGTGAGGTGTAGCGAGGGATATCAGAGGGCGGAGATTCGTCAGGGTGATACATATGAGGCCATTGCGAAAGTGGAGGTGCAGAGGCTGCTGAGGTTACATGGGAATGAGAGGCTGAGGACTGGGCATCTGCGTGCCGAATTGTGGGCAACTGATCCGATGATAAGCAGTATGCATTTGGTTGTCTGGCATTTGCTACGAGTGCATATGTCTACTTCCATTACCCTTATCAAAAAATGCATGAGTTGCTTGTTGCAAAGCATCCCATCGCTCTCCAGTATATCCGCTCAGCACGTCTCTTTTGGAAAAGCCAGTAGTTTGGCTTGCCGACTACAGCCCTCTAGATACCAAATGATACACTCCGGCCATGGCCATGATGCATTCCATATCTCCTGGGCATACACGAACCAGATCCCACGTCTCTTACCAATACTTCCGCCGCTAGTCACGGTTGTTGATACAACGTCTGCACTGCTCCATACGGCAAATGCTGCACCGCATAACCAAGTTCAGATTAGTGCCATCACAACGTGCGCAAGCCGTACCACGTTGAGGTCTCCAAACATGCTGACAAACGACGGGAGCCTCTTCGAGAGCTTCTGGCCTACGCCCCATAATATGGCCCTCGTCGGACTTCGGGCAGGTACAAGTCTTCCACTTCTTACCACAGTTATAGCAGAACTCATAACCGCAGCGACAACTACAATCTGTGAGATTCACGGGAATTCATGAGGAAGGACACAGTAGGCGTACCTGATATGGAAACAACCATGATCTAGCTCGACCATGTTCTTGCATTGCGAGCAGCGCTGCCACATCACCTTTTCTGCTGCAGCAATGAGAAGCTTCGTGTCATCATCTTCAGGACAGACACCCTTGTGCGCTTTGTTCTTGCAAGTTGTGCAGGTTGCGGTGTTGCAGCTACGGCATTCGGCAGTGCTATCCTTGGTCGTTTCTTCGGGAATGCGCCGTCCGCATGTACTGCAGAAAGTGGCGTGCACGAAATCGTACTCTGCCTTCTTGATCCTGACTTCTTCGAGTAGCTTGTCCGGGAGGACAGATGAGTGTTCGTGCGAGCCAGAAGTGCTATTGATGTAGAAGGGAGTCGGTACTTTGCAGCAGCGGGGAGGGAAGAGAGTGGCGTCCTGATGAATGGAGAACCTGAAGAGGTCGATGATGCAGTCGTGGCAATAGATGTGCGAGCACGAGAGTTTCATGCTAACTTTTTCCTCCTTGTCGTCACCGCAGGCACAGCACATGGCGGTTGGCTTTGGCTTTGGGTATAGCTTCGACCTGAGACCTTTCTTGGGCGGTCGTACGGTTAACTTTTGAACGCGGTCGTTGTCGCTATCAGATCCTTCGCTGCTGTATTCTGATGCGGCGAACGAGACAGCAGAGTCTCCATCCAGATTATCCTGCTATATTGTCAGCCTGTGGGTATGCCTAGTGGACAATTTCGAGAATAAACTGAAGGAGAGAAGCGCAACTACCTCTTCATCAAAGAGCTCCAACTGGTCTTCCAGTACGTGACGGAGAATTTGGTAGCTCAACGCTGAGTCCGTCTCAAGCTCAATGTCTCGAAGAGCGTCCATGATTTCATCAAGCCGGATTTGGACAACAAGTTTGCCAGTAGCGTTGTCCAAACCAGTGACATCCATCGTGTACAGAGACTCAGACGCGTAGGTGTCGGGACAAGGTCTTGCGATGGCGGAAGCAGCTTTGCCAAATTGTTGGTGTGTGGGGTTGACTAAAATGAAGCGCGAGAGACAAACAAACTTGAGCGATTGCACTCTCTTTCCCGAAACGGCAAGTGGTGGATTGGATAAGATTGCTAGGCTCTCGATTACCTAAATTGTACTAGGCCGTGAGTGTTACTCCATGGGACGTCTATAAGTGGCTTAGGGATATGTATAGACAGCTTGTGCGAAGCTTTCTTCGCGACACTATTGTTTCTTTTCCGAACACTACGACATTGCCCCATTTTACACACGTTTAAGGTTATCTGCCCTTCTTCTCGGTCATATTGCTGCAGCAAGTGTGAGTAGACAAGTGATGAGAGTGTGCTGTGATGCAAGGAGGATAATTATGTGCCCAAGGGCTGCATTGAGAGTGTATGTGCTAGAACCCTTCTTTGCCTTCTAGGGAAAGACGAGTGGTATTTATACGCAAACCAAACCCTCCAGACCATCTCACATGCGTTTGGTTACAGATAACACATGTTCGTATCATAGGGACCAAAGGTTCTCGTACATTTTCCAGTCATAAGAGGGCAATCTCATCTCGGTCAGTTTATATTTGTGAGGCAAGAGTTGAAAGTCCTCGGAAGAGCTCCCGTTAAAATGATGTAATCGATGGTTCTTCAGTTTTGCTATTCGTGTCATACAGGACCACCGTGTCTAGACCAGTTACCATGCATTCATATAAAGCAATTTCTTACTCAAGTCCCCATCTGTGTAACATGGCTCAATTCCGTCTTGGCTAGTTATTATTTGTGTTATATTGAGTAACCTCAACTCAACACCTCTGTTGTGTTCAAACCATGTAACTTGCAGGATCACAGATGCTAACATGCTGCCCGAATCTTGGAGTTATTGTAATAGTCTTATGAGTGACAGATCTAGTGGCTTGAAAACGAAATTGACATTTACTCGTTGTCAAACTGCTATGAGGTACACATCTTTTTACTTGGTTGAGTCAGATCTACCCACAACTAGCACGGCCATCTGCCAAACGCGGTCAACGCATTGCTAACCCAGTCGTCGAACCGTTTACGGGTGATGTCTTTCCTCACCGATGGTTCAGCAATGCTGTCCAGGCACATTCCTCGCTTGAACCAACACAGTACAACCTTATCTATCGCGCGGCTTTGTACTCTTAACAGCTACCATAGATTTGCAATTCCATTTAGTAGTTCCTGTTTTGGTAATACATCTTTCGCAAGGTTGTTTATACACATGTATCATTACATAACTAGGTCGCGTTCCACTACCTCACCATGGCACGTGCAACACAGCACCGCCATAGCGCGTGGGGGTGGCCCAACACGGTCTCGTGACACATACCACAGTAAGCCCAGACAGGACAGACTCAAGCCAAGCACTTCGGTATGTAGCTAGCCCGAGAACGAAAGGTTGCAGAAAAAAAGGAAACTAAATGGTGACCGAGAAAGGGCCCGATCTTGAGGAGCGGTGGCGTCCCTGGTTGCTACGCGAGTAAGCCACTTTGTGGGGACATGGTTAGTCTTGCATTGACCCTGCTTTTGATGGGCGTCTTGGGTCTGATAGTGCGGGCCTGGGTCGTGTGGGGGTGGAGTGCGGCTCCGGCGTTTAGGTGGCACGTGGGGACGTGCGTGGCAGGATATGGCAGTCATCTCTCGTGCGTGGTATCGGTGAGCAATGAGTAGGGTATCCTCACGCACCTTGCTGATGATGTTGGGTTGGATAACACGTAATGAAAATAAATCAAGATGACAATGCAAGTCCCGTATGCCGACACAGTGAAATGTTCATTTGATACTAACGACTGCCATTTACTTTAGAGACCAGACACCATTTTCTTGGATAATCTCAATGGGTCGGTTCTCGTCCAGCGATCTCCGGCCAGCCTCGAGAATTGCGGTTGTCGCGATGGTGTTCTTCAAAGTCGGTAGTGGCCGCGCATCGAGCTGGTCTAGCGTGACCTTGCCTGCGTTAAGGTTGTTGACAGCATCAATGAACTTCTCAAATGAGATGTATCCATAGCCCGTCTGCCCTGCAAAATTGCCCTCTTCATCAGGAGCGTACTTCATATAGAAACTGCACACGGTTAATATATGGATTTCGACTTGATGGATCATACGCATTGACTTACGGATTATACCAGAGCAGTCCGCCCTCGTCATCAGTGACGTCGTAGCCTCGCTTGGCCTGGTTGATACGAATCTCTCCAGTAGATGCCATGTAATGGAAGTATTGATTCGAGTGTACACCAGCCTTTTGTGGGGCTGCCCAACCTGCTGTGTAAACGCCCGTTCCAACCTTGCTGGGGTCATCCTTCTTCACCCAGTTGGTGAGAAGTGTGATTGTGTCCTCGGTGGCAGGGTCGCATCCCAGACCTGTTGCAATTCCCTTTGCGGCGCTAGCCATGACACGAACAGGTTTCCAGTCGGGAATCATCGATTCGTTGACGTCGATGTGGTGGGAGTTGAGGTAGTAGGAGATATCTGAATCAATACCTGCCCACGCTTTGAACGTCTCCAGCTGACTCCTGATTATCTCGTTAGTCACTGACACGGTTCTACCTGAGCATTTGACTGACTTTGGCTGGCTCATGTAGGAGTAAAAGTAGTTGAAGTCACCCAGCTTCTGTGCCCGGAAACGCGCATCCGCATAGGCGGGATCATATCGCTTGTGGTGCTCAATGTAAACAAACACGTTGTGCTTTTTTGCGGCATCAAGAAGCGCTTGATGGTGTTCCAACAGTTTCACTGCAGGCTTTGTGATCAAGACATGGATTCCACGTTCGATGGCATACAAGGCAATCGGGTAGTGAGTGGTATCAGGGGTGAAGATGGTGACTAGAATGCCGAAGGTCAGTCACTGCAATTTACAGTCTTTCTGTCCGCAACTTACTCGCACTGCCTTTTGGAAGCGCGTCAATAGCCTCCTTGTACGCGTTCGGGTCTGTTTTCCCTTGTTTCGGGAACTCGTCAAAAGATACATCCAGACCATTGTAGGCCTCGGAGATGTTCTTCTGCAGGTGCTCGCCTGGCTAAGATCAGCAATCTGCATCGGTAGAACAATCTACTCATAGGGCGACGTACGGATGGCGGGGAATTTGCCGCCCGATGTTCCAACCATGGACAGCTTGCCCACCTTGCCGCGCCTCCGGAGATCAAACAGCGTCAGTCCTACGACACCGACCTTCTTGTCTGATTTTGAGGCACCGCCTCCTACGAAACCAGTCGTGTACTCGCCAGTACCGACCTAGGTTTGAGTTAGCCCGAAAGAAGCCCACAATGGTGCGATTGTTGCACGTAAGCAGCCGATGACGCCGCATGGTATGATGTGTACACTACTCAAGGCGGTAATATGACAGGAGCGGTGTGAGACGGCATATATTGAGGGGTAGCTCACCATGAGAACTTCTACTGGCGCCATGATGAGGGTGGTATTTGGTGTGGCAATGAGGACGGGAGTGAGTGTTCAATTGGGATAGTCCTCAACTTGTGTAGTGTATTTGTGGGTGGTGGGCGCATGCAATACCCGACATGGCGTCGTCGGCATCTGAAGACTCGACGATAGCGACGGAAAATCATATAACTAGCCCAGAGACGCGATGAGGGGCACCCAACGCGTTCTGCCGGCAACCGCGGCCGGATGACGTTACGTTATGCCACGAGGCCCTCTGTGGACACGCAACGTACAGCAGGCCTCGTGCAAATTCCCAGCAGAGACAGCATCTCGAATGCGTCGTATAAACTCGGTACGCCTGCATCGAGGCGCGTGTCGTCCATGTTCGGCGCATCACGAGTGCTGGGCTTGGAGGGGTAGCAAGCTTCCCCAGGCCAAGCCATCTTCACCCCACGCCCCCGCGCGCTTCCCATTGGTGGAACAACTTGTCGACACGTTCCCGACATGCAACCCTGCCTTATGCAACATCTCCAACCACCAGGAATCCGCCGATTTAATCATCCGTATAGAAAAGGCCGCACTCTGTCCCGCAGTTCGCGCAGTTGTACCCCGAACTCGCCAGAGCCCTGTACTCTTCTTCCACCCTAGTTGTCGCGCTGTCAGTGCCCTTGGCGAATGAGAGCGGTGCGTTCGTTGCCATCTCGACAACGGCCCTACGTAGGCGGGCCGTTGAGGCGCCCCAGTAGTATTGAGTGGTGAGAAAGTGGGATGGGATGAGGACCGCTCTCTGCCGAACTAAGCTGTGAATTACTTTGCGCCGACTGTCTCCATCTCGCTACTATATTAAAGCTGACCGAACCCATAGCCGCATCCTTCATTACTGTTTGGCCACTTCCTCTCTGCCGAATCTTGATTTCTGCTGCCTCTCCCTCCCTCTCTCTTTACCTTTTCATCATCTCCCAGCTTCGGCTTCGACATCCAAACATGGCAACAAACGGAAATGGGACCAATGCCCACAGGGAACGCACACCCCTCCGACCGGGTATCTACTCACCCACCATGACGTTTTTCGACCCGGAGACCGAGGAGCTAGACATCCCCGTCATCAAGAAGCATGCAGTACGACTAGCAGAGGCTGGTCTCGTCGGGCTTGTCACCATGGGGTCTAACGGCGAGGCCGTCCACCTATCGCGAGCCGAGAAGACTGCAGTTACGCGAGCAACCCGCGAGGCCCTAGACGAGGCTGGCTACCAAAACGTCCCTGTCATTGTAGGAGCATCCGAGCACGGCATCAAACTCACTATTGAGCTCTGCAAAGAAGCCGAGGCTGCAGGTGGCGAATACGTCCTCATCGTCCCTCCCAGCTACTATCGTTATGCCATTGACGAAGAGGCAATCTACGACTACTTTGTGAAGGTTGCGGACGGCTCACCCCTCCCTATCATTTTGTACAACTACCCCGGTGCTGTTGCAGGCATCGACATGGACAGCGACCTCATTATCAAGCTTGGCAAGCATCCCAACATTGTCGGCACAAAGTTCACATGTGGCAACACGGGTAAGCTCACACGTGTTGCCCTTGCTACCAATGCCTGCACAGCCAAAAGCAACGGTAGCGGCTACATGGCCTTTGGCGGCATGGCCGACTTCACAGCCCAGACAGCTGCTAGTGGCGGATCCGGCATCATCGCCGGTGGTGCCAACGTGCTTCCCAAGACGTGCGTCAAGGTCTGGAATCTGTGGGCCGAGGGCAAATATGACGAGGCCATTGAGCTGCAAAAGGTGCTCAGCAAGGGTGACTGGGTCCTCACCAAATCTGCCATCCCTGGCACCAAGTCGGCCATTCAGTCATATTACGGTTACGGCGGATACCCACGTCGACCGCTCAAGAGGCTGCCGCAAGAAAAGGTGGATGCGGTCGCTGAAGGGATCAAGGAGGTCATGGAAGTGGAGAAGAAGTTATAGCTCTAAACCCTGATTTTTCCCCTGCTGCTATGAAACACTTGCACTCGTCTTATCATTCCAATTTCAAGTTTTTCTCTTCTCTCTAGCAACGCACACCGCACCTTCTTTTTGCAGGTACTCGAGCGAAAAGCAACTTCTCACTTTGCATTAACGAAACATGGTTGTACATACATGTCCCTTGTTATCAGTCTTGTTTCCATCACACTTGAAAATTTGACATGTCGATGCATACCCCACATGTGCATGTCCAGGACCGTTATATCTCCCACGTGATATAGCATTTGCATGTGATTTCCTGAAACGGAACAATCCCCACAAAAACACATGCCCTGACGTGTCCCTGTCGATGTTGTGGATGAGACATGACTCGGTAACGTGAACGGTTTCAACGCAAGAACGCAAAGACGCGGGTCACGTGCTAGCGCGACATATTCGCATTGCAGGGCTGCATTAAGGTTTCGACGTACCCCACACCACCCTGCAATGGAACACCCCTCATCTTACAGTGACATTCGGCGTGGTGGCCAGTGACATACATGTGTACATGGTAATGCGATTACATCGTCTGTGCGTCCATCACGTTTTCTTGCACACCGATAGTGCTCATACCCGGCGTGTCGCAGTCGCGGTCGCGGACCCCCAGTTATCCTACCCTGCCCTCATTTCTATCAACCGTGCAGACCCATCTTTGGCAGCCGTTGAGACCAGACCACCAGCTCCAGGGTCCCCGTCGACGCTCATTACTCACAGACACCACCACCAGCCACACTCCGCACGTCTCATCTCTTCCACTCCACAATTCGCGGTTACCGGTACTCCGCGTCGGCTTCTACATCCGCACCCACGCACCCTTGCCCATGGCTGCCCAAGTGGTCTGACAGAACAACTTAGCCCACCTCACTCAAACCCCCCAGTCTAGCCCAACCCAAACCCGGTGAGCAGGTGAGAGCACAAGTAAGTAAGCAGGAGACATGGGAATTATTAGACGTGTTTCCAGATCAAATTCAAGGCAAATATTGGGAGCAGAACCAAGGTAGGTACGCCGAGTGAGTAGGTAACCGGCAAACATGCGCGGCGTGGCGTGGCACCAACCAACCAACCAATCCATCACCATGCATCGTCAAATGCTGATAATCGATGTACTTACTTACCACGTGCGCGTCAAAGGGAAAAAAACCTGTCGCACAACAGCATCCTTTCATCTTAACGTTACACCGCTGCCCGCTGCAAAGAGCAGGTGTCATGTCCAGGTGCGCGTGTACTGTACCGGTGTGTTTCCTTCGGTCAAACCTGCGGCTTTGTGGCGGTCGGTCATCGGGGGAGGAGTGAGGAGAGTGTATGGGCGGCGGCGGCGGCGGAAGGATTGCACTAGTTTAAATTTGACCAGACCGAATATTTCCCCATGCGCGTTCGTACTGTTGGTGGTGCGTGGTTCGTGGTTCGTATGTGGTATGTTCTCGCCGGGTGTGGACGGGTGAGATTTAATATGCGTTGTATTAGCCATCTCCGGGGGCTATTGTGAGAGCAGAAAACAGGTATGCAACGGTGCTAAACACGTTGTGTCTTGTTTAATAATGTATATGTAATTTTTTCGTGACTCTTTGACGGCACGACGACCGTTCAAAGTCCTCCATTACCCCCTGCTGCAGCTGCTGCAGTTTGTTATTGCGCTTCCTTCCACTCTCCCATCATTCGCGTGTCGTTTCGTAAAAAGTAATATCAACCCAAATGATCCCACAATGAATAGATATAGTGTTACAGTCCAATCCAATCCATCCCATGTCTACTCATTGTTGAGTTGTCCAGAAAGCCAAACCAGTGCTTATGTGGTTCAACAAACGCCCAGACGCCTAGTTTTTCCATACCCCTCCGCCCCACCGCGTGTCCTGATACTCCATTAACTTTCTCTACGCCACCTCATCTCAGATCGCCAAACCGTTCCCCAGACTCGTCCATCGGTACAAGGATAGTACCTCTCGTCGCTTCGCCGGTGTCATTTCTCTTGCGTGGCCGTGGCCCTTGATTTGCGCTAGTGTCGATATCATCACTTTGCGGAAGTTTCTCTGCCATTCTCGTTAGTCATGTGCAGACGGATACAATCATCCGCAAGCATGCTTACCTGATACTCCGTGTTGAGCGTCACGACGGCAGCTTCGTGGGCGCGGACAATTGTTTCGCAGGCCCGAATCACGCTGTCATTGGTCTCGGTCGAGAGCTTGTCGGCCAAGAGAAGTAGGATGAGACTTCCTTGTAAAAGATACTGGAATGGGTTAGCGCGGATCTTCTCTTACTCCTACAGACGGGCCTGGACACTCCGGCGTTTTCCGCGCTTTCCATGTGGAAACACGGACAAAGCCGGCACGTGTCATGTTGAACATGGGATTTGACTTACCATGCCAAAGAGGTAGGGCATGAATGACAGGTCTGGATCGACGTCCAGTATCTGCTCGACGGCACGGGCGGCGGCGATCGCGTTGGAGCTCGCTGCGAGGAAGGACTGCGAGCATATCCACATGTTGTCGTCTTCGAGTAGTGCCACGGGGTCCCATTTGCCGTGCAAAAGGATATGCAGTACGTACATGATATGAGTGGCGTAGGCGGCGACTTTTCTCGTTTGGTGGACCCATTCGCCTCGTACTGGGTCTGGGGTGCCGTTGGGTTGCGCTTCCTCGTTTGGACCGCAGCCATGTTGTGCCTTGAACTCCTCGATGCTGTAAGCGTAGCGTTCCAGTTGGCGCGTAATCTCAGCCTCGTGTAATTCCCAGGAAGTGCGCTGACCAAATCTTGGGTGGTTCTTCTGGGCGTTCAAATCTACAATGTCTCCGAGGATTGTCATCAGGGGCAGGAAGAAGCCAAAGACATCATGCCTATACCAATTAGCAGAGTTCAGTGGAGACCAGCGGTGATACATACGATGTACATTGGAAACTGAGTCCGCGTTTCCGTGGTCCGGGGTGTCCGGTGTAAAACTCGCCCGCCTGCCAGAGCGTGTCTGGGACGGGCTGGAACAAGTCTTCGCACTCATTGTCCAACATGGCGAGTGGGCGGTTGTAGCAGAGACCAAGATGCCTGTCAACCATGTAGAGTAGCCACCATAGCCGGCGTCTTTCCTCCTTCATCTCCTCGATCAGTGCTGCAGATGGTGTGCCGACGGGCACCTGCGCACTGGAGCCATCTGACATGCCCACATCAATTTCTCCGTCAATAGCAGCTGTCTCACGCTCTTTGGCAGAGCCCGGCGGCAGCTCTCGGCCCAACTTGAGCTCCCTCGCCAATGACCATGCTGCATTCCACCACCGCAAAGAAGCCGCCTTGTACTCGCTTGCGGACGTGACAACTCCCAGGTTGATATATGTTGCCACATCGTCTAGCGTGCTGGTGGGTGCCATGGCGCTATCGGATCTCCCGTCGTACCGCCCTATTGCTCGGTCGACTCCAAAAGCGTCATGTGCGGCGGATGAAAGTCCAGGTCCAGGGGCGAATCCATGTGAGGAAGGCGAATGAACCAGAGGCCTCAGTAGATCCACCGTCAGATTCCACATCTTCTGGCTAATGATAGCTCTTGCCGAGGGCGAAGAAGTAAGGTAACTCGCTTCGCTTGTTTGGGCGGCTACCCAAAGCATACTGGAAAGCAATGCCGGGCTGCACTTTCTCGGTTTGTGCTGGCGGAGAAAGCTTCGTTTCCTGAATACGGAGCCGAGAATGTAAGGTGAGCGTGGTTCCATGAAGACGGACGAGGAGCTTTGGAAGTAGAATTCGAGTAAATCGCATGCGGTGGAGACGTTCATAATGGTGCCAAGGTGTGGTAGAAGGGGCTTTAGGACCGGGTACCTGCAGGCGACCATGATGCCACCACCATGCTGCGAAGAGTTGACGCTGACTCCCGACTGTGGCGACCCGGTGTCGGCGGATCCATAGCTGTGCGGCGATGACTGTCTTCCGGTTTGTTGATAATGCATTGGGTAGCTCATGTTGGCGTATTCGGAGGGAATCGACACTGGAGTAACCTTGGGACCGATGAGATGCATGCCTAGAGCTGTCAGTAAGTACCGAAGCACATTCCACAGTTGCCTGATGCCGGGATTTGTACACGTGGGAACTGATCAAGGTCACGGTGGCGGTCGAGACTACGTACCATTCATGGCATACATCAACTCTTCGCGAGGCATCTCAGCATGCATAGAAGGATAAGCAGCACCAGATCCGAGGAGCAGAGGATCGATCATCATGTGGTTTACAGGTGGGTCGAAAGTCGCGCCAGGGTTCATGGCCTGCCAGTCACCGGTAGGCAAACCGGCCTTGCCTTGTGGGAAATGCTGAACGACGGGCGTTGCTTCTGATTGCGACCAGACATCCTCGTCCATTTCGGTCATGACACCAGGACGCTCAAAATAACCAGTCATTCCATTGGGGGTCTGCGGACTACCGCCACCAGCAGCGGCTTCTTCCCTCTGCTTTTGGATGTGCCTTGGGACCTAGAGGGCGTTAGTTGATAATGGGTAGTGTTAGAGTCATGCTTACTTTTCCTCGTCGTTTCTTTTCACGGTTATACTGGCAGACGTATTCGAGCTCTATGCATCGCGAACACGGGGCCTGGCCGTTGCATCTTGTTCGCATGCGGTGGCAATGATCGCATGCCCGGCTCACTCTGCGCTTAACCGGGGCAGAGCCTCGACGTTCCAATTTGAGAGTTTCTGTGGTGGTTGTAGCCTCCATGATTGGGCGTGTAGTGACTTTCAGCACCAAGTGGGCGCCTTTGTTCCTAACATGAGAGATCAGCAGCTGCCGGTCCTCGCACCGAACATTGGCCGACGTACTGGTTAGAGGATTAGTTGTTAGTCGGTGGCGACTTGAGATGGGAATGCGTTCTGACAGCAGACGGCAGACAAGGCACTTTGTGACGTCGCGGGAGTACTTGAGGACGAAGGAGTCGGTTGCCGGAAATCTGGGGACGACCACGGGTCATGGGATACTTGGGGAGCATATGTGGGCCTCCGACAAGGCTTTAGGTGCCGAGGGTACAGGGCGACTTGTCTAGTCCTAGGCTGCAAAAGACATGTTCCCAGGGTCAGGTTGACGATCTGTGGCTTGAAGATTCCATGCGTCCACGCGGGCTTCGAGAAGCGAGATCAAACGGGGAGCGCAATATCAGACGACGCAATGTTTAATTCGAGCCCCCATGGACGTCTGAGAGCTGCGACCCATTGGCCAGGGCGACCAGGCTCTGGGGCAAAGGCGTGGCAAGGGTTGTGAGCGACATTGCACTGACAAGGCCGGGGGCCGGAGCCGGGGTTGGTCGAGATGCGAAGCGCATGATTTGGACAAAGGATAAAGACAATTTAGCCGGTGGGAGTAGAAGGATGCAGGCTGCAGGTGAGGTCCACTTTGTGCCCATGGGAGCTGGGAGCGGGGCTTCACGCGGTTCGCTCCTAGCGCCACGCCGTCTGTTCACACTGTTCACACTGTTCACACTGCACGCCAGCTTTCCCGCCAATCGCAGCCGGCATGCAGCCACCCATCCTGGTCTTTTGCTAGTCTTTTCCCCATCCCGCGCCGTCTACCAATACCTCGTACGTACCTGGCACTTCTCCAGGTTGTGGCTTGTAGCGCCTGACCCACGACTAGTGACAGCAACAACGGTCGTGAACTATCACTGTCATCATCATCATCATCATCATCATCATCATGTAGTGACGTCTACTTGGGCATTGTCATGATTTGCACACAGGCAGCCGGTTCCGTTTCATGGCATTGTACATACTTACTTAAGGATGCCATGTCCAAGATGAAACCCGATGCCGACTGCGAGCTTCTCGTCGCGGCATGGTGTCGGCGGCGGCGGGTCGGCCAATCAAGACGGCCCCTAGACCCACTGGCTCAGTCGAGACCCGAACACATCCACTACCCACTACATGCACTACGACAATGTCGTCGAGTCGTCTCCACCACGGAGCTTCTAGGTAGCAGTCAGTGTCGTCTCTTCTTGGTCTACTACACCGCACGCTGGGTGCCGCTGCATGGACCTCAACGCCAACAACGTTCGGACCTCTAGCCAAACTTTGCTCTCGCTCTGGTTCTGCATCTGCAAGCGAGGCCGCCATGCCTGCAAACCCACCTCCGATGTGTCGTCGGCCCAACGTCACCGTTTCTCGTCTATATGCGGAACACGCCTTCCCCTGCCAGCACACCACCAGCGCCGACAGTCCAGCTTCTAGGAGTTGTGATCGACATGAACACACATGACAACAGATCTCTATTACCACTCCGCCCCAGGTATAGCCAGGCATGCTACTCAGGTACACGTTACACGCCGACTTCTAGAAGACTTTGTGCAATTTATAACCCGTCCATATCATCTCGCACACCCACATTGCAATTCTCATTTCCTGCCCCACGCGGGCGCCAGCTGTCTAGCACCATACTCCCAAACTGAAACCCTCTGCCCGAACAAAGCGTCATCACATCTTCGCGCTCTCCGCAATCTTCATCCAAATTTCTTGTCACATCACGCGTCGCGACTTGGCCAGCACTTGCCGGCCCGTTGCACTAGCTCAAACATTCCTGGCTACCGGTGGACGTTGAAATTTGCTTCTTCCGAGTCGCTGCCAGCACGAGGGTGCGCGACACGTCTGCAGCGTGGCTGCCCCAGTACGAGGGCGGGCATGCACTGTGAAGATGCAATGCCCACCAATCTGCGCCTCTCGGGTCCTGCCTCCCGTGTGCAAAGCGGCGCAATCATCTGCGTGTCGCCTCGACTGTGACGCTGTCGTCTTGGCCCCTACTATCTCTGCGCCCCCAAGTCATCATGTACACACTCGGTCTGGTCAAGAGTCATGGACCACTAAAAAGGCCGTCTGCTCGGGGGCCGTGAACCACTGGGCTTATGAGCTCCGCTTCTCCACACAAGCCAAGCTCATCGCTCATAGCTTACCAATTCTGAACAATCCTGCGCAGATCGATCAACACTGAAGATACCTCGCTCTCAGAGACGCAAATGGCGAATCCTTACTCGGATCCCCACATAACCCTGCTACACATCGCAGCAAGCGTCAAAGGTGGTGTGCGTATGCGTATACGTGTGTGGGTGGCGACGTGATTCCAAGACAAAACTCCTTGGTCTCAATATCAAGACGTAAAACTAGGAGTGCGCGCTACACTAATTGCCAGATTAAGGGTCCAGCTTCACAACCACTCAAAGCCCAGGATAGCTAAATTGGCCTGGCAGTGCAGTCCGGGTGTGGAAAGACCCGGGTAATACGATCTAGGTACCCAGCCCTCGTTTCTGTCTCATTGTCTGTGGGCACACCCGGTCTTGCTTTTGCCATGTACCCCAGATTATGACTGCTGCGAGGGTGGTCAGTGTTTCCAGGTCGAGCACCCTGTCACGAAGATCTGGGGCGCCGTCAGCTTCGGCTGAGCGGAAAGCGCTTGTGACATTTACCATGTATGCTTAAATGTCCCTGGTAATGGTATGATTCTCCACCACACCGATAATGCTTTGCCTAGCATGGTATTTACCGCTGACATCAAGCCCTGACAAGTAGCGGGGTGCCGCCGCCGGCCGCCAACCGCTTCGGCTATGCCAGAGAGCAAAATAGCCGTAGTCTGACAGCTACGGCCTGAAGCCTCAAAGCTGGGGAAATCAAGCTCCCGCCTAAACCCCGATGGGCTTGGGAGGGTGCAGCGAAGCAAAAATATTTGCCCGCTGCGTCCGCATAGCCCGTCGCGATTATGCAGCCTGGCGCATCGAGCATTAATGCGGGGAAAGTTATCAGACTGGGGGGTGTGGGGAAAGGGAAACGCAGGTCAATGCCAGGTTGACGGACGATGCGAGAGGGCAGCGAACGTTGAATCAAAGGGCGCGAACGAGCATGCATCGGCCTTGCTCTTAACATGGAACCTGTCCTGCTGATGAGGTGCATGAGCCACTATGGATGCGATGCAGGTGCAGGTGCAGGTGTTCAGGGCGCACCAAAAAAATATCCTGGGGTTGAAGATATACGGGTACCGCAGCGGCCTCCCGTGTTCCTTGAGAACAGACCAGTCAGCATACCCCATGACACTGACACGCAAACACACGTGGTTTGTCGTCTTGTCCTCGGCATAAGGTGAGAAAACGTCGGATGTTTCCCGTCTCGCCCGTTGTTGTCTCGAAAGCAAGCGTCACCTCCATTGCATAATCTCACTATATACACGCAGCCTGTCTACCTCTATCAACGGCAACACCCGCAGTCGGACGTCCACGTTAGGTACCCCAGCCCAAACAAAACGATAATGTCGGAAACTCGTTCGCCCAAACTGGCGGTCAGTAGAAAAAGACCCTTTACCGGGGTCCAATTGTACAGCACGCCACCTCTTTTCACTCCCTCGAATGGTTTCAGACAAACAGTCCATGATCCGTCAATCGGGGCGTCTGCGGTGCGACTTTGTGTTGCTTTAGCGCCACCTGGGTAGTCGGACCCGGAGCTTCTTGCAGATCTTTTCTTTGTTTTCTGCGACAAATCATGGGGTGCATCGGGGGGTTATTCTTTTCTTGGGCAAGGACGGGAGGGTCTGGTTATCTTTTACATCTGCCGTGTCGACGGGTCTGGAGTACAGATACAGGTACAGATACGTACGTACATGCTAGCGGGAAAGAAGGACCATCGTGGATGGAACGTGCGTTGGCGTTCGTGATTCCCTCATTTCCTCAATGGCGGATGGTGGCAAAAATATCCATATATCCGTTTACATACTCATCTATTATATAGGGGCTACGCAATACACTTGCACATTCCCTTATCCCCCCTCCCTTACTTCCCTCCCCCTATAAGTCCCAGCAATATACCCTCTTTCCTTTCCTCTCCTACATCCCTCACCTCACCAAGCTTCTCACCTCGGCACAAACCCCACCCCGACGGACCAAACTACCGCACCCCATCCCTTTCCAGTCTAGCTTTCCCGGCACTAAATCGTCGTCTGAGACAATTCTGGAAACCGCAACGCCCGATCCGAACGCGGCGAGCGACCGAAGTTTGCCCGGCTAACTCAACCTACTGGCCGGGCTTACTTACGTGCCAGACCAGACCAGGGGAATGCGCTTGTTGCTTGTAATTATCACCGTAAAACGTAAAACGTACACGGTCCATGTAGCGTAGTTGAAGGGATTTTTTTACCACCAATGGGATGGTGGGGCTTTTGGTGGTTTGAGCGGAGGGTGGGAATTGGAAGGGGTGGTGAGTTATTTTTACATATCGGACTATTTGTTTACGATGGGACGATATTTTTAAAATGGTACGATGGATGTGAAGAGGCATGTTTTCCGATTCGGGAATTCGTATACCGATAGAGGTAGCACGCTAGCTTGTAGGATAACTCGGTATGACAGAACAGTTACACTTACAGCTTCAAACTTCGAGGTGATGTTTGTATCATTCATCCCCGCTTAGAGCTTCAAGCTGGTGTTTGTGTCAGCTTCAGCTTTGTTATGGATTGTCAAGATTTGACATGTTTGGACAGGGTACCACGTGTTCGTATTGCATGTTTCGCTAAGTAGGTATGCACTTGAGCTGGGACCTGGGAGGGACCCAGTACGTGAAACGAATTTGCTACTCCCGAGATACCATTTTCTTCTTCATCTCTTCTCTTTGCCACTGCCGCTCATCTCATCCCCGCCACATGCAAATACACAACGGAAACATGACAGAGCAGTTCAAACTTACTTTGCCAGCTTGGCAGCATCCTCCTTCATGCCCGCCTGCACCCAGTTGCGGCTACTAGCTGCAATCTCTTCTACCTTCTTCTTGTCCTTGAGCGTCTCTTTGATGGTATGTGGGTCTGGGACGTGACGGCCTTTTTCCACGCCTGGTCGGGCCGTCATGCGTTCTTCCCATGCCATAAGCGCGGGGAACTCGGTAATGTCGATGCCGGCCCAGCCTGCGGCTGCTACCCAGCCGTAGTGTGAGAGATCTGTGACAGGGTGAGTTAGTTATGCATGGCATTGCCGTCAACATACGCATTCATGATTGTGCAAAGCATCCATGTGGATGGGCTTGTTGGCGGGCGGATCTCGGGAGATGGGTGATACTAACCGGCAATCGTGCATTTCTCGCCACAAAGGTAGGGGCGGTTGTCGGAGGATAGATGCTTGTCTAGCACGGAGTAAAGACGGCGAGTCTCGTTTTGGTATCTGTTGATGCCATACTCGATATGCTCGGGCGCGTAGCGCGTGAAGTGGTCTTTGGGAGAAAAGTTAGCTCATGCTCTTTGGCTATCTCAGCTACGAAATACGATGTAAGAGCAGTTCCGTCTTTTGGTCTTGACCATGTACGTTCTCTTCTCGTAACCACGTATGACTCAGAACGTCGTACTTACTGGATTGACCTTGCATGGGACCCACACCGGCATTCTGGAAGAACAACCAGTTGTTCATCTCATACCACTCCCTCGACCCCCTTGGAAAGCTAATCTTGTGTTCCGTGTCGTAACGGTCGACAAGGTACTGCATGATGCTTCCCGACTCGAAGAGGTTGATCTGTTTGCCATCCGTAAAAGTGTCGGTGAGCGCTGGGATGCGCCCATTGGGGTTGATGGCAAGAAACTTAACAGAGTGAGCTTATGTAAAATGGTAGTGGGAAGTGATATGGTTGGAGAGATCAACGTGGGGGCTTACCCAGTCTTCCTTTTGCGTGTTCTTTGAGATTTCAATCTTTTGGACCTTGTAGGGGATACTAGACGAGGTTAGTGGATTAAATGGAACGCTATCGTCCATGTGTTCTTCGGCCAAGGTTTTTGTGGGACATCTTCCAACATGATACAGGTGCTTCTAAGTAAAGGAACCAACATCTGCATCCGGATCTCATGATGTTCTACAACTAAAGACAGGGGATGCGAAGTTCTGGACCCAAATACTCTGATGACAACCCACCGTCAACGTGGCACTCCATTCATACGAGCATACTGCAACAAGGGTTCCAGCCACTGAACAAGGCCCGATCCAAAAAAAATAGAAAATTCGGATATGAGTGCCGATTTTTACTTACCCCAGCTCTTCCAAGGTGATAGACTAAGTAAACACGTGTCAGATACGATGTTACTTCCAGCAAACCCCGCAATCAAACTTACTATCTTGATGCCGTTCGGCGTCTGAGTGGTGTATAGCGTGATATCCGAGTTTTGGGACATGATTGCGGTCGACTTGAGTATATTGATGTAACGTCAAGGAAATGATGAGTGTGTAGCCCCCGTGGCTTTCTTCGGAAGCTAGTATCGTCTTGGAGCTTTATAATTCAGCTGTGCTGATGAGGAAGTGGGGTCCAGTCTGAAGAGGGGCAGCTATGACGAGCGTGTTCCGAGGTCGCTTTTGAGTAGCGCCGAGGCTTGGTCATACGCAGGGCAACCGGCTTGTCTCCGATGGTTCACGATTGGAATACGAGTGTGGGGGAAAGCCTCAATACATGTGTACGGTCGAGGCACTACGAGGTCATGTGCGCACAGGAAAGTACCGTGGAGTTCCGTTCACACGGCCTCCAATCTGAGCCAGTCATGGCAACCCTGGGTGTCTCTGGCAGGTCAAGTACGAGCACGCAAGAAAAGTTCAATCGCACGCTTTGCACACCAGGGTACGAGCTGCTGCCGATATAAAGCAATTACGCATTCTTTTGTTATCATGGGAAGCAGCTGAATGTAGGCCTTGATAGTACTTGTCTAATAACAGCAAGCCGGAACCATGTAGGTAATGGATGATGATGTAAATTGCTCCTGTCCTGCCCGCGACACATCAACGATGTAACACGTGTAATTAAGTAGTCGTATCGAAGTACCCTGGTCCCAATAGCCAGATGTGCAGCACGAATTCTGGCTGAAAGGGACCCTGAACCTGATCTGCAGGTGCCGACAACATCAATGCCGCGCTTGACGGGCAGAAGAGATCTGGCTGCCAAGGCCTGTGCGCTGACAGCTCCATCACGTGATGCCATCACTACCGCCTAGACTAGACTAGCGCAGCCCCCAACTAGCCTAAACTTTGCCTCGTCGCGACAACCAACTTCTCTCGCACCATCAACCTCAACTCACAACTGCAACCCTGAGCTTCGCAATCATGTCGTGGCGCAACCAGGGCATCACCGGCTCCAACAACATCCCTTTGGGAACTCGCCGTCGTTTCGGAGGTGAGAATGATGATGGCGGTTATAATCCCGCAGCTCCCGCCGAGGGTCTATCTGAGCTGAAGCGCGGCCGCAGCCCAGAGCGCAGTAAGTGCAGTCTCCCACACACTCACATCTTATGCTAACAACAATGTCACAGCCTCCTCCACCGACGGTCCGCGACAGCGCAAGAAGCGCAACCGATGGGGCGATGTCAAAGACAACAAGGCTGCTGGACTGATGGGCTTGCCTACTCACATTCAGGCTCCTATGACCACTGAGCAGCTCGACGCGTATACTTTGTATCTGCGCATCGAGGAGATTAGCCAGAAGCTCAAGATCAACGATGTCGTTCCCGCAGACGGCGATCGGTACGTGTCATCTCCCCCCGAATCTACCAGAGACTAACAGCCGCAGATCCCCGTCGCCCCCGCCGCAGTACGATAACTTTGGACGTCGTGTCAACACGCGCGAGTTCCGCTATCGAAAGCGCCTCGAAGATGAGCGTCACAAGCTTGTCGAAAAGGCCATGAAGACGCTTCCTAACTACCACCCACCTGCCGACTACAGGCGCCCTACTAAGACACAGGAGAAGGTGTATGTTCCGGTCAATGACTATCCGGAGATTAACTTTAGTACGAGACTAACCCCCCTCTCTTGCGTTCCTTCTACATCCTTGCTTCCCTCCCCTTCCTTGATCTTGGCCGGCCTGCTCATATTGCTGGATGTCTTGTGTGCATCTAGTGGCATCTGCAGCGTGGCTATATCACTAACCCAACACTTTAATCATATATTTTTGATCATTCACTAATTACAGCTTTTTGCACTAACAGTTGGACTACTCATTGGCCCCCGTGGAAATACACTCAAGAAGATGGAGACAGAATCTCAGGCCAAGATTGCGATTCGAGGCAAGGGCTCCGTCAAGGAGGGTAAGGGACGTTCTGACGCGGCCCATACCAGCAATCAGGAGGAGGATCTTCACTGCTTGATCATGGCAGACACTGAAGAGAAAGTCAACAAGGCCAAGAAGCTTATCCACAACGTCATTGAGACGGTAAGTCCCCTCAACTCCAAGCTGCACATGTCAATTCTAACAATCATAGGCTGCCTCCATCCCCGAAGGCCAGAACGAACTCAAGCGCAACCAGCTCCGTGAGCTCGCCGCCCTGAACGGTACCCTTCGCGACGACGAAAACCAGGCCTGCCAGAACTGTGGTGAGATTGGTCATCGCAAGTACGACTGTCCTCAGAAGCAGAACTTCACGGCCAGCATCATCTGTCGTGTCTGTGGTCAAGCTGGTCATATGGCTCGCGATTGCCCCGAGCGCAAGGTTGGTCAGCCGTGGCGCAACGACAACCGTCTCGGCGATCGTGGCCAGGCAGGTCAAGGCCGTATCGGCGGTGCTCCCGAGAACGAGCTCGACGCTTTCATGGCCGAAATGGGCGGTGCCCCTGGAGCACCCCGTGCCGCGATCGAGTACAACGACAATGGTGGTGCGGGCGGAGACAATTACGGAGGTGGCGAGCGCACTGTCAAGCCTTGGGAGCGTGGCCCTAGTGGCGGTGCTGCACCCTGGGCGCGTAACGACGACGATCGTGGTCGTGGCGACAGCAACTCGACCGCTCCTCCTCCTTGGGCTGGCGGTGGTGGCGGACGTGGCGCGCAGTCGTACGACCAGGGCTATGGTGCTGGCAACGGCGCCGCGCCTTGGGCTGCCGCTGCTCCCGCTGCTGCTGGTTACGGTTACGGCGGATATGGGTACGACCAGTCTGCCAGTGCGGGCGCTCCCGGTGCTTACGCTGGTGCTCCTGGCTATGGCGCTCCTCCTCCCGGCCCTCCTCCAGGTCTTGGTCCTCTCTTCCAGTCCTATGGCGCTGCTGGTAGCCCCCCGCCGCCGTCTGGTTCTGTTCCTCCTCCGCCTCCCCGGGTGATGCCCCTCCTCCCCCGCCGAGCGACGTGCCACCCCCACCCCCTCCTCCGGCTTAGTCGCCCTACAAAGGCAGCAGCTTACACGACATGTCAGCTCAGCGTTCGGTTTCGCACTAGCGCTTATCCGTTTCCCAGACTGTAATGGGGGGATTCTTTGGCGCTTGCTAGCGCACACATGGGGGCCTTCAGAGGGGATTGTACATGTAATAGCTACATGAAAACCCGGTATCTGGCTCTCACGACAACACAGGTAAGTGTATCGGACCGGCCAGGTTTATAGAATGCTTCAACTTCGCTTGGATAGTCAGTGCCCTGCTCTCTACAAGTAGCTAGCAAGGTTGTGCTTGAACTTGATAGTCAATGCACTTTTCATTGGACACGCAGACTCGTATGTGTGACCAGTGCTTGCACATGGGTATCATCTGGTATCATAAAATGCTTGAAATACTAGTGTACAAAGGCTACTGTAGTCGCCAAACGTGCATTATGAGTAAGCACCTTGTAGGCGTATTTGGCGACGACAGTGACCTTTGTACACCAGTATTTCAAATATTTTATAACACTCAGGTGCTCGTATGAACACGTCAGGCAGAAAATCAAACACGTGAAAAGTGTAACCACTCAGATGACGTTGACGGCCGAGATTATACTAGCTGCTAGCACAAGCGGCGGGACGGAGCAGCAGCGTGACAGGGCGGGCACATGCAGACGAGCCCCCATGTTGACCATACAAACTCATATCTCGCTACAAGCTCGCCGACAACTCAAACCCTTCGTTTGCCTTTGTTATTCCTTCTCGATGCTTATAGCAAATAGCTGCCCATTTTTATAGCGCCACTAGACCCCGCTTCGCCGCCCATAAGTTATCCAGGCCGATTGCGCGTACCCCGTCGCTATGGAGCGGATACGCGTGAGCAAGGTATGTGATCGGATTAATCTACAGTAAAAGATAGACGTCCTAATTCTGTCCCAGGTAGAAGGTGTCTATCTCCTCCGCAGAGGCACTCGCTTTGATGGCACGCTGCATCTCATGCCCCACCACATCGTCTTCAGCTACCTACCCAGCCTGCCTGCAGACGCACCCGCAGACGCGAAACCACCCAGGCAGAAGGAAGTATGGATCACATATCCAATGATCAACCACTGCAGCCTTAAGCCTTGCCCGCCTATCCTTCGCCAGGAGTCCTCGATCCGCATAAGGTGTCGCGACTTTACCTTCTTCGCCTTCTTCTTCCCCGATGAGAAGAAGGCGCGTGACGTGTACGACAGTATCCGTGCACTGTCGTGCAAGATAGGAAGATTGGACAAGCTGCTAGCTTTTACCTACCAGCCAAAGCCACCAGAAGACCAGCAAGACGGGTGGAACATCTATGACGCGCGGCGGGAGTGGAAACGTTTAGGCATCAGCCCCAAAGACACGGAGAAGGGTTGGCGGATATCGGAGATCAATGTGGAGTACAAGGTACATAATTTGCGACAGATACAGATTAAGGCATGTCTTGACGAGTGGAACAGTACTCAGCGACATACCCCGCCCTGCTCGTCGTGCCCACCAATGTCTCGGACAGCGTCCTTCGATATGCCGGCGAGTACCGTTCGCGACAACGTATTCCAGCCCTAGTCTATCGCCATCCTATCAACAACTGCTCTATAACCCGAAGCTCACAGCCAACACCTGGCCTTCGCGGGAACCGAAATCCCCAAGATGAGAGGCTAGTTGCAGCCATATGGGCTACGAATCGTGGGTGGAAAGCAGCGAATGCCCCGGCGACCAGCTCTGCAGACCTCAGCCCGGATGCAAGCGTTGTCAACTTGAATGAATGCAGTGCTAACAGCTCTTTTGTGGGCACAGTCGACGGCACCGGGAATGCCGGAAGAACCACCGTGGACGACCTGACCGGATCCGCGGAAACAGACCCCGACCTACCCAAGATATACGGAGCTCAGCAGCGGAATCTGATTGTCGACGCCAGGCCCACAATCAATGCTTACGCCATGCAGGCGGTCGGACTGGGTTCGGAGAAGATGGACTACTATCCTGGCGCAGAGAAGGCCTATCTCGGCATTGACAACATTCATGTCATGCGGAAGTCACTGGATACTGTCATCGAGGCCTTGAAAGAATCCGATCTGATATCATTCCCTCCAAACAGGCAGTTGCTAGCCAAGAGCAACTGGATCAAGCACATTGCAAACATCTTGGACGGAACTGCCCTGATAGCTCGTACTGTGGGCATCATGCACTCGCACGTTCTTATCCACTGCTCAGACGGATGGGATCGCACAAGTCAGCTGAGCGCACTCAGTCAGATACTCCTGGACCCGTACTACCGGACACTAGAAGGTTTCATCGTCCTAGTAGAGAAGGACTGGCTGTCCTTTGGTCACATGTTTCGGCATCGATCAGGATTCCTGAGCCACGAAAAATGGTTCACAGTTGAGAATGAAAAGATTGAACGCAAGGATGGCCAAGGAGGGGGCAACGCCTTTGACAATGCCATTCGCGGTGCACGAGGTCTCTTCAACCGTCACAATGAGTCGAACGAATCATTGAATCAGCTTCCAGAGTCCAACGGCGATAACGTTACGGACATTGCCGATATTACTGCGCCGAAGCCTGAAAAGATCGGGGCAGCAGAAGAACACCGAGTCACCAAGGTGAATGAACTGTCGCCTGTCTTCCATCAGTTCCTTGACTGTGTCTATCAATTGCATTACCAACATCCAACACGCTTTGAGTTTAGTGAGCGCTTTTTGAGGCGCTTGCTATACCATCTCTACTCTTGTCAGTACGGTACATTCCTTTTTGACAACGAGAAGGAGCGCGTAGATTCAAGAGCAAAAGAGCGTACAAGGAGCGTATGGGACTACTTCCTTTGCCGGAAGCAGGAGTTCATGAACCCAAAGTATGATCCGGAAACGGACGACACCATTCGTGGAAAAGAGCGGATAATATTCCCTCGAAAAGGAGAGGCACGCTGGTGGGCAGAGTGCTTTGGTCGCACTGATGAAGAAATGAACGTCTTTGGACCTCAGGCTCCACCAAGCCTTACGCCACAGACTAGCATCGCGAGCAACGGAAAGAGTGGTACTACCACACCGATACCCGAGGAGCCTATCGTCACTGGCATAGAGACAGCGGACGGAGCCATCGGTGCGGGCACGACGGTGAATCTTCCGCCTACGCACGCCATCGGTGATCGCTCACCAAAAGTATCCAGCACGCCGAAGCCTTTCGATGCGGCTGCGGCGCTTGGGCAGGATCTCCGACAGGGCGTCATGGCAAGTTTTGAGAAGCTGGGAATCACTGCAAGCTCAAGCAGGGCCGTTAGCCCTGCTGCAGAAAGTAACAGAGCAAGCGCGGACGTTGCGCGAGAAGCTGTCAAGCCGAGTTCGCAGCTCAGCCCAGACATTGATCAAAAGCCACAGCAAGCCCCAAAGCCTGAAGACGTGAAGATTGCGCAGCCTGAAGATGATAGCATTGATATGAACGCGGATAAAAGTGCGGAACAGGTGTTAGAGACGGAGGCAGCGCAAAACACTGACCTGGGTCTTGGATCAAATATTGTCGAGAAGAAGGCGGAGAATCGAACTAGAAGTAGAAAGCCCAGCCACAACCCTGAGGAGAAGAAGGATGTTGTTGAGATGGAGATGCAATGATTAGCAGGAGAAGTGGATGGATGGAGCTTTAACAAGATGATAATGCCGAAGATGACGACGATGACTTTGTTCAAGGCGTGGACCAATGAACTTATCATAATATGACGAACGCAAATGGATGATACCCCGCTTTCTTACATGCACAGACTTGTCTCTCATATCGTGTTGTCTGATCTAACGCAGGTGGTATTTGCTGAGGTGGGCAATGCCATTTACTATAGTCAAGTGAGTTCCTACCACTCCATTACCCCCTCTCCAATTTCTTCCTCTGCCCACCCAGTAGCACCCCAATCTCCTGCACCCTCTTCCCCCTTCGCATTTTCCTTGTCTTCCTCTATACCCCAAGCATCCCAAAAATCAAACACCATCACCTTTGGTGCACACTCTTTGCATCGTGCTCTAACATATATGACTGGATTCTCCACACCATCACTTAGCGGACTAGCACTACCCAGACTCGTGGTGCTGGTACTGGTGCCATGAGGTGTCACAGTGACGATGTTGGTGCACTGGGGTTCTGAACATTGTACTGTTATCATTGAACGTGGGTAGTTGAGAGAGCTTTTGGCGGTGGAATGGGATTGTATGTGCAGGCCGTGGAGGGGGCTGCGGTTGAAGAGTGAGGGGGTGGTTCGTCGGCGTTGCATTTTAGTTGGGTTGGTAAAGTGATTTTGCGTAACGAAAAGGATGTGACTGTGCGAGGTGATGCTGATGAGAGTGTGAAGAGAGCGTAAGGGCCTCATATATTAACGATATTGGGGGTTTGCTGGCAGTGGAAAACACAACTCGAACGATTGTGGCTAGTTGTTTGAGAAGAGATGCTTGCTATAACTGATTAATATACAGGAGAAGAGGGGTATACTACAGATTATACTACCAACAAACACACGTCTCATTCACCTTCCCACCACGCATCCTCCAGTACCTCCCCCACCGTTGGTTTATCCCTCTAATCAAGCTTCATAATCCTCAACAAAAAGTCCCTATCCCCACTGCTAACTTCCTTTCTACTGATCCTGCGAAACAAGCTCGTCATCTCTGGCGTAAACTCCTGCTCCAACCTCTCTACCACCATCATCGCATCCTCTCTAGCAATCTCGCGGAACTTTTTTGGAAACGGGCCAAACCACTGGTAATGCTGTACCAGAACCGCCAACTGCTCTTCAGGTAGATCGGCGACTGGTCCTTGGGGGGCAAAGAGATTGAAATTGCCGCCGTAGATGAGGCTGATGAGCAGGGCACCAAAGGACCAGATGTCTGTTGCTGTGGTCCAGGGAAGCTCGAACATCATCTCTGGGCTGGCCCACTCGGGTATACCGACGAAGGCGCCGGAGGAAGGGCCGTAGGCGTCAATGGGGTATGTGTCGCCAAAGTCACCGAGTTTAATGTCTTGGAATCGGTCTTCTTCTGGGTTGTTGGGGTGGTAGTTTATGAATACGTTATCTGGTTTGATGTCTATGATCAGATTAACAATCTAGATTCCTGTATCTTGGGGGCATGAAGAAAGAGAGTGGCGGGAAACATACCTGCGTGAACATATTGTTCAGCGTGTAGAGCCTGCAAAGCTTCGAGAATACATCGACATACACGTTTCAACTCCTTTCGATTGAGCGTTTTACGGGCTGATGCAAGTCTCAAGTCGCTTTTCTGTATACTGCAAGGCAATGGTCACAGGATCAGAAGGATGTTCAAGCTCGTCAATCATTCCTCTGATGTATGGTGTACGATGTTGGAATCTTTGGAGTACATCGCGTTCGTTTTCTACTCTCACGTGGTTTTGGACGCCTTTGATCACTACTGGTTTCTGCGCTTGGTCTCTAGGGGCTTTCTGTTAGTAGTTTGGGAGGATTATGGTCTTGGCTCGATCTCACTTTGCAAACCAGACGGTTGATCGGAGTTGCTTCGTTATAGTGTATGTCCCTAGTCTTCCTCTGAGAACTTGGCCGGTGCGAAAAAGGGATGCCATGGATACCCTGCGGCCAATGTCCTGTGCTTGTACATGGAAATGGTAGCTTCGTGGGTGTATGCGGCGCAGCAGTAGGGCCTTGGCGTAGACGACAGATTGCCGAACTGGTATTACACCATCCCTGCTTCTATGAGGTTCATGCAGGAAAATACTGTGCAATAAAACACTATCAACGGGCTGCACAAGAGTTCTTTGAAAGAGTGGTATTGATGATATAATTGTCATAAATCATTGATTAAGAATGATGTGTGTACCCACGAAACTTCCATCCCAGCATTGGACCGCTGTCCAGTTGGGTGTATTCATTTGAGAAAAAAGGCCGCTACCGTCCTCCTTGCATGAGCTGGATAAGGCCCTTGGCCGCATTGTCTTGCAGTCCGCCTATACTGCTATCCATGTACTGTTGCTCTTTGAGACGTTGTAGTCTTTGGTGTGCAGTGTCTTGCCTCGCTTCTTTCCTTGGTCCGTATCCAGTCGTTGACACCACGGACGCAGCAGGTGCCTGATAACGACTTGTCTGATAATCTGGTGATGTGTATTGTTGGTGCGTGTCATGGTTGGGTAATGATACGCCTGGGGGCGAGGACGAAGGCTCGTAGCCTTGTATTGTTCGTGAAGAAGTTTGGAAATTGTCTTTGGGCATGGCAAATTGGACTGGTGCCGGCCCAAGTTTACCGACGGGACGAAATGGATCGAGGTTTGCCTGTACAAAGGAAGGCGCCTGTTCGCGTCGTGGAGACGAAACTGTAATGTTGGGAACGCGATAGGCGTCGAGAGATTCTCGTGATGGCGTGATAGTTGTTGGTATCGACGCGTTGAGCGCGTCCAACGAGTATGAGTACCCGTGAGGCTCGCTGGCCTGACATGTCCTGGCTTCATATGTCCCAATAATGTCGGCATCGCGCTTGGTCACTTGGTTTGTCTTGACCTTGTATAGTCCAAACTTGAGACGCGTGCGCAACTGTTCTGCGCGTGATCGCCTCTTCTCTTGGGAGGATGTTGGGGCGGGTACGGGGGGTGGTGGCATAACATTTGTCCCATGTTCGCTCTTCTGGCTAGCGCACATTTCATAGTTGAGGAGGTCGGAGAAGGACTGGTTGCTCTTTTGGGACTGTTGCATGTGTTCTGGTTCGGGAGAAGGCGTGGCGCGTTCGGTGGGCGAGCCTGGGTCTGCGAGGCCGATGGGGTTGTTTTGCTGGCATGTTTTAGTAACGTGACGACGCGTAAAGTGTGGCGGGGGGGGGGTTACAGTATGTCTTTGCATGGCTTCGGCGGTGAGGCGCATGCCGGTCTCAACGGCACCATTGTCGCCAGAGCGAGTGAGCATCTTTAAACTTTGGGCCGTTTCGACACTATCAACCTGGTCTATGCCCCTCTTTTTACCCTTTTGAGACGCGTCTGGAGTCGCAAAGTTCTCTTTGTCTAGAAATCTTGGTGGGGTGTGGGTGGTAACGTGCTTTAGTTGGCTTTGAGCGCGAGTGAGTCCGGATGCCTCGTATGCCTTGGCTAGGTTCTGGGGGGTATTTATGGCACTCGGAGGGAGATTTCCCAGCACGCGTCGATTCGGTGTCTTGGAAGGGCTATGCTGACTTGCCATATTATGTCTTTGCGGTGTTATGGTGGCGCTCATATTATCGCTCGCATACATCGATTTCCGTGACGCGTTTGAGCTGAAATTAGGCCAATGACGCGCGGAAATGGAATGTAGTGATTTTGGATGGAATGATAATATCTATATAGGAATAGGCTCTGCTGTGTCTGTTATGTGCTCGGTGAAGACAAGTGAGAGACACGAGAGAGGCACAAAAGTTGTTATGCGTTAATAGGTGCGCGTGGTTGGGGAAGTCGCATCACGGACGCTAGACGACGCGATTGGTGGCATGTCAGGGTCCAGCTTGGCGGATGGTGGCGGGATGGCGCCCTGGACAAGGTAGATAGTTAGTAGTAAAAGTACCCGTCTGACTGCATTCCAGTGGGTTTAGCTTAATATTGCTTATTCTCGCATCGCTTACAGTTTGCATGTGCATTTGAAACTACCAGTACAATCACTTCTGCACGCAGTCATGTCTACGCGCCTAACTTACCCCACGTCACTTTGCTGCTCCGTCCGAACACGACCTCACGGACTGCATCCATGTCACCCCTGTGCACACGCTTTGAAATGAGTTTTATGCACAATGGTCGTTCATCACGGATAATCCCGTCTACTCCGCGATAACATGCACTTCCAGCTCAAGCGTTACGTCATGAGCGAAAAGCACATGCACGGTTACCCGGCTCCACTGTCCGCGTCGTGCAACTACGCTGCTATCATAAACTTCCAGATCCCCAACGTCCACCTTCATGTCCATTTACAAGTAAAAGTGGCCAGAGTATAAGCCTCAATTGTATGTCTACCCTCAAAAATCGATTGTATGTCCACCCTCAAAAATCGAGCCTTCCGAATATTGCAACTCACCAATTACCCTACACTGCTCCAGGCGCATACTTACGCGCTCTAGCCCCTCGATATGAAGGGTTTCCTTCAAAAAGCAAAGGCCGATCTGAAAAACTTCTCTCGGCATGACAACCAGCACGATGATACCCCAAGTCATAGTGGTCATAGTGGTCATAGTGGTCACTCTCAAGAACAACATCACCACTTCCCTCCACCCCACCATCATGGAGGACCTGAACACGGTCATGGCCATCAACAGGGTATCAGCGATCCAACAACTCTAGATATCCTCCGCTATCGCTATCATCATGGTACAAACCTTGGCTCCGTTTATGTCATTGAACGCTGGCTACAGTCTTCTCGCTTCCCCGAAGGCGCCGAAGGGTCAAGTGAACTTGCAGCAGTCCGCGCGTGGGTCGACAAGATTGGCATTGCCGGTACGAAACAAAAGTTTGAACATCACTGGGCAAACATTGTAACGGACAACGCTATTGGATGGTTGAAGAATGTAGCCAAGTGCACGACCATCCGTCTGCCCATTGGTTACTATGATCTTCCCGGACCTGTATTCACCCAGGGTACGCCTTTTGAACCTTTCGCTGAAGTCTACACTGGAGCTTGGAACAGTATCCGCTCCTTGATTCAACGACTACGCGCACATTCGATTGGCGTTTTGATCGATCTACACGCACTTCCCGGAGGCGGAAACGCACAAGAGCACTCTGGCACCAATAGTGGACGTGCCGAGTTATGGTGTAATTCCATGAATCGCGCGCTGGGTGTCCGTTGCTGTCAATTCATCGCTCATGACACAAGAGCCGGTGCCGAGATTGCTGGCCTTCAGCTCGTCAACGAGGCTGAATGGAAGTGTGAGCGCATGTACGAATGGTATGACGAATGCATTGCAGCCGTCTCCGCTATTGATCCTAGCTTGCCAATCGTCATATCGGACGGCTGGAATCTTACAGAGGCAATTGATTGGTCCCTGCAGAAGAACTCGATATATGCTCACCCGCAATGCCCGGTGATAGTCGATACCCACTACTACTGGGCTTTCACCAAAGAAGACAAAGCCAAGACACCACAACAGATCATTCAAGAAGCTGGCACCAAGCTAGGCCAGTTGGATGGCAAAGAGGGCTCTGTGAATGATCGTGGGGCTGTCCAGGTAATTGTAGGCGAGTACTCGTGTGTCATGACGGAGGATTCATGGGCCAGGGGCGGTGACGTACCTAAAGAAGAACTTGTAAGGCAGTTTGGTCAAGCGCAAAGCCATAGATATCAACAGCGGGCTGGCGGTAGTTTCTTTTGGACATGGAAGATGGACTGGATGCCCGGCGGCGAATGGGGCTTCAAGGCCAAAACAGAGGACGGGAGCATCATACCACCCAATTATTTGAACTTATCCGCTGATGATAGGCATAAGATGATCGAGAAGGCGCGACAGGAAAGAAATGGGCGCATGCATGAGGCGGTTCAGCAACACGTTTCCTACTGGCGCGGCGTGGACCCTGACGGCCAGTACGAGCACGAAAAGTACGAACAAGGCTGGCAAGTGGGATATCAGGACGCTTCTGCATTTTTCGAAGGTAGACAGACACGAGGTGACAGGATCGGTATGCTTGAACTCTGGGTTCTTAAGCGCGTAAGAGAGAGTGGCTACAGAGGTGGATTCACTTGGCTGTTCGAGCAAGGTGTGCGGAAAGGCATTCAGGATTACTCGGCTGCCATCGGTGCCTAGTTATTTCATAATGTTTGCGTAATCCGTTATTCACCGTCACTTGCCGTTCCTCTAGCGACTGCCCCGATCACGAGGTTTGTGCTCCCGCACTCATATGTAGCCTAGCGATAGCAACGACGCGCTGTATGGAGACAGTCAAA
Organism: Pyrenophora tritici-repentis; assembly: GCF_003171515.1. Taxonomy (NCBI): domain Eukaryota; kingdom Fungi; phylum Ascomycota; class Dothideomycetes; order Pleosporales; family Pleosporaceae; genus Pyrenophora; species Pyrenophora tritici-repentis. Next base: position 737,239 of record NC_089390.1, read on the forward strand.
TCCATATCGGTTGCTGCTGGTATCACACTGTCACTACTTCCAATCTACATTCTACTATTTCTTCTCTCACCAACTTGATCTCACGCGCTATTGCTAGTAACGGCGCCTTAACGCATGGATTACAGCCGTTTTATCCCCCCAGATACGACCCACGACGTGCCTGGCGAGGCGCTACCTTTAGTTCAAAACACAATCGAAAGAAGCCCATACCAGGCATACTGCGAAACGGCAACATCGTCATCTCGGTCTTCGAGTAGTAGGAGTTTGATGCCCAGTCCGCTGCGAATACGCCGACACCTCTCATCACGGATCGCAAACGACTCCCAGCCATCAGGACACAATGGATCCGATCAAAACACTCTTCTAATCCAAGCTGCGGCAAGCGCTCCCGGGTCTTATATCGATGTGGTAACATTGCTCAAGACGGGAGAGCATTGTAAAACACAAACACAACCGGCCAATTGCGATACTCTTACCGAGAGCGCAATATCAAATCACATTACACGAGCTGTCACTCCACGCGGCAGCCACTTGTTAGCTTTAGAAACAGTGACAGCGTGTGACGTAACACCATCACATCCGCGAATACAACAAGTAGGATATACCGACTGCACAACAACTCGCACCATATCGCGTAAGCCAATTCTAAGAGACTCCGGTACATACTACAGACCGTTACCACCACTTCCGCCTGGCGAAGATCCCTTCAAGGATGACCATAGTGCAGGAGACGTGGATGACCAGGAGGAATTCCGGCAAATTCCATCCCAGATAACTACACTGAATGGGAGCCCAAAAAGTACATATCGAATCAAGCGGCGGCCACTACCAAGCCAGTACGACTGTGTGGCGTCAACAGTACCGAGTGAAAACTTCCCAATTAAAGCGAAGCACTCATCTGGTAGTCTTCAAGCATCACTACGCCCCTACCATCGCAACTCAAGTGGCAGTCTCCGACAAGATGTCCTCTACGACCGTGCACAATCCATCGCAGCAGACGCATCACACATTCCTCGCGGTCACTGGTCTGATGTCGACAACTATGTATCCACATCCCGCCTGTCTCAACCCAATATTGCAATGCTAAAGTACAAAGCCGGTCAACTATCTCCCCATACCCCAGACATATCACCACCCACCCCTCCTCACCGCGCCACCTACACCCAACGAACCGACTACTTCCCCCAGCAACCATCTACACCACCAGCCTATATACATTCCACCCAATCTTCTCTCGACACTCAAAACGGGCCCCGCCCCCCTCCATGGGGTTCATACGACGCCCTCGAGATGCAGCGTCGACAACGCAGCGAAGCGAGGGAAACCCGCCTGCAGAAACGTGGTGGAAGCGTTCGATTGAGAGATGATACCGGTTCGACGCATCAAAAGTCTTACTCAACGGAGACTCTGGTCAAAGAGGCGGCGAGGGAGGTGGAAGTGTATAGGGAGCAGATTTTGGGGGTTTATCCCGATATGGAGTTTGATGGGGAGGCGGGGGCGGGAGGAAGGGGGACTTGTTGGTGTGTTTTGATGTAGAGGGTGATTTACAGGTTGGATAAAATGGGGCGGTGTACAAGGGCGGGTAGATGGGTAGATGGTGTGGTTGGAAGATGCATCGGTGTATGTGGAGACCAATATGTCTTGTTAGCATTTGCATGGGTTCTATCTGGGTTGTTTTACTTTCTTCATGAGTGAATATCTTTCTATATTTTCAATCTCGGGCTGTTATTGCACACCAAACAGATTGGTTATAGGGTCTCAAGTTGGAGGAGAAGGGGATTGAAATCTGAGAATCTTATTAACGTACCTCACGGGCGAGTGGGCCACACGGGCGAGTGGGCCACTCCGCTAAGACCCCACCAAAACATACTGTTACCTACAGTACTTTCACAATGAGCCAACAACAAAACAATCTACCAGCTTTAAAAGAGGCTCGATTACAGCTTGCTCTCAAGGCTATCGAACGCGACGCGACGCTGTCGCAGAGACGCGCTGCAGCTATCTACAACGTATCTCGAGTAACTCTTGGGCGCCGACGCGCTGGAATACCTCTTCGGAGCGATTGTACGCCTAACTCAATGAACCTCCTTAAGACAGAGGAGGATGTAATTGTCCAGCATATCCTTGACCTCGACGCGCGAGGATTTCCGCCCCGACTTGCTGCTGTGCAGGATATGGCTAATTCTTTGTTGGCTGAGCGCCACCGCGACCCTGTTGGTCAGAACTGGGCTGCAACCTTCGTCAAACGTCGCCCTGAGCTTAAGGTCAAATTCAATCGCAAGTATGACTACAAGCGAGCCCTCTGTGAGGATCCTGAGGTTATACAAGGCTGGTTCCGACTTGTGGAGAACACAAAGGCCAAGTACGGTATCCTTGATGAGGACACCCACAACTTTGACGAGTCTGGCTTCATGATGGGCATGATATCAACTGGAGCAGTAGTCACAGGCTCTGAGCGTCGAGGACGACCAAAGAGCGTTCAGCAGGGCAATCGCGAGTGGGCTACAGTGATCCAGGGTATCAACGCGACTGGGTGGGCAATCCCACCTTTTATCATCTTCAAAGGCAAGAACCACCTCTCTGCCTGGTACAAGGAAGATAACCTACCTCGCGACTGGGTTATTGCAGTCTCTGAGAACGGCTGGACAACAAACAAGCTTGGTCTAGAGTGGTTAAAGCACTTTGACGCTCACACAAAGAAGAGGACTGTAGGAAACTATCGTCTGCTTATTATCGACGGCCACGAGAGCCACGACTCGCTCGATTTCCAGCAGTACTGCAAGGATCACAACATTATTACTCTCTGCATGCCTCCTCACTCGTCGCACCTACTACAGCCTCTTGATGTGGGGTGTTTCTCGCCTTTGAAGACAGCGTATGGCCGCCAAGCCGAGGATCTAATGCGCAACAAGATCACCCATATCACTAAACTAGAGTTCCTACCGTGCTTTAAAGGCGCTTTTGACGCTGCGATTACAAAGGCCAATATACAAGGAAGCTTTCGAGGCGCTGGCTTAGTCCCATTTAATCCAGAGGCTGTGATATCGACGCTTGACGTGCGGCTGCGCACTCCACTGCTACCTACCGTCGAGGACGGTCCCTGGCAGTCGCAAACTCCAAGCAATACCCTAGAACTTGGGTCGCAATCAAAGCTGATTCAAGAGAGGATTCGAAGACATGTAGATAGCTCACCTACGTATATGGTTGAGGCGATCAAAAGCCTGTCAAAAGGTGCAGAGATGATAGCGCATTCTCTGGTGTTAATGACCAAGCGCAACGCTGAGCTCCAAGCCGCCAACGAGGCCTCAAGTAAGCGTAGATCATATAAAAGGAAGCGCTTACAGCAGCAAGGGACCTTAACAATTGATGAGGGCGTGCGACTGACGACTCTTAAGGAGTTTGGGGCATGTAGTGATAGGAAGAAGGCGAAGAAGAGAGTGCGCGTTGAGGCAGGCGAGCCTAGCCAACGACGCTGTGGACGCTGCGGCGAGGCAGGACATAATATGCGCACATGTAGGCAAGAAGCAGCGATAGATTCTGAGTAGAATAGCCTATTACGATTTCTATTTACTATCTTTGACGGTGCTATATAGTCGTGTACAGTCGTGGTTTTAATGGGGTCTTAGCGCAGGTGGCCCACTCGCCCGTGTGGCCCACTCGCCCGTTAGGTACGTTACTGCAAATTATCTAGACACCATTAATGTCTTCACCAAATCTTTACCTTTGGTCTTCTTCGTTACTTCCATCAAGAAGATCTGTAGAATTATGTACTCTGCTTCTCTTATGCTAAACACTATACACTTTAAGAGCGACCTAAGCCGAGCTTTCTTTACGCTTGTCTTTGTCCCTGTGTACATATCACCTCTTTTGATACTAAAAAAATGGCTAGCCGAGGACATTAAATTCTATGTAATGTGATGAACGATCCTCCGTTCTAGAGCTTTAGAAGACTAAAAAGGATGTGCATAGTGCCCTATACCCCACTAAACAATAAGAACAAAACTATGAGAATAGCAAGAGGTGATTTACTATTCTGTGTTGAAGTCTTCACTCGCGACATTATGCTCGCTATTGCATCTGTCTACGCTCGCTGTTCTGCCCCAACATTAGTCTTCACGCAATCGATTGATATGTTTCCCTTCCTATTTCACACTAATTTATGCGGTGCTGGTTGCCAAAAGAAAAAAGAAGGCGCGCAACTCTGTAGCAGCGAAAGCCTAGAATGCCCCCACTTTCTGGCGAAAACCGACAGATTTAACTTACCTATCTGAGGAAACCGAAGTTTGACACATCGAAGCCTGTACATAAACGATGCACTTTAGTGTGGTTGACACTTCCCAAGGCTGGGCCTTTTACTAGTGCAGATCCCTGCCCAGGTGGCTGGGAACCATGCAGCGGTAAGCGCGACACGTCAACCATCGTAGGGTCGCGGCAATTGCGACACTGGTACAGCTTGAAAGGTGACGAAAGTTTTGAATACATAGATCAAAGCCACGATTGTGCATAAAAAGTGTTTTAAATGGACCATCCACCACAACCGCCGCCTCCTAGACGACTGCCTAAAGTGTCGAACCAGAACGGTCCCATACCTCCACCACCTCCTCCACCTCAAGGTGCACATGTTCCCATAGACAAGATCACCTTCATGCGTTCCCTCATCGCCGAAAACACCAAAACATCAGAGGAACCCTTCAAGCCCTGCTACATGTTCTTCTACGGCTCCCTCATTGAGCAGTGATCGGAATGGTCTGGTCTGGTCTGGTCTGAGGGTACAGACCAGACCAGACCAGGTGCTTACATAAGGACCGGTCCGACCAGACCGGTCCGACCAACAAGACCGCCAAGAATGAGGCTGAAGCAAAGAAGGAAGCCGAGGAAATGTGTTTTACTACTGACTGTCAATCTAGTCGTCTTCGTTCTCACTATCCTCGATATCGCTGTTCCCCTCAGCTTGGGGCTTTCCATACCAGGCCCGGAGACACTCGCACGCTTCTATAATATCTGCCTTCAGCCTACCACGGCGATCGACGATAGTAAGCTTCGCGCTACTAAAAAGACGTTCGCATTCATCCGACATAGGCGAGATCGCAAACATGTCTAGAGCGAAGCGAGCGAGATCTCGTTGGGAGTCGTAGCGAGATAGCCAGTACGCAATAGCCTCATTGCAACCTGCCTCTTCGTTATGAAGCCGGTCAGTAGAGATGTATTGTTCATACAAATCAGTTGTAGAAACTGGAGCGTCTATTCGAATGCGCTTATGTTCCCGCTGGCGATCAAATGCTGGGTCAGGATCTCTCTCCTTCCTGGCTGGTGGTGGCAGCATCTCGACAGGGTACCTTCCCTTATACTCTGTCTCCCAGAGATGCTTCACCGCTAATTGTGCGTTTTCAAACCACCTCTTCTTCTCTTCGTCGCCATGAAGAACCCACTCTTGCCTGAACCATCCACACTTGCGATATGGATCAAGGATTTGAGCCGCATAATATGCCGGTGGAAGGTCAGTATCTTCAGGGAATCGATTTTGCCAATTCAGCTGCTGATTGTTATAGTACTCAACGCACTTTAACCAAGCAGCATCAGCGCAGCCTTGAAGGTACTTCCATGTAAAGTTGTTATCGTCCTCAGTGTGGATGTCGTGGTAGTGATCCTTCGTCTCGCTTATCTCCCGGAGAAGGCAGTCCAAAGTTGAAAACCAGTCCGCAAGTGACGTCTTCTTACCTTCAGAAAGCAAAGTTGCAGCATAGAAGTCTTTGAGAGCGAGTTCAATCTTTCCAAGCTCAAACCAGTGCTGTCCATCAAGCTTAAAGTTCGCGATCCCTACGGAGCCCTTTCCAGGTACATGACGAGCCGAGAAGAGCTCTAAACGTTCTCGAACATTTAATGCACGTGTAATCGAATAAAACCATGAGTTCCAGCGGGTCGAGTTGTTCTGGATAAGCTCAAGCCCGTCGAATTGCGAAAGATCTCCGCCGATAATAATTGTAGCAAACTCCTCACGCCGTTGTGGAGTAAGCCTGATGTATCGCACCAGGTTGTGAAGACGACCCAAACATCCGAACTTCTTCCAGAGCTCTTCCACCTTCGTATAGTCGCCACGTTGATGATGCTTCTCCAGCTTCGCAAGATACTTCTCACAGTTTCGCCCCATAAGGAACGCCTGGCAACAGAGGTTGATGACATGGCCCAAGCAACGCAGCCGGCGATGACGACGTTGTTTTGACTTCATCCATGGGCAGAGATCCTTGAGTATAAACTCAACAGCGGTATCATTTGCCGAGGCATTATCCAGCATAAAGTATCCAATCTGATCTCCGCTAATGTCGTATTCTTCCAGCAATTCAAGGACCACCGATCCAAGATTCTCTCCAGTATGTTCGCCGTATATACGTCGCATACCTAAAGCGGTAACACGTCGCATGCCGGTAGTATCAATCCACATAGCGACGACGCCTAGGATAGCGTAAGGGTTTGGTGAAGTCCAGAGATCAAAGGAGATAGAGATCCTACTCCGTGAATGGTGTAGGTCCTCCCTAAGCTGTTGCTTCTTCGATATGAATGCATTCATTACCCAGCTTCGGATAGTCTTCGCAGCCTTCGGGAGGTGGTTGAGTAGTGCCGGATTTAAAAAGAGGAGTAGTTCACGAAAGTACTGGTTCTCTAATTGAAAGAAGGCGATATGGCAGTACACAATCCAACGAATTAGAAGCTCTTTAAACTTCTCTACTGACTCCTTCCAGAAAAAGATGCTGGAAGCAGCCCCATCCTTTTGCTGGTCGATTATAGACTTCCGTACAGAACCCTTTCGCTTGATGCCACTCTGGGGATCAATCTGGTGCTTCTGTTCCAGGTGATTCCGGATCCTAGAAGTGCCATTGATGACAAACAACTCTTGCTTGCTCTTCCCAACCCTGCACTCATGGCAGTAATACACCTCTTTCTTATCGCTATCTCGAATGTATTGGAGTCCGTACTTCCAGATGTGTGATGTACCTTGACGGAAATCCTTCCTTGCAATTATTGCACGTTTCACGTACGTGATACCGCCCTGCACGAACTCATCTGGAGATTCGTGATATTGAATAGGAGTGGGTGATAGTATAGGGGTGGGTGATGACGTGGGGATAGGAGATGGAGTAAGAGACGTTAAATCTAGTCTTATAATATTCGATGGGGACGGTGAGGTTGGTGTTGAAGGCTCCATAACAATAGTATATAAGTAGGTTGTTAAGGACTTGATTGTTCTATGTAAGTAGAAGACTTACCTTGATCTTAATGACTCATATTGTGCTAAATTTTCTGGCTAGATTAGTCTAAGATCTAGTCACGTGGACCTATTTATAGCCGGACCGGTCCGATCATCTAGACCGGTCCGACCACGGTCTCAAAAAATCGCCAGACCAGACCAAGTCTTGGCGGTCTAGACCAGACCAAGACCAAGTCAGACCAGACCATTCCGATCACTGACCAGGTACAAGTCACTACTATGTCTGAGAATAAAGGATGCCAGACTACTGAGGTAGCGAGGGAGACTATTATACACTAGCAGACGGAGGTACACGAAAAGCCGAGTATTACTACAGGCATGGAGATGCAAAACACTGGTATAAGAAGGGAGACGGTTGTCTACAAAGAACCCGAGTCGACTGAAAAGTCTGGTACTGCTGGAGACGCAAAAGTGGACAAGAAAACAAAGCCTATCAACGTTCTGAACAACGCCATTGAAACCGGAAATATCTTGAGAAGCGAGCATCACAACATGACAGCGACAACTACTCAAGGCGACTACCAACCGCGTGGAATGATCCCAGTCACAGAGACGCATGAGCTGCATGGCCATGGCGGCGGCGAAGACAAAGTCAAACACATAGAGCACATGGAATATGACACTAACAGCGAGCACGAGTACCCAGATATTTCCGACGACGAAGATGAGCATGAAGGCGCGTATGAGCATAGTGGTGACGAGGAGAGCGTTGAGGGTGACTATAGTTCCGACGAGGAGGATGAGGATGTGAAGACTGAGCAAAAGGATTTGACTGCTCCTTCTGCCTACAAGTGAGCAGCTGGTGAGAAGGTAGAGAAGAGTCGTAGGTGGCATAGTTGAGTTTTTCAGATGATATTAAGTAGATACTCAGACTGAAATCAAATGCAATGGACTTGAATGCCTAGAAATGTGACGGTATAGTCTATCGTGGCCATCCGTTAGTCTGAAGATGTGATATCGATAGATCGGGGGTATTATTTGAATGGGATAATTCTAGGGTAAAGCCTATGAGCACGAGGGTATGTGGTATGTGCTCTGGTTTCACGAATTTCGTGGACATCTGTTGATGATCGTACCGGCTTTGAGTTCACCCATTTTTGTGATATGCACATAACCTCTTGGTGCATTTTACACAAATTCATTGAAATTTTGTGACTAGAAACGTGTCAGTGTATCTGATCTTGGCGATGTGTTGATATTGTTTCTTAGTAGGTTACATTTAGATTGGAGCTGAACACGCCAAATAATTTTTTCAGTGTAATATATATCACATACGTGCAGTCAGAACACTGTTGAATGAATTAAAAATCACGAGTAACTACTTTACTGAAGAAGAAGGTTGAAGTCGACTGTAATCTTTCTTTGGATCTATTAAGAGCTATCTAATATACATGTAACTAACAGAGAAATATTCCGGATAATTAAGTTCAGAGAGAGCAGTGATCCTGCGAAATCTGTATATAAAGGACTGCGTCTTTCACCCTTCTTGTCTCTACCAAAACACAAATTCCTACTCTATAAAGCTTCAACCCTGTCTCTCATACACAGAGATGTCAACAAGCAAGTCAAGCTGGCTTGATTCTTATCGATTGCAGATCACAGACAATATAGAGGCTCGTGCACAGTGGCACGTCCCAGAGAATGGTCTGTGATCTGCAATCGATAAGAATCAAGCCAGCTTGACTTGCTTGTTGACATCTCTGCTCATACAGCATCAGCACTACCACAACACAAACCTATATCCTACAAAAATTCAGTATTCAGACATAAAACAGGGCTTTTCAGGAGCGACAATGACTTGAAGCGGCCACGTAGCCTTGTAATGCAGGTTGTGGACCACTACCGATGGAAAAAGGTTTGCAAAAGGAGAGAAGAGTTCTGTGCGAACATGTCGCCAGCCCTCAAAGAACATATCGTCGCTATGAAACTTAAAGAATTGCAGAAGGAAGAAGAGTTCATCATAAAGCTAGAAAAGATGAGGCAAGCGGCAGATAAGGACGAAACTCGAAGGAGTAGATGGAGGAGAAGGCATAAACTCATGTAACTTGCATAGCCAAGACAATATAACCAAACTTAAATCAGGCCTGATACCTCATCCACCAAAGCCTCCGCATAATCTAGGTTCGTGACCAATCAGCTCTTGCGGACTCCCAAGATACAAATCCCCCCAAAAGGTCACGATGCCCTCAACCGGTGTAAAGGCGGCACATGCGTACGACAATGGCGTACGCCGTGTCACGTTATACACGCGCAGCACATTCGCTTATCTGCATGACCGTAACTACATGATGTTGTGTCGTCTTCTTGCATCCCAAACAAAAACATTGATCTTCGAGACATGACTTCAGGACTACCGTGGCACTGACTTGTTGGTTTACAAAGGGCGGTTGACCGAGTTTGTAAGGGAGCAAATGAGTCACTGACTTGCTTCAAGTATGATTGGATGTTGAGTGATAAGTGGAGGTGAAGAGGAAGCCAAAACAAACCAAGCCCAATTCGTACTTGCGCACTCACTCACACTCACCTTCACCTGGACTCGGCAGCGCAGAATCGACCATTTGCAAGCTTTTCTTCTCGCGTGTTCTACAGCCCAGCCCAGTCCCCACCCACAGTGTCTCCCATTCACAGAAAATTCTCTGCTTTTCTTTCTCTTCTTCCTCATCTTGTAACGCCGTCTTCCACACGGCCGATCCTTTCTATCCTCGTTGTTTACCTCCAGACCAACGGCATCGCAAGCATGGCTACACATATCACGCCCCGTCTGCCTACCTCGCCGCCATCAAGCCCAATGCGCCCAGAGACAGCACAGTGTACAATCCGAGCCATTCCGCCATCGCCATCGCCATCGCCATCGCCATCGCCATCAGCTTCGCCGCTTAGCCAGACAGCAGCCTTGTGGCTCAACTATGCTGACACGGGCACACGTGATCCTGACACTTTGACAGATAGACAAGTCCCCGGCGGAGAGGCCGTTGAATCGGCCACGGCGAACGAGGAGGGGTACTCCACTTCCAGTGACACGGAGGTGGAGTACCCCGATACTCCCACGCCATTGACGAACTGGCAGAAGAGGAGTGCCTACCTGGACCTGGGCACACCAACCCCCCCGTCCGTCACCAACTCCAAGGGCTCAGCAAAGCCCAAGGCCAGCAGCTCCAGCCTGAGAAAGGTGGCTGCTCCAGTGCCTCTTCTGCCAGTTCGTCCAGTGCACCCGATGCAGGAGACGACGCAAGAGGAAGCGGACAAGGAGCGTAAGGACCTGGAAGACGAGATCGCCCAATTCTCCAGGGAGTCAAGTGCCCAAGGCATACCGATGGAGCTTCAACGCTTCAAGAGGAGCGGCGAGGACGCCGCCGTCATCACCAAGAATGCATACAAACTCCAACCCCGTTACCCTAACGATCCTTCTACTCATCAGATCCCTCGTGGTCCTGTTCCTCCGCCCGGTCGTATGCCTCCTCCTGTTCCTCCGCCCAGCCGTATGCCTCCTCCTGTTCCTCCTCCTCAACCTCGCCGTCCTCCTCCTCCTCAGGTCCCTGCTCTGGCTGCTCATCCCGCCGTCGACATGTGCGGTAGCATGTCGTATCACGGATCCATCGAAGATCAAGCACGCCGCCCTTACCTCTCGCGTGTCCCAGCTACTACCAGCACCACTATGGTAAGAGAGCGACCCGTTTTCAGCATCCCAGGCCGCGACGAATATGAGCGGAAGAAGATCACTTTGGAAGCTGATGATGGACCATTCGCACAGGCTATCAGCATGCACGACTTGAATCGGTCGCGGCGAATCATCAACGAGGAGGTCGATGCCCGAGCTCCTGCTAGGCCTGATTGGAAGGAGGATATGATGTGTGGATGCGTACTCATGTGAGAGACGAGGCAGTCCGGGGATTCTTGTTTCTATTCTCTCTTCTCTTCTTCTATTTTCTTTTGTGTACAGAACGATGATGATACCCGCGATGGATGCGAGATGGATTGTATGCGAAGGCGAGGCCGGAATACAGACGTCTACGACAAGAGACACTAAGAGATACTTTTGCCTATATGACCCGATTGGGATCACTGGCGATGCGTGGTTACTGCTTCTTTTAATCTTTTTTTCACGATGACAATGTACGACGAAGCTACGAGAGACGAACAAAATGGGGGATGACGGCGTTTTTGTATAGCTCAGCAGAGTTCTACTTCTCATCAGTCCAAATGTACAATTATCATAGACTCACTATCGGGAGTAGTTCGATGCACGGTGAAGTAAAAATTGCGAAAACACCACCACCACCACCAGCAGACAAAGCCCATAAACATAGTCTCTCACCTAACATACCAGCAGCGCAGCGACACACCCACCGTGCGCGCTCCCAAACCACAGTACCATGGTACACCCACCCGCATCAGGAACAGCGAGCGAGCCACACACCCCCAAAACAACCACCGTTTCCAAACCGTCGACCGAACCATGAACGACTTCGACACCACCGCCAGTCCACACACCTTCTGACCGCTTTCCACCCTGAACACCACAAGCCGCCGAAATGCGCAAACCCAAATCCGCCGCCACCGCCACCGCCAGCATCAGCGCCAGCACCAGCTACAAAACATCGTCTAGCACAACCCTTAGACCCACCCCACCACGACCATTACCGCCCCGAATCCCTCCTCACACCTACACCGATCGGAGGCGCAGTGTCCACGCTCGTCTCCACCGCGAACGCAACGGCGCACCCTATATGCTATCCGACCTAATAGAGAGCACACATCGACTTTCAGATACCTTGCCGCCTGAGTTTTGGGAGTCTAGTGCTGTGTTTGGATTGCGGAGGGAGGAGGGAAGTGGGGAGTTGCAGATTGTGAGCTTAGGGTTGGGGGCAATGGAAGGAGACGAAGGGGAAGACGAAAGGGAAGAAGAGGAGGATAATAGATGGGGGCTGGGAGAGGCGACGACGACAAGAACGTGGGCTGATAGGTGTGTATGTTGGATCAAGAAAGGCGTGGCTTTGATGGCGTGGAGACGGGTGAGGGGTGTGCTTTGATCCTAGATACCGACGAAGAAGTAAAATCGAAATGGCTGCACTTTACAAACAACAAGTGGTTTCAGGAGCAGGATCTCTGGGCGCGAATAGACAGGGCAAGGGCGAGGAGATATAACATTGTTGAACACCAAAATATGTGAGCGAGCATTCTACGACAAAAGACATTCCTCTCCATGACGCGTCACTTGGCTGATAGAAAAGTACGAAGCACGAGACTCGAGAACTAATCGTGCTTCTTAGACGAGGAGAGTCCAGCGGCCATGTCGAGACCCTGGATAATATCGGAACCGAAGACGATGGTCATGTACATTGGGAAAGCAACCCAGAGACCGCTGTTGCGATACGTTAGATTGTGCTGGTTTTCATCACAGAAGAACACGGGAAGAGCCCAAGCTCGGAAGTAAGGGAGTACCAGAAATGGAAAACTTACTTCATAACGCCGTAGAACCAGAGAATGGTAAGAAAGTCGTTGTGCTTGATATTCGCGAAACCAGAGTAGTACTCGTTGAAATCTATCAATCATTAGCCCACAACCCCCCTCTCTCTCCATACGTGTATAACACTCACAATAAAGCACCGTCTTACTCAACGTCATCACCGCCGCCGCAAACCCGATCAACGCAGCGCGATTTCCATTCTTGCCCCGCACCTTCCTGCCTCCACCGAGAAACTTGCCCTTCCCCTCGACCTGCACGCCCGCCGCACCCCCCAACGTAGGAACACTGTGTTTGTAAACCGTCATGGCGTAAATCGCATACAAGACAAGCTCAATGGCATTCAGGACGCCCTGCGCGCCTCCGAAGCCATCGCCTCGCTCCCACCCGGGCCACCCGTATACATGGTCAATCGAAGCGTATATCTCGTATGGCTTCCACAAAGGCCACTGTAGCGCACCGCCTGCCATCGTGTGTGGGCGCAGCAAGATGTACAACGAGTCCCACAACACCAGTGGCCAGGAAACTGCGAGCCAGCCGAGGGTGATGTTGGAGGCTGTATGGCACCAACCGTCCTCGCCGTATTCCTCTGGCGCCGGGGGCGCGACTTCGGCAGCGACGTTTTTGGCTGCGCGCTTCGCGAGCGATTGGGCAGATGGCGACGACATGGCGCTTGGGTCTGGTGTTGAAGTGCGCGAGCGCGGTGCTTTCTTCATGGGCGAGGGTTCGGAGGCGGGGAAGTCGCCTTTGGGAGTGGAGCGCGTGGACACCATGGTTGCGCGCGCGCGTTTATATATACGTATATCACGTTTAGGGGCGGAGGACGACGGAAGCGCTGGGGGGGAGTTGAACGAGAAAAGCAAGAGTGCAGACGTAACGTGTTACGGAACCAGTGGGGTCTAGGTTCCTTGCTTAGCCGGCGGACCTATTCCCGAGCAGGAAGCAAGTTGAGGGTATTGTGGTTGAGGCCAATCAGGCTCAGATCGGTCCTGAGCGCGGCGTTATTAGTAGGATTATTAGTAGGAAGCCATTACTGCATACTGTGGCCCCAAGACTTACCCAAGATGCTATCAGCCATCTTGTGAAGCATGCCATGTCCCTGGATCTGCTATGGAATATTCGCGCCCGAACGAGCGCCTGCGGGTGGTGCCAAAATACTCAGGACAACACACTGCATGCACATATAGGTTGGGATGTGCCATAAGCACGCAGTCTCACACGCGTGTTGACTTTTCCACGTCATCTTCCTAGGCCGCGGCATGTGACATAACGATATTATGCGGGGGGAGCCTGATATACAGCTCAATCTGATGACGTCAAACACAAGGCACGGGTTAGTATTCACAGCGTAGTCAAGAGCAATGTAAAGCTTGATTGCACATCACCATAGCTTGCAGTTCCAGATGTGGCAATGGCTATGTTATTCCATTGCTTATACTATGTTCCGCATATGCTCATCACATGCTTGCCCTTCGTGAATGAATGTCGTGCCAATATCACAATCGTCTCCGTCAAGAGTAGGTTAAGCGGTGTATGTCAAAGACAGGTGGGTTCGGAGTGGTGTTGTCGCATGGTAGTGATCGTATCGGGAGTTTCTGACCAAGGCGTTAGAAAGGAACACCATCCAAACAGTGACAGTGACATACATTTGCCGCAAGTGCAAGCTCCCTGAGCGCAGCCGCAGTCGGCGCAGGTGCATCCAGAGTTTCCGCAGCCGCCCTTCATTTTGATGTTTGGTCGAAAAGTTCGAGAGTGGTTTTGAGAGTTGAGAGAGTAGTGTCGTGCTTTTGCTTTGATAGTTTGCTGGAGAGGAAGAAGAAGAAGAACAAGAAACTGGAGGGGTATCAGCGGGGACTGCCTTTTATCTTCCAGAATTCGATGACCAACCGGTCTCGGCACCAGCAAGCGTGACGCCGATACCCGCACTTGTTGTGACATCTCAAACGCTACGTCCCGGAGTATCTTCCAAGATTGTTCATTTAGGCGGGCCGGATTAGACGACCATCGAATCAGACCAGAGGCACGGCATGAGACCAGTGGATGGAGTGGCAAATCGAGCTGCCTGGTCAAGCGTTGGCGGCTGCACCAAACCGTGTTTGCGCAAGTTGCGTGGGAAGGTCGTGTGGGTTGGCTACGCAGTCTAGGCGCGTGGGGCAACCCACAACTTGCACTTCTCCGAGTGAAGCCATGCGTTGAGCTAGGAATGTTGTTGAGATACTCGGGACATGTGTACTCCGCATCATGGTCGAAAATGATGGATGAACTGACAGTGAAATTCGGTGTCATTGCACATCGAGAGGGTTACCTGCCTTCAGCCGGCATTGCCAGCTGTCTCCCACGTAGCCACCACATTCTTGCCCCGGGCTAGATGTGTAGTGAGCAGCTTACGTATCGATCCCAACCCTGACCCAACACGCAAAAGCAATGGCTGGGTATTGGAGTTTCTATCGCAGCCCCTTGCGTTTCTGCGAGACTCATGACTTCAGCCCGGGATTTCTGATAGGCGTAAACGGTGCAGAGTGGCTGGAAAGTACACCGTTCAATCATTCAGATGACGCCCCTTTTCTCCATGTTTGCGAGGTCAATGACCTCCTCTTCAATCTCAGACTCTGGCGCATGTTTGCCCTTTGCATTCTTGCCGCCTTTGGCGCTGCTCTTTCCACCGGCATTTCCCCTCTTTCCATCCTTGATACTTCCCTCATCGTCGTCATCGTCGCCAAACAGGAAGCCCTTGCCCTTCATTCGTCTCTTCTCGTCAGAGGAGAAGGTAGAGTGCGCAGTGCCAGAGGCAAAATTTGACGATGCCGAGTCTTCACCAAGCATCCAGGAGAAATTGGACGACGTGAGATGTGGTCTTGAGCGCGGAGAGAGAGCTGAGGCGAGGTTCGAAGGAGGCGACAGTGCCTGCGCTGGTGGAGAGGTGGGACGGGAATCGTGAGGAGAGGGGTTCTTGGGGACTACCGTCAATGGGGTTGTCGACTGAGATGTCGTCGTCAACGAGATTGGCGGGACACTAGAGGTTTGTTCCGACGAGACTGGGTACTGGGGACTCGGGGAAGCTAGTGTTGCCGCGGCCTGTGCTGTCGCAGCTTGGTCTGTCGCTTCGTCGGCAGGCAGCGGGATCGAAGAGTCCTCGAGGTACACTTGCACAAACTGCACTTTTGCGATTGCAAGACTGAGTGCTTCCATGGCTTCCTTTCCGTGTTGATCGTTCTGTCCCGCCTTTTGTGCCTCGTCGCGCTCCCTGTGGTATTCCCACAAGTCGCCAACGGCAACTTCCAACATCTTAGCCAAGCTCTTGTTCCTCCGGTCCAGCTCTGCTACTTTCCGAAGAGCGTTGGCCGATTGCACTCGCTCTAGGCTTGGTCGCCCGTTTGCAGTGGCTGTGCTTATGTTCCCGGGCTTTCGGAACTCCCTTCCCCCAGACCGCGGCGTTGTGGTTCCAGTGTTCGCGCCAGACTGGTAAGCTTCGACGTTCTTCTTCACTTCACCCACGGCATCTCGCAAAACCTTGCCGACGCCCCATTGCGATCCGCGGTCCATGACGTTCTTCGCAGCCCCTTGTAACAATGCCTCGAACCCGACGCCTTGTTGGTTTATGAAGTTGGTAGGTGACCGTATGTTATTGCGCGTTCGACTGGAGACGAACGACGGCGACGGCGACGGTTCGCGGTCTCTGGCCATTGGCCCAAGCTCGAAGACGGGCGCTTGCTTGCCGTATCGGGTGATGATCTCAGCACCACCTTGCGGTGTGAGATGATCTCGCAGATATAGAGCATCCTTGATGAAGGTATACGGGGGTGTGGCTGGCTCTGGGTATCTTAGCAAAAACGCAAAGGCCTCGTTGGTATCAGCTGCGATCAGCTCCCAGCGTATGCGCAGTAGCATAGCAACCGAGATCATGTCAACCAGCTCCAGCGACGAGTCTATGGCAAACAATGCGTCCCACATGTCGAATACGGCATCCAGAGAGAACTCGCGGCCGAACAGAAGGCGTATCCAGCGTCTAGCCATGTCAGCAAAGGCAGAACTGGGCGTGTTAGTGGCTTACAAAAGGAAAATTTGCGGAACTATTTCTAGCTTAACGAGATGAGCGTGTAATTCCGGATCCGCCTTCAAAAGGCAATTCTCAAAGATCCTGGAGCTTCTGATAAGCATCGGGGTGTCTTTGGTCGTGGAGCCTGTCTCTGCGGGCGCATAGAAGGACTTGGCAGTCTGCATGATGATGGAAAAGAGCATGTGCGTGTCGTGCTCGATGTAGCCAGAGTCGAGCATCTCTGCAAGCGTGTGGTCGATTGCGCCGGTCTTCTCCTTAACAATCTCAATGGCGTCTCTTTCCACGACCCAGAGCAGAGGCGCCAGTATCTCGTGCATGCCTTGTCGATAGCCTATGCCCGGGTGCATCTTGCACCACACAAACAATATGTCCAGCATCATGTTCTGCGTGGCGGGCTGGCGAAAGTAGACATTGTCTGGCATACATCGCTCAATGTCTTGAAAGATTTCGGCGCGGAGTTCTTCGTCGGCTCGGAGGGCTACCCATGGGGACTTTTAACGCTTAGTACATGTCAATACCAGTGTCTAGAGAGCACGGGTGGCATATACCTCAGACAGCTCGCTCAAAGGGTCTACAGAAGAATCAAATTCGTCTGGATTTTGTATCGCGCGGAGGTAGTGTGATCGCAGAGACTCGTACGTCTTGCGCGCCTGACTGAGGTGGGTAGGCCATGACGAGCGGTCGAGCGTCTTGAAGACGAGGAAGATCTAGCTATGGGATGAGCCGAGTGGGGGGATAGAGGGGTATAGCAGTTGCCACCTTCCAGCAGACAGATCGCAAGCCAGCCGTGATCTGGGGCTCCTTGTGTGAAGAGACATGAATCTTCAGGTCCGTCAGAGAGTGGAAGTCGTCCAACTGGCGCCAGTATTTCCTGTATGACATTAATAATTGTACGATACATGAGAGAAGAAGGCGTACGTGGCTTCGGCTACAGAGCGCATGGTGCAAAATTACAGCGCAGTGTGTGAGTACTGTGTCGGCTCCCAAGCGTACCCTGATGGTAGCTTGGGCTCGCGATATGCACCATGATGCGATGGCGCGCCGCGGGGCAACATGTGCCGATACGTCACGTGTATCACCTGTGTCATGGGCGAACTGTCAATTGCGCTAGGAACATCTGGGATGCAGTCTGTTGCGTTGCTAGGCGGCCAAGAACAGTGTTTGTTTGATGATTCAGCTGCAAAGGAGCATCACCAGCACAAGAATAGGTCACGACGTCACCATGACTTTCTAAACATGGATACGAGGATGCACGATGTGTAGCGTCTACCATTCCAATAGCGTGGTACGAAGCCACCTTGTCGAGTTTTTGCACACTATTCTGGCTAGGAACGGGAGCGCATCGCATGTTGCATGGCACTGTGGATAGCAGATGGTGCGGGATGCTTGCCATGGTCCACGATAGATTACCATCTAAACTAGAGGCCAGTGGCGGCGCGCGTGGCATGACATGCGCCGGTGTGGCGCAAACTATGCTGCGATTTAATCTCCTCTCTCCAACAGTCTGGGTGGTGGTGTTGTTCAGCTGTCGGGGCGACGGTGGCTGGCTGGGGGTGGTGGGAATTGCAGCTTCGGCGCGTCGGCGATGGTTTGCAGTGACTAAGCGGGCATAAGCTCCTCACATGACGGTGGTCCAGGTATGTTCGGTACCAGGCACGCATTGCATCACGCATCACGGCTTCGGCCGATGTGACCATGAGCGTTTACCGCCAGTCTTTCTTTGCCGGTACTGCATGTCGCTGGCCTTCGATGACTAGGCGGTCCATGAGGCCGGGGGCTAGAATGTCCTGTCGGAAGCGGTCCTGCTGCAGTAACTCGAGTGCACGGAGCGTGGGGCCCGGGTGACTGGGAGACAACATCAGCATCAGCATCGGCATCAGCATCAGCAAACATGGAATTTGGTCAGTGCACTGGAGGTTTGCTGTAGCGCAACGTACTGGAGAAATTTTGCATACTTTGGCTCCTTGAAGTACTGTAGGTAGCCGAGGTATGCGACGAATTCGGGCTTGTCAAGCGTCTTCTGCTGGGCAAGATAGTTGAGATAGACGGGATTGGCAAGGCACTGGACAAACTAGGCGGTGTTAATGAAGATAAAACAGGGGCTAATGACCCAGGCGGTATAGGGGAAATGTGCACACCTCTAGCTCGAGCTCGAAGCGTGAGAAACCTCCTAGGCCCGGGACGTCTTTGAGGGAGTGTTCAGAAGCCATGTTGTTTGGGGTGCAGTGTGCAGGACAAGGTCGAGGTCGAGGTCGGTGTTGTCGGTGGTTTGCAGGTGGTGACAGACTACGACTATGGCGGACAGGCGTGCAGGTCATGAGGCTGAAGAAAAGCAATTCAGGGTCTTTCCCCGCAAATCGAGGCCACAGCTGGGCACAAGGTCGGCAGCTAGTCCGGTTGAGCGGGTGAAGTGGGCTTTGAGCAAGTACAAGGGGGAGTTTGTCAGTCAGGAGAAGAAATCAGGAGAGTAGAATTGCGTGTATGCGTGTCAGCAAGTGCATTACAGCACAGTATGCGCGTAGATGAACGGCGGCGATATAGAGGCCTAGACAGACATGCTAGACATGCGTGCCAAACATGGTCAAGGACGTGATAGTAGGCTTGCAAGCCACGACCCTGTCCCCTGCGTTGCCGTGCAGCTCGGGCCCCTCCTCTCCTTGCCAACCCCACAGGCCGAGTGGGTGCAGTGCGTGTTCGGCCGTCTAGTAGGCAGATTTACCCTTGGGACTCTCGTTTTAGGCTTTCTCGACACCCATCTCGTGACTTGGCCGCCCAGGTTTGCCAGCCGGTGCCACCGAACACGGCAAACACGAGAGGCTTTCTGGTCAGTCTGGTCCGTCTGGTCTAAAAAGCCCTAGGCTGCTCTTGCGCTGACTGGCACTACTTACACCTGCCCACCTGCCGTGCGCCGTCGCAGTCTCAGTCTCAGTCCTGCCCACTTGCCATTCGTTTGCTTTTCAAACCTCCAGTCCCCTTCCCACCCCTCGACTGCGCTGTATTCACTAGACGTTGCATAGACTACTAACGGGCCCTCAAACACGACACCTCCCACACAACACACGACGCGCCCCCACTCAACAGCCCGCGGTTACCCACCGGGCCCGTCTATCCTCAGGTGCGAGACACGAGACACAGAAGACCAGAAAAGCATCGGTATCGGTATCGCCAGTCTTAGAAGTTAGCCAAGCCCCTATTTGCCAGGCTGCAGGCTGCCATAGCCGACGAGTGCACCAGCACCACAAGTCCCAGTGCGCGTCACCAGCCCAGCCCTTTTGCTCCGACCACGCCTGCCCACGTCTGTCGTCGCCCGCGCCGCCAGTGTTTGATTGGGCCGCCGAGCAGGGAAGTGAACAGCAGTCAGCATCATGTTTGCAGAGCCGTCAATGCCAGGTAAGAGGCCCCATCACAGCCTGTTTCAGCATATCTTGGGCTGCCACCAATTTGGACGCGCCGCTGATCACTTTCTTATCGGAATACAGAAAGGCGACCCTCGCCCGGATTGCAGCTCGAATTCTCCTCCAACAACCCCTTCCGCCGCGCTGCCTCGCCCGCCTTCCCTTCGCCCGCCTTGAACTCGCCCGCCAGCGCAAACCGCGACAGCTCTGGAAGCCGGCCAATGTCCCGCAACCCCTTCATCTCTACCTTTGAAAAAGAGTTCAACAAAGAGGCCAAGCGCGACCTCGTCGACATGTCGGCCACCATGAAGGAATCTCCTAAGAAGTCTTCCTTTGGTTTTGCCGCCGAGGAGCTCTTTGTACGTCATTTGCTCCCCTTGCTGCGAAACCCCCCGTCACCTTCACGTTGTACACGCCCTATCTCTCCACCGTACACCTGTACTCACCCGTGCACGCACTCACCTGTACAAAATCACCGAGACGGCCAAATCTCGCAATTCCTCCCCAAACTTTCCCTGCACAGCTGCACAATCCACACTCCGACATGGACCGCTTCAAGCGCTTTGTAGGCACCTTTGCTGACTATCCCTCCCTTGAACAGAAGAACCTCTCTATTGACGACGGCGACAAGAAGCGTGCTCCTCCGCCACGACCCGCCCCCGCCCGCAGCGGCACCGACCCCCGTGCAGGCCACCGCCCTTCGCGCTCCGAAGAGGAGAGAAGGGAGCGCGCACGCGAATCCTCGCGCGGACCTTCGCGGCCTCGGGGACCACCAAGCTCTTCCGACCGCCGGGACCGGGAGCACCGCCGCCCGCGACGCAACTCCGAGTCTTCCATCGCTGACAAGGGCACACTCGACCCACGCGAGGAGCGCAGGCGCCGAGAGCGTCGCCGGGAGCGCGAGGAGCGTTCCAAGGATGGCAAGGACGGCAAAGACAGCAAGGGAAAGCGCGTTCGCCGTCCCCAAGGTCTGGATCTGATCGACAAGCTCGATGTCACTGGCATCTACGGCCCTAGCATGATTCACCACGACGGTCCCTATGACGCCGTGCAGCCCCACCGCAACCGCAAGAAGGACCAGCGCGCGCCCATGGAGGCTTTCCCTGTCGGATCTGCCAACAACTCGCTGGGTGGCTCCGGACCGTTGAACACCAAGATCGACCTTGACCGAATTCACGGCAGGGGTGCAGAGGGCTTCACAGACTTTGCCGTCGCCGCCGAGTCGGACTGGAAGAAGGCAACACCGCCCACCGCCGAGTTCAGTGCCAAGGGCCGAGACGACATTGTCCATGGCGAGCAGAGCCACGGTCTCGGAACTTCCACCTTCCTGGAGGGCGCACCAGCATCCCGCAAGGCTATCGAAGAGGAGAGCGAGGCTCAGAGGCAAAAGTCGCTAGCTGAGGGTGGTCTTGGCCGCAAGAAGTCCATTGCCCAGCGATTCCGTGGCATCTCACAGCCCCGTCGTTATGGTGACAATCCCCGCATTCAGTCACCCGAGGCACGCTATGGAGCTGGTAGTCCCAGTGGCCCTTACAGTGCCGGAGTGCTTTCCCAGAGCAAAGCCACGGAGCCCAACCCGTTCTTCGGCAGTGACGAATACGAAAAGGCTTACGACGCCAAGGGCGCGACCATCCGTACCACCGAGGCCAACGGGGGATCTCCTCCTCGCGGCGCCAACCTGCAACGGTCCATTACAACCGACAGTGCAGGATCACCCACAGGCGAGGGCAAGCCTAGCGGCGGATTTCTCAACAGAGTCAAGTCACTCAAGGGCGGCCCACGCCGACGTCCCGCTTGAGAGGGTGAGAGATGCTACACATTTGCATTACCTCTACATCCAGTCGGCGCAGGTAGCCTGCTTGGCCGGTAAAAATACCAAGCATTGCACGAGGGCGACAGCAGCAGCGGCGACGCGACGGTAACAGCATCACAACTTTAGACGCCAGCCGCCTATCTCTCCCACCGTCACACACCTCCCTCCGGGGACCATTTTCTTTTCCTTTCGTCTGGTACCGGAGTGATTGGGACTTTGAAAGCACGCGAGGTCTGGATACCACTCATGTGTAAAAAACCGTAACAAAGGCGAGCTGCGTCATCGACGACATACGCGCGCGCGAACCGGGAGGGCTTCTCTTTTTTTTTCTACAGCTGCTTCTTCTTCTTCTTCTTCTATTCCACTTTGATCAAGAAACATGCGGCACACACCTCTTTTTTTTTCTAATACACGGGGAATTGCGGAGTGGGGGTTCGAATGAGTGAGTTAGTGGGAGACAATCTGTGTAACCATTCCATCACATCACACTTTGCAAGTTTTTGCGATCAAAGTAGCTGGGCAAGTGGGAGTGGTAGGGCGTGTCAAGGGGCGCGGGATCGGAATTGGAATTGAATTAAACCTATGTAGCGAATATCAAAAAGACTTGTCACGATCTTGGTCCCTTGGTGTTGACGGTGTTGCTGATGTCATAATGGCTGATCTCTTGGTCTTGGATCTTTGATATGGGCTGATGCGACTCCGCTGATCGCTGATCATTCAAGACGCACAGGCATCACAAACATTGGTTGATGACGCGCGTGACTTGCCCCTGGCGATCGTTCAGGGGCTGGCTTGGGCCAAGAAAGGCAACTCGTCGTCGCAGTCGTCGTCGCATGCCCGCCCACCCGCGGGCGCTACGTACATACTCCGCAGACACTGGCGGCTACATGGCTGGCCGGCGGTTAGTTATCCACGTGGATAGTTGTGCTTCTTCGCGTTTGTGAGACGTGCTTGTTTTGTTTTCTGGGCGGGCGGATGTCGGTCTCGCTGTCGCTGATGGATGGTCTAGACGGTCAGATTGCAGATTGACAAGGTAGGGGATATCGGCAATGTCAGATTTCTCGCTCAGCAACTGGAACCAAGGCGGAGGCGGAGATGAACGGGGGGTAAGGGGGGTGGTGAGATGGAATGACTAGATTGCGTGTGTAGATCGGGATCGGAATTTGATCGGATTACAGTATGTAGATCGGGTCTGGATGATGGAGGTTACGAGGTGGGAGGTGCGTGTGGGAGGTCGGAGATGCACGTAGGAAAGACGGATTGGTGTGTTGATGTTTTTTCTTTGTATGGTTGCATCGTTATTGTGGTTTTCGAAATACCTTGAGCCGCCTGGATCTGGTTAGCTTGGTGCCCAAGAACATCAACTCCCATAGTAATTTGTTAGTAAATTAATGCAGCAGCCGTTTCCCACCTCCAGAAGCCCATGAAGCTAGTCCTGTACTCTAAATCGTTCGTGTATAGCGTTTTGTTTGTGTGGAGCTTGTTGCGAGCTCAATCTAGCTGCTGTTGGGATGCCGCCCAAGCGCCAGCGTAAGCCGAAGCAGCCATTCGATCAAGGCGTTAACCCGTCCTCCCAGAAGCGTAGAGCGCCAGCAACTAGACAAAATCCTACCCATTTAACGCCTAAACGTGTCCGCCGTGAGGCGCTGCCGTCGCCTCCAGCGACTGCCCCGCCGCGCCGTCAAAGCCCGTTGTCCGAGCCTGAGCTGCAAGCCACCCAAACAGCTGCCTCCGCGCAAGCTGAAGATATCGTTGGCGAGGATGAGGATACTTTCGAGGATGGAGATGGCGATCCGCTGCCTGAGGATGAGGATGAGATCGCTGCTAAGGGCGCTGCCGGTAGTGTTGAGGATGAGGGAGAGCCAGCGTACCGACGTCAAGAAGGCACTCCATGGCTGCCTCGCTCATCGCAAGCGCTAGAGGATGAGGTTAATCCTGTACTGCGCGTTAGGTGGAGGGCTTGCCTTGGTGGTGATATGGAGAAACACTTTATTCCTGAAGCTGCCGATAGCGAGCACGGCGTACGGCTGTACTCGCTGCATTTCGACGACCTATGGCAGTGGGTAGATGACGTTGTTGCAGAATTACGGCCAAAAAGAGCGAAGATCTCATCTGTTTGCACTGTTGTTTACCCAGCTAAGCAGGCCAAACGCGAGCGCGCGATAAAGCGATTGCGGCGAGGTGTTGATGCAACGTGGAATAGCTTTCAGCGCCTTGTTGTAGAGGTTGATAACTATGTCAGCGAGCCAGTAAACGTCGATTTCGAGCTCATCTTGGCTGAAATTCCAGGGGAGCAGCAGCCGTTGCCAACGGTTGTCGACGGTCCTCGTCGACGCACCGCAACGGTGATTCAAGAGGAGGGGCTTGCTGGTGTAATAGCAGCTGAACAAGCAGGTAGCGGGCATGCTATTGCTATCCGGGATAGATGGCGCTGTACAGATACCCATTGCGAGAACTATCCTTATTGCTGCTGGATGGCGCCAACAGCGAGGCAGCCAGCGCGCTTCGAAGATCACCTCTTTGTCAACGGCAACATTATCTCCATGTGGGCAAGAGCAATTACAGCGAGAAGGGCAACGTACGATGAGCCATCTGATGATGTACGGCTTGCAATTTTGAGAGCAAAGGACCTGCGGGTGCATGAGAAAACGCGCAAGTTGCGGGCGGCTGGAGATGGCGACGATGATATCAAAAGCTTAACAAAACTGCTCATCGTTGGACAGCTTGAGCGGATGAACAGGCAACCTCAACAGGAGTCTAACTTGCAGGCAGCTGCACCAACGATAACAAGAGCTGAGGTATCTAGTGCATCTCAGTGGGCGCCTATCCGATATGATCATGAGCAGGAGATTAACGAGCATACTAGTAATTTCTTTAACTACCTTAAGTTAAAATTTCCTACAGTTGGAGAGGACATTAACGAGCTTTATAAGACTCTTGTTATTGACGGAGCTATGGATATCAACCTCTTGATGCAGCCATCTGGTGATATCTTGAAGTTGTGGACGCAGCATTTCAAGCAGCCTCCTGGCTGGTTTTTCACGCTACAAAACACTGCAAAAGAATGGCAAGCTGGGTACCAGGGTCTCACAGATCGTAACTGGAGACGAGTCGAACGTTGTAAGAAAAGAGAAGAGATTGCGCGCAAGA
This sequence comes from Pyrenophora tritici-repentis, assembly GCF_003171515.1. Classification (NCBI taxonomy): domain Eukaryota; kingdom Fungi; phylum Ascomycota; class Dothideomycetes; order Pleosporales; family Pleosporaceae; genus Pyrenophora; species Pyrenophora tritici-repentis. The sequence goes on from NC_089390.1 coordinate 762,382, forward strand.
AATTGGTGGTTGAACCGTCTAGCAGTGTTGTGGAGGATGATGGCGAGAATGCTTGAAGCTTAGTGGCCTGAGCGTTTTTGGTGACAGCGGCCCGTGCCCGCTATAGTGTTGAGGTTTTTCAGGCGTTTCAAATGCGCTGCAACAATAGTCTATTTGGATAGCCCTATGTACAACACTACAACGTTATGCGATTATAACAGGTTAACTTCCTAAGATAGTTCTATATGTATAGAAATAGCTCTTATTTTTTTAGAATTATTAAATCGCTTTTGTGGGTTGCGCATTAAGGTGTAATCGTTCGCATTTGTATGGTATCATCTACCTATAGAAACGTACTGTGGCATCCATTTAAAAGCACAATTAATAGGGATAGCCACACCTATGGAACCAGCTTCTGCAGTTAATATTACAGCACACCAGCTGCGCTGCATACTCAAGAAAGACCCCAAAGTCAATGAAGTTCTCCGCTTGCGCTGAATTCCTTTTCATCCACCCCTTGAGCTGCTTAAAGCTCTTCTCGATGGGGTTGAAATCTGGTGAGTATGGCGGCAGATACTCAAGGAGTACTCCAGCACTTTGGCAAAGCACCCGTACACGCTCTGATCGATGGATGGAGGCGTTATCAAGCACGATTACTGAGGCTGGCCCTGGGTGAGGATTGCAGAACGGCAGCACTTGAAACTCTAAGAAGTCTTCTAGGATCTCAGATGTAATCGCGCCTTGAAAGATCTTATAGCTTATGTAGCCATCTATCGTCATGGCTGGCAGCAGCGACCACCGTTCTGATCGCCTGAAGCTGTGTGATAGCTCCACCGGCTCCCCGATTGGAGACCAGCCATACTTGCGGTCGCCCGTACGCTCATTGCAGGCGCTCTCGTCCAACGCAACGATCTGCTCCGCCTTATAGTGTTGCGCCATCCTGGCAAGATAGAGGCGGCGGAGTGGCTCACTCTGCTCCTTTGCCCGCTTTGTTGCAAGCTTGCGAGACCATCTCATCTTCTCTAGCTCTCGGTAAACGCTCGCAAGGCTTATCCTAACGTCGTACTCGTCGTACAAGAAGTCCCTCATCTCATCCATGTATGCGCCCGGTGAGCCATTGAGGTATGCCTGAAGGCCTTCGCGCTGAGCTTGCCGGAGTATAGATGGCCGCCAAGTCGAACGCAGCGCGGCGGATAAGGCACGCCCCAAAACTCTAAGCTCAACCTCAGCTTTGCTACTGTGTTACGGCTCGCACCTGTAGCTCTAGAGATGGCTCGATCACTTTCGCAGGCAGCAATTCGGTCGAGGATAGCCTGGAGAACAGCGGGCTGCAAGCGGTGGCCGGTGCCTGGCATCGCGATGAGATGGGCTCGAGAAAATTGCAACACCAAAAACGCGAGTCAGTAGAGGCGATCGCAGCAAACAATGAACTTCAAATACGTTGTGGGTGTTAGAAAGCGTGGCTGCATCGATTTACTAACAAATTACTATAGGAGTTGATGTTCTTGGCCACCAAGCCAACCAGATCCAGGTGGCTCAAGGTATTTCGAGAAACACCCATATGGGAGTTGACGTACCGGGTACAACAAATATGCGGGTGGAAATGCAGCATACCTATCACATCGGATTGTGCATCCTGCATGATGCCAATATATGAATATGCATATCTGAAAATGTCCATGAACAACTTAGACGCGCGTTTCTTTGCTCATCATGTTCCTGGGTTCTGACCTTGTTACCCGTTGCATATGCATGTGCATATTCGTCCTATCGTTATCTACAGTAGGATATCTCGGTACTGCTAGTAGCTAGTGCGGTGCGTGGCTTCATGTAGGAACGCGTGGCATGGCGGCGCGGCGCGATGGGCTGAGGCAGTTTGGTGTACGTAGTGGGTATGCAGTGTAACTGTAGTGTGGAGTATGTGGTGATAAGGGTGGGGGATAAGGTTGTATGTGGAGGGGGAGGGGGGATGGTGGAGATGGGCATGAGGGTCAGGGTGAAAGGCCAATCTCTATGATACTAGATTGTGAACGTGTAAGGGCGCGTAGAAGAAGGCACACAGGATACGTATACATCTTTCTTTTACCAACAATTCAATTCCTGCACTTCCCATCATCTCATCCTTACAACCCCCTCCACTACCCAGATACCGACTGCTAGATACCTTACCGGGAGATCTTCGGCACAAGCAAACCAGCACAGGTGCAGCTACACACACCCAGTCCCACGGAACGGTTTTCCTTTTGCCACAATCGTCGCAGCCCAGACGTTGGTTGATCTCTATTAGTACACCCACTTAATATACTACTAACTTACTGTATACACCGGCGTCGGGGCGGTACCGTAAAACCAAGGTACCGATACACGTGGGATGACGTCGATGGTGTTATGGATTCCAAGTTCGGGATCGGCAGTTAGCGGACACAGGTGAATGCTAAGCTTGTAGTAATGGTCTAGTCGGATAGGACCCAGGCAATGGCGGCCATGTTCGCATGAAGACATAGGTAGGGCAGATGAGGGTGTGGGCGGTGTTTGTTTCTAGCAGATTGGTTGTGATAATATTGAGAGTGATATAGTTAGTAATAATGTATGTCGGGAAATTACTAGGCTTGTTGGGATGAATGCGTGTGGGAAGGCCCGCTGTTATAATGAGGTTTATATAGAAGAGGGGCATGTGTTATAGGAGGATAAAACGTAGATCCTAAGGCTGTTTTGGGGGAGGAATGTTTGTTCGTTGTGTTATCTACAGTAGTTCATTACTGTATCTTGGTTTGTGTACGTGAGAGGTGAAAAAGAGCGCTGTGTTCAACGGTATTATGAGCGTGAAGCATGTTGATTAGTAGCCATTGAAGTTGCGCTATACCCTGTTATCTGTGTGATATTGATACAATGTCATCACTTCTCAAAAACACAACCTCTTGTGGACCTGATGTGCATTCCCCTCACATGTGTTGTTTATGCAAAGACATGCTCAGAAATTACCCCCATCATCGCATTGATCCTCAACACCCACAAACCTCCTCATTATCCCCCCATTTTAATCTCCCCGTACTCGCCAGCATTACCACTCCTCAACAAACCTCTCAACTATCTTCTCGCCCCCTTTTCACCCGAAACAACCTCATCCGACATATGACCAGGAACAGCGTATCTTAATCCCTGCCTACACAATGTCGCTTGCGAACGGCGCCTGGAAAGATAATTTTAGCGATTGGTTTGCGTAGCTGATGCAGGTTGTGTCAGACGCGTTCGGTTTGGTGCTGAGAATAGCAGTCTGACGTGTGATGTTTCACTTGGGCGGGATGGGAGGGGCGATGGCGATGGGTGGTGATGTGGACGGAGTAGGGGTTTAGTAGATGGGATAGCCCTGGAGGGATGCGCATAGGATGATGTTTTGGTTGGAAGGGGTCTTTGAGTACGGGCGCATGCGTCTGGGTAGATGAGAGGGATAGCTGGGGGCTTGCACAATTTTCACGCGTAGAAGAGTAGGTGAACCTAACCATCATTTCAGCCTGAAGTTTTAATTAAGAGTTTTTTGGTAATTGCGACATTATTGTCTTGTTGTATTCTGTTTGTAAACTTGGGCATTCAAAATGGTGACGTCTTTATCTGGAAGCTACACGCGTGAAAGTCTCGGAACGCGTTCCGAATGATTACATACACACCTGACATACCAACACTGCGCGACAAACACTAATCTCGGACTACTCACCTCCTACCAGCTTAATACATCTAATGGATGCATCTGTAGCCAACGTTGTTACCCCACCTGAGCATGTAGAACCCGTATTCGCCTCTCAACTTATCAGCGACGAAAAGCTGGACGATCTGGTAGACCGCGTGTGCCATTCCAGAACAAGCAGACGAAAGTGTGAAAAGAGCAGGCTAAAAACCAATGTCAGAAGTGTGGATGATGCGCTGGGCGGAGGACTTGAAAGTGCAACAGTAGTCTGTGTCAGTGGTGAAGCTGCAGCAGGTACAAGTGAGGTTAGTACATAAACGATCTGAACATGTACTCCTGCCTAAACATCGCAAGAAGCCCATCGGGATGGATAGGAAAGAGGGGCTGTGTCATAGGTATACACATCCGAAAAGCTGACCGCAGCTAGATCTGCCGCACTTATCTCGTCTCATCTCTCCTGCAGCACGCGAACTCAACGGCTGCCGTTATTGATACGACTGGAAACTTTGATATATTCCGAGTCCACACGCTAATTGTGGCAAGACTATCAGCGCATGTAGATGGCATCCCGGAATCTTTACGGTCTTTGCTGGACCCAGAAAAAGGCGTTGGGATCGAAGAGGTGGCGGCTATGGTTCTAGATCGTGTGAACATTATGCGGGTTTTTGATTTTGAGGGCGTGAAAGAGGCGGTGGGTGAGATTGAAGCAGCGCTGGAGAAAGTGGAAGATGAGGTGGAAAGAAAGAACGTAGTCGGCCTAGTGGGAGAAGAGGAGGAGAAGAGGATGAATGAAAGAGAGGACATGCCAAATGAACCGGAGAAACCAAAGAGGACCTATGTTGCAGACAGCGAAGATGAAGAGGACGGCGAAGAGGACGAGATGCTATTCAATATCGAGACTATTGAGACTACCACAACAACAGTGGCGGCACCACCAGTCCAAATCGCGACGTTAAACATAAGCCCCTCAAAGCCCTTAGAACAACAACCCAGTACCATCAAATTCATTCTCATCGAAACCCTCGCCCAAGTCATCAACCCCCTTTTGAAGAAGGATTACATACAAGGTACGTCCACACCACCTTTCTCTATCTCCAACAAACCCACACACTAACCATTCCTTCCCTCCAACAGCAAACGCCCTCTCATCAGCCTTCCTCGCATCTCTTGCATCCATAACTCATAAACATAACCTCCACACTCTGCTCATCAACCCCATCATCCCTCCCCGCCTACCCTCGCCCACCCGTCCACCAGCAGCAAACGCACCTCCACCACGCCAGCGCCAGGAACCACCTCCAATCCCGTCTGTATTTGCGAGTAACACTGCGGTCCCAGCATTGATGAGTGTGCTGGGACGGTATACAGATTTAGAGGTGTTGGTGGGGAAGATGCCGAGGCGGAAGGGGGACGCAAAGTTGTTCTATAGCGAGAGCAGTAGGAAGCAAGGGGTTGAGACTGTGGGGGTGTTGGAGGTAGTGAAAGATCGAACGGAGGGCCGGAATGAGGCGTGGGCAGACTTGTCAACAATCAATCAGATCGGCATGATTGATTCCTATCTAGGTTAAAGGCTGCCTAATGAAGTAATTCTTTAACCCATATAGGAATCAATCATGTCGATCGATTGATTGTTGACAAGTCTGGGCGTGGGCGATCTTTGGGGAGAGTGACAAGGGGATTGGGGACGTGATGGGGAAATGATGGGTGTTGTGTTGATCTATAGACTTCTATCCTCTATGGTAAAGTCTGAGGTGGTTCCTCGAGGTACCAGGCGTCGTCTCCTGTATTTCTTATCCACCCTTTCAATGCCGCTCTCACATCGTCTTTGACTTGCTTCCTATCTCCAAGTACCTCTGTCCCCTTCACCTGCTCATACGTCTTCCTACCAAGAGTCTCACGTACAAGCACTGCGCCCCCAACAAGTCCAGCCAAACGCAGAGCCTCCATCCACATACCCCTCCGACAAACCCTACTCGCCCCTCTAGGATCCATCTGTTTGCGTCCCTGCAACACACCTCCAATAAGCGTCTCCTGCCAACTCGGGGTCCACACAGCAGAAAGATTGCTCGACACCGCTTTTTCAGCTGCAGAAACCGCGCGGCGGGACCACGTGAATTCTCGCTCTGTGGGCAGGATATTGAAGGGTTGGAAACGGTACCCTTCTTTCCAGTTTCCAGTCTGCATCTGCGTGAGATTTCTAAGACGGCCTGAGGACGAGAAGGCTCGCGTACAAGCTTCCGGTACGTATTGAGAGGATGGTAGGACTAGGGATTCCAAGTACGCGTTCCGCGGGCTGATCAGGAGGGAAGTCGTTGATGATAAGAGGGAGGTTGCTTGCTTTGCGGCTAGTTTATCTGTGCACGACTTGCTGAGTGTAGGAGGTGCATCTGGGCGTGAGGGTTTCGCGCGAACGATGCCTAGGAGAGAGAAGTTTGAACGGCCTCGGAGGGCGGATGGCTCTTGGTCTGCTGAAGAGGAAAGGGTGGGTGGTGCGCTAGTCCAGGGCGTAGCATTTTCTTGTAATGCCATGGTGAGCTCCATACTGGCGTCGCCGCAGGGTGCTTCGGAACAGTACATGTAGAGGGTGACGTCTTCTCGGATGGTGAATGGTTGCTGTTCGGATGTGCATTGAGTGGCTTCTTCGGGTACTCGCTGTCGGACAATGTCTGAAATTGGGTAGGGCGGTGTTGATATGAGGATGCATTCATCCAGTAGGTAGCGATTAAAAGCTCGGATAGCGACGATTTCTGCATGCCAGTCGTGGAGGATGTTTCCGTGGGCGAGAAGGAGTTTGTTTGATGGGAGACATTTCATGCCAGTTCTACAATGGCGTCAGTTAATACATTGTTCTTCGGATGTAATTCCTGAAAAGCCAATTTTTTCTTTCATGTAGCCATGTGAATCAGTACGGCTTATGATAGTCCACTATTGCTAGGGAGCTAGAGATGCTCCAGTCCACGATGTTCTACAGAATCAAGTCATTGCTTACCCTAGAGAAACACATGAAAGTCTACCGCCTTCACTAGTTCATGAGCATAAGCAACTACAGCTCCTTTCGATTCCAAACACGCAGGAGCGGTTACCGTTACACGTGACGATACCTGCGAGAGGCACCCATTCCCTCGATCCATCATTGCGAGACCGAGGCTTCCTCTTGTCCGGCAACCGATCAAAGGCTTCCAGCACGCAGTCAGCGATGGCAGTTGCATCTGGCATCATGATGGATGGTGGTTGGTGAAAAGTGCGGAAGCCGAAGCTCGAGCGCCAATGCATCGCATCTTGTCGCGCCCCGCTTCAGACCTGCAAGCTCATGACCCACTGATTAGTCTACGCCTAGCTTACCATACCTTCATAACGCGCTGAAAGCAAACTACTGTTGCTCTCTACCCACCACCCATATTCGAGGGAAATCCACGCCAGCGCACCCATCATGGCCCCTAAAAATAAAGGCAAAGGCAAAGATGACTCCAAATCTGACGCCAAATCCGACTCCAAAGCCAGCAACTCCAAACTCAAACCCGCAACCTCGATAAACGTCCGCCACATCCTCTGCGAAAAGCACTCCAAAAAAGAAGAAGCCCTCGAGAAGCTCCGCAACGGCGCCAAGTTCGACGAGGTGGCGCGCGAGATGAGTGAGGACAAGGCTCGTCAGGGAGGGTCGTTGGGCTGGAAGGTGCGAGGTAGTTTGATGCAGGAGTTTGAGAAAGTGGCGTATGAGTTGGAGCCAAGTACGACAGGGAGTCCGAAGATTGGTGAGGTCAAGACGAGTGAGGGGTATCACATTGTTATGGTGGAGGGGAGGAAGTGATGGGGGATCGGTGGGCTGGGTTGCGCAGAGGGAAGGGCAAGGGATGGCTGCGGGAGATTTACAAAAGCTACCCTACTATGCGCGTGTTGGCAAGTAAGGAATAAACTATAAGAGATACCCCTTTACTTATGCGCAACCCATGCGTTTTCACGATGATCTGACAATGAGAATGGGTAGTAATCACAACGCGCACATATACACCACCCCCACGAAAAGATCGAGCCGCTGACAGCTCGTTTATTATGTTAGTGGTGGTCCATGTGATGAGTGACCGGCTCATTTTTGGCGTTATTGGGGATGTATACATGGTTTCTCGCAAATCGCGAGTTCTTGCTCTCGACAAGTCGCGTTCAGGGTCCGTGTTTCAGCTAGCGCACAAGCAAAAAGCATTAGAGAAACGCGTCTGGCGTCGCGCAACCCTCGTGATCTACGTCATACCTAGGTAGCCACGGATGTATTGCGGCGATGGCGAGATATAACAATGAGACGTCGCACGTCTTCTACCCCTCTTTTCGCCCACTGAAACGTACTCATTTTTGTTGAATTGTGATAGCTACTACTGCGTGTGGCTAAAATATCTCGCCTTTTCTATCGCAACCTGACTACGATACGACACGTGTGCTGCTTGCATAATGACGAAGCGCACATCAGACCAGTTTATGCAGACCAACCCGTATGAGGATGAGTTTGAAGTGCTGGGCTATGAAGGCGATGCACCTGTAGTTGTGGTGGACGATTGCGATACTGTGCGGTATACCAGAATTTCCTCTACCAATTTAGAAGATAATTTCCCATCTATCACGTTCGGCTGTTAATGACATGTCTTCTGCAGACGCAAGATCCGCGCCTTGATCGACAATGGGGAGATGAAGGTTGGCGAGTTCCAGAAAGCAATCGATGTCCTGCCGACGACGTATTCGCGCTTCATGAGCCAGAATGGTAAAACAAAGGGAGAACAGTCTTCTGTGTATCTGGCAGCATGGAAGTTTTTCAAACAGCGCGAGATGATGGGCATCAAGACTGTGCCAAACAAGAAGGTTAAAAAGGCTGGGGAAGGGGACGGTCCGCCGCCTGTTGACGATGTGGAGCTAGAGGGAGAGACCGAAGACAAAGTGCCAGTGTACGGTAAGTTGTGGTATATTCTAAAAGTAGTGAAAGCTAGCGCTGACCGTGTCAAGACACATGCGACGATGTTCGCAGGAAGATCAACGCGCATCTCAAGAAGCCTGGCGTGACACAAGCCTCCTTCCTCCGCGCTGCCTCGGCGTCCTTCCATACAACCGAAAAGAAGCTGGCCGCCCGTTCACTATCCACCTTCCGCAGCAAGCATGGAGCATACGAAGGCAACATGTCTGACATCTTCTATGGCGCCTACGTCTACTTTGAAAAACTGCGCATTAAAGAGAAAAAGCCAAAGAGCAAGAAGAGAGAAGAGATGGAGGAGATTCATGCAGAGAGAGGAGGTCTGCTTAGAGATCGTGCGATGGACCGGGTGATAACGTTGGTGAGTGACCACTGGCATTACGATGCGTATGCTAGGACAGTCCTCAACGGTCAAACTTTCGGGTGAGAGGGTGGGCGTGGACCTCGACTTGTTAGATGGAAACATCCATTGTATCGTAGCGAAAGGTAATATGTACATGTGCCGTTTGCATTGACTGCGTCCTGTGAATCCCAACGCCACCAACGCCTTTGCTCGAATGCATAGTATATGTAAAGCCGTGGCGCTCACAATGATGCGGCCGCCTCAGCAGCTCCTGCCAGCTTGAACGTCTTTGGACTGGAGAAGACGATTTCGACGGGGTATTTCCACTCCATGAACTTGGCCCACCCTTCTCGATAGTCAGCATCCAATCGAACAACTTCCATTTTCCCGTGACGCACCCCAATACGCAGCTTTCCTGCCAAAGTATTTGCCCAGGTATGGAACCATGACCATGGTTAGCAACAGCTCCAGCTGCTGCAGCGACTCTCTCCATTCTCGGTCTGCATCTGATATGTACTCGTCTTCGTCTGCCGAGGAGCTTGTGGCGGATGATGGTAAGGAGTCGACTTCGTCATTGGAGAATACACCTGGGCTGGTAGAAGGTTCGATGAAGCCCTCGCTGTTGCTCATATCCATGGCGGCGGTATGATGGGGGTATTTGAGACGAAGATAGAATCCGACTAAGAACGGCTCGCTACCGTGAGAACATTGAGATGCAATGCAATGCGACACGATGGCAGCGCGTTTGGTGATGGTGACCCTGCAGCCAATGAGCGTTGGTGGGGCTGAGCGGGTTGTATCACGTGATGCAAATCTTGGCACCCAGCGTTCGACTCATACATGTGTTGCGGCCAACTTTGAGGTAACTACCTGCCCTTGTTCTTTCACCACCGACCCTCTACAACACCGAAAACGACGAATTCATCCCAAATAATCTGCGCTACAAGACCGAAGCAGATAATTCGACTACAACCGCAATCATGGCTGATACTGTACGTCATCCAACCCCACGTTGGACGTCAAAATGGCGAAATAGGCGCACCTTTGCACTTGGGGAAAAGCGGAGACGAGGCTCCGAAGCGCCGTGAATTCTTGAGAAATCTAGAATCTAGGCCGCCTCTGATAGCTGCTGTCATGGTTGCCATGCTGTGGCGTAATCAGCTTTTCCTCAAACGCTGGGGTCGTACTACGCTATCGACTACCCAGGTCACTGTGATTCACATACTAATACAAAGACCAGGACGATCTTCCCGACCGCAAACCTCGCAAGTCTGTCCAGTTCTCAGAAGGCGCCACCATTGTTGACAGCAACGGTGAAGTCACCGAGTCGATCGATATGAACGGCAGCAAAGATTCCGCCGAGGCCCACTCCTCAGGCGCTGGTGAGGCTACCCACACATCACAGACAGGACACATACTGACTGCTATAACAGCAGGCGACGACAAAGAAGTCGACGAGGTTACCGACATGTTCGCTGACCTTGCTAAGAAGGTACGGCTCACCAACAACGTTACATATCAGCTGGCTGACATGGATACAGAAGAAGAAGAAGTCGACCAAGAAGAAGGAGGGGGAGGAGGAAGATGGCGCAGAGGGCGACTTTGCTGCTCTCAAGAAGAAGAAGAAGTCCAGCAAGAAGAAGGTCGAGGACGACTTCGAAGCCAAGCTCGCTGCCGCCGGCGGAGACAAGCCCGAAGGCGAAGAGGAGGCCGCCACTCCCGAACCCGAAGTACAAGAAGGCGATATGATGAAGGGAACCGGCATCTGGCAACACGACTCGACAGCGCCCATCAACTACACCCTTCTCCTCAACCGATTCTTCACACTTCTACACGCGCAACATCCCGACCTTGCAAGCTCGGGCACAAAGAGCTACAAAATCCCACCCCCACAGTGCATGCGCGAAGGCAACAAGAAGACTGTGTTCGCCAATCTCGCTGAGATTTGCAAGCGCATGAAGCGTTCAGACGAGCACGTTGCCCAGTTCCTCTTCGCCGAACTGGGTACTAGCGGTTCCTTTGCTGACCAGAAGCGCTTGGTTATCAAGGGTCGTTTCCAGCAAAAACAATTGGAAAACGTTCTCAGGCGGTATATCGTCGAGTACGTGACTTGCAAGACCTGCCGTTCACCCGACACGGATCTGTCCAAGGGAGAGAACCGTCTCAACTTCGTCACCTGCAACAGCTGTGGTTCAAGGCGTTCGGTACAGGCCATCAAGACTGGTTTCTCGGCCCAAATCGGAAAGAGGCGGAGAATGGTGGGTTAGAAAAATTGGTTTTACGCGCTTCACAAGGTTTACGGCTGGTATGGTATTGCTTTGGCTTCTTGATAGACGCCATGACTGTTTCTGTTCCAGTCTCGCTGGTGTAGGGTTTTCACAATGGATTCCACGGTATATGGAGGTTCGCTGGCTGTACATTCAAGACGGGTTAGGAACATGAACAATTCATTTTGTTGACGACGATTTGACCAAGGGGCTGAAAGTGGAGGCTAATCGTGCAATATCCCTCGTGTTGACGAATCAAATGCGTAGGAGTAGCATACGCGCTTGCACTAAGCATCCTTCTTCCTGCACCATACCCTCTCCATAAGCACCGAAAATAGCGCATGACCCGTACGAGAAATCAAAGCTTACCGTGGCACAGCGTTGGCACATGCAGAGCGGCGAGTGCGGGGCGCTGTTCGGGCGGCTGCACGTACCCCGCTAGCCAACAGCTGCGCGTTCGACGATGCCCAGTGTAGCTTGATCAAGAAGAAACGAATGGGGCGCGCGGTTAAATGTGTATGCTATACTGCTTGTGGACCTGATAACTCCGTGCCATGAACTGATCTATCCTCTCTCCTCCCTACTCCTTTCGTTCCTTGAGCTTGCGCTTGTGATTGCTAGTTGACATCTGCACGAAGCTCTTGTTTAGCTATACGTCTAACTGTGCCCCTCCAAGGCCCGAGTGAATTCTTCAATATGTCTGGATATCAAGGGACTCCGCCGCCTGGTGGAAACTATTATCCTCGTAAGTTGCATAGAGCAATTGTGTAGGTGTGTGATTAACAAGCAACAGCACCACCGGGTATGTGCATGTTATCTCGTGATTGCTCTCATTCCCCTTCAGACGCATGCCCTCTCAAACCTCCATTCAAGGATAAACATCCATTAACACGACATAGACCAACAGGGTCAGCATCAGTACTTTGCCCCTCCTCCAGGCGGCCAGTCCTACCCACCACCGCCCTCGTCCCCTCCCGCACACCAACAACAACACTATCCTCCTCCACCAGCCGGCGGCGCAAACACACAGCAACAGTACGCGCCACCGCCCGAACAACAGCAATATGCGCCGCCACCCGAAAAGCAGCAATATGCACCACCGCCCGAACAGCAGCACTTCCCGCCCCCGGGCCAAGTCCACGCACCGCAGCCGCAACAGCAGCATCAACAACCACAGCAACCCATGAGCCCAGGCTTTGGCGGCTTCCCCGCTGGAAGTCCAAGCGCGAGTCCATACCCAGCTGAGAAAGCTGGACACCCCGGCATGGGAGCGCAGCAGATGAGCCAGCAGAGCATACCACAGCAACCGCAATATGTAGGCAATGGAGCGAGTGCCGCCGCTACAACAGCAGACGATGTAGGCACATTCAACGGTGGCAGTTACCGCGTTAGCCACCGCGACACCAATTCCATTCTGACGGTACAACTGGCAATCGGATGTCCGCTCACCGCGAAGCCTGGTACGTTCCCCTATAGATCAAGACGAAAGCCGAATGTGCTCGCTAACGCTGCCACCTCCAGGCGCAATGATCGCAATGTCTCCCACCATGACGCTTAAAGGTGCCGTCAAATTCTCCCTCAAAAAAGTCCTTACTGGCGGCGACATGTCGAAATCTGTCTATACGGGGCCCGGAGAAATCCTCCTCGCACCCTCCTCCATTGGCGACATTACAATCATCAAGCTCGCAGGCAAAGAGACATGGTCGGTTGGTCGCGACGGTTTTCTCGCGTGTACGCAGGGTATTGTGACGGAGTATAAGAGCCAGGGGATTGGAAAGGGTATGTTTAGTGGAGAGGGACTGTTTGTGTATAAGATTAGTGGGACGGGTGTGCTGTGGTGTACGAGTTTTGGGGCGATTATCAGGAAGGATGTACGTATTTTCCTGTTTCTTGCCTATCTTGCTCTTTTTCCCATCCAAACCCCTCGCATGTAGGTTGGATAGTTTTATTAACGATATTACAGCTCGCGGCCAACGAAAAATACATCATCGACAACGGTCACCTCGTCGCTTGGAACTGCAAATACGTCCTCGAGCGTATTGCGAGTGGAGGTATTATAAGTAATCTGACGGCGGGCGAGGGGCTGGTTTGCAAGTTTACGGGGCCGGGGACCGTGTTTATGCAGACGAGGAATGCGGTAGCCTTTGGGCAATGGCTAGCGGCTCATTCGGCAGCGCCATAGATGTGATGGATGCAATGGAAGATGGGGGGATAGGGTAGGGTGGGGAAGGCGTTTGTATTTGTATTTATGGATGGAGATGGGGCAGATTGATGAACTATGCCGGAATAGCCAGGAAATCTCAACCGAGTCTGTCACATCCCACGTTTGATCGTAAGATGGTTTGCATGCCGTACCACTCCATTACTATTCACCTCAAGCTTAATAATCGAATCCAAGACGTAAGCAATCCTCATTTCATCGACATACACTACATGCTTTTACCGGGGTATCATGATGAATCATACGAGACCACAACCTCCTCCTCGTCTACCAACAAACTCGCCCACTCACTCAAATGTCGTCTTCTTACCCTGCGATTCAACAATCGCTTGACTAGCCCTCGGAGCATTCGAATGCGCAGCCCCACTTCTGATAGTTCTAGGATCCACCTTGCGCTTGAAGTCACGTCCATCGGGCTTCCCACCACTCTTCTCCTGTTTGCCAAACCGCCTGTCACCACCGCTTCCCTTGTTACCGAAATTCTTCCAGCGATCGGGACTAACGCCGTCGACGGCGTCAGCGGGCTTCTCCTTGCCGTAGCGTTTGTTGTACCGTGTTGTTGCGTCTTCAGCGAATTCGCAGCGAACTTCGCGGCCGGCGATTTTGTTGAGTAGCCATTTGCGCTTCTTGCCAGGTTTCTTGGTGTCGGCCTCATCAGAACTGTCGTGCTTGTCTTTCTTGCTCTTGAAGGCTGAAGGGTCTTTGTAGACGAAGCCGTTGACGGCGCATGTTGCGGCTTCTACGTCGCTAAAGGTAACCCATGCGTAGCCTTTACACTTGCCTGAGTCTTCGAATGTAGCCATGTGGATGTGCTCGACTTCACCCGCCTGGCCGTAGTGGTATTCTAGGTCCTCTTTTGTTACGTCAAAGGAGAGGTTGCCGACGAAGACGCGCTTGTTGGGGGGATGTCCGGGTTTGCCTGCACCCTTGGCTCCACGGCCACCGTCTTCTTGTTCCGTCTTGGGCTTGTCGGGTCGTCCTTCGAAGCTCTTTGCGTTCTTAATGAGCAACGCGCGGCCGTCCATCTTGGTCTCGGTCAAGGCGATGCAGGTATACATTGCAAGCTCGGTGGAAAAGTCTACGTATGCGAAACCTTTGTTAAGAGGCTTGTTGGTCCAATTGGGGTTCGCGGGCTTCGTGGGCGGGGGCAGGTGAACACGGGTGATTTGCTCGCTCTTGATCTCGCTGTTTTCGCACAGGAAGTTGCGCAGCGACTCTTTGGTGGCAGACCATGGCAGGTTGCCAATCCAAACGCCATATTCCGATCGCTTTCCAGTGTCCTTTTCCTCCTTTTCCTCGCCCTCTGTCTTTGCGGTGTTGTCGGCATCGGCGGTGGGCGTGGGATTCAGCTTCGCTTTCTTTGCTTTGCGAGCGGCCTTCTTAGAGGCAGGCTCGGGGAGGCTGACGTCGATTTCGAGTTCGTCGGGTAGAATCTCTCGCTTGCGCTTCCTGGGTGTCTCTGCTTCTGCTGCTGCTTCTTCGCTAGCGTCGCCCATGTCGACTTCGTTCATCGACTCGGATCTTGCCCGTTTCTTGTCCTTTTTTTCCTTCTTATCTTTTTTCTCGCGGCGCTCCTTCTTTGAGACGACGGCGGCCTCGGGCGAAGACTTCATTTCTACGTCTTTGGACATTGTGGTGGTTGTGGATTCTGGGTGCACTGGCCCCGAACTTTTTTCTGGGCCGTCACATTTTCGCCATCAGCAAGCCTCACGCTAGAGACGGGCTTAGTCATGCATGCTTACTTGCGGACGCCAAACATCAACCTGTCACTCAGTCTTTACAAAGGACTCCATTTGCAAGGCAACATGGTTTAGTTTTCGTGATACTTTACTTCCTAGTGGCAAGCACCTCTATCAAACTGGTCGCATAGCTCGACGAGATGCTTTCCATGATGCGGGTCTACATGATCTTCCGCCGTGCTCCTAATGTGGAGCGTTGGAATCTCAATCAACGCTGGTTGCGTTTTATTTTACTCCTATCGGCACAGCCCATATATGCCGTCGCTGAGGAAGGTAGTCCCATCTGTTGTCATTCTCTCCTCCAGCCTGCTTAAGAGTCCGAGCAGCTTCTTATGATCCACTTGATCTTCCTGGTCCACTCCAGGTTTGTGACGGAGCGCGCTAGATCGAAGGAACATCTCTTTTGCTTGTTGGAAAGTATGGGAGACGTTGACGTGGCCACTCACAGTGTCGACATCGTCGACATAGAAGACGCGTAATGGGGATGCGCTGTTCACGAAGACTGCAAAGCGGAACAAGGGCTCACTGGCAGGTTCGGATTTAGCAGCTTCAATGATGAGCTCAGCTGCTAGCGCTGCTCCGCCAGAGTATCCGAAAACCCCATCAAAAAGACCATGGTCTCGGATGATGCCGAGAAGTTCTTCGTGGGTCTGCCGGATGGACGCGGGGTCGAATGGGTTGTAGTATGTGTATAGAGGCAGCTTGGAAAAGTCGGATGTGTGTAGAGATCAGTTTCCTATCAGTCATGGAATATGTTAACCGTGCTCTTCCACTTCGAGACGTTGTATTTTTCTTACCTTCGGTGTGGCGGACGGTACCTTGGACAAAAACCCACTCAATGTCTTCTAGTGCTGCACGTATAGGAGCCATTTGCATGCGGAAAATAACTTCACGAATTGCTGCAAGAGAAGCAAATCTTTGTGAGGAAGCTGCCTATTCACAAGGCGTACCATCCGCCACACATGAACCGTATTGCGGTTGATTATGCTTCACTTCTGGATGGCCTATCACCGGACAAATCTATCAAACTAAATGCTGTATCCATGATCTCAACAGTGACTGGGACTTTCGCTACTGAAGAACTTTTCGATGCCGAATACTGGGTGAAGAACCTGGTATCCCCGGTTCGCTTTTCAGACGGCTTAGCGACTACATGTTTCCAATCCACACAAAATGGACAAATCTCCCTGCGTGTTGATGCTCAGGGAGGCAACCATTTTGCGGATGTTATATTGGAGCTTGGTCCGCACGGTGCTCTTCAAAGCGCTATCAAAGATATCCCTGCGACTCAGCCCAGCGGAACTAGTATAAGTTCGTTTCCAGTCTTGAATCGATCCAAGCCTAGACCCGAGACATTTGACTGCAATGGGCCATATCTGGTGTCGCAGCTATCCGATTAGCCTCCAGAAGATCAACGAGGGTGCTCAGTGCGAGCCGCTCACGCGGCCACATGCCCTGTTGACTGACATTCCTGGCTACGCTTTCAATCACTCTCAGCTCCTCTGGTATGAGAGCCGTCTGAGTCGTAACTACCGTCTCCGCAAAGCACCTCGCCATGATCTCTTTGGCGCACCAGTACCTGACTGGAACAAGGAGCGCCCTCAATGGAGAAACATTCTTTGATTGAATGAGCAGCCTTGGCTGCGTGACCACATTATCACGGATTCTCATATATATCCAGGTGTCGGGTACCTCATCATGGCTATCGAGGCGGTTCGGCAGATTGCCGATGAAGGTCTGGCCATCACTTTGTTTCGCCTGAGAGACATTTCTATCAAACGTACAATGATTGTTCCGGACAGTAAAGACGGTCTGGAAGTTGTGCTCTCCATGAACCGAGTGGACGAATCCAGTGTGTCGGTCTCAAATGCATGGTGCCGCTTTCAGATATCGTCGTACAACCCTGCTGGTGATGACTGGGTCGAGCACTGCACAGTCTACATTGCCGTGGAATATGCTACGACTACTGGCCCGATCGATGGCGGACGAGAGGCTAGGGGGGAGTCGGCCATTAGACGTCGAGAACTAGAGAATGCCGAGAATAGGTGTCAAGCAGCATTTGACATGTTCCGCGCGTACGAAAATATGGCTACAGTAGGGCTTCAAGTTGGCCCATTGTTTCGCAATGGTTCGGACGCCAGAGGTACAGGCAGCCAAGGCAGAGCGGTCATAGGACGAATGACGGTGCCAGATATTGCGACATCAATGCTTAAGCAACACTTCTCACCACATTTCATCCACCCTGCCACGTTCGATAGCATGATCCATTTCGTCCTTGCCGCTATCATGGATCTTTTCGGCGCCACAAGCCTGAAGAATCCGGCAGTTCTAATGTTCATTAAAGATGTATGGCTGTCAACAGAGCTGAGTCCGCTGCCTGGTCACAAATACAGAGTCCATGGCCGGACTGAGCGAGTCGCTTTTGAAAAATACGACAACGATGTGCTCGTGTGGGATGAGGCGGCCACTGGTGATGCTAGAATGTTGGTCACCGGTATCCATGCCACACCGCTAGACTCCGCGGACCAGCGAGCAGCAACCAGTAGAGAGTTGTGTCACGAAGTCAAGTGGCCCATGTACCTGGAAACCATCTCCCAAGCGGACTTGAGCGTAGAGAATTCTCCCCTAGGGTCGGATAGACTAACCGCTGAATGGGTACATCGGCTGCAATTAGCCACTCTCTGTCTCGTCCATGACGCTCTACACGAGTATCGAAAATCCCCGGGCAGTGCATAGGGTCATCTCCACAACTACCTTCAATGGTTGGAGCAACCCGAGCACTGGACCAAAGAAGACAAGGTCTCATCCGTCTCACGTTCCGATTTCGAGGCTATTCGATACAACGAAGCGGCCAAAGCGGAGCTCTACAGCAAGATCCAAGGATACAAAGCAGAAGGTCGTCTGGCCTACCGCATGGGCTCCAACATCGTTTCCGTGCTACGTGGGGAAACTGATCCCCTTCAACTCATGTTCGGTCAGGACGACATCTTGGACCAAGTCTACTCTGACCTTGTCCGACTTGGTGATCTCCCCGAGCTATTGGCCAGATATCTGCAGATTCTAGATGGAAACCGCACCAATCTTCGTGTCTTAGAAGGGCGCCGGAACCGGGTCCTTCACCGAAGCTGTTATCCGCCACCTGGCCCCAGTCTCCAATGACAGACGTCTTTTGCAGTCTAGCATCCTTCAGTATACGTACGCTGATATATCTTCTGCTTTTTTTGACAAGGCTCGTGATAGGTTCAAGTCCTGGCAGTCTATCTTTGAGTACCAGGTGTTGCATGCGGAAAAAGACATCGAGAGCCAAGGTTTTGGATCCGGGACGTATGACATAGTTGTCGCGCAGAATGTGATCCACGCCACTGAAGATTTGCATTCTACCTTGGCGAACCTGAGAAAGCTGCTCAAGCCCGGTGGTCGAATTGTGATTCAGGAAGGTATGAGGTAGGACTACTTCTGGTCGGCTCTGGCTTTCGGACAGCTGAGTGGATGGTGGTTGTCGAAAGGGGAGAGTAGGCGATGGAGCCCATTTGCGTCGAAAGAGCAATGGGAAACGCTATTGAGTGGAGCTGGGTTCGATGGCGTTGAGCTAGAGTTGAAGGACGCTCAGACTCCAGTATCGCATACGCAGAGCATTCTTGTGTCGCGCGCTGTAGAGCACAGCGCGGCGTTGAATGTGCTCCCAGAGAAGGTAATAGTTGTTGTACCCGAAAGAATTGGCAGTGATTTGGTCTCGGGATTACGACAGCAATTACAATCAACACTTGAAAGTGGGGATATTTCCATCACTCCAGTCCTGGAGCTGAAGGACCAGGATCTAGCCCAGAGCCTATGCATTTCGCTCTTGGAGATGGATAATCCCATCATGCCAATCCTGACATCAGAAGAGTACGAGGGCGTGCGAAAGATGCTGACGGAGTGTCGTGCCCTTCTCTGGATCACGGGCGACATGGTAGCAAACCCGGGAAATGGCATCTCGCTTGGCGTCATACGAACAGTACGCTGGGAGCGGGATCTAGACGATGCCAATCTCGTGACATAATTTGTGGCAAATCCACGGCCCGACACGGCAAATCTGATCCAGTGCATAGTCAAGCTCAGCGCTCTTCAATTCTCCAGCACCATCACCAGAAATGAAATTCAGGGCGAGTACCTTTTGAATGAAGGAACCTTCTTCACGAGCCGTCTTCACTCAAGCTCCGGGGGAAATCACTTTTTCAGTGACGCAGCTGGTCTTCCGGCTGTGTAAGTCACTGTGCTGTATGCACTGAGGGATGTGGCGATGCTGGCTAAGGGAGACAAGGTGCTGATCCATGCTACAGCAGGAGGAGTTGGACAAGCGGCGATCAACTATGCGAAGAGTGTCGGAGCAGAGATTTTCGCTACTTTTTCCACGCCAGAAAAGAGAGATGTGTGTTGCTACTTCTTCATGCGCGCAGAATCACTTACTAACTCGGTCTTAGTTGCTCGTGCAAAACTACGGCATCGCGGAAGATCACATCTTCTCCAGTCGGGACATGAAATTTGCAAAAAGCGTTCAACAAATCACTGGTGGCTACGGAGTGGACGTTGTTCTCAACTCACTCGCCGGTGATGTGAGTTTACAACATCTTACTGCTTAACCCATCCCACTAACACACTTTCCCAGGCCTTGCGATGCTCTTGGGACCTCCTTGCACCTTTCGGGCGCTTCATTGAAATCGGCAAGAAGGACATTCAATCCAACTCTAGGATAGAGTTGCGACCTCTGCTACGAAGCACTTCTATCACTTGTGTTGATTTGGTCACAATGATGAAGTGTCGGCCACAGCTAGTCAAACAGCTCACCGAAGACACCATACGCCTCTGGAGCGAGGGAGTCGTCAAGACAGCGACACCAACAACTGTCTCACCCCTCTCAAAACTGGTTGAGGGTTTCGAAACTCTGCGATCTGGACGTGGAACTGGAAAGATGGTGTTTGTACCACACGCTGACGATGTAGCCCCAATCGTACCCGAGCAGCAGACTCCATTCTTTTTCAAGCAAGACGCGACATACGTCCTGAGTGATGGTCTGGGTGGGCTAGGACGGAGTATCGCAAGATGGATGGTGAGCAGAGGTGCTCGCAACTTGTTGTTTTTATCCCGTAGTGAGAATATTACTCCGGTCGTTGCAGAGATGGAAAAACTTCTAGCTGAGCAGAAGTGCCGAGTCCAAATCGCGAAATGCGATGTCACCAACGCAGCGGAGCTTGTAAGAGTATTGGACCAATGCAAGTCTTCCTTACCGCCTATCAAAGGTGACATTCAAGGAGCTATGCAACTATCAGTAAGTCTATCCCCAGCCTGCTAAGCGAGTGAAAAAGAACTCAGCTGATTCTCATCTACCGGACTCCATCTTTAAGAACATAACCTATGATGCATACATGGCTGTGTTAAAGCCCAAGGTGCTTGGTTCCTGGAACCTCCACAAGTACCTCCCAGCTGATCTCGATCACTTCGTGTTTCTCTCTTCTGCAACTGGAATACTCGGCAATCGTGGCCAGGCAAACTACGCCGCCGGTAACACGTACCAAGACGCCCTCGCAGAGTACCGTCGCTCACAAGGCCTCTCTGCCAACACCATCGACGTCGGTGCGATTCTCTCCGTCGGATATGTCGCCGAACACTCTCCTCGGATCGCCATCAACAAAGGCGTAAGCGTCGAACTCGAACAAATCCGCGAAGAGGAACTGCACGCGATTCTTGAATATGCCATCGATCCACGGCAGAACCCACCCACCCATGTTGTGACTGGTCTCGCCAACAGAGACAAATACCGCACAAAGGGAATGCCAACGCCTTCATTCATGAGCTTTCCTCTCTTTGCGCACCTGAATAGTGAGAGCTTGATCGGCTCTGCTTCTCCTGAGCGCACTGAGATTCCGGTTGAAGCTTTGCTCGCTCAATCAACAACATTGGATGAAGCAGCTGATATCATCAAAACGGCGGTAACGGGAAGGCTTGCCAGTCTACTTTCGGTAGCAGCGGCCGACATTGATGAAGATAAGTCGGTGAGCGCAGATGGTATCGATTCGTTAGTGGCTATAGAATTCAGGACGTTCCTTGCGAGGGAAGTCAAGGCAGATGTGCCCATGTTGGATGTTATGGGGACCTCGACGATCAAGGTCCTGTGCAGAAAGATTGCTCCGCTGAGTCGTGCAGTTGAAGTCAAACAAGATCAAAAGGGCAGTGAGTGAGGTTGCTTGAGTGCTGCCGCGTAGTATAGAACTTTTTAGCTCTCTATTACCAGACACAATACTATGCGCATTCTCATACTAAAATAGCCAATGCTGACTCATCCCGGGACACGTGGGTGTCATGAAATACTTGCCATACTAGTGTACAAGGGCCACTGTAGTCGCCAGACACGACTATTAGGTGCTTACCCACACTGTCAAGTTTTTCATGACACCCGGGTGGCGGGGTCCTAACATCCATAGTTTCTATCAAACTTTGTTACTAATAGGTATATTTTTTCCAAAAAAAATATTAAATAAGAATAAGAGTTAGTTAACTAACTATTATTATGATTTTTGTTAGAACAAGGTCTCCTCTGGTGGTATGACTACCATAGGCGACCGAGTAGAGGTACGAAAGGTAACCCTGTATTGGATTGAACTTCACTAAGAGCTATTGTTCTTTGGCAGTGCTGTACCAGGTTTTTCTCGCAGACATAGAAGACTTTCTTCCCCTTAAGCTTGACCTTGTTTCGGCGGAACCAAGTATCGTGGTTTTCAGCTGTAAGTTGGGGAATCTTCCATTCTTCCTTCTCTACAGCCATCTTGTGTGTTTTGAGTTGGTGAGACTATTATGCGAGCAAGGTACGTGGTATGATGCTAAGAGTGTAGGTGATGCGGGCGATGCGGGCGATACAGGCGATGCGGGCGATGCGGGCGATCCGGGTGATATTCTGCGGGCGGTGCAGTCGTTATCGGTTCTCGGGTGTAGAGACGGTGTATTTAAGTGTGATTGCGTGTTAACCGCGTTGTACACGACTTCTTTTCTTTTCTGATTCCTTCTTGAATCTAAGTCCTTCGTGACTTGGGTGGATGTTTTGATTCCTTCTTGAATCTGAGTCCTTCGTGACTCGGGTAGGTGTTTGAAAACAATAACGTTGGGTTAGGCAACCGGGCTCATAACCTGTTAGAACAAGGTCTCCTCTGGTGGTATGACTACCATAGGGAACCGAGTAGAGGTATGTTAGGTCACCACGTATTGGATTGAACTACACTAAGAGCTGTTGTTCTGTCTTCTTATTATCATGATGATCTGGGGATTTACATGACAGATCATCATTCCGCGTCGGTCCTTCTGCTCGGGCTTACTTCCACGAGCCTCATCCCCGCCGACCTGGACTGAACCTTACATCTTCTCAACAATTTTGTAAATTATTATTTGATAAAAGTAGGTAACTAACTATTTAGGGAAATAGCTTGATTTTGAGAAAAGACATTCAACTCTGTAATTGCTTTGCCACTAGTGAAACGTTATCGTCGTGATGACGGGTGCAAACCATTGTGCCAATCATGTGCGGACGAACAAGAGACGCCGTGATATGCATGGAAAACGGAACTGGGTCAAGCAAGAGCTCCACAACATGCACGGCTCCTCCCCGGCTGACGCGCATTTGGTGTACAGTAGTAGGAAGTAGTCTGGAACTCCGAGGCTCACATGAAAGCCGTACGGAGCACTACTTAACTGAGCCACCCGCAGTGCAGTAGTGTGGGCAGCAGGTCGGAGCCGGACCAGGGCGCGTTTGACAATGTCGCGATGATTGAATTGCCCCAAGGCACCCACGGTTCACGTCGCTGATTCTGCCTCTTATCCACTCGGGGCGGCGATCTGGGGGAGTCCGGTGTACAAGTTGCACTAAGCACTGACCCCACTCCAGGGCTTAGGCAGCGACCATTACACCAGCTACTCGCCCGTCTCACCTGCTCCACCGTGCTCCGCTTCACTCTCCATCACCGCCCACCTCTCCTCGACAGCAACCACTTGACAGTAGCTGTATTACCCCCTTCTTCATCTTAGGAGCGGCGGTAAAGTACGGTCGCGCTGTCTCCTACACCCTCACCCTTCACCCTCACACCCAGCCTCGCCCAGCATGGCGGCGACTAACAATGTCCCCGTGACGCTGGAAACACCCATTGTCGTCAAGGTCCTGTTTCGCGGCCAGTACAAGAAGTTCAAGCTGCCGTTGAAGGACCTGGGAGCTCACGTTCTCCCCGAAAAGGTCCGTAACGCCCCCAGAGCTTCATGACGCACATGTCGATAGGACTGTGCCTCTTGAGCTCAATGAAACGCGCACTATAGACTGCAATACTGACTCGACTGGTGATGCGCAGCTTCGCAGCATCCTTCAGCTCCAGCCTGAAGACAATGTTGTCTTTGAGCGCTACTCCGACTCGGCTGCTGCCTACGTCACCCTGGACGCGGACAAGCCTCAAGTCTACAAGACGCTCTTCCGCGCCGCAAAGGCGAAGCTGAAGCTGCGCCTTAGGGCTACCATTCCCGGTGAAGAGCCCCCGGCTCCACCTCCAGCTGCCATTCCACCCCATCTGGTTCCCGGCTACGTGCCCTCGATGCACCGGATGAGCACCGACACTCTGATCCCCCAGGCCAATGCCACCGTCTCTCCCGTCATTGCCCGCTCACCCGATGCGAAGCCGAGTCCACCCCTTAGCCCAGTTTCGCCACCAAAGGCCACAGAGGCCAAGGCTGAAGAAGAGGCTCCTATACCACAGGCCTTCACCGCGCGTCAGAGTAAGCTTCCACGCGCACATGACATGGCATGCGACACGTCACTAACACGCAGGATAGGCTTCTTCCGCGGTCTCGCTACCGCCAACCATCACTCGGGCCTCGCTTTCCGTCCCAAGCCGAGCAACGCGTGCACTTCGTGGGTCGTGTACTGCAACAACTGCAATGAGCCCATGGAAGACGAGCACTTCCACTGCAGTGTATGTGACGGAGGCGACTACGATCTTTGCCCGGCCTGTGTAGACAACGGCATTCACTGCCCCGGAAACAGCCACTGGATGGTCAAGCGCTTCGTCAAGAACGGCACCGTTGTCAACAGTACCACTCAGCGCATTGCACCAAAGGTCAAGGCCGAGGAGGAGCAGGAAGTCCCCGGTGCCTTTACCGACGAGAAGCAATCCGTCACATTGGAGGAGGAGCCCACTCGCACCTGCAACTGCTGCGTCAAGGTTCTCCCCGAGAAGGACTTCGTTACCTGCGTCTCCTGCGAGGACTACGATCTTTGCCTCGAGTGCCATGTCAACAACAAGCACGGACACCACCCTGCTCACACCTTCAAGGCAGCCACACCCGAGACTGTACTTCCCACGCTGGCCGAGTTCCTCTGCAACTCCGGCAGGAATGTTCGCCACTCGGCCATCTGCGACGGCTGCGACAAATTCATCTATGGTGTCCGCCACAAGTGCTTGAACTGCCCAGATTGGGACTACTGCTCCGACTGTGTCAAGAATGCCAAGTTCATCCATCCACGCCACCGCTTCGTGCCCATCTACGAGCCTCTTGCTGAGCCCTTGGCCAGTGCCAACCGCCACTACGGCATCTACTGCGACGGACCTCTCTGCAAAGAAAAGGAGAACGTCTCATACATCGAGGGCGTCCGCTACAAGTGCGCCGTCTGCCACGACACAGATTTCTGCCAGAACTGCGAGGCTCATCCTAGCAACAAGCACAACCACACCCATCCCCTCATCAAGTTCCAGACATCTGTGCGCAGCGTCAGCGTGACAACTGTCAACGATGACAAGCAAGGCAGGTGCATGGCCAGGCTTGGTGACCGCCAGGTTGACAGGCGATCCACGGCCACCGAGACTACTCCCGTCGCACCTTCTACCAATGCTGCGACTCAGGTGCAGACCATCGTCGACATGAAGCCCTCAGAGGTGCCCCAGGTCAAGAAGGAGAAGATCACTATCAGCGATCTCCTCGTTGAGTCTGTGGAGCCTGTGCAGGAGGTCGTAACTGCTAAGCCGAGTGAGGCCGTCAAGACCGAGGCCATTGCGGTTCCCAAGTCCGCGGTCTCTCTTGAGGGCCTTGACGCGCACTTTATCCGAGACACCATTGTGGATGGCTCTAAGATTTGCATGGGCGCACAGTTTGTCCAAACCTGGACACTGCGCAACCCAGGCCCGAATGCCTGGCCAAAGGGATGCAGTGTCCGACATGTTGGTGGCGATAACATGCTCAACATTGACAACACCCGCCCTCTGAGCAAGACTGATCTTGCTGAAGCTAGCGAGAGCAACATCCTGACTCATGCCGTTGAGGCCGGAGAGGAGTTCCAGTTCCGCGTGATGATGAAGGCCCCCCAGCGCGAGGGCACCGCCATCTCATACTGGCGCTTGAAGACCCCTGCTGGTCTACCTTTTGGACATCGCCTGTGGTGCGACATTGCCGTTGTAGCTCCCCGGTCTCCCCCCGTTGCCACCCCTGCCTCGGGCTCGGCCACAACCTACGAGGTAGCGCCCAAGTCAAACCCTCTCTACGAGCGTCTTCTCCAAGCCAGGGCTGAGCGAATGAAGCACGTCCAGCACACTCAGCAGCAACAGCTGGAACATCTCAACCAGTTGCAGTTGAAGCACAACCAACTCACCCAGCAGCGCGACCAGGAAAAGATGGAGCGCATCCAGCGTATCCGTAAGGCTGCTGTTGAGCGCGTACTCGAGAACCGCCGCAAGGAACACGAGGCTGCTCTTGCTACGATCAAGCAGGAGCCCGTACCCTCACCCAAGGCCGAGGTTGCTCCCGAAGAGCCAGCGGCCGAGCTACCGGTTGAGATTGAGGAGAAGCCAGCGCAGCCAGCAGCTGAGCCCGTGGCTTCTGGCATGATCTTCCCCCAGCTTGATAAGGAGTCTCCTGAGTCTAGTACATACGAGGCCCCATCTACCGTTCAGCCCATGTCTCCCGAATCTCAGAAGAGTACAATTGCCCGTACAATCACCGTTGCCTCTGATGATGAGTTCTTCGAGGATGCCGAGAGTGTTGCTCTCCACTCTGACGACGGTTTCATGACCGACGAGGAGTACGACATTCTCGATGCCTCCGACGAGGAGATGCCGTGAGCGGATCATGTAAGTTGTGCAGAATGTGTGGTTCAACAAGGAGCGTGCTTCAATTGGTCTTTCCTTTTTCTCTTCTTGGGGCGCTTAATGGCGTCTAGCGTTTGGGTCGATTGTATCGATATCACAACAAACACTCCTTGCACAGAGAAGGCGCTGGTGCGCGCTTCCAAACATCCCCGACGGGAATCCGTGAGTTAGGGCGTTTTACCTATATCCCCTGGTCCGGTCACAAATCTCCTAACTACTCGGCTCAATTTGAACCTTTCCTTGTGTCTTTCAGGTGTCTCCATGTATGTGTAATCAATCAATGGTAGTCTTCTCTTTAATTGTGCTTTCGTTCTTGCGTGAAACTATGACATGACTTACGGCTACTCGTTAATGATACTCGCAAGGTAAGTTATTGCAGCTGTTGCAACCTCTCAATGACAATGACACGGTTCACAGTCATGAAAGAATCCCACGCTCGCCATCAGTCAAGTGTGACATACCAGGATATCCTTTCGTAAAAGACGTTGCACTGTATGAAATCTTACAAATGCAACTGAAGCTCCTAGTCCTACATATGTCAACTGACGCCACCGGGTCTTTAGTTTATGGCAAGAACCACATTGGCCTAGCAGCTACGTGTACGTGTGAGGAGGATTGAGTAAATGAAATGATGGTATTGGGGAGATACGAGGCATCTAGTAGGTGTAGCCAATGCTCGAAGATACATGTGAAAGTCCGCTTCCTGCTTTGCAATTAGAACGTTAAAAATCAGTCGTACTTTAAGGGTGCTTATTCATTACTATCTACTTGCTGCTAATTCTGCCGAGTAGTCCCCGATCGAGCATTCTATGTAGCTGGATCTACCCGCCATTACCAAGATGCTGGTTGAAGCAAAGGCTCAAAAGGATGCTCCCATCAAGGGTTAGACGGAGAGAGAGATGAAAATATCAAAGAAGACGGATTGAGAAGGCCGGGATGCGCACTGTCTAATACTTGCTGCAATCATGACAAAGGATATCAGCACAATGACTGTGGAGGCTGGGTGCCGATAGCCTTACACCCGACATAGACTTTAGTAGTCATCTTCATGTATTGAGAACCCATGTAATGAGAGAAATTGAACCATTTCCCCTCACAACGCTCCTTCAACCCCCTCAAGACGTCCTCCACTTCCCCCAAACCCGATCACGTCTCCTCGCCTCCTTGCCCCCTCAACCCCTCACTCTTTTCCGTCTCTCTTACCAACGTATCTTCGCGTCCCACCAAAAAGTAAAGATACCCTCCCACCTCTGTAGGTATTCTCTAACTCCCCACCCGCCAGCCCAACCCACCCCCCCCATTAGGTAAGAATGACAAAGCTTGGTAGAACTCTCGTCAAAATCATGTAAGGTTCTTCAGTTTGGTACGCCAATGGTACGTCTGGACATCTTCAAGTTTACACCTTTTTGCAGCAACATCAATTTCACGAACCTATCCATGTAGTGTATGCGTTATTTTCGAAACGATATTAGTACCCCACCTTCTCAAGGCGTAGATTGTGTTGTCTAGAGACGAACGTGATACAAAACCCAGCCAAGAGAAAAGCAATTGGATATTACAAGATATATAAATAATTCTTCCCCTTCCTCTCTTGAAGATGTTTGCAAAGCGTACGTCTTTCGCCATTGAAAAGAAGAAAGAAAAAAAAAGACGCAGACGTAAAACCGGGTAAACACCTAACCATCTCCACGAGTTCTATATCTTACTTGCCCAAAACTGGAATCCCACTCAAAACACCAAGTGACGCCATAGCAACGCCTAATATTCCAAACCAAAACCCAATCCTACAACAAGCGTAGATGATACAACGGCAACACGTACAGAAAATCTACCCTACAACCTCAACCTCCCTTCCTCACTCCTCCCCCCAAACAAGCTCAAAAACCCACTCCCGCGATCTCCCTCTCCACGCTCAATCCCCCTCCTCGGCCCTTGCTCCGCTTCATCTTCATCGCCACCCAGCCATTTTGGTCTTGAAAAAGAAAGCTCATTTGTCTCGAACGTGTTCTTCACTCTTGAGGCGAAATTTTCGAAGAAATTGCCCTCTTCGGCTGCGTCATCGTCGATGAGTTGGCGTCTGCGTTCTGGACGCGTTGCCAGTGGGCGGGTGGACGAGGCGGTGCTTGGTCCATCATGGGCGATTGTGGGATGATGGGATGATGACGGGTTTGGTGTATCGGTGTATCGTTCGGTTGGTGGCGAGGAAGTGCGTTGGGAAAGGCCAAGGACGTTGCCGCTTGCGCCCTGGATCTCGCGTTCGATCAAGGCGCGGCCTTCGCGCCAAGACCCAATGCCTGCGGATGCGCCACCAGCTTCATCCTGCTCGTCGTCGAGCAAGTCGCCGAAGCCACAGATGTTTCTGACTTTGCCGTAGAGTCCAAAGGCGGTCGCGAAAACGGGTACGAGAATGAAAATAGGAAAGAAGGCGCTGAAGCCTTCGCCGAGTGGTGTTAGGACAATCAAACGACCGAGGAACTTGTAAAACATGGTACCCTTCCAGATATTCTTGTCCGTCATGGTCAGGAAATTGTAGCTCAGGGGAACCGTCAGCTTGGCGACCTGCAGACCGTACCACGTTGCGCTTTCTTGGTATGTGTTACGTCGTACGAGTGCTCGGTTGCCCCAAATTTTGACTTCGGTGAGACTGTAGAATGCGCAAATACACATGTAGCAGAGCCAGGCGGCGGCAATGATTTGACTGTTGAAGCCAACTGATGACCGGCCACTGTCGTGGCGGTGGACGACTGTCCAGCCGATAATGGAAAGTTTGGGCCCGCCGAGATCTTGGGCTTCGCGGACGCATTCTGACCAAACGATGGAGATGGAGGCGAATATACACATCACCCATGAAGCGTATGTGAGTGCAGGGATGACGTGAACGTGCAAGTGGTACCGCAGCATGGGTGTGAGGATGGTAATGCGGTCCAAGGGGCCTCGTGCGGTCGATAGAGCGGCACCCTTGAACTCAAGATGTTTACTGGCTTTTGAGTCCAGGATGGCCTGTGTCCGAACTGCCTTGTGGACGATGCGGTCCCATTCATTTTCAAAACGACACTTTGCATGCCGTGCCCTCTTTAGCTTCCTCGTCAAATCGGCGAGATATCTTTCTGTGACGACAGGAGGGATGGTCGCTGTACCCATCCGACCAACAACACCGGCTCTGCTCTCCGGTAGGTTTCCCTTCTCAGCCAGCTCCTCAATCCACTCTTCAAACTCCTTTGTAGTGGCATTCTTGCGCTGCTTGAGCTGTAGGACTTGGTATTCATATTGGTCCAGCTTCTCCAGCGCCTCAGTCAACTTGTCGTGGACCTTGGGCGCCTGGCTTTGTATTCTCTTCAACCGTTCGCTTACACTTGCGTACCGGAATAGGCTTCTCGGGAATGCGACGAGTCCATGGCCCATGAGGTAGATGCCCAGTATAAGACCCCAGGTATAGGCGAGGGCCATGACCAAGCTCTTGAATGTGTCTGTCTCGAAACCGTTCCACCAGATGAGGTATATGGAGCCGACAATGCTGCATGACAGGACAATGAGCCAGTACCGCCCGTTACTCCTGAGCGCATACTGCAGCCGCGCCTTTGGTTCTCTATAGCCACTGTCGCAGTATTCGCCCAGCATGGGTAGAATAGCCCAGGTCAAGGCAAAGGTGAGCCAGTAGATGATGCGCCATGCCTTGTACACGACCGTGTCAGTCAGCCATATCCCCCTTGCGCCATCAGTAGTATCTAGTCCGGCGCTGCTCGCGAGATCGATGGGCAAGAGTACAACGATGCTGGCCGGTAGCGCTATTGCCAGGAAGACGGGTACGACGACGTAAGCGGGTGTGGTGCGGAGGGGGAGGTAGTAGCGCAGGAGGAGCAGGACAAGACCGCTTATGGAGACGAGTGAGAGGACGAAGAAGGCGATTGAGCCGGCCGCTGAGGACGTCATCGTGTGAAGTGCGTGGTGGGCATAAGAAGAGCGACTACGTGTGGACTGGTGGTGCAACGTGTATCGTATACGGACAAACTGGAGCCTGAACGAGCCAGATTATTCTGACAGACGTCGGCGTGAGGCGGAGGGTCGGAACGCGACGTCTCGGAACGCGGGAGTCGCGCGATCAATTACGTCCCAGGTTCCTCCCTACCGTCTTGATAAATGCAGTCTTTGTAACGACTAGCAATTGCAATGTTGGGTATCGATAAGCCCAGAGCCTCTCTCTCCAGGCACAAAATTTACCGGCGTCGAGCCAACGAAGGCGTAACATGTGTTACGAGCCTAAGCCCTATATTCGTCCGCCGTCTCTCCAGGCCAACACGCGTCATTCCGACTCTGGGCGGCGGCGGCCCTTGGTTGCATGTTCCGTGCTTTGGTAATCACCCCGACGCCGATCCAGCCCAAGAGGCTTAGCGCCATCTGCCACCTTCGATTGCATCATTTCCCGTCGAGGCTGTTGCTGCCACTGCGGGGCCCTTCTCACTAATCACTCTGCTACCATACAAACTCTCGGCATATCCCACCTCACAGACACTGCCTCCTGCAAGCTCACCCGCCACCACAAACATTCAAGTATGCCAACATGACTACTCAAGTCGCACGAACCCCATACTAACACCCACCCAGACCAACCGCCAAAATTCAATTCCTTCGCAGCTTCTTCACGCGCGCACCCTCGCCCGCCACCATGTCCGCGGCTAAGACCAAGGTCCAGTCCATCATCGACGAGAATGCCGTCGCCGTCTTCTCCAAATCATACTGCCCCTACTGCCGCCAGACCAAGCAGCTGCTCACCGACAAGGGCGCAAAGTTCTACGCCATCGAGCTTGACCAAGTCGGTATGTACATGCCTCACAGAATATAAAGACGGTAGCTGACATGTCTTGAAAGATGATGGCTCAGCCATGCAGGCTGCCCTCGGTGATCTGACCGGTCAGACCTCCGTCCCCAACATCTTCATCGCTCAGAAGCACATTGGTGGAAACAGCGACCTGCAGGCCAAGAAGGGCGAGCTCCCCAATCTTCTCAAAGAAGCCGGTGCTGTATAAATGCAGACAACGTCTAGAACAAAGCTGTAGCACATAGTAATAAGATGATCTGTCCATGCACCATCACCGCACACTTGCATCCATCACACAGTCACGCCATAGTAATGCATTGATAAGCTGCCCTTGATTATCTAACAGGGGTAAACTTGATGGATCATGCTCTCAGTGAGCCCAACTACTGGCCTCCCAAGCTTTTGAATCTGTCCTTCAAACTGAGCCTGGTGCCCTTCGGCCAACGTTGCGCCGCCTTCACCGGGCTGAATTCTCCCATCTACCAATGTCATTATCCATGCGTGCCATTCATCTTATCGTGCACTACCACCGTCTAGGTCTGCATTGCGTCCGTGAAGTTTTGCGCCGCCGTTGTTGCAAAGTATCGTACGTCGACGTCGTCGTCCTGTTGAAGCTTCTCCAGGTTGGGAAGAATGCTCTTCGTGATGACGTCCGTTGCCTTTTGGCAGCCCTGGCCCGGTGTGCCTGCCTTTTCCAGTGCAATGACGGTACCCTGTTCCGGCAGCTGCTTGAGTGTGTTGATGAGCTGGCCATATGACTTTGCCACGTTGAATCGGATGTTGGGAATGTCGTCGTTGACCAGCTTGTCCATCATGGGGATGATGGATTGCTCAATCACGTCCAGGCTGAGCGCGGGTGCGAGTGTCGAGACGGCGAAGCATGTCGTCATCCGGTAGAGGTAGTTCGGGTGCTGGCCCATGGCCATCACCTTGGGAACGATGGCGTCGTTAGCCCATTCAACCCCAAACACTTCAGTCAACTTCTTCAGGTTCTGTGTTGACGCCTCACGGATCGAGAAGACGGTGTCGCCGAGCCAGCTCATACACAGCGAGCTGAGCTTTTCGTCGAAGAATTGCACACCAAGTTGCGACGCGAGGAGGGGGACGTATTCGATAATGGCGAGACGCACACGCCATTGCTTGTCTTCGGCGAGCTGGACGATGGCGGGGAGGAGGGATTGTGAGAGGAGCTCGATGCCGATGACGTTGTTGACCGATTCGAGCTTGGAGATGATGTTGAGGCGGACGTCGGGGAATTCATCCTTGAGCATCTGCAGGAACATGGGTAGAAGATGTGAAATGGTTCTAGGACATGTTAGTCAGTACGCACGTGCCACGCATAGAGGGTAACCTACTCTTCCTTTCCGAGGATTGGAGCCAGTCCACTGATCTGGGTGCCAAGCGCGGCGCGGACATGCTGCGACTGGTCTGAGACCAACTCTTCTATGCTAGGCATGACGTCGTGCAAGAGCGTCTCGCGCTCGAGTAGGGCACAGAAGCCTGCGCTTGTTAGCGCTATTGTACCATACTGCGACATGAGACCTACCTGGAATCTGCCCTGCGATCGCACTGCGGACCTCGGCCTCTGTGTCCTTGAGAAGCTTGACAAAGGCCGGGACAAGGTCTCGGTTGACCACCTCATCGTCGACTGCTTTTGCAATCTGCTGGCGTTAGCGCACGCCTTATCCAGCCGTGTCCTGAAACGCACCTTCTCAAATCGGTCGGCGACCATGTATCGCACCCTCCAGCTCTTGTCCTCGAACAGACTTCGCAGTGCAGTCAGAAGAACCCCATGGCTCGACTGCTGCTCCTTGGGTACGGCTTCGGCGATGGCGATGAGAATGTCGACAGTCAGGAGTCGTACACTATCCTGGTCGTCTGAAGCGAGGTGCTGGAAAAGAGGAATCATCTCATCGATGACAATCGACGGCGGCATGGCCTTGATAAACTTGGCCAGATTGTTCGCAGCCTGTCTCCGCACCATGGGGGTGTCATCGTGCACCAGCTGGCCGTAGTGTTGCCTGAGGGCTTCTTGTGAGGGGGGTGTAGCGCGGCTGTACGGCGTCTGGTAGAGGCCTGTCGCGGAAATCTTCGACGTGAACCAGTCGGCTTTTGATAGGCGGAGAACAAGGGGAATGAAGTTTTCCTCAATCTGCTGCTGCGACAGCTCCTCGCAGATCTTGTTGAGTGATTCGACAGCCTGCCCCTGTTAGAGACAGCCACAGACGTAGTCATGGTAAAGCGCACCTTTTCGCGCACAAGCGGCTCCTCTATGGCAGCCAGGTTCTCAAGAGGCGAGAGGAGCACATGGGCGTGCTCGGGGCCTCCCACATACTCGACAAACTTGCCCAGCTCCTCGCTCAATGCCGTAAGAACCTCGTCTTCGTCCTCGACAGACTCTATATATATTCATTAGCTTATCCAGATACAACGACAAAAACTAAACAGACTCTCACCATCCAGAAACGGGATGAGTTCCTCGCGTGTGCGCTCGGCGCCTAGCGCAAGAGCAATTGTGTTCAGTCGGTGAATTGCGTTGAGGCGGAGGATAACGTCGTCGTGCTTGAGCTCGTCAATCAGCACGGCGATGGGGTAAAGCTCGTCATTCTGATTCGCGTCCATGTTGGTGTCTATGTGCTGTAAGTTATGGAGATTGCGCGGTGGAGAGCTCAGCGCGGGCGTCGTGTTGACGTACCTGGTGTTGGCGAGGAAGCGAAGAGGGGTGTCAGGGCAGGCACGACAGGAGGGCCGAGCTTTTCAGCCACACTGGTGCCACAGCCACCACACCAGCGCACCCACTTCACCCCAGACGTCAGAATAGACTTCTTACTCTTCGCAACCAGGCATGGAGCCCCTCAATGCCCCCGACACGGAGCCGCTGCTTCCTCGACCATCGTCGGCATCATCTTCCGTGTCGTCGACATCACCTTCGGCCTTATCGGCGACCCAGCGGCTATCGAAACAGCTCACCACACGACATGCATTTACCGTCCTCGTCACCCTCCAGATCGGCTCGGGCATCTTTGCATCCCCCGCCCAGGTAGATGCGAACGTGCCCTCGCCCGGTGCTGCCCTGGTTGTATGGGTGCTTGGCGGTCTTTTGTCATGGGCAGGAGCCGTGTCGTTTGCTGAGCTGGGTGCTGCCCTTCCCTTCAACGGGGGTATGCAGGAATACCTGCGCCACGTCTATGGTGATACTGCCGCATTTCTCATGGCTTGGGTGTACATCTTGGGCGTGAAGCCCTCGTCTATGGCGATTCAAAGCATCGTCATCGCCGAGTCTGTCGCCTCAGTCACATCTGCCACTGGCGAGCTGCCAGATGCTGGCATACTGAAGCTCATTGCAGCCCTTGCCTTTGTATCCATGGTTCTTCTTAACTCCATAAACACGAGACTTACCATACGACTGAGCGAGTCGTTTACTGTCTTCAAGCTCACAACTGTTTCCCTTGTCGTGCTCGGCGGCCTCATTGCTGTCATTGCTCACCTAGTTAACCCAGCTTCCTCGCTCTCCGGCTCGAGCGACTGGTATTCCAAGAATTGGTTTCAGTCAAGGCCAACCGTGACGGATGGCAAGACGATCGACTGGCCATCGATGGGCGCGTGGGATCGCTATGGCCATTACTGCGCAGCCATCTATGGCGGACTATGGGCCTACGATGGATGGGATAATGTAAGTCTACATACGGACCGCGTCCTTCGGCGTGTTGACAGCATCTCCAGGCCAACATGGTTGCCAGTGAGATCCGCGACCCAGGCCGTGCCCTTCCAAAAGCCATTAGAGCAGCCATGATTGTAGTCCTCGGTTCATTTGAGCTTGTCAACGTCGCTTACTATATTCTCGTGCCTTGGGATCGGCTGAGTACCAACAATGCTGTTGCTGTTGCTGCTGCGACATCCCTGTTTGGACGGCCTGCCGGTATTCTCATCACTGTTCTTGTCGCTGTTTCCTGCGCCGGATCCATTACCAGTAATGTTTTCTCGGTCGGCAGATTAACTATGGCTGCTTCGCAGCGTCACTATCTCCCGAAATTCTTCAGCAAACGAGGACTGCCAATGACAAAGGTGTCCGAGCCAGACAGCAGTGCCTCGTTCCAATTCGATGCCCCCATGTAAGACTTGCATGTGCCCATGCTATATGAAGGCTTACTAACGCCAAAGACAGCTACGCCAATGCTCTGGCCCTTGTTGTGACCCTTGGGTATATACTCACAGGCAGTTTTCGGGCACTTTTGACATTTGCTGGCATGGCCGTATGGGTCTTTTACGTCAGCACAGTAGTCGGCCTACTTATACTTCGTCGCCGAGAGCCACAGCTTGTGCGACCTTACCGTCCAGCTATCTTCCTTCCCATCGTCTTCATCATCGTCGGCAGTTTGGTCATCCTACGGTCTGCCATTTTTGCACCAGTGCAGAGCGGGGTACTTGCAGGGTTGCTGGTTGCTGGCACCCTAATAAACAAGGTTCGAAGAAGCCCATAGGTATATGACATCTCTGCATACACAGCCCTTTGACGTCACTGCTCGACGGCGGTACTACAGTCCAACATGTCTCAGCTTCGGATGTCTAATAATAGATTTGAATGCGTCTGTCAACTTCAATGCCTCGCACTAACAGGGCACTTCGTTACGGAATATATGCAGATTGCATATAAATCCAAGATGCGCTAAGCAAGGGGTCGTTTTCTAGTACGTGTGCGGGTGGTCTGGTTCCCCGCAACTTAATTTCGACCTCGCCAGTGGCATCTAGATTCCGATTGCCGCACCACAAACGGGTATTCAGATGCCCATGCCTGTCCTTTTTGTTCGCATAGACGATGTTCTATGACGTCTGTACTCTATCTGGTGCCGAAATCCGATGCGTTGGTAGTACTACCGGACAGTTGGTCTGGCCCCGGATCATGTGGCTATCCAATCAGACGTGTGTGGCTATTTCAACGTCTATATCGAACAAAGTTCACTTGTGTGTTTACCGACCCTCAGCACTATGGTATCCGAGCATCTCAATGCTCAATATTGTTTCAAAAGATATTATCTTTTGATTTTACATTGCCGGTTATACATCTTCTGATCACATGGCACTAGACTCCGCAACAATCAATTCAATCCGGTCACTCTCCTAGACCCACTTACCTATCTAGGTAGGGCTTAAACTCCTATAGGTAACTACTAGGCTTAAAGCGGTAATCAATCAATCCAATCTGAACCTTCTAGGACCCACTTAATTGATTGTTGCGGACTGTGCATGGCACGGTACCTTGCAGGCCTGTAGCTATATTTGAGTATCAGCCTTCCATTTGTGGATATCCAACCATTCCACCCACCATCTCTCTCGCTTAACTGTAGTCGCACAGTGTTTTTACGGGTATTACCTCCGAGCAAGGCCTGTTGTGGTTAGCCTTGTGTATCGGATCTTAGCACATGCTTTGCACATTGCCTGGCGTGAACATGTCTCGCTCTTTCCAGGCTGTTTCCTAAGGCTGTGAAAGCTCCGATACTCGGTGGAAAGCACAGGTTTTATCATCTCCTCTTTGCCAAAAGCTTTACGTTCTCCTCATCAAGAGTACACCGGTGGTTTCGCTTTGGACCCGGGGAATCATTTGAACCACCAAGTCTGCAGTGCGGGGAAAACCCATGACAATGTCATTTCTGCAACATATACAGCACATGTGAAATTTCATGGCTCTCTTACCTCCAGATCGAGCATCGAACACGCCCCTTGCCCCAGCTATCAAACACAGACTATCGAATCTCCAAGCGACGTTTGCTCTTTACCAGTCACATCGTTTGCGCTCCAGAGTCAATTTATTACCCTGCAGATGATTTTGTGGATGCGACGAACCGGACTGGCTCACGGGCCGTGGCACAGCGTCATGTCGCATCAAAACGGCCTTCAGGACGTTATAGACGAAAACAACCACAATCAAATGGACAGGAAGCACGGCGAGAGGGGAATACCAAGACTTGGGGCAGCGGTTGGGTAAGTATGGAATATGGCAAGCAGCGAGCATATAAAGAGGGTGGAGCATGGGCTTTGAAATGACCATCAACAGCAACGAGCAGTGCTTCATCATCTCATCCTCCTAATTTCACTCTCTTGAGGTCTCTGTCCTAGCACCTCTGCAACGCTCAACATGCGCTACATCGTCCTCACCTTGGCCGCCGGCGCTGCTGCCGCTCCCTTTGCTATGACTGAAACCAGCCTCTGCCCCGCCGGGTTGTACAGCAACCCTCAATGCTGCGCAACTGACGTACTTGGTGCCATCGGCCTGGACTGCGCAGTCCGTACGTCTCTCCCTTCCTTTCTTGTCCTCCTATACTGTACCCGAAAAAGAAAACTAACACCTCCAAAACAGCGGCCACTACTCCCGCCAACGTCGACGCCTTCATCAGCGGCTGTGCTGCAGGCGGCCAGCAGGCAAAGTGCTGTGTGATTCCCGTCGCTGGCCAGGATCTTCTATGCCAAGATGTCAAGGGAAGCGGTGGTGGTGGCGGAGGTGCCCCAGGTACCACTGCTACTGGTGGAGGTGGAGGTGCACCTACGAGCGTGCCTGGTGGTGGTGGTGGCGGTGCTACCTCCACTTCCTGTGAATCTAGCGCTGTTGTGACGCCGGCTCCTCAGCCTACTAAGCCTGCTCCTTCTTACCCTACGACTACTTCTGACTGCGGATGTGGCAAGTAGAGTGCTTTGGCGATCGAGGAGGGAGTTGGGATGGGATCACTCGATAGCAGCAGGTGTTGAGGTATGATTGGGCGAAAGATTGTGTAGTTGTAGTTCTACGTCAATAGTATTCGTGCTTTTGAGCTATACTCTGTTTACGCATCAAGTATCTTCGAGAAGTGAAAAGTGAAAAGCCATATGATTGGGTTAACTGAAGTAGAGGTTGTCAGCGAGCCAACCTTGAAGACCACGCTGATGATAGCGACGATTTAGATACACTAATACCAATGGCTTGCGATTCGGAAATAGACGCAACTCGCGAAAAGCAAACGTCTCGTGGCAGAAATGTGATGATCTCTGTGTGCACCATGGTGACCAACTCTAATCACTCTAGTGTTAATGCGCATTGGTCTTGTCGAGAGCGGCTATACTTACACACATCGATCACTTAGGCATGCCAGCTCAGGTCTCTGGTCAGGTTTAGAGGATTTGGATCAAAATGACAAATGCTGGGTGGCGATTAGCATGTGTTGTCCAATCTTCCACGAGCTTCTCATCGAAAAGCTTTTCGCTCGTTTTCCAGTCTTCACTTCCCAATGCAACACCCCCAGTATATATAGTAATTAACTCTACTAGTTCTCATCAAGTAGAAACTACAGCCTCATGGGTTATATTGGGACATGGAAGGGTGCCCTGGTTTACCTGTGAGGACGTGGAACGGAGAGCGATAAGACTGGACGGTGGTCCATCCAACGAAAGGTCGGCAGCCTTCGTATGCTTGATTTTTGCTTTGTGCTCTCGTTCGAATCACTGCTGTGTTAGTATCATGATTCTTTGTCTTTTACCTCTAATTCGAATCACCGCTATGTCGTAGTAACAGTGGGGGGTTTTTTTGAAGGTTTACAGGGCGATCCGAACAAAGTCTCTCTGGGTTCACGAAGGATATTTGCGTTACCACCACTAAGGCTGACGATAGTAAGTGATAGCAGTGTTTGGATTTGCAAGTACCAGGTGTGGCCAGTTTAGGGCACAGGCATCGCCTTTAAGTTAGCGGGCTGTGGAGATAGCGGGTCAGAGGCTTGTCGGAGAAGCTTAAAACTCTTGCCCTCCAGCTGCTACCATGAAATCGCTAGGTAGCTGGAACGGCAATACTGCGCATAAGATTACGACCCGACCCGCACGATGCAGCACATACATGGTGTTCGAAAGCACCAGCCCCATGATCAAATCAACGTCGAACCACACCAATCTCCGGTTCTGACGTGAGGCTCCACATGGCGCTTTGCCAAGCTTCCCCAGACCCATTGATTAGCCGGCGGCATCATGAAGATGCGGATCGGAGAATACATATATACCCTAGCCTCGGGCGGAAGGAACGTCTTTTCTTGCTTCATTCTGGTTCTTGGGCCCTAAAATAGTGTTTACAGGTGAATGATGAGGCTCTGCAGCTCCGGCGGCCTAAGCCGCATCCCTAGTCCGCTCTAGCGAGGACAACCATGTTTCAGAAAACTCGAACACCAATATATCGAACGGCAGATGTCGTGATTCCCGAGCCTATGGTCGAAACATGTCGTTTACCATAAACGAGCTAAGGCTACCGGAATGGCCACAGTACTTCCGGTGGGACCTTGGCATTCAATCATACATAAGCCTGACGAGATGCAATCACCTTCTGCGCTCAGCAAAATCGAGACTTTACACACGTTTCGCTTCTCACCAAAATGGGTCTCAAGTCTATCCTCGTTGCAGCCCTGGCTGCTGTTGCCATCGCCAAGCCAGTTCCTGATCCGCTCAGCATGATGAAGCGGGCTGGCCCTGCCGCCGGACAGGTACGTTAGTCAACAAGCCCCCCCTGAAAACATAAGTCAACGAAAAACCTCCCAGGTCATCACCAAGTGCGCGGCTCCCGGCCAGATCGCTCTTGCATACGACGATGGCCCATCGGGCAACACGCAAAAGCTCGTTGATACGCTCAATGCTGGCGGCGCAAAAGGCACCTTTTTCGTAACCGGCACCCTATACGGCTGCATCTACAACCAAAAGACGGCGCTGCAGAACGCATACAAATCGGGCCACCAAATCGCCTCGCACTCGTGGTCGCACCCGCCAAACTTTGGCTCCCTGTCTACAAACGACCTCACGACGCAAATGACGCGTCTCGACCAGGCCCTCGTCAACATCATCGGCAAGAAACCGACGTACATGCGTCCCCCGTACCTTGCTACCGGTGGAAACGTGCTCCCCACTATGCGCACTCTGGGGTACCGTGTCATCACTAATGATGTGGATAGCGGGGATTGGTCTGGCAACACGCCGCAGCAGAGTCAGCAGAAGTTTCAGCAGGCGGGCACGAGCGGTAATGGGCATATTCCGCTTATGCACGAGACGTATGCTTCGACTGTTAACACGCTTACCCCGTGGTTGATTACCTGGGCTAAGAACAACAACTTGAAGCTTGTTACTGTTGGTAAGTTTGCATCCTGGTTGATTGAGATCTAGGTGAATGCTAACGTTTTTTGTGCTAGCTGAGTGCTTGGGCGATAGTGCCGGTGCGTATACGAGTGGTACTCCCAACGGTGCTTCATCTTGCTAGATGCATCTGTGTGGCTGTTTATTCTTCTGTGGAGTCCTTCGCGGGCTCCCTCTACCTTCTTGTATATCTTTTCTGGCCCCCTTACCTTCACATATATACTAGATCAACGTGCAACAACAGCTGTATACGGCTTGTTTCTCATATGGAAAATTCTTACTCAACGTGATTGCGTTGTCAGGAAGCTCGTGCCGCAAGCATCCATGTACACATGTGCTCGATGCGACAGTTACATCGTGCACACCACTTCTTTTCGCAACGAAGCTATGCATGTGTAGATGATACGTAGTGCTATGCAGATTTACTTTTAGACAAACATATTGGTATAATCTAGGACATGGTCGCCGATATATCGGTGAGCCACATGGAAAAGCAAGCATGATGCTTTGGGACAACATCAGAGCTTCTGATTGTTGGGAAGCTTGTTCGTGAACAAGCAACGCCAAGCAGAGTAGACAGGACATCACCTAAACGCCAAGCAAGGAGAATAACAGAGTATCATAGCGAGTCGTGCCTCGCGCGCAACAATCATGTGTCAATTTGAGGACCTGTGAGTCGCAAAGCTATTAAAGTTTCTGTAGGGACCGTGAACATATTAAGATGAGACATGAAAAGAGAACCCCCCTCAACCTCCAGGCGAGAGCGGGCATCTCACGATGCCACTCGACCGCCAGCTTGCGGTGATGCCGCAAAACTAAGACCAGCCCGCTGTGATGCGATTTTACTCGAACCACGAGCGCGCGTATCTTGCCGAATAACGCCCTACATGGCGATCATTCTCTTCACCATGGCCTGAGCAAAGTCTACCACCTGCTTGTTGTTGACGTTGGTGCAGCGATGCTCGTTACCGCCAATAGCGCTAGCATCGCAACCATCGGGGTAGAAGAAACTCGCCAACGCGATAATGATGTAGGCTGCAATGAGCAGACTACCTTCGAGGTAATTACTGCGGCCATCCAACACCAAGAAGTTAACTACAAGGACAGTGACAAACAATGCGACTGTTTCAAAGATGTTGAAGTAAAGAGTCATCTCCTTGCCCATGGCCCAGCCAAGGATGACGATAACAGGCGTAATGAAGATGGCGATTTGGATAGACGAACCGACAGCGATACCGATAGCTAAGTCCATCTTGTTCTTCATGGCGACAGAGACGGCTGTAACGTGCTCCGCAGCGTTACCGACAATAGGTAGGATAATGAGACCGATGAAAGCTTGACTGATGCCAGAAGTTTCCACCATGGGTTCGATGGCATCACTCATAAAATCAGCGCAAACAGCGACGAGACCAGTACTAATCAAGAGCATGAATATGGCTGCCTTGATAGACATACTGGGTGTGTCGTCGTCTTCATCATCCTCATTGGGAGACATGGATGCATTGGAGGAGACGGTAGGACCATTGGCTGCACTGTTCATGGGGTGGGCGCGACCAATCTGATCCGGCAGCGACTTGGAGCGGCGGAGCGGAGCGGCACGTAGAGGTGTGTTGTCGCGCGGGGCTGCCATGCGGATATTAGGTGCTGGACCACCCAGCGGGGCCAGATTCTGAGGATTGGAAAAGACATTGTTGGAAAGCAGCGATGGAAGGGCAGGGCGGTTGTATTTGCGTGCGTTCATCGGAGAGATGGTACCTTGCTGGATGTCCTCAGCAAAGGCAACCTTGGGTGCCGGCTCAGCCGGAACAACCTCTTTCTCGGGGATAGTGTCAACGCGGTTGCGATTACGGCGGTCCTTGTGGCTCTTCCTATGCTTGCGTCGCTCCTTCTTTGTCTTCGACTGCGAGGTATGCGTGGAAGCGGCTTCAAAGTCGCGAACGACGGGGGCATATTGATCGTTGTCGGCTTCATCGCCACTCATGACGTCAAAGGAATGGCGACGAGAGGGAACAATAGTTGTCGTATTGGCAGTGACTACACTATTCGTCCTCTCCCTCTCGGTCTCGAAGGGACTCTGGTGATGCTCGCCAGATGGAGAGCTAACGCCCGAAAGCCCACTGCCATCTTTGGAGCTGGAGCTAGACTTGCGACGCAGCCTTTTGACCATACGCTTGGCCTTCCTCTTCATGGTGCCGTCAGATTTGGAAGAGCCGTCGCTGTCACTGGAGCTGGAGCTGGATGACGAATCCGAGCTGGACGAGTCGAATGCACCGGCGAGAACACCAGGGTGCGACTCCTCATCGATGATGTGTTGTGGCGTGCTAGCGTAGAGGTATCTGTGACTCTTGAGCTGAAAGAGTAGATACAGGCCGTAGACAAGCAACAAGATGATACTAGTGCCACGACTGACGGCTAGGGTCTCATGATCAGCGATGGCATTGTCCTCAAAGGCGGCGTGGAATGCGGTCGGTAGTAGAAGACTCATGACGGCAAGCGCCAACATAACGCCACTCATCTGAGTGACGGTGTTGTTGTAGACCTGCTCCTGATACTTCAGACCCCCAAGAAGGAAGGCCATTCCCAGAATAAGGAGCAGGTTGGCGAGAATGGATCCAAGCAGAGACGCCTGCACGACCTCGATTTGGCCAGAGGCGAGCAGGATGATGAAGAGAATCAACTCGACAGCGTTTCCGAAGGATACATTGAGCAGTGCACCGAGGGCGTCTCCAACGCGGGCAGCCACGACTTCGGTCGCGTGGGCGAGCAGGCCAGCCAATGGAATGATGGCGATGGCGTTCATGGAGAATACAATCTCGGGCTTCAATTCGGCAAGCTTGACAGCGATACCGAGAGGCACAAAGACCAGCAGGACGTTAATCCAGCTATGGGTGATGGCATTCTTGGTGTGTGAGATGAATCGGATACTTCCGTTCTTGATGCGCACTGGCGAATAGAACGGAAGCTTGTCCGATCCTATGGCGGAAGGCGTCTCTCCGTTGGCTGCGGTATTGACTGGGCCGTTGGCGTTGGCCTTATGCGTGTTGGTGCCATGACTAGCCTTGGCAGCGAACTTCTCGTTGTTGACGTCGCTGTGGTTGTGTGGGTTGCTGCCATTTCGGACAAAGTGATGGGTGTTGTTGTTGGGACTATGGGTCGGTAAGACGTCGCGCTCAGTCTTGCGTCCCAAGCCAAGCGCAGATGCTGCCTTAGACTTGAAGCTGCGTATAGAGGGGTCGTCGGGTTCTCCCATCGGTTTTGGTGTGTAAGTTTGTAGGGAGGGGTGAGTACAAAGTTGTACTTTGGGAATGTACGATAGTCAGGGAGGCCAAGTGAGCGAGGGCGATGGGCGACGCCTTATCTGCGCGCGGCACGCTTAGCCGGCTTGGGGCACTGCCGATCACCGTGGACCCTGCTAACGCGGTAGCCTACTTACACGCCGACTATTCGCACAGCCTCGGTGGCGCACCACTGCGTCTTGTTTGGTGTGTGAATGTGGCTAGCGCGCTGGAAGCTACTAGACCATGGGTGACGTTGGTGATCCAAGGGTAAACGTACGGCTCGTTGAAATCAAGAATTGCCGTGTTGAGAACCAGTTCGCACTTTCCGGTGTGTTATTCCGGGGGAGGGCGCCACTCCCCGGTAAGGGCTGAGGGAAAGAACGAGGCGGCGAGTAGGAAGCGGCGACGGATAGCGACCCACTCCCCACACAAGGTTGCCCAGCAATGCGACAATAGCTACGTCATTCAAACCATATCTCGTCCACCGCAACGTATCATTCAGCCTCACAAAGCTCATCAGCAAAGGAGCCAGACAAACTTCGGCCCTCTCTCTAAAATTCCTGATGCATCTTAATCTTGCTCTAGTTCGTGTGACGTGCGATGCAATCAGCAGACTAGTTACTTAGCTTACATTCTAGACTGCGCATGTTGCCTCATAATGCAGGGATCCTGCTGGTGAGCACGTAGTTCGTCACTATCTTAGCAGCCATGACTACACACCAGCCAGTCCACAGCTAACCTGTATCGCGTCCTACCCACCACATATGAACTTAATTTCCGCTCGTACTACTGGAGGGTAGTTAAATCGTCAGTACTGACATGTGAAATAAATTCAACTTGTATATGTTGATTGTGTGACTGCAGTGTATTCATCATGTGAAGTCGCTCAAGCCC
Organism: Pyrenophora tritici-repentis; assembly: GCF_003171515.1. Taxonomy (NCBI): domain Eukaryota; kingdom Fungi; phylum Ascomycota; class Dothideomycetes; order Pleosporales; family Pleosporaceae; genus Pyrenophora; species Pyrenophora tritici-repentis. The sequence continues at coordinate 806,828 of NC_089390.1, forward strand.
ATATCAGTGGACGAGTGTGGTGCGATGCAAGCTCACCGGCCATGCTCTTTCGCCCTTCCACCATCGTCGCGCCATCCTCAGCTCACTCCGCTTGCCCACTCCTCAACCCTCACCTCACGTTAAATTCGTAACATTTTCCTTGGCATAGCAGCCACAAGTCTCCCCCACCCAAGTCTGCGCCGCCTCTCTTCCCACTTCCCTCAGTCATTAGAGCACACCTGTGCGCCGCCAGCATGCACCTTCTCCATCTGCCGCCAGAGATATTCGGCGATATTGTACACGAATACGTGCATAGCAATGCGTGGGAAGACGCAGCAAAATTGCGAACTGTATGCAGAGTATTCGCCAAAGCAATCCTCGATGACATGACCGGCTGTTATCCACTCAGCCGCTATAAGAAATACGACTTGTCAGGAATAGCCGCCTATGGAAAAGTATGCTGAGCGTCAATATGCACACTATTCTTGATTACATAGAAGCTATGGTAGACTTCCTCATGAATCTTGCGTCGAACAAGAGCCAACCAACGCGTGAGCAATACTGACTAGCACTTTGCAAAGCTGTAGCGTGGCGCTCTGCTTCCTCTACTCATAGAGTGGTACCTCCCTTATTTGACAGAGCTCCAGGCCATTGCGGCAAAACGTCAATGGGTAGCATGGGCCATCGAATCAGGAAATATCGAGGTTCTACGTCTATGTTGGAAAAAGCCTAACAATCATCCCTATCTCTGCAAACCGACTCACTGGGACACAAAGACATCGTAGAATACTTCATCACCACAGCCCCGACAATCATCACCTCGCCCGCTAAACACTTATGCGACGACAAGAAGTTTTGTTATTTGATCTGCGGGCTCCGGGCAGCAGTATCCCGTGGCTGGCTCCAGACTGCAAAGCTACTCTTGGACCAGGGAGCTGACGCAAATGGGGTCCGCGAGGAAATCGATGACCGGCCTGGGACGGCCGTGCGGTTGGCTGTTGTTCGAGATAACGTAGATATGGTCATGTTGTTGCTAGTTTACGGTGCTGTGGTACCAGGTGACATGGTCGTCTACCCAAAGGCAAACAGTGTAATGGCAAGGGTTGCGCGAGAGGCTTGGGAACAACAGCAGCGAGGCTAGAAGCAGAAGTGGACGAGGAAGCGTGTTTAGTGTACATTGCCTGTTCGACAAATACATCTTATATGGCTCAAAGTATGTCCCTTGCCATTCGTTACCAAGCGATGTGTAGCTTATTTACACGTGCTCTGACACACACAACTAAAAGGGACTCAAGCCAATAAGAGACCGGGAGCACAAACTAGCAACGTGTAAGCAAGAAAGAGATTCTGAATAGAAAACCTATTAGCATGATATACAAAAATGCTTCTGACGTCATCTGTGTCTGTGTGGCTTGTCTCTTGTTGCTTGGCCCAACGACCTCAGTAACTCCTGAATTTCCTTCACTGGTGCCATGTTCGCTCAAGATATGTCCCTAATTCTATACGTTCTGATCAGGCCGGTGCGCTTGGAGTAAATCAGGTCGGCATCGTACCACTGCTACTTTGGTGCAGGGTTGGGCTGATCAGGCCTTTCTCAACGGGGTAGCAAGCAGTTAACAGCAGATCGCATTTGTTTTAAAATCGCGTACCGGAATCTCCGAGATGAAGAGCATGCATTTATCTGGCATGGTTGGCTATATTGCCCTGTGTCGTCATGGTTCGAGTTTATGCGCAGGCACCCGGATGACATGAAATACTTGACATACCATCAATCACTGAAGGTACCATTGAAAATCGCGTCGCAATTACAGAGATATTACGGGCGCTGTCACAAGTGACCGCACGCCGCTCCCGGTGCGAGGCGCACTATTTTACTCAAGTAGAGAAGTGTGTGGAGAAATCATCCCCGCATCAAACAATCTTTGTAGTGGTTTAGCTCCTCTGAGTCTTCCACTCTCACATGCCTACATACGGGTTGAATGTCATCATGCTGGTGCTCAATCTGCGCTCTTGCAGGTATATCCAGACCCTTGGCTTGGGCTACTCAGCAACCCTTGGTTCATCCAGAGACCTTTGAACAGCGCAGTTGTGCTTCAAACAGGCTCTGGCGATAATGGAAGCGCCTAGTGATATTGATGAAGGTGGAAAAAACGTGTGAGAACTTGTTGTATTGGAGCTACGGGAGGAGGGAGAATATCTACAGTGCGCGCACGGAGCAGCTGACTAATCAGTGCCTGGCCAATCAGAGCACGGGAAGCCTGATTCACCGTGAATACTAGTGAAGGCTCTCACCGCGTCTCGACAGATATAACATACTTGACGGCGACGGTATCGGTAAACCCTGGTGTCCAATTCCTGATAGGCGTATTTGGCGCCTACAGTAAATTTTGTACACTAGGATGTCAAGTATTTCATGTCACCTAGATGGACGTCACAAGGAACCTATTGCCTAGCTAGGTAGTCCCAGGCTTTTTTGTGAAAAGCAATTATTGCGGCGTGAACTGACACATTTAGATCCGGAAGGTCCTCCAACTTGCAGGCCGTCGGCCAGTACCCAAGGGCTACGAAACTGTTCCTTCCTGTGAATAGAGCCACTGTGACACCCCGCGAAACCTCACAATCGGTCGACCATATTCAGGAAATGGGGTTGACCCTGGAGATGATATGGGAAATCTCCCCGCTACATGTACTGAATGCATCGGAGTGTTCTACAATTATCACGTCTTGTCTGGGCATGAATGAGGCAGGCTCGATAGTGTTGAAAACTTGGTTTAGGCGCTGGTCGTCACGCACCGATAATCGATGTGCGGGAGCAGGGGTGGGTGACGCTAATTCAAAAAAAAAAGACTAGGCAGACTTTGACTTGCTCTCTTCATCGTTCTATGTTTTTGGTTGTGCAATATTTAGTGTACCATGGCTCAGCTTGGGACGCAGCTGACCGTTCCCCATATGAGTCACACCTTGCGGCAGCGCTGGGCTTATCGGCAAACCCTCAACCTTAGCAAGGTTCATTGCGCGTTCCTCGTGTATGACCACAACCCTGGAATTATCATAGCCATATTATTTTGGCGTTCTCCCTGCGTTAATTAAACGTTGTGTGCCGTGCGTCACTCTCAAGCCCCGTAACATGGCGTCCAAGCAGTTTGCTCACTGGAACGGGTTTCCGTTCATGACTGCTCCGAGAACAAGGTACTACTCTGCGCAGCTACAATCGGCTTTTTTCCGTCTTCCTCGTGAAATTCGAGATGCTGTTTACGACTACTACCTCGGTGAAGATAGATATCACTACGACAGCGAAACTGGCAAGATGCTCTACTAGAGCCCTAGTCTTAGGCTAAAGCAGTTCGTTCCCCTTAGTTTGATAATCACCTGTCGAATCGCCGCCGAAGAGATAAAGCACAAGCCCTTCCAAAAAGTCCATTCCAATACGCATCATTCACTAAACGACAGGTGTACCTACATATACTTATCCTCTCGAGCAGGGTGATTTAAATGCTGTAAGCCTTCTTGTCCGTGTTAGAAATTATCTCATAACTAACGCAATACTGCGATAGTATTGTTGTACATTAAACGACAAAAACGAAAGGTGCTAGTTAATGTAGCCGGTCTGTTACAGCATGATGACTTTGTTAATATCTACACTCAGTATCCCTCGGTCAAAGTTTGGTTCAACACCCCCTTGCGGCAATCAGTGGTAGAGCGAGTGGACAAGCTCGCGAATTCTGAAAGCTGGGTGGACGACATCGCACGCCAAGCATTCAGTAATGCTCTTCAGCATGCACTATTATTGGCAAAGAGCCAAAATCCCACGGAATTTGCGAAGCTTGCCTGTGAGGTGTTTGGCACACGCCAATGCCCCATTCCAGTCTATGATAATCTGGGTTCAGAGATCAACTTTTTCATAGAAGAAGCTCTATACGGCATTTTCTCCTGGCACCCGGCGCCTTGGAGTATGCCAAAGGATGACGAGGTGAAAAATCTGGAAGCCCTCATCTGTCGGCCAGAACACACTGACGACGGGCTACCCATCAAAGACGAAAGTGACCGCTGCTTCCGGAACATAGCGCTTCATATCAAGGCAGCTAAAGAGCGATGGTTTTTCTCTGCTGCATCCATCGCCATTGACTTTTGTAAGTAACAAGTCCTAATATCAACTGCCGGTTACAAGCAACTAGTCGCGTTTCAACGGTATCACTATGAACACTGCTGATTTTATTAGTACAACGACTGCCAGTCGAAAGACGGCACAATATGCGCAAAATGGTACTTTACGAAGACTTCAAAGCTGTGTGTCGTCCCGAATGCCATGCACGAGGTCTCATACCGTTTTGCCTTGAAAACCTAGAGCTCCGTATCGAAAGGCATATCAGCTTATTTGGTAACCTTCTCCCGGAAGGCTTCTATTCGCGTAATACTGTACGTCACGATTCGGCATGGCTGTTGAGCTCAGTGTGCTTTTGCGTGATTATTCCCTGGTTTGAAGAAGCTTTGTGTCTCTCAATTCATGGCATGCCCACCGGTTCCTTCACACTCGTTCTTGATGGGACGACTAGGGAGTCCTTTGAGATCTGGAAGCTTCTCAAATATGCCGCCGCTACTCAAGAGGCGCGAATGCGGCAACTACAGCTCACCGGGGCTTCTCCGCCGATTAGATACCTGCCTCCATCATACCGAGATTGCTGGGATCTACCGATAAGCTTTGCAGACACGATCCGCGATATTGTTGAAGGCAATTCGATCATCAAATTCGACGGCGACGTGTGTGATGTATGGGACTCGGAATCGTTCTTCTTTGAACGTAAAGATTGGACAAATGATAAATGGTATAAGGATTGGGTGGAGAGCGTTTTGCACTACGGAATAGGAACAACATTTTTCCAGAGAGAAAGTCGACGGTACTACATCCAGCCCGTAGCACTCAGGACAACATACACGGTGGTTCGAAATAAAAGGAGAGCTACCAGGTCACCAGATCTTTCGGGGTGAAGCATGGACTCACTTCACGGTTCCGAGGTAGAAAAGTAGTATGAAAGACTCTATCAATGGACATATTCGTAGAAACAACAAAACAACAAGCAGTTTGCCGAATGCCCATGATTTTTTACGGACTGTTACCGAAAAATAACCATATTATCAGACATGAACTGGGGAGGAGTATGAGCAGGACTTCAATGCTTAGGCAGTCTTTCAGCTATTGTTGGTATTCTAGGGTCAAATTTTAGACAGATATGTTTACCATACAAGATTCTTTGCATTTGTCCTGTGCTCTTGATGGTATATAAGAGGGTGAAGAAGGTGTTATGCAGATACTTCACGCGAATTTTGGCTGCATTGGATGAATGTGGGCTATGTAGTCCTAGGTGCACTGCATAGAGATGTTCCTACTTCTACTGCGTCGATTTCACCGCGAATTGATCTCAAATTGAGCACGGCTATCATTCTTTTCCACTGGAGGGACGGACCTGTCATCGTAAATCGGTCGCCGGTGAGCAAGGTCCGACTGTTGCCGTCGTTCCGCACATTGATTGATTCCTACGACCGCTTCGTAGTTGAGCTGAGCTTCACAAGGGCCAAGTCTGGACCCAGAGCAAAAGCTGCGAGCCCTACCTGAGTAAGCCGAAACGGGATCTTGCCCAGGTGGGCTGGACCCTTCAGTGGTGCATGATCGATCGCGGCTTGACTGACCCGCAACATTGACCCTCGGCATGCGCATCGTACTCCACTGGCTTGTTCATTTGGTATATGCACCCAGGTGTCATGAAATACTGGACATACTAGTGTAAAAAAGCCACTGTAGTCGCCAGACAAGTCTATTGGGTGCTTGCCCACACTGTCCAGTATTTTATGTCACCCAGGTGTATGATATATCCAACCCATGTGTTGGTATGGGAAAGGCGCTCAGTCATTGTTCCTTGTGAGTCATAGCCATGAGTCTAAACCGGAGGCGCAGCGGACGTGTCAGCCAATGCGCGCGTCAACCATGGGGCTTCCGCGCACTATGAACCACAGTACCGCTATCTTGGTGCAACTCCGCGAGGAGTCATCGATAATGAGCCGCCAAAATTCTGGAGTACTCACCATCACATATATATCTCATTTAGTCGTCGTTGTACTGTTGTGCCTTGCACAAAATTCACGATGGCTTCTAACAAGGTCGGATACAAGAAGTTCGCTCACTGGAATATGTTTCCATTCATGACGACCCCACGGACAAACTCCTATCTCAGACAAACGCAATCACCGTTTTTTTGTCTTCCACGAGAGATCCGCGATGCCATCTATGATTATTATAGTCAAGGCCGAGAAGAGTATGTCTACAATAAGGATACCAACAAACTGCATTATCGAGACGCGGCTGCTCAGCACGAGGGTCTTGGTCTCATGATCACATGCAGGATCGCGGCAGACGAGATTTTGAAGGGTCTCTACATGATGTCTTCTCCTGGAGACCAGATCCATGGATAATCCCCGCTGATAGCGAGCTTGCCAGGATGGAAGCGTTGGCGTGCCAACCCGATGAAGAGGGTCTCATGCATAAATGGTAGATGGTGGGAGATCCTCGTCGGCAACGGAATATCAGATATTTCTTCTCTGCTACTGCTGTAGCTGTTGACTTCTGTAAGTTATTCACTCATCCATTCCTCTCACAATCGCTCATTCATCTATCATGACACGCATGCTTTGCTATTGCTTTTTTCCCCACACGATCACCTCACTGATACCATTTGTAGTACAACAGATTCCTTCCAAACAATGGAGCAACCTGCGAAAAATTGTTCTGTGGGAGGACTTTAAGTCATCGCCGCGCTCAGTATGCCATGTTCGAGGCCTCATTGCCATTTGTCAAGCGAGCTCGAAGCTGCAGGTCGAGAGACACATAGGTCTCCTTGCCAATCTCATGCGTCTTAGATATTCTGATGGCTGTAAGGGAAACCAATTACGCATCATAGGTTCAGGGGTTTTATCCGCGATAGTTCCCTGGATAGCCGAGACACTACTACTCCATGAATACGGCATGCCTGCAGATGCATTTCAACTCATCATCGATGGAAGCTTATGAGAGTCGCTTGAAGCTTGGGATCTTCTCGAGTATGTAGCGGCCATGCAAGAGGCCATGGTCGAGCAATGCAAGATCAGTAATACACGTCCGATATTTTCATACCTTATCCGCCCTGGTCATCACGAGCAGTTGTCTTTGCTCTGGCAGTTACCATCAGCTTTCTCAAAAGCAATCCGAGAACCCGTTGAGGGGATATCGAATATTCAATTTACAGGAGAGGTGGGATCGAGACGTCTTCTGCTATGAGAGACGTGACTGGACGTTGGATCAGTGGCGAAAAGAGTGTTACGACCAGTGTTGTAGAGAGATCAAGACGGATTTCTCGAAGAGAATGAACGCTCGATATCGAATAGAGCCTCAAGGGCTCGGCAAAGTTTACAAGACGGTGCAGAATGGGGTGGTCATCCGTGGGGGCGACCGTACGTGATATACTTACCCAGCTTCAACATACCATTCAGATATGGTTCACAGATACACGCGTGTTTTAGAGAGACCATTTCCGCTGGTATTTCCATGCCTCCCATCATAGACAAGTCTCTTAATGTGCAAATACGCAATTGCTATCCTTGAACGTTCTTGTCGCGCCTGTTCTGCTCGCTTACTTATCCCCATCCCACCTGCGCGCCCCGCCACCAAACACTGCAGCCGCTGCTTCTTCCAAAACCGCAATTAATGACTGCACCCACACATCTCGATCCCTCGGAGCTAGGCACAAAATCCTACTGGGACGCTGCCTATAGCACCGAACGCCAGAATTTTGCCGCCAACGCCTCTGACGAGGGAACAATATGGTTCAGCGACGCGGGCGCGGAGGAGCGCATGCTCTCTTTCCTCGAAGATCTCAGCGATGAAGGGCACATACTCAAGGAGGATGCGGGAGAAGAAAAAGGTGCGCGATTTCTCGATCTCGGCACGGGAAACGGGCATCTACTATTTGCGCTGCGCGAAGATGAGTGGTGCGGGGACATGGTGGGCGTAGATTATTCGGCACAGAGCGTCACGCTTGCGACTTCGATTCGCGACGCAAAGGATGATTCCTACAGCGACATTTGTTTTCACGAGTGGGATATCTTGTCGCAGCCACCCGGCACATGGCTGGGTACTGGCTTCGACGTTGTGTTGGACAAGGGCACATTCGACGCCATTTGCTTGTCGCAAGAGGAAGATGCACAAGGGCGTAGGATATGTGAGGGATATAGGGAGAAGGTCGAGCCGCTGATGAAGAAGGGCGGCAGGTTTCTCATCACGAGTTGCAATTGGACGGAGGAGGAACTGAGGGGCTGGTTTGACGGCGGAGAGTTGGAGTTTGAGGGCAAGGTCAAGTATCCGAGCTTTACATTTGGGGGCAAGACGGGCAGTAGTGTTGTTACGCTGTGCTTCAAGAGGGCATGATTTGGCCCTATTTCCCCAGGGGGATATCCGCCATCACGATTGCATTACTTGTCGTGTCCGCGCGAGACCAAACACTTTCTCTGCCTACCCTCAAGTTCCCCCCGTACGGTTTAGACGTTCAAACCACGCTGCGCGCCTTCTCTCACGACCACCGCCCATACCCGCCTCCGTCTCGTATACGTCCAGCTTAAAGTCTTGCCCCGGCACGACTTCTTGCACGATGGGCGCGACGTAAGGCCTTATGGTTCCAGTGGCACTCATCCGCCAGGATGCGTGTAGCTGCGCGAGTGTGATTACAGGAAGTGAGACCATGTGAAAGCTCACTGCGATAATCTGAGGATTAGGAGATAATATATACCATTTGCGACGAGTGCATCGAGGGCAGAGGGAGAGGATCGTCGGTAACGGTAGCCTAGCAGCATCTCTATTGGTGCACGCGCGCGACTCAACCCAGCATACTTCCTTCGCCCCGGCCAATATACTTATAATGCCATGCAGTGCTCGTCCTGCGAGCCATACATGCTATCAGCCATTTTACCATAGTGCACCTATCCGACTATCCCGTCTATTTCCAGTTCCAGTCTCTCTCTGTCCTCAGCAATACACCATCTGTCTTCTTCTTCTGCTGCTTCTTCGGTCACTACTTCTCAATCTTCACGCCCGAAAGATCTGACCCCAAGCACCTTCCACACGCCAAGGCATGTCCACCTTTGACTTGCGCCCTAAGCAGTTCAGCTATCAACCACTCAGCATTCCTCGGACGATGCCTCAACTGCTTTCTTCGGTCCGCACCTTCTTAATCCGCCGTGCTCAAATTTCACCTTCACACTACCAAGATCATTGCCTGACTACCCACTGTATTCGCATCATACGTCATATGTGAAGACGTTGTCGAAGGGCTAGCTGGGGCTGTTACGAGAGCTGACGACGTGTAGAGGGTGCGGCGGAGGTTGTTGAGCGAAGGAGATATCTTCGATGCTACAGTGGCTCATAGGATTCGTTACGTATTCGCGCATAGCTATCTAAGAACTTTTGCGCTCGCGAGAGAGGCTGAAGATGCGCGTCGGCGGCTGGCTAGATTGCGGGGAAGTATGCTAGGCTCATCGTAGGAAAGCTGCATGCCTCGTGCTGCAGGGGCCCGTCTCAGCCATGTGGTGAGATCATCATTCGCCGAGGCTGCTCGACGCCGCATCGCATGAAGCTTGGTGACTTTGCTCAATAAATCTCAACTCACTTCGACAACTTCAACTTGCAACCTCTGCATTTGGTTCCTCTTTTTTGTAATCGACAATCTAATCCTGCGACAAATTTCACAATGTCGCTGTATTCCTTCAAGAATCCAGCAACGTACCATCTACTGAGGTATCATCTAATCACCCCTCACAATGCGCATAGCTAACATCACGTAGTTATGGCACCCTTCTTGGCTCAACACTCTTCCAGTCCTTCATCAGCGGCGTCGTAGCCTTCCGCGTCCTTCCGCGTCCACAATTCTCCACCCTCCAAAAGCATACATTCCCTGTATACTTTACACTTCAGACCGTTACACCTGTCGTAATGCTTCTTACCTACCCGCGCGGCGCATCAGCTATCTTGCCATATCTCTCTTCTTCTTCGGTTGCTCCCACGGCCACTGATAGCTTAAGTTCATGGCTCCACGCAACAATGTTTGTGACAGCGTTAGTAAACTTGGTATACGTTGGCCCCAAGACTACTGAAGTAATGGGCCTGAGGAAACATCAGGAGACTAGGGATGGGAAGAAAAGCTATGATGCTGGACCGCATAGTAAAGAAATGCAAGTGCTGAACAAGCAATTTGGAATCTTGCATGGGGTCAGCACTTTGATTAACTTGGCTGGGTTGGGCGCCATGATCTGGTACGGAGCGATCCTGGGCGAGGGCTTGACTTTGTAAGAGGTTATGAGCTGGTCCGTAAACACCGATAGAGTCTTGGTTGTCTGCTTTGTGCAGGGTGGGGAGCAGGCTACACCAATGTACAGAGCAGGCGAAGACAAGGGCTTCACATCATCTACATGGCTAGGGTGCTACAAGTGCACTGTTGGACCATTGAATATTGAGCACATGTTACGCACACTTCATTCAACTACAAACGCCTGAACCTCGGAATCCACGTACAAATGACATTCTTCTTCCTCCACTGCCCCATACCTTGGTTACGTCGGCCGCGTTCTATACTGCATCATGGCATCCAGTTTTCGATCGCTCAGTCTATGCAACCCCTGTAGCACTGAGTATAACACGGGCTTCTCGTCTCAGCAAGATACTGCAACAGAGGACAAGGCAGTGCAGTACAGACAGCTCATCTCTCGCGCCACCACACAGCGCCTCCACTCAACCTCACTGGAGGACCTTACTAGGCTCAAGAGATATATCATAATGGGTAGCGCGGTCGAAGCGTGGGAATTGCAGGAACGTGTCATCGCTCGGGGAAAGGCTCAAGCTGCAATTCGAAAACTCGGTATTCCATGGGGTTCGTCACAAATCCAGATCTTCCATTGCTGTAGCTAACAGCGGGTTAGAACATTTCGTTCAAGATGTCAAGAACGCAGGCGCCGAAATCCACGTCCTTACACCTACGCGATACGAAGCACCATCGAGTATCCCATATACCAACCAAGATGCGAATGAGGCGAATGAGAGGCTGGCATACACATATGTAGATGGTCATGTTGCAGATACGGATGTTACCTGGAAGAAGACACATGCGGCAGTGTTTGAGGCATTGAGCATGCTTGGTAGGGCCAGGTTGAAGGACTAAGGCGAACTGTAGTAAGAGTTAGGTAAACGGGCTTGCAGTGGAGGCTGCGACGCCACGAATCGATATGCAACTATTCTGCTTGACATCCTGCTCAACTTTTAGTTCCAGGCACGAAGATGTAACGTTGTTGTATGTTTCGCGTGACGTAGGCGAGCTTGTCTGATTGATATGAAGTCGACACCATTGTGTCAGTGGAGCCAGTGTTTACTTTGTACTTGCTCATCCTTCTTGAATATGAGTGACGAACAGCTTGCAACTTATTCTACGTAGACAAAGTGTGTGCTTTGATGTTTCTTGCGTTGGTATGCAGTTTTGAAGCAAGTTCTACTACTATACATGCTCTTGACAACGAAAGAAAGAAATAATGTGATACTTCTAGGAAGTTACTGGTCTTCTGTACGATCCAATGACGGAGCATGGTCAGGTAGCATGGCCCAGAAGCTAAAACAATGTCAAAAAATGCGAGTAATATCTCATATGCCTATAGCGAACTGAAGTCAGTGATCCCTTCTTTGGCCTAGCTTCCTTTTATGCCCCACGTGGGCCCTGGGGTAAGGGAGGTGAACAATGCATAGACATCAATATCACCGAGTGTCGAATTCAAGTGGTGAGGTGTTGGCAATGGTGACAGCATTAAAGGCGTCATATTTTCTCACAATCATCAACACTCTTCTAATCGTCCCAAGAAACGCAACGGCTGTCATCTGCTTGGTTGACCACAAGCAAGATATCCATCAAGACCACATACCATTTGCGCCACACTAATGAAAGTAGTAACTTTTCGGCTAAGTTTGACTCCATCTTCCGATAACAGTCCAGGCATCTCAAAGTCATTTCCAGAATGTCTTCGTCCCAACCAGTGAAAATGATCAACTCGGTGATCGATCTTGATTGGACGGAGACATTTCAAAGCCCGGTGAGAATGTTGATTTCACTACGGGGACTTCGCAGGGATCATACGCCGATGACCCTTACTGAGACTATCCCGGAAATTTCCAAAGACGCTCTGCAAGAGAGATGTCGACTACCCCCTTGCTACCAGATAAGGGCTCTTTTCGACGCGTGCATAGCAGCTCAAGGAGAGAGGCAATCACCGCCCACTGACGAGGAGGGTGAGGCCTTTGCTAAAGCTCTGTACAAAGCGTGTCCACGTACTCAGGCCATATCCTACTAACGATGAGATGAAGGCCATTTATTTGGAGCGTTTGAGTGCTCGGAGAAAGGAACATTGAGCCGTCAATTGGTGGGTAGCTGGAAGTGTGTTAGTCTTTTTTTGAACGCAGGCGACACTGCGCTAGCCTTTGCGATGATTTGTATTTATTGTGAGCGATTTGAGTGGTGCACTGGAGGGGTAATAGACTCTGCGAGCCGATCAGCAGGGATCGTTTTCGTCTTAATAAGCCGAGAGCTTTGACCCAGTGACGTTTTCTATACCCTCGGCACCGCCCACACCCCAAGCTACCCCAGTGTCAATTGAACCCTTCACACTGCAACTCACGGCCAATCCAACAATGGCCTCCTCTCGGCTCGTTGCTCGCTCGTCGCGGGCTCTTCTCACTCTCCAGCGCAGCCAATGCCGTACTTTCAGCATCTCCGCTCTCCGCAACAACGAGTTTGAAGCTCTCAACAAGCGTACAAACGACACGTCGGAAACATATCGCAAATACCAGATTGAGAGGCCCCTAAACCCTCACATGACCAACACAACTTCGACCATTGCCAATGCGATGCCTTCGGTTGGCGAGGACGCCCCTCCGCCAGAGTTGATCACCAACGCAGACGGCAAATTCGCACCCAAGGACTCGGTACCGGAGAACACGGAGCGCATGACAGGCGGTACACAGAGCAGCAAAAACCAGGATGTCAGTGGTACCAATGGCGAGCTAGGCGTTGGCGAGATGGAAGGCGCACAGTTCAAGGTCGAGCCGATCCGGAGGACGGGAGAGGATACAAACACGATGCGAGCGAGGTTATTATGTCCGTTTCTACACTGCCCTGGTCTTTGTTAGGCAGTCAATATGCCTCGCGACAATTTTGTAGCAAAGAGCTGTCACTAACTTAAAAGCAGACCAGAGTCGCAAGAGGGGAACACTAGAAAGTGATCTTCTTCTCAGTACCTTCGCCGACGCCCACCTGAGCACCATGTCACCCTCCTTGATGCAACAATATGATACCTTCCTCGACGAAAACGACTGGGACATTTACTACTGGGCGACCCAGGAGCCCACACCTACGTCGCACGAAACCGCAGAGGGCGCTGGCTCGACAATGTCTACCAAAAACGCCCAGGGCATGGATGCGGCGACACAGACCAAGCTTCCCGAGAAGGACGAGCGCAAGCGACAACCTGGCGAGGGCGAGTGGGCGCAGACCGTGGGCACCTTCAAGCCCGCGTACAGACCAGTCCCGTCAAGATGGAAGGGCAGCGAGATTCTCAGTCTACTGAGGAGGCATGTCAATGAGCGCAAGGCAGGAGGTGTTGTTGAAGGAACAGGAAAGTCACAGGAAGGCAAGGGTCTCGGCATGATGCCCGAGATCAAGAACTTTGACCAGTAAAAGGCGGGCTCCTGGTTTCCTGCTATATACATTGACTGATAGATATATACATAAACACGTCTCCGCCAGCTTTCGTCTTCTGCATTCTTGTTAGGCTCTAAATGGATGCATAGACCGCAAAACTACTCATAACCTTGCCATCGTCAGCCACCATGAGGTTCCACCCACAGCTGCTACCCAGCCCGGGGTTGTCAATCCACGCCGGCTCCCAGTAAAAGAGGCCTGTGCCCTTTCCATTCGGCACAGCAGCTACGCGCTTCGCAACTTCCTTCATCCACTGCGTCTGCCCATCCACACTAATCGGAATACTCTTTGTATCCGCGGGAAACGGCGTCGAGGGATTGGGGCAGTAGCTCGGCCAATTCGTCTCCACGACCATAATCTCCTTGCCATATTTGTTCGCCATGTTACCCATTGACGACGACAACGCAGCCAGCGTAGCCCCACTGTTATAAAACGGATAGTACGACACGCCCTGGACATCGAAATCCGACAACGACAATCCACCGCCCGACCCCAGCACCGTATCGTACCACCACTGCTGTGTAGACCAGTTCCACCCGTTGTCAAGGTGGATCATGATCTTCGGCTTTGGGCTCATCGTCGACGCTTTGACCGCTTTGCTGGCGGATTTGAGCAGCGCCGCTACGTTCTTGGGCCCATCGGTGCCGGATAATTTGCCAATGGGGAAGATGAGGCCCGACGTGATTTCATTGCCGATGCTGACCACCTTGAGCTGAATTCCCTTGGACTGGAACGTGTCGAGCACGTTTTTGGTGTAGTCGTAGACTTGCTGTATGAGCGCGTCGCGGTTTAGACTCTTCCACGCGGCGGGTACGACTTGTTTTCCTGGATCGGCCCAGTTGTCCGAGTAGTGGAAATCGAGGTAGATGCCCAAGCCCGCTGCTTTTGCCCGCTGCGCGAGCTTGACATTATAATCTAGGTTGTAGTTTCCGCCGGATGGGTTGACCCAGATGCGCTGGCGGACCGTGTTTGCACCAGAGTTTTTTAGAATGGTTTCCAGAGGTTGCGCTTGGCCGGCTGCGTTCTTGTACGTTTTACCCGCGGCTTCTTCGATGGGGACAGAGGACCAGTCCGCGCCTTTGTAGGGGAGCGCTGCGAGAGCAGTCGCGGCGCAGAGGAGCCCAGAGAGGAGGGTTGGGAGACGCATACTGGGTGGGAGGGATGCGCGTGTAACCCTGGTAGAGAGGCATGGCACCGTGATTGCTCTTATAGCAAAAGTATCATGAATCGCCATATCTTCCTTCGCATTTCGGAATGAGGACCTATTGCGGAATAGAGTCTCGTTGTGGCAGCCCTTCCTCTCCGGGAACTAATCAAAGGTATCGTGACTATTGACTAAACGGATTTCCTCCAATTAGACTACGCGAATCACTATGCGTAGTAAACAAGCCATCGTTTCAGGCTAGATGAACTGCCGGCACGTTGTGGGGTAATTCTTCCGGGGGTAATGTATTCTGCATCTTCACCCAGTCTAACACGGAAGCAGGCAATCGCGGCTGCATGCGCCGACTACCTGCCCGTATCGGATGGCGAGAAGGCAACAGTACAGAGAATGTGCCGGAATGCCTTGGAACAATCATGCGAAAGAATGATATACGAAATAACAAGGGGCAAAAGACCGGCGGTAATGAGATGCAAGACAATATGGGACTACTGTACCGGTTCAAGGCAGTCATCATTGATGTTTGGGTGGTTTCATTGAGTACATAGCAGTGAAGCAGTAGAGACTCCTTAATGCCTCCCTATCAAAAACAGCCCAGCCCGTTCCGAATGTGCAAAGGAATTGTAAGGGTTCATAATGGCATCACTCTCTCGCTAAATGCCTTTTTCATAACCGCATTGCGCCCGCAGACAAGTATCAACCTACTGCTCCTCAGAGTAGCCCTCACCACCAGCTGGCTGGGCCTCGCCCTCGCCCTGCTCGGCCTGCCTGGCCTGTTCTGCAGCCTGCTGAGCAGCGATGGCCTTGGCGCCGTAATCTTGCGACATGGGCTGGACGACGGGCTGCTCCTCCTTGGGCTCGATTATAGTGACGGAGTCGGGAAGAGACTTGGATGGGCCGGCCTTGCCCTCAGGGTCGGAGCCGCGCATAATCTTGACCTTGATACCGAGCACACCCTGGCGGAGCAGGACGTGGCGGGTAGCGTGGTCGATGAAGTCCTTGGCGGGCTGACCAGAGTGGATCATGAATCCGTCCTAGATTTTGTTAGTATGCCAATTCGAATGTCACCAAAGCATGTGAACATACGGTGAACTTCATGCTCTTAGCACGGGCGGCCCTGAGCTTTCCGGAGACGACGACCTCGCAACCCTTGGCGCCAGACTCCATGATGAACCTTAGCACACCGTAGCAAGCCCTTCGGACGGCCAAACCATTGAGAAGCTTGTATCGGAGGGACTCGCACTGGGCGACGGCGGAGAGACCACGGTTTTGGACCTTGGCGGCGTAGAGGGAGACGGAGTTTTCGGGGAACTTGAATCGCTTCTGGATGAGCGAGGTGAGCTCACGGATGCGGCGACCCTGCTCTCCGAGGACTTCCTGGGTGTGTGTGGCGCGGATGATGATGTCGGTGACGGTGGGGGTAACGCGGACCTCGACGCCGGAGTAACCCTCCTCGGCCAGCTCGCGCTGGAAGAACTCGTTCAGCTCGGCATAGAAGACACCGTCTGGGAGAAAAGTTAGCGATTGATCAATGTGCGCAATATTCCCAGTCCAGGCTTTCAGCATAGCCCAGGTCTTCGCATTGTATGCCACTCTGCTCTGACCCAGCATTCGCTTCTTCTGCTACCTCCTCTGTCTATCTGTAAAAGGGATATATCGTACCAGCAACGAACTTTCTCCTCTTGGAACTGCAGGCCGTCAGTACTCCGCTCCCATTGCGCCCTTTGCCGCTGTGTCTTTCGCTGTGCGGCGACTAGCTTGCGGAGTAACTCACATTGCGGTTTGAGTGGTGGCCATTTTGTCGAACTGTCGATGGGCGTAGCTGAACTCCGGGCGTGGGTGTTCAGAAAAGTCGAGCCGTTGTTTTCGAAGTCGTGATGTTCGGCGGCCGCAATTCGATATCGCTTAGCGAGTGCGCGCTAAAGCTCGGACCAGCAGACATCAGTCCCCGATAAGATAGGCAGCATCATCAGGGTCACATCACGTACCACAAATCCCAGTGTAAACACAACAGCAGAATGAGATTGGTAAAGCACGTTGGGAAAACAACACATTTGATATATAACCTACCATCTCTACATGCACCAGGAACGCCAGCTCAGGATTTCAATACCACAACGTGGACCGGACTTCTCTAATCCCAGTCGCCTTTCCGCTTCTAATGATGCTCGATAGGGTCCTCGGGAAGCAGAGGCTCGCTCTTCCTCTCAACGCACGCCTTTAGCGGCGGGCGGATCAAGTCATTGAATAGGAAGGTGCCATACACCAGTAGAGCGAAACCAGCGACCTGGAGCCATTTGAACGTCTCCCAGCCAAGACCAAGCGACACGATCCAGATGAAGAGCGTACGGCAGGTATCAATCGTCGAGCGCGAGGTAGCCGAGACAGTGCGTGTAACCGAGAGACCGAAGAAGTTGAAGCCACTATCGCATATTAGTACATGTGTGAATTTAACGAAAAGAAGGAAGACATACCCGATGCTGATCATGATCAAGAACGACGACACCGCGATGGCGCGGTAGTGCGTCATCTGGTACAGTCCCTCCCTGGCGTTGAAGTAGCCAGTTCCAATGGCAAAGTGCAAGACGATCATGCCGACGAACGTGACCAAGAAGCCGAATACGCCTTCCCAGCCAACGACCTTGATGGGCTCCATCGAGTACTTCTCCATGATTCTTTCCTCAACTACAAACTGGGTTGCCGTGAAGATTTGAGCGCCAGCAATCAGCAGTACACCGATAACTGTCATGGCAGCTTGCGAAGCCACGGCCTGCATGTCTACTGAGCCGGTAGCATCGACCGACTGATGACCAGGTGATGCTTTGTCGTCCCTGGTTATAGCTCCCGCAAGTCCAACGACTGCAACACCGGTAACGACTACGAAGAGTGAGAACCACTTGTAGAGACCGAGATGACGCTTGAGAAACCAGACGCTGAACAGGCCAACAAAGAGCACCAACGCGCCTCTAGTCATCTGATAAATGCTAGCTGCGACGAACAGGAGCCCAATGTTCATAAGCGTCGTTCCAGCAATGTCGCAGCACGCCGGGAGCGCCAAGAGCAAGATGCTCCGTCCCTCAAGTGGTATCCTGCCCTCATCATCTGCATGTACGGGCTTCAGCGGGTTCGCAACGGGGGCCGTCTCGCTGTCATCCGACGCTGGTGTAGCAGCACCATCGTTGTCCGGAATAGCCTCGTAGCCTGCCTTTGCGCTCGCGTATCGTTGGTAGAGGTTGAACGCGCCGATGACGAGCCAGCAGCCCATCTCGCCCACAAACATCTGTAGGGTCTGGAGAACGGGTTGTTCAAAGTGTTCGCGGTATTTCGGTGAGGGAGCGTCGCAGTTCTTTACGCATTGCATGTCCTGGTCGCAGGGGTCAGCTTCTATATTGCAGACGGACACATGGACAAGTTGTGTACCTGGTACTTGGTCAACAGCGTGTTGCAAACACCTGTCAACAGCATCATAGCCACCAAGAACGGCACCGCAGCTCTAACTGCCATGATGAAGATGAGTCAAGCTTTCGGAGCTTGCGAAGCTGACTGAAACGTTATCGGACGTGTAGTGCTGGCCGTGTTTGTTAACGGCAGACAGCGGGTAGGTGTGTGAACAGAAGGAAAGACGGGGGATGGAAGGAGACAACGTCAGCGACACAGATCTACTAGGCAGCTTCAAGCTGCGACTCGTGATGGTTTGGTGCAGGGAGTGAAGCGCGTGAGGCTGCATCACGAGCTCGGCGATAAGATATGGCGCTAACAATTGGCCTCGGTCGGACGAACCCCTGTAGGCGCGTCATTAGTATCATTCCGCCCCGAATGTCCTAACAGGGCAACAGTCAACATTGAAGCATACTCTGGGTCTAGAATTTCTTCTTTCTCATTGTAGGGAAAGACACAGTATTGGATTTGACCCAAGCTTGCGCTAGCTGCCTTGTCTCACCTTAGTTTGGTGAGCAAGAACGAGTGATCAACCATGATATGGCTTGCGCTGGATGCAAAGTTCGCTGAAACCGGCTATAAAACTTTCAAAGGGTATCTAGTATCGCACAATCTTGTTGGGAACCACCTTCCAATACAACTATTCACCAAGAGACCCCGAATCTCCATCTGCTTACAGGAACCATCTGAAATCCGGACTCCGAGGTCCATCGCGTAGTTTCTCAGTCGACACGTCCCTTGCGCTAAGATTGATACCTTGCTTCGCATTCCTCCTTTTGTTATCCACAATCATATAGGCTCCCAGTAGCAGAGCACACAAACATCCCGTCGCCCCAAACGCCGCTGTGGTAGCCAGAGCCGGGATGTACTGAGGTGCATCCTGTGGCCTGAAAATGTTCGAACTGACTACACCCATCAGATTCGCTAGTGGAACGCCAATCGAAGTAAGCGTCACGCGACGATTCTCATCGGCAACGTTGTTGTTATACCATGTGGAGAGTAGGACCGAGGGTGCTGATGTTCCCCATGTCATCATGAAGCAGGCGAAGTAGGCTATCGTGAGAGAGTGTTCGACGTCGATCGTAGCGTAGATGATGAAGCCGATGAACGTTAGAAGAAAGCCAAGGGCAATAAACGGGAAGCGTAGACGCGTGTGGTCCGAAGCAAAAGCCAGAATAAGGAGAACACAAGCTCCCACAATGTTTGGGGCCACGGTGTAGAGGTTCGTCTTAATCTTGTTGTAGCCTAGTCGTCCAACAATCTGCGGCAAAAAGAGCGAAACCGACTGTAAAGGAACACCAAGGCAGACTTCAATAGCAAGGAAGCCGTATGTAGAAGGATCCTTGAAGATAGTGAGGGCACTTTTGAGATCGAACTTTTCACCGACGACGGAGGAACTGTCGATTTGGATACGTGTGTACGCGAGCTGTTTTTCGGCTTCGTTCAGGAATTTGGCCTCGTAGGAGTTCTTTGGAAGGTACCAGTAGGCGATAAATGAAAAGCCGATTGTGAACAGCCCCTCAATGATAAACAAGTATCGCCACGATTCGAGCTTTGAGTGAATATGAAAAACGCCAAAGGCGAGAAGTCCGGAAAATGCGTTTGCAATGTTTGATGCGGCGTAAAACAGTGCAAGTCTTCGTGCAAGCTCGCCTCGACGATAAAACGTGGTGAGATAGTAGATGACCAGCGGGAAGAAGGCAGACTCAGACATGCCTGTATGTTGTCAGTCTCACGCAAGCTTTTTGGTACAGATCCGGGTACTTACCAAGAAACCACCTTAACGCCATCATCCCACCCCAGTTCTGGACACTGGCAGCAAGCAAGGTCGCACTTCCAAAGCAAAACATCATAATCGGTAACACGCGATGCGGCCCAAACTTCTTTCCCAGCATACCAACGGGTGGCGCGAAAATGACATATGGCACGTAGAAGATACTCAGCATAATGTTGTACTGATTTCCCTTGAACCCAAGATCCTTATCCATACCATCCGTTTTTGCGTTCCCTAGGTTCCCTTTGTCAAGTGCGTTTGCCAAGTACATGATCGCCAGCATAGGCAGAATGCGTAGGTCGAACTTCCATAACAAAGCTTTTTCATGCTCGTAATTCGGTAAATGGTGTGTTGTGCCCTCGATTGGGACGGGACCTGGGGCTTTACCCGATGAGAGGGAGGCGGTAACTTCGAGACCGTCCTTTGCGAGCTCGGGGTCTTTGCTTGTCGACATGGTGGTGGATGGAGCAAATCGTACTCAACGCCGTAGAATATCGAGGAAATTTGGGCCTAAGACCAGCGCAGGTGAAAGAGTGTGCTGAGGTGCTAAATAAGACGATGTGACGCTGTGCTACACGATCGACATCACTCCCAGTGCTTCTGTACGATGCTACCTAACCATTATCTTATAACTCCAACGGCAGCGACGTCGCCGTGGAGTTACATACTCCGAGACGATACTGCCTGCCCTATGCACTCGGTTAACTCGGCCGGCATCCGCTCAACGATGGATGCGAGCGCAGGGTGACATTTTCCCGCCGTCAAGTCACGTCGCGCACCATGGGGCGCGGATGTCTTGATAAACTCCCTGTCCTCTCTGACCAATACCGGTTATTTCATGCAGCTTGCGGGTCGTGTGAGTGGTTCGGCAACCGTTCTAGAAGTGGGATCGACCTGCATCTTGGCCGAGGATTGGAGGGGTTCACGCGAGATACGATGATAAGAAAAGGCCCGTTGAGTAGCGGTATCGGAATCCGGAGATAGTTGAACAGCAGGAGACGTTTCGACTTGAATTTTTCACGGTTTTGTCATGTACTCAGCATGATGAAGTGGAGGAGACGGCATCTCGTGCGTCTTGTTGTGATGTTCATGGAGTAGGCAAGAGTGGAACTCTGGATGTGCTTGCTTTCCCCGCATGGCATTTAGAGTGGGTCTTATCTACTTACAACATGAAATCACGACGGGACGAGCATCCTTCTACCTGATCCTGCGCCAACCCAGTAGCGTGTGTGATATAGTTGGAAGTATGCGACCAGCATGTCCGGTTCTCGGCGAGGCTGTATAGATGTACGTCATAGCACAAGGTTTGTTGTACATCTACAACGATCTGAAAAGACGGATTGGCAGTGCAGTATCGGTATTCTAGGTGATTACACAACTTTCCTTAGAAGGTTGGGACACTAGGTTGCCAAAGTACATACTCGACCACGACCACTGAGTTGCGTCACTCTTGGAACGCTTGGCTATTGTATCGCAAAAGAATCGATCTAAGCGACAATACTGCTAAACTGCTTACGCATATCTGCCAAATATTCACGTTTTTACCGAGATAAAAGGCAGCTATATCTGGGATTCCGGCCATACTCTCCAGCGATATTAGCAGAGTAGTGGTTGCTGTCCAATACTCTAATCATACCTTATCCATAGATGTTCAGATGCCTCGACAAGACTATCATCATACTTACCACAGAGATTACACATGCTTAACATAGGCTCAGTACTCACATCAACAAGCTTAGACTCACTCTTCAACTTCCGAGAGAATAACATTCCCAAGCCACCTCCACCCCCTACCAGCAACACAGCCTCGCCCATCCCGCCCTATCCACACGCAATATCCGACATTGCATGACCCCATCCGGGCGCGCCGTCTTGGCCTGTGGGTACCTCAAACGGTGGGTGGGTCAGATGTTCGCCGCCGCCGCCGGTTATCAATGTATGTAAGCAGATGATGATAGCGGAAAAGAAGCGATAGCCGTATCGGAGGGGCAGTAGCAGTAGCAGTAGCAGCGCAGCTGAAAACCCTTTTCTCCATATTGGAAAATAGAGTTTACGCTTGTAAGGCGCACGAACAGACTACCGACACGGAGAGCAGACGTCTTCTCGTAGTCTTTGTCATCGTTGAACATCAAGGGCTGTTGTTGGAACGACCATTATGGGTATGACGTCAAGACAAAACGAAGAAAGATGATGTGGTATACCAAAATTGATGTCAATACTGTGCTATTGATACATGGCGTGCTGGGAAGCAGCGAGCTAGCCTGCCCATTCCCGAAGACCGTCTATAGTCGAACAACGAAAAGCAGTGCATGTCCGCGAACGAAAAGGAATCGACCATGCATGCCAGTAACATCTTGAGGTATATGAAGTCTGTAAAAGAGAATCACAAGTCGCGCTGCTGCGCATAGGTGCGAACAACAGTACTATACAACGCCAATGGGTATCCTAAAAGCGAGGCTTTTACTCGAAAACGCCTCTATACAACAAAGATGGGAAATCACTGTACATATGGAAACATGCGAAAGAACATTGTTTCTCTCATGGGTTGTGCACGGCTTCTTTACCCTTTGAGGAGCGAGGATGCAGAAAGTTGAGACCGCCTTTGGCGACACCAGCGACGTTGAAATGCAGGGGCTCTTTAATACCCTTCTCCCGGACTGGCATCTTTCGCTTGGAGCGCCCCGAAATGTACATGGGCTGCTTGGCATGGGGACCATCGTTGACGTTGGGCATGCTTTGCTTTGCTCGCAGCTTGGGTTTCTTGTCGCGGTGCTCATCATCGGTTTCGGTGTCAAAGCTGCGAAGGCTGCTGCGCTCGGAAGAGAAGCGCGGGTTGCTGGAGTGACTTGACGATTGAGTTGGCGCACGCTGTAGGGGGCTCAGAGAACTCAGCCTAGAAGAGTAGGAAGACGAAACGGTTTGGGTACGCTCGATGGGACTCAGCATAGCAGCTGAATTAGCGAGGACATCCAGTCCCGAAGGCGTCCTAGTCGCCATCGAGTGAGTTCGAGATGAATAAGTAGGAGGAGGATCCTGGTAATCGTACATAATCTCTGAGTCCAAGCTCTTGTATTTGGCGGTGCCGTCGAGCTCCTCGTCGTGTTCCCAGCAACTGTCGTCAACACCAGTCACTGAAGGTAGGAATCGAATCTCGTTCCAAGTGACGTCCTCGTATTGCAGGGTGATGTAGAGAACGTCGCCTTGCATCTTGTCATGCGCAATGCAGTGGTCTTCAAGAAAAGGGTAGTCCCAGACGTCACGGTGAATCAGGTCTGGCGGTAGAAGCATGAGGGCCATGCGGCCAAATGGCTCGTCGAGGGGACGATGGCCCGTCATGGGCATCCATGGTCTGCCGCGAAACAAGCCCTTGAAGGCTGTCTCAATGCGGTTAGTGAAACAGGAGCTGTCCTGGCTCGGAAACTCGAGGTTTTGCTGAAGCTTGCGTGATGCACATCGTCGGTAGGCGTTGCTATCAGGGTCGAAGGCGTACCTCTGTGACTTGCGGGGCACGAAGATGACGCGGACGTTCCACGACAGGGGGTACTTCTTATCAGTTCGGATGGGCAGCTGGCCGAGGGTGTGTGGTGATTGCATCAATAGTGGCAACTGTGGAACAGGTGGGGTGGGGCGGGGTGACAGATGCGCTTTCGGCGTTGAAGAAACGGGTGTTGCGTCTCTCGACAGGCCATTCAGCTGCTCGACCCGATCGACCCTATTCTCCAGCTCCATGCTAAACTCGTCCACCATGATCAGGCGCTCACCCTGAACCTTGATCTGATCGCTGAGCTCCGTTGTGCGGTCGACTACAGCCTCCACCTTGTCATCCATAGAGAGCTTCAGCAGCTGCATGTTTTCGTACATGCGTGCCTGGACGGCAGTGTTCGTCCTCATCAGCTCTTCCCGTGCCAGCCTCTCCCTGAATAGCTCCTGCTTTAGATGTTGTTCCAGCGTCTCGAAGCGCTTGACCTCGTGCTTCAGCCGCTTCATCTGCTCTACCGCCTCAATGTATGCGTCCATTGACACAGTCGATGGTGGCTGTGCCTCATGGATCCAAGCCTGGTGCCCGCACCCACAGCGGGAGCGGATAACGGAATCTGGAAAGAAGCTCCGACATTGGCAGCGCTGGCGAGCGCCATTGGTCTCAGACGACGGGAGGATAAAGGCACATTCTCCCCGTGGGAGCTGTGCCTCGCCGGCGGGCGCGGGCTTTCCAGGCAAGTGGACAAGTCCCTGAGTGTTGCTATGGAACATCAGGAGTCGCCCTGGGGCGGTCGTTATAGCGTGGGTGTTGGATTGGTAATGAGCGGCTCATGGAAAGAAGATGCCGATACAAAGGGCGTCGATATATACTGCAGGAGCAAAGGGTCATGTACAGCGTATGGCGACAAAAAAGAGGGTCAAGAGCCTGAGGCGCGCCGTTTAGCTGGGACAAGAGACTCGAGTAATATACAGAGACAGGCAAGTGGCCAGGATATGCGGCAGGTGCACAAGATAAGCAATCAAGGACTACTCACGTCGATATCATGCGAATGGCAGGTCGCACAACCAAAAGAACAGGCAGGACCTGTGCACCCGTGGGTGAAGAGGGAGTTTGGGGGGCAAGGTAGAGAATGTACCAGTAATTTAGCCTGGCCGACGGTGCAGGTACTCGTTCTTTTTGGCCGTGAACTAGCTCCCGCGCCGGGGATGGCCAGCCCTGTCATTGCTGGGGACAGTGCTATGCTGGTTGTGGGCGGCGGTGGTGGAAGCTGGAGTTTGGGGTGGGTAATGGGTGCCAAGCCAGGAGTAAAAGATAAGACTCAGGCCCCTTCTGCCACCATGTGCGCCCAATGGCGGACGTCGTATGGGCGCCCCGAGATGGCCCTGGACACTCGCCGCAGGCGAATCTTCTCTCGGTGCTCGTATTAGTATTGCGCGTCTGAGCCAGCCCAAAGGCGCGTGGAACTGGTGCAGCCGCATGCCCTGCAGCACACGGCCGCCGTGCCCACCACACCAAGCATGTGCCCGACCTGACCGCCCATGATAGATTCGAGCTGCGAGGGCGACGAGCCACCCCACACGACCCGACCGCTGAGGTCATTTGTAAGACGTCTTCGTCACCGCAAGCTACGGCACACGTTCCGCCTCCGGAGCTAACATGCTGGCCTGCAACGCTTTTCCCACTGCAACCAGGAGCGTTGCTGAAATTGTCCTGGACAGTCTGCATCGAATTCAAGTTGCTGACGCCGTGCCTCCGACGGCTGGGGGGGGGGGAGGGGTGGTCGTCGTCGCCTTATCGCGACTGTGTCTGATACACCCCACGCTGCCCCGGCCTCGCTAATCTGATTGGCCCGCCCTGTCACAGATTCGACGCAGAGAACAATTCGAAAGCCTGAGCGGTGACAGCAAGCCAGATCAGCACATGCCAGTCACTTCCCAGCACATAGATTTCGCCATATGCGTTGCGAGGCCTGGACCGTCTCGATTCCCGCCTTCCCTTCCGCACGTCGTCCCTAATGCGGGTTTTGGGAAGGCGCGACCGACTCGATTGGCAGCTGCCCTTCACCCGCAGCTTCTTCCCCTTCAATACTCTTTTTCTCGTTATACCTGCATTGTCATGACCGCGTGGTACGTAAACTATGTGATAAACCGCTGCCATGTATTTTCGCCCTCACCCCAATTCTGAGGTCAAAAACGCCACATGCTGGGTCCCCTTGCTGGTACAAACTTCGTCTCATCCAGACACCATGTCTTCATAACCATCCCTTTACTCTTTACTCTCGGTTCTGCATCTCGAAAGCCATCTTCCACAGTAGCTCCACTTGATCAAAGCTACGTGTCGACCGCGTTGCTTTTGACACGCTGTCACATGAGGTCGAGTGTGAAACCATGGCACCCATGGACCGGCCACGTTCAACAACGCCGCGTTCAGCCGAGCGGCACCGGGACACAAGTCGACGGTATTTGCCACTTGCACCATCCCACATCACGCGGCATGTGCATCAAATTTCCTCCTTAGTTGGCCATGCCGTGGAACTTATGGGATAATAGCTACCAAACCCTCCCACGTTCTGACTGTCTTCGGAGGACTGGCAGTTCGCCAAGCAAGACTTTGGCGCGGATCTTGCAATTTTCTTCTCCTCTCCTCAACATGTGGTATGCTCCTGTCCATTGGAACTCACTTGCAACTTCATCAGCACACCCCGCAGCCGTCTTATCGTATCGCATCCTATCCTACAAACACGTCCCACACCCTCAGCTGCATCCTGGCCTTCCTCCCCCATCCTGGTAACAACGGGAGCCCAACAAGGTTAGCCCTCGGGAGCAGCCGTCAGAAAACGGTCAAATGTGTATCGATCACTTCCCTACCCGGCCACATATGTCTTGCGCATTTTCATTGCTTTTTTGGCGATTGCATGCCCATCTGTATGACCAACCTGTCATCGCTTATAGTATGCTCTGCTCTCCTATTAGTTGATTTGCTTTTGACGGCTGCACCGCATTTTTTCAACTGCCGCATAGAGATGCTACGTCATCGGTCGGTACATTTAATCTTCTATCCCATCACCAGAGCAGTTCTGGTGACACGAGCGGTCAGAGTACTATACAGCTTTCATCCGGGACCTTGCCGGACGTGCTATCCTGAAGATCGTGGTAACTGCAACAAATTGACTTTTTGACACCCATGGATACGGCAATTAGTGCTCACAGTGAACGCGTACCCCGTGTTTCGAGAGAGTTTGTCTCGACGGCGATCCGTTGCATGGTTTGAGCTTATTGATCATGGCAGCGCAGTCAGCATTGTGATTGCGAGGATGTTGCCTGCTCGGGTCTCGGGACGGTACTTCTCCGGAGATTTGTGCCAAGACACCCGAACAACAACCCTCTCCGCCTTTTGGAGCCGAATGTTACTCTCATCGCTGCCTACTCCACTTTGTGATTCCACTGTAACCAGATGCCTGAGGAGAATTGGGTGTCTCACGGCGGTGTGCCCGCATGCGACCTATGCCATGCTCGGAAGGTCCGTCGCGCTTACTCAAATCATACAATGTTCCTCCTGCATGCATCATAGTATACGGTACTGATATAAACAAGGTCAAATGCGATCGCAAAGAGCCATGCGCAAACTGCGTAGCGTCTAAATCTGATTGTTTGCGGAACAGGCACAAGCGGGTTCCGCGACCAAAAGTCCGAACGTACGCACTCATCCTTTCCCCTTGTGAGGCACGAGGTTGAGGGACTATACCTTTCCCCATCAGTGATGAAACGCCATAATGTCTTGATTTCTGATTGTGTTTTAGTGATGATAAGATTCAAGCCCTACTACAACGGCTCTCATCTCTAGAGCATTCAGTCCGTACCACTCACCGTAGCCCAAGCATGTCATTAGAGCATGATGTTGTGAGCGCGATGGCCGTGACAAGCACTGAAGAGTCTTCTGATCGCCCACCGAAGCGACAGCGTACAGCAAGCTCAATAGAAATGCCAAACCCGCATACAGCCCCGGATACTGATACAAGTCCTCAAACAGCGCAAGAGGCTCGTATACACATTAGCAAGGAGCTATCTACCAATGGGCTACTGTCCGGTCACCAACGCTCAGTTCTGGAGACAGCCATTTCTTTTGTCGACCGATTGTCCCACACGCCGACACCAAACATGATGGATCGTAGTACTTTTGACAAGTCCATGCATGTTTCAACGGACATGTCTCCGCGTGAGATCTTCAATGTCATCCTTGGCAGTAAGTTGGTTTATCATACAAAGGGCCATGTAAACTAACATACAACCAGCCGAATTCAAGGAGCTTGGCGATGCAGCCGCTCGCTACCATACTGTCGATCATGTGCCATCTGCAGCCTTGGAGAGGATTGCCCTTGCCTTGATGGAGGGCACCGCCGACGAAAAGACTCTCAATCTGTACAGAGTTATAATACATTTCCAAGCGGCCGTCGTCCTGTATGCAAGCCAATTGCAAGGACCCAAAAGTGCAGCAGTACAAAAGCACATTCAACAAATGGAATACAATCATCTCATGGCAGCGTTCACGGCGCTAGACAATATCAGCTTCTTAACCACGCCATCGCTACTTCTGGCGCAAGCCTTGGTTACCGGGGTAAGTCGCACCGCCTGTATAAGGTGTGCAATTGACTGAGCTTTTCCAGGCCATTATGATGCAAATCATTGGCAATCCAGTTGGCTCCTGGGAGCTTACAGCCCATGCTTCACGCACCATCGTAGCCCTCGGTTACCACCAAATCGATAAGACTGTAGCAGAAAATGATACGGAGAGGGAGATATACACCATCGTCGCCAACTGCGCATACTTCGATAGCGTCATGAGTCTCTTGCTGCTTCGACCGCGCTCCCTTCCGAAACTCCGGGTCAATGTCGCAGACCTCTTACGGGGCCAAGAAAGTGCTATGAGTATGCTAGAGATGATACCTGTACATGACAAAATCTTGGACTTGACGTTGGATTCGGGTACAAAGCGATCCCCAGCTATGTTGAAGAATGAAGTTGCCCAGCTAAGATCGCAGATGCAAGACGTCTATAAGTCGATGGAGAAGGTAAGCAACGCCGTTCGCTACCGATGAATGACGTGCAGAAGCTAAAGGAATCTAGGAACGACAAACACACCTATTGGTGAGCAAGCAGGATACCCTCATTCATTGGAAGGGCATGGAGTTCAAATACTACTCCACCATGACATCCGTCTACCGACTCAGTCCTACCGTCACGACCAATCACGCAGAGCGAGAGGAATGCCTGCAATGTGCAAGAAAAGCTCTCGAATGCGTGAAGCTCATCGAACAGCTTGGGCGGAGGCTAGACCATTTCATCGAAGGCTATGACCCCTACCTCGCCTGGTAAGATCTCTGCACCTCCGCAGCAAGAACGCGCTTACTAATGACGACATAGGTCTTTGCTCTCCTACCCACTCTGTCCTTTCTTCGTCGTCTTCTGCAATGTAGTCGGTACTTCGGACCCTCGCGACTTTCAGCTCCTCCAGGACGTCACAGACAGCATCTCAGGCCTCGTCACGGAGAACAGATATGTCCACCGCCTCCATCGGCTATGTGCCACCCTTCTGGGTCTATGTAAACCCCTTGTCAATGTTCCCGAGGTGCAAGAGCCCGTGCAGCAACAGCCACCCTTGGATATGGCAACGATGATGCCGGAGCCCTTCGCTCCGGTCATGACATTTAACAATGGGCCCGATCTGTTGAACGGAAATAATGATGCCACTGGCATGATGCCTTCGTCTTGGAATGACGACATGATGTGGCAACTGTTCCAGTCGCAGCCATCGCTGGATTGGTTCAATGCAGACATCTTGGATCCAGCTTGGGATCCCAGTCTGCCACTTTGAAACCACCAAAATCGCGACTTTTTGTTTTCTCTTTTTTTTTGGATTCACAGATACACAAATCATGACAAAAGTTGTGTTGTTTTATAGATATTAGAGTGCAAGTTCACTTCCATGTAGCATATAGATCACGTGACTAGGTCTTGGCTTGATGGAACACTCCAGCTTCCACCGTCCGCCTCACCAGTCGAAACTAAATAGACACAGATTTTAAATTTGGAGCTGTCTCATTGTCTAGCTACCTGATACAAAAGTTATTATCCACATCGTGCGCCTATTGAGTTCTTATCCTGTATCTATCCATGTTGTCCTTTCTCCTTCGCGGTGCTGTGCATCTTTCTAACGTGCATCTCCAAATTATCCTTCCTACGAGAAGAATGGCCACAATCTGGAACATGGCAGAAGTGCATCGGTGGATTCAAATTATGGATGCTGTCGTAGTGGTGGCTGATATCTGCGGCGCGGTCAAACGGTATACCGCATGTTTCACACTGGAAGCGATAGGGGAACTGCGGATGACCAGTACGATACATGATGTCGATTCTGGGTAGCGCAAGAGCAGCGGATGCATGTAGAAACTGCGGCGTTGTGACTTGTTCGACGTCTGGTGGCGGCAGTGCGGGGGAAGGAACAGAGTTGAATGGTGTAGCCCTGGAACAGCTGGCGTGTTATTGGAGTATTGTGTGATAGAGATTATGCCTTGGGTTATAGGAAAGATTCTGAAGATCGTCAGTTAGTACATTGTTGCTGAGGATTGTAATAGCATTTACGTACCTGTCGCTACTATTACTAGTGGGGGGACAAGACAGGTCCATCTCTCCGTATTTTGCATACTGAGGTTCGTATCGTAGAGAGGTTGATAGTAATTGCTCATATTCAGCCCAGTTCGCTGGACCGTGGTAAGAGTCTGACGCGCAATATCAGTCAATGCTACTGATATAATGGAAACTACTGGTTTACGTGATCATGATAGTTGATAGGAGTTACTAGCATACTGTTGAAGAGAACGCTTCAGAGGAATCGCAATCGGTCTCTAGACCCGTATGAGACATCTTGTAGAGTTGAATTACCGATTCGGAATCAGACTATCTAGGAGATTTGAGAATCCCGCCAGCGCAATACTATATCTCTTCTTTCCATGACCGCTGATCTACTCTTACGCAATCATCTCAACCTACTCTGACTTTGGAAAGACGTTGATCAGTGAACACCCGGGCCCTCACCAACATAGCTAAACCATAAAATATCTTACACAAGGATGTGGACGAACATTCAACAAGAAATCCATGGAGCGAAAGTTCGGTGCAATATTGTCGTCGAATTATGCACCTGTCTAGCCTATGCAGGGAGTACAGATGACGGCGGATGCCACGCCCGACAAGACCAGGTTGGCGGAACGAGGCGCTCGTGTCGCGCGGTTCCCCGCATGCATATGTACAGGAATCGGCTAGCCACACTGATCACGAGACTTCATCAATGATACAACCTGCACCAGCATTGTCACGAATAAACAAACAATTGCAACTCCTATAGTAGAAGACGTATTCGTTCCCAATATATTATACTACATACATACAAAGCGCTCAGCACAATGAGGAAAGAGGTGGGCAATTCGATGGCTAGCCCGTGCCAGCTTCGGTCCCATGTACAGAAACATTGCCTCAAACGCCCGAAGTATGCAGTAAAACCCTTACAAAGGCCGTTGGAAAACCCCCGTTTCATGATTGATAAACACCGACCCGATCCTATATGGACCTTGGAAAATGCATCCGTGATTCCTCGCACCTCTGCCATTACTCTTCCATCTTGTCATCCTCTTTGGCCGAGTCCTTTGCGGGCGCCTTCAGGAACTGCGCACGGAAGTCTGCGTTACTTTTGACCTCGCCGTTGGTCTTCACAGCTCCTTTCGGTATCATTGGGCGACCAAGACCCGGCTTTCCTCTTCCTCGTCCGCCGCGAGCAGCTGTAGGCCGGTTGATGCGTGGCTGCATGAAGCTGTTGCTCGGCTTCCACTCCCCTTTTTGCTTGTTGAGGTCATGGACCGTTCCAATACGGAGTTTCCTTCCTTCAAAGTCCTTTCCTGAAAGTGCAAACTGCGCTTTGCCAGCTCCCTCGACAGTCGTGAACTCGATGATGGCTCCACCGTGCTGCGGCTCCAGCTTGATCCTCTTGAAATCATACTGTTCAACGAGCGGCTTGATACGCGCATCAGGAACGGTATCGGGTAGGTTGAGGATAGCAATGGAGCGGTCCAAGAACGACGCCGGCTTGATGTTGGCGTCTGTAACGGGGTCGCTTTCTCCAGGGGTCGCCTCGCGTGGTGCAGAAATTTCTGGGTTTTCCAAGGTTGACTGGATCTTTGGTTTAGTCGCGGGACGGTCCGTCGCAATCTCAACCATGAGTTTGAGACCCCACAGCTCCTTCCCATGCATTTCCGCCACAGCAGCATCAGCACTCTCTTTCGCTTCATAGACGACGTAGCAGAAGCCTCGGTTGTTACCTGTAGACTTGATGATCGGTAGCTTTGTTCTCTCGATCCTACCAAACTTTGCGAAAACCTCCTTGACTTCGCGTTCTTTGGTCTTGAAGTTGAGATGCCATATGTAGACCTCACGACCTTCAGCAGTAGCGCCGTCGCGCTTCTTTTTCGCGTTGGGATCAGAGATCTTCGAGATGAGCTTCATGCCTTCAACGTCAGTACCGTCAAGCTGCGTTGCTGCAATCGCTTCACTGTTTGAAGCGAACTGCACGTAGCAGAACCGACGGTGGGCATCAAATTTGAGAGACGGGAACCGAATGCCGACAATCTCTCCGAACGGACTGTAGAGCTTTCGTAGCCACGCTTCATCAGCATGCGCAGGATAGTTGGTAACGTAGACTGTAGTGCTTTGGCCGAGTTCGATGGAGATGGGGTGACCCTCGAACCCCTTCGCCTCTTTCGTCAAAGCATATTTAGCTTCTTCAGGTGATTCAAACTCCACAATGGCCGTCAAGCTGTCCTTCTCTTCTTTCAAAGTGAGGTTCTTGACAGTACCCGCATCGGTGAAGAACTGGCGTATCCGTGTCTGTGTCGTGCCCGCAGGTAATTTCTTCACGATGATCGAGGTGTGTTCGCGATCTCTCTTAGGCTCTGTCGAGCGAGCCTCCGACGGCGCCTCACTCGTAATCCTCTCTTGGCCGTTGGCTACGGCGCTAGTGCTCTCACTGTCTACATGTTTGCTCTTTTTCAAGGTCATCTCATCGTCGCCATCTTCTCGCTTCCGCTTAGAAGAGCCTTCCGCTACCTGACTTTCCGGCGTGTCTTGTGGCGGGGCAGAAGCAGCTGCGCTTGCACGTTCCTTCTCTCTTCGAACCGAGACAATACGCTCAGCTCGTCGTCGCTCGATTGCGGCGCTTCGGACTTTCAAGGCTGACTCGTGTTGTTCGCAATGACTGACGTACATGTCGATGAGCAGCTCGGGTTCGTCGATCGTCTGTAAGCGCTTCATAGCCCGTTCCAGCACTGCTGTGGCCTGGGTCGGTGGGCGCAGCTCTTGGCCGGCATTCTGCTTGGTTCTTGTCGAATTCGGCGCCCAAAGAAGCATCTCGAAGATGTAGCAGCGATACCAGAAGTCATATGAGTCTTCTTGGTATTGTACCACAGACTCCTGAATCCGCCGAGCTTGGTCAATGTCTCCGCGTTGAAGCCAAAACTTCATATGCGTGCGCTCAAGGCGATACTTGGGGTCCGTCCACTCCCTGCCATGCTTCTTCATGCCAACCTCTCTAACGAACTCCAAAGCAGACCGAATACCGACTTCCGCAACATCAACGTCGTCCTCGGTCGCTCTAGGATCATCAAAGGCTCTCCGCCGCAGATAGCCACACCAGGCGAGCTGCACTTTGATGAGCTCATCCAAGTCGGTGTGTTCCAAGAGACCAGATCCAGTGGCTGTGTGTTTGACGAGCTCGAGATCCTCAAACGGCTTGTTCTCCGCTTCGAGGGTGAGAATGCGGTGAGACCACAGTGAACCTGACCAAGGGCAGTGGCGCGTCGCACGCTCCAGAACATTGAGTAAGTCTACGGACCGGTTGTCTTGCCAGATGAGAAACTCGACATGGTCTTCCCATATTGACGCGTCAACAGGGAAACGAAGCGTCGCTCGCTCATACAGCGCATTGACGAGATGAAAGCTATACACACCCATAGTCCTCTTCTCCCACTTGAGGTACCGGGTCACGGCGTTGTATTCGGCTGCTTGGTCGCCTGCTTGGAAAGCTTGGAGAACCTTGAACTCGTACTCTTCGCGATTGGCGTATTGTTGCTTGATATGTGTATTCTTCTGCACTGCTTCTTCCATGACCTGGTCGGAAGGGCCCTTGCTGTACCGGGAGTTGAACGAGGCATATCTTGACAAAGTATTTGCCCATGTTGCGTGTGGCTGGCCTAACCGCTCGTTGTAGATGGCGGCCACTCTCATTGCCTTCTCTTGACTGAACCCTCCTCGCTCTAGATCCTCTTCCAGAACTTGCAAGTAGCGATCCCACACGAGATTGCTCTCTTGGAGGTTGTACTTGACCCTCTCAGCGCCCTGTTGCAACACGTCTAACAGCAGCTGAGGCTGGAAGAGCTCTCGACCAATGAGCCTCTCTTCTTCAGGCCATTCCTCTGGAGGTATCTGCTCCCATGAGCAAGCGACTAGGTAGCTGACGTATTCGCCGTACGCTGCCCACAACTTGGCGCTATAGGGCTCATCTTGGGTCGCCTGCTTGTGCAGCTCTAGCACGCCCATGCGCTCTTCCACATTTCTCGCCAGGGTCTTCTCGTCATTCAGCCGGTAGTGCCACAGCAACTCACCCAATGGGTACTTGTCGGACATGGTCTTGTAGGCATCGCGCAATGGCTGAACCAATTCATATGAATTCGGATCGGCATCAAACGAGGCCAGGTGAGTTTGCAGACCCTGGTGTAGTGTAGTGACGAGTGAGACGTGGCTGTAATAGTCGAATGGATTCTCCAGCAGGGTTTGATCCAGCTGATTAAGCCAATCAATGTGTTGCTGATCGAGCGACCTTGTCACAAAGTTCCGCGGTCGCGGCGAGGCTTCTGTCATGATGCTGGCTACTGACTCGCCAGAGAGGTTTTGTCCGAGGTGTTGGAGACTAGGTTGTGTCAGTGTGTGGTGTTATGGAGTTTGTGCAGCCAAGCCAAGCATCCGGAATAGGCAACAGCAACCCGTGACCGCGGGCAAGCGCGTCGCCCTCACGTCACCGGCGACTACAACTAGGCCAGAGCATGACAGATGGCTATTCGTTGACACTTCCATAAGCGCGGATACATTTGAAATGCAGCAATGCGGATAAAGCAGCACGAGGAGATGAATGACTTACGTGACAGGTCGCTGATGGACTACAGAGCTCTGGCGCGCAGCTTGCTGCTGCTGCATGCTAGCAAGATCTAAGCAACTGTTAGTAGCCGCATTATGGAGCTAGCACCTGGCCATTGCCCGCTATACTTTTTTCTGACCCTGCATACTGCATACGTCAAGCTGCAATTTCACATGGCATTGTCGCCTTGCAAGCTTGACTGCGAACCCAAAGGAAATTAGCACCTACCTGCGAGTGTATCCATGCCGGGTGTGGACGCCTGCCGATACGTCGCATTCGGCGGAGTCATACGCGCATCACGAGGCGAAGCTGCCTGTTGCGCCGTGTTGATTGTCGTGTGCATCGTCCTTGCGCCATTTGCAATCTGGGCGTATCCCGGCGAAGGCACTCGTTGCTGTATAGCCGAGTGTGGCTGCGGGGAAGACGAAGACATGACCTGCTGGCTCAGGCCTGATGGGGTTCGCGACGGTATCTGGCGTCGCGCACGCTTGCCCGGAGAGCGTATCAATGATGGTGACGGGGCAGAGGGCGCGGGTTGTGGAGTAGGGGTGCCCGCAGGCGAGTCCGACGGCGACAGCAGCGAGTTGATGTCCATGATGATGATGGACGGGGGTAGACAGACACTGTCCTGCTCTACTAAAATGCGATCAGGCTTAAGAAGCCGCTCGGGTGCTTCACGTGCGCTGGACGGCGGCCGATGGTCTCGATCTACGGTCGCGAATTACGGGGACTGTGAGGCATCGAAACCCTCGTAGCGGACAACATGGGACGGGGGCGGGCGGTTTGCGCGAAGAAGCTGGGTCGGATGCGCAAGGCGACGGGATAACGAGTGTGATGGGGCAGGACTTTGTCGGCGGACGTGGTGGAAGACGCCTACTGTCTCGTCTGCAAGAAAAGGTGCTTAGGTGCACCAGGCAAGCTTGGGCCCGCAACTAATCAAGTAATGATGCAGCAGCTCGCGATCCGGGTCAGCGTGAGGCGAGCGGAGCTGTGGTTGAGAGAGGGGCGACGTCTGCTCGTGAGGTCTGGCGCCTCACCACAAAATCGCGTCCAGCGTGCGGCACTGCTCGAATGCGATGGTCTGGACAAGAGGCGGGACGAAACCACTCCTGCACTTTTCTTCTGAGAGCTGATCGTTGCGTTCTGGCTCATGAAGATCTGCCGAGACTCTCCACCCCTGCAAGCGCGGAGCCTTTGGCCGCAACCACAGAAATTCCCGTCCAACCTCACTGCTCTGCCATTACCGCCGCCGCAACACGCATTGTGGGGTCGACCATCACCATGAGCGCTCGAATAGCCTCGAGGCGGCTCGGGCAGTCAGGTACGCAATTGCCCAGCTTATCTGTGGTGCCTTCCTCACGGACGTGGCTCGCCAGTCGTTCCTTCCTGTCGCCGCCGCAGTACATACAGGTCCTAACTACAAGTAGCCCTCGCCGCCTTCCACCCTCGAACGCGCTGGCCATCTCCTGCATATCTGCCTACTAGTGCACAACGGAACATTTCGTCCAAGAAGCAAAAGATCAGCGACGACCTGAGAAACCCCATCTTGGAGGAATATCTGAGGAAAAAAGAGCGAGAAGCAGGCATCCAAGAAAGATTCCCCGAGGCAGCCTCTACAAAAGGACAACCCACACCACGTTTCGGAGATCTCTCGCACAGTCCATCTTCGCTCTTTCGCCCCGAACGCGAAGTCCCCGGATGGAGAGACGATCTGAGCCCGGAGCAAGAGAAAGCCGTTATGGCGCGGCACAGGCAACGGCAAGAAGAAGAGAAGCAGAACGAGGAGAAGGCACTCACGAACATGAGCCTTGACCCCGACCAAGAGGCCCGCAAGCGCCTCGAACGCAAGCTCGTCATCGCCAGCGTCAAGCGCCACGGCCGCATGACGAAAGCCCAGAAACTGGCCCGCACCGAGCGCGAATCTCTCTACAAGTCGCATCTCCTCCCCACCTCAACCAAGAAACTACAGAAAGTCATCAACCAAATCGCCGGCAAGACCATTTCAGAGGCCTTGGTTCAACTCCGCTTCTCCAAAAAGAAGGTAGCCCGCGACGTCATCAAGGGTCTCGAGATCGCACAAAACGAAGCCATTGCTGCTCGCGGTCTAGGCCTCGCTGGCGAGTCAATGGCTGTTGCGCGCTGGGAGAAGCAAAGAAATGCTATGGATGCAGGCAAGCCAAAGGACTTGTGGGATTACAAGACGTCAGAAGAAAGCAGTGACGTAGAAAAGAAAGTGCCCAAGGCGCAGTTCCACAAGGACACCTTGATCGAGCTGAAAGACGGGAGTAAGAAGGTAGTCAGGGATCCGAGTGAGATCTACATTGATCAGGCGTGGGTGGGGCCCGGACAGAGCTGGAAGAGCCCAGAGTTTAGGGCGAGAGGTGCGGTCAACATGTTGAAACACCGGACGACAAGTGAGTATTGCTTTTTCAACGGCCATCGGACGCATCTTGGCCTTTGCGACGACGAGTGACGCGATATGATTGCTAACGCCTACTAGGCTTCTCTGTGCTGCTCAAGGAAGAGAAGACGCGCATGCGCATCTCAGATGAGATCAAGAAGAAGCGCGACAACCGCAAACTATGGGTCGCCCTCCCGGACCGGCCAGTCACATCACAACGGCAATACTGTCTATGGTAGCCAATTGATGCATCTTCGTGTGTAGCATATAGCCGGCGAAGTACTGGCTTGTATAATATACCATTTTAAGCGACGACTTGCAGCCAGTTCTATGCCCATCATCCAAAGCAAACTAGATGCCTCATCCGGGTATCTCCCCCTCTAAGCTACATAACCATATATGATGTCACCCCGACCTTTTACGGAAACAGTGAACAAATCCAGAACGCCATCGCTATGCAATCAAGTATCACTTGTCCGTCCTCACGCTTCGCCCTCGACTGCCCCAACGCTACTGACAAGCATGTCCAGCATTCCTCTCACTTTCCATGCATCCTGGCTAGCCTCGACCGTGACCTTGACTCTCTGCATGAGCGCCAGAACCAGATCATCCACCTCCTCGCTCCTGCCCAACTGGTCTGCATACAGATCCAGGACGACGAGCGCGACATCGGTAGTCAAGCGCGTAATGCGGTAGTCTGAGATGTTCCTGATGCACCAGCGGAGAATGGGTTGGAGAGTGACTGAGTCGCGGTTGCTCAAGGCGACGCGGAGGGCGGAACGGTGGCGCAAAGCGGTTAGGAGAGTGATAGATTGGCTGCGTGAGTTGCCATCCTAGCGTGATAGTTAGCATATATCTCTGGAAAATTAAACATTGTAGGCGCTTACTTTTGAGTCGAGAACCAGATCGAGGGCTTGGGCGTACATGCCCCTTCGCAGCGCATGCGCCCATCCTTGTCCAGCAGTTATCTTGCCTCGCGCGTTGCCTTCGATGACAATATCAGCGCTTTCGCCTGTAAAGTCCTTGCCTCGAATACGCTTCTCCCAGCCTTTCCCCCGCTTCCTTTTCTTGCTCTTGTCGTACTCTTCAATTGTGCCTTCCATGAGCGCCTTCATCTCCTTCTCTCTCTCCCGAGCTTGAACCTTTTGCTCGCCTGAAAGGTGTGTCTTGATGGAAAGAAGACCGGATTGCATACCCACAGCGATATGCTTGTCCTCCTTCTGGTTGGGAATGACGTTGAGGGACAGAATCGGCGAGGGATATTTCAAGCCACCCACGACGTTCCAACCGGTAGTTTCGAATACCTTGACATGGCCGTCCAGGGCACCAGAAAGAAGGCGCTCACCGTTGTTTGCTAGCGAAAGTGCGGTAACAGTCTTCTGATGGTTGCGTAGCATATGAATCGGCTTCGCGGCTACAATGTCGAGAACACTGATCACATTGTCTGAGGATGCAAGGACGGCAGTTCCAGAGGGCATAGGCAGAACGGTTTCGATGGGGTTTGTGTGCTTGAACACCATGACAGCTTTGCCGCCAACTCGCGAATCCCAGAGCCGTACTGTACCGTCGTAACTTCCTGATACCAGCAGTCCACTCTGTGCAGGCATGAAGGTGCCGCTGCGCACATAATCATGATGCCCATCGAACTTCATCACACTCTTCTCACTCGGCAGATCCCATAGTCGTACCGATCTGTCGTCCGAACAACTCATGAGACCCGTGAGGTCCGTGGGGTGCCATTGCGTGACCCACACTGGCTGCTTGTGCTCCTTCCATGTCTTCAAAATCGCCCTACTTTTCACGTCAAAAGCCTGTATAACGCCGCTGTCTCCTCCGGCGACCAAGATCCTGCCATCGCGCCGAATGTTGCCCGAACGCGCAACGTCGTCCACACCGAAGCGCGATATCGTCTTTACCACTTTCCGGGTTTTGGTAGAGAAGATCTGCACGCGCGAACCTGTGGTTACGGCGAAGAGATCCTGCGTAGCAGACAGGGCATTTGCAGGCTGAGGCGGCGGTATTGAGATGTGGGTTACAGGCGACGAATGCTGGGATGGGTCGAGTCGCAGCTCGGAGGCGAAAGAATTCCAGTATTTTTGTTCCGATGTGATGGTGGAAGGGCCTTTGGGCAGCTTCAAAGGCTGCAAAAGTTGTACCTCGGCCGCCATTGTGGTTGGAAAATGCGATCAGTTCGCAAGAAGTTGCTTGTTGCTCGTGTCGTGAGCTTTTCGGGTGGGTTGAACTTTTCTGCGGGTCGCAGACTAGCGCTAACGGAGATGGGTGGTGGCGCCTTTCCAGCCTAGATGTGGGCAGACGCCGACAGTATCCGCTACCAACAACATAGTATCAACAATGTACCTAGACAATTACATGCTGTTACTACAAACGTAGAATCCTCAAAGTGACCTGATACACGTACTAAAGCTTATGCTTTTTATCATAGGGTGAGGGTGCGGCTGATTTGACTAGCGTTGGCTGCCTGGAACTTCGCCGCACACACCCAGTTCATCAACAGAAGACCAGTGCCATTTCCTACCTCCCTGGCATCAAGGCGACGGCTAGGGCCTGTCATACGACACCCACTTCCTGGAGACTGATCTATCTATCCGCTACAAATCAACCTACGCTTGTCCGAGCGCTGTTTCCCAGGATAAGCCACTTTCGGGACCTATCTGGCCCACGTTGGACGCGTCAGAATGGACGCAAACGCGCTCGAAAAGATGAACGATTTCTTCGATTTTGCTGCACTTGATGAGGATTCTGGGCTCGACCCGATGTGCAGTACAGATGGGAATCATGAGCCTTTGTTCCCCACAGACCACATCGCGACCATGGACTGGGCCGTTGACCCCGCCGTCACTACTGGTTATCTGGATATCACTGGACATTACGACATGCACTTACACAATGCTCCCCAAAAGCAAGACTACCAGCAGTGGTCGATACTCGCTCACACACCCCAATCGATACCGTCTATTGAAGATGCAACTATGACCACGAGAGCAGGGTGCGAATGGCAGGCGGATACTTATACGTCTGGAATGGATCACATGTCTCATTGCGAGGAACCAATCCCCGCACACGCACCTTCTTCATCATTTCTCATGCCTGCAGAATCAGCCGTTTCCCGTGACGATGATGAAGGTGACCTGGTTGGCACAATGGACGTACGTGTGTCTCCTGCAGCGCACGGCCGATCAATAGCCGAATCTACGGTCATACTTGATGTAGGACTACCACCAACCAGACCTACTGCACCACTTCGTCAGGCCTCGACTGCAAGCTGGAAGCCGGCGTCAGCGAAGCGCAAAGGGCCTCAGAGTCGTATTCCATTTGAAGCCAGACAAATACTAGAAGATGAGTTTGCTGCTAACCCATACCCCCACAATTGGGAGATGGACATCATTGCCCACCAAGCAAATCTAGATGTGAAGAAGGTTCGCAACTGGTTCAATAATACTCGAGCGCGGAAAAAGGTTGGAGGTGAGCGCTTGCTGGTAGCATTCATCGTTAGCTTTGCTCATCTATCCAGATTCTCAGTCTGTTATGCAGGATGCGCCAGATACTGGCACACCTGTGCTGAAAACCAAGCTGTCAAAGGATAGTCTAGACACCCTAGACAAGCAAGTTGATGGCACTACACAGCCACCTCAACCACCTTTGGCAGTGTACCTAGCCCAGTCCTATCAAGAGGAGGCGGTTGAGCTATCTGCAGTACATGCAGCAATCGAGGGTGGCTCGCTCAGTGGAAGTGGTCAAGACGACGCGTGGTCCGATTCGAGACAAGGCAGGAGAGGTTCAGCTATCACATCAATTGCTTCATCTGAAGGTACCGCGCCGACAACATACACGGTGTCTTCCAGTGGAAGTCGGAGTAATATATCATCATTTGGCCGAGACAGAAGACGAGGTAGACGCCGCATGGCATGGAAAGAATCACCTCGACAGGCCATCAATGGTGTCAATAGTGCTGGAGAGCCTCAAAAGGACTTGCCATTTTTCTGCACGTTCTGTCCTCGGGCATTCAAGACCAAGTATGAGTGGGTTCGACATGAGGATTCTGTGCATGCCCTCCGGACCACCTGGATCTGTTGCGACACGAAGCCCTCTGCTGCGATCGAAGCATGTCCGTTCTGTGGTCATTCACAACCAGACGCCACCCATATGGCTGGACATAAGTATCAGCAATGCCGGAGCAAGCCCGAATCTCAACGAACCTTCTACCGCAGAGAC
Source organism: Pyrenophora tritici-repentis (assembly GCF_003171515.1). Taxonomy (NCBI): domain Eukaryota; kingdom Fungi; phylum Ascomycota; class Dothideomycetes; order Pleosporales; family Pleosporaceae; genus Pyrenophora; species Pyrenophora tritici-repentis. Next base: position 848,342 of record NC_089390.1, read on the forward strand.
CACTTCATTCAGCACCTACATCACGTTCACTTTGGCAATGTCAAGCATCCGTCTGTACGAGTTGGCTGTCAAGCACGACTTTTGGCTGCTGAAGGGCAAAATTTCGGCTGCAAAGATCTTGCGATGAAGTGGCGTCGCTTCGGTGCACCGATGAAGCTTGATGATCCTATGCTTCATTGTGGTTTCTGTGGAAAGAAGTCAAAAGACTGGTCTGAGCGATGCGAGCACGTCGCAGAGCATCTCATCGCCCGTGAACTCGATCGTGCAGTCTGGTGGAGTGAACGTAAAGAGAATCACCTAGAAAACCTCTACTCAGCCTCACCCTATGAGTCGTTTCGTTGTCGGTACTGCCAGAAGGTTTTTACAGACATCAAGGAAATGAACAAACATTCCCATTGTCGTGTCTGGAGTTGCCGATTCTTGCGCAGCTTCGATGATGTCGCCGCCCAGAATGCAGGACCACCACTCTGCCCGGAATTCCCCTCTGCAAAAGCACATCACTGTCACCTTTGCGGGGCCGGATATCGAGCAGTTCACGTTGAGCATGCACAGAACTATCATAGATATCGTTCTTGTAATCAGGAGTTCTACACATCGGAGGATGCCTTCCTCCAGCATCTACACAATTTTCACGGTGCTTCCCAGCCTGGATTGCTGCGTGGCAGTGGTGTTATCGAACAGAGTTTCATGCGTAACAAAGGGGCATCGTTTGAACCAGTCGAGTTCAACGAAAGCTGGCAGCCGTGCGTCATGGACCTTGACGTCGCATCCGTCAGCCCATTTGTAGCCGACAACAATGCCCCAGCCTTGCCAGTTGCTCCGAAGAAGAAAGATACACCAGCAAGAAAGTCGCTATCAGGCCCAAAGAGACACGGCGAGATTGCGCAGATCCACGATCCCAGCCCACAGAAGATGCAGAGACAGCGCGCGAACACCACGGCATCAAAGGCCGACACGCTCAATCCCCGTTTCTTCCGTCTCAGTACATATATACCCTTTCGCTCATCTCGCATCTTCTATTCGCGCAACACGAGATCTTCCACTTTCCAACCTGATGAACAGGATGTACTCGAAGAGGTGCCGAAGCCGCATATCGCTTCACTGGCAATGGGAGCCGGTTTGGTCAGCATGGCGACTGCGCGCTGGATGATTCGGCCGGTGATGCATGCCACAAATGGCATGGTAGAGCTTACTATTGACGATGAAGAAGAATGAGCATGAGCATGTAGTTGATGGCTACACAGGATAGAACCTGTCGTAGACGCATATCGAACTCTGCATAGCGAAAATCTATTCAACGTAATCAGCGTTGGTCGCGTTGCCAGCCTGCAGTCTTGAAGTTCGGCCCGTAGCAAGCTGGTCGAAAGAGAAAGTACTGCCTCTCATCTTGTCCCAGAGACCAAGGAAGTCATGGTTGAGTGGAACCTTGGTTGTGGTTTTACACCTAAATTGATATAAAAGGGGTAGGAGGTCAGAATGTTTTTTAGCTTGTGAAATACTGCGGTTTACCGGTTAACCGTGTCACAACTATGAGTGTGTCGTTTTAATCCGATGATAGCTGAGAAAAGGATCATATACTTGATGGTTTTGTATGAAGAGAGGTATAGTCAAGGAACATGTAAGGAAGGATGATGAAGATCAAGTAATCAGAATTTGGTGGGGCCCTAAAATTTGGGGACTTGGGTCAAAATGAAGGAAAGCTAGGCTAGTATTTAGTATACAGTCTGGCTGTTATAATGTATTTGACTCGAAGGATCACTCTATTGGCGAGATGCTTTGCCAAGTGAAATGTTCTATTGATGCAGGTGTTATAAAAGACTCGGCCGTCCGCATGCCCTGATGTATCTTTGCCTGCATCTTTGCCACTGTAAAACTCTTCATGGTACAGAGGTATTCTAAACCACATTCTTGCAGTTGACCCAAGAGCTGTTCCACTCCTCCCTTAACCCCTTGACTTTGTTGCTAGCTCTGTAAGTACCTGTTTGATTGACTTCGAACAATCGCACACGTCGGTGAAGCTGACCTTAACTTGAATCGCCTTTATGTGCTATTGGCGTGCCCTCCTGCCACGAAGTTCAATACACACCTCCCTGAGTACAGTACTCAATCACCATTGAACCATCCTACAAAGTCTCAAGAACGCGAACATCACTCATTGCCTCAAAGGGTATCATCTCGTTCCCTCCTCCATCCCGTAAAGCCCACCGTATCGTCTTCTCCAAAGCGCGCCGCCCCACTTGCTCAATCTGCAGCCTACTCATGATTAGCATACCAAACTTTCTCAATACTATCCCTGAATTGTACTCACCAGTGACCCGCTCCCTTGACAATAACAACCTGACTACCCTTTACAAGGTAGTCGCGCGCGTTATCGAGTGACAGCCTCTGGTCAAATGCCGGCTCATACTGTCCCATGAAGAGTGTAGCGGGGGCTTTGAGAGCACCTTGCGGCGCGGTATTAGACAATGTACCTGAAGATCTTGCAGCGGCAGAGCTGGTGGAGATGTTGTATAGTGCAACAGTGACCTCGAGTGACTTTTCCCATTTTGCCGAGAAGAGATCTTCACGGTAGATGCGGATCTTCTCCGACATGCCTTTATCTCCCACTCTTGCCTTGACAGACTCGCCATATCGCTCTTTTGTGTTGTCCGGAGCGTTCAATTGTGCCATTGCAGGTCCAGTAGAGATTGCCATTGCTTCTGCAGCTTCTACAGGGTTCAGGGCCGTGAAGTTCTTGGGCTTACTCGCAGACCCTTTGCCATAACTGTGGAGAACGCGGAGGAACCAGTAGTTACCGAATGTTGCAAATACGTTGCTCAAGGGCCATGGCAGATGGAAGACGAAGATGTAGAAAGACCGGCGGAATTGGCCAGCTACAGGGCCCAGCGCATGCAAGCCGTTCTTCAACAGTCGTGTGTTCAATGGTGAGCGAAGCCAAGTCCGTAGCATTTGCTTTGCCAACAATATCCTGTTCTTTGCATTGGAAGCCTGAAGACTAGGAATGACACCGCCTGTGATGATCCAGTGATCGGCCAGAACATGAGCCTCGGAGGCAAGCCTTGCGCCGATAACCGCACCCCAGTCGTGCGTGGCAATGACGGCCTTTTTCCCTTCTTGTAGATATTTCTCCCGTACGTCGATGATGAGCTCGGTCAACGCTCCCAGCATTTCATTTGGGCCGTACGCAGGCAGACTGTCCGAACCACCATAGCCAGGCAGATCGATCGCGACGAGAGTAGTGTCCTGAAATGAAGTAGATTGAAGAAGGTGTCTCCAGATGAGGTACGAGTCGGGAAAGCCTAGTTGGTTAGTAAAGACATATAACCCAGTACACGGGTCCTTGACAAACCATGGATGAAAATCACCAGATTCTTTGCCTCTGCTCCCTCTTGTGCGTTAACTACATAATGCAGTCTCGCGCCACTGCTTGTCCCGAAGAAGGCGTGCTTGAATCCCGGTAGAGGCTCACGATCCAGACTCCAAAACCTCTCTTGCGCGGCAGCCAGCTCTTTCTTCTCTTCCTCTGTGTCCTTGGCCCAAAGCGCACCGTTCTTAATCACAGCCATTATCCATGCCCCGAATAAGCTGACTAATCCAAAAGCCAGCTTGAAGCCGCTCCAGGCCAAGCTACTCATGGTGCCTGGCATTAGGAGAGTTCTGCGAGTGTGTCGTGCGTCGTGCCAGAGTCACACGCGGGGCAGAAACCAGTCTGACTCCGCGATGTTGTGTCGTGTGTCGCCTCGGTTCGTCTATGCAGAGAAAGATTGGTTTGCACAGTAAGTTACTTACGCATCCAACACCGACTTAGCTATCTCTTGCCACAAACAGAACGAAAGCACTGTTCCAACGAGTTTGACGATTCAATCTCGTAGTTTACTTCACAACGAACTGGAGAACATCAAAGATGTAGGAAAACAAAAAAGTACAAAGTCGCGTATCCACCACCCCGCACTCGCCCACTGATAACCTCTCACGCCTAACATCGCCATCGCCATCAGCCCCTTGCACCTGCATTCTAATCACACCTATGACACGCGGCAAGCGACGATCAAAGGGTCTAAAGCCTCGTTGTGAAATATATTCATCGTCGTGCGTCCCTAGAAGTGGCGTTTGCAGTGATTATCGTGCCAGACTATGACGTCTTATTGGCCATAGCTTCTCTTTTGCGCGTCGCTTGCACGCTTGGGTTGGGCGGCAGGGCAACATGCATGACATGATCGACTATCCTATCGGGTATGGAGGGTGTGGGTGGATGCTCTTCCGCGACAGGCACGGTCTTGTCTCAATTGACATGATTGGCGTGCTTTGGCGAGGCAGAGGGTATGAGAGTTGCGCGAGTACGTTGATGGTGTGGTGATTATGGATTCTATGGTATGTTGCTTGGCTCGACGCTCGGTGATGATATGTATATTGTTTGCGCTCAGGACAGCCTTGGAGTTGAGATCCGGGAAGGGTTCACCGAGAATGTATCGCAGGAGTGCGCCTGTCTATGCTCACGGTACAGTTTGCGACACTGAGACGTGCTCGAAGAAAGTATTGTTCTATTTTGATAATTTTAAGTTTTTGTCATATATTTAACGTTGCATCAGCATTCAGCCATCCAGCCTCCACAAGGCGACGTTACGCCCCCGTTATCGTGACATATTTAATGCCGGGTATCATATTCCACATGCTCAAATCTCGCGGCCTTGCATCATCTTGCACCCCCTCACGTCCTCTTGCCCTTGACCCTCTCCATCACCCTCAACTCGGCACTCCGCTGCAACCTCAAATTCTCCAATTCCCTCTCAATCCGCCGATTGCTCTCCGCCAACTCCTTCCTCTTCTCCATGCGCTCCCTGGCCTCCTCCAGCTTAATCCGTATCTTGTCTTCAACTACTCTCTCTAGCTGCCCCGCATCTTCAATGCCATGCTCTTCTATAAAGCGATTCGCGTATTCCTGTACTCTTTGTGGAGCAGGACCAGGGCCGCCCGTATAGTAGCCGTTTACGTGTGTGAGGTATAAGCCGGGTATGGCGGAGGGGTGCGTGCGTAGGTTGGACGAGAGTGGGATAGGCAATTGCGATGCAGAGATGGTGGGAATGTCGTGGGTTTGTTTTCGGGGAGAGGGCTGCTGGGGCGGTGGGTTGAGCAAGAGTTCCATGAGATTGTTCTCAAACGTCTCGTCGTAGGGAACTGTGGCCGGGGAGAACTCGACCATGGGTGAGGTGAGTTCGGGCTCGTCGCGTGGTGTGAGCGGCGCATTGCTCATAACGGTGTCCTGGCTGACCATGATTGCCGTTATCTTGGATACAAGTGGAGATGCGTCACGTGAAGTCTGAAGTACGGAATGTTGCGAGTTAGAAATATTTGTGTGGTTGTTGTTTGGTCTGGAGGGTTGCCATGACGGACTGGCGGAACAGCGTCATGACTAAGCCGGAATTTCCGCAGCACCTCCGCGGTCGCGATGGACCCAACTTTAGTTGCAGGTAGTTTACCGGCACCACCATTCCACGTTCAGCGTACCCGACGACGACAACAACAACACCAACTTTCTCCACGTCGCAATCATGGCCGATAAACTCCGCGCACAGCAGCAACTCGAGGCACTCCAGGCGCGCTACATCGGTATCGGCAGTGCGGACACGACCAAGCACGAGTGGACGTCCAACATTGCGCGCGACTCCCTGTCAAGCTATGTTGGCCACCCGCCGCTTCTGCAGTACATGAGTATCGGTCTCGGACAACCGCGCGAGAAGACACGAATGCAACTGCTTGAGAGAATGGTCAGGCCTGTGGGACCGCCGCCTGAGGTGAGTGATTACAGGAATGAAGGACTATCGCAAAGCATAGATAAGTTAACATATGCGCAGCAACAAGATTGATTAGCCTCTACTCAGTTTCGACCTTGGTCTACAAACAAACTACACGGTGTACGAAATCACTTCAGCCACGAGCCCCTTCGTTTGGGCTACCAGAGATGCCCCATATCAGGTGTGATACATATGATGGGAGTAGTGATTGGGTGCTGCATGATTGCACGATAGATAGCTGCGAGGGCCGATTCCATGTATGCTTTCAGTTCCGTGTGCACCACAAAGCGCCAGCGATGAGAGGTACACATGCACCTCTGCGTAATGAAGATAGCCCGGCTACCACATAGCCACAATCCCAAAACCTTGCCCAAATCTTACTGCTTCTCGTACCATGTCTCAGTCGCTATCGCTACCACTTCCCGTTGGGCCGTCATCGTCATCCTCGACCACGTCGCCGCCTGCCATCATAGCAAACTCGCCCTTTTGTAGCATGCTCCTCAGGTCCGTGTTCCTGGGGTCCGCCAGCTCCACGGGCTTGAGCTTCGCCTTGTTCCGTATCCGGGGGTCACAACCTGCGTCGAGGAGCATGGCCACAATCTCATGGCCATGGGGCCAGATGGACTTGTCGAGCGAGTTGACGTAGCGCACAGCTTTGTGGAGGGGGGTGTCTTGCTCCATGCGGTCGATCTCGTCGATCTCGAGGCCTTCTTGGTCCAGAAGCATGTCGATGACTTCGTCTGAGGAGGGTCAGCGCTTTGCTCTGCAGCAGAGTGACTCAACCGCGCAATCCAATTGGCGTGCCACTTACAACTTCCAAATGTCGCGGCAACGTGGAGGCAGCCGTTGCCGACACCATCGCGTGCATTGTTCAATATGTCGGCCACATACTCCTCGGCCTTCTTTCCCGACTTTGAAGCAGCGGCTGTGAGAGTCTTGAGTGTTTCTTCGAGGAGTTCAGTGTTGTTGCGTCGGCAGGCCTCGAGGATAAGTTCGCGTGGCGACGCACCCTGCTCGCCTGTCAGTATCGGGAACGCAGGCCATGTGACGTGCACCCAAGTACCTCTTCGTCAGCCATTGTGCGTGAGTCTGCGTTGTGTCGACAGCGGCCTAACGGGGGGGGAAGGGCCGTCAAGTAGGCGTGAATGTTTCGTCGACCTGTTTTGGCGGGGTACTCGGAAGTGCTAACGGAAAGCAGCGTTGGGTGGAGGCGGTGTGAATATGTGCGTGTCTTGTATCGCTGCCTTGAAAGCGTGGTAGAGAAGAAAGCGTGGTAGTCAAGTCCCCATACGGCCAGCGTGCATAAGCCCCCAATCTGAGACAACCGGTTTACCAAGTGCGCGCGTCGCGGAGGCTCAGCCTCAGCCACGGAATTGCATGTGCTGCTATCGCCCCGCACTTTGCCTATCGCAGCCCTAGTCGAGAGAAGACCCGCCATATTTTGGATGCTCGGCAATTGTTATTGTTACTGCTACTCACGCGTTTTTTGCGACATAGGAAAACTTGACGTCCACCCAACATGTTGCTTTGTAGGTATATTGTCTCATCCATCTTGAAGCACCGCTTTCTTCTTTGCTATAGACATCTGCTCCTCATGATCAAGCCTGCCCTACCACTCGTAGCCAACTAACAGCTACTTGCAGTCTGCCCAACATGCAGCAACATGCTGCGCGTCTCCAAAACCCCGCCCGGTGATCCCACGACCGCAGACTATGTCGACAAGAATCGCTTCGTGTGTCTCACGTGCCCATACCAATTCGTCATCGAAGGGCGCTACTTTGAGCGAAAGTACATGAAGAAGAAGGATGTTGACGATGTCATCGGAGGAAAGGACGCCTGGGCAAATGTCGACAAAACAGAAGGTACGTTGGAAATACCCTGCATCAATTTGAGGAGCCGCGCATGTCACAGAGCGCACAAGCCAATGTTGCAGAGCTTCACAGCAGCTGACGGATGCATAGTTCAATGTCCAAACGAAAAGTGCAGGAATCACGAAGCATACTGGTACCAGCTGCAGATTCGCAGTGCTGATGAACCCATGACGGCTTTCTACAAGGTTTGTCATTCTACCAGACCCATCATGAACTCGATGCTAACCCATGTCCAGTGTACTCAATGTGCAAAGGAGTGGCGAGAGTAATCAGACGACATTGCGCATACGGACAAGGAGTTTGGGTGCAAAGGTTGTCTTTGGTATACCCCAGTGAATTTTGACAGTCAAATATATTGTTACATCGTACCTCTGATAACATGCATCTACTTCCTCATTATACTACACTAAAGGGACATGAAGGGCGACATGTCGAGCGGCAACTCCTGGTTAAGATGCATAAACTCCTGAGCTGACAGGGGGTTTATGTACTCAGGGTCCATGTGATACTGCATCTCCTGATGTTGCAGAGGCTCTGGTGCCTGATATCCTATCGTGGATTCGTCTAGCGGCGCCGTCTGCATACCAGGATAGATATGTATAGGAACCTGGTGAAGGCGCGGTGCCTCATCTAGAGGATCTATGGCTTGCGGCAGGCCACCGGGCTTCAAACTAGCATGTTGCTGCTGCTGTTGTGTCATCTGCACACCATAAAGCTGCAACGCTATGCTGGGCAATGCCAACCCGTTCGCCAGCGACTGTCTCCGCCGCAGCCGCTCCTGCACTACCACATCGCGGAAAGAACTAAGAATGTAGACCAAGCGTACCGCCTGCTGGTCGCACTCTGCACAGTAGTTCATTATGCTGATGGCGTTCACCACGCACTTGTTTGTCATCTCGATCTTGTAAAGCCCGGCAAAGTCGCTCGCGAGGATGACAAGGGTAGCAGCAAAGAGAAAGTAGATGACGACCGGATTCCTTCGAGACAGGTGCCCAACTTCAAACGCGTTTTGCACTAACAGGGTTGTATGTATCGAAGAAATGACGCACGTCTCACCAAACTTTTCAATTCGGTCCAAAGGACGGCGAGGTCTTGTTCCGAATTGGCCACCATGGACTTGCGTTTCTTTGTTGAGAATGTACACCAGAAAGGGGCGGGTGAGTAGAATGACGGAATGGCAGTAGAAGAGATTGATGTGTAATATGGCCACACCCTGGCTGGGCGACGCATTCGGCGCTTGTCGCCATTGCAAGATAGGTGTGAGTGCGCGCGGCCATGTTTGACAAACATCCGAAATCTCCTGTGCGAGACGAGTGCTGATCTTGCGCTTTTGGTACACCTCTTTCAGAATGATGCCAATCTGTCTGCAACTTCGGACTGCGGCTTCCATTGCGGGCGGTCCCGTCTCATTGTAATCGTACACAGTCTTCGTGCTGTAAGCCCAGGTCTCCTCGTTGTATCGCTCAGGAGGATGCAGCGTGTCTCCAGAGCAATCATCTTCCGATATGGCCGTTGGCCGACCAAGAGAACAGGACAGCAACCGATCCATGATGAAGATAGACCGCCAAACATCTTTTCGCTCATTCTGCTCTTCGGTACTGAATATCACCATAGCTTCTTCTCTGTGTAGACCAAGCGCGAGTGCTGATCGCGCTGCCATGCCCAGTAAGGCAAAGGCTGTGTTCCGCTTAGACTTGGCCAGCATATGGAAAGACATGAGGAGCAGAGCTTGAACCGACCAGAAATCCTGGTCTTCTAGCCCTGCCATAGGATCATTCATCTCTTTTGCAGTCAAGTAGAAAGCTTCGGCTCTGTCGACATGTCCGGTACGAAGCTTATCGATGACAAGTGCCTCGTTGCTTCCGGAAAGCGGCGTGGCCATGGTAAGTCCAATTGCAAACACCAGATAGAGCAAACATAGCCATGATGGGCTTGCCGATAACGGATCCAAGTAGCATTGTGTCAGAATCTCGAGGAAACGATCGCGCTGGAAGACTTGTAACAGGCCATGAGTGTTGATGAAGAATGCATCCACTAATACGCGAGCAGTGGGCTCGTCCGGTAGAACATGGGAGCTTTTGTAGCTGCCTGGCAATGAATTCAGACCTTCAACAATCTTGTGACGTCGGGGGTCGGTCGTAAACGGCGACGGCCCAGCCACACTTTCGACTACCATGCGGACTAATTGGAGGAAAGATAGCGTAGCTGAATCGCCTATATAAAGCACGCGTCCTGTGGGGTCTTGCAACATTCTACTTTGGCTAGGAAATTCAGTCACATCGTCCGCAGCATCCTTTGTAGTGGCAATGGAGTGAGTGAGTCGGACGTTTTTGTTGCCATCGTTTGTTGGTGGTGAATGTACCGTATTGCTCACATGTGCAGTAACTGTTTCAGACACAGAAGACCGCAAGCTTGTATTTGGCTCCACACTCGTCACATGGTTCGGGGACTGCACGCTTTGGGTGGCAGAAGATGCTCGCGTATGCAGTGATGACTGCCGTGCTGGGCGGGGCCCCGCTGAATTCGATATTCGATCATGTTCCGTTCTGGGTGGGGGATGAGATTAGCAATGCTAGTTATATCAGCTAGTAGTAGGATTGAATACAAGCGTATAAACGTGTCTCAGACCTCTAGCTTATTGTTCGTTATGACGGATTGAAAAGGTATCTACCTACCCATCTATGGAGCCACTAATTGCACGTCTCTTTGCGGGTACTCTTTCTGTGCTAGGAGAATTGGGCTCTCGATCTCCGTATATACATATAAAGTGGCGCTGTTCAAAAGTCAACAAAGTGACGCGTGACTAGAGGGAGGAACTCGCCTTCTCGCACGTGTTGCAAGGATATAGGCCGTTGCACTTGAATTTGTTAGTTCAGGTAATCAAGTCGACAGAGGTATTTTTCTGTTGGTCTGACTGATGGCCGCATAGGGTAGGTAGTCAAGTTCCGACCCGCGGCGGCAGTCAATAAGGAACTTTTCGCCTGCGACCAGCTAACATGCTGACTGGATTCCCTCAAGGTCCGTCAATATAGTCCGATGAATGCTGAGAGGAGTTCACACAAGCTGCTAGCGCGGTCCCGTGAGATGACCGCCTGGGAGATATTCGTGTCTCACCGGGTCCGTGCCAAGACCATGTGCAACTAAGCGCACTTACTCTACTCGTGCAGTAGCTGGTGAAATGAGGTGACTCAAGTTACCTTTTGCTTTCTTCTCTTACAGCTTTCACACGCTTGAGCTGTGCGCTGCCGTTGATCTAGGGTTGCATCGAGTCAGTCGACAAGTCGTAGTAGAAGATGTCTAAGCAAAGACAAACCTGGTGGAACCCTTGGTCGCGTCATGACACATAGACCCGCAGTGTTCTATTATGCGGTCCCGATGCGAGGGTTCCGCAACCTGATCGGAAGATGCACTGGTGGCGTCGACGTGGAGCAATCTACCCGAGAAGTCGCGTTTCCTATCGTGGGTGGTTCGAAATTCGCCAACAATCTGATGCGCAGAAAAACGCTTACCGGCTAAGAGTTTCCTGTGGACAGATTGGAGTGGCGATCACATAGGGCCGGCATCTCGCGGTTGCTGGTTCAGCAGATCGGGTAATGCCCGCGGATCCCGAGGTATTGCGGAAGCCGCCCCTTCCACATCCTACCTGGGCAGCCCTGTAACTCCACTCTTCCGACTTTCTCTCAACCCCAGTGACCCATTGAAGTGTCCCACTTCGCGCTCAAGCCCGTAATGCAGAAATAGTAACCGATGCCTGTCACTAACGCAGGCAAAATGTTCATTCGACATGCCGCTAGCCCGTCTTGCAGCGGCTCTGCCATTATTACCACCCATCACCCCGTAGTATTTATTCCCGTAGGCTTGGATTTCTGCTCTTGTCCTTTGTCTCTACAGTTTCGTAAATCCGACATCCCTAGTCTTGCATCTTGATATGACACGCCTTCTAGGAGCTGAAGAAGAGGACAGCCCCGGAGCTAGGGAGGCGAACAACTTGCTAACAGGCACGAGAATAGCCCTGAAAAAACTACTCGCCAAGGCCAAGGACAATTTGCCCGAGGAATCACTTGCTCACATCGCAAATGTCAACTTCACAACTGCCAATACTGGGAGCCCCTACTTCCCCAGTCCTCTGAAACAGACCGAAGCCATTTCAGCTCTCAAAGCGGTGGAAGCAGGTGTTGCATCTGCAATTGCTGATCTTCAAGATGGCCAAAGATCACGCAATATTTCGGTGGATCTAGAAAGAGCAACAGCGTTCCTGTTCTCAACATATCTGGCCACCGTGGGAGGATTCGACAAGTCCAATCCAAAGGCCAAGACATTGCTGAAAGGTTAGAGCCATCTCAAGAGCAAGAACGGGTAATCTCGCTGACTGAGATAAAGATACCGACCTTCTTCAAGCACAATCTGTCCTGTACCGTAGGCTGTCTGCGAACCTCTACCAAACGAAAAACCCAGGAGAGTATTTTCATCTTCATGGCTCCCTAGAGGCTACAAAAGCACTCAACATGATTGGCCTAGAGGGGTCCAGACCAGACCTGACTGATTATCACGAATGTATTAGAGTCATCGAAGATCATGTGAAGCAATTCACTGCCGATGAGCTTGAAGAGATGAACGCAAAGATCAAGCAAGCAGGTGTGACCTGCCTGAAGTGGGAAGATTTCCAGGCTACGTTGCATGGCAAAATGCTCATCCAGCAACCGCCTTGGAAGGTAGAGGTCCTTGAGACCGAAACCCCAGCAACGCCTTTCCCTTCTCAATCATCATCTGCACCAAAACCACAGATCCTCGCTGGAATCCGTGTGCTTGAACTTTGCCGCATCATTGCGGGCCCAGCGATGGGCCGTGGTCTGGCTGAGTATGGTGCAGAGGTCCTCAAGGTGACATCGCCAAACCTTTCCGATGTACCTTTCTTCCAAGTCGATGCCAACATCGGCAAGCATACTACCGATTTAAATCTGAAAGAATCGAGAGATCGCGAGGTTTTTGAAGAACTGCTGCAGTCTGCAGACGTTGTCCTTGATGGCTATCGGCCCGGTAGCCTAGAACGCCTCGGATATGGACCTCAACAGCTTCTTGATATTGCAAGAAGACGCAACAGAGGCTTAGTATACGTCGCCGAAAACTGCTTCGGACATGCTGGACCATGGTCTTCCCGTCCAGGGTGGCAACAAATTGCAGACTGTGTGACTGGGGTAGCCTGGGCCCAGGGTGAAGCAATGGGGATGGACTCCCCAGAACCGGTTGTGCCACCCTTCCCGATGAGCGACTACGGCACTGGATGTATGGGTACCATCGCTGCGCTCGTTGGCCTACACAAGCGAGCAAAGCTGGGCGGAAGCTATCTAGGGACCACATCTCTGTGTCAATACGACATCTACCTGCTTCAATTGGGACTCTACAATGAGTCCATGATGGCGGAGCTGAGAGAGGAGCATGACGAGGCCTTCTTTGCATTACGACATCACGATTCAGTGGACGAAGTTGGCAAACGAGCACTAAAGACAATGAGAAGAACGCATCCGGAACTATTCGAGGATCGCCACATGCAGGAGTGTTTTAGCAGGGGGTTTAATGCGAAAGTTAGGACCATAAGGCCAGTAGTCAGCATTGATGGCTACTGGAATGGCTTTTTGCGCAGCTCACGACCTAACGGATTCGACAAACCTACTTGGAAGGACTGGGAGGTAGATGAGGATCTATTGAAAACATAACATAGCTACGTAGGTGCCGAAGAAAATGCTTCATTACCTTCATTACCCAACTTGCCTTCCCGATGAGTGGCTGTCCTAAACGGCAGCGTTTTCATCCACGCCGGCTCTCTTTCCTCCACCTCGTCGCACTTCGCCAACATCACCCCGTTTCACCTTGCAGCCCGTAGTATGCGTGATGTGTCCATAATCTAGAATGGTGGCCTGGCGTGACAACGGCTCGCTTGTTCTGTGTGTGTCAGACGGTCTAATTTCTTACATGATGGTGCAGCCTTCGATATCCCACAATACTGTGAAAACAGTACACTTGCTCAAAAAGCGAACGCAGCCTGCAAGATTCGCCGAATGTACAATTCCAGTCCATTGCTATCAGCACAAATGCCTAGCTTTGCGTACGAGTCTTGTACATTGTTCGGGTCAGCCCTGGCCTATGTTCGTCGACCAGCAGCGGACGAGGGCGCCGAGATTTGAGCGTGCCGTCGTAATCTGCTTGGAGACCCATGTGATAAATTTTTGCGATCACTCGCGATGCCCCGATGGAATGGTGCTGTTGCAAAGAGATCGGTTTCTTTTTTAGGCTGGCCATGCCAGAGCGACGGCCGGCGAGGCTCACAACCAACGATGCCGCCCAGTAGCAAAGCTATGTGTTCCAGACGCAAGCTTTTTCTTCCGGACACGCGTCTCTAAGAGCTGTTGGAAAGACCGAGGTGGTTTGCGCATGTTCTCATCTAAGTGACATAAATCACTCAACATGTGTAGGCACCTAGTAGGTGTGTCTAGTAGATGCCGCCTGTTTTGTAGGCAAGAGCCGTACTATCAGAATCTCAAACAGCGCCTACCAGATGCTCTGCTGCATGTTAGATTCCAAGTCGAATTTGATGTGTTTTGCGCACTTGGACAGTCGAAAAAGTGCTCTATAGGATGCAGGCAGACATTATAATCTCCAACAGCGCCTAAAGACGCGCCCACCTCGCCCTCACACGACGTGAGACCTAGTCGTCATCATAACCGTTTGAAACCGCTCATTGGATTGATTTGGTGGTTCTCTGGTCATAAAAAACATTTCTGACATGACACAAGCAGTTGTTTTCGAGCGAAATGCATCGCCAGTGAAGCTGCCTGGGAGTGCCAGCACCCATAAAAACAGCGCGAACAACTTTATTAGCATAGACAGCTGTATAGACTGTTTCTAGAAATCGAGGCTCAGCGTCAGCTTCCACGGAGGGTTCCCAGTCATTGATTGAAGCATAACAGTCGTCTAGAAAACGGGCGCGGCAGGCCCCATAAGTACGCATTGCGGTCACCCGGACCTTACGCCGAATAATCTTATTTCCTGACACTTGCATGATTATATGAATCAAATGCAAGCAACACGCAGAATCCTGGGCTGCATCCAAGAGTGGCTGTTTTTGGCTGCCCAGCGCGCACTCAGAGTCAGCATTGTGGCGATAACTCGCAGTGCCACTCCTCCAGTCTTTCTCAATCTTGACCTTTTGCCCCTAATTCTTTTATCTTCACGTTACGTGTCTCTAGCATGAATTCGTGCAGTGGATCGATGTTCAGTCAGTCCTTTTCTTCGCGGCCATTCAGTGGACCATCGTGTGAGCTACATGCAGCTCTACCTTGTAGATTGGTCTTCAGAGCACTCACCACATAGAGCATGACGTGATAGGTGATATATGTTATGCTTACTAGTTAGTAGCAGTCAAGATGAGGGCCTTGATGCCGGCAAGACATTGGCAGTTAGACGTTGTAAGGTACTCGGTAGGCTCCATAGCTATGCATACCCCTACTTGATATGCGTACTGTATGTTCTCCTCATCTACATCTGAGATTTCTGCACTCAATCTCGTTGCCCTCGGCTAATCCTGCAGTGCAAAGTGGCTGCCTTCGCTCAACAACCGCCCACTCACCACCAATCAGTTTCCAACCATCGCAGCAACTACACTCGGTGCAGGGGTCGGCCGACAAACGCCAGTAGGCAGTCACGTGTACGCTAGTGGTACCAAGGCTAGAGAGCATATATCAACTGCCCGCAACCACGCCAGCTGCAGCTTTAATACACAAATCACCAAGCTCCACATCACTTCAGCCTCGAAAATTTCTTCTCATCAATTTCCAACTATGATCTTTGGCTTTCATCGCTTCGATGTTCCAATACACATTCACACATTCACGCTCGGTACTTGGCATGATCGATAATCACATCGATACATCACCACATCACCACATCACACTACGTTCAACACTTTGACGTCGCTACGTCAACATTGAATCACATCAAGCCTTGCTTCACACTTCCACTTTGAGCAAGCGCCTACAACCACAACATCACCATGTCAATATCATTTCATGCCAAACGCCAGCTACTGTAGCCTAGAAGCTCCCAAGGTATGCTTCTTATCCTCATCTCTAGCTCGCTAACAGGCCTTCTGATTTGATCAAGAAAACACAAAAAGTAAGTTCTTTTCTCATCTCAATGATCTGCATTCACTGATATCTTGCAGAAAAACAAACAAAAAACCTCTTTCTCTATTCTCTCAATCAACACCCTTGGACGAGTCAACCAAGTCATCGCCTGAACCAGTCTGCGATCGCCTCAGACTGCTTCGACTCTCCCTACCGACCGCGGCGCACAACAATGACCAGATCGAGTGGCAGCGACAGGTGAGAGTCCCTAGAAGATGTGTTGTGCTTTTGGAGCCTTGACGGCGAGTAGCTGTGTCAGGAGGATAGAAGGTCAATGGCAGCTTGTTTGCTAAACTTGGCCTACAGCTACTCTGCAGCCTTGCGCTCTCCACTTCCATACCACTGGCGGCCTCGCTGGGGCTCAGGTCAAGGTGGTCACTGTTTGTGGTAGCATCCGGTGTGTAAGAGCTCTGGATGAGATCCTTTGCCGGTCGATGGATTGGCGCGCACTCGGCTGGTCAGGCTTGGAACTTGAATGGTGGTAGTAGTTTTGGAGCTTGGTGGTCATTTGGGAAGAGGTGGATGGTCTTGGTCTGAACAAGGGTCTTCATGGTGCTGGTGGTTGTTTAAGGAACTGTATGAGCGCCAGGCAATGTTTCTGGTTAGCTATCATCGCTCATGTGGTTGGTCTTGGTGGTCATCTGTCACATCTTTCTTGATGATATCTTCGTGGTGGTAGTTTTTCAAAGGTTGCTCAGTTGGTAGCCTTGACTCAATGCAGTTTTTGACCATACTTACAATCATCTGCTCTTTTGACTTGTTCCTTTTCCTTTTTTTTCATTTAGTGTTCCTTCTCCATTTAGCTTTCGTGTGCGGCCTTCCGCATATTTGTGTCCTGTCTAACCTGTAGACCTGTCTACTGCGATGACCGTCACATGTATGCTGCAATAGTAGAAAGAAGTCTACAAGTACTACTCTAAACAAGGTCTATATAGTTTGTCTCAAGATGAACATGTACATGGAAGCACCACCAGCTCCTTTCCAACTTCAAATACCTCACCTCTCTCATCCCCGCATCATGGCGCACCTCCCTTCATCACATCCACCATCCACTTCCCGATTTCCTCGCTTTCCTCCGCGCGAGCCGGATAATGATGACCCATGTCCCACTTCCTGACCTCACTCTTACCCTCTGCCACTTCAAAGAAGCCCTCAATCAACGCATCCCCCGCCCACTCATACTCATCCTGCGTACCCACCACATGAAACGTAGGCGTCGAGATCTTCTTCTCCAACAACTCCTTCTTTTCCGTCTCACTCAACCCCGCAGCCTTCTCCAACTTGGCGATTACATCCTGAGGGAACAGCGGCGGCGGGAAACTTCCACAAATCACCACTCCGAACTGGAAATCGCACCACGCTAGATCAGAAACGTCCTCGCCTTTTGCCGCAAGCGCAGCACGTAGTTCGGAGCCCTTGAGTAATCCAGCAAGGACTTTTGTGCCTTGCGAAAAGCCAATTAGACCTACGACTCTGCCACCAGATGCGTTGATGCGCTCGACGGTGCTGCGGACGAGGTCCTGGACTTGGGGTTCCATGGCAGATGACGCGGTTCCGTTCTTCATCTGGTTGATTGAGACGGGGGTTTTGAGCCAGCGCTTGAATGGGCCGCAGCCTTCGAAGAAGGGGAGGACGCCCGGGCCAGCTTGAGAGGGGAATGGTGCTGTTGAGGGGAGTTGTTAGTAGGAGGATGGAGGGGTGTGTTGAATTGGTTGTCCACAATGGCAATGACAGGATGAAGAAATTAGGAGAAAGAGATGATGGTATACCTTCCATGCTCTCAGTTTCGAAGTCGGGCTTGATAACTCTGTTCAATCGCGCCAATTGTACCGTGTGTACCGTAGCATTGCTTCCCGAGCCGTGGAAGGCGAGGAGCGTGGGGTTCACCCCTGTATTGTTGTTGTCTGTCGCCATGATTGAATCGCGATCAACGTTGGCGTCGATGTGGATGTTTGTGATCCTGCACAGTCCTGGATTTTTTCGGTATACAAAGAGTAGTTGTGGGTGTTGTCAAATCGATCGTGATAGCAGTAGATATGGTGCACCGAATGTCGGATAGTGGGGCTGGCAAACGCTCTTTCCTTCCGCAAACCCACACACTCCAATTGAATCCTAAACTAGCTCCTTCGGTCGTGCCTTGATCCTAAAGGCACGTGGACGTGTCGACGCAAATTCCTCTTTTCTTGAAGTTCCTCCTAGCAATGTCGTGTGAACAATGTATTATGTTCAACTCCCAGCTCTGTCTTTTTCTCCGGTCATCGGATAGTTAGTCGCAGACCGTAAAACTCCGCAAGTGCTACAGGGGTGCCCTCCTTGTCCAACAAAACAGAGTGCGTTTAGTCTTATCAAAAGGTACTTCCTCAACGAGATTGGTGTGTGGGAAATTGTTGAGTTACGTGGTAAGATGAACTTCTGACGGGTTTTGCTTATTTGCAGCCCCCAAGTGGTGTGAGTCAGACGGCACGCCCACTGGCTTTCCTGGGTCTCACAAAATACGACTACATATACACATTCGTTAATTCAAAAGGTCTTAGATACTAGGACCGCTGTATTTGTACCCCGTAAATCCCACATTTGCGCCTTGCATGTTCCGCTAGAAAGATGTCGCAGAGAGGACTAACCCGACAAACACTTGGAAGAGACTGTGCCCCTCCTCTAAGCCGCAAACTCAAAATTGAGCTGTTCCTGACCGGCCCAGGGTACCGGCCAACTCAATCGACCCTTTACTCCTCCTCGTACTCTTACTACTCTTGCCTGAGCTCCCACTGGCCCTCGAACTGGCCCTAGTACGACTCTCCTGGACTGATTTCAGGATCTTGATACCTTCCTCGGTCCTACCGAGACGGGAAACAAGCGCAGTGTTTTCTTGTTGCAATTCGCCAATCTGCCTCTTAAGCAGCCTGTTCTCTTGCTCCAAAATGTCCGCCTGCTGTTTGTACTCGTCGCGTTCTCGTTGTGCCTTTGTCAGCTGGTTCTTATCCGCCTCCTTTTGTTGACGCGCGAGCAGTTTTCGTGTCTCTTTGGCACGCCGCTCCTCCAGTTTGCGGATCTCCTTTTGGTACTTAGTCTCTTGTTTTCTCTTTTCCTTCTCGTGCTTCTCGGTCGCTTTCTGTATTTCCCTCTCGGTCTTTGAGCTCTCGTTCTGCAGATCGGTTTCATGCTTTTCTCGTGCTTGCTCCAGCTTCAATTTCAGTTGTTCCTTCTTCTCCTCAATTTTCTGAAGTCCCTTATGGTGTGGACTGTCTTCTGCCATTGGAAGGGATTGCTGTGACAAAGTTGACGGTGTCGGTATGGATGTATCAATTGGAAGGCTTTCACGGGTCGTAGTAAACTGTTCAGCAGAAGCAAACGACTCGTCTGATGAAGAGGAACTTGAGGAGCTAATGGATTGTGTGCGTTGTAATTGGAGTGAGGTGTCGGTCTCGCCCGTTCGATGAGACATGTGCCGCTGATGTGAGGGCATGTCCGCAATACTGGTCCCTACGCCGGCGGTTATGCCGTTGGACTCTACCATGGAAAGGTTACGTCCGTTGTCATGCGTACTTGTTGTCTCTGCCGCTTCGTCCTTTTCGGCGGTCACCGCAGCGTCGACGCTGTCGTCTCTAGCGCAGGCCCAGTTGAGAAACTTGACAGCATCCTGGACAATACTACTAGGTACGTTTCGCTCCACCATGAAGCGTGGTATACCTCCCCCAGGATCACTGCGCGTGATCATGATCCACTCCACGGGGTTGGTCTCCGGATCGCCGTCGTTCATTGGTATCTCCCGGATCATCTCGATCGACTCGTAATAGCCCCGGACCATGTTGGTTCGTGGAGGCGCATCAGGATGAGATACAGGTATTGATACGACCATGTGATGTCGCGGTATTGAATCGCCGATTTTGGATGCTTCAGTGAGGCAAGTATCGGAGGTGATGAGTAGCGTGATAAACTCTCGCGGGGAGGTTGGGCCAGGAAATTGGGCAGAAAGCTGGTATACTGTGTGGTCGTTAGCCATGACAGCTTCTTCTTGATTTGATGCCTCCCGTACCTTGCAATTGACCTATGCCCTTAACTGTTATGTCCTCCAGTCTCTGGTCTCCTCCAATACCTCTCACGTTGCCCTCGCCAGGACCACCCTGAACTTCTAGACTTTCGGGAAACTCTCGCTTCATAGCACGCTTCCACTTTTCGAAGCCGAGCCCTTCGTGTACGCTGGTCCGCGCGAACCAGGCTCCATGCCTATCCTTGCCAGCCATCTTGAAGACGCTCATTCCTGTAGCGGCGTCGCTGTTGCTCAACTTCACAGGCTTTCCCCATGACTTCCGTAGCGCTTCGTGCTCTGGTGCTGGTGGTGGCCGGCGCACGCGGGAAATGGTAAGATCTTTTGCACCGGTCGCGGGTTGTTGCTCGGCTCGCGTGCGCTGCGACGACTCGTAAGGCGTACCATTGGGGGCTTCAGGTACAGAATTTGCGATCAATTCTGCTTTGGATAGTATGTTGGGTAAAAATGATTCGAGGTTGTCGGTAGGGACATCGCTAAACTCCTTCGGTCTGAGGCATGCGAGCGCTTCGTGGAGTTCCGCCATGGTGGTTATGGGAATGTTTGGAAGTTTAGGAAGCTATGTTGAATCGAAAAGATAGCGACGTAATGCGCCACGAGGTACGGTATCTAGACCCTTTGTGGCAGTGAATGTTCCGACGTAGCCGTGGTGGAAACTAGCTGGGTCCGGTGACGGTCGATGAGATCACTGCATGGCAATGATTAAACCGGATGTCAGTGGACATGAAGCAGTAGATGTTGGCCAATAATGACTAGGTTATAGTACTGCGCAAAACTGCAAGCCTGTTCACGCACACTGCAAAGCTTCTCATGCCTATTGCAGGTACGTACTTAGTTACACGACAGGCATTGTTGACGCAACGTCATCCCTGCAGGAGCTCCCTGCTCTTTCGCGACGCGGGGTCGCCCGCCGCTCCACCGACGTACCCTGCAGTGCCTGCATATGGAGACTTGAAGCTGGCCCTACGTTACACTAGCATCTGTTTGGGGAGGCTTGCGATAGCCAAGTGCTTTTCAGAGTTAGGTATAAAGGAAGATTTTATTCTACGCAAAGATTCAAAAAATAACGAGGGGTATTTCGCTAGTCTAAAGTGTTCCCACCACATGCCGTGAAGCAATCGGTCCATTCTATGTGCACATGCGATGCACCTCATCCACCAGAAATTATACAAGCACGTATAGAGCGCACATCTATTAATAGTTAGCAATGGCCAGTCTCGGGCGAGGTGAGGGCACTTACCATGCTAAGTCCCAAGATCATGCTGCACCAGAACAGCACGTTGTTCAGCAGAGTGCGGCCCCTGACCCATTTGCTCCGTTGAAGCATGACGATTGGCATTTGAAGCATCATCGCGATGAACCCATAGCCTCTGAACTTTCTTGTTATGCAGCCCATGACGAGCTCGTGTGCCAGAGCAGATATGAGGAAGGTGATGGTGGTAGCAAGGGGACGCGACATGTGATTCTTCGAGGCCGAGTAGACGTGTCGTCGAAAGAAATGATGAACGGGGATATTCCACTCTCTCTGTGGGTCGCGGTTAGTACGAGTCCTGCGAAGTGATGACGTGTTTTCTTACTGAGAACTCAAGCCAGTCGCAGCTGTTCCACCAGTCGGCATAGAACTGGCGATCAGCAAAACCTATACAAATTATCAGCATTCCTGGCAATGCCAGACGTGATGGGTACGACTTACGCGTGATTTCTGCAAATGCACCCAAGATGTACTCGAATATGACCAGGAAGACAAGTAGGAAGGTGATCATGAAAGGGAATAACAGACGACCAATTGTCTCGCCCAATATCAATGCAAAGTCCGTGGCGCCGCTCGAGTTGTGAAGTCGCACTGCCGATACGTCCAGTACAGGAAGTATGAACTCCTCAGCAGTAATGATCATAAGGAAGATACAGCCGAATACAGCAAGCGTCTTGTAGAAGACCTCCAACCAGCGGATCTTGGTATTCCTGGGATATTCCAACTCATAACACAGCGTCGGGCAGAAGAGGAAGTCGACAAAGTTGTGCAAAGTGAGGTTGTTGGGATACGAAACATGGCCCAGGGGCGAAGCCAGCTCGAAAGCAAGATCCTCCCGCAGCTGCTTCAGGTATTCTGCATTCGCAGCCTTTGGCTCGGGCTCATCCTGGGTCGGAGACTGTGGTATTTCGTGCAAGTGAGTGCGCGAGCTTGGATATCGCACTGCTGCCGCTTTGCTAGCTCGGTCGGGGTTGTCAAGTTCGTTCAAACGTCGTAGGGTTTCGCTGAGATGGCCGTTGTAGAACCTTCACATGGTTAGCTACAGACTATGAGGTTAAGTGCCTTGCGAAAGCCTACGAGTATGAGTGCATTTTCATGAAGATTGCAAGCAAATGCAGAGTGAAGAAGACCTGAGCTGTCCAGCTCCAGTCGCGAATGAACGGGTATCTTCGTAATAGTCAGTCTAGAATACATTATATTTGCGGGAACAGCATACGTAGTCCAGAAAGCAAGCCAGATTGCCTGAAGTACACTTTGGATGACCATACCAGACGTATGCCATCGGATCGAGTCCTCGTTGAGAAACAACCTTTGAATGGGCAGACACAAAGCTGTGCTACACGCCATGGCAAAGTCAACCACGCCAAGTTCAAAGATCTTCTCCTTGAACAACGCCCACTGCCTAATTTGCAAAGGATATCCGGTCTCGGTCAGGTTTCGTAGCATCGACGTAATGACCATGATGGCGAGTCCGATCCAGAACAAGACGAAGAAGCCGCGGAAGTCATGATAGTCGCTTTCTGGATCAAAGTGGGAGACGCGACCTACGTAGTCGATAGTAGGGAATATGCGCTGTTTCTGCTGAGCGCGTATCTGTCGTCGCGCGAGCGAGGAGGCATGGACACTAGGCGGGGCATCGGGGGGTATTGGCGTTGTTCTTCCACTACGAAGAGTTAATTCAGCGTCGACAGCAAAGATTCGGTCCAAGTACCTCGATACACCAGATCCAGGCTCTCGCAGCGAGCCATCCTTGTTGAAGGCTTCGTCGCTAAGTTGGGGCTTGAGCAGGTCGATGCGCGTGGGTTTGCGCGGTCGCGGCGCGTGGTACTCGGGATCCCCGTTATGGGGATTTGTGTCAACGGACGTAGACTCTGCCATCATGAGAAAAGACACATGCGCATGTTGCGGGCGCAAATAGTGGGAAGGGGGGCTTAAACGTGGGCAGCCCAGACTATGATCAGCAAACTAACAGGGTCAGAGAGTCTTGGTCAGATGCGGCAAAGAGGATGAGACGTGGCCTCCCGATAGCCGTGGCGCATAAATCAAGGAATGAATAGTGGCATAAGTGCCTAGATGTATGTGAAGCAATGCATCACATGCAATTACTGCGGCCGTGGCGCTCTGATACCTGGTGTACGTGGGACGGACCGTCAAAGGGTCGGTTACATCAGCGGTCCCGCGAGTCAGGCAAGCATCCCCAAAGGAGTCGCTGGGATAATCCACGGCCGCCTAAAGTATCCATGGGAGCGGATAAGTGGTCGTCGTCTGGCATGTTGATTTTACAGAAACCGGCTACATTGCTTGACGGAGAGCAAGTATCCAAGAAACGGGGCCTAGGTAGAGGAGTGAAGCCATCTCAAGGCGCAATCGTGGTCGGGGGCAGCTGCGACCGACGTCTGGAACAAATAACGGCCCGGCCAGCTGTAAGCCATAGCCAAACGTTGTCGACTATCAACACCTGCAGCAAGAGCCAATTCGCAAACACACCCGTGACCGATTGAAATCTCCGATTGACGGACGACACCTTTCACCCTTGCCACCCTGTTCGTGCGCTCTTCCATCGACCTCTTACGCAGTGCTCGGGTGGGGTCCAAGAGGCCACCACAATGGCTTCCTGTACGCCAAGCACCACGACCCCCCGCAGCTATGGACATGTGCTAAGGACATACAGTGAAGCAGTTCATTCGGAATGTGCGCGCTGCCAAAACCATCGCCGACGAGCGTGCCGTCGTGCAGAAAGAGAGTGCGGCTATCCGCGCCAGCTTCAGGGAGGAAAGCCACGATTCAAACGTGCGGAGGAACAATGTCGCAAAGCTACTCTATCTCTTCACGCTGGGTGAGAGGACGCACTTTGGTCAGATTGAATGCCTGAAGCTATTGGCCTCTCCACGTTTTGCGGACAAGCGGTTAGGATACCTGGGGACAATGCTGTTACTCGACGAGAACCAGGAAGTCTTGACTCTGGTGACCAATTCACTAAAGAAGTGAGACCCCGTCACAACTTTCGCTGTCATGGGAGGGCTAACGGAAATACAGCGATCTCAATCATGCCAACCAATACATTGTCGGCCTCGCCCTCTGCACCCTCGGAAACATTGCATCCGTGGAGATGGCGCGAGATCTGTTCCCGGAGGTCGAAACCATCATCTCGAGCGCCAACCCATACATTCGCCGCAAAGCCGCAATCTGCGCCATGAGGATATGTCGGAAAGTGCCCGATCTGCAGGAGCATTTCCTAGAGAAGGCCAAGTTGTTGTTGCAAGATCGCAACCACGGCGTCTTATTGTGTGGCGTCACCCTGGTAGAGAACCTGTGCGAGGCAGACGAAGCAGAGGATGACGAGAATGGCGTAAGGGACATCTTCAGGCCTCTCGTACCCAGCTTGGTCAAGATACTCAAGGGCCTCTCTTCATCTGGCTATGCTCCTGAGCACGACGTGACAGGTATCACGGATCCATTCCTGCAGTGCAAGTTGTTGCAGCTCCTACGAGTTCTGGCGCGCGGCGACGCTCAGGTCAGCGAACAAATCAACGACATCCTGGCCCAGGTTGCTACCAACACCGATTCCTCGAAAAATGTCGGCAACTCCATCTTGTACGAATCGGTCCTTACCATCCTTGACATCGAAGCCGATTCCGGACTGCGCGTACTCGGCGTAAACATCTTGGGAAAGTTCCTGTCAAACCGGGACAACAACATCAGATATGTCGCTCTTAACACCCTGATCAAGGTTGTTGCGGTCGAACCAAATGCCGTACAGCGACATCGGAACACTATTCTGGACTGCTTACGGGACCCTGACATCAGTATCCGGAGAAGAGCGCTCGATCTCAGTTTCACTCTGATCAACGAGAGCAACGTACGAGTGCTCATACGGGAGTTGCTAGCTTTCTTGGAGGTGGCTGACAACGAGTTCAAACCGGTGATGACCTCCCAAATTGGTGTTGCTGCTGACCGTTTCGCTCCAAACAAGAGGTGGCACGTGGACACCATGCTACGCGTCTTGAAACTTGTGAGTCCATCACAGCACACACCGCATACGTCTTACTGACACGTGACAAAGGCTGGTAACTACGTGAAAGAGCAAATACTCTCGTCCTTTGTCCGACTGATCGCTACCACACCCGACCTCCAGACCTACTCTGTACAGAAGCTTTACGCTGCTCTGAAGGAAGATATCACACAAGAAGGACTCACCTTGGCTGGTTCTTGGGTGATTGGAGAGTACGGAGACGCTCTACTAAGAGGTGGCCAATATGAAGAGGAGGAGCTTGTCAAAGAAATCAAGGAGAGCGACGTCGTCGATCTATTTGAGACTATCCTTGGCAGCAGCTATGCCGGCCTGATCGTCCAGCAATACATTGTCACGGCCTCGATGAAGTTGACCACACGATTGAGCGATCCTGCTCAGATCGAGCGCTTACGGCGATTGCTGCAACGATATGCTGCAAACCTGGACGTGGAGATTCAGCAACGTGCGGCCGAGTATGGAAACTTGTTCGGCCATGACCAAATCAGGAGAGGTGTTCTTGAGAAGATGCCACCACCAGAGATTCGCGAGGAGTCCCGCGTACTGGGTGAAGCGACCAAGAAGCGGCAATCGAAGATCGCGAAGAAGAAGCCCGCGCAGGCTGCAACCGAGGACTTGCTACTGGACCTCATGGGCGACTCTGGTCCATCTGCCGGTGTGAATGGCGCTGCCAACGGAACTCAGCAAAGTCAGGATCTCCTCGCAGACATCATGGGTGGAGCATCGTCACCACCCCAGACAACGTCTCCAGCACCACAGTCAAACGTCGCAAACATCATGGACCTCTTCAATTCCGGCCCTAGCAGCTCCCCCGCCCCAGCACAGTCTGCCGCACCGCCACAAGCAGGCTCTATGGACCTTCTTGGTGGACTCGGTGGTATGTCATCGCCGCCGCCACAGACTTCGACTCCTCCTGTGGCATCTGGTCCACCTGCACATCCGGTATATAACAAGAATGACCTCCAGATCGCCTTCCAGCTTAAGCGCGACGCCAATGCAGTGCAGCTTCTTGCTCGATTCCGGAATACAGGAAGCTTCGGTCAGCTCTCAGGTGTCAACCTACAGGCTGCTGTGCCGAAGAGCCAAAAACTGCAGCTTCAACCTATCAGCACGAGTGAGCTGGAGGGAGGACAGGACGCGACCCAGCAAATGAGGGTCACAGCCGTCAATGGTGTAAGTATTTCAGGATCTACCCTTGGAATCATCGCAAGCTAACAAAGACCTAGCCGCCGCCACCAAGACTAAAGCTTCGACTAAAGATCAGTTATTCAAGCGGTGCGGGTCCAGTAACAGAGCAGGTCGATTGGGCAGAGCCGACATGATCTTATGGCCATGTTTTGCAGTAGTGTCTTTAAGTAGCGAGCAGCATAGAGCGAATGACATACCCCGGCGATCATGACGTGCATACACCAGAAGGTCCAGCGCAACTTTTAGCCTCACAGCGTCTGACGACGAAAGTACTCGATAGCTAATTTCGCAACCCGTCCAACGTATCACATAGCTTGTGGAAATAAGACATGTGAAAGGCTCATCCTTGTCCATCTTCCGGCAGAGCAACATACTGGACGATCACAACAACGGAGGTGGGAACAAGCTGCTGCAGGATCGGAGCATGATGCGCCCGATGCGCTTGCGCTAGATCAACCCCCCATCCCCGGGACCCCCGCATTTTATTAGGGAGGCGCCGCATTTAGTAGCTCAGTCTTACATATCGTACCATGGTCCACAACAACAGCAACAACGTTGAGTGTTGGGTACCTTGTCCACTTACGCGTAAGGTTACAATATTCGCGTTGCTTACGATCAGTACTGCTCGTCCAGGAAGCTCGCCGACGATGCTAATCTCGAGAGTGAGAACTCTGGTGATCTACATTTCTAGCATACACAAGCGCTGTGTCAATACCTAGGCCATGCAGGACCCGTCACGCTGCGGTGATGGCTGTCATGCGCTACCAACACATGCATTATACGTTGAACCACTATGACTTCTTATTATGTAGTATCGCGCAAATCAAGGTTACGACGGATGGCTGCGGGACCATCACCTTCCTTTTTCGGCGCACGAGAAGGAGGCGACATGGGGGTTTATCGAACTTTCCATTTCATGGTTGCCCCTGGGGGGCCGGGTGATGGACTTGACTGGGATCATTTGAGTTCAGACGTTAGTAACACCCCAGTATTATCCATCGACTTCTTTACTTATATTCAAGGTCAGCCATTTGCATTCAGTTGTAGGCTGTACTAGTTAATCTTACCACAATGGCGCCCTTGGCTACATTTTTATACGGCACCGCTCTGTGCTGTTCGATAGCATTAGCTCTCCCGTCGCATGCAGTGCAGGACCTATCGAGAGGAGACAACCAGGAGCCGATAACAACCCCAGAGGAGAGGGCACAAGGTGTTGTGGATGCGTTCAGGGTTAGCTGGGATGGATACTACAAGTATGCATTTCCAATGGATGAACTGCTGCCTGTGAGCAACAATGGAAGTAATTCGAGGTATGTACAACGTCTTGTCAGGATGTTGTCCATGACAGTCTTCTCAAGCTCCCATCATCATGCTGACACCGGATCAGGAACGGATGGGGCGCCTCTGCTGTCGACGCTCTCAGTACAGCACTCATCATGGGCGAGAAAACGACGGTGAACCAGATCCTCGAGCACATCCCTACCATCAACTGGGCTGTCACCAATGATTCTGTGTCCCTATTCGAGACCACAATCCGTTACCTCGGCGGCATGCTTTCTGGCTATGACCTCCTCAAAGGCCCTCTCGCCCATCTCGCAGACGATGACGCCAATGTGGACGCACTTTTAACTCAGTCCATCAATCTAGCGAACAACCTATCTTTCGCCTTTGAAACACCGACAGGCATACCGTGGAATGTCCTCTACTTCAACAACCGAAGTAATGACGGGGATCTCGGCGGCCCTGCAACCCTCGGTACGCTGATTCTGGAATGGACACGTCTTGCTGATCTCTCTGGGAACCAAACGTACGCGGATCTTGCGGAGAAGGCGGAGAATTACCTACTGCATCCTTCACCTGCATGGGCTGAGCCCTTCCCAGGGCTGATAGGATCCGCCATCAACGTGACAACGGGACAATTTACCAACGCACGGGGAGGCTGGGTCGGCGGCTCAGACTCCTTCTACGAGTACTTGATCAAGATGTACATCTACGACAAGTCGCGATACAACTCCCTTAAAGACCGCTGGGTCCTGGCTGTAGACAGCAGCATCGAGCACCTAGCTTCACATCCCGAGCCACGCCCCGATATTACCTTCCTAGCGGCCTACAACGGAACCAAGCTGCGTCTTATATCCCAACACCTCGCTTGCTTCGACGGCGGAAACTTTATCCTAGGCGGCCAAGTGCTCGACCGCCAGGACTACATCGACTTTGGTCTCGAACTCGTAAACGGATGCCACGAAACTTACATCTCGACTGCCACTGGCATCGGCCCTGAGATATTTTCTTGGAACACGTCGGCGGTCCCCGCCAACCAAACTACTTTTTTCAACGAATCGGGCTTTTTTATCACATCTGCGGACTACGTGCTTCGTCCCGAAGTCATTGAAAGCTTCTACTATGCGTACCGCGCGACTTCAGACCCAAAATACCAAGATTGGGCGTGGGACGCGTTTCTGGCAATCAACGCCACGACCAGGGTGGGCAGTGGATATAGTGCTATCTCTGATGTCAACGTTGTGGGTGGTGGCGAGTTTACCAATTTCCAGGAGAGCTTCTGGTTTGCAGAGGTCCTCAAGTACAGCTACATGATTCATGCGGGGGATGCCGAGTGGCAGGTGGGCAAGAATGGGGTTAATGAGTTTGTGTTCAATACGGAGGCGCATCCTGTGAAGGTGTTGGGTGAGGGAAGCAAGTAGGTTGAGAGTTGGCGCGACATATTCCTATAGCATTGATGTAAATTAATGACACTTGTATTACGCCACACGCAGATGTGAAGAACGCGCATGATGATAACTGTATTGGCGATTGGTCGCCGGGTATATATAACACGCACGCACAGCGTATGTCTGCGAGCAAGACAGCGTGGCCTTATTCGAAGAACCCGCCGTCGCTCTCCTCTGCCTCCTCTTGAGCCTGAGCGCCAAGAGCCCTCCTCTCACGTCGGTTCTTTGCCTGTGCCAACTTCTCCTCTGCCTTTGTGTTCTTGCTCTTGACAGCGTGCTCTTTCTTCTTCTCCTGCTTCTTAGGTACAGGTGCCGGTGCGGTCGGCATAGCCTCCTTGCTGTTCCTCAGTGCATCCAATGTACCGTTCGCCATTGCCTCTTCAACAGTCCTCCACATCTCCACATCACCCTTTGGTCCACCAACCTCGCGGTTCGACTTGTCCTCTATATCCTCGTCCTCGGGCTCTTCAGATGACTTCTCCTTTTTCGATTTCGGGTAAAGAGAGGCGTAATTTTTCAGTAAAGGGTAGTATATCGCGTAGTTGACGTCGACCTCTGCATTATGGATTCTCCGTGCTAGATCCTGCTTCTTCGACTCGTTCTCCTCTGTCTGTAGCTCCTTCTTCAGCTTCTTTAGTATGCGGGTGCCTTTTTGGCGATCTGGGGCGCATTAGTGGTTATCCAATTTGTCGTGTGCGCATCGTGCGCAGGCTCAGACATACCAAAGAAGCGCACGTGATGATATTTTCCAATCATTTTGTTCCTATACGCTGCTTCCCGACTACTTTCAATCTTCTCCTTCAGCTCATGCTGGATTGCCTCTAGCTCCCTTTCCCTCTCTACTCGGTTGCTCGCCGACATCTTGTGGTCCCCAACATTGTCAACATGGGCGAGCAATCGCTTCAGATCTCGTATTCGGCTCTTGAGGGCATTGGTACTGGTGCGCTTGTCTATCTCGCTGGAGACGTGAGGTCGCTTTTTGAACTTCTGATTGCTTTGGCCAGGCTTGAAGGCGCGGTGCTTTTTGAAGGGCTTTCCAGCGGAGGAAGAGGCTTCAGAGGTTTCTGTATGCTTGCGCTTTTGTGACATGGTGGCTGGCTGCTGGATGTGTGTCTTGTAGGCTGCAGGAAAGTTTTGGGATGAATGGAAGGGAAGTTTTAGTGGGGCGGCAGAATTAAGGTTGACTGACCGCCTTATGCGCGCCAAGTCATGTCACGCGTTGGCCGTTCACCCATGGCTCATTTGGCTCCGCTAGCTCCGTATTGCCCATGGCGCAGCAAGACGTCTTGATGATCGCTAGCTCCAGCTATCCTCGGACCATTTCCAATTGACCCATGCGATCTTCTACTTCCTTCCGCGACTCTGACAAGCCATTGTCGCGAACGCGCGATCGTTGACCAGTAAGATGGAAGCAGCAATAAGATGGTCGCCGCATTCGACACGAGGCGATCCACGCTTTTTGATCATTGACGTGGCCGGCAATCGGCTGCGCCTATGTCAAATTGATGAGTTCAGTAAGAGCAAGGTGAAGTACAAACAGATATGTATTCGGGATAAACTGCCAAACTACACGGCTTTTGACTGGTCCAAGAGAGATCCCTGTGTAGTCGCCGTAGGGTCTGCCTCGGGGGAGGCCACAATTGTTACGCTTGACCCTGAAAAGCCCGAGTATGACTATATTCACTCCTTCTCTATTCGGCATCAGAGAAAATGCAACTCTATTGCTTTCAGTGCGAAGAATCTCCTGGCCACGGGCCTGGATAGAGTACGCAACGATGTGTGCCTCAACATCTACGACATGAACGACTCGAGGGTCACAGCCAAGGACGAGCCGTACAAGAAACTGGCAAGCTCAGAGGCGATTTCCAGTATCAAGTTCTTTAATGGTCAACCGGATACGCTTGTTGCGGGTGTCTCGAGGCAATACGTGCGCATCTACGATCTGAGAGGTTGGTTTACTCCAGCAATAGCAAATACCACCTTGGCTCATACATTGTAGATTCTAGCACAGCGGGAATTGCGCAGTTCCAGACTCGTCAGGTGCATAATATCGCTATCGATCCCATGGACGAGAACTACTTTCTCTCCGCTGGGACGGCAGGTGATCCTACTGTCACCGTCTGGGATACGCGCTTCGTCAAGCAACAGGGAGCGTCTACCGGCACTGCTAATAGCGGCGCTGTATTGGAATTCAAGCCTGTGGCGGACAATTCACAATCAGCATCCATCTGGAGTCTCCGCTATTCTGGTACCAAGAGAGGGACTTTTGGTGTGTTGGCCAACACGGGCGAATTCAAGATTGTGGAACTGGCTCAGCACTCGCATCAGCCGCTGGAGACTGCAGATACGCCTTTTGCCCGTGCATGGGCATCTCCTTATTACACCAAAGCATCACATCATCTGCGGTATCCGTCACATCACAAGGAGCACCGACATAGCGAGAAAGAGCGTGTTGTGGCGTATGATTTTATGACGGCAGGGAACCCACTCAGCGGACAGTGTGCTTTGGCACTTCATTCGAACCGTGAGGTGGAAGTGCTCAAGGTACCAGCCACGCCCCCGCGTCTCAATGTGAGTGCGCTAGAAGAAATCTACAAAGACCGTACTTGCATTGCCAGGCCGACACCGCCACACGGCACAATAGCAGAAGACTTGATTGAGCTGCAAAACAAGGCGCTGTTAGAGAAGTTTGAACTGGAGCAAGACGCCACAAACAACCTCTCCGCCAGCATCGATAGACTGAGTCTCGTTGCCAGCCAACAGAGTCTTCCTCTCCTATCAGCAACACACCCAAGTCACCACATGCACGAAGACCTGCTCAACCTAGCCTACCCAGATGTCAAGATCCCACTTTCCGACTACCTTGCTGTTGTTCAAGCACCCAAACGTCGCGTACAGGAGGGCTACGCACTCGACTGTGCAAGGAACAAAACCATTGTATCAAACGACCCCTGGCTGGTCGACGTTTGGACACTGATCGACCGAATGGACGCGCTTGCTGCAGGTGACGGCATGGTAGGCAACGGTCTTGATCTCAAATATCTGGGCGTGAGCTCCATCTGGGCCAACGAACTTACCATGTATGATGAGCGCCTCATTGATCCCAACGCAAAGACCAGCCAAGACATGTTCAGCGACGCAGTCAAGGATATTGTCAACGCCATGGAGTTTCCAGCCTTTGAAGGCGTAGCAACAGAGTACCCGCAAAACAGGCAACTATGCCTCAGTCTATGCGGCTGGTCGCTCGATAAAGCAGGCGTGCAGCAAAGCTGCGAAAAGCTCGTGGACAATGGTGAAATCTACAAGGCCATTGTCCTAGCCGTCTTTCAGGGCCACAAAGATATCGCTCTGTCTCTCCTCCGCTCCACACTGCATGCCAAAAAACTACCTCAAGACGACATTTCCCTCGGCGCCGTAATCGCCTGCGCATCACCCACCTCTGGCGTCTCAGCCGCCCAGCGCGAAGCATGCGCCTGGATGGCAGACCTAACGTCCGATGCCTACCTAAAGTCACTACTCACCTACTTCATCACCGGCGACTGGACCAGCGTAGTAAGCATGCCTCAACTCTCACTCCACGACCGTGTTGCCGTTGCCCTAAAATACCTCCCTGATGCGTCCCTTACTACCTTCCTCGCCCAAACAACAGCCTCTACAATCCACACAGGCGACATCTCGGGGCTCCTCCTCACCGGCCTAACATCGCGTTTTCTTGACCTCCTCACAGTACACATATCACGGCACCCCATCGCCGGTCTGCAAACCGCCGTGCTAACCCTCTCCCGCGCCTGCCCACTCTACATCCAAGATACGCGCTGGCCCCTTTGGAAAGACATGTATCTGGAACTACTCCAGCAATTCCGCTGTTTCCTCGAGCGCACCCGCTACACCAAACAGCACAATCTGCTCAGCGTGACGCGAACGGGCAAATCGGCAAACAAGCCGTTTCAACCCTCGCTCACCATTCGCTGCCTCAATTGCCAGCATAACCTCGCGCTGAGGAAGGATCCGAGGAGTAGCGCGAAGATGCGCTTGTTGCCGGTTAATAATGCGAGTGTGGAGTCGGCTTCGCATCGGGGGGCTGGCGGCGGCGGTGGTCCCGGTGGTGGCCAGCAAGGTAAAGCGCATCATTCATCGGGAGGAGGCGGTCTGGCGTGTCCGAATTGCGGGGCGCAGATGCCACGGTGTGCGCTGTGTATGTTGTGGCTGGGATCCCCGGATCCGGCGCGCCAGGGCGCATATGAGCAGTTGAAAGGTGAGGATCGGGAGAGTAGGCTCATGGTGTTTTGTATGACGTGTACGCATGGGTTTCATGGGCATCATGCAAAGGATTGGTTTGCGAGACATGCCATGTGTCCAGTGCCGGATTGTGGATGCATGTGTGGGCTGATGAGGTAATTCGGGTTGGGGGAAGTGCATGTAGGCACATTGGGGCATGGGATGTCACTAATGAAAGATGGCATATGGATGATATGAGAGATAACCAATCTGTATTGAGTGGCAATGCGGCATTGATGCATATTTGCCCACCGTTTACGTCCATCCTA
Source organism: Pyrenophora tritici-repentis (assembly GCF_003171515.1). NCBI lineage: Eukaryota > Fungi > Ascomycota > Dothideomycetes > Pleosporales > Pleosporaceae > Pyrenophora > Pyrenophora tritici-repentis. The sequence goes on from NC_089390.1 coordinate 881,976, forward strand.
TAACCCCCTCTATCCCGCCTGAACAAAACTCCTAGGAAACACATAAAGGGTATAATCGTCGCAGTACAGCGTCTCTCCAAGGCCTGCCATTACCATACTCTCCTTTTAGCCTGAAAAGGGGAGAGAACATGCTTCAGGCGCTAACAATGCGGGAGATAGCTTACAGCGCCAGCCCAAACTCCATGTACATGCAGGTGAAACGATTGAGAAGACCAAAGCTTCCAGCAAAAAACGCTCAAATACTAAGACAACAACTGTAGCTGTCGCTACAGCCTAACGCCACCAACTGGCAGACGCGGCACAGAGACTCTTTAATCTTGACCTAACATCTCGCTGTCGTTGCCGAATTCGTCTTCCTCATCAATGGCCATGATGTTCGCCTGTGCCGTGACCACCACCATGTTGTCGCCGTCTTCATCGTCGTGATACATCGTGCCGTCATTGAACGCGTCCGTGTCGCGGTCGACATCGTCGCCACCGCTGGAGTTCATGAAGTTGCGTAGGCGCTGGACACCCATGCCGCTAAAAACACAGAATACGTCGCGCTGATGTTCGTTGAATTCGGGCGGTGCCTCGCGGCAGAAAGCAAGTAGTTCGTCACGGAGGAAAGCTTGAACACCTGTAAGAGAGAGATGTGTCAAGCGTGGGCAGTTGTTTAGAAGTGCGTGGATGCCCTGTTCTTGTTAGCGGAGAAGTTAGTGTAGGCGGTGTGTACTTACGGCCAAGGAAAGGTTGGTACAGTAGCTAAGATGCACACGCTCGAGTACACTGGGTGCAATGGGTCCGGAGGAGCCGATCTGTTTCGGCTTGGCAAGTGCAAGTATGCTGCGGTCGGTGATGGCCGCACATTTGACCAGACCAATGCGCTTGAGTTTTGGCAGCGCCGCTAGTTGCATGACGGAAGCGTCGGTGAGAGCGGTGCAGCAGGCAAGATCGATGTAGCGTATGCGATTGCACAGCTTGACCAGCTGGGCCACACCGACATCTGTGATGCGGGAGCAGTGTCCGAGGTGAATGTAGTGGAGGTTCTTGCCCAGACGTGTTATGGCCATGACAGCTCGGTCGGTAATGTTGCGGCACTTGGCAAGGACCAAGTTGCGGAGCCTAGGGGCAGCGTAGACTATCTTTTGTACTCCGGAGTCTTGTAATTCGCCGCAGTCGGTAAGATCGAGGATGCGCAGGCAGTCGTAGGTGGCCTCTGCGGGCAGGCGCAGGAATGCTTGGTCGGTGATCTTCCAGCAGTGGGCCAGGCGTAGCTCGCGGAGGTTGGGGCCTTCTGTGATGAGGGTGGTGATGGACGCGTCGTCGAGGTTCTTGCAGTCGTGCAGGTCGATTTCGAGAATGTAGCGGCAGTTTCTCGCAAATGCAATGATACTCCTATCACTGAGTTGCGAACATCCATTCAGCTTGAGACGCTTCAGATGTCTACAGTTCTGGGCAACCGCCTCAAGCGACTCGTCCGTGATCTTCTTGCAGTTTGTGATGTTGAGACCCTGCAGACGCACTGCGTGCTGGGCGAGTGCGTACATGGTTTTGTCGGTGATGGATTCGACGTTGGAGACGTCCAGGGCGAGTATGTATCGGTTTCCCTCCAGCATGGCCTCCAGACTCAGATCCGTCAGCTTGGTGCAGTTTGTAAGAGTCAAACGCTCAACACGCTTGCAGCTTGAGAGCGGCTTCAGGGTGCCATCGCTGACCTCACTGCCCAGGGCGGACAGATTCAGGCGTTTGATCAGGCTGCTGTAGTCGAAGAAGCTATTTACAGTCTGAACGGTGTGGATGACGCTCTTGACGTTTGACCACTTGTTTGTTGATGGTCTATGCCATAGCAGGCCCACGCTGTTCCCGGCCCACGTCTTGGACACCAACATGCAGTTCTTGAGGTCGGCGGGGGACGAGAGTTTTGCGAAGACGGCAATCATGAGTTCGGCTGGCAGGCGCGAGATGGGCGAGACACGGTTCTGCTCTTCGATGGCGCGGCGGCGGGCATCATCATCCGAGTCGGGCGACACTGAGGGCGCCAGCGATGAGAGGGAGTCGTTGGACTGCAGCATAATCGAGTCCTTGTCGTCGTCGAAGCCGCGCTCGGGCGACGTCGAGGCGGAAGAATCGGAGCGTGAGTCGCTGGCATCCCGGTCAGGTCGTCGTGAGCGCGCAATGTTGCCTTGTCGAACGCGTGCGAGTTTGGCGTGTTCAACCATGGCAGCGGTTGTAGTGGAAATCGCGGTGTCAAGTAGAGGGTGGGGGGGCAGTAGTTGTGGGCGGGCGTGGTTATGTATGTCTAGGGCAGGCTGCACGTCGACGTGATGTATGGCGGGCGTTGACTATGTATGAGCAACAGTCACAGTGCGGATGTTGGCAGTGAATGGTAGCCGAAACACGTCGCTTGGCTATAAGTTATAGGAAAGAGGCGGGCGACAACACACGACAGCTCACAGTCACAGAAGGGAAAGAGGAAAGGCTCCCATCCGTCTGGGCAGTGACGAAGTGGGTCGCTGTCCATGGTCGCATCCCGCCTAGGTTCTTCCCTGCGCCTCCCCTCTTTCTAGACAGCCCAAACACGCCGTCTGCCCTTGTCCATCCGCTTTCACGGTCTTTTGCATGGCCTTTACCTGACTGCACGACCTGTCGGAACCACGGCAACCTTCACCCCCGACCTCTCCCTTCTGCCATACAACTGCTGGTCTTAGCCGCGCCCGTTTTCTGACTCTGGGCATCAGAACCTATCAACACGACATGTACAGGTTACCTGCTACCCCGCAAGCAAGGCTCGCTCTTGGCATGGCATGCTGTTGATCTCATATGTAGCGACGGGTGGTAATAGTGACTCTTTGACCCCTCATGAAGCAAAGGCCAATTCACAATGCTATGTACTTGGGTCGTCTGCATGTCCAGATCGGCAGGGCAGTGCTCTTGTACCCATCTGACGACACGCAGACGCCATTTCCCAACCGCTTGGTTGTGTCAAGCAGTGGGTTAGAAAAAAGCAACACACACGCAGGGGCTGGTGCTACTTGGACCATGATAAGCTTGTCCTCGTCATACGTGCCTTTGTCGACATTTCAGGTCAGGCTTGGTCGAGCAGTGCTGGGGGTGCTAACAGCCTATGGACCGTTGCTAACACATCTGTTCTGGCACGATCCCGTGACAGAGATAGCAGTTCGGCTCCCTAGTCGGGCGAGTGCCCCTGGTGACATTATCAGACAGGCGGATAAGTTTCAAACAACATGGGCGACCAGCTTCTAGAAGGCGTCAGAGTAGGGCATTGATGCAGTCGGCATCATCCTGTCTCGAGCCCAGACTGGCCAATGAGGAGGTGAGGAGTGAAGGCACGGCACTTTACCGAATCAAGTGCGACAGCTTGGCGCCCTATGAGCTTGGGCACTGTTGCTTTGGCCGAGTGCGTATGGGTAAGCTAGAGTGGGTGTAGGTGTGTGTAGAGGGTGTGTAAGAAGCAGAGGATGCCCCGAATACAACGTGGACGTCCTCAATGTGCTGTCGTGACCCATAATGTCAATAGGCCCCATGGTGACGATGCAAAGTGTGGCTCGCCCATGCGGCCCCAGTAGCAGGGGTCCGTCAACTATACGATCACAAGCATCTCCACGCATGCCACCTTCACTCTCCCCCGACAGTTCCCTCTCCCTTCTCGCGCCAAGGATCCCGTTCTGCCTGCTCTTCTCCTTCTCGATGCGCAAGATATAGACTCTCTATCGTCCTGCACCGCAGCAGGCTTCCTCACCGCCCATCATGTCGTCCGCTCGCTATGCGCCCTCGGCCGCCCATTCCATGGCCCAACAGGCCGCATACCGCGCTCCAGGGCCCATCGCCGTGCACAATGCCCCTCCTGGTACCTTTGCGCCTGGAACAAAAGTCCAGGTGGGCAACCACCGCGTCACAATCGAAAAGTACCTCTCCGAGGGTGGCTTCGCGCACGTCTACCTGGTGCGCGTGCCCAAATCCGATAACGGAACACCAGAGACGGCCGTGTTGAAGCGAGTAGCATGTGCGGACAAAGATGCCCTGGCCAACATGCGGACAGAGGTGGAGACGATGAAGAAGCTCAAAGGGCACAGCAAGATCGTCACCTACATGGACTCGCATGCCTCGCAACTAAAGACGGGGGGCTACGAAGTCTTTCTGCTCATGGAGTACTGCTCAGGGGGAGGATTGATCGACTTCATGAACACCAGATTGCAGCACAGGTTGACCGAGCCCGAAATCCTGCACATCTTCTCCGACGTCGTCGAGGGCGTGGCAACCATGCACTATCTCAAGCCCCCGCTCCTGCACCGCGATCTCAAGGTCGAAAATGTCCTCATTACCACCGTCTCGGGCAACAAGATATACAAGCTTTGCGACTTTGGCTCCACGGCCCCACCAAGGCCGGCTGCTACCACGGCTGCCGAGGGGAGGCTGATCGAGGACGACGTGCAACGCCACACCACGCTACAGTACCGCAGCCCAGAGATGGTTGATGTATACCGCAAACAACCAATCGACGAGAAGAGCGACATCTGGGCCTTGGGTGTGCTCCTGTACAAGCTGTGCTACTATACTACACCTTTTGAAGAGGTGGGACAGATGGCCATCTTGAATGCCTCGTTCAAGTACCCGGCATATCCCCACTTCTCCGATCGGATCAAGAAACTCATAGGTTTGTGCAGCCAGACTAATCCAAAAGCATAGCTGATTTCAAACAGGTTCAATGTTGCGCGAGAACCCACAGCAGCGCCCGAACATATACCAGGTCGTTGCAGAGGTCTGCTCGATGCGCCACCGAGCAATTCCTATCAAAGATGTATGTGTGGTATATTGGCTTGAGTTTTATTTGCTAAGGCATGTCAGATCTATTCTGGCAGAACGCAATCCGAAGACCGACGAAACCAGCAACTACCACCTACCGAGCCCCAGGTCTCTTCACCACCCCCTGTCGTGGGCCTACAACGGGTTGCGCCTGTAGTGCAGGTTCAGCAGCTTCCGGATATTACACCAATGAGGAGAGGAAGACCTACCGGTCCAGCGCAGCAGCCCCCAGCAGCGAAACCAAGTCCATCGCCTATGCGAGGAACGGCGTCCGACCCCTTCGCTGCACTCGACTCACAGGATGTACAAGTCAGGCGTGCGGCTGCTGATGAACTCGCATCCCGCTTCCCTTCTTTGGACGAATTTTCCCTGTTGCACGATCGGGGCCAAAAGTTCGAATTCGGCGATGCACCTGCGACTCCCGACCCCATGACCAAGCGAGTCACAGAAGCGTTGGCAGATGAGGCTTTCGCAACAACTCCTGTATCCAAGGTTGACTCAAACCCAGGGGTGAAGCCTTCTTCTACTGTTTCCTCGGCGGGTATCTCCAGAAGTACATCGCTGAGAAAAGCGGCGCCCTATGATGCAAAGGATAGCCCTCGAGGCTCCAACACAAACATACAGTCACCCATTCCACAACGTGTCAACATGGTCTCTACTGGCGTACAGACATCCCCGCGAGCATCTCCTGTGTCGGCCCAGCAGAAGTTCCCCGATGTCAACAACCGGCCTATCTGGAAGGTGCCCTTGAGTTCAAACCACAATCGAGCTCTGAGTCAGCCCCGGGCGCCTGAAAAGACACCAGGAAGCCCTCTAAGCAGCAGCCCGTCACTAAGACCGGAACCTGGCTTATCTGCACGGCCTTCGTTCGAATCTAGATCGAAGTCTCAACTCAGCATCCCAAGATCTCCTGCATCCTCCAGGCCATCTTTGGAAAGCCAGCGTCCATCCACCATGGAGCTTGGCTCTGCCATCGACCGCTCGAGATCTGCCAATTCCAATGCTCGCCCAGTCAGCATGCATCTTGAGTCAAACCTTGACTATCTTCGCGACCGAGAAATGGCACCCGGTCGTAACTTTGAGGCGCCATCATTGACCCGTCGTCTAACCTCTACCGCCATCGATGACTCAGAACCTGAGGAAAAGAATGTCAGGTCAAGCATCGACTTTCTCCGCACTATCGAGCAGGAAGAGCATGGTCATAAGCACCGCCGAAGCAGCTCGCCACGCAAACATGGCAAACGCGGCAGCATTACCAACATTGTCAAGGGGAGATTTGGCGACGCTTTCCGTCGCTTTGAATCAACCGTGAAAACACCCGAACACGAACGTGAACAGCCACCACTGACACCCACTGACCAATTCATCGATCACAAGGGCGGCCTGACACCTATTGCCGGCTCCGAAGCTACCGGTGGGCTGAGCGACGACGACCGCAGCTTCGTCGATGAAACACAGGACCTATCGCCAGAGATGCGTCGTGAACTTGAAAAGCGACAACTGGCCGAAGAGGAGCGTCGCGTTGAAGCCGCAGCAGCAGAGTACAAGCAAAGGATTGCATCTCAAGGACAAGGGAAGTCACAGGGCGGCCCATCCAAAGCCTCCACGATCCAAAGCCGCGTCAAGAATCTTTTAGATGAAAGCAGCAAGCCCGCAGCTGCCAGTCGCACAGCTGAAGGCTACGGCAAGTACACTGATACCGGCAAGCCTTTACCGCTGCGGCCACAGGACCAGACCGGTGCACGTCAACCCCCTATGATTGCCCGGAAGCCCGTAACAGTCTCACAACAATCTCAACAAGCGGCGGATCTCTTGTACGCAAAGCCGTCCTCTATCCGCCCCAACATGCCACCGCCTATCCCCTCTGCTTCGGCACCTCCAACAGTCAACGGCCGCAACCCCTCTGGCCCTCCGCCTCGCGCACCCAAGCCAAAGGCTCTCCAAACAGGCGGCTCTGCCACAACCCCTGGCCAAACATCCCCTATCAAATCCAGCAACCCCGCACTTCCGCCCAGAGACAAGCCATTGCCAACTGCTGTCAACGATGTCGCCGCGGAAGAATTTGACGTCGACACGTTCAGTAAACGCTATCCCAGTCTAAGCGGCTTGGAAATGGTCGAGACCGAGATCCCGCGACGCACTGTTAGGGATTTGTAAACGTGTGTACATGTACGTATGTGTGTGTTGGTATGCAATGTGTTGGCTAGCGCACATTATATGGGGCCTGCGAAATAGCGACGTGGATCCGTAGGTACTGTGCAATGTTTGGAGGGCCTGTGAATGTTGAGCCTATGGTGATACTTGCACAGATACCTCGGTCTTGTTGTTGTCGTCTCTTACTCTTATTTTTATCCAATCTTTTGCGCTCCCTGGGAATCTTCAAGTAGTCATAGCAGCATCTTTGCATAGCATCATAGCGGGGTTTTATTGTTTCTTGCAAGAAAGCAAGGTTTATTCGACGTCGCGTCGCGTCCCTGTTGACTAGATGGCGGCATCGGAAGAAATTGGGTCATGTAGATGCCATGTACCGCACAATAGAATGAGATTATCAATGGAGCTGTTGCTGGATCATTCATTGTTTGCTTTGTGATGGTAGGTCCATGGAAATGATCACAATGTGGGGTACTGCCGAGTATCTTTTTTTTCCAAAGATTTTCCTTTCTGCGAACAAAGTCTCTCCCTGGGCTTAGAATTGAGGACACTAACATAACGATCCTCGTTATGCCTGATCGGCAGATAGGTTGTTGATATCAATGGAGCCATCAATCCCACAGACGCCTGTCATAGACGATCAAAGCTACTCACACGATTGCAGCATCACATCAAGAGTAAAAGACGTCGAGATTCAGTCAGTTTTTCTTGGTATTCTGGCGATAATAGCCAAGATTGTCCCTTATAAATCCTGCCAACCCATCACACTTGTGATCTACATCGCCACCCGTAACCCCTTCAAACTCCATGCTATGCCCGAGGTGTATCCGAACCGATGCAGTGAAAGGAAGGTTGTGTGAGTCAGTCGTGTTGTCGATGGGTGACGTGCTCCGGATGAGGCACGTTTACTGCTCGGTCTGGAAGTAGTTGAGGAGGATGCTGCGCTCCTGCGACTCCTCACCCCAGTCCTTGACGACAACGCAAGAGCAGTTGACGACCTTGCGGGGGTTGCCCTCACGGTCAATTTGGCCTGTGAAAACTCATTAGCTCCCATGACACTGCGAGAGAAGAAAGTGTTGGCAATGCGCCTGGGCTTCTTTTGAGTCCTCAGCGCAACACCACGGAGGAAAACGTACAGAGACCGGCCCATTCGCCAAGCTGCTTGCCATCGGGGACCTTGATGAGAGGGATCTTGTGCTCGGAGCAGAGCGCAACAACGAGCTTCTTGTATGCCTCCTCCTCGCAGGCCTCGTTGAGCACGCACATGTGCGCCTCACGACGGTCGAGGGCCTTGGAGGCCTCGCGCAGACCACGGGCAAGTCCGTCGTGGATGAGAGCGAGCTTGAGGACACCCTTGAGAGCCTCCAGCACGCTCATCTGGCCCTTACCACCGGATGCATCGGCAGAGACCTCGACCTCAGCGGCCGCGCTGACTTGGGATTTGGTATCGTCTTCTCCGTCCGACTGTTGAGGGTAGGTTAGCCATGTTCAAAGGCGGCGGGGTAGTGGCGTTGGCTTCTGAGCTGCTCTATTCGCCATTGCGACGACAGATCTATGGTTTGAGGAAAGAATTGGGACTGCATACCATGATTAATGATTTCTATCTGTCGGGTGTTCCTCGAAGAGTTGGTGGTGATGATAAAGAATAGATTCGAAAAGTTCCCCGGTTCGCCGAGCTGAATTTGGCTTGCCAAGGTGTGGGACCGGACGGCGACTAAGCGAGACGTCACGTGATGTGGTGATATGATTGGAGCAGACGGTGGTGAATATAGTCGCAATTGACTTGATATCGCTATGCCATCAAGAATCGATATGACACTCCGGAGAATATACTATCTATAACTTTCGTGATCTATGTCAACAGGCATGTATCCATCACAACACCACCTACTTGATACTCACGCACCCTACTGCACTGACGATACGAAGCCTGATTTATGAACAATCGATATCATCATTTCTCTATATATTCCACCTCTCGACATGGCTCTAACACTACTGCTTGGACCTGCCCTGGCCATGCCCCCCAAACATACATCATCCTCCTCTCGACCATTGCTGGTCTGGACATCAGGCGTCCCGTCTTTTTAATACGATTAACAGAAAGAAACACTGGCAGTTTGCCATCTGGATTTACTCATAGAAATGGATGATTCCAAGTCTGATGGAAGAATACATACGCTGACTCTACTGAAGGTGGCCAGAAAAGTAGCAGAAAATAACACTAGAATATATCGCTGAACGCTATCAGCCCAGGTTTGCGCAAATATGAAAGCGACTTGAAATATAACCACCAAGCTTAGAGGGTACGCCAGTTACGCCGTACATTGAAGGAAACCCGTCTTTGAACATAGTTGGTATAAGGAAAGATTGAAAAGGGTACAAAGAGATAAAAGCTACATGACAATGCAGCTGCAGCCCTTCTTCTCCTTGGCCTCCTCCACTGGTTCGGGCACCCGGGTGACTGTACGCTTGGGCTGTGCGGGTTCGATTGGAGGGGCCAGCTTTGGCGAAGGAGTGCGGTCGGGACCTTGGGGTATCGTCGGGGTTAGTTTGTAGCCACCTTGTTCGGGGCCTGGAGACCTGGCGGTATTCGTGTCGATCTTCTCAAGTGACGGAGACTCGTCCTTGGTAGGGCTTGGAAGGGGCCAGGTCTCGTTCTGACGCGCCTTTTCGATGGCGATGGGGTCCAAATTGGCCAGCTGCGAAAGGCGCTTGTCCGCCATTTCGTTGTCGTTGAGCAGTCGGAAGTCCTTGTCGTACATGGAACCCACTCTGCCTTCATTCTCCCACTGCTCTTGCTGCATTCGCTTAGCATGTGTAGGGATGATTTGTTGGTCCGGCGGTAGACGAGGGTCGGGCTTGTACATGGATGCTATCCACGGAGCCTCGCCTTCTGGTCGATGGGCGGTAGTAGGCCTCGTGATTGACCCGCCGCTTGTACGAGGACGCTTGGGAGGTGAATTGCCTGATGTTGCCCGAGACTTTGCTTGAGTCTTCTGGGTACCGGTCTTGCGCCCTGCAGTGGTCGACTTGGCTGGTGCCTTCTTTACGGGAGACTTCTGGGGAGATTTTGGAGGAGTCCAGCTGCCAGTCGAGATGTTGCGTCTGTGACCGCCTTCTGGGGGCGTCCTCTGCCTTCCGTCGTCATCAAGCAACGCTTGACTGCCCACACTGCCACTGCGCACACGTGCACCCATGGCACCGATTGCATTCTCGCTCCAGTTGCCACTGTTGCCTCTGGACCTTGACAACGGCGCATCACGGTCCGCCAGTGAAGCAGGCACGGGTATACCGCTGGACTTGGGCAGAGGAATGCGAGACGTACTAGGTCTCACGGTGTGGCCGCCTCGCGAAGGATGGAAGTCGGTGGTGTCATCTTGATACTCCTCTACAGCCTCCTCGTCTTCAGCTGGTATGGTTGAGATGCGTTTCCGGGGCTCGGTCGGCTCGGTGAGCTCGCCGTCCTTGCTCTGCTCGGTAGATTCCGAGTTTGTACGGACTCGCGCACGTCGGGTAGCGCTTTGCGAACGACTGTTGGACCGACTGTCGCGTCCTACTCTGAAGCCGGCCTCCTCTAATTCGCGGGTCTCAATCTCCTTGAGCTTGTCCCGGTGTATCCAGGCGTTTGCGTCATACTCGGGTTCTGGACCAGCCTTGACGACCTTCTTCTTGGCCTTCCCCTTGATGGAAGTTGGGCCTTTCTTGGTGTTGGTGTTGGTGTGGCTTTTGTAGTACTCCAGCACACTGTCCTGGTCCGCGTTGCTAGCAATCATGTCCCCGCTTTTTTTCTTGTGCAGTTCATTCATTGGGGCGGGCGACAGCTGTGAACGGGCAGCGTCCTGCGAGTCCCAGGTGGGTGAGCGTACAGGCTTTGCGAAACCGTTGGCTTGTGACGTGAGGGGCTGGCGGGAACCGTGGGCGGCAGCGCCGTATTCGGACATGTAAGACTCTTGTTCGTAGGACTCTCTCTACGGCGGTGGTCAGCAAGCTGTTATTCGCAACTGGGCCTTGTTAGGGGCGTGCAGCCGTGCTAGAGCCAGCGGATCACTTGGCGGTCAGATGAACCATGGAACACATGCGCAGTAGTGCATTTAGTGCAAAAGCATACATCTCATGAGGCTCGCATGAGGCAGATGCAGCCGCAGCGGCACGATAACTGAGAGTGGTACATACCAAGTTGTTGACGGGCACAGCAAAGTCCCACGACCCTCCGGCGCCGTGAGAGCTGCTTGGGGGCGTCAGCTGCTGGACTGGCACTGATGTCTGGCGAGCCGACGCTAGAGTAGCCATGGAAGAGGCTGCAAGCACACAAGGCGGTCTGACCTATGACGTGCGCGGGAGTGTCAGGCGGTGCGAGCGATCGTCTCGGGACTGCGAGAGACTTGGGTGACGTCGCAATTTGATGTTTCGAACCAGAATGCAGAGAAGGGGCGAAGGCCGGGAAATGACTACCACCGCCGTTGGAGGATGGGGTAGTAGTAGCCGCACGGGAGCAAAACAACCTCCTTAATGCGGAGCACTTGTAGCTATAAAAGAAATTCCATGGGCGAGAAGGAGACACGACGTTGGAGTGGAGACTGAGGTCGGAGGCTGTGAGGGGTGGTTTGCATGCGCGTTGCAAGCAGCTTCCCTGCAGAGGGACAGGCGACTGACTGACGGTGAGTAATTACAAGGGAAAGATAATATGAGTAGGAAACGAGGGACAAGGAGAAGGTTAGCAGTCGAGTCGAGGACACGGTCGCGTGCTGAATGGCCAGCAACTGCAATGATTCGTACAAGAGTCGCGACGGGATCAAGGAGCCCTGGGGAAGGAGGATTTGGGAGTGATGGTCTAGTCGTCGGGGAGAAAGTTGATTCGCGCTTGGCTGCAGGCTGCAGGCTGCTCGGACCTCGTCTAATCTGCGGCGCTACCAAAGGGGGTGGTGATGCTTCACTTCATTCATGGGCCAAACTCCTGGCAGAAGCTGAGCTGCTGCACCGCTACACTGACGGCTGCAAACAAGCAAATACACGGCGCCGTCGTGTCCCACAAGCTGCTGCTCCCGTACGGCACCCCATATCATCTTCATCTCGTCTGCCTCGTGTTGACCCCCCTCCACCGGAGCATGATGCGCCCGGCGGGTTAAAGTCCGAAGCACACCCATGGCCCAAGTTTGATTGTTTGTCAACCTTGTGCACACGGACTGCCCCATGCACAACTGTCTGGACAAGCTTCCGTCCTCCTGCGCCTTTCCCGTTCCTGACTCCAATCGTCGCCGGCAACGGCTTCCGTCCGGCCATTATGGGTATAGGCCTCAGTCTAGCCGGCTTCCAGAGACGCGTCGCCTTGATCTCGGGACTTGGTCTGACGTGTACCTGAGCGGCCTGGGGGCTTGATGGCTTTGATGGCAATCGACATACGTCGTCAATCTCCATTCTTGTCATGATTAAGCACTTGAACATGTCTACAAACTCGGCATGGGCCATGGCCGTTGGACCCACTGTAAACACCCAGCGGCCGGGTTAACGGTGCAAAGATGATATAGTTATAGTTCAAAATATAGAAATAGAAGCGCACGAGCTTCGAGCTCGACCAACTCTACCAGCCAAAAGTCTCGTCATACCAGAACACGTCATGGCCCCTCTTCACCCATACCTCGACGTTCTTCTTTGTGTCTTCTGTCAACCGTTTTGGTCCACAGCAAATCACTGCCGTCCGCATACCCTTGCTCAGTACCTCATCCACCACCTTGCTGATATTCGGCCTTCCGCTCTTAACGACCATGCCTTTTCCTGGCTTCTCCATCTGCTCCTCCATGCTCAAGAGTTGTTCGTTTTCCTGCATCTCAATCGCCTCGCCATGTTCGTCATCTGGATCAACGGCGAAAACACCAGATGCTCTGGAATTGACCTGCGAATCTGACCCTGGAGATCTCGTGACATAAACTTCGACGTTAGGGGAACTTTGTAGCATGCCATTGCCATTCGCCTCGATCCCTGCATTATCGCTCTGCTCGTCATTGGGGACAGAAGCTGGAAGCGTTGCCCATTGTGTCTCGGCAAGATTTCGGACAGCCCATATGCACCGAATGCGGGTGCCGGCAGATGTGGTGTTGTCCAACTCGAGCATACTCCGGTAGATGGGGATGATGAATGTTGCACCAACGCCACCAGCTACCAGGAGCACTCGGTCGTACTCCGATAGGTTGGGTAAGCGGGTCGATGCACCATATGGCCCTTCGAGAAGGAGCGGCAGAATGGGTATATCGCCGCCTGCAGTGGATAACATTGGTACGTTGCTGCCACCCTGAGCTAGGTAGCGCGCCAGGTCCCCTAGATATTTTGTGTTCCCGTTGAGTGTCCTTGCAACCAGTAGTAGCTCCTTGTCCTTGGACGGGAGAGAAGCGACCGTGAAGGGATTGGTCTTGTTGATCATGAGCCATTGATCGTACCACGAAGGGGCTTTGTTCCCCGCCCACGGTCTGCTGAGATACACATGCTGGCCTGGCCTCCATTTGAGCGCGTTGCTATCTGTAGGTAGTGGAACACGAATCTGGACCAGAGTGGTGCCAGGGAGGAGTCTGAGTGTTCCCCGATACATCTTGAGACGCAGGCCCCGGAAAACGAGATGTAGAAAGTTTACCGCCATTACTTCGTACACGTAGACGCGAATATGTGCAACATGTAGGTATAGAGGCACAATGATCAAGTTGGCAATAACAATATGGGAGACGTAGAAGATGCGGTAGTTCCTTCTTCGCACAAATCCAAGGGCAGTGGTGCTGATGGTGGAGAAGAGAAGAATGCTGGCAAGGCCCCATATAACGTCCCAGTCCTTGATACGCTTTGCTATGAAGCCGGTCAGGATGAAGAAGTTGAGATACAATACAGCATGGAGCAGGAAGAGAAGGAATGTAATACGTCCCAGGATCTGATGCGAAGCCTTGATCTGTTCATGTGAAAGTCGTGTCAAATATTGCACTGGGCTGTAAGGTGCCCTCATAGCCAGTAGATAGTGAATAGGAAGCTGCGATGCGCCGACTTGTCCGAACCGCTTTGTGAGGTGCATATAATCTGTAGACTATTAGCCGTGTGGGAGACAAGTAAAGCTGGGAAGTTCACGAACCTTTGCCTGTGTCTGCAATGCAAAGATAGAACAGCCATACGGTCCAGATAGTCGCACCGACCCATTCTCCTCTTGTTCCCCACCTCCAACTTTTGATTACATCTTTTCGCATCCACCACAGCATGTTATCACTAGCGCTCTTGGTTCGTCTCAACCAGCCCAGTTTTCCACCCGCGCGCTTCGTCAATGATGGCGATTTGGGCTGATCGTACGTCAATCCGCTCTTCAATACCCAAGCTACAGCAAAGCCGAGCTGGAAAAGCGCAAAAATGACCAGGACTGACCATTGTGCAGCAAAACCGTACCTGTCTAGAACCTCTCGTCGTTGATGTTGCTGTTCCTTGCTAAGGGTCTCGAAGGAGTATCCGAATGCCCAGTATCGATCGGCTTTCACTTCGAGATGGCCCTCATGGCGCCGAAGAAGGTCCATTTTCGAGGGCGACGTTTCAAAGTTGTTGGTGGTTCTCTAGCACATGCCAGTATGCGCAACAGCTCTGCTTTGCGATGGCCGGATGGCACCGGAACACTCGAAAGCGCTTGTGGTTAGAAGTTATATGTGGAAAAGAAATGAGTAAATACAGGAGTTTTATTGAGGTTGTGGCGGTGATGAAGTTTTCTCTTGACGTTGTGTACCGTGCTTGTCACAAGTCGGTGTCAGTATCGTTGACAGACAATCAGGCCTGGGCATCGGACTCGGTCGCAGCGGCAGGACCACCAATCGGGAAAGCCAATTGAAACGTGCTCAACGAGTCGAGACGCGACGTGTTCAGATCTCATGCGGCTTAGACCGCCTAACTTAATGCGTGCGCAGTTGCTGACAATAAAAAGCTGAGCGTCAGCGTGAATAACGATGCGCGTATTCAGGGTTCCACGTTCCTGGGTCCCGCAGTGCGGTAGTTAACGGGTACCAGTAACCCCACCAAACTTGGCATCGACCCTAAGTCGAAACCCAGGTGGCATGTGGCATGTGGCAGCCGTCTGCAGGTGCAAGCCGTCCCGTCTCCTAAATCGATTACCACTGCAGGAACATACGTGATATCATGGCCGCCACTTCCTCCAAGACGCCGATCTGGCTTGACTGTGTGTGTATTTCGTGCCATCATCATCTTCAAAGCTAACCTACCAAGGACACAGGACATGATGTGAGTCCCCTTGGAAACACCTGCCCACTGATTTGCTCATCGGCGACCTTAGGATGCATATGCCCTTCTCCTCTGCGCGCACGACCCGCGCGTTGAGTTGCTTGGTGTGAGCACCGTCCACGGCAATGCCGCGCTAGATCAGACAACCTACAATACGAGGGCCATCCTGGAGGCAATCGGTCGGCGCGACGTCAAGGTCTACTCGGGCGCATCAAAGCCCATCGTACGCAGTGCCGTCCACGCTGCCGATATTCACGGTACCTGAATCCTCAGAAGATATAACCAACACCGACTGATAGCCATAGGCGAGTCGGGCCTCGATGGAGTCACCCTGCTTCCCCAGCCAGTCGAGCCAACAGCTACCGATGTCGGTCATCTGGAAGCCATGTACCGCGCCCTCATTGCCATGCCACCGAATACCGCTTGGCTTGTATCAACTGGTACACTGACCAACATTGGACTGCTGTTCCAGAAATACCCTGATCTAGCAGGGCATATCAAAGGTCTCAGCATCATGGGAGGCGCTGTCGGTGGAAGCTTCACAGATGCTCCAATGGGAACCGTCAAAGGCGAGGGTGAAAGATTTGGCAATTGGACACCATATGCAGAGTTCAATGTATGCTCTCCTTGGCTGCTATGCGATTACCTTGCTATAAGCTGACCTTGTATAGATATACGTGAGATATAGACTTGTGACTGACCAAGAAGGATACTGACGGGCGCAGTGCGATCCGGAAGCCTCCCACTTCATCTTCTCACACCCCGTCCTGAAACCTAAGACGGTGCTGATCCCACTCGATCTGACCCATCAGGTCCTCGGTACAAAGAAAGTGCGGCAAACGCTGCTTTACGGAGATGAGGTTTGGGATCCCTCGTTTAACAAGACCGACTATACGCCCTCAGCTTTGCGTGCCCTGTTTACCCAGATCATGTCGTTCTTTGCTGGAACGTATGCCGAGGTGTTTTCCATTACTGAAGGGCCGCCATTGCATGATCCTCTCGCTGTCGCTGCTGCCTACAACCCAGACATTTTCGACGACAATGGCGGCGAACGCTTCCAGGTCGGCATAGTTACTGAGGGCATCCACTCGATCGACCAGACGCAAGTCGGAGAGCTCGGCCGGACAAAAGTCACAAAGCTTCCTAACGGGGAAGGTGGCTGTAGGATACCCCGACATGTCGATCTTGACCAATTTTGGGGAAGCATCGAGAGCTCAATGAAGTGTGCCGTTGCCGTCAGCCCCATGCCAAAAGTATCGATACAGGATCTGGAAAAAGCCGGCGTGTTCAACGGCGTTGAAAAGCTAGTTTGACAGGTTCCCAACGCAGTAACATCCAAGAGTGACGTGTATAGAACATAGATACTTTGATCCACAATCTCAACACTGGCCTAGCTGACGTGAGAAAGCAATTCCGGCATCGACGGGATTTGGACATGACCGAAAAGTATCCCATAGAAGAGCCTGGTTTGACTACCAATTGCACTCCCACCTTGATTGCGACGTACTGTCAACGCCGCGCATTTGCTGATATATTCTGGTTGAAATGCGCACAGAGCAAGTATGCTAAGCTTGGCGGTCCAATGGTCAAGGGTTTCCGCTCCCCTGGTTTCTTGGTGTTCTTCGCGGGACAAGAAATCGGGACGTCGGCAGCCATTAACGGTCTTCTGTCTGCATGCTAAGACAGTTTGCATCCTCCCAAGCGCCCGCCGGTCTTGGAACGGAGATGGGTGCATGGCAGCCGTCATTGCGCTGTGAGAAGGGGCGAGAGCACTGTGGCTTGTCCGATGATTGCCCGTAGAGTGGCTGTATACATAGTACGTAGAGCAGAGCAGTACTTGTGTCCGCGCGTCGCTCACAACGTCGACGTCGCAGCATCAAGGTGGAGAACAGGGACAGCCTGGGCTGTAGCACGTGCTCGCCATGTCCTGAAGATGCGCGCTTTGCCTCGAAATTGCAGTGCTTTTTAAAGACCAAGGTTTATAGTCATGGTATCTTCCAATATGTTCAATGTTCCGAAATGAGAGTCCGAAGGGCCCGATGATGTGGTAAGTGTCTGGGAAGCCAGCGGTTCTTCTTGGTCGCAGTTCGAAACATGCAGGTGTGAAGAGCCGAGGCTGACTGGCAAATGCGGAGAAGACTGGGTATACGAGCGCGATTTTCCATGATCTGTGTCGCGAATCTCAGATTCGCAGTTAATTCGGGCCATCTACTTGATGGTACGCGTCTTGCAAGATGATGGGGTTGCAGGACAGGTCAATTCTGGTACTGGCAGCCAGCTGAGGATACGCCCTCCCATAAGCTTCCATGACAGGTATGCACAGCCCGGATAGAATAATCGCTCAATTACTTGGCTCTTCACATGGTGTTTGACTAGACATCTTGGCGACGAGCCAAGAGTGGAAACATGGATGTCCCGCCCGCGAACTCTTCACGTGGCGATGGGTTGATACGTTGAGTCTGGGGCTCGGCCAGGGGAGGCTTTGAAGGACTCAACACGATGAGATGGGCGATGAATACGGCGATGGGGTACGTAGGTACAGTGTGAGAGAAAGCCGCAGTAGGACCGGCGCAAAAAGCAGCGTCATTTCATGGGTGCACAGCTGGTAATGAGGCATGCTTAGACCCAGCAAAGGAAAGGTCCATTCGGAAGGCGACGGTATCGGACGCGGAGAGGTCTCGTTACAAGCCGTTAGGCCGCAAGTCGATCAAAGAAGCCAACCGACAACTATGCAGACGGCGTGCGGCTGATTGAGCAAACTGGCTTTCCCACGGCAATGGGCTCAACGGCCATGACGGCTGCCAATGTGCCTGACGCGATGGCGTAACAGGAGTGCAACGAAATTGGAGACTGGTGCCAATTCTTCCGCTCATAGTGGCCAAGGGCGTCCAAGAACTTTCCTCCCGCGCATGATTGTTTCGGTTGTGTCGCCGCTCGTGTGCGCCCGGGGGGGGGGTCGGGGGAGTCGGTCGGGCCGGTACGTCGCAGTAGACGCACCTCACACGACAACGGGCTTGCCCAAGCAGCTTTCTGGCCACGCATGCACCGACGACGTCTTGATCAAAGCAAGCAGCGCAGCCATGAGGGTGACTTCAACCTTGGAACATGGTCATACGCACGCTGGAGGCTGGAGCGACTCGGCATTGATGGCGCTGGGCCAAGCCGCCGGCCAAGGCGCTAGTGGGGCAGTCGAGCCGTAAGCGCCAATCATGGCAGGCACTTGTTTGGGCCCCTGCAATGAGGCAGTGCTAGCCGGCCTCGATGTCTCCCTCTCTGGGCGAATCTTCGCCCGCCATCGCCCAGTCCGCCGCGAAATTCCGTAAAAGCTGCACCTCCCCCCAAGATTCCAGCCTGGGCGCCCTCTCCTCTCAGACCTACTTTGCTCCACGACACTTGCCCTTGCTGCCCACCGTTATCCACCTTGCGATAACCATTGTCGCACTGAGCTGTTTTGACGCTCTTGCACTTGCACTCCTTTGTTCCATCACCCCATCACCACAACAACTTTGTCTTTGCCAAGAATGAGCGAAGTTCAGAATACCGTGCCCGCCGCGGCATCAACTCCCCAACAACAGCCGCAAGGCACTCCTATTCAGCAAAATCCCCCAACTCCCGCTTCTGTCGCCGGTGGTTCGGGCGATCAGCTCGTCTGCCAGTGGCAGAGCTGTGGCGATCGTCTGCCATCCGCTGAGCAGCTCTACGTAAGTTGATCCATTCTTCCAAGTTGCGCCCTGCATTACGGCGGCATACTGTATCAACCATGCGTATCATGTTCCCAGTATACTGACTGCTTTATAGGACCACGTCTGCGAGCGTCATGTTGGTCGCAAGAGCACCAACAATTTGAACTTGACCTGCCAGTGGGGTAACTGCCGCACCACCACGGTCAAGCGCGATCACATCACTTCTCACATCCGTGTTCACGTGCCGCTGAAGCCGCACAAGTGCGATTTCTGCGGCAAAGCTTTCAAGCGTCCTCAGGATCTCAAGAAGCACGTGAAGACTCACGCCGATGACTCCGTCTTGCTCCGATCACCTGAGCCAAACCGCGGAGGTCCTCACGGCGCTCAAGGCTACCCAGGCCAGAACGGCAAACGTAAGTACCCCCCCTCACATGACTTGTGCAACTTCAACCTTGTCCAACTCTCGCTCCATTCGTCTCCCCTCAATATCTAACGTGCTACTACAGTGGTCGCTGACTTGCAGGCGCTTGCCGCTACAGCCAACGGATACCAGTATCCCGATGGTGCGCTTGGTCCCAATGGCGGCTACGGCCAACAGCATCCGGGTGGTGCTCCAGCTGGCTTCTATGGAGGACCTCCCCAGAACTCTGCCTATGGACCAGTCTACTATGCCGTGAACCAGTCACAGCAGCTCAACAACGACTACGAAATTAGGAAGCGTGCAGCTTACGACGCTCTCAATGAGTTCTTTGGCGATGCTAAGCGCCGCGCAATTGACCCCACCACTTACTACGACGTTGGCCAGCGACTAATGGGCCTCCAAGGCGTTCAGCTTCCAGTTCTCGGAGGTGGCGGTGGTGGCTACCAGGGTGGCGGTATGTCCGAGTACGGCGGCCACGGAGGCACCATGGTCGCTCAAGCGCAGCACCCTCCCATGCACCACCCCTACTCATTACCGCTCCCCAACCTCAGGACCAAGAGCGATCTCCTGAATATTGATCAGTTCTTGGAGCAGCTACAGAGCACCGTCTATGAGAACCCCAACCACGCCGCAGCCGCAGGTATTGCTCATCCCAGCCACTACATCCACACTGGCCATGGTTACCGCTCCAGCAACTCACCACCGGGTCTGTCCTCCAGCCACTCGCAGTCTTCTCATGCCTCTGCCATTGGATCTACTACTGTCGAGACTCCCGCTTTGACTCCAGCCTCCAGCGTTCTTTCATACGGCTCGCAGCATTCTCCTGGTGCATCGCATGGAGTCTCTCCATCGTCGCGGTCATCAATGAGCAGCATGTATCCTACCCTTCCTTCAGTCAGCGCCATGTCCGACATGTCCACTGCTGCCCCATCTTCAGGGCTTGCACCAGCATTTGACAACGACAACCGCCGACGATTCTCTGGCAACCTTCTGCAAAAGGCTGCTCCAGATCGGTCCGCGACTGACTCAATGGATACTTCAAGCGACTGTGCGTCTCCCAAGGACCGTGACTCTGAGCAAGACAGCCTGCACCACAATGTCAACCAACTAGCTCTCCACTCACCCAAGGTTGACCCCGCTCTTCGGTCACCTAGTGTGGCTTCATCCTCTGCCACGGAGACAGGTGACTCGTCTCAGCAATCTTGGGTTGAGAACATCCGAGTAATTGAGAGATTACGAGCATACCTCAAGGATAGGCTCGATGCACAGGACTTCTCAGATGACGAGGAAGACGTCAAGCATGAACACGAGCGCCGCATGAGCGATGACGATGCTCACAACTTGTACCCGGTATTACGTGCTGTGCAAGAAGGCCGAGAGTAGTCGTGGTGTCGCCACGAGGAGGTCATGATACTATGCGGAGTTTAGGTGGCAAGTTGGCGTCAGGGAGTTCTTCAGGAACCATGGTTGGCACTGTCGGAAAGATGGTTTGGGTTTTTTGGGTGACACAGCGATGTCTTCTTTCTGTTCTTTATACGGTCACTACTAGGGATCAAGCCTTCATCGGCTGGCTTCGGTATACGTCTGTTAGTCACAATAAGCATTTTCCAATTGTTCAATACGTTTGCGTTTGTCTCCTTACCAAGTGTGGTGCCCTTTCGTGACATGCTTCGCGGTGAGACATTTGCGTAGACGTTGGTGTCATGCTCGTTATCAATTGCCAAGCGCGTGACCAACTTACTGTAGTTGGCTTCTAATCCCCCACACCGGACCGTTTTTAGTCGTTGGTCCGAGTCGGACATGGCCTTTCCCCACGTTCCCGTTCCCATCAATCCGTAATAGCGGATTCTTGTTCCCTGCGTTTAGAAGACCCACTGGATCTGCGTGCGACTCCGTTGCAAGACATCAACTTATCATTACCCCGAAATACTTTGCGTTACTTGCACGAAAAAGGGGAAGCTGTGTTGCTTGCTTATACACAGCAAACGTTGAATATACTACAGCGAGAGTCAATCAATAGCGGGCAGCAAGAAACAATGGCGTACGGACGTGGAGGCGCAGGAAACTATTACGCTGCTCAACAGGAGAGTAAAAAGGCTGCTGAAGTGAGTTTCAACACGCATACTAAAAGCTAAATACGTTGGCTGTACTAAAAAAATGTCCAGGACGTCGAGGCCAACAGCGCCAGTACCACTACACAAACGTCGCAGTCCCCAGCATCAGCAGTCCCCTCCAACGCATCGCAAGACTATGCGCACATGGGCCGTGGCGGCTCAGGCAACTGGTATCAACCCAAGGAGTTGCAAAAAGAAGGCACCTTCACTCAAGCTGTGGACGCGACCGCCATACCCACGTCTTCCAAACCACAGGTCAGCACGCCATGGCATCCCGAGGGCCAGGAACTGCCTGTCGCGAGGAGCGGACGAGGCGGCGCAGGCAACTTTGTGTGGAAAAGCGAGGAGCAGGAGAGGAAGGCGAGGGAAGACGAGGAAAAAAAGAAGGAGGAGTTGAGGGTGGAGGCTGAGAGGAGTGTGGAGGCTGGGTTGGCGAAACCGCCTGGTGCGTTGCTTGGGAGAAGTACGAAGGAGGTGTGAGGGTTAGGTTACTACTCCTCGTCTGTTCCAGTCAGAATTCGTCTCAAATTTAGCAGGCGACCGTCCTGTTCGAAGGGGTATTAAGATCCCATAGACTGATGTAATCTTCTATCATAAAATGTGAGGTTCATCTAGTCTGTCTACTGCGTAATGGGTAGAAGCCGCAGGGGCCCGAGGGGGTAGAGTCGTCAAACCTGAAGGACGGAAATATGCCCAAGTCTCTGCAACACGTTTTTTAAACTAGCTGTTTGACAAGTCAGATAGTACTCAAGAATAGTACGGCGCTACAGAGTAGTCTCGTGTGCCACATGTACACCATGACGTCGCTGTCTGTTTAGGATGGGTGGGTCCGTGCAGTTTGTTTATCCATGCCCTAGTCGATATCTCGCACTTCTCTCCCCACCTGGAAGCCAAGTCCAAGCTCCCGCCCGACTTTGTATTCCAACACTGGTCCTCATCTTTCTTCCCGACAATCAACTGACGATATGGCGCGTCGCTCTGCTCGCCTGCTCAAGGTATACGCTCAATCGTTGCTTTTCCCCGCGTCGTGTTTGTTTACCTTTGCTAACGCTTTCGTCTCCTGTAGCGCGAGACCACGCCCGATGCCTCTGCCGACGATAGCTGGCACACGGCCTCTTCGCCTGGCCTGAAGCTTCCCGACCTCCCAGAACTGCCAGAACTGCCAGAGCCCGGTATGGCCAAGACACCATCAAAGGCCTCCGAGGGCCTGCAGCCGCCGTCCAGGTTGCCGCAAGCAAAGACAACTGCGACGCCGACTGCGACTCCTCACAAGAATAAGGCGCTCCTCGCAGCCGCGAGCCAAACGCCCAAGGACCGTACGCCGATCAAGCCTGCCGGACAGGAGATGCATCCGGCGCATCATCGCGCCAGCACAGCCAAGGTCCTGGACGAAGCGCGCTGGCTCGGGTTCCAGTCGCTCGGCGCCCACACCGCACCACCAAAAGCAATGGGCCTGGCCGGTCAGGGAACGCCGTCCAAAACCCCGGTGCCTAGTGCTGCTACTACCAAGCAAGATGTTGGGTCGTCGCCCGAGTTCCGCTTTCGCTTCAAGTCGCCACTTCCTGCGTTGAACAAGTCGGCCCAGGATGAAGCTACTTTGAGCCCCACGTCACGCAACATTTTGAGAGAAGCTGGCATTGCGGGTACACCAGGTGGAGGGACTCGCGCCTTGTTTGGCACCAGCGAATGGTCTTCCAAGGACGATGTGTCTCCCCAGCGCAAGAAGGCCGAAGCCAAGGGCAAGATGGCGCGCTTCAGCGATGTACACATGAAGCAGTTCAAGAACATGGATTCCATCGCGAACCACGCTTCAGCCTTCCGTGCCGATCCGAGTCGGTTCAAGCCTGTCGTAGGCCCATCCCTGAAGAAGTCCAACTCGAGGTCGGACCTTGCGAAGCCCGAGACGAACAAGCTCAAGCGCACACAGTCAAAGGCGGATCTTGCCGAGTCAAGCACAAAGAGCGACATTGGCTTGAAGCGCACACAGTCCAAAATGGACCTTGCCGGTCCCAGCGCCCCTCGATCTGAGTCGACCACCCGCATGCCTCCACCTGCCCGCAGTGTGCGACCGGCCTCAAGCGATGGCGACAGCAACCCGGGATCGAAGCGCGTCAAGCGCACAGAATCCGATGATGCTGCTACAACTCGTCCTGCGTCTCACGAGAGCAAGGGCAAAGCTCCTGTTGTTGCTGCTACCCCACGCAAGATCACGTCTCAAACTGCGCTCCCTCGTGTAGCCGCTCGGCTGATGACGCCCACAAAGTCGTCCATTGCTCGTTCACAGAGCGTCCAGACTATGAAGACGACCTCGATGATCCCAACCTTTGCAAGAGGGCCTTCTACCAACGCTCTTGCCAAGTCACCGTCCGCAAGTCGTCTGCTCTCTTCGCCGAGTAATGTTAGTCACTTGCAGGCCATGAGAGATGGAGCGAGAGAGAGCCTTCGCAAGGTATGTATGCTTACGAGAGTTGCCTCGTGTCATCACTCACATTTCCTAGGCAAGCCATAATCTCCAGCGCGTTCGCTCGATCCTTCGCACTCCGAATCGCAAGTTCTCGCACGATCCCAGTAAAATTGCAGCGGGCACCCATATGTCACCTCCTCCAGTTTCCGACTTTGACAAGGGTTTGCCTGCGATTCCTGCGACTGCACCCGCCAAAAAGCATGTCAACTTCTCGAGTAGTACTCTAGAGCGCGCGTCCCATGATGAAATGGGCAAGTCACCTTCGCCGATGAAATTCCGGGCAGGCAGTGAAGTCCCTCCTGGTGCAGTTGTTTACCCTACTCTAAACACTGACATCCCGGAACTTGCTCAGGAGGTCGATACTTTGACGGCGTCGCCTTCACGGCGTCTCACCTTTGGCGGCGCGGCTCCTAACCACCCGCGTTCGTTTTCATTCGAGTCCAGCAAGACTGTCAACTTCGGTATTTACAAGTATCGTCTCTCACTCTGGTTTTTACTAACTGTCTTTAGGCCCTATTTCAACTGGTACCATCCGCATGGTTCGCCAGAGTGATGCTCCATCTGGCATTGAAGTCAAGAAGCGCAAGCTAGACACTGTTCAAGAGACGTCTGACAAGGAGAACGATGGACCCACCGAGGAAGATACGCGTTCCGCTAAGAAGATGAAGCATGCGCCCGTCCCAACTCCGAAGAAGCCAGCCAGTGCAAGCAAACTATCTGGTCACACCCCAGGACGTCGTACGAACGGCATGAGCAAGTCGAGACTCGCTTTCCTTGCTACGCCTAAGCGGAGCAAGGCCTAGGATGTACCACAGAAGTTGCGATTCTGTTTGGATGCGGACGTCTCCTATTGCACGTAGCGAGTTTCCCGTAATCCTAGGGCGTTGTTCTTGGGGATATGTTCTCACTCCATTTTCTTTTCACTTCCTGGCGCCCCGGTTATAATGATTGCGGTTTCATCACACGAATTACGGCATTTCCGTTCAGTCACATTTCCTGTCTTGTCTTTCTTCTCAAGTCACTGCATCTGGGGGTAATATCTGGTAGTCTTGCACGGACATGAGCCTTCGGAGTCGCATGTATCCAATGGGTACTATATCTGGTATCACAAAAAGTGTCCTAACAGCCAGGCTTTGTTTGTTTCGTGTCCAATGAAAAATCCAATGTATGCGTTTTATCCATAACTGATGCATAAACCCCAAGTGTCAGTGATGTGGCTTGCAGACGTAGTTTCTGCTAAATGATGCAAGTAGAATTTCGTTATCTGTATGAGCTTTTGAAAGCGTTGTGCCGCTAATATAAATCACTTGACACCGTAGTATAAAAAATCGTTGTAGGCATCAGATACACTTATTTGGAATAGAATATATACCCACACTGTCGCTGCCAAGCATTTAATGTCACCCCGGTGAGGGCGCGAAGGAGTGGATGCAAAGCTGACTAAGCTGCTAACCATGGGTCAAAGGCTCGCGCGTCGCTCGGATCTTTTCCGCAAACGACGTCAGTTCGCTCATACGTTTGGCCGATCTATCAAGCAATTCCCAGCGCGCTTGCAGCAGCCCCCCACTACACTCACAAGGACTTTTTGAACAGCTACTACGTCATTCGAGTACGCGTCGGACTTATTACGCCCTTGCTACACTAGCAGGGCGACTTCCAATACACCACCGTGGCGTCGCTGAACCATCCAGTTGACGAATTGAAGAACTTCTTCAACTTCTTCAACTTCTTCAACGACTACTCGCTCAACCACATCGCCGAGTTCATTACAACTCCTCGCTTTGACGACCCAACCTTCCTTACCACAGTTGCTATTGTAGTCGCCTCCATCGTCGCGACCATGTCTTGGTTCTCTCGCACCGGCGGAAACTGGGGCGGCCGCTTCTCGCCGTTCGGGCGCCCAGGCAACTCGCCAAATGCTGGTGTTGTGAACGACTCGGACTTTTCATACATCACGAATGAGGACTTGCGGAGAAACGGCCAAGCGCAAGCCCCCGAGATCGTGGACTGGGACGACAAGAACCCGGAGCGAGAGACGGATGTTCTCATCTTCAAGAACGGGCGCACAAACTACCCCACACATTTCCCTGCGCATAGCATACGTGATGGAGATTTGAAGATTGGCACGGTGCGACAGGCCGCGGCAAAGAAGTTGGGTGTGGACGACCACCGGCGGATACGCATGTTTTACAAGGGCAGAAATCTGAAGCACGACGAGCGGACAGCGCGAGAAGAGGGACTACGCGGCGATGGGTCCGGTAGTGAGATTCTGGTCACTGTCGGCGAGACACCAGTGGGTGGACACGCACCCGGATCCGAGAACGCATCACAGCGCGCCTACAGCGACGGAGAAGACGGGGAGGATGACGACGATGACGACGTCGACTCGGGCGCAAACAACACAGGCAAAAAGAAGTCCCGCAAGCGCGGCGGCAGGAAGAGCAAGAAGAAGGGACCTGCATCTGGACACGCGTCCGGAACGTCGACACCGGGCTACACCACCGCTGGTGCTGGTGCCGAATACCTCCCCATCCCCTCGCACATCAACGCTGGACCCCGCCCCAACTCTGCGCCTCCCCCAGGTGCCGCCAAAGCTCCCGAGCCCCAGACTGCCATGGGCAAACTCGATGCCATCGCCAGCAAATTTCACACCGAGTTCGTGCCCATGTGCGTACAATTTATGGCTAGCCCACCAGCGGACAAGGCCAAGAGGACGTTTGAGTACAAGAAGTTGAGTGAGACCATCTTGACACAGATTATCTTCAAGCTAGACGGCGTGGAGACAGAGGGCGATCAGGATGCTAGGTTGAAGCGCAAGGCGCTCGTCAAGGAAGTCCAGGGCATGTTGAATAAACTGGATGAGGTTGGCAAGGCTGGCTAGATGTTACGATCAAGAGACTATTGTGAGGGATGTGTCCAGTTGTTAATGATATGGGAACGGATATGTACAAACTTTTCCTTGCCGGTTCAGTATCTGTCTTCCTCTTCGTTGAGATTGCGTGGATGGGGAGATTTGAAATTGATTGCATCATGCGAACAACGGCGCAAAGTCTGCATAACAAAGTATCTGTCGAAACATGAATTAGCAGTCTAAATAGAGATCCACACTCGACTCGTGAAGAAATGCTAGAACTCCCTTCACAAACTTGTTGCTTCTTATCATCGTTAGATGTAAAAAGGCGGCTTACTGTACTTGGTACACATGTGAACGTGAAGGAGACTCTGACTGATTCATAAATAAAGCGTCCTATTATTCGTCGACGAACCTGCCGACAACAACGCCTTTGTCCTCGTCCCAGCATGTCTTAGCAAGAGAAAAGCACTCTTTCCCCGAACGCATTGAAATTTCTTTCGCCATTTCTTTTACATATCCTTCATTACTTTGACCTTATGAAGTCAAAGGAAACGGAAAACACAGAAAACTATAAAGCGGGAAGATTCCTCGTAACAGCTTTGAAGCGTGGATTCAGCTCGCCGGGAAAAGTCCAGTTCAATATCGCAAAGTACGCCTCACACCAAAGCCTCAAGGTCAACTAATTCCATAAATAGGGCGGACTAGGCGCGCGCGGTCCCTTTATTTGGGAAGTAAGCAGATAGAGATGCTAGTATCTTGCCGATTATTACGAGGACGACGTATCTAATATTAATGTCAATGTGTCTAAAGACTTCCGTGAGAAACGGTAATCGGACTATCAAAACACAAGAAACGTTTAGGAGTCTGATTATGCATGAAAATCGGATTCGCATATAGCTTAATTGTTGGTTGGCTTTGCACTAAGTGCGAAAAGGGAAACAACGATAACTAGGAATGCATTCTGTTTGGTGGTAGTTCTGATTGATTGTTGCGAAGGAGAACTATGGAAGAGCTAGATATAGGAGGTCTGGTCTGAGCGCTGCTCGGACGCTGCGGTCAGTGCGCCTGCTCGCGTGACCGAGATCAATGCGGCCGATCGCGTGGCTGAGATATCGTTGATATCTGTGATCCGACATTAATGGTACAAGTTAAGAGTTTCTTGCCAGCCTAGTAGCTAGCCGTTGCCAGTTAATCACTAAGATCTAGCTAAGGAGGCTGCTAATTTCCGATTTATCTTTAAAGCCTAAGTCATAGTCCGTTTGTTTCACTGCTCGCTCCTTTGAATAATGTATCTTGCTGTATCTTCTAACCTAATCTCTTTAGGGGCGATTTAAACCATCTTGACTTCTTGGTATCTCTTGTGACAGGACTCTAAACTACAGCCTGTGTATCTCTGCTCCCAGACGCATCGAGATGCTGACAGAGTTGTGTTGCAGAAATACAGATATTAGTATCTTTATCATCCTTCTCTTTCTGATTAAGTTCGTAAATAAAATCGCTGACAGAGCTGTAGGTTAGGGTAATCGGTAGCACTACCACCATCTCTACCGTAATCATGCCTGACAATATTATGTCACTTGTACAGCACCTGTAGTCTAATAACTGTAGTTTTTCGTTTGCGTATCCCCAAAGCCCACAACCTAGCCGGAGCCTTTTCCCTATTCGATCACAATCTTTTTCTGCACAGTGAATCTCTATCGATGTAGTCCTTCTCTGTCTTTTCCAACAAGCGCAACGAGTAGGTTCATGTTCATATATAGTTATGGGTTTTTTGCCCTGAGCTATGGTCAGTCTGTGTCGACGACCTATCTCTTACTACCTCATCAACCTCTCTAAAGAAAAACATAAGAGCACTGCAAAAAGAGATAGCTACACTCTTTGCCAAGGGAGAGCAGCTAGACATTATCTTCGACACATCCAAAACAGAGCTAATCCACTTCACCGCTAAGAAGGAGAGGATGGAAAGAGCCCTCATACTCCCAAACAACGACCGGATAGAACACAAAGACACTGTCAAGTGGCTAGGTATCTATCTAGACAACCGACTATCATTCAAATCACATGTGTCTATACGTGTAAGCCAAGCCAGACAAGCTTTCTACAGGCTAGGAAGACTAGCGAACATTGAACTCGGCCTATCAACACACGCTATTAGACAACTATACTTAGCATGTGTAACCAGCGTGTCAGACTACGGAGCACAAATATACTGGCAAAACCAACCCTACGCTACAAAGAAACTACAGTCACTACACAACCTGGCTTGTCGAAAAACACTAGGAGTGTTTAGAACAGCACCAACAGTCCCTACAAGCCTCGAAGCGAGCCTACTACCACCAACAATTAGGCTTAACTCAACTATCCGGAACTACGCAAGCAGAGCAAACCTGCTAGCCAACACCCATCCAATTGCAAAGGCAATAACTCGGATCCAATCAACTAATCTCCAACGCTCAAAGAAACCAAACCAGCACAGACAGCTACAAACTATTACTAACGCAATTCCTAAAAACAACAAAAGAGACACAGAGCAGACTATCCCATACCGGTTTAGGCCATGGGATACTCTAAACTATACCGTAACAGTCTCTCAAAAATCCAAAGAAGAGGAGGCAAATGCGCACCAAGCCTACATTAAAACAAGGCTAGACAATTACACGACAATATACTCAGACGCCTCGCAAACACAAGAAGGAAAAGGAATAGGAGTTGGGATAGCAGTCTACAACTCAACTCAGCAAGAAATCTACTCAGAAACAGTTAATATCGGACAATACCAGCTAGTCTACAACGGCGAACTAGAAGGGATCACACGAGCATTCGAATACGCAGCAAAGAACGCTACAACCGACCAGGAATTTGAGGTCTACGCAGATAACCAAGCAGCAATCTACAGGCTTAAAAACCTATCAGATAACCCAGGACAGCATTGGCAACTCCGATGTCTAAAAGCGGCAAATACGATCCGACGAAAACAAGCAAACATCCACCTACTCTGGGCACCTGGACACACAGATATAGTTGGAAACGAAAGAGCAGACTACCTAGCAAAAGAAGCAACCAAAGAGGACCCCAGATCAACAACAAAGAGCATTGCCTACCTAGGCACGACAATCAAAAGGATACAACAAACGGAACAACGCCAAGAGTATGAGAAATACAAAGCAAGAGCAACCGCTCTAAACAAAGCTACCTACTCAGCCAAATACCCTCTTAAAATCAGCAAAACCATCCAAATGCCACAGAACACGAAAAGAGTAACCTCTAGCGCCTTCTACTCTCTTAAGCTAGGACACGGATACTTCAACTCCTACCTAAAGAGATTTAAGAAACGAGACTCTAATCGCTGCACCTGCCAAAACATCCAAACGCCAGAACACCTACTACTGTACTGTCATCTATACAAAGACCATCGAAAAACGCTCCTACAAACAATCAAACATCGCCCAGTCACACTACCACTACTACTCCACACTAGTATAGGTATAGAAGCAACCCTAGCTTTTATCACTAGCACCAGAATAGGAACAAGAAAATGGTACCTAGGACAGCCACCAGAAGACCTACAGAGAGACACTGTATAAAACTAAAACCACAACCCTCTCCTTTGCCACAAGAGCCCGCTGATACATCTCTTTCTACTTATCAAACTGCTCTTTAGCACCTGGCAACAAACAGATACAAGCTATCTTTTGTAGAAAAGCCAAAAACCATATTAGCGAACCATACCAGAAAACCATGTAAATTAGAAAAACCAAGATAGAACGGCCTTCGGCCAAAGTCCTACATAGTCTCTGACTGAAAAAGGACTCTAATGGGATAATAATAATAATAATAATATGGTCAGTCTGTTTGAGAATAGACATCACATCGATAACATCTGCTCATTTATCCATTCCTCCAATCCTTTCCACATCACGCTCTCCATTTCCCTTTCATCCAACAACCCACAAAACCTGCTCAAAGCCTCGCAACGTTGTTGGATTCACTCTTCTTTGTTCCTTATTCCACCACCGTTTGATTCTGCGACGATAGCATGCGCAACCTTGGCTTCGCAGACCGGGCACAAATATGGCGGCTGTCGCACGTAGTCCTTCATTATGGCTGTACTCTGCATATTGCATGCGTAATATACATAATGATCAAGGCCAAAACAATGTCCAAGTTCATGGGAAACTGTGCGCGCAAGGCGCAAGAACCATAACACCTGCATATCCTGCGCAGCGGAGATAGGGGTAAAAGTCATTGCAGCGATGACAGCTGCTCTCATCGCACTATCTCTACTCAGTTCGTTTTGTTTCTTCGTCGCGCGTCTCGCTTTGACACCTTTAACTGCACACAAGTCGTCTACGAACTGTTTACAATGACTTAGTGGCCACATGTGTTCTCCATCAATGTCCGTATCTCCGTCGAGGACGGGGTTATAACGCGCAGTTTGTACAACAGCAACCCTACTCCCTCCATATGCTCTCCCGCAGCAGAAATGATCCTCTTCTCACTCATAGATATCGTGATCTACCAACAACACCATGGCGTACGCATCTTGCGGCAGTATTGTCATGGCCATGTCGAGTATGTCGTCGAGATTGAGTTGAGCGGAGAAAAGCAAATCTGCGGGCTGGCGGACACGAATCCGTGTGCATCGATCGGCTTGTGCAAGACCAACATATTTGGGGACGGTGGCGGGTTGCCAGGTCGTACAGTAATTCGAATGTCCCAGGTGTTCCAGACTAGGGGTTCAGGTAGAACACGTACGGATATGTTGTGATAAAAGGCTTCAAGATAGGCCCTGAACAAGTCCACGTCTGGGCTTGTTGCGACCGCATTTCCCTTTCCCTTCCTTTCCCCGTTGGCTTTGTCCAATCGTGCATGAATGAGGTTGCTTTCCTAAACTGAGGCGCGCGAGCGATATACAGTGAATTTCTCCCTGTCTTTGGCAGCACCTTGTTCCTCTCCTTCTCGTTTAGCCAACTCTTTGTGCTTTACGGCGAGTAGTCAGGGTCGTAATTGAGTTCATCATGTAGTAAAACCAGAGGCGGTGGAAACGTATTGTTGGAGTGATTCGTGAATGTCTCTGGCGCTCGACCAGATGTCGTCTCTGCTGCTGCATGTGTTGTTACATCTACCTGCTCATAACCGGCTAGTCTAGCAAACGGGGATGCGTCGAGTTGGAGCGTGGTGTGCTTGCATGTCATTTTGGATTTGTCAACGGAGCAGATCAAGTAAAGAAGAAATTTAGCTGAATGGAGATAGTGATGAGAAGTTGGTCGCTTGATCGGTCGCCGTATTGGTATTCTGATTCATGTACACATATCATTCTTCCAACGGCGACTCGCGATCTTGGAAAAACGCCTCTTTAACGACGCGCCTCAACTTGCAATTTCCGTTTCGCGCTTTTGACTGTTTTCAACTTGGCCGCCTTGTCATCACCACAAGGGGTCATTCCGCCCCCAGTATAACAGACTACCACCAATCGCCAGACTGTTGAAGATACCAACATAGTGACCTGCAATCTTTTCCTGCGCCCCATAGGCCCTAACAATAACTGTGTCCGCCACTGTCGCGACCAGACCCGCCATGACTGCGACCCCCAAACTCCGTCTATCTCTCAAAACCAGTCCAAAGATCGCTAACAGAATTCCGTTCTGAACGTTACGCGCCGCTATCGCTACGACAAGGGCTTTCTTCGTTTCCTGGTCCTCTTCGCAGGTGCTTTCTGCAGGCGCACGCTTGGCAGAAGGTGAAGAGGTGCTGGAGTCGCCTGTAATGGGAAGTCCGTAGCCGTCGGCGAAGAAGGTAGGATTACGTAGGCCCATGATTCCGAATGGGACGATTTCCAAAGTTGCAATGAAGAGAGCGAGGCATTCTGCTGGGGGTGGAAGGTGGTGAAAGAGGTTGCGCGTTTGAGTTGTCATTCTGCCGAGAGTTTAACCGTGTGAGAGTGACTACTTGTAAGGATGAAGAGAGCAGAATACTGAAATATATACGGTAGAAATATACGTACGTACATTTGTTGTACGTTGAGTAGACTGGGCCGTCATTTGCTTCTATTGGCTGATGCAGCTCGGACTTCGGGTCGGGTGCGGGGATGCAGGGCCGACAGGTCACCGTTGACAGCATGTCTGTAGCATTAATATCATTCTTCACGCGCCAAAGAAAGAAAGAAAATATGTATAAGTTGTTAGGTGTAATCTTGCGGCACAATCATCTCCTGGAATAGACGAAATTCGATGACTGTGTTACGACTGTCGACCGTTGCACCTCGAACCGACTCCGGCGAGCAAAGACGAAAGGACCATGTCGACGGAACATATTCGATTATCTAGGAGGTAGAAGTATCTTGAAATGGCGGTATGGTGTGGGAAGTCTGTGATAGCATGATGTGAATGTGGGTACGGGTGTTCTTGTAAAGTCCCCGTTATAATGTATAATCACCACGTGATGGATAGACTTTACCAGTACATGTAAGATCCAACTCTATTTGCGAAAGTTTGGGAGATTTCTGTTTGTTAACACGCGGGTGAGTACCAGGGTTACTGCTTCCGGATCGCAGACTTATCTACTAATAGACAAACCTGCCACTTCAAAAGCTGAGCAAATGATAGGTTTATTACACAAGCGTATACGTGAGAAACTACAGCATCTGCAAAGTACCCATGAGATATCGCCAAGCACTCTGAATGGGATTGCGAGCAGCAGAGAGCGCAGTGAACCAGGGCGAGAGGTTCGCCACCCTTGGATCGCACTTGCCGTTTACATAACACTGACCAGCCGCCCCGCTTGTCCACCTTCACCTGCTCTGTCGAGCCAAAGTAGTTAGGCTAGAGGCTCCCCACAATCAGTACTCAAGAGGCTCCAGAATTTTGACGCCTTCACTCACCAATACTTAAGCTCACCACCCCCGCCTTTCTTCCTGCTCCCCACACATCTCCGTAACTTAGCACGCCCTACTCAGCACGCCCTTGACTAAGCGCAAACTTCTCGGTCAACATTGACTTGGGAAGGCAAGCGCGCCCTTACCCTGTCCGCGCCCTAACCAAACAACTGCGACACGTTTACGTCAAATCCAGACAACCGGCGACCAGCTTTGCAACGATTTGCGCCATGTCTAGCGGTGTTAATTTCTGGGCTGCAGGCAACAACCGAGTAAAGTCTGCCTCATCGCCTACTCCAGCCATTGTTGAGGCTCCACAGAAGCTGAAGTCGGACACTATGTCTCAGCAGAAAAAGGGTCTTGTCCTGAGATCGATGAAGAACGGCACTGCAAATGGCGACACCAATGGACCCAGCACGCCCGCTTCCACGCCCAACGGGAGGAAGACTGACTGGGCGGACGAAGAGGAGGATAGCGAGTTCCTAGCTCAATTCACCAAAGATCCGCGCATCACTACCCTCGAGACCACCATCGTCCTGAAGGATGAGCGCGTCAAAGAGCTTGAAGCAACGGTAGTCACCAAGAATCTTCGCGTTGCAGAGCTAGAAGCTGCAGTCCAGGATCGGGACCACCGAATCTGCAATCTCGAGGCTGATTCCGACGACAAGGAAGTCCGCATTGGAAAGCTTGAAGAAGCAAATCACGAACAGTTCCTCCAGGTGCAAGAGTTCCTTCGCGATGTCGCAAAGAAGGATGAGCGCATCACTGTGCTTGAGCACGAGCTGAGCCAGAAGGCAGCCATCATCCTCGACCTTGAGTCAAAATCCAACTCGGATTCTCAGGCGTCTACCAACTGTAAAGAGGTGGCCATCGTCGAGAAGGCAAAGACTGATAATTCGATCGCGACTAAGACTCCCGAGACTGAGTCCGTCCAGGACCACAAGGAAGTTGAAGTTGAGAGAGCCATCTCAGACACATCGGTATCTGATAGCTTCGAGATTGTTGAGGCATATAAGCCTGAGGAAACCACCAAGGAATCCCCTGGGGGTGTCACAGAGAAAGTGGCATCTTCCATTGATACCTCGTCGGAAACCTCTCCAGCGAAGGCTAATTCTCCAACCCATTATGTCACAAAGGACACGCTCAAAGTTGTGCCACCCGCCCCGAAGCCAAAGACGTTGACCTTTCCGATCGACTTTTCCAAGTACGCAAAGAAGCCCGCTGCGCCACCTGCTACGGCTCAACCACAGTCTCCGCCACCCATGGATAGTAGGAATGGGCACACTACGCCTTGGGGCCGGTCCGCGAAGCAGGCGCGCGTCAAGACTGATGCAAAACCAACCTTCAATCCATCGGCTGATATCCGTCAAATGTCGTTGATGGAGCGTGCTAAATACGCAAATGGTCCAGAGGTCGCTGTGAAGCTTGGGGGCATCGAGGTGATGACGATTCCCAAGTATCTCCTCATGCAGTGCTCGGTCAAGGCCCTTGTCTACTTTGAGGCCAATCCAGATGCCACCTCTTGGGATTTCCCCGCTGGATACATGGATGCTGACGCCGCGAAGGTGTGTCTCACCTGGATGGATGAGATGACCTTTCAGGGCCGTGTGTACAGTATTAATCTTAGTGCCATGCCCAACCACGACAAGAAGAACCTCCACATCTGCCGTGCCGCCCGTGTCATGGGCCTTAACAACACCTACGTGGGTCATTTCACCAAGCAGCTTTGCGATCGTATCCGCAACCACGAGGTTTCGTACGAATTCATGGATATGGTATGTGAGCTGGTCTATCCAGAGAACGACCCCATCTTCGACTGTCTGGCCAACAACCTGGTCAACCAGGTAAAGGTTAGTGCGATCAAGGACATGACTAGTCTTGAGAAGTTGATGGCCAAGCACGCGACGCTGAAGGGCAAGATGAGCCACATCGAGCAGATGATGGCGAAGCGTATGCGCAAGGCCGGCGGTTCGCGTGAGGATAGTCAGTACGGTGGTAGCAAGGAGCGTCGCGGTGGTGGTGGGAACAGGGGTGGACATGGTGGCAGTGGTGCGCCCTCCAAGGCCTTGAGCCTGTTCTCCAGGTCTCGCTAGGTCTTGGTAAGATGTTGGGGTGTGAAGTAGATGGGCGCATGGCCTAGCAAGTGTTTTGGAGCTTACAGACGACGCGAGCCATGGGCCAAGGAGTATCGCGACGGATTCGGAATATCTTGCAGACGTGGGCGATTTGTGTTTGTTTTTGTGACCACACCTTACGGCGGGGATGATATAGAGCATGGCGATTCTCTTTGTGCTTCATATGGCGGTATAGTAAAGTTTAGTATCGGGACGTGTCTCTAGCCATCCATGGAAAGACATGCATAGGAGTATAATGGGAGAATTTTCATCATATACATCAAACACGTGTCGCTTCATGTGACTTTTTGTGTGACATTATTTCATATTCTGATCTACTGTCTCTTGCCGAGCAAGCTTTGGGTGTTCGAGTCTAGTCATCATGTCATATCATTTCGCTCTCTTAGCAGCGGCACTCAACCCCCTTGCGACTAACACACAGATACTTGACTCCCTTGTACGGCGTCACACCACTGCCCAATCCTTTGCTCCTCTTCTGGTCGACATTGAGGCTTTCTACGCGAATGCCACTCGGTAACCAGCCCTTGACCGAGAAACTGAGGGTTGCGCAACTGGGCATGAGGACTTTGTTCGCCTGCTTTATCTTTGCGTCTGCATCGGCGGACTTTAGAAGCATGGACGAAGCAGCAGGTGCGGAGGAGACGAGAGTTGATGCATCGTCATCGTTGTAGTCGTATGTAGATGTAGAGAAGGAGACAGGACCGCCTACGTCAAGCGCGTCTTCAGAAGACGGGTCGTCTTGCCCTATTACTGTGCCGCGGAGTGTAGCTGTAGCGCCGATACCCCCACCGCGGTCTTGGGACATTAGACTACTTATCTCGCGACTGCTGATGCGCCATTCTATAGCTCGGTCGCCAGGCGCGTATCCTGCGTCGCCCGTACCGCGTGCGACGCGCATGTCGATGATATTCTTGACGGTAGAGGGGAGAGGGATGTGGATGAGCATTTCTTCGATTACGGGTGCGGCGGTTGTACCTGTCTGCGAGGATGTGCGTCCAAGGCCGCTTCGTCCGGCGCTAGGTTGGGATGATGCGTGGGATTTGCCGGTGAAGCGAGGGTTAAGTTGGAGTTTGACTTCGAAGTCGGAGCCGCTTGAGCCGAGCGATGGGTGGACGGATACGGTAGCGGGTATGTTGAGTTGTGGACTTGCATTCTTCGCTTTTTTGTCTGTCGAGAAGGCGTCCAGAGCAGCAGAACCCAGGAGATCAACTTCATATCCCGCCAGGACGAAGCGGCCATCCGGCGGTACAAAGGATAGCTCGCCTGGCCGGGCTTTCCACTGATTGAGTCTGACACAGGGGTGGAAGACAGGGAGCGAGACGGCGTTTTGTATCCCACCCGAGCAACCCAGTTGTAAGAGTAGGTCTGGGATCCCAGAGACCTTTGCCGTAAAGGCGATGGTACCGTTTGCCATTGCGGCTAGAGGGCGACCAGAAGGTGATAGGGTGACTTGGAGCGTCTCGACGATATCAACGTACATCTCGTTGCTGGTATGCCTGACATTCGCTCTCCTCCATGGCACTGGCGAGCTTGTTTGGCTTGAAGTTTGTGATGGACCTAACCTGGGGCTCGGCCTTCCCCCCAAGCCAAAGCCAGCGGAAGACGGAGCCAGCGAACTGGGCGTCGAAGACGGCAATCCCACACCTCCTAGCAGGCTCTTGAGTAGATTCGGCGCTTCAACCACATCTCTCAATGCGTTTGGCTCTGTGTTCGCGATGATGCCTCCATCAACCATCTCACTGAGTAGCTGTGCAACAACATCATAGTTTCCCTCAATCTTACTCGCTATCAGAGGTGATCCTAGAAAGTCCTCGAGTACGTCGGTAAGGCGGTGGAGGAAAGAGAGGACGGCGAGTGGGTCGGTGTCTGCTGAGGCTGGACAGAGGAAGAGCAGTTGATCTTGTATTATGCTGTATAACAAGGTTGGCGGATTGGTGTTGGGCAGGTAGATCAACGGGGGGCGTGGGGCAGGATGTGCGAGGTAGAGCGGAAGGAGGACGGATGACGAGGGTGGGCGGTTGAGATATGTGTGTTCGAGGAGAGGTGTGCTGGTGTTGTTAGCATGGCTTGCAGCTCCATGACAGATGTATCCTACTTGTGCTCATCAAACATGTACAAAGCCTCGATTGCGCTCATGGTGAGAAGTTGCAGCTGCTACCACCAAGCATGCGCGCGCTGGGAGACGTGAGGTTCGCGTTGTGGGGCCCTTTTTGGCGGGGAGCTTGCGCGACTAACATTTCCCTGCATAGCAAAAGCCCCGGTCGTGAATTATTGAAACGCTATATCTGAATGCCGTCTTTTCACCAACATGGTACAACGAGATTCTGAATCGCCACCACTTCAGGCTGCAGTCAAACTGGACAAGGCCGAGTTTGAAGACTGCACGCCCTGTCGCATAGTCGGTATTTCCCCTCATCCAAGCGCATCGCCTCATCTTCTCCTATACATGCTAACCTGACGATAGGTAGCGCAACCTTTGTCGGCCTCGGTGTCTTCACCTATGTCTCAGGACACTCGCAGATCCGCGCAAACGAAGCCGCGATACGAGCTAGCAAGAGCATCTTCGGAATGAGGAGTAGAGGGGCCGCCATAACGGGCACCAGCGCTGTCATGGTTGGGTTGGGCATATACCGCTGCTTCTCCTGAACAAGGGAAGGAATCAACTGTGGTTAGCATGTCAACGAGGTAGCACATGGTCACATCACACGAGCATGTCCGTCGGGTCGAAAAAGTATATGGTAGAATTGTCGGCTAAAGCCATGAAAGTATATCCTCTAGTCTCCTTTGCTCGCTCCTATAAACTCCTCCAAGCTGGTACATGGTATCTTGGTAAACCTCGAAGAACGAATCGAGGTATATTCCCCTTGAAAAGCCAAGAACACCATATTGATGCGTCTATTAAGTTTGCTCCTCCCAATGCATAGAAAATGATCCACTAGCCCTCTGCGCCTCCTGGGTATGATGCAAGTCGTGATTCGTCGAATTAGAGTTTGTCGCCATGGTTCATGCAATTGGACATGTACAAGCTCCGTTAGTGAGTCGGCTTAAGATGTGCGCCCACGCTTGGGTCCACCAGATGACCCGTCTCGTCGGTCGTTGGAGCCGTCGACATTGAAAAAGTCATTCATGAGCCGTCGCTTTTGCCCTGCGCCATTGCCGAGTTGAAACAGGTTCTGAGCGGCGGATCGTTGTAGGTTTCGGGGCGTCGCGCGGTTCGAAGGGCGACGGGGCGTAGGGAAGGCACGGCGAGCGGCGGCAGATACATCCGTTGAAGCATTGTCGTTTGTTGATACAGAGGGAAAATCCTGTGGCGCAGAGAACTGGAAAATGTGGTGTAGGGGCGACATGTCGGCTTCTGTCGTCGTGGCTTCCATTTCAACTGGTGAAGGCAGCGACTCGGATCGCTGTGATGTTTCCGCCACAGACTCGAGCGTGTGTACATCGTCCATGCCAAGGTTTCGCTCCATGATGGGGGAGGAGCTTCGGGCGCGCTTGTCGTCCACGTACTCGTCGTCGCTATCGCTGCTCGATTGTTTAGGGAGAGCACCGTCCAGCCGCTCTGTTGCCCACTGGCGTATCCTCCACCCCTCGCCGTCACCCACACCCAAATTCTCCCTGTCCAGGAAGCTCAAAAGCTCGTCGAGAGCTTCTTGGTATCCATCGGCCCGGGCTTTGTCGAGGTCCGCCAGGGCCGACTTGTATAGATTGGTGACGTTCAGAGCCGCAGTCCGGAACGACTGATGCACATCAGGCTGTCGCCTCGCTTTGGGAAGCGACTTGTTAAGGCTGCGCATCGAGTCCATAGTTGGGTGCACAGCTGGTAGAGGTGCTAGCGTCGTGCAGTCCTTGTTGGGCGTCGGTGGGCCGAAGAAGGCGTTCCGTGGTCGCCGGTGATAAACGATGGTAGTTGGACTGTGTCCCGCGGAAATGAGGTGATAAATTCGATGAAATAGGGGACAGGCCTGTCACTCAAACGTAATGTGGCTATGACCGTTGAGGTGTGCTTTCAACTTCCGTGGTTGACGTTACTCTCTTCCGCGGGGTCGGCGCTGTCACGTTTCTTCAGGCACAAGGCGTAGCGCCAGCTGTTGGCTCGTGCGGCCAACCCTGGGGCGACCTTCACCCAATGCAATCACCGCCCACCCTCATCACTGCCCTCGTTTACTGACGATTCACTGCATTACCGCTCGTCTTCCTGATGTCTTCTCCCATAGAACGCCTCCCTGTTGAGATTTTTGAGCTTATCGCGACAAATCTTCGTTTGCCGTCGTACAGGGCCCTGCGTCTTTCGTCCCGACGGTTGCAATTGCTCGTGCATGCCGCTTTTGCCAAAGACGCTTTCTCCGAGCTGCACACTACCCTCGGCTCGTGGTCGATTGATCATCTCATCAAGATTGCAAGCCATCAGCATCTCCGCAATGCCGTCAAAGCCATTCACGTTCGGCTCCTCACTCATCTTGACTACGAGACCTTAACTTCCATCACCCGCCTGGGCATCTTCCCGCCACCGAAGCGCTTTCGTAGAGTGTCCGGGGTAAGAGATGAACACATCACCAATGAATCTGTCACGTACGACTATATAACCGGAAGCGAGTACCCACAGCGATTGTATCACGGCCTTGTTCAGGCTTTACGGGGATTCCCTAACCTGAAGGTTATTCGCATTCGTGCCAAGAGCTATGAACCGTTCCAGTGGCGAAATAACATGCCAGAAGGCGACCAGTTATTTCGCGCCAGGTGCTTTCAGACACTTCTCGATGCCATCATTGGCAGCGAGGTAAACCTAGAAGAATTTGCCATGACCAAGGCTGGGTCCAACGCCACTCCCCACAAAGGCGTGCATTTGTCATGTTCGGGATTCAAGATACCCCCGCAGAAACTACAAGCTTTACATCATCGTTTTTCGCATCTTCAGTCGCTCACCCTTTCAGTCGATACAAGTTACAACACCGATAAACGATTACCCGGATGGGAACACGCAATCACTGACTTTATCACTACCGCGCCCAAGTTACGGAATCTGACATTGAGTCTGGACCGCATTTTATGTTTGTCTCATTATGGTGTAGCCATAGTTCGATCGCTGGCATCTTCGTGTCGATCACGAGAGCTTGAACAGTTTCGACTTCACAATGTTGCGCTGCATGGAGATGACCTGAATAAACTCATACGAGCACACGCTGCTTCACTGAAAAAGGTAGTCTTCTCTGATATCCAATTGCTGTGCGGTGATTGGTCTTCAGTTTGGGATGTGTTAAAGGAGTGCGAACGTCTCAAGTTCTTGCGACTGTTCGCGCTCAATGGAGAGAAGGCACCTGTAAGATTTACTAGGCGATATACAGAACGCCCAAATATCACGCTGGATGAGAAGAAGAGCGATCGGTCAATGTCTGATATGCTGGACGACCTCATCGTCAGCTGCGATGCGCAGACCGAGCCCACAACGCACAACATTAATGTCCATCATGAGGATGGACCATAGGCAGCAATTTCACGAATAAACTCTTCTCACACGAGCCGAAATCATGAGCCCCAGCTTTACGTATGCCTCTCTTGTGATTGAATACCAATGTGTGGCTTCGCGTTGCCACGTGCGCCGTGTTCCATGGTACGCGGTGAATATCAGGTTGACCCATGGTTGTGCGTGCGGAAAATGTTGCTACCACGTGTTGTTAATGTGTGTGCTCTTAGGGTGATACTGCGCTGTAAAGGCTGCTGCCTTGCATCAGTTGTGCATGTATACTTCCAAGCTTCCGCTTTAGGCACGATCACCTCTTCCAAGGCTATTCTTGAATCAACACTGGTTTCTCCATCGACCGACCTTGAGTAGCGCTAATAGCGAGAACACTTCATTCGATTCTGTCAGCGCCGATCACGCCAATCACAGCATGGCACCAGCAGCCCAACTATCCAAGGCCGATCTCAAACTCTTTCTACAGCAACTACAAACAAGCTCCACCGACGTAGCGCAATGGAATTCAATGATGCGCATATCGCTCGTCCGTGGAGGACTCATCGACCTCACCATTTACGGCCGCCGTATAGCATCAACTCCCCGCTTCGCCTTGATGGCTGTCTTCCCAACCCTTCTCGCATTTTTGACGGAGCACCTCCGTGCACCCGCCGTAAACTTCAAATTCGATGTACCCAAGGCGCACAAGCGGGGAGAAGCATTCCAATCGCAGCTCACTTCAGCAAAGGAGAAGATGTCCGATGTGCAAATCAAGATCCACGAAGCAGCGCTC
The DNA here is from genome assembly GCF_003171515.1 of Pyrenophora tritici-repentis. Classification (NCBI taxonomy): domain Eukaryota; kingdom Fungi; phylum Ascomycota; class Dothideomycetes; order Pleosporales; family Pleosporaceae; genus Pyrenophora; species Pyrenophora tritici-repentis. Next base: position 923,973 of record NC_089390.1, read on the forward strand.
ATTGAGATTGCACAGTGGCTCACCGCACTGTGCACCCCGCACTCAAATACTCTAACAGGTGCTTCACTGGCTATCGAGACGTGTATCCGCTTCATCTGTGCGAACATACTCGGCTCTCCAGAGTACGTGCAGCACTTGACCAACAAATTCGTGGAGCAGTCTGCCAGGTCTGCACTCACTGCGACTGGAATGACTGAGCTCGTCAAGTCCTGTCGCGGTGAGGAAGACGCCTTACTGGTCGGCCTAGCCTCTGAGCTGATTCAGAAGAAGCTCGACAACCAAATCAATCCGAACGACCTACGCGGATTTATGGCAGCGGATGGGAATCAACTCCTCAAACTGAAAGTCGAGAGCTTGGAAAAAGATATGGAGCTTGGACATTTCGAGACTATACAAAAGAGTGGCAAGACCGACAACACCATTTTGGGATTTGAGGATGATAGTAAGGCGGCAAACAACCGCGTCCGCAGCAAGAAAAGCAAGTCTAGGGTTTACGAGGTTACAGGTGGTATTGAGGTGGATGGTGATGATCAGGTCGTCGAGATTGATGTAGATGGTTGGGAGATGTTCCCCAGTGGCAATGAGAGCAGTTCGTCGGCAAAGAAGCAGAAGATCAATCACAAGCGTGCCGCTAGCGATTATAACGTTGCTGAGTTGGTCTAGTAAGCGGGGGTGACGTATATGGTGTCTCTATGGAAGCCGAACTATCTTCTTTGTGATCGCCTGGATGGGCGTTCGACTAAACAGATGAAAATTGAATAGCCGAGTTTCAAAATTGAACGATATTGCACAGCCACATCAGATACACGTGTGCAAGAATTCAGCCCCTCGAGTGACAGACAGAATAAAGTTCTGACAGATACTAGGTGGCTAGCCACGAAAACGCTCATCGACAGGCCACATGACACTACATGTCAGCTCTTAATCCGGAGAATTACGTATGTGCAGTGGCGTCACTACGATTGATTAGGCAAGTACCCTTAGATTTGGCGGTACAAAGAGTTGGCGAGGCAATCTTGGTTTTGTGGCACCTGTTTTTCCTCGGCACTGACGAAGAGATATTCAGGGATCCTGTCAACCGGCCAATGTCTTGCCCTAGAGGTCAGGGGCTGATAGATATGGTGTATGTGTGACAGGGTTACCGGGTAGAAACGTTAAATAGACTGGCATAGTCAAGCATGTATGTATTGATGAAAGTCAGCAACGCAGACTCTACAACATTCATGGCAAGTACATGCTTAACCGATTGAAAGAGAGACTTGAGACGATCTATACGTTGAGATATGCAACGGGGAGAAGGAAGCTTCCTCGTGGACTTGTAGCTATTCCGACTCCTCAGGCATGAAGATGGTGAGACATCACATTGGATTCAATGAAACGCCACGAAAAGACTCCACATGCTGTGGCAAGATAGGGTATTACGCCCGTAACTATCTCTAGATAACAAAGCCTGATACTCAAGATGGCTAAGAAACAGTGTGGGCACAGCCTTGGGATCGCCGCTCGCTTGTGACTATACCTCGCTAGCAGACTCCGCAACAATCAATCGATTGACATGATTGATTCCTATATAGGTTAAAGAATTACTTCATTAGGCAGCCTTTAACCTAGATAGGAATCAATCATGCCGATCCGATTGATTGTTGCGGAGTCTGCTCGCTAGTAGGGGATATCCAAGGATCCCCACTTGCGGCATTTCACATGTTACCTCGCCGTTGGTAGTTCCAAATCCGGACACTGTTCATGTGGCGTGACCATATCGGAAGTTTTGGAGGTACGAAAAAGGCACCTGCTCTTCGTTGTTTCCGGAATAGCCACACCCCAGACCACAAACGGGAACGCCCCAGACCCTGGCTGCTTAGCATGTGGGCACCGGTGAAAACCCACCGTTCCAGAACGGTAGCTCAAGCACCAGAGCCGAACCTAATCTTTGCTGCAGCGACAATCTTCCCCCCAGAGAAAGCTGAAGGGTGTGAGATCTGCACGCATGCTTGTTTCCGTCCAATCGTGTGCGATGTATAGTGATGAGATGGTTCGGAGAAGTGGGTAGCGGGGCTGACCGGCGTGTGGAGGCGCGAGAACGAACATGGCCCAAGCTGGCGGTCGAGGTTCCGCATGGCTATCACCCAAGTACCTGGAACAACAAATGCGCATCTGCGTACCGGTAGTCCTGGGTCTGTATATTGCTCTTCATGTGCGCCTAACCCCGTGGCTACTGTCGAGGCAGGTACCCACACCACGGCAAAGGCGCATGAGCTAGTTAGCGGCTAAAACTCTGGATTCTCCGCCCGGTCTAGTTAGTTACAGGTTTCACGTTAATCTCAACAACAACAACAACAACAACAACAACATCGCTCAATCGTACTGTTACACATACACACACACAAGTACCAGGAACATATCGGAAAATAGTACATTCCAGTGCAACTTCGGCTCTCCAGGGTCATGTCCGGTAATTCTGCATCACCATGCCGTACACGTGTCTTGCATAGCGGGCCACCCATGGGTCGATCTCGTGTCGGAGCTTTTTCACCGACGCCAGTCATCAGCGGCTCGCCAAAGGCTCAAGACCAGCGCCCAAGACTGGAGATAAGGTTTAGCTCGCCTGTCAGCAGCTGAGCCCTACGCAGGCCACAGTATGCCACCGTGCCAGAAGTGTTCAACGTAAGCGGAAGTGCCATTGTTCCACCACGACTTAGTCCACCAATGCTGCCGCGTGGAATAGTAAGGTTGTGTAAGTGGAGACAGCAAGGCTCCGGTGAAAATGGAAACAATACATGGGCATGTGTGTGGAGAGTGTGCGGGACTGGCGGGTGCGACGGCAGTCTAGTCAATATTGGATTCTGACTATGCTGACGGAGCTTGGCGAGGTTGACACCATGTAGCGTGAGGGTGTAGTGCTTGACTGTCGAGGGGCAAGTTAGAAGCTCGTTTACTACCGAGATCCACAGTGCCTTTCAAGGTATCCTAGTCTGAGTATACGATAGAGTATATATATCGCTTTGCTTATTCTCTGGTCTCACTTCAGCATCGACCATATTACAGGCTTCGACCACAGCCCCTTGGACCCTTCACTTCCATCTTTGACTGTCATTACCTTTTCCATACACATCTGCATAGAATATATCTCTACTTCCCCAATATGCGTTTCTCACCAGCATCTTTCCTTGCTCTCGCAACAGCACCAACCTTTGCCCTCAATATCTGGCCCCGCGCCTCCAGTTGCCCTGCAGTCTGGACCAAAGTTGCCGCAGAACTCCAAGCAGACTTTGCCGGATGCACCGCAGATGCCCACCAAAGCATCCGCTCCAGCTTTCATGACTGCATCAATAATGGCTGCGATGGCAGCCTGGTTCTGACCGACGAATGCGGTCGTGCAGAAAATATGGGCCTTTCGAAAATCTGCACCAAGATCCAGGGTTGGGCCACCAAATATGATGTTGGTGTTGCCGACATGCTTCAGTTCGCCGCTGCTCAAGGCATTTCCGCCTGCCCTCTCGGACCAAAAGTACCAATCCTCATTGGGCGTAAAGACAGCAGCGTTGCGGCACCTCTGCACAGCGTACCAGGAAGCCGAGACCCTCTGGACTCTATCCTAGCCGCATTCAGTGCAAAGGGATTTGACGGCAAGGATGTCGTTGCATTAATGGGCACGCACAGTGTCGCCTTCCAGTTCTTCGACGACCCATCACAGGCGGGAAAGACTCTGGACAGTACGCCTAACGTTTATGACACCACATTCTACAAGGAGACCAAGGATGGAACAGCGCCGTACACGCTGCAAAGTGACAAGCTTCTCTCAAATTCGAGCCAGGTATGTTTCCCCCTGTCCCTTTCTTCCCCAGATTCCCACTCACATCATCCACAGACTGAGAATGCTTGGAATTCCTTCATCGACAATGGAAATGCGTGGGCAACTGCTTTCGTTGACGCATGGGCTCGCTTTGCTGTTATTGGAAACGACCCCAGCCAAATGGTAGATTGCTCTAGCTTGGTTCCTGCATCAAGGGCCAGCAAGAAGAGGCAGGCTGCTGTTGCCGCATTCACCAAGAAGATGAGTGCCAAGTGGCGGTTGTAAAGGGGTAGCCAGGGTGAGATGCGGTGTTTTACGACAGGGATTATGTCTGCGTTTACGATGTCATGCCGGTTGATCTTCGTATTGGGCGTTACCTTTGTCCTTTTCTGGCATTTTCGGCGTTGTTCCGGCGCGTCGGCATTGGGGGATCAGCGAGTGCGGAGAAAATCCTCCTTTTCGTGTAAGATTGTTCGCTTAGCTAGGATTAAGTTGGTTGCCGTCTTTCCTTCTAGACCATGACGATCAGATTCAATATTGATCTTCACATCCCTGTTGTCGTTCCAAGCACCTCCGTGTACCCTCAACGTTGACGGTCTGCTTATTCTGGATTAGTGTGCTTACCATAACACTATTTCGGGACCATCCCACAGCGTATCTGACAGATGCTGGGTCATGTTACAAGTGAGCCGGCCAAGCGGGTGGTCAGGATGTTAAATTGTACAAGGGGCTGGTACGACGGACTTCATAGAACGATAAAAATGCTTGTCCTGCATGACCTGGTCGTTTCGCGAGCGAGCTGGTGAGGCTGATGACTGCGGAATTGCCCATCGTTTGCCACTCACCCATGCGCAGTACATCCGCAGATCCCGGTCGGCGGCCTTGGTGTACTGTATGCCGATGTCTGACTACGATGATCGTCCACAACGTTGCACTGAGCGTCTCTCAAGATACCTTCATCTCACAAAGAACCACCTGATTAGGGTAATGTGATAGAAAGCACTGGACAATAGAACCGTTGAAGATGCATTTGGTAATTCTTTCCTCTTAGGGGTAGACATAAGAACGGTGAGCAGGCGCCAGGTGTTCTAAATAATGACATCCCGAGTTTTTGTTGTGGAACAAGCCTGTCACTTCGCGAAGACCTTTGGTCACTTGCTGGACTGTAGTTATTCTTCTTAGAAGAAAAAAGAAGTCCTAGTATCGCGCATGACAATCACTTTCAGTATAGGCAGACAGGTAATATGCGTTCTATGCACGATCATCCAGCAATAATTGATGTCAACCGTAAACGCATGTCACTAGGGTTGTCCTTGTCAATGTAAAATATTTGATTGAACATCGGTGATTGTTGGGACAACACGGATTAGATACGTTCCAGAGTGAAAAATCGATTGCTCTAAGATCAGAAAGATCGGAAAGGTCTAGTATTTGTACATAGTCAGCCGGATCCTTGGCTCGGATCCGGAGTCTCAAAGACCCGATCCAGTCACATGATCACCGACGTCCGACATTGATTCCATGACCGCGAAAACATCACTTAGTCAAGGAATAAATCAAGTTATATCAAAAGGGTTGCCATTGCGAAAAGAAACATCATTACAAGAATCGAAGTCCCCCATCTAGGAGGAGTATATATACAAGGGACGAGTGAGTTTTCATCATCACGTCAGTGGGCGAGACGTTCACAAGAGAGCATCAATCATGCGGCGCATCTTAGCAGCGGTCTCGCTACCAGCTTCCTTCTCAAGCATAGCAATGAAGGTTTCGAGGGTGTACTTCTTCTCACCGGCACCGGCACCTGGCGAACCAGAGGAAGGCGCACCAGAGGCAGGGGCACTAGAGGAAGGCTTGCCAGAGGAAGGTTTGCCAGAGGAAGGCTTACCAGAGGCAGGGACACCGGCAATGGGCGCAGGAGAAGCTGCAGGGTACGAGGGCTGGATGGCAACAGGAGTAGCAGACACAGGCTCAGCAGCAACTGGGGCAGTAGATGTAGATGCGGGAGCCTCAGGAGAAGGAGTGGGCTTGGGCGCAACGGGAGAAGGCGAAGGCATGGGGCCCTTGCTGGGACCGGGTTGGTTGGCTTCAGGCTTAACGCATTGGAAGTAGTAGGGGTTCCACTGCTTGCACTCGAGACCACTAGCACACTGTCCAGCGCCCTTGTAGTTGATGCCGCCGCACTGGTAGTATTCCTTGATGGGACCCGAGGGCTCAGATGTAGCACTGGGACGGACGGCGGTGATCATGGTCGAGAGGGTTGCGGTACCAGGGAGCATGGTTGAAGTGCTGTTGGCGACTGGGTATGGAGCAACGCTGGAAAGCTGAGGCGTTTGGGTAGGGGCAACCTCGGACGAGATTGGGGCAGGCTCCGATGTAGACATAGCAGATGTGGCAGCTGGAGAAGAAGAAGCCTCGGCTGGGGTGGCAGAAGAAGGCGCAGCCTCGACAGCGGCACTGGTGGAAGATGGGGCAACGGTGGAAGCCGCGGATGTCTTGGAAGCGCTGCCAGGAGCGGGAGCGGCCGGTGCGCCGGAGATTTTGCCAAAGTCAAGGAGCTGGGGCTTAGCCTCAGTACCGCTAGCGATGAGAGCAGGGCCAGGAGCGGGGTACGAGTCGAGATCGGCGTGAATAGAGAAGCCAAGGCCGGGACCACTCGCGATGTAGGCCTCGGGGAATTTAACACCCTTGGGCTCGAGAGTACCGCTTCCAGTAACGGTAAGCTGGTAGCAGGTCATGTAATGCTGGGCACCACCGGAAGGGCCAGCAGCGTGGAGAGCAATGGCCTCAGCACGAAGGAGGTAGTCACCCGGAGCGATGTCCTTGGGAATGGTGAAGTCCAGCTTTCCGCCTACGCAAGCGTCAGAGAGGTATCATGCAAAGAAGAAAGTGACATACAGTTGTAGTTTAGGTCCTTGGTGCCCCAGAAGTCGTTGTCTCCCTGGGTAGCCGCAGGGTTCTTGGCCCAGGTGTTCTGGTAGACCTTGAAGAACTCGCTTGAGCCGTCGGCAGTGGAGGCATCCTCAACCTTGGACATGTATGCGAGAACGGGTCCCCAGTGTGCACCTCCGATAGCCTGCTCGGTACAGTCACGGGAGTTGTGTTGGTGCATCTCGATAGTCACTGTGTCGCCAGCCTCGAAGTCACACTTGCCCTGAGCAGCAGCAGGGTTGACATTGCCTGTGACTGTTAGCAATGTAACAATAACAATTCTCTTTGGCACACTGACATTGCAGGGCGGTGCCTGTGTAGCTCTCGACAGGGCTGTTCGACGGGGGCAGCCTGGCGCAGGTGCTCTCGAGATCTTTGCCGTTCTTCCAAAGTTGCTGCCAAGTGGCATGGGCACTGGCTACGGCCGTGATGGCGGAGAGAACAGCTGCGGTCTTCATGGTGTGTATGGTGATGTGAGTAATGATGTTTCTAGCGATGGACAAGTCGACCAAGCGACAAATGAGTGACTGAGAAGAAAAGAAGGAATGAATGCGGAAAGAGTGGGTTGAATGAATGTTCAGCGCAGCTGCGGTGTCGACTCAAAGCATGGTGGGATGAGGGCTTATATCCTACCAGCGCAGATGACAACGCAAGCCGTGAAGCCGACGAACCGTTAGCATCTGCATACTTAGCCGTTTCGTTTACCACCGGCCGGAGCTAGAACGCAGCGACAGGGCGCCATGTGCCTGGAGCAACATGCGTATAGATGAACGGAGGAAGGGTACCTATACCAAAACCAGGTCTGTGGGTCTGTTTTGACATCTGACAGTTGGTAGCCGTTTGGACCTGATTGGTGGATCATATCCGATGGCTGCAGGGTGTGCCATGTAGGGCTTAGTGACGGTTTGAACACAACTCCGACGACATTTTACTTGCATTGCAGGGGCATTCAACGTTCCTTCGTTGATGGTTGGCAATGAGATAGCATGGACTTCCAAGTCTCGTCCGATGCTTTGGTCATCTCTTAGGCGTGGGGTGCTCAAGCATCAGTAAGTTGTCGACTCGGCCGTCTGTCGCGGACTGAAGATTCTGTTACCGGAGATGACAGCTTCATAGCAATAGACTGCAACGGGAGAATTTAATGATGGGATCCTCCGTAATCTTACATGTCGGCAGGCAAAGTGCAATGCAGGTCAAGTCGCAGCGGAAGCATCCGCTCAGCGCAAACAGTTCTCACTTGGCTGCACCGGCCGGTTTCTGCAAACAGACAGACAGTCAAGCAGCAAAAAGATGTGACCCTGTACTTGATAGTTCGTGGTGACGCGGAAATTGTGCAGGACGAGAGAGAACATGTGGGTGCCTAGGTGTTTTGCGCGCGGCATCACGTTGAAACGCTGGGCGGGGCGCGTCGAAACAACATGTGCGTGATCGGTGCAGGGATTAGAATCAACACTGCACACGAGGAACAAGAGAACATGCACGCTGTGCGAGGCATGCGGCGTGTTTGGAATCGTTGTTTTCGCAAGCCGGTGGTGCAAGAAGGTCAAAGGCTCAGCGGTGGTTCATGTAGATCAACGGACCGACCACAACTCGGCTATTCCAAACAGCGGCTATGACGTACCGCTCTGCTGCGACAACATCTTCATCTGTCGTTGACGATATCCAGACCAAGCACAATAAACACCTGTTCGAAAACGCAACAAGTCGCGCGTAATACCTGAGCAAAACTGGAAATCGCGGCCACTGTGGCTTTTGCTGCCAACATAACCACTGCTGACTGCTGAGAGAGGCCGAAAGCTGCTGTTGCTTGTTCTATTGGGTTTGACCGTGCCGTAGTAGTGGTAATCGCACACACGCAGGGACGGGATAATAGTTCTGCCGGTCGTCGTCGATGTTACGATACTGGGGATGATGCTTGAATGCGAAATATCGCCTCATGTGCGCTATCAGGATTATGCCGTACACCAAAGTGGTGCCATCCCGAAGGCGACAAGGCAATGGCCTAGACCGGTTCATGTGCGATGACTTCCGGTTGGGCAGCGAAATCTCAACGCGTGACGTGTTGCAAATGTTACTACTGTTCGCATTGCTTCAACGACGACATGGGAGATTCGCAAGGTTTTCGTTGAGGCACACGGGCAAGACCTCGCCAACCGACGGCAATGTTGTTGCTAGCATGCAAGGGTAACTAGCCGATGTCAATACATGACGCAAAGACAAATTGTTTCACGATTTTGTTTTTTTCCGCTTTGGATGACGCGGGCGGAATCATCATCAGCGACGTTCTTGGCTGTGAGCGCCACTATAGCAATGTCGGTGGCGTAGACGGGAGCTGGCAGATGGGTTTGTGGCGGAGGGCTGAACGTGTATAGAACCGCAAGCGCAAGTGCAATGCAGCCACAGAAGCCATGCACTTCAGCTCCATAAGTATTTTGAATCGATATATGCAGGTACAGACCGGACTCGTGCTTTGGCACGGCAAAGTGGAGCGAGTGCAAAAGAAAAGCAACCATAATCCCGAAGCCGCGCAAAGAGCCATGCGCCCTCGTTGTCGAGAGAGGGTTGGCATGCCGCTCGGCAGGAAGCGCTGTGAAATCGTGCTGGCAGTTGGCCAAGGCTAGCATGATGCAGTTCGCTTTTCTATGCTGCGGCATATCTAGGACTCTACCGGGCGACCGTTTGAGGGGGACACCAACGCCAGCGATCATATGGCCCTCTGGGACAGAAGATGTTTTGACGGGAAACGGGAGCCGTGGTGATCGTCACATGCTCGGGTCGCCCCTTTTGATGTCGCAACCCGTGCGCAACTAAAGGAACCTTATCTCCACACCCACGTCTGCACGCGAACTACGTCGGCCTCCAGCCTCAGCACTCTGTATGCCTTCTTGCTTTGTTACGGCAACGCCATTGACATCCCCACAGTTCAAGGGGCATACCTTTCTACGCGTACACGTCGCTTCATGACGACCTTCTCTGAATGCCGAGTGATTGCACGGCTACCACGGCATCGCTAAATTTAGCTATCATCTCAGCAATCTCAACAATTATCGACCAAGTTCCATGGCTTGATTGGTACAAGCGTTGCACTACGATAGCTGCCGGGAGAAAGCACGCCAACTGCAACGTCTGAGAGGTACCTGTTGGTGCTGCCTGTCAGGCACGTCTCCGTGCACCGCTACACGTTCACTCGCGACCGCAAAACGGCACTTGGATAATCTTCCGGTCGTGTCTCTGTGCATGGCCAGGACCCAAATCACGACCAGCGCTAGTTACCTCGTAGATCGACTACCAGTTATGGTGGCTTCCATGCCAAGTGTTTTGTTTCTACTCCTAGCAGTCTCGGCCTGCCGCCGCGTAGAGCAAGCCTCGAGGCAGTAGTAAAAGAAAATATAGCTCATCTCGGTTGTCTGTGCCACTTTCTGGCCATACCCACAACGGCAAGACCTGGATCATACCATAGCCTCGAACTTACTGTCTCGAGCGACACTAACGATGCCATGTCTCAAGTCCATGCTTTGTTTCCTTGACCATGGCTGGCCCTGGGTGAATCGATACCCACCCACCAAGACAGCTGATCGGAGCCTTGCACGGCCCCAGATGTTTCCATATAGATATCCTCTTTGACATGCAGTGAATTCGGTTGCAGCGCTTGTCATTCCTTCGTCTTGCAGTAGTTTTTGTTGTAGTGCCAGGAGGTAACGACATATAATTCTTTCTATTTGTTACCATCATGGTAGCGTACGCTCCCTACGTTGCCGCTTCGGCCTCTCTTTCATCTGTCCTCTTTGTACCAACCGCATCCGAGTCCCTCTGTCAGGTAGTCACTGCAACTGTCACTCATTACGCTACGGCCCGACCTACGACAAACGCCCATGGACATGGTGGCCCATACTACAACCCGTACAACGATGCCCCCCTGCCGTACGAATGGCCAGGAACACCATCCAAAGGCGAGATGTACCCTCCGCCTAAGCCCTCCACCCCTTACGCCTACGGTGGGCCTGCGAAGGATGCCTACCGTGAGCCATGCTGGATTTCCAAGGACATCAACAATTTGATTCCTTCAATCTCACATGTTGAGCAGTCCGGCAACTCCCAGTGGGGTATGCTCGACTGCCCTCGCCTTCCAGTCGACGGTGTTCCTGAGACTCATGCCAATAGCGCGTCTCCTACCCCAACAGGCCAAAAGTTTCCTTTTTACCCACATCCGACTATATCTGGTCACATGTCTTACTCTGGGAATGCTTCGAATACTTACTCGCGTGGACCTATTCACTCTGATGGACACATCGTATCCCAATCACCCATTGTTACCCCGGCCAGCACCCCTACAGCGGATCCCAATTGTCACTCTATGCCCGATACTGGCGTGACGAGGACATATGATCTTCATGTGGCGTACCAGACCATCGCTCCCGATGGTGTCACAAGGAACGGTCTCACTATCAATGGTCAATTTCCCGGCCCCCTTGTCGAGGCGAACTGGTACGTACTGTCTTCGATCGTTGTAGTATGAGTGCTAATTATTGTTCTAGGGGTGATTGGATCTTGTGGAGGGTCACTAACGATCTTACTGACGAGGGAACCACTCTTCACGCTCACGGACTCTTACAGATGGAAACGCCATGGTATGATGGCGTGCCAGCTGTTGGCCAATGCCCAGTCACACCCAACGGTGGCTACTATGAGATGCTGTTCCGTGCCGACCGTTATGGTACCTCTTGGTATCACAGTGAGTTCATCACTTGCTATTGTTAAAACAAGTTTAACATGGTCAGGTCATTATAGCGCCCAGTACTCCGGCGGTGCTCACGGTCCCCTCGTTATCCACGGCCCCAAGCACGAAGAATACGACATCGATGTCGGTCCAATCATCGTCGAGGATTGGTTCCATGCCGATTATTACACTCTAGTCAACGCTACCATGAACGGACGAATCTCGCCATCGAATAACAACTTGATCAACGGGCGCATGAACTACCCCTGCGACGAGACGTCACTTCCTTGCACACCCAACGCCGGCATATCCAAGTTCAAATTTGAGTCTGGAAAGAAACATCTGCTACGTCTCATCAATGCAGGTGCTGAAGGAAACCAGAAGTTCAGCATTGACGGACACATGTTGAAGGTCATTGCTCTTGACTTCATCCCGGTCGAGCCGTACATGACCAACGTAGTCACACTCGCCATTGGTCAGCGTACCGACGTTATTGTTGAGGCAATCGGCAACCCCGGTGACACATTCTGGATGCGCTCCCAGCTTGCCCAGGGTTTCCGCTGCACTCTTACCGACGGCATCTCACCGAACGCTCTTGCGGCAGTCTACTACGAAGATGCGGACACCGAAGCAATTCCAGAATCAACCTCGGACGTCACCCAGGAACAACTTGAGCAGTGCAAGAACGACCCCATCACCCTCGGCATCCCGCTTTGCCAGATCCCCGTGGAGGAACCTGAGCATGTCGAGCGCGTTGACATGCGTTTTCAGTCCAACGGCTCGCACTTTGTGTGGTTCATGAACAACAGTCCATACCGCGGCGACTACAACGCGCCCATTCTCCTCAAGGCCAAGCTTGGTGAGACCGACTTCAAGCCCGAGTGGAACGTCTATGAGTTCCCTAACGCCGAGCACGTCCGTATTGTTCTTGTGAACCATGCCATGATTGGTGGTCACCCTATGCATCTTCACGGCCACGATTTTCATGTCCTTGCTGAAGGCCATGGTGAGTGGGACGGTGTCGTTACCAACTCTGGAAACACCATCCGTCGTGACACGCACTTGATGGCAAATGCCCGTCTTGTTGACAACGTCCCGGAGCCTTCATACATGGTGATTCAGTATGTGCAGAACAACCCTGGAGTCTGGCCTCTCCACTGCCATCTCGCTTGGCACGTAAGTGGAGGCTTGTTCATGCAGATTTTGGAGAATACCGACGAGATCAAGAAGCAGGATTTTGGAGCAGAGCAGTTCGATCTTTGTGATACGTGGGATGCGTACTCAGCTGTGAACATTTTGAACCAAATTGACTCTGGGTTGTGATGATGGGCGGCATTAAGGCGCCTTTTGTACTAGGGATGCAGTCTCTTTCATACCCTTCGGTAGAACCTTCACTTGAGATGACTATTTCCCTTTCTTCCATCATTACCTTCATTTGAGACGACGTTCTTTTCATTGCTTTTACTTCTACCTGTAATTTACTTTCGTAACCGATGACATTATTCTTATGGAGCATATGACCCAGTCCCTACATGTATGTCCTTGTGCACGTGATATGAATGCAATCGAAGTGATTCATCATTGCTCAACATGAACTATCTTCTCGGTTATTGATTTCAGAAATGTTTAAATATCACAGAGCAGCGTAGAAAGCTGGACATGTAGATACATGTAGACGTGTCCACGAGATCATAGCATCACATGATCTCGTGAAAGTTTCACATGTCAATGTTGTTGCATCATGTACGCTCGGCGTCCTCTTTAGTATAAGTAACTTAGTTTAGAAATAATTCAAGTGCATCTTATACTAGTCTCTTGCTTCACTGTGCGAGGTATTCACCTAGATATAAGTTAGTGCGGGTGGCATAAATGAAGCTGTACGAGTCATGTTATATCAAGATCATCATTTTCACGACATATTCATCTCCACCATGACATCACGCAAAACGATGTTTGCACAACGACAGCGAGGCGAATCTACCTCGGAGAACGGCCTCTAAACCATCACGAGAGTTTTAGTTTGTTACCCCTCAGCAACATGAACACAGCCCCCCAATCTCTGAAGGTACTGCTCACAGGCGGTGCTCGAGGCGTCGGACGTGGCCTCTTCCGACAACTCCTTAGCTCAGGCCATAATGTCGTGATACTAGATTCAAATAAGCAAGAACTAGACCACGTCAAAGACCGGGCGCAAGAGTGGTCAAATGGAGGCAAGGAAAGGTGGCATGCAATCCACTGCGACCTCAGCAAGCGTAACGAGATGAAAGCTGCTGTAGAAGAGGTCGGGCAACGATTTGATGGGAAGCTAGATGTTTTGATCAACAATGCTTTTCCAACAGACCTGGTCATCTCAAAGGATCGAAGGATGGAAGCCGAGGGCGATGAGATGGAGCAAGAGTGGGATTTAAAGATCGCAATCGGTCTCACAGCGCCATTCATCCTTAGCCGCCTATGTGTGCCGCTGCTCGCCGCCGGACGCTCCACGCAGCGGTCCCCAGGCAGCATCATCAACATCTCCTCTACACGCGCCTACCAATCCGAGTCTGATCATGAAGCCTACTCTGCTGCCAAGGCTGGACTTCTGGGACTGACACAGTCGATGGCCGTATCACTTGGACACCGCCACAATATCAGAGTCAATGCCATCGTTCCGGGTTGGATACACGTCATGGATGAGAACAAAGCAGCAGATGAAAGCGGAGCCCTGTGGGAAGATGACTTGACACCTGCTGATGCTACATGGCATCCAGTCTGTAGGGTTGGCAGAGTGGAACATGTTACGAGGGCAGTAGAGTATCTTGTTGGCAACGAGTTTGTTACTGGGCAAGAGATTGTTGTCGATGGTGGTGTGGGAAGAAAAATGGTATATCCAGATTAAAGAAACCCACAGGGTACTCCGGTATACTTACAATGGTGTATGTACAAAACTGTACGCATAAGATCCTATCTAGATTATTTGTTTTAGAACAATATATTAGGTGAACTGTGCGACAGATGAAATTAATACAGGATACGCCATGTTCATATTGCTAGCAAAAGTAAGAAAGTAAATTACTACTATTGGGTTTAATAGACATTCACGTTCTTGAGAGTTATACATCATATCAGGAAAGGTGAAATTATGGTTGTTCATTGGATTATGTTTCCATTTCTGAGATCACGACTCTATCCAGCAGTACGAAAAGTGTTTCCGACATTGCCTAGCGTCAATCAAGTAATTAGACGACTATCTAAAAGAGCTTGCTTTATAGCCCAAGTATGCTGTCAAAGCACTATTGCTGTCCCCCATTTGTATAGCTTCTTGGAGCCTCCATATTTTCCGATCAAATCCAAGTGCCATCGTTGCATACAATCTTGACAGTGTTGTCAAGAGTGAATGGGAGTAGACTAACACACACCAAGCTCATCACAAGTCTCTAACGAGTCGGCATATGACCACGAAGCAGCTCTGCTTCGCCCGGAGTGACTGTGGCAAGACCCGAGCCCTTCGTGTCCAGCTTCTTCTTGAGGGCTTTTGCTGCACGCCGCTCCTCACCGATACGCTGACGATGCTCGGCCTGATTCTTCGCTCGGCGCTCTTGACGCTCCGCCTCATTCTTCTCCCAGCGCGCATGACGCCCCACTTCTCTAGCCTCCACAATCTCTTCTCAAACTCTCTCAAAGGATGAGATGAACGCCGTTGCCACGCGCATCCCAAACTCCAACCCACTCCTGAAGCATCTTGCCAATGACCTCTGCCACAAGCGGTTCAAGAAGGAGATTCCTGATATTGTGGACTTTGAATATTGGTTGAGCCGCAATGGAAAGGAGGGATTGAAGAAGCAGATGATTGCTATTGATCAGGAGCATAAGAAGTGGCGTGAGGCGGCCATTCTCCGGAAGGCCGATTGGCGGAAGGATACGGTGTTGGCGGAGTGGGGACCGGATCAAGGAGTAAAGGAACTCGCTTGAGTGTGTGGTATGAGATGCAGAGGTAGGCTCATTGTTGATGGCATTGTCCGGGCTGCTCGGTAGTTCATTTGTTTATTATTTTTGATTATGTATTCCAATCGAAGCATTTCGCATTTCCAAATATTCATCTATAGTCCTTAATGTTATGCTCGTCTATTTGACTGTTTGTCCTTTAATCCCTTACTCATACCTTGCCTAGTAGTGAAAGTAGATTTCTTGGCCAACTCATAGCAAGAACTGACGTTATGGTATTGGGTGGAAAGAAGACAAAACTGAGGACATGATTAACGCGATGGGAGTCGTTCGCTGAGACTGTAGCCTGTTCCTGTAGACTACGTGCACAAGGTCATGCGATTATCCCCCTCAAAAGTGTCGCAGTTCAAGATCATCGCGTAGTGCTTGCACACTGTCAAGTATCTTATAATACCCAGGTGATACGGTCTAATCACATTCGGTCTACACATACAACGGTTGTAATCGGGTTCATCTTAGATCATGTGGAATAACAAAAAGGCCGACCTTCTTGCTATTATAGCTTGAAGGTATATATTTGACAGGCTGACAGATCACAATGTCCCAACTATGAGACGAGGATGGTCCTTGGTCACTCATCGTCAAGGTAGTCCTCGAGAGGATGGTATTTGTTGATTTCAGGCCGGGTGCGAGCCATCATGAGACCCTTGATGCACTCTTCCAGAGCCTCCTTACAGTATTCACCGAAAGATGTCGTCCAACCAACCCCCTTGTCCCTCTCGTCACTACTGTACCACACATAGTCCTCGATTACTAAACGTCGAGCACAGGATCTAGGCGGGGTGCCAGCATATATAATATTGACGCTCTCTAGCCCTAATTACTAACTAGAATACTTCTTTGCCGCGAAAATGGTCTTTATAACCGCGTTCCTATGCTTTGAGTCGAAAGCTCTTTCGCCAAAGACGTATGCGTATGCGAGCTGAACGAAGACCTTCTCTGCTTCTTCGGCCCTCGTTTCGCGGTCCTCATCATCGTCTGCTATATAGAGCTGGACGGGCACGATGCCATTGTAAAGCCATCGGACGTAATTGTGGATCGTGTCGAGTTTGTTGTAGTAAAGGTCGATGACATTCGGATCCTCTCTCTGCGCGACCCATTATGGCTCCATTTGCTTTTGGAAATATGACGAACTCTTGGTGAGGATGCCCTGGTGGACGCGTATTTGGGCATTTATTGATGCATCGTTGGGGTGTATGATATTTTATGTGATGATGTTATCAGTCGGGCTTGGATAACTTTCAGCAATTGAAGAGTTGGGTATGGGGAGCAGGGTCCTTACTCCATCTTCGGCCACGTGAGGTTTTGTTCCACAAATATCGTCGGCCTAGCTGCAGGTAATCTCTATGCAATGGTGTGGGGAAGAAAGGCAGGTTACTGCTGTTGTTCGGCATGTGACACCCCTTCTGATGCTTGGCGTGGGCTGACGATCGCCGCGACGCGTCGGCGAGGGAAACATTGCTGCAAAGAACTGCTGCACGCATCATGCCACACCAACATCTATTTGCGAAGACGGTGTCTTCATCTCTTCCATGGGCTTGCGTTTTTCTCACATAACACCTTCATAAAGGTGCAGTCACCAGGACATGCCGCGATAAACAAACACGATCGCGTCGCGTATCCACACTGGTTCCACAGCTGGGCACCATGACGGTTGCTGGCGATAGGGAAGACGCGCATTGCGAAAGATGGAGTGTTGAGGAGGGCGAAATTTATATGACTCTGTGACTACAATCTGTCACCCAGACGATGCTGGATAACAGCCGCGACTCTTGCGCCGTGTTGGGGCCCATCATCTCCCTATACCAACGCTGTACAGTGTCGCTTTGGCGATATCCTGTGCCCACCCAATCCAACCTCTTCCAGCCTGCACTAGGTTCAAAAGCTTGACAAAAGTGCGGTTCCACTGGTCCTGGTCTTCCCAATCGTCGGCACACGGCTCGAAGATAGCCTGCTCGATGCTGCCAGGTGCTCCCGGGGTGGATAGCTCCCACTCGCCGTTCTCCTTTTGGCGCACATGCATCTTGGGGCCTACACACAGCGCCCGACCCAATATGCGTGAGTCGGCCACGAAGCGCGTCCCCGCATCAACGACATCTTCCACTTGACCCAATGCACCGCCTGCAAGTATGAAACGTGCGCCTGTCGTTACAATGGGCGTGTCGATGAAGTACGGACAGAGCAGGTTTACCCGTATGCCCTGGAGGCCACTGGTCACCCTCAGACTTCTGAACAGACCCAGCACGGCATGCTTCGCGGCGCAGTATTGTGGCTGGATGGCGATGGGCGCTAGAGACGCAATGGAGCCCAGAAGTAGGATATGGCGGTCGCGCGGTGAGGTTGTAGAAGGCTTCGCGTCGAGACTGCAAGGCGAAGAACCTGGGTTCTTGGGCAGCCAGAAGCAGGCGAGATGTGTAGTGTAGAGCACACCCGTGAGGTTTACGTCCATGATCTTGAAGACTGGCGGAGGCGGTTCCGCAGCGTCAAGGTCGCTGCCCATCTGGAGGTTGTCCGGGCCTGCTATGCCCGCATTTGCGACAACACAATCCAGGCCGCCATGTGGACTCAGCTTGACAGCCTCTTTGAAGAGATTGACCTGCGACTGCCAATCTGTCACGTCGCAATGCACGAAATGCGCCTTGCCACCAGTGTTGCTCTCCTTGTTGATGGCCCGACACAGCGCATCACCCTTTTGCACGTTGATATCGCCCACAATCACCACAGCGCCGTTGTTTGCCCATAGTCGTACAAAGCCTGCGCCAAAGCCGCTCGCTCCTCCGGTTATGACTATGACCTTGTCCTTGACCCAGGCAGCATCGTATGGCACCGTTACGTCGATGGGTGGCGACTGTTTGATGTTCGGTTTCTCGGGCTTGTAATCGTCCATGGCGAGGACTGAGGTGATCGAGCAGGTTCGATTCAGTTCCTGTTACGTGTTGATGGCGCTGGGATTCTCGATGCATCTTAACCGTGGCGACATTCAGCTCAGGCATGCTGCACTAGAAGACGCCGAGGCTTCCCCACCCAGGGTCGCCTTCAGGCCATCTGCAGGGTGCGGGGAAATCGTCGGGGATATGGAACCATGGTCGTTCCTCTAGTTCTGTGTTCTGGGGGTTTGGAGACAAGAAGTAACGATACCATGTCGGAAGTCATACTCGGACGCTTGCTCGGTCGTGACTGTGCTGGGGTTTTCACGGCGGGGCAGAGCAACGCAGGAATCCTGGATCCCTGTGTATTTATTCCGCCTGCACGCCCGCGGTGTAAACAATCAACATAATCACCTCGACGAGTTTTGAGAGAAATTTCCCAAAATTCATTACTATCGAATCAGCTACAGCGTCTAGTACTTTACCAATCATGGCCGCCAAACCCCCTCCCCTCGACGTTTCGTTCACCCACATCGTTGCAACGCTCTTCTACCAAGCCGATACGCCAGTTTCCTCCGCATCGCTCGAACGACTGAAGCTTGACCATGTGCCCACCGAGAGCCTCGAAGACTCCCCACTCGAACCCTCCACGCCGGGCCCCAATGCTCTCGATAACCTCTCCTGTCGCTACTTTAGCCAGGCCTGTCTCACAGACTTCTTCGTCGCTCTCACAAACATAATAGCTGGTCTCCAGCAAAGCACAATAACGGGCAAGCGACTGGAGTCAAGCGAGCTCTGCAGGGTAGTCGAGGTTACCTTCCCCCTGCCGAGCCCGTCGTCCATTTCGCCGGAGACATTACGGAGACATGAGGCTGTGTCACAATTCGAGCGAAAGTGGAACTTGGAATGCGTGTTTCAAGCGGATACCATATATCGGCGTTACAAGAGGCTTGCTGTCTTCGACATGGACAGCACCCTGATACAGCAGGAGGTCATTGACGAAATCGCGTCGCACATTGGCGCAGAGAAGGAGGTATCGGCCATTACAGCTAAAGCGATGAATGGCGAGCTAGACTTTGAAGAGAGTCTTCGCGCGCGATGTAAGCTGTTAAAGGGCGTATCGAGCAACGTCTTTGATGAGCTGAAGTCGAGAATCACGCTGAACGAGGGCGTCAAAGAGCTCATCACCGCGCTGAAGAGACTGGGTTTCAAGACGGCGGTTCTCAGTGGCGGCTTCACGCCTGTGACGGGCTGGATGGGACAACGGCTCGGCCTCGACTACGCCTTTGCGAACCATCTCGTTGTCTCCCAGGACGGCATTACGCTCACCGGCGAACTGACGGGTGAAATCGTTCACGGGGAAAAGAAACGCCAACACGTCCGAGAGATTGCAGAAAAGGAAAACATCCTCCTCGAGCAAGTCGTTTGCATTGGCGATGGCGCAAACGATCTCCCCATGATGGGCGTGGCCGGTCTTGGTGTCGCGTTCCATGCAAAGACAAAAGTGCAGATGCAGGCTCCTGCTCGTCTGAACTCGAAGAGTATGCTGGACGTACTTTACTTGTTTGGTATATCCAGGGAAGAGCAGGAGGAGTTATTGCGATCGTAGTGCTGAGCTGAAGGAGCTGTCTGGAGCATACAGTGAGCTCCAGACACTGGTATATCAAGTGTTACATGTCACGCGGGGTGATGAGGTGTAATAACCCAGATGCGATGAACATGTTTATTTTGAGTCACACTAATCGTGTTTCATTCAATCAAAATTTGTTTGGGACCTGCGATTACACGAACAACCGTCATTAAGTACAAAGGTGCAAGAAGATGGATGTGTGAACACTAGCTGCAACCAGGAGTCCAGCTCTGGGCCTTCAACTTTACCACCGGCTCCCCCTGGGTGACATGAAGTACTTGACATACTGGTGTACCAAGACCTCTGTAGTCGCCAGGCATGCCTACTGCTGTGGCGTCCCTATATATGTTTCTGTATACCAAGGTCATAGAATACTTGACATAGTAGCGTACAAAGGCCACTATGTGCCTGTTCCTTTTGTACATAGCGATGACGTTGTCCCTGCTATGGTAAGCATCTGGCGATCAGTAGCTAAAGGCCTGGCGGAGCTGCCACGGCGCACCGAACTGACTATGCGGAAAAGCTACGAAGCTAAAGCTCCACAATAGGGTCAGTGAGGGCTCTGAGCTCTATCGGCCAGACGCATTCGGGCTTTCGTTGTCAAATGCGCAATGGCAGTCAAATTGCACCATATATCCGGCTCACATAGCACAGTCGCATGGTGGCGTCATCCTAGTCAGAGAAAGCCATATGTTGGCACACGGCATTCGTGTTCGTATCCTTGCCGTGCGACCTCGGCATTCCAACGCCCTGGCACGCTGGCACTGGTGCTGGGATTGTGGAAGTCTGCCGACTGGGTTAGCTCTCCCGCTCTGGTCCGCAAATTTTGGATGTGATGTCATGCCGCCGGTTCCTGACAACAATCCAACGCTATTTGCGCATGTGCATTAACGCCATCACACTCTTTTGGACGCCGTTGCCGTTTCCGGACACTTTTCTGGCGCTTGCAGCTGAAGTCTGGTTCCTTCAAGGATAGCGCTTGCGCTCGCCCTTTCTTGTATCATTACCTCGTCACTAACACCGTCAACACCCGCGATCCAGGATCCAGACTGCGCGACACATCGGACCGTTCCACAACATCATGGCGGACCCTTCTCCTAAGCGCAAGGACGAAGGCGTCGTTTCGCCCGTCGGCATGGTGATTGAGGAGCCGGCATTCCCCAATATTCTTGGTCAAGAACCGATTTCCACGCCCACATCCATGAAAAAGACGGACATCACAGACATGGCGCCTCCAAAACACGCAGACCAGACACCGCAAAGCCCTTCTGGTTCCATGGGAAATGCCCAGGATTATTTCGCGCCACATTCGCGACCAACACAGCAGCGATGGGCGACAGAGCGACCAAAGCCCTCGGTGAGGCACACACTTTTGGGCAGAACGCAACGTCCGCGCAAAAAAAGGCCTGCACAACCAGACCGCACTGCTACCATTACCTTTGACCCAGACTCCGACTCGTCCGATTCTTCCGACGACGAAAGAATATACCCCAGCAAAAGCCTAGGACATGCCGACGACCTGACGAAGCAAGCGAGTCAAAAACCGCGCGAACGATCCGGTCCATTCTCCCGCCTCAAAATCGCGAACGAGCATTTCAATACAAAGGGCAGAGTGTCGAGGGCGGACGGTCGTTTGAAGCTCAGCATTCTGGAAGAGAATCTGAGCAGTGGGTACATTGCAAAGGCGCTGGGCACGGCATTTAGAAAGCATGGCAACAAGGACGAGGAAGCAGAGAGCTATGGCGACATTAGCGCCACCAAGATAGCCCCAGAAGACGATGAAATGGAACATGATCTTTCCAGGCGCATCAAGCTCAACATTGTGATTATCATCATCGGCTCACGCGGTGACATCCAACCTTTCATTCGGATAGGCAAGATCTTGAAGGAGGACTACGGGCATCGCGTTCGGCTGGCAACACACCCAGCGTTCAAGGATTTTGTAGAGAAGGATTCAGGGCTGGAGTTTTTCTCTGTTGGGGGCAACCCTGCTGAGCTCATGGCCTTTATGGTGAAGAACCCGGGCCTGATTCCGAATATCGACACCATCAAGGAGGGTGAGATAGGCCGCAGAAGAGCTCAGATGTACGAGATGTTCCAGGGCATGTGGCGCGCTTGCATCAATGCATCCGACGATGAGACGGACAAGATGAACGCGAAAATGAGTAAGTACCAGAGCTCTTCGTGGCAGAGCATTCGCTAACCTTTGCAGTGGGCGACAAGGCTCCATTCGTTGCGGACGCGATTATCGCCAACCCACCCAGCTTTGCACCGCAGCACATAGCCGAGAAGCTCGGCATACCGCTTCATATGATGTTCACGTATGTATTGGAACTGAGGCGTCTGAGCTGGTGCTAACATTCCGCAGCTTTCCCTATACACCCACGAGCCAGTTTCCCCACCCTCTTGCCAACATTAGAGCCAGCAACGTCGAAGCCACCTACAGCAATTTCATGTCTTATCCACTTGTGGAGATGATGATGTGGCAGGGCCTCGGTGATCTCATAAACCGCTTTCGAACTCAGGTTCTGCATCTCGAAGAAGTCAGCAGACTGTGGGCGCCAGGTCAGCTCTACAGACTGAAAGTGCCGTATACTTACATGTGGTCACCGGGTCTCATCTCCAAGCCAAAGGATTGGGGCCCAGAGATTGACATTTCTGGTTTCGTTTTCCTGGATCTCGCCTCCTCCTTCACTCCTCCGGACGAGCTGAAGAAGTTTCTGGATGATGGCGAGCCACCGGTGTACATTGGCTTCGGATCGATCGTGGTCGATGACCCTGACCAATTTACCAATCTCATCTTTGAGGCTGTGAAGATGGTTGGATGTCGCGCTCTGGTATCCAAAGGCTGGGGTGGCTTCGGTTCCAATGCGGACTGTCCCGACAACGTCTTCATGCTCGAAAACACACCGCACGACTGGTTGTTCCCTCGGTGTAGTGCTGTCATACACCACGGTGGTGCTGGAACAACCGCCATTGGTCTCAAGTGTGCGATACCGACCATGATCGTGCCTTTCTTTGGCGATCAACCGTTTTGGGGCGCGATGGTCAGCAAGGCCAAGGCAGGAGCGCACGAATGCATACCCTACAAGAAACTTACCGCCGAGCGTTTGGCAGAGGGTATCAAGCAGTGTCTCACTGATGAGGCCAAGGAGAATGTCAAGAAAATTGCCGACAGCATCGCAAAGGAAGGTGATGGTGCCCTCAATGCTGTGCGCTCATTCCACAGATCTTTGCCGCTCCAAGGAGAGGGAAGTATGCGTTGCGATTTCCTCGACAATCGCGCTGCGGCTTGGAAAATCAAGAACACGAATGTCAAACTCTCTGCGCTGGCGGCCGAGATCCTTGTCGAGAAGAAGAAGCTCAAATGGAGCGAGCTACGTCTTGTTCGGCACTATGAGTGGAACGACTTTGGCGGGCCCGGCGAGCCCATTACAGGTGTCTGGGGTAGTCTGATGTCCTCGTTCTCAGACGCAGCAGCTGGCGTTGGGGGTATGCCCGTCGAGATGGGCAAAAGCATAAGAAAGAGGGAGAAGCTGAAAGCAAAGAAACGCATCGTTCAGAAGCGAAATGAGCATAAGAAGGCGACACTTTCCAAGGCGAACAGCAACTCACCCGAGGGCGCAGTGGAAAGAGGGGAACAACAACAGGGCGGTCGACCGAAACCTACTCGCGATAACACGACGCTTTCCAGGATTTCGGAACCCGAAGAAGAGCTGGCTGATGAGCTTGGGCGCGAAGCTGCATTTGGGTTCAGGAAGACTGGGCATGCCATTGCTCGTTTTCCGATGAACTTGACTCTTGCTGTCACACAAGGATTCCACAACGCCCCACGTCTATACGGCGACGAGACGGTCCGCCGTCCCCCTCGGGTCACCGGGTTCCATTCTGGCACCCGTGCTGGCCGCGATGAGCTTGTATATGGTGTCATGGATGGGGTCACAGGTCTCGTCACTCAACCCTACAATGGCGCCAAGAACAATGGTCTTGTAGGCGCCCTCCGAGGTGTTGGTTTCGGCATCGGCGGCTTTGTCCTTAAAGACATTGCAGCCTTCATGGGTCCCTTGGCGTACACCATGAAGGGCCTTGATGCAGAATACATGAAACGCTACCAACCGACCAACTATCTCCGCCGAGCCCGCATTGCCGAAGGTCAACAGGAACTCCAAATGCTCGACTCTGAATCGCGCGTCGCAGTCGCCCAGGAAGACCAACACGGGACCAACAACAAAATGACCCAGGGGAAGCGCCAAGTGGAAGAAAACGTCACCATACGCTGGAATGCCCTCCAACAGACTATAGCACAGGAGAAAATGCAGCATAAGAACGGTATCATCGGATCTCTTACCGGTCGTGGTGATGTGAAAGAAGGCCAACGGGTGGGTCGGAAAAGCACTGAGACCACGAAACGCGACCCGAAGCGATCTTACGAACACGGCAAAGCGAGTACGTGGGCGCCAAATGAGAAACCAGGACAACAGGTTGATGCAGATGCATCGACAAAGGTTCTGGATCCGGGCAATGCAAGAAGGAGCGTGGACGGTCACGCAAGAGGTGCAACGATGAACAGGATGAGTACTGCGCCCATCACGTCAGTGGAACGTGGGGAACATGGGTATAGGGATAAGCTGCAGATTCCGACGAGGCCTTCCGCAGATGGTTCGGACAGCACGAAAGTCGGCGGGGAGCCTTTAGAATTGGGAGCTGTAGAACACAAGACTGGAAGGAGTTTGAGCATCGATGGGCGAAAGGCAGAAGCGGGTGTTGTCTAGAAGACATGGTGGCGGCGGTGGCTGTTGTAAGATGTTTCCATGATTATATCATTTCGACTTTTCATTCGAAGGATTCGCTTGGATGGATGCTATGCACCTTTTGTAATCAGAAGATACCCTATTATTCAAATACATTGTTGAAGCAAGAGTAAGTCTGTTTCGTGTGGAACTCGCATAGGAACGTTGTCATGTAATTTATGGCACGTGCACAGAACTTCGCTTTGAACACAAGACATGGCGAACATTGCATGTCCATTTTCAGCGACCACAACATGCTCTGCTATATTTCCGAGTACAATTATCTGAACAAAAAAGGCTTGAAAATTCTTTCCCCGTGCTTCGTTTCGTGATTGAAGATGAAAGGTTGTCTCACAAAGTTGCCTAATTAGGAAGTGTTGATTCCAGTAGTTTTTGCAGTTTCCCAACCCGATACACCATTTTCAAGACTTCTCCACTTCCACACCACGTTCTACTATGTATCTGATGAGCGTGCCGTGATACTGGAGGCTCAAATATTCTGTTCCACTGCTCAAATATAAAACTTTTTTCTGACCTCGACTGCCTAATTGGGAAGGTATTGAGTCAAGTGTTGATTGCTGCAGTCACAACAGTGAACTGTTCGAAAAGGTCCTCACCGCCCACTTTGCATTATGTTATGTGTCAGACTATCCACTATATATACCTTCATGCTACAACTGCCGGAAGGTCGGCCTTTTTGTAGTTCGACATTATGTAGCTGCCACTTGCATCGTGATTCTAAAGGGTCAAAGTTCTTGTTCTTATGCCGCAATACATAGGGAAGGCTCGCAGCGACGTGTTAGATGGAAAAAAGGGGTGTTTTCTACAGTCCCGTCTGTCCACCCCTTCAAGGTCGTTTTCTGCTCTAACTGTCGGCTTTCTTATGTAACCGATGGGGTTTTCACGATCACAAAGGCTCAGTGCTTCCATTCATGTACCGCAATACATATTCGCGAGTAGTACATGTTTATGACTTTGTCGTGCATGGACAAACATGGCGTGTCGGTTTGCTTCCGACGACCATGTACCCATGAACACGACCATCACCACCCTCTTCAAGTCCCCTCCCTTACTCCCTCTGCAACAAATCTACTCTTACCTGCGACCTTTACGCCCAACAACCAAATACTCACATCGCTCATAATCTCACTCGTCGCCACATCCGCACCTACGGCTTTGCTAAACCAATTCCGCATCTCAACTGCAACCAGCGAGTCTACGCCGTACCGATAGATCGCCCTTTGCGGATCAATGTCCTCTTTGGCGACGACGAGGAGACTCGAAAGTTGTGTTTGAATGGCCGAGACGACAATGTCGGTTGCTTGTGCGAGAGATGTGGCAGAAGAGAGAAGGTGTGACGTGCTATTTTGTGCAGTAGGTGAGGGTTTGATGCGCGCAGGAAGAGTGTCAAGATAGTGGTAAATGGGGCGTGTACTGCCGAGCGGCGCAACGATGTTCAACGCGCGCAGGTCTGCGGGGAGAGTGAGAGGTGTTATGATATTCGGGCCAATCGTACTGGCGTCGACGCGTTCGGCGTCACAGCAGAAGCGCAGGAGCGCATAGATGTCATTGAGACTGACTTCCTCTAGCATGCCGCGAACGCGCAGTAGGGACTGAACTTGCTCGTTTTGCGCAACATAGCCGACGCCTGTTACCATGCTTAGAGCAAGCGTATGAGCGCGTTGGCCGTTGCGCATACGATGCAAAGCTAGGTTATCTTGGTATGTGTTACCTGCTGTGTAGTTTGCTTGACCAAAGGAACCCATGATTCCCGTGGAAGAAGAGAGCATCACGAAAAAGTCCAAATTCCGCGGAAGAAGCGTGTGCAGGTTCCAGGACCCGGACACTTTTGGAGCGAGCGATTCGTGCCATTGTGCGATGGTCATTTTCGCAAAGGACGAATCGTGCATAGACATTGCGGCTTGAATGCAGCCTGCAACCGCGGGCATTGAGGAGAGAGAATTGAGCGTTGACTCGAGTTGAGATGCATTTGCAATGTCGCACACTGGAGCGTGAACGATGGCGCCTTGCGTACGAAGCTCGTTTACGAACTGCAAACGCACACAATCTGTTCCTTCGACGAGCGATCTTGATGGTAAAATCAAGTGCTTAGCACCGTTCTCAACCATCCACCGGGTGATGCTTTGGCCTATACCGCCGAATGCCCCAGCGACAAGGTAGCTCGCGTCTGCACGGAAGAGTGGCTCGGAGGCGTTTGGCGCAACTTCCATCTCAACAAGCTCTTCGCCCTTCATCTCTACCACGACTTTGCCAACTAGTTTTTCTTCCTGCAGAGCTCGGAACGCTTGCTCAATCTCGCTCTGCTTAAAAACAGTGAGTGGTTGAGGTGGGCCCACGTTGCTATCCGTAATCAGCAAGAGGACTTGCTCGAAAATGCCCGTGAACATAGTGCTTTGTGCGAGCTCTTGGAAGTTTACGCGGGTAAAGCTTATGTTCTGCGTCGATGGTGGTATCGCAATCTGCTTGGAACCATTTGCCGTAGAGACAAAGACATCCTTTTCTCCTATGTCGATGAAGCGGCCGAATGGTGCTATGCATGGCCACGATTGTTGCAAAACCCCAGGACTGCCTAGAACAACATCTACACCTCTTTCATCAGTCAAATGGCAGATTCTGTGTGCCAAGTTTCGCTCTTCAGCAATAAAGATGTGTGATTCTAGAATACCACACTGATTCTTCAGGAAGTTCGCTTCACCCACCGAATTAACGGTGACGAGGACATCTGTGCACCCATAAAGTTGAGCAATCTTGATTGCAGCTTGACCCGTTGCACTCACACCGTGGTGGATAAGAATTGAGTTGTTGTTCTTGATCCTCGCACCCTCGACGAGTGCATAGTAAGCCGTACAGTATGCCACTGGGAAAGCTGCAGCTTCATGGAAGCTCATGCTTGCTGGAATCTCGCGCAGCTGGAAACTTTTGCAGTGCACAACCTGCATAACACCAGACGTGGCTACACCAAAAACCCTATCACCAACTTTGAAGCGGGTACTTGACGACCCAACACGAACAACAACACCGGCGATTTCGCTGCCGAAAACTTCATCGTGCACTTGTCCGATAGCGACCAAGAGGTCTCGAGCATTAAGCCCTGTCGCCTTGATCTCGACGACAACATCATCGGCCGCTATGGCATTGTCGTAATCAGAGCTCTGTTCATAGTGCAAAGTGTTGAGAATGCCAGCAGCGCCAATCGTAAGCTTTGGGTTGTCCAATTCACTCCAGGGCTTCTCGACATATTGTACCGACTGCTCAGAAGGCAGAGCTTGATTGGCAAGCTCGTCGTCATCGACGACCCGAGGAGTGCACAACGAGTCGTCTATTTCGCAGTACTCGTCTTCAGGATCCGTTTGTTGGTGGATTAATGCTTTGAGGGCATTTTCGATGTTAACAGAGGCACTGTCCAACCCATTCTGCACGTTCAAATTGACACTTACGAGCCTGTAGTCTTCGGATTCAGTTGCAAGCGTACGAACCAGTCCTGACACTAGGCCCTCCGTGGGGTTCTCATTTACAGCGTGGTGCTGGAATGTGACCCAGATGAGCGATTTGGTTGTTGCGAGAAGAAATTTGACTTTTTCTAGGTCCTCCTCTTCCAGGCATTGAAGAAAGGTGCCATCCAACCCCGGGAGGAACACACAGGTCGTGTCTGCTACGTCGCTCTCCGTAGCAACATTCCAAGGTATTAGGGCCTGAGGTCCATGGTGCACTAGAAATTTCTCATATATTGCTCGTGCGAGGCTCGTCTGTAGCTCGTTCGCATCATCAAAAACCACACGGATGGTGGATGTCAACGTCGCGGGCAATTCAGAGTCCAACGCGATGCTATCAAAGTCTGCTGACTGCCATTCAATCCTATAGAGACTGCGATGCGACTTCTCGGGGCTGGGGGCGACACTGCGACCGATTGTCGAGGTTTCAAGTTCCCCAAAGAAACACGGGTCTTGGGTACCGGCAAAAGCGGCTGTGACAGTGAATAACTTGTTGCGGAAGCCACGTCCAGACACTTTGGCATGCACGTGAACCTCTTGACGATTGCAAGATGCGGTGGCCAATCCGGCCGAGAACCACGCATTGCTAAAGCCTGTGGGCACCGTCGTCGCCGAAGAATCTTTGGCGTAGATGGAATACGCCGGGAATGTCAGCTGCAATATTGTGTCTAGGGCAGCTGGGTGAATGAGATGCGTATCGCTGTAGTCGAACCTTGCTTGAGCCTCCCAGTCGCGGAGACCAATCGTGCCAGTAGCCTGACTGTGTTTGTCCCATTTTACATTGCACATTCCCCGAAAGGTTGGACCGTATGCCAGACCAGCCTGGTTGAATGCGCCATAGATCTCTCCACTGTCGATTTCGTTGCCGCATTCTTCCAGGGCTAGGTTCATGTTACACTTCTTCTCTTCCAAAATCTCCGAGCCACCAGTAGCTTCATGATAGTCGATCGAGATTGACCCAGCACAACACAGATGCCATCCTTCGTCCTCGTAGGTGTAGAGGGAGAAATGATCCCACAGGCTTCCTGGCAGCTCATCTCGCGGGTCAAGATTTGCAGGTCGCAATGTGAACTGGATTTCAGTCCCACGAGGATCCCCAGATAGCGTCATGGCTTTTGTAAACGTTACGTCCCGAAGCTTGTATCCAGTCGCCCTTGTAGCGCGTTCGCCGTAGAATTGTCGCACAGCTTCGATAGCCATCACAAGCATGCCGGCAGCAGGCATAAGACACATACCGTTAATCATATGGTCCTTAAGGTATGGTGACTGTTCCAAGAGGATTCGATTAGTCCAGCGTGCTTCGTGCTCGTTCCAGTCTGGAGTGCGCGACCCGAGAAGTTCATGGTGAACAAATTTCGTCTGACGGTACTGAATGCTGGTTCTCCCTTCCAGCCAGTATTTCTTCTTGTCTTCAAACTGATAGCCTGGAAGAGATGTGAGAAACTTTGGGCTGGGACCGCTGCTCTTGTTAACAGCAGCAATGTCTATCGATGCACCTATTGTGTAGAGTTTCCCAGCGCACTCTAGAGCCGTAATGGAGCTCGAACGATCGCGCCGCAGTACAGAAGCATAGTCCAATGTGACATCTCTGTCATGAGCCTTCAGAATTTCCCCCAGAGGCGAACGCAGTACTGAATGCGGACCGATCTCGAGGAAAAAGTAGGATGAAGCATCCTGGTGTTTGCAAATCGTATCCAAGGCCGTTGAAAATTTGACAGCTCCAGTAAGGTTTCTATTCCAATACTGGGCGGTTCTCAACTCATCCGTCTCTCCTAGACTGTCACCAGTCACGGTAGATACAAATAACGGCTGGTTTTCGGTTTGCTCCCCACAATCGATACCACGAAGAAGCTTGCTATACACGCCAGCTACCGGTTGCATGTGTTGTGAATGGTATGCGACATTGATCTTGAGAATATGGACTTCAATGCTCGCTTCTTTGAGCATATCAACCAGCCGATGGATGGCATCGTGGGAACCGGACACAGTAAAGCTCCTTGGACTGCTGTAACAAGCAATGGACACTCGATCACTTGGATACGCAGCATTCTGTTCAGTCATCAGATGTTCCCAGACATCAAGAGGCGCCTGAACAGCGATCATGGCACCTTGGAAGGATGTAATGTTTTGAGTGATTGCGACAGCTAATCCGCGGAAGTAGGCAATCATCCAGGCAGACTCTCGGGATATTGCCTTACTGGTATATGCAGCAGTAATTTCGCCAGAAGAATGACCGACGGATGCGCGGGCGCCAAGTTTCCAGGAGGTCAGCAAGTCCACAATCGCGACTTGCAGGGCTGTACAGATGGGTTGGCTGAGCTCAGGCTGATTTATGGCCGATTCTTCCTTGTTCTTGTTGTAAAGTTCATCCATCAAAGACCATTCGCTACCAAGAGCCTTAAAAAATCGGTCGGCTTGGAGCATGGAATCTCGGAAAGTTTCGTATGCCAATAGTTCACGGCCCATACCGTGCCACTGCGCACCTTGTCCGGTAAAAACAAAGCACACATCTACTCTCTGCCTCATTCGCATAGGGACAGGCCATGCAAGGTGTGGAGTCGATTCTGATGGCGCGACGCATACGGTATTCCAAGGGAAAGAGGTGCGTTTTTCGGCCAAAGTATATGCGAGATCCTCAAGACCCTGTACTCGGTTATCATCGACTATATGATCTTGCATCCAACGCTGCAGAGCTGTGACTGATCTCCGTACAGCGCGCTCATCGAATCCAGACACAACTAGCAATTTCGGGCTCGAATTGAAAGCTTCAGTGAGACGAATGTTCTCGTCTTCTGTTTCAGAAGTCGCACGGGAAGGTGTTTCGTTGGTTGATAAGGATTCTGTTTTCGGTTCGGGTCCACCAATGCTCGTGATGCTGTCATAGCGTTGTCGCTCGTGCTCGAGTCTTTCACAGTCAGTAGATCCAGGAGTGTCATCGATTATCGTCGATGCTTCTTGGTCCGCCACGCAATGTTCTTGGATACTTTGAAGTGCTCGAGTGCAGTGTCGGCTATGCAGCCCACGTTCATTCAGAAAACTGAGCGCATCATCAATAACAACATGCGCATTTGTTCCGCCATATCCAAAGGAGTTGACACTTGCGCGCCGTATACCATTCGTAGGCCATACCACCGGTTCAAGTGGGAACCTTAGGTTTGGTCCAGCTAACGTAACAGCTGGGTTGATGCGCTCAGGGTATACGTTTGGTGGAATGATACCATTCTCAAGCACGAGAAGTGTTTTGATGACACCCGCTATCCCACTAGCACCTTCTGGATGGCCCATGTTTGACTTGAGTGCCCCGACGTACATGGGCTCTTCCGGTGTTCGAGAACTAAAGACACTATTGATGGCGGCTGCCTCGCATGGGTCACCAACCGGAGTTCCAGTGCCATGCGCTTCAAAGTATCGAGTCTCATCAAGACTGAGACCCGCTCGAGCGTATGTCTCACGAATAAGACGTTCTTGTGCCGTCTGACTTGGCGATGTGATGCTAGGCGTATTGCCGTCTTGCCCGCAACCGGTAGATCGGATGACGCCACGAATGGTATCGCCATCTGTAATGGCCTGTGAAAGACGTTTCAAGACCAGTACACCGAAGCCTTCGCCACGTGCATAACCAGAAGCTCTTTCGTCGAAAGAGTAACAGACACTATCCTTGGACATCATGTTCAGACTGCTAAGTAGGGCTGTAGAGTCTGGTAGCAGACACAGATTGTTGCCACAAACAAGAGACTGTATCACGTTATTAGCTACGGTCGAAAATATTGGAGACAGAGATAACTACCATGTTCACATTACCGGTGAGTAATTCCTGGCATGCTAGATGGAGTGCAACAAGCCCGCCAGAGCACGCTGTATCGACAGTCATACTTGGTCCGCTGAAATCATAAAACCAACTCAATCGATTGGCAAGCATAGCTAGCCCACTGGACCCGACGATACGGTAGTCACCAGGCATTTGCGCATCTCTCTGCGAGATTTGACTGTATTCCTGTAGTAAACAGCCGACATGTACAGAAGTCCTTGTACCCATGGCTGACTGCATAGGAATTCCGGCTGTGAAATGTTAGTTTTAGTTGGCGATGGAACTTGTATAGAAAATCTTACCATTTTCAAGAGCATGATAGCTTGTCTCAAGTAGCAACCGTTGCTGTGGATCCATACATTCTGCCTCAGCTGGCTGGATAGAGAAGAAGGGTGCGTCGAATCGCGCTGGGTCATCTGCGAGAAAATGCCCACCGCGATTCTTGACTGTGCCAGGTCGATGGCCATGCTCTTTGTAAAAACCATCAATGTTCCATCTATTCTTCGGAATCTCGGTCATGGTAGACCGGCGCTCCATTAGTAACTTCCATAAGCTTTCGGTGTTGGTAATGTCTTGTGGGAACTTGAAACCAAATCCGACGATAGCGATGGGCTCCACGATGTCCTCGACGTCTGAAGTGGCCTTTAGCGGCGCCTGGGAAGTAGCTGGGGCTTTCATTGTAGATGACCACTTGAGCAAGATCCTTCAACGAGTTTGATAACAAGGAGCGATGTTGCCGAGTTAGGGAATCATACGTCTTTCCACATAGATCTGTCATTCACAGTAGATCAGCGGAAGAGGCGGGAGATAAGGGATTGGATACTGTCCCAAATCCGGGGTAGCAACGCAAGAGCATCGTTTATGTACCATAAGTCTGACATGCGATGGGTGGCCTAAAGGTGAAGCTACACATTCGGTTCAACTCGTAACTGAAAGCAATCTAGTCCTACATCAGGCCTCCGCAGTTATGAATCCCGGATATAGAGTCCAATTCAATCCAATCAGGCCAGACACCGTAGATGTCATTCGATCCCACGAGTTGGAGACGTCAGACGTCCTGCGAACGATCCATCAAGACTCTCTCTCCTATTTGCCATTTGCGCGGATAAAGAGAATCCTGGTGACAGCCAATATTAACCAGCATTGAATCAAAAGTATCAATGTGTAAATGCTGAAGCAAGTATGCGCATGTCGGTTGTTCGCTATATACGGTTAATCTACGTTGGGGGCGTCTTACATACAGGTACGCTAGCTTCTGTCTTGGACCAAAGACCGAGCCGGGCAGCCCACCACGACGTCTGCTTCCGAGGTCGTAAGAAATTTTGTGCAGGGCCAAGGCCATGGCGCAATTGAAGTCACAGAGTTTGGTTAGTCGCCCTGTCTAAAGCACCAAGATTCCCCACAAGACGAGGCGGAAGGCGGAAGGCGTAAGACTCATGTAGTCCTTCGGCCCGAAGACTTGGGCATAAGCGAGTGAAAAACCTTGGCACCAAGTCTGCAAAAACAAGGCAGCGATAATGTCAGCCTAGGCAGCAACGAAGACGGCAGGGGATTGCTTCTCGAGGGCAATGTCTTTTCGTAACCGAGACAGTCCATAGGAAGGATGTAGGCAGTTTGCAAGCCACCAGGAAGTGGGGGTCCAGAAAACTGGCTTAAGGTTACTAACTTATCACTATGAACATCATCAATATGAACGCACAGCGAATAATAGAATGGGCGCATCTTGCATGCAGTGTGCAGAATAGCGCTCTGGTACTTTGCAGAAGTGCGGGGCTGGTAAGTATCCCCGTGTCCAAAAACGACTAGGTGCATACATCGTCGCTTATGCGCGAACTGACTGTGGTATGTGGATTGATTGTACTCGGAACTTGAAAACGCCTATGTGCAGGCTAAGCATGACACGTGATCATGCGAAGTATAGCCCCCGTATTCTGTACTCTTTTGGAGAAAGCGCCCAAGCCAGTAGAAATTCAGTCCTGCTCCGCTTTGGCTTAACTCTCTGACTGTAGAGTGCTTTGACAGTTGAGATGTGATTTGAGATGTCAATGTTGCGTGGGCCAAGAAGTCCTTGCGTATTTTTGGCAACATCAAGGGCGGTACGAACTTAGCACCCAATCAGCAACATGAGGAAGATCTTCTGCAACATCAGGCAATCATTACAGATGGCACGAGTGCAAGGCTTGTAGTCGTGTAGACCTTGTAACGTTCATAGTCTTGAGAGATCGAAGCATGTAATTCTCGAATGACAGAATAGTTTTCCACTAATAGCACGGCGACAGAGGGTACATAGATGCAGGATTCGAGATTGCGGGTAGAACCTAGCGTGTTCCTACCGTACTGCACGTCGAGCCGAAGCGATTACGGCCCCATGCGTACAATAGACCGGCTGCTGTGAAAGGATTTCTTCGTCAGGGAAGGGGGGCTGAGCCACCACGTGTCGCATCAGCCGTCGGCATAGTCAGGAGCTCTCGTCGAGACTTGCGGACACAATGAAAACGCAGGGTTGAAAGAGCCGCAACTGTAAGGGCAGTTGTGGCGTGTCGCTTCTATCCATGCTGCTATTTTGAGGACCAATGAAAAGGTGAAATCTGCATAGATCTAGAGATGTGAAGGAGTCTTTTTTGCTTGGTTGACTGAACTGTATTGTGTTTTTCATTCAAAGGCATGTTGCATAGGGGTCTCCGCACTGCGTCTTTTGTAAGCTCTATCCCTAGCTACTTCGTTCGGCCCGCTTGGAGAAATCCATACATATTATAGCAGGGATGGATAGTCAATGCAGGGTCAGACTTTGGCAGATCCGGGCCTGTCGATCAAAGCGAGGGTCATGACCTGGTCCTCGGAAGTCCCCTGAGGCTGCTTGGATGCTTCCGGGAGTATCGTAGGTGAGGGGTAAATGCGGCTCAATCGTGAGCTTCACGTTTCGAGCTCTCTTCGGCGGCATCACTCCTGATGTCGCGGGGCAGGCGCGGGGCAGCACCTCTTCTCATATACGCGGCGACCTCCGACGCTTACTGACGGCATGGGCGAGGCGATGGCGATTCTTGTGCGGTCCTCCATCCTAACGTTACAGCCTCGCCCCCGCCAAAATCTGAAAATCGACCAACCTCACCATGACTGCGGAAACTGTACAAGGGCTCACACCAGAGCAACTGGCGTTTTTCAATGAGAATGGTTATCTGTTGATACCAGATGCGCTATCGCAAGATACTGTGAAGCAGCTCTTGGAAGACACCAACAAGATGCTCAACGAATTCCCATTGGACGAACATCCCATGACCAAGTTCTCGACTGGTGGTGAAGACGGTGCAGATCATGTAGGGGACAGCTACTTCCTGGAATCCGGGGACAAAGTGCGTTTCTTCTTCGAAGAAGGTAGGCTGTTCATTGACGTCTCCCTTGAACGCCGACATGCTAAAACATCACTAGACGCCTTCGACAAATCCGGATCTCTGACAAAGCCCAAACACAGAGCGATAAACAAAATCGGCCATTATCTTCACGAGCTATCTCCATCCTTTCGCAGCATCTCCCTCTCCGCTCAGAATGCTGCCATAGCTTCCTCGCTCGGCTTCCGCGACCCGCGTGTCCTACAGTCCATGGTCATCTGCAAACAACCTGAAATAGGCGGTGCGGTACCACCACACCAAGATAGCACCTTTTTGTATACAGACCCGCCGAGTGCGGTAGGCTGGTGGTATGCGCTCGAAGACGCGACCAAGGAGAACGGATGTCTGAGTTTCGCTGCCGGTAGTCACAAGCGCGCTGCTATCGAGAAGAGGTTTGTCAGAACTGGCAACGGGACTGGATTCATCGACAATGATGGTTCCAAGTTCCCAAAGAGCATGACCCCAGAGATAAACGGCGAGAAAGAGTATGAGATGGTGGAGAAGGAGGAGAGGTACGATATCGGGGAGGTCAAGGCTGGAACGCTGGTCTTGATTCATGGCAACATTCTGCACAAGAGCGAGAAGAACACCAGCGAGAAGAGCAGGAACATCTACACATTCCACGTTATTGAGGGCGAGGAGAAGTATGACGAGCGAAACTGGCTGCAGCCGCCAGAGAAGGGTTTTTCCAGATTATCGCAGGGGAAGACGTCGACGAACGTCGCGAATGGAACAGACGCGACTAATAGACTTGCAAAGGACTGGTAGGTGTAGTTATACGATACTTGGCATCTATGAGGTCTTGCTCTGTACACATAGGCCGATACCCCCAAGGACGAATGCCATTCCAATCCATGTATCTGTCTCTCGTCAGTGTTATGCACCACGCCGCATCTCCCATACAGCTTACCTCGGCTTATGACCTTTTTCTCCGCCCACCACTCTCCCAGCACTGTGAACATGAATGCGAGCGAGTTTGTGATGGGCACAGTAAGACTCAGCTCGGCTTTTCCGATCAGTATGAAGAACCACACGCTGCCCGTTACATTGAGCAGGAGTGGAATAGCGTAAGCGGGTCTACTCAAGACACCAATGACAGCATAGAGGACGCCGAGAACTTTCTTCTTCAGCCAAGAGTTGTTTGGATCGGTGAGGGCGGGGCGTTGGGGAGGCGTGTAGTTCCTGGTGGTGTTAGCTTCCCCAAACTCGAAGCATGAGATGGCGTTGGATGAGAGGTGCTTGTAAATCCGAAGAAAGAAGCATACATGGCAGCTTTGCGCATAAACGGTGTCGTAAGTCCCCAGCATGCGCCCACGATTAGAAAGCCGAGGATCCAGCGGAAGATGGACGGTTGGGCGTCGTTGGCTATGGGCGTGTCGGGATCCATTGCGTCACGAGAAAAAAGCCCTAGAGACTCTGTCCACGGTATGTGCATATAAAGAACGGTAATGCGACACTATGCTGGAGACAATGGCACGCGTCGTTGTTGTTGGCGTGGGCTCGAGTTGGCTGAACCGCCTGTGTTTGTTCGCACATGGCGCGCCGAGCACAAGCCTCAACACCAATGAGTCCGGAACCCACCACCGTCATTGTCACAACGACGGATGAAACACACTCGAAGTGATTGCGCGATTTCTATTCGCGAAGATGCGCTCTTCAACTATTATCTGCAGAATATGTTACATCAACAGAGTCAAAGAGCATTGTCGCGGCCGTGCGCCCACCAGCAACCCTACACCCTGTAATAGACTTGAGCTGCACTAATTAGACTAATGAGTAGTTCACTTTATCGAATATCGATTGAAAAGCAAGTATAGGGTTGGTTTCTTTCTGTTAGGCGGTGCCTGCGTAGACATGCAACGCGATGCGACGCACCACAACCTCTTTGCCTGGGGTTCAAACATCCTGCAAGGCCTGCACCTTTCATCCGCCGTCCTGGATATCGACCAGTTCCCCTACCCTCTATTAGCTTTTCTCTAGTCAGCCTATCACGTCATTTTGTTGTCTTTCTGAGAGTCCATCGCTATCGCTGGCTGGGAACTGTTTACGGCATGTGTGCTCATCGCATTCCAGACCATCGGTAGTGGCGGGATTTCCCTCATTGCTATGAACACCACGAAATCATGCTGGACCTCGTCAACGACCTCACTGGTCAAGCTACGACATGATTGCACTCTCCTCCTTAACGCAACGTCGCGAACCACTCCCAGGGCGCCCTCTGCACTTCACACAGGCCGAACCTTGACGCATACAAAGAGATGGTCAGGACAAAGAAGCCAGGCTACAAGTCGATTGTTGTGTAACAGACTCCCGCAGGCTAGGCGACGGAGCTCAGGAATGTAACCTCAGGTCCGGTATGTGGCTGCATGCAACGTACATACCCGCGTCGCGAGCTACCCAACCACCTGGTAATCCCCAGATTTCTAGTGTTTGACACCTTTGGGCAGTGCAAACGCCTCAAAACTCATGAAACCAAAGGGCTGGGGCGCAGGTCACTACCCATTCCAACCCTGGGTCAACCCAAACGGACCTAGTACGCTAAGTATAGATGGAATGAGCACCAAGTGGGAGATGGCTAGTAAGGAACTCCCCGTTTTGGCGCGTAGGATTATATATCTCTACCGTAATGTTTGTTTAGTATGTTTGTCTTTTGGCATCATTGGCGCGCTACAGAAGTCGTTCCTGCAGGCTCGGAACCATCATAGCATAATCGCCAGCAAGGTACAAGTACCGTGTCACATTCATCCCATTCACTTCTCGCCTCTTCACCGAACACTTGCAACATACCCCTCCCACCTACCGTCTACCCGGTCACAGCACCCCACACGTGACCACTTCATGACATCGCTACGACACCGAGTCAACACTATACCAGTGCGGCCGATCAACAACAAAGAAGTGGAGGTCATGGATTTGGAGAGCATTATCGCAGAATTCGTCGACCCAGACATGCTCCACCACTTCAACGACTCGACTCCCGATCAAGATCTAGCACAGTTCTTTGACCTTCCTTCGTCGAATGAGAGTGAGCCATTCGACATAGTGCCTATACCCGATTGGAACACACACGCTACTTGGCACAAGGCTCTCGATGACAGCCAACAAAACCCACTTTCAGCCCGATGCGATGATTCCACCTCATCTATCTACCTGAGTTCGTCTACCGGGAAAGAGTCTCATAGCGATTCGGAGTTGTTGAGTTTCGACGACATCTTCGAGGCTCCCAGAAACCAATTGAGGTCCATTTCTCAGCCTTCCACACCACGACCGCACACATCTACACGATCTGCCAAGAAGACTGTTTCTTTCCACTGCCAAAATACAACCCGGGCAGTTACAAAACTACCTAAGAAGTCGCCTACGGCATCTTTCGCAAAGATGATGCAGCCATCATATCACCGCTCTCCCATCCCAGACATGTGGACGAAAAAGGCAGAAAGCACAACCGGATCCTTCCAACGCTGCTCATCGCAAGAATTGGGTTCGCCACCTCTTTCCTCCAAAGTCGTCCAACAAGAGAGCAGCAATGATTTCTGTGCTCCGTATTCGCAGCCGCCAGTTTACACCCACACTCGCTCACCTCTCCCCCACGACGAACCCGATTTCTCAAACTACCAGTTGACACCATCGGCATCCCCGGCAATTGGTATTTCCAACGGCACTCACAACGACCAGAGCTTCCGCGGTAACATGGGCTCAGTATTGAGCTCTTCGTCAGCGTCAAGTGCGGCTCTTTCAGCCTTGCAAACCCCGCCCTCATCTCTTCCTTTGCCCATGACAATATGGGGTCCGGAAACTTCGCCAGGCTTAGACTTCAGCTTCTCAGCCTCGCCCGAGTTTTCCAACGATACCAAGACAGCTGGATGGTGGGATGACCAGATCGCTACGTCGCAGCCTTGCTCGATGAGCGTTCACGAAGGCAACTCCCGTTGCACAAGCCAGAACATGGGTCTAGGTATCACATGTGATTCGTCGTTTGATTTCAACATAAATGACAGTGGTCTTCCTGCCCTCGAAATGCCCACCTTCGGATACCCCACGTTTTCCCATGCCCCCCAACAACAGGTAGATCAGATGATCCCAATTGGCCGCCCAATCTCTCGCTCCCCATCACCAAACACGCAGCCACGCTTCCACCGCCGGCGCCCATCAACAAACTCGCACCCCCACCACCGCACTAGCTCATCTTCGCAACGCCGCAAATCCAGCAACGGGTCTACTCACTCTTCGCGCCAGATGAGCGGTACAGCGAGCGATGGCTTTGTGAATTTCACACCAGACGATAGCAGGAAGATTCTTACCGGTGTGGCGCCGAGCGGGTCCAGCAAAACAAAGGCAAGAAGGGAAAAGGAGGCTGCTGATAAGCGGCGCAAGATTAGTCAGGCGGCCATGAAGGCCGTGATTGAGGCTGGCGGAGATATTGATAGTCTTCGGAGGTTGGAGAGAGAGGCCTTTCTCGCTATGGAAGGATGATTGGACGTAATATGGTTTCGGCGTTGATTTTTCGTTCGGGAACGGAATCGCTTTCCATTGAAGGAACTGGATTCAGTTTGGCACATACAAGTATAGGGATGGTAATGTGTTCGTATCATGAGGAGTGTACACTACCAAACTAATCATCTAATCGTATCCTTGGCCCCTTGATCTATGATTGTATTTACGGATATATGCGTCTGGGCGTTGGGTATCGCGTTGGGGCTATGTGATCCGCGATGCTTGCCCGGTGGTTTCCGAGACGTATTCGCACTTGCGATGTGGTCGGTGTTGGTTCCTGTCGATCAGGGCTCGCTTCATTCAAGATGCATCTGCGCTTCCGCTTCAAGCCGGCCCAGTACGGTTTCCACAATGCCCTTTGCACCGATTCCCCGCTCGACACCGCCCAGACTATTCTCTTCAGCTTCCAGCTCCACCGCACCCTCGTAAACCTTTACAATCATATCCTCATCGACCTTGGCACCACATGCGACTAGGCCCCAGATCAGCGTGCTGACTCTCGTGATTTCGCGCATGACTGCCGGCTCGATATCGTCGTTTTGGCTCGAATACAGCGTCTCGGTGACGCTCTCGTCCAGTCGATTGATACCCATTTCCTTAGGATCTGCATTCGTTGTGATGTGTTTGCTGATGAATATGTACCCGTTGACGCCGAGCACAATATCGATCTCTCCCGCAGCTGTATTAAGCGTAAAGACCTGTCTTCGCGACCTAACAACTCCACCTTTCCTCGATAGTATACCACCACCAGCGCCAGTCAAACTTGTGAACAAGCCGTTTCGGAGTTTTCCGTATTTCAGCGATCGCGTGTGTAAGCTTGCTGTCCCGTCCTGGTGCAAACTCTGCACTTCGGCGACCAGCAAATCGCCTTCCTGGAAGAATGTCCGGATGTTTAGCTCATCAACCGTTGTCCTGCGCCTTAGAACACCACCTGGAAGATTGATACTACTCAAAGGAAGGTTTGCAAGCATCGGCGCTGCAATGTCTACATTCCATTTCTTTGTGCCCACCGTCACTATACGTCCAACTACTAGATCGCCTATCTCGGGCTGGTAGCGCGCTCGCAGTGGCTGTACTGATAGCAGCTTATTCGTCTTTTGAAGTGTACCCGCAACGGTAGATATTATCGTGGTGGAAGAAGGTGGGATCGAGGGAATGTAAGTGCCGTGGCCGCGCATCCATTGCGGGTCGCTGGTGATGTGCTCGCCGGGTGTTACAATGGCTTTTGACGTGGATGTCGCAAGATCTTCATCGTCCATCTCAACATCGGAATCTTCGTCCTCATCTTTGGCATCGCGACGTGGAGGGAGAGGTGCGCTTGGTGGTAGGATCGAGACAGGCATAGTGAAGCGTGCGCCTGTTTTGGCGATGGATTTGACTGTATGAAGTTTGCGTCGTTGAATTGATTGTATCCGCGCGATTCAGGATACTCGATTTTTGCTCTGAAGGCCCGCTGCGTAACGTGGAAATGCGATTGGCATGTGTTGTTGTAGACTGGAAATTTTGGCGGGGACTGAAGCTCCGACAATCCCTGTCATCACCCATCCGAACATGGACTAGTCCCGACGCGTCAAGCGGGAGTCGCGACAGGCTAGGCGTCATCCCATCAGCAGCCTCGCATCGCATCTTACACGGTGACACTGTTGTATTACATCGTATCTATAAAGACATGCTGCCGACTACACGTACCCCCAGGTCCCGTTTCGACGAACCGTTCATATCCGCGCTGGATGCTGCTGCACCAGAGAACGCCAACGATGATCCCAGCTACTACGCCCGCTATCCGCGCTCGCTTCTCACCACATCGAATCTCGAAACATTTGTGACTGGTACCGGGTCCGCTATCTACGATTCTCTTGTGCCGCTCTTTGAATCCACTAGCCACGAGCTTATTCTCGTCACCTGTTTCTGGGCTCAGTCATCAACACTACAAACACTAAATGACGTACTTCGAAGACTTTCTGACAAAGCTATTCGGAGAGGCACTGAGAAAATCAGGGTTAGGCTATGCTTCTCTTCCAGCTCAATCTTGCAAAAGCTATTCCACAAGCAGACCACCGCAGGCCAAACCTACGACTCCTCGTCCTGGGTGAAGAAGCTGGGTCTACCTGATGCTTCCGATCTCCATGGACTGGATTTAGATATCAAGTCCATTTTCATCTTGCCGTTTAGCGTCATGCATCCCAAATTCATCATTGTGGACCGAAAGACGGTTGTACTGCCGAGTTGTAACATTAGCTGGGAAGAGTGGTTCGAGGGTGCCATTTCTCTCACAGGACCAGTGGTTGACCAGTTTCTCAAGTTCTACCGTACCTTTTGGGAACAACGACTGGATGACCCTACTGTTCTTGAAGCTGTAAACCATGCTTCCATCAAAGAGGATCCCGCGCTCAAGTCGTTTGTGCATCTCTCAGCTCCAGACATACACACAGTCTTCTTGCCCAGTCCGCATCGTCGGAACCCGCAATTCTACTTTTTCGGACTACAGGGAGACGTGAAAGCGCCGCCGACGCCGTTGAACGTTTTCATACTCACACTTTTCGACAAGGCAGAAAAGAGC
Source organism: Pyrenophora tritici-repentis (assembly GCF_003171515.1). Lineage (NCBI taxonomy): Eukaryota > Fungi > Ascomycota > Dothideomycetes > Pleosporales > Pleosporaceae > Pyrenophora > Pyrenophora tritici-repentis. The sequence continues at coordinate 966,442 of NC_089390.1, forward strand.
ATCCGCATCCAAACACCAAACTTCACTTCGCCACCGGTTCTATCGGCGATACTCAGAGCACTTGCTCGCGGTATTGACGTCCGTATATTGACTTCAGAGCGCCTTATGATACTCGAGCAATTAGTCACGGCAGGAACTACGACATCACGCTGCATCAATGGGCTTATCAAACGCTACCGAAAGCTCTCTTCTGATATACTTCAAGCCACTGATGAAGAGTCACCCATGGCTGCTTTCCGACCCGGTAGCCTTCACATATCGTACTTTGATGCAATTGGAGGACCACGAAGCAGGGGAAGAGAAGGGGGAGAGCCGCAACAGTCCCATCTCAAAATGACCATTGTAGACGATGAAGTGCTTGTCCTGGGCTCTGGAAATCTGGACCGTGCTAGTTGGTTCACGAGCCAAGAGCTTGGTGTTGCATTTTTCGACAAAGACGTGGCACTCAAAGTAAAAAGCGCAGTGGATGCTGGCATCGAAGGGAGGAGTAGAGTTGTGTTCGATAGTGAGGTATTACACTAATCCGCTGCTATAGATGATAGCTTCACCTCTGAATCTCAGTGGGTAAGCTTTACCCTCTGGTGCTTGTTTCATCGTTCATGCTTGTGTGAATTAGCACTGCACTTCCCATGTAGCTTCGGCTTACTCAATTGAGCTATATAATATTCTAAGACATAACTATCAGTACTCTTGACATTTTCTCACAAATTTTACAACACAATATTAATGTGACAATAGTATTGGTAATGTCGGATCACAGATATCAACGATATCTCAGCTACGCGATCGGCCGCACTGATCTCGGTCACGCGAGCAGGCGCACTGATATCAGTTACGCGGACAGACGCACTGATCGCGGCGTCCGAGCAGCGCTCAGACCAAACCTCCTATATCTAGCTCTTCCATGGTTCTCCTCCACAATCAATCAGAACAATCACCAAACAGAATGCATTCCTAGTTATCGTTATTTCCCTTTACGCACTGAGTGCAAAGCCAACCAACAGGTAAGCATTAATGGACTTTCCTGATACATCCTACTCACCACAATACAGCATTTACTTAGTGAATATACGTAGGCAAGAATGTCTTTTATACTGATGAGCTGGCTTGAGTTTATTTCCCAAGGCCAATTGAGCGTGGATACGACGTATAAACTGTCTGGCCAAGCATGTGGAAATTCACCTCTGTCTATCTCGTGGGTCTATATCAATTGAGTCGGTACTCTACTCAAAGTCTACTTTTAACCAGTTCCCTCAAAATCAACTGTGCACGCGAAGTTCATATCTCCTTGACGGTATCACGGTACCTATCCTTGGCGTACCAAACTGAAGAACCATCGATTACGTGATAATAACAAGAGCTCTTCCGAGATTTTTCGACCCTTGCCTCAACATGAACTCCACCAGCACATAACCTTCGGCATCAAATTATCCAAAAGCTCTCAACCATCAATCGAATGTCGCAGCAACCCTGTCGGAACCCTATGACTGGGACCAAGCGCAAACACAGTTTCCTAGAGACTACTCCAGTTGAGACGACCGTAGTTGTCAGCCCTCAGGGGGTGTGTCAACTAGAATGTTCTACTATCGTCACAGCTACGTAACACACTGCTGATCTGGAATGCTCCAGATACTCTACTTCATGTATATAGTCGCTCTCTGCAGCTCTCTCAATAAAACAACCTTCTCTCTCATCTCTCCTCCGATCCAACAGTAGTCAGTGCTTCGTCCAGCTGGTCAGAACTTCCTACGGAACTAAAGTTGAATGTCCTGGGATATGTCTTGGTCTTTGACAGGCCAATCACACCGCATGTCCACCTAATGCACAGCATGTACCATCTCCTTCCACTTGCGTTGACGAACAAGAAGATGTGTATCCTAGCCATGGAGCTTTATTACACCAAAAACCACTTCGTCGTCCAAGTAGTGCGAAACTTGAATCCGATGTTCAGGTTATCATACCCAAACCCTATGGTTGGACACTGGATCCAGAATCTCACCTTGAAGCTTAACTTCTTGTCGTATGATAACGGTGGCTTTGGGCAGCGTAACATCTCTTCCCGCAGTGGCCAGTGGAAGTTTCTGCTCAACGGTTTCGATCCCGATGAAAAGTGTGCCCTGAGCGCCGAATGGTACAACAAGCTGAGCTTGAAGAATCTCAAAGTCATCCTATACCTCAATGACAAAACCTGCTTCATGAAGGGGCGCTTGAAGAATCTCCCTCTGGATCACTGTCGTCGGATTGCTAGGTTGGGTTTCGAATGCACGAGCATTGCTACCAAAGCGAAGAACTATACCTTCGAGGTTACGGGTATACAGTGTATGACACAGAATGGATCTTCGTTTTGTCATGGGGCTTGTTCAAAGATTATCGTGGACGTTCTTGGGGACATGGTGCCGACTGAGTAGTCGGTAGTCGGCCTTTGTGCTACGACTTGGGGTGTATGGTCTGTTTGAGTCACGGTATACATCGTAATTAGGTCCATATCCACGAACTCAGGAAAATGTTTTTTTCTGGAGATGAGCAAGCTCACTTAATTCAAAGTTGGTACTCCAACTACTGACTATGTAGTCCTACTTATTGTTGAATGTGATATGTGTGCTCACTGAATCTTTCATGGTTTGCAGCCAAGTCAGTACAGTAATATCTTCTTCCCAACTTCCGGTCGAGTCACAGCCGAACATATCATACAGAACCACACCGTCAAATGGGAACCTTATCGGTGATTCTGGCAGATAGTGGTGGTCTTCCGTCGAGGCTTCGACATCATCCCTCTGCTTCAACCTTCCATTACTCATGTAGTCCATTGCAGCTTCCTTTAACAAGCAACTCACTTCGAGGTGGACGACGTTCGTGAAGCCGACTTTATCCTCCTCTTCTGATATTTCCCGCAGTATCTTCCAGTCCAGCGCCGTAAGACGTGTTAAGAACTTGATGCGACGAAGCTGGGAGCGTACGTGCATCGGAGGCTTAACTACTGCGAGATTGCACCCAGGCATGGAAGGTGAGAACTGTATAATGAACCGGTTCTCGCGATAGAATACCAATTTTGCAATTTCCGCAATGTCAGGTGTCATTCGTAAATACGGGAGAAGATGGTTGCGAATGACGGAGTTGACATTTGAAGGCCAGATCGATACAGAAAAAATCAGGTTGCATCGCAATATAGCAAGCTTGAGTTCTACGGGTAGCTTGAGCCAGCCACGCGCAAATCCTGGTGTCAGTTGACCTGCTGGTATGATATTCAGCCTGCGATCGCAGTAGATATGGATTGGCGAAGTTGCATGGACCTGTATTGAACAGGGAGCACATAGCTGGACTGGTTGCGAGGAACAGATGGCAAAGCTTGCGTGTTTGGGTATCGTCATCGGCCAATGTATTGGAACAGTTTCTCTAGACGAGAGAGGCATATCTGTTGTATTTTCCAAAGTCATAGTTGTGTTCTGAATAGGGACGTTCCTGCAGCGAGATTTGATCAGTGTAGAATGCTAGGGCCTCGAAGTGTGTTATATGTTGTTTCCTGTTGTGGTTTGCATAGGTTGGAATTCAATGAGACATACCAACGCAATCGCAGTAGCAACCAAGTGTTGTTATGAAAATTCACATTTATTGCGTGAAGCTCACTATACAGCAAAGCGTTGCTCGTGAAGCATATGTACTCTGTCGTTTCTGCTTATAACATCGTATGCAATGATCGTGTGTAAAAGAAATATATGAAACTAGATATCAATGGGCCTACTATATTGAAAGTGTATCTGAGCTGATCTCGAGCAGCGTGAAGTAATACGAAATGTCCCAAATCATTCGGTAATCGCTGACGTGTCATTCACCGTTAATGTCTGGTTTGCGCCCAGTGACGCCCTATGTAATGCATTAGAGTTACTGCTCTGAAGTGGATGATTAAACACATAAATCTTCTTCTGTGAAGTACTGAGTGCACGACTGAGTCGGGAACGTGACTCTATCCGGTTCACATTACAGTTGCAATGTATCGGCAACAATCGCATATATCGGTAGTTCCATCCTTTGTTTCTTGGTCTCGTTGTTTGTCGCTTGGCACGTATATGTCTTGACCAGGGTCGTTGCCTGCCAGATGAAGCACCGAGAAGGCTGAGGAGTCCAAGCATCCACGCGAGTGAGTCAGGGTCTGTTAACATTGGACGTTCCCGAGTCAGCGCTGATGCCAGATCTGTCTCTTAAAGTGAAGTTCGAGCAGGAGTATGTCATGACTGGTGTGATTGTGTATAGTTATTTGATTACTTCATATCTCAATATATTAATCCCTGCGGACCTGCCTGTACACGACTCGGCCTGCTCATGAAGTGGGATCATCTTCTCCAGATAAACATATCACACCCACGATGCATAGTCAACCACGACAGAAAAACAGGTCCTTGAAGACCACGCCCAACCAGAATGTTCATTCTAACAACTCACACACTCCTTGTTACCAAACCCATCGCTACCATATATCCAGGGCTGCAAGGTTGTCCATGACATCTCTATTTAGTCTTGATTGCGCCCTTGCCTGCCTTTGCGTTGTTGACCTTTTTCTGCTCCTTATCGTTGAGCGGCGCATCCATACTCTTGGTCCTAAAGTTGGGGAGGAACCTGCCCACGCGCTCTTGGTATACCTTGTACTCCGGATATTTGCCCGCACTCAACAATTCAGTGAGCCACGTGCTGCCCTGGAAAAGGAGCAGGTATGCAAGAGCACCTACACCGGCCCAATTGGCGTACGTCTCGGTCTCCAAGCAGCCCCATTGGTATAGAGCCACCCAGAAGGCCTGCTCGGCAGCGAAGTTGGGGTGGCGCGACCAGGCGAAGAGTCCGGTGGTGTTGAAGCCGCGATCGAGCTGCTCCCGAGTGTACTTGTACTCAGACGGCACCTTGGCTGTCTTATGGTATGCACCTCTTGCCTTGTAAAAGTTCCATTGTGCTTGGTCGGCAAAGAATTCCAAGACGACGAGAACGAGCATGCCGCGACCGAAAAGGGTATCGTATGAGGTAACACCATTGCCACTGATACGCGAGGCAAGAAGTAGGACGTATGTGGGCGCGGTGAGTAGCCAGAGGAGGATCTATAAGCATCAGCAATATGTCCACGCGCAAGGCCTGGTCACTTACACTCTGGTAGAGCGAGATGAAGGTCATATTGAATACAAACATGGCCGGCCCTCCAATGTAGTCCTTTACAATGATCCACCTGTAATCCTCGCTGCCCACCTGGTACCCGCCTTTGCGCCAGTAATTGAAGGTCAAGCGAGCGCTCCAGATGATGGATACTGCCATGACGTGATCGAGCTTCATTGTCGGTAGGCCATTGAGGTGCGCCCATACGGCGTAGTGTATATTGTAAAACGCAGGTAGCAAGCTCCACAGACGGTCAATCTGAGAATAGTTCTTGTTGATTTCGGAAAGGACGAGCACGATGGGCGGAAGGAACATGGCGGCAAACGCCAGCGATGAGATGAGCGGATTCGTATTGAGATAGAGCTCCTTCAACGCCTGCGCATCGGTAATGTGAGCTGCAACCTTGGCCGGGAGCTCGTAGAGTTGCGGGATGAACGGCTCCACCGTCTTGAAGTAATCGGCACATTCGGGCAGCGTCTTGACGAGTGGCAGCGCCATATCGATGTAGGTACGTGGGTCGGGCATGATGAAGAGGTGGTCCTGCGAGCGACGATGTTGCGATGCCCCTCGTGTGGTGGAGGCAGCGCTTGTTGTGGGAGGTGCAATGACCTCATGAATCGCTGCTTGTGTTTTCCCAGACATCCGATCGCTTAGCGGGGATGACCCGTGCTGCGACCGAGCGCGCTTACAGCCTTGTCGCGTTTTCACATGACCGCTATCCCTGGGCTTGATCCTACGTAAGAGTTCGCTTGTATGCAAAAGTCCATACCTGTGAGGTATGACCCGAGTGTTGTGTGTGGCGGAGAAGCCTTCGATTGCAAAAGCAGTCGCGAACCACTTGGGTGGCCAAGCCCGTGCTGTAAGTATACTAGACTTGAAATAAGGATGGAACTCTGACTATAGACAGGAAAACGTCCGTGGCATTCAATATGTCAAAAACTACAAGTTCGACTTCCGCTTCAATCCCTGGGGCAATTGCTCCGTAACCTTTACATGTGTCGCGGGTCACATTGTGCATCGAGACTTTAACGATCAGTTCAAGAAATGGCACTCTTGTCCGCCATCGGCATTGTTCGATGCTCCGATAGTTTCCAGCATAGCACAGGTATGACCAGGCTGCTGTTTGCTGTCTGTCGGTCTACACTGACTAGGTCTAGGACAAAAAGGTCGTGGCGAGCAACATTGAAGCGCAAGCCCGATATGCATCCATCTTGTATATATGGACCGACTGCGATCGCGAAGGGGAGCATATTGGAAGTGAGATCCGCGATATTGCGCTAAAAGCGAATCCAAACATGCAGGTCTGGAGAGCGCGCTTCAGCAACATTGAGAGAGCGTTTGTACTCCATCTCAAGTCAAGTCTTTGCAGCTAACAACAAGTCAGTCATGTCATCCAGGCCTCGCAGAACCCCATCCGCTTGGATGAAGCGCAGGCTGAAGCCGTCTCGGCGCGTATGGAACTAGATCTTCGCCTGGGCGCAGCCTTCACGCGCATGCAAACATTTGCGCTTCAAAACATGATCCCTCAACAAGGCGAAGAGCGTGGCAAGGTCATTAGCTACGGCTCCTGCCAATTCCCGACCTTGGGCTTTGTTGTCGATCGCTATCTGCGCGTCCGAAACTTTGTCCCTGAGCCGTTTTGGTACATCAAAGTAGGGCACACAAAAGAGTTAGAGCAGACAAAAGACAAGGTAGACGTCAGGTTTAGCTGGCGACGCGGCCATTTATTTGATCGCATGGCCGTCACAATCATCTTCGAGAAATGCTTACTTGCAAAGACGGCAAAGGTCGTCAAGATGAGTAAAAAGCCGACTAGCAAGTGGAAGCCGTTGCCTCTGACGACTGTAGAACTGCAGAAGATGGGAAGTAGGTTCCTACGCATGACTTCGCAGGACGTCATGAAGGTGGCTGAAGAGCTCTATACCAAAGGATGGATCAGTTACCCGCGTACCGAAACAGATCAGTTTGACCGCGCCATGGATCTACGGACACTTGTTGGAAGGCAAACTCAAGACGGTCGCTGGGGTCCATTCGCGCAGAATCTCATGAACGGCGGGTTTCATCAACCTCGCCAGGGCCGCAACAACGACAAAGCCCATCCGCCCATCCACCCTGTAAACTACGTCGCGCCTACGCAGCTCAACGATAGGGAGCGAACGGTGTACGAGTTTGTCGTCCGTCGCTTTCTCGCATGCTGCTCCGAAGACGCTGTCGGTGAAGCTACGGACATTGAGATTGATTATGGCGGCGAGTTCTTCCACGCGCACGGTCTGACTGTCATCGCACGCAACTACCTCGACGTTTACCCATACGACAAGTGGGAAAGTAGCCAGGTGCTTCCCAAGTACGCAGTGGGCGAAACATTTGAACCGACAGAGGCGAACATGCAAGACGGCCAGACATGTGCACCAAGTTACCTCACCGAACCCGAGCTTATCTCGCTAATGGACGCGAATGGCATTGGCACAGACGCTACCATGGCTGAACACATTGCCACGATTCAAAAGCGGGAATACGTAATTGCGCGAGCCAAAGGAGGCGGCGCAGCAGTTGCTGGTACAGACAGAGGTCGAGGTAGAGGAAGAGGTGGACGAGGCGGGCGCGGCGGGAGAGGCGGCGCAGCAGTTGGTCAGGATGGCGGAGGGACGAGCGGGGTGCAAGAGTTCATTCCAACGACACTGGGTGTCGCGCTTATCGAGGGATACGACAATGTAGGATTTGAGACGAGTCTTAGCAAGCCATTTCTACGGAAGGAAGTAAGTGTCACTCTGCGTGGGGTATTGGTCACGGCGACTAACACTCGGATAGATGGAGGTTCAGATGAAAGCCATCTGCGAGGGCCGCACTACACGCAACGATGTGGTTCAGCAGAACCTGGAAAAGTACCGCGCCGTGTTTAATCGCACGAACCAGCAGATCAACGTGCTCAAATCGGTACGTCGTTCCGAATCGGAATTTCAAGTTTGTGTAGTTGCATCGCTAACCTCACTAGGCCGTCACAAAGTATGTCGTCAACGCGAATCATCATGGCTGAGGCATTATCCACGCCGGCGCACCTTGGCCCCAAGCCGGGCTGCTCACGTCACTCGTTGGATAGTTGCGGTCGTATTATCCCACAATGTCTCGCCCTGTTGCATCGTGTGTGCTAATGCCATGAAATGCCATGATCAGTTGGGCATAAAGCGAAGTCGGAGTAATAGAATGTGGGATGGACCCCGCAACGCGATAAGGCCAATCGCCTTCTGGGGCCGGGCAGCATGGGATAGTTGGATGGCCTACACAAAGAGCCGATGCAGACGGCGGGATGGGGTGGCTCGGCTGCAAACGGATCGCACAAAGGGAGTGTCTCAGCAAGCACAGTAATGAGGCCCCCAGACACGAGAGGTCGACCAGACAGACGTAGACGGGGTAAAGCTTGTGTCGTTGTAAAATTGCCCTGCTTCGACGGCGCACGCGGCGAGTCCCTGCTGCAGCGAGGGGGCGAAATGTCATGACGCTTGTCTGAAGTGTGGCAGTCGTCGCAGTCCGTCTGGTGGTGCCGAACGAATCATGGGATGAGCAGGGGCACGAGCCGTAGCTTCCCGTCGGGGGTTGTCAGATGCGCGCGTGTTCCTTGGTTCCAGCTGCCTTCGGAACCAGCAGACGGTCCTTATCATGAGTCCCTGCCATCTGCGAAGACTCACAACACATCCCACACTGCAATTTTGACCTTTTGCCCATAGCCATCTTGCTCCTGAGCAAATTTACGCTGCTACCCCTTTGTTGTAATTAGCTTTGTTTGTTCCGACCGCCGTTTGCATCCCCCCGTCACCGACTCGCTGATCGCCGATCGCTAAACGTCTCGGAACGGTGAAGGCACAAGCTACATCGCTGAAGCTTGACACAAATACAACACCACAACGCGAATAGATATACGCCTGCTAGTTGCTTTGTACCTGTCGCATACCGCATCTCTATCATCTGCTCCCACCACACGCCCGTATTCGACTCGCTGCCCGAACAACAACACACGTAATATCCGACAGCTCATACCGACTCATACCGAAGACCGACGAAGACCGACGAAGTCCAGGTACGTCTGCCGCGCAACCTCGACGACACCACGTCCTAGTACCCGCCCCCAACTTGCTGACTCCTAGTTCTTTTTAGTTCCCAGACCTCTCTCCACCCATCGCGACTGCACAACAACTTGCGCTCTGACTCATCCCGTCCGCCCCTGCCTCGCAACCCAAACATGGCTGCTATCGCCCACAAGCCCGTGTCCAACATCGCCATGGCCTTTGGGCGCCAGGATAGTGGCCATGCTACCTCGACCGGCACCCTCCCCACGCCCCCGAGCTCCATCTCCCCGACGCTGCCTGCGCAGAAACGGCGCCCCATGCCCGTGGCTGGGCGCGTACAGACACCGGACGAGTCCATGGATATCGACCTACAAGATGCTGTAGAGCACGCGGCAGCGCAGGACCAGCCCTCGGCCCTGTCCAAGGAGGCGCTGGCAGGCCTGGATGCGACACGTCAGATTACAGCGCTGATGCTGGCCAAGCACCACCTGCCGGACATCATCGTCGGCCACGGCGCCATGCCCATCCGCGAAATGATGGCGCATCTGACACAGGCGGTCCCGGGCTTCTCCGGACTTCCCCCTGCAAAGGCGCGCAGGTTAGTCGTCGCTGCGCTGGAACATCGCGCTGGCGGCGGTCTCCACGGGGAGGTCAAGTTTGAGAAGGTCGGCTGGGGGCGCTGGAGCGTAGCCGGCTCTTCGTCCCAGGCCCGAGGGATGCCCATCGGTGGCAAGCGCTCTGGAAACGGGCGGACACCACCGGCGAGTGTCGATAGCATAGGGGGCAGTCCTCACATCTCCAAGCTGCGACAAGAACGCGACGTCTACTCTGGCAGCTGGAACGCTGGCTCGTGGTCGCCCCATCGCCAGGGCGATGACGAGGACATGGCCGACAAGATGTCGCTGGACGACTCTGAAGGCAGCACCGACTCCGACTCGGCCTCGGATATGGATTTAGAAGAAGAACTAAACGACGACACCGACCAGGAAGATTGGGCAAATATGGACCCTGAAGCTCTTCGCGAGACCCGCTGCGGACCGCGCCGAGAACACCGCGATTACAACTATCTAAGCCGAACGCAGACCAGCAACCCGCGCTACCGGAGCATATCCGCCCAGGCCCACTCTCTGCCTCAGCCTCACGCCGGCACACCTACATTCAAATATTTCCTTACTGTTCCTAATGCATCCCGTGGCAATCACGTCGTGAACGCGGGCAACTCTTCGACCTCTCATATTTTTGATGCATCTACTGGTGTTGCTGGATCCGGTGCTGAACGCGACGCCATCGAGGCCCTTATCGCCATGGGCTCCATGTAAGCCGGGCTCCATTGTACGCACTCAACATGGATATATCTTTACGCGCAACATTTGATTTTCGGCAGCGCGTCTGTCAGTGCAAGGCAATAGCGCTGGGAGGCGTTTTCGGGTTGGGATAGATTACCTTGGCATATCCTCGAGTTCCCGATTTTGCATGGTTCTGGTATGCAATTGGGCAACGATCCGTCAAGTGCTGATGTGGATCATGTGGACTTTTGATTTTCTATACTTCGCCGCTCTATTTTCACCAAGGCGTGTTTTGGGTTATACCAATATGCGCTTTTTGTATATACGCACTGGTATCCATCCTCTACTCCTGTCCAGTACTACCACCGTGTCTGTTGCACGAACTGATATTAGAAATGACCATGCAAGCTGTGTCGTAGAGCACACCTCGACGCGAGTAGTACAAGAAATACGAGACAAGTTTATAGCTCACTAGAGACCCAAGTCTTGCACGTTTTATCCATACAAGGGTCTTGATCTGTGATGCTACCAGCTACTATGCATATTCGTGCAACACAATCTCCATATCCATACAATGACGCCTAAAGCCCCGTTCCATTGTACGTCACGGAAAGCTATATCGATGGTATCTTCCCGTGGTAACCCGGCCATTCAGATATCCACTTCCTGAGCTGAGCACGAACCTCACCAGTTACCCTTAAAACATCTTTATTGTAACGACCTTCATCCCACATGTTGAAATCAGTACAATGCAGCCCGCCCGGAATGACCCACGTAGGAACTTCAGGTGTGCTCTGTAGAGGACCGCCGGGTCGTTGGGGAGCCGCAAAAGTAGCCGGTAACCAGTAGTCCATTTCGCCATTAACATGAAGCAGTCGCTTGGTGCCTTTGATGTTCCACCCGCCAAAGTGGGCGTTGTACTGGTCTTGCGTGCGCCTGCCAACCTTCTCCCCTTTGGGCCCTGTGGGAAACAATTTCTTGCATATTCTGGTGAATTCAGCAACTGTGAGCAGACTGCTGGCGACGGTGGGGACTCCTTTGGGTGCACCCGCCCATGTATACGCAGCCTCGTTACATTGCATCCACCAAGATTGTCGAACCCAGGGATTTCGAACCCTCAAGTCGGTGAAAAACGGATCATTAGGGTCGACCGACTCGAGACAGTAGGTACTGTTCTCCTCGTAAAGTCCAGGGTAATAACTTCCAAATCTATCCAAGCAGTAAGTGGGGAGCAAGACATTTGTCCACCAGCCTGCCCAGTTTTTGAGCGCTTTCTGCATGCCTACACCTTCAGCACCAGGAAGGGTAGCGTTGGTGTAATTTTGTGTGACTGTATCCCAAGCACCTTCGATGGCATCACACCATTTGTATATGTCATTGAAGTCCCGGTTTTCTGCTTCTGTTCTATAGTACAATTTCTGGCCAGCCCACAATGCTGGATCACCGGCAAGGACCTGGAGAAAGTCATAGTCGTGTGTGAGGTTTTTCATGCCAAACATGGTTTTGATGGCGACTTTTTCGCTCTCGATGCCACGTGAGAAGACTTGGTCAATGTGACCGACAACGGCCGCAACGTCTTTTGTGCAATTCTTCGGCCCATACTTCTGGAAAGCCAAGTTTGCTTTCCAAAACTCATCCTGAGACTGCACCACAGCACTGGAGGTGTAGTAAGCCCAGTAGGTACCAGGGAGCTTGTCAGCAACATAGGTAGCCACAGCACCGGAGTATGAGCCGCCAGTAAGAATCCAGGGGACGTTGGAAGCGGTGCTGTTAGGACTGAATGGTAACTTGGCGTTTTTGGCGAAGTTGACCAAGTCGTGCATGACTTGGTCTTGATTCAAGTACTGTAGGTTTGCAGTAGTCAACTCCTCGTACGGCGAAGACTCGCCATAGTATCGATTCTCAACAAGCACCAAAGCGGCACCGACTTCGTAGGCTAGCTGGGCGGTGTTTTGGTACATCAAGGTCTCGTTGAACTTGTCGAAAATGGCATAGTAGCTGGATATATTGGCCTGGCCAGGGGTGAAGACGACGATTGGAGAACCTGGGCCTTTCCAATGCTCATTACTCCAAAGATATCGTATCTTGAATGTTCCAAGGCTGGGGTTGTTGTGATCTATTGGCTGCTCGAAGTAGCCGATACCCGGATCGGTATTGTTGCCTGTAAGTGAATCCTTCACGGAACTCTGTCTCTTTCCAAGCTGTAGCGAATTGCCTGTGATTAGATTTCCGATAGAACGCCCAGTGTTTACGGACAAATCAGGGCCCGCAAGGACAGCCGAAGCCAGCACAAGGATCGACGCAATGGCAGTCTTCATTGTGATGGACACTGTTTTTGGTACTTTGGTAAGGCAACAAAACGCTTGACGAAGATGCCGACAGATGCCTGCACCGAGTCAAATGCGTAAAGTCGACGTAGATGGAGTTGTGAGTAAAATGGGGGTGTGCTGAAAAAGTTTATTACTGCGGCTTGTATAAATATATGAAAATGTGCTTTGTTTTTATCAATACTGTGAACATTCTAACCGCTTTGCATTGGTCAGCCCGAAGTAAGATCGAGTTGAGATTGTATATACACCGACGGGCGTACCTCGTATAACCTTGTACAATTTCATATTATAGACCACCGCAGAGATGTCAACAAGCAAGTCAAGCTGGCTTGATTCTTATCGATTGCAGATCACAGACCATTCTCTGGGACGTGCCACTGTGCACGAGCCTCTATATTGTCTGTGATCTGCAATCGATAAGAATCAAGCCAGCTTGACTTGCTTGTTGACATCTCTGGACCACCGAGAATACTAGTATCGGCTAACTTGCCCCTAGTGTTAGCGTAAGCTTGTGGCAACGATGATTCTGCTGCGGATGCTGCGGAGACTTGTATGCGTACCGACAAATGTGGAGTCCAATCTTCGGCCCTTTCGTCATCTTCCCTTTCGTCGGTCGGGCCACCTCTTGAACTATGACTAGGTAAGCAGAGCTATGGTCATCGCCGTTTGCCAATGCTGCAATCACCAGCGTCCGTCCTTTAATTGATAGTCGGATACGGTCAATGCCTCTGTGGAGAAGATGTTTATCAATATCCACTATCGGATTTTTGTAGCATGCAGTAAGGGCGGGCCCGTGTCCATAATCTGCCATTCCAGCCAGGGCCGCGGATCGTCTCGGAAAAGATACTGCACTTTCAATGAATGGGACATCCCACGTTGAGCAAGAATTCAATCACATCTCATGTTATTATCTGCGTGATTAAGGGCTATGGAAAGAAGCTGAGCTCGTGTTATCTACCTGCGACGTTCCAGAAGTGGCCAACTCAACCAACATCCTGTAATTCTGCAGAAGACAACCTCAAAACCGCAAAAAAACTCCACTGCGTAACCTTTAAAGCATACAACAGATGTGAGTCATAGAGATGGAGTAATAAAAATAGCAAAAACATACAACAGCAGGGATTCGCTAGTAGTTACCTACCTAACTACTAATCCGTGTCAGAACGTAGGTCTACGCCCACTACGCTATGTGTTGATACGGCTAAGGTATCGGAATCACCTTCGTTGCAACGAGTTGAAATCATTGTGATTGTTCTTGTTGTTCTATGGAGGTGGAGGGAGGTCGGCAGTAAGGCAGCAGCTAGAGCTCGGACCATACGGCTTAGTCAGCCGTGTAATCCAAGCTCGTGCATGCAGCAACCAGCTGCCTTATCTACCGCAGGTTCGATTCCCAACACTATGCAACCAAAAAGGTACGTATGATCAGTGAACTCCTGATCATCGTGGTAGAATAGTATATATTGTACACCTCGCATTGCGTAGGCCTGACAATCCGCCGGTATCTTACTTAAATAGGGCTGGTGTCAGATTTTTATGGATGGGATCAAGTGTGTATTCTCTGTGTCTGTCTACGGCTCTGTCTGTGGGAGGTGGCCTCGCCTCGGGCTTGGCAGTGCTAAGTCCCGGCGCTAGCCCTGGTTTGGGGGTCTCATGTCCTTCCCCAACCACCATCGGCTCGATCATGGAGCAAAACCTCGCCTCAATCTGACAGCTGGGCGAACGGGAAGCCTAGTTTTCTCCCTCGCGACTGCCACAAAAACTCTTAATTTTCCTGTATACGGTAATCTTGGCGGCACAATTATCCATAAAGTGGTCCTGAATACAGTACATAAGTTGCTGTTACATCGAACACCAACTTTTCGAGATGACAAAAAGGTCCTGGATTACCCTTTTTTCATCTCAATTCCATTGAAATGCCTTCCTAGAATCAGTTTCCAACGTCTGCTTTTGCGTGCAGGCGTTGTGGCGGGCGCGCTGGCCGCTGCAACTTTGACAGAGTTGTTACCTGGCCTTAGTTGAGAGAAATCTCTGCAAATGGCCCGTGCGCCAACTGATTTTAGATGTTCGATCGAAGGCACCCTCTACGAAACCGACAGAGCAACGGCTCTTCCTTAGGTATATATCTCTATTGCTGCAAAGTAATAGGCCTATATATCTAGATGCTACCTATACCCGAACGCCCTAAACCAACTCGATATACCGACCCATATACCGAACCGCTCCAGCACCTGCTGTCACCAGCACACTCACGAGCAAAACACCGACCAGGCACTAGATGTATAGATCTATTCTCTCTCTGTAGATCCCTATATACAGACGCCTACACCAAAAGCCCTCTCCACCGAACGACCTAAACCGACTCGATATACCGACCCCATATACCGAACCGCTCTAGCACCTGCTTTCACTAGCACACGCACGAGCAAAACACCGACCAGGCACTAGATGTATAGATCTACTATCTCTCTTGTAGATCCCTATATACAGACGCCTACACCAAATACCCTCTCCACCGAACGCCCTAAACCGACTCGATATACCGACCCATATACCGAACCGCTCTAGCACCTGCTTTCACTAGCACACGCACGAGCAAAACACCGACCAGGCACTAGATGTATAGATCTATTCTCTCTCTTGTAGATCCCTATATACAGACGCCTACACCAAATACCCTCTCCACCGAACGCCCTAAACCGACTCGATATACCGACCCCATATACCGAACCGCTCTAGCACCTGCTTTCACTAGCACACGCACGAGCAAAACATCGACTAGGCAATAGCTGTATAGGTCTATTATTGTTAGGTTATAATAGATTCCTGTATACAGACGCCTACACCAAAACGCCCAAAACATCGACTAGGTAATAGCTGTATAGATCTATTCTGTCTTGTAGATCCCTATATACAGACGCCTACACCAAATACCCTCTCCACCGAACGCCCTAAACCGACTCGATATACCGACCCCATATACCGAACCGCTCTAGCACCTGCTTTCACTAGCACACGCACGAGCAAAACATCGACTAGGCAATAGCTGTATAGGTCTATTATTGTTAGGTTATAATAGATTCCTGTATACAGACGCCTACACCAAAACGCCCAAAACATCGACTAGGTAATAGCTGTATAGATCTATTCTGTCTTGTAGATCCCTATATACAGACGCCTACACCAAATACCCTCTCTACCGAACGCCCTAAACCGACTCGATATACCGACCCCATATACCGAACCGCTCCAGCACCTGCTTTCACTAGCACACGCACGAGCAAAACATCGACCAGGCAATAGCTGTATAGATCTATTCTCTCTCTTGTAGATCCCTATATACAGACGCCTACACAAAACAACAGACAGACACTGTATAAAACTACAAACAATATTTCTTTTCGCAAAGAGCTCGCTGTTACATCTCTTTCTGTTCACCACACTGCTCTTTAGCACCCGCGCCAATGGAAGACTAGCTCGGAAATTGGACTACGCAACTATCCTCCAAATTGTACAAGACCTATAGAAACTCCATATTGAACAACATACATAGAACGGCTTAGCCAAAGTCCTACATAGTCACCGACTGATACAGGACTCTAATGGAAATATAATAATAATAATAATAATAAGTTGCTGTTAATGCGAGGCTGTACAGTAAGCGCTAGGCTAGAATAACTTCACCTAGAACAAGGTTGAGCGCGCTAAATATATTGGCGGCGACCTCGGGACAACCTCGGGATGTAAGCTGTGAGGACGAGTCCATAGGTACCGTGTCCGTGCGTGAGATGCGCAAGTGCCTCAGATGCGCAACCCCGCATCAAAATTTCTTTCACCGCAACCACCAATAACTCCACCAATATGAATCCAATCGATGCCGCGATAGCCGCAATCGACGCGTTGAAGCCAGGAGAACAGTTTAGTTACAACAAAATTGCAAAAAAGTTTGGTGTTGTGAGATCTACGCTCATCCGGAGGCACAAGGGGTTAACGCAACCAGACTTTCCAACAAGCAAGTCAAGTCAAGTCAAGCCGGCTGACTGGCTCGAGTGGAGCTTGATGAGATGGTGAGCAGCTTGACTTGATCACATAATCAAGCTGTGGGGGATGGTGAGTGCTGGAAGAATTAAAGGATTGAACTGAGGTGGTATTGTATGAGGCTACGAACTGTATATGTAGGTGGGTGACCGTAAACAGCGCTAGTCCCAGATAGGCATCGGTCCATTACAAAGGTAAGTTGCGACTACAGGAGCAGAGCAGGAGAGACCCCAAACCGTGACACAAGGTCTGGATAAGCTACTTGAGACTTGTGGTCAGCCGCACTAATCGCAACGCCATCCCAGCACGATGGAAACATCAACTCGAGGCGAAGGCCGTCTTCACAGTTTGCATCGATGAATGTTTTGTTCGGAAGCACATGACGAGTCAATGCCCCCTCCGAATTGCCACTGTAATCCAGACAAGTGAATCCAATAGCCTTTTCTGCGAGCGCTTTCGGCGTTTTTTCTTCTGGGCCCCACAGGGACTGCGGTATGTTCGGAGTGAGAATGGAGACATTTCGCCTATTTGCATCACCCGCAACCATTGTGAAACCCGGTGGAAAAGCTATAATCTCGTCCCCAAAGAGAAAAAGATAGCTACAACAGTGTTAGCTCTGACTTTTAGAAACCAAGCCCTACCTACACCAGCATTCCACCAACTTGGGGAACGATCTCAATGGTAGTGTTCGCATGATAGAACATGAGAGGCGGTGTCCAGTAGGCAGAATTGTCCTCGAGAACCGCGCACGTGGTGCAGTTAGACTGCAGTAGGTCATCGTAAGACGAGGAGAAGCTTAAGTCTACAGTGCCAAAATCATCACAACTTCAACACGTAATAGCTTTACAACCATGCACCCGATTCAAGAAGCGATTGAATATATCGAATCGCACGAACCTGGAGAGCAACCTTCGTACCGCGAAGTTTCAAAAATTTTCAATATTGACAGAACGATGTTGGCGCGGAGGCACAAAGGTCGTACGCGCTCAAATGACGACGAAGTGCGCCAACGACAATTACTCAACCCACAACAAGAGCTAGAACTTGTAAAATACATAGAAAGATGCACTAAGCGAGGCTTGCCACCTAAACGAGAGTTGATAGGAAATTTCGCAAATGTAGTAGCGAAGTGGGGGGTTTCCGATAGCTGGATTACTCGTTTTTTGCATCGCCATTCCGACAAACTCACTACCAAATGGAGCGCTGGAATCGATCGCGATAGGCATAAGGCTGACAGCGGTAGCAGATACAAAGCCTACTTCGATCTGCTTCATTCGAAGATGAAAGAATACGACATTAACGAGCGTAACACCTATAATATAGATAAGAAGGGCTTCTTCGTCGGCCGCACAACTCGCGCAAAAAGAACCTTTAGCAAGGCTTCTTTAGCTCAAAAAAATCGTACAGCAGCGCTACAAGATGGTAACAGGGAATAGGTTACGCTGCTGGCCTGCGTACGCGCTTCCGGCGATGCATTGCCGCCCGCACTCATCTATCAAGGCACGGCTGGCATACAATCGAGCTGGGTTGACGATTTGATGGCCGAACAACACCAGGTTTTCATCGCCAACTCGCCAACAGGATGGACTAATAACGAGCTAGGTCTTGCCTGGCTCCAGCAGGTCTTCAATCGCTATACAGCAGCCAAAGCAAGGCGACGATGGCGATTACTCATCTTTGACGGCCACGGCAGCCACCTTACAGCCGAATTCATCGATTTCTGCGACGCTAATCGCATCCTGCTAGTCATATATCCTCCCCATTCAACCCACAGCCTCCAGCCGCTCGACGTCGTTTTGTTCTCGCCGCTCTCGCGTAACTATACCTCCGAACTCAATCGCAACCTCCAGCGATCACAAGGCATCATGAGAGTCACAAAACGCGACTTCTACAGCAACTTCTGGCCGGCTTGGAGCTCTACGATGAGCCGCGATAGCATTTTGCAGACTTTCGCGCTACAGGCGTGTGGCCGATAGAGGCAGACGCTGTGCTAAAACGCTTCAACAACCACCCACAACAAGACGATACAGACTAAGAAATCGGAGAGCAAGGTGATGGCGATAGCTGGAACCAGCTGCGAAAAGTGTTTGAAGCTGCGGTCGCTAATAAGGCAAAAGTTGAAGCCAAACAGCTATCGCAAAGCCTACACTCGCTAACGTGTCCGTGCGCGTGATGCGCGGATTCGCGTGATGCGCGGGGAACACCATATCCACTACTTCAAAAATGAAGCTATTAAGCCACGTATATAAGCTGTTATTATACGAATTTATAGAGGGGGAGTAATTAGATGCTTGCGATCAACTTGTACTATCTATATTTTGATGGGAGGTTGACGTTGCGGCCACGTGATGTGAGCTTTGATGGAGGAGCTGGAGGCTCTTCTTGAACTTGAGCACCAGCGCGAGCAGCCTCAACGCGTTTTTGACGCTTGTTGTTCGATGAGGTAGCTGCTGAAGCTCTCCTCTTTCCCTTTTGGGGTAGTTGTATAGCTTTAGCAGCGTCTCTCTCCTCCTTCTGGCGCGCGCGTTCAGCTGCTTTCTCAGCTCGCTCAAGCTCCCTCATCTCCTTGAGTCTCTGCCTCTCCACACGCCTCTCCTCGAGCTCATCTTGACGCTGCAGTCGAGCCTCCTCGCGCTGCTTCTTGGACCGTGCTTTTTGGAGTTTCTCCTCCGTCTCATCTCGCTCCCGTACTGCTTCTCTAGCTCGAGCCTCACGCAGCTTGCGAGGAGACCAGAAGACAGAGCCACCGTGATACTCCTGGCGCTGTTGAAGGTCAAGAGCTTTGCCCTTCTTCCTGTGCTTCTTTTTATGTTGAAGAGCCTCCTTTACAGAGATGTCAACAAGCAAGTCAAGCTGGCTTGATTCTTATCGATTGCAGATCACAGACAATATAGAGGCTCGTGCACAGTGGCACGTCCCAGAGAATGGTCTGTGATCTGCAATCGATAAGAATCAAGCCAGCTTGACTTGCTTGTTGACATCTCTGCTCCTTTAAGCCCTCGTTCTCATGCTTTAAAAGCTCATACTGCACAGAGAGATGGTGAACGCTTGAGCGCAGCTTTCTTGCCTCATACTGATGGCTATCATTAACAGCAGCTCGTACTAGCCGATCGAGCTTTCTCCAGTCATGATCAGAGAGCCCTGACGATGAGCTTCTCTCAGCTTCTGGCGTGCTAGCAAATCTACGAAGGATAACGTTGGCATCCATCGGCCAGATCCCAGTGGCTTCGAAGGCCTTCAATATGAGGCTCTCTGTGAAGGAGGATATCCAGGCGCTCCAGAAGAGCGGGAAGAAGTCCCCTTTCTTGATTGGAATAAGGCCTTGAGCCTTATGGAGATGGTTAGTGAGCTCGTTAGAGTAGGCTTGAGAGAGTGGCTTGAACAGCACTACATCTAGCGGCTGGAGCGTATGGGTCGAATGGGGAGGAAGGATCATGAGGAGGATCCTATGGCGATCGCAGTACTTAATAAACTCCATCGTGAGGTGAGATCCATGGCCATCAAGGATGAGCAATCTCCATCTACCTGATCGTTGCTTTGTAGAGCGATCAAACACCTGCTCCAGCCAAGCTAGGCCTACGTTATCATTTGACCAGCCTGTTGGAGATGATGAGACAAAGACCTCATGTTCTCCTGCCTTGATATCTTCTACCCAACTCGATCGTATAGCTCCATTTTTAGCTGCGTAGATAAGGGCTGGAGGCAGCGAGCTCCCATCAGCGCAGCAGCAGGCCAGGACTGTCAGAAACTCGCGTGATCCATCCTGGAGAGATGCTCGAACCTCCTTCTTCTCCCATTGACGCCTGCTGAATATCCTCTTACTTCTGCCTATCAAGCCAATTAAGAAGCCCTTCTCATCCATATTGTATATATCTCGAGCCTCTAGGTGATATTCGGTGATCTTTCGATGCAGCAGCTCGAAGTAGAGTCTATACTTTGACTCAGAATCAGCCAGGTGGCGCGTACGATCCATGGCGCTGGTCCACTTTGAGATGAGATGGATCTCGTGTCGGTTGATGAAGCGAGTAACCCAGCTCTCGCTGAGCTGCTGATGGGCTACTTCTGATGAGAAATTCCTGACCATCTCTCGTGTAGGAGGAATGCCTCGCTTTGTGAGCTTTTCGATATATCTCACAAGCTCTAGCTCTTGTTGTGGGTTGAGTTTCTGCTGGTTGAAGTTCTTGTCTCTTTCTGAGCTTGTCTGGCCCTGGTGCCTTCGGGTCAACGTAGATCTCACAACACCATGCTTAGCAGCAATTTTAGTATACGAGAACTGTTCTCCTGGCTCTAGATTTTCAATATCTTCAATCGCAGCTTGAATTGGGTCCATATTGGTGGAGTTAACGTGTGTTGAAGGTGAAGGGGTTTGACGTGTTTTGGTGTTCCCCGCGCATCACGCGAATCCGCGCATCACGCGCACGGACACGTTACAGGTCAACAACGAGTTACTCCGCGTCGAAAATAGAGACCTACGAGACGAGCTCAACACCAAAAACAAGCGGCCAACGAGATCTACAACTCTAGCTACACAAGACAGTAACAAGGCCAACGGCGGCGCGGTTTTCTTAAGTCCTAGAAAGCTCCGCGAAGCCCGCGATCGCGAGGCTACAAAACGCGATAAAGCCGAACAACTACAACTCCAAAAATCTCACGATAGAGACCTTAAGGCCGTGGCAACGTCATACAAAAAGCAGCAATCAGATCTCACAAAGGCTACTCGATTGCGCGCAAAAGAGGAGCGAGATCAGGCCAAAAAACAGCGGGCTGCAGAGCTAGCTGAGCGCCGGGCACTCAAAAAGCAGCAACGCGACGCTGCAACCACACAAAAATCTCGCGATAGAGGCAACAGCAGTAAGCGAAAAGCCTCACACAAATCCAATCAAAATCTAGCAAAGCGTCGTCGTGCTGTTGCTGCTACAAGCCAGCCTGACGCTGGTCCGGCAGTTGCGTCTCCCCCACCCAAAATCAGCGCGCGCGGCCGCAAAATCAAGACACCAGCGAGATACAAATAGCTCAAATGAAGCGCAATAGTCTACAGATCAATACACCAAGTTTTCTCGCGATAATCACTCTTGTACGTGGCTCTACAGCCTCATTTTTCTATAGTCCAAAATACTAATATGCATAGGGCGGGCGGCACGCGAACATGGGCATTACAGTACCGTGGGTGACGGCCCAACGAGCCGGACGGCCCACCGAGCCACCCGAACACCAAAACCAGCACCTCAACATGAGCCTATTAAACTACGTACAATAGCTATAACTATAAGATTTTTCAGAGTTTAGTTCTAAACGTCTTGATTGATATATATAGCTATAGAAATCGCACTGGAGTTCTGATCGCGCGCCCGCCGCGCGAGGTTGAGGCTGGAGGAGCTGTAGGAGGCTTATGAGGCTGCGCACTGCTTCGAGGCTGCGCAGCTGCTCTTTTTTTTGAAGCTGCCTTAATAGGAGCCTTGAAGCTCCTCCTTTTACTCTTTTGAGCAGCTTTTTGAGCTTGCTGAAGTCGTTGTTGAGTCTTACGAGCTGCCTGCCGTGAGGCTCGATCAGCAGCCTCACGAGCCTTCTCCTCCTGCCTTATTATTTGAGCTGTTGCCCTTGCTGCACGCTTCTGTTAAGCTGCCTGAAGCTTCTCCTGCTTCTTTAATTCACGTAGGCGAGCTGCCTCAGCTCTCTAGTGTTGTAGTTGCTCTTCTTCGAGCCCTTGTTAGAGCTGGCGATCACGTGCCTCCTTCACCTTCCTTGGAGACCAGAATACAGCCCCACCGTGATAGTCCTCGCCTGCCTCTAGAGGGAGAGCCTTGCCTCGCTTTCTACGCTGCCTCTCATTAACAAGAGCCTGCATAAGGCCTTGAGCCTCGTGTGTGAGAAGGCTTTTCTGAACTAAGATAGAGTGGAAAGCTTGGCTGAGCTTTTGAGCTCGTGGATCATTCCTATCACCTACTACCTGGCGTAGAAGGCGTTCAGTTTTCCGCTAGTCAGAGGCACTTAAGGCTGAGGAGTCGCTATCACTTAATTAGCCTAATTGAGCTGGCTGGTTGAATCGTTTGAGTATTACCTCTAGGTTGAGAGGTGAGACGCTAGTTGCCTCAAAGGCCTTAAGTATAGTCTCTTTCTTGAACGAGGCCTCCTAGGCAGCTATAAACATCGGATAGAAGTCTCTTTTGCTCATAGATGTGAGCCCTTGACACCTCTCCATAAACGCAGCTACCTGGTTTGAGTAGGCTGATGAGAATGGCTTAAACATGACGACGTCAAGCGGCTGGAGGGTATGAGTTGAATGAGGAGGGTATACTGCAAGGAGGATTCTATTCCGATCGCAGTACTCGATAAAATCCATCGTGAGATGAGATCCATGGCCATCAAGGATGAGTAATCGATAGCTCCGCCCTGCCTTCTCCTTCGTAGATCGATTAAACACTTGTTTGAGCCAGGATAGTCCTATATCGTTGTTCGTCCAGCCAGAAGGTGAGGAGGATATATATACTCGATCCTCCGGCCTTAGAGCTTGTAGCTAGGTGTCCTGTATTGAGCCTAAGGCTGATTGATATATTAGCGCAGGCGCAAGGGCTGATCTATCAGCGCATATGCAGGCTAGCAGCGTTATCTATTCCCGATTACCATCCTAGATATGAGCCTTGATCCTCCCCTCCTCATATAGCCTCCTGCTGAACACCCGCTTTGAGCGAGTAAGTATCCCTAGCATGCAGCCTTTCTCATCCATATTGTATGTATTGCCAGCCTTAACGTTATATTTGCTTATTTTCTCGCACAGGAGGCTGAAATAGAAGGTATACTTTAATATAGAATCAGCCTGGTGGCGCGCGCGATCGATTCCAGTCGTCCAGCGTGAGATGAGATCAACCTGGTGTCGCTCGATATATCGATCAACCTAGTGTACGCCAAGCTCCTTCTTCGCAATATCTGAGGCAAATCGTCGTATCATAGGCCGTGTAGGAGGTAGACCTTGCCTTGTAAGGCGCTCGATACAGCGTAGAAGCTCCTGCTCTTGCTGTGGGTGAAGAGCTTGCTGGTTTTCCTGGCGGATTGCGCGTGAGGATGAAATGCCTTGATGCCTTCGCGCGAGCGTTGTACGGTTACAGCAATACTTTGCTGCAATTTTGCGATAGCTGAACTGTTCTCCTGATTGTAGCGATTCGATAGCTGCAAGCGCAGCCTCAATTGAGCTCATGTTGACAGAGTTATCGCGTGTTGAAGTTTAGTTGATGTTTTGGTGGGGTGGCTCGTTGGGCCGTCCGGCTCGTTGGGCCGTCACCCACGGTAGCGGGTCAGTCAACGCCCCGGGTCAGTCAACGCCCCACCCACAACACAACAGCTTCATGAGTATTGCAGCTGTAACGCCTCAACAAAACGTGATAAAATTGCGCAAAAGTAGATTTATACTACATAATAGCCTGCGAAGACTTTGCGCTAGTCTAAATCTTTTTTTGGGCGGCGGATTACCCGCCCTTTAGAGGTTTTTGGTGGAACTAGCTGTGCAACTACCTGGGCTCCCACAGAAGCTGTACCACCCCCAACACGTTTCTGACGCTTTGTAGCTGGCTTATAAGGTTTTAAAGCTTTGCGCTTACCCTTTTAGGGCAATTGTATAGCTTTTTAAGCGTCGCGGAGTCTCTTCTTAAGGTCTCTTTTAGCTTTCTCTGCAGCCTTCCGCTTTCTAGTCTCCTCCTAACCCTTCTCCCGCTTAACACGCTTTACAGCTTTAAGTTAAAGCTTATAATCGCGAGCTGTCTTCTTAATCTTGGCTTGCTCGGCTTTTTAAAGCTTTTTAAGCTCCTATTATTGTTGTTGTGATGCCTAACAATCGCGAGCTCGTTGTTGTGAAGGTCGTCCGAAGATGATCTTGGGTTGGTTCTCGGGGATAGAGTGATGCGATGGACACGAGGGTGTATAGCACGATTGGTAGATCGATGTAATATACGGGGAGTTGAGAATCAAGTACTAATCCTTAGATTTCGAAGTTGAACACAATGAACCGTAAGGGCTCATTGCCTATTGTTATATACTAACGAATGTCCTATGTCCTATACGTCCTACGTTGTCCTACACTGTCCCATGCGTGGGACCTCGTGGTACATCGTGGGATTCCTTGGGACACACGTGACATGTCCCATGGTGGCGTTCCGCCAAGCTTTGTGGGATGCGGGGCAGGCTTACGTCATTGGTCTTTGTACACCTTTGTACGCCTTTGTCTAAGAAGGGATTCCGACAAGGTCTCTATCCTTCTGCCCTTTATATCTTGCACTGTGTCCTCTCCTTAGGTTCGTAACACTATCCTCCCTCTCCTAATCTCATGTCCTCATGAGCTGACGTGTCATGGTTTCCAGAAGTACCGCCCATCGTTATACCTTTAGTGACCGAATTAACCTAGTCGGTATAATCGCGATAGTGTCTTATTAATATTGTGCGAAGCGGGGGCTCGAGTGTTAGATGTCGTCGTTAAAGAAAGAATGTAGAAATTGTTATCGCAACGGTGTGAAGTCGTGCGTTCCTGTAGAAGTTCCTGTCCCGAACTTTAAAAAGTTAGATAAGGAGATAGCGCGTCTTGAACAACAAGAGGCCGAAGCGGATGCTGTAGAGTCTGCGGCATTAGATGCTTTGATAGCTGCGCGTGCGAAGAAGGATCGTCTTCGTAAGCAGCGTAAGCAGTTAAAGCGTCGTGAGCAAGAATAGGTTGATAAGTCGGGAAAGTTTATTGAGGATATCGAGGCGTTAGAAGCGGTCGAGGCGTTGAATTGAGAGGTAGCGCATCTAGAAGACAGTCTTATGCCTGGTACTTTGGCATTGGATTGGGGCGTCTTCATGCCTACTTTCTCTAGGGATAATTCCGAGTTCGCCGGTCTTAATTACGGCGGTACTGCGCAAGTAGCTAGCAGCAGTTTGTAAGGTTTGTGTCTGGTTCCTAAGTGTTCTCGCTGTCTAGGTATCCTAACCATTTAACTAGGTATTCTGTGCCGTTGTCCACAACTCTGTGTGTGACAATGTTCTCGACTTCAAATTTGTTTTCTTCTTCTGTTTCGTAGTGGAAGGTTTTCTGTAATGGCGTATCTAGGTGTGCTAGTTCTAAGAGGCTTACGTGGAATCTGGGATGTATTCTAGCGTCTAGTAGAAGGTCGAGTGTGTACGTAACTAGTCCTTTTCGGTTGAGGATCAAAAATGGTCCGACTTTGACGTTGTTAAGTCCTTTGCTTGGTCGCTTTGTGCGAAGATTCTTCGTGCGTAGATAAACTTTATCCCCCCTCTTTAGCTAAGGTGCTATTTTTCGTTTCTTATTAATATATAAAATGCTTTAACGTTGTGCTGTCTCGGGTTTGCTCTGTAGCAACTCATGTACTGCCTTCAGCTCCTCGGCTGTGGCGATGGCTGCTTCTGTTTTCTGGCTCGGAAGTGTGCGTGTAAAGAGATTTGGGTGTCTCCCGTGGTTTGCATAGAACGGAGTCTGTCCTGTAGACTCTAAAAGCTTGTTATTGTATGCCATTTGTGGTATAGGCAGAAGCGAAACCTAGTTGGTTTGCTGATGATTGACGTATATCCTGAGATATGCTTTTATGGTTCTGTTCGTTCTTTCTGTCTGTCCGTCTATCTGCGGATGAAACGCTGTTGATAGCTTGCGTTTTGTACCGATCGCGGCCAAAAGTGTCGTCTAAAAGTTTGAAGTGAAGAGCTTGTCTCTGTCGCTTATGATTAACTTTGGTATGCCGTGATGTCTGATAATTCGATCGTTAATGATGTGAGCTAGGTGTACTGCCGTGAAATCGTTTCTGAACGGGATGTACTCTGCTTGTTTTGTGAATCGATCGATTACAACGAGTATTGCGTTGTATCCTATGTTTGTCGCTGGGTCTTTTAAGACTAGTAAACCTGTGATAAAGTCTATAGAGATGTCTGCCCAAGGTTCTGTGGGTAGCTCTAATGCTTGCATCTCGCCGTAAGGTGCGTGTGTGTCGTGTTTGTTCTTCTGACATTCTGCACATTTTGTGATGAATAAGGTAACCTTTTCCTTTATTCCTGGGAACTCGTAGTTGCGTCTAATAAGTTCCATTGTTCTGGTAATGCCTGGGTGACCGTGTACAGGGTCGTCGTGGTGTTGCTAAATAATTGCTTCCTGCAATTCTTCCGGTACATTGTTTCCGATGTGGAGGATGGCGTTCAGCGTTTTTGCTGGTCCTAGCGATCCGTCTTCGTTAACCCTGAGTATCGCGGTGTCGATGACTTCCTTGGTGCCTGCGATATCTGGTCTACGGCTGAGAGCGTCTGCTCTACCGTTTTCTTTTCCTGGTGTGTACACAATCTTGAACTTGTATTATCCTAGTAGTTCTGACCATCTTACTTGTCTGCGGTTAAGTACTTTAGTAGTCGTAAAGTTCACTAGATTTTTGTGATCTGTGTATATCGTAAGTTCTGAGCAGCTTTCTGCGTATACTCTCTAGTGTTGTAAGCATGCGACAATAGCTAGTAGCTCCTTGTCGTGAACGTCGTATCGTTCTTCTAGTCCTGAGAATTTGCGAGAGTAGTAGGCGATAGGGTGCTATTTGCCTTCGTGCAATTGACTTGCGCATCCGCCTAGCGCGAGATCCGATGCGTCGGTCTTAAAGCGTAATAGGTGTCCTGCTTGGAATATTCGAAAACATGGTGGTTCTGTGCTTGCTTTCTTAAGCGTTTGGAATGCGTTCTCTGCTTCCTTACTCCACTTAAAGAGTACGTCCTTTCTTGTGAGTTTTGTTAAAGGGATAGCGATGTTTAAGAAGTCCTTAATGAACTGTTGGTTGAAGTTCAAGAATCCTAAGAAGGACTATATCTGTACAACTGTTGTCGGTGTTGGCCAATCCTTAATAACCTAAATCTTTTCTTCGCTCATTTGTACTCCGTCCGCTCCTACTACATAGCCTAAGAAGTTGACCTTAGTCTTGTGAAATTCACACTTCTCTAGTTTGAGTCGGAGGTTGAACTGCTCAAGGGCCCTTAGTACCGTCTTGACATGTTCAACATAGTCCTCTAAAGTCTCGGAGTAGACGAGAATGTCGTCTAGATAAGCTATAACAAAGATGTCTAGATGTGCTCTTAACACATTGTTAATGAGTTCCTGGAACGTTGCTAGGGCGTTCGTGAGCCCAAACGGCATAACTGTGTATTCGTAGTGTCCGTATCTTAATCGGAACGCCGTTTTCCACTCTTCACCTTTCGCTATGCGAATTAGGTGGTATCCATCTCGAAGATCTAATGCTGTAAAGACCTCTGCGCGAGATAATCGATCCCGTAATTCTGTAATATTCGGTAGGGGGTATCGATTCTTGATTGTGATGTCGTTGAGCTTGCGATAGTCTACACATAGTCGTAGTTTTCCGTCTTTCTTCGGGACAAACATGATTAGATATCCTGCTAGTGACTTCAATGGTCGGATATATTTCTTTGCTAGACTTGTCTTAATGTAGTCGCGTAACGTGCTTAATTCTTTTTCCGATAGTCCGTATATTGGGCCGAAAGTCGGTTTCTTTCCTTCCTGTAAGACAATCTTGTGGTCCTAGGGTTAGTGTTTTGGCAATGCTTGTTCATCTGCCACTTCCCGGAATAGATGTTCGAATTCTTTGTATTCTGCGGGGATCTTAGGAGTTGCGCGTTTCTCCAAAACTCTAGTCTGTCGACCTGGTGGCTCCGTTCCGGCGTCTGCTGAGTCGGACCCTTGTTTCTTAAGGCCGTCCTTTGTCGAGGCTCGCTTTTTCTTTGCGATGTTATTCAGTTTCCTCTTATCTACCATCGTACTCTGACAATGCGTAGGCTGGCTTGTGGTTGCGTCCGTTCCACAGCACTCAAATGAGAACATCTTCGACTTCTAGTCGATCCGTGGGTTGTGTTCTCGTAACCATGGAAGTCCTAATATCGCAGTAGACAAGACGTCAACAACTGCATATGAGAACTGCGTTGATTGTCCTACGGAGTAGATACACAAGGTTATATACATAGACTCCGCAACAATCAATTCAATCCGGTCACTCTCCTAGACCCACTTACCTATCTAGGTAGGGCTTAAACTCCTATAGGTAACTACTAGGCTTAAAGCGGTAATCAATCAATCCAATCTGAACCTTCTAGGACCCACTTAATTGATTGTTGCGGACTGTGTATATACATGAGATGTGCGTAAGCACATGACGGCAAAGGAGTGAAAGTGAAGGTTGTAGAACATTCGGCCAAGAAGCATCGGGCCGATTCCAAGAAGGGTAGTCCTGAATGGCAACACACCCCCCCAGCTTGAATGAACAGTGAAAGCTGAAATTAATCATGTATCTCTAAGAGAGACTCGTTGTTGATGTCCTTTATGGTGGTGATTAAGCGATCTGAGACGTCTTCAAGACCAAGCTGCTTGATGAACTGGGCGTGCTTCTGTCGAGGTAGTACCTTTGTCAGTCCATCGGCGGGCATGTAGGCAGTCGGCTTCCAGTCTACATGGATTCTTCCAGCCTCTACCTCTTGTCGTAGCCACAGCTGATGAATGTCCACGTGTTTTAGCTTTGTTTGAAGCTTCTCTTCAGCCTTTGTGACTATGCCAACAGTCTGTTGATTGTCGCACCAGATCTTCGAGACTATATCTGGATTAAATCGAATTTCGCGGAACAGCCTGTTCCACCATTCCATTTCTCCGCCAGCTCGGGACAGAGCTAGAAGTTCTGCTTCTGTTGTGGACTTTGTAACAGTCTTCTGGATAGCAGCCTTCCAGTCAACAGGCAGGCCGTATAGCTTGAACAAGTATCCTTCAGAGCTTCTTCTCGTGTCAGGTTCGTCCGCATAGGCAGCATCAGATGCGCCATAAAATATTGGTTCAACCGTGTCTGTATACTTGTCCGCGTTCTCTACGGGGATTACGAACAGGTCTTTCTCATTTTGAGTTCCTGAGGCCTTGAGCGCCAGATTTCTCTTGCCAATAAGATAACGCCAGCAATGGATTGCTGCGTATAAATGCTTTTGGCCAGGGTTTGCAAGATGTCGGGCCAGTACTGAGTGCGCTCGTGCGACATCAGGTCGTGTAAACGTGGCAATGTAAGCCAGTGATCCAACTAGTTGTTGATAGATTTTTGTGCGCTTAGAGTTTGGTTCTTCCGTTGACGGTGGTAGTACGTTCTCCTTCATCGGAAAATCGGGGTATCCCTTGTCGCTTGTTAGGTTGAACTTGCTTGCAACCTTGTTAATAAAGGAGTCTTGAATTAACCAAATGCTCTTCGAAGGTCGATCGCGTATCACACGAATCCCAAGGAACCAACTTAATTTGCCAAGTATTCGGAGATCGTAGATTTGTAGCAAGCGCTTTTCGAATTCCTCCTTGTAACTTGTCTTTGAAGGATGCACTAGGACCACAATATCGTCGACGTAAAAGAAAACGATCAGATCGTTGTTAGCAAACAAGCAAGGAACTCCAGGAACTGCTTTTAACCCCAGCTTCTTTAGGGTCTTCTGAAGTTCTGCATACCAAAGCAATGGAGCTTCCTTAAGACCGTACAATGCTCGACGAATTAGGAGTAGTTCTCCATACTGTTTTGCAAAGCCTTCAGGTGTATAACAGAAAAGCTTTCTGTTTACTCGTGCGTTTAGAAACGCGTTTAGTGCATCGTACTGAAACATTAAGAGGTCGAACGCAGCAGCTAGCGCGATTAATCCTCGAAAGACTCGGGCAGCCAGCGTGGCCGCGTAGGTGTCTCCCCATTCTGCTTGAAGATCTCCGCGTACGACAAGTCGAGCCTTGAACTTATACAAGTATCCATCTTGATCGAACTTGTATGTGTACACCCACATTAGGGGTAAAACCTCAGCATCAGCAGTTGATGAGGTTGCAGGTGTTTGAGCAAAGCAACCTTTCTTCCAACAGTTGTCAAATTCGACATTCATTGCCTTCTGAAACTCATTGGCAAATGGGTGCGTAGCAACGTCTCGATAGCGTTTTGGAGGTGGTGGCAGCTGATCTCTATAGAGTCGAACTTTCGGTAATTCTCCGAACAGTTTCGTCGTTTCTGGTTGACTGATTGCGGCCAAAAATGTACTATAGTAGGTCATATTCGTACTCAGGTGATTATGATCAGAGTAGTTGGCTCGGTGTCGTCTTCGGTGTCCTTCAATCACATTCTCTTGACTGCCAACCTCTGGATTCAAACGTCTTGGAGCGTTGTTCTGGTATCGGTCTGGCACGTAGTCTTGGTATTGATCTCCCCAACCGCCTGGTACGTTTTGTCGACGGGAAACCATTGATTCTGGTGTTGTAGGGCTATCATCGGGATGTCTGACCCTAATCGTAGATTCTGGTGTTGCAGAATTATCGAATTCCTTGTCTAGATTCCCTAGTTCGAACTTGTAACGGTGTGAGGAGAGGAGGAGGACTGCGTTGCATTGTGTAGCTATGGAGGAACTGCAGCTATATAGGTGTGTGTGATGAGAAAGTGTGGTAGCGATGGCCGTACCCAACTCTCACCCAAGTCGGTCTTGGCAAGTCCCAAACCGTTACACTCCCCCCCAGCTGCCGTGATCAACAAAGCTGACTAGTGCCAGTGCCATAGCTCGGTTGGTTCTGGTGTGTTTACATGAGTAGTAAGAAGCTGGCGAACATTTTCAAGCCCTAGCTGTCTCACAAACTCGGCGTGTTTCTGCCTTACGAGGGACTTTGTGAGTCCATCTGCAGGCATCTCTGCTGTAGGGCACCACTCTACACAGAGCCTTCCTTCCTGTACCTCCTGTCTTACCCACATTTGATGGGTGTCTACATGTCTTAGCTTCGTGTGAAGCCGTTCGTCTTCTTTCTTAACGATCCCGACCGTCTGCTCGTTGTCGCAGTAGATCGTTGGTTGAATCTCCGGGTCGAACTTGATATGCTGGAAGACCCGGGTCCACCATTCCATCTCCCCTCCGGTTGCTGATAGAGCTATCAGCTCAGCCTCAGTTGTTGACTTCGTAACAGATCTCTGGCGGGTAGCCTTCCAGTCAATAGGCATCCCATAGAGCTTGAACAAATATCCATGAGATGATTGACGACTTTCCACATCATCAGCAAACGCTGCATCAGATGCTCCATAGAAGAGAGACTTTTCCCAGACGTAGGACGAGCTCTCTGCTATCTGCTGACTAGCTCTAATCGCTAGATGTCTTGTTCCATACAGGTATCGCCAGACATGCTTTACTGCCGATACGTGCTTCTGCCCAGGGTTCTGGAGATGCCGGGCCAGTACGGAGTGGGCTCGTGCCACATCCGGTCTCGTGAACGTCGAGATATACGCCAGCGATCCAACCAGCTGCTGGTACAGCTGAGTACGCTGGTTACTCGTATCCTCGGTTGACTGGGCCAGAGAGTTCTCTACGAGCGGGACTGCTGGATATCTCCCCCCTGACTTCTGATCTAAGTCATACTTGTTGACTACCTTCTCAATAAATGAGTCCTGTGTTAGCCAGATCTTTCCTGCTGTCCAGTCTCTCAGAACTCTGATCCCAAGGAACCACTTGAGCTCTCCAAGCTTTCTCAGGTCGTATACCGCCTCCAGTCGTCTCTCAAATTCCTGATGATCATCAAGGTGATCCGGATGTACCAGTACCACGATATCATCAACATAGAAGAAGACTATCAGTCTCTCGTTGGTAAACAAGCAAGGAACGTCCTTTACTGGTTTCAGACCCAACTTAATTAGCGTCTCCTTCAGGTGCTTGTACCAGAGAAGAGGCGCGTCTTTTAGCCCATAAAGAGCTCTCTTAAGCTCGAGTATCTTGCCAAGCTCTTCTACGTACGGATCTGGAGTCTGTACGTAGACTAGCTTCTCAAGAGGTGCGTTCAAAAACGCGTTTAGCACATCATACTGATATGCTTTCAGGCCAAAGGCTGCCGTGAGAGCCATGAGGAATCTGAACACTCGTGCGGCCAGCGTGGCTGCGTACGTGTCGCCCCAGTCCTCCTGGAGGTCTCCTCTTACGACAAGCCGAGCCTTGTACTTGTACAGAAGTCCGTCTTCATTAAACTTGTACGTGAATACCCACATCAAGGGCAATCTCTGGCTATTAATCACTGTGGCTGACGTTGTCTTAAAACAGCCCTTTTCACGACAGCTCTTGAATTCTTTCGCTGCTGCCGCTTTAAATTCCTGTC
This sequence comes from Pyrenophora tritici-repentis, assembly GCF_003171515.1. Lineage (NCBI taxonomy): Eukaryota > Fungi > Ascomycota > Dothideomycetes > Pleosporales > Pleosporaceae > Pyrenophora > Pyrenophora tritici-repentis. The sequence goes on from NC_089390.1 coordinate 999,419, forward strand.
CAAAAGGGTGCTTCTCTAGGTCATTCCATCTCTTTGGCGGAGGCGGAAGCTCATCCCTGTGTAGCCGTGACTTCTGTGGCTCTGTTTGCTGAAGTGCTTGGGCGAACGCAACGAAGTACGTGCCGAGCGTCTTCCTCTGCCTTTTCCCCGTCAGAACGTTCGACTCACTAACCTGACCGCTAATCTCCTCACGTCTTGGAGCGTTGTTTAATCGTCGATCTGGTGCCTCTGCTTCGGCTGGTATCTGCTCCCAGCCTCGCGGCATTTCGACTGTTTCCAGCTCGGGCTCGGGCTCGGGCTCGGGCTCGGGCTCAGGCATTGATTCTGGAGTGCTCTCAGGTGTTGGCAACGTCCGAGGCGCATCCTTGGCGTGGTCTGTTCGAGCGGCTTGCTCGGACCGGCTCGGACCACTCCAGTCTCTTTGCGCCGACTGTAGGAGCATTTCTATCTCCTGGTCGGTTTCCTCTAGTGGTTCTGGAACGTCCAGTATCGTCACCACCTCTCTCAGAGTCTGTCGATCTGGGTAGACAGGCTCAGTTCCATCATTAGACATGAAGACGACGTCTCTCGTCCTGAGGACTCGTCCCAATGCTGGCATCCATACTCGGTATATGTTCGTGGAGTCGTATCCAACTAGCTGTCCGATCAGCGCGCGAGATTCGAGCTTCTCTCCTCGCTTCAGCTTATTATTCAGCACGTAGGCTCGGGCTCCCACAACATTGAGGTGAGCTGCCGACGGCTTCTGTCCCCGTACTACCTCGTACGGAGTTTTCCATCCCAGTGATTCGACTGGTGTTCTGTTAAGCAGGTAGACTGCCACAAGACAGCACTCATTTGAGAGTTCCATTGGCAGTCTTCCATCAATTCTGACCGCTCTCGCTCGGATCACGATCATCTTCCCAGCCTGTTCTGATAGGCCGTTCTGCTCCTCTGTGTACTCAGCTCGGGGTTCCACAATAATACCGAGATCTTTAAGCACATAGAGTAACTCGCTATAGCCGCGCTCGTTGTCAAGCTTCACGACTACTACGACCGCGTCGAACTGGCGTTTGATCTTAGCTAGTAGACGCATCACTGTACGCTTAAGGGTGCCTGAGCTCTTATCTGCTAGGCAGCATGCCTCATGCCACTTACTATACGAACACACTGCATGGAGCATCCATAGATCTCCATTGTAGCAGCGCTCGTTTCTTTCTCTTAGCTGCACTAGGTCCATTCCTATTCGGTAGAACGGACGTTCAGCTAGCTCACTTTGAGCTCTCCTGCTCACAAACTTGTGAAGCTTCGTTTCAATACAAACTTGACAGTCTGTCCATGTCGGAGCAATTGCCTGCTCCTCGACACTAATCCCGATCACATGATCGTTTAAGTGCCCAACTGCTTTTCGGCTAATATGGCCGAACATCCGATGAGCCGTGTCCTGACTGACTAAGAGATCCTTCCTCGGTTCCTTTGAGGGCTTGGTATATCGAGTCGCGTACGTAGAGAGTAGATCCAGCTCAACTTTCTGGTCTTTCTCCACGTCGACAAGCCAGTGACCGTTTCTGTACTGGAGAAGACAGATTACGTTCGATGCCTTCTTCTGATACAGACAGTCTCTGCCTGAGTCGAAGTTTATGCCGAGAGATCGGCTCCGCGATAGGCCAACGACGCTCGTGAAGAAGCCAGGGATGTATGCCACCCATGTAAGCTTCATTTGTCCTTCTCCTGTCGGAGTCTTGACCTGGATAGTCGTTTCTCCCCATTCTTCGACTTGAGTGAGGGCTCCTCCAGCGTATACACAGTCTAAAGGCTCCCCTTTCTTTGTCAAGATCCAGTCGGCTCCTTTCGTATTCGTGACGTGGCAGTTCGAACCTGGATCAAGTATCCATCTCGTGAGCAGCGGTGGAGCTGACAGTCCTGTAGCTGCTGCAGTCTGCAACACCGCATTAACGTGTGGCTTATTGCGCGCTGGCTGTCCATCGTCCATACTGATCATGGAAGAGCTCTGGACCTCAGCCTGCGGCTTCGTCTTCTTCTTAAGCCCCCGCTCTGTTGCTCTTAGTGCATTAGCTATCGAATTCGACGTAGGACTGTCTCTAAGCTCTGTGAACTTATCCTGAATTGCCTTGTCTGGCTTCCAGCCCTTTGTCCGAACTGACTGGTTAACGTACGGGCAGTTATCGAATTTGTGGTTTTCCCCATCAAGACACCTTGGTGTCCATGGTCCTGTGCGTGTACGAGATCCTTGGCTATTGCCACTACTTGCTACCTCGAGCGTAGCAAAGGTTCCAAGTCCTGACGCGATTGGACGTGTACGTCGGTAGTATGATCTGAACTCCGCGATCAAATCCGCGATTAGCGGAAATTCTTCATTCTTCTGTTCCTTCTTAATAAGGTCTTGTAGCTGAGTAGCTGCCCAGCTATCGTCCAGGCCTCTAATCGACAGGATAAACTCTTCCTGCGCCCTGTTGCCAGTCGTCTCTGGCATCTTGGCCTCCGTAAGGAGTCGGGTGATCGTCACCCACTCGTCGAACCATGTATCTAAGTTTGCGGTCTTTGGTCTCGTGCAGACTGCTGTGTACCGAGCTCTAAGTTGGTGGTTCCTCTCTCCAATCGATGGACAGAGGTGCTTCTTTAGCGTTCTCAGCTGGCTATAGGCGTCTGCGCAATCGAGGATTAGGTCTAGGTGTTTGACGTCAATTGTCTGCACGATCTCTAGGCTCAGGTTTCGGAGAGCCTTCTCCTTCGTGAGCCACCTGGCCTCGTCGCGATCGAATCGTCTAGCCCATGAGTTGTACGTAGCGAGCTCTGTCGCTGTCAAGTCTGGGATATCGATCTGCTCGTCTGTAAGAGGATTTCGAAATCTCCTTACTTCGAGCTCTTTAGGTCTCTCGTCTTCTAGCATCTTCAGCCTCTCTGGCGAAAGATCTGGGTTAACGTACTCCCACAGACCATTCCGGTCTGCGGATATCTTCCTCGTGAACAGCCATTTCGACCAATCGTCTGGCTTTCGGAGGGTAACTGACGCTCTCGTCACCTGCATTTCGTGCTCTTGAGTTGCCATAACTACCTAGCTAAATATGCTCCTAGTGTTGAGTGTCGTCGTATCGACAGCTTGTCTGTTAGCTGTATATCGGGTGAACGCAGCGATTTAATTAAAGGCTTCCGGGCTCATAACTGTAACGGTGTGAGGAGAGGAGGAGGACTGCGTTGCATTGTGTAGCTATGGAGGAACTGCAGCTATATAGGTGTGTGTGATGAGAAAGTGTGGTAGCGATGGCCGTACCCAACTCTCACCCAAGTCGGTCTTGGCAAGTCCCAAACCGTTACAGAACTGAATATCTTTCTCGGTTGCTGTTTCAGCATCGTTTCGGTCATTCTGGGTTAAAGAGTTGTTTTCCTCATAAGTCTGTTTCTGTAATGGAGACAGAAGGTCCTCAATGTCTATGAGCGCTTGAGGTGTGGGTATATCCAAGATCTCAATTAATCGCTCAGCTTCTTCTGAGAGCTTCTCAGGCTCATCGTCGTTCTTCATGAGGTGCTGTCGTGCAAAGACCACATCGCGTGTTCGTATAACACGTCCCTTAGATGGTATCTAGATACGGAAGATATTTGTCGAATCGTAACCAACCAAATATCCAATCATCGTTCGAGATTCAAACTTGTCTCCACGCTTGACCTTTCTGTCGAGCACGTAAGCACGACATCTAATTGGAGCCATATGCGCTACTGATGGTTTTCTACCAAACACTCTTTGGTAAGGCGTCTCCCAATCGAGGCTCTCTGTTGGCGTGACGTTAAGCAACATAGCGGTAGTGATAACAAGCTCGTTTGCTAATTCCTTTGGAAGTCCTGATGAGATTCTCAATGCTCTTCCACGTTCGACTATGACTCTTCCAGCTCTTTCAGCATTTGGATTTTGCGCAGGAGTATCAGCGGCTCGCGCTTCAATCTTGATACCAAGCTCTTTGCAGACATCGTACAATAGCTCGCGGTAACCAGGCTCGCTGTCGATACGAAATACAACCACAGTGTATTCGAATTGTCGTTGAATCTTTGCAATTAGAGCCTTAATCACATTCACAAGGGTGCTCTTTTGTCGGTTTGGTATCGTTGTGACTTCATGCCACTTAATCGAATGGCAGATCGCGTGAAAGGCATACTTGTCACCATTGTAACAAGCTTCTCCTTGAGGAAGTAATTGAACCAGATCAATGCCAACGCGATAGAAAGGCGTTGTATTCGTATCTTCAGGGGTCCTTCGAGAGATTTGTTGCGTCATTTTCGACTGGATACACACATCGCAGTCCTTCCATTTCGGCGCTTTGTTGTCTCCAACAAGTTCAAAACCTGTAACGCTTTCAGGCAGATGATCAATTGCCTGCTTGCTCGCATGTCCCCACAACTGATGCGCTTCGTTGGCCGTAGCAACGATCGCTGGTCTTGGTTTCTGAGATGTTCTTTGGGGCTGAAACCGAGCAGCAAATGTTGATAACGTACTTAGCTCGGGTCGGTCATTCTCCTCAGCATCGATAAGCCAGTGCCCATTGCCACAGTCCGCAACAATCAATTAAGTGGGTCCTAGAAGGTTCAGATTGGATTGATTGATTACCGCTTTAAGCCTAGTAGTTACCTATAGGAGTTTAAGCCCTACCTAGATAGGTAAGTGGGTCTAGGAGAGTGACCGGATTGAATTGATTGTTGCGGAGTCTATTCATTTCTTCAGCTTATCTTGCACGTCTCTCTAGGTGAATTTTTCTTGGTTGAAGTCGTCACTGAGGTATCGACAAAACTCTCGACTAGTTCGCCAGTTGGCGCTTACAAAGAATATTGGCATTATTGTTAGAACAAGGTCTCCTCTGGTGGTATGACTACCATAGGCGACCGAGTAGAGGTACGAAAGGTAACCCTGTATTGGATTGAACTTCACTAAGAGCTATTGTTCTATCTACTTGTTGTTATGATGATCTTAGGACGTACATGACAGATCATCATTCCGCGTCGGTCCTTCTGCTCGGGCTTACTCCACGAACCTCACCTCGCCGACCTGGACTGAACCTAACATATTCTTAACACTCCCCCTCAGGGCAGGTCCGGTCCAAGGACAACTCCTAATTGGTTCTTGAATCTCTCGAATGCGACTCGCTGCAATGGCTTTGTCATTCCATCAGCCACCATGTCTGCAGTTGGAACGTAGGCCACATCGAGTTTGCCTTGTTCTGCTAGGTCTCGGATAAAATGATAACAGACGTCGATGTGCTTTGATCTTTCGTGAAGGTGAGGGTTCTTTGTAAGTGCAATGGCACCCTGGTTGTCTCCTAGCATCTGGACCTTGTTGGTGTCTTTTCCAATGTACTTTGGGAACCCAAGATCTCTAAACATTTGAGCAATCCACTGGCCTTGCTTGCAGCATGTTGATAGTGCGATGTATTCAGATTCGCAGCTTGACGTTGCAACAGACCGTTGCTTCTTGCTAGACCATGATATTGGACCTCCGTAGAACATTGCAGTGCTCCCTGAAACGCTCTTTCGGTCTACCATGTCGCTTGCCCAGTCAGCATCAGAGTAGATGACAAATTGCGAGTGTACTCCCCCTGGTCCGTAGCGTAGCTTCAATGTCACTGTCGACCTTAGATATCGTAGCAGGTTCTTCAACGCATGGCCATGGTGTTCTGCTGGATCGCTCATGTATTGGCTTAGCTTTCCGAGGGTGAATGCAATGTCTGGACGTGTAAGAACCATAGCAAACATAAGGCTCCCTATCACTTGCTGGTATTCAGTGATGTCGATTCGGGTGTCGTTGTCAGTGGCTGGCCTAAATGAAGTGTAATCTGCAGATGGAATCTTCTTGTCTCTGTGTTGTTTGCTAGACATTCCAAACTTGTCAAGTACTGCGTGTAGGTACTGTTCTTGATCGAGGTAGATTGTGCGGCGCTTTCTGTCTCGCGTAACTCGTACTCCAAGGATCTTATGAATCTCCCCCAGGTTCTTGGTGTTGAATCTTCCAGAAAGCTTCTCGTAGAACCAATCAATTTGAGCTCGATCTTTTGCAGCAGCAGCAATGTCATCAACGTAGACGAGGATACGGAGTTGTTTTTCTTTGTGGATAAACATGCACGGGTCTGCGAGGCTTTGTACGAATCCCCATGCCAGAAGTTCTTTCTTTATCAACAAGTTCCAGTCGCGAGCAGCCTGTTTGAGTCCGTATAAGCTGCGGAGAACTCTAAGGACGTATCCTTTTTTGACTTCTACTCCTTGGGGTTGCTTAAGAAAGATCTCTTCCTTCAAGTGCGACTCTGTGAATGCATTCTTAATGTCAAAGTGGAAACATTCCAGGTTTTCCGCTGCGACAGTGGCCATAAACAGACGTAAGGTGTCCATGCGGACTGTCGGGGCAAAAGTCTCGTTGTAGTCTGTTCCGTGTGCTTGCGTAAAACCTCTTGCCACAAGGCGTGCCTTAAACCTCTCAACAGTCCCGTCGAGATTCGTTTTGACTGTAAAAACCCACTTTGAATCAACCATGTTCGCGTCTTTTGGCTTTGGAACTTCCTCCCAGGTTCGATTCTCTATTAACGCGATTATCTCTTCAAGTATTGCTGCTTTCCATTGCTTTCCATACTTTGGGTCGTTGATAGCTTGCTCGTGTGTCTGGGGATCTGGATTCCTGCGATCTCGGTTGCTGCGAAAGCCTTCTCAGATAGTCGTGTTTGCTCTTCTGTAAGGCCAACTTGGGCTAGCATAGCTTTAACGATCTTGCTAAATCTCTCGTCCTCAACAATCTCTTCGTTAGACCTCTTCCGTTTGGCTTGTCTAGTGAAGTATCGTGGAATCTCCTTTTCTCGTACAGACTGGGTACACGGTTCTTCGGGCCCCTCTTCGTTCACAAGATTAGGAACCCGCTCATCAGATGGTGCAGTAGGAGGAATAGTAGTTAGCCTCCTTGGTCTTCCTCTGTGACGCTTCACTGGTTCATGAGTTAGCTCTGCCGAAGATGGTTCCATTAGGTTCTCGGAAACTGGTTCTATTGGTTCTGCAGGAGATGGTTCCATTGGTTCGGTAGGAGATGGTTCCATTGGTTCTGCAGGAGATGGTTCCATTCGTTCGGTAGGAGTTGGTTCCATTCGTTCGGCAGGAGATAATTCTAGATCCTTCCTAGGTCTTCCTCTTGGTTTTCGGTCTGGCATCGTATTCTGCGTTCCTTGTGGTCCAGCTGGTATGTTTCGCAGTCGTAGTTCAACTTTCCCTCCAGGGGTGTATTCGTCCACTGACAATCGGCTTGTCCTTGAGGTGTATCCAAGCTCTGGCGAATAGAACTTGAACTGCTTATTTGTTGTCTCAGAATATCCCATAAATACTCCAATTCTGCCACGGTCCACGAGCTTGTCATGTCGTTGGTCTGCTGGAATCGTTTTAGGGTTGATGTACGAATAGCATTTGCTCCCCCATACACGGATGTGGTCAATGGATGGTTTCGTTCCTGTGAATGCCTCTTCAGGACTGACTTGCTTTCCATTGATCATAGGTCCTGTGTTTGTACGGTTGCGTAGGTATGCGTCTGCTTCGACAGCTTCATCCCAAAACTCAATTGGTAAACCAGCGTCTTTCAACATTGCTCTCATATCAGCTTCAGCAGTTTGGATGTTTCGCTCGGCTGGTCCATTCTGGTGTGAGGAAGCAATTGTTGTAGGCTGAATTTCCACGCCTTGTGTAACTCTCCATTCCTCAGCTTGCTGTAGAAGTTCTGGTGCATTGTCGGTTCCAGCAGCTTTGACTTTCTCGCCAGTTTGATGTTCTACAAAAGTCTTCCAGATTCGGAGTTCCCGTTGTGCGTCTCCCTTTTTCTTCAGCGGGATAACCCAGTTTTTCCGCGTGTAGCTATCAATAATTTGGAGGAACCACCTGTTTCCTCGTAGAGATGTTGGAAAGGGTCCAGCAATGTCAAACTGTACTAAGGCTAGCTTCGTGGCCTTATGCTCTCTCAGCTGCTTAGGGATGCTGTTCTTCATTTTCGTCAGGGAACACACTTCGCAGATTTCAATCTTCTCTGGAACTTGAATCTTCTTCTGGAGAGTTGTAACTTCGTGGAGTTTGGCAATCTTTGTAGGTCCTAGGTGTGCGAAACGTCTGTGATACAGCAGGTATCTCTCCTTTTCATTAACCTTAAGCTCGCTCTTAACTGGTGTATGGGGTTCCGTGCCTAGGAATGCTGTCTCGTGGTATCCATCGGCAATGTGTGACACTACGTAGAGGCCGTCGTCCATAGTTGCTTTAATAATGATCTCCTTTCCTAGTTTGAAGCATAGTACGTGTGAATTGAAACGACCCTTCAGGCCTGCTGCGCAAATTCTTCTCCCTGATAACAAATTGACTCCAAGGTTAGGTACAAGCAGTACTTCTGACAACCATGTCGACGATCCGTCTTTACACACCACTTGAGCTTCTCCTTTCCAGTCTGCATATAATTCTCCCCCTCCAACCCGAACTAGTCTTCGCTTGATCTTGATCATTCGTCTAAACAATGAGGGTTGGTCAGACATGTGGGAGGAGGCGCCAGTGTCGGCAGCCCAAGTAGATGGAGAGGCCTTACCGACAATGTCTTTTGAGAGACGGCATGTCTCAATTTCCTCGGGTTCAGAGTCTGAGGTCTCGGATAATTCATCTGACTCTGAATTGACTTCTTCGGCTCCATATGCTTTGCCAGTCTTTTTGTGAGAATTCCTTTGCTTGAGTGTCTTAATAGGCGGCTTAGATGATTTCTTAGCGTCGTATTCCTTAAGGAGCTTTCGAGCTCTCTCACGTCTTGGACAGTCTCGTACGCCATGGGCTCCGTCACAAAGGAAGCATTGGACCATAAACTTAGTACCAGATTCGGAGTCAGACGATAGTGGTGAGCTCTTGTGATTTCGGCGCTTGTAAGGCGGAACATACTTCTCCGTCTTCCGGAATGCTGGGAGAGCTTTTTCGTCGGCGTCTTGCTGGTCTCGAACCTCCTTCTCTTCCAGAAACTTAAGTTTCTGTTCAACCGTAAGGTTAAGTTGGGCGTTTAAGGTGTCAATCGTAGTCTTAAATTCTTTCGGGAGTGATCTAATAAGAACGAGTAGTAGTGCAGAGTCCTTGTAAGCTCCGTTGGTGTCAGCGTCTGCTGCTACGAGTTTGCGTCGGTATTCCTTTAGCTTTTCCCATGATCCAACAATTGTGTTCCCAGGATTGAATGTGAACGTTTGAATTCTGGTCATGTAAATGTTGGCGGTTGTGGCGTCAGTTTGGGTGTACTTCTTTTGTAGGTAGGCCCAGAACTGGAAGGCAGTGTCGTATTCGTCAATAAGGGCTTGGTCATCTTCAGTAAGCGACCGAAACAAGAGATCGATTGCAGTGGCTTCATCTTCTAGGTACTTGTCTCTTTTTTCAATGTTGACGCGGATCTTAGTATGCTTGTCTGCTTCAGCAATTTCCAACTCTTCCATAGCCTCCGTTAGTTCACCGGCTATTGCTATTTGGCAGTGCTGTACCAGGTTTTTCTCGCAGACATAGAAGACTTTCTTCCCCTTAAGCTTGACCTTGTTTCGGCGGAACCAAGTATCGTGGTTTTCAGCTGTAAGTTGGGGAATCTTCCATTCTTCCTTCTCTACAGCCATCTTGTGTGTTTTGAGTTGGTGAGACTATTATGCGAGCAAGGTACGTGGTATGATGCTAAGAGTGTAGGTGATGCGGGCGATGCGGGCGATACGGGCGATCCGGGTGATATTCTGCGGGCGGTGCAGTCGTTATCGGTTCTCGGGTGTAGAGACGGTGTATTTAAGTGTGATTGCGTGTTAACCGCGTTGTACACGACTTCTTTTCTTTTCTGATTCCTTCTTGAATCTAAGTCCTTCGTGACTTGGGTGGATGTTTTGATTCCTTCTTGAATCTGAGTCCTTCGTGACTCGGGTAGGTGTTTGAAAACAATAACGTTGGGTTAGGCAACCGGGCTCATAACCTGTTAGAACAAGGTCTCCTCTGGTGGTATGACTACCATAGGCGACCGAGTAGAGGTACGAAAGGTAACCCTGTATTGGATTGAACTTCACTAAGAGCTATTGTTCTATCTACTTGTTGTTATGATGATCTTAGGACGTACATGACAGATCATCATTCCGCGTCGGTCCTTCTGCTCGGGCTTACTCCACGAACCTCACCTCGCCGACCTGGACTGAACCTAACATATTCTTAACAATTATTATTATTATTTGTCGGATCGTGAGTATCGGTAGAGACGTCGGCTGCTGGACACTTCGGCCCGACTTCGGCCCACCTTGCGCAGAGCTTAGGTATACCTTCGTAGCAGCTATGTTCGTAATCAAAAAGAAAAACCATCACCGAACAGAATGCATTCCTAGTTATCGTTATTTCCTTTCAGCACTAGTGCTATAGACCTTCCAACATTATTATTATATTTCCATTAGAGTCCTGTATCAGTCGGTGACTATGTAGGACTTTGGCTAAGCCGTTCTATGTATGATGGTCGTTGTGGAGTTTCTATGGGTCTTGTACAATTTGGGTGGTGTTTTGCGTACTCCAATTTCAGAGCTAGTCTTCCATTGGCGCGGGTGCTAAAGAGCAGTGTGGTGAATAGAAAGAGATGTAGCAGCGGGCTCTTTTGGATAAGGAAATATTGTTTTTGTTGGAAGGCCTTGTACGATCGTACGGTGAATAACAGTAGCTAAGGTAATCTTGTGTATTGGTATTCTGGTGTATGATGATTCTACGAATGTGGGGGCTACGAAGGTATACATAGCGTTGGGTCCGAGTTGGGCCGAAGTAGGATCGAGGCGGTACATTGGGCCTTATTAGGCGACACACCGTGTGTATGCCGACACTGGCAATCTTTTCTTATTGTAACGACTGATGTAAGGAAAAACGGGTCTTCTAAAAAGGGCACAATGAGAGGGATTCCAAATAGGCATATGTGCCTACTCCGTAGGCACAGTCCGCAACAATCAATTAAGTGGGTCCTAGAAGGTTCAGATTGGATTGATTGATTACCGCTTTAAGCCTAGTAGTTACCTATAGGAGTTTAAGCCCTACCTAGATAGGTAAGTGGGTCTAGGAGAGTGACCGGATTGAATTGATTGTTGCGGAGTCTATCCGTAGGTCGCTGCACAGATCCCTCTACTCGGATTGACAGCTTGTTGCTTTCGATGAAACGTTCTAACGCGCGATTTGGTGTTGCTTTCGTGAATGCGTCCGCGGGGTTGTCCTCTCCGTTGATCCAGCGGATCTCAGTGATCTCGCGACGCTCGTATGACTGCCGAAGCGCCATGATGTCGATCATCAGTCGCTTCTCAGCAGTTGTTCCGAGTTTGACGAGGCATTCATACAAGGAGTATGAATCCGTACACACAATAAGTGGGATCGGTGGTAGACCTAGGCGTCCTGTAATTATCTTGAGGGTTGTTAGGATAGCGATAGCGATGTCGACACCGCTAACCATGCCGTACGTTTCTGAGGCAAGAACGCTCCGGGTAACGCGTTTGCATTTGGTCGAACTCCAATGGATTACGTTACCACGAATATCAAACGTGCTGTCTTGTCGACTCGACTCATTCGCAAGGATAAGTAGGTACCCTAGCTGTGAGCTAAGGTCTTGGTTGTTCGCGAAGGATCCGTCTGTGAACACTACCAGCTTTGCTGTAGCGAGGTCGAGAGGGACGTATCGCAGGCCTCGTTGTATGCTCTCAGATTGCCACTGCAGCCGGCGGTTAAGCTTCACGTATTCTGTGTCCTTAGGTTGTTGTATTTGCGCAGCCGCGGAAAGATCGAACGATGCTTCAGGTTGGCATATCGACGCAATGTACGCGCCACGCGCGCGCTGCTCCATGTACTTCTGTGCTCGGTTTGCTGCCTTCGGATCAATGATTTCGATCTTGGCACCTTGTCCCTTCTGCGTAAGTAGAATCGTGTCTCCGCGCAACGTTAGAGTACATCCGTTGAACTCGAGTGATACTTCTTTGGACAGTCTCTCCTTGGGCTTAGCTCGAAAATTGGCTTTCTGGAGCGCAGCGTCTTCTGCACCAGAGAATGCAGGCGTCCCAATCGCGAGAGTATCGTCTGTCTGCAGGCCCACTATTCCAAACGCTTCCCGTCTCCCGTTCGTGATCAGGAGGCACGGGTCATACGTTGATGTAGCCATGTCGAGCTCCTTGCAGTGGTGTCCTTGGTACGTAGCAAACCAGTGGACTCCTGCTTCCGCGATTCCATAGAGTGGCTTGATTACGCGAATAATTGTTCCCTTGGGATACTTTGTTATAAGCTCCTTTGGGAGGTGCGCTAAAACCGTGCGGAATAGCTCTGTTTGTGCCTGTGGGTACGCTTGCGTGATATCTCGTAGTTCCACAACCATGCCCTCATCGAGTAATGCAGGCGCTAGGGCTAGAATCAGGCGCTGGCTGGCTCGTTGGATGGTTGGCGACTGCGTCAGGATCTCGTGTTTGCCCTCGTCATTGTAACCTTGAACAACGAGGCGTGATTTCTCGTACGGGACCATGGTCTTGCCTTTGACTTCGCGGACCATGCGCGATTTGAAGATACGATACCCGCCGTGTAGAGTTGGATCAAACAGCTCAAAACTGAATACTCCACGGCCGACGAGGTCGTCGATCTCCTTCTGATCGGATGCTTCGAATGGAGCGCCCGGGACGTTAATCACGCCGTCATTGCGTAGCTTGACGGCCAGGGCGTAATCGTCCTCCTCCTTCTTCGACAGGTACTGCACCTTGGGCTTGTTCTTTGATCCAGGTGGGCGGCCCCGCTTGCGCGGCTGAGCCGCTTGGTTGGCTTCCGCCGGTGGTACCGGTAGTGGCGGTTCATCAGCAATCGCTTCGTCTGTGGTCGGAGATCCACCTGTGCCTTGATCTGCGCCGTCTATCGCTGTAGTCAGATCGCGATAGTACGGTTTTACGACAGTGGATCGGAACGTCGTTGGGCCGTTGATCATGTCTACAGTAACATCGTGGTCCTTCATATCGATGACTCTATACGGCCCTTGCCATCCATTCTTCTCGCGCCATACCATCACCTCACTCTGAAGAGGCAGTGACAGTACCCCGTCTGTAGTAGGCCCATTCCTGGTACCAAGTGCGTTGCTCACCGCATGTTCCGCTGAGGCCTTCCGCAGCGCCCTCATCGCTTTCTGGATTGCCTCCGCGCGATGGGTTATCGAGGGAGATGGTGGTGAATCCATGGATATCCGGGGGTATGCACCGAAGACGAGCAGCGTGGGTACGAGCCCGTCTGGGCCTGCGGTGTCGTTGACGGCCTTGACTGCCATCTGCAACACTGCGGCGTCGCTGGTGCCAGTGTCAAGCTCTGTCCTCAGGATCTCGTACGCGCGTCTGAGCGGTGCGTGGTATCTTTCTACCTTGCCGATAGACCAATGGGCCTCGGTTGGCACTTGTTTACATGTGATTCCCATGATCTTCGCCTCTGATCTGAATTCGACTGACGCGAAGTTGGTGCCGGCGTCGTGGGTGACGATATCTGGCGGCCCTTGGTATGTATCAATCCAGAGCAGGCGGAGTGCTTCCCAGGTGTCTTTCGCGCTCATAGACGGTAGAAATCGCGCGCCGTTGAATGTTGTAGCCGAATCGATCACGTGAAGCACTGGTTTCCCACTCAGATACATCACATCTACGAGGATCTCGAAGTTGAATTCCCGATCATCTTTCAGCCTAAACTTGAATCGGCGCGGCGCTGGATCATGCGCTTGGCAGTGATGGCAGAACGTTTGGATCTCTCGGAGCAGCCGTTCATCCACGTCCTCGTGTCCTGCGCGTTTGAGCAATCGTATCAGCCGTTCGACGGCTGGATGCCCGAACCTCCGGTGTAAGCGTCGGAGCTCAGTCTCCGTAAGGAATACGCGCGCGCGCTCTGCCTTGCTTAGGTGGAACCACGGGTGTCCCCATTTGCGAATCACTGGAAAGGTAGCTTTTCCTTGTACCAGCTGGTCCGTAGTATTGTTGAAGTACACGTGGAGCCGGTCCATGTCTTTCAGACAGAGGAGAAACAGGGTGGGTGCGTTCAAGACCTCAAATTTGATCTTTCCAATCTGTGTCGATACATGTGCGGTTCCAATCGAAGTAGTGACGCTTCCTTTGCCAAATTGCACAGATGCGTTTCCAGCAGTAGACGTATCTAGAGTTACGGTGGGGTCCTCAGTTTGGAGCGCCCAGAACTGCTCCTTTCCGGCTGTCGATACATTTGAGGCACCAGTGTCAGGAAGAATGCCTTGGTACGTGATTCGCGAGTATCGATCCTCGATAAGGAACTGCGTTGCGGGCGTAATAGGCTCCTTGCACCTGTAGACGTCTTCTCCAGTCACGTGGTGCAAAAAGGCCTGATCTGTGAGGTACTTAACTGCCAATCTTTGGTCCTCATCATCTTCGTCTTGCTCCTCTAGGAAGAACTGGTCGACTTCTTCCCCTCGTACGCGACGAGAAATGTGCTAAACTCCATTTGCTCTCCCGTAATCGCGCAGTGTGTGATGTACTGCGCTTTTGAGCGTTTTCTTTCTTCAAGCGTGTGGTTTGTGGACCAACAGCCTGTCTTGCCGCAGACGTAACATTTCTTGTCGATTTGTGTGTTGACTCCAGAGCGGTGCTGAAGCCCACCGCGTCCGCGGTGAATCCGCTGCGTCCACCGCGAGGGTTGTAATTCCCTCGCAATCTTCCAGAGCTGTTGTTGTTGTACCGACGATCCAAGTAGTACTGGCTATCCGTATCCGCCTCAGTGAAGTTGACGGAGACGGTCATGGCGAGTGAGTTTTCGATTGACGATCGCAGATCTCCAAACAGAACCTCGCATTCTAGAGACGGCTTGTAGAGTGCCATCTCGAGCTCCTTCACGCCTCGGCATGCTGTGATTACAGTCGTTCGGAGCGCGTATTCTCCCATGTACTGCTGTCCAAGTGCTCTTTGACACAATTGGAGCTTGTCCAGCATGATGTCAAGGACCTCGTGGAGGTTCTTTTCGGGGTTCTCCCTGCGGACTTTGACAAACGATGTCGTCGTCCAGTCCGCGTAGTAATGGCCGTGGTTGACGTCTGTGTCGAAGTGGTTCTTGAGCTTTGTGTAGGCAGTCAAGAACGTATCCATCCGCTGATCGACGAAGTGGAGGTAATACTCCTCTGCGCGGCCGTCGAGAATCCGTGGAAAGACTGCATGGAACTGCCCTGGCTCGATGTCTGCGTGATAACAGATGCTGTAGAAGATCTTCAATTTATCGTCTAGGAGGTCGTACGGCTTTCCCGTATACTTTTTGTCTCGGTCCCACATTTTCACGAAGACATTGATCGTCTTAGGATCCAGTTTCTCATTGCCAAACTCGATTGGTGGAACTGCCTTGTACGGGTCTGTTTCACCAGAGGGCACAATTGGGGGAACGCTCAGTCCCTTCGGACGTTGCGGGTATGCTGGTGTATACTCGCGGAATCGGTCGAAGTTGTTGTAGGTGAGGGGAGGTTGCTGACTTTGGACGCGCTGATAGGCTGGCTGCGGTGCGGATTCAGTTGTCTCTACAGGCTGGCTTCGGATTGGTTGGTTTTGGGCTTTCTCAATCGTTTTTGCTAGCTGGTCCTGAATCTGTTGTTCTTCCTCAACGGTCTCCTGTCGTCCTTGCACACGGGCGTGGGTCTGGTCTTGATCGCGGGTTTGCCGACTGTCTACGTCTCGGCCTCTTGTCCTTACAGGCGTTTGGGTTCGGCTCTGGGCCTGGCTTGATAATCTCCTGTCTGTGGACTGTACTGATCCTTCACTGCGTTGTTGCCGTAGTGCCCGCTCTTGCAACATGTGCGCAGCTGATCGTGTGTCAAACACAGCCGACTGGAATACGTCCTGAGGCCATTCTAGGTACTCCTCCATGCGTAATAACCTAGCTAGAGACTCACTAGGTGCCATATTAATACGGCCAGTATACACTCCCTTAAAGCGGAGGATCCGCTTTAGTTCCTTTGTGTATATTGGCTGGGCACGTAGGAACATTGCCTCTGTCCATCCTTCAAAGTCCTGACGGAACTCCCAAAAGAGTTCTTCATCTGCTGTTGGTCGATCTGTATAGTCCGCAATCGCACGCGCAATGTACGTTGTTGCTGTAGTAATCCCTACCTCATCGTCTGGAGCTTCAACGTTGTCCTCCCAAATCTCTGGATCGATGTGATGCCATTCTCTTGGTTTTATGTTTGTGGTCCCTAGTAGCGCCTCTAGTGTGGGTACCACTCTTCTACTACTGCTCGCCATTCCTACTGCCGGTGTCCTGGCTACCGGTGCTCTTTCCGATGATGTTCTCTCTCCTGCTATTGTGTTCTTGTTGACGCTTGTTGCGCTAGCTGCGTTCGCTAGAGATGCGTCGGTGGTCGTGGGTTGTACACGGGTCAAATCTCAACCGGTCGGTTGGCGCGTGTATAGACGGCGTCTTGGAACGCTTCTGATACGGCTGTAACGGTCGGTCGCTAGCCACGAACGACGCCTGATATAGCTAACAGTGAGCTTAGCATAGATAACTCCGCCTTGCTGATATAGGCAATCTAGGGAACGCGCGGGGTAAAGAATCTATCTCTTCTTAACCTAACTGTCTGTGACTGCCGTGCAATCACTGATCAGTGTTGGAAGGCCTTGTACGATCGTACGGTGAATAACAGTAGCTAAGGTAATCTTGTGTATTGGTATTCTGGTGTATGATGATTCTACGAATGTGGGGGCTACGAAGGTATACATAGCGTTGGGTCCGAGTTGGGCCGAAGTAGGATCGAGGCGGTACATTGGGCCTTATTAGGCGACACACCGTGTGTATGCCGACAGTTTTTGTAGTTTTATACAGTGTCTGTCTGTTCGGTGATTTGCCCAAGGTGCCATTTTCTCGTGCCAATCCCAGTACTTGCAATAAAGGCTAGAGTAGCTTTGATGCCTGTCTTTGTTTGGAGGAGAAGTGGGAGAGTGATTATTATTATTATTATTATTATTCCATTAGAGTCCTTTTTCAGTCAGAGACTATGTAGGACTTTGGCCGAAGGCCGTTCTATCTTGGTTTTTCTAATTTACATGGTTTTCTGGTATGGTTCGCTAATATGGTTTTTGGCTTTTCTACAAAAGATAGCTTGTATCTGTTTGTTGCCAGGTGCTAAAGAGCAGTTTGATAAGTAGAAAGAGATGTAGCAGCGGGCTCTTGTGGCAAAGGAGAGGGTTGTGGTTTTAGTTTTATACAGTGTCTCTCTGTAGGTCTTCTGGTGGCTGTCCTAGGTACCATTTTCTTGTTCCTATTCTGGTGCTAGTGATAAAAGCTAGGGTTGCTTCTATACCTATACTAGTGTGGAGTAGTAGTGGTAGTGTGACTGGGCGATGTTTGATTGTTTGTAGGAGCGTTTTTCGATGGTCTTTGTATAGATGACAGTACAGTAGTAGGTGTTCTGGCGTTTGGATGTTTTGGCAGGTGCAGCGATTAGAGTCTCGTTTCTTAAATCTCTTTAGGTAGGAGTTGAAGTATCCGTGTCCTAGCTTAAGAGAGTAGAAGGCGCTAGAGGTTACTCTTTTCGTGTTCTGTGGCATTTGGATGGTTTTGCTGATTTTAAGAGGGTATTTGGCTGAGTAGGTAGCTTTGTTTAGAGCGGTTGCTCTTGCTTTGTATTTCTCATACTCTTGGCGTTGTTCCGTTTGTTGTATCCTTTTGATTGTCGTGCCCAGGTAGGCAATGCTCTTTGTTGTTGATCTGGGGTCCTCTTTGGTTGCTTCTTTTGCTAGGTAGTCTGCTCTTTCGTTTCCAACTATATCTGTGTGTCCAGGTGCCCAGAGTAGGTGGATGTTTGCTTGTTTTCGTCGGATCGTATTTGCCGCTTTTAGACATCGGAGTTGCCAATGCTGTCCTGGGTTATCTGATAGGTTTTTAAGCCTGTAGATTGCTGCTTGGTTATCTGCGTAGACCTCAAATTCCTGGTCGGTTGTAGCGTTCTTTGCTGCGTATTCGAATGCTCGTGTGATCCCTTCTAGTTCGCCGTTGTAGACTAGCTGGTATTGTCCGATATTAACTGTTTCTGAGTAGATCTCTTGCTGAGTTGAGTTGTAGACTGCTATCCCAACTCCTATTCCTTTTCCTTCTTGTGTTTGCGAGGCGTCTGAGTATATTGTCGTGTAATTGTCTAGCCTTGTTTTAATGTAGGCTTGGTGCGCATTTGCCTCCTCTTCTTTGGATTTTTGAGAGACTGTTACGGTATAGTTTAGAGTATCCCATGGCCTAAACCGGTATGGGATAGTCTGCTCTGTGTCCCTTTTGTTGTTTTTAGGAATTGCGTTAGTAATAGTTTGTAGCTGTCTGTGCTGGTTTGGTTTCTTTGAGCGTTGGAGATTAGTTGATTGGATCCGAGTTATTGCCTTTGCAATTGGATGGGTGTTGGCTAGCAGGTTTGCTCTGCTTGCGTAGTTCCGGATAGTTGAGTTAAGCCTAATTGCTGGTGGTAGTAGGCTCGCTTCGAGGCTTGTAGGGACTGTTGGTGCTGTTCTAAACACTCCTAGTGTTTTTCGACAAGCCAGGTTGTGTAGTGACTGTAGTTTCTTTGTAGCGTAGGGTTGGTTTTGCCAGTATATTTGTGCTCCGTAGTCTGACACGCTGGTTACACATGCTAAGTATAGTTGTCTAATAGCGTGTGTTGATAGGCCGAGTTCAATGTTCGCTAGTCTTCCTAGCCTGTAGAAAGCTTGTCTGGCTTGGCTTACACGTATAGACACATGTGATTTGAATGATAGTCGGTTGTCTAGATAGATACCTAGCCACTTGACAGTGTCTTTGTGTTCTATCCGGTCGTTGTTTGGGAGTATGAGGGCTCTTTCTATCCTCTCCTTCTTAGCGGTGAAGTGGATTAGCTCTGTTTTGGATGTGTCGAAGATAATGTCTAGCTGCTCTCCCTTGGCAACAGACTCCGCAACAATCAATCGGATCGGCATGATTGATTCCTATCTAGGTTAAAGGCTGCCTAATAAAGTAACTCTTTAACCTATATAGGAATCAATCATGTCGATCGATTGATTGTTGCGGAGTCTGCTTGGCAAAGAGTGTAGCTATCTCTTTTTGCAGTGCTCTTATGTTTTTCTTTAGAGAGGTTGATGAGGTAGTAAGAGATAGGTCGTCGATATACGATAGTTGAAAGCTTTGTAAGGCTGGGAATAGGTCTCGGATATAGATAAGGAAGAAGATTGGTGATACTGGGCTGCCTTGTGGGATGCCTGCTCTAATCTTGCTAAATTCTTCAATCTTATTATCGAATGCTAGTCTTAGGGTCCTGTTGGAGAGAAAGGATTTCGCCCAGCAAATTAAGCTAATTGGGAGTCCAAGTTTCTTAAGTCGGTCTAGAAATCGGTTGTGTATGACGTGGTCAAAAGCTCCTTTGACGTCCACGAACACTGTGGAAGTAATTTGGCCTTGCTGTTTTTTGTGTTGAATCTGGTCTACTAGGAGGAGAGCGGCGTCTATTGCAGATTTCTTGTTTCTACCTCCAATTTGTGAGGGGTGTAGGAGGTTTGTGGTTTCTGCTAGACTAGCTAGTCTTTTGGCGATAATTCTCTCTAGTACCTTCCCTAGGCTGTTTAGCACGTTATCGATAAGATAACCAAAAACACCAACAATTGACTCTTTCGCTGTTTTCTAGTCTCCCAAATCTATTCCTATCCTAGAGATCTACTCGATAGATCAGTAAGATAGAGAAAAGAGAGTAAGAAGAGTAAAATAGCAAGGCTTTCACTACTTTCACACCGGTACGGCTAGAAGAACTAGGTATCCTTCTAGTGTAAAGTAGCAACAACAGAACAAAAATGCCGCCAGACAGCGACAATATCATAGTGCAGATCCCAGAGGCAAGCGGAAACAGCACTAATACCGCAATCTATCTCGAAAATGATATCCAAATGGGTATAGAAGAGGACCAGACACCAGCGACCCCAACCCAAACTCAACCTAACCCACCCGAACGACTAGTCCCAATCATGAACAAACGACCAGCCCTCTTCTCTCCTGTATACGACAGAACTGGAAGAAATCCATTCCAAAAGAATGACTCTGATAAACCAACCGCAAAAGATCCAGAACAGGCAATCCAATGGGCTAGAAACCTGATCCTCCAAGCCTCTATTATGACCAACTCATATGAAGAGCAAAACAAGCTACTCGAACTACTAGACGTATTTAGAGACTACACGGAAAAAGGGAGAGTTACAAACCAGATCTCGGACAAACTATCTGCCAAGCTCGCCTTCCACTCAGCTACTCTAGCAAACGCTTCAGAAAAAGCAGCAAAGACATTAAAGAAGGCAACAGCCACAGTAGCTGGTCAAAACAACCAAACAGTAGCAGTAGCAACAACGACAACAAACACAAATGCTCCCCAATCATACGCAACAATTGCAGCTCAACCATCAAAGAACGCCACTTGGACGACTGTAGCCCCAAAGAAAAAGCCAACGCCTAAGAAACTAATTACGCACTATCAAATAGTTGCAACACTAGAGGAAAACCAAACCATCAACCCGCTCCAAGCACGAAACAAAATCAACGAGGCATTCCAAAAAGCTGGCATTGCAGGACCTGTTATCCAACTAGCAGCTCTTAGTAAGAGAAACAATCTCATACTTACTACTACAAGCGGATACTCTGGAGAATTCCTTCTCCAGCAATCCAACTGTCAGATTGAGGCGAGGTTTTGCTCCATGATCGAGCCGATGGTGGTTGGGGAAGGACATGAGACCCCCAAACCAGGGCTAGCGCCGGGACTTAGCACTGCCAAGCCCGAGGCGAGGCCACCTCCCACAGACAGAGCCGTAGACAGACACAGAGAATACACACTTGATCCCATCCATAAAAATCTGACAATTAAGAGTCTCACTGCCTGTACCGAGTACAGAAGAGTCAATCAAAGTTACTTTATACTACAAATACCGTCAATACGACGATCCCCACGCTACAACACGTAAGCGCCGAACCGAAGAGTCATCAAAACTCATCGACAAGATGTCTGTACTATCAAACAGAGATCCAACAGTGATCCTAACGGATTATACCAATTGGGCTAAATGGTACCAACAACTACAAGCGGAATGCGCCGCATACCAAGTGTGGGAAAAGCTATCAGCCATCAACTGCAGCGACGAATCTGCACGTTACCCAATATCGCCAAGCGATCGGCGACGATAGCGCCGAAGCGCCAGCCTACGTACCGGTACGACCCTCGGACCTCGCGACGAACGCGAAGACGTCCTATAAAGAAGATATCGATTATTACCGAATACAACTAGAAGAGTTTAGAATACTTAACCAGAGATATCAACAAGAGCGGACCGGACTTGGAAAGCTCACCGAGCACATAAGGAAGACTGTGTCACAACACCTCTTCTACAACTGCTGCAAGGCAGGTCTTTCCCATCGGCAGTGGATTGAAAACTTAGCCGCAAATGTTGGGATTGACACGAAGGAGGAACTCAAACGTGCGAGAGAACGTTACCTCGCGGCCCAAAAACCGATGAGGTTGTTAGCACAGTGGGAGACCTGGCTAACTGAGATGGACCATGCAATCACGGAAGGCAAGGCCCTTGGCATACCTGAATGCCAAGACGAAGAGTTTATCAAGGAGGATTTCGTCAAAGCAGTTCTCAAACCATCACCAGAATGGACTACCGCGTTCATGGCCGGTGGAAATAAAGACCCACGTGTCACTGTACGGATGATGATTAAACAGTTCCGAGAGTACGCCTCACTGTTGCATCCGATCAAACACAAGGTCCCGAAGGCCGCCTTTGTAGCAAGTGGACCTCAACTGAACGGCGAAGACGCAGATGACGCCGCCGAGAAGGCCCCAGGAAAGCGAGGTCGCGGCAAAAGCCGAAAGACTCCCGGACCGGGCAAGGATAGGAAACAATGCAAGGTATGCGACCAACAGCACGAACTAAAGGATTGTTGGTACGCGTTTCCGCACAACGCCCCTGTTTGGTGGAAGCCACGTGAAACACTGAAGACGATGGCTCAGCACCGAATTGATAGCGACACTGATCTCGAACAAGAGATAAGGGGAGCCAAGAGAGCTAAATTAGGGACACCCCAGATTAAGAAGTCACAGAGCACTCCGGTAGAGGATACTGTCGAGTGACCAGAAGGCCGGAACATAGGCCAGATCAACCTTATAATCTGTGCCTCATCATTTATGGCAAAGGAATCTAAGTACCCACTTCAACGCTCTTACATAATGGACTCCGGAACCACTATACACGTCGGCAACGACCTCGGACGATTCACGAATATTCGACCGCCTATGACAGGAGACTTCCTCTGGGCAGGCAATACAAGGGTGTGGATTAAGGCATACGGTTCAGTTACTCTGAGAGTAGATAGCGCAGACGGTCACCGTCTCCTCTACCTCGAGAACGTCGCCTACTGCCCTGACCTACACTGCAGTCTTGTCTCCTTCCGGATACTCCGCCGGCAAGGTCTTTGGTGGGACACCAAATCCGACCCAACAATCCTCCGACGGTCCGACGATAGCGAACTGGCAGTACTACACGAGAAGTACGGACAATGGATACTGGAACTCAATGACGCTGAGGCGCGAGCAGCGTTTTCAACGCAGCAGCCAACGCGCAGGACAGCCGTACGAAAACGAGCTGAGGCTATAGTCTGGCACAAGAGACTTGGCCACCCTGGATCCGACGCCCTAGAACACCTAGTGAACCAATCTGAGGGGGTGAAGATCGTCGGGGTCCCCACAGTGAAATGCGATGCCTGTGGGATATCAAAGTCGAAGCGAATGATACGACGGACGCCCCGGACTATTTTAGAAGGTCCGGGAGAGCGAGTTGCGATCGACTTTCACGACTACGAAGCAGAAAGTACGACCAAGGAGAAGAGTCAGATGCTTATTAACTGCCGCGTTACGGGATACATATGGGATTTCTATCTTAGTGACAACCGAACGGCAAGAGTCATCCTTAAAAGCCTTAAGATGTTAGTCACCTTTATGATGAATCAATTTGGTATAACGGTAAAGGTTATTGAGACGGACAACGAGATATTTTCCGTGAAGCCAGAGGTCGCCAGATGGTGCAGAACAAGAGGTATAGTACTCGAGCCTTCCGCCCCCGATACGCAAGCGCAAAACGGAGGAGCCGAACGCTCAGGGGGTGTGGTAAAAGAAAAGGGTCGAGCAATGCGACTCGATGCACATCTGCCGTGGGACCAATGGCCGGAAATCGCCCGGACCGCCGTCTACCTACACAACAGGACGCCGAAATATCAGAACCGCTGGAGATCTCCATACGAGATGTTCTTCACGGCAATCGCTTTCCAGAATGGAGTTGTTACATCACCACGCAAGCCCAACCTGTCGCATTTACGAGCGTACGGCTGTAAGGCATTTGCGATGACGGATGACACGAAGCGAGGAAAAGGACGTCTACAGAGATTTGACCCGAAAGCCTGGATAGGGTACTTAGTTGGTTACCGTTCGACGAACATATTCCGAATTTGGGTACCATCTATAGGCAAGGTCATTAGCACTCGCGACGTTGTATTCGACGAGGAAGTCGTATATAGTGGAGAGCATAAAGAGGTTATGGACAATCTTATGCATAGCACTACAGAGGAGATAGCAGCATGGATTCGAACTATTGAACTGCCCCTGGACCAAATCCCACACGGGAAGAACTTGGAACTTTCTACGAAGATGAGACCATTGCTAGAGCGCCGGAAAATGGGCGGCTCGAGTATGATGAGGCGGGAAGGAAGGTAGTACCTTATCCGACGCCACCACATACGCCCCCACCGGCAGCACTGCTTGCTCAAATGCTAACTAATGTGGAACACCCCTTCAGGGACGATGATACCGGAGGCTACGGCCTACAATCCGAAGAGACTGCCTACGGGAAACAAGGTCTTGACACTAGCTACGGCGAACATGGTGTACAGACTGGCGCACAGCGCGAACATGGTCTATCCGCAGGCGTTCCACGCGAACAATGCGATGCCGGAGGCTACGGCCTACAATCCGAAGAGACTGCCTACGGGAAACAAGGTCTTGACACTAGCTACGGCAAACAAGGTCTCGCGAGTGGTATCCTCCATCCGGAACACAGGATGTTGAAGGAGCCATGGGCAGCCGCCTTTATGGCAGGCACCAAGGCAGGAAACGTTCAAAACTTGGCAGGAGAGCGACTGGACAAGGCAAAGCTTGAGCGTATGATGCGAAACGGCAAGAAGCCTCATCGCAGCCAGCTGCCACCGCCTCCCCAAGCGAACGGCCTGCGAGAGGATCACGAGTTGTTCTATTTTTTCAAAGAGGCTGAGATTACACATCTCCATAGCCACAAGGAAACCAGATCCTGGTCAGAGGTCCCGGCGAAGACGGCTCGGAAGACCGACCAGCAGGTACTGGACTCAATGTGGGTATACACCTACAAATTTGACAAGCACCATCGATTCCAGAAGTGTAAGGCGCGATTGGTAGTGCGTGGAGACCAGCAACGAAATGTCACCGCACAAGAAACCTACGCTGCTACACTGGCCGGAAGATCGTTTCGGATGCTAGTGTCGATTGCGGCCCGGTTTGACCTAGAGCTGAAGCAATACGACGTATCGAACGCCT
The DNA here is from genome assembly GCF_003171515.1 of Pyrenophora tritici-repentis. Classification (NCBI taxonomy): domain Eukaryota; kingdom Fungi; phylum Ascomycota; class Dothideomycetes; order Pleosporales; family Pleosporaceae; genus Pyrenophora; species Pyrenophora tritici-repentis. The sequence goes on from NC_089390.1 coordinate 1,024,038, forward strand.
TCGTCAACGCAGATATTGATCGAACAGTGTACATGCGGATGCCCCCAGGATACAGGAAGCAGGGAACAATACTGCAACTAAACAAAGCGCTGTACGGCCTACGGATCTCGCCATTGCTCTGGCAAAGACACTTCACTGCCTTCCTTCTAGAAATCGGGTTCTCGCCAGTTCCCCACGAACCTTGCTGCATGATCCGAGACGGAGTGTTCATCTTCTTTTATGTTGATGACATTATCCTTGCCTCTTCGAAACGGCACGCGGAAGTAGCTCGGAAAGTGGAAGAGGAACTGAAACAGCGATACAACCTGACCGGAGGAAAGGATTTGCAGTGGTTTTTAGGAGTAGAAGTTATACGGGACCGAGAGAAGCGAAAGATCTGGCTGTCACAGAAAGCTTATGTTGAGAAGATTGCACGGCTGGCAACGAACAAGGACCAACGACACAACACACCAATGGCTAGAGTCGAACTAGTTGCACGTGAGGGTTTGGCGACTCCTGGAGAGATTAACTTGTATCAACGCAAGATTGGATCGTTACTCTTCGCCGCCGTCAACACCCGACCCGATGTCGCATTCCCAGTATCACGACTCGCCCGGTTCCTCACAAACCCTGGTCCACTACATCAAGAAGCCGCTGACCGAGTGCTGTTGTACCTGGAGTCAACCAAGCTTCTATCCTTATCATTCGGAGGAGACGACCAATTGGTAGTAGCTAGCGATGCATCCTTTGCGGACAACACCGCGGATCGCAAGAGCTCCCAAGGGTACGTTATCAAGCTATTTGGAGGACTGATCGCATGGAGGGCGAACAAACAAGATACCATCACGACATCTACGACCGAAGCAGAACTCCTCGCGCTATCGCAAGTGGCTAAGGAGTCCATGTTTGTGCGGATGCTGCTAGAGGAGCTTCGGGTAGAGTTGACGGAGAAGACAATTACGATACAGTGCGATAATACGCAGACGATCCGGCTGATCAACGAGGAGATCTCTCAGCTGACGACGAAACTCCGTCACGTGGACATCCACAATCACTGGCTGAGGCAAGAGGCAAAGCGAAAGTCTATCAGAGTCGTGTATGTACCGTCTGGCGAAATGCTCGCCGATGGTTTCACGAAGACCCTGCCTGCCAACAACTGGCCCCAGTTCTTGACGCAGGTCGGACTGGTTGAAGTGAAGGAACGAGACGTAGAGGAAGCAGATCCAGAGGAAATTCTGGAGAAGATGGAAAGTCTTGTTATATAGTCCGGTATGAATGTCGCAAAGACCACTCCACCTCAGGCTGCCGAGGAGCGCCGAGCTGAGGGGTGTGTCAGATTGAGGCGAGGTTTTGCTCCATGATCGAGCCGATGGTGGTTGGGGAAGGACATGAGACCCCCAAACCAGGGCTAGCGCCGGGACTTAGCACTGCCAAGCCCGAGGCGAGGCCACCTCCCACAGACAGAGCCGTAGACAGACACAGAGAATACACACTTGATCCCATCCATAAAAATCTGACACCAACATCTGGATGGATCTCTTTTAGACTCCGCAACAATCAATTCAATCCGGTCACTCTCCTAGACCCACTTACCTATCTAGCAGACTCCGCAACAATCAATCGGATCGGCATGATTGATTCCTATCTAGGTTAAAGGCTGCCTAATGAAGTAATTCTTTAACCTATATAGGAATCAATCATGTCAATCGATTGATTGTTGCGGAGTCTGCTATCTAGGTAGGGCTTAAACTCCTATAGGTAACTACTAGGCTTAAAGCGGTAATCAATCAATCCAATCTGAACCTTCTAGGACCCACTTAATTGATTGTTGCGGACTGTGATCTCTTTAACATCAAACACGCTCAACCACTAGAATCTTGGACAAAAGTCATAGTCCACAACGTCCCTACAACCTTTGAAGGAGCAGACACGCTAGAAATCCTTCGAACTGAAATCCCTACATACAACAAAGGACTACAAATAGTTGGTAACTCCTACTGGCTTACAAAAGACTGGAAGAACAAGCAAAACAGCTCTATTGTTATTGCTTTTAAAACAGAAGCTGAAGCAAAGAAACTAGGAGCGAGGATCATTATCCTTGGAGAGAGCCTCCGTACTGAAAAGTACAGAAGTATTCCAGCTACTACCCAATGCGACAACTGCCAAGGCTTTGGCCATACAAAGCTTAAATGCCGGAACCAAACAGCATGCCAGCTATGTGCGGGGACCCACCCTACATCGCAGCATAAATGCTCCACCTGCACGACAAGTGGGAAGCCTTGTATCCATACACTCCCAAAATGCTCAAACTGCAAAGAACCTCACTTTGCTAATAGCAGAGACTGTGAAGTCCTCGCAGCTATAACAAACAAGGAGAACCAATATACAACAGAATGTTAGACAGCATTAAGATTCTCCAAGCGAATCTGAATAAGAGTATCCAGGCTACAGAGTCTACTCTTCAACTAGCTGTCGAACTAAGGGTTGATATAATTGCAGTCCAAGAGCCTTGGCTCACACCAACAAGAAACAACGACTACGCTGATACTAGGTCCACTAGCCACGCAGCATACCTCCAAATTCTCCCACAATCCGAACCAAAACTCCGCCCTAGAGTGCTATTCTATATCTCTAGAACGCTATTAGCAGAAACCCACCTACTAGAAGGTTTTACGTCAGATCCAGACGCTATAGCACTAGTAGTACAGAAAGGAAACCATAAGTTTAATATCTTCAACCTATACAACGAGAGAGGTATAGGAGATATAAAGACTATCCCAAGAGTTCTTCTAAACACAAACACAAGACTACCAGAGTCATCTATTCTACTCCTAGACGCAAATGAGCACCACCCGTGGTGGGACCCACTATGCACATCGACGAGCCCAGGAGCACCCCCATTTGTAGAATGGATAGAAAGCCAAAACCTTAGCCTTCTAAACACACCAGGAACGGGCACTTTCTTTAGGCCACACCTATCAAGAGAATCAGTTTTAGACCTATCCCTAGTTACCCCAGACCTAGCTGACAAAGCTATTGACTGGCAAGTCACTACGGAGACTGGATCTGACCACTACGGCCTACTCTTCTCAATTCGATCAGACACCGACCAAGTAGACAATCCAATAAACCAACGCAAGTTTAACACAAAAAAGGCGGATTGGCCACTTTTTCAAAAAACCCTAAACGAGGCTATTCAAAACAACATCACGCTACAGCACATAAGCGAGATAAACGACCCTAGGAAACAAGATTGCAAGAATCTAATTCTAGAAGAGGACCAGGAGCTTCAAAGCAAACTAGAGGAGATAGGGGAAGCAATTACGCAAGTCATCCAACTAGCAGCTGACAAAGCAATCCCAAAAGTCAAACTAGGTCCTAAACCAAAACCCTGGTGGAACCAGGAGCTTACTAAGCTAAGAAGAGAGCTTACTCACTGCCAAAGAGTCTACACACAACAATTGCAACAGTTGTCCATCCAAGAGGCATATCTATTCAAGAAAGACTTCTTAATAGCGCGGAACACCTACGCAAGAGCAATCAAGGATGCCAAGAAGAGACATTGGAATAGCTTTCTAGAACAAGAAACCCCACAGTCTATCTACAAAGCTATGGCATACACAAAGGATCAAAAGGTCGAAAAGATCCCACCTATCCATGGAGAGATACTAGAGAAAACATTCAAAGGAAAGTGCAAGGCCTTTAGAAAAGCACTTTTCCCTCCTCCTCCAACAGCAGAACTACCAAGCTTTCTAAACTATCAAGAGAGCATTTGGGACTGGCCGCAACTATCAATTTCTGAGCTAGAACAAGCCTGTTCTAGTAAAGTTAAAAGTAGTACACCAGGGCCTGACGCCATTACTCAAGATATTATAACCGCTACGTTTAAGTTCAACCCAGAGATCCTCTTCATCGCCTACTCAATCTTGTTTAATTACGGATACCACCCTCGGTGCTGGAAAGCAGCTACAGGAGCAATTCTCAAAAAACCATCCAAACTAGACTACTCTCTACCGAAAGCTTATAGAGTAATTACTCTCTTAAACAGCCTAGGGAAGGTACTAGAGAGAATTATCGCCAAAAGACTAGCTAGTCTAGCAGAAACCACAAACCTCCTACACCCCTCACAAATTGGAGGTAGAAACAAGAAATCTGCAATAGACGCCGCTCTCCTCCTAGTAGACCAGATTCAACACAAAAAACAGCAAGGCCAAATTACTTCCACAGTGTTCGTGGACGTCAAAGGAGCTTTTGACCACGTCATACACAACCGATTTCTAGACCGACTTAAGAAACTTGGACTCCCAATTAGCTTAATTTGCTGGGCGAAATCCTTTCTCTCCAACAGGACCCTAAGACTAGCATTCGATAATAAGATTGAAGAATTTAGCAAGATTAGAGCAGGCATCCCACAAGGCAGCCCAGTATCACCAATCTTCTTCCTTATCTATATCCGAGACCTATTCCCAGCCTTACAAAGCTTTCAACTATCGTATATCGACGACCTATCTCTTACTACCTCATCAACCTCTCTAAAGAAAAACATAAGAGCACTGCAAAAAGAGATAGCTACACTCTTTGCCAAGCAGACTCCGCAACAATCAATCGATCGACATGATTGATTCCTATATAGGTTAAAGAGTTACTTTATTAGGCAGCCTTTAACCTAGATAGGAATCAATCATGCCGATCCGATTGATTGTTGCGGAGTCTGTTGCCAAGGGAGAGCAGCTAGACATTATCTTCGACACATCCAAAACAGAGCTAATCCACTTCACCGCTAAGAAGGAGAGGATAGAAAGAGCCCTCATACTCCCAAACAACGACCGGATAGAACACAAAGACACTGTCAAGTGGCTAGGTATCTATCTAGACAACCGACTATCATTCAAATCACATGTGTCTATACGTGTAAGCCAAGCCAGACAAGCTTTCTACAGGCTAGGAAGACTAGCGAACATTGAACTCGGCCTATCAACACACGCTATTAGACAACTATACTTAGCATGTGTAACCAGCGTGTCAGACTACGGAGCACAAATATACTGGCAAAACCAACCCTACGCTACAAAGAAACTACAGTCACTACACAACCTGGCTTGTCGAAAAACACTAGGAGTGTTTAGAACAGCACCAACAGTCCCTACAAGCCTCGAAGCGAGCCTACTACCACCAGCAATTAGGCTTAACTCAACTATCCGGAACTACGCAAGCAGAGCAAACCTGCTAGCCAACACCCATCCAATTGCAAAGGCAATAACTCGGATCCAATCAACTAATCTCCAACGCTCAAAGAAACCAAACCAGCACAGACAGCTACAAACTATTACTAACGCAATTCCTAAAAACAACAAAAGGGACACAGAGCAGACTATCCCATACCGGTTTAGGCCATGGGATACTCTAAACTATACCGTAACAGTCTCTCAAAATCCAAAGAAGAGGAGGCAAATGCGCACCAAGCCTACATTAAAACAAGGCTAGACAATTACACGACAATATACTCAGACGCCTCGCAAACACAAGAAGGAAAAGGAATAGGAGTTGGGATAGCAGTCTACAACTCAACTCAGCAAGAGATCTACTCAGAAACAGTTAATATCGGACAATACCAGCTAGTCTACAACGGCGAACTAGAAGGGATCACACGAGCATTCGAATACGCAGCAAAGAACGCTACAACCGACCAGGAATTTGAGGTCTACGCAGATAACCAAGCAGCAATCTACAGGCTTAAAAACCTATCAGATAACCCAGGACAGCATTGGCAACTCCGATGTCTAAAAGCGGCAAATACGATCCGACGAAAACAAGCAAACATCCACCTACTCTGGGCACCTGGACACACAGATATAGTTGGAAACGAAAGAGCAGACTACCTAGCAAAAGAAGCAACCAAAGAGGACCCCAGATCAACAACAAAGAGCATTGCCTACCTGGGCACGACAATCAAAAGGATACAACAAACGGAACAACGCCAAGAGTATGAGAAATACAAAGCAAGAGCAACCGCTCTAAACAAAGCTACCTACTCAGCCAAATACCCTCTTAAAATCAGCAAAACCATCCAAATGCCACAGAACACGAAAAGAGTAACCTCTAGCGCCTTCTACTCTCTTAAGCTAGGACACGGATACTTCAACTCCTACCTAAAGAGATTTAAGAAACGAGACTCTAATCGCTGCACCTGCCAAAACATCCAAACGCCAGAACACCTACTACTGTACTGTCATCTATACAAAGACCATCGAAAAACGCTCCTACAAACAATCAAACATCGCCCAGTCACACTACCACTACTACTCCACACTAGTATAGGTATAGAAGCAACCCTAGCTTTTATCACTAGCACCAGAATAGGAACAAGAAAATGGTACCTAGGACAGCCAACAGAAGACCTACAGAGAGACACTGTATAAAACTAAAACCACAACCCTCTCCTTTGCCACAAGAGCCCGCTGCTACATCTCTTTCTACTTATCAAACTGCTCTTTAGCACCTGGCAACAAACAGATACAAGCTATCTTTTGTAGAAAAGCCAAAAACCATATTAGCGAACCATACCAGAAAACCATGTAAATTAGAAAAACCAAGATAGAACGGCCTTCGGCCAAAGTCCTACATAGTCTCTGACTGAAAAAGGACTCTAATGGAATAATAATAATAATAATATCGATAACGTGTCCGTGCACCTTGTGCCCGGATTCATCTCATGCCCCGCGAACACCATCTTAGCGATCTCAAATTTGAAGCTGTACAACACCACACAATAGCTTAATATTAATAAAAACATAGCATTGCAGTAATTAGATACTTGCGATTAACTTGTACTATCTGAATTTTTGTGGGAGGTTGACGTTGCGGCCACGTGATGTGGTCTTTGGTGGTGGAGGCGATGGAGGAGATGCAACTCTATCGCGAGCTCTATCCTCCATCGCTCGTTTTTGACGCTTGTTCTTAGAAGAGGGCGCTCTTGAGGCTTTACGCTTGCGTTGTTGAGCTTGTTGGGTGGCTTTTTTCTGGTGTTGAGCTTCAACTTTGCGCGCGCGTTCAGCTGCTTTCTCAGCTCGCTCAAGCTCCCTTATCTCCTTGAGCCTCTGCCTCTCTACACGCTTCTCCTCGAGCTTAACTTGACGCTGCAGTTGAACCTCCTCACGCTGCTTCTTGGCCTGTGCTTTTTGGAGTTTCTCCTCTATCTTATCTCGCTCCCGTACTACTTCTCTAGCTCGAGCCTCGCGTATCTTGCGAGGAGACCAGAAGACAGAGCCACCGTGATACTCCTGGCGCTGTTGAAGGTCAAGAGCTTTGCCCTTCTTCTTATGCTTCTTTTTATGTTGAAGAGCCTCCTTTAAGCCCTCGTTCTCATGCTGTAAAAGCTTATACTGCACAGAGAGATGGTGAACGCTTGAGCGCAGCTTTCTTGCCTCATACTGATGGCTATCATTGACAGCAGCTCGTACTAACCGATCGAGCTTTCTCCAGTCATGATCAGAGAGCCCTGAAGATGAGCTTCTCTCAGCTTCTGGCGTGCTGGCAAATCTACGAAGGATAACGTTGGGATCTATTGGCCATATACCAGTAGCTTCAAACGCTTTTAATATAGTTGATTGCTTAAACGAGGCCTGCCAAGCTCTCCAGAAGAGTGGGAAGAAGTCTCCTTTCTTAATTGGAATGAGGCCTTGAGCCTTGTAGAGATGGTTAGTGAGCTCGTTGGAGTAGGCTTGAGAGAGTGGCTTGAACAGCACTACATCGAGCGGCTGGAGCGTATGAGTCGAATGGGGAGGAAGGATCATGAGGAGGATCCTATGGCGATCGCAGTACTTGATAAACTCCATCGTGAGGTGAGATCCATGGCCATCAAGGATGAGCAATCGCCATCTCCCTGATCGCTGCTTTGTATAGCGATCAAACACCTGCTCTAGCCAAGCTAGGCCTACGTCATTGTTTGACCAGCCTGTTAGAGATGATGAGACAAAGACCTCATGTTCTCCTGCCTTAATATCCTCCACCCAACTCGATCGTATGGCTCCATTTTTAGCTGCGTAGATAAGGGCTGGAGGCAGCGAGCTCCCATCGGCGCAGCAGCAGGCCAGGAGTGTCAGAAACTCGCGTGATCCATCCTGGAGAGATGCTCGAACCTCTTTCTTATCCCATTGACGCCTGCTAAATATCCTCTTACTCCTGCCTATCATACCAATAAGGAAGCCCTTTTCATCCATATTGTATATATCTCGAGCCTCTAGGTGGTATTCGGTGATCTTCTGGTGCAGCAGCTCGAAGTAGAGTCTATACTTTGACTCAGAATCAGCCAGGTGGCGCGTACGATCCATGGCGGTGGTCCACTTTGAGATAAGATAGATCTCGTGTCGGTTAATGAAGCGAGTAACCCAGCTCTCGCTGAGCTGCTGATGGGCTACTTCTGATGAGAAATTCCTGATCATCTCTCTTGTAGGAGGTAGGCCTTGCTTAGTGAGCTTAGTGATATATCGTACAAGCTCTAACTCTTGTTGTGGGCCGATAGCTTGCTGCTGAGCGTATCCATCGCTCCTAGGCCCTGTCACGCGCCTCCATCTTCGCCCTAGCGTTGAGCGGTTAACCCCCCATTTTTCAGCAACTTCTTTTAATGTGAATTTCTCTCCTGGATCGCGCGATTCTAAATCTGCAATCGCTTCATCAATCGGAGCCATAGTTGTGGAGTTATTGCGCGTCAAAGTTGTAGTATTGAGACACGCGTCGGTGTTCGGCGGGGCATGAGATGAATCCGGGCATGAGGTGCACGGACACGTTAAGGACTGGTCTGTGCGTTTTTGTTTTGGAAGATTGAACGCGTCTGAAGAATCTCGTTCTACTGGCTCTAGCTTTACAACCAGCTGGCTGCGGAGGCTTAGAGTAGCTGGAATGTTTTTCTTCTGATGGTTTCGACTATATTCCGATGAAAAACGACGCGTTTTGATCAGTTTTCGATTTGAGGTGTGTTAACTGGTGTCTGCTTCATGTGTGGGAGAGTGATGGGTCTGTGTGGTATTGCTTCTTTGAGTGTATTTTGTTGCGGAGCAAAAGGCTAACCTTCTACTCGCTTGAATAGAAGTCATCTTAACCGTCACATATTTCGATGTGTTTTGTACTGTTTGCAATCTAGAAGTAGATGCTGTGGTGTTTGTGGTTTGTAGCATATATGTAACGGTGTGAGGAGAGGAGGAGGACTGCGTTACATTGTGTAGCTATGGAGGAACTGCAGCTATATAGGTGTGTGTGATGAGAAAGTGTGGTAGCGATGGCCGTACCCAACTCTCACCCAAGTCGGTCTTGGCAAGTCCCAAACCGTTACAATATACATAGATTGCAGTCTCTCTTGTTGAATCTCTTAAGGTAGGAGTTGAAGTATCCATGTCCTAGCTTGAGTGAGTAGAACGCGCTCGAGATTTCTCTTGGTGTTCCCTTCGGGACTTTGATTGTTGTATGTGTGTTGAGCTTGAAGATCCTTGAGTAGGAGCTTCTGTTTTTGGTGGGCCTGTCGGTATACCTCTTGTACTCCATTAGTTGTTCTGTTTTTTGTATTTTGTTGATTTCTGTGCCTAAGTAGGCTAGGCTCGCTATGGTCGATGTTGTTGGTCTCTCTTTAGCTGCTTCCTTTGCTAGCGTGTCGGCTTTTTCGTTGCCCTTGACGTCGTTGTGTCCTGGGGCCCACTGCAGGTAAGAATATTGGCATGTTATGCTGGCTACAGAGGCTTCCAGACTTTTGTGGGTCAATGAGGTAAGCAAAAACGCCCAAATTCCTGCACAATAGTCCTATTCGATGCAGCTCATAAGTACCGAAGTCCTCGCATATGTATGTGCATTCATCCTTCTGGCTGCCTTATTCCTGTCCTCCACTTGGCCACAATTAAGTCACAAGTCATGTATCCTGTGTCTTCTTAACAGATTCTCATACGAGAGTCGAAGCAGATTGGCAAGCGTGTCTTCTCCGCACGAGAGATGGGCACCAGTCTCGGCAAGCAGCTTTACACAATAGGATTGCAAGGCCCCTGGCACAGTCCGCAACAATCAATTAAGTGGGTCCTAGAAGGTTCAGATTGGATTGATTGATTACCGCTTTAAGCCTAGTAGTTACCTATAGGAGTTTAAGCCCTACCTAGATAGGTAAGTGGGTCTAGGAGAGTGACCGGATTGAATTGATTGTTGCGAAGTCTACCCTGGTCCCGGTCGAGAAGACTAAAGTCCGCGTTATGCTATCGCTTGCAATCTGATCAACAGCCGATGGATCATAAGAGCAGCCAACGATGTCTATTGCTCTAGTAGTAAAAAAACACTCAGCTCACACAATGGTGCGTAGATACTCGCTACTAGAGATACTCCCAGGGATTGGCGAAGTCACCATCTACCTCGTCAATGATGCCCGCTTGAGATCTACCATCTTTCCCTTTGCTCTTGAGGTCCAGACGGTCGATCTTGAACTCTTCCAACGCATATTCGGAGTGTCCATTCAGCACCATGTCTTTTAGGGCTCGGCCGATCAGTGGCACAAATTTCATAGCCCAACCGGCAGTGAACACTGCCACACTATCTTTCGCACCGCCCTGGAGATACTGTTCTGGGATATAGTCTAATACGAACATGTTGTCTGACTCAGGTTATTAGCTTCTGGCTGCATTAGAGTGGGTAATTTACGTACCGAACGTATTCGTCTGCAGACACGATAAGGTGTACGCAGGCGTTGTGTAATCAACCCCCACCAGATGCTTTTCGATGAATTGTTGTGTGTCGTGTATATCCTCGGGGTTGACGATGCTACCGCACCGCCGATCGGGGTCTGTAATCTGTCTCGTTGCCGCATCTACCGCGATTCGACAAACGTTGGGAGGACCCCACTCGACTGTTGGAAACCCGTAGAACAGCCGCGACCTGCCACGTTTGTCGTTCGCGAACTGGAACCACATACCTTGGAATGATTAGCGGCCTTGCGCACAATTTTCGTCGTTACGTACTTGGAAAACTGGTTCCATTAGGACCAGCATTCACCGTAAAGTACGATGCCACCATCTCCCAGATATTGAGCTTCAGCTTAAAGTTAAAGCTGGGTTGCACGACGTGGTTTGTATATGCACCCGTCGCTATGATAATCTTTCGAGCCCTAAATGAAACAGCTTTATCGCGATTGACACGGGCTTCGATCTTCCATATGTCTTCGTCGTTCTCCTTCACAGGGACGAGCTTTTTGACCTCAGTATATTGCTGAGTATGAGCACCATAGTCTTTAGCCAGGCGCGCGAGTGTTCGAAGCAGGAGTGGAACATTGATCACGCCATTATCTGGAGCGAAGATACCTTCCCACTCTTCTGGGAGGTTTTTAAATGGGTACTCGTTCTCCATCTCTTGTTTCGTCACTAAAGTCTTATAAGCTCAGAAGAATTGCATATCAAGTCAAATACATACTCTTGCGAAAAGGCATATGCATATTCTCCAAATTAGCTATAGGGCCCATGAGTGTTCCTAAAATATATTTAGTTTCTTTCATGATACACGCAGCAAACTTTGAATGCGAACCTTCCGGGGTGTCTGCTCCCATCGTAGGGTCTCCGAAATTCAGGAGCCCTGACATTGTGCGCAAAGATGTTCCAGAGTCCATTTCTAGCTCTTTCCAAATCTTCATAGACTTGAAAGCAAGTTCCGCCATAAACGGCTCAGTATACCTATGTATCCTGTTTTAGCAGTAGTTCCCGAGGTCGTCATTCACGCAATATAATGCCCTTGACTTACATAGTGCGATACATTCTAGCTAGGTCATTGGAGCTTCCAGCCGCGTTGAAAAGACAGCTCTGCTCGAGTACCAGAGTAGACTTGCCTGCTTTGGCTACCTCGTACGCAGCAGCGAGCCCGATCGCGCCACCACCCACTACGATGACGTCATGAACTTGAGAAAGCATAACTCTTATACGGAGCAAGGTTGATCGCTTGAGCTAGCTCTGTTGTCTCTTAGATTACTGGAGAAAGCTGTGAAAGGGATATAGCATAAATATATGTGCATATATCAATCAATCAACTTTACGTGTTAGGTGGATATCGATGAGACCCCTAAGCTGAGATAGACCGCTTCCGGTGTGACACAATTCACACAAGCTTGCTAAACATATGACTAAGAGACCAATGCTTAAGGAATGGGAAATTAAGCGATCTTGTAGTAATGTCTGACTCAGCTTTTCGTTAAACGAAAGCAAGTTTCCATGCATAAAACGACACACCGAATTAGACATAGTATCTTAGTAATATCCTTGGCAGATTTGTTATCAGATGTGAGTTAATTACCCCAATGGTCAATTTGTGGGATATATGGCCTTCAATGTGTTGTCATGCCTCTTTTCCAAGCTCCCACAGACTGATTCATCGCCTTGTCGGTACCTTTTGCGAAATGCTTGTTCGCCTCGGCATTTTTGTCTCGACCTATCAACTTAGTGTCTGATATTTTTGTGCTATGTCGTGTGCAAGGCCAGCTTACTCAGAGAATCCATTTTTTTATTTCAATTCATTGCTCGAAGAGTCGTAATTTCCCCTTGTACTGCTGCCAGATTGAGTCTTAAGATCGCACGAACCTCGCCAAAGCCAGTCACATGCAAGGAGGTTCAACCGCACCCATCTCAATCACTTGTCACCTTCCACTTGATCTAAACCACACCGGCTGCCGAACTCAGCACGCTCAATTCCACCACAGAGCTGCACAACAACTATGATGCCGGTACAGCCCTCAGCCACTATCATACCATATGCTGCTGCTACTCACGACGACCGCGGGTCATCATATCCGGATGACATGCCTCCAGATCCTCTAGCTCTTCCATCAGCAAGCAGAACCAGTCGTAGCCTTCCGATTGTCACAAACATGGTTTCGCCAAGTACGACCGCGGCTGACTGTAGCTTTCGCTCAAAATGGGCGTCGAGGCTTATCAGGGAGAACATCTTCCATGAGCTGACCAACCTCACGAAAAGGACTGACCATGGCCAACGGAAGCAGAGTCGCTCATCAGCGACTTCGCAAGCAGAATACCCTCCCTTCTCAGCTCCTCATCTGAGCGACCTTTTCGACACAATCCCCACAGGCCCATTCGACCTCCCGAAAGATGTTGTGCAGGATTATTACAGAGTCTCTTCTGTGAAGCCCGATGACTTGAGTGCCAAGCATAGGATCTGTATCGTTGGTGCTGGTATTACTGGCCTATTCATCGCTATGATTCTGGACAGCCTGAAAATTCCTGGTCTGGAATACGACATCCTGGAAGCGTCGGACAGAACAGGAGGGCGGATATACACCCATTACTTCTCTGATATCCCACACGATTACTATGATATCGGCGCCATGCGATTCCCAGATATAAACATCATGAAGTCGACTTTCAAGCTTTTTAAACAGTTGAATCTTCCGGTGATCCCATATTTCCTCGACCAGCAGAGTGGCTCTGTCAAATGCCCAACCATGTATAATGGCATAACACTCATCGATGGCGAGCCGCGTGGCTCTGATCCGTTTCGTGTTGGCGAAGCGAATGGAGGTTCAGTTCCTGACGCGAATGTAGACGACGTGAACAAACTGCTCAATGGTGTCTATGAACCTTTCAAGAAGGCGATGGCTGCAGATTTCGAAGAAGGCTTTAAGCACCTAATGAAGTATGATAGCTATACCACTCGCGAAATGCTGAAAAATCCACCACCCCCGTCTAAGAATGGACTGACACCCTTGAAATCCCTGGACTTTTTCAGTGTCCAGTGGCTGGAGACCAACAACACAGCAACCGGCCTCTTTGATAAAGCATTTTCGGAAGCAGCCATGGACTCTTTCGACTTTGCTGGACCTAAAAAAGAGGACATAAAGTGGTACTGCATCGACGGCGGATCTTCAGTTTTGATCCAGACCATGGTAAAGACTATCAAGCAACCTGTACAGCATGGAAAACGCGTGCAAAAATACACCCAGAATTCAAAGACCAAAGAAATCACTGTTTCTGTCGCTGGGGAGCCCGAAGGAGCTCGTCTTCCCTATTCTTCCGTCTTTAACACAACCAGCCTGCCGTGTCTGCAACGAATAGATTCAACCAGTCTCGATCTGCATCCTAGTCAAAAGGACGCAATCAGAAGTTTGCACTACGACGACAGTGCAAAGGTGGCCATGAAATTCTCTTACCCGTGGTGGATAACGAAATGCGGCATCAGAAGCGGCGGCGAGGCCACCACAGATACACCCCTTCGCACGTGCGTGTACCCATCTTATAATGTTCACGACCCGCAAGATCAGTCGGCCACTCTTATCTGTAGCTACACGTGGGCTCAGGATGCGACGCGCATTGGTAGTCTGATCGCGCGCTACGACAACGAGCTCCGTGACCTAATGCTAGATAATCTGGCACGGGTGCACCTTAAAAGTTTCCAACAACAAGCCCCCACTTCCTATCATGGCCTTACTACTCTTGATGAGGTTCGCCAGATTATCGGCGACTGTCGGCATACACACGGTGTGTCGCCTAATGAGGCCTAATGTACCGCCTCGATCCTACTTCGGCCTAACTCGGACCCAACGCTATGTATACCTTCGTAGCCCCCACATTCGTAGAATCATCATACACCAGAATACCAATACACAAGATTACCTTAGCTACTGTTATTCACCGTACGATCGTACAAGGCCTTCCAACAGCGACGCCTATATATCACATCACGCTTGGAGCTGGTCGCATGATCCGTTCACTTCGGGCGCCTTTGCACTATTTGGGCCTGGCAAATTCTCCAACTTGTACCCTTATCTCACACGCCCAGCGGCGGACAGCCGTTTCCACATCTGTGGAGAGGCGAGCAGTGGGCACCATGGGTGGATTGGTGGTAGCTTAGATAGTGCACTTGCTAGCGTGCACAAGTTCTTGAGAAGATTTGATATGTGGGAGAAGCAACGAGAGTTGAAGGACCTATGGGACATGCCTCCAGAGGTAGAGGATGGTGTTGATGGTACACTGCATCTGCAGGTCGCATTGGGCATGATCCCAACGAGCGGTGTGGTTCTGCGAAATATAGTCAGACCTGCACATAACGAAAATAGGGCTACGCGGGGTTGCGTTGTTTCATAGCAGATATCGCTACAAGGTACAAAGTATATGTAACGCGGATAATAGTTATGTATGTTGATTTGTATCGTACCTGTACGTAGGTTCTTTTGTTCTGATAAGGGACTTCCCCCGCTTCGTAGACTACCGCGTTAGTATCTATCAGCATAGTTGTCAACAAGCAAAGCAATCAAGTTTGAGGCTCTATACTTGCTTTGATTGGTGTTTTTTTAGTGTTAAGCTTAATTTGATCAGCTTGATAGGTGAAAAGAGAGTGCTTAATTAGTCAGACTCCGCAACAATCAATCGATCGACATGATTGATTCCTATATAGGTTAAAGAGTTACTTTATTAGGCAGCCTTTAACCTAGATAGGAATCAATCATGCCGATCCGATTGATTGTTGCGGAGTCTGTAATTAGTAGGCTTGATTAGCTTGATTGCTAGGTACTCTACGGGGACTCTAGAGAGTAAAAGAGACGGTTTCTAGCGCTCTAAAAGTGTAGAAAGAGATGTTCTAAGCGTGTTTCTAACTAAGGTAGGGGTAAAATAGTCGTTCACTAACAATATATCCACCCTATTAATAATACACAGTATATATCGAGGGAGTGTAACCTACCGGGCGGCTTTTAGGGGTATATCAACGCTTAGAGACGCTGTATCGTACCCGGAGGTAGGTAATATCGTTCGGTGAATAGGCTCTATAAGGTGGGCGGGACGTCTGTTTTAAGAAGTAGTTAGCCACGCTCTACGGTAGTAG
The DNA here is from genome assembly GCF_003171515.1 of Pyrenophora tritici-repentis. Taxonomy (NCBI): domain Eukaryota; kingdom Fungi; phylum Ascomycota; class Dothideomycetes; order Pleosporales; family Pleosporaceae; genus Pyrenophora; species Pyrenophora tritici-repentis. The sequence continues at coordinate 1,039,857 of NC_089390.1, forward strand.
TTAGAGCTGTCACGGTTTGGGGTCTCTCCTGCTCTGCTCCTGCAGTCGCAACTTACCTTTGTAATGAAACGATGCCTATCTAGGACCAGCGCTGTTTACGGTCACCCATCTACATATACAGTTCGTAGACTCAGACAATACAACCTCACCGAACATCAACTTTTCCAGGTCAACGAAAGGTCGATATCCATCGATTCTTCATCAAAACAAGACTCAAATGCCTTCTTAAATCTGTTTTCCAGCGTCCTCTTCCGGCTGCAGGCGCTGTGGCAGGCGCGCTGGCCTCTTTTGTCTTTCATCTCCCTGGTGAGCTGAGATGTCTTCAAAATGGCCCGTGCGCTACTCAGATTTTCACGTTCGGTCGAAGGCCACAACCACCGCTAAGACAAGGAGACAGCCTTGACACTCCTTGTTCTTGCAAGATACAGGCATCTGCCAGGCCTAAATACAAAGGCTCTCCATGCGCAGAGCTACGGCACGACCCGACAGAGCACCGGCTCTCCACACCTACAACGACGAGAGCTGCCCGCAGCTCTCTAAAGACCAACGGTCAGAGTCCCCGATCTGACACAACACGCAAATAAGGCAGCCAGCATGGCCTTACAGATTCGCAACTTTAAGAGATAAAGAAGAAGGACAGGCCTGGCTCTGCCTTCCTACTACACCTATCTCCTTCGACACGGGCATCGCCAAGCCTAGTACAAAGGCTTTCCTCGCGCAGAGCCACGGCTCCGATTCGACAGAGCACCGGCTCTCCACACCCACGTACCTTTTTCTTACTCTCTCTTACGGCACTTAGCTGCCTCAGAACACAAGGGATCCACCTTGTCAGCCTGGCACTTCAGTTCACCTGGTACACTGTGAACTGTATCTCACGTGACTCCTCGTCACCTGCTTACTCATCTCGGTTGTGTATATAATCGCTCTATGTAGCTCTCTCAATACAACAACCTTCTTCCTCTCTTCTGCCCTGTCCTACATCCGACACACCTTAATGCCCACTGGCCCCAGAACAAGAGCTCTGCTTCATTGCTCAACACATCCCTGGCCCCACGGCCCAGAACCTAGATAGAGTCTTTTTAACTGGCGGAAATTACCCTACCAGACTGCACACACTGCCAACACCCAAAGAATAGGAGCACCTGAGTACCATACAGGGCGCTACCCGTCTTTCATGCCCCCTGGGAGGCTTTCATAGGACGTTAAACAATACATACATACATACATACAGACAATACAACCTCAGTTCAATCCTTCAATTCTTTCAGCACCCACTATCCCCACAAGAACTGACGGATCGCGAGGGAGAACTTGTTCTCAAGATCCTATGGTCTTATGTGGAAGAAATAGTGGTGTTTTAATACATAATGCTATTTGATTGTTCGAAGGAGAGGAGTTGGAAAGTGTCAAGCGTCAAGGTTGGGGAGAATCATGTCGTATTAGAGCTGTCGGAAAGAGGTCTATATACGCAGTGGGAAGAGGGAGTGAAGGAGCTAGGCTGTAAAGGTACTAGCGGGTAAATGGGTGGCTGCCTGGTTGCCTAAGGAGGAGCCAAGGTATAAGCCCTATGGCCGACAGAAAGGTCAGGACCGTCGCCTGTGTTGCTATCGTAGGGAGCTGAGAAGACGCGAATGCGTAGAAAAAAATGGTGGTAGATTGCATTGTTACAGTGTCTCTAATCGAAGCGAGATTAGAGAAGTTGAGGTGACGAGGAATAATCAGACTGCTCGATGTTTATGTACCTTTCTCGTCAACTTCGCTTCTCATGGTCAGGATCTGTCGATCTGCCTAGCATATCTGCCTTACGCCCCATTGGTCCTTGCTCAGTGTAAGTCTGATGGTTGCTCTGTGACGATTCCCAAATATCCTGACATGTGGGAACGCCTCAGGGTTCACCATAGGGCGCCTGAAAGAAAAGAGCATACCGACCATGCAGCCTGGATTTCATCCCCACACAACTCTACCAATATGAATCCTACTGAAGCTGCGTACATGGCAATAGAATCACCGAGACGTGGAAAATGATTTCCATACTTGGCAACAGCAAGAAGGTGTAGCGGATCGGCGTTGTCGCCAAGGCACCGAGCGGATACACCCGAGAGACTCAGCCAGTGAGAACAAAGTTGTTCTAACGCTCTGTGAGCTGAAGATGTTACGGTCTAGATCGCCCATCTTACAATGACTCCGTTATTACACGAATCTGCTTACCTCCAATTAGAAAATATGCCGATTTTGCTTGAATATGCTTGAATACAGTGACGCAGGTGAGATATAGGCAGCCTTCCGGGTACCTGTGGGTTGTCCCCGGTGTCATCATAGGACCACAAGTGAGCCGCGCAATGAAACGCCGCAACCTCGCGCTCGCCCAGCCTAACAAGCGCAGTGACAACAGATCGTCGCGCAAACATGACGCTTTTCGGTGTGCTAATGTATGTGGCCACTGAGTTATGCATCTTTGCCCAGGCTACACCTCATCCACCTTCTATCGGGTATGGTCTCAATCACCTCTGGTTGCTCGTACACATTGAATCTTCGACTCGACGTGCCATCACGACGCGAATTTCATCACGACCCACGAAGACAAAACGATATAGGATCAAAATATCAATTAACCAAACTAGTAAAATGACAGCATGGGGTGCTCGTATACGTGAAGCACCCTTCTCGCTCAGCTCATGAGAAAAACTTTCACAAAGACAGGAATCCGGCAGTGGCTGAGCTGACTGCAGCAGAAGGACCGATAGCCTCACCTACTTGTTCCGGCTACCCCTACCCTGGCCATCTGTACCCTGACCACCTGTACGGTGGTCACCTTGTCCGGAAATGGCGCCGCGGCGACCACCGTACTGGTTGTACTCTCCATAAGACTCAGGCATCTTGATAAGCGCCTTGTCTGAGCTGTAAAGTATGGGAGGTGTGTGAAAATGACAAAGAAGGGGAAGAGGCAGTTGATAAATGAAGTGGGTACCAGTTTGTGAGGGCATATTGTTTTATGATTGGGAGAGGTGAAAAAATGGGATTAAAATATGAATAAGTGACTATATAGACGAAGAATCTGACTGTTTCAACGTGGATTGGAGTGCGTGAAGACTGTCTCATATCCCGCGATGAAGAATATGAGGTTGCGCCGAAATGAGACAAATACTAGACAGCTCCGTCATGTTCTGAACCCAGATGTCGAAATTAGAGTGAATCTAGTCGGTCTCATAGTGCAGACGGTCTTCATCGTATTCCGAGTCGATCGCAATAAACTTCTGCTTGCGGACCATTCCAAAAGTTTTCTCCCTGCTAAGCTTCTGCTTGCAACCATGGTAATCGGAATAGATGGTTGCGTTGAAGAAGTTGCATATGTCTTGAACTATTGGACGTGCCACACGGAGATCAGCCATCTTGCAGGTGCCTTTTCCACCCATGGCAGCGGGAAATGCACAGGGCTCGATGAGCTGGGAATTGTTAGATGATGTTTTCAACCTGAGCAGAAAACACAGTTTGATGTATGATTATAGTCATCACTTACCTTGGAGTACACGGAGTTGTTGATGCAATGGCAAGCGTAGTCGTTGAATGCGCATCCATCAGCCCTGTTGGCTTTGTCCTGGCACTCATGCAAGCACTTTGGGATCCATGTCTTAACCTTGACGGCGTCCCTTTTTGTGCTCTATTAGCCAAATGTTCCAAGTTGCGATATCGGGGCACTGGTATAGCATCGCCGGGTGAAGTGGGATGTACGTACAAGCAATGGTACTTGTCCCAGTTACCTTTCTTGTAGGCCTTGGTAAGGTTGAACGTGACCTGTGCGCTGGCAACAGCAGTGATGGAAAGAATGGCGGTGATCTGAGAGAAACGCATCTTTGCTGTGGAAGTGTTGGTAAGGAATGTGGGTAAGTTGGTCAAGAAAGAGTGAATTGATGATGGAGTGGTGATTTGAGTGTTGAGTGGTAATCGGCTATACTCTATATATCGGACATCTCGATAGGACCCCTTGGGACCTCCTTTTACTCGATTTCAGACTTGCCCTTCTCCATCTCAACATTGTATGTGCAGTATTGATGAATGCACGAACGGACTCCCGCAGCAGAACGAGAGACCGGAGAAGAAATGCACGGTTAAAACGCTGTATTCTGATTCGCCGAGAAGATCCTGTGCTTTGACTCGGACTTTTATCCACGTTCAACGGTGTTGGCCAAGAAGAGGGGGGTATTCTTTCTCCCTACAGTACCACTGTACCTTCCATTGGCGTACCAGCCAACTGAAGAACCATTGCTCACTTATATGGCGAAAGCACTGTCTAGATTGCTCGCCATCTCTTTCTCTAACTAAAAGAAAACAAAATAAGATACTTTTTCTGATGTGGGGCCGTGATCTTCCGAGCATTACCGGCATTACGACCGTAGAGGGGGATGAGCCTTCGGTATACGTGATATTGACGGGGAGTCAATGACTAGTTTGATTGCTACATAATGGAATAGAAATCGGCCATTACTGCCCACCGTAGGGTGGTATGCACGAACAGACTAAAGGGGCATACCTCCGCAGGGGTGGGGGAAGAAAAGCAAGTTTCTAAGCAATGCATTGTCAATGCGGGACAGAAAGGCTATTCAGGCGATAAGATGAATCATATGTGAAGCTTTAGTCGGTATTCCGGCGCTTTCAAGGTTGCTTTGGCATGGGCTAGTAGATCGGCATAGCTCAACTGTTGCAGTAATCAGAGTATATTGTGTGTTTTCTTGTAGTGTTGTGTCTGCTCGCCTTTTTACGAAAGCAGCAGCAGGGTCTGTTTACATGACGTATCTATGATACAGCTGAGGTAAGAGGTGCTCAATAAAGAGAGGAAGCAGCACTAGACGACCAACACGTGATCTGCTTCTCCTCATAACCGTCACATCAACTCTCCCGAAGTTGTTGTCGAAGGAGTGTTTTGCTTTTTGTACAGTATTGCATTATATATATCTATTCAAAGCTTGGGTGGGGCTTGGTATCACCAAGATCCAAGGATATGCGATGGCGGAAATGAGCAGATGTCAGAACCGACACTCTCGAGCCTTCACTGTGGTCATTCAATTTGGCTTCTGTCTGCAGACTCTAATATAGAGAAGATGATAAATGCAAGGTATGGCATTGTGTGTAAGGCAATATAAACAACAGATGCCTATACACGCTTGCGTCTTACGAAACTCTTGCTCAAGGATAAGCGTTATGTTCTAATATTGATATCGGTATCTTAGCCTTTCCCATCACATGAATAGCAGATTTTCCGTTAGCAGCTTTCTAGATGATGATGTGGATGAAGATTGAGACATCCGTGACTTCTTCCAGTACACTGCAGTGATACGGCGCATCCTACCTTGATCATTTAGAGAACTATATGGCAGAGGATGAAAAATAGTTGGAAATCCCTGACGAAGACCCATAGCTGGACAGTTTCTTGGATCCTCCGCGAATAGCCGGAGGCCAGTCATACTTTAGCGCGTAGTGAATATCTCGAGGATAGTGGGTGCTACAAGAATTGAAGGATTGAACTGAGGTGGTATTGTGTATGTATGTATGTATGTATGTATGTATGTATTGTTTAACGTCCTATGAAAGCCTCCCAGGGGGCATGAAAGACGGGTAGCGCCCTGTATGGTACTCAGGTGCTCCTATTCTTTGGGTGTTGGCAGTGTGTGCAGTCTGGTAGGGTAATTTCCGCCAGTTGAAAAGACTCTATCTAGGTTCTGGGCCGTGGGGCCAGGGATGTGTTGAGCAATGAAGCAGAGCTCTTGTTCTGGGGCCAGTAGGCATTAGGGTGGATCCCTTGTGTTCTGAGGCAGCTAAGTGCCGTAAGAGAGAGTAAGAAAAAGGTACGTGGGTGTGGAGAGCCGGTGCTCTGTCGAATCGGAGCCGTGGCTCTGCGCGAGGAAAGCCTTTGTACTAGGCTTGGCGATGCCCGTGTCGAAGGAGATAGGTGTAGTAGGAAGGCAGAGCCAGGCCTGTCCTTCTTCTTTATCTCTTAAAGTTGCGAATCTGTAAGGCCATGCTGGCTGCCTTATTTGCGTGTTGTGTCAGATCGGGGACTCTGACCGTTGGTCTTTAGAGAGCTGCGGGCAGCTCTCGTCGTTGTAGGTGTGGAGAGCCGGTGCTCTGTCGGGTCGTGCCGTAGCTCTGCGCATGGAGAGCCTTTGTATTTAGGCCTGGCAGATGCCTGTATCTTGCAAGAACAAGGAGTGTCAAGGCTGTCTCCTTGTCTTAGCGGTGGTTGTGGCCTTCGACCGAACGTGAAAATCTGAGTAGCGCACGGGCCATTTTGAAGACATCTCAGCTCACCAGGGAGATGAAAGACAAAAGAGGCCAGCGCGCCTGCCACAGCGCCTGCAGCCGGAAGAGGACGCTGGAAAACAGATTTAAGAAGGCATTTGAGTCTTGTTTTGATGAAAAATCGATGGATATCGACCTTTCGTTGACCTGGAAAAGTTGATGTTCGGTGAGGTTGTATTGTGTGAGGCTACGAACTGTATATGTAGGTGGGTGACCGTAAACAGCGCTAGTCCCAGATAGGCATCGGTCCATTACAAAGGTAAGTTGCTACTACAGGAGCAGAGCAGGAGAGACCCCAAACCGTGACAGAATATGATCAAGAGAAGAGTAGTGATAGTTGAAAAAGCCGTATTCATACGACATCGAAGCAACATTGAAATACTTTTAACGGAATTTGGCGATCACTTAGACACCTTGTCTTCCTCATGTATAATAGCCGTATTTAAGGAGGATGTGTACTATTTTATCTAAAACACCACTATGGAACGCAACATTGTGATCTAATGGAGACTATCGGAAATTTGGAATATCAGTGTAATTGAAATGAGTACTTTGAGAGTCTCGGAGTCATCTTTATGTGGCATACGATGATCCAACGCGATCATGCGGTGTTCTGTTCCTGGTTACATCTACAATTCGGTGTTGCTTCACTGTGTAGAAACATAAGAATACGTTTATTATGGTGTATCAGACCAATCGCAGCATAAAACCAGTCTCTCAAGTTTTGAATTGTGGCTACCCCAGAGTTCCAATGACGAATGTTTGGCGATTGGACACCACTAAGTAGAGAAGCGCATGACGCTTCTAATCATAACCTTTTGAGTAGGTAGCTGATTCAGTTTACTTGAATGTCACGACGATATCATGTTGGATAGACCAATAACAATGAACGTGTCTCCGACTTTGATGGCTCACTCACCAATGACGTAACAATAGACTCACAGCTTCACTTTTTGTCGTGACGCAGAGTACAATGCCCCATGTGCATTTAAAACTACAAAGGTGACTGTGAGTGTCAAACAAAGCTAGGCGCATTGGCTAGCGCGAACAATGGACCCACACAGGGTCTTTGTCTTACAAAGTGACCCTCCATCTGTACACCACATCTGCACCTAACCACATTACCCGTACTTCAGCCCTAATATCAACTGCAAGCATGGGAAAACAGTGGTACAATCACAGGTCGCGCAGCCAGCAACAGCGCGCCGGCGCAACCAACTTTGTCAACTCCACCAAGACCCAAGCGCAAGTCCGAGACCGCGAGGGACCTTTGGAGGGCATCAATGTCTGGGGTCAGGCCCAGAACGCCAATCGAGGTCGACTGGATTACCGCAACCGTGAAAACGTGCGCGATGAGCGGAGCAGGTCACCAGAGCGAAGCAACTCCCAGGACGAATCACGTGGCCATTATCGCAACAATAGCCGACCGCATACACCGTTACCTTCCACGAAGTTGGGTACCGACAGCAAAGCTAATCACCAACAAGTCCGTGAAGTCGAAGCCTCAGCGCCAGCCAGTCAGTCCGTCAAACGCAAACGCGACAACGATGACGCCAACGAGGAGCCGCCAAGGTCTCACAAGAAGCCCAACACTGGTTCAGGAGAGATGACTCCTACCGCCTGCGTGAGTAACTACGACTTGTCTTCAACTTATTTGTGACACGACTAACAATATGCAGCAAAAGGTCGTCACCGGATTGGCGGCGCTTAAGAAGCTGAGCGATGAAGAGAGGAAGAAGCTTCGCGCGGCCAAGTTTGCTCCAAAGCCAACTGTACCGACCAAAGCCCCAGTTGAACCCAAGGAGATCCCTCAAAACACCAACCGTCGCGTGGCGAATGTAGTCACCCAAGACGAACGCAAGGCTAGCCCGATTTCCGCCATTAATGCTGCTGTCACAAACAGCCCAACTCAACACAATCATGTCACTACTGCGTCACAGAATGAGCATACGAAAACACCAGACACCAAAACACATAACCATCCTCCTACTAGTACCAAAATCGATTCTCCAAAGCAAGACACGATAAAGTCCACGTCCGTGACCCCAGAGAACAAGACGTCAGTGCCAAAGATTTCCACGCCACCAACATCGCTGCATGTTTCCCCAAACACAACAAATCCACCATCAAAGAAACGCAAGCGCGATGACGTTGAAGAGACTGAGAGCAGCGCATCCGAGGCGAAGCCTAAATCCCAGTCGAGCTCCACCGCAGCACATCCAAGTGTCATCCAGGCCAACATCGAAAAGCGAAATGCTAAACTCAAGGAGCTCATGGGCAGTGCTCAGGCCGAAGAGAAAGAATACCCACATAAAGCTATAGAGTACGTCGAGTACAGCATCTACAGCATCCCCATCTCTTATTCTACTCTCATCGAGCATGAGTACGAGTTTGAGCCCATCGATACGCCGCCGAAAGAACTCAAATGGAAAATGACTGCTAGTGAATATGAGCTTTTTGGTCGTAAGATGCTCCTCATACGCCAAGCAGCGCTCCGCGTTGTAAGCAGCAAGAAAGGTAAACGAGGCGAAATGTTGGGCCGCAAAAAAGTCCCTATGAGTGGTCCCATCAAGATCATTGAGGATTGCGATCTTTACTGGCATGACGACAAGATCCACGTCGCCACTGAGAAAGGACTCTTAACAGTACCAAACTACCTTGAGCTTCTCGACGTTCCAGAAACACAGCCGGTGCGCTTTGAAGGACGCAAACCCTCGTGGATGAAGCAGGTCATCGAGAGGAGGGTTCGTCGCCGAGCAATGATGCGTTTCGACCCCAGCGAAATACTGCTACGTGAGGGGTGCATGCAGCTCGGGAGTGAGGATCCCCTCATAGTCTTGGATCGAGGAATCTTTGATATCAACATTGCCACCGGCCAAGAGTCGTTTATGGCATATGGCTTCTGTACTCTTGACGGAGTCAAAGGTTGGTTCCCATACGAATCTACGTGCCCTATGGACTGGAGTCAGGAGCCAGGTGAGGAGACAAAGCCCGATCCTAACATCATCGACTGGAGCACTTTCGACTACGGTCCTGTTGCTCGAGCCTACACTCTACGGCAGCAAGGGAAGACCGTCGAAGAGATAGAGGCTGCAGAGGCTGCCTTTGTCACAAGTAATAATCCTGCACAAGACGTAACAATTGCGTCCGTTACGCCAAGAGTCAGATATCCCGCTCCATCTGCTGCGCAAGTAGAAAAGCCTGCTCATCAGGTCGAGGAGGCACCGTCTCTAACGACTGGTTCTGATGGTTCTACATCGGGTCCGGTGTCACCGCAATCACAGGCTGAGACCAATCCGCTGATTAGCGTGGCACCCGAACCTCTTACTCGACAGTATAGTCCTCAGGCTGTATTGCGTCAAACTCTCTCTGGGGAGTCCGATGATGATGTTGACCTCGATGTTCTCAACGGCGCAACCACCGCGCATGATGAAGTTGATAAAGCAGACGTCCCAGGTGCACTTCCTGAGACACCAGTGAACGCCTTCACCAAGTCCCGTACATTACTTCCAGGATTTCCAGGATTCACAAAGCCGACGTGGAAGGAGGAAGACGATATCGACTACGATGACGACGAGCTCTGATGATCCATTGCGTGTAGAAACATCATCAGACAACGCTGCATATCATAGCAAGACGTCAAATCGAGTCGAGCTGAACTACCGAACTACCTACATCCTCTTGAGGATACTTTACAGTCGAAATTGTCTCAGTAGACATTGACGAGTCAACACCAACGCACGGCTGACCCTACCACTCAGACACCACACATCGGTGATCTGTGCGTACCTTGCAAGTGGAGTGGCTACTTGGTGGCGAACTATAAGTACACAAAAAAACGGAAAAATCTTAAACTGCAAAAACATATGCCGATACAGGGATCCGTCACATCGTAGCAAGGCAGCGATGATGCAATACATAAGTTTTTTTTTCACAGCTTACCGAGCATAGCATTAACGCTTTGAATGCTGGTCGTTCCTTCATTTGTCACAGCTTGAAACAGAACAGCCCTGCACCTTTTTGATTCCAGCGTCGATAGAAGCATTCATGATTATATCATTGCGATGCTTGTTTCGAGCGTTTGACGAGTAAATACAATATGTCTGCGTAATACATATATGCACGGAGGGAAAGCGTGATTAAGAGAATTATGGGAAAGAGTATTACAAGGTGCGGCTCTTGACGATAGTTTTCATTAAAAACGTTTAGGGATCTATGATCCATAAAAAAAATGTAAAGATGATAAATCATCAACGTGTGAGAGATACGAGGTGAGAAATACGTGAAGCTTCGTGAGACTGAGCATCAATGGTGACCATGGTATGAATGTGAAAGAATAAATGTGTAAGAAATTGGCAAGATGTCGAGTAGTAAAGAGAATGACATTCTGACGACTGTCTTGTTGAGCGATTATCTCCAATCTTCTACCGAGCTAGACATCGCATAAATTGCGACTAGGAAGATGGATCTGAAGCGATATTTTCATTGCCGGTTGAAGCGTAGTTTTCATTGCCTGTTGAAGCATCGTTTCCATCGACGGTTGAAGCATCGTTTCCATCGACAGTTAAAGCATCGTTTCCATTGCCGGTTGAAGCAGACGGCTGACCTGGATTGTCCCTCCAATATGCCTCTTGGTGTATCAAATGATGGGTCATCATCTCTTCCTCGGTCCTGGTTGCAGTCGCTGTGCGAACAAATCTCTTCCCTTTTCCGATATTCAGAGGAAAGCCAGTAAACGCTGCAGCCGTACTTCTGTTCTTGCGTACGCCAGACCAGTGTCGTGCGGTATGGCCCAATACAGGGAGTACCGGTGGAAGTTCATGTGTCATTCGCGTTTAGGCGAGTTACGGGTTGCTTTGCGTAATTAAGGTACTTTCGGTGCGATATTCTGAAGTCGACTTCGACAATAGCACTCGGCGTTGATCCGTCTGCTCGATCTGCTTGCGTAAAGCCTCTTTCGGCTTTGGTTGGACGCGGCCCCTGTCCGTTATGGTTTTTCAAAGACGTAGAACCTGGATTTCAGCGATCTTCCGGTGGTCTGAAAGCATATGTACCAGCGAAATGGTTTAGGACTGTGTCTAGGACAGGCAGGCTTCGCGCGTGGAAGCGACCGACGGTTATCTCCAAAACATCGAGGTGACAGGCATTTAGAGTTGTCTGATACATCTGAAGGACGAGCGCGTCGATGAGCGGCTTCTGTATAGACTTTGGTAGACCCAACTGTAACATTGCATTGTAAAGATGGATTTTACCCACAAAATCATCCGGCATTTGCATTGAGGGAAGCGTGATTGGGGCTGGTGGAGTTGGGTTTTGCTGATTTGGGACTTTTTCGGGATTGACAATCTCTTTCACCTCAAGAAGCCAAGGGAAGATGAATTGTGTAATCTCTTCTGAGCGTATGTATGCCATGTGGCTATCTTCTGAGTAAGACAGCCTCAGCCCCGTACGGACGACTTGGGGAAAAATAGTCTGCAAATCTCTCATCTGTGTATCCTGAAGTCTGGCCCATATGTGCCCGAGGGTACCGAACGGGTAGACATAGCCTATTGTTGTCCGGGTTATATCGGAAATGATCATCGGCGAGATTGGAGACAAATCTCAGGGTAGCCCGATCGACACGTCCTATAGTGACTGCTGCGTTGTCAAATGCATCCAGATGTTCCCAGTCGCTTCCACTTCTGTACCCGCCGACCGTTTTAAATATCTGCTCCTCGATGTGGATCTCGACTTGGTTGTCGGCGTGCACAGGGCGATTCCTCTTATTGTACTCGTGGACCTGATCAACGTATTTGTATGAATTCGCCACTTGCTGAGCAAGGTTTTCCAGATAGGTCTCGTGCGCGATTACGACTCTTCCGTTCGCGTGATATAGCACCATGACGAAGTCGGGGTAGTGTGTAGTTTGTAATTGTAGTATTAAATGCGGTGTCGCAACGTAAGGCAGAATTGGAGTCGATCTCTCTAAAGATATCATATCGACGGTTCATTTTCCTTGTTCAAACATCGTTCGTTACAGAGGTCGACGCTATCCCAAGTCGTCGATGTATCTTGGGATGGTCACGTCTAGAACAAAGCAAAGTTGAGCAAGGGCTAGCCTCCACAACGGTAATGCTCGTACTTTGACAATTTTGACTTAACCCAATGCATGCTATTCCGATGCTGAGATGTGGTCGGATTCGGAAACAATGTGAAAAGATGAGATTGAGGTAACACAATGACACCGCCTCGCTAACACCGGATGTGGTTAGCACGAACGAACGCAAGATTTAATACTAGAGGTACAAACAACACGCAATGGATATGCGGGCACTAGTGTCTTTAGCACAAACCGTACTTTTACTCCCAATTGTACTAGGCCAACAGTCCGTATCACATCACGATCACTTCTTCCCTCCTGCACCGCAAGCCCTCTCCAGAGTCAAAAAGGCAAAGTGTCCTCCAACAACAGGTCTAGCAAAGAACCATGGGCCAGGGAATCCACCATCTCCCTCTGTGACGTATAGATCCGTAAACGGTCTATCAGTGGCAGTCTCGTTCAACCAAAGGGCTACACGGTCGAGAATCTCGGAGCGCACCTTTTTGTTAGCGACGGCTGCAGCTTCAAACTCCCAGTCGGATTTGGTGTACAAATGTCGGCTGTCGAGTGGTAAACCGTACTTTTGCATAACGTTCGAATACCAGTCGCTCTGAAGATTGTAGACAGAGTCTGGGATGAAGTCCGAGGTGATTGGTGTGCGGCCCGATGAATCCTTTGATGGTGTCAAAGGTCTCTGTGTGTGATCATTGCCGGATGCGTAGCCTCCCATTTCAGATATAGAGGATGAGTTTGTAATGGTAGGGTGGAAGCAAAGAACGGCATCCGCGTAAAGCGAGTACAGTGTCGTCCAGCTACCGTACCAGTCATAGGCAAGTTTGGCGTGGGTTTTATCGCGCGACATGGCGAACTCTTCCCACTTCTTGACGTATGTCTCGGAGATGTTGCGGTAGTGCTGAGCGTCGCCTGGACGGTCCATGAGATCTGCAATCTCGCTGAAAGCCTTGATGCCGACGATGCCCTTCAATGCGAGATTAGTCTGAAGTGGCAGCCATCCAGCAAAATCGTCGGTACACACTGGTCAGGTTAGCATGCTTCACGAGTCTCTTCGTCAAACTTACGTTGGTTGTGGGGCTCCAGAGCGTCCTCGACGAGATATCCTGTCCATTGCTTCCACAAATCGTAGCTTCCTTCGAGCCATTTCTTTGCTGCGTCGACCCCTTTAGTGCTTCCGCCCCAGGTCTCGTCAATATAGCTAACTCCATTGTGCGAACCGATGCTCGTCAACGCGAATGGCTTGTCGGACTTGGTACTATCGCCGTCACTGCCAACGGTAGACCAGATCGATTGAGCTTCTGCGTCAGAACCGTAGCTGAGTGAATTGACCAACGCGAGGCCCATGATGAGCATATCGCCACACTCCTCCACTGGCATGTATTCATCCCGTCCATCAGCGTGTCCTGTCAAGTTCGGGAAGTGGGCGCCCAGGTCGTGCATAGAGTACTTGTTGGGATACTGGCCGCTCAGCTGATGCTCGAGAAGCGGCTCAAGGAGGTAGGCCAGCCACTTGGGCTGTGTGTAAAGGAAAAATGGGAAAGCCGGGAAGATGACATCGACAGTCTGGCAGTTGCCATTCGAGGAGATCTCTTTCAAGAAGAGCAAAGGGTTTTCCCGGGTCCCGGAAAAGCTAGTCGCGCCCATGACCTGTCGTGCAGACAAGGCAACAATGTCGACGTAGTTGGTCGAGCCAGATGCATAAGCATCGATACGCAGTTGTTCGGAGTAGTTGCTGGCTAGACTGTTGGCTACAGCAAAGTCACTGTAGTGAAACTGAATGAGCTTATCATCTTGAGGGAACCATGACTTCCACAGCGGTCGCATAAAGGTGAGGCCACGGGCGGATGCATACTGCGTGATAGGGTCTTGGATGTGTGTGATTGTAAATAGCACGCTGCTGCTTGTCGAACCAGTCGCTGACGACTTGGCCAACTTGAAGGACTTTGAAAAGGCAAATACCGGTTCCTCGTCCATGACAGCGCGGAACTTGCCATCGACTTGGTTTTGCAAGGTGCCGGTTCGAGCAAAGCGCTGGCGGAGTAGCGAAGAAGTACCAGACTCATGGCGAACATCGACTGGTCCGGTAAAGTGCAGCTGACCCCACTCGGGCTGGTCGTTTGTCTCGGTGAACAGTTGCTGGACCTGTCGCTTCACTTGCCAAGTCTTCAGCCTCTCATCCACTCCAGGCGCGACGTGTTGGAACAAGCCCCATTCTATGAGACTCTCCCTCTTGCTGCTAACCCATTGTCCGTTTACATCGACATAGATGTCGACATCAAATGTGCCTTCTACGTGTATCGACAAATACGCTGCAGGTATCGTCTGTCGCAAAGTCGAGGTGGGTGTTATGGGCGACAGGAAAGAGAGGGTAATCTCGAGGTCCTTTGCACTACGAAGACTGCTGGGCGCTGGTATCGAGTATGTGAGATTGGTGGTTGACGCGTCATACTTTGCGCCTTTGTAGATGGGGTAAGATATCGTGTAGCTTGAATCAACAAGTCAGCATGGATTGTCTCCGACAGACGGCACATACTCTTTATCATTGTCATCCAAAGAATCATGTGGTCTTCCTAGCAGCGGAAACACTTGGTTTGAGTCCGGGAGAGATGCAAGAACACCAAAGCCGATCTGTGTGAGGCCGTCAGCTTGCAGGTGAAGCTAATTGACTGATGGTACTGTAGAGCATACCTCAGAACCTGTCCAGAACATGGGCCATTTTGTCCATGGCTCCTCTCTCGCGTTTTGCAACCATGTACTCAGATACGGGTTTCTCACAATCAACGGAAGTACAGGAGGTCGGAGAGTTGAAGCTTCGACAACGCTTGCAATGAGCGCTGTCGCAGCGAAAGTAAAAGGTCTCATGACGACCAACCAAGCACAAATCGCGAAATCAACAAGGATGAGGTCAAAAACGAGATGAAACTACGATGACGAATTCATGAATGTGTTGTATATACAAGAGTAGGTGAACACCGGGTTGGAGCTGTCAGGTGAGTGATGGGACTTGGGAGCTTGGGGTAGCAGTCTGCGGGGTTGTGGAGCGGCCAATCGGCAGCTGGTGCCTTGCATCACGGAGCGCGTCGGCTACCGTCGCACGTTTCATCTTGCGCGTCCTGCCGACATGATGTCCGCAAAACAGTACCAGAGGATGCGTTCGGTGTCGGACGGATCCTCCCCTTCGACTCAATACAGATATGCAAAGCCGACATTTAGGAAACGCTCCGAGAACTTTCCGTGGATGGTCTTCCAGGCGTCTGACCTCGTCGTCTCCACGCAGCTGTAATCGCACCCATCAATGCAGAGGCAGACCGACCTTGTTCCCTCCTTTTTCCTAGCGGTGGTGTCGATATGCCATCTCGGACTGACCTTACTGGGCTGGGGGTGCGGATGTTCCAGTTGTCCATAGGATATGCCGGGTGAGGACGGTACGAGGTGGGAGAGTCATCGTCGCTCTTGCGAGGGATTGTCGGCAGAGGGCGGGGGGAATACTCTGGGGGTGCGAGCTTGATAGACGGTGGAATGGAGAGACGGTAGGGATTTGGGACTTTAGGGATACGGCTGACTGGTCGTTGTGTCTGCTCATTGGGATAATCAACTGACACTCTTGCCTCTGAATCCGGTGCACCACGAGGGACGTAGGTTCGTGGATGCTCTTCACTTCCCACTGGACGATTCGATGCTCCTTGCCATGATCTCTGCGGCTGCATTGATTTGGCTCTAGTGGGAGTGTCTGTGGTCGTGGCCTCTTCGCTCTTGCTCTCGACACTCGCTGCTATTCCTTCCCCGAGGTCCTCCGTGCAATCATGGAAAGCATCTTCTGACTCCGTGCCAAGGGAGCTCCGGGTTCTGTTTACTTCCATGGCCCCGCAGCTATCATCCCCCAGTGGCTCTATCACAGAAAGATCATTCTCCTCGCCATCCCTGCTATGGTCTTGCTCGAGCAATCCGAGGTCCCTCAGCTGATCCCAGGTGCGATAGTAGTACCGAAAAGTAGCGAATGGTTGGTCAATAGGATCGATGAGCGCGAACTTGTAGAAACGTTTTGGCTGTTCTGGTCCTGCACGGCCAGCGCTCACCAGGCTGGAAAGTCAGTACGTTCTTAGCGTCTTCCAACGCGTTCTTACCTGATTCCCTTGCCACTCTTTGCGTGTTGTGTGTCCGTGTATTGTTCTGCCTGTCGTTCGATACGCTTCCTTCCATCTGCACGGTGTACTCGTATCTCAACACGCGCTGTCTTGTCAAACATGTCCACCAAATCCCTGCCATATGCAGGCGGTGTAAAGCAAAGCACTCGCTTCTCAATCCTCTTCTTCCCTTGTTCATCCTCGGGCGTCTCAAACAGCCCAAACATGGTCTTCCCCTGCCATTTCTCTGCCTTTCCCGTCGACCAGCTCGTGACGTATGCGCCGTCGACATATAGCTTGAAGAGAAAATAGTGGCCTTCAGGAACTGGCGGCGATACCGAGTAGCCTATCCAGAAAGTGCTGCCTGGATAAGCAGGTACGTAGACGCTGCATGTTGACGTTTTGTTGTCGACCAAATCAGGTGTGAAACCGGTTATACCGCGCGCGACGTAGTGATCTCTAGGATCAGGAAGATACTCGGGGAGTGTCTCGATATCGAACTGCGAGTGTAGTCCAATGTCGATACTGCGGTAGTGCATGGTGACGTGATGGTTGTCAGTGATTGGATCGGAGTTGCGATTGCCTTTGCTTGAAGCACGCAGACTAGCGCGATTGCTTCATCTGGACCTATACATACCCTCAATTCCCTACACATCACGAAAGCTTGCAGAAACGTCGTATACATCAGTTTTACCTGTTTGATAACACAATGTCACTCGATGCGTCTTTCATCACTAGCAGGTAATTCTTTGTGCACGACCTTACTATCACTGACCATGCTTACGTACAATAGCTTTACTTTCATCGTGCAAATTCACAGCCTCCCTCAGCATTCTCCTTTTACTATATAATCCTGTATTTCGCAGACTTTTCTTTTAGCACGACCACCATTACCAAGTATCACCAGACTCAACTCTCAAAACCAAGTCTGTTCCATCATCACCACCAAGACTAGCAATTACCATTGGTTCCGTCATGGCGACCATGAAAAAATCCAAGCCCGCTTCCAAGAAGCTCACCGTCCACCAGCTCGCCTCACTCAAGACGGGCCGCAAGGCAAACATCATGATCGGTCCTGAGGGAAATCGGTACATCGCCGTTGAGCGTGTGTCCGTCGACCTGCTGGCACACTTCTCCCGGACCGCGCACAAGAAGTTGATCGAAGAGAACGAAACCATTCTAACCATTCCCAACGGCTCCAAGAAGGCTATCTTTTGGATTTACAAGTACATGCAGGCCGACCAGCGCAATCCTCAAGATCTGGAGACATTTGAGTCGCTCAACTCCCACGTGCTTGTTCTTCTCTACAAGCATTGCGTGTCTCTTTAGTATGCCCCGCTGCAGAATCGGATTTACCAGCGCCTAAAGGGTTCGCTCATCGAGTCCCTTCCGACCATCCAGGAGATTGAACTATATCAGACTGCAATTCCACCGCTTTATCAATATGTGGTCCAGATCATCGCTGGAGAGATGATCAAACCTTGGACCTGCAACTATACCGCTTATCAGGATCTTACTGAGACCAACAAGGCGTATGGCAAGGGCCTTGATGAAGCAATCCAGAAACTTCTCACTGCTGGCATCAAGCGTGGTAAGGAGTACTACGCGCGCACGAAGAACCCCGAGGTGATCTGGTCAAAGGATTACAAGAACGCGGTTTCGGCTGGTAAGAAGCCTCCGAAGTAGCCCACCCTTGGAAACTTCACCAAGAACCCCGTGCCTAGCCAGGCGTCTGGTCTTTCCAACACCAAAGCAAAGCATCACGATGCGGCCAAGAACGCTTCCAGTGTCCAGGGTACCACGTCACAGGTGCCCTTTATGTGTTACAAGTGTCACGGTGAGGGTCATCTCGCTCGCAACTGCACCGTCAAGCTTGAGCCCAAGCCTGCCAACTGCTATAAATGCAACGAGCCGGGCCACATCGCTCGCAACTGCACCAAGGTGCCTTCT
The DNA here is from genome assembly GCF_003171515.1 of Pyrenophora tritici-repentis. Lineage (NCBI taxonomy): Eukaryota > Fungi > Ascomycota > Dothideomycetes > Pleosporales > Pleosporaceae > Pyrenophora > Pyrenophora tritici-repentis. Next base: position 1,058,319 of record NC_089390.1, read on the forward strand.
GCCCGGGTCAACAAGCCCATCACCTGCTACAACTGCGGTGAGTGCACCCTTCCGAACCGTCGTCGTGTAGTTCCGGTCATCCAAGTGAGCGATTTTGGCGGAGGTCTTCAGACTTGTGATCGTGTGGTGCGAAAGGGCGAGTTGAGCCGTACTGGCATGCGCATCTAAGTATAATTGGCTTTTGGATGTGACATTCGACTGTTTATTTCTTTTCATGAAGCAAGGCTGCCCATTGATGGAACCTAAGAACGACTTTCAAGAGGTTGGATAGGACATGTTTTAGAGTGGCAAGACCACCATCTTAGCAATATCACATATAAGTTGATATGGGAACCTGCTCTGTTTACAAATATGATATGATTGCTGTAGTGACTCTTTATGTTAGCAGCTGGTGACAAACAGACTAAAAGCGTTGTATACAGTGAGAAGTATTCATCGGTACTATGTTGTTCTACTCTTTCCCCTCTCCAGGCTTCTTGTCTTTTTCTAGATAGTCTTTGATACTGAACATGGCAGTGCCCCTCTCTAATGGCTTCGCTTGCGTCTCACTAGGCTTCCAACCGATCATGTAGATTAATCGAAATGTTGCAGGCAATGTCCCATCTTCGTTGCCGTGTAGTTCTTTGTATATGCCCTCGGCAGCTAAAAGCACATCCCGCTGTATCGGGCCCTTTTCTCGCGATAGTACGGCATTTGACTCGCCCATGGCCTGTAGGTCTTTCATTAGTGAGAAGGTATCCGGGAAGTCAACTACGATATCATCGACGTCCACGGTGAGAAGGTTGAAGCCAGCCTTTTGTAGTAGACCACCGACATCTTTAACATCTGCCAGTGGGGAAGTATGCGTCGAAACGCCGCCTCGTCGGTCGAGCTCTGCTAGTTGGAGGGATGTGCGAAGTTCGTATAAACTATCACCGCCCATCATGACGCCAATGAAGGGACCGTCCGGCTTTAGTATATTGTTGACTTGGGCTAGCACTGACGGCAAGTCGTTGATCCAATGCATGCTTAGATTGCTCAAAACAGCATCAAATGTATCCGCTTCGTACGGTAGGAGCTCTGACGTTGGCAAGACTTCTCGTACAATGTCAATCTCCTTGTTAAAAGGCAGGTCGGCATCTCGGTACAACAGCGTTTCGGAGGAGTCTGCGGCTATGATGGTACCGATACGCTTCGATCGTGGACCTTTGTCTGGCGCATCTTCGGAAGGAAGTGTGAGTGCGCGAGCTAGATTACATGCGTTCGCTCCGAGGTCCAGGACTTTGGGGAAGTGGCGATTGATATCCTGTCTCATTAGCAATGCTTTGTTATTGGTGGGGAAGACATACCAAAACTCGCTCACATAACCGCGAAGCTACCTCGTCTCTCAAGTAATCCACGCCCCTACTAGTCTCCTTGTCCGATGCCGCTCTTTCCTTTTGCATCCACTTCTGCTGAGCACTAAATATCTCCATCATTGGGGCTCCGGGAGATTGAACGGCATAGCGTCGCGTGCTTTGTCGGGGCAAGCATCTTCGCCTCAATGGCGGGATGAAGGCGCGTATCGAGAAGGTGGCCATCATGAACGATTGAATCAATTGAGCTTGAAACAATGACAGAGGTCGAATGGAGGCAATGCGCGTGGGAGGAGATGTCAAAACCACTACGTCAAGACCCTGGTGTCGCTGCACCAATCGGCGTTTGGCTCCACCGAGCTCTCCCTCCGCGCTCCACAACTTGTCCCCCATCCCTCGCTGTATTCGCTATACCTTGAGCTACCTGTCAAGGAGGAGTAGAAGCTTGGTATTGCCATTGAATTGTTACTTCGCCATGGCACAGGCCTTTCCGTACACGTACTACGCATGCGATTGCTTCGACAACAACACCACGACTGTTACGAAACGCTCGCAATTCATCGCCGCATCAGAAGACGAGGAGCAGAACTTCGACCCGCAAGATCCGCGCTCCAACTATGCCCTCTACCCGCTCGAACACCTTCTCTACTGCGAAGATTGTCTACAAATACGGTGTCCGCGATGTGTCATTGAAGAGACGCTGAACTGGTACTGCCCAAACTGCCTGTTCGAAGTACCGAGCTCCGTAGTCAAGAGTGACGGGAACCGATGCACGCGAAACTGTTTCAACTGCCCAGTATGCATATCGCCGCTCATAGTCAACCTGCTCGAAAACCCCGACGCGGATCAAAGCGCACCGGACCGACACATACTGGCGTGCCCATACTGCCATTGGAGTACTGTGGAGACTGGCATAGAGTTTGAGAAACATACCGGCGTATATAGCCAGATTGCACGGATAGCAAATGGTGGAAAGCCCATACCGACGTCTAAGGAGCGTGACAAGGAGCGCGAGAGGCGTAAGGAGATGGAAGCACGGCAGCAAAATCCCCTGTCGCCTTCTAGCGACTCGACAGGCATGGACATTGGAGAGTACGAGCCGCCTACTCGTGATGACCTATTTTCGAACCTCGCTGCCTTTTACAAAGCACAGCTAGAGGCCCAGACACCGGCGAATCCCCTCGAGATGAACTTTTCTTCGCCGTCCGCCTACTCCCGCATAATGAACTTGTATTCAACAACCACTGCAAAGAAGCAGAAGCGCGACAAGCCGACACCAATGCGTGAGGCGGCTTCAGAGTTGGAGGGGCTGGTTATACACGATCCTTCCTCGGACATTGCAGCAATCGAGCGTATCAAGCGGGGCGGATGGGGCACTACACTCTCGCCCGCCCAGAAGCTCGCACAGCAAAACCCCTACATAAGGTTTGACGACGAGCTACGACCGATCCCGACGTTGCTCTGTACAAAGCGCTCAAAACGATGTCGCTCATGTCGACACATTCTCTCTAAGCCAGAGTCCAAGATTACGTCAACACGATACAAGATCAAATTACTAGCACTCAACCATATCCCTCGACTCAGCATCCGTGCGTTACCACCCACCTCGGACGTCCCCCCACTCCCCGGCATGTTGCCCGTTCCACCGCCACCCTTCAACTACAACGCTCTTCGTCCCGGGCTTCCAGCCCACTTTCTCCTGCACCTCAGCAACCCGCTCTTCGACCCCATCCGCGTCACCCTAGCCACTGCTAGTACCACGCCTGGAAAGGTACAATCCCGCGTCACAATCCTGTGTCCACAATTTGACGTCGGCGCCAACACTGATGTCTGGGATGATGCGCTGTCCTCCTCTCCCGCTCCGATGCCGCGTCGCTCGACCATCAACGCCGAAACAGGGCAAATTGAAGCAGGCAAGGTTTGGGATAAAGGAAGGAATTGGACTAGTGTGGCTATCGAAGTCATCCCAGGTTTTCTGAGTGAGCTTGGCGATGATGAAGAGCTGGAGGAAGATGATAACCTACTCGAGATACCGATCTTTGTACGGCTAGAATTTGAGGCTGATGTTAACGCTGAGGAGAGAGGGTTGGGTGATTCTAGAGGATCAAAGGGGGAAAAGGAGAAGCGAGAGGAGGCGTTTTGGACAGTAGTGGGTGCAGGGAGGATAGTGGAGGCATAGTCCTGCGTTTAGTGATACCCCTTTATTGATCGATGAGTTCTGTCACTTTTAGCCATGTGAATTCAATATCAACTTATGAATCTATTTCTTCAATCACTACCCAAAGTGCGTATCGTTGGGAAACACGTCTCCGTCCTTCTTCTTCTTCCGCGTAAACATACCATCCAGCGTGCCCTGGCTGGCTTCCCGCTTATGCGCTACCTTCTTCTCGCTCTTCACTGCCGTCTTTCTCGCTTGTTTAGGATTCATTGGCTCGTCGATGTCCTGCTTATCTTCATCCGCATCATCTTCATGTTTGACCATGGCGCCCGGTGGACCTTGATCCCCCTCCGTCGGCCCTTCAGCACCATCCTCAAACACCTTTCGCCATGACCCATCCAGAACTTGGGGCGAGTTGCCGTAGAGATTGACATGATACGCATTCTTCATTCCGGCCAAACAGATATCTCTTCTTTCCGCAAAGTCAAACATCGGCTTTGGGTACGTCTTCATGCTACCCTCCGCCGCAGCCGACCCATCACCCTTGATCAAGCAACCCCATTTCTTCTGGTCGACAATCGGCGCCTTGTGCGGCTCGTAGATGTATTTCTTGTCAAACTTTGCCAGTTCAGGGACATATTTCCTCACAAGTTTGCCCTCTTTGTCCCATTTCTGGGGAAATGCAATGGGCGAGTAGCAGCGGTAGAATTGGGCGAAAAAGGCAGTGCAGGATAACCACTGCCAGTTTCCAATGTTACACGCTGCCTCGTGGTCAATGAGCCATTCTTCAAATACTTCAGCACCGCGCTCCCAATCAATGTAGCAGCCGCCTCTTGTTAGAAAACAGGCCACGGCATGCCTTCCCAGATGATGGATCCAGCCTTCTTGTGCAAGCTGGCGCATGAGCGCGTCAATCCATGGAAAGCCTGTTTGGCCGTGTTTCCAGCGCTGAAAATGGGCTTCTGCTTCTGCGTTGTCGACCATGTACTCTCCAGTGATGAGGCCCGATTTGGTGTCGATCTTGGACGGGAGATGCCAGGGTATAAAACGGCAGTTTGGGTTGTTGTACGTCTGACCAAACGAGTAGCCCAGTGCTGCTTGTGCGCCAAAGTACATGTCGCGGAAGAGAAGTTGGCCTGTCAGACTAACAGGGGGCTGAGAAGCTTTTCCCTTGAACTTGTCAACTACATCCTGTGCACGCCAGTAGAAGAGGCGACAGCTCAAGGACCCAAAGTGCATGTGTGGCGAGAGAAGGGTAGTAGACTGAGGTTCAAAAGCCGTGGGGGCGGTCTTGGGCTTCTCAAACGTCGCTGTATACTCTTCATTTGCGATAATCTCATCAAGAGCCCGTAGTGCTTCTGTCTCGCCGCCACGATGGGCTGTTGTTGCGGGTTTTAGACCCAGTTCTTCCATGGTGGGCACTGCAAAGTCACCGTTTGGCCCTGCCAACGCAGTATACGACGCCTCATCACCGTCTCTTTGTATCGCATTCACATCTGGCTGGCTTTCTGGTCTTTCTTGGTCAAACTTCAGATCAGTATCGCCTGGATTGGGAAATGACTTTGGTGCTGGTATTGGTCTAGGAATCCGGCCAATCTTCTTGCCCGCAGCTTGGACCTGGGTAATGCTCATCGTCGGCTTCCCGTGATTCTGCTTTACCAGTTCATCGGGATCGTACAATGTCCGCCCCGTCTTCACAACCACCTCTACGCCTGACTTTCTCGCAATCTCCAATACCTTGTCATCTCGCTCCCTAGCATACGCATCCGTGTCCTTTTCAAACACCATATGAGTAATCTTCCAGGCTTTGAACAACTTCGGAAACAGAGTCTGCGGAGCTTCCCGGATAACAAAGAGCTTCGACTTTGGATTCAGCTTGGTGATGGACTTGGACAGGTCATCCTGACAGTCTAAAAGATACTGCCAGCGATTGGGCCCTACACGAGCGCGGTAGACATAGTGTGGATCCCATGTCCAGATGGGGTAGAGACATGCTGGATTGAGGTCCAGGGCGGCTTTGAGGGCTGGGGAGTCGTGGAGGCGCAAGTCGGTCCTAAACCAGTAGATGACCCGCGGTTTCGACATTGGGCTGCGTCGAGTTTGGGCGAAACCCTGAGCTCGTACTGGAGGTGAACAAAGCTTGCAAAGAAATTGGATCGGGGTTTTTTGAACGCCTGCAGGATGAATGCCTAGGACGCAAAAGCAAACGTGATGCTGTCAACCAATCCACGGAAAGGCGCGTAGCATCCATGCTGTCATGGATCGAAGCTAAATGCTCGCTTATCTGCTAGGTCTAGGTGAAAGACCAATCGGCCTTATAAGTACATAGCAGCCCAAGTTTCCTTGGAGGTGTGAGTGTCTGAGTCGTGGATAACTGCTACTAAACAAATGGGGTGATATCGTTGGTTATATGAATAAACGAAGCTCGACAGATGCCAGCGCTGCCCGAACTATAATAGCAGCCGTGACAGCTCAGCGTGTCAATGAGGCTCGAATGTCCAACGTCGAGCTTACAGGTCCCTGCAGCACCCCCACGCAGCTGAAGCCGTAGGTATACTTTTGATTTTGTCGCCACAGGTAGTGACGCGCCATTTGAAGTAGTGGCACGCGTTGCAGGTGGAGTGGTCACGACATTGTATGGATGCGTCTACCCCGCACGAGGCAAAGAGGCAGTTGATCGGAGGAGCGTCGGAAGACAAGACCAAGACCAAGACGACGTTGGCGGACACCAGCAAGGCCGGTTCGCGCATGATGATGAAAGAAGTCCAGCCAGCAACGGCTTGTTAGCGGGTCCTGCATCGTCAGTCCAAGGTTTGGATGGGCTCGGGAACTAGTTCGAGTGCTGGCTGCGGGCCCAAGCTCCCCGAGCTCGTGGCCAGGGTTTATGGTGTGAAAACAATCTCTCAACAGATAATTGTGCGCGCTTTGACCGTTGACCGACGGGCCGTGGCCTCATGAATTGACTGTGACGTGTACCCCTAATTATCTTTCAGGGTTATCAGTAGACTGAGGGTGCCGCAACTACCGCTGCAGCTACTTGCCTTGGGTACAACTTGCACTGCAGATCGGCGCCTACTCAATACGGTACTTTGCTGCGGGGAAACAACACGGCCTGCATACCAGCTATCTGCCGTCTGTCTTTGACTCAATTTTCCAGTGACTCTTCTCCTCACTTTGTTGTGTCCTTGCACGTCGACTACAATGGCGCAGCCCTTGGAAGATGCGTACATTACGGTGCGTGAAATGTAGTGGTACAAGCACGCGAGCTAACATGCATGCAGCTTCTTATGAGCGATTCCTACCTGCCAGGCGCTGTGGTTCTCGCCAATTCGTTGCGCGATGCCGGCACCAAGAAGAAGCTTGCCGTGCTCGTCACCATGGACACGCTTTCTGCGGACACGATCGGTGAGCTCAAGACGCTCTACGACTATCTGATCCCGGTCCAGCGTATTCGAAGTTCCAATACTGCCAACCTGTATCTTATGGGACGGCCTGACCTGGCATTCGCCTTCACCAAGATTGCCCTCTGGCGGCAGACGCAGTTTCGCAAGTTGGTGTACCTCGATGCTGATGTGGTAGCTCTCCGCGCGCTCGACGAGCTCTTTGACATTGAGGCGTCGTTTGCAGCAGCTCCAGACATTGGCTGGCCAGATGCCTTCAACAGCGGTGTCATGGTGATCAAGCCCGACATGGGCGAATACTGGGCGCTGCAAACCATGGCTGCGGCTGGCGACAGCTTCGACGGCGCAGACCAAGGCTTACTGAACCAGTACTTCGAGCACCGTCCGTGGCAGCGACTAAAGTTTACTTACAATTGCACCCCCAACGCAGAGTACCAGTGGGAGCCGGCCTACCGCCACTACAAGCGCGATATTGCGGCCGTCCACTTTATCGGCAAGAACAAGCCCTGGTCGAGCCAGCATAGCGGCGGAACAGGCGTCTATGGAGAGCTCCTAGCGCGGTGGTGGGCTGTACATCAGAGGCATTTGCACAGGGAAAAGGCAGCCAAAGAAGCGGGTGAGGCACATAGCACTCAAAGTGACTTTTCCTCTCCCCCTGCCCCTGTCGAGGCCTCGGTTGTTACCACTGAGTCTCCTATGACTGAACCTGCCGATGAGATACAGAATATTGACCAAGGAATGACAGAACCTACCCCAGAACAACGCAAGTTTTCCGCGCCCGAGATGGAATGGGATGCCACCAAGTATGTCTCTCAATAACCTCGCCGATTGTGCTAACAATCCAGGGCTGGACCACCGTCAGAATCGAGGCCCGAGGCTGCCAACCTCCCGACCCATACCTACACATTTAGTGACAACCCCTCGCTCTTCCAGGCGCCGCGTACCTACCCTGAAGCCCCAACAGACATGTGGTACAAGGTTCCAGACAACAAACCCAAGCCTGCTGACCAGCCCAAGCCTATTTTCCCCTGGGAGCAAAAGGCCGACAAGCCCAAGCCCACTCGTGTATTTGCTGAAGATTTATCCCCAGAACCTACCCCTGCCCCAACCCCATCGAACCACCCCTTCTCCACTAGACATTACGATGACGAGATTGCCGTCTCAGGAGGACCAGAGCAGGTCGTGAGCCCCGACCAGGGCAATGACCAGCAGTGGCAGTCATACCAACGTGCCAGTGTCAATGCTTGGGACAGCGTTCCGGGTATTGAGAATTATGTTCGTGCCATATCGGACCTCAGCGGAAACGGAAAACGCGGTAAGAACCAATCTATGCAACAAACCACGGGCACGGATGACATCAGTTCACCGTTGCTGGAACGCAGACAACGTCGAGAGAGCCTTATCCTGACCGATTTCCCAACCGCAGAGGACCGTCCGAGTCTCCCCGTTACCCCAGCCCCTGTCCGTCGTCCAATGTTCTGGGGTGAAGAGAGGAACCAAGCAGGCGAGCTTCCTTCGGCTACAGGAGTGCCCGACCAGACCGAATGGGTATGTTTTCTGCCTCCTATGCATCGATCTGTAACTCGGACTAATTCGAATAGAATCCTGAAGAGAGACTCGACCAGCTCCGCCGCTCCTCCGTTATGGAGTTTGAGCACCTGAAAAAGGACGAGCATCCAGACCCACCGTTGCGCGCGCTTCCCGAGCACTCGATTGCTGGGGAGAAAGAGGCCAGCGCCACCCATGCTCTTGGATTAGATGGAGCCAACGATGGTCCCGCCGAGAAAGACTTTGCCACCAGCCAGTCCACGCTTCCTGAAGGCGAGCAGGTCCAGGCTGTAGGAGACGAGCTGAACCCCACGCAGTCTGCAACCTAGGAGGAGAGATTCATGTTACACGATACTACGAGCTAATGTCTTGCGGGAAGGCGGCGATTCCATCTTTATGTTCATGTTCCCGTTTGTACAAGTGTATACTTCGAGATTATTGCGCGCGAACTGGGGTTTCTGCATTTGCATGCATTGCGTAGCGCTCATAGCATAACCGTTGGCTTGGTGATTAGTCTTGAATTTAGGACGCGTGATTCGCATATGTGGGCTGTATGCAGGGACGCAGGAAGCATTTCGTGCATGCGCTCGGGCCGGTCGCTAAAGAGCTTGACTCTGCTGGCGTTGGTGCAATCTGCTGAGTTGAACAGCTGCAGCCACAGACATGCCACCAAGATGGTCGGGCCCCGCTTACTGCCCCTCACTGCCTTTGCCCCTCGGGTTGCGGCCTTCACACACGCACCTGCCCGATTAATACCAGCACCAGCCTGTAGACCGCGAATAAGCGCGTCGACCACCTTGATACGTTCCCGGAAATTCCTTTCCTCTTCATCACTGTTGCAGAGATCTGTCGTGGACGCATATACGCCTGATCGACTACCAAACACTGCCTGGCCCTACCTATATCGACTGCTCGACAAGATGGCGCACCTTGACCCGTACTTTAAGCAGGTGGATGCCCTACAGGGTAACTTCATCGAGAGACTGAGGGAGGCTGTGGCTATCCCAAGTATCAGCTCCGAAGACCAGAGGAGGCCTGATGTCGTCAAGGTAGGTGGAGTTTCACACTTTACAACAGCTTGGCTGACTCTGTTAGATGGGCCACTGGCTCGCGGACCAAATCAAGGCGCTCGGGGGTACCGTTGAGCTCCGTGAGCTTGGAAAGCAGCCCGGTCGCGAACATCTCGACCTTCCACCGTGTCTCCTAGGACGCTACGGAGACGATCCCAAGAAGTTCAACGTCCTCGTCTATGGCCACTACGATGTTCAGCCTGCGAACAAGTCCGACGGCTGGGCGACGGACCCCTTCACCCTGAGCATCGACGACAAGGACCGCATGTACGGACGTGGCAGCACCGACGACAAGGGCCCGGTTCTGGGATGGCTGAACGCAATCGAGGCACACCAAAAGGCAGGTGTAGAACTGCCAGTAAACCTAGTCATGTGCTTCGAGGGTATGGAGGAGAATGGTTCGGAGGGTCTAGACGACACCATCCGCGCAGAGGCGAGGAAGTTCTTCAAGGATGTGGATGTTGTGTGCATCTCGGACAACTACTGGCTGGGAACCGAGAAGCCTTGCTTGACATATGGTGTCCGTGGATGCAACTACTACCAGATCGAGGTCTCTGGACCTGGCCAAGATTTGCACTCTGGTGTCTACGGTGGCATGACACACGAGCCCATGACCGACTTGGTGCGCATCATGAACTCGCTGGTCGACCCTGACGGCAAGATTCTCATCAAGGGCGTCGACGACCTCGTTGCCCCCCTTACCGAAGAGGAGGCTGCCCTCTACCCACCAATCGCCTTTACCATGGACGGGCTAAGGGAATCGCTCGGTGGTGAGACGACAATCCACGACAACAAGGAGGATGCGCTAAAGCACAAGATGCGATACCCTTCTTTGTCGCTTCACGGCATCGAGGGTGCTTTCTACTCCGAAGGCGCAAAGACCGTCATCCCAGCCAAGGTCATTGGAAAGTTCTCCATTCGCACAGTGCCCAACATGGAGATTGACCCAGTCACAAAGCTCGTCGAGAAGCACATCAACGATGAGTTTGCGAAGCTCAAGTCGAAGAACAAGATGAAGTTTAGCGTTGTACACTGCGGAAAGTGGTGGGTAGAGGACCCCAACCATCCCAACTACACTGCTGCAGCAAAGGCCGTTGAGAGAGTTTTTGGCGTCAAGCCCGATATGACAAGAGAAGGCGGCAGTATCCCTGTGACGCTCACTTTCCAGGAGGAGCTGGGCAAGAACGTCTTGTTGCTGCCCATGGGTAGCTCAACAGATGCCGCGCATTCGATCAACGAGAAGCTCGACAAGCGCAACTATATTGAAGGCACGAAGCTACTCGGCGCCTACCTGCACTATGTTGCAGCGGAGCTCAAGCGCGATTAGTCTGTAGAACAGATGATAATACCCGTGAATATATTGAATATCTCGTTCCAAAACTGAATGAGTAAACGTGATTTCGTTTTGGAAGCTATTTCATACAATTTAATCAGTTCCATTGATGTTGTCGCACTGGAGGGGTCGAGGTGCAGGAGTCCAGCTTTGACCACATCGGGGCGGAACAACTAAAAAAGTTCAGCGTGGAGCCGCAGCCTTGGAAGCAAGACGACAGCAACAGCCATTGCGGGCGCAACCTCGCAATCCCACGCCCATAACGCCCAAATCCCACAATGTCGACATGTAAATCACTCCTCCGCGCCACTACCCCCTTCCAAAGGACCCAACCGTCCCTTCTTCCCCTAACGCAAACCCGCTGCGAATCCTCCACACGCCGACACCGCAAACTGCTCGCTTTACCAGAAGCGCCATCATACACGCCGTCGAGCCCTTCTCCGTCGCTCATCTTCAATCCCCCGTCGTCCGCCCCAAACGTCTACCATACCCCACTCAAATTTCTCCCCAAGCAAGATAAACGTCGACAAATCATCACGGCTGCACAATCCTACGCAAACAAGGCATCGTTGTCGCGACAAACGTCAAACATTGCTGCACCGGGTACTCCCTTGTCAGACTCTAGTCTCCTCCCGCCGCGGCCCTCTGCTGCCCTCCCGCAGCCGGTGCGCGAACCCTACGAGAAAAAGTACCATTTGAGCGAGGCGCAGGTCGAGGAGATACGGACGCTGCGGCGCCAGGACCCAGATACATGGACAAGAGTACGGCTGGCGGAGAAGTTTGGGTGTAGTCAGTTTTTCGTGGGCATGATTGCGAAGAATCCGGAGAAGGCGAAGAGGGTGGAGAGTATGCATGAGGAAGCGAGGAGGAAGTGGGGGGCTAGGAGGCGTGAGGCGAGGGAGGATCGGGGGAGGAGGAGAGTGCTTTGGGGGAGGGACGCTTGAATGGGTAGGGGTATTTTCAGACTACCGGCATGAGAGAGCATGTACATTTTTCTGTACTGTATGGACAGTTGTGTATAAGGCTTGTCGCAGTACATACGTTATCTTCCATTTCCATTACCTCCTCTGCTCTCAATCTCTACCCCTTCTCCAACGCGAAAGACAAACCCCTCGCCCTCTCCCCTCGTACCAGCCCCTACTTTCCAACACTCGAATCTCCCCTTCTTAACCACATCCCTGCGTTGCAATCTCTCCGCTTCTGCCTCTTCTATACTTATTGTAGGCGCAAACTTTAGCACCTCGACACGCCGCACTGCCAGCCGTGTCACGGGTGTGCCTTGTGGCCAGGATGTGGGTATTAGCGGGCGATACGTCGATGGCGTGGTAGAATGCGAGGTCAATATTGTAGTACAGGAGAGAAGAGACGATAGTTTAGACAGAGAAGACGTCAATCGTGTGGATGATGTGGATAACGTAGTCGATGCATTTGTATGATTTCGGAGGTCCCATGTGAAAGCATCCATGTCTTCCAGAATAACGGAATGTATGCGTCGGTTTATACTCTTGTGTTTTTCTTTATCGAACAGGTAGGAGGGGAGAGAGTGTAGTGTTGCCAGTAAGCACTCCCAGGATTGGGGGCGGAAGATGTGAACGTGTTGGAGGGCTGTTTTTATCGTGGCACAAATATCGTGCTTCAGAGAGTCGATGGATTTGTTTGCTTTCATGATTTTCGATTCCATCACCTGAATGAGGACTTCTGCTAGGCGGGTGACACTGAAGTGGTGTAAGGGGTCGAAGAGAATGATGGCTGCTTCTTGGCCGTCTAGGGGGGTAGTGGAGAGTGAATTAGGTAGAATGGCGTGAGCGATGATGAGATACAAGATTGAGGATTTGCCGGCGCCGGAAAGATGATGCGTTGATGGTGGGGACACAATTTCGACAATTGGTGGACCTGGGATTGATATTATGGTGTCTAATTCTGGTATCCTCAAGTAGGAAGGTTGTGTAGTATTGGTGTTGCTATTAGAAGTCAAATATAATTCCGCAAAGACAACATAACTGTTAAATAAACTTGCCTTTCCTGCTTCTTTAATAAGAGTTCACGAAGAGATCCTAGGACCTTTTTTTGTCAGCATGGTTGTTAATTTCGCGCTGCCAACGTGCTCGTATTTATATAACGTACCGAACTCAAATCCTCAACAGCAACTTCACCCAACAACCTCTCCCCCAGCCTCTTTGCCCCATCATCACTCATCACTCTATCCCGCGAAAACTCTTTCTCACCAACTCCACACCCCTTTCCCGCAATGTCGCCACCACTCACTATGATCCACCCCTCGGAGCTGGAAGCCGCAATCAACGTTCTCCCGTCTGGCAAACCACGGAAACCACCAATCAACCTCGGCGACTGCGAACTGAAAGAACTCGTGCAGTATAAATGCAATATTCAAGAGTCAAAAAAGGAAAAAGACAGTACTTTCATAGTTTGTGAGCCTGTGGTGAGGTTGTTGAGAAGGTGAGTGATGTGGGGTGCAAGTTCTTGGCGGCGTGACCGAGGTCAGACAAGACATCAACTGACCACTGTTAGATGTGCGGGGGGCTTGAGTGTAGAGACGACAGCATGGGAGAGCTGGAAAGCTAGACAGGAAGGTGCGAATGGAAAATCATGACCACCAGCGGAAACTTGTCAAACACGCAGCTGGTAATGGACGACCACATGCAGATGCTTATTTGTAATTCGTACTAAGAGTTACAGGGTTGAAGACCCAGCAAGATATGCAATCGATAGATGACGGTAATTCGCACGATATGCCACTTGGGGCCAGCTGTCTACTACTTGACCAGCTTATAACAACTTCTAGCGGAAAGAATGATCAACACCGCTCGCATGCCCTAAAATTGCCCCAGACCAGGCGGAAATGCAGATACCCAAACGCCTCGCTATCAAAATGCTGCAAATCGACTTTTCGGACCAGTGACGCACATATATTAGACACCGCTGGCAGACTTTCTCCAATACTTCTGCTCGTAGTTGACATGTACACCCTCCTCGAGATTAACGCTCCGATCGGTCGTGGGCTGCCGCGCTGGCACATCGCGTGACATGGCCCAATCGCCGTCCTCGTCTTCATCCAATCTGGCTTGTCGCCGCTCTTCGTCCCGCTCTCTTTGGGTTTCTTCTTCCACCAGATCGGCCATGGCCGACTGCCACAGCTTGTCGCTCTCCTTCATGCGCCGACTCCGTTTCCGTTTTCCGACGTTTTGTTTCTGAACGCCTGCCTTTTGTGCAGCCATTAGTTTTCTAAGACTCTGCTCGGCCAAGATGCCCTCTTCTGTGGCCTTTTCTCGAATTTTCCGCGGGTCATTCTCACGGCTGGTGAAGACGGGCGTGGCTGTGTATGTGTGCTTGGAAGGGAATCCAGGAAAGTGCTTGGGTATATACGGACGCGTCTCTTTGTCTGCCTTTCCTGACAGCTCGGGGCCCAACAAGGACTCGGTATCGGGCGGAGGAGCCTCTGGGGGCGCTGGAGGTGCAAAATGTGGTTGTAGTAATGATGGCGGAATATCGCCCATGTCAAAATGCTGTTCGAGGGGGGCAGAGCCACGCAGGCCCGAGGATGTGAGAGCATAGACCCAGTCGTGTGCTACCGTTTCGGTGCGCCGCGAACTGGTCATGGATGTCCGCACTTGTGCTAGGAAGTTCTTCATGTCTGTTCAGGTCAGCATACAAACGTAATTGCCTGTGCATGTCGCAGTGAGGCCTACAAGATTCCACCAGTGCCCGGAAGTCCTCCAACGCGTCCGGGCGCGCGCTCTCGAACCCGATAGCCTTGCACTGTATCGCTATTGCGCGCCGCAATTGCTGGTCGAAGAAGTCTTTACTCTCGCCGTAGGGGTCCAATTCTGCGCTGATGGGGTCGGCAATGTGCTCGATCGGCTGCGTATGTTGCAGTGCACGAACGACCTGTCGTCTCTTGGGGGTGTGGTTCGCCGTATGCCGGCGCGTCCTCCGCAACGCGCGCCCTCTTCATGCCTGCGGTTGCGCCCTCGCTGCTGGCGCTGGGGGGATAGAATGATGCCTGGCATATGCTGCTGGTCTTGCGAGTCTGGTGTGGGTGTCGTCGAGTGTCGTCGTTGTGCACGCGAGGATGGTTGCGTTATCGGTAAGTGAGAGCGCTGTCGGGAGTGAGCGGTCGCATTGATTGCGGGCAGGCGTGCTCGCGATAATAGCGGGCGGAGAGGTGCGTGTGGTCAGGGCGGCTGCTATTGTCTTTCACTATACTGCTGCCGTTGGCTTTCAGTCGGGAGCTCAAGGCGCGGGACGCTAGGCCACCGACGTCTTACGTCAGCAGCTGCAGTTCTCCCGTCGAACCACCACAACTTCATCTATCAGACGACGACATTCACCACATCCCCGCAACCGCACCGGCGCACTACAACTCTCCACTCTACGAAACAAACTCAACAATGCCAATCAAACCAATCACCGGTGTATGTGGAGCCATTGGGTGCTTTGCACAGGCGGGGCAGCACGCTAATGACTGGACTGCAGATGCTCCGACGACAGGTCGTGCTTGACCTCTCCGTTGGCATGGGTGAGTGAGGACCTTGGGAGGTCGCGCGGTGTCTTTGGGGCAGTTTGGAGCCCTCCAGACGCACGCGCATCCTGGCACCTTGACTAACAGCAACCGCAGGTCTTGGTCTCGTCACCGGCTATGGCTGGTGGTACGGTACGTGAAGAGACGGCGATGCAACAGCACTTGCCTTTTCATTTTCGCGACTTGAACTCACTCCCCAAGGTTACCATGTTCCCGCCGTCCGTCACCGTGACGCATTTTACCAAAAGCTCGAGGACGAGCGTGCGGCAGCTCTGGGCCAGAAATAAACGCCTTCTCCTGTGAACCGCAGTCTCCTTTGTATCGACCAGTCAGGAAGCATAGAGTGGACATTAGCTGGGGATCAAGGTGTATCATATCTGGGTAATCTTCGACAGCAAGCCGAATAGACGCAGTCAAACGATATCACGCAAGCGCCTTTATGTTGTAGTGCAGTGACATGCATCTTCCACCATCTTCATCGTCTTCTCGGGCTTGCTAATGGTCTAGTCTTGCATGAATCACGTTTCGCCAGGTACATCTGACGCAAGCCATTGTATATCGGGCGATTATATTGACCCGTCTATATGCCGTCTAGTACTGCCGATTCCTTCCATTCCACTTCTCAGCCCATTTCTTAGCCATTGTTTATCTCGTCCTTTACATGTTTTATAGGAGTGTCGCCTTGATCGGCTTGGATCCGTGCTGTTCTTGACAGGCTGGAAACAGATAGTCATACCTACATGGCAGCCCTTGCAACTGCTCTATAAGCCTCGGATGGACGTGAGTCAGGTCCAATACCCGAAGTCAATACCGAATCCATTGACAATAAATCACAGCGCAGAAAAGTCAGGCGGACTCCAAGCCTCCGAGGCGCGCATTTTCGGCCCCGGGCACAAAAGTTTGCAATGATCCGAAGGAAATAGGCATCGTCACTTCATCCAACTCGTCTCACGGAGCATACGCGAAACTGTCTAGAGGATTACATGACGCGTTACACCAATGACGGAGCAGTGAGCGGCGCTAGTCGTGACACTAGGTGGTCCGACGCGTCCAGCGGGCGTACTTGTAGATTATGAACACGGCCAACGGCGAGTTCCAGTTGCGGCGTCATGGCAGACGAAGCAGCGGTGGCGGGTGAAGAAACGTGTCAAACGAGCATAGCTATTGGTTCCCTGACGATGATGCGCAACACTACAGGGGCGCGTCGCCGCCAAGGACGGAGGCGAGCCCAAAGCGCGGGTCAAGCGGCGTAATAAGCATGGCTGGAAGGGCAGGCAAAGTCGCGGGCGAAGATCAGAGAGAAAAAGCAAAGTCAGGGATGGGACGGCGAACTGGGAACTCGAGGTGACTGCTTTGACAGCGGCGTCGTTGTTCGGAACGGGTGTGGGTGGAGAGAGGCATTAGCTGGCGGGCGGCGTGTTAGTGCGAGATTGTAAGATGGCTAGTCCCTCACGATCCATGGTCGGACTAGGGCAACGGGGAAAGGTGAAGTGGAACTCTTGGAACCCAGAGCCAGGCGTGCCCCTTTGCGGTGCCTTCTGCCCAGGCAATTTGGCAGCTCCATGCAAGGGACGAGGCCTTTTCGTATTGACGACGCCTGGCAGAGGCTGTGGTGCAGATGACGGGCTATCGACCAAGGCAGCCAATGTGCGGGAGCGGTGCGACGAGGCACCGGCGGACCTGGCCAGGACTCGGGAGGAGGTGATTTGAGAACAAGGTTACGGCCGTCATGGGCCTGATCAGCGACGGACGCAGAGCAGGCGGGCCAAAATGGCTAGCAAGAGACGTGTTAGTGGGAAAAAGCAAAGGCGGCGACCGTCGACCAGGCTTTAATTGAGCTTGGGATGAAACCTCTGGGCTCGACACGCAGCGGTGCACACAGCAAAGCTGCCACAGTTGTCAAACACGATGCAAAGGCTATATTGGGCTATGAGCAGCGCGATGCGAGCGACTGCACGACCAAGGCGCATAGGCCGGCAGGTGGGCGGGGAAGAGAGGATCAAATGTGCATCGTCACTTGTTCCTGCTCGCTGGTCGTGCGGAAGATTTGGCGGGTCGCGCTAGTCTTCCGCCATCCATTCGACCACAAGACGGCTGTGAAAGCCTGGTGATACGCGGGAGCACTCAGGTGACGGGCATGAGTGTAAGCGGGAGGGTGAGGGAAACATGTATCGTTATCGACAAGTCCATGTCATGTTGACTGGGCTGAGTGAGAAAGAGGGGCTGATGACACTACTTTGCTCACCGCAGAGCAGGCGCGATGGGGGTGACAGTTGTAGAGGGCAGCTGGCAGCTGTGCGCACCTCCCCCGTCGCTCTCGGACCCTACCGTTAGAAGATGGGCTGCGGCTAACGCATGATCCCTGCATTGCATGGTGGCCGTGCCCTGTGCCTTTGCTCAGCAGGTAGGTGCGGCCCACCTATGGTCCAGCAGAGCAATCGCGCCCGGTCGTACTTGCCCACGTCCTCCCATCTGTCTGTTCGTAGTTGCTGCAACGCCTTTTGCAGTCTCTGCCACCCTTGCCCCCATCGACTTGTGCGCAACCTCTTGATCTAGTTCACTATTATCCAGTATATGCACCTTGTCCGTCATCAAGACTACCCGTGGTCGTCAGAGCTGCTACAGCGTAATTTAGGCGCCATCGTTTGGGTGCTTGCGCTAAGCCGGCCGCCCTGTCCGCGTCGATCAATCACTCAAGCCCTCGCCATTCAACTCACACTCCAAGCCTCACTCGCCGTGCTGGCTGCATGCTGGCCCTCTCCACCTCCATCTTCGTCCCCCAGAGCCTGCGTGCTCTCTACTACAAACACTGACGACCTTGATACTTGCGTCGAGCTTGGAGTCGCGTCTTGCCAGAGCCCCAGCCAACGCCCGCCGTCTCGACAAGCCGTCGCCTCGACTTGACCACCACCACCACGCCTCGACACTGTACCCGTCTCACCGACCGTCACGCACCGCATCTTCCTGTCCTGCATGAGTGCGGCTGTCCTTTGCACATCCGCGGCTCTGCACCGCCGTGACTCTTTCTCGCACTGCCGCCAGTTTGCGACGTAGCGCGCCCTCCGCCTGTCGCGCTCCAACATGAACAACCCCAACATGCAGCAGAACGGCATGCAACAGGGCCGGGCCTCTGCGGGCCTACACCACTTCATCCAGCACTATCGCCTCCAGCAGCAACAGGGCAAGATTCCAAACGGATGGCAACAGACAACCCAACCAGAAGAGCGCGGCCAACTTGCGCTGCAGTTCTTCACCTCGTACCGCCTACTGAAGCCAGAGCTCTCCGAGGTCGAGGTGATGCGTTCTGCCCTCCAATACGAGACGCAGACGTTCATGTCGGCCGCCTCAAAAGAACAATACGTCAACAGCATTAAGCAGAAACTCATGATGATGACAAACGCACGTCAGCAGCGCCTACAGGGCGGCGTTCCCAACCCGATGAACAACCCGATGAACGGAATGAACCCTGCCCAAATGCACATGATGCAAATGAACCAGCAGGGCCCTAGGCAAGGCACTCCACAGCAGTTCAACGGCGCGTTTCCCAACGCCCAGCTCCAGCGCCCCATGCAAGTCTCGCCTGTCCCCATGGCTCAAGGGGGCTCTTCCATGGGCGTCAACGGCGCCAACCCCGCCAACATGAACCAAGGCCAAAACACCCAACAACCAAATATGCAGCCCAATCAAAACCAACAGAACCGCCAGGAGCAGTTGATCATCAATCAATTTGCCAAGAAGATTATGGAATCCTGCAAGGAAGAGATCAGGGTCAAGTTTGAAGCCGACATCCGCGCCTGGCCCGAGGATAAGAAGCAGCAGTTGCTCGCTCAGGGCATCAATCCTCTGTTTCTCCGATTCCGACAACACGCCGAAATGCTCTATCGACGAGGCGCCCTCAACCAGCAGGTTCCTGGCCAGAATGCCGGAGCGATGCAAGGCGCTGCCCAGCCAAACCGGATCCAAGGCCAGCAAATGACTATGAACCAGCGCCAGCCCAACCAGGAGTTTGACTTTACTGAGATTGCAAACCGCCAGATGGAGGCCATGCGCAGTCAGGACCAAGGCAACACTGTCGTTCCCGCAAGCAACAACCCTAACAACGCCGGCCAGATGGGCGGTTTCCAGGCTCAAAACTCCCAGCCGGGCCAACCCCAGAATGTCATGGCACAGCGTCAGGCCGAAGCCTTTCATCGCCAGGCACAAGTCCAACAAGCACAAGCGCATGCTCAGGCTCAGGTCCAGCAAGCACAACAAGCGCGTCTGGAGCAACAACGCCAGCAACAGGCCATTCAGACACGTAACCAGCAGAACCAGCTACTTCAAGGTCAGATTGGCGGCTTGAACCTGCCCCAGGGTTCGCAACAAGCGAGTCCTGCCATGCCCATGCTCAATCGACCAATGCCTCCCCCAGGGCAACCGGGCCCTCCAGGAACTCCACAGCAACAGCGCCAGCCCCAGGCTCACGTTCCGATCATGACTCCTCAGCCCGGCCAGGGCGACGCCAACCTGTCAGAACTCATGCGTCAGGCGCAGCAAAGAGCCGTTGCTGTCCAACATGCGAACCAGCCATCGCTATCCGAGCAAAACCGCTTGAGTATGATGCCAGCCGATTTGGATCCCAATGCCAGGCAACAGCTCCTCAAGGTACCGGAGCACCAATTCAGGATGATTCTCCAGAACTATATGCTCAGCCGTCGCGGCAATATGCAAAACGGTGCTTTCCCGCCCGGTCAACCAAACGCTGGCCAGCCAAACATGCCCTTTAATCAGCAGCAGCAAATACCGCCGGGCATGCCTGGCCAAATGATTGGTGGCCCTAACATGCAAAACATGGCGGGCCGGCCTGGTATGAACCTCGCGCAGCAACAGCCCGGTGCTGGACCACAGCCCCCAATGGGCGCTCAGCGTGGACCGATGGTGAATCAGCAACAACGCCTTCAAGCAGCTTCTAATCTTCTCCGAGCCAACCCTGGAATCATTCACGCCACCGATACCAAGCCCTTCCCTCCAAACGTCCTCAACGCCCAAATCCGACAGAGTCTTCCCCAGGAGGTCAGGACTTGGCAGCAACTCAAGCTCTGGGCAAGTCAAAATCCCAACCTGGTTCCGGGTGTTGACAACCAGAAATTGCTCATGCTTCAAGTCCTACACTTCCAAGACATGGTGAGACAGTCCGGTGCACCTGGAGTCCAACCTCCACTACAAGGAGGCCAGGGACTCGCTCCACAGGCGCCAGCAAACCCTAACCAAGGTCCTATGAGGATGCCTCAGCAACAGAACATGCAGAACATGGCTGCCCTTCAGGTCTCGCCACAGGAACTGCAAAACTTCCGCGCGCGAATGGCCGGTCAGCCTCAAGCCAACATGTCGGATGAACAACTACGGAACTTTATGATATCGGTCAAGGTGAAGAGCTTCCAGCAGCAGAGACAGCAACAGCAGGCACAGTCGGCTTTGATCAACCAACAAGCCCAGCGTAACCAAGGACAGCAGGTTCCCATGCCGGTCCAGCAGCAGCAGCAGCCCAGCCGTACACCCACAGCGCCGCCCCCTACACAACCTACACCTCAGCCCAAGCCCGCGGCCAGGCCACCGCCACCACCACAGCCTGCGCAACCCCATCCTGCTAACAACGCTGGAAACAAGGGCACGAAGAGGTCAATGGATGAGACAGAGCCCAACACCGAGCCTGCTTCTCAAGCTCCAGCAATGGCTCCTTCGAGGTCCCAGCACGGTGACCTTACACCAGAGCAACTGACCAAACTAACCCCCACACAACATACTCAGTACAAGGCACAGTTGCTAAAGGCTCAAGACGCGTCCAACAACAAGATGCAACAGCAACGTGGACCCTCGCTCAGCCCTGAGGAACTGAAGCAAAGAATGATGGACCCGGTAAGGAACAGGCAGTACAAGCAGATGGCAGAGGAAGTCGAGAAGAGCCTCCCGCCCAGGCCCACCGTGCAATTGCCCCCGCAGCTACGATTGCCTCTACAAAGATCAATCAAGGAGAACTTTGCACGACTGAAGGGTGTCGAGCAAGCACTGCGTATATTCCATGCCTCCTACGACACCCCCGAGCCCGAACCGGTCATCCGCCAAATTATGCGATCACGCGCGCTTCTGTTCCAGCAGATGAACGAGGCCGACGGTACGCTCCACCCTCAGGTCACGTTGACAGTGGACGAGTTCAAGAACCACATGGGGGCGACGATCAAGTTTAGCTTCAAGATCATGGAGAAGGTGAGGCAGCAAGCGCAGGGTCAGAGTTCGGCTGCTCAGCAGCCCCAGTCCCAGGGTTCGACTGCCCCCGCCCAACTTAATGCCGCGAATCTGAAGATCGTAGAACAACAAAACCGCAACCAGAAGGCTCCTTCTGCGCCCACCACCGACCGACCGCCATTCGCCATTGGCGCAGACTCCGGTCACGGCGCAGCGCACTACTTTGAGGGGGCGAGACCGGTCACGAACCTCGTCTTGCCGGAGAAGAAGCGCGCGAAGCTCGAAGCAGGTAGTCAGTCGTCCACTCCTGGGGCCAAAGCCTCTCCACGAATTGGCTCAGGTGCGAGTAACTCCCCAGAGCTCAGAAGACAGCCACCCCCTGAGAAGCAACTACCACAACGACCGACATTCCGATGCAACGATGCGGGCTGCGAGTACTCTGTACGAGGCTTCGACACCCAGGCTGAACTGGAGACGCACAGCCAGATCCATGCCAAGATTGAGAACCCTCTTCAGTTTGCGCTGGACTCCATGGCCGACTATCTTGACGTTGACCAGAAGACGGGCGAAGCAAAGATCAACCCCAATGCCGCGAAGCAGGCTCCAAAGCCCGCGCCTGCTGCCCCACGTCCCGCACAAGGTATCAAATCTGATCAAACCCCTGGCGCCTCGCACAATGCTACCACACCTGCTGGCCAGCAGGCACCGGCCATGGTGCGCGTGCCAACACAAACAGGTGTCAAGGACTCGCCGTCTGCGAATCTGCTCAAGACGCCCCAGGCAATGACCAAGGTGGGCACTCCTGGTTCGGGTGCTCGCGGCAAGGCTACACCGGCCAGTATTCCCAAGTCAGCACCAAAGGAGCAGCAAGTCGCAGCTCCCGAGCCTGCGGTCAAGGAGGAGGAGCAACAGCCAATGCTACCCATGTCACTCCTTGACTACTCCTACGAGGACACTTTTGCAGCTCTCGATGCCAACCGTCCGTTCACAGTGCTTGATCTCAAGGATGAGGACAATGCCTGGGCGCTCCGCTCGCGACCCGCATCCCCGTCCACTACACCCGAGTCATCAGCCAAGGACACGCCATCCACCCGGCAGTCCGATATCTCCGAGAACGACAACCTGCTTATCAATCTCGACCTCAAGGACACGGATATGCCGGATGCCTGGGCCGTGGGCATGTACGGTGATGCTATCCCAATGGACATGCAGCTCTCCGAGGACCTACAAAGCCTTGGCGTCATGCTCCCTCCCATGGACAGCGAAGACATGATGCTTTTCCCCGATTATGGTCCCGGCACCATGATGGATCTCGATATGCTCGAAAAGACAATGGACAGTATGGGTGGAACCTTGGACCCGTCCATGCTTTGATTTGTGTATTCTTCACATATTTGCTATTTTGTTTCAGCCCTAGGGCTCTATTCATGTACCTGCAACGTCTGGATCTTTTTGTTTTGTTTTGTTTTGCTCGATACGTGATCGTGTCTGGATTTCATCACGGCCGTGTTTCTTTTTGTTCATGAGCGGCCATTTCTTGTGGATACGGGGTCTTCGGCGTGCTTGTGCAAAAAAGGGACTTTACATTCCGGGTTATGCTTACAAAGGTTCTCTTTATCCTTTGCTCTATCTTGGGTTCTTGCATGGTGTGTTGTGGATAATTATATACCCCCGTATTTTTCCTGCTTGCTTGTTTCCCTTGGTTGGGAGTGAGTGGTAGATCACCGGAATGAATGATTCTTCCTGATATAAGCGAGTGACGTTATATTCTAGTATGTATATGTGTATGTGTGTATGCGTGTTTCTACAATCCCTTATTGAGTCGCTCGCCCCTCTCGATCAATGCCTTAACCCATCCATTAAACTCTTGTCGCATCTCTACCGGTAGCACGTGACCCTGGCCCTTGATGAAGTGCTTCTCAATCTCGCCTTGTTCCCAGATGTCCTCTTCTTCCTCAATGCCTAGCCAATTCTCCTTGCCTGTGACGCCCTCGCCTTTTTCCAGTCCTCTCCAAAGCACCACACCAAGCGGAAACGTCAACATGCGATCCTTGGTTCCGTGCACAACCATGATTCTGTTCTTTCCTACCTTGTTCGCAATCTCTTGTAGTTGTTCTGGGCT
Organism: Pyrenophora tritici-repentis; assembly: GCF_003171515.1. Taxonomy (NCBI): domain Eukaryota; kingdom Fungi; phylum Ascomycota; class Dothideomycetes; order Pleosporales; family Pleosporaceae; genus Pyrenophora; species Pyrenophora tritici-repentis. The sequence goes on from NC_089390.1 coordinate 1,082,047, forward strand.
CTTGTGATGCCAACCTGCGGCTACGGCTTGTAGCATGAAACCAGCCTTGGTAAAGTATTCTGGGTGCTGACGTTTCCAGAGCTCATTTGCTGCAAAGCGGTCGCCATTCGTAGGAAACGCTTCCACCACAGGCTCAAGAGTGTCAGGCGCGTCGAGCCATTCCTGGGTGTAAAGATTCTTCTTGACGCCTTCAATCTGCGCATCAAGAGACTTGGGTATGAAGAGGTTGGCGCGATTAATGAGGTTTTCTAGGAAGCCCTGCGAAAGTCAGCCCATCAATCATGTGACGACGTTAGCCTGTATCATCGATGCAGCTATTGAGTGACTGCACACTATATGCCGATCTTATAGCCGATTGCGGCCAGAACATTGTTGAACAGCCCAAGCTTACCGTGGTTCTAAACAACTGAGAAGCCGTCGAGACTAGCGACAGTGTACATATTCTTTGCGGTATAAGCATGGCCTGGGAATGTCAGTCTTCTCAAAGCGGAAGTATGGCCGGAATGCAGATGATCGTCAATGCGCGCCGATCGAGCACGTGCGGCGGAAGCAAACAGGTGGGGGCGGGGTCCAGCATGCAGAAGCCGAGTGCGCCCAAAATTGCAGGATGATGCCTGGTATCAGGTGCTCTGAGAGGTGTTTGAACCCTTAGCGCCTGAAACCAGGATGTATTTGTGATGGTCAACCGGAAGGTACAGCTTCCGACATCCGACTGAACAGCACACAATCCAGGCATTGATGCTGCTGACGACGACAATCAAATGAGCACTTACAAGTTCCTGGGCAATCATGCCACCCATGCTGATGCCAATGATGTGGATCTCGCGCTCGCCAGTCCAGCCGATGTGGTTGATGACTTCAACAATGTCCTTTGCCATTTCGGACGTCGAGTACCGGGCAGTGGGTTTATCCGAGTCTCCAATTCCCCGATTATCGATTACCAGCGACGAGTACTGATCGCCCTTGGTATGAGCAAAGTCCTTGGTCTGACGTTGCCATCCGTACTTCATGCCTCCAAGGCCCATGACCCACTACATCATGTTAGTTGCCGTGCTGACAGACACAAAAAGCCTTTTAGTGTTTCGGACCGCCGTACAAGCCAGGATCTTCCGGTTGGCTGTATATATAGTCTATCCAGAAACAGCAATGTGAAGAGCAAACGACAAGTAAACGGCGAGCAAACGGCGAGCTAAGGGCAAGCCGAGGACGAGGTATTCCATGCTTGACTCTCAGTCGTGGAAGATGCCCATGCCCGATGACCATTTGCATCTGTAGAGAGTGCATGTGCGCTCGGCAAGCTGAGACTGTGCAAAGAAGTTGAGACGGTCAATGCAACCGAAACGAAACAGTGACAGGCAGCACGGGTGGAAGTAAGGCAGCAACATTACAAATGCACCCCAGCCAAACCCCAAGCCTTCCTTGTTGCCTGATGTGCAGCGCATCATGTTGGAGGTTGATGGTGATATGGAATGTGGGACCACTTACCACGAGGTGTCGATCGCCATGGCCATGGATTTCATAAGCGATATTGAAGGGACCTCCACGATCTTTGGCAACAACAGCTTTGCCTTTGTGGCTTGGCTTGAGGTCCCAGATGGTGTGTGGATATTCTGGGTGCTTGAGCAGCTCTTCTGCAGTCAGTGGTGCCATGACTGGTCGTGGTGCGTGAAGAATGGCGCGATTCTCAAACTGGAGATGTCGTTAGCACCGGGCTAATGTTAGAGTGAAGATGTAACAAGGCGGTGGCGCAGCAGCATCTGGCGGCATCCCCCGCAAGCACCGGTACCGTTGCTCGGCATCTAACCGCGGTAGCGCATCGAAGACAAGATGTGTGGGAACGTACTAGCGTAGAGAGGTATCATATGATGGAGTGCTCAAGTCTATTGGGCACGTCTATTCGAAGCACTTAGGCATGTCGAAAACCGTGGCTATGGACTGGTTTTCGTCTGTGGAGCTCTCCCGTGCATATCCAGGGTCAATGTCAACGTCATTCGACTAGACCGCTTCAAGCATCGTTGGCACGACGCGCGAACTACGGACGAGGTGGCTTCTCGGCGACAGGCACAGTCAGCCCTGCAGTTGCTGATGCTCCAGGCCTCTTTCCTGGGACGTCAGGCCAGCGTCTCATCTCCCCCAGACGACTACTCTCTACAACCGCAATCTCAGCCACAACCGGTGGGCGATGCACGACTGCAGCAGGTTAAACAAGCTTTTGCCTCACCCGTACACCGCCGACGACGATTCAGTAGTCGATTAGTCTGCGACAGAAAGCCTCCGCTCCCTGTACATGTGCAAGTCGGCAGCGTTTCATCTTGCGCAGACCCCTCCCTGCCCAATATAGCCCGAACCAGATCCGCCCTCACAAAACAACACCGCGCCCCGGAGAGCCACCAGGGACGCATCGCATCATCGCCTCACGAACCCGCCATTGACGACACCACAACACCTCGACGACATGAATTCCTCGGCAAATGGCTTCTATGCCCCGGGACCGCCCATGATGAACCCTCCACCACCGCGCATCTTTGGCAGCGGCACGTTTGATCCCTCGCAGATGCCGGCCGGCAACATGTTTGCACACGACGACATGGACGACCACGACAGCAGCGACCCCAAGAGGCGGCGCATTGCACGGGTACGTACGGTTAGGTGTGCATTGGGCCCTGCTGACAGCTGTAGGCGTGCGACATGTGCCGGAAGAAGAAGATCAAGTGCGACGGCAAGATGCCTTCGTGTACACACTGCCAGAACTACAAGACCGAATGCATCTTCACCCAGGTAGAGAAGAAACGGCAACCGCCGAAAGGGTAGGTGCCCGGATATACCGGCACAACCCCGAACTGACATGAGCAGTGCCAAATACATCGAAGGGCTCGAGAACCGGCTTGCGCGCATGGAGTCGCTGATGCGCCTGTCGGGTGTCCTCCCAGAAGACGACGACGGTAGCACGGATCTGGCCACATTAGAAAGACGGTTGGAGGCACGAGCGGGACGGTCGGCAACACCCAGGAACAGCATAGACGACAGGAGGGCTTCTACAGCCCATACTGGCGGCCTTTCGACGACAAATGGAACGCCCGCACAGCCGGCCCTACCGAGTCCGAGAAGTGGCACCGCCTCGCCCGAGCCAGACGAGGATGCCGAGAACAAGGACAAGGATGAAGACGCGCTTGCCGAGATGATGTGTTCGCTGGTGACCAACAACTGCGGCGAGACAAGATATATCGGTACGTAGGCGAGTGGTTGCGATGTTGGTTGTACTGACTGGTTAGGCTCATCATCCGGCTTCTCCATCTTCTCACCCAAAGGCATACAATGGGTGAATGAAAAGACGGGAGACAACTCTTTCCGCGATATGATCTCCACAGCTGCCGTCGAGGACAACAAGTGGATCCAATGGCGACCGGACGTATTCCAAGACATCTTCAAGCGACGCGTATACAAGCAATTACCACCCAAACACGAGGCGCTATCCTTGCTAAAGGACTACTTTGAGAACTTCAACTGCATGTTCCCGTTGTTCCACGAGCCGACTTTCATGCACTTGGTGGATAAACACTACTCCAAAGACCCATACGAAGGTTCTGGGTGGTGGGCTAGTTTGAACGTGGCCTTGGCCTTTGCACATCGACTCCGTGTCATGAGTAATCTTGTACCGGCCGAGGAGGATGAGAAGGCGTGGCAATACTTGAAGAATGCCATGAGTGTTATGGTCGAGCTTACTATGCGCAATACAGACCTACTGAGTGTGCAGGCTCTACTGGGAGTGGTATGTAAAGTGAAAGCCCTGCATGTACCCGCTGACATCCGTAGGGTCTGTTTTTGTTAGGAACTCCAAATCCTCAGCCTACCTACTTCTTCGTTGCCACCGCCATGCGACTGGCACACAGTATCGGCCTCCACAAGAAGGGCGCCAACTTCAGTCTCAACGCCGCCGAAGTGGAGCAACGGAGACGAGTATTTTGGATTGCGTACATGTTGGATAAAGAGTAGGTTCCTCTACAAGCCTCTGTGATGTCGCTAACTTTTCCAGTATCTGTCTTCGATCTGGCAGACCCCCTGTTCAAGACGATGACGATATGAACGTCGAGCTACCGAGCGAGACTCCACCAGACAACATCGGCAACATCCCGCTGGCCGACGGCAAGGGAACGATGAACCTCTTCCGCCTCATGTGCACCTTTTCCGTCATCCAGAGCAAGGTCTACAAGGGCCTATACTCGGTAAAGGCCTCCAAACAGACCGATGGTGAGCTTCTCAACACCATTGGCGAGCTGGACAAGGAGCTGGAAGCCTGGAAGGACGGTATCCCTCTGGAGTTCCGCCCAGAACACGACATCAAATCCTCGCATACGCCGCTTATCCTCCAAGTCGCCGTGTTGCATCTTGGCTATTACAACTGCCTGACCACCATCCATCGCATGAGCGTGCACCATGGATACTGGACAAGCCGACTATCCAACTTTGCGATACAAGGCCTGAATGCGCGACCGCTCAACCCCCGAGTGTTCATGTCTGCCCAGTTGTGCGTGCAGGCCGCTCGTGCTTCCATTCATTTGTTAAAGTACATACCCAAGGGCGACCTGTCATGTGTCTGGTTAGTCATCTACTTCCCAGTCACCGCCCTCGTCACGTTGTTTGCGAATATCCTACAAAACCCGCAAGACACGCGATCGCGATCAGATCTCAAGCTGATGAAGCTTGTCGTCAACTTCCTAAACATGCTCAATGACGACCAAGGAAGCGGCAGTGTGAAGCGCATGTGCACCGTCTGTGCCGAGTTTGAGCGCATTGCTACTATTGTGCTAGAGAAGGCAGACCGCGAACACGCATCGCGACGAAAGAGGAAGCAGGGTGATAGCGAACAAGACGCACAGATTGAAGCGACTGCGGCTGAGTTGCTCTCAAAGACTCGCACGTCTCACTCATCGCCTCAGCAAGTCACGACACCACAACCTCCTACATCGGAAGGCATGATCTTCAACCCGGATTTCCACGGCTTCAACGAAGTAAGTTTAGTATCCTTTTCGTCAACTCGCCGCTAACATTCTAGCCCTTTCCCTTCTCACCCAACTTTACGCACGCCTCGCTGCAGCCGAACATCCAGATGAGCCAATACGGTTCACCAGGCATCACTGCCCAGATGCTCCAACAGCAACAGCCCCTTCCAATGACGACTGGCGGAGACGCCAACGCCGTCAGCTCCAACATCAGCGCCACCATGACGGGCATGGGCCAGTTTGATCAGACCTTCAACAACGTACCGCAGGACCTCTGGAAGATGCCCATGACTCTTGAATGGGATTGGGCAGACATGACTGGTGGTTTTTCCGGCTACGAGGACGGCATCAGTATGAATGGTGTGCTTCCCGATTTCGCAAACAACACCGGTCATGGGACGAGCGAGTTCAATCAAGGTGCCATGAATGGAGGGCGCTGAGCCTGACGTGGTATGGTTCCACGACATGTTCGATTACGTCTCCATGGAAGATGACGCACGCGTTGACGCCTACCTGGCTGCTGTCAGGATATCGGTACATACAACTTTAATTTCATGACTTCACGGCCTGTACAATACACTTTGAGCATAGGCTCTTGTAATTGAATACATGTTTACGGCGATCGGCTTCCGTGGCGCATGCACGATAATGGATTGCAAAATGAATATAGCATGGCACTACCACCAAGCTGCAGACGTGGCTCGATGACCTTCGTGCTCTAGTAGATATGATGCGGCCGACCTATATATATCTGGTCGCGGTCGTTGTCCATGTATCTACTTTGTTTGAGATATTTCACAATGGTCAATATTACGGCTCTGCTCTCTACGCTCATCACAGCAAACCATATTCTATCCTACCACGATGTGCTTGATGCTTTTGGCCACATTAGCGTCCGCAACTCCAACACGAACACTACCTTCTTCATCGCTCTCCAGCTCGGTACGACCCTCGTCTGTCTACGTTTTCATTCTAACGCATCCAGGCCCCGCCGTGGTGTCCGGACTCGCGGATATCGGCGAATACCTCATCTCCGACGGCAGCCCAGTGAACGGCACGAAAGGCGGCTACGCAGAGCGCTACATTCACAGCGAGATCCTCAAGAGATACCCCGACATCAACGCCGTCGTACACAGTCACGCCGAGGATGTCCTCCCCTACACCGTCATCGACACCCAGCTCAAGCCCGTCTACCACATGGCCGGGTTTCTGGGCGCCTCGGTCCCAAACTTCGATATTGAAAGCGCGTACCAAGACAGCGACCCCAGGGACATGCTTGTCAATAGTCCACGGCTAGGAGCTGCACTTGCCGAGACCTTTGGCGTAAATGAAACACAGCCCACGTCACCGCTTCATACGACCATTCTGCAGCGCGGGCATGGCTTTGTGACTGTGGGGGATGGGATAGAGCAGGTGACGGACTTTGCGTATTATGCGGCGAGCAATGCGAGGGTTCAGACGAAGGCCGTGTTGCTGGCGAATGCGGGTGGGGGGAGTGTCCAGTATCTCAGTCAACAAGAGACGAGAGCGACGACGGATATGAATAAGTGGATTGTGTTTAAGCCGTGGAAGCAGTGGGTTAGGGAGGTGGAGAGGAGCGGGCGGTATGTGAATGAGCTGAGCACGCCGCCGATGTCTGATAGTTAGGTGGATGTAGCTAACTATTCCATTCAACAACGTGTGTCCTGGGCTTGATCTGTGAGACTGGAATTACATGGGTTCCAAGCTAGCCAGGTGTGCATATACAGGCTAAGATCGATGGATGACAGAAGTTGCCTAATCAGGTAACTGTAGATAGTGACGCCATTGCATGCTAGCTCGGAGTTTTGACGGTAACTAGTCTAATGGCCGACGCGTCTATCTCTTCGGCATGTATCACGTTTAACAGCAGCCTTGCGTGTTGCTTGACCTCGGCTTTTTGTGAGGCGGGGTATAGCTGAGGCTGTATCGTTTGTCTTATTAAGCCACCAAAGAGTTTTATACGTATCTCTACTAGGTTTCACATCATTCTCTTCTTAAGATACTAACAAAATGCTACCGGATCATCACCCGCCCTGTATCCTTTTCGGTTATGACTGCAAGTAGCTCAAAGGAGATTCTTGTTACCTAACTAACAACTTCCTAGCAAGTCCGTTCACAAACAAGGTCCGGCTGGTGCTACAAATCAAGCAAATACCGTTCTGTAAGTCGAAATGTCCTCTCTCTCAGCGTCAACTGCCTGCAGCCAGCAGACTCACACTGATACCACATCAAAGTATACGTCCCTGTTCCATCAATGCTGCCGCGACCCCTCCTGACCTCGACATTCGCTCTGCACTATCGTAAGATACCAGTCTTGGCGATTGGTCGGGAAATCTACTGCGACACTTCACTCATCATCGAGGCATTGGAGCACTTCTTCCCAGCAGTTCAGGGTTGGGGGACTGTGTATCCAAAGGTTGAAGGCGTGGATGGATGGATGTATCGCGGGCTAGTGAGAGGATTCACCAGTTTCTGGACGGATGTAAGTGCGTGAGGTATAGGGGTAAATTATGGCGTTGATTGCCACGTAGAAACCGCTCTTCAGAGCAACGACAGGGCTGATACCGCCGAGTGTCTGGTCTACAGACTTTGGCAAAGACCGGGCACAACTTATTGGACATGCACTTTCACCAGCCAAGCTCGGGTCGAAGATTAACCAAAACCTATCCAATTTGGACCTGCATCTCTCGCTCCTGGAACCAATGTTTGGTTCTGGGACATGGGCGATTCCGACAAATACACCTTCACTGGCTGATATAAGCTTATACTACCAATTACGGTGGGGCATTGATATTGCCGCTGGAAGAGGGATATCCAATCTCAGTGGCGGAGAAACCCATGATACGCAGGAGGATGTTATGGGTCAAGTGTTCAGCCAGGAAAGATATCCAGGGCTTTGGAGATGGTTTCATGCGTTTGAGGCATACATGGACGCTATTCCTGATCTGCAGACCACAGTACCAGAGTCTGATACGAGATGGAAAGACGCACTGCGCCGTACGCCGCTCTTGAGTGACAACGACTTGCTAGTCCCAACCGCCGTCGGCCAGCATCGACCGCTTGATGTCCGAGGGGGTCTATTACCAGGCGTGAGCGTAAAGATTGCACCGGATGACACTGGTCGCAATAATCCGACGAGCGGTACATTGGTAAAGATGGGCGTTGAGGAAGTAGTGATTATGCCAAATGGGAAAGCCGAGTTGGATGTCAGGGTTCATTTTCCGAGGCTTGGATTCCTTATCAAAGTTGTGGAGGGAAGTAAATTGTAATCTTAAAGTAGTGTTAGCATCCTAAAACAAGTCATACGATGTGCATGTCAGAATCGTCAAATCCAGTCGTATTCAGTCCAACGCCATGCTGATGCTGAGAATCGTGCCATATATAATACAGTCTTGGTATACACCCCCTCTTCCTACTTGACTTCCTTTTCCAATAATTCTTTCGCTTCGTTTACTTTGGTCGCTAGGTATGGGCTGCCGCCTCGATCGGGGTGGTTTAGAAGCATGAGCGATCGATGCTTCTTTCGTAGGAGTTCTTTCGTAATGCCTCGTTCCCTAACAGCGTTAGTAGAATTCCCGGGTCCAGATCTGACCGCAGACGTACGGCATCTCGAGTATCAAAGCAGCCTCTCTCCGTGTCATCTTGGGCTCAAAACCGCCCTTGTAGTATCCTCGCCCCAAGGCCGCGCCACCGCCCGATCTCCGAAGTGCCACAAGTGCTGCGCGACCCTTTGTTGTGTTAGCATATCTGACATGATTCTCCGTCCCAGCATCATCCGTATCAAGCCGTTTTGACGTTCAATGAATCGGGGTCCATACGAAGAAAGCCGTAGCACCCGCGCCTAAAATCCACACCCAGGCAGACATGGTTTCTCTCCTGCGCTTGTTGTTTCTGACACAAGATTCGGCAATGTAAACGTTGGACCGAGTACCGCTACCGTCGACTAGGTGGAGATGCGCAGAGTGAGGGCGGCAACGTGGGAAGGAATTTGCGGAGGTGTCTCGGTCGACATGGGATGCAATTGGCGGATAGGAAAGGGAAGTGGGCTGATGCACGGGCCAACCAAAATTTCTGGCCGGCGAACTTCGAGACCACCTTCACGCTTCAACATCACCACCTCCACCACCAATCGCAAGCGTGCGCCGACAAGATGAGAATCGAAACGTGTATGTAGTCTTCGAATAGCGCATATAACAATGCTAACAAACGATAATAGGCTACTTTTGTTCGAGCCCAGTGGTAAAGAGCCTTGTAATCTACACCTATCAAAGCCTAACAAAACCAGTACCCGTCCAAGGGCATCACGTTTGTTCGAAATGACGCAAAGGCTTTCCGTTTCTGCAAGTCAAAATGCCACAAGAACTTCAAGATGAAGCGCAACGTAAGGCGCATGTCCTAATACGAGACGTATACTGACCCTGCTAGCCCCGCAAACTGGCATGGACTAAGAGCTTCCGTCGCGCGCACGGCAAGGAAATGACTGTCGATTCTACCCTCACCTTTGCCCAGCGCCGCAACGTCCCTGTGCGATACAACCGCGACCTCGTCCAGACTACTCTGAAGGCAATGACCAGGGTGACGGAAATTAGGGCACGGAGAGAGCGCGCATTCTACAAGGCCCGTATGCGTGGCAACAAGCAGAGACAGCGTGAGGAGGATAGGAAGCTGGTTGAGGAGAATCAGCATCTGCTGCCACCGAGTGAGAGGTTCTCCAAGGAAGAGCTGGAGGAGAAGGAGGATATGGAGGTCGACGTACAGAAGGTCAAGGCAAAGGTCGCAGCAAGGAGGAAGGAACTTGAAGCCGAGGAGAGCGACTTGGAGAGCGAGATTGAGGAGGTGACGCCGAAGATGAAGAGCAAGAGGAAGCTGAAGATGAAGGTTGGTGGCGGTGTCGAGGCCATGGATGTGGATGAATAGAGCGCAGGCTCGGGAACGATATTCGAAAATAACCGGTTCTTCTCAAGGAAACACGGTGCTGGAGTCTGGCGTCTTATTACGGTATAGCAGTCGACTTTGATACCACGTAAAAGCATGCTTTCATCGCACAACCACTTCTACCAATCACCTTGACCGCAGGCGCGTTCTGACGAGTGGAATTACCATTCACTATTAACTTGGTTACACGCGATATAAATCTAAACAGGGTGATGATAACCATCATCTACAGACGTCTTATCTCGATGCGTGTTTCGACCGTAGGTGGCTGATGTACCGGTCGTAATGTAGTTACTGGTTCCAGCTCGATATCTTCATGCCCTTGTTCTACATCTGTAAGATTCGCCGTCGAATTGCCCCTTTCCCCGACCCGATGAAGGCGACCTGAAAAGCCCGAACTCTTTGAGTGTTTGGAAGTTCCAGTACGTTCGCTACTCTCTTTTGCGCTCCATTTGGATCCAAAGGCGGGGATCATGCGAACGACTAGGGGCTTGAGTGCCGGGGCACAAGCACATGAAATGGCCAGGTTCATCTCGATAGCAGCCCAATAGATTGGAGGGGCGCTATGGTACATGGCGTCGCTGGGATTGTGGGCGAGAACGACCATGGAATGGATTCGAACGACTGAGACAATGCATACGCTGATGATTGTCAGTCGAGAACGCCTGTGTACAAGGGTACTTACATCCAGGCAAGCGACAAGATGACGATCAAAACAATCTTCTGCCTTCGCACGATTTGCAGTTTGTAGATGCGTCGCACCGGTAGAACAGCAAGCATGAGATCGGTGACGGTGTTTATGGTGCTATTAGCATATCGTACTCTGGTCACGTTAGTCAGGTCTTGTTGTTTGCGTCAAAACCTACTTGGGTTCATCCAGGCAGTGGGCAGTTGGTTTCTTCATTACATTCCAAAAAGCATCGACAGGGATGCAGACAAGGGCAAGAGTCAGAAACGCGATAATGCCAGTCACGATACACAGGCCCAAGACGATGTAGTTGACGGTCTGGACTTCCCCGACGAAAAAGATGCGTCGGTACTGCGCCAAGATGGAGATCTTTGTGAGTAAAAGGCCAACACAATAGGTCAAGATGGACCAGTAAAGGTACTGTTACGTTAGCAATTTGCCACGAGATGAACAAGGCCGACCTACTCTCAGACTGTGGATGGTCGAGGGAAGATCGACCAGTGCCTGGTGTTTTCCAGCACCCCATTGCACCTGCTTGACCTGCATTGCCGCCGTGACAAGTGAAAAGGCCTGCTGAGTTAATTTTGCACTCCAGGTAAGCCTCTTACGTCTTACCATTGCCAACGCCATGAGGTAATCCTCCGAGCCCACCTGCCGTACGTACTTGATACGCGCGAAGAAGCGCAGCGAGACGCATACAAATGCCAGTATCGTGAAGCTTAGGACAAGGCCAATGGTCGTTGGTCCCCGGTCATCTTTTGCCAAGGCAGCGAGTACCTCTGGCGATATCTGAGGAGGCGATTGGCTCATCGAGAGGTGTCGAGAGATGTAGCAGGTCAAACGAGGCTGTCAAACTCAGTGAATGCGACAGGATCCACAGCACACTGCTATATACATCATCTCACGCCTCGATGCGCTCTGAAACACGGCCCTCCACATACCTAGATTTTGGCGGAGCCTTTAGGGCTGGACGCCGAAAGGATGCACAAAGTTAAGGCCAACGGGTTTGCATGACTAGAACAGGGTAGCTCCGTACGGTTGTGCCGAGAATGTTGTGGATAAAAGTCAGGGTCAAGATGGGAGGGAAGCGTCACCGTTTAGCCCGTACCAAACTACCTTGACGATGAACAAGCATTCGCGTCGCTGATCAAGTTCTTGGGTGCGATTTGTGGACTTCAGGGTCAAGCCCGATGCCAATGTGAGGATGCCGGTGGAAAATCTTATGGGGTGTATTACTCAAGCGGTTTGTACCGTAGCCCGATCAATGCCCAATGCTAGAGCCTGATATACTCCGTGCTACTATCTGATTGCAGCATAGCACGCGCGAGGCGCCGGTGCAGGTTACAGATAGACGCACCACGGCACTTCTTGCATAGCCGTACATGGACTTCTAGAAACGAAGTGGAAATGAGTGACACCAACAGGGTTCTCCGCTGATGATTGAAGCGGCACACGTGGCTATGCCGAGCAACTCCTAGCGTTGGATAAAGTTTGGACTGATTGTCGATGACATTCTTTCGAGACGTTGGCTCATTCTTCGATTCGGCCTTGTCGCGATACACATCGTTTGGCTTCTGATGAAGCTCCACCATGACTTATCTGGATGATTCCGGAGAATTATACAGGGGTAGTGGACAGGAGAAAGCGACATGGAGAATCGTGTTGTGGCAGTTCGAAGACCGGGCCTGCCGTAGAAACCCCGAAAACCCGGTTTGCGCTAACGAAGCACAGACTGTCCCCTAGCAGAATACATGGGCATTTTTCGTCTTGTATGTATGTATGTATGTATGTAATCCATTAACGTCCTTTATCAGTCAGAGACTATGTAGGACGGTGGCAGATGCCATTCTAGCTATTTTTATCTCTCCTTTGACGTTCGTTGGTTGTGTTTTTGACTATTGTGGTTTAGGCATGTCCTAGCTATTACAGGGGAGGAGAGAAAGTAAAACCCTATTATAGCTGCCTGTTTTTCCTTCTCTTCAACCTATCTCTTTTTGCAACGCTTTCCTCGTGTTCCTAAGTCTGAAAAAAACCTCGAGGGGGAAAAAGCCATGGGATCTTGAACGAGGCGTAGGGTTGTAACAAGCTTAGCGTAGTGTTGTAGTCGTAGCAGTACGTGGCTCGGGTGTACTGCGGCTATAAACTGTCGCTAAGTTTTTTGCAGGGGTAGGTGAAAATTTGCGAGTTGGAGTAAGCCGTTCGATATTTTTTTGGTAAAGCCACAAGTGGCGGTGAGAGGAGAAGGATTCGAACCTTCGACCTCTACTACACTGCAAATTTGGAGTGCGGTAGAGGAATACCAGACGCTTTACCACTGCGCCATCCCCCCTTTTTCGTCTTGAACGAGTGGCCAAAGAACTGTTTGGAGACTTCAGTAAGTCAAGTGTGTAGCTATACCAGTGCAAGAACCTGGCTATAGTCATACGATATGATGAGGCGTGTCTCTGGAGTTGATGTGTCAAATTCACGGTACTTTACTAGGTATGCAGCAGAAACCCCCGTTACAATTTATGATTAGGATCGGCGCTCGCGATAATCCAAGCACCTTGGTACCCAAGTTCTTAGCGACGCCCATATCAAATACAAGTATTGTATGGTCCCTATCTCGGTCCTTAGCAGACGATACGTCTAATAACCGTCTCGAATCAATAGCCCAAGGCGACAGTGCCAGCTACCATAGCCCCCACAATAACCTACTCGCGAAATGTCGTCTGGATCGGGTCCTAGGATCGGAATAGGATCTCGCGTTCGAAGATGGATGCGGTGAAATATCCTGTCAGACCTGTAACGACATTGTCAGAGCATCAACGCAAGTCAAATTCCCGTTCTAAATCCGTAGATGCCGCGATAACGTGCCGTGAAGCTTGTCAAAGACGCATCATCATCCTCGGTAATGATGTCGACCTTTGGCTTCATACGAGAGATCAACCAACGGCATACCCTGTCATGACCTGGTTCAACACAGCTGAGATGTCATCGTCCTGGTAGAGTTGGCTTTTCCAGCCAAATAGCCCAAATTCCTCCTCAGCACTAACCTGGATAGATTGCTCACCTTGACCACTGACAATCGTTTGCGAGCTGTTTGCTAGCACCGGGCGCTCTCGCAGCGATTTGATGAGCGCCTTTCTGTAAGTTGATACTGTCTCGGGGCGCCTCAACAACAAATTTTTATGCTGATTTTACACTGAATCCTGGCTATAACCGAACTTTGTCGGACTTTGTGCCGAAAGGGGATGATGATGGTCGAATTTGCGGGAACCCGGGCTTTTACAAGCTCCGAGGGCCACTGGCAAGATAGGGCCCTGGACTTGGATAGTAGTGTTCAACGTCGCAAGAGTGACCCTTATCTTTCATTTTTTTTCAAGACGCCTCCAAGTTTCATATGACATGACAACGTCTTCGACGCGTCGGTCGTTTTGTACAAGGAGCTTCCAGCAGTTCCCAGCAGTAGATCATGCCAAGAGGTAAGCACATCGGGAGGATCCCCCCGGCAGTGTCCAGCTCTTGTATCGTGGTACTCTACTTTTGCATGTATCGTTGTCTAGCGATCTGTAGGCGATTCTTGGTCTTTGATCCGATCAAGTAACATGGGTGTCCATCTTCCTTTTTCCTTTCTGGCCATCTGAGGTTATTCGTTTCATCGCTCATTTCCGGCATTCTCAAATCGGCCCCGTAACTCAGCTTGAAACAAGTGCGATTAGACGCATCCAAGCGGAAGATATGGGAATGATATGGCGAGTGAAAGGTTGCGGCGTCGTGTCTTCTCGCGCTAAACCAGAAATAGTTAGGCCCGTTAGCGTTGCCGAAAGGGGTTACGCAATCCTCCAGATCGCTCATCTTCTCCACTTGGCGTCTCCATCGAAGCAGACAATACGAGGTGTTCGGAGACGGGTCCGATCATGATCACGCATTGACAACAATCCGTCTTTGTTACGGGAGCCACATCCTTGGATCGCGATACTTTTTGCTGCTGACCCCCACCTCAGAAGTACGGGAAGGAGCTGAATCAAACACATCAACCAAATACTGCCGTAGTCAGTTCGGTCTCGGCTGATCAAAGACGAGCTCGGAAAAATACAGGAGCCCTTGTCGAATTCAAAGAGTGGCAAACACATTTGAGCTGATTATGCAGCCATGCTAGGAAAATCATCTGGCTAGCATCTGACAATTTGATGAGCGTGTGAGTTCGCATCGTGCATGTCACTCACAAGCCAGAAACGCCGAAGAACGACCTCGCCTAGACGTCTGAAACCTGCCACTATTCCCGTCACGAAAGGTGTATACATCACGTGGAAATACCCGACCTGTGTTCCCACGTACAACTTAAAGAGATGGACAGAAAACATGGCCACGCGTTTCCCAAGCATGATCGTTGAACTGCTTGTGATGTTCAGACCTACGCTGCGCGATTTGCGGTGAGATGCGAATGATGTTGTCGTCTGACTTGCGACAACGAATGCGGTATGGCTGGCTGCGAGAAAGCGGGTCTACGGGCAATTCTCCCCGCTGGTTTACGGTACCACGTGACTGGATTCGCGTTCTTAACATTGTGTTTTTACTTGCTTCAGTATACCATACAAGATGTCGTATCAAGCGAGACCCGAGCATGACGAGGATATACCAAAAGAAGGCGTTTGGCGATCGGTGTGGATCAACAACAAAGGAGCATGTCTGATACTGTTGGCCGAGGTTGCTGGGACTTCGAGTGATGCCATATCACGATACCTGCAGCAAGGCGATACCAAGATTCATCCGCTCCAGGTAGGATGATCCGGATTCCAACCTACCACCCACTGACTTGCCAGGTCATCTTTGCACGGATGGGAATCACCTTCATCCTAAGCAACCTGTACATGTGGTGGACGAATGTTCCCCACTTTCCGCTGGGTCGTCGAAATATACGGGGCTGGCTGTTACTTCGTGCTTTCTTTGGGTTCGGTGGACTATACTGCTTATATTGTGAGTACTTTCAACCCAATTATTGCCGCTACTCACACGTACTAGACTCGATACACTACCTTCCACTCGCAGAAGCCGTGGTATTACGTTTTCTAGTTCCCATCGTCACTGCATCGGCGTGCTCTGTCTTTCTTGGCCAAGCCTTTACACGCAAAGAGTTCATAGCGGGAGTTGTGGCCTTTACAGGAGTAGTCATCATCGCACACCCACCATGGATATTCGGCAAAGTTGATGACGATCTCCTTCCCAAGGAACCCACGGGCATTGACAAGGTCACGCCCGCACAACGTTTCATTGCAATCCTGGTCTCCTTGCTGGGGGTCTTGGGCGCGTCTGGGGCATACACAACGATCCGTGTCATCGGTCATCAGGCGCACGCACTCGTGTCTGTCAACTACTTTGCATTTGTCGCAACCACGGGTTCAGCGATTGCGCTCTTGTTGGTTCCTGGTATTGGCTTCCACAAACCACACTCAGCACATGAATGGATCTTGCACATTGGAGTGGGTGTTTGTGGGTTTGCATTGCAGTTTCTCATGACCGCGGGCCTTCAACTTGACAGGACTAGCAAGGCGACGAGCATGTTGTATTTCCAGATTATCATCGCACTTGCTTTCGACTGGGGTATTTGGGGCGTCATTCCCGGGGCATGGAGCATGTTTGGCGGTGCCATTGTCGTGGGCAGTACGCTGTGGAGCGCGTTGCAGAAGCCACAAGCAAAGCCTGAGAAGAAGAAAGAACCAGATGAAGAGAGTGCGTTGCTTGGCGATGAGAGAAGATAGCCCAGTGCTTGTAAGGAGCGACGGTTGCTGGGGTCAATATTTGCATTGTCATATCCCTCACTACAATGTGCACATTCATTACCTACTCATCTCTAGTTTCTCCATGAATGCCGCCTCCACCGCCGCGAGATGTTCGCGCTCCGCCGTTATGCTTGCCATGAGATAGATGACGTTGCCCAGGATTCGAGAGTGTATCTGAACCTGCGATTCCGAAACGTCGTGGAGAAGTGCATCGCGGAGACCTACTGCGGCTGATGAAGTATAACCTAGGTTTATTAGTATAGATGAGAACAAGGAAGATCGACCTACCAGAACCACCCTCGGAAACAAGCGACACGGAAAGAACAGACCCCAGAACATTGACGTGATCGACCCGCTGGTGTTTCGACAAGCTGTCCACAAAGGTCTTTGACCACATGCTCCAAAGGTTGAGCCTGCTGAAATCCTTCCTGGAGGTCCACTGTCCCCTGAAGTGCTTCCATTCCTTACTATTCTTCACACATGACATGATGTACAGGCTAGTATTTGCGACATGGCAGCCCACCGCATGAGCAGTATAGCTGTGTCCATGCAAGAGACCTTCTGACTTCTCATCGCCCCAGAAAGCCTCGAAGATTGAATTGCTTGCCGAAGTGATGGAAAGTGGGAGAAGACCGCCAGTGAGGAGCTTGGCGTTTACGCTGATATCGGGATGTACGTCGAGGAAGGAAGCGGCGGAGAAGCGACCTAGACGATACAGGCCTGTGAATACTTCATCAAATACAACGGGGAGACCAGTCCAGGCCAGCTCGTCGTCAGGCGGGGTCGAATTCGTCTCGAATGTATATCGACGTACGACACGCACTAGACTTTGCTGGAAGAGAGGATCCACAAACATCATGCCGCCGGCTCCTAGAATAACAGGCTCCATGATCAGTGCACCAAACTTCCTGCCCTGCTTCTTCACCAGCTCATCCAATGTTTTCTCGATATACGCCTCATAACGCTCTGAACGTCCTCTCACTGCAAAATCAAAGATTTCGTTTTGGCTGTCAAAGTGTTGTGTCGGACCAAATTCCTCTTCCATGCCTTTGGGCGCTTCAATCATCCACTGTCCGTTTTTGAGTTTGAAAGTCGGGTAGTCGAACCAGAAGCCCCTCCCACGATACCAGTCGACCTTTTCGTTGTACACACATGGCTCAGAAGCATCCATAGCCCCGATTGTGTCTCCATGGTAGCTGCCTTTGAGGCCGAGAACGCCGACGGGCTCCTCTGCGCTATCCCGGCCATACCGCTTGCTGGCTGCTCGGAGTGCCATTTTGATACCCACCTCGGTCGCTGTACTTCCGTTATCCGTGTAGAAGACCTTTGTTAGTCGGGGATTCTGGGCGCCTTTCAACATCTTTTCTGCGAGAGAAAGCGCTGGTTCGTGTGTTGCACCAGCAAACATGACGTGGCCATATCTCCCTGCTGCATATGCTGCCTCTAGTGCGAGTCGCGGATTACCGTGGCCAAGTCCTTGGGTCCACCACGATGCGGAGCCGTCGAATGCAGGATACAAGAGTGAATCGCCGCTCTCCTTGGTTTGTTTGACCTGAAAGTAGTCACCGTACGCAGAGTCAAAGACCAGGATGTCTTCTGCGTTCTTTACGTGCTTGTGCTGGGTGAATGGATGCCAAATTGCTTTGTGAGTGCGCGACGCCATGGTATCAAGGTTGGCGAGCCGTCCATTGTGACTTTTGATGAGCTGTTCGGCTACAAGACCGACCTGACTCCCCTGGCTCTGCGAGTCGTAGTACCCTTGCATCGTCTCCGTCTCCTTCTTCGTCCCGGCCCCAATTCCATCAAGATTCGGTATCCAGGGTAGCGTAAAGGCGGATATGCCCAGGTCCTTGAAGTACTTTTGCAGGTACTCGGCATTTTGGTACTTGTTCTTGTCATCAAAGCACACCACTGCGTCAATGTCGTATCCTCGCATGATCAGCGACTCGGCAGCTGAGATGGTTGATGAAATTCCACCCAGCCGATGGTCTCCAACGAGTACTGATGGAAGTCTCAACGGCCGAAGAATATCCGCCTGTGGGGTACCCGAAGGCCCTGGGCTGAGCACTCCACCAGCCGTCTCGACAATGGCAAGGCCCATGGTATCCGGTTTCATTACTACCACATTCTGCTGGACAGTCTTGAAGACAGTCTGGCTGATGAGCTCATCGCTAGGCTTGGTTCGTCAACACTATTCTATCACCATATCGAGCAACATACGAGACATTTGGACCCTCGTGCCGCTACATGCGGGCTCACAGCTTTGTCAAATTTAAACAGCGTGGAAACAGACTGTCCGCTGTACTTTTGCACATAACTATAACTGTCAGTCACCGATATCACAACCGTCTCCAACTCACCAATCATCTGCTTCATCCGCTGGGCCTGTCGACACCGGCTTGATATAGTGCACACTCCATTTCGGCTTCCTGCCAAAGTGGGCACCTAGCAGCGTCGAAAAGACAGTTTTTCCAACCCCAGTATTTGCACCATAAACCTGCACCGCAACCAGCTTCTTCCACAAACCTCCTGGAACCCTGGCCATGTTGTTCGAATGTGTTGAGTCGATGCGCGTTGGGGTAGGTGGCTAGCCAATGCAAAAGCGCGCTAGTGCGGCTAAGTATGCAGCTCTAATGAATGACTCAATGCCACCGATGGCTGCATATCGGACGGCACAGACAGTTTATACATTTTGTTAGCTAATAGATGACGAACACAGGCCATGCGTTGACAACCGAGCTGACAGGGAAGTCGCGGCAACCGTCCTGTTGATACTCAGGTACCGTCACCCCGTCTCTACACACAAGTATGGGACATGCAGGGTTGGAAAGTCGACTGCGCGACCTACTTGATCGACGACAAGTAAATTCGACGCTGCGCAATCTGACCCTTCCCAAATCCAATCAAGTCGACTTTTCGTCCAACGATTTTCTTTCCTTGTCAACTTCACCCCAACTCAAATCCCTGTTTCTTGAAGAGCTCCAAAAGGATCTACCCCTCGGCTCCGGTGGATCTCGGCTACTGGATGGAAATTCGAATTATGCCGAGGAACTAGAGCGCGACATTGCTGCTTTTCACGGTGCCGAAGCAGGACTGTTATTCAATTCGGGTTTCGATGCCAATGCCGGGTTCTTTGCGTGTGTCCCGCAGCCAGGCGATGTAATTGTGTACGATGAGCTTGTACATGCAAGTGTGCATGATGGGATGAGGTTGTCGCGTGCAGGGGACAGGTTGTCTTTTAAGCATAATTCCGTGTCCTCGTTGAGGGGCATTCTCACACGGCTGCGAGACGGAAAGAGCAGTGTTTTTGTGACTGTGGAGTCAATCTATAGCATGGACGGCGACGTGTGTCCGTTGAGAGATGTCGTGGACGTGGTTGAAGAGGTCTTGGGTCTGCGAGGTTATGTCGTTGTGGACGAGGCGCATTCGACGGGTGTTTTGGGACTAAATGGACGCGGTCTGGTTTGCGAGCTTGGTCTTGAGCATCGCATCTTCGCCCGGCTGCATACCTTTGGAAAGGCGATAGCAGCGAATGGTGGTAAGTCAACAGCAAGTCGTGTTGACAGTGATTGACATGTGCAGCGATACTCCTAGGCTCCTCCATCCTACGACACTACCTGATCAACTACGCAAGACCGCTCATATACACCACATTTCTATCCTATCCCTCACTCGCACTTATTCGCTCCTCTTACACGCTTTTGAAATCCGGACAGAGCGTTCCGCTACAGGCACAACTTCATCAACTCACCCAAACCCTGTACACCCATCTCAATGGCCTTCAGGAAGTATCCAATGCAGCCCGTCAGACATTACGTATTCCAAGCGCATGTCCACAGTCACCCATATTCGCGGTGCAATTGGAAAAGCCAAAAGCGCTAGCGATATTCCTACAGAGCCGCGGTATGATGGTGAGGGCTGTTGTGACGCCGACAGTACCGGCGGGCACTGATCGAATCAGGATATGCCTACACTCTGGGAATACCGTGGCAGAGGTCGAGAAGCTCGTAGAAGCGCTTGGAGCATGGTGCGAGAACCACACTCTAGAGACACCCAGAGCCAGACTCTAGCCAGCAGCCACATGTAGCCAATTATCAATTGTATTACGCTACAATATGCTCAAACGCAAGCTACGACTGTACAAGCAGGCGGTGATGCGGCTTGTATAAGCTGACGCAGGGGAGTGGGGCGTGCCTCTGAATCAGTGGCATGGATGGGCAACTAGAGGGGCGATCTCATCTCCTAAGCCCGAATCCTAAGCCCGAAACAACGTCGCCGTGCCGCCGAGGCTAGCCATAGACATACCGGCCTCGGTGATGTCGAGTGGGTTTATTCTGTTGAGCGTTATATAATGTAAAGATGCAACCCCGCGCTTGATCAGCTTGGCCGTCATTGGTCGAACCCCACGTAGTGTCTTGCGTGTCTGAGACATTCGAATGGCGATGATTCTGTCCTCTACCTTTGCCATGTCTCACAGAGTGCTGGTTCGTACGGGTCGTGGGTTGTCCTTCACTCCCCGCTCCCGGCAGATCTCCCGTTCATTTAGCACCGTCCTTGACACGCCTGTCGATCCCGGAACCCAGCAACTCCGCAAGACGTCTGTATTCGAAAAGGCACTCAATGCAAATGCCCCCCGAACGACGTGGACAAAGGAGGAGATTACCGAAGTCTACAATACGTCGCTGATTGACCTCACCCATGCAGCGGTATGTTTGGCATCAGCTGTTCAAGACCCCCCTGACTCTCTAGGCCACGGTGCATCGGCGGTTCCATGACCCCGCTGCCATCCAAATGTGCACGCTCTTCAACATCAAGACTGGAGGCTGTAGCGAAGACTGCTCCTACTGTGCGCAATCGTCTCGCTACGACACGGGCTTGAAGGCGACGAAGCTGAGCTCGGTGGATTCCGTCTTGGAAGCGGCCCGCATCGCCAAGGAGAATGGGAGCTCGCGCTTCTGCATGGGCGCGGCGTGGAGAGACATGCGAGGCAGAAAGACCAACCTCAAGAACATCAAGGAGATGATCAAGGGCGTGCGGGGCATGGGCATGGAGGCGTGCGTGACGCTGGGCATGGTTGATGCTGCACAAGCAAAGGAGCTCAAGGAGGCCGGTCTGACTGCGTACAACCACAACGTCGATACCAGTCGCGAGCACTATCTGACGGTCATCACCACGCGTTCCTACGATGAACGGCTCAACACCATCAAGAACGTCCAGGAGGCGGGTATCCATGTGTGTACTGGCGGCATCCTCGGGCTGGGCGAAAAGGCTCGCGACCACGTCGGTCTCATCCACACGGTAGCCACGTTGCCAGCCCATCCCGAATCTTTCCCCGTCAACGCTCTTGTGCCAATCAAGGGCACTCCGTTGGGAGAGACACAGGCCATCTCCTTTGACGCCATCCTACGCACGATTGCCACAGCGCGCCTTGTCATGCCCGCGACCATCATCAGGCTCGCGGCCGGCCGTCACACAATGCGTGAGGAGAAGCAGATTCTGTGCTTCCAGGCCGGCGCCAATGCCGTCTTTACCGGTGAAAAGATGTTGACGACGGCTTGCAATGGTTGGGAGGAGGACAAGGCCATGTTCAACCGGTGGGGTCTAAGACCCATGAAGATGGAGGAGACGATTGGCGAGAAGCGCATGCCCGGCCAGGACGAAGCCGAGGCTGTCGTTGCCGCTGCTGAGGCCGAAGCGACGGTGCAGGTCTTGGGTTAGTCAGTCTCAGAGATCTGTGACGCTGGTCTAGAACATGGAAGGATGACAACCTTGACCAGGGTGCTAGCGCCCGCCAATGACGTAGCTTCTACCAAGACGTGAAATACAGACATGACAGACATGATGAACTTGTTGACTTACCATCTACCTCAACATGTTTTCTCCGTCCATTTACACAATTGGCATATTTCAGCTGGGGCTTACATCAGCCCTCAGCGCATATGGCTTGTATCTCTCCTACCAGAACATAACGCGGCTGCAGCAGTACGAGGAAAGGAGCGAAAAGGCGGCGGAATGGTCAAACACAGCAGCGGAGAGGTTGCACAAGACGCGAACGACGCAGACGAGCGGCACCGTGACGGTAGGATGTCTGTCGATAATAGTGATGTAGCTAACGCATCAATCTATAGCTACTCGTTAGCTTCGTAACCTCAACCGCTCTTCTGCTCGTCCCCCGCTTCGCATCCCCCAGCGTACTGATTGCTACTGGTGTTGCAAACGGCATGGCTTTGTACCTGTCCCGCACACACATGGCCAATTTCTGGAACGACAACACTCAAACACGCGTCCCGTTTGTGGAAAAGTTCAACGAGGCGATACGGGGAAGCAAACAGGTCGTATTGTTGCTCGGTACTTTGTGTTTGGCGTGGGGAGCCGCAGGAGGTATATGGGCGGGCATGGCGAATGGAGGGTCGGGTATGCTAGGACTGGCGGTTTGGGGGTTGGTCGTCGGAGGGAGGGTTGCTTCTATTGCGCCGAAAATGGGGTGGACGTGATGGCGATTAAACTACGACTTGTAATCCTGTACATCCTGCATCGCTTGCATTTCCTGTACCACACGTACACTGTCTGCCTCCTTGACCCACTCTTCAATCCGGGCTCCGACGTCCCCGACAAGCCGCTCGTATGTTTCATTGACAAAGAACAACGACGTATGTGCCGTGACCTCGTCCATGTTCTCCATAAACACTCTGATCCATGTGGGGTCTTTGTTTCCGTCGGCGTCTTTTGGCGGCAACATGCAAAACTTCCTCAGCTTCTTCGGCTTTACCTCGCCCTCGTTGGTATCAGCTTTAAGCTGACTATACCGGCTGTCCGTTGTGGAGAGTGTATAGGAAGATTCAGCGCGTTCATTTGGCGGGGGCTGGTTCATGATTCCACTGCGAGAGAATTCGTAGTTGGCGTAGGGGCTTCGAGAGTCGTGGGTCGGCTCAGAGTCTCCCAGTTCCATGGCACCCACATCCTCTTCAAGCTCGACAATCACAGAAGGTGGCTCAGGCTTGTCTTCTGCAGGTATTTTGCCGTCTCGCAAGTCTGCCTCTCGCTGTCTCTGTCGTGCTTCCGCCTCCCGTTGCTCTGCTTCTGTCTGTCGCTGTTCCCTCTCCCTCTGCCTTTGCTTCTCCTCCGCGGACATGTGCTTTTCTTTTTCCTGGGTCTCTTTCTCCTTTCGTTCCTTTTCGACCTGCTCCTGTCGCTTCTTCTCTTCATTTTCTCTTTGCTTTTTATCTTTTTCAACCTGCTCCAGTCTCTTCTTTTCTCCCTTCTCCCGCTCTTTCCTCTCCTTTGCCTTGTCCTTTTCCCACCTCTCTTGCATTTTTGTCCGCTCGTTGATGGTCTTGTTGCGCATCTTGACGGCCTTTTGGTACTCCTTTAGGGCTTGGTCGTGTTCCTTCTCAGCAGCTTTCCGCGAGG
Source organism: Pyrenophora tritici-repentis (assembly GCF_003171515.1). Lineage (NCBI taxonomy): Eukaryota > Fungi > Ascomycota > Dothideomycetes > Pleosporales > Pleosporaceae > Pyrenophora > Pyrenophora tritici-repentis. The sequence continues at coordinate 1,105,863 of NC_089390.1, forward strand.
CCTTGTCCGGAAACTGCATCAGATCTACAAATGGTGGTTCCTGGGGGATGGGTGGAATTTCGGGAAGATTAGTAGGGCCATCCTCACAGGGTGCAGAGGGGATTTCTGGACTGCTTGGCATACCGTGATCCTGCTCGGCCTCGATAGATGCACGTGGTGTATCGGCTATGGGGTCGGGATTTATGTGAGTCAGCTCTGGCTCTGGTGAGACCGTCGAATCGCTCCTTGCATGTTCGAGGAAATATCCCTCTCCAACGCTGGCATCGCCGCCTTGATGTTGTAGTCGCAAACTGGCAGAGCACTTGGGCGATGTTGGGGTGGGAGATTTTGGAGACTTTGGCTTTTTATGCCTCCCGGTACTCGCAGTATAATAATTAACAAAGCGTATCCGGGGTACTGTGGGCATCCGGGGATGAGCGGCCTTTCTCTTACTTTCATCATCTTCCTCTAGCGCTCGCACCTTTACATACCGATCCTTGAGTTCTTTGTAATCGGCCATGGCACCACCAAACTCTAGATGCGACTTGACAAGACCCTTTGTAGCTTCCTTTAGACCGTCTTTGTAATGTTTAGTAAGCCAATGCACGCTGTTCTCCCATCCTTTGCGGTTCGGTAGACGAACGTCGTTGGGGAAAGCCGGATTGTAATTAGGATCTGCTGGCTTGGGATTGAAGATGGTACTCATTCTGCTAGGTCTTTGCCCTGCATCCTCAATGATGGCATCGTGTGGTGGCGGCGGCGGGGAGCTGAAGATGCTCCCCAGTCCAGCCTTGATGATGCCAGGATGCATACCCAGAAACGGGACATCGAAGTTGACGACACCAATAATACGATGGCGAAAGACGAGCGCAATATCTCCAGCAAGCAGTCCGCCCATGGAGTGGCCAAGCAAGATGATGTCGGTCCATTGGTCTTCATGTGGGGCTAGCCTAGTAGTGTGAGCTTGAGCTATCCAACCTCTCAAACGTCATACCATCGCGAGAAATTATCCCTTGCAATCTCGAGCGAGTCCCTCGACTTGTACCTGGGATAGATTTTGGTATGTACTACGTGAGTTTCGGCAAGCGTAATCGTCACGAGATTATGGACGTGCGCCGGGAAGCTTCTGAAACTTGTTTCGTTTCCCATGAAGCCATGGATATAGACGAGGAGTAAACGACGTCGCCCAGATTCTTCTAGTGTAGGGTCTGGGACGAGCGACTGCGTAGAAGAGGATCGCGGATCTTGCGACTGCATGGCCATTGGAGAATATGGCGGCGGCTCACTCGAAGACTCCCGGGGTGGGAGAGGTGGTGGTCGTTGTTTCTCAGACGACGTCATTGTTGGAGGAGTGATTGCGACATGTAAGATAACAACAGTTGATGTAGTTAGCTTAGAGCTATCGAAGCCTTTGACGTTCGATTCGCGTAGAGGGGTAATGTGGGGTAGCGCGGGCAACAGCACAGCCTCGTCAAAGTCGGCATAACACTACCTATCATCTTGAAGCAATTGCGATGCACAGTCTATTCAGCTGCGTAGCTCCAAGGACAAAAGGTGAACAACTCACCCTCAACCTCTACCATGACAGCGGAGAAAATATTGCCATGTTCATGCAGTTGCAATCACGCCGGTACATGCCGTCGTATCGAACTCTAAAATTATACTGCATGACTCTGTTATGCTGAGTCGTACACAGGGTCATAGGCTGCGTGGGACTATTCAAGGCGTGATATATGTGTGGTGTTATAAAAGCTCAATTAAGCACACGAAGCACGTCGGACATCAGCGCCGGTTGAGGGTGCGACAAGTCCAGGAAGGCCTGGATGGCTCTGTTTGTTGTGGCGGAACAGCCAGGGGCGGCAGGGTAAACATGCTAGCAACTGGGGCGTTCCAAAGACGCGCTCGTGATGGTAACAACAAAGTGTATAGGCCGACCCTGTCTTTGCAATGGCACTAGATATGCTTGGCAATACGCTTGAGCAGGACGGCAGATTGCACAGTCGTGACGTTGGGTGCGACGACAGCACGACGGCAGCTAAGAATAACAGACTTTGCAGCGCGGGCCATGGACCTGCATACCAGCGTTCCAGAATGCGGTTCCTGAGAGACGGAGGCGTGATAGTGTGGACGCCACTGCAGGTGCGGCGGGAAAGCCGACTAGCCAGGCCGCGTGCCATGGTAGAGTGAATTCTCCGTAGTCGATGTTCGACAACTGCACCTGAACATGGAGACACTGGATGCAGTAAATGCGTGGGGAAATTGGCCGTCGTCATGAGCGGCGCAAATTGTCGTAGGCGAGAGAGAGAGTGAGCGGTTGTCACCATCTCGTGCGTCGGTGGATCCTTCTATTCTCGGACACGTTATCTCGCTTGCAGGCCAATCATCCCCCGTTCACGGCCGGCAGACCCCAAACCGTTTCTCTGCTTCTGGTCAGGTCGGTGTCAGTGTCTCGCTCCTCTGTAGCGTGCTGCTCCAGCGCTCCTTCTCTTCTACCACGACTCCCGCTGCGACGTCGACAATTCACGGACCAGCGCTACCGGCAGTGGGGAGCCTCAGGACGAAAGCGATACCGCTACCACCGCACCCTCACGCCGCCGTCGCGCGATATTTGCTCCACGTCTGGTCCTACCCCGTTGCAACATCGCAGACAATCACACCCACGCTAGGACAGCGAATTGCGACCGACATTCCCCATAACACCCGCCTGTCCGACCAAACGCGAGCCCTTTGCGAGCAGATGCTGCCCTTTTGACCATCTCCACGTGAGTATTCACGACATCTCGTCATGCTGATTGCTGATCGTTGCCCGTTAGACATCTCGCTGCCAGCCGTCTGGCGTCCATTCTTTTCTCCACATTCGCTCCTCGCACTCTGTGCCTACTCGACTGACTCCATTGACTGGACCATTGCCAAGGCTGAAGCCTGAACGTCCGCTCATTTCAAGACGATACTGACAACCAACTTGCTGCTCGTCGCCACATGTTCTGCCAACACCTACACGACACTTGCAATTCGCCACTGATCCTCTGAGAGCATCTCCGCTAGGCCTATGGACTACGCCGCACCAGCCGCCAGGATACCGAGATTCTACCGCCAACGGCAGAATATCCCACTCAACGACCAAGAGGAGCATCCTGCGCCGGCCAGTTGTGAGCCGGAACCCAGACGAGAGGACATGGGCAGAGCTCATCGCTTCTTTCACCGCCGCGCAGCCCACGGGAACACGCGTGTAGTCACGGTTGCCGTCGAGGTTGTTGCTACTGTCGACACCAACGGGAAGTTGGTTGCGGAGGAGACTCTGGCGCCCGTCACACCACAGGTCCCTACTCCGGCAGTCACGGCAGCAGTCCCCGCATCACAGCCCTCGGTGCGTCCAGCAGCGCAGCAGCCCCTCCCGTCTGTCCAACTGCCTGCTGTACCGGCTGTGCCTACAGTAGCTCTCCCTGTCTTGCCAGTCGTGCCAGCCGTTCCCACAGTGCCGGTTCCCGTGTTGCCATCTGTACCAGCAGTACCGCCTTTTCCTAGCGATCTCACCGTCCCTGGATATCCCTATTCTACAGACGTTCCTGTTGCGCAACCTGCATCTCCAGAGGTCCCCAGCGCATCGCCAGTGCCGACAGGTGGACCCGGAAGTACCGTCAGACCACCTGGAGTCCCAAATCTATCGCTCCTTTCGTCAATACATTCCGGAAATTCGACCGCGTCCAGTAAGTGCATGAATGTGTTTTGTTTGACCAATCTAACATTACAGGCACTGTGCTGTCTTCGTTTGTTTCTCTGGGCAGCATCTCGGCCCCGACAGCGACAGAGCTCGTCGCCTCCATTGCCGATGCGCCAACTTTGGCGTCTGCATCACAGTCTTTACCCACATCCAGCTCTTTGCGATCTTCGACATCTTTGACATCTTCGACATCTTCGGCATCTTCAAAATCTTCGACGTCAAAATCTTCGACGTCCTTGACATCTGCGACATCGACATCAACATCTGCCGAGTCTCGTTCTGCTAGTCGCTCCGCATCTACCCCTGATGCGTCCACGACGGCCGTCTACTATGGCGGCGGCGGCGGTAATGCGCCTGGAACGGTGACTTCCCCTGCTGCAGCCACGTCAACTGCTTCTGGTGCAGCTGCCAGCAGCCCCTCTCCACTTGAGACTCCACAAGTAGTCGGGAGTATAGTAGGCAGTCTTGCTGGTGCTGCGCTTATCCTCGCTCTAATCCTATTGCTTCTCCGACGCCACAAGCGAAAGAGAGGCGGTGCGCTGCAACTCACTGGCGACGATCATATCGAAAACCCCCAGTCTGTCAGACAGGCGCCTGCGAGTAGCAGTCTTGTCCCTGCAGCCTTTCTCCACCGCTTCTCTGCCATGTCGGGCAAGACAGCAGACACCACCACCAGCGCTGGTGAGAGGAGCTTCCAGAGGGTGTCTGGCCGCAAACTCCCCTCCGCATTCAGCGAGGGCATGACATCGGACCAGTTTGCTGGCGGAAGCACAATGTCTGGTTCGTCCTTCTACCAGGATGAGCACGGTGTCTATGGCGGCCCGGGCCTGTCAAAAGAGTTTGGAAAGGAGATTGGCGACTCCTCTCTTAACCGCGAGTCAGGACCGATGAACATCCGGCCTGGCCCAGCCAAAACACCAGTCATACGGCACCCCGAAGACGACAACCCCTTTTCGGACCGCAACTACCTGAGCCCACCGCAGTCGCCCAACACCGAGCCCCCTCCTAGAGGCACGCTTGGAAGAAGCCTGCCCTCAGCCGATGGGTCGCGCTCGAGCAGATTCACGGAGAATGTCTGAACGAGCCTTTACCCCTTCTTACACTCGCTCAATCTCTTTACCTCACGACACGCATGAACGTGCGTATTGCTTTATCTGCATTGTATCTACCGTCTCGATTGTCGGCGGTCTGTCTTGTATACCCCTGGATCCGCTCGACAAATTCGATACTCACCACATACTGTCCTTAATCGGGTCGCATTACCGCGGCCTAGAATAATGTCTTGTCGGTCTCCACTTCTGCTTTTTTACATTTGTCTGGTTTCGATTCGTACGAGCTGCCGTTTGGGAGCAGTGCGCAGTTACACCCTGGTTGCTTGATAGAGATACCCAGGTCCGCCCGTTTGTTTACAGGTCGTGTATATATGCTGCGTCAAGGTAGCCCATGCATGTAGTCGCCATGTTTGACATGTATTGCGATTCGTGCAGGCTAGAGGTCTATTTGTAGAGTCGGTTAGGTTTATCCCTGACCAATGCACAAAAGTTTGATCTTGAATGTCGTTGTAGTTGTGATGTGGGTCGCTTCAGGCTTGGCGCGCCGAGAAGACTATGTTATCGCAGGACCATCTCCTAGAACGGTTCATGCTGCAAAGAATGTGATGTCAGCGTGCGCAATCGGTTAGCTCAGCCACAACCACAGCCGTTACAGCCTAGTCACGCACTGCCCCGAGATCGACGGCATGCTTGATGTGCTCCTAGCGTATAAGGCCGGCAACCTGTTTATATATAAGCTTGTGCGTCTGAGGAAGTATTTCTAGCCTTGTCAACTCTTCTATCACTCTATCAACTCTTTCAACGCTTCTGATCATCACCTACAACATGGCCTCCCTCGCCCCATCTCCTCAAGCCATTGGCGTATTCTCTCAGTTCATCGCTCAAGGCCCAGAGACGCTTGTTATGAAGGAAAAGGTCATGTCTCTCACCGGCGACAGCTTCAGCATCAAGCTCGCAAACGGTACGCCCCTGTTGAAAGTCGAGGGCAAAGTCATGAGCATCTCAGGACGAAAGAAGATGTTTGACATGCAAGGCAACCACATATGCAGCCTTGTCAAGGAGCATTTCCACATCCACACGACGTTTGCAGTGGAGGATCCCAGTGGTGCGAAGATCATGGAGGTGAAGAGTAATTTCAAGTGTAAGTTTAGATGGAAGGTGTAGCGGAGGTAGTTGCTAATCATCTTGGCAGTGTTCGGAAGCAAGGCAACTGCAACCTTTACCTCGCAAAGCGGAAAGCAGGAGACTCTTGTTATGCATGGCAACTATTTCGATACCAGCGCTGATATTATTGATGAAGCACAGGGGGGTATGTTTGATGACTCGTGGTGTGACTTGATGTTATGCTAACTGTCAAGCAGGCTTCATCGTCGCACGTATCAACCGCAAAATCCTCAGCGGCAAAGATATACTTTTCGGCCAGCAAACATACGGCGTGCAGATTGCACCGGGTGTAGATATGGCGCTCATTGCTGCTCTCTGCATCTGCCTGGATGAGAAGAACAACGAGCAATCAGGCTAAATACCCCCTATTGTTTCCATGACGAATGAATGAGTCTTTTTACCATTTCCTCGATTGCTTCCTTCTCTTTGTCGTCACAACGCATGAAGTGGTCTGGGATTGAATACATCCCAGGCATACTAGTTAATGATAACGAATACCAAACATCTCGCCCATCGGGCAACTTAGCCCAATATACATCATCAAAGCCCACTTGATACGAGACAAAGCTGCCGCGTTTCATGTCTGAAAGTGTCGCCTCGGGCCTTGTGACTGGAACGCAATGACAACGACTGACACGATTGAATGCAAATCCTCAAACACGTTATAACGGCATGCCCATGGCAATCAGTATTCAATGACAGTTTCGAGAAAATGGTGGAAGGCGTGAAGAATAAGCGCAAAGAATGACAAACAAGATAGGAGTAACCCATGTATTAGAGAGTGATCCTAGTCCATTCACCTCATGTGCCTCCCCTTTCTATGCCTAGCCTACTGCAAACAACGAGAATGAGAGTTTTACAAAGTCAAGACGAGGAAATAGCCCGTAAAACATGATGCGGGTGATGGAACAACAAGTCAAGGAAAGAACTGAAAAAAGAGTGATGATAGTGAAATATGCTTGAAAACGCCATGTGATGAATGCTACGCTGGACGCAAGGAAAGTCGGTCTTCTTCAGAAAACGTATATCCTTCTTACAACCTCTTCCTCTGTGTCTTCTTCGACACCACCTTCTCACCGGACACGCCTTGCGTATGCGGTCCTGAGGCAATGTATTGGCCTGGACGGATAACGCGGTGTAGCTGGAGCTGGAGCTAGGACATATGAATCATATTCTCATTCACTTGGACCCAACGAGTAATTCAGACCCTGGCACGTCATGTCCAAAGTCAAGGATCAATGTCCTTCCATCCTGGCTCGTGGCTACAACACGTCTGTAATCGCTCTTGGCTGATAGAATCCAGCTTGTTGTCCAGTTTTTGTAAACGGCATATGTCTGACCGGTTTCGTAGTCGGAGACTTGAATGCTCTGGTCGTATGAACCAGAGACGATGCGGCCGTTGAATGCGTCGAGGAACAGAGAACGCACAAGGCCATCGTGCTTGACTCTGCTGTGGACAAGCTCACCGGTCGACGCATCAAACTTGTATACAACATGGTCGTTGCCACCTGCGAGCACGTACTTGGCGTCATCGGAGAATTCAACAGCTGCAAGGCCACGGTCCTCTGACGGAAAGTCCTTGATGGAAACACCAGTCTCCAAGTTCCAGAGCTTGGCAATGCCGTCGCCACTAGCAGAGACGAGGAAGTTGCCACGTAGCTGGACAGCGTTGACGGGTCCGCGGTGGCCCTTGAGTGTGCGGATGCAGTTGCCCGTCTTGCGATCCCAGACTTTGATCATGGCGTCCTTGGAGCATGAGATGATGTACTTGTCGTCGAGGCACACATCAAGAACACCGGCCTCGTGTCCGCGAAGTCGGTACATTGGAACGTATTCGTCACCAGTAATGTCCCACACAATGCAGGTGTAGTCTGAAGATCCAGTCACCATAATCTCGCTGTCATACTGGAGGCACAGAATGGACGCATCGTGGTAGTCGATAGGAACCGTGTAGATTTCGTTGCCGACCTTGGTTCCGTTCATGGATGCATGGCTGATGACGCGTTCCGGTCTCTCTTCCATGGACGGGGGAGTGTTTGCCGTTGGACGGTGGTTGGGTCCACCGTATACCCTGATGCATTTGTAAGTTTTGAGGTCCCATACACGAATGGTCCGGTCACGCGAGCCGGTAATGGCCTTGTTCTCGTCAAACTGGCAGCAGTAGACGCTGTCGGTGTGGCCGTTGAGGTAGATGGCAGCGGGGGTTCCAGTCTTCCATCGGGCGTCGATGATGCTCCTGGCCTCGAACATTCTCTTCCAGTCCTGTGCAGGAGCAGGGTTGCCGCCCGACATCTTGCCGGTGCCCAGACCACCCATCTGGATCGGGGCGGGTGACACGTGTACCTCGGGCTCGTGTTTGCGGAGGAAGACGTTTCGCCATACGTGTGGCGACGATGCGTGTTCGTGCCAGCTGCGAGAGACGCGCTCGGCACGGACCAGGGATGCTGCGTCGAGGTTGGAAAGGACCGTGGTAGCGAGTTCAGCAGGGAGGCGTTGGAAGGGGTCGACTTTGGCACGGTTAGCTTGGTCACCACGTAGCAGTGCCACGACTTACTCATCTTCTTCTCTGTCACGCTGTCGGCCCGCACAATCGGCGAGGCACACGTCATGTCGACACCGCTCTCGTTGTCTTTGATGTCGTCGTCGCGCATCGACGGGGTGATGAGGCCATTGAGGAAACGTTGCGTGTGTTCTTGCTCGCGGCGGAGCTGGTTCTGGCGGTCCTGGTTGGCGGCGGCGGCTGCTTGTCGTGCGGCCGAGCCTGGAAGGACGGGGGGATAGGCGGGGGCAGTGAAGACGTTCTTGAGGTCGGTCGATGGCCCTGAAGCGGTAGGGCGGCGGCGCATGCTACTCAGGCGCTTGAAGGGAGAAAAGACTTTTGAGTTGAGCGGCGTGCTGGGCGGCTGTTGGAACGTGGGAATGCCCGAGTCTTGGTGCTGCAGGGGCTGTCGTTGATGGTCGGTAGCGAGTGGTTTGGCCGTGCTCGACGAGGGAAGTGACTCAAAGAGAGAGTGAATGGAGCCACGACGGCGCTGTGCGGGCGTTGCTGAAGAAACAGACGACATGCGCCGGCGCGTCTTTTGTCGGGTGAAACTGCCCGTGACGGCCCCAATGGCGCGGGAGAAGGAGCTTGACTGTGAGTGCTGTGACGAGCCGTCGACGTGCATGGTGGCCTCGTTGACGGCATCGAGCATGTTTGCGTCCTTCATGTCCTGGTGGTAGTGCGTGGGGAACGTCTGCGAGATTGTGCGCTTCATCGTGTGCGGCGGCGGTACGGGGGCAGCGCTGTCGTCGTCTACGTCGGAGGAGGTCTTGGGCCGGTGCGACAGGATTGACTGTCTGCGCGCCGACATTGATGCTGGCACGTCGGGCAGGCGTTGGCAAACTCGCTAAACGTGGCGATTCAGATGGACGACGGCAAAGGAGCGGCGCTGGTCGGGCAAAGGATGGCGAGACGCTGTGCGATGGGCTGACGAAGAGAGCGTGCACAGCAACTCTGATGCCGTGAAATGAAGCCGGAAAGGAGCCGGGACGATGGCGAGAAAAGGAGGGTGAGGGCGGAAACAAGGACGGCAGAACGCTGGCACGGGAGGGTATCGCATAAGTACCAAGTAGAGTGGAGGAAAAGGCAAAGCAGCCAGAGTCTGCGGCAACACTAGCTAAGGAGAGGTGCAGGGAGTGATGTGACATTACTCTCTCCTGCAGCCGATCTCAACTCCGGTTCGAGTGCGTCCCGAACCTGGTCTGTTCACAAAGCAACACCATCCCTGCCGCCTCCGTCGCCATAACCACGCCTGACGCTCAAACAAAATCCTCTGACCGTTGTCGTTGCTGCCACCACACCCACACCACACACCGCTCCCACCGTTTGCACCTGAATCGCTTTGAGACGATACGCGAAACCAACCAAACGCTGCAAAACATCATGGCTACTGCCCCGCCCGCACCAGTCCCCAGTCTGTACCGCTTTGTCTTTCTCTGGCTGGAGCCCGTTTCCACCCTCACAGGCGCCGTCTATGCCTACTTCTTCCAGCCCATCTACCTCAACCTCACCCATGCCCCCAGTGCTCCCGGCTCCGACATTCCCATTGCTACAAGCGTCGTCCTAGCCCAGCTAGCCAACTTGTACCTTGGCTTGAGTTTGATCGAAGCCTCTATCCTGCGCGCAACCACCGAACTCAAGGTCTGGAACGCCCTCATCGTCTGTCTGCTGCTCGCCGACTTTGGGCACCTGTATTCCGTCCTACCCCTTGGCGCCCATGTCTACTGGGCCTATTGGCGGTGGAACGCCATTGACTACGGCAACGTCCCTTTTGTCTACTTTCTCGCCATTACCCGCATCTGCATGCTCTTGCGCCTAGGTTTCCCCAGCCAAGGTGTGAGTGAAGGTGTGAGTGAAGGTGTGAGTGAAGGTGTGAGTGAAGGTGTGAGTGAAGGTGTGAGTGAAGGTGAGAGGTTGAAGAGCACATGACGTGCTAGGCGAACCTTCAACCCAAGCCATGCCCCTAGCTCACCACTACGGCTATCGTAATCTCAATCCATCTCAAACCAATTGCACCGTGATAGCTCAACTTTCTGTCCTGCCATTCGCCCGCCAAATGCCATCAATCCGCAGTAGGCAACCTAACCGAGTGGGAATACCCCAGATCCACCCTCGCATACCCTGTCCGCGTAGAGCGCCACACTTCTACACCGCCCAATTCTCACCACCTCACCATGTTACTAAATGCTTTCTCAACCATTTCTTGCATATAGCTGACGCATACCCCCCCTGCATCCACCATACATTTTATCGCCTCTCGCCTCTGCTCAAACCCAGCCAACAGATCGCTGACACATCTCGAAGAAAAAACATCTCCAAAAGACTGCGCGTGGCGTACTTGGCTGCATGCAGCTTGCCGAGAATAGCTGCGTGCCTCGCCACGCTCTTCTCAGCCTTGCCCTGCATAGCCGCAGGTCAACAAGGGCGGCATGCGCTTCCGCAACACTCAACGTCATACCTCTCTATTCGCTTCCTGCACCCTCGGAACTGTCCGGGTCGTGTACATCTGCAGAGTAATGTTGAGGTAACGTGTGTCGTCGGAAACGTCCCAAGACTGCTACCATGGGTCGACGCTGTTAGGCTCTCCATGACATGTGTCTTGCATCATGTCAAACCACGCGGTCGCTACCTTTTGCACTGTACCATGGTTCGCCAGTGTTCTCGCCGACTCGATGCTAGTTCGGTTCTGTAATCCGCCGTCATCTTATATCGGTAGCGCTTTCGCCCTGGTCAGGTGTAGAGTGCGGGGAAGGGATTACCCATCGCTACATCACTTACAAAGTCTATCTGCTCAAGTGCAGCGCATGTCAATGCCCACTGACGGGATGTCGTGTTTCAACCACGGCGGCATTTATGCGGGTCGTGCAAAATCAACCAGGACTTTATCGCGAGAAATTGGTAGATGACTATTGTTTCTAGTTAGTCAACGTAGTCTGCATTGTGGTGTCCGGTTGGCTATCAATACATCAACGGCAGCGACTAAGATTCGTGTACCGTAAACCATCCCGCTTTCTTCTCCTTTTGGTCTCTGAAGTAGCAAGCAAACGACTCTGACTCTTCCAGTTGTTTGGTTTGTTCGATCAGTATGGCGGTTCCCAGTGCCGGAAACCTCTCAATCAGCCGTAAAAATGCGGCATGGAATAGGAATATCTTGTTGCGTAGGACCGCCTTGGCAATCATTGCCCAGGACCCATCATTCCACTGATCCATGTGATAGCTATGGTACCAATCGATCCACCAGCCCAGGTCTCTTGGTTCCATCTGTTCTGTAACAGTGATGAACCTCTCTGTCAGCAGATAGACAAAGTGAGGCGAGTCGTAGACTTCACCCAGCTCCCAGAGAGTTACATAGCCCAGTAGGCGCCGAAAGTTATACTGATGCTGCGCGGCCCACTTGGACATGCCCGCCATGCCACTTACAGTGCTCACGACTTCCTGCTCCTCGAGTTCGTTGTTATATAGGTACTTGACGAACAAGCGGAGGAAGAGAGGGTCCTTGTTTTGCACAGAGATGACCTGTTTCCCTTCTGACATGGCCAACATGTTCTGTTTGAAAAAGAAGTGTGGTGTTGTATTCAATGCGGAGCTACGCAGACGCTTCTCGAACCAACTGCATCGCTGTAAGATGTATCTGTGGGCGTGCAGCTCGCTGGTGGACCCGTCATGGTTCACGATGATCTCGACGTCGAAGGGAGCTTTGTCGTAACCCGGGAAGTCATAAATCGTTGGTTGTGAATATGGGATGTAAGGAGGCATGACTGTGGTTTGACGTAGTTCGTGAGCGAAATTTCAAGGGTCTTATAGCCGCTGGAACTTTGTGCGCAAGTGGTATTGCTACAGGTCAAGCGATGGAGAGCAGCAATCAGATGAGACGCATGGTAGCAAGCAAAAACTGCTTTTAGAATGGTCAGTGATTGTCTGTATATTCCATTTGTAGAAGCTCTTGGACAAATACCAGAGGCATTACGAGTGGGTACCTGGGGGGGGTACGAGGTGCTTTGAGAGATCCGTGTACGCAGCAATGCCGCGTTTTCTTAGCAAGAATACATCCATGCCCTTCATGGTAGACGATAGGATGAAGATTTCCATGACTTGATGCTGGCATGGCGGGGGTGGCTGGAATGAAATGATTTGTGCACGGCAAGAGCAGGAAGTGAGTGAAAAACTTCCACCTTAGGCATCGGAAGACACGAGAGGGGAAGGCGCAAAGGACCCAGCCTCAATGATATGTCACGTGACAAACATAGGATACTTCCAGAAACAAAGCCTCATACAGTACCTCTACATATCAGACAATCAAAGTGTGCCTGAAGATACTTAATTCCAGATATTGCAAATGAAAAGCGCGTTTTCGTTTCGCCCCGGCTTGACAGATAGGCACCGAGCAGTGTAAGGCTCTCATCGCCGAACTCTAATATATCATACCTGCTCAGTATAGGTAGTTTGAACTGCCTATGTATTCAGAACCACCATAAGAGTAACAGGTGCTTGAGCCAAGAATTCTTTCACAGCATCAATGCAAAGCATGGACGTGATGTGTCTTATCTAAAGTATTAAGTTGTTCTATGTCTATAAGCCCCCAGCTAGCACCCAGTCAACGCCAGTCTATTCTACTCCATCCATCTCTTCCGCTTCCACCTCTTCATCTTCCACCACCTCTATTTCGTCCACGAGGTCCTTTGAGCCGCTCCCTTCGCCCTCCTTGTCGAACTCCCTAATATCATGCATTGTTCTCATGAAGCGGTGATGATACTTGCTCACCTCTTGGGCGTCTGATTGAAACTTTTCTATCTTCAATTCAAGGGCATTCCGTAACTCAAATTCCCGGAAGAATTCCTTTTCGTATACAGCAATTTTCTCGATCGTCCTATCTGTCTCCTTCGTGAGTTCTAAAGCTAACGCGAACTGGGTACCCATCTCTGTCTCGGGTGACATTTTCTCGCATAGAGTGAAGAGCGCAGTCCTCGCTTCGTCACGCTCTTTGTCGACAGCTTCCTCCTCAAGCAGAAGTTCCTCGAGTTGTTTGGTGACAGCATCGGTCTTTGCCTGCTCACTGTCTATTTCCGCCTGGGCATTGAGCTTCATTGCCGATTCTTTCACCACATACATCATGGCTGCCGACCAGATGAGGACAGATGTCTTGGATGCCGATGCATTGCTCAACCCTGCTGGATAATGGCTGAAACCACCGCCGTTGTGGATATAGCCGTCAGCCAGCTTTGTCCAGCCAATCTCGGAGATTTCGGACTGTTCGGGCTTGTAGACGAGGTATATGACGGCCTGTTCGATGTGGTATGGACCATTGCTACTCCATTCTTGTAAAGTCGTGGGCAGTATCGCGCAAAGGGTTTCGGTGAGGGCCATCAGGTAGTTGGAGTAGTGGTGCGACGCTTGTTCGCGCAGGCGCGGGATACATTCGTTCGAGTAGCCAACGTCGACCAAAGGGAATTCCAGTGGCTTGTTCCAGTCGGCTTTGAGGACTTCATTGAGGCGTTTCTGCAGCGCATTGACAAATGTGATCGTCCTCTTGATCCGATCCGGAACCAATCGCCACACCCGAAGCTTCTTGCTGCTCGAAGCCTTGCCCTTTGCGATACCGGTAGTTGCCAGCTTTGCTAGCTGTGGCTGGGGAGCTCTGTACATCTCGTGAGCCTCGTATTCGCCTGGCTTCTTCGCGTGCTCGACATAGTAATCGCTCCACATGTACGCCCGATATGAAGCTGGCTCTCGCGCGCTGAGCTTCAATTGCACCTTGTACTTGTCGGCCTTGAAGTTGTCAATGGTGTTCGCAAGCTGGGCATCGACAGCGTTGAATGTGCCTGGCTTGATCTCGCCACAGAGCTCATGATTGTAGCCCTTGACGTAGCCGAGCATATACTTACTGATCTCGTACAGCTCTTCCACGGTTGGAGAGTAGCCATCGTCGTTTACGAGTTGCTGGTGGTAGATGCCGGGTTGGTTCGCTGCCTGGTCCCAAAGCTTGTCCAGGATCGCTGCGAGTACTGCGTCGTTGTTGCGGTCGAACGCAAGATTGCCAAACGCCACTGACTGAAGAAGCCTAGGATAATTCTTGAAGCGCTGTGAGCTCGTCATCTATGACCTGGCGCGCAAGGCCTTGGTGACCAGACTCGATGTAGACTTGCTCCCCAACGCGCCTTTGACTCTTGCAGCTCGGTTCTGTCTAGTGCTGGGATATTTCTTTGAAGTACCTCTTGCAACAAGACCATGTCGACGAGGTCTATTGCTGGTGCCAATGTCCCTTCGTAGCCGGCTGGTGTATGCTTTGCCAACTCTTCCTCCTCCTCTTCCGTTATTATAAGTGGCATTCTGTTTGTCGTCGTTGCCATATCCTCTTCGTCGTCTGGACCTGCTTGATCTGTGCCGTTGAACTTCTTCGCTAGTTTTAGAAACTCCTCGCTGCGCAGAGGTAAACTGCGATGATGTAAGGGAGCTTGACTGATCCACGGTAAAGGAAATGCGGGTCTGACAATAGGTAGACTTGGGGCGTTGGCCTGTGAGATGGTGCGCTTTTTGTTGATGGATGGCGCCATCTTCCTGCTGTACGTCAGATGTGTTCTTGAGAGACTTCGGTACCGTTTGAAAAATAACAGAACGCTATGTTGTCATTCAAAGGGGGGGCAAAACGAGTGGGAGAATCTGGGGAGAGAAACGTTCATGCAGGTGGGTCGGTATTTATTGCCGCCAAGACATGAGCGGTGATGGTGAAGCCAAAAACGCGCGTTTAGGCAATCCTCACCACGTATCATACGATGAACTAGCTCATAGGAATTTGAGCGTTTAATGATGTGCGTGCCAAGGATAGATCAAGCGATGAAGAGACTGGGTCATACCATACCTAGGTAGCAGTAATCTTCTCTTTCACTTCACCATAGGTTCCACGCGCTAGTCTCGACGCGCTAGCCCACACGCTAGGCTGCAGTATTTAATACGCGGAAATCTTCGCCAGCAACCCGTCAACCCGCAGCTTCTTCCCTCTTTGTAGCACATATCCATGCTCCTTACAAACACCGCTTGTCTAATCTTTACTACCTCACGAATGACAACATAGTGCTCTACTATTTTTCAACAAAGCAAGTCAAGGCCATAACGAACACTCACTAAATGGACTGCCTCAACAGACAAGATGTCCAACAAGATCACCTACGGCAAGAAGACGGGCCAAGCTAGCTCGAAACCCCCTTCGTCAACCGCCAGCAAACTACAAGTCACTGCTAGCAGCAGTGGCGACGCTAGCGATAACAACACCGACAGTAACGACGACGAGGGCGAAGCAGATAGCGAAGCAGATAGCGATGATGATGATGCCAGCAGCACACCTCAGAAACCCGTAGCCAAGAGACTCAAGACCAACCCTCCCCCCGAACCACTGGCGTCCACAACATCCTCATCTAAGAAGCCTGTAACCAAGAATTTTGCGAAGTCGATACCGTCTTGGAGCGACGATGGGCAGGCTGTGGACGCCTTGGATCAAGTAGCTCAAGAGATCAAACAGCTCAGCGGCAATCTGGGGAACCTCCGCGTGCAAGTGGCCGGTTCCTGTGGCCAAAATCACGTTCTCGCGCAGCAGTTGCACACGCTGCAGACCCAATCAACCGAAGATGCGAAGGTGGCAAAGCTTGCGACCGAGGTGGCTGGAAGAACAGCACATATGGCAGCGGACAAGACGTCGGAAAAACTGCGTATACAAGAAGCCGAGAACCAACGATTGCGCGAAAAGGTTCTCGAGTCTAACACCAGTCGGAAATACGAGTTTTCGATCAAGCAAATCCAGGAAGTGCAGATCGTCGAGCTGAAGAGCACCATTGCGGACATGCAGAAGGCCGAGAAAGCGCGCGAACAAGAGGCCAGTCGGGATTACAGGGCCAAGGTTGACGATATGAACACACTGCAGAATGCACACGCCCTAGAAGCCGAGCAGCATCTTGATACTGTCAGGGAGAATGCCCAAGAGATTTATGGCCTCAAGTTGGAGGTCACTATGATCGACTTCTACAAGCAAGCTGCCGCTTCCGAAAAGAAGTACGCAAAGACCCTGAAAGATGCGCTACAAGACCAAACCGACCACGTTGCCACTCAGAAAGACGCTGTGAAGAAGCTGGAGGCAGAAATTCTCGCCAAAGACCAGAAGATTAAGGAATGTATGGAGGTTGAGGCAAGGCTGTCAGAGGAATTGCAGAAGGAGAAAAAAGCTGCAATGAGCGATGTGCTATACCATCTGAACGACTACCAAGGTGAGGACCTTCCTACCGATATGAACACATACCTACTTCTTTCCTACATTAGATATTTGTTTTGTTGCTTTTTTGCGTACTTAGATAAATCTTAGATGATAATTCCAAGTTTCGGTTGCTTGAAACGCGCGTTTTGACGGTGACATGGTGAAGAACATGTTGCTTCTGTGGGTATACAACATATCATTTCCGTTAGTGGAGTGGTCCCAAGAGTAGATTGGTGGATACATACGGCGTTTGAACTAGCATATATAGAACAGCAGTCCCCATGTATGTGCCTAGGCCAGCTCAACACATATATTTGACGAATGAAAGTAGGTGCAGTGGAGAAGTGCGAAGGTTAAAAATCCATATCGATTAGGCTGTAAATAGATGTATACTTCCAGGTTCCAGTGTTACAGCTCCGACGATCATAGTTTTTATTACGTAGAAATAAGCAGGCTATTGGAATGGAGCAGACCGGCACATATGTCACGGAGTATGGTATATCTAATGGGGAAACCAATGTATTATAGCGATACCACGGTGACGGTGCAGATAAAAAAATAGCAATAAATAGACATAGTGGTATAAGCATAAGCAGAACAAGGAATAATAAACAAACAGTAACAGGCAGTAAGTGCAGACAGAAGCAGAAACTAAATAAGCGATAGTACTAGTAGAACTAGAAACAGCAGTAGGTATTGGTACAAGAAGAAGTAGAAACAGCAGCAGGTGATAGCGCAGATAATAGCAGCAACAAAACAGATAATAGTATAGACAGAAACAAAAATATAAACAGATATAGCAGTGGATATCAGTAGTACAAGAAGAAGCAGAAATAAAAACAGTAGCTGTTGGAAGGCCTTGTACGATCGTACGGTGAATAACAGTAGCTAAGGTAATCTTGTGTATTGGTATTCTGGTGTATGATGATTCTACGAATGTGGGGGCTACGAAGGTATACATAACGTTGGGTCCGAGTTGGGCCGAAGTAGGATCGAGGCGGTACATTGGGCCTTATTAGGCGACACACCGTGTGTATGCCGACAGTAGCAGAAATTAGCACAGGTTAAACAGAAACAGCAATAGATATCAGTACAAGAAGCAGAAATAGAAACAGCAGTAGGCCTTAGTACAAGTAGAAACAGAAACAGCAACAGCAACAGGCATCAGTATAGGTAGAAACAAAAATAGCAGCAGAAATTCGTACAGGTAGCAACAGAAACAGAAGTCAGCAGTAACAAATGAGATCAGAAACAGAAGTAGATACTGGTACAGGTAAAACAGAAACATATTAACAACGCGGAAAGACAAACTTTAAAGCAGTAGTACAGGAGAAACCGAAAAAAGACACAAAGGGATACAAAACGGTACAGGATACATGACGGTGGGGGAATGGGATCGACTCAAGTATGCTTTGCACTTCCGGATTCTTTCCGCTTCTTCGCTCGCTTGGTCTTGGTATCGTAGTCTTTGATGAATTTGCGCTTGAACGAAGAAGGGCGCAGCCAGTACGAGACTTGATCGGGTGTGCCGAAGGACCGATCAATTACAGTGAGAGGATATAACATCATATTGCTTCGGTCTTGTCGAATACAGAAGTTCTGGTGATTGACGCATTCTCGCCGCGGAGTGAGGAGAGCAAGAGCTGGAGCTTGGCATCGGGGTTGGAAGGAGCGGAGGCAGAAATATCGACGGTGGAGGCGGTGAAGGCGGTGAAGGCGGTGAAGGCAGTGAAGGCTAGTGATAGAGAAGTTAGTGATGGTTCTAGACTAGCGAGGTTTGAATAAGTGCAGAGTGCTATGTTGTCACTCAGGGGGGCATGATGATAGAAAAATGGGTATCATGAAATAATCTGGAACTAAAATGTTGCAAAGAAGAAGAGTGAAGGGGGAGTGGAGCTGGGAGTGAGTGAAAATTCTTTTATCCCCCGCGTTGGACGAGGAAGGCACGAGGGGGGAAGGCACAATGGAAGAGGGCACAGGCCCCACGGAACTTCATGTCTGCCACGACGCCAGTCATGCTTCAGCATACTGCAACTTCATATTTAGGGCGCCCATGAAGGGACCAGGAGTGATACACCATATTCTAGCTGGGCCCTCTGGAATGACAAGGGTGCCTTGTGAGTACTACAAGTTGGCGAACCCCGTGACTATGACAAGCAGGAAGCGCAATATTGGTCTACGCAAGAGTAATATACGGTATCCAGTATCATGTTCTACGCATTCAAGGGATCTAAAGTAGAGGGTGTTAGGTAGAACGAACTATAAGAGGTTAATCGGTACATACATGTTGTCACTAGGGTATCACGTGACTAGTGTTCAAACCCGATGTCTATCAACGTAATCTACATGTAAGGGGATGCTGGTAGAGATGGGCATGGTCCTTGAAGTCGTATTAAATGCTGTTTCTCGAGTCAATAAAGAGCCAGACCTTGACTTGCTGGGCCTTGTGGGTGTTTTCCGTGGCCTCTTGCATCTCCTGGTCGAACTGGGGCATTGCGGGCACGGGTCACGGTACCTGGGGCACCAGTTGACGTTGAGAGAATCGGTGAAGCGCGTAAGATCTTTGCTTCGTGTCTTCTTGCTTGGGTGGCAATCGAGGGTCACCAGGCAGAGCGACTGACGGTTGGCAGTGCCTTTGTTGTAATCGAAGTTGTAAGCATCGCGGTCTTGGAGGCGCAGTTGATGCACCATATTATCGAGCTCTTTCCCTAGTTGCTCTCTACCAATGTCGAAGAAGTAGAAATGTATCCCTTAGAAGTGTTGATGTCCTATTCGACGACGTATAGGATGTAATAACGCTTCTTGACTTTGCAATCGCTATAGCTTAGGCAAGAACTATATCTCTTGTGTGCCAAATATGACACGTCTTAGCACAGCGATTCATCATAAGCTTCGTCGCCGAAAGATGCCGGCAAACGTTACTGAGGTCGTCAAGGGCGATGATGTTTAGTCCAGGAACATAAGTCTTTTAGCGAAGGGGGTTTCCACATCTCATATATGCCATATGAGATAATCAGAGTAGCTCCGCTGAGAGTATCGCACCTCGCGTGACTTCATTGCGTCTCTCCTACTCAATGTCAATGCTTGCCCTTTGCATCCCCAGCAGAGACTGAAGCGAGGTACCCAGCTCTTCGTCCTGGTCAACTTCACCATAACCTACTGTGGAATAAGAAGATATCACCACTAGTCGACACGACCTCAGCAATCTGCTTCCTCCTTACAGCTACTCGAAATGTGATCAAGACCGCGCACTAAGTCCTCAACTCGTACAAGAACGATTTATCATTAAAGCATACTAAGTTTGCCAGCGAGGCATCCGGCCGCCGCCTTGTAACTGCCCTGGAAACGCCTGAAGAATTGTGCGAAAGGAACGGGGTATCTGCCTATCCAAGCTCTTCAAAACACCATCATGACCCGACGACCTCAACCCAGCCCTCTCTGTTGCGCTCCTCCCTAGAGCCGTCGTCGGCGATGAGCTCCTTTGCGAGACCGTCCTTTGCGCCCCGCCGCCTCGCACGCTCACGCACCGAGCGCTCCTCCTTTTCGCACTCGCGAATGGCCTCGACGACCTCCAGCTCCTCAAAGCGGGCGTCCTGGAGATTGAGCTTCTGCCATTGAGGATGCTTCTGGCAGCGCTTCTTAAGACAGGCCGTCTCCTTGGCCTCGACATCCATGTCGATTGCATCACCGTCGGTGGCGGAAATTTGCTCGTCGGTCGGGGACAGCGTCGAGTGGGTAAATGCTGCACGCCCGTGTCTGCTGTTCCGCCACAGGAGAAACTCTGCGTCGGACCAGCTCAGCCGCGAGTCGTAGCCGCAAAAGTCCTTCATCTTGAGCTTCTCGCGGTCCGCCAGACGCACAGCCTGTTCCTTTGCCATGCTGACAAACTTCTCGCGGTCCTTGAGCACCTCCAGTCGGTCTTTGAGTTGTGACTTCTCCTTGTGCAACGCGGTCAGCCGCTCAATCTCGCCCGCAGTCAACGCAAGGTCCTCGCCGTTGGATGGGAACGTCGCGCGTGACGGAGAAGCTGTCTGCGGAGGGGTGAGGACGCCAGTGCCGAGATTCTTGAATGCCTGAATGTTTGGTGATGCATCGACCAGCGCCTTAAGATCCTTTGCTCGCAGCGTCCCCCCGAGCGGCGTTGGCTCCTCGTCCTCCTCGTCCGTCTTCTTCTTCTTCTTTTTCGTCCCATTCGTCGCCTTTGCACCCGCCGTCCGATGTAGCTGCTCCGACATGAAGAGCACGCCACACTCGTCCGTGCAGTACTTGCTCACCCTGTCCTTGGCCAACCGCGCCGGCTTCCGACAGCCATCCCGTCTGCACATTGGCTTCCAGGTGGTGTGGCCTTTGCCATTCTCCTCACACAGCGGACATATGAACTTGTCGACCAGCTCCTCGTCCGCTTGCTTCATATTAACGCAGTCGCCGTGGAACCAGTCGTCACACCCGCCATCGCAGCCAATCATCCACT
Organism: Pyrenophora tritici-repentis; assembly: GCF_003171515.1. Classification (NCBI taxonomy): domain Eukaryota; kingdom Fungi; phylum Ascomycota; class Dothideomycetes; order Pleosporales; family Pleosporaceae; genus Pyrenophora; species Pyrenophora tritici-repentis. Next base: position 1,127,031 of record NC_089390.1, read on the forward strand.
TGTGGTTGTCCGGCTTCTTGCACAGACAGTACAGGTTATGGTCCTCGGATGAGTCGTCTTCGTCGGTCGCGTGGGTTTGCGAGCAGTTGTCGGGCGCGGGCGAGGATTCGAGAGCGGGCGTGCCCTTTTTCAGCTTGGGCGGCCTCGACGCGCGCGCGGTAGGCGTGACGGAGCGCGCGCCATCTTCCGTCTCGACTCTGCGTTTCTTATTCGGCTTGGACGTCTTTGCAGTTCCCTTTTTCTTGACTGTCGACCCGGACGGCGCTGGCCGCTTCTTGGTTGGTCTGGGTTCGACTACAATACCATCAGAAACACTGGCATGTCGTTTCCGCAGGCCCAGTTCGCCCTGTTTGGCCAGCTCGAGTGCCTTGAGAGTGTCAACGTCTATGGTGTCGGCGGAAAGCTCGGGTTGTCGGTCCTGGGCTGGCGGCGTGCTTTCGCGCGGGGTGGCCGAGGGCTCATTTTTGATAAAAGGCAGCGTGTCGCGCACTGCAGGCTCCGCGTCATCCATGGCAGCTTCGTCCTGCATCTGCTCCTGCAGCGCCGTGGACAAATTTTGGATAGGAGCGAGGACGGGCGCAGGCGAGGTCCGCGAGAGTTGGGACTGCCGCCGCTTCTGCTCTTCGGGCGAATTAGAGCCATGGTGGTAATGCTCGAGCGTCGGCGAGTGGGCCTGGGGCGGTTCGACGGGCGGCGAGGGCTCGACTGGCGCGTGGAGAGAGCCGATGCTGCTGGTGCGTCGCGGAGCCGTCGAAAAGGCCGTGGGGGAGGGAAGTTCTCTCGGGGCGTATTGCTTGCCGTTGCCCAGCGTCGCCAGCGTCGTCAGGGCATCGGCAGCTTCAGTTGTCGTCGTCATGGTCTGCGTAACCGACGGGCGCCGCTCGGGGGCAGCCTCGTGGTTGAGGAGGGAGTCGATGCTGCTCATTGTGTGCTTATCGTCAGGTAGGGCATGGCGCGACGAGCAATTGAGGTGAGGGCCGAAACGAAACAATGTTCGCGTGGTGGCGGCTGGTGTGCAAAATGGAGCCGTTTCAATCAGCTTGGCGCGCAAGCGCTCGAGGGCGGGCGTAGCGGCGTAGCCTTGCTCGACTCGATACCTCGTCTGATACGTTGACGCTGACAAATGCGCTTAACTACAGTACATGTTAAGAATATGTTAGGTTCAGTCCAGGTCGGCGAGGTGAGGTTCGTGGAGTAAGCCCGAGCAGAAGGACCGACGCGGAATGATGATCTGTCATGTACGTCCTAAGATCATCATAACAACAAGTAGATAGAACAATAGCTCTTAGTGAAGTTCAATCCAATACAGGGTTACCTTTCGTACCTCTACTCGGTCGCCTATGGTAGTCATACCACCAGAGGAGACCTTGTTCTAACAGGTTATGAGCCCGGTTGCCTAACCCAACGTTATTGTTTTCAAACACCTACCCGAGTCACGAAGGACTCAGATTCAAGAAGGAATCAGAAAAGAAAAGAAGTCGTGTACAACGCGGTTAACACGCAATCACACTTAAAGACCTCAGACTCTGAACCCGAGGAAATTGAGACATGCCGTCTCTCAAAAGACATTGTCGGTAAGGCCTCTCCATCTACTTGGGCTGCCGACACTGGCGCCTCCTCCCACATGTCTGACCAACCCTCATTGTTTAGACGAATGATCAAGATCAAGCGAAGACTAGTTCGGGTTGGAGGGGGAGAATTATATGCAGACTGGAAAGGAGAAGCTCAAGTGGTGTGTAAAGACGGATCGTCGACATGGTTGTCAGAAGTACTGCTTGTACCTAACCTTGGAGTCAATTTGTTATCAGGGAGAAGAATTTGCGCAGCAGGCCTGAAGGGTCGTTTCAATTCACACGTACTATGCTTCAAACTAGGAAAGGAGATCATTATTAAAGCAACTATGGACGACGGCCTCTACGTAGTGTCACACATTGCCGATGGATACCACGAGACAGCATTCCTAGGCACGGAACCCCATACACCAGTTAAGAGCGAGCTTAAGGTTAATGAAAAGGAGAGATACCTGCTGTATCACAGACGTTTCGCACACCTAGGACCTACAAAGATTGCCAAACTCCACGAAGTTACAACTCTCCAGAAGAAGATTCAAGTTCCAGAGAAGATTGAAATCTGCGAAGTGTGTTCCCTGACAAAGATGAAGAACAGCATCCCTAAGCAGCTAAGAGAGCACAAGGCCACGAAGCTAGCCTTAGTACAGTTTGACATTGCTGGACCCTTTCCAACATCTCTACGAGGAAACAGGTGGTTCCTCCAAATTATTGATAGCTACACGCGGAAAAACTGGGTTATCCCGCTGAAGAAAAAGGGAGACGCACAACGGGAACTCCGAATCTGGAAGACCTTTGTAGAACATCAAACTGGCGAGAAAGTCAAAGCTGCTGGAACCGACAATGCACCAGAACTTCTACAGCAAGCTGAGGAATGGAGAGTTACACAAGGCGTGGAAATTCAGCCTACAACAATTGCTTCCTCACACCAGAATGGACCAGCCGAGCGAAACATCCAAACTGCTGAAGCTGATATGAGAGCAATGTTGAAAGACGCTGGTTTACCAATTGAGTTTTGGGATGAAGCTGTCGAAGCAGACGCATACCTACGCAACCGTACAAACACAGGACCTATGATCAATGGAAAGCAAGTCAGTCCTGAAGAGGCATTCACAGGAACGAAACCATCCATTGACCACATCCGTGTATGGGGGAGCAAATGCTATTCGTACATCAACCCTAAAACGATTCCAGCAGACCAACGACATGACAAGCTCGTGGACCGTGGCAGAATTGGAGTATTTATGGGATATTCTGAGACAACAAATAAGCAGTTCAAGTTCTATTCGCCAGAGCTTGGATACACCTCAAGGACAAGCCGATTGTCAGTGGACGAATACACCCCTGGAGGGAAAGTTGAACTACGACTGCGAAACATACCAGCTGGACCACAAGGAACGCAGAATACGATGCCAGACCGAAAACCAAGAGGAAGACCTAGGAAGGATCTAGAATTATCTCCTGCCGAACGAATGGAACCAACTCCTACCGAACGAATGGAACCATCTCCTGCAGAACCAATGGAACCATCTCCTACCGAACCAATGGAACCATCTCCTGCAGAACCAATAGAACCAGTTTCCGAGAACCTAATGGAACCATCTTCGGCAGAGCTAACTCATGAACCAGTGAAGCGTCACAGAGGAAGACCAAGGAGGCTAACTACTATTCCTCCTACTGCACCATCTGATGAGCGGGTTCCTAATCTTGTGAACGAAGAGGGGCCCGAAGAACCGTGTACCCAGTCTGTACGAGAAAAGGAGATTCCACGATACTTCACTAGACAAGCCAAACGGAAGAGGTCTAACGAAGAGATTGTTGAGGACGAGAGATTTAGCAAGATCGTTAAAGCTATGCTAGCCCAAGTTGGCCTTACAGAAGAGCAAACACGACTATCTGAGAAGGCTTTCGCAGCAACCGAGATCGCAGGAATCCAGATCCCCCAGACACACGAGCAAGCTATCAACGACCCAAAGTATGGAAAGCAATGGAAAGCAGCAATACTTGAAGAGATAATCGCGTTAATAGAGAATCGAACCTGGGAGGAAGTTCCAAAGCCAAAAGACGCGAACATGGTTGATTCAAAGTGGGTTTTTACAGTCAAAACGAATCTCGACGGGACTGTTGAGAGGTTTAAGGCACGCCTTGTGGCAAGAGGTTTTACGCAAGCACACGGAACAGACTACAACGAGACTTTTGCCCCGACAGTCCGCATGGACACCTTACGTCTGTTTATGGCCACTGTCGCAGCGGAAAACCTGGAATGTTTCCACTTTGACATTAAGAATGCATTCACAGAGTCGCACTTGAAGGAAGAGATCTTTCTTAAGCAACCCCAAGGAGTAGAAGTCAAAAAAGGATACGTCCTTAGAGTTCTCCGCAGCTTATACGGACTCAAACAGGCTGCTCGCGACTGGAACTTGTTGATAAAGAAAGAACTTCTGGCATGGGGATTCGTACAAAGCCTCGCAGACCCGTGCATGTTTATCCACAAAGAAAAACAACTCCGTATCCTCGTCTACGTTGATGACATTGCTGCTGCTGCAAAAGATCGAGCTCAAATTGATTGGTTCTACGAGAAGCTTTCTGGAAGATTCAACACCAAGAACCTGGGGGAGATTCATAAGATCCTTGGAGTACGAGTTACGCGAGACAGAAAGCGCCGCACAATCTACCTCGATCAAGAGCAGTACCTACACGCAGTACTTGACAAGTTTGGAATGTCTAGCAAACAACACAGAGACAAGAAGATTCCATCTGCAGATTACACTTCATTTAGGCCAGCCACTGACAACGACACCCGAATCGACATCACTGAATACCAGCAAGTGATAGGGAGCCTTATGTTTGCTATGGTTCTTACACGTCCAGACATTGCATTCACCCTCGGAAAGCTAAGCCAATACATGAGCGATCCAGCAGAACACCATGGCCATGCGTTGAAGAACCTGCTACGATATCTAAGGTCGACAGTGACATTGAAGCTACGCTACGGACCAGGGGGAGTACACTCGCAATTTGTCATCTACTCTGATGCTGACTGGGCAAGCGACATGGTAGACCGAAAGAGCGTTTCAGGGAGCACTGCAATGTTCTACGGAGGTCCAATATCATGGTCTAGCAAGAAGCAACGGTCTGTTGCAACGTCAAGCTGCGAATCTGAATACATCGCACTATCAACATGCTGCAAGCAAGGCCAGTGGATTGCTCAAATGTTTAGAGATCTTGGGTTCCCAAAGTACATTGGAAAAGACACCAACAAGGTCCAGATGCTAGGAGACAACCAGGGTGCCATTGCACTTACAAAGAACCCTCACCTTCACGAAAGATCAAAGCACATCGACGTCTGTTATCATTTTATCCGAGACCTAGCAGAACAAGGCAAACTCGATGTGGCCTACGTTCCAACTGCAGACATGGTGGCTGATGGAATGACAAAGCCATTGCAGCGAGTCGCATTCGAGAGATTCAAGAACCAATTAGGAGTTGTCCTTGGACCGGACCTGCCCTGAGGGGGAGTGTTAAGAATATGTTAGGTTCAGTCCAGGTCGGCGAGGTGAGGTTCGTGGAGTAAGCCCGAGCAGAAGGACCGACGCGGAATGATGATCTGTCATGTACGTCCTAAGATCATCATAACAACAAGTAGATAGAACAATAGCTCTTAGTGAAGTTCAATCCAATACAGGGTTACCTTTCGTACCTCTACTCGGTCGCCTATGGTAGTCATACCACCAGAGGAGACCTTGTTCTAACAGTACAGTACAATACATCACTCGTCGTCTTCTCTCCGACGCCCTCGTTTCCGCCCTGATGGCCCTGCCTCTCCGACCTGCCCTGCCTCGCCTGTACTATTGTGAGCCTCGGCCACATCGAGCGTCCTTTGAATGCGCTTGTTCAGCTCCGTCTGGTCCTCGCTCTCGCCATATACAGCCCGAATAAACTGCGCAACGCCCTCCCCGCCCACCTCGACCTTTCCTCTCGGTCCGACAATGTAGTCGATAGTCTCCTCTGTGCCACCTGATACGTCCTTGACCTTTACAATATACCCATCCTTCACCATTGCAGCGAGTGTCTTGTCTTTGGTGCCGAGAGGTGTTGTTTGGTCGGCATTCATCCGCCGCAGTGCGCGATCGAGCTTGCCTTCAGGAATGATGCCGCCGGAGATGATGATGAATGCTATGACTGTGGTATACAATGCAACATAAGAGTCTTCGACGTTGATTAGACCGTCATCAAGTGGTCGTGAGGGGCCGATAATCTCGGGTATCCGGTATTGATCTGGTAGGATAGTTTGCAACACCCAGATACTTGTCGATTTGCTTTGAGACTCTGACGCGGCGGCCGCTACGAATGTTAGACAAGTCAAGATCAACATCAATTACATACCTCGCTTTTGTCGTAATGTCACCCTTTCTTGTTTCGGTAGCTCTACAAGTTGCATGCCAAACACATCCATAAGTTGACGGTTGGCTTCTGTAAAGACTTCCTTGAAGTGACGGGCATGTGATCCGAGTACTGCCATTGTTAGAGATACCACTAAATGGATAAAATACTCACCCTTCTCATTGATCTCCTGCCGCTTGAGAGGCTTCCGTGAATGCTCACACGATAGCGCATACCGTACTAGTCCCTTGGCCAGTTGTTGGACGCTACCACTGCCCTGCTCGACCTGGGTCTCCATATCCTCCTCCTCTGGAGATTCATCTCTTTCTCTCCGCCGACGTGGTTGCGCAGGCGGGGTTTCGTCAGGCTCTTCTCTTCGTGATCTTCGAATAGGCATTGCGAGTGTTGTGGACTGATATCTTTCGTAGGGCTGATGGACGCGACGCGAGGGTCCATGCGCTAGTGATTGACGACATCGTCTGGTCCAAGCTTTTCCGCATTACACCCGCATCGCAACGTGCGTCGCTACAACCAGCATTCACCATGAACTCCATACGACTCGCCGCACGACGACCAATATTCCGCTGTCTTAATACCCCGCCACGTCAAATCCGCCAGGGATCCCGGGCTAGAAGACCAGACTTTGACTTTGAGGCCATAGTCAAACGAGGCGCTCGGCCCAAGAGCCTTCGCCCAGATGAAGACTTTGTTTCAATCCACCGCGCAGAGGCGATTCGTCGCGCGGAATATGTGAGGAGGAGGAATTGGTTGGCTTTGGGTGCTGCGTTATCCATGCTTGCTCCCATCTTTCTGGTCCGGTTATGGGATGTGCCAGTAGAGGAGGAGAAGGAGGAGAATAAGAGCCGGGGAGTAGTAGATATGGTGTGGGGACCGTCCACCAAGACGGATGCACCACGAAAGGCGGCAGAAGCGTTCCAGGGAAAGAAGGTCGTTATTGCTGCTGGCGACAAGGTTATTGCTGCACCAGAAGATTCTGAGAACCCACAAGCGTCAGACCCTGATGCCATTGAACTCGTCGAGACTGGCACCTCTTACGTCCCCTACTTCCCACGTACCATCCGCCTTCCCACCGACAAGACCGGCCCTGAAGCCATTACCAGCGACGCCGAATACACACTGCTTGGTCTTGGTATTAGAAAGGTCTCGTTCCTGCGAGTACAAGTCTACGTCGTGGGTCTCTATGTCAAGACCTCCGACTTGTCAACTCTCCAAAATCACCTCATCAATACTGTGAATCCTACCGCATCGGCATTGATTCCGAGTGAGAAGAAGGATCTCCGCGAAGCACTCCTCGATCCAGAGAAGAGTAACAAGATATGGGAGGCGATCCTTAGCAGGGATGGAACTGCGGGTGTAGACATGGCTTTCCGTGTCGTTCCTTGCCGAGGTACAGACTTTAAGCATCTTCAAGACGGTTGGATGCGGGGTATCACCTCACGAACGGATGAGGTGCGGAGGAAGCAAGCAGAGTTGATCAGACAACAGGCAGCCGAGAACAAGTCCATTGCACTCCCCAAGCCTGTTGAAGAGGGCGAGTTTCAAGACGAGTCATTTGGTCTTGCGATGAAGGAGTTCAGGAACCTATTCCAGGGCAAGGGCAAGGCACCAAAGGGCAGTGTTATCATCTTGACACGTGACAGGAGCGGCAGCCTGGGTGCTTTATACCAGCCTATTGTCAAAGGCGACAAGCTAGAGACCATGGGTAAATCATCCTGGTTGGGCGAGGTAAAGGATGAGAGGGTAGGTAGGTTGGTTTGGTTGTTGTATCTTGGCGGACAAAACGTCAGCTCTGAAGATGCAAGGAAGAGCATTGTCGATGGATGTGTTGATATTGTGGAGCGGCCTGTTGGTACGCTAGAAACTATGGTTCATTAGTAATCAAGTATAAATAAAGGTCATGACTTCGTCTACCTCACTCTCTCACTCAGCACACTTCCTATTTTCAAATTCAGAATGACGTGAAACGGGTCATGGTGAGTGTTTTAGGCCAGGTCCATGATTTGATGTGGTCTTTCTCTGCTATAAAAATTAAAAGTACATAAGGATATATGGCTGTTTACGTGCTTCTTTCCAGCGCCTCGTAAGGCAGTGACAGAGTTGTGTAGTAGATGAGAGAAACATGTTCTATTTGAATTCCAAAAGGCGGGAACACCTATATTGTTTGTCGGGTCGACGAAACCAGTCACTTATTAGTGAGTGATGTCAGAATGAAATTGTTATAAGAGAAAACATAGAATTAAAACGAATGCAGTACAGTAGATGGGAACCAGGAGTACTCTCATAGTTACGATTAGAACTATTTTTGATCATTCCTTCCAACCTCGCAGTGATACACTCATGAGGTGTAACGGTCAAAAGCTTTTTACATACGTATGGTGCTTCAATGTTTCTATGAAGTTGATGTGTAGCTTCTTAAAATACGCGTAAGCGCCCAACATCTGCAGGAAGCTTGTAATCTGGAACGTAAATTCTTGTCACTGCCTCTTTCCCGGGGCTTTTCACACCACCAAAGCTGCTATTCCTAAGGATAATCCATAGCGTAGGTTAAGTAGAGGATTTCCCTAGAATGACGCTCTAATCCTGGTGGAGACTCATAATGACAAACTCATCATTAGCGGGGTTAGCAGTTCTTCAATAACGTGTCTGTGCGCGTGATGCCCATAATCGCGTGCCGCACACCCCGCAACATCAACACCAATCCACCCTTACCACTTCAACCACCCATAACTCCACAACCATGAGTTGTATCAACGCTGCGATTGAAGCTATTGAATCGCGTGATCCCGGAGATAAATTTACATACTCTGAGGTTGCGCGCCGCTTTGGTGTTGATCGCTCTACGTTGTCGCGACGCCATCAACAGATCCGGGGCTCAAATGAAGCCAAATCACGTAATCAGCAACTCCTTCACCCACACCAGGAGCTACAGCTTCTAGAGCACATTGACGAGCTTACTGAGGCTGGCTTACCACCGACGAGGACTATGATCCAGAACTTTGCTAGTGCTATAGCCGGAAGGGCTACCTCCCAAAGCTGGGTGACGCGCTTCTTTCACCGTCATCCCGACGCGATTATATCACGTTGGTCAACTGGTTTGGACCGCAATCGCCACCGGGCTGATTCTGTATACAAGTACGAGTCGTACTTTGATCTACTATCTACTAAAATGGCTCAGCACCATATTCGGGCGCAGGATGTATATAATATGGATGAGAAGGGATTCCTTATTGGAGTGACGGGGAGGAGTAAGAGAGTGTTTAGTAAGCAGAAATATGAGACTGGGGGCTTTAAGAAAGTGATACAGGACGGCAACAGAGATTGGATCACTGTTATCGCTGCTATATGTGCTGATGGGAGTACGTTACCGCCCGCGATTATATACGAAGCTACTTCGGGCAACATGTACGCCAGATGGGTTGATGATATCGCAATTGACGATCCAGTCTACGTTACCTCAAGTCCCTCAGGGTGGACCAATGATCAGGTAGGCCTGGCATGGCTCGAACAGGTGTTTGATCGCCATACGAAGGAGAAGGCCGGCAATCACACACGCTTACTCATCCTTGACGGCCATGGGAGTCACGTTACTATGGAGTTTATTGACTATGCGATCGCCCACAATATTATGTTACTCATACTACCCCCCATAGTACCCATACGCTGCAGCCACTCGATGTGGTAATGTTCAAACCTCTGGCAGCCGCGTACTCACTCAGCTTGCAGCACTACCTCCAGGCGAGCCACGGTCTCTTAGCTGTGAGGAAGGATGACTTCTACCGTCTTTTCAAGCCTGCCTGGGACTCCTCTTTCATTAAGAAGCACGCGTTGAAGGCATTTAAAGCCACTGGGATAGCTCCTATAGATCCCGAAGTAGTACTTAAAAAGTTCCGAAAGTCAACACTAACAGCACCGCCGCCACTAGTGAACGTGAGTAGAGCTACTATCACGAACCTCATTAATCAGGCCTACGATCCGAGCTCTATTGCGGCCAACAACCTCTCAGAAATACTCCTCCGCCTCCAGGCTGCCAAAGAGATCGCCGAGTACGAGAAGGACGCACTGCGCGCGGCGCTACACGTTCACCAGAAGCCCCGCAATCGGCACGAACCTCCCCTAGATCTACAGCAGCGAAAAGCGTTCCATTCAGGGGCAGTTTGGTGGTCGCCGTGCAAGCTTCGAGAGGCCCGCTTCAGGCAGCTAGTGAAGGAGAAGGAGAAGGAGAAAGAGCTACTTGATAAGATAGAGTTGAAAGAGGCAAAGGAGAACAACAGGATCTATCAACTTAAGATCAAAGAGGCAGCGCGGGCGGCGCGTGAGGAGGCAAAGAAGGTGCGGGATGAAGCCAAGGCTGTAAAGGCTGCCGAACTTGACGCCAAACGACGCGATCGCGACGCTGCAAAGGCTATACAACAACCCCAATCGGGCAAGCGTAAGGCTTCAAAGCCCGCTGCAAAGCAACAGCCAAAAAAACGACGCGTGGGTGGTGCTGGCGGTGGCACTCTGGCTGAGGTGGCTGCACCGGCTCCCCACCAACAACCACCCGACGCGGCCGGGCCGTCAATACTCCGGCAAAATATAGATAGACAAAGTTGTAGAGCTACGTCTATAGATCAATACACCGGAAAATCTCGCGATAATAGTTATTGTACGTGGCTGCACAGCCTCAACTTTGCCGTCGTCGCGATATTGGTGGGGTGTGCGGCACGCGATTATGGGCATCACGCGCACAGACACGTTACCGGGCCAAGATATTATTAATCATCTACTGAGTGAGAATAACGAGTCTATCGACCCACACGTTAGTCGCCCTTACGTCGATGCTAGCTCCACTCACACTCCACGACTCCAATAATTACCACCTGCGTCAGAAATTGTGGATCTTATCGAGAATTCAACAAAACCCCATCATCTCGTAATTGCATGTCCCAGCAATGACATCAACGTCGCTCCCGTGTGCCAAGCTTTCTCGCTAATCATGTCCCCGCCAGCATGCCGTTGTATGACGTTCATTCCTCTGCTTGTACCCTTTTCTCCCAATCAACCCCAGCCGTTCTTAACAGTCTTTTCACCGGAGTCAGCCGATATGCTGATTAATAGACACACGGCGTTGTTGTTCTCGGACTATGGCTGCGAGTGGAAGGGATAAGCTTCTACGAAGCAACAATGGCGTAGGATCGACGCTAGGACGGCGGATGCTTGTTTCCAGGCGGGTGACTTGCATCGGAGTTGTGAGGAAGGCGCACCGCACGTAGGTGGTTGGAATGCAGGCCTTAAGTGCACTTGCCGTTGATCAGTACTATTGTCCATACTCTTACATACAAACCCCTCTCTACTACGTCTATCCATACATATTCATCTCAAGATGGCGGTAATATGGGGCCTCGATCTCAAGGAAATGCAATGGGGCAAGTTCAAGTCAGGTTACATGTGGAACAAGGAGTATCACAACCGCCGCACAAAATTCATCATCTACCAACTCGCCATGATCCTTTGTGTGGTCAGTGAGAGTCTAGGAACTGCAGCGCTGTCTGGTAAGTAAAGTCGCATCCTTGATAACAGCTCACTGACTTGCAGACTACGTCGATCAACAAAAGTTCGTCTCGAGACTCAACAGCAATGTTACCGTACACAACAACAACTTCATCGGTATCGCATCGTACAACATCTTTGTTGGCATCTATGTTGCCACCATCTTTGGAAGCGCCTTCTTCTTCGATCTCTTCTGGCCTGAACGGAAAGAATCGCAGGGAGTCAAGATGGCTTGGAAGGTCTGCTCCGTTCTCGCCTGTATGCTTTCCCTCGCCTGCGCGTTGGCATACACATACATCGTCGCAAGCCAAAGCGCATACGTAACAGGGACAAACACTGCGGATGCACAGAGACTTCTCGCACTCTACGGTGGAAGTCCGTTGAAATACAGCAGCAACGGCCGCGCAATTGCCAGCGTAGTCTTCCTCTGGCCGGGAATGATCTTCACCTTTGTTAGGTATGTAATCTTCCTCTTTGAACTCCATTCGCTAACATCCCCAGCACGTACCTCCTCTGGCATTCTCTAGCCCACATCGACGCTTACGGCCCGATGTCCAAACACGCTCGTACGGAAAAGGCCGTTGACAGCGCTAGTGTCACCGAACCAACCAACCTTGACAACCAAAGCTTCACCTCCACATCCCGAGCAGTCGCATAGTCCTATCAAGGACATGATTTTCGTCTCATCTCCGATCGGACACGTGGTTCATACACAGGCCGAAATGTCAAACATGGCTTGGGCGTTGGTGTAAGAATGGAGGGATTTTCGGTATACGGTGGCATAGTTGCGGTGTTTACAAATGTTGATACCCTTACGGCTGCATGAGATACGCTTTGTCGTTTGCGTAATTTAAGTCAAATCCGAAAACGTTCATGAGTTATTTTTACGCTCTTGCAATACGACTTGCTAAGACGGCTTTACATGGTCTTCCTTGCCTGTCGCCAACCTCCCAAACAATGCCAACCACTCTTTGAACACCTTGGCGAACAAGGTACGCGCTGTTTCAATCCAAAGAACTCGAGACGAGGGATGATACATGGACTAGGACAGGACCTGTTGACCTATTCTAGGCTTACTTGCTCTCTATCCTAGTCGTCCATGAGGGATCGACGACGCTGTTTCGAGGCATTAACGGCATGTTCTAGATGACAAGAATCCCGGAAATGAGGTAGGTGCGCGCCATGCAAAAGTGGGTAAATGGATCCATGGATACGGAAGAGTGTATCGTGAAGTTGTGGGATGTTTGAGACAGAGTTAATACTGCCACGAATAATGAGAAGAAATTCTACCACTTTAACCGCCTTGATTAATAAAGTGTCTCAATCTCATACTCCTGTAATAATCAAGCCACATGCTAGTCAGTCGGAAAGGCACGTCATGGGCAATTACACTCACGTACATGTGGAAGAAGTAAACCTACACCCCTAGTGACTCATCAACTCAGACTTGTATCTTACTCGTCTCCTCCCATGTCGTCTGACCCAAACAACCAATAGAAATTGAACCAAGTCATGTAGCTGAAGTCTGTGCTAGTCATAGAATAGTCATGGAAAAAGAAATATGGTCACAAACGAACACCTGGAGTGGCGAGAAGAAGCATCTGCATGCTTCTGGGGCCCCAAACATGAAAACCTACTCATCGCAACACTTGGCGAATGCGATTGTAAAAAGCAGCTCTTGACCGTTCAGTCGAAATGATCGACACGTCATCCAACATGTGTATCGGTGTTGACTTGCTTCTGCCGTAGCAATACACCCCCGACAAAAAACAAACCGACACGAGTACCAGTTCTTGCCACTGCGGGCTACGCCGTCCGCACCACAGAACCTGAAACCGGATCGAGTGCCTAAAAAAGCAATGACATGCATGTCATGTTCCCACGTGGATTCACAATGACAGACGCATTACCGATAGTCATGTGAGACACCGACTCCGCGATTTCATGCCGATAAGAGGCTGAAGATGGCAGAAGCGACAAGTGTCTCAAAACTACGAGGAACATGAATCTGATGACATGAACTTGACATTTCAGTGGAGTTGGTCTGAGGTGGAGCACCCATGGTAATATCATCGTATTGGCATGCCGCAGCTCTACTTACAAGCTCTAATAAAGCCGAAGTCCTTCCAGAACCCCGTTTGTCTATCAAACAGAACATGTGTATGGGTTGCCAGGATCGGGCTCCGAGACGACATGTTGTGCATAAGCTCAGGTGCAATCGATAAAGGGGATAAACTTTGATCGCAGCGTGTCCGTTGTTTCAATGTCATTCTGTCAAGTTTGACGTCAAGAACGAGACGGTGTTTCAGCTCACAACGGCGCCCAAACCTAGAATAGCGTTCCAAAGTTGGACGACCTTCCGCATGTGGCTGCTAGTGGACTTGGCCGGGGCGCTAGGGGAAGCCATGCCGCGTCAACAAGTGGCTTGCCGCTTTTATGAGAGTTGCAGCTAGCGTGATAGGCTCCCGTATCCGCGAAATGAGGATACGTGTGCGAGGGTTATGGTTGTGTTGGTAGGGCTGAAGAAGGGTTCTTCTGCAAGGCCGGTAGAAAAGGGACGCCAGTGCGGTCTTGTGCAAGGACATGGATGGCGACGAAGAAAATTTGCAAAGTTGCCTGATTGTTTTTGTGCAAATCTTGGTTCAAAGCATGCAGGGCAAAATAGAAAGAACAGGCCCGAGCCGCAGAGTACGTTTGCTCGCGTTGTGCTTTTGTTGTTGGGCCTGATAAGTCGGTATTGACGAACTATCGAGACAAGGGAGCTAGTCATTAGCCAGCCAACTTTCATCCACTACTCAAACCGTCCGTCGATCCGTCATGACCCTGACAATGGAGCCTGGGCCAGCTATCTCCACAAGCTGTGGTTGTTAGTGAGCAAATCAAGGAATCAGTCATGACGAACCTACCTTTTCGTGCCAGCTGAGCAGGACGCTCATGGCCTGGCCACCGCCCTCTGCGCCGCCACGCGTATGGATTTGGGAAAAACCAGTCGCCTGAGGTGTGATGTTGCGTGTGTTGGTTGCTGGGCTCGCCTGTGCCATGCCCTTGTAACTACAGATACGAAATTAGCCCGACGTCGCCTGTGTGCCACTGTGGCGCGTGGAAGGTACGGAAGGCGCAGCTGGCGAGAAGTGATGTTTGGCGGTGAGCTCAAACGTACATGTACTTCATGAGAACGTCCAACGCCTCGGTTCCACCAGGAGCACTGTATAACCGGCTGAGCATTGGTGACATGTCGGACGCTCGTATAGACTGGAGAATCTCGATTACGACTGCGAGGTACGTTTCCTAGTGGGACAGTCAGCCGTGGTTTGACCTGGTCGTGGGGTGCCTGTGGCATACCTTTCCCTTGTCGTCTGCTCCATAAGGCGGATTCTCTAAGGCCCCCTGGAGAGCTCCCTCATTGTCACCCCCTCGTAGTAGCTGTCGTATTTGCGAGGCACTGTTTTGGACATCGGCTGTAGAGACGGGCGTGACAGCAGGAGCGAGAGAGCTCAGGTCAAAGTTTGCGGGGCTGTCCGGGTCCAGAGCGTCAATGTTGATTGTACGCCAATTGATAGCGGCCATGGTGAGAGCTGTACGTCGACTTGCAGGTCAGGGATGGAGGAAGAGGCGTCGGTGGTGGTGGTGAGGTTCGGGACGCCGTATTCGTGGGGTGCAGCTGGCAGGTCTCCACTTTCTGCCAAGCTTGGCAGCTCGTCACGGCCACCGTGACACAATGTAACAATGACAATGATAATGGCAATGGCAATGACAACGACAGTACCTAGAAGCATTTGATAGCCATGTCAAGTTCATGTGACCCAGGCGTCTGGCGAAACATTCACCAGTGGTACAAGGCAAGGGTGGGCGCTCGATACAGCCTCCCAAGCGAAACGGATCGCTACCAGTGCGGAAGCACCCAAGGCCTATCGATCGCTGGGACCAAGATCCGCAACGCCACATGTGCGACGGCAGGCGGTTCCAGCACGGCGGATGAGACAGATGACGATGGATGGATTGAGATGAGTAGTGGATATTGATTAGTCTAAGCTGCAAGCCGGAAGTGTCGCGAGACACCGTTTCCGCGGCCAAGGCCATCTGTCTAATTTTCAAAGCCAACGTAATGGCGGCCCATACATGTCATGAAAGAGCCGTCTAAAAGAACGCAAAATCGTCGCGGCATGGCCATCATCCCAGCGATGCGACCAGCCCAACGAGCTATAGTACAATACAGTCCGCGCCCATGTTGCCAACGAAGGCGAGCGGGATATCTACCCTGGTATACTGTCCGAAAGAAAAAGAAAAAGTCCGTTTTTGGTATCTATGCCTGAGCCCAACCTGATCTATAAAACGCCGAATAAGGAAAAAGGTACTTTTTTGCCGTAAGGGAATGTCGCTAAACGTGGGACGCAAGGTTGAGCGCTCGGTGACGCGGGACGAAGCCGAAAGTGGGTATTAGGTCGCTGAGAATCGAAATAGTCGGAGCTGATTAAAAACGCGTAGATGCCGAAGTCGGCTCGAAATAGATGCGCCGTAAAACCAATGGGATGAATCGATTGTGATGTGGTGAGAGCTGTTTAGGGCTGCATATACTGTTAGTCATGCGGTTGATGCAAGGTGCGGTGGCTGCGCTTACGATGCGTGACAAGTCATCCCTCTGGTCCCAACGGAACCGGCTCGCCACGGATGGTGGCATTGCGAGGCAAGGCGAAGACAAGGTCCGTTGG
Organism: Pyrenophora tritici-repentis; assembly: GCF_003171515.1. NCBI lineage: Eukaryota > Fungi > Ascomycota > Dothideomycetes > Pleosporales > Pleosporaceae > Pyrenophora > Pyrenophora tritici-repentis. Next base: position 1,143,241 of record NC_089390.1, read on the forward strand.
GAAGCTGTCGACCATTTTATTTGGTAGGTCGTGGTTGCTCTGGCTGCTTGACGGTGCCGGTTGTGTCGTAGGCGCCGCGACCCATGTTGCTTGCTTCTGACTGTCCGAGTATGGCCATGTTGACGGGTTGTGGGTTGACTTTTATATGTTAGCTGCATGTTGCACGGGGCGGTAAATATAGAAGGGCTTACAGGATGAGGAAGCCAGCTTGCCGGTGGAGCTGAAATGGCCTGTGCGAGGGCCTGTGAAATGCAACGAGAATGAGTGTGGTGGTCGGGCGATGCGACACGAGGCGAGACGACAGAGAAGACGGGCGAGCTTTATTAGGTAGCGTCGAAGGAGCAGCGGACCAGGCTAGCGCAGTGACTGGGGATAGCAGAGGAATGAGAGTGGATTGTTCAAAGGGAGTGCGGATGATGAAAGCAAGAAATACTAAATCAAGGGCGCCCCAAGCCTTCTATATTCGAACCTAGAATAAGGGGGACTCTACTGACTTGCCAAAGGTGGCCTTGGCTGTCGGCGAGACAAATGAAATGAGCGACTGTGCTTTTCAGGAAGCAAAAGCCAGGGACACATGACGTTCCGGGAGCGACGGCCCCCTCGGCTTTGTTTCAGTGTAGCTCCCTTGCCCGCAGAAATTGTGAGTTGGCATGGGTGATCTGCGCACAGAGGTCCGCAACATTGGTAGACCCCTGCGCTGCACTAGAAGGCCGTACCTGCAGCGCTAGTCGGACCATGCTAACGGCTCGCTGGGGGGTGAGTCCCGCGGGCGACGAGACGCTGTCGACGGCTGGTTGTTGTTGTCGTAGTCGTAGCCCATCAGACACGTCGACACTGCGCCCCTCTTGCTGGCCGCTTCTCTTGCACCGCGCTTGAGGCAAAGCAGCAAAGCTTAGCTGAGACGAGCCAGCGTCAGCGCAACCGACGACGACCCTCTTCCCGTGTCGCGCGCACCTCTGACTGGTTGTCATTGACTCGCTGCCGCTTTTGTTGGCTCTGTGCAGAAGCAACGCGAGCAGAAAAACTGTCCTTTTTACTTGCGAACAGACGCTCCGGGACTCTTTCCCCGCCGGGCCTGATTCACCTCGCGCTGCAGCCCTGCTTTGCGTCCATTCAACCGGGTCGCTGGTGCTCGGGATCGTGGTGGACGTGGCCACTGTGGGCTGTGGCTTGTTGATTGACAGCAGACGACATGACATTTTCTCCTAGCCCTGGTCTTTTTGTGTGGGCTTGTTTTTGCTGTCCGTCTGCACGCCTCGCGCCTTCCCTGCGGCCACCAGCGCCTTCCCCCCATGGTTGGGTGTGTTGTCTCCCGCCACGTGGGATACCTTTCCGTCGACGGCTTAGCCCTGACGTACCATGGGCATCGTGAGGAAGGAGCCGTCGCTGTCATGTCATTGACTCATCAGACGCACTGCAGGTCAAGACTCAGGTCAAGAGACTGTCTTGCCGTTGTCTTGCCGTCCAAGAGCTCCCGTAATCAGAGCGTTCAGAGCGTTCAGAGCGTTCAGAGCGTGGCCGGCTCGGTGAGTGGACCCGGCCTCGCCTGGCTATTTGTTCTGGAAAGGCTCTGGAAGGCGATCGCATATCCACGACTCGTCGTCTCACTCCCGGGCAGCCCCCGGCGCGCGCGACACATGGTGACACAGAAGAGGCGCAGATAATCGCAGCTGGGACATTTGGCCGCTCGATAGACTTCAAACGCGTTGCATTCTCTTTCTCAGTTGCTGCGGAACAGACGACGGCTTCCGCGCCCAGGCACCGAGCGCAGCCGGGGTCTTGACGAGCAAGGTTTCACGCACAATGGCTTGCTCCTGCTCTGGCAATTTTGATGGTTTTGATTTTGATTTCTATTTCTCAATTCGATACGGCGCTGCGTCATTGGCGCACACTCTCGCTCGCCCTTGAGTTGGCGGCGTCGACGAGTCGCAGTGTGGAATGTCACTTTTGTGCCCGTCTTACTTATTACCCAGAAGCAAGACTCGCCTACATCCCAGATGCCGGCCCTTTATTTTCACCACGCTCCTACAAATGGCGGCGCCATGCCGGCCAGTACCAATAATATAATTCGCAACCAGCTGCAGCCCTGATTCGCCTCGTTGGAAAAGCATCCCTTGCCGTCATATCGACCAGGGGCCCGCACCAGCATACCGTCTGCCGTACTCAGCCTGAGACGGCCTGCGCACGCCACGACGCACTGTGCCTGCTGGTTGCTGGCTGCAGTCTGAGTCTGAGTCTGAGTCTGAGTCTGAGTCTTCAGGCTGCACGGCGTTTGGTGTTTGCCATACATTGACGGTTGTTATTTCCAAATGGAATTAACTCGACCAAGTTACAGTTGCAAAACCTTGAGCTGCTGAGTTGGCCATAAGCTTTCGCCAGCTTCCGCCAATCCGCCAATCCGCCAGTCCGCCAGTCCGCCAGCTTCGGTCAGGCTTTGCAGAGTATCGGGCGCGATCGCCAGTCCATGCTCGTCTACACTTTCTACCTCACCATGTAACTGCACGCACGTTATTGGCGCAAGTCAGGACGTCCCATCTGAGCGCCGCCTTGTTACATTGCAGGGTCCGAACGCCTTCTGATTTTCACCGGTCTGCCAGCCGCCTGCCCAAAGCTCAAACCTGACAGCTGCTTGACGGCTTTCTCCACAGAAAACTTTGTCGAAATTGTGATGGTGAGCTACAGCTTGCGGGGAGCTGGGAAAGTGGAGCTCGAACGGCCTTGAGCATTTCCCCTTTGAGCCGCGCTACTGCAATGTGCAGCGGCTGTCCATTCCCGTGGAAGCGAAGCAGGGGTTCGTCTTCTCGAAAGGATCACCAGCTGCGAAAGATAACCCTGCCAACACGTGGATATTCTCAGTCTGGTGGATCTTGGCCTGCTCACTGGAAGGGCCCCATGTACCAGCGGCACCGTCTCCGTGCCACCTGAACACGTCCACGCCACGGCCTCTGCGCCTCTGCAAAGGAGAATACACTCCACGCTGGGCCAACCGGTACGACAGCTATTAGCCGGTGGAGCCGTCTGCTTCGGGAAAACTGGCTTGTGAGTGTTGCATTTCGCAACGTTTCACCCTCGCCTATTCGGTCCTTACAGTAACCCTTCTCAAAAGTCCGTCGAGACAACGCCCTTTGTCATGCGACCAAGTCGACGAGCGGTTCCGCTTTCATCTCGGACCACCGTTGACTCTCCCCGGCGCCGAGTACAAGGCGATCAGCATCAACTTCGCTCTCGGTACCTGGCCCTGGTGATCTTCTTGCATTGGCGCCCAATCCAGCCGCCGATATCATCATTTGAGCTACACGAGCCGGATCATTCCGCCAAATGAAGCATTCCGCGTCCCAGTCCCGCGACATTGTCACGACTCGATCGTCTGTCGCACCACAATTCTCCGTTGCCGATCCCGCATGTTTTTGCACCATTCCCTGCCGTACGCAGTCAGCTTCCCAACCTCGACCTCACTCCAATCGCAACGCGAACACCAGTTCTTTTATTGGCCGCCGTGAACACGCCATTCTCGACGCTGCCAGACGCCGGGGTGAACTCAAACACGTTTACCAACGCCTATCGGGAGATTAAGGTTTTGTCGTACTACTTATCAGAAGAGTATGGTGCTCAACGCTAACAGGGACACATATGCATGCATATGCTTTCGGAACACTACCGCTATCGACCGCTGCTATCGATACTATTCTCCGTGAACAATGCAAACTAACGCCAAACTGGTGTTTCGGACGTATCTAAACGCCACTACTGCATCTGTCAACTCATCCTCGAATGTGCTGGCATCGGCATCTACTAACTACTCACTTTGGCTCCAACGTCAGCCAATTGCGCATGTTGCAGCTTACTACTGCGCCTCGTCACAGTTACCCCATTTATTTGCACCTACCCGCCTACCCCCATCCGCGTGCTTATCTTGTGTCCCCAAGATCTGGTTGAAGACGAGACAATTCCGAATACGGCACTACTGCGCGACACCAATACTCGGCGTATGCTTTACATCACCGCCTAGCGAGGCCTGCCTACTCGTCACACCATCAATCTATGATGACATGTAGCCGTCACCGTGGTTGCAGCCTGGAAACTGACCTCAGCATTGATATATCTGTGGTTATTTGATTCCCGGACGCTGCAAGGTCGCAGTACAGTCAGCCCGGAAGTCCGCCACGCCCACATGGTTGAACATGTGTTCCTGCCGCGCGTGTTTGTGATATCGAATGAGTGAGTTGAGTAACGTACTTGTAAGCAACTTCGGGTGAGGGCATTATTGTGGTGCGACGGCATCCCGATGACCAGGCTTACGGGTGAGGTTACGACCTGGCCAGAATTAGGGCGGCGACATCTAGCCAGCCTCATGTTGGTGGATGGAATGTGGGATGTGGCAGCGACACGTGACGGGCGGGTAAGATGAAGCACTTTCTTACTTGTAAGCTAACAAGGTACCAAGTGTCGGGTTTATGAAGCGGCTGCATGCACGCGTGTTATCAAGATAATATAATCTGCATAATCGGAACTCCTATCTCACTTGCCATCTACCCAACTTCGATTATACTTACAGTCGTTTCGTATTCGTTGTGTGCCAATCAAGAATGACGTGTCGGTCCATTGTAGGAACTTTCCTTTACAACTCAAATATTTGAAGATTGCACTGATCGTCACACAAAGTAAATCCCGAGTGTATGCACGATTCTCGCCAAACTTTGCACCAAACCCCCCGCCCCCAGCCAGATGGTCAGCACTAAAAGCTTGCATGGCAACCCGCTGCGCTACACCTTCTGCTCTGGGTAACATTAACCCCGCAGTATCTGATCTTTGCTCCAGCATCGCCGATCCACCCGAAACTATAATCTGGGGATATCGTAGTCGCTCGTACATCGATGACTGTCGTATTCGTCATTGCATACCCCATGTAGCGTAGATAACATTTGGTGAGATACGAAGACATTGTAGATCTATGCATGGTGGTAATCGTTCACATTGTACCAAGAACATGTCAATGCGTGGGAGATTAGAATAAAAGGGTGTACCCCAAGTTGGAGTGATTTGGAGACATGTAATCATATCTTAGTTAAATGAGGGTTGGCGGATTACGGCCGTCGGAATGAAATGTGTAAAGAATGCGTTATCTGGTGACGAAGTAAGGTTTACATAAAAAGACAAGATTGCATTGTCTGGTGACCAACTAAGGTTTACGCCAAAAGACGACTGCGTTATCTGATGACCAAGTAAGGTTTACACCAAGATAAGACGTGTGTTATCACATACTACGCACAGGTAGTTTGCCAAGTCAAACTCGCATCTCTGGGCATGAAATAGTTTTGTAAACAATCACACCACTAGAGCTACTGATAGTACATAGGAAAGTATAGGGGGGGTATCAGGCGTCGCGCAAGTCAAAGAACCGCCTAACTCATATCATACACAGGCTGACACTTGCATATCTGCGCCTAGTCTTTTCCCTAGTCGTCCTTCTTTCCAGCCACAGTCTCCATCTCCACCTCACCCTGCACCTCGCCTTTTTTATTCTTTGTAGTAATCCTGTACTTGCCGCCGTCCCACAGATCCTTGAACGTAAGCTCCTTTGTACGGCCAAGTGATTCAATCGCTCCAATACGCTCGAGGGTTGCTTCTAGGAAATCTTCAAACCCAGGCTCGGAGCAGATCTCGTTAAAGGCACGCTGCATGGGTACCGAGTCGGCGCGGACCACGGCGTGTGAATCAATGGAGAAGATGGATAGGTCGTGATGTTGCCTGATAAAGTCGGAGCGTGTCATGATCCATCTGGCACGGTGAAGGGGTATGGAGGGGAGAATATGGCCTTGGTTGGGGTCGTATTTGGATTCCAATTCGGCGTAGCGTTTGTAGAGGGCGTTGGCGAGGACCATGGCAGTTGACTAATTAAATCAGCGTTGAAATCACACATGGTAAACATACTAACCGCATACTTCTGCTGGTCCATGACGTCGTCGTCCATTTCCTCGCCCAGTATAGCGCAGTTATTCAGGAACCAAATCTTCTCCATCTCGCAAATGTTGTTGCACTTTGCAATCATGTCTTCCGACTTGGCAACGCGATTGAGAAAGGTTAGACGGCCGCCAATCTTGTCGTAGACCTCTTCAAGAATCGACTCCTTCACCTTTTCCCCGTAGTACTTCATTCTGTAGTTGCGTAGAGCTTGCATCGCACGGTCTTTGGTGAGATCCTTGATCTGATGTACCTCCATGCGCGTGGCATACTGCTTCAGTCTTTCAAAAACCCAGTACTTGTCCGAGTTGATGATGACGGTGGCGAGGTTCGACGCTGCCCACTGCTCTGCCCGTTGCTGGATGAGCTCGAGAAGATCCCTGCCATCATCGTCGTCACGGATTAGATGTGCCGAGTTGATGATGAGGATGAGCGGACGTCCAACTCTTGCACGCCGTCTCAGGGCCACCTTTTCCAGCTTATTAAAGGCTCGCTCAATGTCAAGGATGGCGCCTGCGTCGCGAGGCCCGCGAATGGAAAAGAGCGACCCAATGTTATCCTCGTGGTACTCAAAGTCAAGACAGCGACCCAGTCGGACACGGAAGACCTCAAGATCAGCATGGGCTTCCATCATTGAGCATCCCTCGCCATTGATCTTATCCATGGCATCTATCAACATCGACGTCTTCCCCGTCCCCTTTTCGCCAATGAGCAAGTGGTAGCGGCCCTTGGTCTCGCCCCACACAATCTTGTCAATCTTCTCTTGCTCGTCACGTGGAATCCACCGGTCATAGTCCTGGTCGTCGTTTGCATCGCTCTTCACAACCTCCAACCGAGAAGGCTCCCCATTCTTCGGAATCTCTTTCCCATTAGCTGCAAGATCGAGAACAGGGTCGCCTGGGCGGAATGCATTCTCCATCTTCTCAAGTACATTCCACTTGTAGTACTTGGTGTATCCAATACCAACACAGCCAAGAATGAAAATGCTCGCTCCCGTAGTCATGGCCGCCTCGAACATTTTCCACCCCGTGCTTCGCCATTCAGCCTGGTTCTTCTCACGCTTCTCCTCCGCCTCGTCTCCCTCCAAACGTTCCGTAGCATCATCAACCGGGTTGGGCGCATCATTTCCTGGGGAAGGAGGCCCAGATTGACCAGTCAATGTGCGTGACCATGTCCTTGGAATTACCGGGCCAGCCCGCTGGGACCGGTATACGGGAGATTGCCGAGGGAATCCGACACGTCGCGGTGTTCTAGCCCTCAGAAACGGTCGCAGCATTAACATTATTGGCGTTGGCACGTTGCGTCCGGTGTCGCGTGCTTGAACACGTGTCGATCGCACTCTGGAAAAGAAAATCTCAAGATAAAACTACAATGATTGACAGCCGCGTGAATGAGAGTGATAGAAGTGAGACGACAGAGAGGGGCAACGCGCAAAGGAGGTACTGCGGCGTGCTACGCTGGTGTCGAGATGATTAGCCGCAGGGGCCATGCGAGCGCCAAGAGAGTGGTAGGAGCTGCAACAGCATCGTGAGGGTTCCACAGGCGATATCACGATACCGGCAGTCTCACTCGTACAAGGCGAAGAGCAGGGTCAGCAAGAGATGGCTTTTGGACAATGCCGTGCGCTGACGATGGGGGCCGTCTTTCCGATGTCATCCTTGCGCCTTCGGAAGTGGAGTGTAGCTTAGCGGACCATTCCGGCGCCCTCAAGAAAAATATTCTGGAGACATGACCGAAGAAGTTCCCTCACTCTCGCACACCTCAACGCATGTCACTGTACATTGATGCGCCTGTCTTGTATATTCCCGTCCTTTTCTAGACCAATCTCTTCTTTCTGTCGCTCTTTCCCGGGGTCTTGGTGTTGATCTCGATCCGCCGCAAGCATGGCCACTACCAATGACGCTTCCAAGTCTGGTGAGCTTCCCACACGACAAGAAATTTGTTCCTCGACGTAGCTTGCACGCCATGACTAACACGACTGCAGAAGTCGAAAAGACCCCTATAGAGCAAAATGTAAATGGGCAGACAGAAGGCGCAGATGGCGCAGACGGCGAGGAGGGTGCTGTCCAGCCAGACAGTATGTCAATTGAGTGGTGCAGTAAGCAATCAACTGATCATGTCTAGACATCTTCCAAGTCACCATTAAGCTTCCACATGAGCCATTCGAGATGCCAATGACGGTGCGTGTAGCGATGCAAAATACATGGCAGTTACTCATGTTGGTAGATTTCATCGGCCGAGCAGGTGCAAGACCTCCGCCAGTCCATCATCGAGATGCCGCACACATTCCAGTACTCGTGTTTCCACCTGGAGCATGAGGGGAAGCGGATCAACGACTATGTCGAACTTTCCGAAGTCCAGGGACTCAAGGCCGACTCGGTATTGACTCTGGTGGAGGACCCATACACGGAGAAGGAGGCGAGACTACATGTCATTCGCGTGCGGGAGCTCATCGGCGCTGCTGGTGATCGTACCGATGCGCTGCACGGTATAATGGCTGGCCTGTCACTGCACGACACTGTGGGACACGAGCAAATATTGAAGCCGAAGCAGGACGGTCCCGAGCAGACGCCGGTGACTGACTACGACTTCAAGGCAGCATCGGTAAAGACTTTGCTGCCTCCTGCTCCAGAGACTGCGCCCAAGACGATCAAATCCATTGCTGTTTCGCCATGGAATCCCCCTCCATACCACCTCCGCTCCAAGGGCCACCTCTTGTATCTGGTAGTCACCACCAACGAGAACGAGCAACATCACATCACCGCGCACGTCTCCGGTTTCTACGTCAACAAGTCGTCAAATGCCAGCTTCGACCCTTCGCCACGACAGGCCCCCAAGGCGAAGCACGCGCACTCGCTCCTGACTCTTCTCGAGGAGCTGTCGCCGTCTTTCCGCACTACCTTCCAGGAATTGCTGGAGCACAATGCGAAGAAGGAGCTGCTTACCATTTTCCAGCTCTCAAACGCCATCCCCGCGAACCCCTGGTTGGTTCCCGCACCCACTTCAGCCCTAACCCCACACCAGCCTGATCTCGCGCGGACGCAGGAGAGCTACCTGATATCGGGCGTTGAAAACACCGAAACTCTGCGTGACTGGAATGAGGAGTTCCAGTCGACCCGGGAGATGCCAAAGGAGGCTGTCCACGACCGTGTATTCCGCGAACGCCTCACGTCGAAGCTGTTTGCCGACTACAATGACGCAGCAACTCGCGGCGCCATGTTGGTTGCCCGTGGCGAGATTGCGCCTCTGAATCCTACAGAGGCCAAGGATGCGCAGATTTTCGTTTACAACAACATCTTCTACTCGTTTGGTGCTGACGGTGTCGGTACATTCGGCGCAGAGGGTGGCGACGAGGCTGCGCGTGTGGCTGTGGGCAAGGACGTCTTTGGTGTGCGCGCCGTCAACAACCTCGACATCCAGAACCTCTTTACTTCTGGAACCGTTGTTGTAGACTACCAGGGAAAGCGTATTGTTGGCCAGAGTATAGTACCTGGTATCTTCAAGCAGCGCGACCCTGGAGAGCACCAGATTGACTACGGTGCGGTGGAGGGCAAGGAGATTGTGGCCGACGACAAGTCATTCGTCCCGCTGTTTGAGCAACTCTCCAAGGCACTACGCGTGAAGAAGCATCCTGTCTGGGACAAGGACAACGTCCGCCACGAGCTGGAGGGAAGTGTCGAGACCAAGGGCTTGATTGGCACAGACGGTAGGCGGTATGCTCTGGACCTCTACCGCCTGACTCCCCTTGATATCTCGTGGATAGAGGCACACTGGACCGAGCCCACCGAGGACGGCGAATCAAAGCCAAAGGACAAGGACTACCCCCACCGCATGGCGACTCTCCGTCCAGAGCTCGTAGAGTCCTACTACAGGATCAAGCTGCGAGAGTACGTCAAGAACGAACTCGCCAAGAAGAAGGAGGCTAAGGAGGCCAAAGACGCCAAGGAGAAGGAGGAGAGCTCCGAAGAATCTGATGAGTCCTCCGAGGACGAAGAAGAGTCTGAAGAGAAGCCCAAGGCCAAGAAGCTTACCAGTGCAGAGAAAAAGGCTGCAAAGATTGCCAAGAAGGCTGAGGAGGACCCTGAGCAGGAACGTGTCGACATCTCGGGCTTCTCGTTTGCACTCAACCCTGATGTGTTCTCTGGCCAGAACCCGCAATCAGACGAGGACAAGAAGGAGTGGGCTCAGGATGAGGCAGAGGTTCGCGCTGCCTGTGAGCACCTTACGGCCGAGGTCATTCCCCGCTTGATGCAGGAGATCAAGGAGGGCGATGTTGGCTTCCCCATGGACGGTCAGTCCCTGAGCAGCCTGTTGCACAAGCGCGGTGTAAATATCCGCTACCTTGGAAAGCTTGCTGAACTTGCCGACAAGCCCGAACCAAGGCTTCAGGCTCTTAAGCGTCTGGTAGTCCAGGAGATGATTGCACGTGGCTTCAAGCACTTTGCCAACTCGAAGCTTCGCAACGTGTCTGCACCATTCGCCGCGCCAGCTGCCGCACACCTCCTCAACTGCCTGCTCGGTGCTGAAGTGAGCGCCAAGCCTGTTGCTGAGTGCGACAACAGCCTCAAGGCAATGTATCCCGATGACGACTTTAGCTTCGAGAAGCTCACCCCTGAGTTGTTGAAGAAGGAGGTTGTCGACCAGGTCGCCCTACGATTTAGGTTCGACTTGGGCGAGTCGTGGATTGAACCTGGCAAGGAGCTCCAGATGCTTCGTGAGGTCTCCCTCAAGCTGGGTCTGCAATTGGAGAGCAAGCAATACGCCTTTACCAAGGAGGCCTTGGCCAGCAGTACTCCCGCCGAGAAGCCTGCCGCTCCCCAGACCAACGGCCACAGCACTTCGAGCAAGAAGAAGAAGAACAAGACGACGCCGCCAGTTCGCGCTGCTAGCCCAACCGTCACCCTTGCTCCTCAGACGTTCCACGCCGACGACATCCTAAACATTGTCCCTATCATCAAGGAGGCTTCGCCCAAGAGCTTGTTGGCTGAAGAGGCACTCGAGGCTGGCCGCATGTCCCTGGCCCAGGACCAAAAGGAACTTGGTCAGGAACTCCTCCTTGAGTCTCTGCAGCTACACGAGCAAATCTACGGCGTGCTCCACCCCGAGGTAGCCAAGGCTTACCACACCCTGTCGAACCTACTCTTCAACCTGGACGACAAGGTCTCGGCGCTTGAATTGGCCCACAAGGCTGTCATTGTCTCCGAGCGCACGCTTGGTGTTGACCATGCCGACACGGTGCTTGCCTACCTCAACCTTGGACTATTCGAGCATGCCTCGGGTAACACCAAGGCTGCTCTCACCTACCTGCGTCATGCGCTTGAGCTTTGGAAGATCATCTACGGCCCCGGCCACCCCGACTGTGTCACAACAATCAGCAATGCCGCCGTCATGTTGCAGTCACTACCTCAATACCACGAATCCCGTCTGTGGTTTGAAGCGGCCCTTGCCATCCATGAAGAGCTTTTTGACCGGAAATCAATCAGCACAGCCAACATGCTCTTCCAGACTGCCCAGGCCGTCGCTTTCGACAAGGACATGCGTGGTGGTGTCAACCGCATGCGCGAGTCGTACAATGTCTTCAAGGAGGTGCTTGGACCAGACCACAGCACCACGAAGGAAGCTGAGGGCTGGCTCGAGCAGCTCATCCACAGTGCTGTGAACCAACTCAAGGCTGCACAACTCCCTTCAAATGCCAAGGGACGCGTTCGCATGCAACTCCCTGCCACGAGCAGTACCGCCGCCTCTAGTAGCCAACGGGGCGCAGTTGACCAGCGCAAGATTGAGGACCTTCTCAAGTACATTGAGGGAGAGACGCAGAAGACGCCTTCCTCGAAGAAGAAGACGCAGACAAACCCCAGGAAGAGGACACACTAGTTTGGATGCTAGTGTAGTCCCATTTTATCGCCTTCTGAAGCCGTTGCGCTTCTGCATGATCTTTGGCGTGGTTGCATTATTGGAGTTTTGGTTCGGGCACGCGGACGGTTACGTACCGGTCGCTACAGGATAGATCGACCGGACGGACAGGAAAAGCAGGGTGTATATGACTGGCTGGTAGATACCGGGTAACATATGGATGATGAATGACTGTACTGATATCAATGCAATATCTCCTCTTCAACCTTATGCTGCCGGACTGGCGAAGTGAGTTTACGTCCTGAGAAGTTTACAGAGCTGTAAATATGAACAGCAATCAACGGTTGTCGTATTACTCGATTGGGGAACAATAGGATACGAATGGCAGTCATGTGCATGAGACGTTAATTAATGCCAAAGCTCGGCACATTATCCTCCGAACTATGACCCCTCCATAGCTATACAAGCCCCGCCATACACCCGTAACAAAACACCAGCTTACAACACAATTACAATGGCATCCCCAAACCAAGGCCCTCGCCGAGTCGGACAATGGCTGTACCTGAAGCCTGAATGTATCGAAGACTACAAGAAATGCCATGCAGCAGTGTGGCCCGAGGTCCTTGAACAAATCAAAGATTCCAACATCAAGGATTGTATGTCCTGTTCTTGTATACCCTACTCTGCTAACTCCCCAGACTCCATATACCTGTCCATGACACCCCGACCAACGCTATTCGCGAGCTTCAAGTACGTGGGGAACGCCTTTGACGAGGACATGGCGCGCATGGCTGCGAATAAGAAGGTGCAGGAGTGGTGGACCATGACGGATGGTATGCAGGAGAGCCCGGTGGAGGGGGCAAAGGGGAGTGCGACAGGACCAGGGTGGTGGGGACAGACCGAGGAGGTATTCTATGTGGAGTGAGGGCAAAAATTGAAATAACTGGTATCAAACATGACTTATTATCCTCCGCGCAAGTCCCATCCACCACGCATGCGTGGCCAAACGTCTCCAAGAATGCCTTCCATGCTTCGGCTAACTCTTCCCCTACAACGGCTCGTAGTCTGCGCTCGTGTCGCCAATCCATCCAAACCACAGCGAAATCACAGTGTTTGCTACCACCCACACACCTACATATCCCAGTGCGCCGACAAACTCGGTGCCCTTCAGTGTCATGCACTTTTGCACGTTTCCGATGAATAGGAACGTGTTCAAGATGATTGTCTGCTGAATGAGTGTGCGCGTCCTCTTGCTGAAGTTGAAGAAGTTGTGCTCAAACGTCTGGGTGAGCGTTGCAGTCGAAGGATCAAACTCCTCAACCGGCGTCTCGGCACCGGGAAGCGGCTGGGCGGCAAACGAAGGGTCGAGCAGGAAGGCTTTGGCAGCGGTGCCAACGATGAGCGTCTTGCAGGCTAGCGAGACGGGGGTTTCGAGATGCGCGTCCTCAAGAGTGGAAATGTCGAAGAATTGAACCAGAAAGAGGTTGAGGTAACCAGTCTTCAGTCCGCTCCACAGTACAACGACGTATACGCCGGCAGCCAACAGTACGCTCGACAGCTGCACCTGAATGCTGTTAAGCAGAAAGCGGTTGCGTAGGGGCGCGTTGCTCTTGTGGACGATTGAGCGCGGGCGCAAGAGGTACGTGGGCACGGCATAGGACGCGATTTCGATGAAGAGGTCGACGACACTTGTCACGGTCGTGATCTCGTAAAAGGTATTGATCAAGTACGTGTAGGGCGCGTACGTGAGGACGACCAGAGCCATGACATCAATGACTGCGGTTGTTAGCTAATTCTATATGCAGTGCGATTACCTTACAGTCGTAGTTGAAGAACCAGGCCAGTCCGACAGTCAAGCAGCGCATGGCAATTCGCGCCGCAGGAGAGTAAAACGACGTGATGTCGTTCTCAGTCGGGACCCTGCTAATAGCCCCGAGCTCCGAGGCCAGGAAATTCGATGTAAACTCCCATAGCAGCGCGTTGATGCCCAGGTTCAGTGTAATGAGAATTGGCACGCGCAGGGCTGCTGGGAGGCGCGATCGCACTGGCTTGGGCGCGTGAGGTACTACCTCTGGCGCCTCGCGCTCGATGACTGCAACGGGTGGCATTTGCGGTGTTCGAATGTGAGCGGTAAGGAATGACACGATGTGGGATGAGGTGGTGTTTGAGTGATGACAGGTGCTAGGTGTGCAACTTTGTTTTGGCCTGCGTCATTGCGCTTCACGTCCGTGCACAGCCCTCTGAAATATGCATTCACGCAGCATTGTTGATTATGTCATCATAAAGTGATATTGACGCGTAGGGTTTAATAGCACAGTGTTTTTGGGCATTAACATAGAAAGCGAAGTCGATATCGTAAGTTACAGTGTTCAGCATCCCATACCGTATCATGACTAGATGAGATACCTAAAGTCTCCCATCATCTTCTTGCCCTCCTCGACACTTACGCCCTCCGTTGCTGCGGTTTGCTCTGCAACATCTCCATGTACAACCCAGGCATCTACACCGTCGTCTAGTCGCTTGTTCAAGCGCACCAAGATGACTCTGAAGACGAAGCACCCCATGATTGTAACGCCAAACATGGCCGTGACAACGCCGTAGCTGTTTCGGTACCCGTTGTCCTTCATGTTCCACACATACGATCCAGCAATGTTGCCGAGTTGACTGAAGGCGTTGATCATGGCAATGGCCACTGCGCGCTTGGCCGGGGGACGAGGGAAGGAGGATGAAATCCAGGAGTAGAATACGATAAAGCCAGCGTAAGATGAAGCCTGTAGGAAGAGAGCAACGTAGCGTGCTGCTGTGTGTGATGTCGCCATTGAAATTGCGAATCCCACGATGCCAACCATAATGGGCCCGACAATGTGCCAGAAGCGCTCTTGTTGGCGATCAGCGTGCCAGGCATTAATAAGACTGACAATGCAAGCAAAGGCCCACGGCGGCGCACTCATGAGGAGCGTGGTGATGTATCCGAATCCGAGAGTTTTGGTGAGGGTCGGGAAAAAAGCGTTGAACGACAGTCCGATAACATATGCCGTAAACGTCAACATCATAACGTAAATCTTGAGATCCTTGACAGCCATGAAGAATCCAGCAAAGGCGGACTGCTCAGACGAGTCCTCGTCGGCTTCTCCCACGTCCTCGGTCATTCGTAGAACCGCCACCGCCCGCTCTTCTTCGGTGAAACCACGCGAATTATGAGGAAGATCCGGAAGAACGAATACAGCTGCAATAGCAATAGCCATTGTAACTGCCCCCTCGATCCAGAAGAGCCAACGCCATGCTCTGTGCCCTAGAGTTCCCTCCATGTTGCCTAGAACGGCTGCTCCAACGAGTGAACTGAAGGCGTTTGAGATGAGGTTTCCACAGAAAAGGATGGCGTTTCGAAGTGTGAGCTCGCGTCTCGTATACCATTTGGATAAAATCAGAAGGGCTCCAGGCTATTATAGTTAGAACCAGCAATACTTATATAGGGGTAGGGTATTTACCAAAAAAGCTGCCTCGACAAAGCCAATCATGAAACGAATGGCCACCATGCCGGAAAAGCTGTTGACATTACCACTCAGGGTACTAATCATGCCCCAGATCTAGGATAACGTCAGCATGTATCCAACTACCGCTGATATCAATGGCACTTGTGTAGCTCAAAAGTTCATGTATCCAACTATCGTGGGAACCCATGACACCTCGTCTACCCAGAAGCCCATGTATCCAACAACGCTCAGAACGCTCCAACTTACAAGCATTACAACGCCAATGTATAACGACGGGCGTGGTATCCGGTTGATGATCATATTTGACGGGACCTGCATCAAAATATACCCAACATAGAGAATACTTAGGCATGTCGAGTATTGGGTAGCGGTAAGACCGAGATCTTCTTCGAACCCACCCAGACGCGCTGCTGCGATGTTGTTCCTGTCGAGATCTGGAAAGTCAGAAAAGCTCACGTGACGAAGTTGGGACCGTACAATTCATGATATAGATCAAAACAAACAGCGAACATCGTATGTCCAGCTTGCGTTTCAGCGTCTTCTCAACCTGCTGTCGTCGTTCGGGGCTCATGTTGGCGGCCAGTCCACCAGCCTTCCTGTGGTGCTCTTCGACATGAGCCGCATCGTGGGTGGAAATCTTCTCCTGCTCGTACTGGGTCGCCATCTTAAAATTCTTGCACGCGACGGACGGAGAACAACAATCCATCAAACGTATGGGGCCCCTCTATATATTGCAGCCGGAGATGCCTCCAACTGATCCACTCCGGTGCGGGCCTCCAGATTATACCACCATACCCCACTGTCTTGGCTCGACCAACACCGTTACATCATGGCATCCCAGCCATCTCAATTTTCCTCGTGGCGGCGTAGTAACTAAGCGCATACGCGAGTGGAGATCAGCTACTAGATAAGCTCCTCCCCACATTAGCTGGAGGCTTCATTGGGCATCAGATCCTTGACCAGCACTTGGCTCGGGAACTCGGCGACGGTTACCGATATGAAATGCGATGCTATCTAACCTACTTCTAAAGCCGGCTCGGATCTTGTCGGCGTATGAACAGAAGCCGCGCTGTACGGTAATGCAGAATCCCAACAAGTGTCTTGTCAGATTGAGCCGCATCCCATGTCGCATAACGCTTAGGCCATCCGTCCCGTGTCGAGCGTGCCTTTGCCGGGGTATGACTGTGGAGAATTCGACATTTTGCCCCAGACTGGCTGCTCATTGCAGCGGTAATAGCCATCTTTTTCCGCTCACATGAGCCGCAACTTCACCGTCTGCATGAATGCGAATTATCGGAATGTCATGCGTTGAGAAACTAGTATCAAAGTAAAGTACGTGTTTGGTTCACTAGCTACGGCGGCTTATGTTATCGCTCGACATCGTATCCCAGAAACCCCTCTAGCTGTTCACAATCATTCTGCTCTTAGCTTTTGATATTCCATTAATGCTCCTATCCGCGCAGCCTGTCCATCATTGGGAGCGATGCGATGATTTGTAAGGTTCTTGTTCAGGCGCCCCAATCTTCCCTTATCGAGAAGAGGATCATGTCCGCTTGAGACAGGCTTTTAAGTCGGCCCTTATTACATTGTACGCTTGTGCAAGTTCAAATTTGATCTAGTTAAAAGGAAGTGGCTTTTCTGGTTATATTTCATCTCCAATCTCGGTACCGTTGAATTTGAAGGCGTAGGTTGCGACGACATTTCTGATCATACCGGCTGCGATGCGGGCAGTGGCTTCATCGGCGCCCTTGACTGTGATGGAGGTGGTGTGGCAGGTCTATCCATATCTTGAGATTTCTTGCGTGGCCACGGTGTTGATTGCACGATCTGAGACTGTACAATCTCTTCGAGTCCTTCAGAGGAGACGTCTGAGCCGTAGTCGGATGATGCCGCAGACTTACCCTGCGATAGTGACGGGGTAGCAGGCACATTCATCTTCAGGGATGGTGTCTTCGGTAGCTGAATGCGCGCACGGCTTGGGATTGCAAAATCTTGTTCAAAACTTCAATATCAGAATAAGGTATAAATGGTCCGTTGATAGATGTCATTTGGTTCGTGGGGGATGAAGGAGTGAAAGGAGGACGCTGGATGACGTGAGCTACTAATTAGCTCCAACATGCGGAGACGCACGGACTTGGCGGGCCGCGTTGCATCGCATGTCGAACTTGTACGCACTAGGCTACGCTTCTCATGCTTCCCATGTGCAATCGCTTGAATTCGACCACGACTCTACATTACAGATACAGCTACTCCACCGTACTCTTGGTTCTCTCTGCTTTTTCCGACTTGCTAATAATGTACCACGCGTGAATGATTCCTGGTATCCAGGCGAGACAGCATAATGCAATGTTGATGAAGAGGTCGGCGGTGCAGCCTCGCTTGATGGCAACGGATACAAATGGCAGCCATATAGCGAGGAAGTAGAGGAGGACATCGCTCTATGTTCGATTAGAAGGCTCCCTAACAGTAGATTGGCATACTAACTGTGCTGGATGGCATGGTTACGGATATGATGGGACTATTGTAGTCATAAAACCCCTTTGAAAACGTTGGAAAACGACGCCTTTGTATTCGGCTGGACAATGTTTGATGTTTACTGTTATTTATCTTCGCTGCCACGAGCTGACGACGCTAAAAACCGGAAACCTGGCTTCTCCATTGCATCATATTTGATCAGAATGCCGCACCAGCCGCAAGCCGAGGCGCTACGACAGGGGTGCATTACTGTCTACGAATAGGAGCAGCGCCACACTGACGATGCACAATGTGGCGCACGTGTCTGGTGTTGAGACTATATACATTGCCGATTATCCGGAAGACTCTACCGACCGACTAATAAGTGCCGGTATTGAGAACCCTCCACCAACGGTTTCCAGACCTTGTTCTTGCCGTCGAAATGAACGTAAGCTGCGCCAAGCCCAAAATGCCCCAGGCCAGAGACAAGGATAAGCGCTCTCACACCTCTATCGGCACGCCTAGCTATCATAAGAAATAATAGAAATGATACTATACCGATTGAAGCCCAAACCTTCGATGGAAGTCGCACAACGACACCCGCAGGGGTCCATATCTTCTCATGCGCATAGGCCACACTATAAGCACCGAATGCTGCTACGCAGATATACATTGCACCCCGGTTAACTGGGAAATAGGGCATAGGGATAAAGCGGAATATAAAGCGGTGGAGGTATGAAATGACAACGGGTACGCTCGCAAGAAAGGCAGCTGTGTGGTAGACGTCGCCATCGAAGTGTCGTACTACACCTGGTAGGAACCAAGCTAGTATAAGCGATGTCCCTCCCAAATGTACCCAGTTCTTGTATATGAATGGGTGCGTAAAAATCGTGTATCTGTAGCGGCCAACGATGTGAACAAAATTAGCCTGGGAGAACAGACCGGAGCGTCGCAGCGCATGGATAACAGTGCTGAAGCCGATAATGCCGATTGTAAGCTTGTCAAGGTCTTGCCATGCTATTTTGATGCCGTCTCTGATGACTGTGGGAGTGAGAAGCCAGGAATCTGAATTCTCTGCGCGACTGGGTTGTAGCGCTGCGGACGATATAGCATCGCCGTAGTTGATATACATGTAGGCAAACACGCCATAGGTGGCAACAACAGTAGCAATCGACCAGATGCCAGGCCACACGAGCTTGGCCCGTTCGTACACGATACGTGTACCATTAATGCTTTGATCCAACTCAGTGAACTCGCGAGGTCGATCCTTGTCCGGCAGTCTCTTACTTTCGACTTTGGCACCCGTGGGAATGGCCTCGGCAGTGGACGTGGCCTTGGCTGCAGACGTAACCTTGATTTTAGACGGGTTACTCGGTGGTGTACCCTTCGTTCCAGCTTTGCTTGGAGGAAGCACAAGTTTCCGAGAGGGCGGATTGGGTTTTGGATTACTAGGCGGAGATGATTTTGAGGCAAACCGGGTTTGTGAGGATATGCGCGAGCCCGCGGCGAAGCCAATATTTGCACTTTTCAGCAACGATATGCTTGCTCTAGAGGCGCATCTCGTCGAGGCGAGCAGCTGAATCGGAATAAAGTACATGGCTCGCGGCACGGACGTGGGGGTACCCGCGGTGCGGAGGTTGGAGAGCGTGGGTTGTGTTTGGCAGTGTCGAACTCGCTTCGTTAGGCGTTACCCTCTCACGTGACGTCAAATTATCACATACTCACATAAGCATGGGTACGACATGCTAGTGTACAAAGGTCACTTGGACGCCAGACATGTATTAGGTGCTTATCACACTGTCATGTATTTCATGTCACCTAGGTGTTAGCATCTCAAGTCACTTTTCGATTATTACTAAAATACCCAGGGGTTAGACCAATTCACAGTCCACCATGGACGTTTGGAAGGATACAAGGACGGATACAGGAGTACAAGGGACAGGCATGGAAGGTATGGCCGTTAGATGATCAACGCTAAAAGACAAACGGTGCGTGGGAGGCTATGGTACAACTGGAACGAAAACATGAGTGAATACACGGTGAATGGGCTTCGGCTTCGAAATGATCTATTCTGGTCGATAGCCGCACCTTACAGACAAGGCGAGGAAATGAAACTATCTCGGGAAGGGTGAGGTGAGGTGAAGGGCAACTAAGTTATGGGCTGAGCGGGATGGATGTGCAAGCGAAACGCAAAAAGGTGGTACTATCAGGGGCGTTGAAAGGAAGGGGATGGCATGTAGTAATAACATAAGACATTCGGCATCATGGTGTCGCATTATCATGAGAAGGGCAGTGAGGTGTGCTCAAAAGAAAACCTAGAAAATAATCAGCGTCCCTACTGGGGTAGCGCCTTCACCATCCAACTCCGAAAGGCTTTGGCCTTACTTCCTGTGGCCTTGCTCGCTTGTGCATCCAGATGACTTGCGGCTGTAAAGGCTTCGACGACGCTCATGGCGTTTGCTTCCTCGTCCTCGTTGAAGGTGATTAGGTCCAGGAACTGGCGCAGTACAATGGACCCGAGCTTGGCGTGTGCTTGTTCGACGTAGTCGGTGTTTACCGTCTCGGCAGACGTTCGTGCAATGACGCTCCACCCGTCGGGCTTTAGGGAGGCTTGTCGGGCTAGTAGGCGCTCGCTCGACGCTAGGAGAATAAAGGCACGCACGATGGCGTCCTTGTTTGTCGTGTGCTCGGGCGAAACGTCGAGCACCTCTAGGAAGTCGTCTAGCGATGCGGTGCCGATGAATGTGTGGCGGTGCTTGTACTCCAGGTCGCGCTCCTGCTGGATCGTGGAGGCAGGCCCGGACTTTTTCGGTAGCCGCTTGGGTGTTGATGGGTGGAGGGAGCGGGTGGTAGTGGGGCTGGAATGGCGGGGGTTGTCGCCTGTAGCATTGGGCGTCTTGATGGGGAGGCCGAGCGAGATTCTGCGCTGGTGTGTGTTTGCGGGGCGCTGGGGCTTTGATGTGTTTGCTTGCAGCTGCAACAGGCCTTCGTTGGTCTTGGCACGCAGCGGCAGTGTCCGCGACGCCCGCTGGGCACTGGCGATGCGTGATTCGATGGTGGGGGTAGAGGGGGTTCGGAGGTGCGAGGGTCGTCGCTTCTGCATGGATACGGCGTCTTCACTGTCGCCCTTGAGTGATGGCGACTTTTGCAGGTCGTCGTAGCAAAAGTAGTCGGGCGACGGGCCGTCTTCCTTTATTCGGTCCAGCGAGTAAAGGACAGGCTCTTCGAAGAGGGTGGCATCCGTAGACAGGCCGAGGGCGTCGGCTGGGTCGATGGCTCGGGTGCGCGGGCTGTTGCGGGGACTTGCAAATTTGAGGCTGTTGACGTCGGCGGGCATGACCCAGTGCTGCACGCCCTGCTGTTGGCGCATCTCGTGCTTGAGCTTGCCCTCGAGCGCGCTTTCCGTGTCGCTGGCAAAAGAGAAGCGTCGCGATGGCGAGCGTTGCGGCGAGCCGGGCTGTTGTTGTGTGTCGTACCCCGCATTGCGCAGGGCGTTGAGGATGGAGCTGTCCCCGCGGTCGAGGTAGAGTAGGCCGGTTCTCCACATGGTCGTTTGTCGTCGATGAGGGTTCCTGCTGTGTGCGAGTAGTCGACCCAACAGTCACCCTCTAGAGTCTTGTCGGACGCGGACAGGGAGGCGCGATGAGCCGCTGCCCTAGCTTTAGTACTTGTTGACAGTATGCGGGTGATCGAGCTGGCCGGCGCTAGAACCCGCTACACCGCCATTTTGCTCATTGTGGTCATCGGGTGAAAAAGTTTGCCGCTGCAGTGTCTCTTACATCTTTGCGGCCTAAAGGCATGCATCTCGTCTTTTATCGTCCTTCACACCCAATCATGTCGCCAGGATAGCCCCATCTGTCGTCTCTGATTGGCTTCAAATCAGACACATTCCACCACCCTGTACCTGCATCCCCATCATCGCCTTGGAGTGTAGCGTCGACAACACCCTCGTATGCCGACTCATTCCGGCTGCGGACGACTGCGGCTACATCGTGTCGTGCGCGCCTGGCGTGATCGCGAAGCATTAATGACGTGGTAGCAGTCCCACTTGTAATTCCACTTGCGCAGGGCTGAGCAGGTGAAGATATTTTGAGACCAGCTGGTGGTGGATGTGGGTGGGGTAAACCACAAAATCCTCGACACGCGCACAACCCCCCACGTGATGATGCAGCGCTAGCACCCACCCGCGGCTGTGAAGGTCATTGTTTCAGACTTCTCCGACGTCAGGGCCGAGGATGTGTCCTTGGCAGTGCATGGAAATGCGACGAAGTGGATAGAAGTCGTACATACAATGGTAACGTGCCAGCAACACCAGTGCATGCATGCATGACCTGCACATGTGGGCTTCCAAACACTGCCTGACGACGCGTCCTGCCTACGTGACAACTAGACCTAATCCTTCAGCATACATGATACCTGTTCTCACTCGCCTCGAGTCACTCGACCCCGCAGTGACACGCTGATCGGCTCTTAATGGACCCAGGAGTTCGACCGCAGTTCGACCACAGTCCACCAGCAATCGCGAACGTGGCAACACAAATAGAAGTGCAGTAGTTAGCTCTATACGCTAGTTCCATATTTCAGTGCAAGTGGATACATCATATCAGATGGAAACAGTATATTATCCGACTAACCATGGACTAATCGCTACCAAGCCCTGGTTATGCATGCTCGCCTTGATAGCCGGAAAACCACCTGCAACTCTCCTCTAGAAGGTGGGATAACACACCGACTTAGAGCATCCACATACACTTCTTCTTCTTCTTCTTCTTCTTCTTCTTGGCACCGCACTGAAAGTCCCTGTTACAACAATGGCTTTTTCCAGGATTTCAAGTTGCTACATAGTGAACAAGTCAGTGAGAGTGTATACTGGAGACGAGACATCGCGTATACTAAGCCCCGTCTTTAAGACAACCCGGAATTGGCACACGACCGACAGCTACATAGTTTAGTAGCTATTTTGTCAATTGCGTAGATAGATGTATCAACGTACGTATATCTACAGCCATTGCTGCTGTAACAAATACAGCTAGCATGATGCTGGTCTTCATGTCGGCTATGAGAGGCTGGTTGATGCAGGGCTTGTGTGTAGTGGGTAGTGATTAGGTATGGAAGTGAGGCAGCTGTTGATAGGCAAGGATGATAGTTCGAGATGTTGTGTTGGTCTGGCAGCAGAGAAAACTAACATTAAATACACCTACGAAAGGGGGCTCAAGAACAGAATGCGCCCCCTGAGATTATGATGAGCCATACGGCGACACTGGATCGAGAATAGGTGCTTACAAGTAAGCATAGAGGAGGAGTTCAGGGTGTAAACGGGATATTTAAGAGACAGATCATGCGGGCAAGTTTGATGAGCCGAAAGGCGGAGGGCAGAGTACGAGCTTACTCTGACTTGACAAGTTTAGGCCTGCTCAGCGTCAGAGGATATCATCTTCATAATATGGGATGCGAGTAGCAACCGACGCCTTCACGTTACTCCCACTGCGTTTATAGAACCGGAACTGACCTTGGAAATGAGTACGCAGGCTATCCTTCCACTAAGAGAATTTGTCAAGATGTAGACCTCAGTCAATTCACACAAAGAGTTTGCTAGCTCTGTTATCCATATTCTTCTTAACATCCTTTGATGAGGGAGGCGGGAATGCAAGGGTAACGTTACCTCCACGCGTATTCGCCACAACACCATCGTCCGAATCACAAGTTGTATGCCTTGAACCATGAAATCGCATACCCACAAACATAGGTTTCAGCACACTGCTTAAACCATTAAACTGTATACCCGTAAACACAGGATTCAGTTCTATCCTTAAACCATCAAATCGCATCCACAAACACAGGATTCAGCACATTGTCGCCTCATAACACAACCTATGCAGTATTACCAAACACCAGCAAAGTCTAACAGTGGTTGCCAGGTAGTCACGTGGTCCTGCTAGACAGATACATATGTACTTACATGTAAGTGGCTGGTGCTAGCGGCCTAGAACAGTCGTCCGCTTCTGTTCACTTACAGACCTTTGGTGGGGCAATAAGACATGCATCGTCTGCCTCGTGCGCTGTAAGCGTTGTCATCAAGCGTTGTCGCTAGCCATACTACGAACTACCTGAATGCAATCTATTGCTTGCAGACGACTCAGCCTGTGGTCGCCCTCAGCGAAAAGTCAGCGCGGCACGAGCAAATCCACAGGTTGTACCACGGTCGAATAGCACACTGACGCGTACCATGCATGGAGCTTAGGTGCTATCAGACTCTGCCACATATACACCGCTCCGCCGCTGCAAGCTAACCAAGCGTCAACTTTGTTGTCCCTCGCCTGACGTGTTGTTTTGCACGCGTCGAGTGGGCAACAGCTCTCAAAAAACCTTTCTTTTCTCACGGCCATGGCAATGTAAAAGAAGCCTGTCCGCTGCCAGCGAGTAGGAGCAGGTGGCGGATGTTGCATGGCTTTCCCTCGGCCTGTAGGCGTTACGGCGTGGTAACGGTAGCCATGCACCATCAACGGCCCGGGCCCGCCGAGCGAACCATAATCCTTGGCGTAAACAAACTTGGTCAGCCCGGAGAGGAGCTACCTCTGAGCGGATTATTTGAGACTATCGGTGCAGACTTGTTGCAACCGTCTCTCTAGACTCAATTGACATTTCTACCAAAAGAAAAACTGAAACAATCATCTATACCCCACTCTCACCGCTTGCATCTCTTTTCATCCCGAGTCAGCTCCGCTGATGTTTCTGCCTTCTGTCTCGCTACTCCGCTGCCGGTAGCACCCACCACGTGTTGTTTGATTGTTGCCATAATACACAGTCATGGACGACGGTCCTCCTCCCCCGCCGCCTCCCCATGGTGCAAACCCAAAGACGACGGGAGGTAGCCATGCACCCCCTCCAGAGCCCCCACCGAGCGGCGGTCTGCCCCCGGGCAACTACGACATCTTCGTTATACCGCCACATTCGTCGGGCGGCGGCTTCATATACCTGCCCAGCTTGGGTGTGCAGCAAAACAGCTTCATTGCAGGAGTGCTGAGCACCATAGTGAGTCTCGTGCTCTGGCAGGCTGTGGAGCCTCATGCCAAGCAATACTTTTTGATTGTGAGGCAGGGCGTGTCAACGGGTGGCAATGGTGTCATAGCGCTGGCGATGATGATGCTGGTTGCTGGCTGGGTTGTCGGTCAGACACAAGCTGGCGGCCGATTTAGTCGGAGTGGTAGATATGGGCCAGGGCCAAATAGTGGAGCGGGCGGAGCTGGTGCTGGGGCGGGTGATGGTACACAAGGCGGCGGCCCGAGCTACCAACGTGCACCTCCACCACCGCCTCCCAATGGCGGCTTCCCCGGCGGCGCTCAAAATCACGGAGGCTGGGGCGGATATCGACAATACGGCGCCTCATCACCGCCTCCTCAAGACGACGTGCCTCCTTTCGACGAAGAGGCTGAACGAGCCGAGGAGGAGCGGAAACAAGCAGAGGAAAAGGAGAGACTGCGGAAACAGGAAGAGGAGCGCAGACGAGCCGAGGAAGCCAAGAAAAAGCAAGAAGAGGAAGAAGCTGAACGCAAGCGCGCCGAGGAGGCAGAGAAGAAGCGGAAGCACGAGGAAGAGCTCAAGAGGGCGGAGGAGGCAAAGAGGAAGGAGGACGAGGAGCGTAAGCGCGCCGAACAAGAGCGTAGGCGTGCTGAAGAAGAACGCAGACGTATCGAAGAGGAGCGCAGACTGGCCGAGGAGGCAAAGAGGCGAGTCGAGGAGAAGAGGCTGGCCGAGGAAGCCAGACAACAACGTGAGGCCGAGGAGAAGAGGAGAGCCAAGGCAGCTAGGAAGAAGCGCGAGGCCGAGGAGCAAAGGCTAGCTGAAGAAGCCAGGAAGAAGCGCGAGGCCGAGGAGCAAAGACTAGCTGAAGAAGCTAGGAAAAAGCGTGAGGCCGAAGAGCAACGACTAGCTGAGGAAGCTAGAAGGAAGCGCGAGGCCGAAGAGCAGAGACTGGCTGAAGAACGGAGATTGGCTGAAGAGGCCCGCAAGAAGCGCGAAGCTGAAGAGCAGAGACTAGCTGAAGAGGCTCGTAAGAAGCGCGAAGCCGAAGAACAGAGACTCGCCGAGGAGGCACGAAAGGCGCGTGAGGCTGAAGAGCGGAGACTCGCCGAAGAAGAGAAGAAGCGACAAGAGGAAGCCGAGCGACTACGCATAGAGGAAGAGCAACGGCAGGCTGAGGAGCAACGGCGACTGGCTGAGGAAGCCCGACTTCAGGCTGAAGCAGCGAAGAAGAAGAAAGAAGAAGAGGAACGGAGACGGGCTTGGGAGGAGCTCAAGCGGGCGGAAGAGGCACGGCAGAAGAAGCTGGCAGAGGAAAAGGCAAAGGAAGAGGCAGCCAAGCTCGCAAAGGCCAAAGCCGAAAAGGAGAAGTGGGAGCAAGCGCGTAAACGTGAGCGAGAGCAGCGTGAACGTGAGGCACGAGAACGGCTGGCCAAGGAAAAGGCCCGCAAACAGCAAGAAGCCCTCGAGAAGGAAAAGGCAGAGCGAGAGGCACGTGAAGCTGAAGCACGGGCACAGATTGAAAAGGAGATTCGTGAGAAGCTCGAGGCCGAACTCCGAGCCAAAGCTGCTGAGGAGGCTGCAAAGAGGGCTGTCGAGGAGAAGCTTGCCGCTGAGGCTGCTGCTGCCAAAGCAAAGGCTGAAGCTGAAACTGCCAAAGCAAGGGCTGAGGCTGAAGCTGCTGCTGCCAAAGCGAGGGCCGAAGCCGAAGCAGCCGCTGCAAAGGCAAAAGCAGATGCTGATCGAGCCGAGCGACTCAAGGCTGCTCGTGAACGGGCCCAGAAAGAGCGAGAGGCGCGTCTTAAGGCGGAAGCCGAGAAGATCAAGGCTGAACAGGCTGCTCGTCTCAAGGCGGAGGCCGAGAAAGTCAAAGCAGAGGCTGAGAGGATCAAGGCCGAACAAGCTGCTCGTCTCAAGGCGGAGGCGGAGAGAATCAAGGCTGAACAGGCGGCTCGTCTCAAGGCGGATGCTGAGAGAATCAAGGCTGAACAGGCGGCTCGTCTCAAGGCGGATGCTGAGAGGATCAAGGCTGAACAAGCGGCTGCTGCTGCTGCTCCAGAGATTACAAACACCCGTCGGTCGACAACATACGGAGGCATTGGCGGGGGCGAGCGACTCGATCCTTATGCCGGTGTGCGGAATGCGACCCCAGCTTCCGTAACCTCTACACATTCTTCTCCCACCAAATCCACCGCCAACTCAAAGGCTTCATACGAGAGGCCGTCAGCGAAGTCGTATCTCGGCAGCGAAGACAATCAATCATTTACCCCTCGAACTTCCACGGCACCACCCCGCTCATCCGCCACACGTTCACACGTTTCTTCCGCGTACTCTGAATCGTCGTACGCACCCTCGGTGTCAACTACACGCACAACACCTCCAGCTTCACGCAGCGGGCCTTACTCCACAACCGACCCCAACAAGATTGTCATCAAGGCCGTATATCTCTTCAACGACCTTTTCCCAAAGCCCGTTGCACAGCTCGTATCGAATATTGGCAAGGTAACGGACGGCTTGATCCTGAAGATCCAGTCCGAGGGTCTCTTCATTGACGACGATGTACGGGGCATTCCGCAACGCGAGTGGGATGTCAAGGCTTGGACACTAAAGATGATCGAGGTAAGCATGTCGATTAATGGTCATGAATACTTGCTAACAAAGATAGACTGGAAAACTGCCAACCAAGAACCTCCACATTCTCCGCGCCTCGATCCGCGATGCTGACGGCAAGAAATACGTCTTCCTGATTGATGAGTCGGAAAGCTGGAAACTGGCTCTTGGACTACAGCGGCTCCGCAAGGGAAGTCAAGTGCGTAGTATGCAGAGCCTTCAAATGGCGCCAAACGAAATGGCTCGTGTCCTCAATGCTGTACCGCCAGTGTAGAAGATGTAGAGTTTGTTGATAAAAGGGCGTTTTGTTGTGTGATTGCGATGGAATGGAATGAAACTGTACATGATGTTTGGTGCGACCCTCGGATGTTGATGCAAGCAACGCATTCTTGAGGATGAGATGATACCCTCGTTAGATCTAGTCTTACCTCGATGGTTTATGTAAGCATCAGCGGCGGAGTTAATGATCATTCGTTTTGACGTTTGTATTGTGAATGAGTTGATGTTGACGAATGTGCGAAAGCATTACAATATGCACCCATGGGTTCTGGCAGCAACGTTGCCTCATGCTGACTGACCTACTGAAACAAAGCATTGTAGTCGTCTGGTCAAGAATTCACTAAAGACAGCAACGACATGTAAATAGAGAAGAGTGCAAACGAAAACTGTATAAAACAGTCATTACTACCAACACAAGAAGCTGATGAGAAGATTAGTTGCTCCATCACTCGGTCACTGGCTTCGCACCTGCGATGGGTTAGTATCATCAGATCACAAAGCCCTGCTCTACTTACCCAACATCCAGCCAATGCCGGAAGCAAGTGCTCCAGTCGCGGCATTGGCTACCATGTCCCTCCTCCTAACACGCTCGTGGTCGTTCATACTGCCAGAGTCGCTGCCCTCCATACTGACACGTCTCGAGGTAGTGTCAGCTTTGGACGGAGCTTCTGCGCTTCCACGAAGAGTAGAAGCAGTCTTTGAAAACGCCGCCGCCGCACCGCGTGCTACATCAAACAGACCCATTGGTGCCTCTTCAACTGCACCTCTTCCAACCTCGCGGCGAGGCTGGACGGTAATTGTGTCGAGATTGAAAGAACCAGGAAGCTTGCGGTCAGCGGCATCGTTGAATCGCTCGTCTGCTTCAGTTTCCTGGGCGAGCAAATGCATCATCTCAGCTTCACACTGCTGCCATACGCCCAATACCTCCTCCAGATGACTGGGCGGTGCAAGTAAGAGTGCCTGTGATAGCAATTCCATGCGTTGCTCCAGTCTTCTCAAGTCTGGCCGCGCCGCATTTCCAGCTTGAGACCATGTGTTGTAGGAGGGTGGTGAGGAGTCATAACGACCAGCCCGGAGAGCAGCCCGCCAGGCCACATCTTCTGCGTCATCTTCGTGGTTTTCGGCATGCGCAGAGCCAAAAGAGAAGAGCTGGAATGATGCTGACGGTGTGGGTATTGGTGTAGATGGCGTCAGTCGGTTGACAACATACGAGTACGCAGTTTCAAAATCATCCTCTTCTAGTGCAGCCTGAATGGCCATGCCAATGACTCGTCGTTCCGCAGCTGCCTTCTTTCGCTCAATCGTGGAGGGGTCTAGTTGCACGCTTCCTGCTTCCTCGTCCATGATGGTCGATGGCGTTGCAACCACAAGATTCTGTCCAATGGAAACCAAGTCGTCCAGCTTTGTATAGCTGCCGCTGTTCTGTGATAGCAGCTTTCGGACTAGGGATAGCGGATTTGAGCTGACTCTGATATTGACCGGCTGGAAGGGTACGCCGTGTTGTAGTATGAGCGAATAAAAAGACATGGCATGGGTTGCTGCCAGTAGAGCCTGAAAACGTCGAAAACGTGAAGAAGAAGGAAAGTGAGGGGCAAAGGCGGCGATGAGATCAGAGGCACGCTTCATACCACCCCTATTGCGGTTGCCGTTGCTTGCATTATCGTAGTGGTGCATTGCTGAAGCGAGCACAACCTGTTCCACATCAGAGGAGAGAAGCGGTTGCTGGCCAAAGGGGGGCTTGATATAAAGCTCTATAGCGAGGGGAAAGTGGTTGCTCTCGAGTAGTGCTTTCAAAACTTCAGTCTCCACAGTCTTGCTATCTAGCATGCCAAAGATACCCTGGGCTTTGCGGTCCTCGTCATGATAGTCGGTACCCCAGTTCCACAGCCACCGTAGCTTAGCCCGTATGGTCCCCCATTCGTTACTGCTTTTCTTCGAGCCGCTGTTGAGTGTGTGAAGTATCTTTTGCAGTAGAGAGAGTTGCTCTGAGTAGTCGTCATGTAGCGACATCTCGGCAACATCCCGCATCGATACAGGGTGTTGCAAGGTTGATAAAACACACGAGGAGAACATGATCAGCTCCAGGACGCGAAATGCTTCAGGTCCGGGCTCTGTGATGGCGTTGCCGGGTTCCAGCAGTCGGTCTTCCCGGAGTAAGGCAGTCGTCGAGTCATGCAACACAGGGTCCTTTAGGTCGTACGCTGGTAGTTGATCTACACCAATGCTCAGGTCTGGCGGGGGGTCGTAGTTGAGCAGAGTGCATATCCGCCCTAGGAGTAGATGTGCCGTCTGTAATGTACCCACATCGCTCTTGTCCACCATGTAGAGACACGCAAGGGCTGTGCGTGCGTACTTCATTTCAAGCTGGCGCTGCTGATCATCGTCGACAAAGTCTCGTCCTTCTTCGTAACCACCAAGATCCATGTCCTCCGGGCCATCCCAATCAGACATGGCTGCAGTAACAAGCGCCAGGTGTTCCTTTGACATGTGTAGTAGCCATTGAAACAGACAGTCCCAGTCATCTATTTCGTGTTCCTCTTGTGCGATTGACGCCCTTCGACCCTCACTTGTAGTTCTCCGCCTCTTGCGATCATTAGCTCCGCATAGCCACGGCGCCACGACGCCCTTGAGGTCCCGCGCTGCATGTTGTACATCCGTCCCATTCGCATTGCGCACATTCGAAAGCTGGTAGTCGATGGCGTGCTGTCCCTTGAGTGCCGCAAACTCGTCGAGAGAGAAGGCAGGGCTTTGCGGATAGTATTCGTAACTGAGACGGAGGAGCGGGAGGACGGTCGATATAAACCACGTGCGCAGGTATTCGGAGTGGCCGAGGAAGGGAACAATCAGCTGTGGGGCGAGATCTAGAAGACCGGTCTGAGCGTCGATGCGGTGGGCGCGGTGGACGAGGAAATGGGTAAAGATATCCACTTCGCTCGCTGCTGCATAGAGAGGATGTATCACAGGTATGAGACCTAAAGCGTTTCTTTTCTTCTTTGCCCGTGAATTCGAGAGCTGTTCTACCGACCCTACGTCTAGCGATTCGGCGGGGTTCTCTCCAGGATATCGTGAGCCATTCGCCAAGTCCTGGAGATAGTCGCAATACAAAGACGGGTCTTTTTCTTCCGGGAGATAGTTCAAGAGTATGCTGAGGGTAAGTTCAAGTGGCAGATCGCTGTCGCGTAGTGCTGTTAATGCGCGCAACGCTGTGATGTTGGACTCGGTTGCATATTGTACGGCGAGGAGAACGCAATGCGCCTCGGAGAGTTTAGAGAGCCTCTGTAGGGCTGCCATATCGGGTAGTACTGGAGTTATCGGTATTGGCGCACTTCCATGGCTGGCGTTGGATGTAAAGGACACGCCCGCAACCAAGTTCGCTACGTCAACTGCCAAGCCCCACCTCGGGGGTCCGCTCATGCCAAGTCGCTGATACCTTTACATCATAGCTGAATTATCTACGACATTTTGAATGTGAGTTCATTTAGCAAAACTGGCGTTGTATATTGCATGTAAATTTGTCACTCGTAGTTTGGACAACATTTACGAGCTGCTCTGTATCTGCCATCCCTTTGGCGTCACATACTAGATTGCGACACTGTGAATACCAGCCGGAACAACTCCATAGGGAGTCTAATACGTAAGCTAGCTAGTCGTTGCACTTCCTTTCAGCCGTCGGATGCGGGGTGATGACCGGAGTATAGGACTAACATTGCAGCTTCACTGACACAACGAACATCGCAGCAAGATGGCGATAGAGAAGGTTGTGATACTAGGCGTAAGTAATATCAATAACAAACCTAAACAAACTAACAAGATAGAACTGGGAGCTTTGCCTTACCATAATCGCCGCCCTCTTACCATCCAAAGCACAGTCTACAGTGCCCCAATATCACATCACCGTGCTCACCTACCCCTCACAAACACTCAGCCTGCCGTCTCATGTCTCTGCTTCCGATGTGGTTCACAAAAAATCAGACTTCTCAACTGCTTCTTTGCTAGGTGCTTTTTCAGGACAAGACATCATCATCAGTACCATGTCCGGTGGAGACTCAGACTTGCAAATCCGTATTGTCGACGCCGCAGTGGCTGCCGGTGTCAAACGGTTCATACCTGATGAGTTTGGTCATGATACGCTAAACAGGAGCATACAAACCCGTATACCAAAGTATGCCGGACGAGCCACGGTTATCGACTACCTTCAGCACATGTCGAAATCTTTTGAATGGACTGCCATCGCTACAGGGTACACGCTGGATACCAACCTTGTCAGTGGCAACATGGGCCTCGACATGGAGTGGTACAGCGCTACTATCCACGGTATTGGCACAGAGCAGTTCGCGGCGTCCAGCCTGGAGAAGGTGGGAAGCGTCGTAGCCTGCACAATCAATCATTGGGACGAGGTCAAGAACCAGTACATCTACGCTGCCGGTGTTATCACATCCACTAACGAAGTCTTGAGATCTGCCGAGAAGGCTACCGGCCGTACTTTTACCGTCGGCCATTACAATGTAGAAGAGTCCATCTTGGAAGGGCAGCAAAGAATCGAAAGAGGCTACCCCGACTCCGGCATGTTCCTTCTCGAACGAAGCATCCTGTACGACGAGCAAGTGAATGCCTCAATGCCATTCAAAACCCAAAGCATGAATGAGAAACTTGGCCTTTCACCAGAATCCGTCGAAGCCATTGTCGAAAAGGCGTACCATGACATGAAGCACCGTGGCAAGTCCGGCTGCGCATGTTCAACATGATCTCCACACCCCACAATCCGGCCATCATGCACTACGGCACTCACGACTCATATACCGAAGCCTTAATCTTGGGTTGGGTCTACTCGCATCAGTTTCCCCAAATCCAGATTCTCATCTGCATGACCCAGATCCTCTAATGTGAATCACCCGTACTTCCAGAACGGGCGAACGGTCCCTTCATTACCCATATACCGATCACAAATATGATGTGCATACGCTCCACTGTAGATCCCGCTCCGCTGCCCGGACCCTTTGATTCCCTCTCAGCCTCAGAATACGACAATGGTGTCCCCTTCGCAATGCCTGCCAGCGTAGCAAGTCAAATCATGCTGAATAGGCCGGCTTGTGTTGTGACATTCAACCCATAGACTGTACAACGAAAAAGCCAACGCTCCGGAAGAACAAAGTCCAAATCTTGTCTTTTGTGGTGCCGTCTCGGTTATCGAAAACAAGTCTTTCTTCCTTCCTTCCCAGTTTCATGGAATTCCATCTGTCAAAGACATCAACACTATAAAAATCACATGCGCTCGACCACCGTCCCACAACCAGAACCGCCATTGGTGTGCCATATGCCCGGTGTACCCTACTGTCTCGTGCACGCTGTGTTTCAGCAGGATCGTTTGGTATCAGATCCTCCAGCCCGAAACTTGAGGCTGTGTAACATAGGTGAGGCGTTTGCGTTTGACAACTGTGAGGCTGTCTGACCACTTCTCTGGGATCTGGCCGTTTGTGGGTTGCGGCTGAGTGCATGTGGGCCGCATGGGCCGTGCGTTCGGTCCGCTACCAACGTTGACGCATGCCCCTTTGTGGTGTCATCGATTGAACTAGTCTTGAACGCTTTAGATTCGGGCGCGAGTCTATAAACAGTAACCTAAAAAATCTACCTACGTGGCAGTATGCTTGCTGGGAATCCGTAGAGGAGCTCGAGACAGATGTAAACAAAAAGACTAATCCTACTAAATGCTGGAAGTCGTGACTTCGTGATGCCGCATTCGCCCAGGATATGGCATGCAGCAACGCAAATCGCTGTAAGATGACGCTGGAAACAAGAACGCTCAGAAAACTGGGATGCGCACATAGACGCTTGCGATTGATGTCATAGAAGACAAGATTAGAAGACAGAGCGATAGAAAAATGCATACCCATCCACCAAGGTAACCCGTTAATGCTACCCAATGCACCACTCAATGCGATTTGGAAGAGCATGTGGTCGCACACTAGCGATTGGTCAAGTTCATGTGGGTTATTACGTCAACTCATATCATGCTCGCTATCGAATTCAACGCCGTCGTCGTCGACCGTATACCCACGAGTTCTGGTTCGCTGACCTGGTGCGCGAGGTTGGGCGAGTACGAGTGACCAGAGAAGCTTGATAGACTCTGGAGCGGCGTCGTGAACATGCCGACGACGGGCTCGTGTCTGTCATGCACTTCGGAAAAAGACGAGGCGGTGGGCGTGCGAAGCGAGTGCATCGTGGGGGTTGCTGAACTCGGCGTCGGGTACGACGAACTATTTGGGTAGTATGGGGTGTTGACTTGCGGTGTCGATGTGGGTGTGGAGTTCTGCAACGGCGTCGAGGACGGCCCGCCTTGCATGTAGTGCAGAGAGGAACTGCCCGGTATCGGCGTGGGGGTGGAATGACGGTGAGAGGGTGCGTCTGGCTGCGAGACGTCCTGCTTGATAGGGTACGAGGACGATGTGGCCGAGACTGATGATGCTGCGCGGACGCGCCCGGCTTGTGTTTCACGACGGCGCTTAGGGCCATCTTTGACTTTTGGGTGTGTGTGACACTGCGTATACGTTAGCATGCTCGAGCTCGTGGTACTACCATGACAGCTGGAGATGCGACCGTCTAGAGCCCATGGAATGTGGAGGACGACTTACCTTGTATGCATGTCGGAACCATGTAGTTCCCTTCTTCTTGTTACTGACCAATGCGATCCATTCACCGCAGCTTCCACAGAGACCTTCCCATACATCGAGGTTGCCTTCGGTCCGACGGGTATCCTGCGGGCCCTGGAAGGCAGCGCCTGTGGCTGCGCTAACGCCATGTGTGAATGACTTGTCGTACCAAAACGCACTGTTCTTGAGCACCAGCCAGCGACCGGGCTTGCAGAGGCCACACCAGCCCTCGCGCTTGTTTCCGTGCCCACGGACCCAACGCGGGGTGTAGAGATCGCCGACAAAGCGAAGGTCTTGCTCGTGCGGGATGAGGTCAGGATCCGAGGGGTTCATGTCAGACTCTGGGGGGTTCAGCGCCTCCTCGTGCAGGGAAGAGTATAGATCCGGGGGGTCAGAGAGATCGGCAAAGTGGGATGAGCAGCCTCCGTGGCGGTCTGCGTTGCTTTGGAGTAGACGGAAGAGTCCCTGCGAGGGGAGAGGTCGCGGCACTTCGAGGTGGTACTGCGGCTGCTCTTGATGCGAGAAGTACTGGGGGTTGCTCTGGTGTTGAGGGGCCGTTTGTGAGTAGAGAACGTTTTGCGGGCTGAGTCCAAAGTTGTTGTACGCGCTGGGAGGGTAGGTCGGCATGGAGTGATGCGGGTTCATCCGAGGTCCGTAGGGAGCATAGCGATCCGACACTTGTGACATGGGACGTGTGTTGGTGGGTGTCGATGTCGGTGCATGGCCGGTAGACCACCTCTTGAAGCGACTGCTGCTGTCGAGTGAGTACGGTGATGAGCGGACATTGTTGTGCGGTGTTGGGGATGCGCGGGAACGACTTCCACCTCGAACAACGCCGTCGTACTGGGAGCGACGCGGCGAGGCAAGGGGAGATAGAAGGTGACTTGCGGTGGGCTCAGTGTGGCTCCAGGAATCATACTCTGATGCATACGGAACTGGTTCTTGAGAACCCATCTCCTCGTAGGGTGCAGACTCTGGGAGCACGCCTCCGGTGCTGGACATAGAAAAGGAAGATTCAGACAGTCGGCGAGTGGCATGGGGATTGTAGTTTTGCATGTTGTCCGGTTCCTGTTGAGTCATGCCGTGGTACTGGCGTAGGTCTATAATAGGAGTGTTCTCGTCGTGGGCCATCATGCCGTGGCTAAAGTCTGTCACATCCGAGTCCAGAGAAGGAAACTGCTCGAGCTCTTCACATACTTTCTGGCCCCAAGGACCTGTACTGGTTAGCATTGAACATGTGCTGCTCGATGAGGGGCTTACTCGTGTCGATGACGCCAGGGAAGTAGTTTGTCGTTGCGAGCGACTGAGGGGTAGACATGCTATTGCTGTAGGCGGCGCTGCTTGATACCGACGGTTGAGATGTGTTGACATCTGTTCTCGCCATTAGGTGCCCCACGTTCTCCCTGTTGCCTCCAGCACCCTGCGCATAGTACGGAGCGTGGGTCTGTGGCACCGCCCACGTGGGCTGCGGCGGTGACTGTCTCGACATGTGCTGGAGGTTCTGCTGCTGTTGCTGCGGGAGATTGCCGTATGAATACATCATTTGGGTCCCCGGTGTGGGAGAGGAGTGTCCCATAGCATACTGTCTATTAGGCGATGACCGGTACCTATAAAGCCGGTCAGTCGGCTGGACACAATCGGCGGCCGGGGTCACTGGAGCTTACTGTTGAACCGCATTGAATTCCATCTTTAGTTTCGTCCTCTATATACAACGACCTTGGCGGTCTGGAGATAGTCTGCAATGTGAGGGTAAGCAACGGACGACGCAAGGCAGGTTTGGTAATCACGGCATACTCACATCGGTAGCGAAAGTGAAGAGGTGCAGTCAAAGGAACGTATCCAGACGATAGCGTTGTGCGACTATGAAATGTGTGACGTTAGAAGAGAGGTATCTCAAAAGAGTGTACGAGAACAAAAGTTCCCAATGCAGCCAGCGCGGATGGAGCCCGCTCCAAAAGAAAGTAAAGAGTACAAAGGTAGTTGGGCAGGAATCTAAAGAGTGACAGCCAAATAGAAGGGAAAGCGGATGGAGGGGTTGATAGGCTATATGATGCACACACGGGTTTGCAGCATCCGAGAGGGAATACGAGAGGTAATGATCTCTGTGATTGACACAACGGAACCGCTTGGGCTCAGTTTGAGAGAAGTGTCGCGACGCGCCTTGGCTGCAGGTGATCTGGAACGAACATAGCTGAAGCGTTCACCGAAAAGAGCGTCTGGCGGGGATGGTGTAGTGGGTGGTGGACCGGGCGCAAGGCTGCTGGGATGACCAAAGGCGATTAGACGCACCTTGAACGGTCGCACCAGTCGTTGTCTCCAGTATCTAGTCGGCTCATTCGGAGAGGCTTGTTGCGCGGCGCACGGCGTGCCCCATGTTGCTGAGGCGGAGGTGTCGACATGGATGAAGCAGTGCGAGCAGCGATCACGACCACGGCCAGCAGGGAGCCTCTTGGTCGACGAGCTCAGTTGAGAGGGCTATCCATTGCTCCCTGCGACCGCAACTCGAGTTTCAGCGCTCAATCGGGCTGGCGTAGGACGATTGGGGGAATCGACCGACGAGACAGGTTGGCGGTCAAATACGCAACTTGGAGAAGTGTCAGGTCGCCAGCCGGGATGCAACACCCGTTCCATCGTATCAGCGAGGTTTGCTGCTCGTTGTCGAGGCAGCCTAATTTCACGGAGCCACTGATTGGCGTCGTGGTTTGTGTCGTCGCCTGTGGCGCGTGTTTGGTGAGGACCCGGGAGGTGCTGACTCAGCCGCCGTACCAGCCGGCCCCACGACTCTTTACCGCGTCGCGACATGGCCGAAACACTCCTGACACACGGCCAGGGGGGGCTGCGACCCACTCTGCGCGCAACATGCACCGCACCATTACCAGCTTTTCTCACCTTTTGCAAGAGTGATTCGCCCGCCATGACGCCCCGGCGCCTTGTGCAGCGGAGGAGTGCCCGGAATCCATTTGCTGCCCCGGTCGGACCCTGTTGCTGCCGAATAGTGGCATCGTCAACCACGACGGTATAAACCGTATCTTGTGGATTTTCCCCAGGAGCATCACATCTCATCTGCTCAATCCCAGCTCCTGCATCGCCATAATCAGGCCATGACAAGCTGCTCTACCGCATGTCGAGTCAGCTTGACAAGTGACAGCGCCGGTTCCTTCACTTGCATGTGCTAGTAGTGAGTGACAAGCAGCTTCGTCCAGCTCTCAGCCATGGCGACATCTGGGCAGTCTCCACTCTGCCTATGACGCCACGGAGTAATTCGCAATGCCTTCCCGCTGGCCTATCAGCTCTTAAACCGCTACCTCGACTGCCTCAGTCTTGTACCACCATGAAAACATCTAGACATTTGTCAATAAACTGCGTGCACGGGTACCTGAGTATACATGGCGCCTGTCACCTGCCCACAACCAAAGCATGAACTTCCATAGCCGTTCAAGTCTCCGACACCGCCTGGTAACAGCTAGTTCCAACTACGCTGCAAGGTATGACCTGCGTGGCCAATTCAGTGCTCAGCTTCGGCGAGGCCGATCCATCTTCTCCTTTGTCGATTCCACTTCTCCCTTGCTGATTGCTTCAATAAACTAGACTTGACCTCCACGTGTTTGGTAGTACAAGACCGTTTACATTCTAGACTGCTGCAGGACATGCCGACTTGGGCAAAGCCACCACCCTCCATCTCCAAAATTGGCACCGTTTGATATGTCATGCCAAAGGGGGAAGCTGTATTCACTTTACATCATACCTTCACGTTGTTGGTCGTGGTCAGCCCTGCTCAATCATGACAGGGACTTGACCATATCATCAAGCCTACATCGCTCTAATATGATGCAAACATTGCACTGTGTTCCCGATTAGCAAACACAGCCTCAACCAATATAGGTACTCTACAACGGGCGTATCCACAGGCCATCTATCGAAAACCTCTGACCTTCCTATATCAAATGCCATGAGTGCGCATTCCGTATAGTCGTACCCCACCTTGGTGTGACCTAAGACCAGCATCTTCTTAGCTGGCGCAATGACGTACAAGGTTGGATTCGGCGACGCCGTTTTCCAGCTCAACACCCAAAAGGGGCACCTCATCTCCCAAAATGCATATCATCTCGGTCCTCTCAGCCCTACGATAAGATCTGGAGGGGCCATCGTAGGATCGGCGCATCGTCGTCGTTGAGCAGCGGGGGTCATGCATGTTTCCACGACCACGGTTCTGACAGGCCACCGCTGGCGGAGCGAGACGCGCGGACATGGTGCACTAGACACCGTAAACTTTGGAGCGACCAGGACCACGGATCGCGCCCTAAAAAGACGTGCGGCAGTGGTCGAGACAGGAATATTCCACTGGTTTGCAACAGCGTTTGGTATCGCGCTTCACCAGAGGAATGGCGTCCAAGGGGCGATGGGCAAGGACAACTATCTTACAGTATCACCAGCTGACTAGAACTTGACATGTGGTACGCGATATGCATTAAATTCGCAACTATGACGGCCATGTGAACGGGCGAGTCCGATGCGAGGGCTAAACGGACAACGACGAAACTTCCAAACCCAAGGTATCCATACCAGACGCCCAAACACCGTCCAAATATTGCAGCCTGATACTCAAGGCCCATCTTTTTCAACACCTGCGACAGTGTCAACTATTCGCCGCCGCTCATTTCAGCTTCCCAATTTTGATCTCGCAGCCTCCACTAACAGTGTCAAAGGTCAGACTACTGGCCCCGTTCCCCTTCTTTGCTTCGACATGGTTCTTGCCTGGCGTGTCATTCTCCTTGAGCAACTCCAGGTCTTTGCCTTGGAGGTGCAATTCCCCGTTCATTGATGTGCCGTCGATCATTCCAGTCCACTCTTGCGGGTAGGTGACGACGATCTCACCCGATGTGCTCTTATGGGTGCTCGTGAGTCCGCTGATCGGCACCCGCCTCGCTTTGTATGGCGTGCGGAGGGTCAGTGCTGTCTTTCCAGAACGCGTATGTGTGTAAATCTCCGACTTGTAGTCTTTGGACTTGAAGGGAAGGATGTCTGCTGTGACGAGACCGGCGATGGAGTTGATCTCCGTCTTTGAGCCGTGGATGAAGGTTCCGTCGACAGAGCCGACAGTCGTGTTGATGTAGGTCTGGTAGTCGCGCTCGGGGATGTGCTTGCGCTTGAAGTCTGTTCGGATACTACCCGAGAGTGAGTCGACCATAAAGACGGCAGGGTTAGTTGATCCTGGCTCAGCTTCTTGGGGCTCGATGTCGATGTTGACGGATCCACTCTTTGTCGTGACGGAGAGGAGATCCATGAGGGCGTACTTTCCGCTAATCGAGCCGGAGATGGTCTGCAGATGCGTCTGTCTCGAGGAGAATTTGATGGCGTCGAGGGTGCCGGTGGTGAGGGAGATGGACGTGGTATCTGTGACGTTAAAGTTGGCGCCGCTGTGTACCTGCATTCCCATGTGAAGCGAAGACACCTTCAAGTTTTCCAAAGAAGCCCCTGGTGCCATGAAGACGACGAGGGACATGCCGAGACAGGCAGTGCCTGGTCGCACACCATCAAAACCGTCTGGGAACGTCGGGTCGCCAATAACCAGTCCTGATGGTGTCTGAGAGTACTTGACGCTGTTGACGTCTATGGTTGTGGAAACTGCATATGAGAGTTTCACCTGGATTGTGCCTGGTGCTTGCTCATCTGGTGCTCGTGCAACGTGAATCCATCCCGCTACACGCTTGTATGGGCCATCGAGCTGGTGGATGGCTTCCTCAATGTTGAGCTCCTTGGAGTTGGTGAAGTCGTACATTTCCGTCTTGACATTGTATTGCTTTCCACACTTGGCTGGCCACCGAATAGGGAAGACTTGTTTCGGTGCTGTCGATGAAGCAGACGGCGATGGCCACGGGATGGCGATGAGGTCTGGCTTGTCGGAGTCGTCATCGATGAATCCCTGTGGGTATGATGCCTCGTCCTGTGCCGATTGAGCTGACTGTGGTACGCTAGCCACCTTGCTCTGATGTATGTTAGAGGGGTTTTCAAGTCTGGAACTGGCTACGCACGTGCTTGTCACTTCGCACAGCCACTGCTGCCAACATTAGAGCCAACATGGCAGACAGCATCATTATGCCCAGCAGCAGGCCCAGCGACTTGATCCAATTTCTCTTCATACAGCACTGAGATCTGAAAGTCTTTCTGGCGTACTGCTCTTCCTTGTAGGTTGCATCCCTCGCCTCCCTCCCGTCAAAGGACAGCAGTCTGGCGCCCTCTTCTCCACTCATTCGGCTGGTGTAAAGACCGGGTGTAGTAGCCTCGAGATAGGTAGGGGGCGGCGCATCTGATGCCTGTCCCACAAAGGCGTCCATTTCCGGCTCTTCTCCATCATTGTACGGCGATGGGGAAATGATGACTTGGGGCCTGGAAGACCGGCTGTTCGCAGTGGCGGTATCGATAAACATGGTTTCGTCTGGAGATGGTTGTTGAGGTTTAAAATAAGAGACAGGAATGTAATAGTGAGGATTGTAAAGGCGCACGCGCAATGACGAACCAGCGTGACCAGAATGTACAAGGAGAGAGAGGTTAAGAAAGAGGCCAGGCAGCCATTTCTAAGTAATTGTCAAGTCTAGGCACCTAAGCTCGATCTGCATCTCAACGCCCGGGTCGAGAATCGTGTCTGCTACAGTTTGTTTCGGTGTTGGAAACGCTCCTTGTTTGACCTTGGGCTTGGCAACGTCTTGACGAGAAGCGAACGATGCCAACGTCAAGCATCCCTCGTGAATCTAGTCATCTTGGAGAAGCAGTTGCAAGACGCGCGATGCACGTTTTCTGGAGTCGAACAGTCAAATGTTGGGTCAACAAAAAGCATGGTCATGTGAGGTGTGACGTGAGAGCACGAGCAAGTGTCGTCCGAGTGTTCAACGCCAATGTCAGACGATTCATCGGGTGGGCGCTAGTCCAGGGGGGTTGTGACGCCGTCGATCAGGCACAACCTCCAAACATTCAACACTACACTTTTGCCGACCACCCGCCTGCTGACAGACTGCACGAGCCTCGGCTTCGCAGCCGTACCACAATGGATGTGACCTGCTCGGTCCACATGCAACCACAGAACAAATCGGACATGGATACCTTTTTAAGACTTTCCCCTGTATGTCGAGCACTTCAGTCTCTACTCGCCAATTCGGAGTCTGCCTGCCCATAAGCTTCAACTTTTCCGCACACACATCCTCTAGACACGTTATAGACACATTACTTGTGTCCTTTGTTTCGAGTCAGCTCACGTCCTTGTTTTGGCCTTGTAGTTCCCATGATACGTCCGTTCGCTATCGTAGGGCTTGGCGCTAGAGTCAAGCACCGAATATCGCTACAAACGACATCCTGTTCGTTCTCAGGAAAGCACCACCTACGTGAGATAGACTACTTGACAGCGACAGTATCGGTAAACTCCGCCATCTAACCCCTAATAAGCATATCCGGCGCCTACAGCTGTTTTTGTATATTAGGATGTCAGTTATTTCATGTAAACCATGTGCAGCCTCACATCTCGCATCCACCGGTAAGGGCTGGACGAAGACCCGCGTAGTCTTTTCTCTGGCCCTTCGGTCCGCTTCAGTGCAATCATGCGACAGCCCTACCCGCAAGTATGATCTAAGCCTGCTGATATATGAACGACATGCATGGACGGTGAGCAAGAAACCGAACAAATAGTGTGGAGGTCGGAAGACAGGGTCTAAAAGATTCATAATTATTAAAAGATTTGACGAAAAGAGTGACTGGAGAAAGAAACGAGATACTGCGTATTACTGCGCTAGACTAGGTGCCTTGGGAACAAGGAACAATCCGCTTGTGCTATCCTCTACCCGCTCCTATGCGATACTGCCACTGCTCATGCGAAGTCGTAAACTCATGGAACAAAGAAGTAAACTCTCCAGAAAGTGGTATCCCCGCTCGCTTCCAAATGCAAACATGAATATCTACCTCAATGGTACAACCCTCCGCAGACTCAGACTCGGCAGAAAACAGAAGGGGACGCAGATATGGGTGCTTGAGCAAACACGGGGATGTCGACAGGTGCAATAGCTCCACGGATTGACGGACTCCAAGCAAGAGATGGCAGGACTAAGCAACTTCCACACTCATTGACGTTGTAGATGCAGCAGTTTTGATAGTTCCGGTCTTGATGGACTCCTCCAGCAACGCATTGGCATCCGCAATGACCTTGTAAAGTTCACTCTCAAGCTTCTCCGGAGTATCGGGAAGAGCGCCACCGCCCGGCTAGAACGTCTCCTCCTCAGCGCCCTCAGTCTCCGGTGGGATCTCAAAGCCTTCTTCGGTGGAGTAGAGAATGTTTTGGATTTGCTTGAGCAGACCCTCGTCCTTTTCGAGCTCGGGATCGGCCTCCATGGCTTGCTGAATCAGCAGCTCAATGTCACGGAGCTTGCTAAAGTAAAAGTCCCTCTCGCGCTCGAGACCGGTGACCGTCTCCTTTAGTTGTGTGTTCTCTTCGCGGAGAGCGGCGCTGGCAGCACCTCCTCCAGTGGCGAGCGGGGTACGGGTTCTGGGCGCGGCCGTGTTGCTCGCAGCCGGGGCTCTTCGAGCGGCAGTCGTGGATGCGCGAGGTGCAGGTGCGGCTCCTGTGGCTGCACCTCCTTGACCCTTGCGGCGAGCGACGGGGTCGTAGTCATGGCCGGGAAAGTGCTGATCCCAGTACTGCTTCACAAACTGGAGGAATTCAAGGTTGTCCTGCATCTTGCACTTGACCAGTGACTCGACGCGGATAGGCTTGTCGATCTGGTGCTTGGCGAATGTGTCTGATAGTGTTAGATGTAGTTGACGGACGTATGAGGTCTGCGTACTCTGTAATACTTTAAAGTTCTGCAAGTACGCATACTCGGTGTTGGCGTTGAACTTTACTCGCGACATGGGGACATCGTCTGCACACTGTTAGACTTAATGATGCTCTAAGAAAAGAGACATGGGGGCCTTACAGAATATGCTGTCGAAGACCTGGCATAGTGCTGCCCTATTCAACCATCAGCATGTCTTGTGCCTCGAGGCGGCTACCCCTCCCTTTCAGGACGCGATGGATGCCGCGCGTGTGACGTACCCGGTGCCGCATTGTTCGACTTTGGTAATGTTGAGCTGGAGCAGGTTGTTCAGCCAGGCCACGAGCTCTTGTCTGCGCGGGACTTGTGGTCAGTACGTGTCGACCAGACGATGTGTTGCCTAGGGGCATCCGCCGCGGCCTGAGCCCCCTTGGACCAGCGTACCTTGATTCTCCCATGGTGATATCTATGTACTGACGCCTAGCAAGTTGTTTCCGGGTGATCAGCGATGAACTAAGAGCATACGACGTAAGGGGTGCGAGAATTGGTAGTAGAAAGCAGTGGACGTCGAGATTGCTGTTATTTGTTGATGCGCCTTCACTAGTCGACGGGTTGACAATTTGGGCGCCGCTGCCCCACCAAGATTTTAGCTTCCATCAGTGCGCCAAAGTCACGTGCAGGGCATCTTCCTGGGGCAGTCACCATCGACATGTCTCCACGACGGCAAGGAAATGTATGCAACTCTCCAAAGTTCAAGACTGTACGATGGGCTTGGGAAGCTTATACCCAAGTGCTTTTACTGTCCGTTCGTATCGTCAACTTCCAGCGTGCACGCTCCGTACGCAGATCATCCCTTACTCCTACATACTTACCCTTTTTTGCAACTAAATCCTCTCCATCATCTTCCCACGTCTGACCTTCCTTGACTTTATAAGGGCCTTTACAACTGCCGAGTACCAGATATCCGCCATCTTGATGTTGCCTGCATCATTCGGACGTACACCGTCTATCGTGTCAGAGCTTCGGCTGAACCCCGTATACAGGTGCTGATCGACGAACTAGACGAGCTTCCCAAACTTGTTGACATCTTGACTACACAGTAAGATGGCGCGGTTCAGTTGCTTGATTTTGGTGCTGTAGTTCCTCATAGGAAATAGAGATCATCTGCGCGACCTGTTGGTTGTTGTGATAGATGTGTAGATCCCACCGGGATCTGTTTGGATTCACAATCTTCATCCTTGAACATGATGTTTGCATCGTGTCGAAGAGTCTTGTAGACGTAGCATTGTGTCTGTGAAGCTTTGTAAATATCATTAGTTCCAAATGCTTGATGACCACATGTACTGGACTCGTCTGCAGCATTCGCAGCTGGTTTTTACTTGCCATGTCGATTACCAGAGTGCTCCTCGATTTCACCATCGTATGCAGTACCACCGTGGTCATGATCAGACTCACTTTTCTCCACAAATTTCATCCGCTGAAGCTTTCCCGAGAGCTTGGCGCGTCAGCAAAGTGTGTCAGTGATGTTGTTGTCCATGGATATGTAACAGACGTTCGAGTTGAATACTGCGATGCGACAGGAACGGCGAAGGAAGTGACGGACAGGTACCGAAACAAACCGTGCACAACAATACGCATACGAAAGGTCAAATCCGATTACTTTGCCGTGAACATATGCCTTCTCGAGTGTTTCACAGCCACACCTTGCCAAGGCAGATTTATCCTAGCCCC
The DNA here is from genome assembly GCF_003171515.1 of Pyrenophora tritici-repentis. NCBI lineage: Eukaryota > Fungi > Ascomycota > Dothideomycetes > Pleosporales > Pleosporaceae > Pyrenophora > Pyrenophora tritici-repentis. The sequence goes on from NC_089390.1 coordinate 1,188,085, forward strand.
GTATCGCGTCACCTTGTTCTAAATATGAGCAACACACTCAAGATACCCAAGTCACACATAACTATCATTTAGCGTTGTACGCAGTCGAGTAACTAAGCCGGGCTATGTATAACTCGATGCATAAGGGCTAAATACCGGATCGTCGCTATAACACTATAGACGCTATGCTTTCTCCATGCGAACAGATATGAAAACGCGGGGTAAAATACAAAGTCTGCAACTGGTGGATATATGTACCCGATCCTCTCAAGATCGCTCGGAAGGTCCGAGGCCCATGGCAGCACAACGGCTCTTGGCCTCGGGAAGGTTACCAAGATGGTTACCAATCATATGCTAGTTTTTGTCGACTCGTGTTTGACAGATAGATCGGTCATCATTTGGTCGCGGATAGGCGCTAGTCAAACGAAGAACTCGTAAGGAAGATCCGGCATGACACGCATAGACACCCTGGCAGCAAGGAACAGGCCACTTCCGGTGGAAAGCGAAGAGTTGTGATTTGTTCCTGAGTCAGTTACAGACCATGGCAATTGGCTGTGCATATGCTTTGTTGGTACGGTGGACCGTATACGAACACCGTACCGAAAAAACGAATGATACAGGCGAGGCTGTCGGGCTTCGATCCAGCAATTCTGGGTCAGCAGAGGATGACAGAAAACTAGTTTCAATCTTACTGAACACTGCACCAATCTTACCGAACACAAAGAGGAGGAAATGTGATGACAGCCTAGTCACACAGATGTAGTTCAATTTAGCTCAAGTCAGATGACCTGACTCTGCGTGGGCGCATAGACTAGCCAGTCGAATTGTTGGTAATTTCAGCCGGTGATTTAGGGAATTATGACCCAAGGCAAACCCGATCGGCTGATGATGCGAACTGTACAGTAAATTACAACGGGCCTTTGTCGGCCGTTGAGCCTTTAGCCTAGCGATGTATCCGGAAGGCGTATGCGCAAACAGATTTCGTCGCTCGAGAAAACCGGTGCATGGAGATGAGATGCACAGGCTCGGATTACTTGCGCAGTAATTGAGGCGCTGTTACTCTCGTGCCACATGGGCGCTCAAGGGGGCTTCGGAAGCGGTGGAAGAGCGCAATGTCAGCACGTAACCGTAAGCGTGGAGAACCTGTTGGCACACGCAGGCCGGGTGTCTGCGATCAAGTTGGTTTCTGGGATATCGCGGACTAAAAGAGGAACGGATGATGATTCAGATGCGGATACCTGTCCCAGTGACGTGGTCGTCGAGGCCGCAGCCACCTGCGAGGCGCATAGCAACCACAGGAAACTAGCAGAAAACAAAGACATCACCGCCAATTCGGATACCCAAGGAAGCAGGTAATACCGGATAACCCCCCGAAAGTGACTTCAGCCAGAAGACAGCACAGGCCGAGGCCATCCTTGCCAGACGTGGTCGGGTTATGGCGCAAGGATCGAAATCGTATATGCATAACCGTCACTTTGTCTGATAACTGCGCTCAGGTTTATTGGGCTGGCCGTGGTTGCACCCGACGAAACTGGTGTTGAAAGAATGAAGATGTGTTGTGTTAGGGTGCGGGGGCGCGTCCACCTACCCCATGAAACATGCCCGCACTGGGCTGATGGATCCACGACACTATCCGTCGAGCAAACCGCCCTGTTAGGCCCTGTAAATGATCATCACAACAACCTCATGGCATCGCCCAAGAACCCCGTCCCCTGTCCCGTGGCTTTTGTCTCGAACTTTCCGTTGTCATCGGCATTTGCGGCTTTGTGATTGGCTGATGTCTTCCCGTCGAGCTTAGCCACCACCTACAACGCGTCTAGACCAAGCTGCTTCACTGCTGCAACTCGGGCTTCTAGCGAGCATCAAGACAAGCCTGTCCATGTCTAGTCTTGGAAACAACAGTGGTCAAGACCAGCCCGCGATCATGACGCGTACCTACCGTCCCTTCCGTCGCCGACAACTCTGAGGTTTGCACAGCCATCATCCACGGGTCTCCGCAGAGCAGCCGCATTCGGCGGAATTCCTCCAACCACGCAGCCGCAGTACAATAGAGAACCTCTCTATTGCATGTGCCTCCACTCTACCCCTACGTAAGCTAAGGAAAGCTAAGGAACAGCACCTGTCAGCATGTCTCCAGTGGCCTGGTTCCGGCTTGGAAGTGATTAACCAAGTCTTCCCATACATACATAAACTCTTTGTCCACGCCTACCAGGCATCAACAACCCACAAAGGATTTTGCTTCACATTCCTATCTTCGAGCACTCCTTGTATCTCATATTTCTTGGCAGTGTTTACCACCGTCTGGCAAGGGATTCCTTCAGTGCAAAGAGGCTTGACAACAGCCAGCCACCGCCACTAACCCACTAGACACACTCGAAAGAACGACAATGAAGAACTTCAAGACTTCAGCCCTCAGCCTGTTGGCATTGGGTAAGCCCCTTGGTCAAAAATGCAGCAATACGGCCAGACTAACCCGATTCAGGTTACCAAGCATCAGCCCAACTCGCCAGCCTATGTCCTACCAATGGGGTCTGCTTCAGACTCAACATTCCCCAAAACACAGCATCCTCTGGCACTGGAGACATCTTTTTCCAGATCACAGCACCGTCCTCCTATGAATGGGTTGGATTGGGCCAGGGTCAAGGCATGGCCCAATCCAACATGTTCCTTGTCTACACTGGAGCAAATGGAAACAACGTGACCTTGTCGCCACGAACAGCCTCTGGCCATGTTCCGCCGCAACTGAACAGTGACACCAAGGTGGAACTGCTCGATGGCTCGGGTGTCTCCAATGGTGTTATGACCGCCAACGTCAAGTGTAAGTGGTCGTTCCTCAGCCAAAAGAAATACTCGCTAACCCTCATAGGCTCGAATTGCAACAGCTGGAACGGCGGCACCATGGACTTTACAGCCGGCAACGGCAACTGGTTCTACGCTTACCACAACGCCGAGGGCCCAAAGAATAGTGACGATGCCAGCGCTCGGATTGGGTTCCATTCAACGCACGCAACCTTCACCTGGGATTTTGCCAATGCCAAGGGAGGTTCCAGTGTGAACCCTCTTGTCAACGCGGCGGCGACTACTCCTGCTAGTGGCAACTCTGGCGTATCAGGAATCAGCACAACCGACCGGGGCAGCCGAAGGAAGAAGCTCATCGCCCACGGTGTCCTCGCTTCTCTCGCCTTTGTCATCTTCTTCCCCTCTGGCGCGATTGCTATCCGCCTGGCTTCTTTCCCTGGTGTACTATGGCTCCACGCTGGCTTCCAAGTCTTTGCCTACGTAGTCTACGTTGCTGGTTTCGCTCTCGGAATAACCATTGCCTGCGAAGGAGGCCTTCTTAAGCACCACCACGCTGTCATTGGTATCATCCTCTTCGTTGCCATCTTCTTTATGCCAGCGCTTGGTTGGATTCACCACATCATGTTCAAGAAGGTTGGCTCGCGCACAATCTGGTCGCACGCTCACATCTGGCTTGGCCGTGCCACCATCTCCCTTGGTATCATCAACGGTGGGCTTGGGCTCAGGCTCGCCAACGGCAGGGGTAACAGCTCCGAGGCCGGCAGGATTGTATACGGTGTCGTTGCTGGTTTGATGGGTGTTGCATGGATTGGCGCCATGGTCCTTGGTGAGATGAGGCGCAAGAAGGGTGCTGCCGTGACCGACGCACGCTCAAAGTCCATGGAGGAGAGGAGGGAGAGCGACCGCAGTGATGAGCACATTAATAATCACTAGAGGGGTAAGGAAGGGGGTGGAGGATAACAAAAGGAGGATACACGATGGGCATAATAAATGCTGAGTTGGGGAAATGGAAACGAACAAGCATGTACTTACATGATACTGGTCGACTCTGCATTCCCCTTTTCTTTTGTCAGACTGATACCATTTGCTTTCTCGCGAATACCATGATGCGATTCAATCTTTAATCAACAAGTTGCAATCTTTTAATGCTTGGTCTTTATCTCTTCACTAGTCCACAAAGTATCTTGCTTGCTGCAGTGCTAACCTTGAGGACGTCTCTATATGTTAGACTAACCCTCGTTCCCCTCATGTTCCTCCCACCCTCTTGTAGCAAAACCTCGCGATCCCCCAGTAAACCCCAATTCGCCACACTCTCCTCGCCCAGCTCTTCATCAACCTCAACAGACGAGATCCCATGCATCAGCTCTCGATACGCTCTTCCGGTCGTTATCAGCAGCGACCTAGGTTCCTGGAATATTCTCGTGGGCAAAGAATATTCTCCCTCATCTCCATCCCTCGGAGGCAAAACATCCAAACACAAGGCCGCTCCCAGACTCACCGTCGCAACCACATCCGCATACGCATCGCCGTCCTCATGCGGCATGATGCCCTCACCAGCCTTGTACTCATTGACCAGCACGTGATTAGGTTGCTGATGCGGCGTGTGCGCAAAGATGCCATAGTCCTCAAATCGCTTGACAATGGGATTTGTGAGGTAATTTGGTAGCGGGGCGGCGAGGAGCGTATTTGATTTTGTGAGTGTCGAAGGTATGGCTTGCAGACGGCGGTGGGTGAGGTGCGTCCAGCGGTTTGCGGGTATCTTTTTTAGTTTTAGTAGTGAGCATGATGGGGTAAAAAGGTGATAGAGGGTCTGCTGAGTGGGAAATCAGTGGGGCTTACCTTTTGAAGAATGGAGATTTCTTCTTCGACGCTGATAAAGTTGGGGATGTAATAGAAATCAGGTGGTAATCCAGCGATGTGGAACGCTTCTAGGCCTTTCTTCTCAGCACTCATATCTGAATTTATCATGTTTAGAAAGCTGTAAAAGATGTTTGGTGTGGAGGTTTTAATGGAATTGGTACTCTGGTGTTGAGTTGTGAGTGGAGAGAGCCGTAAAGAAGAGTTGGGACACGTGATCAATTTGAAGCGAGCCGCGCTCACGTGGTCCAACAAACCATCTCGCGTGTTCCACCTTTGTCCACTTTAGATTTCAATCATTGAGTTGTGACTGTATTGATGATGCATATCCAATGAATTGTGTAGTTGCAAAATGTTAAAAAGTTTGGCAAAAGTAGCCACCTCGAACCCGTCTATACCAATCCCTTCTCCAACTCAATGCGCGACGCGGATGGAATGTCTCGGACACGACCAATGTCATATACAGCAAAGTAGTCCACAAGCCTGGGACCACTCAAAAACAACAAACAACGCTGAAAAACCATGGAAAATCACTACATCTCACATGACAGTGCAACCGCCAGGGCCACTCCGAGCACGTCGTCGACGACCGGTACCCGGCGCCACACCACCCTCTTCTTCATCAGCATGCATAAGCTGTGCCTCTCGTGCTCTTCTTCTCCTTCTCCTCGCACCCGCTCCACCAACGCCCGCCTCTTCGTTGAGCATCATCCAATCAGCCCACTTACGTTCCAAACGAGCAGCAGCAGCAAAATCTCCTTTCAGAACCCGCTTGGTATGTTCTTCAACAGTCGGCTGCCAGTTGTGGAAGCACTTGAGCTTGATGATTTCGCGTGGATACGTAGGGGTCTTGGATGCTGATTTGGATGATGGACGGGTAATCTCTGCGTTTCGGGAGAGGACCTCGCGGACGCCGGTCCAGGTAACATTGGCGCAATCATAGGCTTCGATGCGGAGACCGATTTCAGGGCGCTCAGAAAGGGTCAATCCGCGAGCAGCTCGGTTGCGATTGCGTAGTCCAGATGCAGCCTCGGCGAGAACGAGATCGGAGACGCGCGTGTTGTCCATCTCCAGAGAGGCAAGGCGTGAGCATGCCTTGAGGACAGGTAGCATACCTGCGTCGCCGAGATGCTCACAATAGGATATGCAGAGGTGTTTCAGGTGAGGTACGCAAGGCGATTCAGCCAGTATCTTCAAGACCTCATTCGACAAACTCTCAATCTCCTCGACATCCAGGTGGGTGAGAACGGGTAGAGTGGGAAGTAGGCTTATCAGAGAATTGTCGGTGAGGCCCCCGCACTTTGAAACTTGGAGGCCTTCTAGGAACGGAACGTTGTCTACCAGAGTCTTGAGTCCGGCGTCGGTTATGCTGCGGCAACGTGTGAGGTTCAGGTGCTTGAGCTTCCTAGGTGGGACGATCGGGCGGTCAGTGAGGATATCAATCTCTTCATCAACACCTTCAATGAGAGCCGCCAGTGCTTCGTCATTTAGGCTGTCACAGTTCTTCAAATCAAGTCTTTCCAAGGTGTTCCGCTTGAAGAGTGCAGTCATGAGCTCGACGTCGTCCCAGCCTCGTACTTCGCCAGCTCTAATGTCGCGAAGCTTCGGGCAGCCTTCAACAACCTTGGAAAGTCCGCGGTTATCGATGTTGTTGCACCATGAAATGTTCAAAACCTCAACCCTTGGACAATGTGCACCGAGAATCTTCATCGCTGCATTGGTTGCGCCTGCAAGGCCAGACAGATTGACGTGAACCAGCCGGGTATTCTGTAGCAGGAAGCAGTGGATGGACGTCCGATCGATTCGACAGCCCTGGAGCGAAAAGTTTTCCAGATTCTGGCAAGACTCAATGAAACCATTCTTGCCCCAGTGCTCTCTCAATTGTACGCAGCCTCTAAGGTTCAAGTCTTTGACGAACGGGCCTGCCGATATGATGATTTTGACCAGAGCGTCCGCCGAGATGTCGCGGTAGAACTTGTTGGTATCAAGATCGCTCCATAGCTGGCCATCGAAGCACATGGCGTGCCACGACTTGGAAACGCGCGAGCAGCGAACAACCTGCTTTGGCTCGAGATATCGTAGGATTTGCATACGTATCTCGGTCGGCATGTCCTCCCAGAAGTTGAAGTTGGCGCGCTTCTGGCCCTTTTGGACGGGTCGGGAGAAGTAGTCGCTCTCAGCCTCGATGCCGTCTCTAGTAAAAGGCCGCCGCGCGGACGGAAGAGGAACAGAGGATGAGTATTCGGGTGTCTTCATCCGTAAGCGAGTCCTTTCGTCCCAAAACGGAGTGCCTGGGGGGCTATTGGCGACAGACGTAGGGGCCGTGGAGAAGCCATTGGACAACTCGGACGAGTATGAACTACCGAATGAGTGACCATATGGCGACCCAGGCGATGCCAGCGAGACGCAGGACATGGAAGCCTTTCCACCGCTCCTCAGGCTGTGTGCACGAGGTCTGCCCAGTCCCGCGAGGCTCTGCGATGAGCTCATCCGTTGAAGCCCCATCAACAGACGCTGCCTGCCCTTCATCTTGGGCTGCTCAATCATGATTGCTTCAGATGGAGGAGTTCCCGGCGTGGGCTGCATCTCGCTGTGGTCAACAACGACGGAATCGATGGAGAGTGGCTCCATAGTGGAGTTGAAGGATCGGACGCTCGGGGATTAACCGTTTGACGCGGGGAAACAAGGGTCCAAGCAAATGGATGGACGAGCAAAACAGTCACAAGCAAAGGGAAAAGTGACAGAAGGATGAAGCAGTCCCCGAGGACAAAAAGAGTGAATGCGAGCGAACTGGGGCGACCCAGTGGTTGGGTGCGCGGTTTTGATCGCTGCTGGCTGCGCGGAAGGCGGATGCTGGAAGGGGATCTAGAAGGCGGGGATGATGGCCCGTGTTATGCGGCAAAGGCCCATGAATAGCCTTTCGGATCAGTTAGAATCTTCGGCGTCAGCGAACAAGTGCGGTGACCATGCCTAGGAGACTTTGGCTGCAAGGGACAACAAGGTTCATCGAGGTGACGCAGATATGCCAACGACAGCGACAACGACAACATCAGCAACAGCGACGTGCGGCTACTTTGATGTGCACGTCGTGATGTCTTATCGTCGCTATCAGCCCAATGGGGAAGGCCCGATTACGCGGACGCCACGTGCGGCATCTCGGCGGTCATCAGTGCACCTCTGCTGGGAAACATTGGTCGCTTGACTGGTGAGACACGACCGCGTGAGCAGCTTGCATACTGAGCGTCTCCCAGAGGCATAGCGCGCCATGTAAAGACGGTCGTTGCATTCTTTTTGCTACATGGTGAAGAGGGCGACAAGTCTTCAGCTCCGGCCGGTTATCCACCTTGCAGAAGGGTTAATGCAGGGTCTCGACAGCGGCATATCCTTCGCGTCTATACGGCCAACACGAGCCGTGCAGCATCAGCTCCGTCCAATCCAGCCTGCCGTTGCATGGTGCGAGGCTCCGCCACAGGAACAAACAATTCGCCCCAAGTGCGAGGCAAATATCCATGGGGCCGCGCCTCAAGGACCGCCGAGCCGCCTCCATCCACCTCTCCAGATGGCGGGGAAAGTTGGGCAGCATGCTTTCGTTGTTGTCAGCAAGATGATGTCGGGCACTGATACTGATATTCGAATAGTACTAGTAAGACACGACTATCTTGCCATGATACCGCAACTCTGATGAAATTTGGACCATATTCTGGCATGTGAGAGTGGAGTGCATAGTGTATCCATAGCATCTACACATTGTCTCACTGAGCACATCCTACGCCTTCAAGCTGTCTAAGAACTTGCCATGCGTACCCTTCCAACTTTCTTCACACTTGCCTTTGACATGTGCTACCAATAATTTGTTCGCTGTAATCTCCACGTCCTCGACCAGACACCACTCCCCCTCTCCTTCTACCTCTGATGCATCTTCCATACTGTCTACCTTGACACATCTCCAGCTGGTCCTCTGCACAAGCCCCAAAGGCGCCTTGACAACCCAATTAACACCATCCTCGGTATCCGTCAACTCCGCTTCGAAGGTGACTTTGGAGTTCCAGAGGCCGGCCGGCAGGGCTTTTAGGTTGTCGGTGACTTTGTAACGTTTGGCGTCCGGATTAGTAGGGTCAGTAGGAAGTTCCTCGTGCGATGTATATTCTGGATCGAATTTGATGAGGAGCTCGTGGTTGTGGAGCCGGAGGATGGCTTCGTCAAACGTTGTGGGGGGCGGGAGACGCGTTATGTGGCGCAGAGTTGCGGTGGATGCTTTGGGTTGTTAGAGAGAGCCTGTGAGATCAGCTTCGTGAGATGGCTTACAAAACATGGCTCCGAAGACCGAATTCTATACTTCTGTGTGGATTTGTCTCGTCTAACCCAGAAAGTGTGTGTTGATGGCTATTTAACTGTTCTTCCTGGCGCAGATACGGCTCGTATTAGTATCATGAAGCCGGGTGATCCTACAATAAGCACCGAAAGCTTGCAGCTCGCTAAGACAATCGACTCGGTGGAACACCATGTCGGAACGGATTGTTGATGCTGCTACAGTTTCATGCTTGGGAAGCCAACTGTCTCGACTGCGACAACCAGGGCGACTAGAAAGTATAGCCTCAATTGAGGACCATGTCTGTGCCCGGCTCATGATTATGGCGCGGAGACCCACGGAGCGAGAAGCGCGTCTTTGGTGCAGTTCAGATGCATTGAGCCTATGGCACGACGAGGAGTGCGGAGGGAGGGAGATGCCGTCCGCGGGGGAGGCCAGTGGCGCATGTTAACGCGTCCAGACCCACGTGCCAGCTTTCCCACCAAGATACCCCACAACACGACATTGTGCTTTTCCATGTCCTCGCCATAGACCTACTACATCCATACTCTTTGCAATGGACAAGTATATTACACAAAGGATGCCCACGGGGACCGTGATAGCGCAGACGGTGGGAATTACAACGAGCCTGTTTCTGCTGGGTATGTTCAAATCCCGTATACATCTGGTGCTGTTGTGGATGACTGTGTAGTTGACATGTTCTCTAGGAGGTAATGCAGTTCTCTCGCTTGTCGCTATCCCTGCTGCTATGCAGGCGCCCGCTGCCCTCGCCGTAAAGCAATGGCATACCATCTTCACCCGCGGCGGTGCAATCGGTCGACCTCTTGCCATCATCTCTGCCATTGCGACCGGATATTTGGCGTATAAGCGTATGTTACTATATGACACTCATGCGCTTATTAAATACTCACAAACCTCTAGAAGACCCCAAGTCTACGCCCTTCCGTCTCAACGTCGCCGCCACCATCCTACTCCCCAGCATCGTACCCTTTACCCTCCTCGTTCTCGGGCCCACAAACAACAAGCTCATCGCAAAGAAGGACGAGTTTGCTGCGGCACATGCAAAGGGCAAGGCTATCAAGGCAAACACTGCCGACGGAGAGACAGTGCATGAGTTGATGGACAAATGGGCTACGCTGAATGCGGCGAGAGCAGTCCTGGTGGCTGCCGGGGCTCTGTGCACTGTCATCGCCGCGGTAAACAAGAGGGAAGTTGCGAAATTGGGAAGCATGTCCATGGCGAGTAGACTGGGGTGGTAGAGAATCAGTCGAGTATGTAAGATGAAGATGAGAAGAAAGTCTAGAATTCATATATGAGTACAAGCAGCTATTTCATGAACCATGGATAAACTTATAACCCGTAGATGAAGGTGATCCTTTCGTCACCCTCTCTGCCGGATCGGCTGGCCTCGTCAAGCCAGTCGGCAAGCCAGTCAAGCCTTCCAGTCGACCGTGCCATATCGATGACTTTGTTGATCCACTGCCGTTGCTGCGGCAATGGCCCTCTGCCCTCTAGCCTCTCCAACTCAACGTCACTTTCACTCCACTTGCGCAAAAGGCTCCTTCGTTGCTCATTCTCCACCTGCAGTTGCCTGTAGAAGAACACATAGCCCAAGGCTGCCACCGCCACACAAAGCAGCGTCCACCAAAACGGCACAATGTAGCCACTCTCTGCATATTCGGGTCGAAAGAGAAGCGCTGAGATGACGCCGGCTAGATTGCCCCAGCCGTTGATGCCAAGCAGCAATGCCCGTTTTCCAGGTGACGGCGTGTTGCCAGAGATCCATGCTACAGTGAGCGGCGAAGCGACATATGTTCCGGATAAAAGGACGTTGAGGGCAACGTAGCGAGGTATGGCCCACGTTTCTGGTAGCAAAACGACAATCATCAGTCCTACAACCATGATTAGTAGGCCCAGCATCACCGGCTTCAGACGTATATGATGCTTGTCGCTGTAGGTAGCGCAGAAGAAGAGCGTGATAGCTCCACAGAGATGCGGCGGCGCTGTGAGGAGATTGACGAGCGCAGGGTCCCTGTTCTCCGTGAGAGGTGCCAACACAAGTGGAAGAAAGACGGCGAATGCATAGACCGGCACGGCAGAGAGGATGTTGCAGGCGAGGATGTGCCAGATCTTGACGTTGAAGATGGCAGACAATATATCGTGCGGGCTCAGTCCGCGGTCGTTGACAAGCTGCTTAGCCGGTACCCCTGCCGCAGCTGTACGCTTCGAGGGCTCCAAAAGGCCGCGAGACTCCTCATCATGGGTATCCTCTGCATGTAGGTCCTCCTTGGCGGCTTCCCCGGGAGTATTCTGCATGTCCCTGTCCTGTACAACACGCGCAGCAGCATACCGGCGTTCTTCCGGTGTGAGGAACCATGCCGTCTCCGCGCTATGTGGGAGCCAGAAGTATCCCACCAAAGCCACCAAGCTGGTCAAAACTCCTTCCAGGATGAACAGCACCTGCCACGGCATCCATTTGGTGTCGTTGTTCTTGTGATCCTTGAAATTGGAGAAGACGAGGTAGCTTACTAGGCCTCCCAGCGCACCACCGATGGCTGCCTGACCGTAGAAGACCGACATGCGTCTGCCGAATTCGAAGCGCGTGTAAAAGAGAGAGAGGTAGGTGACGGTCACGGGGTAGAAGCCAGCTAGATATGCGTCAGCTCCTGGTTTCTTGATCAAGACTTCACATACCCTCCAGACACCCGATGAGGATGCGCAGCGTGTATAGCTGCCACTTGTGCGTCACCCAAGCGTGCAATGCTGTGCATATCCCCCACAGTAACATGCAGCTCGGTACCCAAGCAACCATGCCATATCTTCTGCCTAGGGCCGCACCGACGGGCTGCAAGGCGACGAAAAAGGCGAAGAAGAGGGCAACAGCAGTGTTCAGGGCGCTCTTGTCGAGTCCAATGTCTTCCATAAAATGCGCCGACTCTGCATTTCCGATCTGCACACGTCAGTCTGTGTTGGTGTCCTGGCACCTGATCCGAGCCTACATTGGACTTGTCCAGCGCATTGAACAAGAATAGGAGCGCGAGAAATGGAAGCAGCAGGCAGTCGAGCTTCAGGAGCGTTCTCCGATGCAGTCGCGGATCGACCGCATGCGATTCTTCCAGCACTTCCGTCGGCATCGTGGGTGAAGTCCGAGACGGAGAGGACTCGGTCAGCTCGTACATGTGCTCACCCGCTACGGCCATATTGTCGGGCGCCAAGAGAGAGGCCATGCGGATGCATCACAGGGCTGATTAGTATCGCATCGCATGACTTTTGTTTTAGACTGTGTACGAGGAATACCATCTCCATAGTGTAGTTTGCGTTATCCAGACCAGATGCGCAGTTTAAGGTTGTCGTGGACCCTGATAAGATGACGTTATGACATGGACGACCTAACCTGCTTTGTTTCGAAGCACCTCCGGCTAGCCTACCCGTGCAAATGCTTTAAAGCCATGGACTCGCCAAGGAGACTTTCAAATCAATATGTTACATTTCGGCCTTACCGTGTTGCTCCTCAGAAGTCGTTTGGTTGCGGTAGTGCTAGGGCTCGTTGAGTCAACTGTACCACGGTATCGGAATCGATACCATAATTTGAGCGCACAGTAAGTCAATAGCGAGTATGTCTTCGAAGAGGCGCGATCAAGGCCCACGATGCTATTAATGTAAAGTTTCGTATTAGTGTCATCTATGCGGGAGTCACACTGCTATTATCTCTTGTCCTGCCATGTACTTTGCTGGACGACTACCGCTACCGCTCACACTTGGCTTCAATCTCCTCCCGGGCCCTCATCCCACACTCCCCCAAACCTGCTAGTAGCCTTATAGTAGAGCTTTGCCGTGAGTTTACACGCCTTCCTCTTGAACCAGCTTTTCTTAGCGCACACGTTGTACATGTCTTGTTTGAAATTGCTATCGACCCTCGCTCTGTTGGCGTCCGTGATGCGATTTTGCTTTATGTAGTTCCAGTAGCCGAAGTCGTGGCGCTGGCAGCTCTCCGTGACTGTGTATGGTCAGATATGTAGAAGCTTGAAGGAAAGAAAGCGTACAGTCAAAGCCCAATGGCTTATCGAGGCTAAGGGTGCACTGATCGCTCTCCCAGACTAACTCGGCAGGGCCCGTACGCGCGTTGCGGTATTTGATGAACTGCTCGAGGGGTATGTTGTAGAGATATTCGTCTGTGATTTTCTCGAGCGAGCTCTGGCGGTCGACAAGAGCTGTTGGAGCACATAGCGCAAGAGAGGCGAGGCCAATTACTGCGGTGACGATTGCGTGTTTCATGGCGGAATGCAGGCTGGGATAGTCCAGCTCAGTTGATCTGGCGACGTACCTCAGTAAATACAGCAGAGTCCAAGGACCCCCAACTTCTCCCGACGAGTATCACGGTTGACGCGACGGACCTGCTGATAGGTGATTGGCTGGGTCACGTATCCTGATCTCAGGATCTACACGAATACGGCAATAGTATTTTAGGGTATTGGAAATACGCAGTCATCAAGCATACGGTCCTTTGTCGGGTTCGCCAAGTGTTGGCAGCATGCAATGCACTCAAGTACCGTGATTCGCTTCATGAGGACATGGGACGTCCGAAGTTGTCCGCGGTTGGTTGAGGCTGTGCATTCGCTTGTGCGTGAGCAAAGGTGTTGCTGGAACCCGGAACTTACCATGTCCAACAACGCGTGTCAAAGTGCAGCCGAGCCTTGATTGCTTGTGGGACGGTCGTATAGATTGGTGGCATGTGTAATTTCGGTAGCCGATCTAGTCAGCACGTTGGTCACAACCTTGTCCATGGGTGACAACGAAAGGCCCGTAAACAAGAACAAACAAAAAATGCCCCTGTCAACACCTCACTAGGAGAGATATTCCTTGTTCAATGCCATTCAATTGTCTATGAGTAAATTCCCACTACTTGACATGTTCGCTCCTGTTCTTCTCTACTTCGGACCTCGCTTACAACTTGCTGATGAAGAGGCGGGCAGCGAACAGGCGCAGGCGCTGAGGCAGAATGTATTTGGAGAAGATGTAGATGAGGCCTGGGAGGAGGATAAATGCGACGGTGGTCTCGTTGACGAAGAAGAAGGGGATGAGTTGGGGCATCGCCGACTTAAGGGCCGTCTATCACTTGTGTTAGTGTCCGTCTATTGCTGCCCCTAATTGCCTCTCTCACCATCTGCTGTGCGCCGACTTCAGGCTTCTTGTTTTGGTTTGCGATGAGGGCGGGGCGTGCCAGGACTGAGGGGCGGGCAGCCATGGGCGCGCGGAAAGCAGCGGCCCTCGCGAAGGGGCGGAGGAAACGGGCGTTCATGATGGGCTATCTGGAGTTGTGCACGTCAGCTCGCTGCTGCGGGGGTCCAATTGGTGAGATGAAGCTTGTAAAAGAGGAATTGGCGTACTGGACGACGTGTACAGAGCCCGGGGAGATGAGCAGTGATGGTGTTGCGATCGCGGGAAGTTCGGTGGTGTTGGTGCTGTCTACCGCAAAAGCTCGCACAGTTGCTGAGCGGAACATGCCGTGTCCGTGCATTGTGCTTGGCGGGACTCTTACTACCACTACTACTACTATACTACTCCTACTAATACTACTAGGTCTATTCCAGCCCGAACTCGTCCCAAAATGAGCTCTGCAATTGTCTTCCTTGTCCTCTCACCACCATCAGCTTGTGCTTTCCCCTCTCAAACAAGCAACCACCACAAGACATGACAATGACACTACATGACCCCGCATTCCCACCTTAGTTGCTATGTGGAATCACACGTCCCTATCACTATCGATAATTCAGACACCCTCAGTACTTCCGTCCCACACCAACAACGACCAAGCCTGTCACGTTGAGATCGTCATCAACGCACTCATTTCAATGCTGAGCAGACTCGTCCCAACATCCATAAAAGGGTCCTTTCAACGACACCATAATCACCTTGATCGCTCAGACAATCTCCATGAGCTAATTCTTGCCATGGAAAGACTTTACCGTGAGATGCAACCCTTCAAGTTCGAAAGCTTCGAATTTCTCGAGGCATGCCAAGCCATCAACGTGCCTCATTAAGGAGACGACTTATCGCGATTATGCAGACTAGCACTCTGTGGATTCGAGTACAAACTACAAAACGAATACGACGACCATTGTCTTGGAACCAGAAGATTTGACTACACTTGGTCGTACTGACTTGAGTGTGTGAATCCAGGCACAGGCGAAGGGCGGACGCAAGTAAATGGGAGAGAGTGCGGTGACACCTGGTGTTGATACGGCTAAGATATCGGAATCACCTTCATTGCAACAAGTTGAAATGATTGTGATTGTTCTTGTTGTTCTATGGAGGTGGAGGGAGGTCGGCAGTAAGGCAGCAGCTAGAGCTCGGACCACACGGCTTAGTCAGCCGTGTAATCCAAGCTCGTGCATGCAGCAACCAGCTGCCTTATCTACCGCAGGTTCGATTCCCAACACCTGGATAGCATGAAATACTTGACAACGACAGTGTGGCTAAATACCTCTATTTCATTTGTGATAGATATGTCTGGTGCCTATATTCATTTTCGTATATTACGGTACTAAGTATTTCATGTCAACCAGGCGGTGAAAAGAAACCAACAAAAAGAAAACAAAAGGCATAGACAGTATCATGTTATCGGGAGATGACACGCATAACAAATTCTATGTATGACTAGATTCCATGCTCAGCTTACCAGATTCCATCATTGTGGTGTGACGGTGTTGTTGTGGTGTGATTGAAAGCTCGCCTTGGCATCACTATCCTCTTTCCCATAGCAGTAGTAGAGAACCAAAGACAGCTTGACACGATAACAGACCAACTGAGCGCTATGATGGCCTTATTGTACTTGGTTGTGCTGTGCTAGTCATTGTCCCGCATCGGGTCGGGTCGGGTAAGAGGAGCTTCTTGACGGATGGTATATAGCTTCATGTCTTGATGTAATTATTACTGTCCAAACTATGACAGG
This sequence comes from Pyrenophora tritici-repentis, assembly GCF_003171515.1. Taxonomy (NCBI): domain Eukaryota; kingdom Fungi; phylum Ascomycota; class Dothideomycetes; order Pleosporales; family Pleosporaceae; genus Pyrenophora; species Pyrenophora tritici-repentis. The sequence goes on from NC_089390.1 coordinate 1,203,981, forward strand.
AGGCGTTGGGAGTCCGCGGCCGTCGTTTGCGGAGACGGAGAGTGATGGTGGCGCTAAGCCTTCTACGAGTGCACTAGGAGATCTCACCTGTCTCCGGCCATGCATCTTCACTCCCCGCTCCCCGCTCAAGCATGTATCGCCAACTAGTCGCCCAAATATGGCCTGGTCCGACAATAAGTTCACCGGAACCATTGTGATCCCCCATCGAGACCTGCACCCACGTGTGCTGCAACACCCCCGCAATTGCACTTACCCCTCCTGATGCCATAACTCGAATGATGCCGGGGTTCACGCGTCACTATATATGTAGAGCGCGCCTTCGGCATGCTTCAACTACTTTTCACACGTTTTTGCGCTTGTAGTTCTAATCTGACCATTCTTTCATCTGTTTTTGACGTGTCGTAAAGACATTTCCATCCTGATTACCACAATGTCCGACTGGTCTGACATTACCGCGGCCCTGAAAGGTAGCTTGGACAAGCTCTCCAATCTCCTCCAATCCGATGAGCAATTGAAGGCTTTCACTGCGTCCAACGCTATCAAGAAAGCCGTCACGTTTGGCATCAAGTCAAGTGGCTCCGACAACACCCTCCTCATCACCGTCGCGAATGGTAGCGCGAAAGCCACAACTGGTTCCTCAAAAGATGCACTGTTCACGCTTTGTGCCTTGCCCGAACAATGGGAGCAACACTTTAAACAAGTCCCGGTAATGCCATACCAGAGCTACTGGGGCATGTTTGGCATGAACATCAAGCAGAAAGGCATCGAAATCACAGGTGACGAGACAGCGTTCGTGCAATGGACCCATGTCTGGAGACGCGTTCTTGAGCTTACACACGACGCTCACTGTGGGCCGATCAAAGAAGACGAACAGCCCGAGCCTCAGTACGACTACCTTACTGGAAAATACACCTTCCTTGACGCTCCAGTATGGGGCCGATGCAAGATCTTCTACGAATACTCTGGCGAAGGCAAGCAGCCCATCGTCTTTCTACACACTGCGGGAAGTGACAGCCGACAATATCATGGTGTCATGAACGACGCCAAGATGCGCAAGAAGTGCATCATGTATGCCTTCGACCTGCCCGGACATGGACGTAGCTTTCCCCCAAAGAACTACATGCCTGGAGCGCACACAAACACCGAAGACAGCTACATAGGCATAATCGCGTCTTTTGTCAAGACTTTGGGTCTGAGGAGGCCTATCATCTGCGGCGCGAGCATGGCTGGCCAAGTCTGCCTGGCAGCCGCCATCCGCCACAGGGAGATAGGAATAGCTGGCACAATTCCTTTGCAAGGGTACGTATAAGATTACAATAAAGTTATAAAAGCTAAGAAATACAGCTCTGAGTATCTTAACATGGAACGGCAATGGCACGACCGCTCCCCGTTCGTCAACCAGTCTTTGTACAACCCAGAGTGGGTTTACGGGGTACGCATACTTGAGCTCCAAGTATGAGGGTATAGCTGATCCATACAGATGATGTCTCCCACAGCACCTGAGGCGAACAAGCAGCTCATATGGCATACATACAGCGCGCAGGCATATGGCGTAAGTATCCATGTCCCTTGTAGCAACCCCCTAACATGTATAGATATTCCACGGCGATCTCGACTTCTACTTTGGTGGATGGGACGGCCGCTCGCGCGTAGCTTCGATTGATACCCAGAACTGCCCTGTGTACATGCTGACGGGCGAATATGACTGGTCGAATACGCCAGAGATGTCGCAAAAGACTGCGGACAAGATCCCCGGCGCCGTGCACAAGTCAATGCCGGACCTTGGGCATTTTCCCGCGACCGAGAATCCGACCAAGTTCGTACCGCATCTGATCGAGGCGATTGACCACATACAAAAGGTTAGGTCAGAAAACCTAAGCACGATGCGACTAGGAAACGGCACAGACTAGTCGCAGTATCAAGTCAGTTTGGTCCAGAGATAGGGGATACAAGTCATACCCGAATGTATTGATCCCACTGGCATCTATATGCATTCTTCTATATCATGCATTTGTTTTTTCTGGCAAAGTCTCTCCACCGTTCTTGTTCTTCCATGTACCAGCATAGTGATGCTGTACCAACTTGGGCGGCATCTTGAGTTCGTCTCCCGGCTGATAAGAGTTTTGTGTGGCAGCAAACGAATACCCGGGCATGATAAGCACATCCCCTAACAGTTTTGGCTGATAGATCTTTCTAATCTCCTTTCCGTCAATGTCCCTGTTCAGCTGCCGTTTAAGGCTCTTCAAGATTCCATACGTCAGGCGTCTAGGGCCGGAAAAGTCGACAACGTCGCCAATCATATCCAGAGAGATCTTCTCCACGGGGACTTTGTGCTTCTCCATTACGTCTTCGATTGCGTCTACCATGTCGTCGATGACCTGCAGTAGGTGGGGCGAATGTGGCTTGGCCATGATGGTCCAGCTTTCAAACTCGAGCATGATGTTGTCCTCGAAGCCCATGTCGAATTCCCATCCCACAACAAGACTGGTGTTTGGTCTGAATGCCTCTGGGACCCACTCATCGATTGGAACACCTTCACAGGAGACGTCGAGGTCGGAGTAGACGCCGCCCTGGTCGAAGAGGAGCAGGTAGCGGAGCATGTCGGCTTTTAAGATGGGAATCGAAAGACCAAGGTAGTTCTCTACAACATCCGGACGCATAACGTATGCTTTCTTTACATACTCATCGGCGGCTTCGTCCGTCATGAATGTTGCTTTCCATCCAGGGTTGCTATTGATGCAACTATCCGTCCATTTCTTAGTATCGGGAATTAATCCCATGGGGCCCAACTTGTACCAGAGAAGTCTTGGTATGCCGTAGTCTGTTGTCGATGGCTCGTGGTTCGATTGCTCGTGGTCTATTTTCGGCTGCCTGTCGTCGGGTGTCGGTTGCCCTCCGTCGGCCGTCGAATTCGAATTCGAATTCGAATTCGGATTCAAATTTGATTGCAGTGAATCTGTTGGTCGCATCCGCAAATACTGGGCGTCACTGCCCATATGCCAGAAGTGAATGAGGGCAAAGGTGCTCACGATCAGAAACATCCAATAGAATGTTCTTCTAGGGGTAATCGGCTGCCATGAAAAGGACACATGGCAGGCGGGGTAGGACTGGCAAGGCATTGCGAGATGGTACCAGGAATTCGAATATGTCCTATGGTTGTCAGTCGTGTGTCGTGATTTGGTACGTTGTCAAAGAACTTACTGAACTGCTGTTGGATTACCACACACGATATCAGGACACTGCAAACACAAATAACAACTCCAACATGATGAGGCAGCAGGGAACAACAGGCCGTGAATCCAACGTAAGACCTTGGCTCTTGCTGGTGGGTCTACCCAGGCCGTTCGAGGTGTAAGATCGACGATAGCTGATGATCGTCATTGGTGTTTTGACCGTATTTTATCAAGAGCTATCCTCGTTGCGGTAGAACTTGCCTGCTTTTCTCGTACTGGCCAGTTTTTACTTCTAACAAACGGAGCGTGCTCAACGGGCCGATGTCGACGACGCGTACGATACATATTTGAGAGTGCGGAGAACGCGGAAGATGGGCTGACAGGGTGCAACATCATCATCTACGGGTACGGAAGGCATCAGGGGTAACAATATCTGACAGGAGACGCGAGTGTCGATTAGCGGCTACCCTACTGAGGCCACTCATTTACCATATACGGATTTTTGAAATGAGGTTTCTGCCCAGGCCAATACTCGCATCGCACGGGGTATCATAATCATATTTCCAACTAGGCTTTCTACATGCCATCCCACGCCATAACACCACGCGATACATGTATGCCAGAACTCCAAACTCCAAACCTCAGCTCACCTGATCTTGTCAACCCTCTTCTTAGCAATCTTGATCTTACCATCCACCCTCTCTACATCCTCCTCGAACAAGCCCATCAGAGCGTTCTGCTCTACCAGCTCGGCATTGATTTGCACTCCCATCTCCTTCATGCGTCTCACGACGGTTGCCAAGTCGACCAAATCCTCATCTTGCTCGCGGATGATTTGCTGCTGTAGTTGTAAGACGCCGTCGTTATCAAGTTCCCTCGTTCTATCAGTTTCCTGAGCTGGCGCACCCAGAACACGGCGGCCAGATGGTTTTGCCGAAGCGGCGCCTTTGAAGAGACCTGCTTTTTGGCTTTCGGTGACGGCGGCGGAAGAGGTTGATGGGGTTGCAGAGGAGCCGGACCCAGAGATTGCTGCTTTTACGGCCATGCTGTTGAGAACAGATTCCAGACCGTCGCGTTCTTTGCGTAATCCGCTGATCATATCCCGTCTCCTGCGAATCTCACCCTCACCAAGCTTCTCGCTTGACCAGTCATCGGTTTTGGCTCCACCGAGACGGGAGAGGCCTTCGTCTAGAGCGGAGATCAAGGTACCGGCTCTGACGAGACTCTTCTTTGCGTTCGCCGCGGCTTCGTGTTGCGCTGTGGCTGCTGTGGCTTGTTCCCGCCTGGTTAGCCAGCGCCGCGCATCTTGCAGGTTACTTTTCAGCTCGGAGTGCTTGTCTAGCCAATCTGCCGAATCCCGCACTCTGTCCCTGCCGAATTGCGATCCTGCTTCTTCTCTAGTCGCCTTCTTTCCGTTTGCGCCGTTACTGTCCCCGATACCCAAGAACGTCTTGTATGCTTTTGACACGCGCCAGCGCCCGTCTTCCGAGCTTTCTATCGCGCGCAAGTAGGCTTCCAGACCCTGGCGGCGCTTCTCCACGGCTTCGGGTGAGCTGGCGGTGCTTCCTAAGCCGAGGAAGCCACCGAGCCACGACTTTGGAGGGAGGGGTGCAGGCGGGGCAGATTGGACTTCTGAGCGGAGGGAGGCATCGAGAGCGGTAAAATCAGAGTAGCGCTTCGATACAGTGGTTGTTGCGCGAGGGAAGGCGTGCTCGATCTTGACCGTGTACGACGTGTAGGGCTTGCCTGTCTCGGGCGTTTGCTCCTGTGTCGTCGGTATGGATATCTTGAGGGACGGCATTGTGGTGCCGATGTTGTGGAGAAGGCGGCGGTGAGGTAGGCACCCGGTGGTCGATGGATGGGCACCTAATGTGGTCGCGTGCACCCGGTTTGCGACGGCGGCGTCTTGCTTTCCCCGATCGTGATATTTGAAGCGTGCAACGGTACCTAGCGATCGCGCATAACAACAGAGGCAGATGCGTGGAAGGAATAAAGGAAGATTAAGGAAAGTCGAGCTAACCCGGCCAAGATGCAGGACCGGAAGTATGATTGACGTCGTTGGATGCAGCTGCGGCACGCTAACGCCACGTGCGTCAGTCGGAGTCCCACAGTTGAGCTCAACACCAAGACTCTATCGCGAACATGCCATTTGCACTAGAGAGGTGTTGGCTCAGAGACATTGACAACTTAAGATATCTTCGTTCTTGCTTCCCAAACACTTCCCTTGCCAAAGTCATGCCGTACCCAGAAAACGCAAATGCATCCATGGGGCTCTCATTGTCCATTCCATACTTTAACTTGGAAATTCTCATTTAACAGACCCTCCCATCTCACTTGCCCATGTGTCTTCTTTTGCAGAAAGTCGACATGAGCGTTTGTTCTATCACTTCCCCTCTGAGTGCACGCTCCATCCCCGTGGGAACCCCAAGTGAAGTACGATTCTACACTATTCTCCTTTGACTTTACTTCGCCTGGTCACTGCTTGTGATAAAAGGCCAAGTACATTTACGACAAGTGTTTCAACTCCTTCTTCTAACATTTGCTCAACAGCCTTTACCCGCGATTCATCACACTGGCCACTATGGAGCTTCTTGACATGCCGCCGGAGATCTTTCAACGTGTCGTCAAGGCGTAAGTCAGAACAAATGGTATCGTCGAGGCTTGGAAAATCAGAACAACATGCAGTGAGTATCGATACGTTGCTTTACACGGGCACTTCCTGACTTGATCACAGAGACATTCCGAGATTACATTGACTACGAGGTCTTCTCCACGCCGAAGCTCAACGGCTACCTCAAGAAAACAGCCTGCCGCACCATCCTGAAGAAAAACCTCGCGAAGTTTCTCTATCTCCGCAGCAACAAACTCAACGGCTTCATCCGTGACTTGGTGCCTAACTTTATCCGAGACGTCATGCAGAGAGCGGGACCATGGGTCCACGACGACAAGGCGAAAGCAGCCCTGAGGAAGGTGCTTTGCGAGCTTTACGTCAAGACTGACAGATATGCATATGCTTGCATCGTGCAAGATGTCCGCTCGGGGCGCTACCAGCATCACCTGCAAGACATTCAGGCCACCAAGGCCATTAATCTGGTCGCTGCTGCAGCCGCGGCGGGTAGCCTTGATTGGCTTCGGGGCCTCGCAAACCATGACCATCGACTTCTATGGCTTCATTCTCCTACCTTTGGGTATCCAATCGTTGCTGCTGCATACGCTGGTCAATTCAAAGTCGCCAAGGCACTTGCAGAACAAGCAGTCACAAGCCAAGGCTTAAGCATCACCACCTCAGCAACTGCCGAACACATTTCGTTCAGAAAAGCAATCTGCACAAGCATCGAACTTGGGCATGAAGAAATGGCCACGGTCCTCATTCAGAAGTACGGCGAAGCATTTGGTCCAGCTTCGGAAACATGCATGCAGGAATGGCTGCAATGCTCTGTGTCCACTCGCAACACAGCCATCACCCGCCTTCTTTCACAAATCCCCACTCATGCAGGAATTGACATCTTCTACACTGCGTTTGAGGGCAGCTGTAGACTTGGAGACCCAGACCTCATTCGCATCTTCTTTGAAGAGGGCCGTCTGGAAATTAACGGCATCTCCTCGCACAGCTACCCCCTTATCATAGCCTCCGAGGTGTCACACGCGTCGACAGTTCCAGTTGAAGTGCTCCTCTCCCTGGGCGCATATTCAGACGGGCCTACATATCGTGGGTGCTTTAAACGTCCCCTGGAGGCGGCGCTGCGATTTAGGCATGGTAGAGTTGCCTCTCTCCTTCTTAAACCCGGCGCCAACATCCACCTCATCTCCAAATCATGCTGGAAGCTGTATATGAAGCAGTGGAGCGGCATGGAGGAGGTTACCGAAGCGCTGAATCGCTCGTTAAGGGAATCTCAGAAGCCGAGGCCTCTGTGCGGCAAACTCTTTGTCTGTAGTAATACAGAAGAAGAAGATGAGCAGTAGAAAGGAATTTCTGAGCGTGGCAGATGTATTTTCTTTTCCTTCCACGTCATTCGGTGGGTTGTATGCGAATCATACCCCTAGCTCAAGGAGCAAGTCCATCTCTCTACCAAACACCCGTTAGGGTCACTCTTGTCAATCGATATACAACTCACTGTCGCTTCACAGCTTGCGCGCTCAAAACAACACGATGTATCCTTTCGGATACTCTGCTCGGGCAGACTTGCCCCGGCTGGGGATTGCGTACTTGCATGCGGCAAGTAGCCAATTCTTTCAATTCTAGACTACATTTGGACTTTTCCAAGGTATAGTAATTGGCTATTTCATTGGTTGGGCTGCCGTATCGGCATAGCGTACTCCCAAAGCTTCGGCCCTGGGATCTTATATCCAGCAATCTTCTTATGTACATCCACCAATATACCCTCATCTTTCATGCCATACAGCTTGTTTCCTAGCATCCCGTCTACCAAGCTCTTCGTCGTGATGTTCCTTTGAGATACACGGAGATTCACACACTGCGGGTATGCCTGTGCACCGTCCAATTGCTGTGCGGTGTGTAGCGCAATAATCTCGTGTCGCATGACGTAATTTCCGGGTTTGAGTACCGGTGGTATCATGGCAGTCCAGGTGAAGTTGTTTGCTATGAGCACGTCCGTCGCCCATGTTCCACCCAGATTCATTATCTTCCAGCCTGTGCTATTTAGCCAAGCGACCTCGTCAATTTTGACCCATTCAAGCTCCTCTTGTGCATGTGTACAACTCCCATTACACGCGGCGAGATATGTGAGGACCGGCCCGACGTGTGATTTTGGCCATTCGTTCCAATGTAGGTTTAACGTGTCGCCTGCCGTGGTGTTGATATGAAGCGCGCCTGGCACAGCATTGTAGTGGCATGTGATATTGGTGGTATTGAACTGCGAGGGAGGAACGTAGATGTTGCCTAGGTTTGCGGCGGACCAAGCTGCGAGTGGGGACGGTGGGATGAGTGACGACGATGACTCTGGGTCCCAGCCTTCGTATACATCACCGGAAGATGACGTAATTCGAGAAACTCGGCCGTGTGCGGAGGTGATATCCATCAGCCAAACCAGTACCGCAAAGGTCAATAGCTGCATTGTCGGATGAGAATACCTGTGCGGCAATCGCCTAGGGAGCGCGACGAAGACTTTATAATCAATTCCATCGCTTTTGAACAGGGTATACAGGTCCGGTATTGCGCTTTGAAGTTTTCGTGTCCATATGTTTCCAAGATATTACCCCAGATTTGATCAGGATGTTTCATATCGGAAGCCACATTTGATTGGCTGCTTTGAGCGACGTGCGTAGGACGTACATTATCGTTCCAGGTTCTCATATTGGCATGACTCCCGAATAAATGCCGTAAGCTAGAAGGCTTTAGAAGGTTGGTCGGGCGGGCACTTGAGGAGTCTTTACGAGGGCGTTCAGTGCTGTGGGCTTACCGCCGACACGGGACGATGTCTACTCTTGTTATTCCCACGTGCTCTGCCAAATAGGTGCATGAGAGCTGATCATCTCATCGTCATTTTCTTATCATACACCATGGGCCGAGGAGTGGCGATAATATCAGGCCTGCTGTAGTCTACTGTAATGGTGGAAGCTGGGAGGACGGGAGTATGTGGAGGTGCCCAGGTGACGTCAACATTGCCATCCGGGAATAGAAAATCGACCGACTTGCATCACACCGAGACTTGCAGCTTGTCCGTTTTGGCTACCATGGAAAACACAAGCCGTGGATGCAATGCGGGGTAGGTAGTGACTTAAGAGCGTAGACGTACGTACCCTCAAGTTCACTAAGTTCCAAACCGTCTTAGCGTATCTCTAGTACGATCACAGGGCCTTACCGAGGTTGTATGAGCAGGGTGGCCGTTAGGACAATCGTGAGTAGCGTTTTGACTACTGCTAGTCGTCGTTCGGACTGTATATCACCTGTCCACTTTACCTGTCTACTCCCACCCCGACTTTTCTCCACACTCTGAAACATCGTGTGACTTCCTAGCTAAGCAGGTAAGTAACAATCGACCCATAAGAACGTCTATGCCCTACCAGGATACTCAACTAACCCGTCGCTTAGAATTGCCATGGTACCTATTTCAGTCCTTGCTCCAGCTGCTTTGGTAGCTGGTGTAGTAGCTTTTCCCGAAGGGAGGCAGTACGCGGTATCACCTAGCTCAGCACCATCCTTTTCAACTACCGCTTGCTCCGAAGCTGCCTCGACACTACACCTAGAGGATGGCCCATATGACAATCATTTTTACTCAGACTGCCACACCAGCGTCCATGTCATTGTTACTAGCCCTCTGCCGAATAGCAACCTCACTGCCATTCAACCACGTCTCCTTATCGCGTGGCCCGCTGGCAACAGCGGTACTCTGGCGTTCTTCGCTCCGGAGAATGGCCGAGCCGGTTCTCTCAGTATGAAACTTGAAGGTTCGGGTGATGATGGGCAAGTATTACAAGCGTTGAACGCAGCGGATTATGTTGGCATCTCTGGGAGAATCACCTTCAATAACTCTGCCATACTGACTGTGCCAGTCCTGGGCAGTATTCGGAGTATCCGCGACTTGACTGAGGGCGGCAAGATCAGCCAAGACTTCCAAAACAGCTTCAGGTTGGATCTTCAAGACGGGCGAGGCTCGATCAATCGTACGTGGTTTGACGGTGTTACGACTATGACGCTCAAGTTTACTCCGCTGGATGGCACCCAAGCTATAGTCCTCGACCACGATGCAGAATCTCCGTTGATCTTTGGAGCTGGCACCTACAGATTTGAAGCTTCCTTCAACTACCCGCAGCTCGAGCAGCTCAGTCCGGTCAACGTACTGGATAGTGCAGCCTCCGAATTGATTCGTGAGAACCCAGACCAGACAACTTCACTGTCTTTCCTTTCATACTCGGACAAGCTACTTGCCGGTACATGGCGCTTCTTGACCTACTTCGGCCGCGATAGCATGCTCACACTACTCCTGATGCAGCCAGTGCTGAGTGAAGCTTCCATTGAGGCTGTAATCGGAGCTGTGGTGGAGAGGATCAACCGTACCGACGGAACCGTCTGCCATGAGGAAGTCTTGGGGGATTATTCCCATTGGCTGAACCTGAAGATCGGAGTCAACTCTAGCGCGCCATCATGCGACTACAAAATGATCGACACCGACTTCTTTCTCCCCATCGTTATGAAGAGCTACTTTGTTGATATGGACTCGGGCAAGAAGCGTTCGGATACTTTCTTCAACAAGACTGCCACGTTCCTCGCTGAAAACAACGGCCTTAAGTATTCTCAGTTGGCTCAACTTACTGCCGAGAGAATCATGCGCAATGCTGCACCGTTTGTCAAGAGCCAGGTAGAGGAAAATCTTATCCGTCTCAACGCTGACGTCCCAGTCGGCGAATGGCGTGATTCAACCAACGGTCTTGGTGGCGGTCGCATCCCATACGGTGTGAATACAGCACTCGTACCTGCAGGGCTGCGAGCCATTGCTAGTCTCAGCAAAGTTGGATTCTTTTCAGACCACCCAGACTGGAGCACAGTTGCTGACCAGTACGCGCAAGTTTGGGAAGATGAGACGCTGCGCTTCTTTAAAGTCACTGTGCCAGAAGCTCAAGCCAAGTCTCTGGTTCAGGACTACGTCTCTAGCGCCAACCTGGGTGTCCCTTCCCACATCGACAAGATCGCCGGCGACGTTTCCTACTATGGTGTTGCCCTCAACGGCACCCTAAACACGCCAATCGTTCCCGTCATGAACACTGACGACTGCTTCCGACACTTCCTGCTGAACACCACAAATGAGACTCAGCTTACCGCATACCTCAGCCAGACCGCTGATCATATCCTGCAGCCGTTCCCGGTCGGCCTTTTGAGTGATATTGGATTGTTTGTGGCTAACCCTGCATACTCTGGAAACTCGAGCCTCGCTGGCAACTTCTCACAGGCTGACTACCATGGCACTGTAGTGTGGAGCTGGCAGCTTGCTATGATGGGTGCGGGACTGGCGCGTCAACTCGACCGCTGTAACTCAGACCATATCCCAGGTAAGTCATGTTTCACAGCCTCTGCTGTGTTTTGTAAGACATTCTGATCGATAACTAACACATGACAGATTTTTGCAAAGACACCACAGTCCACAGTAATGTAGTCTCCGCATATAACCAGCTATGGTCTTCCATTGACGCCAACCGCGACCAATTGAGCCATGAGGTGTGGAGCTGGACCTATGATAACGGGTTCAAAGTTACTCAGCTGGGTGATTTGACAGCGACTGAGAGCAACATCCGACAGCTTTGGAGCTTGACGTTCCTCGCTGTCAAGAAGGAGGATTTTGGCGCGTGAATGATGAGACTACTTGGGTATCAGAGATGGTGAATGCAATGCTCATAAAGTTAGTGATTGGGGGAAAACCAAGTGAATCAACATAGAGCCCCGCGGGTACAGTGCTTTCGCCTAGGCACCAGGTGCTAGCGCACTGCCTCCCCCATACTTAAATTTCCCTGTTCAATTTTTCTTGTACAGTAAAAGTTGCAACTCTTGATCGGGACAACTGTCAACTACTAGCTACCAGTAAAGTCAGCAACAAATCTTCACGACATTGAAACAAGACAATCCGAGTCCCTCTACTCTGCAACCATGTCCACGGTTGTAGCGACCAACACCCTACCCATCAACACCGAGTCTTCGGTCATCTTCTCGACTTTCGACCAGTGTGAGATCAAAGAGATCTACACATATGAAGGAGGCAGTACAGTCGCTTGGGTAGTCTTTGAGACTCCTGAAGCCGCCCAGAAGTTTGCTGACGAATGCGACGGTTACCCTTTTGGAGGGACCGATCAGAAGATGTATACAAACATGAGCACCCACGCGGACATTGCAGACGAAGCCACGAACCTCTTATCGAAGTTCCTTGATGAGCGCGATAACCAGGTCGAGTCACATACTGTCAAGATCACAGGTCTTCCTCAGAACCAGACTATTCGGAACTTGAACGAACTGTGTCAGTCCTTCGACGATGCGCACTTCCACTGGGAGCAATACAGTTCATTCATTGACAACTACCCCGAACCGACCCAGATGCTAGAGTTCGATTCTCCAGAGCCTGGTATTGGTCTTGTGCGGGTTGCAGAGCCACACATGGCAGTGGATATTGTTTTGCAAACTGCGGGTACCTATTGGAAGAACGCGACCATCAATGCCAAGTGTGTTCCGGATTTGGAGATGGACCAAATGCTCGTCAAGAAGCCTGCATGTGAGGCCAAGGGCGTTGAGCTTTTCGTAACTGGTCTTTGGCCTAATACCTCCTCCACAGAGGTTCTCAGATTCTTCAAGGACTATCCCATCCGCGACATCAACATGCCACCAGGTGGTAAGCATTTCTGCTTCATCTTGGTCGCCCAGGACGATGTAGACAAGATTCTCGCGCGTTTTGCTGGAGGGGTTTGGTGCCAGGGCCGTATGCTCAGGGCTAGGCTTTTGGGGAAGAAGACTCGTACCGTAAAGAAGCCCGTACTTCATACTGAAGAAGACATAGCACAGAAGCCTATGACGGAGCTTACGGTTTCCAACCTACCATATGAGGTATCCGAGTCGAGTATTCGCATCGCTTTCCAAGGCTTCACGGTATGCAAGGTTGATCTCAAGAAAATTTACGCTTCTGTGGTTATTGCGACGGATGAAGTAGGTCGGGCCATGAAGACGCTGCCTGGAAGGTGGGTTGGTGGTCGGAAGATGAATGTCAAGGTTGAACATTCATTGTGACCGGGTTTTGTGGGGGTCTTGACTGCATATAATTATGCGTCAGAATATGGGTATATGTAACCAGAGGTTCGGTCTCCGTTGCATATTGTAGGCGGTATTTCCGGATGTTGCATGTTTGTTAATGTTTGAGGGCCGTCAGGCTGTGTCTTAGTCAGTCTAAGGATAATTGTAGTAGCAATGCCCAAACACATACATCAGTCTCATATGCATAATTTGACACAAGCCTCTTAAGTGAGTCCAGATGTCTTGGAAATGGCATGGACATGACCCTCGTCTGAACGGTGAGTCGTGAAGAGGTGCGGGAATAATTGCCGTTGGAGATGACAGGCACGCTAAGATCTGGTGATAACCGATACGGAAGGAAGATCGAGCAACTGCTCCCTGCCGTTCGTGCAGATCCCTCACTAAACACGGGAAACACTTGCTTTTTCTTCCAACCCGGTGACACCCTGCTTCCCCACCCCGTTCTCGAAACATGTGTCTCGCATCGAGACCCCGCATATTCGTCTCTTCGTACAAGAGACCTGAATCTCAATTTATCCGATACATATAGTACCAAGATACCATGATGTCACGACTGACTCGAGTTCCGACGATTATGCTTCTTTCTCACTTGGGGGCGCATGAATCACGATGCTTTTCCTGCTTCTTATCGAGTTTATGCTATTGCGGTTCCACGGCATCTTTGCAAAGCAGTCGCCTTCGCTTGCGGAGGCAGAGCCGCTAGGGACGACATGAAGATGTCCGTTTTCTATTATATTCGTCGAAGTATGCAGCGCGAAGCATCATGTAGTTACCAATGGCCTTGGCACGTTGAGTTCCACAACATCAAGCCATCTTTCTTTTGCTATTGCTATATTGCTTCAGCACACCATGATGCCTGCACAATCTTGTCATGCTTCATCGATTGCAACGTGCCCCTAGAAGACATCCAGCAAAACTACACCCTACGGTTAAATGAACTTTCTCGATCTGCAAGATGCAGATCGAGCATCTCCACAAAGTACCCCCGCATATCGTTGGAAGGGCCTTGGCGAATCATGGTCTCGTGAACAGTGTAAAGGCGTTCAGGCGAGACGGTATTGGCGATTAGTTTATGTCACTAAGATACAAGTGCAGTGAAACAGCCACCTTGTGATGTGTTGGGACTTGCGCATTCCGGAATTGAGCCTCGGCTTGGCGGGCAGACTACAAAGTGTTGAGTTGCCGGGAGAAGCAAATGCCAGTCGCTTGGTTCTTCCCATCAGAGACTGTCATTATGTGCGCAATTAAGCGGATGCTGGTCATTTGGCTACTCGCACTGCTTCACGTCACTGTCGCATCGCCCAGTTTCGAGCAAAAGTGCCTTGCCTTTAGACGCGATAACCGGACCATAGGAGCTAAGCTTAACGTCCTCCAGTATGTTGCTGCAGGTACAAACCTAACCTTTCCGGATAATGATGCAAGCTGTGCTCGTGCGAGTCAAAAGGTGTCGGTAGACTTCTGTCGCATAACGCTTGAGATCAAGACATCCAGGATATCAAACATATCATTTGAGGCATGGTTTCCGGAGAATTGGTCGGGTCGCTTCCTGGCCACAGGGAATGGAGGTATTGATGGGTGTGAGTATTCAACTTCTGAACAAGCGAATGGAGGAATGTTTACTGACTGAAATAGGCATCAAGTACGAAGACCTTGCATATGGCGCACTGAACGGCTTCGCTACGGTGGGTGCAAACAACGGGCACAACGGCACAGGGGGAGCAGCCTTCCTTAACAACCCTCAGATGGTAGTTGACTTTGCCTATCGATCGTAAGCAGCATTGCTATTCATGCATCTTTCCATACTAACCACTACTCAGACTCCACAAGACAGTGGAAACAGGAAAAGCACTATCCCAACAGTTCTATCAATCAAACTATACCAAATCTTACTACCTGGGCTGCTCTCTAGGCGGACGTCAGGGTGTCAGTAGTGCAGAGAAGTTTCCCAAAGACTTCGACGGCATCGTTGCAGGCGCCCCAGGCGTCGATTTCAATAGCCTTTACGCCTGGCGTGCCCACTTCTTCAGCATCATCGGTCCAAAGGCTAGTCCAAACTTCATCCCTGCCACAGCATGGAGAGGTTGGATCCACGACGAAGTCCTGCGCCAATGCGACACCATTGACAAGGTCAAAGACGGCATAATCGAAGACCCAAGTCTCTGCAACTTCGACCCTTCAACTCTACTATGTGACCGTAACAAAACAAGCCAGTGTCTGAACCAGCAACAAGTTCAGCAGCTCCAAACAATCTTCAGCCCTTATACGTACGAGAACGGCGACTTGATCTATCCAGCCATGCAACCCGGCAGCGAGATTCACGCCGTAGACCGTCTCTACGATGGCACACCCTTCGGGCCTTCAAACGACTGGTTCAAATACGTCGTCTACAACGAACCCTCCTGGAACGCGTCGACATTCGACCTCGACGACGTACGCGCAGCGCAAACGCTCAATCCAGGCGATATCCGCACATTCCCGTCTTCGCTGTCGGGGTTCAGAGACCGCGGCGCCAAGCTGCTCATGTATCATGGTCAGCAGGATAACCAGATTAGCTCCTTCAACACGCCTCGCTTTTACGAGCACTTGCGCGGTAATGCAAGTTATGCAGCCATGGATGAATGGGTGCGCTTCTTTAGGATTTCAGGCATGTTTCACTGTAGCACAGGGCCTGGCGCGTGGGTACTGGGTCAAGGCGGGGAGGCATCGCAGGCGGGGATCGCGTTTGACCCCCAGCACAATGTTCTCAGTGCCATGGTTAATTGGGTGGAGAAGGGTGTTGCGCCAGAGTACATTGAGGGGACAAAGTTTGTGAATGACACCGTGAGTGGCGGGGTGGACTTTACGAAGAGACACTGCAAGTATCCGGCCCGGAATGTGTTTATTGGTGGAGATGATAAGCTGCCCGGGAGCTGGGAATGTCAAGTGCCGAACACGACGGTGGCATCGAAGACAATGACGACCATAACGTCCGGCGGAGCTCTATTATCGGCAGGTTGGAGCTTGCTTTCCTTCAACTTCTCTCTAGTATGCTTGTCGACGCTATTAGTGTTTACGTAACGAGTTTCCAACACCTTGGTGTTGAGGACCTTTTTAATTTACCAGTACCGAGCACTAGAGAGATGATTCAGATGGAACAATATATTGGGCGGTCGAATGATTTGATTCACATCTTATTTAGATTTTGCAAATCGATTCGCAGCTTCAGCCAGGGTACTCTACACATCTATAGGAAGACCTCTAGATTGAACTCCAATGTACTAACGGGGTATCTGTGGTAATGTCAGTATATTGATGAAAGGCGAAACCAGAAAACTTACGGCAACTCGAACTTTTGTAGCACACTTGGGTGCAGAATACCAAAGACACCGATGGTGTGATTCTTACCGCCGAGGTTAAGTTTGATGGCTGCTGAATGACCAGCAAGGAAGGTGGGGTCTGTAATGGGTCAGTACTTCTGCAATACTCTTGAGTACATCTTCTTACCATCAACCTCCTCTATCCAGTAACCCTGTAGCTGCTCGTTCTTCAGCCCATCTTCCCGGGTCAAGAAGGCCGATCGAAGCATGAGCATCAGCCTATCTAGTAGACCATGTACTTGCTCGAAACCACTTGTCTTGCCCATGAATGCCGCTGCAAAGTGTCGCTCGTTCCTGCTCTTCCTCTCCTGCTCCAAATCCACAAGTCCAACATCACTGGCCTCGAAGATCTTCATCGGTACAGAGTGGTGCTTGTTGGAGTTGATGGTCTTGAGTAGACCAGGTAGTAGTGACGTCCGTACTAGCTGGTACTCTGCGGTCTTGGGGTTCGCTAGCTTGACTGCAGTCTTGCCATCGTCTTTTCGGTTCAGCCACTCAAAGTTCTCCTCGTGCGAGCAGAGGATGAGAGGCAAGACTTCCGTCCATCCTGCGGAGGCTGATTCTAATCGTACAATGTCGCTGAGCTTGTTTATGGGTAATGGAGCTGATACAGCGGCAGTCTTGTTCGGGTAAACTCGTGGCAACTTGTTGAAGCCGTATGCGATCGCGTAGTCCTCCATTATATCGGCTTGGTGCAGAATATCTGCTCGTGTGATGGGTACGGATACATCGAGGATGTTCTTGTCAGACTTGGAAGGGGAGACATCGTGACCCATGCGTGACAAGAGTTTCGAGATCTCTTCCGGCGACAGGTCTAGACCAGTGACTTGGTTCAGGTAGTCAACCTCTGCTTGCATCTCCCGCGGTGATAGATCTGGTGACTCTCTTGACTCTCCATTATGTGGGGAGGTGATCTTGATGGGCTCTATAGAGTCTGCGTAGCCAGCGAACATGGCGACGAGCATGTGGTTGACAATCTCTACCTTGGTCTTGTCGGTGGCGGTGATTTCAATGAAAACATTCTTGGTGTCGAGCGTGATCTTGCTGTGGTTTCCGTTGATAATGGGAGGTAGCGAGAGGACTGTTCGGTTTGAATCGTAGATTACGGGGTATACGGGCGAGTCGCGGATGATGTGGAGGAAACGACCAAGGTGCTTGTCTTTCTACGTGGAGTCAGATATGGAAGACTGGAGAAGATTATCGTACCCACCTCATAAAACTCCATGAGCTCCTTGCCGTTCATTTCCTTTTCCTGGTTCAGTGGTACAAACTTGATCTGCTCCGGCGGTAGCGCCTCGTATGAGAAGGGGCCCTTGATTGCTGTCTGGTATTAGCACCCTTCCGCGTCTTGCGATAACGCCACCCACTGTCTAAGTCGTGTGTTCCGATCGATACCAACGTCCTCTGACGCGCCAAGTTCGAATGCAGCTTATCTTGCAGCGCGATGAAAGACTCGTATCGTTCTTTGGTGAATTTGATGCCTCGCAGTACCACACCTGAGCAGAGCTCTCGTATTTGCTTGGTCTGAAGAGGACCTAGTCAGTATCGATCTCTTTCATCCCGGCGGCTGGCCTACCTCGGGCTTAATGTCCAACACTTGCAACTCTCCGCTCGCAGGCGCAGTCACAGTCCATTTTGGCAGCTTCTGTTGCTCCAGGAAGACCTTCAGATTCATGGCGATGCCCTCGAAGCAGAGCATATCATATCGGTTCGCAGGGATCTCAATCTTGAGTTGTGGTGGTTGCGCCAGGTCTTCCGGCTTGGTGCTCTCGCTCGTGTCCTCGTCCAACTCGATTCCGAACTCGAAACATAGCTCGTCAAACTCTTGAATGGTATACTCCCGGCCCAGTTCTTTGTAGAGTGCCGCCTTGTCTACCCCGATAGTAGGCATTTTGGCGTGTGATCAGTGTCCCTGGGACCTGGTAAACACGACCTTGTACGGATGGTGGGGTATTTGGAGGGGTAGTTGCGCTTCGGAGCGGACTGTGCACTGTTCTTCGTGTCTTGAATGCGCAAAGTTTTAGTGGTAGACGAGTCGGAGGCGTCAGAGGTCCACTCGGTGCTCAATTGTACGGCTGAGTGACATGTGCAGCGGCGTGAATTATTTGCTATGACTCCAAGCCTCCAGCAGGGACCGGAAGCCTGTCGGACCGGATTTGGCGCTAAGCCACGTTGAGACTCCATGCATGGGGTCGTATAACTCACAGGTAGCAAGCTTGAATACCAATCTTACTTGTCTAGTCGCATGTTTTATGTGTATAGATCGATTCATATCTAAAATCGTGTTTTCGATAATGTCACTATATGCAACGTGAACCCTCAGACGCCGTGAATGCCAATGCTAACACTCGGGATTCCCCAACCCTCATACCACAATTAGTCTCCCAGGAGCATCCTACCTGGTCTCCGTTCGCCGTGCTTTCCCAGCATAACAGGTCCAACATGAAGAATATTTCCCCTTTTGACAGCAAGGAGAGCATATCAGCAACTCTTGGTCTTATGCCCAGCACACGACCTTGTGTATGAGATAAAGATACAATATAGGCTGCCGGCAAACTGGAGCTTCCGTAGCACTACGCAGCACGGGTGTCGCAGCAGAGCCATTGCAAGCCTCTTAGAAATTCAAAGTCGGAGAAAGGTGTGTTTAATCCTTCCAATCCCAAACTTGCTTCAGGAAGTGCGCCATGTTGACCTTCTTCGATTTCATCTCGACCATCCAGGGATGTTCGAGCATCCGCCAGGGCGTGGCTCTTCGCGGACAGTCCTTTTCAAGACTATGACATGTTAGCATTGATGTGGATGCGTTATGATCATGTACATACCAGCACTCGATAAAATATTTAAAGTTCTCAGTCCACTTGATGCCGTTCTCGGGCTCATCCTTGAGCTTGGGAATGGGCTGTCGGACAATGTATGTGAGTAGATCAATCAGTCCAGCGCGAGGGTTCATCTCCGTTCCGTCGGCCGGGAAGGGGAATCGGTGTTGGGCGACTTCAAGTAATGTCACACCTAAGCTCCACACATCGCTGGTAATGGTGTAACTCTGTCCAGTGATGCGCTCGGGTGCCATGTAGTACGAGGTTCCAATGAAGGTGTTGGCGTCTCCCTTGGTACCGAATTCTCCCGAAACACCAAAATCGCATAGCTTGACTTGGCCGTTCCGGCACAGCAGAATGTTGCTAGGCTTGATGTCTCGGTGGATAATGCGATGAGAGTGGAGGTATGTCAACCCATTGAGCACGCCCTCGGCAACCTTGCCAAGCACCTTCTCGCCTGTGCGGCCTCCAAGCTTCTTGACCTCCCGGTATACCGCATCTAGAGATCCGCCCTCGCAAAACTCCATGGCGATGCTGATAGTCCCTGTGCTGTCATCCATGAAAGCACCATAGTAGCGACAAATGTGGTCACTCGCGCAGTTCTTGTTAAAGGAAAGCTCTCGTACGATTTGCTTCTTGACATCGGGGTCCGGGTTTGTAGTGATGATCTGCAAGGGTTAGTCATGCTGATCGGGTACGATTCGGGGGGGCAGCTTACTTTGAGCGCAAACGTAGTCTTTCCGCCCTTTAATATACACTTTGTGACAGCACCACCGGCGCCCTCACCCAAGCTGCCCTTCTCCTCTATCATGCCTCTCGCGCTCGCCGCCCTCCATGCTGCGTCATCGAGATCGTCGACTTCTAGTGGACGTCCCTTCTCCACCGCCATTGCGTCTAGGTCGGGTAGCGGCTGGCTGCTGTTCGCTCTCTCCATTGAAGGCGCGCCTTCGCTCCCCTGTTGTGATATGGCCGAGATGGGGTCGGTAGCTTTCTGTAGGCCAGGAAAGCCCAGTGCTGCGTGGTAAGATGAAGCCGAGCCGTTTGCTTGGACTTCACCAAAGCTGCCTGACCTAGAGTGTGCGCTCGCATCGCTCGAGCCAGATGCTGACAAGCCCGCGCCTATCTGCAGCGGCGGTAGCCCCCTCGGGTGTGGCCTGCCTTCGTGTGGTGCATTGTTGCTGCCCATGGGGGTCACGACACTCAGCTTTGGTGGCTGGCGCGGTTGTGGTGCATTCAAAGTCGGTATGCCATCACTCGTCCCATTTGTGACGGGTCGTGCGTTTGGTGAGGGTGGTATGGAGAGACCGAGTTGTGGTGGACCTCTCCTCCCGGGGCGTGCACCAGGAATCGGCGGTCGAAGGAGGGGCGCGGGCGACGACATGTTTGGATGTGGTTGCGGCGACGTTGTGTTGGTGAACGGCTGCATCTACAGACTAGATATGTCCGTCGCAAGGAAGCTCTTTGCGACTCTGGCTGGGACGGAATTTGATGCAGCTGTATTGATCGAGGATAGTGAGGGTAGGTAGGGGGTCTACTGGGGGCGCGGCAAGGCGATTGTTCGGGTCGGCCAGGAGTCACAGGCTCTTAGCTAGGCCTGGCTCGGGATGTCGGGAGGGGAAGTGGGTGGTGGTGTCAGTGGTGAAGGTTGGTGGGTGTCCTCGGTCCCAACAAGGTGGGTCGCTGCCGTAAGCCGACGAGCGTGCCGTGTGTTTGGGCAAAGCAAAACTCGACGGAGCAGTATCCTTGGGCTTTTGGCGTGGTGAAGATGGCGGCCGCGCGGGTTTAGACACAACGAGTGACGTTGATGGCCACGAGTCACATGCAGGTGCAACTTGACAGGCGGCAGGCGCGACGGGTGCGGAAAGGGCGCTGTTACAAGACCAAGGGATTTGTTGCGCAGAACCGGCAGGTGACGGGGCGCTGTTGGCGAGGGAAGGAAGAAGAGGCGGCGGGTCGTTGGGTTTCAAGTTTCAAGAGTCGAGCGTACTGGAGGGGCTCAAGACGGGTAGTGGAGAGCGAGTAAGCGCGTGCGTGAGGCTTGCCGACAAGGGGACTAGACCGCCATATCCAGGCACGCAAATGTGGTCTCCCCAAGCGCTGAGAGGCCGTCTGGCTTTTATAACTGGCTCCAGAATTACCTTTGATTCATCTTCCACTCGCTGCGTAAACAGACCGTCATTCGAGCTCTAGGGTCTATGCGCTGCGAGGTACTGTACATTGCCGCCGAGCTATGCCCAACTGCAGCAGGGCCTCCTTTTGGTCAAGGCTGGTGTGAGAAGTGCAGACTCAAGACCCTCGAACTCATCCCTGTGCGCACGCGAGAACAACCCCCCTAAGCTTCCACATGTCCATCCAATCGAGGAACTCAATTCCTCTCCGAAGCGCATCCTGGCTGACGTTGGATTGGACCCCAGCCACCATGAGCAACGGGCTGCACGTTTCAGCGCTGAGCAGCTACGTATGTAGATGGCCCACCAACATCGACATGCTTTCTTCCAGCTTGCGCCTGCATATTGCGCCCAAAACAAGAACAAGAACAAGCCTATGCGCTCTCTCAAGCACCTTGGTTCTGCAGTACCCCAGCTTTCCCTTGACCTTGACCTTGGCGCCATCGCCATCCCCATCTCATACATCTTGCCATTTACAGAAGGACCCCATATCAACATGAGAGCGGGCGCTTGTGTTGGCCATCGCCGCCAATGGGGCCACCCGCCGATGCGTTGGTGCATGGAGCACTCGACGGCCCTGAACCGCCAGGGTGCAAGTGCGATAGCAGAGCCCCGCTGCAGCCAGAGCTATCAATAGCAACACCACCATTCCCTTTAAACACATGATAGACTTCGTCATAATACGACGAACCACTCGGTCCTTTGAAGTTAACCGGCCGTGCGAGAGGTAAGAATAGCCATTTCGATAAACTAAACAAAGACTGTTGCAGCGTGTGCATCCTCCACATCCACTACTACTTTGTTCATCTTTCCCTAATTGATGAACGTACCGAGTCTCTCCTGAACGAACCCATCCTCTGAACCCGACTGCATCTGCCGAACAATGAGAGAACACGCATTCAACCTTCCGTCACGACACCATCCTCGTCTCCCTGTGCACTGTCATGGCTTTCCCTCGTCTTGTCATTTCGTACCTTCATCTCTTCCCTTTGTCTCTCCTTCACTTTCTTCGGTTTCTTAGCACTGACTGGTCCATCCGCACTTCTATCTTTCCACTGTTCACATAGCATCAGCCATATCATGCTTCCAACATCCCCGAGAATCTTACCATGCCACCATATCGGTAATGGGGATATTCGTCTTTCATTCCTTTAGCATCTTCAATGCCTCCAGATACAGACTTCCAGCATGCACCGGGGCAGACGAAGTGCCATTTTTGCGTGTCGTCGATTTGACATCGGACAAGCACATCACGCGGCTTCGAGCATATCGTACACGACTTTGTCATTTCGGTGGATTTGTCGGGGGATTGCGCAGTGTTGATGAAGTAGCTTGTCAAGCATGATACTAGTACATGTACCTGTCAGAGTGATGACATCATAGCTTTTTTTGAACTTTGGGTGACAGCGCTAGCTCTAGTGTCTACCAGAGATGCAGAGAATGCCATCATCTCTTGGGAGCCTCAGGTACTAAAAGATTTGTACTTCGAATTCGCGGCATCTCATATTTATCTTCTTCTAGTCTCGCTCGGGATAACTCATCATGACCCCAATCACATTTTTTACTACACTCGCCTGCATACGGGTAAAATCGCGTTGCTGTATCAGACCCCGGGCTAGATAAGATGGTAATGCAGTGTGGCGAAAGCACATTTGTGCTCCATCCAATCAATGTGGCGCACGTGCTAGTTGGTGCCGAAGTGCAGTCAGGCTGATGTATGCACGTCTCGTGTACTGTCTCTGCCCCAGGGCTATAGGTCCGGGACCAACGCGGGGAGTTTAACCTATTGTGCTCCCATTCCGTGCAATTGCATCTGAAACAAGGGTATGAACGGACCTTCTCTGATATGTCTAGATATTGTGATTAGAAGATGTGTTTGTAAAAATCGACAAGTTCTGAAAAATCCGAAGCGACGCTCGCGTATAGACGGCCCGCCGTCTCTGGCTATTACATCACATCTCCCCATACTTCTCCACCCATATCTCACGCCATCTTTCGTCCAACAGCCATTCGGCATCCTCATCTCTCAGCACATCTTTGATACGCTGTCCGTTTCTCTCAAGAGCTTTGCACCATCCCTCCCAGGCGCCACATCGCTTTGAGTACATACTGGGTGTCAAGCCATCATGATCACGATGATGTATATCCACGCCCGCCTTGATCAATGCATTTGAAATCTCCGTAATGGCGTCTTGGTCACCGCCATCGTCATTTATGACGACGCAGCTGCAGCGTTGAATCCTATTGCGTCCCAAACTGCCTAGCGCATTGACATAGACGGCATCTTGCGCGAAGAGCGGGTTCATGAGCGTGGAAACCGAGTCCCAGTCCCATGGCTGGTCGTCGAGCATGAGTGAGTCTGGAACGAGCTTTTCTTTCTGCAGCCGCCGGATTTGTTGTGTGAGTAAGGAGCGGGGGCGCCTGCGGTAGTAGTCCCAAAGAAGCATGTTCATTGTTGTTTCGAATAAAAAGGATAATGTGTCGTACACTTTTTGGAGAACGTGATCAACAGAGGTCTCAAGCGCAATACGGTCGTAGTCTATCATTGAGCGCTTGAAGAGACCTGCTACTAGGCTTATATCATGTCTGTTGTATGTTAGTACTGGTTTATCGAATATGTTTCTCAGTTGGCTTACTTCAGATTCGCAATACCGATGCCCTGGCTATCTAGGTAGTCGAATATGTCCACTCGTGCATGCTCTGCAGCGTACTGAGAAGCGTCAGTATTAAACTTCCCTCAATCCTCAGTAACACTCACATATAGGCACAAGTTTCTCCCTTCCCGGTTGATATGGTACGGTGAAATTACGCCATTTCGTAACGCGTCGTCGATATCTTCAGCACTGCCATGAGCAAAAAGCTCATAGTAATGAACCTCCGACTCAGCCAGGGTAAAGACATTGAGTTGCGCACTTAATCTTGGTCCTGATTTACCGAAGATTTCGCGTAGAAAGTGTACATGTATGGCGTGGATTGACTGGCCGATACCGCAGGTGAACGTAAAGCCAGCCTCGTCGTTGGTACGTTGAACTTTTGACTCGGTGGCTTGTTGGGGAATATATACGCGAAGAATTCCAAAAGCAGTATTATGGGTATACGTTGGCTGATCGCTCGTTGACGGTTTACTAGGTGGCATCTTTTCGTACACATCCTCCACGGACCAGTGTTTGTCTGCCTCAGTTCTCGGGCCTCCTATCATACGCTGGGAGTTTTTGACCGGATGGCGAACAATGTTTTCGGAGTAGTGCCATTGGTCTAAAGAAGTGGCGGTAGATCGATGATGCCTTGCCGCCTCTTCTTGTGCTGCCGACGCAACGAGATTGTCGAATTCGAGTTGCAGCCAAGTAACCTGACGAGCCGAGAAACTTGCCCCGTCTTCAGAGAGTAGACGCTTGGATGCATCTGCTAGTTGAGACTTTAGTAAGAGTAAGTAAGCCATGATCATGTCCCGGTGTTCACCGAAGAAGAAGATATTCCGGTTGAAAGTACGTTCAGCCAGGGGTAGCCGGAGCCTCTCCAATTCAGCGGCAATAACATCTTCGATCTTGGCAGAAAGAAAATCGCGGGTCTTTTGATGTTCGCTGAAATTCTCCCGATGCGTCACGTTCAAGACCTTGGAGATCCTGCGTGTGTCCCTCTGGATGCTATTCGAGGTACGTGCCAGCTTTGCTTGACAATGTAACGCATTTTTTTGGTCCCTACGAGTCGCCGACAGTAACTTGCGTTCTCTTTCATGTCTTCTCACTATTTCCTGATGCTGGTCATCCGATCTCTGTCTAGAAGAGTATAAGTACGTGTCTTGGTAGATCTCCAGTCCGATGTATCGATTGTTCAACCACCACCAATCGGTGATGTTATCAATGAAGACGTACCTGCTAGCAACTTGCAAAGAATTTCCAAGGAGGCTCTTTGACCGCTCAAGGTTTTCAAAGGCTTTATTGAGTTTGCGCTCATCCAGCACATACCTCACCCTACTCCAAGTATTGTTTCCGCCTCTGAATCTTGCAATCAATACTCGCAGATTTTGCAGTTCGCGATTCATGCTCTTGAGTGCTGCTTCGAACAAGCCAATTGACTGTTCCGTCACTTCCGTTTGCTTTCGTTTGGCGATTTTATCCAGAAGCTGCTTTGCGGTCTCAGCGAGTATAGCAACCTCCTTGACGGTTGCGCATAACCGATTGATCTCCTCGGGCGCACCGGCAATGTTGCGTAGAAAGCCGTGAACTTCGCGACCCGTTCTTACGGCAACGTCAGCCGCACCAACAATTGCAAGGACTCCAGCGGCCAATTCCAAGGTTCCCGACATGGCGGATAATGGCGAAGATACAATAGACACACGTCACTAAGTATACCTGGGGTTATCGAGGGATGAAAAGGGAGCCCGCTTGGATAATCTACCATATCGCTCAGATGGCTTCGCCAGTAGGTGCAACCCGTCTTTGATCTCAAGTTGGTTGTAGCTGATGCAGCCCACGCCCTGTGCAGCCAAGCCATATGGTGTAGCCTATCAATGCCAATCCGCCCCAGCCGTTCATCCCGAAATGTCTGGGCGCGGAGTTTATACCCCAAGTGACCCGAGAATAGAGCTAAGGCACCACTTAATTAGAGTCTAGGGGGCTTCAGGCAACCATGAAGTTGGTACCTAACCCAAGTAAGGCAAATGGCGGAATGATGTCTTAGGACCGATGCAGGTGATCGAACGATAGAATACCGATGACGCCTTTTACTGGTTGTGATGAATCGTGCTCACTCGAACACAAGTCGGACAAACGTTGTTATCTGACTTCTTGTGGCATGGCAGTGGACAGGGGCCAACGGGGCTGAAGGCGAAAAAAGGCAAAGGTATCAACAGCCACCAACGAAGGTCAACCCTAGAATAGGCGCGTCGATCTAACGGTCTTGGTCGAGTACCGATGCAGTGGAAACTTTCCCAAGAATCTGAACTGTGTTGATCGATCTCTGCTGGCGGGTTTGACGAGGCTGGCAAGATCCCAGTCGTTATGACATCGCAACAACGCAGCAGTGAACTAGATTAGGAAGTTTTCCCGTAGAGACACAAGCAAAGCATGTAAATACTGCCCGATTCATCACAGACGACAGGAAGGTGGGGTTGGGCAAGACTGCCATGTCAGCCGGTCTTCAAGCTTCAACAAGCACGGCCCGCTCCGGACCCCGCCTTCCCGATGTCCCTGTTGTACCTTAGTTTACTCGCGTCTGAGCTAAGGATAGCGCTGCATCACTTGCTTCAAGCTGTGCGATTGTCAAGATATTCAAACTAAGCTGGATTTACTATTGTAAATTTACCTGAGATAGAAAGTGCCTGTAAAAACAAAACAATAGGGTATCCTCTTACACGCGAACCCGCTACCCAAACGACACAAATCCAAATAATACCAAAAAGCTTTTACCCATCGTCACAATCAACACCAAAAAGCAGCAAGTAAAACTCAGCCAATATGGCTAACATCACCGAACTCTACTCTGCCCTTCCCACCAAACCGTCCACTACCACGTCCCCCCAAACGTCCCGCAGCTC
Source organism: Pyrenophora tritici-repentis (assembly GCF_003171515.1). Taxonomy (NCBI): domain Eukaryota; kingdom Fungi; phylum Ascomycota; class Dothideomycetes; order Pleosporales; family Pleosporaceae; genus Pyrenophora; species Pyrenophora tritici-repentis. Next base: position 1,230,778 of record NC_089390.1, read on the forward strand.
CAGTTGCGGCCACACTCCCTCCAAACCCACCTTCTCGAAGTCTTCGTTCGAAGCTTGTTACACCACCAATTGGGGCTGCTCCCAGGCTAGGATCTGGGTTACTTCGAACGGGGGGTGCACTCATGCTACCCAGTGTGAGGCCCGCTCTCTCACGCTCTAAACCCGAGGGTAACGGTCGACGTACGGGACTCTGCACACGTAGCTGCTTCTCCGGACTAGGGGGTAGCTCTGGGTGCTTGGCTCGAGCTACACTACGTTTCGATGGCGTCTTGAGATATCCGGGTTTACTTGTTGGAGGAGGAGGCATGGGCGTTCCCGTCCAGAAGGTTGATTGAGCGGCGTCGAAGAAATCAATATCGGACTCTTCGTCTTCAGCAATAGTCGCTGGCTGAGGTCGAAACGCGGATTGTGACTGGCCAAATGTAGTTGAGCGACGGAGAATGGAACCTGGTGGCCGGGCTGACGATGAGAGCGGAGGACGAGAGTATGCATTAGGCGTGAAGCTCGGGTACCGCTTGGGCTGCTCTGGTGTAATCGATAGGGAGAGATCAAGGTCATTGTTCAGACCTAGTGCTGTTTCGTCGAACGCAGACCAGCCTTCCAGACGTTGCGTTTCCTCGCCGGGCTGGTCTAGGCCACCTTGATCACTTTTGTCATTGTCGAGGCGATCACCCAAGCCTGCGCGGTCGCCGCCATTGTTGCCGTTGTCATGATCGTCATCACGGCGCCTTCTCCGCCTAGGCGTTGGACTTGCAGAACGTTCTGCAAGCCGTTCATTGGCCCTCTCCAACCAGAAGCGTACCATGGCCCTAACATGCTTCTCAAAGTTCCTGTCGAACAAGGCTCTGGCATTGTCTTCTTGTCGGTGAATGTTCCATAGTCGCCAGCCCATCTTCTTGAGAGCGCCTGTAGCAGCGAGCTCGGTGCTCTCTTGTCGGAGAGCTACAGCCTGAGCGTCCATAGTTTGAAGCGTGTTGATGCGCTCTAACCAATGCGTGAGGTAGCGAGTAGAGACTTTGAACGCATGAAGGTTGGCAGCCTGAGCATCCTGCTGGCCAAGTACAAGCATGCGGTCGTGCCATTGATGTATGATTGCAGCACTATTTTGCAGAGTGCGGCTGTCGCACATGTCATTCGCTCTCTGAGTGAGCGCTGCAACATGATTCGTATTGCTTCTCCAATGTTCGAACACTCTTCGCACAAGGTTCGTCTTGACCGTTCTACGGACTTGCGAATAGGCGTCGCGCCTGCGGTTGCGGCGTGCATGCTGTGTAGCTTCGCTCCATGTCTTTAGCGTATGCTTGCCGAGGACGTAGAAGCGTGCGTCTGCCGACCATTGGTTCAACAGCTGGAAGTGCTCTTGCCTCTCTTTGAGCTTGTCAAATATTCTTTGCTTTAGCTTCTGCTGGTATTCTGCCACTATCGCAAACTCTTCTGCTCTTTTCACCGTAGTGATGGCCTCCATCTTACGCAGGCAGGTCCGCAACAATTGATTTCGCTTAAACTGCGCAAACCGTCGTTCCGCCGCATCCAAAGTGTTCGTGCGCTGGTTCGTCCTGGTAATCCATGTCAAGAAAACGGATTCCTTGAGCTGCCGGTTGTGTACGCGTTGGAAAAGAGATACCCTAGATGCCAGTGTCCATTTGTAGAGCGACTCTACGATCAGACGATCGTTGATTCGGTCTTCCAAAGCCTTTATGCGTAGTCTGTCATTCCAAGCAGTATAAGCGTTGCGTAGGACACGCATTCGGTCGACATTGCGAGCTTGGCGTGATAGCTGGGCGTCTTTACGCCAATCCTGGAAAGCCGTACTCAGTACGCGGCGATCAGTGCGCGCCCGGAACTGTCGAAGCAGCGGCTCGAGTTGTGCCTGCTTCTGTATTACGTGAAAAGCTGTGCGAAGTATGCTGTTCTGCTGGAAGCCATTCGCTTGTGATTGCATGGTCTGGACAGCTGCGGTTCTCTGTCGCCACGCCCGAAAGGTCTTTCGCAAGACCGTAGCATCCCGCCGATCAGTAGCCCAAGCATCCCGTTCTCTTAGGGTTTCCGCTGTTACGTGCCACTTCTGCAGGGAGGTCCTGACCACTCGTTTGTCATGCCAATTTGACGCTCCCCTTTCCAGGTACGCATCGTTCAATGCCTTCCACGACCGATTGACGAGTTTATCTTCATAGTATTCGCCAGCGAACTGATCTCTGTTTCTCACTTCAGCCGTACGTGCACGCCATCTGGAGAGGAATTTCGCGAGGGCAAAGTGCTGAATCTTGAGCTCATTGACCGCTGTAATGTCGCGCCAGCCGTTGAAGAATCGTGTACGTAAGATATGGCGCCGGGCGACCGATGTGCGTTGGACCTCATCCTCGGCGCATTTTGCCCAGTGCGTGAAGGCTTTGGTGAGCAGAAAGAGACTCCGGGCCTTGTCGGCTCTCGTCTCCAGCCGATCGAAGAAGCGATTTGTCTCTCGAGCAGATCGCCTCATGAGAGCGGTATCACGTAGCTGCACGATAGAAGCCCTAAGCAGGACCTGACGGTCAAAGGCAATGGCGGCTCGCTCCATGTCGTCGCGCATGTTCAAACGCGCCTGTGTGCGGTCGCGCCATATCCGGATGCATTCCCTTGTCACTCGATGTATCCGTTGTTCTTCAAACGTCTCGGCATCGTCCATCAACCGCGTGTCAGAAGGTCGAAAGGGTTCGGGAGCAAAGGGCTGCTGCTGACGCGGGGACTCGTAACGATCATCGGGGATGGGCGCGTTGACACCCGGTATCTGGATACTAGAGATATCGAAGCTGGCTGTACGGTCGGTCAAGTCGCTCTCATCTGCGTCGTGATTTACGATCTTGCGCGTCTCTACTGGTCCACCTCTTCTTATCTGCAGACTGCCGCGACTGGAGACAGAAACTCTGCGCTTGTGAGCCGGGGGTTGTTGCGCCGAGGTTGAGCGGCGAGGCACGTTGCCGTTCACTTTGGCGCGCACGGGAAACTGCGCTGGCTGGGAGGAATGCGCCTCTGTATCCGACCTCGAGCGCCGCTGGCGGGCTCTGTCGCCATAACCATCCGGGACACGTTGCTGTGATGCTCTCCTTGGGCGCACGGCTAGATCACCATATTCAACCCCGGCGACCTTGTCTGCAGTCCCGTCAAGGAACGAGTCGAAACTTCCTGTTCGTCCCAAGGTCGGCTGCGCTTGGTTGTGGGTCTCGTCTACATTAGACAATGCTTGAATCTCCTCGGTGCCTCGCTCGACTTCATAACCAAAAGACTCTAACATGACGCGCTGGAAACGACAGAACAAGTCCTCGCCCTCACGTCCATGCTCCTGCATATGGGACAGGAAGCGGTGGAGGACGGCATCATCGCTAGGCAGTTTATGTTTTGACTCTAGAACATTGTTGTACGCATCGAAGAGGGCGCGCGAGGGGTTATCCGTCGATTTCTGCGCCAAAGACACGATATCATAGAGCGTCTCAATAGCTGCAGCAACATTAGTCTTGAACAGAATTGAATAAAGAGAATAGTGGAATTACCCTCAGTGGTCAAGTCCTCGCTGGTCAGATCCGTCGGTCTATATCCATTTTGGCTCATGGAGGGTAGCATTCGTGCACGCGACTCGGTCGTCTCCGGCGCGTTCGCGACAACATGGAAGTAGCTGTTGAGCCCGGGGATTCTGCAAACTACCAAAAAGCGGCATGCGGGACGATCGTGATAAACGTGCAAATTGCGCGCAATTGTTAAGCATTACAAAATAGTATGGATGGCTGCGTGGTCTAGGGGAACCGTTGCGCCCGCCGTGAGAGCGTCGCGCTTTGTTGTTCGGGTGGTTGGTCGCCCATTCACGCCTTGGGAAATGCCAAGGCCTTAACTTAGTGCTGTGGACCCATCGTTGACCTCATCTAGGAACTACGATCGTGTAACATTGCACGATCCAAAACATCACCCGTTTGCCCCAATTTGAGTTTTGCAGCCAGTTCCAAGCCTAAAACAAGAAGAGCCTGACATTTCCACAATGCCTGGTCGTACCCGTCCCATCGACAAGCTCGCCACAGCAGCAGCAAAATGCTCGACAGAAGTACGCACGTCACTCCGTCATGTAATGTTGTATCTAACACATGCCAGAGCTCACTTTACGGGAAATGCATCTTTGCCGACTACAACAACGTCCGCAAAGACATGTGCGCCAACGAATTCATGAAACTAAAAGAATGTTATCTGGTGGGTTCTTCTTCCGCCGACAATACATGTTTTCTAACCTCGTCACTTAGAGGGCGTATAAACAACGATAGCATTTTCAACGTAATTTGACAATGAAACAGTTGTTTTACGATTCGAGTATTGCATTCATCATCCCTACAATTCACGTCGTTCAGAACGTTATGAAATTGTCCTTTTAACAGGACCTATCTACTGCTAGGCCAACCTCACAGCTTGATCAACCGAAGCATAAAGGTCGCCTTATGAAGCTCTTGCTCCTCTTCAGCAATCACCTTCTCATTGCTGTTCTCTGGGATCTTGCCTTCGACCTCCGTAATCACGTGCTTGTCTACGTTTCGCCGCAGTGCCTTTTCAAACAACGGCCCCTGGTTCTCAAAAGCCTTCTCCAAGCCCACATTCTCCGGGTCGCTCAGCACTCGGTACTCCATGCCTACATCGTCAGTCGGCACCAGCCCAGCCTTCTTCCTCAAATCTTGCACACGGCGGATAACCTCTCGCGCAAGTCCCTCTTGCTCGAGCTCGGGATATGAGGCGACATCGAGGATGATCAGAACATCGTTGTCGGTGTTGAACTCCTGGTCCTTGTTGCCGGAGTCCTTGGCAAGACCACGCTTGACCATCAGATCTTCAGCCTCCAGTTTGATGCCATCTACAACGATCTCGCCACTCTTGAGGTAGTCCTTGATCTCCTGACTCGTGAGGTTTGGTAGCGCCTTCTTGACCTTGATAGCGTCCTTCTTCAGCTTCTTGCCAAGTACTGAGAAGTCTGCCGATGCCGAGTACTGGACGTTGTACTTTTCCTCGTCGCTTGACAGGACTATATCCCGAACATTCAGCTCTTCCAGGATATAGTTTTCTAACGACTTGATGTCGTCGAGATATTGTTGTTCGGGATGAATGACCACTAATGTCTTCAGAGGAATCTTCAATCCCTTGTTGGCACGGTCTCTGCAGATGCGGCCAAGCTCAATGACGGACTGCATGCGCTTGACTTGACGTTCAACGGCCTCGTCGAACAGCTCCTCGCGCACTTCTGGGAAAGGTAGGAATTGTATACTCCGGTTGTCTTCTGCGTGCAGTTCCTTAGGGATGTGAGGCAATAGCCGGAGGTAGATGTTATCGGTGATGAATGGTGTGAAGGGTGCGAGACCGCGGCAGAGTGTGTAGAGAACTTCGAAGAGAGTGTTGAGCGCATGTTTGGTGTCCTCCAGACCATGTTCACCCTTTAATCGACGACGGTTGAAGCGGATGTACCAGTTCGTTGTATTGTCGATGAGCTCAAGTAGTCGAGGAACTACAGTGTATAGCCTGTAAGCCGCCATCTCCTCGTTCACAAACTTCAGGAGCGATTGGCAGGAGGCCAAAATCCACCGATCAAGGACATTGGCATTCGTCTTTCCAGCCGCTGGATCAAAAACAAAGTCCAGATCAGCGACCTTCTTTAGCAGTGTCACCTGCTGCTCAAAGAACTGGTAACTATTCCAGAGAGGTAGTAGGACCTTGGAGACAATCTCCTTGACGCCTGCCTCCTTGAATCGAAGCGTTTCGGCACGAACAACGGGCGAGTTAATGAGATATAACCGCAGCGCGTCAGAGCCGTAGTTGTTCATAATCAGGGTAGGATCTGGGTAGTTCTTGAGGCGCTTCGACATCTTCTTGCCATCCTCTGCAAGCACGATGCCGTTGACGACACAGTTTTTGAAAGGCAGTTTGCCGAAAAGATGTGTTCCGAGCACTGTAAGGGTGTAGAACCAGCCACGAGTTTGGTCTAGACCCTCAGCAATGAAATCACCAGGGAAAGACTTCTCAAATTGCTCCACGTTCTCAAACGGGTAGTGAGCGCTGGCGTACGGCATAGAGCCCGACTCAAACCAGCAGTCAAAAACCTCGTTTGTTCTCCGCAAAACACCCTTGCCGTCTTTGCTAGGAATGGTGATGTGGTCGATCTTGTCGCGGTGAATGTCTGTGAGCTCACCCTCGTATCCGCTAAGCTTCTTCAGCTCCTCTACGCTCCCAATGCATACAACCTCCTTTCCATCATCACCGACCCAGATAGGAAGTGGGGTACCCCAGAAACGGTTTCTTGACACAGCCCAATCGGGTGAGTTTGTGATCCAGTTGGCAAAGCGTTTCTCCTTGACAAAAGAAGGTACCCAGTGAGAACCCGCAATGTTTTCCAGCATTTGTGGGACAATGTCCTGGATCTTGATGAACCACGAGGGAACTGTGCGGTAAATCAAGGGAGTGTCGGACCGCCAGCAGAAGGGGTAGCTATGGAGAAGCTGCGAATCGACAATCAAGCGTCCGGTTCCTTTGAGGTGCTTGATAATGCCCTTGTCTGCTGCCTTGACATGCTGGCCCTCGAAGTCACGAACGACGGCAGTGAAGCGACCCTGGTCGTCGACCGGGTTTGGTGGTGTTCGGGTGTCTGAAATGACGCCGTGTGCAAGACCGACGCGGTAATCGTCCTCTCCGTATGCAGGCGCCTGGTGGACAATACCAACACCGCCATCGGCTGTGACATAGGTATCGTTTAGGACCTTGAAGCCGTAGTCCTTGAACTCATCGTAGAGGTAGTCAAAGAGGGGCTCGTACTTCCAGCCCAGCATGTCCTTGCCCTTTATCTTCTCCACAATCTTGAACTTGGCCTTCTTCGGGTCTTTGTAGAGCGTCTTCATCAGGGATTCAAGCAGAATGTAGTGCTTGCCGGAAGCTTCGTCGAGGATCTTGACGTATTCGAAATCGGGATGCGCGCAAAGACCGGTGTTCGACGGGAGTGTCCATGGCGTAGTGGTCCTCTCTTCGGGTCAGAGGTTGTCGCAGTAGCAGCGTGAATCAACTTACCATGCCAACAGGCACGTGTTCGGGTCTTCCACGAGCGGGAATGTGACTACAACTGCCGGGTCTTGCACGTCCTTGTAGTTCTGCGAGGCCTCGAAGTTGCTAAGAGGTGTGGCCAATGCTGTACTGTAGGGCATGACCTTGAAACCGCGATACACGGCGCCCTTGTCAAACAGGCGCTTGAAGACCCACCACTCTGTCTCCATGAAACTAGTATCCATAGTCTTGTAGTCATTGTCGAAATCGATCCAGCGGCCTAGGCGATCAATGGTCGCCCTCCATTCCGTCGCATATCGCATGACAATCGCCCGGCACTTCTCGTTGTACTTGGCGATTCCGATCTCACGCACAGCATCGCGTCCTGACATGCCCAGCTCCTTGTCAATCTCGTACTCGATGGGCACGCCATGAGTATCCCAACCGAACCGACGCTCGACGTAGCGGCCCTTCATAGACCAGTACCGCGGAATGATGTCCTTGATCGTGGACGCCAAAAGGTGCCCATAGTGGGGCATACCAGTCGCGAATGGCGGGCCATCGTAAAAGGTATACGGCTGCTTGCCTTTCGACTATCACGGGATTAGTCCATACGAATACAGTGAATGGGAATTTCCGCGTATGCAAGAATGCTCAGACACACAGGCAAGACACGCGTGGACGGACTCGCTCCACCATGGAGCGCATTTTGTCATGGCTGAGACACTTCAACATGCACAAACTTGGGCACTTACCAACTCAACCTGCCTTAGGAAAGCATCGATTTCCTTCCAGCGTGCGAGAATGCGCTCCTCCTCCCGAGGAAAATCAATCGACATGGCGGCATGATGTTGGTGAACGGACTTCAGCGACCTTCTTCGATGTCTTTTTCGACTGTTGACTCCTCTGGACCCCCGCCACTAATTAGCCTGAGTCAGCTATCGATAACCTCCATAACTTTGCACCCCGCGCCTCCTCGCCCTGCAGGTACCCAAACCTGCAGAAGCGTCTAGATTGCTCTTCTGTTTCCGAAAAGCCACAGGTTCGAACAATCTGCGAACGTCTCCGTGCTCCTTTATTGTGTGAACGCCTGGTTTTATTGAAACACGATGCCCTCCATCCAGGTGTCCCCGATTGCCCATCACAGCAGATGCCTGAGGCTGATGTGTATGGATATTGCACCGTTCGGCTCCTTTGGACGGTGAGGCTGGTGCCTTTGTTGCAGCAGACGCGTTAGAGACGCCAAATCGTGAAACAATGTCTCGTCAGGTTGCTGTTGGAGTTTCCCGGCCCGAGGATGGGTTGAAACAATGAGAGCACTAGCCTGTATGGGGCTGACGACTATACAGAGCAATACAATACAGCAGCCAGCGACCGTACGACCATTGCAGAGTCGTCGAGATATCTCCAACCATGCATTCCTTTACCGTCTTTACCAGTCTGATCTTCTTCTTTTTCGTCACCTCACATGCCCTCCCACAAACCCTACCTGCTGCGGCAGAGGCCCTACGTAATGATACCATTCCAACAGAAAGCGTTAGTATCGAGAAGGGGTGCGCACAAGTAAGAGCACTGGAAAATCTCAACAAGCTTGCAAACAACCAAACCGCTCTCGATGCAATGGCCACACATGGCAAAATCGCTCAAGGACGGGCCGACTGGATCAAGAACAACGACGACAAGATTGTTGCGAAACTCGATGCGTTGAAATCAAACTCGACGCTTATGGCCGGCTGCGAAACCATCAATGCCCAGCTTGATCTCTCCCGAAGATGCGCAAAACTGCAGAAGCTACAGAAGCTGGTCGATCTGGCACTGGACGAGAAGGCCCTACTCAACACGACCGCTGGAGACTTCCTCACCGAGGACCAGAAGGACCGGTTACAGCAAAAAGCAGATGAAGTGGAGCTGAAGCTCCAGAAGCTCAAGAGCAATAGTACGCTGACCAGGTTGTGTGCGGATGACATCTCTCTGCAACAGGATGGTGTTATTGGAATGCGTGAGTCTTCTCGGTCGTTTATTCGAAACGGGATACTGACCAAACACAGCAGATAACGCGGAGAGTAAAGATGCAATCAGCATGGCCAAAAGCGATGCAGTCATAAATAGACTCTCGGCTATGGCTATTACATACCTTATTCTTGTATCATTGTTTTTGGCCTTTCTCTTTGTCTAATCCGGGGTTGTGTCGATTATCGCCAGCGGTCATTACGAATTTCCTTACTGTCCTACTTTAGCTTCGCTTCTTCTGCAGGCTGGTCTCACTGCAACGTTTATCACTGTGTAGCCATTTTTAAGTCTAATTTCGCACTACATTTCATTGTGATCTTTATATGCGGTCCAAGAGCGTAAGAATCATATGAGGAGTTCAGGGTTCCTTATAGTAGAGAGGCTTACATATTTTCTATTATTCCATATACTTATCTTCTGCCTTCCGCAAACTTTTATCATCGATCTCTTCATCGCGCATCCCTACTAACCCACCACTTTGCCTCATGTCCATCACATCTCACTGTCCCCTCTGCTGCTACCCTACCACCGTGTAAAGGCGCAAACCTCTTTACGACTTCATCGATGATATCCGCAATATCTTGATTGTCCATGGCGAAACTAAAGTCGTGCGTTGTGTTGGGTATGGCAGCTATGCTGAACCCGCATGGTGAACCGACCATGCGTTGGCGGTAACCCTCTGGTTTTCCTGTTAGAAGGGTGAATGTCAGTGTGATTTCAGGTGAAGGGATAATTGGATAGTGATAAGCGAACGTGTCGGCAAATATAGTAAGAGGGGTGGCTACCTGCAAGTGGTACAGCCCAATCTCCGGCGTCCATAAACACACTCCAACACGCCTCTTGACATTCCTTCACAGTGGGCGGATTTGAAGCTGACGTTGTGGTATCTACGTAGGAGAGTACTTCGCAGTGCCCGATGGTCTGTTTGTTGCCCGCGCAATAGTTAATCGAGGGGCTTAGTCCTTGTGGCAGAGCGGTGATGGCTGTAAAGAACAGCGACATTATCAAAGTGGTTCCGCGCATCTTGGTAGATTATTGATCTGAAGCTGATGTAAGATTACCGTTTAGTTTGACTGCGAAGTAGGTATCGTGGAGCGACCGCCAACTCGATTACAAGCTCATGGCTTTATACACTCATCACCACGTCCTAGCAAATTCATATATTCAAACCATCACAACTCCACACAGCGATCATGTTCTTTCACACAAATTCCATTGGGTGTAGACTTGGCTGATGAAATGTGATGTGATGTGACGTCCAATGTGATGGTGTATAGTGCAGATACGAACTCAGAGTGATCAACTCGGGTCCATACGGAGTCGTATGCGACCAATCACTCCCTTCACCGTCGGTCCAAAGGAAGATGCTTGGATCGGGATCGCCCGTCATGTTCATTGCGGCGTAGGTTGTTTGTACGACGTAAGCAGCAATGCAATGAATGCGCAAGGAGAGGGGGCCTGTTCGGCGCTTAGCAAGCGAGTGCATCCCTGCTGGCCAAAGGATGAGGTGGGGGCCGCGACCAATAAATTCGGTGGATGCGACTTACACCGCTTCTATCAATTTCTCTAGGGTTATTGGGGTGTTGGTAATGTCGCTTCCTGTGGTGTTGAGCTTCCTGTGCTTATTATTTGAATCCGCTGCTTCCTTGTCGGTAAAGCACACCCATGTTCCCCTTGATCACAGGGACAGTGGAGCATGTCGTCCGCGTCGAAAAAGGGCCATGCTGTCTTTTGGATGTGTTTGCTTCCCATGGGGCACCGCCTACTGTCCATAGAATACCCATGAGACCTACCTGTTCGTCAGCATCAAACAAAAGCGATGTGCTGCTGCCTGAAATACGACATGTCTTTTTCTATATCAATATTATGCAGGTCATCATCAGCCTGTCCCAAATTCCTTATGTTGGCACATCACTTTGAGAATGACATCACAAGAAGGGGCATGTGTCTTTCTAGAAAAGTAAAATGTCTATTTGGTAAAATTCCTTCTCACAATACGCAAGATAGGTTATCAGTTGAAAAGTAAACACGGCTCTAGTCAAATTGTTAATCCTGACCACTCCGGAAACCACTACTCAAGCCCCTACGAAGACTTTTGCGCATTCGGATCGTCCGTGAGAACAACGTAGAAACCCATGGGGCACTGTCCGTTACCGTTACTCTGCTTGAAAGACAATATCGTGTCCTTGGAGCACAACGCTCCACTAACCGTAACCTGTCCAATGTGAGGTGGGATTCCACAAGGCGAGGAGTTAATGATGTAGCTATGTCCCGGCAAAAGCGTTGGCGGTGGGTTCGGTGGGCTAGGTCCAGGGGCAGGCTGGTTGTTGTAAGTCGTCTGACCTGGTACCGCACCAGCGTTGATGGCGTATCCTGTGAAGGTAAAGTGTCCGCTACCAAAGTAGACGTAGAGACCCTTGTCGTCAGGGAAGTCGAAGACGAGATTACAGATCTTGCCTTGGGTGGCATCCGAGTCGAGTTGCAGGTTGAAGATTGTGCAGATGTCGTTTGGGGTGACGATGGCCCACTCTACTGATGGGAAGGGTGTGTTTGGGCTTGTGGCGGCAATGGGGACTAGGGCTGATGTTGAAATGGCGCCATTGGGCAGTCTACCGTCGGGCTGTGCAGAGTTGGTAGGGCATTTGGGCTGGGGTGGTGGTGGTGGTGGTGGCGGTTTGCCATTTGCTTTGCCATTGGCCTTTCCAGGGTTTGAGAGTCCTGGTGGGCCTGGTGGAGGCGGTGCGGCAAGGGCTGTAGCCAAAAGCATAGAAAGAATAGCAAATGTCTTCATAGTGAGGTACGTAATATTGGTTCGACAGCTGTCATGTATCGGCGGAGGAGGCAAGTGGAGTACTTGCTGACGTAGACTTGTGGATACAAAACAAGAACCAAAGTGAAGATACCTTCTTTGACAGACAGCCTTGCCATTTTATACTTTTTCTTCCCTTTGAGCGTTCATTTCAGCTGCCCTTTCCCAGGCTGATTTGCATGTTACCAACACCCGATTAACGTTTCCGCACCAGAGCTGAATGCGCCTGATATTTCCGCAATTATACATTACTACTGAGTTGTAAGCACGCTAGAGGGTTGTGGCGCGCCACGTCCGGTGCAAGGAGGTTTAGGTGCGCCTCCACATCCTAGTATCTGCGGAAGAAACAAAGGCAGCTCGGTAGGCTTGCAGGTAGTGGTCGCTAGCTGAAGGTTAAGCTGGCAGATCGTCCTGGCCTCATAACGGCTGGGCGTTTGTCCGATAAAGTCAAGTAGCCAGGCGAACTATTGGCAGATGGTGTGTTTCAGATAGCCAAGGCAATTGTTCTACGTTTTACCTGTTCGCAGAAGTGCTGGCCATCTCTTCCCAAGGCGATCAGGTGTATCTAATGTGTGACTCAGTATGCCGGTAGTCTCAAAAGCCACTGGGTATTTGTGATGAGATGAGAGCGATGCCACTATGATGATCTGCAAATGTAGACGCGTCTTATATTGAATGCTGACGCCAAAAACAGCAGATCACAGCCTACGCGAAAAAGTAAACACCTTGGAAGCCGAGAATTTTCATCTAGAATTTTTAGTCTCCGCCGGGTAACTGCCGCTCTTCCACAGGATGCCATACGTATGAAAAGTGGCGTTTGCGGGGCGCACCTAGGCGTGGTCAAGCTTGAAACGAGCTTGTCTTTTGAGTTCAGCTGGTAGCCCAGATACAGTCCTTGAGTCATTTAAGAGTTTGTGAAAAATTCACATGTGTCGGTTGCAAATGTCGTGCCGTGGTATGTCGTACAAAGAAGACGAGAGGTGGCCGACCTGCAGGGTAGCTGCTGTGCGGCGTTTAACTACCAATTCAAGAGCCGACATTGGATCGCATGCAGTGCTGCAATGAAGATGCTGTACTCGGGTCGCATAATATGTCATGCAAGACGTCCACCTTACATTCGTTCATGGATCGAAACATTGAATATTCACCCTATGCGCTTCATCTCCCTTGCATAGCAACGCACATCAACGTGTAGGCTACGGAATGAACCCGTCGCATGTTAACCATGTGTCACTGAAACAGTGCGAAAATTACACATGTCAGTTGAAGGACTTTGTGTGAGGCAGATGCGGGAATAGGGAAAGGTGGGATGGCGCACTGGTTACACAAAGCACAGGTGCGAGGCAAGGGAGAATAGAGGCCAGAGGCTAATGGAACGTCATGTTAGTCGTCACAGAAGGAGAATCGAATGTCAGGATAGGTAAGAAGGAGATAGTTGTTCAAGAACATCTACCTCTACGAAGCGAATAACTCAAGAGAATCATGCACAGGGGGACGAAGATTTGTTTTCAAGATCGATTGCAACGACAGCATCCCCTACTAATTACAATTACCCTTTCCAGCGCCAAGGATATCAAACTGGAAGCGAAGGCAAATCCTCTATGCTAGATGCTCGTGTAAAGTCATAGCCTAGCCGTAGATAGGCTCAATTGAAAGATATGACATTTACAAGAAGAAAGCAGCGAAAGCACCGATACCGGCAGCGAAGCCAGCGGCGTTGAGAGAAGAAGCAGCACCGGGGAACTCAGGAGGAGCGGAAGGCTTGACGTAGCCACCAGTCTTGGTAGCGACACCGGTGCCGGCAGGAGGAACGCCAGTGCCAGCGGGGGGAACGCCAGTGCCGGCAGGGACAGAGGGGTAGGGAGCACCACCGCCGGGGATAGAGGGGTAAGGAGCAGGGCCAGGAGGAGTGGGCTTGTTGCCACCGGGAACCTGGGGGGTAGCGGTGGGGTAAGGGACGGTAACGGTGATGGTAGTGGAGCTGATGCAAGAGGTGGTGGCCTCAGGAACCTGGGGAGTCTTGGTAGTCTCCGGGTGGGCAGGAACCTCGGGGGTCTTGGTGGAGGCAGGGTAGCCAGGAACCTCGGGGGTCTTGGTAGAGGCAGGGTAGCCAGGAACCTGGGGGGTCTTGGTGGAGGCAGGGTAGGAGGGGACCTCGGGGGTCTTGGTGGAGGCAGGGTAGGAGGGGACCTCGGGGGTCTTGGTGGAGGCAGGGTGGGCGGGAACCTCAGGAGTGGGCTTGCCAGAGGACATGGATACAACAGGGACCATGGGGGTGGGGGTACCCTTCTCCTCAGTGCAGGTGGTAGTGGCGGCCGGGACCTCGGGGGTGTGGGCCGGGTACTCAGGAGCAGGGGGAGTACCGGCTGGGTAGTTGGGTGCGGCCGGGCTCGAAGAAGAGGCAGCTGGAGGGGCAGCTGGGTAGCCGCCGTATTGGGGAACGGCGGCAGCAAGGCTGGCGAAAGCAGCGACGGCGATGGAGTAACGCATTTTGATGGTAGGGTATTATAAACGGTGAGGTGGAGTTGATAGGTGGGTAGAGGAGATGGTAGAGGTGTCGCGTGTGTATTAAGGATAGTATTAGTTGGTAACAACGAATGGACGACTCGAAGGTCAAAGGACTTGTAGCTCGAAAGGTTGGCTGTGAAGTGAGGGAAAAGTAGGTTGTGAGCACACTGTCATCTTATGTATCTCAGGGAGATTACCAGCACGGTAGCGCGGACCGGAAACAAGTGGCCACTGAAAGGGGGAGACAGGACAGGCGACAGGGGCACCAACATCTAGGCTCCGTAAGTGGTCTGGCGTACGTCAGGGCTACTGCAGGCACCAGGCCATCCTGCCGCGTTGCTAGCCACTCCGAGGACGTGCGTACCTGATGCTAGCACTCATTCGGCAGGTTGGCTGTAGATGGTTGCGGTGGCTTCTCGTGTTGCAGAAATGAGCGGCCGATGGAGCCTCTTGTGTTGTTGCACGAGGCCTGACCTGGCCGACGGCCGTCTATGTACCTACCACTACCCTACAGTCTTCCAGCGCCAGGCACTTCACTTCAATCGCGCGGCCAAGGGGAGGGGGACCACATCTCCACATCCATCACATTGTTGAATGGCACGTTCACTGCAACCGGCCTTTGCGTCGTGCGCAAGCAAGTGGCCATCTCGGCAGACTGCCTCTTCAGGAGACCCGACGTCCGCCTCCGTCCCTATCTCCCTCCCTATCGCTGCCCGTTGAACAGCGGTTCTCCACCATGGCATGGATCATCCATAAATGCGCTTGCGAACTGGAGATCATTATCCCGAAATAGCGTGTGCATGCTGTCGTCGTCGCAGATTCTGCAGGGCGCGTCAGCAACTTACTTTTGTTTGCAAACATGGCCATGACTACTGTACAGCCCTACTTTTCACCCCCCAAACCCACATGGCATCTTGCATGCTACGTCAGCCATGCGCCTTTGCATTGTCGCCGTTGTCCTACCGAGCGCTTCTGCGTGTGCGTGTGCGAAGCGCTGCCGCCCTGGGGCATAATGCCATTTGCAGAGACCACTTTGCCAAGAGGGGAGATGAAGCCCGCTTACCTACACGGCCTAGCGTCTTCTGTCCCCCGACCTTCATCTCGGCTTCGTTTCTGGCACCGTCTCAGTCTGGATGCTGACGCCTCCCCGAGTCCATTGAGTTGACCTTCATCTCCACTTTCTCACCCCGACTTTTCCTTGCATGTTCGTCATGAATCGATGCTTCCTCTTCGTATCTGTCATCTCGGCACCCACTGCTGGGCCTTGACCGCCTCGCGCCTGGCAAACACGTGCCGCCACATGCATTCACCCAGCAGTCAGCCAGCAATATTCCGGTTGGCGTCGGCGACACGGTCCATAATACCCTGCCAATCGTCTGCGATCTCGCCTCACGATAAATGGCGATCATATCGATGCTCGCCTTAATGGTTACCTTCTCCGGCTGGTGACATCGCGCCGGTAACGGAAGCGACGCATCGCCGTCACATAATTCCATAAAGAGGCAAAATCATGGCGCTTGTGTCTTGTGATTGGCTCAATCAAGTTCCTTCTGTCCTGGCCCGTGATCAACAGGGGGACCCACGGACACCTCATCATCTCCCTCGCATGCAGCGACGCAGTCCACGCACCATGTGCTGTTGGACCTGCAATCTACTCAGTAGACTCTGAAGCCTTTCTAAACTATCTTGCCGTTGCGGACATGCACCACCGGCTGGTCGCAACTCCTATTCAATTCACTCAAGGTCTATGCCTAGCACACTGCGGCCTAGATTCTCGCCTCTTCGGTTGGCCAACCAGACAACTGAACGTAGACAGGAAACCTTCGTCCTCGCTTTCCACGCAGAACTCCGTGTCCCAGTCACAAAAAATCTTCCCAAGCGTCAAGAACGTACACACTGATGTCCAGCTACATGCCGCAGACATCACATTAGATAGACTAGATAACCGGAATCATGAAGGCAGTTTCAATCCTCACACGCACAAAACAGTCATACCGGTCATATCTCAAATCCTTGTGCAATCCAGTACCGACAACTTTTCGATACTCCACACGCAACATACACCGCACTTACTAGACCTTCATCAACGCATTGTTTAAACTCACAGCAAGTCTAACTAGACCTTTCTTTATCCGCCCCGTCCCGACTCGATCATACGAGCTGCAGCCCCGGCTTTCCCAACCCACGAGACAATTACCATCTTACACCAGCCTACGCCATGTAAGCCTGCACCAACCCAGTAGTCCGGTACTGCGGCCATGTTTCGGGATCAGCTGAGAAGTCCAATTGCTTGCCTCCTCAACACAAGAGGCTTCCCAGGCCATTGGGCTGAAGCGCAGGATATGCCACGCTGATTTTCGTTCGAAACTTTTCTGCCAGAATCCAGAGAGAAACCATTCCGATTTCGCATGCCGGAACAACCGTTGAGGACAACATCATTACTACATTGGTAGCCAGGTCATGCACTTTTCCAAGGTCGGCTGCAATAGCACCGTGACGCCTGTACTGATGGTACTTTCAAGGCCTGCGGAACCACGTTCTAGGCGATACCCAATGTGTGTGTGTGTGAAGGTGAGGAACACAAAGACGTCTGAAACTGTGCAGGGAGACCGTGGACCTTGTGGTGGTGACATAGATAGAACAAAGTGGGATAAGGCGCCATAGAGGAGCTGTATATCAGACGGGAACGAGTGTTTCTCTTCACTGGATTTCAGAAAAGCACTCGATGTGTTGTTCTACCGCAGTCACCGAGGGAACACGTATACCTCAACATACAGCTCAAGCTTCACCACCAACGAAAAAAACACATGGGAGACAGTAGTTGGTCAGTGATAAAAGTGTACTTTATCCTATACTCACACAGGCCTAGGCATACATACAAACATCCATCGATACAAGTTTCAATGCCTGAGCCAACAACGCCTTGCTAAGAGAGAAGAAACATGTTCAAAGTCCGTTGGGAACCACACCTATGCAATTCATACCATCCCTTCAATAGCACATCAGTGTCCATGCTATGCCATGCCATGCTTACAACGCCTTCTTCAAAGTACAACGACACTACGCCTGGAAACGCCCATGACCGAAGAGACACGCGCGCCTATGAGTGATATGGCGCTCAATCGAATGTGGGGGGTCAACATGCGCCAGGCTATTTTTTCATCTCACAACTTCCGCCACCTTATGCCTTCATTTTGCCCAGGAACCCGTCAAGATCGAATTCCTCATCGTACTGCTTTTCGTCCCATAGCTCACCCAATTCATCCAAGAAGCCCTTCTTGCCCTTCTCCCTCAATGCACCCGTCGCATCAACAGCGTCGTTTTCGTCGATGCCCGTGCGATCGTCTTTGGCGTTGCTCGGTGGAGCGGGGAGCGCGGCGGGGTCATTCGAGTCGGCGGATACGTTGAAGAGATCGAGAATCTGGTCCGTCTGCATAGACTGTAGACCTGCGTTTTGTTGGTTTACCACTGTGGAGGCGATGTCGATCTTGAAACGTTGTAGACTAGAGGGCATGTTAGCGAAATTCTTTTCAGGAAATTCTTATGAGTACAAGGGTATACATACTTCAAGATCTTCTCCTCCAGAGTACCGCGCGTCACGATACGGTATACGTTGACCACCTTCTTCTGACCGATACGATGCGCGCGGTCCATGGCCTGAATATCTTTCTGTGGGTTCCAGTCGTGTTCGACGAAGATGACAGTATCCGCACCGGTCAAGTTCAGACCCAGACCACCGACGCTAGTCGTGAGAAGCAAGACATCGTACGAGGGATCAGTGTTGAACTTGTTGACAATCTCCTGGCGCTTTGTAGCTTCGACACCACCATCCAGACGCATAAATTGCACCGATGGCAGAAGTTTCTCAAGCACATTGTGTTGTACCATGTCGAGCATCTCTTTCATCTGGCAGAAGACCAGAGCGCGATGTTGCGACACAGCTTCCGGTAGGTCGCCGTTGGCATTTGCGGACTTGTCGCTGACTACATCAGAGGCACCAATACCGCAGTCTACGAGGAGATCCTTGAGAGCGCCGAGCTTTGGTGCGTGCACAATATCGTCAATCGTAGTGTTGTTCTTCTTCAGATACTGCTGTGTAGGCTCGTAGGCTTTGTTGGAGGGGCCCTTGACGACGAGAGAAGGTGAGTTGCACAGCTTCTTCATGTACTGTAGAGCCTGGAAGATATGTTGCTTGCTCTCGCGGTCGGCGTTGCCGGCCTTGGACTGTATCTCCTTGCCCTGGCGTTTGGTGAAGTCATCGAAGAGGTTGCGCTGGAGCTCAGACAAGTCGCAGTAGTAGTTCTGCAGAATCTTTGGTGGGAGGTCGTCCAGTACCTCTTCCTTGAGACGACGGAGGAGGAAGGGAAGGACCTGTTTGTGCAGAGCTTCAATAGCTAGCGCACCTCGCTCTTGCTCCTTTGAAGAGCTCTTAGCAAACCTAGACGCAGCAATGGGCTTCGCGAAACGCTCCTGGAAGACCTTCTCAGTGCCAAGGAAGCCGGGCATCAAGAAGTCGAACAGAGACCACAGTTCGAGGACGTTGTTCTGAATAGGAGTACCAGAGAGGATGAGACGGTGGTTCGACTGGAATTGCTTGACAGCCTGGCTAGTCTTTGACTTGGAGTTCTTGATCAGATGGCCTTCATCCAGAACACAGTAGTTCCAATTGATTGGCTTGAGAATATCGGCATCGTTCCTGCAGATGTCGTAGGAAGTGATGACAATGTCTACCTTGTCAAGCTCGTTCCTGTGTTGACCGCGAATCGGTGGCGAGCCAACGTAGGCGACACAGCTGAGGAATGGCGCGTATTGGCGAATCTCCTGCTGCCAGTGACCGGACAGTGTGGGCGGGCACACGATGAGCGATGGTAGACGTCGGAAGTTTGGATCGCCTGACTTGGCAAATTCCGCGGCACGCATGTGATGGTCGCTAGCCACCATGCAAAGCGTTTGTAGTGTTTTGCCGAGACCCATGTCGTCGCAAAGAATACCGTGAAGGTTGTATCGGTTGAGGAAGGCCAACCAGTTGACACCATCTTGCTGGTAAGAACGGAGAGTCGCCTTGATGCCAACAGGGATCTCGAAAGGCTCTACCTTCTTCGCATCGAGCATCTGAGCGACAAACTTTCGTTCCCGATCCCGACCCTTTAGTAGGGACTCTGGCAGATCGGGCGGATCAGGAATACCAGACTCCAGTGGTACGAGCTTGACAAGCGTAGCGAAACTAGTAGTCGCTAGTAGTCGGACATCGTTGTCGGAATCGCTCATACGTCCGAGAACAGGGGTGATCAGGAAGATGACATATGGTAGGATGGCGTCTTCCATGACGTGTATTAAATGGTAAATGCACTCGATGGCTCCTTGGCGGGCATGCACATTTCCACCATCACTGATAGTCGGTAGTACGCTCTCGACGAGCATCGTTACACCCTGAACAGACATGACGCTGCATATTGTCGCGAAACACTTGGCAGCTGCATATCTCAGGACGTAGAGCTTGCTCTGCAAAGCCTTTGCGATGAGTGGGAGGAGTTCTTTTACAAAATTTCTGACGCTGGGGTGGAAGCTGCCAACAAGGGCGCGCAAAGTCGAGAGAGCGTCGACAACTTCCTGGCCAAAGACGCCGTCCTCGTTGAAGATGTGCGCAGGGAGTGTCGCCTCTGTGAAGGCTTCTTTGATTGGACGTTCGATCAAATCCTTCAAGATGGGCACCTTGTCGAAAATCTCAGCGCCGAAACTCGAGACGACTTGTTCAAGACCCTCGCGAGCGCCACGTTTGGTAATACGAGCAGCCCGTGACTCTTCTGCAAATCGAGCAGCATCCGGGTGGTCGCGTATGTCTTCGTCCTTCTTGAGTGTAAGAATACCCGTTTCGATGTGTGATTGCCCAGCGAATTCGGGAGTTTCGGCCGTCTCCATGCAATAGAACTTGACCAAGTTCCCGACAACTTTGTTGACGACACCAGTTCTCTTTGCGTTGACCAAGTAAACGATGTATCCAGCAACGGCAGCCGCAGAGCGCTTCTGTAACTCGGCATTCTCTTCCTTCTTGACACTGTCCATCATAGCCTTGATGGGTGGTGATGGCTTCTTCGGAGGAGAGTTGAGCGCTACAAGTGCTCCAGCGGCAGCAGCCTTGATACGCACGTCGCGCTCTTCCTTGATGTCTTTGGCTTCCTGTATGCTCGACTCGACTTCTTTGCGGGCTGTCTCTAGATTGGTCGCCGCAACCATACGCGAAGACGGCGTCATGGCCTTCTTAAGCTTCTCGTATTGTACGGTAACAAGCTTCTCGGCATCTGGGACTCCGAATGCATAATGGTTTGAATTCGGCATACCCTGCACAAGCGCAGCGATTTGTGGTAGGTTCTGTACGTGCGCTTCATGGAAGATGCTCAGCAGCGAGTTGCATTGCGTTCGAACAATCTGCAGCTTTGGCACGAGGTCCTCGTAGGCTGCAGGTCTCTCGCCTTCCACCATGGGCAATAGAGCTTGAACAAAAGACTCTGCCAACACATCCTTTGCGGCCAGATTCTTGCCAAACTCCTCAATAATGATACAAGCCGTCAACTGCGTCGAAGAATTTGTGGAAGATAGTGTTTTCAGGAGCCTTGGCTTGAATGCCTCAGCTCTTGACTCTTCAGGCCAAGCTCCCATTGCTTTGCCGAGAGCCTGTGCTGCAGAAGTCCTGGAGCGTATCATGACATCCGCCCCAATAAGTTCAAGGTCGCCAGAGATCATGTGTCCGTCGACATTGTGGGACTGGGTGGATGGTGTCGGTGTTGACATGTCATCCTTTCCGTGGCGAGACTTCTTTCTCCTCTTCTGGGCTGGTTCGTTGCCATCCGCAGGGCTTGATTTACGGTTCGGCTCGGTGCTTGGCGGTGGACCCATGGCCTGTCCCGAAGGCTTGATGAGTAGCGACATGTTGAGCGGGATTGGATGGCGAGAGACTCCAATGGGCGTAAGCGTGAGAGGAACAATGGAATCCAAGACAGGCTCCAAGAGAGCGGCTAGTCGGCTCCCCAAGCTCTCCACAACGGCATTCCAAAGCTGTATGGATAGCCTCAAGACGCCTTCGTTGCGCTCGAGAAGGATGTTCTGGAAGATGAGTTGCAATGCCTTGCTGTCTATCCAGCCTTCCGAAGTCTCGCTCTGAATGTTGAGAAACGTGATGAGCGCACGCAGTACCGCTGCACGAACACTTGTGATGGTATGTCGCAGGAACGGGAACAGCCTGGGAACCAGTTCGTGAAATGATTGTGCAGGGTCTTGCCGAGCATTGGCTTGCATTGCTTCCAGCACTTGAGGGAAGCCGCACAGCTTGGCCAGGAGGTCCATGATAAAGCCTGTACTAGCGCTCAAATCATCCTGCAAACTAGAAAGACACGACCAGACCACGTTCATCAATCCTTCAAGTGCCTTGGGACGCATCTCAATGAACTCCTTGGCAACAGGGATCAGGGTTGCTGCACTTATCGCTCGGACATCGTCATCGCTGTTGCTCAGGCCGCTGATGACTGCAGCGAGTACTCCGTCCATCAATGTGCCGTCCTCGAGAAGTAGGTCGTTGCGTACAGCGACAAGGTATCGCAGACCAATCATGCCGCCTTGACACAGGGCCCACGGTGCGCTAAGCGGGCTGCTGTCCAAGGGAAGGTCGTGGTGCATAATCAAGCGATTGAGAACTTGGAATGTTGCAAGCACATTGTCGCGGGACATGAACTGTAACAGTGAGCCGAGCGCTTGTCCGGCAGTCTCGCGGATAGGGGCGATAGCGCTGTCTCCGGTGAAATCTGCGAAGCGGTCGAGCATGAAGATGCAGATCATGCGACACGCCAAATCATTCAGCCACCGTTGATTGAGTTGATCGTTCTCAGTTCGACTGAGTCCCTTCCGTCTGCCAGCTCCGCCACCGTGAATGCGAAGGATTTCTCGGAGGCCCATGGCAGCACCATGGCGGACCTCCCAGGTGTAGTCGAAGAGCTCGACGGCGAGATAAGAGCAAACGCGTTCAAATGGCCACTCTAACCCTGCCTCCTCAGCCTCGGTCTGGAATGATGACTTCTCTGGTACCGGTGCGCCCTTGAACTCTTTTACGAACTTGGCATCGTCGTCCCCGCCATTGCGCTCCAGCGAGAAGTAGTCGTTGAGTCCATCGCCTTCGTCACCGTTTTCAGACTTCTCAAGCTTCAGAGCAATCGGATGTGGCCGTGCAGGGGTATCGCCTAGTTCTGATGTGGAGTCTTTCCGCGAAGTAGCGTTGAAGTCGACAACCTGAACTTTGTTGGCACCTCCAGCAGCGTTCTTTTTTGCCTTGCGCTTCAGGGCATTTTGCTGACGTTTGCTAAGTCCCGGGCCGCCATTAGGCGTGCCCAAAGGAGGTGATGACGCGGTGTTTGTGTTATCTGATCGCGGGAGGTTGGTGTCGATGCGATGTATGGCAGGTGTCTTGGGGCCGGGTGTTTGCGGCATGGCCTCTTGGGGCGGCGTAAGATCTTCGACCCATGCGCCTTCAAAGCCGAGGCGCTTCAGTAGGGTGCTCTTTTGATACTCCAGGCGCTCGGCAGGGTCCATGGCGGCCAGCTTGTAGTCGTGTTCCTTTGTGCCAAGGGAAGCTAGTACTTTGCCAAACTTCAGGATGGAAGGCAGGTCAAGCGTAGCAAGATCAAGGCCCTGGGCCAGTGGCGGCAGGGGTGCGTCACCATTCTCTTCTTTCTTGACGGGACCACCATTGCTGTCCTCGGATTTGAGGTGGCCATTGGACTCTGGTTCAGACTTTACGTCTTTGGTTGACTCATCTTGGTCATGGGCATTGGGGTCGAACTTGTCAGCGTTGGCGGCGATGCCTCCAATGGCCTTGGCGGCAGCGACCCTGGTTTCCCAGCTTTTTGATCGCAGGTAGGGGATGACTCTGGTGAGGAGATTGAATAGTTCGTCGGGATGTTGTTTTTGGACGTCGGCTAGCTGATCGGCTGCTGTGTTTCGGATCAATGCTGTGCTGCCTGTCTCGAGGAGCCTTGGCGCGGGTTAGCGAGCAGTGGACAAGGATAGGGAGAGCAAGGCAGATGGGCAAGCACGAGCATATGGCAGGAGGATATCCTACAATAGCTGTTGTACATGGCGCAGCGCAAGCGTTCACGGTCTGGGATGTATCCAGGTACTTACGTTACGAGACGGTCCAATCTGGTGGCACTATCAGAGCGTTAGCGTGACATGCATGCAGCGATGCGACATGCGACAAACCTCATGTTTGCGTGGCCGAGCAGACGGGCAGTCTGACAAGTAGAAGGCAACCACTTGAATTATCAACTACTGGGCGCCCGCAGGCGTGGCCATTGAAGCACTGGTGCGGCAAATTGCTCCCGTCAGGCTTTACAGTCAGTGCTATGGGTGTTGGTCACGTGATGGGTGGTAACTCGATGCGGTGCCGGGAGCGCGTCGGAGAAGGTGGGCTGCGGGCCTATCTAAGAGAATTAACAGGTCATTAAGTAGGCTGGATCTCCACCAGGAACGGGCTAGCGTCATGGTCCGTGCGTGCCGTTTCAGGGAGTGGAGGGAAATTTTTGCAACCACAACGGCGCCGGCATGAATGACGACGTCTAAGATAATCTCGAGCCTCGCGCCCTTGAACCTCTCCTACGCACATGCACTGCGCAGCCGTGTGTGCCATGGTGCGTCTTGTTGTGGCCTGCTGCGCCGGTTGCGACTTCCTTTGACAAAGTGGCCTCTGCTTTGCACTAGCCGCTTCCATCACCGCCTCAGCATGCGCACCAACGCGCGCCTGCTCAAGACCACGGCGTAAACCATGAGCGCATCCCTCCAACGCCCAGTTTCCCATTTCCCATCACCCACTTGTACTGCCCTTCATCATCTGCTCCACCCATGCATCATATCGTGACCGCCGCGCACCCTTGCACGCGTCACTCCTTATCACCAGCCTACCAACTTCTGACAGGCAGCCATACATGTGCCCTCGGTGCCATGGTGGCTTGCAAGGCTGCCGACCGGTAAGCCTTTGATCCCTTCTCGGCCACCGTACACCACCTATTATCTGTGCGCGTCTTTTGCTTTCTCCAACGGCTACCTAACGCGCATCTTGATATTACTGTCATACTCACAATACGCCGGATGCACCGGACGGACCCCCGCCTTGTGAGAGCGCGTCGTGGACAACCTCTCTCGCTTGGCCACTGATCTGCGTGCGGCCGCTGCGGCGCTGCAGCTAGCGCATACCTGCATCGAGATACATATGGGTGTATCCTACTCTACTGTATGTAGACTGTGTTCCCTCTCTCCATCTTCTCTTCTGCTCACTTTTGTCGCGCCCCTTCCCCGCTGTCCTTGCATTTGCATCAACCAATACCGGAGCCGATTTCGGCATGCCAACGCATCTCCCTGCTTTGCCTTTGTGCCATTGGTTCCAGCCCTGGGGCTGAAGACAGCGGTCCGGGAAACGTCCGTGCCTGAACCATCTGCTCAACCATGGTCAACCCGCACCCTCTAGCGCGGGAGGCATGGACCGCCTTTTCCACCGTCGTCTAGCCGTCTTCGAAGATTACACGACAAGCATACGAGAGTCATTTGAATGGGCGTGCTACAGTATGATTTTATTGCCACACGTCTCTATAGCTACTTGAAATAGTCTTTCCTCCAATCACTGCCGTGTATAACCGTTGCTGCAAAAAAGCCTCTTGGTGTTTTGTGGTCCTGTTGAGCTTTTTAAACCATAGTTGACTTTCGGGCCGTCACCGTCACTCGTTGCCCTGAAATCACACCTGCATATTTGCTTCATCTTACGATCCTCGTGCAATGCAGTTCAAAACATTCAAGGTTCATTGTATTATCATGTACAATTATCGCATGTCATTATCGAGCAATGACTCCATTTTCCGGTATACAGACTCAAATGTCTCTCTGCACACCCAAAAGACCACGCGCTCTCTCTCTCGTAAACAAGGATGAGCCTTCTACTCGTCTATATCGGCCATTTACATCCAGACGGCGTTATTGTCCAAGACAAAACCCCATGATGTGCACCCCAGAGCCCATATTTTCCAGAGAGATGTAAGCAAACCAACCCAAACGACATCTGGAGTATCCTCTACTCGGTGTGCAATTGTTGATTGAGTTCCTCCATCCGCATCAGTGCGGCGGCCACAGCATCTGCATCGTATGGTTCGCTAGCTAGGAGACGGTGCAGGTTGACTTCAGCGCGTGCGATGTGCATGGTGAGGCTGTTCTGAGCAGGTTCTGCGCCCTCATGCTCTTCTCCATCATCTTCCTCTTCCTCGTCCTCATCTTCCTCTTCATAGCCCTCTGCGTTTATCTCGTCCATCTCTTCCAGCATTTCTTGAATATTGCCGCCCATCAGTCTAGCATCGTTGGCTGTGCGAGCAGGACCATGAGGATCGGGCAAATCAGCAAAGCGATGGACACGTGACATCAGCTCAATCACCGCTGCATTGCCTTGAAGCACCCCGGTAGAAGCACGACCAGCAGGCGGGCCTCTCTGGATGATCTCGTTGGTCGAAATGGACTGTCGCCAGTACAACATATCCTTGTCTGAACCCCGAAGGTTGGTAACCTGATTAACAACGTAGAGGTTGATGAAGCCATTCTTTATGTCCGCATACGTGTCGAAGGTCTGTGAGCGCATGTAGTAGCATAGCCGTAGAGCGTCTCGGGCTCGGGGGTGCTTGTTGGGTGAAATGTTCTCCGTCCATTTGTAGGCTTGTCTAGCACTGAGAGCGTCGGCGGCTTTTGTACCTAGATACCTGAGCAGTTCCTGCTGTACTTTTAGATAGGCCAGGGTATCATCGGTGCCTTCTGCTCCATTGGCTTCCTCGTATGTGGTCTTGGGCAACGCGAATAGGACTGTGGTGATGGGCTTCTTAGGCTCCTGCTTTTCTGCTGCTGCAGTGGCTATCGGGTTGGCTGTCGTGGCTGGGATCTGAGGTACCATGGTGCGCTGTCGCATCTCTCCGAAGATGGTAGGATAGAGTCCTTGGTTTCTCGGGTTAGCCCGGCTACCACGACCTGTATGCACAGACGGAACCCGGCCCAGAGTTCTACTGAGCGTATCAAGCATCTGAGGAGATGTCGCTAACGAACCAAGAGAGCTAGCTCTTAGAGGAGACTCGTTTGAGAAGCGGCGCGCGTGACTCCTCATATGCGCCCTTTGCAAACTTTCTTGGAGTGATTGGTCTGAACTGTAAGACATCTCAAGCGGTGACGATAAGTCTGTTGGCAGTTATGAGGTTCCTTTCGATGGAAGTGACAGACTCTGTTGGTCGCAGAAGAATATGAGTATAGTGAAGGGAGTTGGGTGGGGAAGATCCAAGACTGTGCGTAGAAGAATATTAAGGGCTCGACCGCTCGACCCTGGCTTGACTGATTGGTGGAAGTAGCGCCAAGGAGCTCGCGATAGGCGAGCAGTGCAAGATCGGTCATCAACGGTGAATGAGGAACGGGGAACGTACGAGTCGTCCTCACCAAGGCAACCGCGACGGATTCGGGAGTACCCGTGCAAATGGAGAGCTGCATGAGAACGTGGACCCTCCCTGCAGCACATCGGCAGCAAATATACTGAACAAACGCAAATCAATCGCAAGGAAAGTGGAGCGATCGGATTATGGCCAGAATTTCCTTATTTGATAGGGTAGTGGTGCAGGGCGTGTTTGCTACCAACAGTGCTTAAGTGTCACAGTTGGCACAAGAAACGAGAGAAGCACAGCCAGTAAATATAAGCCTATGAGGCTTGATAGATTAGAGATGAAAAAGAAAGAACAAATATAGTACGTCTCACGGGTTCCGTTTATCTACCAAAACTTTCTCGCCTGGATCTTTGCGTTGTACGGGTACTGACCTGAGATTACAAACGCTAAATCGTCACCCACTGGTTGAGATGAGCGTTTGAACTCAAATATATGGATAGGAACATGTAGTGTGATAGACGCATTGTCAGTGGCGGAAGACAGGAGAAAAGTATAAATACGATACGTTCGAAACGGCCGCAAAAGATGACCGGCGAGCAATATAGTACTGAAAATACTTTATCCTAAGGAGTATCAATACAAAATGTATCATATTCAGCTCTGCGCGGCGTGTAAGGTGTCTCGTGGCCTGCTTGCGTTACTTCGGAAGGAGCAGTTGCAACACGATGTTAGATCACATTTGGTTACTTATATTTTTACCTTGAATAAGACAACTAGGAGGCAAGTCATGAATGGGTATTTGACTTAATCTAGCTATTTCTGCGATTGTCCTCGAGAGGTATCGTGAGGCATGATCTACGACTGACTTCTAGCGTGAACGAGGTGCTGCCTGCGCTAACCAGGATCTCGTCTAAGGTTACTTTGCATACGCCACTTGACAAGGTCTTTCCTCTCGTCTACAACTTCCCTTCTCATCCTTAACTCATAGTTGAAATGTGGTGTCAGGTTTACCTGTCATGTCTCCGACTTCCTCCGACTTCCTCCGACCTCAGACGTCTCTGCGACCTACCGATCTCTCCGACATGTACGGCGACCTAGTCTTCTTGGCTATACACTTGGTGCTGAGTGGTTGTCGCCATGATAAATATGATGCGCAAGTTCCACGCGGGACGATCACTCGCTCTCGATCTTTGGTTGCGATGACGTATGACCCACCCCTCTACGCCCCAACCCCTGCCCACATCCCGCCCCAACGGGCCACAAACTTGTAACGAGCATGGCGCAAGTAATCGGATATGAGATCACCGCTGGCGCACATGGCGTATACATTAAGAGTGTTTGTATATAAGAGTGGCTGCCTGTTAAGGGTATTGTTCTGCAAACATAGCCATATATAATCCTTTTCCAATAATTGAGACTTTAGTCCTCCTACTACAGCAAACACGATTACATACTGCTTTGAATAAAACACAAATCTCAAGACGCCAAGATGACGGACCAGGGCAAACAACAGTCCAAGACGTACAAGCAGCAAGCAGGAGAGTACTACAACCAAAAGTACGAAACATGGATGCCGTGGATCGAGGACCAGTACCTCAAGTGGTTTACCAAAGATAACAAAGCATCCTATGCTACCAAGCGTCAGTATTTCCTAACCACCCTTCTTCCGACATATCTAGTCCGTCGTCTTTCTACTCACCAGCCCCCAACTGACTCTTGGACAGAGAACCTCGACAAAACCAAAGTCACAGGCGTAGACCAAGTCGATAACCTCCAGGATGGCGTGAACAATCTTGTTGGCGGTCAAGTAGGAAAAGGCGGTCTCGCCCAACCTATTGGCGATGCAGTCTCAAAGGAGGGCATCAACCGTGCTGAACGCGGTGGCAAGGATGAACAAGGAAGGCCGATTGAAGGTCAGGGACCGTTTGGAGGTTACGGACAGAGCGCTGCAGACGGTGTCAAAGGTGGCGCTAGTAGCGTTACTGAGGGAGCGAAAAGTGCTGGCGGATGGGCTGGGGGTATGCTTGGTGGAGGAAAGAAAGAGGAGCAGAAGAAATAGAGGCGAGGGGATAGCGGTGACGGCAATGATATGATACCACATTTTCGCTTTGATTTCAGCGTCGTCGCTCTAAATTGTACCATGATTTAAGTTTACGGTATTCTTAGGTTTATGCGACTCATGTTACTACTGGTTCACGCTTTTACATAATTGTCCATGCTGGGAAGGGAGACCTTTGACGCTAACGTACATAAGTTACCCCTCACACGTCCCATCCAGGGCTTGCATAAACAATGCACTAGAAGACATAATCACAATCACTATTGCAACTCAAACATCCACATCTGAATTACCATCAACGCAGCTTCCACCGAAAAGTCCCTAACACCAGCGCAACTCGCGCAACGAGCAAAAAAGCGCGAAAAAGCCCACGCCCGCCGAAAAGAGAAGAAGCTCGAGCAAAGCTCGGGATTTGGAAGCTGGGAGTATGCCCCTGATAAGAGATATTCTAACATTGAATACAAACTACCTGGATTTGCGGCTGCTCAGCGTCTGTACATTGGATCGACCCAGAAGTAGGAGGCCGTCGATTTCAGTACATGTAAAGATATAAAGGTGGTGGAGTTTGGCTGCGACTTTGATGTGAAGGAATGAGTCCCCGCTCTCACTATCAGACACAGTTTCCGGAAGAAATAATGTATTAACAGGACAATAGTGAGCACCTCGACGCCCTAGCAGACGCCCCAGAGGAGTTCCGCATGGGCCTCCTCGCAATTTACGCCGGCGAACCTCAAGCATCCATTCGCCTCAGTTTGACCGACCAGACTCTCCGTGAAATCGCGGACAAAGCTGCGTTCCCAAACCTGGAGCATATTCATCTGCTTGGGTGTGACGATGCTCTTACCAACGGCTTAATGGGCATCATGATGAAATGCCGCAAGATTCAATCCATTGTAGCAACAACGCACATCCACGGGCATTATTTGAGCAACATGCTGATTCTAAAGATGCTGTCCTAGGGAGTGATGCCCACGACGCTTCGTTATTTCGAGATTGTAGGGTTTTTCTTGGATGACACACTTTTGGGGAACAACATGATTGGCGCACCTTCGAACATGATCCCGGGCTTGGAGATGGTTGTCGAACCAGCTGGACATAAGGGTAAGATTTACAGGAAGCGGCAGTGGGGATACACGGAGCCGCTTATGAAAGTCTGAGGTCCATGTCTAGTTCTCGGATCGATGCTTATTTTGTTAAACTTTGCTGCATCTAGCTTAGAGTGAAGAACATGGAGCTGCGTGTCATGCATGTTTGATAGTAGAATATGTAAGACAGGACAAGATTCTTCCGTGAAAGTGTCCAAATCACACCATTACGACACAACATGCGCATCAACATCTACCACCGTGCCCTCGCCCTCCTCCACGCTAAACAACTTCAGACAACTCCCCCTCTTGAACATCCTCGCACAATCTACCGCATTCGGCTGTCCCTTCTCCACATCCGCCCCTCCCTCATATAGCGCCCTAACAACATCATCGTACCCTTTGAACACGGCTCCTGCAATTGGGCTCTGACCCCTCCCATTCAGCACATTCGCGTCTGCGCCGTTGTCCAACAGCATCTTCACTGTCTCTGCGTGGCCGTGGTACGAGGCCAGCATGAGCAGCGTGTCACCAGATGCGTTGGTCAGGTTCCTGGGGATCCCTGCAGAGACGTATTGCGAGAGGGTCGAGGCATCACCGCTGCGAGCGAGGTCGAAGAGGCGTGCTGCTAGATCGAGAGCTGCGGGTGGGAGATCCGATGTAGATTTAGCGTCGGGAGGTGCTTGTACGGCACCGTCGCCGTCGGTTGCACCGGTGCCTACGGCTTGGGCGGCTTGTTGGCCGTATGTTTCTTCGTAAGTTGGCATGTTGCCGCTATGTAAGGTATACTTGGCTGTACTATGACCTTGTGTTAATATGGACAATAGGAGAGTTGTGTGACTACAAAGGAGCTCTTACATAGTCCTATCCTCTGTTGATTTATTGCAATAGATACGCGTGGAAGACAATGCTGTGAAATACCTTCAGCCAAAACCTTGCTTTTGTGTAGAATGAAGAACTAAAGTGTGCAATTCAGTGAATCCAAACGTCAGGTGAGATTTGAGTGGCATGTCGAGGTTCTTGAACGCAGAACTGCTGTGTGAGTAACAGGCTGTTTTCTCAATCATCAATGACGAAATCGATGCCGGCAGCTTTCCGACCGGAACGGAAAACGCGCGACGCGACTTAACTTAGCGCATCATCTCAGAGAGCGAGAGAACCGTCGCGACGCTTCTGCTTGACATGATCCTATTAGCTCAATATTCAAAGGCACAAAACACTACCGTGTTTATTGCATGAATTGGCTTACTTGTTGTAGTCGGTAGAGGCGCAAGTGAAGGCACGACCTTTGCTTGGCACTTGAAGTGGTCGCGACTGGCCAGTGCCAAACCACTGCCCGCATCTACCTCATCTGCACCACAACCACCCTCTGTTACTGAGCATCAGGATCTCAGCTATCGCTCGCAAACACCAGCGAGAATGGCCTCACCAACTAACCTCAACATCCCCCGGAAACGGGGCTCCATCTCGTCGCAGTCAGGAATCGCGAAGAAGCGCAAGCCGTCTAATCTACGCAATGCATTTTCTCCAGACGCCGAATCTGCCGGTGGTTCGCCACGCCAATACTCTCGCTCGCCATCCGTCGAAAGCAACATCACGACCTCCGTAATTAACGGTGTAGGAGGAAAGAAGCGGCGCAAGAAGGGCGGTGATGGCGGCAGCGTGGCAGGTTCAAGCGTAAGAGGAGGCAAAGGCGGCGACAAAGGCGAAGATGAAGATGGAGAAGCAGTCGAGGAACCAGAAGACGACGAGGACGATGAAGGTGAAGAAATGGGCATGGAGATTGAAGGAGGCATGAGTGTCGAGGCCCGTCGCAAACAAGAGAAGGAATACGAGCGGTACGTCCAGTTCGATTACACCCAAAGACCAACCAACTAATGACTGAAATATACAGCATGCTAGAAGACTTCATGACGCCTGCGCAAATGGACCGCTACGCAACTTACCGCCGCATCCGTCTCAAGCGCGAAACCGTCCGTAAACTCGTCAACCAAACCCTCTCGCAATCCGTACCCCAGCCCATCATCATCGCCGTAACATCCTACTCCAAAACCTTCATCGGCGAACTCATTGACCGCGCCCTTACCGTTCGCGACGAGTGGTCCGCCGTCCGCACACACCTGCCTAATCCAAACCTCCCGCCCCAGATCCTTAGCCAGAGTTTGGGAAGGCCAAGCGCGCATATCAAGGATGAGCGGAATAAACCTACTAATTCAGACATTACAGGCGCGGGTTGGTATCCGAATCAGGTCGATCGGAGTGAAGGTATCTGGAAAGAAGTGGAAAAGGACGCAAGCCTGCAGGAGAGGTTGAAGGCGTGTGATAAGGGGCCGCTGACACCTGCGCATCTCAGGGAGGCCTTGAGGCGATACAAGCGGGATCGCGACGGTGGAGGTGCTGGCTTCGCAGGCATGAGCTTAGAGGGAGTGGAGAGGACTATGGGCAGGACTGGTGGCAAGCGGCTGTTCAAGTGATGTGACTTGATAATCATTGCATTTCTTCCACTTGACCTCTATGAGGATACATGCATAGCGACGGCGTTTGGGAATAATCAGAGTTATGGAACATCGGTCCATCAACCATATTGGGTTCTAGTCATACACCACAGGCAGCATGGTCACAACAGGCACGTCATTGTAGTCAACGTGGAATTGAAACCTTGTCGTGAGGCATTTTATGAATAGCTACTTTATCATAGCCATCCATCATTCCAGTCCATCCCAGCCGAAGAGAGAACACCTTAGGAAATCATAACGCTAACTAACAACCCTCTAGTTCTCGTGAAGGAGGTCGTAGAAGGTCTCGGCCATGGGCTCGGGCTTCTTGGCCTCAAGAGACTTCTGGCCCAACTTCTCCTTGGAGAAGGTAGCAGCGTAGGGGTTGAGACGGAGCTGTACCTGGAAGTTCTTGAGCGGGTTCTTCTTTTGTACGACACCACGCTTGGAAACGGCTCCGCCACGGACGGGACGGAGGACCTTCTGGACATCGCTGGAGTTGATGATCTTGCTGAGGTCAGGCTGGGTCATCATTGTTGATGGAAGGAGGAAGTCCTTCTTGAGCGCTGAGGGCTCGGTGGTAGAGCCGTAGACCTTGTCAAGGGCGGTGAAAGCAGATGAAGTCCAGACAATGAAGCGGCCAAGGTGACCGCCGGGGGCGAGCTGGAGAAGGTTGAGAGAGTAGACGGATGAGGTCTCGACACCTGGGATGTTGCGGAAAGCAAGGACGAGCTCCTTGCCATCCTCATCAGGGTTGTAGATGACGAGAGGTCCACGGCGCTGCTTGTGGCGGCGGCCACGGAGCTTGCCCTTACCAGCGCGGAGCTTGCGTGTGTTGCGGGCTTTCTCGACATCGGCACCAGCACCGACAGCCTTCAGCAGAGCAACAGCAGCGGAGGTCTTCTTAATGGCAGCATCGGCAAAAGCAGTCGATGAGATAACGAGGGGTACCTCAGGGACGGTGCTGATGGCGTGGCCACGGGCGAGGAGAAGAGCGGGGCTTCCTGAAGCAGCGAGCGCAGAGGCGGTAGCGAAGCGCTTCTGGTTCAGGTTGATCTTCTGGTGCCACTTGCGCCAGACCTTGGTGGGAGCGAACATGCGACCGGAGCGGCACATGTTACCGAACGCGGCCTGACCGGCACGGTGAGTACCTCCACCAGAGACACGGGGGATACGGGCCACAGCGCGACCGGTACCCCAGGACTCGGCAGAAGTTTGGTGACCAGCCTTCTCGGAGCTGCCATTGTTAGACTTGGAATCGTGCAGCATGTGATGTAGGCTTACACAGCGTAAGGCTGGCGGCGGTTCTTGTTCATGCCAGTGTGCACCGCGTGGACGATATCCGGGCGGATGGGGGCCTGCATTCCTTGTCAACATAATTCTTTGAGGCAGCAAAACTTCGTGTCCAAAACAGCACCACTATTCTGGAGAACCGAGACTGAGAGAGTGTTGGAGTGATCGCAGGGAGTGCACATTCTCCGACAACGCATGACTGCATCATGGGAAGAAAATCTCGAGCCTCTCGGCCCAATGCGAACATTGCCCAGTTCCGTACAGATATCTTGCTTTTTAGATCTCTTCCCATTGTATGCGTTGCTTCAGCCGTGTTGTAGCCTCCTCAGCCTCTCCCTCCGAATAGTGTCTGCGTAGTATCGCGAAGTTCGGATTGCGGCGCAAAACTGACCTTGAAGACATTGGGAACAGGGACGGTGTCCGTGGTGGCCTCGCCCTTGGCGGAGACGACGGTGACGGTTGGCCTCGACATGGTGGCTGTTGTGGATTGACCTGGTGGTTAGTTGTCGCGATGAAAGAAGTCGTCGTCAATTTGGAAGTTCTCGGTCACAAGCGAATTTCGCGTGGGCGCACTAAACCTGTTTTGGACTTGGCGTTGTGCGCCTTGGCGGCTCTCGCATCGCCGCAGCTTGAGACTGGACAACATGATACGATAATGCAGAGTGCGGCAAGCTCCTGACGGATAACGGTTTGATATATTGTGTTATCTAAGACACTTGGCTATAACACACATGATATGCCTAGGTACGTAGTTCTACATTTAGGATGCGGCTCAGCTCTATCCTCAATGCACATCATTTCTACTATGCCTACGTACATGAGCGACTGAGTGGATGCCGACTATTCGTGTTGAGTTTGTCCAAACGATGTATTCATTAGTCTGTAGGAGTTCATGGGCATTGATAATGTACTTTAATGATGTCCTAATGCAGCACTTCGTGTAGCATTGGGAAGGAGAAATACGTGATTCCATCGTATCATCGTATCGGTGTCCGCAAATGAAGCGACAATTCGACGGGTTACGCAGGGCCTTAGATCCTTGTCTCATGTTCGGCTTCTGCCCGTATATTGGAAACAAAAGCAATACGCCGTGTTGAGAAACCTTGTCAGGTACAGGTATACGGCAAGGCTTACAGTCAAGTTACAGATCAAATCGGCGTCGATGATCGGTCTATATACGTATAGCATCTGTTGCTATATATGTAACTGAGAGTCGGAACCATAGTTGTGTGCCGTCATCATCATGCGCTCGAGGAAAGGACATGAAGAACAGGCACATGGCCCCTTCCAGCCAGTTTCAAGCAACGTCTGTACTCGCATAGTTATGCCGTAACATATCACTATGTGTACTGTTGTACGGTACGCGAATTCTAGACGGTCTCGAGTAGTGTTGGTGGCTTTGGACGGCCGAGACTAGGATATTATCACGAAGCTGGACTCAGTCGAGGGTACCATGTCCATGGTAGCGACGAGTTGGGCTCCGGTGTCATGACGCGGTAGTATTGGGCCGGTCAAGGTACATGTAAACATGGAATGAGTCGCTCATACGATCTTGCTCCGATCATAGAAGCACGTGCCGAGTAAGGTGAGGCGAAAGTCACTAAGTCGATAGATCCTCGCATGGTGGCACGAATCGCGGTCTTGTTCCTTCTATCGGTAGACTTTGCGGCTTTGGGGAGGTGCTGAAACACATGGGCAGCGGACTGCCCCGATCGGGTTGCCTGGAGACAGCCAGGGCAGGGCGCGGACGATGCGTGCGTCAGCGGGATGGAGCAAAAGAAAAACGGTCGCAAGTACAGCAGACAGGGCGGCTGTTCCCAACAAGCGGTAGATGAGGTGGGTGCATGTGGCCAGGTTTGTGGCGGTGGGATTGAGTTTGGCACGACAAAACTTTGCGAGGGCGAAACTGGCGTGGGTGGATGTGAAACGCGCGGTAGCAGTCGGATGACAAAGACGCAGATTAGGGCAGTGCGGCGGTGGGAGGTTGCAGGTGACGGGCGTCGTACCTTCGCACCCCGCCAACCGGTGGGTCGACGCCTCTCCCATGGCGCGTTTCACGTCAGAGATAATTGCTCTGGGTGTTTTGCATTGCATGTGCGGCTGCTGACGGTGAGTGATGAAGTCGGACGGGCACGGCGCTGCGTGTCGAAACGACGAATGCGGTGTGCAAGGCGAGCCCAGGGTGACCCGGCGTCGCCTTGTGTTGCTGGGGGCGCGCTGCAGTGATGTCGGCCGGGCGGCGAGCAACTCTCATCTCCAGGGCGAGGGCGTTCAGGCCGGAGACGGGTCGGATTAGATAGCTGGGTTACTTACTGGCTGGGGCCCTGGGGTGCTGCAATAAGGCCGGCCACCAGCCTCTTTCCGAGCGCGCTCGTCTAGGCCCTCCCGCCTTCGTGTTGCGGGCTTCGCAGGGGGCCTGTTTCCAGGACTGGGCATGTCCGGGGAACAAAGGCCAGACAGACGAACACAGCGGGGGGAACAGGATTGAAGAAAGAAAGAGAGTGTGAGAGGACACATGACCGAGCCGAGTCAAATCATCGTCATCCTATCATCAACCAAGAACTGCACAGTAAACTACCATTAACCTAGGCGAGGGTCCGTACGTACGTAACAGTGCAGGCCAGACAGTTGTAAGGCTGGGTGCTTGGGTCGTGACTGTGACTGGTGCTGGGTGGAGTCGCTCGTCCTTCACCTGGGTGCTAGCGTCGCAGCGTCTTAGTGGTCGCAGCTGCCTCGTAGCGCACGGCTGGCGGTTGCTATTCCTGGACGTCGGCGCTTGCTGCTTGCACAGAGCCACCACTAGCGTTGCGATGAGGTCCCCCATCGACAAGACGCATTCACGCCGCTTCAATCACTCGATACAGCGTCTTCGCCTCCCCACGAACCCCTAACACCCAGGCGGTAGCGGCTCTGCGATCGACCGGCTTCCCTCGTCCGCTCTAAGCTGGTCACCACTCACGCATCACAGTTGCCCAAATCAAAGAGTGTGTCGCAATCAACACACCATCGTGACCGCCCGAAACCACAGAGCGAGCGTCCCTCCCTCACCACAGGCACCCGCACTCGCACCAGCACGCCCCCCAGGCCCCGCAGTGTCGCCCAGAGGCTCCATTCTGACCTTCTCCTCCCGCGCCGCATCATCTCAGGCATAGGCGCATCGCCGGCCCAGTCGCTCCTTCCCTCAGGCGCTTAGTCGAGGATCTGGTATTCTCGCTCCAATTCACCACCACCACCCAAGCCCTCCACTGCTGTTGGCATCTAGGTAAGCCGCTCCTGTCCCCGTCTCTGCGCTGTATTTTTCCTGTCCACCTTCCTGTGCCTCTTTGTCTGCATGTCGGGGCCTGCATGACTGTCCAAGCAGGGCAGTGTACCGGCTCTCGTTACCTGTCTGCCACTGCTTGCGACACCATGGCTACGCTTCCGCCTGTTTTCGACTCTACCAACACTTTTGCTGGACCGCGTCTCCATGCTTCCTACTCCACTGCCCCAGTGCCCGTTTCCCGTCTTGAAACACATGCGCCTGCCATGTCTGCCTCGCCCACAATAACACACAGCGCTGACTTACCGACGCTGAAAAGGCCTTTCTCTATACCTAATTCTTCTTTCCCTTGCAAGAAATTCGACCAGTCGTCGCTGCACTGCCCCAACCCGCCAGATACCTCGTCCCACCATCCCCGTTGGTCCCGAAACACCGGCGCTCGCTGCCCTCGGTTGGCAACTCATACAAGGACCCAACGACCCAGCATGGTTCAAACGAGCTCGCGGACATTCATGCCCATGCCCTCCTTCGGCGCTGTGTTTGGAGGAGACCATCACCACAAGAACCATGCAGATGGCAGCAATGTAGTACGGCCTGCAACAAGCCCAAACACAAACTCGGGCGCTCCCTTTTCTTCTTTTCACATTCACAGCGACAGTCGTGATAGCACATCGACGGCCTCTTCAGACAACTCGCCTACTACAACAATCTCGACCATGGATTCATCGTCTGTCACAGATCCGTCGCCAGGCGTGTCGCCTGAGTCGCCTCTTGCGAAAACAATAACGCCTTCCTCGTTCGTGGCCGACTTTCGATCGCGGAGATCAGAGGTGCCGTCTGGAGAACCGTCGCCGAATAACTTCTTCGAGCTGCAACGGCCTACGACACCCGCGAAGAAGCCCCGTAACCTCAAGAATCTTGGTATCAACACGGCATCTTCTCTTGGCAACTTGCGTGCTCACAACCCAGCTCCCCCAGCAGTAGCTCCCAAGGAGAAGAACAGCTCGGCGCCACCGTCACC
This sequence comes from Pyrenophora tritici-repentis, assembly GCF_003171515.1. Taxonomy (NCBI): domain Eukaryota; kingdom Fungi; phylum Ascomycota; class Dothideomycetes; order Pleosporales; family Pleosporaceae; genus Pyrenophora; species Pyrenophora tritici-repentis. The sequence continues at coordinate 1,268,783 of NC_089390.1, forward strand.
GCTCTTCATCAAGCCACCGACGCCGCCCAAAAGACGGCCATCGAACCTGAGCTTGACGATATCGACCCCCGGTAGCACAGAGAACAAGCCTGTACGACTCCTCATACCGTCTACGCCGTCCTTCAACCGACCGCCTCTTCGCCATTTTCAGTCTTCCCCGTCATTACCGTTATGTTCGCCAGGTAAGAGCCTGATGGGCGCCATGCAGTTGCCCCCTCTGCGCCCGGTCGTGCCCAAGCAAACTGGCCTCAGCGAAGTCCCGTTCGAGATGGAAGAAGAGGAGGATCAAGAACCGAACTTTGACATTCCTCAATCCCGCGAGGAGAAGCCAGCAGCGTACCCCAACGGACCCATTTGCATTTACGAGGCCGGCGTATATCTCTACTTCGAACCTACAGCTGTGCAGGCTACAACCTTTGATGTGATTATCAACGTTGCAAGCGAAGTAAAAAATCCATTCACCAACACGACTGCGGAATCGCAAAAAGACATTGATGCCAGGCGCATAGATGGTCCACCAGCAGAGAACGTTGATTTTACTACCCTTTCACAGCGTCCCAAGCAGTCTTTTGGCATGGGAGATGCCTCGCCAACCACGCCCAAGGCTACGGCGCCGGTCATGCAAACAATCCAGCCACGCGAGGTTGTCATTGACGGCAAGACTTACAAGACACCAGAATACATCCACATGCCATGGGAACACAATACCGACATTGTCCCCGACCTGCATAAGTTGGTGAAGATGATAGACGAGAGAGTACAGCGAGGAAAACGGGTACTTATCCATTGCCAGTGTGGTGTGAGTCGTTCTGCTAGTTTGATCGTGGCTTACGGTTTATACAAAGACCCGCAAATGAGCGTGCAAGAAGCGTATGACAAGGCGAAAAAGCGAAGCAAGTGGATTGGACCAAACATGAACCTTATCATGCAACTTCAAGAATTCCGCAATAGCTTATTAAGGCAAAACGAAAGCCGCTCGTATCACAATCAGGCATATGGACGACGATCTGCTGGCCTCCCCACTGCCAGATCTGGAGGAGCGAGCAAATATCCTTATGACCGAGATAGCGGATCGGGACCACGCACGCCGCGGACAGCACCACTCCCGCCTGACAGCGACATCAGCATGCAGCGGGCGAGCACAGGAAACATCATGGCGATATCGCCGGGGCCCTTGTCGGCACCGAGTGGCGCTTTCTCCACCGGATTCCGTCGGTCCTGGGATTCCAGTCCAGCTCACTTCGAGCTTCCGTCTCCATCTACACCTGCTGCCCAAAATACCACACCATATGTTGATCCCAAGGGCCACGTTGTACCTGTTCTCTCAGTAACGAGTAACGACTTGCCAACCATTCAAACCGAAGATGCTTCTCACGACGACGATTCACCGCCTCAAGATGGTTCCGTTAGGCTTTCGCAGGTTCCGAACTTTTCTCGTCAACTACCACTCCGACAGTCATACAGCAACGATGAGGGCACACCGTATGAAACTAATGAGAGACACCTAGCACCTCTACGACCATTTGGTTTGGAGCCACTCCGATCACCTGCTGTAGGTGGCTTTAGCCTTCCTCCGCTCAAGTCACCTGCTGTAGCGAACTTCAACATACCCCCACTCAAGTCGCCTGCTGTACCGAATTTCGACGTAACCCCCTTCGCATCCCATGGGTCATCGGATTCCGAGATTATGTCACCGATCAAGACTACTTTCGACGATTCATGGCCAGCGGGCTACGATCTGGATAACCATTCCCCCGTGTCTGATCCACAGGAGCCTAGCAATCTGACCCCACTCATGTCACCACGAGTTTCCGAGTTCTTTGCGTCAAACAGTAACCATGCGGAGCCGCCTGAGATCACGTCACCAATTACAACCAGCTTCCCCAAGGATGTTTTTGGCAGCACCGGCGGTACTTTGGATGAAGACCTAAAATCTCCTCGGGCCACGGAATTCCATATGACTCCATTGAAACCAAGGCCAGCAGCAGACGAGGATCCGTTCGGCTTAACATCACCAACTAGAGCCGACTTCAATCCGTTCGACAGGCCCAGTATCACAGCTATCAAGCACATGGAAGCCGAGGAGCGGCGCCCTTCCTTCCAGGCTATATTGCCGCCTGCTCACCAGACGTTTAACGGGTTTGCATCGCTTGATGGTACTGCACAGACCTTTCCTACCTTCCAGGCTCCTATATCGCTCTCTACGTCTACACCAAAACACAATCTCGAGGCCGAGGCACGGATCGACAGTCTCAGCAGTTCTCCTGAGAAACACACTTTAGCTCCTATCAAAGCGCATACAACGATGCCTGGAACGTTTCCCAAAGCACCGACCACGCCCAAGACCCCCAGCCAGACCTTCCTCTCGACTCCCGCCAAGGCTATCCGAACGAGGTTCTCTTCGCCCAACATGCGAGAGCAACGGAAATTGCAAAAACTACAGACCGAAATTCAGTCAAGGCTACCGCCCGTTCCGCAGCATGCCGCGGATGACCTCGACGCACTGATGTCACCGCGCGCAGAGGAGTTCACACGAAACCCTTTTCACTTCGAACTGCGGTCTCCTACAGATGATGCAAGTCCGGTATCATCAAACGAGACAATCAAGGACGGTCGAAATGGCCACAGCGTGTGGGAGGAGCCTTTGCCGCGGCAGTGGACTCCAGAAAAGGCTACTGTTGACCCCCGGAGTCCCGTCCAGACGGGCAGTAGTCCCATTGTTCGGAACATCTGGGACGTACTGTGAGCAATGGTGCAGCCATCTAGACCACTCGCCTAGACCACTCGACTGGGTCATTTCAAGTTGTCCTAATCCGGCTGTCTGCTAGACGTTCTCGGAGAATATACGACCGTAGAAGGTTTGGTGGCTTCGCCGCCATGTCGGAAATTACGCCACGTCTCTCCGAAGGATCGTCCATGACGAAAAGAGACGGAGACGCCACCAATACTGAACGTTTGATCTCCTGATGGCCGCATATTACACTGACTCGCTCATAACCTGCAAGCGACACGACAGTAGCCGTGGCGCTACCGGCTCCACAATACCGTCGCAACCACAGCGACAGTAACATTATCTCCTTTTTGTCAACATCTCTTTGTGTCAGGATTCTTTTCGTTGCCAGCCCGTTTATCTCACGGCTCCAACCTTCGTTTGTGGGGGCCAATGCGCGTTGAGTTACGCATAGTAATGTCCTAGTTTCTAGTACCTAGTACCGCCTATCCCTCCACATAACCACACTCCTTTACTGTCCCTATTTCTATCGAACACACCATTATTACACTCGCTGTACTGTATATCTATCTCATCTCTTTACATTGTTCAGTATCGATGTTACGAGCCATGCAAAGCGCTGTCCTCTGGCAGACAAGCACCCACTTCTGCTTGGGTTGCAATCCCACCGGTTATTTCCTTTTTGTGCGATTCTATCTGATCGCTCGGCCAGTTGAGCCAGCGAAGGGCGTTTATCTATTTTTGTTTTCTGGGACTGTGCTAGGGGAGAACAGACATGTCAGGAGGAAGCATAGCTCGGATTTGGGGATCATCGAGCGAGGCGCAAAATTCTTACCCTTTTCTTTCTTCCTTTCTATATCTATTCTAGATATCATCCCTTATATCTAGCTAGGATCGGGGGGAGGGAAGGAAGATCAAAACAGGGTAGTGTAAATGAATGGAAATACACAATCTTTATAACTTTTGTGTCTTTGTGATGTTGTTGTGAGTGGGATGACTCGGTTATGTTTTTCCATGAGGCTCTTGCTTGACTTGCGCCTAATCCCACTTGTAACTGTTTATCTAGCCTTGTCGTTGATCGACTAGCACGCCGTTTTAGCCTTTTTCGTCTAGAAATATGTGCTTTTTGCTTGTTGGCCGGGAGAGCGACAAAGATTAAGCGTCGAAATCGACATTAGGGTTGCTTTTTGCAAGATGCTCATCGTCACAGACAGCGTTGAGTAGGGTGATGTTTTCTTTCTTAGTCTTAGTCTTAGTCACGTTGAACTCTACTGGGCATACTGGGTACTCTACCCCTCGTCGTCGCGCTTGCATATGCACGCCAAGATACCCCGCGTAGAGAGTAAGTAAGAAAAAGTGAGAAAGGAAGATGCCCTTCCGGCCTTGTTGGCCCCCACCCTCCTTCCTCCTACCGCCTTACCTTCCTTGGGTCTTTTACCCCTCATTCCTTCACCTCTTTTACTTGATTCGGTGCAAGGGAAGTGAGGCAGATGTAGCCAGGGTGGGCTTAGCTGCGTGATGTGCTGAGGTAAGCTGTGGTGGGTTGTACTGCAGGGCTTACTAGCTGCTTGCTTACATGCGGCTTGTGTGTGGTGGGTTCGGCAGAATGTTTGGATGTGGGTTGATGGTGGAATGGGGTGGGATGACTGGATAAGGGTGAGGTGAGATGGGTAGGGGGGATCGAGGTGGGCTTGTTGTGAGATTGTGCTTCCAAAACCAAGTCTGATGAGAAGAAGAGTGATGAAGTGAGTTTATATGTATGTGTGACATTTAATTCGTATCTGACTATGCTATCCAAGTTTCCTGCTCCACGCTCGCACCATTTGTAAAATGATATATGCCTATCAAATCCCAAACTGCCAATTACGACCCCAGAGTGACGACCAAAACGCCTTGGCCTCCAAGCGAATGACTATAAGATACAAATGTTCCTGTTACAAACTAAGCGACAGTGAGGAAAAAGATATTTTGCCGTGAGACAAGATAATCAAAAGCAAAACAACAAGAATACCCAGGGTGACTCCAATGCAACCAAGACGTTCACCACAAACAATTTCAAACGACAGTGGTAGAAGAAAGCGAGTGAAGTATGAGTATGAAGATGATAGGAATATAATGATACTGATTGCATAGTATCCAGCATAGACACGACCGTGCTATCCCAGAACCAAAAACAATCATCATGATATTGGTATTGAGACTTGAAGAAGCGGAAGTAAGGTAAAAATATACCTAAAACAGCCAGCCGTTGCATGACACAAAACGCAGCACTTGCGTGTGGTCGAAACATTGCCAAATAGTATGACTAAAAATGAGAAAATGTGGAAACACCTTCCCCAAACGCCGTGAAGAGATCAAAACGTGTGCCCGGTCTGGATCCTGGGACCGGGAGGGTATCCTATGTTATGAGCAAATCTCTATGTTTGCCTGCTTGTAGTTTGTTGTAGTTTGTCCCTGTCGTGATGTACGAGAAAAAAACTTGATTTACCAAGTGTGGCTTTGAATATAGACGAGGTTTACTAGTAAACATACGTAGCGGTTCTGCTAATCGTAGGTTTGCTGGCATACCCCCTGTCGGGTTCACCGGACCTGGGTGCCCATCTGACGTCCTCAGGCCCGTATCTACGGCTATACTGGACATCATTTGTATCAAAACTTGGTTGACGTACTCTGTGGCGCGGCTCGTTGCCGAGTTCGCCATATTGCCTTGCGGAGCGTCCGCGTTCTTCGGAGCCACGGATAGGTGAGATGTTGCGGGAAGATTCGGTGCGACTCGACATGCTTGGCCGTGGCGCAGTCTTGTAGGAAGCCATAGGTTCTACATGACGGTTGGCGCCGATGGGAGGCTTGCCGAGTGGTGACGGAGAGCGGTGGCGGGGTTTCGGTTCGCGGACGACGTGGCGAGGGGCTGAGTTAGGTATCTCTTCTGGTCGGACAGATACGCCACCGCCAGAGACGGGATAGTAGTATGTAGTCTTGACACCAGCTGGGGTCTGTGGTGGCGGTACGGTGGGGAAAGCATCCCTTTCGGGGCTACTGTACTGTTCGCTTGTCACACCCTCGCGTAGGCCAGATGGGCGGGGACCAGCAGACTCTTTCCTGCGCGAAGACGACGAGTGGACCGAGGGCATTGTGGAAGAGCGATGGAATGCAGGTGGTGCTGGGATGTTCTCGCCATGTCGGGGTAGTCGCTCAGTGTATGAGCGCTGCGGAACATTACGACCAAGTTCGATAGGTGACGAAGTCGACTGCTTGAACAGGGGTGGTCGCCTTTCCTCAGTGCGCCTCTCTTCGGCCCACTCCATAACCTCGGGGATGCCGCGATCGGTTCGATCAGTTTCACGGCGGGACATGGAAGGTCGGTCTTTGCCCGGGCGGGCAGATGACCTGCGAACAGGCTCGGGCCGCGAAGATTCACGTCGGACAGGTCGAGGTTCAGCGGTATAGTAATCGCGTGAAGGAGCCCTCTGGGGCGAAGGGCGAGCCATCTCCTCTTCAACCTGTGCGCGCGACTTGTGTTGGTACCGAAGTGCCTCCTCTGCTTGTACACTCATCTTGCGGTGTGCGGGCACAGTGTGGGGAGGCTCCTCATAGGACCGGCGCTCTTCTGTCTTGCGGCGTTCCTGTTCGGTACGCAGCTTGTACCCCGCCTCGTAGTGGCCTTTTTCGTCTTCTGACGAGTCATCATCTACGACGGGGAGCTTGCGTTCGGGTCGGACCTCCTTGACGCGGGGCTTCTCGCGTTCTGCTCGGGAGCGGTCCTCTTTGACATGTCGGCTGCTTCTCGAAGACGACTCCTTTTCCCGCGTGGGTCGAGGGGCAGAAGCGGGAGCGGAAGCGGGAGCGGGCTTGGTGGTGTAGCTCTGGTAACGAGCGCGTTCACGGTCGCGTCCTTGGTGGTAGCGGTCGTCACTGGTGTGCTGCGAGGGCACGCGGTCTTCGGTAGTGTAGCGCGCACCGCTCGGTGTGGGGACATCGAAGCGTGCGTTCTTGTCGCGGGGTGCGGGTCCTCTCGCCGCCTTTTCCCTGCGCAGCTTCTCGACCGTCAGAAGCGTGTCGTATGCAGACCGCTTCTGCTCGTCGCTGAGGCATTCGTAGGCCTGCTGGATCTGATGGAACTCCTCCTGCTTCTGTTCTTTCAAGGCAGGATCGGTGACCTTGTCCGGATGGCACTTGAGGACGAGTTTGCGATACGTCGACTTGATGGTAGCGGCGTCGGCTTGTTTGTCGACGCCTAGGGCCTTGTAATGATCGGGCGTGGTTTCTGAATCCATGATGGGTGTGAGGGGGAGGGGGGGAGATTGCTAGTCGGGTGTGGGGTTTGGTCTGCCTCTTATAGGTGACAGTAATGACTGCGCAGTAGTCAGTCAGTCAGTCGTTGGGCAAGCTCGTGTGGCGGTGTTGGGCGGTCGAGGCTCGCGTAGACGGTATAGAGGGGGGGGGCAATAAAGTCAAAAAGCGATGGGCAAACGGCCGTGGCTGGGCTATGGGCGTCTTAAGGAGAGTCGGGTGCAGTTGGTGCCGGGTGGTGAGAGCGGACAGTATCGTGCGGGAGTACCTGGTATGGGGTGACGAGGATGGGCTTGCTTGGGCTTGCTGACCTAAGAAAACAAGAGTGGAGCAGTGTGCAGTCAGGACGCGGCGGGATCGAAGACTGTCGAAGGCCGTGGCAAAAGCGAAAAAAGCCGGCACCGGATCAAAAGAATTCGGACACTACAGCAGCCGTCGGTAGCGGCGAGAATTAAGTGAGGCGGTGTTTTCTTCTCTTGCAGTGTTGCTCTCAACTAGTTGCGTGTGGTTGCCCAGCAGCGATGCTCGTCGGTGGACTTGCGGTGTGGATGCTGCGACGTCACCGTTTCAGCGATGGGCGACGATGGCAATCAATGTCGATAGTCGGGATCGGAATGCAATCAAGAGGAAATTTATGGCAAGATTACAGCGGGCTAGAGAATACAAGTGTTTATGGATATGGCAGTCAGCCTGCACACATTGGGGGGGGGCCAGTTGACTATATCAGGCTCACGCACAGGGCTTAATAAAGTGCGCGCCGTCGTGGGACTCTCGGATGATGCTGGGCTGCAAAGTTACCATGGCACCAAATGGGGCCTACGCTTCGATAGTAGTGAGCTTCTGTCGGCCACAGCGGCTACGAAACACTGGATCCAATCAAGGCCCACGGCAGGCACATGGTGGTTTGAGACTTTGCTCGCGGACCGCATCTGATAGGATCAGCCCGCAGAGGCTACATGACACCGAAGGCCAGAGAAGCCAAGCAGAAGCACGATGTGACCACGGGCTTGCACCAATGGCATAATGCTCACCAACCCCCACCAAAGACATTCGCAAGACATGACGAATCTGCGGACGTGCCTGGGGTACGAGTGAAGCACGCAGCTGGCGGCGAGACGGGCCTCTTTTCACCACAGCCATACAGCCAAGTCGGCCATGGCTGACGCCTCTTTGCTTCTGCGCGGCGCCCGAGACAATCGGTACAAATGTACAAGGAAGCTCAAACGCAAACCAGTCAGCGGCCTCTCGGCACCACAATGCGGGTTGCAAATGCAAATGCAAAGTAATCCTTGGGGTTTGCACATATCCCGTCTCCGCCGTCACAACTCGGCCCAGGGACTGGCGGCTGCATCGCCAGGCAGACGCTTAACGCTTTCAGCTTTTTCCCGTGCCCATGCCATGTGAGATGGCACTCCCAGCTTTCCACTCGATCCGTCCCGAAATGGCAGACGTTAGTTCGCCGCATGGTTGGCCGATAAGATACGCTTATGCGGGGTCAGGCGGGGCTCCATGCAAGTCACAACCCAATAGTCCGACATGCTGGCCCGGTACGTGGTGCTTGGCCATTGACCCGATACCATACCGATACCAGCACACAAAGAGATGAGTGTGAGAGTGAGAGTGAGGTGTATCAAGGGCGAAAATGCCAGAGTGGACAGTACGTGTCAGAGCAGTACAAGATGACATCATATCTGCCCTACCAGGTGCAGGTACGCTGCACTCTCCATGTCATTCACCCCACCTCAGCCTAACTTCCCAGCCCATCTAGTTCTAGATGAGGCGGCTGATCGTTCGTTCTGGTTCCAACAACGGTAAACTCCATGTCGACGACAATCGGCTTGTGGTACCCAACTGCTCTGCCGCCCACCCTCGGGCCCAGATACGCTGCGTTCACTACTGTAGTCTCGGTACGCGCGCCTTGCCCATCACCGTCAGTGTCAGAACATGTGCCCCTCTCGTCCCTGTCGTCAGGACCCTGCGTAGCCTCGTCAGGTCGACCATGTCCCACGCCGCTCACGTGCGCCTGCCCACCACCCCACAACGCTTCATTGTTTCCCAGGCCAGCATCAGCAAGCCTCCCTGACGACACAAGCCTCTCACCACCGGATCGAGGCTGATGTGCCGTCTTATCATCTGGTGCAAGAGACGCATCAGGCTGGCCTCGAGTGCCGTCTTGCAGCGAGTCAGGCTTCCGTTGACGTGTCAAACTTGCATCGCAGCCCAAACTGCGCCCTGCTCTCGATTTGATCGTCAGGTCGACCAGGAAAAGTTTCTTGCTGCTGGCTCCTGGCTCGTTCCAGAACGCTACGTCCTCGACTAGATTGCCACTAACATCGTCTGGCGTCAATCTCCATCGCACTGTCTCCACGCCCCATCCACCGTGGATATGACCGCATATGTTCAGCTTGGGTCTTACCTGCGACAACCTCTTCAGCAGCGAGGGACATCCTTCCCTTTTATCTGTCAATCCCTCTGCTGTCCCATCGCAGTGCCCCTTGGGCGGTGTATGTGTCACGACTACATCCACGCCGTCTGGTATCCTACTCCACACGCACTCTGCTTCCTGGTTACCAGCATACTGAAATGCCCATGTACCCTGTTTGGGAGTACACGGACTACCAAATACCGTGAAGCACGCGCCCGAAGTGAGCCTGATCTGCGTAGCCGCGTTCTCAAGATAGGTAATCGATGTCGACTCTGTCAACAATTTCCTACACATGCCTGCATCTTGGGGACTAGGCCACTTCCATGACTGTGAGTTATGACGAAAAAAGGGTCCATCGAGCGCGATATCGTGGTTTCCTAGTGTAAATCCCATCAGCCCTGACTCTACCAAGCACTAGGTAAGCGTAGGTACCGGCAACCACAATCTTGGCCTCGAAATCCTGCCTCTCGAGCCACTCAACCGTCTTCTTCAATTCACTATAACTCCCCTGGTTCGTCAAATCCCCAGCATGAATCAACACATCGCCGCGCGGCAGCTTGGGCGTCTGATTATGCGTATCCGATATGCACACTACCCGCGTTTTGCGCCCCCCAGCCATCTTTTTTCCCCTTGTCCCATATGACCCAATCACTCGCTCGCTGTGGAGTCACGGTGTGTAGAAAGTGGGAAAACTAGGCGTAGGCTAAGTTCCAGGTTACTTAGATACGTACGCTACAGAGGTTGGTGTAGGGTTCCACCTTCCGAAGTTTACACGAAATGAGGGTAATTAGTTACGTCATACGCTTCCTGCACATCATTCACACTCACTCCCACCCCAGTCGCACAACGTCGTCTATCTTCTTTCTTTCCTTTTGTTGCCCTTTTTTTGCTGATCAACATCGCGCCATCTGGATTTAATCCTGGTTCCCCGCCTCGTACCTGAGTGATGGACAGGTACCATGTTCGGAAATGCAGTTTGCCGCCTTCGTTTCGCCGTGCCGAGGTCGCAAGGATTTTGCCACCGCCACCACAGTTGCCACGATGTGGTTTTGGTGAGTTGTTTTCAGGAGCAAGGTAGGCATGGGCGTGTGTGATATTGCTATAGTGTATGTGATTTGGAACGATTAGAACGTAGTAATGTGGTGCAATGTTTGTCCTTGAATATTTGCACTGCAGCATGGTATGGTTACAATATGTAGTAATTTATAATCAGGCTAGACTGTGTATTCATTGGTAAGAGTTCTTTGTGCTAGAACGATTAGTGGACATCAGTCATAATGTAGGATAGCATTAGGTGCGCTGGATGTGTAGCTTTGTACTACACGCCTCACCTGCACATTGCAACATGTGACAATCATGAGAGTTATTTACGATTCTTTTTTTGTGAGGTATGTGTACCTTTATAGATTCTCAATACAAAACAAGATACCGTTTTCTGTCCGTGGTAGATAAGAGAGTGTGAACCATAGAGCAAGGCACAAAGCCCTCAATGTCGCCATTACACCCCCAACGCCTGCAAATTGTTCGGCGGTATTCGAATGCTCCTATAGATCATGGAGCAGTGACACTATGACACGCTAATGCCCATCCGTATGCTTCCATTGTACAGCAAATCCTAGCAGGTACGTTGCAATTTCTCACCGAAGCCACATGCAAACGCCAAAGAACCTCAAGGATACACTCGGAATTTTTCTAAGGTTTTACCCGCAACCTTGGCTGTGTCTCTCGACAGATATAACGGCATGCGAATCGCGCGATTCCTAATCGCCCAAGCCGGAGGCTAATTTTCTCTCCTTGAGCCAAATGTAAAATTGAGAAATCGACTTTCTCTGTTACCAAGACAAGCACAAAGTCTTACTCATTCAACAATGGGTATGCACGAGCGTCTTACAAGTAGACGCTTGATGAACTCTCTCAACGCCACATATCGTAGTCTTCGTCGTCATCGGACACTGAAGGCGTGACAAGAAGAGGGGGCTTGTCCGAGAATTCGTCCCCGTCGTCCGAGTTGTCATGGTTGATGATCTGAACACCGCCATCGTATTCGTCCTCGGTTTCAGCATCCTCCAGCGTTAAATCCATTTCCATTGGATCAGATGATGTCGCTAAATTTGTGTCACCAGTCGCGGAAGTGCTGCTCGTCTTCCTGTCGATACCATTTCTGGCGACGTTACGTTTTTCGTCATCCACATCCACGGACAGATTTTGTGGTGGATACCAGAACATTTCCACGGGCACATCCTCCAGGACAATATCCTCGTCCAAGAGGACATCCTGATCGTGCGTGGTCGTGAGATGCATGCCTTCGACAATGGCTTTCCAGCGAGTAATGCTCGCCTGTATCTCTCTACGAATCTGCCATGAGTCGAAAAGGTTGTCTTTGAACCATAGCGGAAAGGTGGACTCAAGACTGAGACTGACATCGCAGCCAACCGCTTGCCAGTATACAATTTGCTGGATGAGATACTGCATCATCTTGAAGACAAAAGGCCCACAAGCACCTTCATCAGAAGTGAATCTGTTGTAGTAGTTCTGGTTTGGAGTCCAGTATTCAGGAATGTATTCCCAAAAATTCGCATCCTCTTCAAGAATCTTCAGCATACCCGCACCAACGTCACGGCCAATATCGCGGTTGTAGTTCTGATCGTAATCCTGAGCCCACATCGAATCGTAGTAATGTACTTTCTTATTTCCTCGATCCATGGCAATAAACGACCAGTGAGAGCCTTGCTCGCTGTCGCTTTCAAATCCGCCGATAGCATCGTTGATGATGATGAAGATCCATCTCTTGTCTTCGTATTGTATCTTATATTCGTTATACTCTTGAGGTGAGCTATCATTGCTCATATGCGCAAAATAACAGATTTGGGCGACGGCAGAATTGGCAATCGCAATGCCGTGAGTGTGACACGGTTCGTCACGGCGGAGAACTTCCATTGCCATATCCAGGCTGTCACCGGTCATCCATACGTGGTATGACCCACCAGTAAGACCAATGTGCCCATAGGCATCGGTTTTGAGAACAGCGTCTCCTAGTCGGAGATAAACATTATCGTTGGACGGAGGGAATCTGAAATGGTACTTGGAGCTCAGAAGAGGATATCGAAAGGGATTGGGAATAGCATCAATAACGGTGGTGGAAAGAGGCACAGCATCAGTCTCATGATTCTGTCGTTGTACGTCCAACTGTGAAATCTTAGTATACTGGGAATTTGTAGAGCATCTTGTACGAATAGCACGTACCATGGAGTAATCTTGGAGTGGATTCTCTTGTTGCCAGTTTTGGGCAGTGTTGACGTCGACACTGTAACGGCGTTTGCGTAAGGGTGGTTTTGTTCGCCTCGTAGGTAGAGATCCACGCTGGAAGCCCCGTGAAGCGACAAGTGACATTCGCTTGGTGCGTGTACGCATCAAATGCCGTGTCTTGCCGTAAACTCCTTTCATTCGCTTGTAATGAGCATCAATGGCATCTTGGGAGCACTCCAGAGACAAAGACACACGGCTAGATGTCATCTGTGTGCTTGATGGTGTTGGCAGGGCAGACGTATCATATTGCGAAGGACCGGCTAGTTCCACATGTGCTGTGAGAAGTGGAGACTTCGAGGGTGTCACGGGTACGCTGCTGTCTCGATCTTCGGATGAAGGGGGCGTATTGGGTGTCACATGACCACATGCCAAATTTTCCTGCGCCTTTGGGCCGATAACCGGGTCCTCTATGATAGTGGAGTCTGGAAGGGTCTTATAAACAAGTGGCAGTGGAGTGATAGAGGATGTCGCGGACAGTCCAGTATCGCAGTTCTCAGTCAATGGCGGTGTATTGGGTCTCATGTTGTCGACGTGCGTCTCGTCTTGATCTTGCAATTCAAGACTTTTGTGGTCCAAGGTTTCTGAACTCGAGTTCCTGTCGTCAACAGGTAATGCGGGTCGCGCCTCGGGTGAGTCAACGTCCGCCACTGACAAGACTGGACACAGAATACTGTCGGCCTCGCTCATAACTGTAGGGCTTCGAGACAAGAGAGGCAGCGTATCTGCAGGCTCTGGCGCAACATCTGCATGCGATTGCTCTTTGGTGTGTGCACCTGAAAGTGGGGCGGGCAGTGGTGAAGGAGGTGCGACCTGTGCGATGACCTGGGCAGGCGCGAACTCCTCGGCGTTATCCTCTGGCACTGGCATGGCGCTGGAGGGATGTCCCTGTGGTAAGGCGCTGTCCGTTGGCTGAGGCGTCCGTGTTGGCTCGCCGCAGGCCGTGACAGAATACACAAATGCGAGGTGGGCGGACGGGCGCTCGCGACGTGATAAACGGGTAATGCTTGCTTAGGCGCTAGAATACACGCAGCACTCTTGTTTGCGGTCTCTTGGTATATTCAACTGAGACTTGGAGCAGATGTTGTGAGCGATGCGCTAAGTACGCAGGGTAGGTTCGAAAGAGAGAGGAAGTGGAAGGTGTGATGGTGGGGCTGAGATTCAGATATAATCATGGTTTCTACGTCTTAGTGCGTCATAGCGCCCAGACAAAGTGAGAGTGAATGAGGGTCGCGGTCTCGGTATTCTGTTTGTTTCACCCAATAGCGCGTAATCAGTTTACGATAACGGACCCTGAAAACGACCAAACCATGGCTCAGCTTGTTAGCGAGGGTCTGCGAAGACGCTCCACGCCTATGAATGGGTGATGCCTATCGGGCGAACTATGGTACCGCGATATCGTACCATGGTAAAACTAGACAGTTCCGATGTTCATGCAAGCAGACTCGCACGCAGCTTTCAGCGCGCCTGTAGGAGCTCTTTGGGCAGCGCTATACGAGCAATAAACATATGCCCGACATCTGCACACTGCACGCTGTCCGAAGTGGTTGGACTTTCAAGTTGCGTTGCTGTCTAGGGAGAGTATGTAGCGCTAACAGCACGCTCGTAAACCTGCAACCTGATCTGGACGAGCCGTACCCCCTTTCCCTTCATATAAACGGAAGTTTTTGAGCCCAAGAAAACTCTGCATACGATGCCTGCATGTTCCTGTGTAGCTAGTGAGTCTGAAGTGGCATTGTGATGGATTCGTGTACAGGCACGAAGTGCTGTTTGACCGGGACCAGGATGGTTTCTAGTCATAGCTTCATTCTAAACATGCATGGATTAACTATCTTGGGCAAAATGTAATGTCATTGGAGATAGGGTATCTTCCAGACCTGTTAGCTTTACACGTGTATCATAATTTATGCCATTGCAATGACTTCTTGTATCATGTCGTCTGCCATACATGAGAAAATACTACTTATGAAGATTTACGTGCGCCGCTATTTGTTGACACGGAGAGGTATTCGCAGTCGAAATGACACGTTCACACTGAACCACGGCTTCACATTCGTCAGTGTGCCAGAACATGCCTGCATATATTCGATATAGGTTACACTATAGCGCAGTACAAAGATGGCATAAGTTGAGCGATAGCGAAGATGTCAAAGTCAATTGTCAGTCATCATGACCTCGCTCCCGACGTCTGTGATGGCCTTGGTGGCGCTAATTTGGAAACTAACCACAGAAGGAAGCGGTCCCGGTCGTCTACACAACGTCTCTTGTTGGGGCGTGAACAGTTCAGATCAAAGGCGTTGGCGTAGTTGTGGAAGAACCGTTGGGAAATTATGTCCTACGCATGTCTCAGGCTGCAGATCTCTTACTAATATAATTGTGATAGTCGGAGCAGGCGTCGATGAAAGATTGTAGGTTTCAGGCACTGACGCAACAACAGTCGACATCCGATTACATAGCTCAAAACTCACACTCTCGTTTCCTTGGGAACATGAACGGTTGAACAGAAATTAGACGGCTGTTTCTAGCGACACTAACGGTATTGAGTAGAGGGAAAGAGGCGGGGGTCAAGGATGAACCTCGAAGGTTTGGCTGTGACTGAACGGGTTCCAGGATGTGTCAAGGCCGCCTCCGCACCTCGAATATCTCTTCCCGCACAATGCAGACCCATTTACTAGCAGGCTTTACCCTGATCAAGGTTTTAGAGGGGCACACGTTGCTGCGAGAACAAAAAGTTTATAGTCTCAAGTAAGACAAATGAAATAAGGTATGTAATTATTTACATCAAAATTGGATACCTCGATACCCATAAGAGCAAGATACGAACAAGGGTGGTATATGAATTAAAAGTAAAAAAAGCAAGAACAGCAAGGAAAATCGTGAGATGGCGGTAATCACCAGTTTATTGTGCGATGCGCCACGCAATGCCTGGTAGAATAACAATGCTCTTGTGGTTAAAAATCTCGTGCTTTGGGATATCGCCCTTTTAACTCCGCAAAACTTCATCCCTAAAAACTGCTGCTGCAAATGCTCGCCCATCCGTCGAAATGTCGCGTAGGTGGCTATCATATGCGAAACTCGTACTTTTGCCCATTGCGCTATCATTGCGCTGGACGTGTCCAAACTAGATCCTGTGTGTAGGATATCGGTCGCGGCGTGGTAACGCGGCGTCGGCCGGAGAGTAGACTGGGTACACTAGGATGGTAACATCATAATGTTAATCCAAACGCACATGTCTTCTTGGAGCTTTTCTCTGCTCACTCTCCAGTACTGTTTCCCCGCAGCCTTCTACCCAGACTCACATTACGGCCAATGTCTGCCATGCCACCGACTGAGTGTCGGTTGTTCGGGTTTCGGGCTACACTCAATTGTGCTCTGGCTCGCAGGCCTCCAGACATGGGTTTGTCGTAGATGACCGGGGAGCCTTCACGACCCAGATTGTGACCATAACGACTCTGATCCCGGAAAAGGAGACTACTACGCTCATTTGATGGTGTACTTGAGATACTGGGTCGTCGAAGGCTCGCACTACTCTGGAGTGCAGGTGATGGCTGTAGATCAGGCATTTGTTCACGGGAGGTGTACTGCCTGCCGCCATTGAATCTGTTGTTGTCTGTTTGTCGTGCCCTAAAGTCGACGGAGGTCATGGCTCGGGACGGCGCACGGAAGATGGGATCCTGTTCATCTTCATCGACACTCTCACGTGTTCGATGAAGACTTGTGCCTGCTCGCTGTAGTCGTGATGGAGTTTGTCTGTCGTCGTAAGGTTCCTGGCTGTTTCCTCGTTGGGAACCATTGGAGTCAGCTATAAGCATGCTAGTTCTTCGAGCCTCTATGCGCGATAGTGCTCTACTAGGACTGACTCCGTTCAGGGTATTGCTCTCCGGTTCGATACTTTGTCGTATTGTCGGAGAGTCGCCATTGATCTGCACGCTCGGACGGCGCGAGATTGTAGCTTGGGTTGATCGGAAGGCTGGGCTGGAGAGGCCTGTTTTGGTGTCACACATGGCAATGCAAAGCTCCGTCAGGCTACGGCAAAGATTATCGGCCTTGCGACGAACCTGCCGGTCAGATACGACAGAACCGTTGATAATTGAGCTAGCGGAATGAAGAGTGCCCTGAGGCCCACCGCTACCACTCATTTCTGCCAACGCCAGCGCCTCCTGGGCCGTCGCTTCTAGCGAGCGGTATACGGCGGGAGATACATGCTGTCTAGCTTTGCTGAGAGCGTCCCGCAACAGAGGGTGGGCCTTATTGGCACTAGGCGGCGCCTGGGTGCTGACGCTGGATTCTGAAGGAGACAGGTTGGACTTTCGCTGTTGGTTTGGAGAAGAGGATACTGTTGTGGCGGAAGTGTTTGCTGTCCGCGGGCGCTCGGCCGACGCCTGCGAAGCCTGAGATACAATGGCGCCAGATGTCGAGGGTATCTTGCCCCCCATTTCAATCTTGCGTATCCTGGACTTTAGTTCGTCTAGCTCGTCCCATACAGAGGCAGCGGGGCCTGTAGAGCCGTGCGACTCGGTGCCGTCGGCGCGTGACCCGGCTTCAAACGACGTCTCCACGTGGGGCGTCCGCGGCTCATGTGACAAGTTGGAGGGCCGGTAGGGCTGGACTGGGGTGCGGCTTGGTGGCGTGTGTTGCACGTCTGGCTGGGATGATCGTCTGGCGGCGGAGAACTGGGCGAGGAAATCGCGCGGGGAAAGCTCCGAATCTCTCCGCGTCGAGGTAAAAGATGCCTTGTGGGAGAGATCGCGCGTGCGAGGTGCGGCGTCCGGCGCAGGCGAGTTTGACGATCGCTCATATGCTCTGGACGGGGTGGGCAGGAACGAGGAACGCCGCAGGGCCGATGACCGGGGTTCCACAGGGATTCGGCTAGTTGTTGGAGTCGCAGTAGAGTTTAATTGCACTGGCGAAGGGGAGTGAAGAGCGGAGGGAAGCGACTGGCGGCTGCTGTTGACTCTAGCAACCCGGGACTTCAATCTCTCCACGCGCGTCGCAGCTTCGGAAGGTCGCAGCTGCTTCGGCCCAGTGTCGGCGGCAATATTCAGAAACAGATCCTCCTTCTCAGTGTCGGTGCCCGGGGTGACAGGTGCAGGCGCTCCCCGTCCGCTGTGGGCGGCGTGGTAGTCTTCCATGCGGCTGCGAGGGCCAGAGTCGTATTCGGACGACTCATCAGTAGAGCTCGCCATTCGTCGCGCGGGCGGGCGAGAGGTGCTAGTCGAGTTTCGGCGTCCTGGGGGCGGCCTGGAGAGGCTGGGAGTGGGAATGGCAGAGGCAATGGCAGAGGGAATGAGCAACTGTCTGACGCTTGTTTGCTGTGACTGCTGTCGCGGGGCTTCGCTCGACGTGACAGAATCGTCGTCCCCACGGCGCTGGGTGGATTGGTGAGAGCTGCTGGGAGATACCAGGCCGGACTGTAAGGAATGTTGCTGCTGCTGCGCATAGGCAAAGTCGGCGGGGTTCTGTGTGCTCCGGCTGCGCGTGACCAAGGTGACAGGAGGGCCGCGCGAATTGTCTATTCCATGGGCACTGTGTGAGGCTGGCGGTCTCCGCGCGGTGGCTGCGGGCGCAGACGGCACACGCAGCAGCGTCGGGGGCTCTGGTGCCGTGTTGCTGCGTAGATGGATGGGCTTGGGCGTGGTAGCCTGCGATTGAGAGTTGCGCCGCTGGATGTGGTGTTGTGGTGCGCCTCCAGACGAAATCCGAGAATGATGGGCCGGCATAGCTGCAGGTCCAAGTCGACAAGTGCGCTGGCAGCTGGGCTGGCACCAGACAGGGATGACCGGTAACGTTTCAGATGGCTCAGCCCGTCATGGCTGCTTTTTGTGACCCACAAGCTGCGCGTAAGCCGTCGTATATCGCGCAAGCTTCACCAAAGTTCAGAGGGTGATTTCTGCGACGCTGGGGACACCTAGTTCCACCACCTTACCCAATTCCTTGCTAGGGTGCCGGGCCACTCTGCACCAAATCTCACAATCCTTCCTCGAACGAATGACGGGCCTCGACGCGGCCTTTCTCTCTCCAGACGTGATGTGCAGCTAGACCGCCTAGCACCCGTCGTCACATGAGATATTCACCGTTTGCCGTTGCTTTTAGCTCTGGTCTGAACGGCGATTGCGAACTGTAGCTTTGGACTGACTCGGGCCAAGCCATGAAACCACATGGCTCGATGCGGGCAGTTGGGAAAAAGCATCGTCTTGCTCCGCACGCGCACACACCGCTGCTTGATCTACACCGGAACCTTCCTCGACCCTCTCACCAACAGCCCAACGCAGAGTAGCTAAGCCCCAGGCACAGGAATCCCCTCCTGTGCCTGCAACAGATGCCTTCATGTCAATCAGGGTGCCGGGTGCCGGGTGCCGGGGCACCGGCTGCCAACCTGAATCGTGCATCCTAATCTTACCGCGTATCAGAGCCAGGCAGCATTTAATTTTATTTCTCTACTTGTCATCGCGAAAGCTGCTTCGTGCGTCGGCGGAGACGTCAAGCCTCACAAACGTGGACGGACCAGAATGTTAGGCCGTGCCAGTCGCAAGTTGACATCGGAAGCCTGGCGAATGCGTGATGCGGCTAAGGCACTATTGCGTCTTCTTACCGGAGCGACCCATGCTCCACTGCCCAGTGGCGCAATATCTGTCTCGGTGAAACTGGAAGGCTGAAAGTTTGTGTGGAAGCACCCTTTGGTCTCACGTGATATCGGTGGCGGATAAACCATCGTACCGATAGGTCCGAGGAAATCTTGCCCAGCCAAGCCCTGGATGTCGCCCACGGGCACCATACAACTTCACCACAACGACTGACCCAACCTCATCCCTTCCGACGCCCAGAATGTCCGTCGCAACTCTATCCAAGTCCCTGCCCAAGCCGAAATATTCGGGCGAGGAAGAGGACCTCACCAACAGCACGCGCGTCTTGAGCTCCGAGCAGTACGAAGCCCACGTCGTGAAGAAGCAGAATGGCCCACCCGCATACGGCAGCAGGCAAAGCTGGCGGCCACGCGCGCCCGAGGATTTCGGCGATGGTGGCGCGTTTCCAGAAGTGCACGTCGCACAATATCCACTAGACATGGGAAAGAAGGGCACACCATCCACATCTAATGCTCTCGTGAGGAGGGTTGATGGCGAGGGCAAGACCAAGTATGATGAAATTGCCAGGCGGGGACACGGCGACTCGCGAATCGTGCAAGCGAGCTTCAAGGACTTGATCCCGCTGCGCCAGCAGGCGGATGCCGGCCAGCTGGACTTGTCGCGTCCGAGCCAGGAAGTAGTGCAGGCGACCAAGGAGAAGACTGAGCAAGCTCTCATGGCTCTGGTCGCTGGCCAAACTGCTGCTCAGCGACCCAAGAACGTCCAGGGCCGAAAGAATGACGAACCTACTTTCGTACGGTACACGCCGACTGCGCAGATGGGTGAAGCGCAGGGAAAGACACGCATCTTCAAGATTCAGCAAAGGCAAATTGATCCCATGGAACCGCCAAAGTTCAAGCACAAGCGTATCCCGCGCGGTCCGCCCTCGCCACCACCTCCTGTCCTCCACTCTCCACCGCGAAAGTTGACTGCTGAAGATCAAGAGATGTGGAAAATCCCGCCTCCCATCAGTAACTGGAAGAATCCCAAGGGTTACACAGTGCCTCTCGACAAGCGTCTGGCAGCCGATGGTCGAGGTCTTCAGGACATTACGATCAACGACAAATTTGCGCAGTTTGGCGAGGCACTACAAGCCGCAGATCGGCACGCGCGAGAGGAAGTCAAGCAGCGTGCGCTGATGCAACAACGACTGGCAGAGAAGGAGAAGCTACAGAAGGAGGAGCATCTGCGCAACCTTGCGAAACAGGCAAGAGAGGAGCGCGCTAATGCCTCACGACGACGATCCCAGAGTGATTCGGACACAGACTCGGAAGAAGAGGCAGTGCGGAAAAGAATGGACGCGCGCAAGGAACGCCGCGAGGATTTCCAGCGTGAGCTCCGCCAGTCGCGCATGGGTACCGAGCGCAAGATCCAGATGCTTGCACGGGAACAGAATCGCGACATCTCCGAGAAGGTCGCACTTGGCCTGGCAAAGCCTACTTCGGGCGGAGAGTCCATGTACGATTCCCGGCTGTTTAATCAAACCAGTGGTTTCAACACTGGGTTCAACGAGGACAACCACTATGATAAGCCTCTCTTTGCAGCGCAGGATGCTATTAGTAGCATCTATCGCCCGAGCGTACAACAAGATGACGGCGAAGACGAGGGGGAGACGTACGACAGGATCACCAAGTCAAGCAAGTTCGAAGTGCTAGGCAGGGCCAAGGGTGGTTTCAAGGGCGCTGATTTGCAAGAAGCTCGCGAAGGACCCGTAGAGTTTGAGAAAGATACCGATGATCCATTTAACATCAGCCAAATGATCAACGAGGTCCGTGGTGAGAAGAGTAACGAAAAGACGGGGGAAAAGAGGTATGGCATTCAGGAGCCCGAGGGCAGATCTGCCAAGCGTGCTAGGGTAGATGACGATAGCGATTGAGCGGCATGGGAAAATAAGCTTTGGCGTTTGGGTTTTGTGCATTACACACTGCAGTAGCAGTATTCTAAGAGCATTAAGGCGAGGGATATCAGCATTGAAATATCCATAATCTAACGTTTTGCATGTCACATTATCCTAGTGGTTATGAATTCATATCAAGTAACACCATTTACGGTCTAATAACGACGAGCATACTCGCATGCGAGCCTACTAATGATTGCATCACTTTGATCGGCTGTGGACAGTGTCGGATAACGCACCCTCGGCTGCGTCCACCGACGACGCCCGTCGGTATTCTCCACACCATAGGTCCATAACCCCGCTCTCAATGTCGTCCGACTGCAACCAAAGTCGCATCCGTATTCTTCGGTGGCATGTTACCGGCTGACAGATCCTGAAAACAAGATGAATAAGACCAGCTTCTCTACACGCTGACGTGGGAACTCGCTCGCCTACATCTGCCATCGAGAATTCTCACAGCACGTACAGCACCAAAAGTGCGGCATATAACTTTGAAAGAGCACAATGACGGGCCAAACTCCACACAAGTTTGATCCAAACTTTACAGAGGCGGTCATCAATGCGACAGGACCGAAGGCTACGCCGAGGGTTAGACAGCTTACGGCGGGGTTGATCCGGCATCTCCACGATTTTGCGAGAGAAAATGAGCTCACAGTAGATGAGTGGATGGTCGGCGTGGAGCTGGTATGTCGACGTGGTTTCTACAGCTGAGACCTGCTAAAGACTAATTCAACACATGCTGACGATACGTAGATGAACGCAGCAGGCCGCATGTCCGACTCCAAACGCAACGAAGGCCAGCTTGTTTGCGATGTTCTTGGTCTCGAATCTCTCGTAGACGAAATTACCTACAAACTCGCATCCACCGCTGAAGACGAGCCAACCGCGACTGCCATTCTAGGCCCCTTCTACAGGCACAACGCGCCCGAGCTACCCATGGGCTCCTGCATCGTCTCAAAGGAGGTAAACGAACAGGGAGATCGAACATGGATGCACGGTACTGTCACAGATTTCAAGACAGGAAAGCCCATTGAGGGCGCAGTCATGGACATATGGCATACGGCACCAAATGGGCTGTATGAGCAGCAGGATCCTAATCAACCGGATATGAACCTCAGAGGTAGATTCACAACAGGGAAGGACGGTAAATACAGCCTCTATTGTCTGAGGCCGGTACCATATCCTATTCCTTTCGATGGGCCGGCTGGCAAGATACTGCAGGCATTGGACAGACATGCAATGAGGCCGGCGCATATTCACTTTCTGGTATGTCTAAAAGTCCAACGCATTCGGCATTGTGCACAGAATCACATACGAGAATTCGTGTTAACAGGATACAGCTTGCTGCGCCTGGTTATAAGCCTATCGTTACCCAAATCTTCGACAGAGAGAGCAAGTACCTTGAAGACGATGCGGTGTTTGCAGTCAAAGACTCGCTCATTGTGGATTTTAAGCCTTTCCAAGGCGACCCCAAAGCTGACTTTGAGTTGCCATATGATTTCAAGATGGCGAGCTTTGAGGATGCAACGAAGGCGTGAGGTGCACGATATGAACTGGATGACATATATCGTATTCTAGTCATACATGATCGATACTTGATTATTGATGAAGCGTAGATACTTCACATTTTACATCAGAATTTATGTGCGTTCCCATATCGATTGATGCATTCCGATGCTAGTAGTTAGCCGATGATTCCCCGCACTAACCACAAACCGTCTCCAACCGAACCGCGGTTGTCACGCCCTACATGCATCCGACGCCCTAAGCCGAAGCTACAGCATGTCGTGTCATGTTTGCTCTCAGCACCCAAACCCTCCATGATCTTTCCACTCTCCAAGGATTACTTATAGAAGTCTTGCATGAACACTTGGCTTATTTGGGTTCATAGTTAGTAAGCTTTCCATGTACAACTTGATGTATGATATGCATGGCAGCAGGATGATCATACTGACTACCTCAGGATAAGTCCACGTCTAACAATCAGCGATTTCTACACCTGCAACATTCGTACTGAAAAAGGATCAATTTAGAATCATGGGGGAAGACAAGATAACCCTCGGACGGTACATGTGGGAACGCATTCACCAAATCGGTGTCGACACAGTCTTTGGCGTACCAGGTGACTTCAACCTGCAGTTTCTCGACTCCATCTATCTCACCCCAGGACTGAGACTCATTACCAACCAAAATGAGCTCAATGGTGCCTATGCAGCTGACGGGTACTCTCGCATCAAGAACGCTCCTGGCTGCCTCGTCACTACACATGGCGTTGGGGAACTCTCTGCCTTGAATGGAATCGCAGGAAGCATGAGTGAGAATGTCAAGGTGGTTCATGTTGTTGGCCAAACAACGAGGACTATGCAAAATGCGAAAATGATGATCCACCACAGCATTGGCGGGAAGCCACATCACCAGGTCTACAATAAGGCCAGTGAAGGGCTGCGAGTTGCGGCTGCGGAACTTTGGGATATTGAGAGTGCGCCCAAGGAGATTGATCGCGTGCTGAGAGAGTGTGTGATTCAGAGTGGTCCGGTCTACATCTTCTTGCCGTTGGATCTGAGTGCCGAGATGGTCGATGCGGGTTTGTTGACAGAGAAGATTGATCTTGAACCGAAGGTTGACAAAACGGCCCAGGATGCGGCGGTAAAAGCTATAGTTGCTGCAGTCGCAGAGGCAAAGCAACCGACGATTGTGGTAGATGCATTGGTACATCGGTTCGGTGCATCAGAAGAAGCGAAACAGCTGGTCAAGGCGCTCAATGTCCCATTCTTCTCCGCAGCAATGGGCAAAGGCATCGTTGATGAGACAGATGAGCAGTTTGTGGGCGTGTGGAACGGCGAAATCAGCTCCCCAGGTGTCAAAGAAGTTGCAAAGCAGGCGGATCTGGTCATCACGCTTGGCTACGTACCCGCTGACACGAACTCCGCTGGCTTCTCGAGACCATTGGAAGATGGGAAAACCATACACATCAACCCGCATGATGTCATTGTAAGTACCACTGCTCTTATACAGTCATCTCTGAAAGTTCTCTCGCTGACAACCTCATCCAGGTCAAGGGCAAATCTTATTCCTCTACTTCCATCAAGCCCCTTCTTGCTGCTCTTTCCAAAGCCCTTCCATCAACACCGCAACACAAAATCCCTAAACCCACTTTGCCTGGCCCCCGTATTCCTCTCGATGCAAATGCCGCCCATCTGACACAATCTGCGCTTTGGCCCGCCATTGAAGCGTTCATCCGCCCAGGTGATGTTATAGTTAGCGAAACAGGAACGAGCAATACTGGTGTCTGTGATATCACATTTCCGGCAGACATTAGACTGGTCACTCAAATCTACTATGGAAGTATTGGTTTCGCTACTGCTGCCACACTCGGTGTAGATGTGGCACGACGGGAACTCGAAGAGGGTGGACAAAAGGCCGGAAGGACAATTCTGCTAACCGGCGATGGGAGCATGGCATTGACGATACAAGAAATTGGCACCATGATCAAGAACAAGTCCAAGTCCATCATATTCGTACTCAACAACGATGGATACACTGTTGAGCGGTTGATCTGGGGTGCACGACAACGTACGTTCTTTTCTTTCTCTTCACCTTTATGCAATTCTAACGTAAGGTTACAGCATACAACGATATCGTTCCTCACAACTACTCACATCTGCTTCCGCTGTATAACCACCCTAACCCCGAGACTTCATTCCATCGCGCCACAACAAAAGAAGAGCTCAAGGCTATCCTGGAGAAGCCTCAGCTGCAGCAGCCGGAGAATGTGCAGCTTGTGGAACTGGTGCTGGATAAGATGGATACGAGCTGGAAGCTGGGGACCGTGCTAGCGTGGAGAAGTGAGGAGCACAAGGAGTATCTTACGCGAGAAGGGTTTGTGGATACGTATGGTGGGTGGGGTTTGGATGGCAAGGCTGGAGGGGATGTGAAGTGGAGCTGAGTGCGGATTCGCAGACGCGATGATTAAGATGTGAAGATACTGAAAACAGAAATCCTTACGATTGAAGACTTGATTTGTTAATACGAGATACTGATGTTTTATCTTTATGTTTAGTAATCACGTGCATCATATGTCTGCTGGAAGGAAGTTGCAGGCGGGCACCCCCGTCATAGGTCAGCACCACTACCTCACAATGATCACGACGACAGAAGCACCGTCAACGATCCAGTCGATCGAGTTTCTACGCCAATCTGATATTTTAGAAAGAATGACTTGCCAATCTGTATTTGAACTAGGCACAAAAATTACAATGGATCAAATCAAGGTTGTCAGTAATCAATATCTCATCAATATTGTTGTTTGATTTGTTTGATTCGGAGCCAACCAACTAACCAACAGTTAGCCACTGTATTTCTGTCAATCAATCAACCAATCTTGAGAACAAAATGTTGATAGGATTGGTGTTGTTTGATAGTAAGCGAGGGAGGGGGATACCTAGGTGAGCAGACTCCGCAACAATCAATCGGATCGGCATGATTGATTCCTATCTAGGTTAAAGGCTGCCTAATGAAGTAATTCTTTAACCTATATAGGAATCAATCATGTCAATCGATTGATTGTTGCGGAGTCTGTAGGTGAGGCCTCTGGGATAGCTGCTCAACGACGAATTCTTAGTGTTGGATCTTGCTTACTAAGCCTACTCGCGTGTAAGTTATATGACCTAGGTTCCATCCCATCTCTCACTCACTCCAGGCTAGTACGTACGAGGCTTAGCGCCCACAACGCTAGCTGGCAGAGACATAGATCTCAATTCCTGTAGCACAATACACAACACGATTCACACATGTTCTATTCCTAGTGCTACTGACATCAGGCTTATAACATTTAACAACACCTTACTTTCTCGCGGCTCCGGCTTACTTTTAGCCTTATCCATGCCCTCTATACCAGCAAAACGCAAGCCCGAGGCTGCCGAAGAAGCTGATACTCCCTTCAAGCGAGCACAACGTACGCGCAAACCTACGCTCAAAGCGCTGTTGGGTGACGGCAGCCAGCCAACCCAGCCGATAGAGCTGCCAGAAAGTACGCCGGATCCGCCTACAGAGCCGCCTACACAAGTTATCGAGCCGCCCACACGGGCTATTGAACCGCCATGTAAGCCTGTACAACAACCCGAGGAGCGCCCTCGGCGGGCATCACCACTGCCTATTTTGGCTGCCTCACAAGCCTCTCGGCTCACTGATGAGCCAGCCTGGGAGTCGCAGTTAATGTTTGATAAGCCAGAGGACTCTATTGTACAGCCTTTAGCTTTCTCTAGCGCTGCCACTGAGGCTTCGGTGGAGGAGGATAGCGCTGTGAGCGTCGATTTTCGCGACTTTGAGGGCGTCGATTGGTCGCGATTAAAGGGGTTTGTCGCGCCGCTGAGCACTCCACGAGGCAAGGCAAGCTGGATTTTTCAACACGGCTGGCGTGTCTGGAAGGAGGGTACTCACCACCCAGATGAGTTGTACTTTGTGTGCAAGTACTGTCATATTCATAAGCTACCTAATGGTGTACACCGAGTAACGAAGTCAACCACTGCCGCCAACGGGCACCTCCAGCTTGATAAACCTGGTCATCGGCTCAGCAAAGATGGTCCAATCCTAAGCAAACCTCTCCGCAAACATGGACAACAATCACTTCGTCAGGCAGCTCTAAGCGGTGTCAAATTTAGTCTAGAGGCGTACAAGACTATAGGAAACTTCGACGTACAAGAATTTCGGCAGGCAGCTGCGCTCTGGCTGGTCGACAACAACAGACCACTCCGCGAGTTTGAGACGCCGGCTTTTCGCAAGATGATCAGGCTTGCTAATCCTGAGGCAGAGGCGGCGTTATGGAGGTCTCATAACAGCGTGTCAGCGTTCGTGATGAGGTTGTACAGTTGGCTACGGCCTCAGGTGGTGCGCGCGTTGGCTGAAGCCGAGAGCAAGGTACATATAAGCTTCGATGGGTGGACGACAAAAGGCGGCAAACGTGGCTTCTTTTCTGTAGTTGCTCACTACGCCAACAGTAAGGGCGCGATAGTTGACCTACCCATCGCGCTGCCGCAGCTGGTGGGTGCCCACACTGGTGAGGCGATAGCTGACGCTGTAACCAAAATCCTGCAATCCTTCAGCATTAATCGCAGCAAACTCGGCTACTTTGTGCTCGATAACGCTTACAATAACGACACCGCTGTTAACAAACTCGCCTCGATGTACCACTTTTCTGCCTCCGATCGCCGCCTCCGCTGCGCTTGCCACATACTTAACCTTGTTGGCCAAACGATTATGTTCGGGAGGGATGCTGACGCGTATAACAACGCCCTGGAGAACACAAAGATGGAGGATTTTTACATGAAGGAGTGGCGGAAAGAAGGACCGCTTGGCGTGTATCTTGATATTATCAACTACATCAACACGCCGAAGCAGTGGAGTATTTTTGAAGATTGCCAACGCGAGGCAGTTAACAGCATGCCCACAGGCGCCAGCGGCGGCACTCGCGAGCCAATTAAGCCGTGTGTTACACGTTGGAACAGCTATTACGACTGCTTTAAGCGCGGAGTTCAGCTCCAACAAGCTATCAACGCATACGCCACGTACCACATTCGCGAGACTGAACAGGCTGACGAACAGGCAGCTATTAGAGGAAACAAGCTGCCTGATGTGCCGCGGTGGATGAGGTCAGACGGCCTTACGGCGGCTGACTGGGCGGTGATTACTGAGTACATGGCGATACTGCAGCCGCTCAAGTTTGCTACAGATCGCCTCCAAGGCCGCGGCAAGTGTGGCCGTTTTGGCGCACTCTACGAGGTCATCCCAGTATTTGAGAGTGTGATAACTGAGCTGGATGCACGCCTTCGGCCATACGAATCGGTCAACCACGAGCCATCTGAGGCGCCCGAAGATCACATCCCGATCAACCTGCGAGCCGCGAGGCGAAAAGCGAGCAATTACTTTACTAAGATCCTCCAAAGTCCCATTTACTACGCAGCTACGGCACTACATCCACGATATAAAACATACTCTAAGCGCTTCTGGCGCGACAAACCTACACAATTGAGCACCGCGCACGCGAAGTTTCTGCGGGTTTGGGCTGCCTACAAGCCTGCCGCTGCTGCCACAACACCAACCCCTGCGCCAAAACCTACCATGAGCAGCTTTGACGACGCTATCGACGCTATACTAGATGAGGACGGCGAGCATACATTGGAGGTGGAGGATGAGTACGATAGCTGGTTAAAAGAGCCTATGTGGACGTCTGATCAACACAAGGAGGGTCCAACAGCTGTACAGTACTGGTTATCGTTGAAGCCGAAGTATCCACATCTTTCACGATTGGCGATCGACGTGTTGACTATACCCGCCTCCAGCTCTGATTGTGAGCGCGTTTTTGCGGGAACTGGCGATATAATTGAGCCACAAAGGCGGAAAATTGGCGCGCAGTTACTGGCTGCTTTGGTGTGCTTGCAACGGTGGACTCGTGCAGGTTTTACAACACCAAGCACGACAACAGCAGCAAAGCATACTGATGAGGAGCTCACGGAAGAGTTTGCGATAGGAACGTGGGAAGAGCCGCCTGCAGAATTGTCATAGAAACGTCCCTTCAGAACCTTAAGTCTATCAATATTCAATCAATCAACCAACCAAAAATTGGCTCTTCAGTCTCATCAACTCAAACAAACAAACTGTAGCCCTAAGAAATGAGCCAGTCAATCAACATCTACGCCTCAAATGTTGGTTGTTTTGTTTGTTGACTTCTCTGGATCAAATGAACACCGAAAATTGGCTCTCTCATAATGAGATACTAAGATATGCTACGAGTGCGACCCGCCACATCATGCAACAAATTTACATCGCATACTCGTAGAAGTTTTGGGTATTCTAGCTAGGTAAAGGGTCTCCCAGCATATCGAAGCTAGAGAGGAAGTTATTTCTCTTGCACCCTTGATCTCCGCCACTGTCACTGGGATAACAAGACATCCTGGATTCAACATCAACTTATGACAGTAGCAACGGCATAATGATACCGATATCCGCAGGGGTCCTGATAACAGAGTTCAGAAAAGTACTGGAGCAATTCTAGCGGCCCCGCCCCCTAAAAAGATAAGTGCGTCGTGTTATCAAGCTATACAATGGCCTCAGCTGACGCTATCACAACAAACACATGGCTCTAAAGTGAATGTCATATGAAAAGGGAAGCACTTTATCCTGAAAACGAGTCAGATACTAGCGGCAGCCCGCTCTGAAGATTCCGGAAATGTGGATCTTAGCAGCAACCTCCTCCTCAGACTAAGATTACTCAGGTATGGCTGCGTCGAAGGTACATATGGTTTCAAGAATGCATAATCCATGACCCGCACCGGGCCGGATATAGCGTCATTCCCCTCTTGGATTAGCCTGGTATACGTATACTCATTTTGCTCCCACTGTACATTACAAAGCCAACATTATGAGATCTCTACTCACCGATACATGTGTTCCAGATCCAATCCGATGACATCTTAGCCAATCTCGAGGGAGCGTACTGAGGGGTATGATTACCAATGGCTGGCCGTGACTTCAAGTTCAATATCGCGATCGCCCGCCTCGCGCCTGGCTTACAAAACCAACCGGCTTGGCAACGACTACAGTGATGAGAATTTGAGCCAAGATCTGGATTTGCGTACAGGGAGTGGAATATCCCTTTGAGCAAGTCCAAGCGGGTTTGCGTGTTCATTTGGTTAAGCGGACTACAAACATAGTTGCAGTATGTTGTTCGGACTCAAACGAGCGACATTTGTTCCGGGTATGTGGGGGAGAACACATTGTCGTCGTCAGATTATCCGCATTGCAGTGGGGCCGTCGGCGAACAGGCCTGGGATGTGAAGGCTCACCGACTAGCCAAGTTCCCGCAGTACCGGGCTCATACCCACTACGAGATAGCAGGAACTTGACAACCTAACAGATGAATGGAGTCTCGCCAATGTGTCCTCGTATGGAGCTTGGATAGAGTAAGTTGGATCACCATGAACTCTGAAAATGATCCACACACAGCTGTTCCCCACACAATCGCCTGATGATCATCCCCACCAAGTCATCTCTCCAACTCAGACCCCGCTCTCTACTAGAGTCTCACTGTAAGATTTTATCCGGATATCTCAGAACTCCGCGTCATTTATCCCAGCTTATCTTTGACGATGATTAGCAAACGGCCCGATAGTGATGCGTCCGAAACGTTCCGGGGGCGTACGGCGCGGCAGATGCCATGTAAATAGTCAGCAGAAGCCTCAGCTATACAGAGTTTAAAAGGACTTGGAATATTTGAGAAAGACTATATATCATGTCTGCTCTATCCCGTCTATCCAATATCTCAGCACAAGTGCAACCTTCATCAGCAAGCAACAACCACAACACTCTGAATTCCCAAACAAGTACCAAAATGACAGACTACAACTACATTTTTGAAGGCTGGGCCGGCCACGACCCCGATTGTGTGAAAGGAAACCTGAAGTGGGAAACCTACGAGCCTAAGCCCTGGTCTGAAGACGATGTCGACATCCAGATCTCGCACTGCGGAGTCTGCGGATCCGATATCCATACCCTACGCTCTGGCTGGGGTCCCGCCATGTACCCTTGTGTTGTCGGTCACGAGATTATCGGCAAAGCCGTCCGCGTGGGCAGCAACGTCAAGCACGTCAAAGTAGGCGAGCGCGTGGGCGTGGGCGCCCAAGCTGCCTCCTGTCTGAAGCCCGACTGCGCCATGTGTGCCGACGGACTAGAGAACCATTGTCAAAAGATTGTGGGGTCGTACAATGGCATTTTCGCCGATACTCAGAGTAAGAGCTACGGCGGGTATGCAAAGTATAGTCGTACGCCAGGGCATTTTGTCATTCCCATCCCTGATGGCATTGATAGCGAGCATGCAGCGCCGCTGATGTGCGGTGGCGTGACAGTCTTCTCGCCGCTGAGGAGGTACGGGGCGGCTGGAAAGCGGGTTGGTGTTATTGGATTGGGTGGCCTGGGACATTTTGCTGTACTATTTGCCAAGGCCATGGGCGCAAAGGAAGTCGCTGTTATCTCGCGGACGCGAAGTAAAGAGGAGGATGCGAAGAAGTTGGGTGCAGACCGTTTCATCGCCACGGAAGAAGATGGCTGGAGTAGCGGCACCAATGCTTCTTCGCTAGACCTCATCATCTCGACCGTTTCATCGGACAATATGCCGTTCTCTGGGTACTTGAACCTAGTGGCGTTTCGAGGCACGTTTGTGCAGGTGGGTGCGCCAGAGGATCCAATGCCTGGATTTGCGGCGTGGCAACTTATTATGAGTGAAGTACATATCACGGGGTCGGCTATTGGACCGCCAAAGGAGATCAAGGAGATGTTGCAGGTGGTTAAGGAAAAGGGAGTGAAGCCTTGGACGCAGGCGATTCCAATGGCCGAGGCGAACCGGGCGATTGTGGAGTTTGAAGAGGGCAAGCCCAGGTACAGATTTGTGCTCACAAATTAGGATACTACTGGGTAGATGGCCAGGGATTGAAGACGACATGGATGATGATGAGAGGATGAGAGGATGTAGAAGTAGAGACGACGCGAGACGATGAGATGATGTAAAGTAGACGATGAGACGGATGTATAGTAGACGCAAAATACAATGAGGTAGACTAAGAAACTACGTTTATGCTGGCACATGAACAGCTAAAAAAAAACTTCAGTTAGCAGGATACATGTGTATATGTCTTACCCCCTTCACCCGCAACAAACCTCCAGACAGCTACACGCCATGGTAGCTGGCCATCTTCACATCTACAACACTACCGTGGGGTATACAGACACGCATACTTATAAGCGCTGCGCTATCATAGATGCATACGAGTTAGTACGAATAAATCTGTATTACTAACCATGTCGGATCGTGAGTATCGGTAGGGACGTCGGATGCTCAACACTTCGGCCCGACTTCGGCCCGACTTGCGCTGAGCTTAGGTATACCTTCGTAGCACCTATGTTCGTAGAATCAATCAATAAGAACCATCACCGAACAGAATGCATTCCTAGTTATCGTTATTCCCTTTACGCACTTAGTGCAAAGCCAACCAACAAACCACGTAATTAGCCATCTTGAGGCAGCTACCACAAACCAAACAATCCTCACACGTGGGGCGCTACGTAAGTTAAAACCCACACGGCGCGCTTTCCCCATACGGCCCCGTGTCCACGCTTGGCCAAACATCAACCCTAGAAAACCATGACTAGAAGAAAAATGCCTTTGTTTTTCCAACCCTAAAGACGCCTACAGCTACGGACCACGACATCTACTACACCAAATTTCACGAAACGAACAAGATAATGTCGCCAATCTCCCGCCTCGCCCGCCTCCTCCTCATCTTCCACGCACTCGTAAACATGGCACTGGGCGCCTACCCCTTCTTCAACCCAGCCGAGTACTCTGCGATCACAGGGGTTGAAGCGCCAGAGAGAGCTTTGCAGGATATTGGTAAGTTACCACTTCTCTCATGCCAGCTTACGGACACCCAAAACTCACAAGAGCAACATAGGCCTCGGTACTATAGCGATAGGTTGGTACCAACTCATCTTCACACTGCAAGGCAACCGCAAGATGATGGCGTCGACAATCCCACTGCGGTGTGCATTTGCAGGTCTCATGTATTTGTTGGAGAGGCCGCAGCCCTTGCTGATTTACGAGTTGGTTGTTGTGTGGTTTTCAGGTATTGCAGTGTTTGCATAGGCAAGAGGATGACGAAGACGCAGAAGAAGGGCCTAGGAGGCTACGGGACGACGTTTTTCAATTTGAAAAATAAATAAATAAATCATCATACATGACGAAAAGAAAGGTAGACAAAGCTGTAAAATCTCTTTTCGGCCTAGAGTAAGATACCATCGTACCGTTCCCTATACCTCCATCATATCCATGCGACGGCAAATCATAGCATCGTAAAGTTTTCCAGACATCACCCCAGAAACGCTGCGATGTCGTCTCCCATTGGTGTGTCATATTACAGAAACGAAAAAAAAAGATCCCTTGCCTTGGGATAGAATGCAAATGGCGAGTAATCAAATAGCAAACGGCCATGATGAGCCAACAAAAACCCAAACCAAATCCGTCTGGCGCAAGACCATATCGTATCGGCTATTCTACATATTCGCAGGCACGCTAGTTCTAGCTATTTGATGCGAAGGTGGGGGTGTAGCCGTAGAGCGGCTACCAATGCTACCGATGCTAGCCAAGCCGTGGGATTGCGCCATGCTGCGGTGGAATGAGCCGATTTTTTCGAACCCCCTATGCAAGGTTAGTACCGTGTTTAGCTTACTGGAGGTCTGTTGACTTACTTTGAGAGATCATAGCTCTGCTCTTCAGGCTCGGGTTCTTCCTCAAAGCTCGTCAAGCTTGCGCCACGGACCATACCGCCGTTGCCTACAATACCCAGCCCAAGACCATTGACCTTGCTGTTTGATCGTGATCTCTGTGATCCGATCTCGCGCCTACTGACAGGTCGTGATACAGTACGACTAGGACTCTCAGGCCCCGCCTCCTCATCCTCGTCACCCTTGTCGTCGCCATCTTGCTCCTTATCCTCTTCGGGCTCGGCACTGTTGCCGTGCAGCATAGGAGGTGAACTAGGATGGTTATCCTCCTCTTCACCACTATCCTTGAAATCTGGACGTTGAAGCTTGATGGGGCTAAGTTCAAGATGTCCCTTGCCAGGTGTGCTGCCCAAATCGACAAATTTCCAGAATGGTGCTGGACTGGAGAAGGCCATATATTGGCTGGGCATCTGTGCTGTACTAGGAGGCGCGAGTAGAGGTGCGTGACGTGTGACAAGTGGCGTAACAAGAGCGTTGTTCATACGGCCTGGCTCGTAGTTGCCGTTGATGTTGTTCGACGCAGCATCCGAGTAGAGGGTTGGTGGAGAGTTGCCTACATCTGTTTTCATGCCGGGGACACTCTGCTTGACGGGATCCACACCAGGTGACGACTCCAATTGTGGTCTGCTATCGTCATTCTTGATGTAAGTAGGTCCTGGGCCTTCGGTGCTCTCGTACATGAGTCGTTTAGCAGGCGTTACGAAGCGATCCTGATCGCGGATGGTTGGTGACTGCTTGATGCCGCCATATGGGCGTGGACCACGATCCGGAGTGTACGACTCAGTGGCCATGGGGAAAGAAGATAGAGGCGGCGTGGCAGATCGTGGGGGCGACTTGATACGAGGAGGGTATTGGCTGGAGCCATGGTCGCGATCC
This sequence comes from Pyrenophora tritici-repentis, assembly GCF_003171515.1. Taxonomy (NCBI): domain Eukaryota; kingdom Fungi; phylum Ascomycota; class Dothideomycetes; order Pleosporales; family Pleosporaceae; genus Pyrenophora; species Pyrenophora tritici-repentis. The sequence goes on from NC_089390.1 coordinate 1,303,258, forward strand.
AGGGCTCCGACGAGACGCTCTGTAGCCTGGGACGGATTTCCAAGTGCAGGCGAACTAGGCCCCGATCCATCAATCCGGTACCCCAAGCCACTACCCTTATTGCGAGGGTTGAGTAGCTGCTTCCTGATGAACTCCTCTCTTTCGCTGTCCGCAATCTTCCACTTCATGCCCTTTCCAGGCTCGTCTGTGCGGCGCGCGACCTTTTCAAACGATTTGTTCAAGGACAGATTGTGTCGGATGCTGTTTTGCCAACCGCTGGTGGTGTATCTAAAGTAGGCATAGCGCACTTTGATGTAGTCGTATATATGAGCAAGTGTAAGCATCTCCTCCTCGCTACTAAGGATAGCTTGGCCGATGAGCTGGGCATAACTGTGGGGTGGCTTGATGTCTTTGGAAGAGTCCAGAGTGTAGTCGATATCGTCTCCACTTTCTAGTACGATGGCGCGGGGGAAATTAGCGGGCGAGCCTTTGCTACGGGGGTTGTTGTCGGCGCGAAAGGTCATAGGCGTGCCTGGCTGGTGACCCGGTGTAGACGTCATCTGATTGTAGGACGCCTGTGAAGATTCGTGTTTATGGCGAGGGTGGGAAGATGGTGGGAAGGGGTAGTACTCCCGCTTGGGTGTCGGCCCGCCCGGGTGCGCATGCTGATGTGGCTTTGGTGGTGGGTTTCCGTCGTTGTCGGATTCAGCTGCATCCTCGTTCTTCACCTGGCGCCAGAGCATGGGGTGGAAGTGGTCTTCAGTGTTAGCGAGCAGAAATAGCATTTGGGTACTCATGATGCTGATGCAGATGCCCGAGTGCAGGGGCGCCTTCTCTCCCCGCGTCAGATGGCGGTCGTCGAGCTTGAGTCCATTGCGGCTGTTGACGTTGATGTACCACTTCTGGTCGGTCGGCTCAAAGTTGATCTCGGCATGGACACGGGAGATTTGGCGCTCTGGGCCAAGGTCGATGTGTACGCCCCAGTCCTGGCGGTCCGCATCGCTCGCGGGCATGCCAGCGATGTTGGGCTGGGAGCTGTGGGGGTTGGCGCGGCTGTTGTTGTCTGCGCGACCAATACGGACCTGGGTTTCCTGGACAAAGAAGCACCAGTCGCGAGCAGCGATCTTGGCGAAGGCGGTGATGTTCTTGCCCTCGTTGCGCTGTGACTGAAGGTCGTTGGCATAGTCGATGGCAGCATGGGGAATGTAGGCGGGCACACGTAGGGCGGCAATCAGGACATTTTGGCGCTCAATGGGATCCATGGGGTTGTCGGCATCGCCGCCGTTGGGCAGCGTCGTGTTGGAGTCGTTACTGGCAACCGACTCGGTGATGCGGGTACGGGGAGCGTCGACTTGGGCCGACGCTGATGCGGAGGCTGAGGCCGAGGTAGGTTCCTGGGCTGATCCGTTCAACTGTGCGAGTGAGTACAAGTCGGCGGCAACGGTGGTTGCGGTTGGGCTGCTCACCCGCCTGCGCTTGCGCGAGGGCGTGGTATCTGGCGTGTCTGGGTCAGACTGCTGCTGGGCGTCTCTGCGCGAGCGGAGTCCACTGCGACGGGTCGACATTGTGCATGCGGGTATGCGGCTGCGGTAAGAAGAGCTTTGGTCAGTGAGTGTTTTGCTTGCGATTTATATCTCGTGTGCGACATATGTGTTTGTTTGCACGGCCGTGAACCATGGAACCATAAGATGCGAATGACGAGCGAGCCGTGGGTGCGAGGCGTCACCGCCCCCACCACGACTCGACGCTCATCGGAGGGTTGCAGCTTACCGCGCTCAGTCCGTGTCCAGTTCCTAATACGGTGCGCGCGATGCGAGGGCGTCTTCAGGCCAGGGCAGCAGCGGGGGCGGGTGCGCGCGTGTCGCAGGGAGGTGGTGAGGAGCGTCGCAGGAGGGCGTGCGGTCGGCGTCGGAAGCGTCGATGCTTCCAGCTGTTTGTTATTCAGCGACGCGACGAGACGGCTAGCGTGGCGTGACGATGGCTTCAATCGCCGTAGCAGTGCCAGCGACGCGTGCGGGGGGCGGTGATGACGAGGCGCAAAGGCGTCAGGATGGTGGCTAGGACCTAGGTGAATTGACTATCGATAGTCTGATAGAGAGATAGTCGATTAGTCGCAGAGCCGCAGGAAGTGCTCAAATTACGTCGCCTGTGCTGGTCGTCAGCCTGACTTCCCTTCAGGACCGTGCGCGCCCACCCTGAGCAATAACAACGCGCAAGTTTCTACACGTGAACCACACGGCGTTTTGCACTGCTTCATTGCCTGACAAACAACATGCTGCATCTGGACCATTACCTGCAATTACACCTTCCATCCTCCAGCGCATCCCATTAAATCAAAAGCCCTGCCAAGTGTGCGCGTTTGTCTCGATCCAGGCGCAAACAATGACGCTATCAGCCGCCCTGAAAAAAAAGCGTTCGCATGCGGCCAACACGATCGCTACCCCAACGGTAGCCCACACGAAAAAGCCGCCAATCTTTGCCCATTACAACACAAACATGCTTACCCCTCTTCACTTTTATTTATAATCTCTAGTATTTCTGTATTTTCCGCTGAGCAAGCCATCTTCCGTGGGACGCATGGCCGATGCACTGTTTTTCTTACCAGCTCTTACCATTCTCCTTGCACCGACGGGCCCATGATCCACCCTCCTACTTTAATACAATCTACGACGTCATTGCCGACTTGGACGCCGGAAGCCGAGTGATTACCCCTCAACTAAGACACGACGATAACATTTCACCCACGCCTCACATCAACACAATATCGTAAAGAATCATAACTTCATAATGCTAGCTATTCAAGGCTATCCAATTAGGAATTGAACATTACTGTTGTGCGTGACCGAATACCGCATTTCTATCCTTCGGTACTAACAATATATCCGTATCCGAGCATGCCCCGGCATATCTACATCCTGTAGGCGCTAGTGTCCATGGCAGCACTGAGGTGCAGCTTCCTTGAACTAGCACCAACGTACACAGTCTTGGGGTACTCGGAGATGACCCAGTTCTGGCTGGCAACATCCCAGTTGCTGATATCACGGCGAGTGATGTCGGCGTGGAAGGTAGCGCTCTTGCCCGGCTGGATGCTCAAGCGGTCGAAGCCTCGAAGCTGGACCTTGGGGTCATCGGGTCCTCCAAGCGCAATGTAGCACTGAACAACCTCGTCACCTGCTACCTTGCCACTGTTGGTGATGGTAGCCTCAACAGTGTAGAGCACGTCCCAAAGCTGGGGGTTGCCACCTGGCGCCCCACCAGCCGCAATGCGGGCCTGAGGTGAGCCGTCAGTAGCGCCGGACGGCCACGTGTGGTTGACACCGTATTCAGGATCTTGCGATGCTTCGGCAAGGTTGGTCGAGTTGAGGTAAGGGAAGATGTAGGTAGCGGGGCGTGTCGCGTTGGCAGGGAACTGGTACTCTTCGATATCCCTGCTGTAGTTGCCCAGAGTAGGCGCAGCAATCGTCTTTCCGGTGGTCGGAGTGTAGGCACCAGCATCCACCTTGGCAACCTTGATGTCTGAGTATTCAAACGTCGTGTATGACATACCGTGACCAAACTCGTAGACAGGTGTAATGTTCTTCTTGTCAAACGCACGGTAATCAATGAAGATGCCTTCCTCAAAGTTGTCTTGTGGGCTGCCGTGACCGTTGGTAGGCTCGTAGATGAGGTCAGGGCCGTACTCCTCTGCAGAGCTGCCGATGGTGAAAGGAAGCTTGCCACCGGGGTTCTCGCGGCCGTACAGAATGTCAGCAATAGCGTTACCAGACTCTTGGCCGGGAAGACCAGCCCAAAGGATAGCCGTGACGTTTTCATTGTCGACGAAAGAGTTGAGGAGCACCGGTCCGACAGAGTGGACAACAACAATAGTGTTGTTGCACAGGGCCGAGACGTTCTGCACAAGAGTCTCACCATCCTGCCAGATGGTCAGGTTGTTACGGTCACCAGCATTGCCATCGACAGTGATGTATCCTTCACCCGAGTCGGCGTTGACAAATACAAGAGCGACGCTGGCCTGACTGGCCATGGCCTGAATCTGTGCGTAGGCATAGTTGTCAGTGACGGATGTGAAGACTCGGCCGTTGTCGGTGACTTCGCGCTTGATAGAGTCGATAGGAGTGACAAGGTAAGGGAAGTCAGCAGTTCCTGAGCCCCAGCCCATAGCCAACGTGCCGTTGTTGCAACCACGATCAGCGCATCCATTGGGACCATACTGGTTCTCGCCAGCATCGTTTCCAAATACAGCTGTCCACTTCTCGTTGCCGGACAGAGGAAGCACGCCAGAGTTCTTGAGAAGGACAGTGGACTTGGCAGCACTGCGGCGAATGGCACGGAAATGGTCCATGCGGACATCAACGTGCTGGTTGACGAGCTTCTGGCCAGTCTTGGCGAAGTAGTGCTCGTATCCATAAGTGTCGCGCTGCCAGCTGTCGAAGTTGACTGGGATAGATTCGTCAAGGCCGACGTAGTAGTATGCGGCCATGATACGGACAGCCGCGTCATCGAGACGCCATTGGGGCAGGGTGCCGTTGAGGACGGAGATGGTGAGGTTGGGCCCCCAGAAAGACTGACCAGAGTTGAAGTCAGTATCTCCTGGCATGGTCATGTCCAAACCCGCAAGGGTGGAGGCGACACCGGAGTGCTGAGCGTCCCAATCCGACATGATGAATCCCTGGAAGCCAAGCTCACCCTTCAGAATGTAGTTCTGGAGGTACGAGTTCTGGCAGACCTGCGAGTTGTTGACCTTGTTGTAGGAGCACATGATGGAGCCAGTACCGGCGCGGATGGCATCGGCAAAGGGCCAGAGGTACAATTCGTGGAGCGTCTTGTCGTCCAAGTTTGAACTGAGAGCATCGACAAAGCCAAAGTCTTCAAAGTTGCCAGGCTGGCGGAAGTGCTCTTGCTCGTTCATGATGAAGTGCTTGGTGCAGGCAATGACACCTGCATCCTGGATACCGCGGACGGTGTCGGCAACAGCAATGCCAGACAAGACGGGGTCTGGAGAGAAACCTTCCCAGTTACGCTGATGATTCGTTAGCACAAGCACACGTCTCGGATGAATCTGAACATACACCACCCTTGGGGTTGCGGCCAAGCGGACCGACTACGGGCCCAAGCTGAACATCGACACCCTTTGCGCGGTGCTCTTGACCCATCTGGTATCCACGCTGGTAAAACTCGGCACGGTCCCATGATCCGGCGACAGTGCCACCTGCTGGGAAAGCAGAGACGTAGTCGGCGAAACGGATACCGAGTGGGCTGTCCTGCATGCAGAGGGAGTCAAAGCCTAGGCGTGGGATGGCGCCGACGTTTCCGACGCATGATTCACTCTGCCATCCGGTTCCGGTAGTCAGGTTGACCTTCTCGAGGAGGGTGAGCTGACTGACGAAAGCCTTTGCCTTTGTGATGGCATCGGCCCAGTCGCCATTTGTGTCTTCTACCCAACTAATCCAATGTTAGTCGTGTTGTTCAGCACAGGTCCCTAGCGGGTCCCTGGTGGCTTATGAAGTTTGGTCGAGTGGTGTTCCTTCCCCACAAGGGCAAGACGCTTATAGACGCCATGTTCTTGCGGCAGGGTCCTGCAGGGCACAACAGGGACATTATACGTACGGGCTTGGGTAGAATGGCGGACTCTCAGCAAAGTTTAGACCCGATGGTGTGTTGTTCGAGTACTTGTTTAAAGTCAGCCAAAGTCGGTAAACAGGGCTGGGAGTTGCAATTGTACTGCGCGGAGGAAAGGGAAGAGGGCAAGGAGCAGATGTGCGATATCCCCCATGTTTTCAGCTTTACTGTGCGACCCAAACACTCTCGTGGAGATAGAGTTGTGGTATTGCAACCAGATTTCTAGTACATACCTGGGCATGGGCGAGGCCCGCCAACAATGCTTGTGCAAGCCACAACATGACGTTGCGCTGGCTTAGGAACGCAAGGTGCGAGATGCTAGACCACAACAATAACAATTCCGGTAGAACTGTTGTGGGAGCAAGTAAGGGAGGATTGAATGCGCTCGCAGCAGACACAATGGGGCCGTTTTCACGGGCAGGCTGGCAGCTTTTAATTCTTTTGCACGGCAGCAACTGACAAGGGCAGAGCTTCCCCAGCACCACTAGCGCCATGCGCCGTCACATCCCCAGGCGTAAGCGACTGTCGCTTTTTTGCGGGGACGGCGCGCAGGACGCAGGACATGGACGCTGCTAATCCCCACTGCCTAGTCCCGCTCCTCAACCATCTCATGGAGCATAGCCCGACGACCCCCCACAATTGCCCCGACTCTTGTTGTTGATGATAACTTGGTACCGATTTTCCCCTCAAACCCCATGACCTCTTCCCCCAGGGACTGCGGCCGCCTGCATGTGCTGAAGACGGCACACCCAGCCTCCTTCCAAAATGCACCACGTCAGGCCTGTCGACGGGGATGAATGCTGCAAGTCCAGTTATTGATTCCATTCTGTTTCCTTTGGATAGGGTGCACCACTGCACGACCAGGTTCCGGGTTGATCGCGCTATCGGCTGTCAATGTACATCGTCATTTGCACATGTACCTACCTACCGACCTGGAGGCCTTGACATGCACATGAGCTCCCACTTCTGCAACGCCACGACCCGACCAGGCTGGCGATTCAAGTTGCCTATGGCGCGCTACTTGCTTCTCCAAGCCAAGGTAAACACAAGATTGCGGGGTCGATGTCGTATACCAACGCCTTCGACTGTGCCGCTTTCGTGTCCGCCCTTCACACGTATCACAACCGACCATGTTCGTGGCCTGGAATAGCTCCTCGGACGGATTCCGCGCGTCTGCATAAGATTTTGGCGACTCTTCGGCAATACACATTGGGAACTGTATCCGTTGTGCGCTCAAGTTTGCGTCCAAACCGTTGCCACTCGCGCAAATCTTCAGAGAACTAGCAGCCGGCCGAGTACGTATTGGTTTAGTTCCACCGGATGATCTGGGAAGCACCGAGGATATCGGTCCTGGCCTCGTCGATTGCTCCACCCGGCAGGTGGTACACAGCAAAGTCACTCACGTCACCGATCCAACTGGCTCTTGCCATGACCCGTCATGACCCATTCGTATCACAACTTTCTCCACAACCAACGCCCCGACCGGAATATCGAGCCGGTACTCCCACCGACATGCACTCAGCATCCCAGTATCTCTTCACTAGTCCTAGCAGTAGTTGGCGCCCTCACCTTGTTTTGTCATCACGATGCAGAAGTACCGTCTAGCGTCCGAATCATGTCCCGGGTACACGGGCGCTCTAGTGCCGTCGGATGAGCGTACATAATCACCCCCGACTACCTACCGATTCGTTAGTACCCACGTGATAATCGGACGCTTGCGACCGTTGTCACTCTGGGGACAGCCTTGTATTAATTAATTGACAGTCCCATGTGCGCCGCCTTGCACACCCTCAAGCTTGTACAAGCCGATATTCTCATATGATATAATCAACCTAAAATGTCCAAAACAAACCAAGCACTTGTTGCTTTGCCAAAGTGCTCTTTGTGGCGAGCATTTTGATCTGGCTATATGGCAGATCAGTGCGACATGTTGACTACCTGCTTCTTCACTTTTCATGAATCCCATATTACCACTTCCGCTCCTACTTATCCACCATACCAGAAACAGCATAGTTACTTCACGATGCACGGACCTATAGTGTCTTGAGGATCAACGTCCAAGTACCCTTTCACCTTTGTTACTATCATACATGCATCGCATTACAGCCCTTGGAAGGGCGAACCTTGCTATTTGTGCCCCATATCGTTGGGTAGCATGTGATAGCTATCATGGGCCGGCTCCTGTGGCTGAGGGCTGAAGCTTGAATTCCATTAGTGCTCAGCCTCGTGACTGTCTTGCTCAATCAATACCCTATTGCAGAGTAAACCAGTCCGAATCGTAGCTATGTCGTTGCAGCTGAAGCGTGCATGGTGCTTGTGGGGTGTCACGATGTTGCCTAATCTGGACCAATGATTGGCAACGCCGCCAGGCAACCTGCAGGCAACCAACCGCTCTTCGTTGAGTCAACAGTCTCTGAGTCAAACATCCCGTATCGATGCATTGAGGCTGTGGGTTAGATATAAGTCGAATCTTCCAATATATCTCATTCAATCATACACACTGTCTCACAATCATCATGGGTTCCAGGCTCTCTCGAGCGGTACGGCCGCAAGTGAAGGCCGCTGCCTCGCCAGGCGTAACTTCCCATAATCCCAATATTGACAACGCAAACGCGCACGGAAAATGCCAAGAGCTCACACCCCAATTACCAGAAAGGCTATGCTACGACGACATTACCGTCGCAACCTCAACCATCCCACAGACAACCTCACAAAGACGCAACAGCGCACCTGCCCCGATGTCCGCAGACGCCACAGCCTCCACCGATATGGAGCAGGCAAGAGAGCGATTTTTCAGTTTAGCGGCATACACACTGATGTCTATCCAGCAAGTGGACAGTGAACCTGCGCCCACACCCGCGCCCCTTCCTAACCCAGTGCGAAAGCCGAGTAGTGCTTCGGCCCAAGAACCGGTACAGTGTGTCATCTGCCTGTCAACGCTACCAGACGCAAAAGACCCCAAACACGCGAAGGAGGCTATCAAGCCATGCAGAGTGTGTGAGCACGTGTACTGCGCATCGTGCATCAAGCACATGTTCACCGAGGCGTGCAAGGATACAACGCGTATGCCACCAAAATGCTGTAACCAAATACCTATCCACTACGCAAAGCCTCTTCTGAGTAAAGATAAGCTCGACGAATTCAGGATAAAGTACGACGAATGGCAGACACCAAACCCCCTCTACTGTCCAATACCGACATGTTCCACTTACATTCCAAACCGACTCTTACCGGGCCCAGCAACTACAGGTGGGAAGCGGCCAGACTCTGGGGTAGGAACACCAATTTCAAAGGCCTTTGCGTGTCCCGAATGCAAAGCAAGCATCTGCCTGGACTGTCGACAAGTCACTCACCCCAACAGTATGTGCACTGTTTCGGAATTCGGGGTTGATGCAGAAACAACAGAACTACTCAAGAGCTGGGGTTACAAGAAGTGCCCAAAGTGTGGACATGGTCTTAAGCGCATGTATGGATGCAACCACATGGAGTGTCGCTGCGGAGCCCACTTCTGCTATGCTTGTATGGAAGAATACGATCAATGTGGCGGAAGGTGCATCAATGACGAGGAAGATTACGATGACTATACCAGCGATGAAGTCGAGGACCCGGACGCACGTGAGGATGGGTCACAGGCGGCTGCGATACCCCAGACTCAACAGATTCAGGATGAAAGCGGGTCCGTGCCAACACAAGTACAGAACTCAAACGTATCAGCTGAGCTGGCTTCTCCTCAAGCTGTTGCGCAACTATTGAATCTGGATGGCGGAGGACAACGATACTGGGAACAACAGGACTTGTATTTCGGCGAAGAACCAGGGGAAATTTATCAGAACCGCTCATGGTCTTGTTATCACGAGTTCCACACATGTTCGATCAGCCTAAAAAAAGCGCTAGCTGGCGATCCAGTAACCACTGGCATGGAGTGTGTAAAATGTTGGGGCGCAATACATCCAGAAATCGAGAAGCCTGTCAAGTCTAAGGCCAAGAAAGTCCCAGCAGACGCAGGAGGAACGGCACGAGGTATCCGAAGAGGACCACTGCGGGCAACGGGTAGGCCAAGGGGACGTCCGAGATATATAGCCCCTCGCGGCCTGTTTCGAAATGATGCTACGATTGGAACAGCCCCGCATCTTACCGCCGCCGTTGCATCACCACTGTCTCTGAGCGTACCGGATACTTCGCCCATGGAGGATGTGCGCTACTCGGATCGTGTGGTAGAGACATACGCCAACACGATTGTGACAACGGAGATGAAGCGACACCGCCAGGCATTTACAGACAACTCTGTCGCATCGAAGAAGCCTGCATCTTCCGAGAAGCACTCTTCGGCAGTATTTATCACACCGACACCAAAGTTCAGCCTCGCATACGATTGCATCTTCTGCAGGCTTCTCGTCTGTGCCACGTGCAAAGATGAAATTATAGCTGCCCAGGAAGCTAAGAAGAATGAAGAAGAAGGGGGGAAGGAGTAAGAGCAAAACGAGACGAGCCAGTAACCACCATGATTGATGACTGGGTCCTGAGGAATACCGTAACGGATGCATATATTGGGCGTTCATCCTTTTCCTGCTTAATTTCTTTCTGTCCATGATTTACAAATCTGGACCAAGGGGAACACTTTCCAACATACAACACTGCTAGCCATGACAAGGCATACCTTGCCTCTTCTTTCTTTTCGATATATGGATGTGTAGCGTTTAAAGCGTCCCTGCATGTATAGTAAGATTTGACAACAGGTCTAATACACTCTGTCAATCGATACTGAAGATCACCCATGTTCCCCTTAGAATGAAAGCTCCTAACCCCAGTCTTCCTACAACAACCCTAAATCCCGCACCTCCGTCACAAGGAATCTATCCTAAATCCCAAACTCCTCTTATGAATCAAGGAAAGTGGACACTCTAATGTCTAGCCAACATGAGCAAAAGAGGAAAACATACTGCAACTAGACCTATTAAAATTATGCTGGCGACAGCGTTGCCTAATACACAAGACGAAGTTCAAGTGGAAGCATCTTAGCGAGGTTCTTTACAACTATTTTCGAACAATTAGCATACCGTATGGCGCTCGCATACGTGCTGTAGATTCAAAATCTCTCTTGTCTTTCTAAGCTATGGAAATCTATCGAGGCGATTCGAAATCAGGCTTTGCTCACAGCTACAGTGACTAAATATCCCATCTCTTATTTTACTAATACCTCCACCAAGCTGATAGACAAGCTCAGAGTACAGTCCAAAGGCTGGTTCTATGACATGGACATCAAGGTAGAAAAAGACTACATCACTAACCATGCAGCATCAAGTGGTACGATTTTTGATTGTTATAGATGAGGGGAAACATAAGCACCATAAACGGGGCAGACCACCTGGGGAATCAAAACACAGAATAAGGTCGAGCTCAAGTTGACTACATTTTGAATACCGGTAGATGTAAGTATTTTCGCTCGTTGCCATCTCTCTCAGAGATTCTTGATATTGTGCTTTAGCTCTCCGCTCGTTCGTCCATTCATGAGATAGCTTATTGTTCATTCGTTCGTTTTATCCACAGCTAACTGTCGGATCCAGATACGTCCTGAATTTAGGTCGCGATGAGTGTTGGCGCAATCTATGCGCCCAGGCTGGGGAAGGCGCTGGAGTCAGTGATGTTGGGACCGGACTGGGCTCCACCACGGCCTCCACGGCCACGGCCCTCGCCACGTCCACGACCCTCACCGCCACGGCCACGTCCACGGAACTCACCACGGCCTTCACCGCGACCGCGTCCCTCACCGCGGAACTCGCCTCCACCACGACCACGACCCTCGCCGCCACGGAATTCACCACGGCCACGGCCGCGTCCTCCTCGGGCACCACCCTCACGGGGAGGGGGGGCAAGCATCTTGTCACCGTCAAGTTCGACGTGAACCTTCTCCTTGCGGGCGCGTTCGCGCTTGGCCTTGCCTTGTGAGCCAGCCATGAAGTCTTCTTGCTCCTCACGTGCGAGCGCGGTGCCCTCGGGGAACTTCTTGCTGCTGCCCTCGTTGGGCTTGCGGACGTTCTGAGGGGCAAGGGAAAGCTTCTTCTCAGCGAGCTCGGCGAGGTAGGCGGTGTAGGACTTGCTCTTGTCTTCAGGCTCGGCCTCAGGCTCGGCCTCAGCATCCTCTTTGACGGCCTCCTTCTCTTCAGCGTGAGCGATGGCCTCGCCAGCCTGCTCGTCAGCCAGCTCGGCGTCACCGTCGTTTCCACCCCAGCCATGAGCTGCCTGCTTTTCGTGCTCACTATATAAATGTTAGATATGTCAAACAGACATGTGTAGTCTCTTACGCGATGCCGGTTCTGCTGTGGCGGTCACCCTCGTGACGGCCACCACGACCACCACCGCGTCCACCACGACCACGGCCTCCACGCTGGCCACCACGGGCTCCAGTACCAGTGGGCTCTGATGGATGTTAGTCTGTGTTTGCATGGACCAATGAGGTTTCACTCACCGCCGGATCCCCTGCCGCGGTTCTTGTCAGACCCTACACCGCGATCCCGGAATGCTGTGTCGAATTAGCTAGTGTCCAGTGTGTCTCTCCCAAGCACTTTGGTTGTGTCTTGGATACTTCTTGGGTCCAACGTACCGTTCTCGTTGGCGCTGTCGGTCTGCTTGGCCCTGGTCTGGTGGCTGTTCCTCTCGGGAATGGGCTTGGGGGCGTCGGTTCCATCGCGCTTGCCATGCCTCATAACGGGCTTCTCAATTGCCCTTGTCGGTGGGTCGGCCGGCCTGTTGGGGTCGAGCTCTGGGTCATTGCCTGCGGGGTCATGAGTACATGTTTTTGACTGTGCTGTGAGTCTGCGACGTACCCAGTAGCTCGTAAATGTTCTGCGTTCAAAATTAGCCATTGAACTGGTAGAGGATCACAGCCGCATCGCAAGGCGGCAAGAAGGAGCGCAAAGTTGGACTCGATGGCGGGGTGAGTTGGAGCTTACCTTGGAAGCAATTTGCGACATCTTGACGAATTGGAGCGCCTTTCGCGCTTTGCCCTTCTAGATGCACAATCTGCCGGGTTGAAAGAAGAATGCGAGAGCTTCCCTACAAAAACTAGGGACGTGGCTCTCAGAGGTGGCTCGCGAACGGGGTTATAGACACGATGTTGCGGGCAGGAGGTTTTGGTGGTTCGAAAATCGCCGTGGGTTGCTTCCGTAAGCGAGTAAAGTGGGGCACGGACTTGCAGACTGCAGAGGACAATGAAGCAATGACGCTGCAATTACTGCCGCATACGGCGCTTGCTTTGATTGTTTTGCGTACAACACAGATGGCAATGCATCCAAAGCACATTAATACAGAGGTATTGGTCTGCTACGCCAAAGTAGCCGTCTTCTCGTCAAGTGAAACAAGCGACATGCTCGACGGCACCTCAACCGAGGTTTATCCGTCGCTACAAGTTTCCCTGCCCTCTTTACTGCTGCTAGTATAGACATAGCGCCGCTCGGTTTCAAGATGACTGTTGGCGTCTTCCCTAACATGACTGGCGCAAATAGGCTGATCGTTGCGGGCGATTTCATATTACAATATGTACAAGCAACGTCCCGTCTGCAATATGAAAAGACAGGCTGCGCTGTCGAAGAAGAGTGCATGTTTGATACAAATCCGCCGCTTCGCAAGAAGGTGCTCAATCAATTTCCTTCACAAATACACTGGCGCAGAAACCGTCCAGACCGAAAATGAACTTTTTGAATTTTCCCCAATCCGAGACTCATGGTCTCATATCCAACTCCATTGTGTGGTCGTAACACATGGTCATATGGTAAAAGCAGTTATTGCGCCCGCTAAACAGCGTCATTAAGAAGGGTATTAGTCGGCGAGATTCGTATCGTCCTTTAAACATGTCCGCTCTAACCTTCTCTTACTGTTCCATCATCTTCATAGCATCATCTGCTCTCATACATGGTCGGAAAATGCATGCTGGCGGACAGTCCAAACGGGTCGGCATCGAGCATCGGATCGTACGGGTCGAAAAGGTGGTTGTTGTTCATAGCGTTGAAAATTTGGCCGCCGTCGTTGGGTGCTAATGAGGTTGGACTGGCAAAGGGAGGGTTCTGCGATGGCGGCATAGGCGGGGGCATGTTGTTCGAGGGCGGAAAGTTTTGCTGGGGGAATGGTCCGGGGCCGGCAGAATGGTCGCTTGGGTCATCGTGATCGTAGGAGTCGGCTTGCTCCTCGTACTCCTGCTCTGTACAACGAAATCAGCCTAGGATTTCAAAGTCCTATACGTAAATAGGGGAAAAGGAAACGGGTCAGCTTGCCAAGTTGTGACATGTGGTCCGAGAATTGTGCCTGATAGAAAGAGGAAGGACCACTGCTCTGTGTCATGTTATTTGCATTGGTGCCGACAGTGGATGGAGTCGACAAGCCATTCGACGGAGGCTGGTTGTTGGTCACTAGAGAGGGTCGCTGGGCGCCCATCATGGGCGTGAAGTTTGACCTAGGGGGCTGCGGCCGTAGTGGCTGCTGTTGCTGTTGCTGTTGCTGTTGCTGTGAAGGCATGGGCCCAAAGTTGGGTGACACTGATTGACCATGAGGCATAAAGTTGGGCGAGCGCGTTGCTGATTGAGCAGGCGAGGAAAGATGGGAGCCTGGGGTAGGCTGGGACAATGGTGAGCGCTGGATAGGCCCATCCGGTTGAATCATGGCCAGTCCATTCGAGGCGTCAAGCTTGGGCGGGCCTTGTAGCGAGCGCCGCTGTTGCTGTCTATTCATCATGGCACGTTGCTGCAGAGGAGCCTGGTTGGGTGAAGTATGCGCAGACACTGGGGCTCTGGTTGGGCCCAAGTTTGGACTACCAGTCTTTGCACGCAACTCAGCCTGGACGTCGATGCCTGAGGAAGGAACAGTGGTTAGCGCATGTACATGCAAGGCTGGGGTGTTTAGAAAATCGGGGCTACCTTTCTCTAGTAGAATCCTCTCCAGTAGAGAATTCTTATACCGGAGCATAAGGCATTCGTCGGCGGCGGTGCGGTGACTGTTTTGCAGGTTCTGCAGCGTATCCTCATGGTGCTTAATGGTGCTCTCCAATTGCTTGATGTACTCAGTACGGCGCTCACGGAAGGCGGCTTGCGCCTGCCTGTTGCGCTGCTTGCGCTCTTCTGAAGTGGCATATATCTTACGAGGCTTGGTTAGTGCTAGCTTGGACACGGTGATGGGCTCATGAATCGGAGCAGTCATGGCAGGCATAATCAAAAGCAGAGGTGAACGGGAAGGCTCACTGGTTTACGGCCGCCTTTGCGCTTCTGCTGCTGGGGCTCCTCCTGGGTATATGTCTCAGCCAGGCCGGGTTCAGGCGACGATCCGATAGAAGACGTGGAACCATCGCGCTCAGCCTCCGCCTTGCCCACGGGAGCCGTCATATCTGTTACGAGACTATCTCCCATGTGCGGCCACCGTACCCCTCGGTGCTGATAGAGGGGCACAGAGGCGCCAAGAGTCTTGCTCGAGGCGACGAAGGCAGGTAGATATGGATGGCAAGAGGGTCAGGTCGCTTAGGCGCGCTTGTGATGGGCAGCCGCAGCGCCGGGTCGAATAGCGAAGCCGTGTGTATGGGGTTTTGATAATGTCTGATAAGAAGAGAGCGATCGGGCCTGTGTGTGGTCGCGCAGTAGTTGTGAGGTAAGCTCTTGGGTAATGGAAACAAAGATGGGCTCGAACGGAGGGGCGGAGGTGCTGGACTGTAAAAGGCGGGCGGACCACTCTCTCTTTTGCCCAGATGGCTCCTCCTCCAGAGTGGTTAAGGCGCAGTCGGACGGCCAGCAGAAGATTCCTCTGTGGCGGGCAGCAAATGGCACGCGTGCTCCCGCTGCTGGCAGCTGGGCACCTCCAACGCGCAATGACGGCCAAGCGGGCGGACGTGCGGTTGGCCGAAAGCTCAGAATTTTCTCGCGGGGTGCTCACGCTGCATCACGGCTCTGGCAGCCAGGCTTTGGTTTGGAGCAGGCCTGGTGGAGGAGGGCGGACAGGCCTCCTGTTGCCGAGCTGCATAAAGATACTGCATGTAGCAAAGCGGGCGTCTAGCTCCCGCGCCACTAGAAGTTTTTCCTCAGCTTCTCCGGCTTCTCCATGGGAGCTGACTGCCAAGCACGCGACGCCGTGCCGTGAGCGACGGCGAGTCCCCACGAGACTATGTTTATATGCGACGCTGTCGCAATTCCCTCGACGTCTTCATCGCAGCCATTGCAATTACATACTTTAGAGGAGCCCGTCGCGTACACATACGCCAGCGGGCTAGCACAGCCGTTGCTAGTCACTGCCCATTGACCAATGCCCTAGCCACCTGCATCAGCCGACACCGACCTCGGAGCTGGTAGACTGCCCCTGCCCTACCAACACGCACACACCTCGGCCGGATGAGGTCATCACACGCGCACCTCGACATGCACCCAACGCTGCTCGCTGCTGGCATTGGTGCTGACCTTGGCCTGTTACCTCCGTAGCCAGGACGAAGGCAACGCGGCCGCCCGCAAGAGGCCACCGAGTTCTCCGTCACGCGCTTGATCCTTGCGGAACTTCCCGTCGATACGAGTCCAGCTGCTTACGGGAAAGAGCTGTCCATGGCGACTGCCTTGCGCTGCGACTGTTTACATGCACGCCTTCCCGACATCGACCATGTCTATGTACTGTATGCACCACCTGAGCCCTATTAGCCTGAAGCAGCCGTGGCGTCGTCGCGCTTTTTCTCGGCTGAACCCTCAGGTGACCTGAACACGGTCGAGACTCGCACGCCCAATGCTTGCTTGATCCACATGCACTCCCACTAGCATTGTCACTGAGCACTCCGACGGACAAGACCACCGACATGAACCCGCGTGTGTTGTATCTACACATGTCTTCGTGTCGCCATCTCCTGAGAATCTGACTCTGACTTCAACACGCGGCTGTAATCAGTGCGTCCATGCACCTGGCCAAAGTCGTGCAAATGCTGCCAGTTGATGAATCTGACGCGTGCATGACTACCTAATCATTCTCGGAAATCTCTTTTCTGTCAATATGAACAACTCTCCTCTAGCTCGTGAAACCATCCTGTCTCCTAGAGATGACAGAGCCCGTAAAGGCATGGCTGTCATCTCATGTGCGAAGAAAGGAATCCCCCTTCAATCTTGTCTTGCCCATTTGTTGCCGTGTGCTCGAGTGCGTGGAAAGAGCAACCTTCCCCAGCCGCTTACCCTCCAGCCGCAATGGCATCCACCGCATTCGTGTCCAGCTCCCATATGCACCCATCTTGACAATGCAACCCCCAGCCACAGTCCTCACTCGCCTACCAGCATATTCAAGCATCGAAATAGGCTCATATGACTTTTCCCCCTGAATTCAGCAGTATCAGATCCCGCATCAATCACTCGGTCAGCTTCTAGTCGCTAGTCGCCAGCTTTGCGCGCAGTACATCCTTCACGAGGGTGCTTTGCAGTGTCTTGCCTCCACCAAGACATCCCGCTGACGGTAGGCAGCAATGACTTTTTCCGAAATCGCGGGACGGCTGCTGAAAGGGTCAGGACATTCGCAGCCGCCGCCTGGCAAACATCACCTACCATCTGACCTCGATCCCTCTCCGGATCGCACCAGTCTGTCTTCTCTCTTCGCTTCACCCGAGTCTGATTGCCAGATTGTAGGCCGTGACGGAATCACTGGTAGTCAACTCGGCGAACCCAGAGGTCACTCAATTGCCTCTCTCTGGGCGAAGACCCGGCCTTTATCAGATATTCGTGAAGTCACCGAATCAAGCTTTGCTGATACCTTACCACGCAATATTATGGCCAACAACATCCTCCAAAGTAACTCTCGTACAGACATGACACTAAAACCATCTGTTACATCGAGACGACGTCCGAGCAACGACACTCGACACGGTGAGAACGCTGAGCCAGACAGGAAGAACAGCGTCGAGAGTAACGGCATTCGATCCCTCTACCGTGGTCCATCTTCTCCAACACCGTCGCCTAAAAGCCCTGGAGACAACGACAGCATATCCAGTATATATAGCGTCCCACCAAGCAATGTGCCACCGCGATCATCCTCACGACCTCGTGCATACAGCACATCCCGGCCCCGACAGCAACCGCAGATACCGCCCATACAAATAACACAGCCGACGGCAACGGCGACGCTTGACGCGATACCTACAATGCAACCTCCAACCCCTAAGAACAGTGCAAATGCTATCCCTGGGCATGGACAATCACAGTCTCCGTTGCGCCATGTCGCCGCACGCTTCGATCCTATATCCAACGACACCAACCGACGCGTACCCTCCAGAACGTTTGTTCGCGATCCAATATCGAAAGAACTACTAGAATTCCCGTCGCATCGGCATCCTCGCATCGATCTCGGACTAGACTTATCTGCTGGCATATTCGTGGGTGGAGGCTCCATTGAAGGGACTGTGCAGATCAACGTCGACGATGCAGAGCGGATACGTCATAGAAGGACTCTGGACATCGCTCGGATATCTGTCGACCTTCTCGGAACCGAGGAAGTCAGCGGCAACAGACGAGCTGTGTTCCTGAACTTGGCTACAGAGCTTCTCGACGAGCAAAACCCGCCGCCTCAGAATATGGTAGATACACAGGAGCCAGTAGGCTCAGACGATCTATTCTGGCATCTAATGCCCTCTATGACGAATCTTGCATTCAACCTTAGCTTACCACTCAATGTCGGACCCCCGCCCTTTCATTCAAGAAACGCCAGGATCAGATACATACTTTGCGTTTCTCTCCTTATCCGTGACCAGGGAAAGCAGTACATTGTTAGGACATCCGAAGATGTTTCAGTACTCTCCGTGTATGATCGTATGGGCTCTGCAGGTTGTCAACCTACAGTAGCAAAGCTAACAGCACGGCAGCTGAAAAGGCGCTCATGTCACTACCGAGTCCGTTGACTGCCTCAGACGAATGGATCAAGCCCCGCGATACTACAGTGGAAGTCATCCGAGTCACTGCTGGTCTACATCGACAAGTCTGGGTCAGCGGCACCAGTCTTTACGTTGACGTCCACATCGCCAACAACAGTCGCAAGACGGTGAAGAAGATCGAGCTCCAGTTGGAGAGGGATATACTTTGCTACAAACACGTTTGTTGGGCAGGCTCGATATTTCATTACACGACGATACTAATGGGTACGCTTGTTAGGCTGCTGCATCCACAATGGAGAAGTCTGCGGGTCAGGCTCGTATCTTTGACAGCAACGAGCGGTCTATACTAAGCAAAGCAACGGTCAAGCACGGCTCCGCCGGCTGGCATGGTGTATCGTCATCTCAAACCCATATACGTACCTGTGATCTCGAAGTACCTCGTGGGCATGCTACAGTAAAGTGCGGTAGGTCACGAGTCTGTACGCTGCCATCGTGATGCTGATAGATTAGGGAAATATTTTGAAGTCCGTTACTTCCTCAATGTAACGGTCGGTAGCGCACACACGTCAGTATTTGTCTATACATCGCCTACGTAGCTGACAGATTCCAGGAAGCTTGTCGCAGTTCAGCTCCCCATCGTGCTCATTCATATGGTAAGTCTTAATCAAACCTTCTCCAGCTCCAACCTCACTAATCATCAGCCTGTAGAACTCTCTTGATGTAGTCCCCAACTCCGTCGCCCAAGTCGCCATGGCTATTGAAGAGAAGCGTACAGCACGCCAGACCCCATTACGCCTTGGTCGCCGCCCCTCACAGTCCGTTCAAGGCCGTGCCTTTGCAGCGCCGCGGATGCAATCGTTGGAGCGCATGCGCGCCAGGGACGAGGTCATTCAAGAGCTGGGTCAAGCGTTGGAACAAAGTCCCCGCAAGTATGCTCTCCGCCGCGCAAACTCAAACTTTGATTACCGCACACCGCCCTCGAACCGCAAAGGCAGGATTCTTGGCGACGGAGAAGCTGCCGACTTGCAAGACCGCCTACGACGGGTAAGGTCAAACGAAACCATGGGCTCTAGACCCCCAACAATTCATAGAGGTAACTCGGAGAGTTTGAGACGTGGCGCTGGCTCAGCTTTTGGCTTCCGAGAAGCCGAAGTCCGTGAGGATATTGAGCTGGGGGGGTTGGGTGCGTCGGGTGATGGGCTGCTGAAGGAGAGATTAGAACGGACTAGTGATCGACAGTATAGGTTTAGCAAAAAGAGAAGTGTAGAGAGGTGGAGGGGTGTGGCGAATGTTGGGGTGGGGTGGTTGAAAGGGGGAAATGGCGTCAAAGATGATAGGGAGAGAGATGGCTGGGTTTGAGTGCGCGGCGTTTTGCAGCGTGTTGGATATACCGGGTATGAATTGATGATGTTCTTTGTTGTTTACTTGATACAGAAATGAACGTTGGATAATGATATTTCTAGGTAGGAGATAATCTACTTTATCCACGTAAGGCGTTCATGACTATATGTACATGGGCATAGGATAGGGTGCTTCGCTTGGTTAGTACGTCACTGTGTAAGATTGTTGTTCAGAATATGTACGATAAAACATGAATATAGTCATCTCATTCGTTTATTCATTTTTCAATACTATACAATAATATACAGTCATGATGGAGTTCGTCCCTTATGACCTGCTCTTGCCAAGCTCAGATTGCGCAGTAGATGTCGGTCCACCCTTGACTCGCTCGCCGCCAGTGACCATCTTCTCGCCCTCTGTAATATCATGTAGCGCCTGGCTGGTAATGGGCTCCTTGGCATGTGACTGCGCCTGCGCCGTCGGTCCACCCCTTACTGGCTGCGCCTCACCCGTAAGCTTCTTCTCTGCCTCGTTGATCTTGCTCAGCGTCTCCGAGTCGAATGTACCCGAGTGGTTGTTGGAGTTTGAGTTTGTGTTGTTGCCTGATGATGCATTTCTCGTTGCGTTGTTGTTGTTGTTGGTGCTTCCAGAGTTTGTCAACGCCGATTGAGCGACGGCTGTAGGGCCACCCTTGAAAGGCTCATCGGTACCCGTGATTAGTTTCTCGCCCTCGGTGATGTCGTGGACGACTTGCGAAGTAAGGATCTGGCCAACGTGCTGCTGGGCTTTTGCGGTTGGGCCGCCTTTTACGGGCTCGTCGGTGCCGGTGATGAGTTTCTCTGCGGCGGTGATTTGCGAGATGAAGGCTGGGTCGACTTGAATATTCATAGCGACAGCAGATATGGAGAAGGGACGTGTGCTGTGGTTGCTGAGGTCATTGACGTTGAAAAGGGACTGCTTGAAGGGTGTCGGTCTTGAGGAAGCGGTGATGGGAGTGCTTGCTTGTCTGGCAGCAAGGAAGACACTGCGGTTGATGCGGAGGAGTCTGGACGCCATTGTGACAATTGGTGTGTGATGATGAGTTACTATGGCTTCTCTTCTAAATCTCCTTGATCGGTTCTTGTAGAGGGTATGTTTTAAAAAATGCAGAATGGCGCAGCTTTTTGTAGTGTGATGAAGGACTGATGTAATGCCAATATTCCGTTTTTTACTTTTGACGCAGCCGTGTTCATGCAGGCCGGTGACGTTTAAACTTGGTCGGCTACCTAGCTATGGACTTTTGTGCTACTTTACTATGGAACGTGCACCTTGCAATTTCTGCATCTATGGAGATGACATGTAATCATTGACCCTGAGATGCAGGTACCATCACCGATGGCTGCGGCGAGTGTGCGATGCGCAGCTGCGATGTGGTGGAGCCATGATGTCAGCATTCTGGGGAAGACGGCCAGCGATCCTTAAGCTAGCGATAGGCTAGGACCACGACATTTTCTCGATGTGACGATGTCGATGTTCTAGAATTGATTACTGGAAGAGCGATCAGAGATGCTGAAGACTCACAATGTCGTGTTAAGAGGGTTGCAACTTTGACGTCTGGCCAATTCAGGACCGGAGATTACGGTATTAACGGGATGGCGCATGTGGACTTGTTCCAAAACAGACACCAGTTCCATGGGCTTCAACGATTGGATTGTTTTAGCGGTGAATTCTATTCCAGTATCCAATAAAGAGTATATTATGTCACCTTTGAGTGGCAGCTTCAATACATAGGGACAGTACCGGGATACTGCAAATATGGGTTCTGGCGGCGTTAACGCACCATCCGACACACTTCCCGGTCATTGTTCCAGGAGTTGAAGGGTATAAGGGATATAAGATTATATGGGATAAGAGTAAAATTGATAATACAGTACAGTATTGCAAGCACATTTCCAATCCTTTCTCAGTCCAGAAACTCGCAAACTCATCCCATCTTCATTTGGTAGCCACCAAGATGTCTTTCATTAAACCCGCAACACCAGCCTCTCTTCTAGGTTACCATCGCATCTTGAGCCCTACAGCAGCTGTTCGCGTTTCTCCGCTTTGCCTCGGTGGAACGAACTTTGGGGAAGCCTGGAAAACCACACTGGGCGAGTGCACAAAAGAAACCGTGTTTGCTATGCTCGACTACTTCTACGAGCAGGGCGGTAATTTTATCGATACAGCTGTCAATTACCAATTTGGCGAGAGCGAGGAATGGATTGGGGAGTGGATGGAAGAAAGAGATGTTCGGGATGAAATGGTAGTAGCCACAAAGTTCACCGGCATGCAAATCACCGAGCGAGAGAAAGAAGGAGGAAATCGATGCAAGAGTAATTACGGTGGTAACAGTGCAAAAAACATGTTCACCTCCATTGAGCGATCTCTCAAAGCACTGCGAACAAACTACATCGACGTTGTAAGTAGACCCCTGGCCCTTCAAAAACACCATCATCAAACTAACGACGCTCCAGTACTACACCCATGTCTGGGACTCCACAACATCAATTCCCGAACTCATGAACGCACTAAACGATCTTATCACCTCCCGCCGCGTTCTCTATCTAGGCATCTCTGATACCCCCGCCTGGATCGTCGTAAAGGCAAATTGTTATGCTCGGCAACACGGACTGCGCCAATTCTCAATCTACCAAGGTCGCTGGTCAGCCGCTGATCGCTCTTTTGAGCGCGAAATCATTCCGATGTGCCTAGATGAGGGTATGGCTCTTGCGCCCTGGGGTGCCCTCGGTAGCGGAAAGTTCAAACCCAAGGCAGAGAGAGAAGACCCAGAGCATCAGGACACGAGGAAAATACAAGCAATGGTATTGGGCAACGAAGAAGAGGTCAGCCAGGTGCTTGAAGCCATTGCCGAGAAGAAGAATCCTGTACCACCGATTACTTCTGTTGCTCTCGCATACGTAATGCACAAGTCGCCGTACGTATTTCCCATTATCGGAGGCCGCAAGATTTTGCACTTGGAAAGTAATATCCAGGCTCTTGGATTAACTCTTACCGAAGAAGAGATCAAGGATATTGATGGGGCATATGGGTTTGAGATGGGATTCCCACATGGATTTCTAAATCCAGGGAACACGGCAATTATGGACCCAAAGGATAACGTATCTAACGGGTTGGCGGGCCACACGGGTTGGCGGGACACTTTTGCCAAGCCCCCACCAACTCTACCTATGTACACGATGCCTCAACAACAACACTAGATGGGACCTTCTAATAAACGTCAGATACAGACTGCCATTCAAGCTCTTAAAGAAGATGCGACACTCTCCTTGCGACGCGCTGCAGCTATCTATAACGTCTCTCGAACAACACTAAGCTATCGACGCGCTGGACGACCTTCACAAGTAGATTGCTAGCCTAAATCGTTGAATCTGACAAAGACTGAGGAGAGCGTAGTTATTAAGTATATACTTGAGCTTATTACGTGCAGATTTCTCCCTCAGCTCGCAGCTGTAGCTAATATGGCCAATTCCTTGCGCGCAGAGCGCAATCTAGGCCAGGTTGGCTTAAACTAGCCCAGTATATAGGTTAAGCGCCGCCCTAAGTTCACAATGAAGTTTAATCGCAAGTACGATTATAAGAGAGCGCTCTGCGAGGATCCGAAGGTTATCCGGGGCTAGTTTAGCCTAGTAGCCAATATCAAAGCCAAGTACGGCATCCAGGATGAAGACACGTACAACTTTGATGAGGCAGGCTTCATAATAGGCCAGATATCAACTAGAGCGGTTGTTACAGCTTTAGAGAGACGAGGACGGCCAAAGTTAGTGCAGCAAGGCAACAGAGAGTGGACAACAGTTATCTAGGGCATCAACGCGACAGGGTGGCCTATTCCACCCTTCGTCATCTTCAAAGGCCACTACCACCTCTCTGCCTAGTACAAGGAGGATAGCCTACCCTACAATTAGGTTATTGCAGTCTCTGAGAACGGCTAAACTACAAATGAGCTTAGCCTGCAGTAGTTAAAGCACTTTGATGAGCATACAAAGAAGAGAGTAGTTGGCAGCTACTAACTGCTCGCAATTGACGGCCATAAGAGCTATAGCTCACTCAAATTCCAGCAATACTGCAAGGAGAACAAGATTGTTACTATCTGTATGCCTCCGCACTCATCGCACCTCCTACAGCCTCTTGATATGGGTTGTTTTGCTCCTTTGAAGAAGGCGTATAGGCGCCAAGCCGAAGATCTCATGCGCAACCGGATCACTTACATCACGAAACTTGAGTTCCTACTATGCTTTATACGCGCCTATAATGCTGCAATTACTTCTAGTAATATCTAAGGAGGGTTTCGAGGCGCTCGATTAGTCCCTTTTAACCCAGAACGGGTTATAACAGCCCTTAACGTCCGGCTGCGTACTCCATCACCACCACTGCCTATCAACAACGAGCCCTGGCAGTCGCAAACCCCAAGCAATACCCTTAAACTAGGGTCGCAATCAACGCTTGTGAAGGCAAGGATTCAGAAGCATGTAGATAGCTCACCAACGTCTATGGTGGAGGCCTTTGAGAAGGTCTCAAAGGGAGCAGCAATTATCGCGCATAAGCTAGTGTTGGCGCAAAGGAGATCGCAGAGCTTCGAGCGGCAAATGAGGCTGCTACGCGGCGTAGATCGCATAAAAGGAAGCGGTTTCAGGCAGAGGGGACCTTGATAGTTGAGGATAGGGCTCGTCTAACTGCTCTACAGGAGTTTGGGGCGCGTAGTGATAGGAAGAAGCTAAAGACGCGAGTGCGCGCTGAAGCAGGTGAACCATCTCAAAGGCGGTGTGGACGGTGCAATCAGACTGGGCATAACGCGCGTACGTGTAAGCAAGCAGCAGAAGTAGACTCTAAATGATATCTTATATTGTATTATACTATATAGGGCTAAAGTGGGCTGTTTTGCGCCAGAATGAGGGTGGTTTTGGTGAGGGCTTGGCAAAAGTGTCCCGCCAACCCGTGTGGCCCGCCAACCCGTTAGATACGTTAATGCTTTTGCAAATAACATGGTCGTGATGGATCATGTGGCTACTTTGATACCTATTGCGCCGCATACATACCTAGGTAGTCTGACGAAAAGAGACGAGAGGATGTTATCGATAGTCAAAAAATAAACAAGTTCGAAAACAAGGTAGAGAATGCGTTGAGGCTCCTATTTGGTTTAGTGTTGTGGGATTATGAAGAGAATGGGAATGAAATGAGAAGCAGGCGTTACCAGAGCATAAAATGCAGGCTCAACTTGTGCAATAGTAGACGAATCACCTAGAAGGCAGTTGATAGGCTAGTAGGTGTTTGAGTTAAGTATATACAATATCACTTCGATGTGAACACTAGAAGTCAACTGTGAGTTCTTAAACTACTATCTTCAAAGTCAATCAGACTAGCGCTAAATCGATAGATCAACCCTACTACTATAATTGTATTATTGATAAACTTCTGCGCTACACCGCCATCACAGTAGCGAATACAGTCCCTTATGTAGCCCCTCACAGCCTACTTTATTCAACTTTCCCCACAACTGCACACACCAACCGTGACTATCCTTCGCTAACCCGTACTATCCCACCTCAACCACGACCGTCCTTATCCGATTCAACCATTCTTCCGTCGTTACTGTTACTTCCAACAACACAACCGGTTTACAACAGCATTAAATAAAACCATATACACGCCATATACGCCGCATACGCATGATAAAAGCACTGCAGCGCACTCACAAGACCCTGAACCAATCAACGTTCCGGTAATTACAGACCCCACCTCCCGTGTAGATGGTAGCTTAAGGCATGCAATACAGAACTAAGTGGACAGGCTTTCATGTGTCATAGTTCGGGTTTATATATGTGTAGGAGTCATTCGGGAAGAAGTGTATTCAGCACCGTTATTGTATAAGTGGTTGAGACGGAAGCTGTGACTGAGATCATTGGCATCGTAATTTCCTTCTTTTACTTTAGGTAGTCGCACAGATTACGTCAAATCCTCTCGAAACAGCACAATTCACAAAAAGCAAACAGAGAATCAACAACAAGAATTTTTCAACTACCACAAAAGATGGCTTCGTCAGAAGAGTACCCCAAAACCTCAGCCAACAAGCTCGGTAGACTGGCAAATAGAGGTAAACATATCCAACCAAGCATTTATTCTCATCCCTCCAATTCAAAATGACCAACCTCTCACACAACACCCAGGTTCCTACGACTACACCACAATCCACACCCTCATAAACGCATGTCCAATCCTCCACGTCTCCTTCAATGACCCCACCCACCCCTTCCCAGTCGTCCTCCCCATGCTCGGCTGCACCGGCTCCTTTCCCCCCAATACCTCATCTGCCTCCTCCTCTTCCCCACCCGACCCCAGTACACCCCAAGACCTCTACATCCACGGCTACATGTCAGGTCGCATCTTTAAAACTTCCTCTTCATCCACCTTGCCCGGCCTCCCCATCACCGTCGCAGCCAGTTTTCTCGACGGCCTAGTACTCAGCCTAGCGCCCTTCCACAACAGTTGTAACTACCGGTCTGCGGTTGTGTACGGGTATGCAGAATTGGTGCAAGATGAAGCCGAGGCGCTGTATGCGATGACGCTTATTACGGATAATATGTTGCCGGAGCGGTGGGCGAGGAGTAGGAGTCCACCGACCAAGGCGGAGTTGGCGTCGACGGCGATTTTGAGGGTGAGGATTGAGAGTGTGAGTTTTTTTCCAAATCATTTATAATATATACAATAGCTAACGTATACACAGGCCTCAGCCAAGGTTCGTGTTGGAGGCCCAAGCGAAGACCGTGATGATTTAAAGAACGCGGAGCTTGTGAAGGATACTTGGACAGGTGTAGTGCCTTATTGGGGTACGTGGGGCGAACCGATCCCTGGAAAGGAAAACGGATGTCCCGATGTCGAGGAGTATATTGAGGAGTGGAGGGTAGGGGAGACGGGTAAGGCAAGGCAGTATGCATTTGCAGCTGTAGAGATGGAGGGGAAGAAGAAGAGCTAGATTGAGGCTAGCACGAATGTCTTCTTTTTCTCAATTTCCGTTGTGGACAAGGAGTTTAATTGTGGGGTACCCATAATAAAGACCGAGCACATAGTATACAGACGCGAAAGCAAATATATACAGGTGTATATATACGTGCCTTACACATGTTGGGGTAATTGATATTCTCCAGCTGTACCCAAAACTAGAAGCCTCAATGGGCGAAAAAAGCAACCCAAAGCACCGTCTTTATGCAAGTAATCCTATAACCGTCTCTATCCATGCTCACCCACTTTCTCTGATGACTGATTTAACCGCTCCCTTCTCCCCCATTTCCTCTTTTCACATTCTACTGCCACAGCTCCCTGGGTCACCTGAATCCCCATGCACTCCTCAGCCCACCCCGCACACTCTCCAGCTTCAAGCACTGATATGGACTACTCTGCGGATCATAATACAATCCCTCCAGCATTCCATTCCTCCGATCCAGCGCCACATAGTAGAAGCCGCTTATTGTAAGCCCGCAGCCCGAGTCGTCAAATGTCGCATGTTCGGCATCGTTTGTTGCACTGCTGTTGAAGAGAGGCTGGGGCGTTATCTCGACTTCGGCGCGGCCTGTGTTCGCGTTGCGGACGATGCGATATGGTGACGGCTGGAGCTGTGAGGCGTGGTTGGAGTTGGATGTGGGAGGGTAGTAGGTTGAGCTGTTATTGGAGGAGGCCCAGGTATTGCGCGCTGGGCCATCGGGGAAGGATGGTATTGTGGTCGAGGGCGGTGGCTGGACGGGATCTGCTGTACTGCGGTTCAGGCTCTTAACAAAACAACGCTCTTTCCAGCGCATTAGTATCCATTCCTGGCCCAGGACCTCTGTGAGCCACTTCTTGCTAGTCAAGGATCTGACGACTTCGTCGTCGCTCATCTTCTGGAAGGGTGGCAGTTTGCGCCAGTATGTTGCGTCATTTGCGGCATTTGACTTGAATGACTCTGTCAGGAGGGTGTGGTTGTTGAAGTCTAGGATTTCGCCTTCGAGGTATGTTGTTATGGAGGATGTGCGTGTGACTGGTGGCGAAGTCGAGTTTGTGTTGAGGATAGAGTGCGAGTGTGGGTGGGAAGGCACATTATACGCTTCCATGGTTGCGGAGAGGGCCATCTTGTCCCAGTCTACGTCGTGTATGGTGACCTTGACGGGCCATCGATCTTGCTGTGGTGGGGCATCGGGTAGCTGTGAGGATCGAGTGGTAGATGCTTCGTTGGGGTTCCATATCCATGGCCGGATGGGCGGCACGAGGCCGTTATGTCTGGAGGCAGTGGCAGCTATACTCGTCGCATGCTGGCAGCCGGAGAGTACGGCGCCGGGTGCTAGCCACGATGACTCGGTAGGTGTCGGTATGGTGAAGGTGTCTGCGATAAAGTCGGAGTGCTGGAGGCAGAAGTAGTCCTTTGTGAGAAATCCGGCGTCGCGCGCACACTCCAGGCTCTCATCGATGGTATTCGAGTGGCGTATCCGCGACAGGTACTTGACAGTCTGCTCGAGCATGGGCGAGCTCCGGGCGTCTGAGAGTCGCTGCATGGACATGTGGCGGGCTGTCTCACGGTCGCGTTCGGGCAATTCGTTGTTCAGGCTGTTTCGAGCGGCAAGCATCTCCCTCAGGCTACGATGGGCAACGTGTCGTGGTGGCGCCTCGCTGGTGACGCCTTCCCTGGTGCGCGCGGAGAAGCGTGGATGACGGCGCACGCCTGCCGACTGCAAGATGGCCGTCGACCTCAGCGAGCTCTCGGCCGTGGTCGTCGTAGCCGTGGCCGTGGCCGTGGCCGTGGCCGTAGGGGGCACATTGTTGGCGGGCGACCAGTCATACAGGCTATTCTGACTGGGCACGCGGTCGCCATAGTTGTTGTCACTCAGGCGGCTGAGGCGACTCATCACTCGCCGCAGCCGGTCGCGCTGCTCCAGTTCGTCTCGCTGTCGCTCCAGCAGGCGCAGGCGCTCGCGTGATCGGTCCAACCGGGCCTGGTCGTGTTCCTGCGTGGCTCGCAGATAGTGCAGATGGGCGCGCTCAATCTCGTCGTCTGTGTCGTTGCGCAGTGTGGCTAGGCTGTCGATGGTCGTGTACGTGTGGTTGGCGTCGTCGGCGTTGCCGTCTCGATCTTGGTGGTCCGTCTGGGTGCCCAGGGTTGCGGCGAGGTTGAGCACGTCGTCGTTTACGGGGCTCTCGAGCTCGCGCAGGGCCGAGATGAAGGTGGGTTCCGGGTCCTATGTGCGGCTACGTCAGTCAGGCCTCTGCGACAACCACAGTGTCCGCTATCCTTACAGGCGAATTGGCGGGCGGCATTATGACGACTATGACGATGACGATGACTACGGCTACAGGCAACTCGCATGACCGTCGCAGCGCTGCAATCTGGTAAGATGTTTCGGTTTCGAGGTCAGAAGTCAGAGGTCCGGCCTCGGCAAAGGTGATGCGATACAGTCACTTCACTCCAGTCAGCCTACTGTCACAGAAGCCCCGAAAAGGAAACAAAGAGAGACAGCGTTTTAGCCGATGAAGCATGCCCGCACACGCCATCACCAAACCCATTGATCCCGTTGTCCCGCCGCTGGCTTCCGCTCCGCCCTGTCCAATCGTATGCCGATTGAGGCGTGCGGCACAGCACCGCACCCATCCTCGCCCGCTCGCTTGTGCCCCAGACATTGAATCGACCCAGCCTAATGGGCCTTGGGATCCGCAGCCTGCCCTCTACCTCGAGTCATTTCCTCTATCCTCTCTGCATGCTTCACGACGCTTCTTTTCATTTCATTTCACCACTCACTGCATGCATCCAAGCCAAAAAGGTCAAGTTGATTGTTTGATTCAAGTTTCGTTTTTTATTAAGTTTAAAAGGCTAAGTGAGAAGCTTGCTTCTACTGTCCAGCATCTGATTCATCGCTCCCAGTTCAACCGGGCAGCGTGCTTCTTCCAAGAACTGGTTGGAAGTGTAGGAGATGACCCTACAGTCTCTGCATCCATCCAGATTCCCAGGTCGATCAAGGTCAGCAAAAGCCTCCAGGTACATCGGATAGTGTTTGCTCCGCAAGCAGAGGACCACTTCCCGAGAGCCAGGCACGCCACGGGCGTACTCCTGTCTCGACCCAGCGCAGTTGCACCCTCGTGTCGACCCAGTCCTCGTTCCGCACCAGAGACGAGCTATCACAGCGGCATCACAGATGCATGTATAACTTTTGTCGCCGCCTCTTAGCATGTCCAGCTGGCACTCAATACCAGTCCAAGTAGGCATAATTCGTGAACGTTTATCGCGTCAGATCGTAAGAGTCATGGCATGCCACAGGCTCAACGAAGAGATGGCGCATCCGTCCAGGAGTAAGCGACATTAAAACAAGAAAACCAAAAAAACCCAACCGAGTGTACCTGACCTCGTAGCCGTGAGGCTGTGTTTACCGTCTTCCGTTGAAATGCCCGACATGCATGCCTCCCAGAGATGCTGTATTCAATAAGGAAAAGACCTGGTCCGGCCGTGTTTGACAAAGAAACAAAACGCTCGCTAAGAAAGAGACAAGAGAAAGGGAAAAGCAGGTATCAAAGGGAAAATCAAATGTACGAGAGGAGATGACAGAAAATCGCTCGCTAAAAATCAATGATAACGCCGTCCCATGCCGATTTGGTAATGATGTTCGAGTAGGACATCATCTCGTGAATATCGCATTCGTCTCGTGTCGTGCGTCGCAAGGTTGGTGCGCTGGCAACCTGGGCGGTAAAGGGAAGAGCAAGAGGACTGGCCAGATCCATGCTTCCAGCATCGACGGAGAACAGGTGGTACCACAGGTCCGTCATCACTCAGCTTACGTGAATGCAGCGTACTGTGGTGCAAATCCTGTGTCCCATCCGAAGCCGCCGAATCCTCCGTGCACGGCGCTTGACCCGCACTGCTGGGCTAGCACGCTCGGCAGAGGAAGGGCTGGAATCGGTGCCGATGCTGGGGGTGGGCTGTAGTACGAACTCGACGTGTACGGGCTTGTGCAAGGCGCATATGGACTAGTCGAGTTGTATGGCTGGCTGAAGGAGGGTGTCGGTGATGGAAGTTGGATCGCTTCGAAGCCCATGTTGCCCATTGTGCTCCAGAACGTTTGGCCAGTTTCACCACAGGTAGTGATGGTCGGGCTGGGCGTCGAGGGTACTACTCTCCACGTATCAATCGGAGCAGAGTGTGACTGGTGCATGTGCTGTGTTGGCACCCACCAGTTTGCGGATCCAGGCGAGCTTGGGAGAAGCGGTGCTGGCCGGACAACGTCGACGATCCTGGGAGGAGGAGGAAGAAGCGGGAGGAACAATCCCATGATGGCACTCTTGACATCCTCACCTCGTCCCTCAAGTAGCTCTCCTGCGCCGTCCTCCTCGAGACCTTCCAGAGCCTTGACGCCAGTGCGGAACACATAGCGGTTGACAGCCTGGACGAATCCATCCTGAAGCTTCTTCAGCTGCTGCTCCTTCTCGGCCCACTCCCAGGTGCTGGCGGAAACGTCGACGGAATAGATGTCCTTGTGGTACTCGATAAGCGCTTCAATGGTCTCTGGTGTAAGCTTGAATGCAACCTCATGTTGTGACACCATGTCGACGTGTACGACATAGGCCTCAATGTGGATTAGCTGGTAGTTGAACAGTGCTTCTACCAGCGGGTTGGAGTCCTTGCGCAGTTCCGAATCCGGGGCCTTTGGGACCATGATGGAGCAGAGTGACCAGATGGCGTTTGGGCCAGAGAGGGTTTCGGTAAGACAGCGCGTGTGTTGTTGCACACTGTTCAACGGACGCTTGACCCGATTTACTCGCTTGAGCGTTTGTGTTAACCATGGCTCGACCTTGGATGCCAAAACAACGTTGACGTTGGAACGGGGCGCAAAGGCCGCAGCCGAGGCGGGTAGTAACGAGATCGGCATGGTGGATGGTTTCGTTTCAGGTGGTGTGTGCGAGACGGTGCGATATTAGATGGGACGGTATCAGAGATTTAAAGAAAAGAACAAAAGAGATGGCTATAGGGGTATGTCTCTGGCGGATATAATTTTCGGATGTCGCCTTGGCTTGAGATGGAGAGACAGGAAGGGGCGGGCGAATGAGGAGGGGAGAAGGCGAGGTGGGAGGTGGTGGGTGAAGAAGGCTAGTGGTGGTGGGTTAGCATCTCTTAAGAGCAGGCAGGCGACGATCATGGGCCCCTCGGCGTGGCCACACAGCTCGGCAAGGATTTCATGCACACTGCCCCGTTTGGCTGCGCTGCGCATCTAGCTTGTCTAAACGTGCATATGGCGAGAGTATGCAGCTGCAGGCCTAGTCGGATCTAAGCTGACCGACGGCCACGGCGACGGCGCTGCACAGGCTTTGGATAGGCGGATAGACGCGAGCGCGAAGATTACGATGCGCTCATGGATGGCATGAGATGTGCGAACGTTGAATTGGGTATGCAAGCACGGAGATGAAAGCGAAAGAGGCGCTTGATCAGCTTCGGACGTGGAAAAGAGCAAAAGTTAGTCAAGCTGCTGCTGCTGCTGAGGACGGCGGCCATGCATGCGCCGTGGCAGAAACCTGAATGCGAGGCCGCAGTTGCCGGTCGAAGCAGCATTCAAGCCTTGGATAGACGCCGTTGGCGAGGCTTGCGAGGGAGCAAAGCCTGCCAGTGCGCTTAGAGTTGGGCGTCGAGTATCTGGTGTTGCAACATGACACGGATTCCAGAAGCTTTCCTTGCCCGTCCAGATGGAGAGGGCACCGCAGCGGCTTTGCTGCCGTTTTGGGAGTGTACGGTTAAAGCGAGGACGAGGCCTCGACGCTTGTCAAGGGGTGTGTCTCTGAAGGCTCTACCAGGTGGGTGTAGTTGTCGTAGTCTTGGGCCATCTACAGGTTGACGTTGCTTGAGCCTAAAAATGGGGTGGAGGCTTTCAGCCCAATCAGCTGGGATAGCAGGGGTCTGAGCAGGGCTGTCTACCGAAAAGTCCGCGGTCATGTGAGCCGCCGACGGCCCAAAAGTTTTAACATTTGAACATGGTAGAGGGCCATCCATGGTCGAGTAGCTTGGGCGCCTGCTGAAGCATGATGCCATCCATCGTACTGCTACTCTGAATGATACGATACTGATGACGACGAGGGCGAGTTGGCAGCCCGTGCAAAGAGCACGACCGCAGCGTCCGCCACAGGACTGCCGCCACATGCTCGTGGGTACTTACGTTGCGGCTGTGCTGGCGTCGGCGGTGACGGTGACGGTGATGACGGCCGCTGGTTGCGATGCTGGAGGTAGATCATGCCGGCGCCGCCGAGCCTTTCGCACAAGTCCGAGTTCCTCCCTCCGCTACGACTAACACCCGGCACTATTATCGTGCTAACACATCAAATACGGGCCTCCCTACACATAGCACATTACCCACTCTTACCTGGTTATATCGCCCTGGCCGATGACACCGTTTGTCTAGGAGAAACGGTCGGCTCTGCGCATAAAGAAGCCTTTGTCTGCGTCATTGGAGCCGCGCACTCTCAACTGAAGCAAAGCGAGCATTACGCAAGTGCCCAAGTGCCCATCCCATTAGCCCCGGCCGCTGGCCACTCGTTGTCGCATTTATTCGTACTTATCGATAGCTGCCCACATGTGCATCTGCCATGTTTCAGAACATGCAAAGGAGCCCCCGAGACGTGCAGCTGGCATGCTGGGCTGCGCCTCATAGCAAACGAATACGCGGGGCAACGTGCATCCACGGCCGACGTGGTAGGCTGCCCCACGCCCGCCCATGGTGTTTTACTGTAACCGTAGTAATCTATCCACACAAAATACCTCCGACAAGACCATCGTGCCTCTTCCTTGCTCTTAAACCAGTCCTTTCAGCTCGACAGGCCTCCTGGGCTGGTGCAGGTCAGATGCCCCCACTAAGCCGACATCAAGCGCCGGCCAGTGTCTTTCTTCTTCCGTCCCCACCCCCCACGACTCAACCCTTACCCACGCGCACTCTACGACTTTTCTTCGCTCGTCATGGAACTTCGTCATCGGGTATGACTGTTCCTGCACGTAATGAACCCCGTCTTGTTTCAGCATATGCCGGCGACGAGACGGCCGCCTGCACCCTGCAGTATCGTGACGTGGACCCGATGACTCACCACCAAGAAGAAAACTTACGCCTCTGTACCGACAAAATCTTGTTCGTCGGCCTCTGAACGAACCTGCAGACGCGGCACTTGCTTTTCGTCACAAGCGGTACCAAACTTGTTCCCGTCCCTACCTCCTTCGCATCCTACGTCTGCATCTCAAACCTGTCCAATACTGTTTCTTCCCAACCCTCTCTTATGTTTGGTGAGCAGTAATGCGGGGGATCACAGGCCATGGCGACCGGCTTTTCAGGGGCCTTAGCAGACGGCCTACTAGTGCCATGGGCAGAGGTAACACAAGGCAGCCCTGGCTCAATCGCAAAAGTCGCGCAAAACCTGTGGCTCGAGCCGAGCACATCGACCCCCGCATACCCTAACTTGAGAACATGTTTCGCTCGTGCCTGCACGGCTCACTGTAGCCACCCGAAGAGTTTATGCTAGACCCTTCTATGCAATGCATCTCAGATCTGTACATTGAGATCTGTACCTATGGGATGCCTGGCTCGCACACTGACGCACGACAGCAGCCATCAAAAGCCCTCAAGCCAATGTTCCCGTTCGGTGATGAATGTAACGCCATCTTACGCGAACCTTGTTGGGGAACAATGGGGCCGGGGTTCCGAATAGTAATCAGTATGTGGTGTTTGCTCCGAAGTTGGGGGCTACCTTTCACCAAGGCCGTCCAAGATTTTCAGGACAAGATGCAGGTGGGGGACACAGATACGGTAGCCGCGCCCAAGACCCCTAACGGGGAGCTCGGACTACCATGTTACTGGGATCTACCACACCCTCATCTCGCCCGCGAAGCTCAACACATCAGAATCGGAAACTGGTCACTCGGGGATCTCGGATGGGCCTCTAGTGTCCCTCCTAAGCCGTCAGCCTGTTAGACGAACCGAGGGGAACCTGGGGATAGCAAAAGTGATATCTCTAAAGATGATCGGTAGCTTCGTCTGCCAACCCATGTTCCTGGAGCTGAATTACCCTACTGAGCGAACCGCATGCACGGCATGACTGTTGAGATTTTCGGCGCTTCGCCATACTGCTCGCCGTTTCGACTAGACCTTTACTCCATTATCGAGGGACCGCAATCCATACTATAGCTTCTAGACCCTCTTACACAGCCGCTGACGTATCCACCAAAGTCTTTTCGCATCCTAACCGGATGAGAATAGTGCTCTTTGGATGTTGTGCATTATCACAACACGGGAAGGGCAACCGAAGCTATTGATTCCGGTCCCGCTATGCAGTCGCTATAACAATCACCAAGAGAAGCGGGCTCGCAAACCGTAGCACGCGCCGTAGCGAGAACTTCATCGCTGAGGTGATCT
Source organism: Pyrenophora tritici-repentis (assembly GCF_003171515.1). Classification (NCBI taxonomy): domain Eukaryota; kingdom Fungi; phylum Ascomycota; class Dothideomycetes; order Pleosporales; family Pleosporaceae; genus Pyrenophora; species Pyrenophora tritici-repentis. The sequence goes on from NC_089390.1 coordinate 1,338,481, forward strand.
TCATCTCCACCTTCCGATCGACCAAATTTCCACGGCCTTGATTCCCATTTTGACCCCATGAACCGACACTGCGCTGATCAACACCATGGAATCCCGGGCATAAGGCATCCGTGAGCACCACCAGACACTAGACATGTCACCGTATGCTATACGCTTTCCGATTTCTTTTTCCGACCAAGTACACATGGTAAGAATACCCGACATACTGTCACTTTATTCTTCGCGTCTCACGGTGTCTCCGTCCATCAATCTGACCACGTGGTACACATCCGGTGTATCCCTGCTAATGTATTCTTGCTTTTGATATCTGCATTCGGCCCAAACCTAGTCGTGCGTTTGCTCTTGAACTTTCATACCAATTCTTGCTTCCTACCACCCGCATAGGGACCTAATGCGTCCCTGCGTTTCCTAGTCGTGATACTCAATTTCAAACGGCCCTAAACACACGAAACAAATCGAAGTGATCCAATTTGGGAACGTCGTCTCCAAGCTGCCAATGCTTGTCGATGACGCGGACCTTGCCAAAACGATGTATGCAGATGAAGAGGCGACTTTCGACGGACAATCGGTAAAATTGTAGCCTCACTATTGAGACAGAGGTTCGGGGAGCGCGGTTTATCCTACTAGTACGGATCATGCCGGAGGGGTATCTACGTTCTAGATGAATGAGTGAGTTTAAGAGCTGGGGACAGCCTGGCTTCCAGCATGATAGAGTCAGTGAGGCTGGGGGTAACTGCCCACGTGAGTAGTTTAGGATTCAACTTGACCATAGCAACGGAAAACTAGCGTTATCATTAGCAATCTGCTTCATAATAGCTCTTGCAAATAGTGGCAACGGTTGCGGTACCCACGCGTACTCTGTCGACCGCTGATGCTCCTGTAACCTCAAAAGAAGTACTGCCTTTGACGCTTGTCTAAAATATAACTCTTCCCGACACCATCAAATCTGCACATACATGTACGCTGCTTCGCCTGTTCACTATAGTAAGCCTTTAGAACGTCATGTAGCTCGCCCCATCTGCTCCGCGGCTACCTTGCGACGATCAATGCGTCTGATCGCGAAGATCGTACAAAGCTCCAACGGTGCGCCGCGAAATCCATGTCGATCAACTAAACTAAGTACATAACACCGTCATATCCGCCAACATCCAAGATCTTGTTCAAAAACAAAAGTGCGGGCATTCGTTTTGTCGGTGCTTGTGGAGAAGCACGTGACTCTTGTCGGCGTCTCGGTATCAGATCATCCGGTTGACGCCTCGGCAGTTGTAATTGAGAGATTTAAACACAACTGCCGAACGCTCCCAAGATCCACAGTGTGTCGATATCGCCATCGCACAGGGTTTAGCTGTGAAAGTCATCATGGTCAACGGTCGGCAGTTCCAGAATAGCACGCTGGACATCTGACAATGATCCGGTGCGATTCGAGGTGACGTGAGTATGTGTGAGATGGCAGTCGTAGCGATGCTCATCATATATGAGGAAATAAATGGCAGCTGTGGGAATGACAGCTAGAGCACGTAACAATGACGTGAATTTAGTTGTTCGAACAGAGTCCACGATGCCGCTGGATTGGCATGTTCAGTGTTGATGGAATTTCCCCGCGAACATGTCCCCGGGGGAGTGGCGTCCCCCGCCTAACGCTGCTCGTTTAGCTCCGAACACCGACCCACCTCTGTCATTTCACGTCTCAGTATCAACTGCCGACATACACAATCTTGCACGAGCACCAAACACATCGCAATGAGAGCGCCGACGCCATCCGAGTATGTAGCGACGCGGGAGGATTATCGCACTGGCCAGATTACTGGCGTCCATTTATATAGGCGTACGCCCCAGGCAGCTCTAGATATGAAGTGTGCTACTCATCTTGCTTCCAAGTTTCTGTTTCCCGGATCTCGGAACGAGACTAACTGATAGTGTTTACATCCATTTACGCGAGATGCTTTCCAACGAGATTCTTCCGCTACTTGTGCAGTACTGGCCGCTCGTTCTCATTTCGATTACTCTTGCATACTTACTCAGCAACAAGTACTGGAAAGGGTTGAACAAGTATCCTGGACACTGGGCTGCAGGATATACCAACTGGTGGCGACTATGGGATGTCAGCAAACACAACCATCATTGGACTCAAATTGCGCTACACCGTAAACATGGCGATGTTGTACGGCTCGGCCCGAACGTGCTCTCCTTTGCAGACCCGAGGGCCATCAAGGCCATCTACGGTTTAAACAAGGGAGTTTACAAGGTACGTGCTATCAAAAGAACATGCTAATCAGTAGTTGACCTCTGCTAGTCTGACTTTTACCCCGTTCAAGGCGCAGTATCCAATGGCGCACCACTTCTCTCCCTCTTCTCTACTACGGACGAAGACTTCCACGCAAAATACCGCCGATGCGTCAACAACGCGTTTGCCATGAGCTCGCTCGTCAACTACGAGCCCCTTGTCAGCTCAACTCTCACATATTGGCTTGACAAGACCGAGGAAATGTTTGCGAACACTGGAAAGAGCTGCAACTTCAGTCAATGGCTGCAGTTCTTCGCCTTTGATGTCATTGGTGACTTGACATGGAGCAAGCGTCTGGGATTTGTAGAGGGAAACAAGGATGTGGATAACATCATTGAGTTCCTGGGCAAATTCTTCGACTACGTCGCACCTGTAAGTAACATGAGTAGGTGCTTTCACGTCAGCGTTGTACTAATCAAATTTCAGGTTGGCCAGATACCCATCCTCGACCGCTTACTTTGGAAGAACCCCATCAGTCTCTTTGCGCAACGCATTGGCCTAGATAAGCGCGTCCACCCTGTAACACTTTTCGCAAAGGAGCGTACAAAGGAGCGTGCCACCCAGGTTGAAAAGATTAAGCGCTTTGGCCTTTCGGACGACGAAAGAGCCAACCCTCGCGGTATTGATCTGCTTGCCAAGTTTGCCCAAGCGAGCCACGACCACGAGTTCATGGACGACAACCGAATTCTCTCTACATGCGCATCCATGGTCTTTGCCGGCTCGGAAACCACCGCCATATCTCTATCAGCTGTCTTTTACTTCCTGGTCAAGCACCCACGTGTCTATGCAAAGCTCATGCAAGAACTTGACAACGCTGTTGCGGATGGAGTCGTTGAATCCCGCCCTGACAAAACCGTTTCATGGACCGAAGCTCAGAAGTTGCCCTACCTTGACGCAGTTGTGCAAGAATCCTTCCGTCTCCACCCTGCGCCTGGCCTTATCTTGGAGCGCGTTGTACCTCAACAGGGCATGACCATCAACGGCGACTTCATCCCCGGTGGCACAATTGTCGGCTGCAATGCTTGGGTCGTTCATCGTCGACCAGAAGTTTTTGGATTCGATGTCGACTCGTTCAGGCCTGAGCGATGGATCGAAGCCTCCCCAGAGAAGCTCAAGGAAATGAAGGGTACCATGTTGCAGTTTGGTGCTGGAGCGCGCACGTGCATTGGCAAGAACATCAGTCTATTGGAGATTTACAAGCTTGTGCCGAGCTTCTTAAGGCGGTTCGAGGTAAGTCACTCAACGATTGACAAGTTGAGTGGCAAGATGCTGACCAAGTGATAGATCCAGCTTGAACACCCAGATGCCGAGTGGAAGACACACAATGCGTGGTTCGTGACGCAAAAGGGGTTCAACACGATGTTCAGGCCACGAAGAGCGTCACCTTGAGTGGTGGACTGATCTGAAGATTGTATGGTTATGCCTTTAGTGACTCTTTTTTTGCATAGCGTTCTAGCGTAGCAATCTCATGGCTGTTTCTTAATTCTCATGCCTGAATGCCTTCATTGCCTAAATCAGTCCCTTGGACGTCGCATCCAGCCTACTTGAAATAGGAAGGACTAGGTATGGTGTATTAAAACGGCATCTATGCTTTGCTAGAACTAAAGATACTACATTACAACATTCGCAACAATACACCCAGTTTGTGTAGTCTCTATACTATGATAATTCGAGAAAACTGGATGCTAAACTACTGCGCCCTCCTCTTTTGCATCCCTGTCTTTCTCTTCCCCAATACATCCCGCCCCTCCTCAATACTCAACATGGCCTCTCTCTTCTTCTCCGTAACCGGCTTCAGCGCATCCCTCAGCACCCTACCCTCAACACTAACGCCCTCCTCCTCAAACTCATCCATTTTCTTGCCCACACGTGTCTCGATTGCCAAAACAAGGTCTACATCTCTCTGTCCGATGAATGTAATACTCGTTCCTACACGACCCGCACGCGCCGTACGACCAACCCGGTGAATGTAGTCATCCGGGTCGCGCGGCACGTCAAAGTTGATGACGAGCGCCACCTCTGGAATATCCAGACCACGGGCTGCTACATCTGTAGCGACAAGGATACGTGCAGCCTGTGCGCGGAAACGAGCGAGGTTGGACACACGATCGGATTGCTTGAGGCCGGAGTGGAGTGCCGTTACGCGGTGGTCCAGGAGACGAAGCATGTATTCGAGAAGAGTAGCCGTCTTTGTCCTGTTACAAAATATGATGACGCTCTTGGTACTGTTGACGGGTGTGTTAAGTAGTACGTGGAGGTAGCATTCCTTGTGCGTAACGGGCGTTTGGAGGTACTTTTGCTGTAGTCGCGGCGGAATTGCAAGGTCCTCGGTATCTACTTCTGAGACGAAAATGGGGAGACGGCCTGGCGCACGCGGCTGGTGCTTCAGCGCCATGACTTCTGGCGTCACTGTTGCGGTGAAGAGAAGTGTTTGTCGCGATTCCTTTGGTGGGAGCACAGATAGACAAGTTTCGAGATCAGGGAGCATGGAACCTTTTCCAGGGGCTAGCAGCCGATCGGCTTCGTCAAAGACGACAAACTTCACGCGTCGGAGGCCGCAGATTGTGTCTTCGCCAGAGGTGCGGATGTGCTCTGCTAGACGGCCTGGCGTCGCGATTACGACATGGGGGCGTGACGCGAGGGCAATGGCTTGGCTGCGTTGATCAGAGCCGCCGGTTATGAGGATGGGTTTCATAGATTGAGGGGCTGAGATGGCCTTTACTTGCTCGTAAATTTGAATGGCGAGCTCACGCGTGGGTCTGTCAAGGAATTAGTACACAAGTTTCATGAGTATAATGAAGCCACGACATTGCAAGTCAGGCTCCTTTAAATAGAATGGATACTCTCGAAATGTGCTGTTTTGCACGAGATAGTCTTCCATTGAAGTAGGCGACTGTCAAGATTGGATGAAAGAGTACTCACGTGACAATGACGGCAAAGATGCCACTCGGGTCCTCTGACCACTTTTGCAAAATCGGAACAGAAAACGCCACAGTTTTACCTGTACCTGTCCGTGACCCTCCTATACAGTCCTTGCCTTTGAGGATCTCAGGGATACACGACGCCTGAATGCCCGTTGGTCGTTTGATCTCCATGCTGGCCAGAGAGGCGACGAGCCATGGTGCCACATTGAGAGACGTGAAACTGAGCTTCTGGTTGACCATAGGAGTAGATGAGGTGACCGTGACATTTTGGGGTTGGTCTTGCTGTTTTGCTTTGACGCGTGAGATCGATGGAGCCGCTGCTAAGATGGGCTTTGGCTCTGGGACGGTTTCTTCAGAACCTGAGCTTTCATCCCCATCGCACGGCGATAGCTTCCTTCTCTTCCTTGCACCAGCCTGCGCCTCGAGAATCTCCTGGTCTGATGCGCCAGAATCGCTGTAGTCGCTGGTTGCCATGGTGTGGTGGTTTCTGCAAAAAGTTGATGTTCGAGATCAGTGGTTCCGAAATTTTGTGCAAGGGTATAGCGCGCTAGTGCTATCGATAGGAACTCCGATGTCTCGCTAGAGGAATACGAGCGCCAGCATATACGTATAAATACTATTCCCTGCTGCACCCATTCAAAATAATCTGACGTACACATCAAGGTAGATTTGCATGAAGGGGCCAAAAGCCAGCTTTGTTGCGATCGATTATATCTGCGCTTGATCTCGCGAACGAGGCTTTTGTTTTACTGCTGATTCTTTCGTTTATGACCAAATACCAAAACTTTATCAACTCTGCTCCACTTCTGGCCAACCTGAGCTGCAGAGTCCGCAACAAGCAATCTGGATTGAACAGATTGATTGACTTGATTGGTTTAACCAATCTAATCAATCCAATCTGTTACTTCTTGAATTTGCTCTAATCTGCAAGCAAATCAATCTTAAGCCTATAGATTGATTGATTGGATTAGTTAGATTGGTTCGATCATTATTCTAGGAATGTAGGTTGAGATCGAGTTGTCCGCCTCTATCGATAGCAATATCACGTGATGATGAGAAAGTCACATGCAGATAAGCTGATGAAACAGTTTATCGCTAATGCGGCATCTGCCTCGGAAATTTGATGACCCCTATGTACAAATTAACCAATCAAGTCAATCAAGTCAATCTGAGCCACTTTAAAATAGCTTCAATCAATCCACAATCAATCAGCAGCTAGGCTGCCAACAATCAAATCAATCGACGACTCTGAGATTGATTGGATTGCTTGTTGCGGAGTCTGCTGAGCTGCAATAGCATCATATTACGCGTCTGTTCTCCCTCTTATATCTGCAGCAACTCTCCCCACAGAGACACGACTTGTCCAGTCCAGCCCAATATTTATCCCCATAGTCCAACGTTATTTCCGCTCCTGCCTCGATCCCCTTACTGACCAGTACCACCCTCTGTGTATCTAACCAAGTGAAGGTCGACGATTGAGCATTCGGTTTACAGCTATGGTTGATGAAGCGAGTGTAGTTTCCCATTCTCCCCTGCCAAATCTGGTAACTTGCCAGGGATGTTGAGCTATCCATAACGTCAAGGTGTCTCACGCCTTTTGTGATAAGACCAACAAGCTCACCGATCGCCATACCACGATCGAAAGACGTCAATGCTACCAGACCGTTGTTCTTACCGTCCGGCGTTCGGTATACTTGGACAGGTGGTGGTTTACGCTTTACACATCCAAATAAAGAGGGAAAGCAGAAACACGAGTTATCTTGCGGGTTATCGGATTGAGGCTCCTTGCAAAGAGCGCACATGTAAATCCCACCTGGTCTTGCTACCGCGCTGGACTGAGGTGTCCAGCGTGGATCTTCGCAGCCCCAAGCGGATTCATCGATGACAGATTCCTCAATATGTTCGAAAGCGAAGTATGGATCATGGGCCAGATACGTCTGGCGTAGTGGTACCGGATCTGACCCATCTTCGAATACGACCCATTCGTGCGGATTTCCGGGGTACTGAGGTGTCGGAGATTCTCCTACGATTGCTAATAATTGGCGCCAGTGTGGATGTAGCGTGTCCGCGGCTACTTCAAGCCTTTTCCGAAGGTTTTTCAGGCGTCGCATGGCGTCGTTGTCAAAACCTACGCGGTATTTGCAAAAGCGGTAGATACCCATACCAGCAAAAACGAGTGCTGCCCAGCCGGCTGCGTCTTTTACTTCTTTGTATCCTCGCCAGATTGCCATTTTGTTGCGTAACTCCTTCCTAAAGTAGCAATATAGTCAGCCAAGTCCCTACGCGACCTGTACTCGATGAGCTTAGAGCACTGTGTATGCTTTTTGGACGCCTCCACACAGCCAATAGCAATGCGAAGTACCGTAGTCTGCTTGCAAAAGGCCATGCAATGGTGGGGATACGTACTCGGACCAGCCAAAATCCTGGCATGCTTCCATGAACACCGCTTTCCTGTGCTTAGTGGTCGACAGATCTGGTCTGGTTTGGCTCCGATACTGCACCTGCTCCTCGAATAGCTCTGTCCATCGAGCCTGAACGATCATTTCTATGGAGCGACATACACGGCTCGCCTGTGTGACCTTGCGACAGAAGACATTCATTTGGCTAAAGGAGTCACATGTCGTACTTGCTGCGTTGTTGAGTACTGTCAGGCCTGTGGGCGTCGCTTCTGTCTGTGCATGACGGACTACATCCATGGACAATCCAGTTGGCGCGACTTGAAATTGCTCGAAGATGGCTTTAGGGTCTAAGTTGATGGACCCATGGACCTGTTCCCAGATGCCGATGATGAGCTTATCTAAAGTCGAGGGTTGGAAGACAAACTTGTCTGATGCCGTCTACAAGCTGTTAGTCGGTGATGCATGAGGGTAATATCTGGACTAGTCTTCGGGATGCCGACGTTGCTCAACGCTGCCGGGCCCGATCGGGAAGGGCTACTGTACCTTTTTCCGCTTCGGGAAACTTCGGCTGTCAACCTGCATCTGCCGTTGATGCTCACTAAGGTCTTCTTGGAACGAAGACTGGTTCTGCGACACCCGTAGGCCGCCGGTACCTTTTCTGCGGTTTTCCCGAACCTGCTCTGGCAAAAGGTCCGAGGTTTCCTGAGGAGATTCTTCCGGCGAAACCTCTTCATAGTCTTGTTGATGTGGAGTTGGACTCTGCGTGGGAGCTGGGGTCCTCATGCCGGTCAGATCCAAGGTCCTCTATGTGCATGTAAGCATGCGCTGCTGTTGGTAGAAATTCGAATCGCGATAAACTAGCCACTTACCGATGCAACTCTCTCGGATGGCGCTCTTGTTACACCTGCATGACCCGTACTGCCATCCTCCAGGAAAGCCTCGACACGCAGGATAGGACGAGTCAAACTGTCGAGCTGCGGCCAAGTGAGGTTGATGTTGGATCTTTCAAGATGCTCTTGTATTGCTCGACCAATGCATTCTGAAAGTCCGTGGACGTCTTGGAGGGCGTCCATTTCCATTACTTCAGATGGTGTCTCGCTAAAACAAACAAGCCTGTGGAGAAGTGACAGCGGACGCTAAGATGCTTGAACTGATGATTGGCAGCCAGATGAGAGGTCACTATCCCACTGCAAGGACCAACAGATGTTACTCGGCGGAGCCCTTCCGTACGATGCTGCAGTACGCGGGTTAAAGCTGCTACGGATGGGATGATATGAAACGTCAGCGCGGCTATAGTGGCGCAGCTGAACAGAGAGTTCTAGAGTCGGCCCTTGTCGTATTGATGAGATACGCTCAGCGACATCTAGATGTGGTGGGCGAGGATCTTGGGAGCCGTCGAGGTGCGGGTGGAAATTCTGCTCAAGCAGCAGCTGAAGCAGGATCGAACGGGATCGCTTTTGACCAGTGCGCATCTTGCTTAGCTTCGGTCGTACTCTCGGCAACTGTGTGTCATGTCAACGCTAGAGACAGCGACAGATAATGAGCACACGAGGTGTCAAATTAGCCACTTGGGAGATTCTGCACGCGGCGAAAGGATCGCCAAAGTCTGCCCTAAGTGTTAGGTATTAGTGGCAAAGTCGATGCGTTCTGCAAGGCGACAGTTGTCAGTGCAAAATCGATGCCTGGGCAGAAAAATGCCACAGGGATGATGATGTCTGCCACGCCGCAAACAGCCACACTAGCCGAAGACGATCTACCGTTCATCCACATGCCAATCAACGTCACCATCACCAAACAACCAAACTTCCAAGTCAAAGTCATCATCGTCAACAACTAATTGCGCGGAAGATTAAAATATCACTGGGTGAAAGACTGCATGCAAATAGCGATTCTCTAATTCTCGTAAGTACAGCATGACATGTATCGGGGAACCACGGCTCCATGGCGGGCACATCATTTGCGCTTCTACGATGCAATGTTTATATGCCAAGAAGCGCCGTGACTCTAATCGCGGTAAGCGACCCAGTTTTCTTGTGATTGAACCAATGCGAGGTATATATGTACTAGAGGTGAACGGTTCATGTGCAGCGTCTCAGCGCATCGATACATCTGCCATCCGTCACCATTTATCACGCTTTGGTCCCCAGACCGCCTTGTTCTTTCTCAGATCCACTCCACCTTCTTTTTCATGGTAACTGGTTTTTCAAATCTTCGGAGAAAGCGCAATGGAGTCATCAAACACAACAGGAAAGGCGAGGCTGGAACGGACAGTGACACACGAATCGTATACTTTCCAAGGTCAACGAGGATGGCGCAAATGGCGTATACTGCAGCCTGGTCGCGGCATGTATCATGATGTAAAACGTCGGCTACCATACTACTGGAGCGATATAACGGATGCTTTCACATACCGGGTTTTCGCCAGCACAGTGCGCATGTACTTCGTCAAGTAAGTTTATTTTCGCCGCGAGACAGAACACGTACTTACCAGTGAAGTGTTCTTCCTGCCATCGCCTTCACACTAGACATGTATCGACGGACCGGTGGGTTCTTCGGCATAAATGAAGCGCTCTTCGCGTCCGCACTAGCAGCCATGGTATTCAGTTTGCTGTCATGTCAGCCGCTGACTATCGTCGGAGTCACTGGTTTGATTGCGCTGTTCAACTACACAATCTACGACATTATCGTGCAATACGACCCGACTTTATATCCAGCCTTTACTGCATGGGTTGGTATCTGGGCCGCCATCTTTCACTGGATCGTATCTTTTGGAAACTTTAGCGACTACATGGCATACGTCACCGACTTTTCGAGTGAGACTTTCGGCATGTATGTGGGAATAATCTACTGTGGTACGTATGCGCTCAAGCAAAGACTTACAAGTCACTACTAAAACATGAACAGTTAAAGGTGTAGAGGAGTTAGTTTATATGTTCGAAGTCTCTGAGTTCCAAGGTGGATACCTCTCCATCGTCATTGCAATCCTTTACTTTGGTTCCGTATACGGCCTTGAAAAGCTCGGCGGCAGTACGCTTTTTTCTCCTTGGCTTCGCAGCATTGTTGCTGATTACTCTTTCGTTTTTCCTACCCTGTTCTGGGTCGGCTTTTCGCATATTCCTGGACGACTAGAAAATACCGGACTCTACCATGTGCCCATCTCAAAAGCATTCCAGCCGACACAAGACCGAGACTGGGTGATTGACTTCTGGAACTTGGATGTAAAGTGGGTTTTTGTGGCATTGCCATTTGGGTTTTTGATGATGCTGCTATTTTACTATGATCACGTAGGTCTACTATCTCAGCCTACTTCTATCACCCACTAACAGTTACGCCAGAATGTATCATCCCTCACAGCGCAAGCTCGCCAATACCCTCTCAAGAAGCCTGCTGGCTTCCATTGGGACTTTTTCCTTCTCGGTTGCACCTGCTTCGTTGGCGGTATCATCGGTCTTCCCCTACCCAATGGACTCGTGCCGCAAGCGCCTGTTCATACAGATTCGCTCACTGTATACGAAACGAAGCTTGAGATCACAGAGACCAAAGACGGCGGTGAGATTCGCAAGCCGGTCGTGAAAGCCATTGGTGTTGTTGAACAACGTGTCAGCCACTTCTTGATGGGCATGGCTATCTGGGGTACTATGACCGGCCCGCTGCTCATCGTCTTGCATACCATGCCCGCGGCGGTGTTCGCAGGTGTTTTCTTCGTCGTTGGCGTAAGTGTACCAAATTCACAATTACCCTTTCATTCAACAATATACTAAGTGCAATACAGTGGGGTTCCATCGAATCCAACGGTATCGTATCTAAAGCCCTATATCTCGTCTCCGAACGTCGCTTCCTCCAGCGCGACGAGCCACTCAACACTGTCGCCCGCAAGAAGATTATGCTCTTCATCGGTCTCCAAATCTTCGGTGTCGCCTGCACAGTTGCCATTTCACAAACAATTGCCGCTATCGGATTTCCTGTGCTTATCATTGCGCTTATTCCTCTCCGTACTTTCCTGGTACCAAAGTGGTTTTCGGAACATGAATTGGACGTGCTGGATGCGTTGACCGCAGACAACCCTTCTGTGCTGGTAAGCTTTGGTGGTACACCCGGTGGTATGAAGCGTAGGCCGATGAGTGAAGAGGGCCACAGCTCAAGCCGAGATGAGGAAGAATCGGGTATGGATAAAGAGGATGACTCGGAACCGCATGACAGGAGCGCTGTGCGTCAACGTGCTGGAAGTTTGCACATGTAATTTCACATGTGCATTGATTGGAAACGGCCTTATCAAAAAGCTTGAATGAGGAGACAACTAGGTGTTGTACAGATTCACGGAGAAGGTCTTCATCTTCAAAAATCAAGGTCATGATATTTCTAGAAGAGTTTTTATGTTTATATCTTTTATTCGTGTATAGGACAAAGTTTATATGACATGCTTTTAACACATCCCCCTGTCTCATCAATATATGTGATCACTCAGACTCCTCCCTGAAGTCCTCCCTAACAGAGCTCTTTTCTTCCAGCCTTATTGGCTCTACTTCTTCATTATAGCAAGCACATCCCATTCCTCACCTATGTCTACCCACTCGCAAATCTCCTCTCCTGTACTCTTCCCATTCTCGCCCCTCCAAATCTCAACACCAGCTTCCCACCCTTTTTCAACCACTTTCTTCAACTTCCGTTTATCCGGAACCTTCATCTTGGGCAAATATCCCATAGCCTTGTCATGCATAGCCGGCAAATCTTTACCTTCACACATGCTATTCAGATTTGCCGCGACCCCATCCGAAGCGTCCTCGACCAAAGCAAGCACTTTATCGCACAGATCTGCAGAATCAATGGTATGAGGACTTCTGATTGACTGGACAACTTCGTTATGCCATGTGCCGTTGGAGGAGGAGGGGAAGAGGTGTGCGTATGGGGGGAAGGCTGAGGTGTCGAAGGAGAGAGTTGGTGAGGGTGGAGGGGAGATGGATGGAGAAAATGACTTAGAAACAGATGCGGAGGAGAGATTTGGCTGGCTTATATCGGGTAGTTTCTCTCTCGTGTAAATAACTTTCCTCGTCATCATCTCTACAACCTCTTCGTCTTTCGCGGCAGGCGACGCACAACAAGATGTTTGCGCGCCCAATCGAGTCGAGTCTGGCGATGCAGCTTCATCTGAAACGAGTTCCCAGGAAAGGCTCCGAGGCATGTGTGGATGTTTGTCAAGTGGGTAAGCCAATTTGGTTAGCGAGCCTGACACTGGTGGTACGTCTGTACAGCTCAATGGCAGCGCAATCGCCGGGGTGGGCACCATTTCTTTTCTGGGTTTCACGTGTTCTTGAGTTCAAAGACGTTCGATGAGTCAATGCGCAAAAATGCTTTTGGGTGCCACGGGGTGTAGTTGTATGTTGAGGCAGGATGTAGAGCGCAAGTTGCAAGTTGAGTGGGGAATTTAGGGACATCGAGTTTTACTAGTAAAGAAAGTGTTAGGCCATAGTGTTTTCAGCGGCCGTTTGATGTGTGCCCAGTTGCAGTGAATGGTAATGTTCGTATACAGAGCATTTGTGGCGCAATTTGCGACACAGTGGGTGAACAGTGAAAGTTTAGCCTACGGGTCATGTAAAAACCACGAATGAAGAGCCAGGGTGTTCGATTCACTAGGCCAGAGATCAACTTGACAGATGAATGCACTGTGTCGTGAGGATGTGTTTCTTAACAGTGGACACTGTAAAGCAACTGCAAAATTATGAGTGTAGCGATATCGCTATAGGGAGGGCAATTGCAACCGCATTAGCCCTTGTGTCCTTGAGCCTACAAACCCAACCAAATAACCCATCTTTCGACTCACATTTGATTCCATTGTCATGCCCTGGACCCACCAAATATCACATGTCCTCAACCTCGCAAACTCATTGTTGCCGCATAGCATCCTATATTCTGGTAGGGAGGGCAAGAACAGGAAGATTATATATTCAAGGGAGCCGGGAAGGTCCTAATACGGAGCATGCAACAAATACCGCACAAAAAGCCATCTAGAAAAGATGATAGCCGATCAAGATTACCATGAATGAATGAATGTATGATATAACCGATCTTGACAAGATCATATATCAATAGATGCAATGTGTTACGAGCCATACTATTTAATTGATTGAAGGAGTTGCATTTAGTGTATCTTCTCCATGCCGCTGTAACGCCATTCCCATGTACCGTCTTTCCGGCGCCACTAGCTTTTGTATATTGTAGCCAAGCCTATCCTCAATCTTCATCCCACATGTATATATCCACAGTATAAGCCTTGGGTGAAGTTATGTGGCATATTATCTCAGAGTTGGTTCTGGTTGACTTTGACGCCATACTCGGAGTAGAAGTGGCACTGCTTGGCGTGGGTGATACCCGACGTGTCTTCCACAAAGACGTTGCATCCCTCAACCGCTGCATTAGGCGGGGTATACACTACGCCTAGTTAGCGGAGTGTTCAACCTCAGGTGGGAATAAAAATCTTACAGTGTAAAGACACGGCATACTCGTTTAGGTCGGGGTTGGAAATGCGATGGACACCGAGAGTATCCGCCATATATGTGACTTGGTTCTCCGTGTAGGTAGTTTCGCGGATCTTGGTCATCGGACGATGGCTCAGTACATCTTCGATTTTGGGAGTTGCGAACCGCGTTTCTGTGAGGCTTCCCTTGAGCACCTTCATGATGCAATGTGCCTTTGCATGGCTATGAAACGTCAGCCTCCTGTCTGAAGTGGCTGGCAGGTTTAGATGTCGGTATTGAACACCATATCTCCGCAAATGTTGATAAATATCGAAAGTTGTCGTCTTACCGCATAGTCTCCTGCACTGACGCAACGATCACAAGATCGGCGAACATAGTCGCTTCATCGTGCAGGAGACTGAGCTCGTAGTAAACGAGTTTCGATCCGGAGATATTATCTCGAGCATACAGCCGAAGATTGAACGTCGAACTCAACGGTTGCAGGGCCTGCTGACTTACTCATGGATCGGACTTTTCTTGCCGGGTCCCCAAACCAGGATGAGCTGTGCGGTTAGTGGTGTCGTTAAAGTCGAGCTATGAAACCTTACTAAATTACTCTTGCCATTGCCCTTGTCGACGACGTTTCGTGTGTATGGCATCGTTTTGGACGGGAAGTAGTACTGTTCCCACTCTGACTCATCGGAAACGTATGCTTCCATTAGCTGCTGAAGCTCATTCTCGTCGACGTCAGCGGAGTCTATGCCGCTGCTAGGTCCCAGCTTCTCGTTAATAGCTTGAACGAGAGCGTGAAAACCATCCTGTTCTGTGTTGCGACCGATCATGGTGGTGAAAGCGATATTGGGTGATGATAAAGGATGACGAGTGTTGTTGATTGATTCTATCGTGATTTATTCTGGCAGGAAGTCCAAAGCAGTCCGAGCGCAAAGATAAGATAAAAGACGGGCCTTATGTAGAAAGCGTGGACCTGATAGCCGGACGTGTTTGCGCATGCTGAGTGCTGCTTGTGCAGCTCTTGGCTCGCTTTATTATGTAACAAGCTGCGCTTGTGATGGGTGGAGCCAGTCAGTGGCTCGCCGGTGTACTCGGAGCAGTGAAGATGCATGCCTTCCGACGCACGCCGCGTGCCAACAATGAGGTGTCGTTGGCGGTGTGATGCTCGGAAGCGGCTTCCATCGGGCACCGCAGCTTGTTGAAGGAGGAAATGGAAGCATGCACAGAAGTCGTGGTGGAAGGGTGCTGCATGTCGCACTAACCGTCTTGGGTGGCGGTGAAAAGTACTGCCTGAAACCGTGCCCCGCTTCGTCATTGGCGGCGTCCCTCACATCAAATTTCTGAACGACAACATTGTCTCGCCACAACTACTCAGATCAAGTCAGGATATAGAAATCATCCAACATGGCGACTACAGTGGACAAGGTGCGTATTCGACTACTTCTGGTGTGCCTTCGCCGTATGCTAACAATGTGCGACAGATCAAGGATATCGAGGCCGAAGTGAGCGACCCCCAACCAGCGACCCGTAATACCGTGACTTACACCAATTGTAGATGGCCAAGACCCAAAAAAACAAGGCAACGTCGTTTCATCTTGGTACTTCACTCCGATCGAACACTGCATGTGTAGCATGCTTATACTTGGACAGGGCAACTGAAGGCAAAACTCGCTAAGCTCAAGAGGGAACTGCTCGAGCCCTCAAGCAGCGGTGGCGGTGGTGCAGGTGTAGGATTCGATGTTGCTAGGACTGGTGTGGCCAGTGTTGGCTTTATTGGCTTTCCATCGGTGGGAAAGAGTACGCTCATGAGTAGATTGACAGGACAGCACTCTGAAGCCGCCGCATATGAGTTCACTACGGTTCGTGGTGTATATCGGGTATTATAGTGATGTGGAACTAACAGAAGCCAGCTTACTACTGTGCCGGGTCAGGTCATGTACAACGGAGCCAAGATTCAAATTCTCGATCTTCCCGGTATCATTCAAGGTGCAAAGGACGGCAAGGGTCGTGGTCGACAGGTCATCGCGGTGGCGAAAACATGCCATTTGATTTTTATTGTCTTGGATGTCAACAAGCCCCTCACGGACAAGAGCGTCATCGAGAACGAACTGGAGGGTTTCGGTATAAGGATCAACAAGAGCCCACCAAACATTGTCCTCAAGAAGAAAGACAAGGGAGGTATTAACATTACGGCGACTGTTCCACTTACACACATCGACCACGGCGAGATCAAGGCCGTATTGACCGAATATCGAATGGCAAACGCGGATGTGGCCATCCGGTGCGATGCCACGGTCGATGATCTGATCGACGTCATTGAAGCCAAAGGACGAAGCTATATCCCAGTCATCTATGCACTGAACAAAATTGATGCCATTAGTATCGAGGAACTGGACCTGCTATATCGGATTCCGAACGCTTGCCCGATTAGCTCCGAGCATGGGTGGAATATCGACGAGCTCCTCGAGCAGATGTGGGAGAAGTTGAATCTCGTGCGCGTTTATACCAAGCCCAAGGGCAAAATGCCGGATTATTCGGCGCCTGTTGTATTGCGATCAACGGCTTGCACGATTGAAGACTTCGTATGTTTATGATTTGAAATCACGCCAATACGCTAACGGGAACTAGTGTAATTCCATCCATAAGACAATTGTGGACAATTTCAAGCATGCCATTGTCTATGGCAAGTCGTGCAAGCATCAGCCCCAGCGGGTGGGACTTTCACATGAGCTCGCCGACGAGGATATTGGTACGTACATGGTCGGACTGGGATTCTGAATGGACATGTTGAGCTCACGTATTGGCCAGTCACGATAGTCAAACGCTAGATGAGGTGTTGCGATAGAAGTGAGTCAAGTGGAGAAGGCATTTGGAGGCTGATGGATGGCTAAAGCAGTCTCACTGGGCTAGGCATAGCAGATGGCAACAACGGAAGGATGACGAGCAGGACTAGGCGTGGAGGCCATGTTGAGGGCTGGATTGGCCAAGGACTCGCCTCAGTAGCACCGCGGACGACATGGAAACGACACGAGTTGTGGGCCGGACAGGTTACGGCGCGGTACCTGGTACTGCCAATCGCTAATGGTCAAGGAAGTGGTGGCGGACCGATACCGTCGGCAAGCTATCAATAACCACGAGTCTCGCTCGCGTGCCGAGAAGGCGTGCGTGGAGAGGCGAACTGTCTGATTGAATTGTGGTGGTACTGGGGCTGCGGGTGGGATTGAAACGGCACCCGCATTTCACCAGGTCTTGCTTTTTTCCATATTTGCTTCGGAATAGGATGGAATTTGATCAGCACTGGCAGGCCCATTTTTGTGGTGTCGGAGTTGCATTATTGGTCTGCTAACGGGCGCAGCGGTCGAGTCGGAGAAATGCAGCAGGGAGGGGGGGGGGTGTTGCTGGCGACTCAGAGAGCAGGCTGTCAGTCGGGCGCTAAATCATCAAGGCTCCCGGGGCCTGAGTGGCTGGACTTGCAAACATGGTGGAGCAGACCAGTTCAGCCGTCGACACTCTCTGTCTCTCCTTTATGCACAGCACAGGCTCTGGTTGACGGCACTGGCGGTCGCGTACCTGAGCAGCGACTGAATCGGGGTCGGACAGATTAGTGGCACGAGGGCACGGCAACGGCCAGCATGAGCATGTCCTGGGGATGGACTGGGGCGCAATATGGCGCTCCATGGCCGCTTCGGGACGCGCAGATTAGCCGGCCGCTTCAGTGGTCATGGTTATGGTGAGCGGTGCGAGGGCCTTGATGGGACGATCGCACCCGGCCGCGTCGACATGGCATCCATCAGTCAGGCGTCGAGGCACGCACTGGCACTGCTACTGTAAGCCCAGGCGGCCGCACAACTCTGGCCCGCGTTTTCCTAGGGGCGCATCCCCGATGGCGACCCACGCGCGCTAAGCCCAACGTCGTCGGTCGCGTTGCTTGTCGCTTGGCCAGCATGACCGGGATCACACGCCCACACGCCCGCCAGGCTTGCCGGCAAGCTTGGGCTCGCTCAAACAAACAGGGCCACTCTCCCGCCAGCTGCAGTAGGCCGCGCCCGCATCGCACAGCCAGGGCCTGTTACCGGCGTCCCCAGACTCATGCTCAAGTACGCGCTGCAGGCCCGCCGCGCCACGCCTTCCCTGCAGTTTCAATTCTCCATCTGAGCCCACTGCTTTGCCGCGCTGCTTTATACCTAGAGCACCATCTACCTGGCTGCCGACACCATCTGCACTGCCTTTTGTCTGCCCTATCCCCGCTACTGCCACCTGTGCTGCTGCGGTACATTGACTTGTTACTGTTTCGCCTCAGGAACCACAAGCCCATCTCATGCATGCATGCCCTCGCCCACACTGACCTCACCCACGCCACCCAGGTATACCAACACCAAGGCGTAGGTGCATATGCCCGCTGCCATCCCGCCCTGCTGCTGCTGCTGTCTTGAAAACGCTCACGTCTTCCAACCATCTGCTTTCATACACCACTTCACTGTCCACAACCAAGCATGAGCCAGTTACAAATGGATCACGAACACCACCACCCCCACCAGGAGCCCTTCGAGGACCATCATACTGCCTGGCACGGCGATGGTGGATACAATCCACACCACCATTCTCCAGTCCAGGACTACAGTGGCTTCAGCACTTTTGCGCCACTCCCCATGGAGCCCCTCTATGGCACCGGCATGCATCCGCCTCACCAAACACACCAAACACACCCAACACCGAGGACGACCCATCCCCAGCTGCAACCTCTGATCATGCCTCAAATGCCACAGTGGCCGAGCATGTTGACGAGCCAGTCGACATACCAAGCTCCCTTGTTTCCCTCTGCCCCACCGCCCATCACCCCGGCATCAGCAACCCCCGTGTCAGCATCTTCCACGCACTCCCGGACTTCGTCAACTCCACGGAAGACGCTCACCGACTCGGACCGTAGACGCATGTGCCAATACCACGAGGACAACCCTACCGTCAAACAAACCGAGATTGGAGGTACGCCAGCTTCAAGCCCAATACCAACACACAACGTTTTACTGACATTACTATAGCCATGTTTGGTGTGGAACGAAGGTACTACCACAACTACCTCATACTCTATGCCCTACTGACAGCTATCTAGTACTGTGTCAAAAGTGTTGCGTCAGAAGGAGAAGTATCTGTACCAAGACGATGGCAGCCGATCACCCATCAAACGGTCCAAAGGCAAATTTCCAGACATTGAACGCGCTCTGTCCAACTGGGCCAGAAACCACCAGAGGCAGGGGCTGCCTTTATCAGACGCTATTATCCGGGACAAGGCACGCTTCTTCGCTCAAACTGTCGGCAACACTGACAGCCACCTCAAGGCCAACAGCACCAGTTGGTTGGAGAAGTTCAAACAAAAGAACCATCTCATGGGAGCAAGGTCAAGGAAAGGCTCCATAGCTGAAGAGTCAGAGGGCACTTCCAATCCGCCGTCCAATGCGCATACGCCGGGAGCCATCTCGCCTACCTCGCCCGGTGGGGTATCCCCTGGGACTGTGACGATGAAAACCAAGAAGAGCGAGGAGAACCTCAAGACCGAAAGTCCCGATACATACGAGTACATGAACCGCCGCCGCCCGTTCCACTCACAAAGCAGTACTTCTTTGTCTAGCGTTTTCACCGACACAGCACCTTCGTCCTTCTCGGCCGGTGCCACAAGCCCTACATCGCTCTCTTCCCCTTTCTTCACGCCGGACTCGGCATGCGGTCCAAGCCCATTCATGGGCCGTCAATCTGCCAACGGGCAACCCGGGAGCGGCAATTTCCAACGACCGCGAAGTCAAACTTTCCCCATGCTTGTAGGTGTCGAGCAGTACATGTCGCCACCGGGTTCATCCGACGCGCTTACCCCAAAGTATGTCAGCAGCGGTACACTCGACTCTCCCATGGCTGACATGCCTGGTTCACTGCCCGCAATTGACGAAGGGATGTCCCTCTCACCAACGCAAGCGCCAAACTCGATGCAGCCTCCTCCTATCCCGAGTGCGGCTGGCCATATGGACGACAAGGATTCATCCGCCGATTCCTCGCCGATCACGCCATCCCAGGAAGAAGCTGCACGCGCGTTGGAGCTCGTCATGAATTTCTTCCAGTCGAAGAGCGCCGGTCTTGACATCGAGCCACAAGAGTATGTCACCATCGGCAAGCTGATGGAGAAGCTGCGAATCAAGCGCAGCTCCGAAAGCCTACCATCCGACATGCGACGTGTGTCAGAGCCCAGCTTTACGACCCCCAAGCTCGAAAGCATCGATGCCATCCATTAGCGAGTCGGCTGTATCGCCCTGTGGCTCCTCTTACAGCCCCAAGACGCTTACGACTACCCTTCTTCTGTGGAACGACTCCCTTCCATGTTTGGTTTCAGAGAAGCAGAATTGCACAACGTGTCTGGATCACGAGGCCATAATTATGGACACGCGCACGGCTAGCATTGCGCATTGGAGCCGCTATTTGGATTTGATTTCCTAGTCGCATATCTTGCATTTCCCACATCAGCATCACTAGCGTTGGTTTCTGTTTCTTCACTATTCCTTCACTGGCTTGGATTATCTATCACTCTATTCTCATTTATTACTCGACGAACTACTATACCCCCCTTTAGGCAGCGCGCAGCACCCCACTATTTCCGACTCTATCCCCTTACCAAAAGAAGACTGTAACCGCTCGCGCGGACCATTATTTTGTACGATTTACTTATACTGTTTTTGACCCTTGATGCCATGATTTGCCGAGCGTGGCCTCCATGTTGGAGTAACCGAGTCTCAAACGGAAGAATGGGTTTCGTACGCACATTTTGTACCCTATACGTGGCTCGCGATATAGTTGTCTACCCCTGCCAAGAAGCGGCGTGACGAAATGGTGTTTTACACTTGAAATGCTATTAATGCTCAGTACGACATAGATAGGATGTTGTGTGTCCTCAAACCACTAGTGACATTTCTGGACCTTGACCTTAGTTGGGCGCGACGCTATAGTGGAGCAGCACTGACATTTTGATGATCGACATGGGTCTTACTTGGAAACAGATGGTACTTGCCGCTTTACCTGTCATGGCCGCCTCGGCATGGGACTGCAACACCGTTTGAGAAGGGATAGACACAAGATGGCGAGATTGTGCAAAAAGAGAACATGGGGCCTTTCGGGAGATAAGCTGCCGACGGCATGCAGATCTTGAAAAGCAAGGACTTGGCTAACCACGAGACGATCTGTTTTCGAAATCAATCCTGGAAATGCCTTCCCCCAAACGTCAGTTGTATACAATGCATAGCCTTCGATCGGCACTTGACCAGGTTTTGCGCTCTTCCCCGCCTTTGGACGAGAGAAAGCTTGGACATTGAAAAATCATCTGCACCTCGTAGCCAGCCAGGTAGCCGTCATCACAGGTTTAACTCAACTTGGCCTCTCCCTGCTTGCCCAAACACGGCGCATACGCAACGTGTGCATAAAACATAATCATGACGCGCAGCACACATGTGGTAGATTAAAATAAACAACAAGCTCAAACATGTTGAGCATCCTCTTTCCTCGCCAGGGCCTTGTGTCTGTCGCGCATGTGTCCAGGGATCCAAGGGGGGTATTTGATAGGTACCTCCTTCCGTCTTCCCCGAGGTGAGCGGGAACTTTCCTGCGCAGGTTGCTTGGCTGCCATGTCAGTCAGTCAGTGTCAACGGGAAGCCATGAAGCGAAAAGAAAAAGGGTTGTCCGCTTCTGGACGGCACTGAGACGAGACGAGACGAGATGAGACGGCGGGAAGCGAGGCTTGTCACTGGTTTCGGGAATGCCATGGTGTAATCGACAGCAAAAAGCGACCAAGCAGGGGCTTTCCTTCCTCGGTGCCGCCGCGCAACATGACGGCGGATTTGCGTTTGCTGCGTCTGAGCTTTTTTGAAAGGGCAAGCACTGGCCAGCCGTGCTTTGTTGTCGTCGTGAGTCGTGTCGATAGACTGGAACAGGTCTGGTGCGCTGCAACTCTCTGGAGCAGCTTGTCGCGGGAGGTACCTACCTAGCTGAGTGGGGGCATGCTTCGCTAGTTAGTGCCTAACGTAACGACTTGTCTAGTTGAACAATAGATTCAGTTCGGATTTGGTTCTCCTTGCTCAATACATGACGCGGGCAACAGCAGCAGAGCTGAGAGAGAACAGCACTTGCAAATTGCGACGCACGCACGACGCGCCCAAAGCGAATGTTTGCCATGTGTTTACTTTTTTAACCTTCAGCCTAACTCAACACCGTTATCTTATCGGGTTCGCGAGCTTCCGTAAAACGTTGGCGGTAAAAGCAGCGGAGAGTTTTTGTTTTCCTTCGCTAACCTGGTGGCGGCTTACTTAGCTGCACGGCTAGCTGAGCATGGAAGAAGCAAGAGCATGTCCACACGCACCACCACGGCTGCTGCTACCACCCACGCCAAACGACGCGTGCGCATGCCCGCGCAAACCATCGGCATTCATTTCGGCATGTCTCCTACCCAGCGGCAACATGTCCCATCTACTGTTCGCTTGCTCGCGAGCGTTTGTTTTGCTTTTGCGTCATGTTTGCTTTTGACTGGGCTGCACGTACGAGGATCGGTACGGTACGGTCCGGTGCCGTGTGTGGGCAAGTTCAACTGTTCACAGAGGAGGGAAGAAGGGACGCAGCCACGTAGCCAGCCACCCAGACCTTGCACAATGTGAAAGTGGAACCTGCCTTTCCACAGAGTAAGCTCGTAAAAAGAGAGCCAGTGAAAGATGAAGGCCAGGCCTCGTCATCATCTCCTCTAGAAGCGAAGAAACCCCAAACGTAGGGAGGTAAGGCGCCCGTAACGCTAACATACGACGACGTATGCGTACTACCAACCTGTCAATCGATAACCAGGAGGTAAGCACCGGACAAAAATGAGGAACGGCGACGCTAGAAGGCGCCATTGGATCTGTACACATACTGTACAATCTTACCTTGAGCATCTGGCAAGGTACCGGTACATTCGTACGAACAACCAACAGCCTTGCCCGACTCTCCGGCCCCCCTATCCGCTGCACGCATCGCTCCATCGCCAACGCCAACGCAACACTACACGGCATCATCTCCCATTCGACGTCAGCCATGCACCTGCAAACACGCAACACCACACCGACCGATCGGTGAGCAAGGCCAGAGACCCCAAACCACACGAATATAGTTCATCAACAAACCCGGGGAGCTAGGCTACATCAAACCACGATATCCACTTGCTCTCGGTTGCACCAAACATTATATTCGGCCCTACTTTCTCATCAAACCCATGATCCCCAGCCGAACCACCCCCCCAGTTCCGGCCCCGACAACAAGTGGCAGGTGTAGCGCACAAGACAGAGACCAGGCTAGACGTCATGTTTGGTCCATCGACAGTCGGTAGGTCGGTTATTGTGCCACGCCAGCCTGGCGAGTGCAAATCAGCTGCCGATCGCTACTAATAGCTTGGTTTTGGATTTGCAATAGTCTTGAATGCGTGATGTGCATATGCGAAGAAAGATGGGGAGGGGAAATTGGGGAAATGGGAGGGGCAGCACCCGGGAATAGATTTCCTTTGCTTCATGCGCTTAGGAATAAGCAAGCAGAGTTTCGCCGCAAGATGAGGAAGGAGTATGGTCTGCGGTATTGCCATGTTCGTTCTGCGCTTCATGCAGTAGCACCACATGTGCGCTAGTTACCCCACGTGATTAACTTTCGATGCTGTGTAACACGGTACGGGACCGGGTAAGCAAGATTGTGCTGCTCGAGGTACAGCATTGCAGGCGCCCCAGCCTCTGTGCGAGGTATTTGTAACAAGAGGCCCAAATTTAACACACGGTACGTCTACTTGTTATATTGTCGGTACTTGCATAGCACTGTGCGCAAAAGACCACGGGACTGTAATGTACACGTGTGGTCACTGCCGAAGTTGACTGTGGCACACAGCAATACTCCACGCGTACTCTGTCATTCTAAGAAATGACACCTGAAGACGATGTTCTTGAGATACGTTGTTTTGCGTGGTACACTGGGCACTGGGCAGGCGTTCGCATTGCTGTGTACAGACGACCGCACTACATGTTCTCAGGTTGCTGCTGTACCCGGCCGTCTTGCACTCCCTGTCAGACGCGCCTATCCGTTACTCCAAGAGTGTTACTCAGGTACTGACAGCGGTGCGTCGCATGAACCGGTATCGCAGACTGTTCAACTGCCGAAATGAGACATAGCTTGACGACTATGTGGAAGAGCAGCGACTTGGTCTACTTTGCATGAGATCAAGTGCGTGTTGCAACCGCCCGTTCTTCGTCACCTATAGCCCGACTGCCAGCGTACGCTTACTAGCAAGCGAACCTTCTATCCTTTCCTCTTTGCTTAGCTACACCATCTCCATCAATGCCATCGCCGTTCGTGCCGGAGAAGCTGAAGCGAGTCTGCCCTACGTACGCCTCACTATTAAGTTCTTATGCTTACCCCTGGGAGGTGACAGTTCGGTAGCATGATTGCCCGCTACGGGTGATGTCTTGCATCTTCGAGTCATATTCCCCGTGGTAGACCATCAATAGACATTTTAAGCCCTTAACCGGTTGAAACATGGTTCGATTGAGAAAGTGCTGCTGCCCACTGCAACCCCTATCACTCGGTTAATACCACAGCATGGTAGATGCTGGACCGTTCATGCTAGGGTATCGCAACTACTACCGGGTTTGTCCTTGCCCTGGACCTCGTGCCGCTCAGGAACAGGCAATGTCGCATCTTGTGAGGCGCTTCCAGGGTCATGACATCGTTGCTTGCGTATTTCACGGCGTCGCAAGCCTGCCTGGGTGGGGGTTCCTGGCCTGATTTCCAAGGTAAACGGATTAAGGTTTCAACGGTTATCCAGGTAGCCGAGTCATTCTGTACGTCAACATCGCTTTGGTGGCGTCTCGAGAAGCGACCATGGAGGCGACCAGAGTTTTACGCACGCGCCCTCAAAGCGCGCGTTATTCGATAGGATCGGAAAGAAGGGAAACCCATATGCGAAAGAGCTGTGCCGCACCGCAGAGCAGTCTGCCTTGAGCCTCGTTTCGCCTCACACACTTGCTGCCCGACCCAAAGCAAACGCCCTGAAACATTTTGACTGCGCTAGGCTATCCACGAACATGAAGTCAGGTACCGTGATCCTTGCAAAAGCGATAAGAGATAGATGGCTGTGAGCTGTAGGTGCATGCGGGGTAGCCTTTTGAAACGTTAAACCTCCCGGCCCACCATCGCTTCTGCTAAATTGTCTATTACCTATAAACGATTGAAACGTCGCCTAAATGAGGCTGAGCTTGTGTTGAGACAAGAGGAGTTCGCGCGACGCAGCCAAGATGGGGCTCGTGGTGGCAATGTTGATGGTGATTTGAGTCTTAGTCGGCGCCCGCCGAGCGGCGTTCCGATCCAAGTTTCTTTTCGGACCCATTTCGCGTGGTGGGGCATGAACGCAGGAAGGGCGGGGCTACGGAAAGCTGGTTAAAGACACGTGAAAGTGCGGTGGAGTTTGGAACGCTACCTAGGTAGGTACATCGTATGTATGTATGCTGCTCCTTGTCACTGCCGAGGATCATCGCGGTGTGGTACTGCATTGTGAATCGAGAACCCCAATAGCGGAGTTAGGCACTTGAATTCTCGTATTCTTGTCAATTTGCGAGTGTGTCATGGTGAAGTTCAGCGCTCGTCGTCCAATGCCCATCTTTGTGGGCTACCGGCTGTATGCACATTGTAGGACACGGACCGTCGGGTTATCCGAGCGATTAACATGCAGCTTAGACAAGCTGCTGTCCAAGGGACGACTTTCCCATGACCTAGATACTCTCCTACAGCTGAAGGATTCGCCGACCATCTGCATATGATGGTTCGATAGGAGATTGTGCATTGCGGGGTATCTCGTGGTACTTTTTTCTGTAGTTTCCGTTTCGGCAGTACCCCGAATAGTCAGGTGCTCGCTCTGGCATGCAGTCAACCCTGACTCCGGACGCCATGTGCCTCAACAATTTTCCATTTGAATTTTTTCATTGGTCCATACCCCTCTTTTCGGGACCAGCGGTGTACCTTGTCCACCACACTTGTTGCTATCGGACGCGCGATGAGTTGGTAATACATGGAAGTACATTATGCAGCCAGATTTTTCGCTTTTAGTGCTGCTGCATGACAGTTTCGAGCCACGAGTGGAAGCATGTATGCGATTGAGGAGCTTGGGATCGAGCTCCGGTCGTGAGTAGAGCGAGTGATGGCTTTGCGCAACGGACCGTGCCCAGTAGTTCGCGCATTTAGCGGTGAAAGCCGATGTGTACGGACTGTGAATGAAACCAAGCCCCCACAAACCACTGAGATCTCCCGCAAGCTTATGACGATAGGATTTGATTCTTAACTAATGCGTTCTTCTAGTAGATCCTTGACGCCTTGATCACCCAGTTCCGGAAACAGGCGCAGAACAATCAGCTCGACAACCTGGAAGACAAAATGCTTGTTGAGGTAGGTGTCATCGAGGCAGCTTAGAATATCTTCTATTTGTCGAACTTGGTCTTCGTGTTCGGAACTCGCGAAGAAACCTGCCGCTACTTTAGATGGTACCAAGTCCAGTAGTGTAGCGGCACACCGGTGCTTGATCACCTTAGCCTCTTCATCGGTTGGCATCTCTCGTGGGGGCCCAAGCGTATTGCTAGGAAAGAGTGTCGCGCGAAGTGTGCGAAGCGCCACCGGAAGGAAAGCGGGGTTCAGGATCCTCGTGTGGATAGTATGCGAAAGGAATCTGCAGTTGCAAATGGTCAGCAAACGAGAGGCATGACGAAGAAACCCCATTGGTGCAGCATGAACCCAGTGCGATTATCTTAGGCTTCGATGGATAAAGCAGTCCGCGGGACCGTCAACTGGTGATCGGACATAGCGGAGGCCATAGTGCACATAACCAATGAGTTGAACAACAGTGGATATGAATACTGATGTGGTCCGCAAAGTGAGGCGCATGCCCACGTCAAGCGAGATTGACTGCTCAGCTCAACGCAGCATGCATGTCGTGGTGTTGAAAAGATCCAGACCGCCCCAAGCATTCGGACACATTATCATTCGTCCAATGTTTCAACGCACTGATCAAACAAACTATGCCGTGCTGAGCCGGAGGAGTGCATGCTTGCTGCGATCGTCAATAGGAAGACGAGATGACCGCAGCAGAGTTGCAGGCCGCTAGATTGAGCAAGGCCGAGGAATGAGGCGCCATCAGCTGTTGGCGCTCACCGGGGCAAGGTCGAGATTCGTGGCCAATGTCGTACTTTGACCTTTAGTGCGGCCAGTCCCGAGATGGACAGATGGGTGTAGGCAGATCAACCGGCGCGTAAGCGACCCTACTAGGGATGCTGGTATCATGATAAGACGGCTCAGGCTGCGCAACACCCTAGGCTCATACTGTAGTGCACTTCCGCTAACAGTAACGAGAAGGTACCCTATAGGATTCGCCGGGTCGTGATGCAAGCATCGTGTGGTCGATCGTGGTGTTGACAGAAGTGAGGGGCTAACCACGCCAAGCCCCCTTGTCCGAAACGTGTCGAGTTGCCGCCCGGAACGGGTGCCGAGGCTTGCATAAGATGATGCGCCACAACAAGGGTATTCCGGTGTGTAAGCCAGCGGGCCGTCGCATTCGCTGAAGCGAAGTCAAGTGACTGAAACCGTATGCGGAGCTATATCATCCTAGGTCGCACAGACCCACAGAGCATGCCAGCCTAGCCAACCAGAGAAAGGATGTCAAGATGGAAATATTATCAAAACTTACCTGTCCAATACGCCATCAGTATCACCCACACTACCTGGACCGACCAACGCTCCATGATGGAGCATGGAGATGAAGCCCAACAGCCAAGGCATGCGGACATCTAGCTCAGCAAACTGTGCTGCACAACTCCACAAAGCCATGTTGACTACAGGCCGTTTGGCTCCCAACGGGCGCCTGGATGCCGTAGTGTCTGCGTGCGGCATTTTAGATTGGCCAGACATCTCCACCGATGACTGTTCGCTTATGGCAGATCTGGACGGAAGGGAAGATGATGTCGCAAGACTGAAGATCACTGCACGCGCCGCAGTAAACGCCAGAAATGCGTATTGGACAACAGTCCAGAATAGCCCCGAAGTGTATCCGGTCGTAGTCTGATGACAAGGCTGACCGATGTCCAGTTGCTCTTTCGATCTGACGTCTGACCCTTCATGCGGCAGAAGACCGTAACGCTCTAGACGTGTCAATGACTGCTCTGTACTGGCATCTTCTGATTGGGAGTCCACCTCTTTAGGAGCATCGGTCTGTAGGACCTCACCTATTCTTGTAATACCTTCCCATAACACCCAGCCTTCACATGCTTTGCCACTGATGCCATTTCCAAGGATCATCTCTGCAAAGATTTCGGCAACTAGCGTGCGAAGGCAACCGTTTTCCAGATCCTCTGTTGGTAACAAGAGAGCTAACACGCCGTGGACCAGCAACTGGCGCCACGCGGACTCGCTTTCCCGTTGCTCAAAAACTGTTGACGGCACGAGATCGGTAGGGACAGGAGAGAGTGCAGGGTGCGGGTGGAGTGCGTGATAAATCGTGCGAGGATCCGATGCTAGTGAAGTGGATGAGGCGGCTTGATGCATCGCCAGGCGAAATGCTGACCAGAGCGCAATTAGACACCCTCCATGCGATAGTCCAGGGTCGGAATCACCTACAGCTCAGATGCGCCTGGAGTAGCTCAGGGATCTCGTCTAGCAATAGTGCTTCCAAATCAACCTTCCGGAGGCGTTGTTCGAGACCTCGCGTACAGTGGGCGATGATCTGAATTACTTCATTGACAAATACTTGATCTGGTGTGATCTTCGTGTACCACGTCTGTACGAACTCCTTTATGATTACAGAAATGATACCGTACAACTGGAGATCGACCTCATTTGAGCTTGTCAGGGGTGGTAGCATGTCTCCAATAGGGCGTGGCGTACTGCGTCCCTTCTCGCCGTTACCAAGTAGCACATTGTGAGAACAGAGCGTGCGTCGAATGAACGCTGCGGTCGCTTTATCCGAAGTTGTGTCTAGTGGAGCCTTCTGCGTCTCCACATTTCGAGTTGCACTCGTTGCACGAGGAAGGGGTAGCGAGTTGCTCCCGGGGACTCCTAGGGTAGACGATGCCGAAGATTGGAGGCTTGGTGGCTGCGAAGGAGGGCCTTCGACATCCCGATGCGTGCTCTCCGTCATCGCAGACTGATGCTCATTATCGCCGAAATTCGATGATTTCTATAACACGTGATAGCGCGCGGAGGTGCCGTCTAGATGAGAGTTGTGTGGAAAGATATGGTAAGGTGAGAGCGATGACGACAGAAAGCCGGCAATAGTCAAGTAAGTACAGCCGAAGCTTGGCGGCGCGTTAGTAGCGCGCCCTCACCTCGCATCAACATCAGGAATCACCAAACCTCACAGAACGGCAAACTTCTAGCATCAGCATGGCCACGATAGATCCTGAAGGTGGGCTACTATACGCGTTATTGGGGTTATACTCACGATTTCTACAGTGGCGATAGTGACCGTGGAAGCGCAACTAAAAGACATTGTGCAGAACCTCTACAACCTTATCGTGCAAGCGTACGATCACCATGGCAGTAAGACACAAGAGGCCATGAAGCGTGAGATGTATGTGGACTGTCGAAAAGCCCTGCATGGTCAGATAGATTAACCGACTCACAGCCAAGTCCTCGTCCAGAACCTAGTACAACTGTCGCGAACGGCTCCTTCGATACAGATCAATATCCCACCGGAGGTCATGAGTTATGTTGAAAACTCGAGGAACCCCGATATCTTCACCCGCGAATTTGTTGAGACTGTGCAAAGAATGAATCAAATGCTAAACGGCCGAGTCGACGCATACCGCATGTTGCAGGAACAACTCGCGCGGCAAGTCTCTAGCGCCATCCCAGAACTTAAGGAAGACGTTTCCTCTCTAGTCGAGGCTACCGGAGGCAGGGTGACAGTCTAACAGCCTTCTTCGTTTCCATTATTCTTATTCGCATTCATATGTTAGATTAAACTTCTGGGCTTGGGTAATTCTGGCAGTGACAACCCTGGGTTACATCTGAACGCGACCTCAAAGACAGCTACGGAATATCGTTCAAACTGAAAAGAGTGGATTTCATTGCATGGGGTTGAGTATTGTCAAGCGACGCGGAGGATCCCATAACCAGTAGTCCGTCCAGACTGCGAGCACGTCTCATCAACGCACTGTGTATCGGTCCAGATTCGATGCCTTCGGTACAGTTGCAAAAGCATACCGGAGCGGCAAACGATGTTACATTTTCAAAGTGCAAATCAAGGTTTTGGAATTGTTTCATCCCCAACCCTGCAGGTACCCGGTTGAAGATAATAGCAGGGATGGGTGTTATCAAACGTCGAAATTGCCATACCCGCGACACCCATGTCTTCATAGCGAAAACCAGACCAAGCAAGATGTTTCAACGTAACCGCCCCTGTTCTCTTTTACCTTGATCCATGATACAAGTCCATTGCACATTGTAATGTATATGCGCTCCCATCATCGAAGTCAGACTAGCGCGACGATGCTTCTCTGCTGTCATCCAGCGGCAACGGATTTAA
The DNA here is from genome assembly GCF_003171515.1 of Pyrenophora tritici-repentis. Classification (NCBI taxonomy): domain Eukaryota; kingdom Fungi; phylum Ascomycota; class Dothideomycetes; order Pleosporales; family Pleosporaceae; genus Pyrenophora; species Pyrenophora tritici-repentis. Next base: position 1,369,149 of record NC_089390.1, read on the forward strand.
CATGTCAGCGCGCGATCATCCGTCCCTGTGGTCTGAGAAGCCGGTGAAGAGCAAGAACCGCGCGCTTGGGTTGCAGCTGTAAGGCGCATTCAATACTCCGACATGATACGATTGGACATGACAAAGTTGATCAAATGTCACCAAAATGTCACCCAGTCGGGGTCTCTAGACCCACAACGCCATAGAGAAACCATGAGTCCCACATTATCACGCCAGTGGTGACATCAATTCAGAACCTCTCTAGGGTCGGTAGACCACGGCATCTATACCGAGACACCAACGAGTCATGTCTCAATAAACTTGCTATTACTCACGGATTACTCACGTCTGCAAATTCATATCCTCGCACGTGCAAACGCCGGCTTCGGATACTCGCCACTCGCCGCGATAACCTGTACAATAATCGGACCGATGGGATGGCTGGCCTAACGACTAGGGGTCCGCGTCAAACAAACGTTCTCGCCCCACGTGCTGTTATTCAGCCGATGTGGGTATGTAAAGCCGAACCGTCGATACGAGGGAGGGGAGCATAGAGCTAGCTGAATTTCTTCCTTGTGGGTGATACCGTTGGGCGGGCTGTCAACTTATTAAGGTTTATCGTGGGGTGGCCTTCGCTGCGTTGCCTACAAATGGACTGAAGGGTGGGATGACGGTGGGGTAACCGCTGAAGTAAGCTCTTTATTGACAGTACACGAGCAGGATTTGGAAAATATGATACGATTTCACTTACATGAATGGATCATCTATTGAGTGAAACGGGATGAATAAGGAGCGTAAAGCCCAGGGCAGGGCATCATAGAGTGGTTACCGTTTCCGCTTGTGAGTCTTCTGTGCTTGTAGTAACCATGCATGAACTGTAGTCCAGCGATAGAACCAATTCCAATAGGAAAATGACGGGAAAAGACAGGTAATTCATGTTTATTAAACTATGCTAGTTTCTCGTCGGAAAACTAGCAAGCGACATGGTAGGATATCGGCCTCTATTTATATCTTAAATTTTATTGAAGTACGTAGGCTACGCAAAGTATCGTTTTCGAGCGATACTTGGGTAAGAAGCAAAATTCTCGTTCTTTATCCAACGACCCAGTACCTTGAGACTATTCTCTATAGAGTGAAGTCGAATAATATGGATTTGAGTGAATATATATCGTGGCAAATAATCCAGCTGTATCCTGAATTTCTCTGTAGTGATGTGCTGTGGTTGGCAACAATGATTATTATAGATACATTTACTAGACAGAGAAAGCGTTTCCACCAGATATGTAATGCAACAATACATCTTCTCTTGAACCCCTTTCTCTCATACATTCAGCAGTAATCGTGACTTGAATTATACGGTGCTGCTAGTTAAACTACCCTACTTTCATGGCCGGTAGCGAACTCTGTCAGACCAAGGTTTCATAGATTAGATGTGCCAGCCCAATAGACCCACTATATACTTGTCACTGCCAGTTCTTCTTATTGTGAACAACTTTGGTCTTACCGTCATAATTATGCTCAGCATCCCGACAGCAGTAGTTTCGCACAAAAAGCCAATCGAACTTGACCGTGACTTCCCTACACCCTGATCCATCTTCCGCAGTACATCTTCCACTGTTGAGAGAGATTGGGATAGTAAGACGAATGGATCGACGTGGATACTGTGGCGTGTAGAGGGTAGACGTACGAGGTTGCAGGACAAACTGAGCATCCTGCTGAGACAAGCGATGCCGCATACAGGAAGATGGAGAGTTGGGAGAGAATGTGCATGATGGTGTTGTTTGCAGATGTGTGATGATGGTTCTTGATGGAGGTATTGGAGTTTACCTTCCTATCGACTTATTTATGTCTCATCTCATGTCCTTCTTTCGGACACCATTGAATATGCTGTAAGAAATTAGCGGCGGAGACTTTCGTATAAGATGCGCACGTGGCAAGATTAAACGACGAGAAAGTGGATTATGTACGAAGAGAGCTCCGTGATCCCTTCACTACTATGAATTTACCACTCGTTCTTGGTCTAGGTGATGTTGAGATGAAGCGCTTTCACCATCTCTAGGTATGTCGGACTGTGAAGTAGAAGAAAAGGGACAGTTCTCTGGTAACTCTCTCAGTCTCATAACCAACTTCCCGAGCCACCAACAATTGGTTGATCAAGAACAACGCTGACGTGATCCAACAATACCTGATATACGACAACCCCATAGCAACAATAACATGTGTATATATCTATGTATGATATGGGAAATTTTTGTAATGTTAGAGCATGATATTTGGGGCAACTATAGGCCGCAATGATGCGTTGTCAGCCAAACGGCCGATGGAATCGTACGATATGTAGCAACAGTGTAAGCCCATTTGCATAAATTGACCGCCTTCAGGGTATGGTGACCAGAGGAGGGCACAGAAAATTCAAACAAAACATTTTAAATGCGATTCGATTCGATTCGATTCAACCCATACCAAGCTAATCCAAAGAAAACATACAACACACTCACGGCCCCGGATACCCAATCTCCTCCCTCTTATCATCAACCACTCTCCCATATTCCAACAACAACCTAAAAAACCACGCCTCGAAATCCACATTCCGCAGCACCCTATCATGCCATTCGGTACTTCTCTCCGCGATGAGTCTAGCCTTTCTTTCCCCCTCACTCTGTCCGTTACCTCCTTTCCCACCATCAGCATCGCTTCTGTCCTTCTTCCCATCCTCGTCGTCATCAAAGACGTGCGTGCCGCTGAACCAGCGCACAAGATCTAAATGCTCGTCGCCGCGGAGACTTAGCGGAATATAGTGGACCCAGGGTTTGAGCCATTCAGTATGCCATTCTCGGAAGAGGGCCATTTTGTAGGTTAAACTACGGCTTTTGAGAAAACTGTAGAAACGGCCGGAGAAGGCATTGCCGTCCATGTCGAGTAGGTGCTTGTAATACCACGCGTCCTGGCCATCGACACGCTCTGTAACTTTGAAGAATTCTTTTTGCGCATCACAATCTCCAGGGTCGCATTGGCCGACGTGGGAGAAATGGACGTCGATGAGGTTTCGGAGCGCTTTGCGATCGACGTCGGTGACTTTGTATTTTGTGGTAGCTGGCTTTGCATTTGGTGCTGCGGCTACTGGCTCAAGGATTTGAGCGGTATCGGGCGCGTTGATCCGTTGGACAACACGTTGGCGGTGCTGGCGTCGCCATCCGCCGTTGCGACTGAAGCCACCCGTTGTGGAGCCGCGCCAGTACAGACTGTTCGTCTTGTTCTCCCAGGTCGTGTCGTGCGCTTCATCATAGCCTACTTTACCAATCCAGTACCAAGGGCTAGGATACAAGATGTCCTGGAAGCTGGAGATCTTAGACTGCGAAAAGATGGGCGTGAGTTCGTGGATGATACTGAAGGCGTTCGGGCGCTCAAAAAACCCATACGTTGAGGAAAGCGAAGGTGAATTGCAGATATCAGAAAAGGCCGTCGTGTTGTAGATGAACCCAAGCTCGCTCGTGGCATATGCAGTAAGGTTGTCAGCAGCATAGTCTTCGAATGTCTGAGCTTGTGTATTGGCAGAGCATGACAGCCGTGAATGCGTCCATGTCTGTTGATGCGCGAAGCGATTAAACTTGGTCGTGCTCGATTCAATGAAACGTGTCCCGTCGTTCATATCGTCGGGACGATTCGAGAAGGCGTTGCGAGGCGCAGTGTTTTTCGCAGCGCGCGGAAGAGTCTCATCCCGGGCTTTGGCTACCATAGACGCCAGGAGATCGTTAGGCACAACGACCCGTGGCTCGTCGTGCATGTTGAAGCCCAGGTCCATGTCGGGTAGATACTGTACGAACGGCTTCATCATACCAATGGTAGCTTGTTGTTGCCACTCTTCCCCGCCCTGGAAGTTCTCTACTGCCCCATGGCGCACCGCGACCGCAAGAAGTGCACTATCTTCATGGCCTAGGGCACTTGCAATACGTGAACGAATAGTTGCCGGCTTGAGCGCCCAGAATGGCAACAGCATCTCGTTGATGGTATCGTACTCGTCGATCATGATGACATTATTTCGTCTAGCAAATTCGTACCATTTATCAAAATGTGGAGGCGGCGATATTCCGTTCCGGCGGCGATATTCTTGAACTGCTTCGCCCAAAGACTTTGATTGCCGCTTGAGAGTATTTTGGAAGTCTGCTTCAGCCGCAGCGATCAGTTGAGCGGCCGGATGTCCCTTGCTCAGATCAATGGGTACTGGGGCGAGCAATGACTGAGGAGGATTGACAGGGAATGAGGTAGCGGAACCATCAAGCCTGATTTGGCTTGTATTGAAGCGGCCAAATAGCAAAGATCCCATTGCTAAGACAGTGACGACTATGACGACCAATCTTAACCGCTTGGAGTGTCGCAAGTCTATAGTTATCGACGAATATGGCGATTCGAAAAAGTAGAGTAGCGCTGCGGAGTCGTATATAAGGGTGAAAAGGACAAACGAAAAGGTCAGGACCGAGTGCAGTTTTGCACCGATGTGCGAAAATACAGTCAACAGAGTTGTAGCTACAGCGCCAAACTTGAAGATCTATAAAGCAGTTAGACAAGACCAAACCAGCAACGGGCACTAGTGGAGTGAATGTCTCAAACACGAGGTTGTGAAGGCCAAAGTGACAGACGGTATGGAGAGTACGTACCATGATGAATGTAAGAAGATTTACAATAGCGTTCACTGGCAACATCCAAAGAAAACGCTGCAGAATGCGGAAATTATGCACGTCTCTCCACTCACGGTCATACTGTGAATATACAGGCTCCCAAGAAATGGAGCTGGCAGTCAATGATGGCTCCATGAGAAGGCAGGCAGCACCACAAACGGCCGCAGTAGCCATGGCGACATCTCTCAGCACAGCCAGTCGCTGTGTCCTCTGGGTGACGCTCACCGAGGCACGCCGCGCAATGGACCCATTGGCAGACACAAGTCCGCGTCTGCTACCCTCGCCCTCTTCCCCTGTCGCTCTTATCGTGGACTCGAGTATGACCAGCCCGGCGGCCGCAAATATGGCGCTGCTCAGCCCAATGACAAACGTGCTGGACAGAGTGTAAATGCCGAGCGCAGCACTCGCAGCGACGGTTAGTACTGCCAGCGTACCATATGAATCGGTATGGCTTCGTCGGTCCAAGAGTGTCTTGGACTCGACCGCAGGACTATCGGGCACGGCGTGGGTAGGTAATGCGAGATGCTTGGCGAGGAGTTCACTCTCGGAGAAGAGGACGGCGAAGAAGGGAAGAAAAGCCTGTAGTCACGTTACTATGCTGTCCCCTATACCCATCCGCCCTGTCTAAGCTACCTTTGTCGCCCCAATGCCGTGCTTGTCGCATGCCGCGCGGTCGCATATGGCGGACAGGGCCAGCAGTGCGCCAGCCAGCCAGCTCGTCTTTCTCTTTGGCCTGCTACTGTTTGAATATATGCCCACCCAGAAGACTGTCGGCACCCATACAATTAGCCATGATATCGTCGTGATGAGGAGCGAGTGTTGTGCAGGCGTGTGCACGTGTCCGACGGCTGCCAGGACGCTGAAGAGCAGTGGAGCGACGACATTATCGGCAAGTATGGAGACGGCCGGGTGCATTGGGGCAAGTGGTCAGCGCTCGTCGGAGGGCATTGAGTTGTCTGGCATGTGTCGAGATTGTCGTCGTCGTGACAGCCATGGCTTGGTGCGTGTCCGAGTAAGACCGGCGCGGAAGGGCCGCACAGATCCCTAGGGTCGAGTGACGCCATGTTGCTGGGCACCAGGTATGACGAGGTGGGCGCTTTCTTTTGTATCACAAACAGACTATAGTTTGTATATACAAAGTGAGATGTCTCCGTCTATGAGCGATTGACCGTGCGTATGACAAGTCGTGTTTGAGCGTATACCATGGACGCAAAGACTTGCATATTGGTACGCAACGGAACTTCCACAAGGCATTGCCTCTATCAACAGGCCAAGAAACCGTTAAGCAGTATGCAACGAATACCTCACATGGCAATTCTTCATTGATAATCGCAACCGCCAGCAAGACCGGCCTTGATTGCAGCGAATCTTGGAAACCCATGTACCCATGTACCGTACAACACGTGCTATCACAATATGAACATGATTACTCGGCACCCATGAAACACATAGCGCAAAGCTTTTGCAACTACTACATCATACGCATAAACACCATCCCGCCTCCCCTCGACGTCCGCGTGACTGCCCCTCCGATGACGGGCAACAACATTATCCACCGCCGTACCTTCCCAAACGAACAGCCTCCCACCACGTACCTCCCCCATAAAGCATCGTCACCAGCCCCCCCTCCAAACATCTCACCCGCCCATGTACCCGCCATACGAACCCCCAACCCGCTCCGCCTCAACCACCACCCAGCATGATCCCCTTCTCCCGTACATACGCGCCCACGACATGTACGTACAGTACACCTACATACGTACCATGAAGATCCCAATCTCCACCTCAAACACCAACCAAACCCGCAGCACACGAGCACCTTGCGCCTCATTCGCGTTCGCAAACCAGCCCGCCCGCTCCCACGTCTCCCAGCCCCACAAAACACCTTATGACATGCGTCAATTTTGCGCAGATCAACCGTCGATCTAAGCGCCTTTTAGCAGAATCTAGGTAAGGGAGAGAAGGTACGTATGTAGGCTCGAGTCTTAGATGAATGGGGGGTACGTCAGCTGCAGGTGCTCTGTTTTTTTTTTCAACGGGGGTCCACTCGAGCTTATGCCCCAGCAGTGGGGGGAGCGTATATAAAGAGGGCTGGCTAAGGTAGGCTGTGTATTGCCTGTGTTTGTTTTCTCCTCTTCTTGCTGTTGTTGGCTTGTTACGTCCGTATGGTGCGTGGATGAAAAGCTTCGTCGTGTCACATGAACTTCACGGCTTTCCGAACTCCACTATCATGGCGACTACCTGCTACGATACAACAACACCAACATCGACGCTTCCCATGTAAACTCCTCACCTCGATGTCGCATTGCTTCGCCTCTTGCGCTTCTGCACATGCAACACTGCCTGCCATCGCTTCCGCAGCGCCCTTTTCAGCTCGACCAGGCGCTAGACAGCATTAGTCCGATGCCAGGTGCCCGCATTCCCCGAATCACGATGCTTCACCGAAGAAGCTAGCAAGCCTAGCCGTTGCTGGCCACAGTAAGAGGGGAAGGGAAGCAGGAGGGAAGGTAAGGCAGCATTCATCCGCGCCGTTATCAACCTTTCGGCCGTTCTTTGGAATCGTGCAAAAGGACCGCTGCTCCCTCACCGCCCTCCCCCTCATGTCAAACCTCACGGCAAAGGACGCAGGTTTGTTTCCTCTTTGTGATTGAAATGTGTGTGTTTTGCGCATTCAATCTCTACTTTCTCGCAAACTTATCCTAACATTCTCCCCACTACTACTGTTCATGCATGTCCCCCCACCACCCCTCAGTCCTGCCGAATATACACGGAGGTGGCTCAACATACACGCACACGCACATGAATCTTGTCTCCCCCTCAGGCTGCGCTAGCCAGCGCATCCCAAGTAAACCCCGCTGTCGAAAAAGTGTTGTTGTTGTCAAAGTTATATGAGTTTCTGTTTGAAATAGGCTGAAATGTGAAGAGAGTTGTCGGCGAAAGAGATGAAAAATCAAGACCAAAAAAAAACTCTGGCTTGTATGAATAATCGAGGTATTGCCAGGCTCTCGACGCAAAAAAGATAACCAATTCGGAGTTGAACCTGCACTTCAACCTCAAGGGTGTCGACAGCACGGGAGCTAAAGACCCTCTCATCGGTGTCCAGGCTGCATCTTTTGCGGAGATGGACATGGCTGATTGGCTCATGTTTTGTTGTTGTGGTACAGAATGAGATTTGTGGCAAAGATCAAGGCAAGAGAGATGGGATCGAAATGGTCGTGAAGGGCATGTCGAGCGCGGAACGCGGAACTACTCCTCCATTCTTCCAAAGATTTCGTCGTCGTCCTCGTCGATGCGGCCGGTGCTGCGCGAGTTTGAATAGCGGTAGTCCTCTTCGTCGGCGAAGTGGTCGTCATCCATGTCGACATCTTTGCTCTCGCTGTGGTAGCGGTAGCTGTTGCGCATGCTTGACTGCTGCGCCGTGACCGTGGTGCTGCCAGACAAGGAGCGCGTGTGGAAGTCGAGGAACTTGGCCGGCAGCGGTGGCACGGGAGGCACGTCCGGCGGCAGTGCGACAGGACCCGTCTTGGGGGTGCCGTAAGAGCAGCTCAGCAGGCCGACGGCAGCAGCGAGGTCAGCATGGTCATTACCGTCGTCGTGATAGGAGCCGGCAACCGAGGTGCCTGAAGTGGTGGGACGGTCAGACACATTACTCCATTGACGGAAGTGGCCGCCGTTGTTGTTGTGGTGGTGGCTGTTGCCGTGGTCGGAGAAGACGGTGGACTGGTACGACTGGCTGTATGCGGAGCTGTTTGTGGAGTAGCGCTTGGCGGAGCGGGAGCCAAAGTGCGAGTGAGGGAAGGAGCCCACGGCATGGTCATGGTCATCGAGTTGCGGGGGCGGGGTAGTTTCAGTGGAGCTCAACTCCTCACGCAGGTCAGACGAGCCGGAAGCCGGGGGAGAGGAGCGGTCGCTGTGCTCGCCGTCGCTCTCCTTGTTCATGGCGACGAGGACCGAGGCGGCCTCGAGCAGCTGCACCTGCTGGTGCTTTGAGATGAGCAGCTTAGACGTGTACTGCCACTCTGGCGTGTGCTCCCAACTAGAACAAAAGTCAACGCAGAACGTGAGAGAAGCATTGCAATTTGTGTATGCGTGCAAGTGAGGAAAGGGCATTCGTCATGAGGCATGAAAGTATGTGGGAGGGCCATGGTTGTTGGCAAAGGGTGACTAACAGGTGCTTGGTCAGACAGCTGCTATGCTTGTAGCCTTTCCCACATTTTTCACATCTCAGATCGCTACCACTTCGCTTGCTGGCGTCGGCCTTTGACAGGCGAGAGCCCTCGCTGGCGCGACGATTCCGCGACTTGGAGCCGGCCTTGTCCTGCTCCAGCATCGTCGCCAGCGAGGGTCCGTCGGTGAGGGCCTCGCTCTTGGCCGCCGCCGCGCCGTAGCTACTGGGGCCAAACTGCGTATGCGCACCATTACCTGGCATGCTCGAGGCCATGGCCGCTGAGTTGAGTGCCATGCCCGGCCCCCGGAACTGCGAGGCCGGCTTCGACGAGCGGCGCGGTCCGTTGCTACTGCTGCTACTACTGCCAGCCTCCAGCGGAGCCCCCGATATGCCCTTGGCCGCAGCAGCCAGAGCGGCGACATTGCTGACGGGCGTCTGGCTCATGCTCTTCCTGCGGGTGACGCGATGCGCCGGGTTGAGGCTGGCGGCCGATATCGAGTGCGAGTGCGGCCGGTTCTTGGGTAGCGAGCCGGCCATGGTGCTGGACGAGTGCCGTTGCTGGCTGGCAGGTCGGACGTTGATGGGTTCCTTGCAGGTCGAATATGGTCAGCGCAATCCAAGAGCTGCAATTGCCGCGTCGGCAGTGTGTTGTAGGTACCTTGAGGACAGTCATGTTGGTTTAAAAAAAGTCTCGCCGACCTCGGGTGTTTGCTTTGTTCTCCCAGCTTCGTCAGCAGGGCGCCGCGGATTTGTTGCACAGCCTACGAGTCGTCGGGGCTACAGGGCAAATGCAGGGCAGCGCCGGGCGTGGGCGTGGGCGTGTAGAAATAATTATCAGCGGATGTGTGCGAAGAGGCGTCTGCTAGCTGGACAGGCGCTTTTGGCTTCGGCTTCGTTCAAAAATAAAGCGTGTGGACAGGTCCCGGAATGCTATTCGACAAGTGGGGGGACGCCCGAGCTTCTGATATTGAGTTACTGTGTCCAACGGAGAGTCTCGATTGCGCAGCCTGAGAAATGCGGCCAATATGCCCAGTTTCAGACGCGATAGCAGTCGTAGCTAAGGTAGGGGACGATGGAGATTGTTGCAACAATTACACATGCAGCAACTTTTTATTGTTTGGTCGCAAACATGGCACGCGGCATCTGGGGTCAGCCGGACGCTTCACAGCCCTCAGCCCGACCAACGTGACTGATAACTTGACCCCCCGGCCGCCTCCTCTCGAGGTACCCGGCAAGACAGTTTGTAGTGGCTGACGCGAGCGACTGCGACGAGGCCCCCTCTGCCACTTTCTATTAAAGCCGCGCTGGTCCGTGGAAGTGATGGGACGCGGCCATTCCCTCACCCTCTGATTGCGTGTTTCAGCGCTCCTACACGCGGCCTCTGCCCACCAGCCTCTGACTCTGCCTCCCTCTCTTCCACCTTCCATGGCCATGCAGGAATCCAGGAACCTTTTTTTGTTCCTGGCCCAACCCAGCTTATCGAGGCACCGTTCAGAGTGGACCGCCTCTTGTGCGTCCCCGCTTCTGTGATTCGAGCATGAATTCATGTCAGGACACCATGTACCGCAATGGGTAACGCCGATCGCTGCCATAGCCGCTTGGACCAGTCCGGTTCGGGCGGATCAAGGACACGGGGAACCGAGCGCGTCTGGAGACTTGTGGCTAACCAAGAGCCGATCGCTGCTGTGTCTGGCCCTGCGCTACACAAAGATCATCGGCCGCCAACATGTGTTTGCGCCATGCTCGTCTGCGACACGCATCGCTTTGGTTGCAACTTTGTCAGACACCGAAGTAGAGACTAGAGGCCATTTCCCAACGCCTTCGGATAGCGAGACAGACGCTTGGCGCAATCGCGATCGGTCGACGGCCGGGCGTCTGTGCTGCACATTATCGCGCAGGCGAGCCCCCCAGTCTCGCTATTCGCTCCTGTGGGGGCGCTGCCTGTAAGACGCACCACACATTGAGCGACACATGACGACCTGACAGCCGTCCAAAAAAGCCGCTCCTTTGCTGCACTGCAACTCATGGCTGGACCACTGCCGTCGTAATATGTAGCTGTCGGGATCGGCCACGATCAACAAGGTCGAGATCGCGGCCTGTCGCAGGGGTACATGGAGCGCCACAATCGCGGTTGCAGTTGCGGTTGGCTGCTTGCGAATGCGATGGCTCCGGTGAGGACAATGCCATAGCCAACACATGTCGGATACGATCCGGTTGTATTGGCATCCAATCAAAGAACCACTCACACAGTCTGGATCCCGAGCCGGCTTTGTTGTGGGGAAGCAGTACACTGTACGTAACTCCAGCGTCCAGTCGTGTCTTTATTCATATGCACGTCGTGCAAGAGGGGTTCAATTTCGCGCCTGCCGATTCGGGAGTGCCATGGCACTGGATTTCCTCCCACTGACAGATTGCACACCTGACTGAGGGGTAGAGACGCGCGAATGTATACATTTGCATCCCATCTTTCATCAACTAGTACCCTAACTGCCACCGTGTTTCCCACTCGGCCCGGAACCCTGCCCGACGGACAAAGAGGAGAAAGATCCACCGCGGCCGAAACCTCCGCCTTGTCCACCGTGGCTGAGCTTGTCACTAGCACGTGCAACTTGCCAGTCTGAAGCCAAACAAAGCAAGTTTCATATCACTCGTGTGACGTCAGTCGTGATTTTAATAAAAAAAAATCAATGTCACAACAGCACAAGTAACATAACTACAATCCATCATTCATCATGACGTGGGCAGCCTTGGTGTCACTGGGACATGACACAAGACTAAATGTCTTCAGATTGCTTGTCACCAACATCGCAATCTGCTTCCATGCCGACGAGAAAAAGAAACGGTCAAGACAATTTCTTGCTGCAGATACGTAACAGTTGCAAGCGTCGTACACTTGTTTCTACATGAGACTGTCGAACCATGGACCCGTGACATGTCGAGTAATGTGCTGCTGTCGATTGCCCAGAAGCCTAAGCTACGGCGAGTGTCAAACAAACAAGGCATCCGTTGCCTCACTTTGACTGGAAATTTGTTGAGATTTGAGCGAATGTGTTCGGCCTCAGTGACGGTGAGCAAGGTCCGAGGTGCGATGGCAGTGCAACTCCAACACTCCTTAGTCAGCCGCTCACGTGACGTACATTCGTCACTGCTCGCAGCCATGTCCAGACACAGCTGCCTGTGTCGCAATCTTGACCGCACCCGCACAGTGTACACAATTCTCAACCACTGTCTCGCAAACCGGAAAGAACCAAGCTAGCGCATATATCCCATAAGTCTCCGACAGCACTTTTCTACCGCTTCCACAATGGCGGACGCATCCGCGCAACCGAAGCCCAGCAGCAGCGTCAAGCTGGTGCTGCTAGGAGAGGCAGCTGTCGGAAAGTCTTCCCTGGTCATGCGCTTCGTGAACAATGACTTTCAAGAGAACAAGGAGCCTACTATTGGAGGTAAGTGCATAAGCCGGGCCCGGCGGCGACTCTGTTGCAGGAACCATTCAGCGGCTGGGACTATGCTAACTGAAGCTCGATAGCCGCCTTCCTTACGCAGAAATGCAATCTGCCCACCAGGACTATCAAGTTCGAGATCTGGGATACCGCAGGTCAAGAACGCTTCGCCTCACTCGCACCCATGTACTACCGTAACGCCCAAGCCGCCCTCGTAGTCTACGATATCACCAAGCCCTCCTCCCTCACAAAAGCCCAACATTGGGTTGCTGAATTACACCGCCAAGCTTCACCGGGCATTGTTATCGCGCTCGTGGGAAACAAGTTCGACTTGGCGGCTGCAGCTGGCGAGGAAAGCCCGGAAGACGCAGATGCTGCGCCAGCCGCTGAGGGCGACGAGGAGCCAACAGAAGACGGCGCCGACTCAAGGAGAGTACCCAGCAAGACCGCAAAGTCATATGCGGATGAGGAGAGTTTACTGTTCTTCGAGACGAGTGCAAAGACCGGGCACAATGTCGCAGACGTCTTTACAGCCATCGCGAACGCAATTCCGGAGACAAGTCTGAAAGGACCCCGCGGTGTGGGCGGTCAGACGAACCTCGGCAGGCAGGAGGATGCGCGAGTGAACCTGGGCAGCGCGCGGACAGAGGGTCCCAAAGAGGGCTGCGCATGCTGAGGGGTTGGGCGTCCACATTGTAATCATTTTCTAGACCAAATTTCAGTGCACCAAGAAACCAGTCTTTACCCAAGCCTATACCCGTCCTCCATCGTTAGTAATTAGCTCTATTCGATTTTTCTCTTGTCGACATCAGGCGCTGGACGGGATAGTATCACATATATTACGAGCAACACCATAGTTCATAAATTGCACATGATATCACTACAATTCAGAAGCCTTGGGTCGTTCTTTCTCGTCATGTTTCTCGCCGCAGCTTAGACACTGTTTTGACAACGTGTGCTCAGACCACACATATCTTGTCTCGGAGTCTTGACTCGACAGCTACTAGTTAGTTAGGCTTTGCCGAGCTTGTCAGCCTGCCCCACATGTGCGGTCCTGTACACTGACGTTTTCATTTACTGTACCTCTTCAGACTCCTCCCTACAGTTCTTACTCCTCGCGCTCCAGACACTTGGCCGCATATATCAAAACCCAAAGATGGAGAACAAAAGCTCATCTGAGAAACCTGCCCAACGTGTCATATCACCAACAGAGCTAGAGGAATTTCTATGACCTTCTTCAGGCACAATGAAAACTACCTCTGGACAAATGGCTCAACAAGAATCACTGTTCTTCAATTTACCCCTCGAGCTTAGGTGGCGGATTCTGGATTATACCTTTGCCAACCTGCGCGTATCTTTCAATCACATCAACATGCGGATTGGAGCAGTATACCCTCCTCCAAGAACTGACGAACACAACTATCTTCGCCGTAATATGTACAGGACCAGGTACTATGAGAAACTACCAACAGGATCACCTACGTGGATGTTGCTCAACAAATAAATGTAGTCCAAATGTCTCCAACACTTCCGCCCATATACCGAATTCTACTGTATGAACGGTCCCAAAACGCCATTACAACTACACGGAACGCCACTCGGATCGCATGGTCTTCGCTTAGACCATGCCCATGTCATCAGCTCTGACGACTCAATAGTTCATACGTTGCATGTAACGCAAAAGCTGGACGCAAGAAACAAACGGTACTTCGAATATAATTTGGAGCCCAAGAGTGAAGCATTTTCCTGACAAGCGACTAGCTTTCTTGCGCGATCTTCCGCTTTTTAAGGACCTGTCGCTGATCCTCCGCCTCAAGTTTTGGATTCCGGGGGATTTCAATCCTTGGGTTGACCCAGTACATTCTGGTATTGCCTTTCTTGAAGAGCTACCTAAAGGCTTGCACGAGGCCCACACTGTATTGCAGATGAATAGATACCAGTATCTGATGCTTGATAAGATCAAGCTAGAGTTGTGGCGTATTGCGCGAGAACTCAATACCAGCCCTGGAGAAGAGATGAAGGAGGATTGGCTCTGCTACGACATTGAACATAAGCAGCCACAACCAGTGGACGACTGTGGGCATCCATACTATCACTGGCGTATGATGGTTACCCCTGCAGCTCATAGGCGAAACTGTGTACTACATGTAAAAGAGGGAAAAGGGGTATGAGTAGGTGTGGATTTGGATATCAGGGCCGTGTCGATTGGTCCACTCTTTTGCGCTTTCACAAGTAACGATTCATATAGTCACCTTAGATACTTGAACATATATAAATCTTTATAATCAAAGACATACTAGACAATAACTGTCTCTGCTATTTTCATGTCGAACTTTCGTGACGTTGGCTGTTTTGTCACTTTGACATTATCATAGCCCCTCAGCGCGTCCAATCACTGCGGGGTCGCTGCACATTTCTCGCACTAACCTTTTGCGCACACCTCATCACCAAGACGAGACCACCTTCCAAGGCCACCATACGTGACTCAATATTCATCCAAAGCAAAGCATTCGCCCAACTGAATCTCATTCACACCATATTGACTCTGGGAAGATCTTGCAGTACCTCGCCAAAATTTCACGACTATTTACAAGAGCAGTCAACACCATGGCAAGAGGCGGCCGGGGTGGAGGTAGTCGCAACCCAGGGAATCAGCCAAGAGAAGTGCAAGTATCGAGAAAGATCAGTTGGCTGCTGAGGCATGGTGCCAGTCAAGAAGGATTGAACTTGGGCAAGGGTGGCTATGTCAATGTGCAGGACGCGGTAAGTCTGATTGAAGTCATTATCTGCAAAGTCTATCTGGTCACATCCAAAAGAAAGAAAGTACCATCAAAGAGCAAGGGATACTCGCGGAAATTCAAAGTTGCAATGAACTTCTATAGTAAAGAATACATTGGAGTCAACTACATACTGACACCCTCTCACAGCTCAACACCCACGCCCTGAAGAGCCTGAGAATCACATTCGTAGAACTCCGCGACATAGTCGCAAACAACGACAAACAGCGCTTCTCCATGATCCCCGCATCATCACTCGACCAAGTCCCAGCCGACGACAACACCACTGATCAGCCAGCCCCGGAACAACCGTTCCCAAGCATCTCCGACTCCGACAACCCAGCAGACTACCTGATCCGCGCAAACCAAGGCCACTCCATCAAAGTCGACTCCGAAGGTCTCCTCGTCCCAATCACCAAAGAGACCGGCAACATCCCCGACACAGTTGTCCACGGCACCGATGAGCGTGCGTGGAACCTTATCCTCAAGGGCGGCGGCCTGCGTCGTATGGGGCGGAATCATATCCACTTTGCGTCGGGCTTGCCCGCTGGCTTCAAGGCCCTCGATTCGAGCTCTGCGTCTACAGAGGAGAAGGAAGCTGCGCCTGTCATCTCTGGTATGCGCAAGAATTCGTCTGTGCTCATCTATGTTGATATCGAGACTGCCATGGCTGCTGGTATCAAATTTTTCGTGTCGGAGAATGGCGTTATTTTGACGGAGGGGGATGAGAACGGACTGTTGTCATATACCTTCTTCAAGCTGGTGGAGAGTAGGAAGAAGGATGGGGGTGTGTTGATGAGTGATGGCAAGTTGCCCGAGGGGGTGGTTGTGAATGTCGAGGAGTGGGAGGCTGAGATCGGTGATGGCAAGAGAGGCAATAGGGGAGGACGGGGAGGAAGAGGTGGTAGAGGCGGTCGTGGTAGGGGAGGCAAGGCAAGAGCAGGTGAAGATGCGAAGGATACGACTGCCGAAGCTTAGGTACAACACCACGATCACCATGCAAAAGAGGTAAAGGGGTTAAAGTTCCCACACGACCTTGTCGCGGACTGATCAGAAATTTTTGCTACTGAAGAAAGGAAAATTATGTATGTATAATACAAAGAGGTATATCGCAGAAGTTCCGCCCGCGCCAGAATATGCGTCTAATGCATGGAAACGCCGGTTGAACCCAAACAGGAAAACAAAGGAGGATTAGCACTTTTCGTTCACTTGGCTCAACCGCTTCTGCCTTTCGGCAGCCTCAGCAAAGTAATCTTTCGCAACAACACCCTCGCTCCTCAGCTGCTCACTGCTCGGGCGACTGGCACCCGTGAACTGTGGGGGATGCAGACCAGGAGAGTGCGCATGTTCAGGCTCAGTGATGATAGCATACGAGATGCCACCACCCGTGTCGACACGATCGAGATCCGCCGAGCCACGCACCTCGTCGTCCTCAGAGTTACCACGGCCTCTCTGTCCAACCGTGCGAACAGTAAGGCGACGACCAACACCGCAAGCTTGTTCCTCTTCGAGACGGATGACGCACTCGACGGCCTTTTCGTCTTCGATGACCTTGGGATGACGCTTTGCGAAGTAACGGGCGTACTTGTAGAGAGACCAGTAGCAGCTTGCGACGTTGACAAAGGTCAAGACGATCTTGTACGGTAGGTAGTACACGTACATGAGCTGCCAGCCTACGCGCTCGTTCTTCTTGCGGAGGTGAACCTCGTTGAAGATGATGACGTTGATGAGGTACATGACGATTGTAGCGGCGAGGAGGTAACCACAGAAGGAAGGACGCACAATAAAGGAAATGGGGAGAATGAATGGCGTGAGTAGGTAAAGGAGAGTTTCGTAGACCTAGAGGGAGAATTTGTTAGCATGCTGGTGTATTGGAACGGTCAAGTTAGGGTGCTTACTTCTTGGAAGACGAAAATCTTTGCGCCGACCTCCCACCACCCGAGTTTCCAGCTACCGAAGATGTAGGCCATGTTGTAGTACATTCCGTTGACGAAGAAGAAGTTCCATCGCTTAAAGCGTTGGCTGAAAATTGTCATTTCGCCGAAGCCACCGCGCGAGCCGCCGCTGGAGATGAAGACTGCGGTCGGGGTTTCCGTTTCGACAAAGACGTGCGAGCACATCTTGATGCGCGATCCCAGTTTGCGGGCGACGTGACCAAAAAACCAATCCTCAGAGACGCTGAAGCCCGGGTGTTCATGGAAGGTCTTAACGAGAAGTTCACGGTCCCAAAGTGAGATGGCGCCGTGAGGGAAGGTGGCGGATCCGACTTTGCCTGCAAACTCGCGCTGAATACCGCTGAGCTTGTACTCGAGATCCTGGGCCTGCTGGCAAAGGTTTCCTTTCGATGAGTTGGGGCCGACACTTTTGATAGTGTAGCCGATGCACATTACTCTGCCGGTCAGACGTTCGGTGACGACAGGGAAGTTGTCAGGGAGAGCGCAGTCATCGTCGATGAGCAGAACGTTCTTGAATGCCTTTGCAGCATAGCAGCCAACGAATTGAGCAACGATTTTGGAACCGATAGGTGACCAAATATGGTTCACACCATATGGGCGACAGACCTCTTCAGTGTTGTCGAGCGGTGTGGGACTGTTTCCGTTGGCGATGACGAAGATGTGAGACGGAGGGAAGATCTTCAAAGCGGCTTCGAGTGTGTTGGCAATGAGTCCTGCAGACTTGTAGCATGGAATCATGAGGCAGGTATCTGAGACGTTGGACTGAATCTTGGTTTCACCACTCGTGTCGGCAGGCGGAGGGTCTTTCTCGAAGAGGATGAGAAGAGGAGCGTATGCGTAGCTGTGGATGAGTCAGTTTGGAGTTCATACTGTTCAAGAAGCCGAGAAAACTCACAATAGCGCGATTCCGAGGGTAATACCAAATCCACCAGGTAGAACAAACTTGGTTTGTACCACCCAGTACATCCACCAAACGGCGCCTTTCCACAAAGGCAAGCCGATGAGAACAAAGTACACGAAAAGAACCAAGAACAGGTAGATGGAACCCTCGAAAGTATTCTGCACCCACTTCTTTCGCTGGATGTCAACACCCTTCTTCTTCGCCTTCTCATATGTTCCGTACATTTCGCTTCTCTTGAAGTAAGATGCATTCGTCATACTTCGCTGGAGAGCATCAGGCACTATACGGTCAACGATAGTTCGCACTGTTCCTTTCCGTTGGGGCATGCCATCGTGTGTAGCCGCAGGTTGTCGGGGCAAGTTGTCCACTGATGTGCGGGCCGAGTTGTTCTCTGTTGCGAAAGGATTGCTTCGGATAGAGTTTGCCTTGGACGCAAAGGGATCACTATCAGACCATTTGGATGTGCTGGAACTCCTCTTGAGGTTCTCACGCGAAGGAGCACGACTCATTCGAGGGGTGGATAGAATTTCGTTGTCGCCCTGGATGTAAGAGAGAGTTCTGTAGGCTCTTGGGTTTTCGTCTTCTTCAGTGGGTGATGCTAGTCCACTCATGTGTGAATTCCTCTTGCCACTGTTGCTGAACCATGATAATCTGCTGTGCCTCTTTCGTTCGCCCTGTGTATCCGTCCGCTCGAGGTGGGCAGAGCCTTGAGTGTGATTGCGACGTAAGCTTCCCATCCGCTCCGGATCGAGGAATGGGTTTTCTTGTGAGGGCTCCCATCCACCGGCGTGTGTGGTGTGTGTGTTGTCCCGCTTCGATCCGAGTTTACCCACAGTGCGGAGCAGATGTGCGGGAACTGTGACATCTTGAGTAGGAGAGGGGATGATCTCGCTGGATCGACGGGTAGCAGCAGGTCTATCAAAATACTCTGCTCTTTGGGAAGGTACGGCAGACCCGTATGGGTGATCTGAAGGAGACGGCATAGTGAAAGTAAACGCTAAAGATTAAACAAAAGGATGTATGGCTCCGGAAGGTACTTGTGTCTGGGGGATGGCGAAGGTAGTGTACCCCGTTAATTGCAGGGGGCCAACAACAGATATGATACCTTGTATTTCTACTCGGATAGACGGACGGCGACATCGGGCGATCCGTCTCTTGAAATATCAGATGTGTCACTGACCCACATGGTGGCCGGTGGTGCACCCCAGTGTCGATCTGTGTGGGAACCCTCAGGCACATTTGGAAAGCGTGTCGAATTATGCGCCACAGATGGTGGAGATATCGTGACTTTGAGGGCTAGGCCTAACCTAAAGGGAGTCTACGCCGCTAGGCAGACGATTCAGTTTAGCTAGCTTCCGTGGATATTAGCTGAATGAAGGATCTGTGTTTCGAACGGCTTCATTTGGATGACGCCGACTAGGCTCGTCGGGCTGTTGCGATGCAGTCAAGACGCATCACCGGCGCTTGCCACGGACAGAGGATGATAGACATGCAGTCATCTGGATAAACTTATGCAGGTGTCGTATTTGTAGAAACAACAGTATGTACGAATCAGTGGGCAAGGACTGGAAACGCAGCAACGCCAGTGATAGCATTTACTGTACGCCTTCACACATGTTTGTGCTTGGACCAGGTTGCTGGAAGGTCCAATATTGGACGACATGCATGACAGATCGACGGTGTTAGGCCAAAGTCAGAGCCAGGGGTATATCCCGGGTCGATGCAGTGAGCTCCCACGCCGGAGGCCAACAAGGGACCTCGG
Organism: Pyrenophora tritici-repentis; assembly: GCF_003171515.1. NCBI lineage: Eukaryota > Fungi > Ascomycota > Dothideomycetes > Pleosporales > Pleosporaceae > Pyrenophora > Pyrenophora tritici-repentis. The sequence continues at coordinate 1,388,810 of NC_089390.1, forward strand.
GGGATGGATGAATAGTTCGAGACGTAGGCTGACGCTGTGGCCATGGCACATGCTGTGGCCGAACGGTCAGACTACTGCCATAGCCTGAACCATTGGAAGATTTCGCGAATTGACACACTAGAGTAGGACTGAGTCGGGGAAACTCCTGCCTGTGTCAAAATGCGTGCACGGAGATTTTGTAAGCATCGCGCTTGACAGAAGCCGTGTTGGGGGTGGGGGCTGCGATCGATTCGTCGGGCTTGTACATTGTCTGGCTCTAGGCTGCTGGGAAAATGGCGGCTGAAGAGATTTCATGCAGACTTTGACTTGGTCGACGCAGGTCCCAGGGTGAAAGGCTTCCGCCGCGGTGCCACACGTGGACCGCTGTTTCGGTGAGACTTACTTTCCGCCACGCTTGTGCCGGTACTAAAAATGTGTCGCGGTGATGAAACCCCGATGTCGTCCCGGCCATAGAGTGTGCCAACACCTGGAAGCCTCGTAGAAGTACTCTACAGACCCACATTACGCAATTTCGCGGGGTTTCGCGCAGAAGCGCACTCGGATTCGGTAACTCTGCGAATTTTGAAGGGTTAACGCTACGAGTAGCGCAGCTTGTCAGGGCGGGCTCGGTGTCAGCACCAACATGTTCCAGGCCCGCCAGGGTCTAAGATTTCTCAACCGTCATCAAAAGAAAAGCCAGGTAAACGTTTCTCCGGGACACGACATTTGTCGAGGCCATGTTGTGTTGGCAAGTGCTCGGACGAACAGGCCGAGTGGTGGAACGCAGGTTGAGGCTCCAAGACATCCATACCTAGAACGCCGCTCCCGCCCGGCCCGCATCTGATGGCGCGGTCATTTGTTACGTCAGGCCCGCGACATCCGAACAGGCTTCGCTGGCTGTTTGACCAGGCCTCATAGTCACGCTCACTATCCTTGATCCTGAGCAGACAACAAACCATTCATCTAATTCCAACGTTTCCACAAATAGTCATGACTTCCTACGCCTCCCAGTACCCGCCATCTATCGATTTTGACCCTGCGTACAAGAAGTTCTTCGAGAGCTTCTATGCCGCCTCCGACACGCCGGGAGCGCAGGCGCACGATGAATACACCAAATATTTCACGGAAGATGCAACGCTAATCATGGCTTCCAAGAAAGTCGCCGGGCGTGCAGGTTAGCCGCACTTTTGCTTTTCTCATCAAGCCCAGCTCCGGCATGAGAGGACCCTGTTGACCCCAAAACTCTATTTCTTTTGCATCGGCGCATTGGCTAATCCTTAGCCGTTCTTAGAGATCAAATCCCTGCGCGAAGCTATGTGGGAAAAGGTTGCCAGTAGAGCGCACGAGCCTGTGAAGATATTTCCGTTTGGGCCCAACGCAGACCAAGTTATGCTGTACGGAACGGTCAAATACGGCCTCAAAGCAGGGGGCGAATCTAGCAAGGACTGGGCTGCCAGAGCGCAACTTGTCAAAGACGAAGATGGCCATGTAAAGTTGAACTTCTACCAAGTATATCTAGTGCGACCGCCCACCCCCATCCGTGTCAGTACATGTGGAGTTGCGGCTGATGATTTAATCTAGGATACCGCAGCTTGAGCCAGGTTATAGGTAAATCTTACGTTAATATGGCCCCAACTATAGGGGCTTCCCTTGGCTTGGTAGTTTCAAATAAGCTCGGTAAGCGGATAGGACATGGCCGAATGCTACCTCGTGTTAGACGAGGCGAGGTCCTAGCGATGGTTCGTTTTTCATCATGAGGCTGTGCTGGCTAGGTTGGCCATGTTTTGAAACGCTCGCCGCTGGCCTCACCCGAACGTCAGTTTAATGAACCACATATCTCAGCTGGAGTGCATCCGTGTGGCTTATTGATGCCGGCTATTCTGACCGGATTTCCCATATCGTTTGTGAAAGAGACGCTTTAAATACTCGTCTCCCCACATGCGACTGTTGATTATCCTATGGCCACCACATTTTCATTTCAACACTTCCCAGTCAACTACAAACACTAAGTAAACTCATTGCGGCTAGGGTCCGGCGGGACGGCAAAACAATATCCTCTAACCCGTCGACGTGGCACTAATCCGAAGCTCCGTACGAAAGCACAGCACGTCATTGATGCTGATATTTGTGATTTCCGGGAGATGCTGTCGCCGCCACTACCGTTCAGCTGCATCACACAGCAGGGCTGTAAGCAAGTGAATTACTCGTGATTCCTGTGTACAGGTTACCAGAAACGCCTGAATGTGAACGTGGCCCAAATACAAGCACAGACGTGTTGGGGGCTGCCTAACATGCAGTGTAACCTCGTGTACTTATAATATCCCTAGGAAGGCGAAAGAAGAATGCGATCTGCTGAATACGAGAGAGCAGTCATCATCACTCTATCGCTAAGATATTTTGAGCATCAGGCACCACGGTCGTATTGCTTTGCGCACTAGAGAGCCCTACATGTGGTTTGGGAATGTTACCCGACGTCGCATTGACGGTACTCCGCAACTGATCGACATATGGTGAATCGTGATTCCCGTTATCTGGTGTGAGCATTGTGTGCGATTAGATTTCTGGAGGGTTGCTTAGAACATACTTTTCGTTGAGACCGCTGAAGTGTTGTCGTCGACCACATGTCTCATTTTTCCCGGTCGCTAAAATGCTTCAAAACGTCATTACCCCTGCCAACCCCGGACACTTTCGGCATGTAGCATTAGCCGTTCGATTGCTTAAACATCGGCACTGAGGCATTGGTAACTTGGTACTGTACCCCGCATTTTCGAATTTTCTTTGGTCCACTTCCAACTTTTGGGCACAGTACAGTACAGCCCTGGCACTCATTCTCGTCTCTTTCGTTCATTGCTTCACTATATACCGTTACTAAAGCATCGTTCTTTCATCAAACAGCTGTACAGCATCTGCCCGGCTAGCTCAATCGGTAGAGCGTGAGACTCTTAGCACTCACGTCCTAACAGACACGATTACTCAGTACATCTCAAGGTTGTGGGTTCGACCCCCACGTCGGGCTTGTACGTTCTTTTTTGCTGGTGGACACGGTGGTTGAGGTGAGGTTTCGGGGTTTTTTTGCCGGCAACACCCACTGCCTCGTATTCCGGCATACCCAGTACTCAGCACTCCATTCTTTCCCCTGTGCTCTTACAGTCACTCATTCTTTTGCCTTCACGGCTTTGCGCAATGCATTCACTTAGTCAGCATCGCTTTTCTGCAGTCTTTCAGCGAGCGCATGTGGGGAGTCACACAACACATATGAACGCGTGTTTATTCTGCTCCGCATCTTCAAAGCAACCAGTCTTGCATGCAAACAGCCGAAACGCCCGAGAAGCACGTCGCGTTTCGTGGTACCAAGCCGAGAGCAATTTTGAGCCTTACCCTTCACCGCGAGTCCGAGTCTGAAAGCGGAAAAGAATAAGAACGAATATATGAAGATCACGGAGACCAGACAACGCATCTGGCGAGTACGAGGTTACGTACGCAGGGCTGGAAGAAGTGTGGATAGATCATCGCAGTCAACACGAAGCGATCGACAAGGCCACACTAACTTTTAGGACACGATCCAATAAGTTGCTCAGGGGTAGAAGACCAGAAGCGGGATGAGACAGTAACTTTGATGCCGTGGGAATACGGTGAGAAAGAGGAGACACGCATAATGGTTGGGAGGCTTTTGTGCAGTTGCACTGGATTTGAGACGGGACCAGTTAGTCCGAGATCAAGTGGGTAGAGGATGTGCTACTTTTATTCATGGGTTCAGTGTGCATATGCCTTCTGATGGGGTATGGTATCTGCTGCTCCGTGAACGAACCATCGGCGTTTGAACTATGCCGCGAAAACTCTAGTGGAGACTGCGCGGTTAGCGGGAAAGACTGGAGATATCTCGCTTTGCCGCGTTATGTTACTGACATGGAGAATGTTGACTAACTTCGTTGTCTGTCTAGCCGTCCGTATACTCCAACTCGCTGATACTCTAATGAACATCATTGTAACAGAATGCCACCGTCGTCGATGTAGATCCTAGGTCAAAGCCTTGAGAGCTCGAATTCCATTACAGAGCAGTGGAAGGCGTCCAAAAATCGACATCCGGGATATGTATTATCTCGTCTCTTGGGTCTGACTTAAGTTTGGGGATTGGGAGGAGTAGGGGTAACATGGTTCGGTTCAAAGTGAAATCATGCATTTTTGCTGTGCGGTGGGCAGGAGTGCCAGACGGACAAACAGGCGGGGGATTCGAGGACAAGGAGAAATGAGTAGAGGATTCATGAAAGTGTAATGGAAGAGGTCAAGGGTAAAGTCTTGTATGTGTAACCATATACTTTAACAAGATTATGAAGGAAGAGTTTAGTGTAAAAGAGAAGTGAAATGGGTGTCAAACTAGGCAGTGGCTTCAATATCGACCTTGCGTATACTCACATCAGGCAAGCAGCAAACAGACGGCAAGGGGACGATGCATACACGGATGTGGTCAATAAGTTCGAAGAAAGATTACAATATTACTAGTTTACCAAATTGCACCGTAGAAAATCAACATTTACAACGCTCCCTCCCTACAAATACACACGCTATGCCACGCTGGCTGAACCCTCACCTCCTTCAATCTATCAGGAACAATGTATAACGCTAATTTAAAAGATAATACAACCGAGAAAATAGTCCACCACAACCAAACAAACGGGCCGTCTACGCGCCCAGCGCGATCAATCTACTCTTGATATCCGTCGGCCTCATCATCTGATTAATAACAACGCTAGAAATACTGCCCATGCTAACCACGGAAACGTATCCAGGCGCAACCTCGTTCGCTAACACTTCCACACACTTCATGGCTTCTTCTTTCGAGATGGGGGAGCGGATCGAGCCCTGTAGTGCCTGCAGCAGGGTAGTTGTGGAGAAGGAAACGCGCGCACCAGGCCTGTTGGCGCAGAGAAGGGAGAGAACGCCGAGGACCTCTGGAGTACGTTGGAGCGCTGCTTTGCGTTGAAGTTCAGCAGGCGACGGTGCCGCAGGACCGGCTTTGGCAGCTTCTTGCTTTGCGAGGATACGATCAAGAAGGTTTGTTTTGCGGACGGCGGCGAATTCGGTGATCTTTGGTTGCGCGGGCTGGGCTGATGTGGTGGATGTAGGTTCATTCTCCTTTCCAGAGACTGCTCTTGTCTTCTTCTGAGCACGACCTTGCTGTACGCTCTCCTTGAACTCTCTCAATCGCTTGCGGCCCTTTTCTTGTGCGGGTACGAGGGCAGTGAGAGATTCGCAGGTGGTGATGTCGGCAAGGGGGAGTTGGGCGAGGAACTTGGACATGCTGCTCTCATCGAGGAACGTCTCCACGCGTGCTTGCTTGGCGTCTGCCTTCTTTGGGCGTCCTCGTCCGCGTTTGGGTACTGCAATCGGTCGAGTCATCATCTTCTGCGAGGTGCACCATTCCGACCACAGCGTGTCTAGGCCTTGTTTGAACATATCCTGCAGTCCTTCCTCGTTCATGTGTGACATTCCACCCATCAACGAGCTATCGTCCTTGATCTCAATGCAGATTTTACCGCGGCCATAGTCGGAAAGGTAGTATGGGTTGTTGTGGCCGGATGGACCGTGGTCGAGGATACCGATGAGCAACCGAATATCATCATTGGTAACTTTACGTTGCCGCCAGACTAGTGTCGTCGATGCCACGAGGTCTCGAAGATCAGCGGGTGTCGAAGTGCCATTGTGCGCATAGTGTAATGAAAGCGCCGTCAGAAAGGATGAGTGCAGGGCGAGGAGGTTGACAAGCTCTGTCGGGAGCTGACCGGGAGCAATGGGCGACATTGTTGATAGAATAGTGGGATGAATACAAGGATGAGATAGCGGTACCAATGTCGATGAACGATCTGTTGTGAGTAGGCGGATCGAGGGAGGGTTGAGTGTTTAAGTGCCGAGGGGGTGGAAGGTACGCCCGACGCGCTTCCTCTGCGCGTTCGCGACGCGTTTCCGCCCCACTAATTTGAGACCTAATGCAGACGTGCCGTTGCTCCACACTACCGTCATGCCTCCACCAAACTTGTTAATTCTTGCTTTTGCCGACGCAGTGAGTTGATTTTCCTTTTTCTCCCATGGAAGTTCTTGTATTATGCTACTTCTATCGTCTGCTTTCACGCATCGAAATCCAGGACTAGGCGCAAATGTATCAAGTCGTATTGAGATGAAAAGAAGCCGCCCATAGACTCCAAAGCTCATGCAAGGTCCCAATAACAGTTCTTCTCTTCCCATATTAACATTACATGACTAGATGCTGCACTCTTCGCCTACTTTCCGCCGAACCATCCGCCAAACCATGACGATGTCTTGGCGGCCTTGTCCTCTACGACGGCATCGAACTTGTTTGCCGCAGCGTTGACCTGCTTGCCAGCTGCATGAAACTCCTTCTCAGCAATGAGCTTAGCATCCTCATACTGTTTCTTCGCATCTCTGCTATAGGTGTCTAACTTTTGCTCAGCCTTCTTGGCTTCCGCCCTGGCTTGGTCGGCCTGTAATATGTCAGATGTCACTCAGCCTTCAGACTCCGATATACATACGTATTGCTCGGCGCGGGCACGTACTGCCTCGTAACCCTCCTCACCAGCCTTTTTCAATTCCTTGTCTTGGCCAGGGTAATCGCCTCTTAGCTTGCGTGCGGCAGTCGCAGCATCGTCTACACTGACTGTTAGTTTATGCGGTCATCCGGGTCTGGGATACACGAACGCTCAGCCTTCTTCTCTGCGAGCTTTGGGTCACCTCCAGCGCTGTAGAGGTAGTAGGTGGCACCACCAACAGCAGCGAGACCACCGTATGTAGCGAATCTGCGAGACATTGTTGATGTGGTTGGGGACTTGTGGGTGTATGAATTGATTGGATTTCGAGAACAACTCAAGCTGTATTATTTGCAGATTAGAGATGAAGAATCAGATGCAGTGAGAAGGGAGGGGAACCTTGAGAGGCTTTCAAGGCAGCACAGCCAGGCGTGACGTCACACTAGCAGCCGGCACGGACTTTGGACCACGGCGCGAACCAGATCGCCAGCTAGCTGCCTGTGAACAATCGAAGCCATGCCGGGCTTGGTCCACACCACGTCTATTCGCATTTATTTCTTATGTTTATTTATTGCATCTAGCGCAATATCATAGCATCTTTCTTCGTTGCGTTGCGAGTGCATCTGTGCCCTGCCGTGCGAGTCAACAAGGCGTTGCCACACCCCCTAATACGACAGCTGCTCCTACTCTGCATACTACAACCAGCAAGACGAAGGGTACCGTGCCTGCCCGATCTCATCGACCTCATGTATTTACGATAGCAACGGCCCCGGCCTTTTAGTTTCCACCCCTCCTACACAAAACTGGGCAGCATGGCAGACCAACAAATAAACCTCGTGGATCACACGACAAATGGCGCGAATACCCCGAGTACGCAGCCCGAACGGCAGGCCAGTCCAGACTCGCACGTCGAAGTCCTCTATGAAAACCAGCGCGGTTGGTTCGTCTTCGGCATACCACTCTTTTCCCACAAAGCGCTATGGAACTTGAGGATCGACCCTGCGCCCTGGCAGGACGTCAAATTTAGGCCGTCCGCTGTCAACATTACAAATGCTCAGGTGCCTGACCCTAGCTGGGTATGGGATTGGAAGAGCTGGTATGTTGACATGAGTCTGGATGTGGATGAGGAAGGATGGCAGTATAGTTTCCTGTTCAAGGGCTCGCCATGGCACGGCAACCACCCTTGGTTTCATAGCTTTGTGCGGCGACGGCGCTGGCTCCGGAGGCGAGTCAAGCAGAAGCTGCCACCCAAGACAAAGGCGAATGCCAGGGAGCGCATGTTTGGCGAGACTTTCAGCATCGGTACAACACTAGCCAGGTCGACGACGTTTGGTACCGGCAGCGGCTTGTTGGATAGCACTCAAGTTTCCCTAGACGAGGAGATCGGGAATATACCGACCTTGATGAAGAAGTTGAAGGCGGCGGCAATTGATCGCGAGAAGATCATCTACATCCACAAGTTTATTGACGATGGAGGCGAGGAACTACACTATCTTGCAGAACAGGTAACCAACCATGTCCGCCTCTTCGATACCCACAGCTAATTTTTGTAGATACCCGCCATCATGTCTATGCTCATATTCCAAAACTCGCGCCGCCAGCTCCTTTCCACACTCATGGACCGATTTGAAGCTGCCAAAGACCACCGTGAACAACACGAAAAAGATCACAAGCCCGAGGGCGACGCCGAGCAACGGCGTATCAACAACCTGCTCAAAGCTATCGAGGCAGCGGACAACGAGTGCAAGAAGTTGGAATATTGGAGCGATATCAAGAATCTCACCGAAGAGGGCAAAGCGGGCAATGCAACAGACCCGAGCATGGGCTGGGATGAGAAGTGGCAGGGCATCGATGTAAGCGGCGCCAAGCATCCGGAGTGTTGAGATGAAAGCATGATTTTGGAGTTGGGAAGACATGGCCATGTTTGGGAAATCGGCGTTGAGAGCATTAGCGTTTTGGGTCAGTCCAAGTTTTTCGGCATTTCCAGCATCGCATCACCATCACCTCTAGTAATGTAATGAGCACAGACTTGTACAAGGTTTTCGACATGTCACTTCTTGATGTTCCTCACTCGTATCGGTCCTCTGACATGCTCCAAACTCTCAGCCTCTACCAATTGGCCCTTCTGCATGACCTCCACCTCACCAGCAGCACGCTTCTCCCACACCAGCTCCCGTATGGCGTCCATCGTGTCCCTCCATTCCGACGCGTCAAGTGTTTCCAGCTCCTGCCGTGACAAGGCGCGAGCGATCTCGGAGGGGCAGATGGTTTTGGGCCAGGCCCTTGTGCTCAACAGGCGGTCGGCATGGCGCAATATGACCTCGCGCTGGGCATCGTCGAGAGCCATTGCACTGGTCGGGCAATTTATTCTGCGCAACGTATCGATCGGGACAAGAATCTTGACGTGTCGTACGGAAATACCCACAAGGGAAGGATCGGGATGTCAACGCTAAATCGACGTCCGATCTGCATCAAGGTCCGATTCACACTATAACCAATCTCCGGACGCCAGAGCGCCCAATCGGCGCGGCAGCGCAAAATAATTCGACAGAAACATTTTTTTGTCGCGTGTCCCCTCCACCGATACTGCCCGCATATATCCAGTCATCCAGTAGTTAGTGCTGGCGCAGTTCGCTTTTGCCATTTGTTCCTGTCATGCCACACCGGTTACCCCACGCTCTCCGAGAGCTAGTCGCAGCGGGGCAGTTCTGCTCCCCATCCCGATCGCAACTCTTATCAACCACCCCATTCCCGACCTCGGCATCCGCATTATCCGCGATCTCGTTGCTGAACCGGATATCTCCCGTGCGATCCTGCCATACTGCATGTAAACCGCCTGGTCTGCACGCTACAACTACAACCACAGAGCCCATCGGTGCTAAGCGACACTTTTCGTGGCCCACAATGACTGGAAAGGAAGAACCAAAGGAGGTGCGCAAGTACCTGCAGCAAAGCCATGACCGCATCTTTGAGAACAACAAGAAGTGGGCCGAGGAGATGAAGGCGAAGAAGCCAGAGTTCTTCTCCGACCTGAGCGCTGGCCAGGCGCCCGAGTATCTATGGATTGGTGAGTTCTGCTTTGTGAATCAGAAGCTTGTAGTTGGAGTTGAAGCCTACCATTACCTCACGGAACATATGCTAACAAAACTTCCCCAGGCTGCTCCGACTCGCGCATTCCCGCCGAAGCCATCACGGGTCTCCAACCCGGTGAGATGTTCATCCACCGCAACATTGCCAACCTCGTCTGCAACATTGACCTCAACGTCATGTCGGTCGTAAACTATGCTGTGCGCCATCTGAAAGTCAAGCACATTATCGTATGCGGACACTACGGCTGCGGCGGTGTCAAAGCTGCTATGACACCCAAAGACATGGGCCTCTTGAACCCCTGGCTACGAAACATCCGCGACGTATACCGCCTACATCAAAAGGAGATTGACGATGTGGTTGCAAACGGTGGCACAGAAGACGACAAGTACAACAAGCTGGTTGAGCTGAACGTGTACGAGCAGTGCCGCAACATCATCAAGACGGCGGCGGTGCAGCAGTGCTGGGCCGAGAATGAGTTCCCCGTTGTTCACGGATGGGTGTTTGGGTTTGAAGATGGATTGCTGAAGGATCTGAAATTCGATCATGAGGGTCAGCTGAGGGATATCCAAAAGATTTACAATCTTACGGATGCTGCATAGACGGGCATGGGTAGAGAGGAGTAGTGGCGTAGTGGCGTAGAAATGTCTTTGTGATGAGACTGGATGTAGTTGGATAGACGACTCGTATGTTTTACACGATGAAATATGCTGCTATTGACGCAGCCAGTTATTCAATCATCTCTGGATCACTCATAGAACGCGAAGGCGACGTGTCCATCCACGTTGCCAGTCAAGCTGTCCGCCAGCAGCATGGAAGCAAGCATTCACTACTCTGCACCCATATATCCCATTGAAGTCCGCAGCTTCACGCCCATCACAGCATATCTCTTCACTACTAAATTCCTTATAACATCCTGCACCTCCTCCCCCTTCTCACCACATCTCCACACTTTATAAAAATCACAAACCACCTCCAGAACCAGCATCAAACTCACGAATCAAAATCATGACGTATCTACCTCTCCTTCTTCTCGCCCTTTTTCTCCAAGCCTCACGCGTAACCGCAACATCTATTGTCCCACACATCCACTCCAACAACTGCGCCTGTAAACCCGGTATGCCTCTCGGCACCGGTCTACCTGGTTCTCCCAACATGACGATACCAGCCTTTCCCGGTACGCCCCTCAATACCAGTCTACCCGTTCCTCCCAGCAACACCATACCAGTCCCACCGCGTCTAACCCCACCTCCCAATATCCCCATACCAGGCTTACCCGACGCGCTAACAACGCTAGTCACCAGTATCATGGGGTCGATGACGGTTTCGTTTAAGCCGTTTGGTTCGACAGCTGCAGTGTCAGCTCCATCAGCGGCTCCCGGCACAGCAACAATAACTATCAAACCGGGCGACACGCTTGAATCCATAACCAAAGCGAATAACGTGGGCATATGCGATCTTGTAAAGGCGAATGAGATTGTAGATCCGGATATGGTTCTTTCGGGGGAGACGCTGGTTGTACCGAACGAGAAGGGGGATCCAGGGGACATGAGTTGTTTGGTTCATGAGTATTGAGGGGTTATCGAGAAGGGGATTTCTGGCATTTTTGTTTCTTGTGTTTGTATGTCTATGTGTATGAGAGAGAGAGAGAGAGAGAGAGAGAGAGAAGGGCATGTTATATCACTATTCCATTGCAACAGTTTGGTAAAATCAAAGATTGAATTCATTTCTGCTTCCCATGTCTTGTCGTGTGATCCCTCGTACATAAACAACCCACCCCACTTAGTTAATCTCCTTGTGCGGGAACCATTTGCTCGCTTTGAGGTTCTTCTCCTCTAGCGGCGCATCGAGCACACCCAATCGCCTTATTTCCCCCGCGCTGGGTGCATCGTCGCGTTTTATGTTTGCTTCGGCTTTGCGGTAAGCCGCTTGGAGGGCGAGGGTACGTGCAGCCTTTTTGAGGTAAGTGTTAATTTAATGTACTTTGTTTCTTGTGGTAGGGCAGCAGGAAATGGAGCAAGGCTAGTTGTCGCTATCATGACATGTAAGAAAGGACTGTCGTACCTCCTTCTTGTGGTGCAGACACTCGTAGTAGTCTTCAAGGACGGGGGCGCATTTTGCTTTGCCAGAGTCGTCTTCGGCGTTTGTGTTGGTCGTGTAGCAGGCGAGGACTTCTTGCCAGAAGGGGAAGCAGCGAGAGGGGCCTGAGAAGGGGATTTGTTAGCGTTTGATTGGCGGGAGAGGGTGGAGGTGAGGTTTGGGTGAGCTGTTGGACTGTAGTGGAGAGCTTGGATGGAGACGGCGGAGATGTGCGGCAGGCCTGGAAGTGTATCGACGACTAGCGATATGAATAGACGTGAAGCGTTTCGTTGTTACTGCTGGGAGCATGCGCCGGGAGTCGGTATTGTGTGCTCGTTTCCATCGGCCTTTTGCAATGTCGTTGTTGTCGCAATCGTTCTATGCTCGCTGACACCCTCTACCTGCTATGCTGTAGAACCGGAAACCCATCCCTTTCCAGGCTCCTTCAATGTCCCATGAAGTCTCAGATATGCCCGCAGTCTCCTCATCTTGTGTTCGTAGTCGTTATCCGCAATTGTTCCGGGTTGGCTCGTCATTGTCGTGCCATTGCGCTCGCCTCCAAGCCTCGGCCGATCTCGCAAGCTTCTCTAGAGTCGGGCAGTTGATTCGCTATACGTACCACCAGCAAGTCCGTATCCTGAAGCCATTGTCGCGGTGTAAATGTGGGGTTCTTGAGCCGCGACTTGCAGTTGCTTCGCAGGTGAGGACGAGCTTGTGTTACGTCAGCAGCGCACGACCCACCTTCTTAGATGACATCTTCAGACGAAGGAAAGCACATTGATTTGACTGTCACAATTCATTTGGTTTCTGTATACAACAATTCTATCATACTAGTGATATGAATTTGTTGGCTGATAACCACGCGGGAAGGCCGTCGAGGCCATTCTTGTCGTTTACCTTGGTAGGCATCCTGCATGATTGACAGGTTGATACGGGCCTTTCGTTTGCCGCCCTGTCTTCACACGATGTGCGGGGCACAGCGACAGGCAAAAAAACTTGGCAGCTTTCTTCGTGTCTGCTCTCTAGCTTGGATCTAAGGCAGCAGCCTGTTACTCTCTTTGTTGCAGTAAATTGGGACCCCTATCTAAGTTCTATTCTCAGCCTTCCCAGAAGTCCAATGGAATCAAAGAAGCATTCGCCCAGTCGCTGCTCCGTCTGTTTTTCGTGGCAAACGGATGACATTGTTAGTGGAGATCTAACATTCTCCGATTCTATCACTACCTCATCTAAATATCTTATAGCCGCGGCAAAGAAAGGATGTAGAACTTGCGGTCTAGTCGTCGACGCCGTCTCGGCTTATACCGATAGCAAGTTCCGAGCCTCTGCTCGTCTTATCTCAATAAGTGAATTGAGGACGAGACGCTCGATTGAGATAAAGCTCAGTGAATACAGATACAAAGTGATACGTCTTGTGAGTATGTATCTCGAAAAATAACGCAAATGCGCATTTTTGAACTCACAGCGTATGTAGATCACGAATTACATCATTCTAAATGGAAGGGCGATGAGAGCGATACCTGGAAGATCATCAGACCCCGATCACTATCACATAACACATGTTCTGATGAAACATTGCGTCAAATTGCAGCATGGATTGCAGATTGTATCATACATCATGGATGCTGCAAAAGGAAGTCATCTGGTGTACTTCCAAAGAGGATCCTCAAGATAATGGCTGACAGCATCCATCTTCGAGAGCATCCCATGGGGTTGGCTGAATATGCATGTCTCAGTCATCGCTGGGGTTCAAAAGGCCCGGCGATCAAGCTCACAAGTCATACTGTGAAGAACCCAGAGATGGCAACAAACAAAACAACCAACATTTGAGGCATAGATGTTGATTGACTGGCTCATTTCTTAGGGCTACAGTTTGTTTGTTTGAGTTGATGAGACTGAAGAGCCAATTTTTGGTTGGTTGATTGATTGAATATTGATAGACTTAAGGTTCTGAAGGGACGTTTCTATGACAATTCTGCAGGCGGCTCTTCCCACGTTCCTATCGCAAACTCTTCCGTGAGCTCCTCATCAGTATGCTTTGCTGCTGTTGTCGTGCTTGGTGTTGTAAAACCTGCACGAGTCCACCGTTGCAAGCACACCAAAGCAGCCAGTAACTGCGCGCCAATTTTCCGCCTTTGTGGCTCAATTATATCGCCAGTTCCCGCAAAAACGCGCTCACAATCAGAGCTGGAGGCGGGTATAGTCAACACGTCGATCGCCAATCGTGAAAGATGTGGATACTTCGGCTTCAACGATAACCAGTACTGTACAGCTGTTGGACCCTCCTTGTGTTGATCAGACGTCCACATAGGCTCTTTTAACCAGCTATCGTACTCATCCTCCACCTCCAATGTATGCTCGCCGTCCTCATCTAGTATAGCGTCGATAGCGTCGTCAAAGCTGCTCATGGTAGGTTTTGGCGCAGGGGTTGGTGTTGTGGCAGCAGCGGCAGGCTTGTAGGCAGCCCAAACCCGCAGAAACTTCGCGTGCGCGGTGCTCAATTGTGTAGGTTTGTCGCGCCAGAAGCGCTTAGAGTATGTTTTATATCGTGGATGTAGTGCCGTAGCTGCGTAGTAAATGGGACTTTGGAGGATCTTAGTAAAGTAATTGCTCGCTTTTCGCCTCGCGGCTCGCAGGTTGATCGGGATGTGATCTTCGGGCGCCTCAGATGGCTCGTGGTTGACCGATTCGTATGGCCGAAGGCGTGCATCCAGCTCAGTTATCACACTCTCAAATACTGGGATGACCTCGTAGAGTGCGCCAAAACGGCCACACTTGCCGCGGCCTTGGAGGCGATCTGTAGCAAACTTGAGCGGCTGCAGTATCGCCATGTACTCAGTAATCACCGCCCAGTCAGCCGCCGTAAGGCCGTCTGACCTCATCCACCGCGGCACATCAGGCAGCTTGTTTCCTCTAATAGCTGCCTGTTCGTCAGCCTGTTCAGTCTCGCGAATGTGGTACGTGGCGTATGCGTTGATAGCTTGTTGGAGCTGAACTCCGCGCTTAAAGCAGTCGTAATAGCTGTTCCAACGTGTAACACACGGCTTAATTGGCTCGCGAGTGCCGCCGCTGGCGCCTGTGGGCATGCTGTTAACTGCCTCGCGTTGGCAATCTTCAAAAATACTCCACTGCTTCGGCGTGTTGATGTAGTTGATAATATCAAGATACACGCCAAGCGGTCCTTCTTTCCGCCACTCCTTCATGTAAAAATCCTCCATCTTTGTGTTCTCCAGGGCGTTGTTATACGCGTCAGCATCCCTCCCGAACATAATCGTTTGGCCAACAAGGTTAAGTATGTGGCAAGCGCAGCGGAGGCGGCGATCGGAGGCAGAAAAGTGGTACATCGCGGCGAGTTTGTTAACAGCGGTGTCGTTATTGTAAGCGTTATCGAGCACAAAGTAGCCGAGTTTGCTGCGATTAATGCTGAAGGATTGCAGGATTTTGGTTACAGCGTCAGCTATCGCCTCACCAGTGTGGGCACCCACCAGCTGCGGCAGCGCGATGGGTAGGTCAACTATCGCGCCCTTACTGTTGGCGTAGTGAGCAACTACAGAAAAGAAGCCACGTTTGCCGCCTTTTGTCGTCCACCCATCGAAGCTTATATGTACCTTGCTCTCGGCTTCAGCCAACGCGCGCACCACCTGAGGCCGTAGCCAACTGTACAACCTCATCACGAACGCTGACACGCTGTTATGAGACCTCCATAACGCCGCCTCTGCCTCAGGATTAGCAAGCCTGATCATCTTGCGAAAAGCCGGCGTCTCAAACTCGCGGAGTGGTCTGTTGTTGTCGACCAGCCAGAGCGCAGCTGCCTGCCGAAATTCTTGTACGTCGAAGTTTCCTATAGTCTTGTACGCCTCTAGACTAAATTTGACACCGCTTAGAGCTGCCTGACGAAGTGATTGTTGTCCATGTTTGCGGAGAGGTTTGCTTAGGATTGGACCATCTTTGCTGAGCCGATGACCAGGTTTATCAAGCTGGAGGTGCCCGTTGGCGGCAGTGGTTGACTTCGTTACTCGGTGTACACCATTAGGTAGCTTATGAATATGACAGTACTTGCACACAAAGTACAACTCATCTGGGTGGTGAGTACCCTCCTTCCAGACACGCCAGCCGTGTTGAAAAATCCAGCTTGCCTTGCCTCGTGGAGTGCTCAGCGGCGCGACAAACCCCTTTAATCGCGACCAATCGACGCCCTCAAAGTCGCGAAAATCGACGCTCACAGCGCTATCCTCCTCCACCGAAGCCTCAGTGGCAGCGCTAGAGAAAGCTAAAGGCTGTACAATAGAGTCCTCTGGCTTATCAAACATTAACTGCGACTCCCAGGCTGGCTCATCAGTGAGCCGAGAGGCTTGTGAGGCAGCCAAAATAGGCAGTGGTGATGCCCGCCGAGGGCGCTCCTCGGGTTGTTGTACAGGCTTACATGGCGGTTCAATAGCCCGTGTGGGCGGCTCGATAACTTGTGTAGGCGGCTCTGTAGGCGGATCCGGCGTACTTTCTGGCAGCTCTATCGGCTGGGTTGGCTGGCTGCCGTCACCCAACAGCGCTTTGAGCGTAGGTTTGCGCGTACGTTGTGCTCGCTTGAAGGGAGTATCAGCTTCTTCGGCAGCCTCGGGCTTGCGTTTTGCTGGTATAGAGGGCATGGATAAGGCTAAAAGTAAGCCGGAGCCGCGAGAAAGTAAGGTGTTGTTAAATGTTATAAGCCTGATGTCAGTAGCACTAGGAATAGAACATGTGTGAATCGTGTTGTGTATTGTGCTACAGGAATTGAGATCTATGTCTCTGCCAGCTAGCGTTGTGGGCGCTAAGCCTCGTACGTACTAGCCTGGAGTGAGTGAGAGATGGGATGGAACCTAGGTCATATAACTTACACGCGAGTAGGCTTAGTAAGCAAGATCCAACACTAAGAATTCGTCGTTGAGCAGCTATCCCAGAGGCCTCACCTAGGTATCCCCCTCCCTCGCTTACTATCAAACAACACCAATCCTATCAACATTTTGTTCTCAAGATTGGTTGATTGATTGACAGAAATACAGTGGCTAACTGTTGGTTAGTTGGTTGGCTCCGAATCAAACAAATCAAACAACAATATTGATGAGATATTGATTACTGACAACCTTGGAAGAACCTGACTGAGGGCTATCCGATATCCGAACTACCGAAGACATTCCGAGACGCGGTGCAGGTGTGCCAGTCCCTTGGTATATCGTATATTTGGATTGATGCGTTATGTAAGTCTAGTTGTTCTCATGTATCAGGCGGTTAATCATTGTATGGTGCACAGGCATCTTGCAAGATAGTAAGGAGGATTGGGAAGAAGCAGCTGCTACGATGGCCAACATCTACCAAAATTCACATGTCACAATTGCAGCTACGTTCGCGTGGAATAGCAATGAGGGTTTGTTCTCGAACCGTGATCCTGCGGCTCTTGCGAAGCGCCTAAAATTGCATCCTCATCTTCACGCCATGGAGGCACCAGTGCCCTTCCCTCACAATCTATCCGAGCAAAACCTGGATCTATGGCCACTACTTGCTCGGGCTTGGGTATATCAAGAACGTATGTTCTCTCCTCGTACTATACACTTTGGCAAATATCAAGTGTATTGGAGATGTGACCATTACTTTGCTTCAGAGGATGGTTGCGAAGATATGATATGGTCAAAAAAATCAGGACATCCTCTGTCGGGACATGCGCGTACAGCCAGCCCGGCGAGTTTTTCCGGGCCGGAAGCTTGGATCACTAGTTAGACCAAGCTTCCCGCTTAGCTCGCACCCGTACATATGGAGATCTCTCCACCCAGCTCTTGCTCACTACTAATCAAATATCATATACTTTGTTCGTTGCAACGACAGTGATATTCGACACCTTTGCCGTGTCAACATCCTCGGTAGCTTGGAAAATCGGACTGAGAATCCCTCGTTCGATTGGCACAGGTTTGTCACGGAATACACGGGCCTTGAACTGACCTACGAAACCGACCGTTTACCGGCCATTGCAGCCGTGGCTGAGCGAATATCACGAACGATGCGAGCAGATGATATCTATGTTACTGGGTTATGGAAAGATAGCATCATCTCTGATATGTTGTGGTGTCCGATGATCCCTGGCCGTCGCACACCCCTCCATCAGCGAGGAAAGCCCTCCTGGTCTTGGGCCTCATATCCAAGGATGAAAATCACGTTCCTCGGAGATCCGACAGTCCCGTATATGGCCGATTTTGTGAGTCTAGATTACACTGCTGTAGGATCAACGTACCTGGGAGAAGTCAAGGACGCTAGCGTTGTAGTAAAGGCGCCCACCCTGACTATCACGGACCCGGACGGACTATCTCAGATGGAATTGAAAGACCTTCTGAAACACCCTGCTGAGTACTTTCGGGACACCCTCCCACGAAAGTATGGGCAGAGGTACCCTATGTCATTTGAGCCTTTGCCTGCCGAGTGGGGAAACTGCCACCTGGGTGTGTTCTTACGCAACGACTACGATCCTACGACTGCCATTCCACCCTACGCAACAGGAACTGTTCTGAAGGTACAGCTTTTTCAGCGCTCCGAAGGTACTATATGGGCACTAGTTCTGCGATCACTGCCAGTGACTTCTCGTCAATACGAGAGATTTGGGACGATAATGTTACGTTTCTCGCCACTTGGGGGAGAAGAGATTGCGTATGATTTAGTTCTGAAATTTCTACAATCCCTACCGCTAGAAAAATTAAAGATCGTATAACATGACGATCGAATTATTACAAAGAGTGGCAAAGTCCGAGCACGTGGGTGACATGAAATACTTGAAAGTGTGGGTAAGCACCTAACAAGCATACCTGGCGACTAAAATGGCCTTTTTACACTAGTATGTCAAGTAGTTTATGTCACCCAGGTGCGAGCACCTAAATCAGCAGTTTTCGGCTTCAACAAACCGCGAAGACAGAAAGAACAATGGAAAAGACAACCATAGATTAAGAGCTGTTTGTGTACCCATGAGAAGGTAACTACGTATAGTTCACGATAAAATTGCGGACGGCATGTATATAGTGTGAATAAAGAACAGTGCATCTTCTGTGGAGCTAAGCTACAATGGGAAGCATGAATAGAATTAGACTTGGAGAATCATTGCTGCATGTCAAACATTCAGGCTGAGTCATACCAACTAAGCACCCGCGCATCATTCGCGTACGATCGCCACCCTGACCATAGCTCTAGGTGGGGACGTTCTTCCCATAGATGCGGCGGATATAGCCAGCCTCATGAGCTTTCCAGATCTTCTTGCCTGGTGCCGCCATTTTAGCCTTGACACGGGCCGCCAACTCCGCTTCCGCCTTCTTCTTCTCCTCCCATTTGGCCTTGCTCTGCGCTGCCTTGTCCTTGGCCATTTTTACGCGTGCCTTGTTCTTCTCGGCGATGTTAGCCGCCCGCTCAGCTGCCGCGGCTTCCTCGCGATTCTTTCGCTCGAGGTATACAAAGTAGGCCTGGCGTTTGGCCTTTGCTACCGCGACCGCCTCGCGGAAGTGCTGGTTGGTCTGAAGATACTCTTGGTAGTCTTCTGGGTCCGGGATGCTATCCTCGAAGTCGAGCTTGGCGACGAAGTTGACGAGCTTCTGGAAGAGCGCCTCGCCTGGAATTGTCCGAACATAGGTGAAGGCGTCGATGTCGCTGTAACCTGGGAGGTGACCGGAACTGATGCTCGCGAAGTACCAGTTGAAGATGTGCTGGGTGTACATCTTCATGCCGAGGTACTCACCCACGCTACAAGTTTGCAGGTCGTGGTAGGTGGACTCGTAAGAGGGCAACATTCGAGCGTGTTGCTTCCAGGTGACTAGATCCATGAAGTGCTGAATCAAGTTGATAATCATCAGTTCGTCGAGGTTTTCAGGCAATGTAATAATACCCGGCTGGTTGCCAGGCTTAACCAATTCCTTCTTGGTAGAGATTGCGCGGAAAAGAGCATGCGGCAGTTGGCAGATGGTGATACCCTGATGGTCGCAAATGTGCACCTGAGCTCCCTTGGCGAGGATCTTGCGGTCAGCGAAGGACAAATTGTAGATGCTGATAGTGTTCGATGCCTGAGATTCAGCGTCGGAGGGCGAGTTTCGGCCCAAAGTGGTCACGAAAGCTTCGGTGAGCATGGTAGAAGCGGTTGTCGGGGAAGCAGCTGGGATTCTCTCAATGTTCGTGGTGGCGAACATCTGGGTCATAGGCGAGGGTGTCATGTCAACTGCTATTTTGTAACTGTTGTTGAGGTGTGTGCGAAGAGTTGTTCTGAATGCTTGTCAAGAAAGCAAACGGCTAGTTCGAGGGGTTGGTCGATGAGTTGAGTTTGATCAGGAGTTCGAAGCAAAGTTGAGCTGACGTTACTGGACTGTAATAATAGGAAAGTTGTCCTAGGCTTGGAAGAGAGGTTATTATATACTTAGTAGGCTCGCGCTACTGCCCCCACTACTCAATTACTTTGGTGAGTGAACCATAGTTAGAGGTGTTTGTTCACACACAAAGTGGGTACGGCGAAGCATGCTGATTGCTCGTTGCGCGTAATCGTGTCATCATGTAATGACTCCTCACAGCCTGCCTCACCATAAAGCTGTATTCGCTTAATGGATATCAACCAGCTCGACAGATAATAACCAGTAGGAACAAACAAGTGGGCAACATATAGTATTATCTGGGTGCAAACGAATTGTTAGGCTTTAGGTAATTGTACAATGTAGACTAGACGCAGTGTGTTGGTAGGCCTTGTACGATCGTACGGGTGAATAACAACAACGAGGTTCTTCTGGTGACTGGTATTGGTATTGATTGTCTACGAACATAGCTGCTACGAAGGTACACCTAAGCTCTGCGCAAGGTGGGCCGAAGTCGGGCCGAAGTGTCAAGCAGCCGACGTCTCTACCGATACTCACGATCCGACACAGTGCATATATCCTTAAAATACGGTCTTGCACTACACACACGACACAGTCAAACTCTTAAAAAAAGCATTGAAATTTCAATGGGGTTTCAACCTCACAGCTAGCAGAGTCCCATGGTTAAGGTAAGAGGTAAGAGTGAAGCTTAGTAGAGCTCTCGTTCAAACCGTAGTTGAGGGGAGCCTAGCGTACCAACAAGAGTTTACACAATTACATCATGACTTTACTACCTTCAAATCCACCAGTTTCAGGTAGACTAATCCGGAGCCGCAGCGAAAAGATTCCTCCGCGAACCTTTGTTGGAAGGGCTAGTCTCCCACAAAAATGATCTCGAATTCGGCTTCGCTTACAAAGCAGTCATACGGCCTAAATGCAACAATTTGGATGTTTTCAGAACAGAATATATTTCTAACCTAGCCCGACTCTACTCTCATCCCACACGATAGTAATGCCGCTTTCAAACGTGCTTGTCGAAGAAAGCGATGACAAGCTTGTATGCCCTCTCGTACTCAGCCTTCACCTTCTCGTCCTCGAGGTCGGCACGCGCCGTCATAAAGCCGTGGAGCTGATCATCGAAGCGCTCAAAGTGCTTGGGCACGCTCAGTCCCTTCTCGAATTCCTTCACCACCTCCACTTCTTCGTCGCCGGAAGCAATCATGAGATGCGGCATTTCGATGCCAGCCGCTTCTTTGGGGTCGAGCATGGCCGGGTGGCACTGGGCACCAGCCGCAAACTTGCAGAGCTTGTTGGACGTGACGACGGAAACGATCTTGCCGCCCCAGCAGAACTACGCGTATGTTTATCAGATGACGATCCCAGTTTCGTTCTTTTCTGGATACGGGACTTACTCCTAGGATACCCCAAGATTTGATGCTGGTGTACTTTTTGCCAATCGCGTCGACCATGCCGGGGAGCTTGCCTACTGCGGTCTGAGGGTTGCCTGTCGATCCGAAGAAAGCTCCCAGCGGTCCGTCCATACCCTGTGCCATCCAGCTCATCTCGGCCGGCTTTCCGTCGAAGAAGTCGGGCATGAAGACCTGGTACTTGCCTGAGTGCGCAAGCAGATCAGCGCCTTGCACCGTTTGGTCGAAGAAACCGAAGATGTCGTAGACGACAAAGATAGCTTTGGAGGCATCTGATGGACCAGTGACATCTACATGAGTGTCAGCCACGTGAAAAAGAGTATGGTGAAATTCATTTTGTTGCTGGGAGATTCCTACACATTTTGGTGTCGCCAATAGTCTCATAGCGGCCCTTGGGGGTATAGCCCTTGGACACAACCGGGGGGATGGAGCAGCATGCTGGGGAGTATTCGGACATGGTGGCTTTACTGTAGGATTTCTCCTTTAGTGACTTCTCCTTGGAGGGAAAACAGCCCATGGTGCAGATACTGTGGTGACTTAAAGAGATGGGTATGAGACTAGAGAAAAGATCAAGGGGTCAGCGCACCGGTGCTTATGTGAACCTGTGAGATAGATCGAGTTCCTGGAGTGTTGGGTACAGTGTAGTCGGAGATGCGGATGTGAAAGTGATGTTTGATCAAGCAGACAGGATAGTGAGTCCTTTATGTATTTACTGTCGAGCATAGAGATGTGAGACACACGGCCTTAACGGGAATCACAGCGGCATTACCGGGATTTACTTCTGATATCGAGTGCATGTAACCGCAGCACTATCGCATTACCAAGACGGAGATATCGGAATCAACCTGACATTCATCCCTTGCGTCTAAGAGACGGGGCCACAAGCACGATAGCAAGGCTGAGCTGCTGCACAGCTGGGATGGTCCGAGCGTTGGCGTTCATGTGGCACAGCATGTAACCATGTTCGCTTCGGGATCCGAGGGCGTGGGATAAAGTAAGCTGACCGCAGACGGGACTCGCTTAGATAATGACCCCTTTGTTTCCCGGACCCCACGTCAACGCCACGAAGTTATGGCGGTCAGAACTCTAGCTGACATGATAGGCTCTTTGTTTCCCGAACCCTTGCGCAAAATCACAAAACAGTGGTGGTCAGGTCTCTAGGGACCGGTAAAATGCCACCATTCTGCCACGATTATCAGTCATGTAAACTAAACGCAGCTCTGGATCAATATCACAGCATGCACACAGCAAAGAAAATCCTAATGGACAATAGTCTACACAATTAAGCATGTAGGAATGGTAGAGGTCAACCTGGTATCTTGACCAGACTACCAGCGTTGTGCAACATGTATTTGTAATTGAAATGATCAATGCAAGATATATACGGTAACTATGCAAATCTGATTTAGAAATAGTATTTATAGAAAGACTCGAATGCGCAAAACATGAAAAACACAACCTCGTCTATCGTAAGAAAAGAACTAAGCCCAAACAAACAAGTGTACTAGTAGAAGAACTGAAGATACATGCCTATATACAAAATGAAAAAAAATTGCGAATGCAACCTTAGATACACGCACCCTACACTCCGCTATCCACCTGATCTACAACGTTCTGACTACTGTACTTGTCCCAAGCCCGACAAGTATTCTTGTTCTGCGCTGGAAAGTTCATCTTTGCAACGTCCTGCGGCCTCTCTATCAAGCTCGAAAACATGCCAGTGGAAACATGCCAGGCAACGTGGCAATGCAACGACCAGACACCTGGGTTGTCCTGTTCGTACTGAATGACCAGATGACCTGAAGCGCGCAGCTGGTGGACATCGCGACGGTGAGGGTTCTGTGGACGAACAATTGTATGGCCGTCCCAACGTCCCGGCCCCTCTGATAAAACCTGC
The DNA here is from genome assembly GCF_003171515.1 of Pyrenophora tritici-repentis. NCBI lineage: Eukaryota > Fungi > Ascomycota > Dothideomycetes > Pleosporales > Pleosporaceae > Pyrenophora > Pyrenophora tritici-repentis. Next base: position 1,412,151 of record NC_089390.1, read on the forward strand.
ATGTTATGGCCGTGCAGGTGCATAGGGTGGTGCGTGTTATTGGACTTGTTGTACATGATTATGCGCACGGTTTTGTTCTGGCCCATGTTGTGCACGTTCCATTCTGGGTGGGTGGGGTATGAAGTGTTGCGGTTCTTCACAAGCTCTAGAATGGGGTTGTTGTAGTTTGCGCGGAAAGCTGAGTCGTTGACTGTCCAGGTCTGGTGGCCAGTGGCATTGATGACGCGATCGTAATCAAGGTTGATAATGCTGGTAGGGTTCTGTTTGACGGCTATAGGGTAGCTAGGCTCTGTCTTCTCAAGAGGATCGTTGATACAGGTATGGTAGACATCGGTGATGGGGTGAGCGGTACTATTGGGACGCTGACGTTCATCCGCTTGATCGTAGTAAATAGCTGCCAGAGCTAGAGGCTGATGCGAAGCGGCGCATAGATCAGATATCATGGACCGCATCCAGAAAGCGCCTTTCCGGTCTTTCTTTGCCTTGACAAGGATGTCAGTGCGCTGTCCAACGCCCAATGTGATCACATCTGTGTTGTAAGGCTTGACGGGGACAAAGTCGTTTGCGATAACAGTCATCTCATGTCCGTCAATGGAGAAGTGCTGTAGAGAAGCTGCGCCGGAATTGACCAAGCGCAATCGATGTGTCTTGCCAGCCCGGAAACGGAATTTTGACAATCCAGCGTTCGATACGCATGGCCTGCCATCTGTAATAGTCGTGCAATCAAAGTCCATTTTCCCGTTGATCATGTTGTTGTCTGCCCAGGGTCGCCAGAGCGTTTGATTTGTGCCGACTGCATCGTCGATCAGCTCGAGATAGTCTTTATGCCACCAGTCGTTGATGAATACAGGGCCGAGATCGATTTCGTGGCCCTCAGAGGCCGGACCATGTACTACAACGGGGCCCATAAGTCCTCCAATTTGCTGACCAGAGTAATGACTGTGATACCAGGACGTGCCGTATAGATCAGCTTTGAACTTGTAGGTAAAGGTTTCTCCAGGAGCAATTGGACATTGGGATACTGACGGAACTCCGTCCATCCAGGGTGTATCCTTCATGGTGAAGCCATGGAAATGCATAGCGGTTCCTTCAACTGGGCCAGCAATCTTGTTATGAATCGTGACTTCGATCATATCTCCCCAGTTGGCTTCGAGTAGAGGTCCGGGAAATTGGCCATTCACAAGAAGTACGTTCTTACTGTAGCCGTCTGGAGATAGTGGTTTTCGCTCAAGCGTCCAATCAACCTTAACCGTCTGGCCCGTATGTGGGGCATCAATATATGGGTTCGAGTTCCAGCAGTTCCGGCCTCCCCAGGGGTTTCCATGGCCGCGGTCGATCCAGTTATTGAGTAGAGGTGCATCTAGTGTGCCCCAGTTGGATAAGCCATTGGTCTGACTTTGTGGAAGAGCAGGCTGGAATGGAATGGTTCCTGCGAAAAGCTTCGTAATGACTGATGAGTTGACCATATTGTAGATGGACTGCTGGTTTGAGGAAATGAGAGACTGTAAATCTTGTCGTTGCTGTTTTCGCAGACACCCGGCAAAGAGACATATTTATGTATCTCTTCCTACACGACGCTCTTCCGTCGGTGACTCTAGTTCAGGTTCATCACGGCCTCCGCCGTGAGTTCCAGCGTATCTCGAGGTCTCCAGCGTGGCTAAGCACACACATCCTCAGCGTGGCTTCAGGATAGCCACCCCATCAGGCCTTCAAACAATCCGAGACGGGCGCTGATATCAGGTCGTCAGAGCTGGGTCCAAACTTGACTCCGTATGGAACTGCACCGTGAGATGTGGACAAAGCTGAGACATTTCTATCTACAGCCTCATCATCGATCTCGTGATAGAGATGATGAGTTTTGATGAGAGTTTTCCCATCTGTTCAGCGCTGATACGGGCATAAAGTGTACTAAATTTGCTACTGGTGATATCTAAACTCGACCAAGAAAGTTATCATGCAGATATGAAGGATTCAATCTCTCGTTGCTAAGCGTGAGACTGGATTGGTAGAGTGGCTTGAAACATGTTGTGGCTTGAACTATGCTGTGGCTTGCCTCTGCTCGCGTAGTATGGAGAAGCGAAAGCCATGTACCAATGTGACCGAGCCTAGGCCTCAACCTGAGGCTGAGTACAAGTCTAGAAAGCACAGGCTTCTACCATGTTTAGAAACCAGGCTCTGACTTCGTCCGGTTGGGATGCCAGCTTGTACTGTAGGTGTAAAGAGAGTGCCTAGGCACCTGATCTCAAGGTCAGATCGAGGCGCACAGTTGCCATGGGTGAGCTGAGTTAAGCAGTGGTCAAGATACGAGGCTTGGCATCATCTTATTACTTTATCGGGAAGTCTACCAGCCAAGCCGCGAGCGGCTGAGAGCGGATAATGGCGCCAGTCTTGGAGGATTAATCAACACTGCTTACTCGTCGATTACCCCCACGCCGCTTACCCTTCCGCTTACCCTTCCGCTTACCCCTACGCAGTTAAGGTACCCTTCGCTTCCTATTTGCTTATCTGTGCCTATTAAATTCAAGACTCGATAAGGATTAGAAGCTTGGTGGGCTTATCTGGGTTGCAGAGCCACTGCAATGCAGGGCGCGCGACTCAGTCCTAGGAATTAGTCAGTTCCGACTACAGAGCTCGGGTAATCGTACAAGGACCCCTAGAAGATAGTAATTACCTAGATAGCCTTGATTTCATATCTGTGAAGCAGATATAGCCCATGCCTGGATCACATGTGTGCAAAGTTAGATCCTGATGGAAGCTTGTGTAACGTAGAGCAGCTCCTTGGTTCGCAGATCTTTTGAAAGACCCACCTCCTGCAACACCACACAGTGTGTTAATCTTACCATCCCGTCGTGGACGCATGTCAGATGAGTAGAGTGGATGGTTATACCGATGGCTCATGTGTCTTGTATCAAGGTACACGAGAGCGGTCAAGAGATGCTGGAGTTATGACTTCCGAGGTCGAACAAGGGCATATCAAACTATATAAATCGGCCTGGACACCCCAAGAATATATCCATCGCTCAGTCATATTCCAGAAGAGTTCCTATCTTTCTGCCAACATCCACTTATCATTCACAATGAGTTCTCCATTCTTCACCACAAAGCTCAAGCTCGCATCTGCTGCAGGTCTCCAAGCCGAAGGAACAAGAGTGACTCAGCTCTTGCCCTTGGTGCCGGCTGGCCTGTTGCAATCCGAGGTCCCTCTCTCGGGGTCTTCTCTAGACACTGTCCTTCAAAGCCGACAAGACGTGTCTGCAGTGTTGGCCAAGCTAGATGATCGCCTTCTTGTCATAGTCGGTCCGTGCTCCATTCATGACCCTGTCGCCGCAATGGAATATGCGAGACGCCTGAAGGAGCTCAGTGAGCGCCTCTCAGGTGAAATCTGCGTTGTTATGAGGGCTTATCTCGAAAAGCCACGCACATCTGTTGGCTGGAAAGGCTTGATCAACGACCCTTACCTAGACGAATCCTTTGCCATCAACGATGGATTGAAGATTTCTCGGAAGCTTCTAGTCGATATCAACAGTATCGGCCTCCCCGTCGCTACAGAGCTGCTCGACACACTCTCTCCACAATACTTCGCCGATACAATCGCTTTCGGGGCTGTCGGTGCTCGTACGACGGAGTCCCAGCTTCATCGCGAACTTGTCTCAGGTGTTTCGTTTCCCGTGGGCTTCAAAAACGGAACCGATGGTGGCCTTACTGTAGCCATGGACGCTATGAAGTCGTCTGCTTCGCCGCATCGCTTTCTAGGCGCGACCAAAACCGGCCTTACTGGCATAGTGCATACGAGTGGAAACAGCGACACAGCTGTCATTCTCCGTGGCGGTTCTAAAGGCCCTAACTACGATGCCGACAGTGTTGAACAAGCTCTGGGATCTCTACGCTTCCGTGGGCAGCGAGATGTGGTCATCGTCGACTGCTCTCACGGAAATTCCAGCAAAGACTATCGCAACCAGCCCATCGTGGCTGGCGTGATCGCCGAACAAGTCGCACGGGGACAGCGAAACATTGTTGGGGTGATGTTGGAGTCGAACATATACGAAGGTCGTCAGGACGTTCCAGCCACTGGTGCAGGCGGACTTCTTCCTGGCGTGAGTATCACGGATGGGTGTATTGGATGGGATGCTACGGTCCAGGTCCTTGAGAGGCTTGCAGAGGCTGTCCAGCTACGACGCACGGTGATGCCCACCGCCACTCTGACACCAGAGGATAGTGATAATGGCTGCTAAAGTCATTGGTAGCCATATTTTATAAGGTTTTTAGGTGGCGTGTTGGATTTCCATAGAACTTTTCGTAATAGAACCTTGCCAATACATGAGATTTGCCTTACCTACTCGCCTGATAATCTCCAAGGCTCCAGTACCTGTTGTCCATCGTGATTCACGTTATCTCTCTGAGTCTAGTTTATCGCTTATTGCTATGATTCAAGCGTCAGGCCGACTACCTCTTGTTAGTACGAGCTGGGGCGGGCGTTCCTGGCTCGACCAGATATGGTGTAACGTTGGCCTCTAAGCTCCCACCGTCTCACCGCCTGGCATAGTACATCCCGAGAACTTCCGTAAACCTGAACCCTGCTCTTAGACAAATCGTGGTTAATACCCGGGTAATACCCATGTACGCCCGATGCAGAAGGATTTGGCAAGTAGATGCTGTTTGTGTAACAGTAAGCTTACCCCACCCCACGCCTAGCAACCTTGGCAGATAAGCTTGTGTTAAGCGAACCAAATATGTGCAACATCATGCCCGCTTTGCTATATACGGAAGCCGATAACTTGAAGGATGCAGTTGATGTTACAGGCTTGAATCAAACACATGGGCTGTTTTTACCAGGTAGGAGACGTTGGGGATTGACGGCCTCACGGTCAATACTTGTCTCAACTTACAGATGTTTTCCATGCCCCACGTATCCTGCAGGAGACTGCTTTGGGATGCAGAGACAAAGACATAAGCCTTGCGCCGGCTTGGATGAAACAGAGTTCATATTTAATGCGCATTTCGGGCTGGATGCTGCGAGCCCACCGGGCAGGCACGGTGCATTGGTCTGAGTCAGATGTGCCTAGTAGGATTCATATCGCGGAATATGCAATTAAACTGATAACGGTATCATGGCTGCTGAAGGAGTGTTCAAAATGTTGGGGTGGAGGATATCGACGGTAGAGTTGGGAGACAAGGGAGAGAAGTCCGTCGATATCCAAGATGGGCGTCCGAGTAGCTGAAAGGTTTGAATTTAAGATGCGTTCCGTTCCAGGTTTGATAGAAGAAAGAAGCATCACTTCGCACCACTGAGTTCTTCTCTACTACCAACATGGCTGTCACAAATTTATCCCAGTTGCTTCAGCACAGTGCTACAGCCTTTCCCAACAAGGGAATCACCTGTCTCCAGGATGGTAGAACTTGCCACACGTCCTATAGCGATCTGTTCAGTATTGCAGAGATCAATGCGGCCCAGATTCGAAAGCTCGCAGGGCGCGGCAGTCCAATATTCCTGATTCATTTCGACAACCATTGGGACAATATTGTCTGGTTCTGGTCCGTGGTTCTCGCAGGATATATTCCAGCAATGTCTACTCCATTGGTTTCAGATGGTGAACAGCGGGAGAAGCATCTATTACACCTGCACCGCCTCCTGGAAGATCCCATTGTATTGACGTCAACCCGTCTCCAGAGCGATCTAGCCACCTCAGATTCTCAGTTCCAACTCCAAATTCGACCGATTGAGAAATTTGGCGATGAGAGTTCAGAATGGAGTGGTACAAGCTCGTCAGTCATGGGAAGCAGCGACATTGCCGCTCTCATGTTGACATCCGGAAGTACTGGGCACGCGAAAGCTGTAACATTACGGCATGGCCAAATTGTCGCTGCGCTCAATGGAAAGAGCCAATATCATGAAACGACATCGGAGGACGTCTTTCTCAGTTGGATTGGGATGGACCATGTCGCCAATCTTACGGAAATCCATCTCCATGCCATGCATCTGGGTGCCGACCAAGTCCAACTTCCCGCAGGAGACGTCATCAACGATCCGCTATTGTTTCTGCAGCAGTGTGCGCAACACCGTGTGTCGTACACCTTCGCTCCAAACTTTTTCTTAGCAACCCTTCTTCGTAGCCTCCAAAAGGGCGAGCAGCTGTCGAGCATGGATCTATCCCGCCTGCGCGCATTGATATCCGGTGGCGAAGCCAACGTTGTCGAGACGTGCGACGATCTCTCGAAGATACTGATGGATTACGGTGCACCCAGGAGCCTCATCAGGCCAGGCTTCGGTATGACAGAAACATGCGCCGGGTCGATTTATGGGAAGAACTGCCCGGAGTATGACATCTCGCGAGGGCTGGAATTCGCATCTCTTGGTTCTTGTGTTCCTGGCATGTTTGTCAGAGTGGTGGAGAGCTCCGGCAGGGTACTGAACAGTAGCGAGGTCGGGTATCTGGAGGTTTCCGGGCCGGTTGTGTTTAGCGGGTATTACAACAATTATTCCGCAACAACCGAAGCTTTTCCGACTAAGGAATGGTTCCGCACAGGTGATCTCGCTTTCATCGACGATGCAGGCCAGCTCACCATGACCGGCCGGGCCAAGGACACCGTGAACATCAACGGCCTGAAGTACCCAATCCAGGAACTGGAAACAGCAATTGAGGAGGCTGACATAAAAGGCCTGACGCCCAGTTACACAGCCATATTCCCGCATCGTGTCAAAGGGTCTTCGACAGAAGCTATAGTTGTTGTGTATCTTCCCGATTACAGCCCTGAGCATGTGGAAACCAGGGTCAAGGTTGCAAGAAGTGTGTCGCAGGTTCTCTTGCAGATCTGTGCAGTCCGGCCTTGCGAGATACTCCCGCTTACCGTTGAACATCTCCCCAAGTCGTCACTCGGCAAACTTTCGCGGGCTAAACTTCGTCGCGCTTTCGAGGAGGGCAAGTTCAAAGAGATTGTGGATATGAACAATCGTCTTGTTGCTGAGTACCAGCAGCACTTTTATACCGCGCCGCGAAACAAAACCGAAGCCAAACTCCTGGACGTAGTGCGAAGCAGTTTGGACATAGCAGAGAGCATCAAGATTGGTATCGATACCGATTTCTCCGACTTGGGTGTGACTTCTGTTGAAATTCTTAGGCTAAAGTCGCGCATCGACGTTGCTCTTCGGCTTTCCAAGTCACTGCCCATTGGCACTCTTTTAGTCAATCGCACAATCCGTCAACTTGGAAAGGCGATTGCCGCGTTGCAAGAATCGCCGTACGAGCCAATGACCATCTTGCAACCAGATGGCAACAAGACCCCTCTCTGGCTGGTTCATCCTGGAGTGGGTGAGGTCCTGATTTTCATCCAACTCGCACGGTACATGACAGATCGTCCAGTGTACGGTCTTCGAGCTCGGGGCCTTGACGGCGAGCAGCCATTTACCAGCATCTCTGAAGCCGTTCAGGCTTACCATGAGTCGATCCGCCGAACCCAACCGAAAGGCCCATACGCCATCGCAGGTTATTCCTATGGATCCAATCTTGCCTTTGAAGTCGCCAAGCTCATCGAGGCAGACGGAGATGAGGTCAAATTTCTGGGGGCTTTTGATCAGCCACCGCACCTCGCGGCGCGATCTCAACAGTTCGACTGGGTGGACTGTGTGCTTTTTGTTTCCTTCTTTCTCGGTCTGATCACCGAAGAGCAAGCGAAGCACACCCTCGGATGTCATTTGAGGAACTTGTCTCGGGAAGATGCACTGTCGCATATTCTTGACAATGCACCCAAAGATCGTGTCGACGAATTGGCCATCACGAGGAAGAAATTGGCCGATTGGGCCGGTGTTGCGTTCCAGCTCAAAGTCATAGGTCGGGAATATGACCCCACTGGTAAAGTAGCGAGGCTCGACTGCTTCTATGCTGCACCACTACCCGAAGTGGCATCTACAATGAAAGAGTGGGATGCTATCATCGCCGAGTGGGCACCCTTTGTGAAGGGCGACGTAGGGTACCATCGTGTTGACGGTGGACACTACGACATGATCACGACTCATGTGCGCTCTTTCCAGAAACGTTTGAAGCAGGTCCTAGAGGATCGTGGGGTGTAGCTTAGAAGGCAACACCCACAAGCGTTCTCTCATCCTTCTGCCCTTTCTGGTTTCTCGGTACGTTCTTCACTGTCCAGCCTTCTTTACCTCTCATCCTTTCCTCCTATAGACTCTATTTTTTACATTACACCAGTTTGCATGTTCCCTTACTAGACTGTAGAGTTAGATTCAGTGAAATGACTAGATATGGTTTACAGTCAGTACGATATCCTGAAGTGAATGATAAGATACGCTGTGGAATTCCGAAGTGTAATCCAACCCCTACTTTCGACAAGAGTGAAACACTGTGAGTCCGTGCTCTCGATCGTAGCAAGCAAACAAATTTCCTACAGGGCGATAAGATGTAGTTTGTCGATCGCCAAGGTCAGGTTCTCAGGTCTGGAGATTGTCGGGTCAAAATGCCGGTCCGCCTTTTCCGCGTTGTTTCCATGAAGTACGGTCTGATTTTCGACGGCAAGGTTATGGTTCCCGAGTGCATCAACGAACACGCTGTGACACATCTTGTCTCCTGGCTCTTGCAGCCCCTGCTAAGCACTTTGAAAGATTCACTCAATCGGCAATGACTCTGACTATAATGATTCCTCTGAAAGTCTTGTACTTCTCATTTTACGAATGCACAAATTCTGTATAGTGTCGCCATATCTGCACATGTATACGGGAATATCGAGCTACTTCTAGATATCCCAGGGGATTTATCAAATTAACTGAGTATCAGTCACCTAGAAGAAGACCGACCCACAAAACCATGGCTCCCAAACGGAAGCAGGAAACGACTTTAACATCGCTGCCTAACACAACACCATCTACCGTTCTCTATGATAATCAATTATAACTTCCTAATTGCAATCTGCCAACTGTGCCAATAGAGCGCATGTTATAAATTCACCCTTGCAACCGTCACTCGGATTTGACCCTACGCTTAGACCATTCGCCTAAATTACGCCTATCCCGAATGGCTGCCCAACTATCACTCACGCTCATGGTACGGACGTCCCACAGACCATATAGTCTACCCAGGTGTTTTTGTTCTCTCCATTCAGCAAGCTTGGATTGTATTTACTTTCGACTGAAACAATTCTATTAGCTCCAATCTACCAGTCCAGACTATCCGCCGATCTACAGGATGTCAATCACAATTGACGACACGCGAGCTTCCAATGATAACCGCAAGAACAACCGCCGCAACCGCCGCAGTTCACAGAAGAACAGCTGCATAGCCACCCTCTCGGCTATCGCTCAAGTCCAAAAGGTCCTCTATCATGTCAATAACTTCAATGGTAGCTACCACCTGCGTAACTGGTCTGCCTCAGCCCGTAAGGAGCGAGCTCCTTACATCGGTATCAAGCTCGAGCTCCTCCACGATGGCTCTTACATTGCTTTCAACGTCCCAAAGCTAGCCTTCATTGCCGCCTCTCCCGCATTCGCCGACCACATGGCAATAAGCCCCGATGTCAAGCTTCTCCGCTTCTGCAGCTCTGAAGTGGACTTCTATGCCGTCAAGGCCATCGTCATCTGGCTGCGGAAGATTTGCTCGGAGAAGGTTCACACTGACCTACCAATTCCCGAGGACATTGAGGAGGATCTGCAACTCCGTCGTACAGCTCGGAGATTGGGCATGTCGCAGTATGTAGCCGATATCATCGAGCGCTACATCTTGGATTTGGCCGATCGAGTTCCGGATGTTAGTGAACTCGTTTTGGTCTGTGAATGCACAAAGGATCAGGGCATCGTGGATCCCATGTCGGAGGTGCTGGCGAATTGCGTCGGGTACCTGTTGAAGTACAATCAGGTTGATGGTATGAAGGTGGGATTGTACGCAGAAGTGTTGAAAACGAAGAAGTGCCAACGCTTGCTGGATGCAATTTGTGAGGAGAAGTTGGATAGGATCCACCGGGTTGGATGGTTGGCGGTATATAAGAAGCCATGGAAGTAGTTTAGAGGATTGTATACTTGCAAGGGAGAGAGTGCGGTGTGCTGTATTGGTATAACCCGTTGGATGTGGTTGATTTATATCAAGAAAAACTCGGGTTGTAGATTCTGTGGATTTCCGGCCATGTGCCTCAGTCAACGAATGATGTTCCAGTGAGCAGCCATACGTGACAGCATAGTTGAAAAACAAAGTAATCGCAATGTGTCCACAGTGATGAATGGAAGTTGAGAGACGCGATGCCTAGAAGTGGCGCCCCGGAAACGGCTAGCGCGTTGCGCCGCGTGTGGCAGTCGCGAAAATCGACATAACGTCATTGTTCAGGCATCGCTTGGTGACAGCTGCCCACTTCCCGTTCAACAGGTTTCGCTCTCTTCACAAATTACGTGTAGAGGCCTTTAATACTTCACTCACATGTGGAGAGTTTGCAATTGCTTCTAGACACATCTTGGTCCCGACAATCATCTCAGCTCCTACCACATAGAGGTTGCTCCCTCCGAGCACCTTACCCACTACTCACACGAATATGGCAACACGTCGCAAACTCGAAGCCAGCGATAGCGACAATACGCAATTCTCCACAAGCACGTCTAGCGACACGATGCGGCCACCCACGTCGTCGGCACGTCGCTCGCCCTTTCTCCCCACGCGCCTCGAAGCGCAACTCATAGCTATCTACCCCATCACCCTACTTCTTGGGAGCATATTCAGCACTCTTTCACCTTCAACGCGTAGCGCCCCTTATTCAGCAAGCCTACAATCACACCCCACCGAATTCGCGCCCTCGTACTTTGCGCAAAAGAAGAACGTCTTCAATGTATACTTTGTGAAAGTAGGCTGGTTCTGGACAACACTGGCTTTTACCTTTTTCGTCACCCTCCACCCTGGCTTTGGGCAGGGGGCGAGCGCGAGGCGGATCAGGGCGGTGCTGAGGTATGGCCTTGTCACGACGTGGTGGTGCTTTTTGACACAGTGGTTTTTTGGCCCGCCGCTGATCGACCGCGGTTTCCGATTTACGGGCGGTCAATGCGAGTTGTTGAGGAAGTCAGATGCAAGGGAAGACATGAGCAATACAAGAGAGTACATCACAGCGGCTACATGCAAGGCCGTGGGTGGGACATGGAAGGGCGGTCATGATATTTCTGGACACGTCTTTTTGCTCATACTAGGAAGCTCGCTCCTTTGGCTAGAGTTCCTGCCTGCATTGACGCACGTCGAGGGCTTGAGAGATGGTAGGTTAATCACGCTACCCGATGGCAAGGTCGCCAGTGTCGCTGTGGAGAAGGAGCTGGTCAAGGAAGAGGGCGAAGCCACTGCAAGAGGAGTCAAGTTTGCGCTCGGTGTTGCAGGTCTGATGTGGTGGATGTTACTCATGACGGCTGCCTACTTCCACACTTGGTTCGAGAAGTTTACGGGACTCCTGGTTGCCTTTGCGGGGTTGTGGACTGTCTACTTTCTACCGAGAGGCGTACCTCAATTGAGAGCATGGCTCGGAATGCCTGGCGTTTGAATATTTGCCACTAGGCATCTAACGATATTCGGATCACTCCGGCCCTACTCGATGCCAAAGCTAGTACATCACATGGCCCTGATGACAAAGTTGATGAGTTGAGTATAATGAGCGAAAAGCATCGTCGAGGTAGTTTTGTTTGACAGTATGTATCACCACATTCAGTATCCTCTTGCTTTCTTACTCGACCCTCGTCAGATCATGTCACATTGTAAAGGGGCACTTGTTTGGATCGACACTGTGATACTATTACCCCCGTTATTTGACCGAGACGTGGACATACGATGTGGTGCGAAAGCGCTCTTCCCCTCTTTTGCATTTCAGATTTGCAACCCGTGCCCACAATATTGCCATGCTTCTTTTTTCAAGTACGTCAGCCCAGCATTTGTTTTGCGTGCTTTACAAAATGCCGTGAATGAAAGCGCAGACTAATTTTATCCGACTTTCGTCCCGATGCACAGCATGGGAAAGGATCTCGTACCGCCTTCCTAATCCCCCGAGCCGCACCAGAGCCCATGTGTGAGCGATCCTTTATTGGTCACATGTAAGCATAACGGCAGTGCATCTGTGGTACTTGCATCGATCCATAGCTGGTGTTACGGTGTGAACCGGGTAAAAAGCCGCTAGAATCTGCTTTGGTCACCAAAGTGTACCTCACTAAACTCTTCTGCGTATTCTACCCGCCAAGTTCCGTGCCGTGCTCCAATCACACCATTCTCCGCAAGTTTCCCGCTAACCCACAACCGTAGAAGACGTATCCGTTGACAATTCGTTGAACCCCAAAGTTTCCCCACTTCCCCTCTCGATGTAATGTCCGAGTTGCTGGAGTCGGGCATCGTAAGCTCGGTACGCAGGTACCATTGTAGGGATATATATTACGATGTCGTTGAAATCTTACACGATGCGTTGCTTCTACCAAATTCACCTTTGCAATGGTCGGCATGAAGGGTGTTTACACGTTGAGCCTGTTGGCCGGCGTCGCTGTTGGGCAAAATGGCAAGTGTAGATATTCGGCGCATTGGAGACTGACTAGCTAACCAGAGGCAGCAATCAAGGCAGCTGGAACAAATTTCACGTTGACCGCCGATGGCATGTCTTACCTCTTCCACGTGGATACGAAGACTGGAGATCTCATCTCCGATCACTTTGGAGGCCCGACTACCGACTTCACACCACCCGCCAAAATCAATCCTTCCGGCTGGGTCGATAAATTAGGCAACACCCGTCGCGAGTTCCCTGACATTGGCCGTGGCGACTTCCGCTTACCTGCAATTCACATTGAGCACGCGGATGGTGATACCGTGACCGCCTTCCGTTACCAATCCCACGAGATTGTCGATGGAAAGCCTGGTTTACCTAAGCTTCCTGCTACGTATGGAAAAGTTGGAGATGTCACGACTGTCATTGTGCACATGTACGACAACGTATCCGATGTCTCGGCTGCCTTGTCATACTCCATCTTCCCGCGTTACAACGCTATTGCACGTAGCTTCAGCATCAGCAACAATGGAAGTAGCGATATCGTCATCGAAAGAGCGTCGAGCTTCAGTACCGATTTCCCCAACCTCGAGTTGGAAATGATCGAGCCGTACGGTGATTGGTCGCACGAGTTCCAGACTGTAAAGCGCAAGATCGACTATGGCGAGACCTCTTTCCGCAGTACGGCAGGTTACGCTTCGCATCTACACAACCCTTTCTTCACACTTGTTTCGCCCACTACGACTGAATCGACTGGTGAGGCATGGGGCTTCAGTTTGGTGTGGACTGGTAGCTTTGCCGCGACCGCCCAGCGTTTCGCTAACGGCTATGTGCGCGTGCTTATGGGCCTCAACTCCCTACATGCCAGCATCCGTGTGGCGCCAGGAGCAACTTTCCAGTCGCCCGAAGCGGTGGGCGTCTACTCCTCTAATGGTGTTGGTGGCATGTCTCGTTCATTCCACGATCTCTACCGAAACCATCTCTCCCGCTCAAAGTTCACATCCCAGACGCGACCCATCCTACTCAACTCGTGGGAAGGCCTAGGATTCAACATCAATGAAACATCGCTGGTCAAGTTAGCCGGTGAGGCGGAGGAGATTGGCATCGAGCTGTTTGTCATGGACGATGGATGGTTCGGTGTCGAATACCCGCGTAACAATGACTCCATGGGTCTCGGAGACTGGACGCCCAACCCAGCAAAATTCCCCTCTGGACTGCGCCCATACGTCGAACAAGTCAACAAGTTCAACATACTGAACTCCACAACACCTTTACAATTCGGTATCTGGGTAGAACCCGAGATGGTCAACCCGAATTCGACCTTGTACAAGGAGCATCCCGACTGGGTCTTGCATGCCGGAAAACATGAGCGAACTCTTACACGAAACCAACTCGTCTTGAACGTGGGACTGACCGAAGTACAAGACTTCATCATCGACAGTGTCTCGCGCGTGCTCGACTCGGCCAACATCCAGTACGTAAAGTGGGACAACAACCGTGGTATGCACGAGCTTGCTCGTCCATCAGACGACTACACCTACATCCTGGGTCTCTACCGCGTCATCGACACCCTCACCACAAAGTACCCTGACGTTCTCTTCGAAGGCTGCGCTTCAGGTGGTGGTCGCTTTGATCCAGGACTGCTACACTACTGGAGCCAACATTGGACAAGTGACAACACCGACGCCAGCAACCGTCTCACCATTCAAATGGGCACCTCGCTTGTCTACCCACCATCAGCAATGGGCTGCCATGTCTCCGCCGTCCCCAACCAACTCACCAAACGCAACATCAGCATCGAGTACCGCGGCCACGTAGCAATGATGTGCGGCTCCTTCGGTCTCGAGCTGAACCCCTCCGAGCTCTCCGCCGAAGAAACCGCACTTATCCCATCCATTATGGCAGAAGCCAAAGCCGTAAACCCCATCGTCATCTCCGGCCACTTCTACCGCCTCGCGCACCCTGATGTATCGAATTGGCCCGGTGTCCAGTTCGTCAGCGCTGATGGCGCGCAGGCGGTCGTGTTTGCGTTCCAGCAGTCGTACATGGTGAAGCCGGCGGCACCGCCGCTGAAGTTGCAGGGCTTGGATCCCAAGGCGAGGTACAGTAATGATTTGGATAATGCGACGTATAGTGGGGCTACGTATATGAATGGTGGGCTTAATATCCCCTGGCCTCAGGGCGATTATCAGAGTAAGCTTATTTGGCTGAACAAGGTTACTGCGAATGGATCGCAAGCGAGGGAGGCACCTATCTGCTGATGGGACGGAAGTTGGTGTGTTTAGAATTAACTCTAATAATCTAAACGGTGAAGCAATAGTTTCCTTTGATGCATGTGAAGTAACATTTGGGTGCATGGTTGTTCACATTTCAGCGAATAGAAGTTACCAACTACCCTACCTTCTGACCTCCTCATACTACCACCGCCCACCTACATCCTCGGCGGCAACACAGTAGGCACTGGCGCCCTACTCGTCGTCCTAGGTAACTCGGGCACTGCAGGCGTCGGTACACAAGCACACGCACTACTAACCCTAGCCACGACCTCCTCCCCCGCACAAGCCTGTCTCGCAAAATCCGGCACCACCCCCACATCCTCGACCAACCTCTGGGTAAACTCGCCGCAAAACTGCTGCGAAGCCTCCAACCTACCCTCCACATTGGCCGTCCTCATCGCACTCAGACAAGTATCCGCTTCGCAGACACTCGGCTTCTTACACTCCTTGCTCGTCATCTTGACAACAAAGGACCCGCGCTCAATGGTATGCACGAAGATGAACCCGGATTTGAACTCTGCATAGCTGGACCATGAGCCTGTGAAGGCTACAGTGCCTCCGCCTTCATTCTCGTCGTCTTCGGGATAGATGTCGAAGAAGCCTGCTTCGCAGAGCCCTGCGCCACTGGGGTCCTGGGTGATGGATGCGATATCCAGGACGCTGAGACCGTTGCCGTAGTTGGATTGGTACAGATGCTCTCCAACGATGTACTGGTTGTGATCGATTGCTCTGCGGGTTCCCTCGTAGTTGCCGCTGTAGAATGGGTTTTCCAGGTCGCGGATGTCGAAGATGTGTGTGGTGGGTAGGCCTTGCGTCATGGGGCCTACGCGGGCATCGCGCTCGTCAAATTCGTCATCGAGGAAAATGTATTCTTGCCATGTTTCGTTGTTGACGACGCCTTGGTGGACGTATTCGGCGCCAGGGTAAGTGGTGCGTGAGATTATGGTTGTTGTGTTGCCCGCTTTGTTTGTTACGTCGTAGATGGTCAGCGTGTCTTCGTTGTAGCCGTAGCAAATGTCGCGGCCATAGTATCTCTTGTCGGGTCCGCGGTACACGAGACATTGGGCGTCGTGCACGTAGCCGTCTGCGGAGGCGCAGCCAGGGGATGTGGGGTTAGCGGGATCGCTCATGTCGATGAAGATGAGACCTCCACGGCAGGGCAGGTCTCCGCGCACACGGATTGTCTCGTTACCGCCAACAGAGCCGACGGCTACGGCGTAGTTGAGCTCGGGGTTGACGACGATGTTGTGTGTTCGGCCTACGGGTAGGTCGTTCCACTCAGTACCCAAGCCCCAGTGTCCTGTAAGATCATCTTGAGTGAAGTTCCTCGGCTCACTCCCATCTAGATCGAGAAGCTTCTTCATGTCAAAGATCTGGACGCCGTGCTTGATAGCCTCGCTTCCAATCACCGCGTAGTCTCTCATAACGCGGATCTCGCGCCACCGCGAACCGATGGCGTCGTATGGAGGCAGACGTCCAAGATAGATGAGCTTGCCTTCGCTGCTGATTTCCGCAAAAGCAGTGCCGTCGAACTGGCCAATAGCGACAAACTCCCTTCCATCTGAAGATGTCCAGCCCCAGGACGAAGAGCCCTGGCCCTGGGAGCTACCAAGGAGCGAATGGGGAAGGAAGTGGTACAAATCGATCTACAATCATTTAGCAATTTTTTATACTGCCTATCAGTAACAGATGGGAAACGAACATTGTGGCATTTGAACGTGTTGTTAAAGTCTCCTGGGATCGCTGCCGCAAACCCGTTCTCACAAAGTGTATACCCCAGTTCCGGATACCTCGAGCTATTCATTGCCCCCGCGGCGATTTCGGCATCCCACTGTGCCTAGAACCCGATTAGTATTCATCTCCAGCAGTTTAGTTTAAGAAAGTGATTTCTCACCATCTTCATCCCCATGATTCTCGCATGTACAGTCCCATCCGCATACTCCTCCGACGTCCCCAACGCAGCCGCATTGCTCAACCCCAAGAGCCCAGACCCCAGGGCCAAAATCTCATACAAACGAACCATGACTAGCCCCACAAATTACTCACTAAAACTAACGGGTAACAGGCACACCAAATAAGTATGTTTAAAGCCCGGTGCTTCTCCAGACTACAGGATATCCACCTCTCACTATATACCCCCCACCCAAAACCCACACCTTCGTATCTTTCTTCTCCGCCCCCCAAAATCTGCCCGATCATCCGTCCATCGTGCCTTGGTCACACGATGGTGCAATGCTACTACAGCTCTTGAGCCCCCATGGCACACATGTAGTCGGCAGGCAGACGAGGTCGTACAATCCGAGTTAAGAAGGTCAATAGATACGCACGGTTAGTACCAAGATGGGTTTTGCTTGGTATGCTACTATTACGTTGGAGTACCTAGGTACCCACACTGTTGAGAATGGCGAATGGTGGCCTACATGCTTGGCCAGTGACGACAGGTGGGTAGGTTGGACTTGGCGAGGTTCGGCGCCGAAGCTCGTGGGCTGGGCGTTGGGCTTGGGAGGTGGGATGGGTAGATGGGTTACCCCGTTCGTCCGCTGGGAGGAGTGAGAAGAGTCTTTTTTTGGCGTTGCTGCCTTGTGCTAGACTTCGGACATTGCCGGGCGGGCTATTTGAGCGTTGAGGTAATCTTAGGTGCTTCCCTCGCTTCATGTCTTCATGTTCATCATATCTGTAATTGGATAGACAAATGTACTATGCCAATTTACTAAATAGTCTAAGACATTTGCTCATAACTTCATCAGTTGAACAAGTGTAATTTTTCTCTTTGCTTCCCAACTTCTTTATATCATTCCCGCGCAAATACAGTCAACAAACACGCCATCGCAACATCAATCACTCATCCGAGAATTCGTCTGCGAAAGCAATCTTGTAATGAATGACTCGGACTTTCAGAGAAATTAAACAAAGCAACACTAAAATGCATTGGACAGGTCGCGATCGAAGTGAACTAGAGAGTTACAACTTCGAGCAGTGAGGCTCTGTCCTCACCCTGCGCAAACCGTTGGAAAAACGCTTAACTCATTCGGTGCCAGCCGGTTGACAATGGGGTATAATGCTTTTGGTAGACTCGCAAACGCCGTTGAAAACATATGTACCAAGGAAGAAAAGCAATCAGCCGTTATCGTGAGGTGGCGTCGGTCATGGCTATTCGTAACAAGCCATGCTGGTATTGTCGACGTTCGATTGTATGTGCATGGTCGAAATGCACTGATAGTAGCCTGAGGCGTCGAGCAAGTCCCGATCCTCTCGATCAATCATCGCATACTACGTCGAAGCTGCGAGATATCGCGCGATCGTATCTAAGTAGATACGTGGTTTAGCGCCAACCTTGTTGGCTAAAATGATGGTTACTGAGCGGTGGCCTACCATTGTTCATGTTCAAAGTGGGATCCATGAAAGATTGTGCCCAATCCTCATGGGTCATCAGCTCATCGAACTGCATATTGTTTGGACCCGGCATCTGCATGCCTGGCTGAGGTGGATAGCCCCTGTATTGCTGCGCGCCTTGCATCAAGTACATCGGCATTGGGCCGAAGAGTTGGGCCTCGTTGTCATTCATGTGACGACCCGGTCCATTGGGCATGCTGGTCGGAGCGAACATGGCAGGGTGGCCTTTCGGATCCATGCTGCTTGACAACTGCGGGGGGTGGCTTCCAGCTGCCGGTGTACCAGTAGCGCGGTCGAAAGTCTGAGGATGCTTGTTTTCAAATGCAGTCATGGGCTGATTTGGATAGGCAAGTGGGTCTGCAGAGGGGAACATCATGGTTGAAATATCCGCAATTGGAACGTTTAGACCGGATGGATCCGCAAAGGAACTATTCAGGACTGAGGGGCCAAAAGTGGAGGGTTGTTGAGAATCATGAATGGGAGTCAACCCAAAACTTGGGAGACTATCATTTGAGGATGTAGGTGTGAGATCCGGCACACCGTCGAACAAATTGGGATTGGAAATGGAGTGTGAGGGATAAGAAGAGCCCAAACCAAGGCTGCTAAATTGGTTATGAGATGAAGAAAATGGCTGGGCCTGGCCAGCGGTTTTGACGTTGGGAATAGAATCCGGATAGGTACTCGCACGGCGAGGCACTGCGGCTTCGTTTCCGAGTAATGTGGGGCATGTGCCAAGGGACTGTGGTGAACTTCCCTGTCGGCGCTTCCTCGATGCGATGATCTCTCCGCCGTGCCTGATCGACTCCGGCAGACGCTCAAACATACCCTACAAAACCTGATTAGCATATTTGCTCGTGCCTGGCCAATGACATACGTACTTTCAGCGCGGTGCTGCATCTATCAGCTGCCAGGCTTCTTTTGGCAAAGTAAGCCAAGACTTCTTTTCCTTCAACAGCATCTCGAAGTAACTCGAAGCTGGTGGGACTGGTCGGATTCTCCAATACAAAATACAGGATTGATACAATGGCGAAAAAGGTCGTGTACATGGAGAACCAATACGCGCCGGCCAGTAGTCCGCGCTTACGCATCTCCGTAGAAATGTGGATGATGTTTCGCGAGACATTGACACAAGCGGACGCGCATGCAAAAGCTCTCTGGTCGATTGTACTAGCATTGCACGATTGCGAAACATAGTGCAGGAATGGTCGATAGAGCAAAAGCTGCGCATGACCGAATGCCATACGGAGAAGCTGTTGGACCCTGATATAAGTTAATAAGCGTTGTCATTAACAGATGCAAACGGCTTACCTCTTAATAATTGGCGGGGCCTCCCCACCGGGCTTGAGTGCAATAGGCAACTCATCTAGCCAACGCGCCAGGTCCTGTTCGATCTCTCGGATCTTCGAGTAACCCACAGTGTATGTGACTGAGCCCTTGGCGCTGGATTGTGTTCCTTTGATAGGATACACGTACTTGCAGGTCTTGTTCAGTACTTGCACAAGACGCGTATGGGCATTGAAGGCCGCCATGACGGAAATGCTGCCCTCTGGCATTGGAAGAATCTCGGTCTCGGTAATATATTCGTCGTCGACCTCCACTGGCGATTCTTGGTCAATGTCCTCGTCTTCGAGAAACCGGGGCAATCCAAGCATGGCTCCAACATAAGTATCCATTCTTCGGATGACCCAGAAGATGCGCTTGCGTGTTTCAGACTCGATGGGGTTGAATTTCACGTTGAAAGAACGGTGCAATCCCATGCGTAGTGCCGAACGCAAAGCAACTCCTATGTACGCATAGCAAGTGCTGAGCTTGGCTGAGGACTGCAGGAACTGGATCATGAATATAATAGCTTGGAGCGAGGTTAGATCTCTGCAATCGGTAATGTCCAAGAGTTGCCTGGAGGCCTTGAAATACTTGAGACTGAGGCTTGTCAGTCAAATTCGAGTGTGTGTGCTACAGATTCATGACTTACCCCTCGTCGGTGAGCGAGTCATAAGTTGGCGTATCAATCCCGTTGTCGTTTTCGGAATAGAGTTTGCCCAGAGCTAGTACTGCATACAGCAAAGGAAGGAAACTAGCATCGGTACTGGTGTAGTTCTCGGCTGGAACGTCGTAGATGCGGGCCATCTGCTTGTGGAAAGTGGGGAGGTGGACAACGCGGAGCATTGCACTGTATTGGATGATTGCACTGTCACAGAGAATACGTGCTTCTTCATGGGTGGGTAGAACCACACTGGCTGAGCCGGCGTTGGATCCAGCAATTGATAAATTACTCGGAGAAGGCGCGTCATTGGACATGGTCCGGTGCCTGAGAGACGGGGAATCGTCTGATGGAATTTGGAACATATCATCAAACTGACGTAGTCCTCGCATGAAGCTCAAGCCTGAAGAGTGACCTTGATAATCCCAGTTGCCTTCTTCGTCGAGATCCAGCTGGCCGGTTGCTTTTACCATGGCCTCCAAGTGCGAGTCGGACATGTCATCAGTCTGCGGAGGTACATGATGCTGAGGTACACGTGAATCTACGGGCATTGCGAGTGGGCGCGGAACGGACTGCGATAGATGGGGTAGCATGCCATTCTGCAGGTGGGTGTCGATGGCGGGATCGTTCAAATCCACGGTCGGCAACACCACGTGAAGTAGGGCTTTTGCACGCTTCAATTGGCTCTCCAGAGCCTCGATGTACTGAGGAGTCGCATTTCGTCGCCTGTTGGACGGCTGGTCATATGTGCTGAAAAAAAGGTCAGTTATGCAAGTGGCAAGGTGCTAGTGCAAGCGAATTGGGCATTTACCATTCTGTGCGACACGATTAGCATGCATGCAAACAAAGTTTGGGTTCGGGTGGGAAGCTCACCATAACTGTAGACTGTACAGTGCGTACATGGCTGCTTGCCGTCGCATTTGATCTTCTTCCGGCGGCACTCGTCGCAGGCCCTCGTCACTCGTCGTCTCTTTTGGGGCTGTGGCTTCGGTGCCTGATCGTCATTGGGGTCTGAGTTCTCCTCGCCATACTCAGACGTGTCCTCGGGCTGTACTTGGTGGGGGCCCGAGCGGGCAGAATCTGCTGCGAGGCTCTCTGTTGTCGTGAGGGCTGGGGAAGTCATGGGTGTCGGATAGAGAGCATGTCCTGTGGCTGGGGGGATTGCGGCGCCTAAGAGTAAACTGGTGGATGCTCATGACAGGGTTGTGAGGCGGCGGAGAGGCTTGTGGGTCAGCCTTTAGCTTCGGGTTAGCGCCCTCACTCGCATGGGTACTGGGCACTGGCACCGTCCCGCCCTTGGACGCCGGCATCGAATCGTTGGTGCTCCGCCGAGTCGTCCGCTTTTCACCTTCACCCGCAGGCCAAGCTCGAGACTGGTCAGCGCATCTCGGCGAGCTGAGTCTGTATGCAATTCCCTAGCATGCCTCCTGTCCATGTCGGCTATTCAGGCAACCAGCTGGGGCATGGTGAAGATTGCCTTGTTTCCCATACAATGGCAGACCGCCCTCGTTCCCCCCCCTGCTCCCACCTGAGCATCTCACGACCAGCTTGGCTATTGGCAACCCTCCCAAAGCGTTTAGCACAAGGCAGCGGGAGCTGCACCACTATCCTTGCCAAGTCATCAAGCACAGCCATGCTACGATCGGTACCCTGTGGCGCCGTACAGCTGCTATCGTGCTCAGGTTCATATGATGAGACACAGATGAGGGGTCTACTGGCACGGGGGGCCGCCACCGACGCCACCCAAGAAACAGTCTGTCGTGACGGCTTGTAACATCAGGCCAAAGCTGCATCCAAGCGAAGCGGAGCCCCGAACTGGCTTTGCATTGTTGCAGCTTGCTCGTTCGCCATGCTTCCTCGTGTGCTCTAAAGCCTCTGCTTGCAGCAAAGATCATCAATGGGCAATTCGCTTACAACCGAACGATGCACTTGCTTCGGTCCTTGATTAGCAATTCTTGCCATGTACCCCAAGCCTACCACTTTCACCCTACATTCGGCGTGTCATCAAGGGCGAGCTTCCGAAACTTCTACCTCCACTTGCACCAGCCTTGCGCGACGTTTCGTAGCGCCGGATAAAGTCGCCAGGAAGGGTGACGGCGGTGGCTGAAATGCGGCTGTTGCCCTTGTCTTGATGTGGTTTACAGTCTCCCGGCCGCCCGAGCTCGCAATGCACCACGGCCCTCTGTCATGGCTTGGTGCTGGCTTTGGCAAGCGGAGGCCCTGTAGAGAACGTGGTAGAATTGGCTCGTTTACAGTGTAGAATACACAACCTAGTGCACTGGTAACGTCGAAATCTTGAACTGGGCAGCCTCTTCCTGTCTGTACTCATCACAATCAGACCACTCCTGAACATGACCGAATACGGTCGGAATACGCTGTGGGTCCAACTCCCGCCTCAGTTTCCCTATCCACACAGTCTACCAGCAAAGCGTATTGGATGCACGGAGCGAGTCTGCGAGAGCATCCTTCAGAGTATTTACACGAGCGCAAATCCGAGCAAAAACTCTGCTCAAGCAGTCCTGTCCCTGCAGCTACCATTGCACCGCGGCTTCGGCAAACCGCAATCGACGGCTCGCCGTTCGTCGATCGTTGTTTGGTACCCGTTGCCCTGTGAATCTCACAAACCTCGTCTCCGAAGTACCGTTGCTGCAGATATGTCATACTGAGGTTTCTTGGCAGAATCCACGCCTCCGTATGTGGACGCCAATACGCTGGTAATGGGAACTACCCTGGCTAGGTACGACTTTTAGTGTTGCTTGTCCCAAGCTAGACGTGCCGATAGCCGGCTGACTCAGCACTTTCGCTTACTATCACACCTGTCGTTCCGCCCCTTCCCAGCACAGATACATTTGTCGATTCGACACCAATTCCTCCTTTTCAGCCACAAAGCTGACTATTCTCTTAGCCACAGCACCAGCCACGCAAGCGAGCATCAGTCACAGATGCACTGCGTCCTGCCCAGGCGGGGCCACGCATTTGCCCATCCAGTGCAACAGGGTATGCGTCGACTCACACTTGGCTGGTCAAGACGTCATTTGCATAATGCCAAGGAACAGCTGTCTCCAGATTGGCCGTGACATCGCAATTTGCTGTGGCGCATGACATGGCTTCTTGTAGCCAAGTCTGCAGGCTAAACACGTGGTTGGCATCCAACGCTTGGTACATATTGCGCCCGACTGTACGTAAAAGACGGACAACATGTTTGCCAGGAGATATGGTGCATAGTCGTGCAATTAATCCAAGTTGACAGCTGTGACGTCGGGCGCAGATGTATGCGGTGACCTGATCGACGACCCCAACCCCATGCCTACTCCGAAATGCACGCTTTTTAGGTGCCATGATCGAGAAGCATCGAGTGAAACGATCAGCGCATCGGTAATTTAGTGGTAAACAATGTGCAATATCGGAAGAAAAACTCTGGCCAACACGTGTTTTTGACAGCAACAGGCGTTGTGCAAAGGAATAAGTGGTATAAACAAGCATCGGCCTTGCATGCATTAGGCTTTTGGTGGACCAAAGTTTGGATTAACTTAAGACACCAGCGTATCCTGGATCCCTCACTGAAACCGTGTCCTTGGGTTGCGCCACTGCAGAGATAATCCGGTGAGTGTCGAGGATCGTTATCTCCACTAGCACCTTGGTTGGTAGTGGTGGTGTTGCGATGTCTAAAAGTAATTATTGCGGTTGAATCAGCTCAACCTCTCCGCAAGAAAAGCGTCTCCGGGTCAACACTCTATTTCTTTTTTTTCTTTAGAGAATGCAGGGCCACTCAGGGTAGCAACTTCCTTGCGCTGCATCGTGTGTACTGGCGGCAGAGTTGGGAAGATGGTTATTTTGCTCTTGGCGAAAAGCAATGGGTCGTCTTCAGTTGTAACTTATCTGGTCCATGATGAGATTGGGGTTCAGTAGCGACGTTGTTGATGTTGAGAACCAAAAAGTTGAGAACCCATTGAAGTCGGCCCTTGAGGGTTGCAGTCGACACCTCATAGCTGTGGAGTACATAGCAGCTAGACTATGATAAATCTGATGGGGGTTGCAATGAGAAACGGCTTGTCAGCTCTAGTAATGACCGCGCAGCCAGAGCTGATACCAGGATCAGCTTGCAGGTGGAAGTCATAGGGTAAGCGCGAAAGTGAGTGACAATGTCGGCAAGTACGACGTACCCTGCCAACCCCACAGAAAAGAATGATTACACACTCGGTACAGAGAGCCGGAGGGTTGAATAGATTTGCCTTGAATGATTGAGAAGTAACGGCTTGTCTGCCTTGGTAAGTGGTACCTATGGCAATGGGAAATAGGACAGAGCAAGGCAGGGTCATGGTCGTTTCTAAGCATAAGTTGGTTGATGCTGGACATTGCAATGGTACAACAGAAAAACGACAAGATGCTGGTTCAGAACCACAGACCATCTCGTACCTTGATTAGATGAAACAAGGCGTGAGAAATGCCGTCTAGATGACCATGGCTGTATCACTGCACGAATTTCCGCCCTAGTGTCGGCGGCTCCGCACACGTCGGAAATGTGAATGTGGACTACAAGGGATGTTTGTATATGGCAGTAACTATGACATGCACGCGCTAGCCAAGGTGGTGTTAGTGAAGAGGTAGACTACGGCAGTGGACGTATTGTAGAATCCGAGGAGCCTGGGAGCTGCGGTAACGAGAACGAGGAAGAAGTGGGTGTGGGAGAGGCTGGGCAGCCAATGCAACCAACGAGATGCACCTGACTGTAAGAAGTCTTACAGCCCTAAAGAGTCAGAAGCACATATATAGCCTTACCACGCGTAGTTACACGTCTTTGCATAGTGTTGGGGAGTAATAAATCCAATGTGTATGCAAACGTGAGGGCTCCTTTTCCCTATGATGGGGTGCGGGTAAGGCTCCTTGGCGGGATCCCAGATGTTCAGGGTCTCAGTGCGGCGCTGCTGTTGAAGACGTCGTGCTCCATGTCCCTATCCATCATTCACAGAGCGATCAAATGAGACTGCAGAACGAGCGACACTCGGTGCAAGAGAGGCGAGCTGGATGTTTGGAAGATGCGCAGAAGACTGAAGTTCGTGTGGTGATGAGCAGCACGCTAAACGCACGGGCCATAGCACACACCACAAGTCGGCTAAGCGAATATTTCCAATGGTGGCATCGGATTCTCTCCAACGAGCTCTCCCTCACGACAACTAACCTCACAGCACACCGGAGTCGAGCAAAATGTCGACATTCGAACCCGTCATTGTACGTACGCACCGAATCAACGAAGCCCTATTTCGGCGTTGGCTGTCGCTTTTCGCCGCCATGGCAATCCGCGCTCGTCAACAACAGCAATGTCCCATGGAGCCTTTGGCTGACAGCGCACCTAGGTCATCGACGGCAAGGGCCACTTGCTCGGTCGCCTCGCCAGCACCGTCGCCAAGCAGCTCCTCAACGGCCAGAAGATCGTTGTCGTGCGATGTGAGGCCCTCAACATCTCCGGCGAATTCTTCCGCGCGAAGTGTACGTACATGCACCGAACCGAGCAGGAGACGCGAGGAGCAGGCCACAATGATTGCTTTGCAATGGGAGGCATACACGAAGAGGACGACGGTGTGGTCGACCATGTGCATTGTGGCTGCTCTTCTGCGAAGCGCTCTCGGGACACTCGAACCACCAAGACGACAACAACTGACAGGATGATACAGTGAAGTACTCGGCTTTCCTGCGCAAGCAGACCCGTTACAACCCCACCCGTGGTGGTACGTTTCCATTCACACACGATATGCGAGTCGCAGAGCTCGCATCGTCCCTGTTCGGCACATGAGCTAACTTAGCCGGCCAGGTCCCTTCCACTTCCGCGCCCCCTCCAAGATGTTCTGGCGAACTGTCCGTGGCATGATCCCTCACAAGACCGCCCGCGGTAAGGCCGCCATGGAGCGCTTGAAGACGTTCGAGGGTGTTCCCGCTCCCTACGACAAGAAGAAGCGCGTCGTCGTTCCCCAGGCCCTGAGGGTTCTGAGGCTCAAGCCAGGCCGCAAGTACTGCACTGTCGGTCGTCTTGGCCACGAGTTTGGCTGGAAGTACCAGGACGTCGTTGCCCGGTACGTCGATTCAACCGCCACTTGTAGCTTCACTTTTGCTAATTCATCTACAGTCTCGAAGAGCGCAGGAAGGTCAAGGGTGCCGCCTACTACGAACGCAAGAAGGCTATCCGACGGCAGATGGCCGAGGCCAAGAAGACGGCCACGGTGGACAGCAAGACCCAGGAAGAGCTTACCTCGCTCGGATACTAGATATCGGCAGTTGATGAACAGTGTCGGTTTCAGTGACGTGGTTCGGCGTGGATTGCATTGGGCTCATGGGATGTTTCTTTCCTCTACTATACTCCGACCTTTCGAAAGGGTGTCCAGGCTAAAAGAGCACATCAATACCAGGGTGCTTACGTGTTCATGGGTATCTTCGTGGTCGGTCTGCTGTGTCTTCAGGTACTCTTCCGGCTAGAAGCAATACGAAAGAAAAATGCTAGCTGATGTCAAGCATGGTGACGGCGTTGAGCGTTCAGTAATAGACTGGTGGTTACATTTTCAATCCAATGCGTGCATTGCACGAAGCGCCAGACCATGATGATTGCAATTGGACTGTTTATCACGTTCTCGCCCAACTTGCCGTCTGTGTGTGCGCGAACCACGACGGTCGGGCTAATGGATAGCTGGCTGGCAGAGGCGGAATTGACATGTGCCCTCGGCTCGGACGTCGTGCCGCAACGCGACCCTTCCCCAGATTTCCCCAATGCGTGACTTGAGCTTTATTGCCGGCTGTCGACAGGCCCTGCTTACACGGTCATGCCCTACACGTTGATTGTGACAATGACGGTGTAAGTGATTTCCTTTTTGAACACGGCCCAGGTTATGAGCGCCTCCGCTTTTTCCCACAGGCTTTGAGGCAGGTTTCCCAGTCTCGGACATGTCTCGCATTTTAAGCCGCAGCGGAGCTACTCCGCACGCTGGCGTCGATAGTCTGAGCTCAGCTTGGACAAATGTGTAGATCAAATAGATCGATCGCGTGTATATAAGGCCCTGTCCAAACTCTGTTCCGATTGAGCATCGTCGAATAACATGGAGGGCGCCAAAGACCGTCTCAAGCAGCTTGCATCCCACTTCACGTCCGCAAACCCCGTGCCCGGCCCTGCGCCCATCCACCCCGGCGATAGCCACGAATACCATCACCGACACAATTTCCACACCCTAAGCCCGACATGGTTCCTTTGGCGCGCGGCGCAGATAGAACCTGATGCGACGGCCATCTACCACAGAACCGCGAACAACCAGATCCTACGGCGCTCGTATGCCGAAGCCGCTGACCGCGCGCGAGGATTGGCATACTACTTGAGAAAGCATGGATACAAGCGTGTAGGCATATTGGCGACCAACACGCCGGCCTTCTTGGAAAGCATCTTTGCCATTGCCGCGGCTGGGGCTGTCAATGTAGCCATCAACTATCGGCTGAAGCACGATGACATTAGTTACATCTTTCAACACTCGGATGTCGACATGATTATTGCCGACGCAGAGTTCGTCGGTCTTTTGGACGATTATCGAAAAGAGCGACCGCATGTACCTATACTCGTGGATACGGATACAGATGCGACTGAAGGTGAGCTCTCGGGGCCATTCGACGACGCGGTGCTGGAGGGACTAAAGTACGATATCGAGCAAGGAGGAAATGGCTGGGCACATCTCGAGTCGCAAGCAAAAGACGAAGAGCATGTTATTGCGCTCGCCTATACCAGCGGAACGACCGCACGGCCAAAGGGCGTTGAGTATACCCACCGTGGTGTTTACCTCGCTGCAATGGGCAACGTCATTGAATCCGGCCTCAACTACCATACCGGGCGCGCCAAGTACCTATGGACTCTGCCAATGTTCCATGCCACAGGCTGGACATTTCCCTGGTCCGTGACTGCTGTCCGAGGAACCCATTACTGCCTTCGCAAGATAGATTACCCTGAGATCTGGCGCCTGCTTAAGGAAGAAGGCATCACCCATTTCAACGCCGCACCCACTGTCAACACGCTATTGTGTGCTGCCAAGGAAGCTGAGCGCCTGCCCCAACCAGTCAGAGTCACGGTAGCGGCAAGCCCTCCTTCAGCCTGGCTCTTTGAACAAATGTCGGACCTAAACTTGCATCCTGTGCACGTCTACGGTTTGACCGAAACATACGGCCCTATAACCAAAGGCTATCATATGCCCGAATGGGATAAACTTCCTATCAAGGAAAAGTACGACCGTATGGCGAGACAAGGACATGGATTCATCACTGGGAAAGCGACGCGCGTTATCAAGACCGAACAAGCCCCTGGCGTACTTATCGATGTAGAGAAGAACGGCCAGGAAATTGGCGAAATCATCTTCGAAGGCAACATCTGCGCAAAGGGGTATTACAAAGACGCCGAGGCAACGCGCAAGTTATGGGAAGGGGGTTGGTTGCACACTGGGGATCTAGCAGTCTGGCATCCCGACGGGGCTATCAAAATCCTTGACAGAGCAAAGGATATCATCATCTCTGGTACGTCATGTCCGCTCTTCTCAAACACAAGATGATAATACAAACTTGCTAACCAATGCCCCTTCTAGGCGGCGAAAACATATCCTCCGTCGCCCTCGAGGCAATGCTCAGCACGCACCCCTCCATCCTCGAAGTGGGCGTCTGCGCCGTCCCCGATTCGCACTGGGGCGAGCGACCCAAAGCTTTTGTCACGACGAAAGATGGCACGAATAGCGAGACGTTGGGCCAGGAGGTGATTCAGTGGGCAAAGGAAAATAGCGCTATTAGTCGGTTTATGGTGCCGAGGGAGGTTGTTGTTGTGAAGGAGTTGCCCAAGACGAGTACGGGGAAGATTCAGAAGAATGTACTTAGGGAGTGGGCGAGGAAGGGGGTTGTGGAGCAGTAATTGTGGGTGTTTGAGTAAAAATTGACTATTCTACCCCGCTTGTACTGTGACTCCTTCTGTCCTCGTCTCCTTCATGTACATGGTTGAACAGACCAGGTGACAGAAATGGATAGCTTGGAAAGAACCATAGAACCGTTTTAGGTGGTAGATGGTCTTGTACTCAATGTTATCGTCTCTCACGACTGCTCTGTCATAACATGAAATGAAAGTATAGACGGAAGATGTGGTAAGCAATTACCGGAAAGAGTGCGCATGATAAGATGATATATAGTCTGCTCTATCGATCTTTTCGAAAACTCAAACACAAAATTATTCCATCTCTATCCCTCTAGAATGCGTTGTATCTCTCCTCTTCTCACTTCCAAACACCTCCACACACCTCAACATGCACTCTACCTTTTCTTCTCCGCCTCGGCCGCCTTCTTGGCCGCCGCCTTCTTCGCCTTCTCCCTTCTCCCAACCGCAGCCTCGGCACCAATGCCACCAAACACCAGCCCCACACCAAGCCACTGCATGCCCGTAATCTCGTGTCCAAACCACCACACACTCCATACCATAGTCAGCATCTTCCTCGTCACGGTAACGGTAACAAGCAGCAGACTAGAAAAGTGGGCGAGCGTATGAAAGATGAAAACCTGACCAATAGCTCCACACGCCGAGAACATGAGAACATCCCAGCCCACGGTCGGATACTGTGTAATAAAGTTGAGGGCATCAGAGAGTTCCGAAGACGCAGTACCGAGATAAGCGCTCAGAGGCGTACTCGCCAACAGCGGCGTAACCAACAGATAGCCCACCGTCAACGCCGTCGACATGATATTCTGCGCACACATCATCTGAGGTCCAGTAAAGCCCTTGAAGGAGGTGAAAATATGATCCTGGACCGTATTCGTAAGGCCGTCAAACAGTAGATTCACTCCCAACAGCACCAGCCCAATACTCTGTGACGCATCCGCCTTCACACCTTTCTTCGCCGCCTTCTTCGCCGTCGACGGACTGTACAAAGTAAACACAGCCACGCCCAACGTCACGAAACCAATGACGGCGTACTTGTACAGCGGATACCGCTTCTGGAACAGAGAGATGTGCAGAAACATGACGGGTAGCAGTTTGCAACTCTTGGCTAGGATGAAGGTTACGTAGTCGATGTGTTTTAGACTGGCGTAGCCAAAGGGCGAGGCGAGCGACGAGGTGAGGGCGATGCCGAGGAGGGGCAGGAGGATGGCGCGCGAAGGGAAGATTGGAAGCACTTTCCGCGTGCCGGTGACGGGGTCTTTGCGGGCGGAGAGGAAGAGGTACATGAGGCCGGTTATGGCGGCGAAGGCGGATTGTACTGTGTTGAGGAAGATGGAGTAGGTGAAGCGTTGGTGTGTGGGGCCGTGGGTGGTGGTTGTTAGACGCTCTTGGATCCACGCCCAGGTCATGCTGTTGGGGGAGAGTTGTAGTTAGTTACGGGTATTCCTTCTTCTTTTCGGCGCGCTGTTGGGCTGATGTGTCGACTTACAAACTACCGTATATACCTGCTACACATATCACTAGTTGGAAGAGACCTGCTTCCTTCTGCTCTTGTGGGTTTCGCGCAAGTAGCTCCGCTTGCTCTTCCAACTTCTGCTCAATCGAGTGCATGGTGCCATCTTGTTGGTGATGCGCATTTCCATTTGTGGTGCCGTTGGTCTGATTGACGTTTCGTCGGACGGGTTCGGCCATTTTGTGTGCACTTGCGTGCTTGTAAAAGTCGTCTAATGCTTGATCAAGTACACGTCGCGTCTTTTTGACCCTCTACAAATGAATAATGCACACGAAGAAGCCGCGGACCAACCGTAACAGAGGCACAGTATAGACAGGAAGATGATGGAAGAAAAGCTAGGCAAGGAAAAGTGACAACTGTCTTATTAATCTCGAGGTTTTACATGGACTTTTTTGCGCAAAAGTCAACCGTGGCATCAAGTCGCGCCAGCCCCGGAGCTAAGACGGAGAACGCTAATTGACCTTGTGGGCACGAGCACGAGCCGTCCAGGTTCGAGGGCGACTTCAGGGATCGGAACTCGGAAACGGGAATCGGAATCTAGCGCCGCGCGCCGCGCGCCGCCCACCAAGGTCCCAGACTTTCGCTAATGGCGGGGGGGGGCGCGCTCGCTCCAATGCCAGCTCCCTTGCTGCTTGCTTCACTTTGCGGCAACGGTGCACAAGCTTGGAGGGGTTTCTCGCCTGCATCCGTGTGTACATTTGTTGCTTGTATTTGGAGTATGCTATATACTTGTACTCTACCCATTGTAGGTTCAAAGCTGATGCTACAAACGCCCTTGGCTCCGCCTGTCGTAAAATCGTGAACAATGCTCCCAAATAGAGAGAAAAAGAAACGCCGGGATCCTGCAAGCCGAGGCGGGCGAATGCAATGTCACACCGCCGCCCTCCCAGCCGCAGGCCATGCAAAACACAAACACCCCATCAAGCCTCACCCCTCACAATCTTCGCAACTGCGCTTTTGACCAATACCCACATGGGCCCCGCATTGACTTCCTTGCCGTTTAGATCCTCCATCCCGCACTTCCTCTTCCAAGCCTCCCTCCACCCCCTCTCCGTGTCCTTTTGCTTCAATCGCATCAGCTGACCAGACCTCTTGCCTTGCCTCCTATACCCCGCCATGAAGGCATCCCACTCTTTTCTCTCCTGCACAAAAATGACGACGCCGTTGCCTGCGTCGATTGGCTGGCTGCCTCCCGACAGGATCCGCGCCTCCCACGCGCTGCCGAGAGACTGGAACGTGAATGTCGACGTATCCAACACGTAGTACCTTTTGCGCTTGCCGAACTTTGATGCGGCGCTGGATGACGGTGTAATCCAGTGCGTGGCGCGTGAGTAGATGCCGTCTGCTAGTGCTTCGTGGAGGAGCTCCGACGCTACGTATTGACGACACTGGAGCAGCAGCTTGTTGCGTAGCAACGTGATGTTGATGTCTGGGTGTGCTGTAGGAACCTGTGGCGAGTGGGAGAGCAAGGCCTTGTTTTGCGTGCGTGTTGACCGCGCGGGGGGCTTGGATATCCGTCCAGACGCTCGTATGACTGTGATGGGGTTGGTGAATTGGTGGGGTGCTATCGTCTGCGTCTGAATAGGCGCCATGGTTGTCAAGTCTTGTGAAGCCGTGGATGCTATGTGGTCGTATCGTAGTCAAGGTGTACTAAGGCCGAAGATTTTTGGGAGCACACAAGTTTGGAGAGGACGGAAATGGAGAAAAGAGGGAATGTGCGGTCAAGAAACATCTTTAACCACCATGCGTCCCTTCCTAGAACAGCATAGCTCATGAAAAGACAGCTGCCATCCCAGCCTCGGAAATCAGTCGGGCGTCAAATCTGTCTTGCCTAGTGTACCAATCCTAGTCGTCCTGGGCGATCCTGGCAGGATTAGCGACCTGTCCGCTGGCTGCCGCCAAACCTCACCGCGGGCTTGTGCCGCGTGGGGTGCCCTCGTCTACACATCAACTTCCGCCGCCCGACTACAACATTATTACCATGCTTGATACCGTATTCGAGAATGCATGCCGTGTAGCTGAAGTGATGAAGACTCTGGAGTGGCCTGTGGAGATCACCTTGTGGGTCCGAGCGTAGCCCCATGACGTACATCAACTATTCGCCTAGTCAGAACGAAGGGTCCGACCACTCGCACAGCCTTGCCTGTACGTGCTCTCATTTCCCCCATTATGCACAAAATCTTCGCTTTCGTATCTCAAACCTACCGACGATTCAAATCATAACGAGCACAATATTCAGCACATTATTCAGCACATCGATAGTACATCTTGTTTCATTATATCGGCCTTGTTGGTGGGAGAGTGATGGTAGGGTCTATGGGAAGCTAGTTTCGGGTAGAGCATGAGGGAGTGATTAGGGAGGATACATCGAGCCGTGGTAGTAGGAGAGAGTATGAGATGATGAGAAGAATCACTGTTCTCTCCCACTTCTTCTTCGCCCAGAAAACCCCAAAAATGGATGCCAGAGCTGCTACCCATGAGCAGATATGCTATCCGGATATCAAAGGCCATAACGTCATGATATTCGTGAGCCGCTCAGCGTGCACTCAGATCTCGACTTCTCTCTCGACACTAGAAAGAAAAGCAAACAATGTTCCCAAACAGTCCGTGGTATCCATCAGTTAACAGCAAGTAAGAAATTCAGCAAATCCATGCTTTTGTTATCGCTTTCCGCGGGCTTCCAGCTCCAGACGCGTAAAGACATACAGGTTGAGGACGGAGAAAGCCAGTGATACATATCAGAGCCGGATGGACTCCGCATCGTTTCGCCAACTCCAGATAGGACGGTACAGTTGCCACAATGAAGGCGTGGTGGTAGTACCAACATCAGCCATCACCCGCGCCGATGCCGGAAGGCAGATCTGCCGGCTAAGCGGCCTATTCCTGTGCCTGGCTACGTCGCATCTTCTCAGCCTCGAGGTTCTCGTACAAGAGGTAGAGGGCCTTTTCATTAGCACTGGCGCTACCAGTAATGGTGAACATGCGCTCGCCCGTGTCATCATGCGGTGCTTTCGCAATGGAGATGCGAGCGTTGGAGGTCTTCCGGATCTCGCTGATCTTGGTACCACCGCGTCCTATGATACAACCGACCATGTCAGATGGGATGCTTATGTTCTGGGTCTGCATCTCTTCGCCGTCTTCGGTATGCGTCGGGGGCGGGGGCCTGCTGGCGGCATCGGAGCCGGATCGTCGAGAGAAAGCAGGCGGCGAATCGCTGAAATCAGCACCGTGACCGGTGCGGTTGTACGAGCGTCCGCCCATACTACCACTAGGCGCGCTACCCCCGTTGGAAAGCGGACCGGGGCCAGCGCCGGGTTGGACCCTGACGACGGGGTTGTAGAGGACAGTGCCATAGCCGCGCTCATGGTCGTCGATAAGGCACTTGCCAATCTCCCAGACAGCCTTCTCGATGCCAGCCGGAGATCCTTGGACTTCGACGATACGCTCAGTAGACTGGGGTAGCATTTCCTTTTGTGCAACCATTCGTACACCGGACGCATCTTGAATCTGCTTGATCTTGAGGCCCTGGCGACCAATGATGGTGCCCATCTGGTTGTGCGAGATGAGGAGGCGGATGGCTGCAGAGGTTAGCTTGTAATAATGTAGTGTAAGGCGGCTACGTACGATGGGTGCCGTCGGTGCGAATGACGCCGCCCATGCCCATGGCAGGTGCGCCCTCGAGTAACCCTTTAGCGGCCAAGCCGTATGCCTTTGAGATACCAGAGAGACTACCGGTGACGGAGAGGACGCGGTCATGAACGCCTTGAACGACCTTGCTGACACCGGCGCGCACGCCAGTCTCGTCGCGTAGGTCGGCGACGTTCTTGCCCGCCTTGCCAATGATGACTCCGGCCTCCTTGGATGAGACAATGGCTCGCAGGGTGAGCTGCGACTCAGCGTACTCTTCCTCGGTGCGCGGGGCTACTTCGCCCTCACCGTCCATGTTGAGGCGGTCAAGCTGGTCGGCGACGCGGCTGGCATCTTGGCCGGGGCCGGGCTGAGGCTCTTCAGTGGACATGTTGTAGGGATGGCCTAGAAAGTGCTGCACGTCGTTAGTGACGTAGTTATGCGACGCGCGCAATGTCGCAGTGCTTACAAGAGGAAGGGAGGAGGCGGAGACGGAGCGTGGGGGTAGGTGAGGTGGGGTGAGGGGTGTGAAGAACACGTGTTGAGCGTGTCCAGACTATGGGCGTCGACCGTTAGTGGTTTGTGCTGAGGGTTGTCTATCAAGTTTGGCTGCAGGTTTACTACTCACAGGCGATGACGGAAGTAGCGGAGGAGAGAGTCGGTGCGGGAGGTTACCGACAGGTAAGAGGAGAGCAAGGGTGGAGGAGCGGAGGGGAGAGAATTGGGGATGCGTGGGAGGGAGGAAGTGTGGTGGCAGAGAGCCAGATGCAAGAGGGTGCAGATAGTGGAGGTAAGGTGACGGAGAGGCCAGGCTCTGGGTCTGAGCAATATTTGGGCGGCCGGCTGTAGCTTCCTCTTAGCGAGGTAAGTGGACGAGCCTTGCCTGATTGACAAGGACTGCGGGTGCTGGCAGCAGCTACGGAAGATTTTGATGCAGTAGACGCTGTCCTCGTGCAGCAGGTAGCACTGTCGCCCTGGAAGCAATTGCTGTGCCTTGCCTGCAGCCTGGCGTTTGAATCCATCCACCTGTTTGCAAGTCCTCGCGCGCCCCATCCGCGACACACAATGAACCCCGCGTGCACGAGCCCCATCAACGGCAGTGTCTCCACGAAGATGCAGCTAAAGTTGCAGTATTGGCCCGCATTGCTTGAATTTTCTGCATGTTTGCGCCCTCGAAATGGCTGATTGGCCAGTGTGTACGGAATTTCAGCTACTCAATACCGCCCTTACCAACCACGTATGCGCTGGCTACATACTCATAGCGCCTTCCTCCAACGCCACTCTCAGCTTCCACACGGCCACGTCTCGTTTCTTGCCTAGGTCCCTTACTTATGCGCCTCAAAGATGACCTTCTGTACCTGCATCTTGTTGAATATGTCGTAGCCCTCTACTGCTTCACTCAGTGGCATGATCTTGTCGGCCATGAATCTGTCATGAATATCAGCATTCGTCCACTCGATTCTGAACAGACTTACCCAAGCTTGTCTTGATGCTTCTTCAAGCTCTTTAATGCCTCCTCAAAAACGCTCCTCACAGGACAGCGACCCATCTGTATCCTCAAGTTCTTGTTGTACGCATCATCGCCAGTCCAGGGAATTTCGCCATTGTGCACACCAACGGAGCTGATGACACCCCATGGCCGAATCAATTCATAGCCCATGCGTAGCGCGGGAGAGAGGCCCACGACTTCAATGACAATATCTGCACCGCGGCCGTCTGTGAGTTCCTTGACGCGTTTGCCTAGTCCCTCGCGATCAGACTGAAAGTTCCATGGTTCTGCTCCCAGTGACTTGGCGAGGTCAAGTCGCGAGGGCACAGAGTCTACTGCGAGCACGTGTTTGGGCTTGTAGTCCATGATGTTACAGAGTGCGCATAGAGCGACAGGACCGCATCCGATGAGTACAACAACACTGTCTTGTATCTCTTCCGGAGTCGAGTATTGGAAGCCGTTCTTCGCCGCAAAGAAGCCCGTGGGGAAGATATCGGCCATCAAGACGAGCACCTCGTCTTTGATTCCTGGGGGTGCTTTGACAGCCGTCGAGTCTGCGAGGGGAACTCGCACGTACTCCGCCTGGGCGCCATCAAGGCCGGTAGATCCAAATAGCTGGGATTTGACGCATCGTGATGAACAGCCGTGTTTGCAATAGAAGCATTCACCGCAGCTGGTTGTAAATGGAGTTACGACATAATCGCCGGCTTTGAAGTTTTTCACAGACGAGCCGACGTCGTGGACGTGTCCTGTAAACTCGTGTCCCATGACAAAGTCAGTACCAGATGGCTGGTGGCCGCGGAAGACGTGTAGTTCGCTGGGTAAGTTTTGTCAGATACAGTTTCTCGACAGTAATTGTCACGCACCTTCCACACAAAGCCGTCTGTAGAACATTAGTATATGATAATGCTGGTGTAGTGAGCAATCTACCTTGTCGACTTTGACGATAATATCTCCTGCATCTTTGATTGCTGGTATAGGCCTGTCTTCAACCACAACGCTCCCCGGTCCTTTGAACACCACTGCTTTCATGTTACTTTGGTATCGGAGTTGGCTTGAGATGGGCGACCAGTGGAGTTGATGTATGAAAATGAGGGGATGACAGCAGAAGACGACTTCAAATTTGACTACATGCCCAGAGAGGGGATGCTACATGCAGCCGAGTGGACCCGAGGTTCTGCATATAGCACGCGAGCTCTGACGACATGAGGCCGGTGCAAAAGTCCCCTCGGTCATCCCATCTTGAACTACCCCACCGAGGCATGTTGGCTGCGGGGTAGTCAACGGCACCAGCAGCGAAGGCATCTGAGGCCGAGCGATTTTTTGACCCGGGACTTAGATAACTGTCGAAACCTGCACTACAGGTCACTAAGTCAAGCGTGCTCACTGGGTGACGCCATGAGGCTCTACCCAAGTATATGGACGCACGCTGCGTTTCGCTAAAGGTGGATATTCCCGGGAAGCGCGACAAGAAATCTCCGCACATTTCCGGGCGGATACCGATATCGCTGTGGCGAGCTAAACTGGTGTAAGTAGAGCCTGGGCAGATACGTGAAACGCGGAATAGAAAGACTACGAAGACATCAAAGCCAACTTATCAAAGATGATATAATCCATTTGACCAACCTGACGCCAGTTTGGTAATATCGTAAGACATAAAACGCCTCCATTTAATCCAATCCATCCGTATCCAATCCGAGACTCCCTTCAGATGCCCATTAAAGTGACGCCGATGCTGCGTGGTGCAGTTCCCTCAGGTGACGGTGCAGAGAAGTTCCTCTTCCAAGATGAACTTGCCCTCTTTGTACTTCTCGCTGGCCTCGTATGCCTTGTCATACTTCCAGCCGACCGTCTCCTTGCACTGGCGACAGTGTATGTCACGTACTATGTGGCGACCAGTTGTCATGTTGCGCTCGTTTGGGTCTGACTCGGTGATATTGACGACGCTGTCGAACAGATAGGCTTTGCCGTGCTGACCGCGGAAGTTCTAGGGCATGTTAGCGCAGCGCGCGCGACTGGAAGGAGAGCAAAGCGCACTCACCCTGCTGAGGATGTCATCGTGGTTGGATAGGTGTGTCTTGCAGTTCTTGCAGCCATAGATGCGCGAAGAGTTTAGATAGATGTTGTACGTGAGACCCATGGTGATGTGCAGGTGATCAGAATCCTTGATCGAGTGTTGTTGGGGGTTGGGCTGAAGTTCACGATAGTCTGGAGTGGCCACTGGCTGCCGGTCGCCGCCTGTCATACGTGCTGCTGGCCGGGGTGGTGAAGCGATGGAGCTGGCACGGGATTTGGCTGTGAAGCGTTTGGAAGGCCCGAGTCCGTGGCACCCGCTGTAGCGCCAAAGCGCGAGTACTTACGATGGTAGATTGTGGAGTGCGAAGCTATGAACCAGAGCTGGACCTGGAGGTGACGCTGTGCCGGTATCTGATGGCACGTGCGTAGAAAGCGGGATGACGACAAGGAGAGGGGCTGGTGCGATGGGCTTGGATGCAACTACTTTGACTTTGACTTTGGCTTTGGCTTGAAATGCTGCAGATGCATATATGGCGTAAAGTGTGGTTTGGGAAGCTGAAGAGAGCTACTTGGAATACGCCGCGGGGGAAGAGGGGGAACCGGGCAAGGCCCCGATGCTGGTTGTGGTTGGGATGGGAGAGTCAGCAATGCGAATGCAAAGCTGCACACTATCAGACACCTGGATGCAAGTGAGTTACCGCTAGTGTGCTTCTGAAACGACTCGCAGAAGATAGTTCTCGTAAAGTTCCCGCAGAGGGCGCAGGATGGCTCATGGCTGAAGAGCAGACGGAGCGGTATTGGCGACGATGACGGCTGATTGGCTGCAGGCGCGTCGAGTTACTCTATCGGGAAATGCCAGGTCTCATACTATCAAAGACGAGTCATACAGAAGGCAGTAAGCAGTCACTTCTGTACATGTATCATGCGACTAGCACACACGTGCACGCGCAAACACGGCGCGTCTGGCGTCGACACAACAAAAGGCTGGTATTCCAACAGCCAACGCCATGACTCTGATGTGCCCATAGCCATGACCATAGACTCCAAGTTACTGTACATAGTACCTTGCGACACACTCTACAGCACGTGTTGCGTCTTTGTCGCATCCAAGAGAGCGTGGCGTCGGCGCGTGCCGTTGGGTGCTACCATCACAAAGAGCGCGGTACTTGCTTTGTTGTTTCAAAATGTTTCTTTTTGCGCCAGAGAATGGCAGCTCGACGCTGTCTCCATGGACGACGAAGCCATTGTCCCCAGACTCGCCTAGCCTGCAATCGGCGTCGGAAATGAGCGAGGCTGGGCTGCCAACGCCTATCCTCGCCGCCATAGGAAAAGATTCGCCCGGCGCATACAGTCGAACATGTTTGGTGTCAAGCAGTGGTGCCAGCTGAGTATGATAGCTACGCCAGTGCGAGATATGGAAGCGGCTTATTTGCGCCTACCAGGGCGTGATGCAGGGCTTGATTGGCGTTTGCAGGACTGCCCCAGCCTTCGCAATGCACGTTCCGCTGCGCTCTACTAGCGGGATTATCCTCGTCGGTATAGAACATTCTGGCAACGTCTTTAGGAGCAAAATCCCAGCTCATTTTTATCGACCCTGGAATCACCCAGCAGCCCACACTAAATTTCTAGTGACACACACCATTAGGCATGGTTCTTCCCTCCCTCTTTGCCAAATCCTCAAAGAAGTCGTCAAAGACCCGCGAGATACCCAACCTTGCCCCCCGGCCTGCACCGCATAGCAGTTCCAGTACCCCTCCACCTTCACCCGACAAGCAGTCGTCACACACGCGGGTGAAAGATCGGGAACGCTCCACTCGCCGTTCGAGCTCGTACTCGTCCAAGCGCTCGTCCAAGTACGACCGTGACTCCCACCCGCTAAACCTCCCGCCCGAAGAGCGTCAGCGCCTGTCTTCGCAAATGTCGGCCATGGAGCAACAGCCCACGCCTCAGCCAATGGATCTCGACCGGGACGGCTCGTCGCCGCCGCCCGCCTCATCCAGTCCCGTCACAGAAGCCCCCCCCAAGACCAACGGCGGGCCAGCGCCTCCCCCACACCGGTATACAAAGAGCCCACCCCCGCCCACAGCAAATTACGCCGCTACCCCGGAGGCTGCCACGCCGCCTGCAGAGCCCCCGACCATCGACGCTGAAGAGTACAAGGCTGCGGGCAACAAGTTCTTCAAGATCAAGGACTACCCCCGCGCCATTGAAGAATACTCCAAAGGTGCGTTGTGACCACCGGGTAACTCCCGTCGAGCTCCAGGCTAATTTGTCTCTTTTTATACAGCCATCGAGGCAGACCCCAAAAATGCCACGTACTACTCGAACCGGGCTGCGGCCTATATTTCGGCAAACCGCTTCGTCGAGGCCATGGAAGACTGCAAGATGGCAGACGAGCTCGACCCCAACAATCTGAAGATTCTCCTGCGGTTAGGTAGAGTATACACGAGTCTGGGACGGCCAGATGAGGCCGTGGACGTTTACAACTCAATCAACGCTACAGCAAAGGATAAGCAACCCGCTTTGACCATGCAGAAGCACCTGCGCACCGCCGAGGAGACTTCGCGAAACGAAGGGTCGGGCTCCATGGTCATATACGCCCTCAACGAGGCAGAAAAGGGTCTTGGCATGGGCGTTGACAAGCCACGGAAATGGCAGCTCATGCGGGGAGAGGCACACCTGCGCATGGGCAATGCCAACGCACTTGGCGAGGCACAGAATGTGGCCATGTCACTTCTGCGATACAACAACCAGGACCCGGATGCCCTGGTACTGCGTGGTCGCATCCTATACGCGCAGGGCGAAAACGACAAGGCCGTGCAGCATTTCAGACAGGCGCTGAACTGCGACCCCGACTTCAAAACGGCCGTAAAGTACCTGCGAATGGTGCAAAAGCTGGACCGCTTGAAGTCAGAGGGTAACGCTGCCTTTAAGGCTGGCAGGTTCCAAGAAGCCATTGACACCTACTCACAAGCGCTCGCAGTAGACCCTTCCAACAAGAGCACTAATTCAAAGATACTGCAGAACAGAGCACTATGCCACAGCCGACAAAAGAGCTGGAAGCAGGCTATCGCAGACTGCGAGAAGGCGCTAGAGCTCGACCCCAGCTACACCAAGGCGCGGAAAACCCGGGCTAAGGCATTGGGTGAGAATGGCAATTGGGAAGAAGCAGTGCGAGATCTCAAGGCCATTGCTGAAGAGAACCCGTCCGAACCGGGCATTGCCAAGGAGATTCGCGATGCTGAGATGGAATTGAAGAAGAGCAAGAGGAAGGACTACTACAAGATTCTCGGTATCCAAAAAGACGCGACCGAGACTGAGATCAAGAAGGCCTACCGAAAACTCGCAATCATACACCACCCCGACAAGAACCCCGACGACGCAGACGCCGCAGACCGTTTCAAGGAGATTCAGGAGGCACATGAGACCCTGAGCGATGCCCAGAAGCGTGAAAGATATGATTCTGGGGCCGACCTTGTTGACCCCAACGACATGTTCGGTGGTGGTGGCATGGGAGGTGGCATGGGCGGAGGCATGGGTGGCATCGACCCCGAGATTCGTAAGTATAACCACTATCATGAGCTTGGACACCTCACTAACATCCTTTACAGTCATGCAGATGTTCGGCGGCATGGGCGGAGGCGGTATGGGAGGCGGCCGTGGCGGAGGCGGCTTCCACTTCAGCTCTGGCGGCGGCCCCGGTGGCAGTCCCTTTGGTGGCATGGGCGGCATGCCAAACGGCGGTGGCCGAAGAGGACCACCCGGTGGTTTCCCTTTCTAAGCGACGAAACCTCGTTGAATCTCTAGGAGCCTTGCCATTGCTTCCGCACCCTTCAAGACAAGTCGCTTCTGCACCACATATTACGATCTTTTTGATTCGTGTGTATACCCCTTGGCACTACGCTTACGAACGAAACCCCATCATACCATGGCGTTGGTTTACAGGAAGGAGCGCAAGCAAAGTAGAAATTTGTAGATTGGCGGGGAGTTTGCCTCGCTCTCTCCTGGTGTAAAAGAGGGAATGCGGCAGTCACCTATTATTGACCAGTTGCTATTGGAAGGGGAGTTTAGTTTCCCTTGGTTTCTTTGCTCAAAGCATTACCCCGGCGTCTTTCTCTTGTCCTGTCTTATACTTTCCCTTTAGGGAGAAAATATTTACATAGTCTGACGTGTATGCATGGCTTGAATTATTGAATCTTTGTAGTACCACGTGTGAGAAAGATAATTCAGGCGGGTGTGAGATCAGTGGAGGGCGTAGAGATGGAAGTCGTGAATGACGTAATTAGCGCCAAGGCTTGAAAATACTCCACGGGTTCATGGTCCCCAGCACTTAATGCGCGTGAATATAGATCTAAGCTTGGGCCTTGAAAGATCTAAATATACCGATATTTCTACCACAAGAAAAAAACGTCCGCCCTTGGATCCCGCAAAGTCTATCTAATCTCGATCTATATTTCAGAGAACAAGGCCAAGGTCATCTAGTGGTGTCAGGAGAGTTTATCTTCGTTGTATACAAGTCATAGAGGTTTCTTGGAGAACGGCTACACGTGATATCCACAGACAAAGAGAAGGACTTATCTTGGCCCAAAAAGAGACGCGCAAACTGGGGCAGAGAGAAAAGACACAAATCTTACAGATCCTACAAATCCCGGCCGCAAGACGGGTCTGTCCACCATCGCGCACATCAACCGCCCCAATGCAAGGTCAAGGACGCGGCCGAAGCCGAGAAAACATCGGACCTATCTCCAACAACCTATCGTCATCATCACCATCATCAGCACCATCTCGAGGCCGTGGCAGGGGCGCCAACACCCCAGCCCCCAACCAAACACGGGGACGAGGCGGACCCGGATTCAGAGCACGCGGCCGAGGACGCGTCCGCACCCCCAACATACCCCGTGACCCCGACCACCCACGCGTCCCAGCCTACTCATCCATCTCACGCGGCACCGCCGTCTCCATAATCCTCAAGCAAGACCAACCCACGGGCCACCAAGTTAAGGGTATAGTCGCTGATTTGCTGACTCGCGGCGATCATCCGCGCGGCGTCAAGGTAAGGTTGAGAGATGGGAGAGTGGGGAGAGTGCAGGGGCTTGTTGCGGAGGCTGAGGGGATAAGGGGAGAGGCACTTGTTGGTGGGGTCGGGGCTGGGTTGGGAAGGAATGGGGAGGGTGGTGGTGGGATGAGAGGGGGCAGGGTGGAGAGAGACATTAGGGATGAGGACGATTATTTGTATGATGAGGGAAAGAGGAGAGGCGCGGGGGAGTTAGGCTTGTTTGCTGTGTTGGAAGAGGCGGATAGAAGACATGCTCAGAGTGGTAGTACGAGTGGAGGTGCAGGACAGATGGCGACTTGTCCTGTTTGTAGGGTTTTTGAGGGTGATGAGGCGGCGGTTGCACATCACGTTGAGGAGCATTTTGGGGAGTGAGCTGACGTTAGAATCGGGTAAATTCTCTACATTCTGATTCAGAGAAAGGCTGAACTTGCTCAGCGTTGTAAATCTTCCGCTTTGATACCGTGAATGCAACTTAGCATATGCTTTCGGCATGTATATCCTGTCCACTGTAGTTGCTTCTTTGACACTATCCTCCCCTCCTTCATCCATCCTGCTTTGCATCAGTCCAAGGTGTAGTCAAAGCTCACACCACGATGCTGGTCCCCATGAACGAGGATGTCCTTGACGCAACTAGAATACTCACCACGAGTCTTGCCAGCTTGCTCATGAGCCCTGTGATGGTCGAGTAAAGCTTGTCTCGTGGCTGAATATTCGGTCATGAATACGTCGTCTCCTTTCCAGTCTCTGAAGATCTCATTTGCTGCCACATGTGGCTTCTTTACCCGCGTGACGATTCTATCATAATAGGTGTTTGATACATCATGATGACGACAGGTATAGATGTGGTTGTGGAATAGATCAAGATTGACAACCTGGACGGCGATGTACCGCTTCAATACTTGAACTTTGTTTCGGGAATCCTCCTTGATATTTTGGACATCCTGAGTCAGCCTTGTAATCTTGTTGTTGAGGTGATTGATCTCGGGCGCCCGGTCGGTGTGCTGGATGTTGCGAGCTTCGAGCATTTGGCCGTGTTCAGCGCGATACCTTGAATAATGTTAGTAAAACGCTTTACATCTGAACGAATGATAAGTGTATGATTACATACCAATCACGATCACCTTTGACGATGGTGAGTTTGTGCTCAGCGTTTTCGATCTGACGGCGTTGGTTTTCGATAGTTGTTTCCAGATGTGCTGTCGCTTCACTGCTCTTCTTTGCTGCTTCTGCGCCTGCAGAGAGCTGAGCTGCGAGGGCTTCAGATAGTTGCGCCTTATCTTTGATGGCCTGCTCCTTCTCATTTCGTTCAGCAGCAAACATTGCCTTGAGCTTCTTGATGAGGTCGCGACTGTCAGTGGCGCCTTGAGCGCGGGCTTCGGCATTATCGAGCCGGGCGCGAAGACTTCCGCCTTCAACTGTCAGACGGCCTTGGACATGCTGAAGTTTCTGTACTTGTTCGCGTGCGCGAGCTGCTTCGCTCTCGGCTAGCATGAGGAGGATGTTGTTCTTGAGGTCGCCATTGTCCACGTCAGAGTCAGAT
The DNA here is from genome assembly GCF_003171515.1 of Pyrenophora tritici-repentis. Taxonomy (NCBI): domain Eukaryota; kingdom Fungi; phylum Ascomycota; class Dothideomycetes; order Pleosporales; family Pleosporaceae; genus Pyrenophora; species Pyrenophora tritici-repentis. Next base: position 1,456,454 of record NC_089390.1, read on the forward strand.
TGACCACTGCTTGTTGACTCTTCAGACCTGGAGTACGACATGTTACTGCAGGTGATACTCGTATGTCAAGGTGGGGTGGAGGCTGAGGGTTTGAATCAGCTCAAGTTGCTCCTGCTGAATAGTCGGCCAAGACCCTGGCTTGGCGCGTATTCACCATGAGGAGGAAGGCGCACCCGAGCACACTAAGGTGATCCGTGAGCGATGAACGGTGAGGTTCAATGGTGCAGCATATTCAGGCTACATTGAGAGTCGCCTGTATAGTATTATGAGATGCAGTGGGAAGTATTGAAGAGAAGTGGCAGCAGCACCGATCATGATAGACTGGGTGTCCACACCGTTTTTGGCAGACTACCTAGGTAGGTGAGAGAAGCAGCCACTAAATGAAGCGCGGAAAGGAACAGCCAACGAGAGAAAGAGAGAGAGAGATTGTAGCGCATAGAATTTAACATTAAATAGAAAACCGTAACTGATGCGCGCATCATAACAAAGGAAAAAGAAGGTATATCCAACTGTTCTCACCATATATAACCCTCACCTTACAGCCACGTTGATGCCGTTGCTTCCACCGACTGACGAACTACCATCGGAGCCCTTGGTGATACCCAAGTTGCCTCCTAGGTTTGCCGCCTGACCAGCTTTGTCGAGGGTGATTCCAGACTCTTCGGAAAACTTCTCAGACTCCTCAGTAGCCTTGACACCGTTTGACTTTTCTGCCTCAGCCTTTGCGGCCTCGCCTGTTGCTGCCTCAGCCTTTGCTGCCTCGCCCTTTGCTGCCTCGCCCTTTGCTGCTGCTGCCTCACCCTCTGCTGCCGCTGCCTCACCCTTTGCTGCTTCACCCTTTGCTGCCTCACCCTTTGCTGCTTCACCCTTTGCTGCCTCACCCTCTGCTGCCGCTGCCTCACCCTTTGCTGCCTCACCCTTTGCTGCCTCGCCCTTTGCTGCCTCGCCCATTGCTGCTTCACCCTTTGCTGCTGCTGCCTCTTCCTTTGCTGCCGCCGCCTCTGCTTTGGCCGCCTCTTCCTTTGCCGCTGCGGCTTCTTTCTCAGCCTTTGCTTTGGCTGCCTCGCCCTCCGCGCGTCCGGGTTGGTTCTCAGTGCCGGCGCCGCCGTTTCCTGCTGCTGCTTCAGGCTTCGCCTTGGCGGGCTTCTTTCCAGTACCCGTGGTCATGGATGCCGCAGCAGCAGCTGTCGCTGTACCATTTCCTTTGGCACCGCCGCCGCCGAGCTTCAGACCGCCACCACTGATGCCTCCACCCTCTCCGCCAAGTGTCAGACCTCCAATAGTGAGGGCACGGGCTACCCGGCGACGAGTCTCTGGCTCTACCGGTATGTCAAGACTTGAGAAGCCTGCGTCACGTCTCACAGGACTGGAACGGTAGTCGCGGGTAGCGATGGTTGACTATAACGAGAGTAAGTAAACGATTGATATGACGGTACTAATATGGGCTTGAATGTGGCACAACAAGCCTCGTCGTGTATGGAAGAGTGATTACTTACGGCCCAGAGAGAGCGAGGGGGAACAACGAACGCCTCGACGCTTGATAGTGCCAAAAGGCCAAAGGTCATTTCTAGTGAGAATCTCATGATGATTATATGCGGATGATGTAATGGTAACTGGCCGGCAGTCAAATGAATAGAATGAACAGAGAACAATAACGAAGATGAATGCTACCGTAGTATCGTAATGGCACAACCGTGAATGTATACCATGAGACGAGTGGTTAACCAGGCCCCGTGTCTCACTATCATGTGCTTAACCCAGTCAAATGTTCGCATACTACTGCGCATTGCCGACAAACGCATGATGCAACACATACACAACGTTTGCAGAACGGCTTGGCGATTATAAATCTCCCGATAAGTCGGTAAAACGCCAATGTGCGGCATTGCTAGGTGCTCACCAGGATGCTGGCGCTGCCCACGTCGCAAGAATGTCGCAGTTACCGTTCGGCGCCTTCTTATCGTTTGAATCCGACACCCAAACCGATTGAGCTGCTATAAACAGATGGTATTATAACAGGTCTTCACGGTCAGGTTCCCTCAATGCTCGTCTACACAGTGCCGCCAGCAGAGCCCAGGTGGATTCAGGTCGGCGTGGTTACAGAGATGTACAGCTCCAGTCGGCAGGTCTCGCATCCGAACAGCATCCACTTGCACTGCCCCGAAGCATCCTGAGAGGGGTATGTTCCGAAGGTATTCAGCTTAAGCGCATGTCAAAGAGGGATGGGCTGCTCTCCAATCCAGGGTGGGCATTGTGCGTTTCGGCACACGCGTGCCTTTCGTTAGCATGATGGTGCTTGTGGATATGCAAAGTGAACGAAATTACTTTGCGCATTAAGAGGATAAGAAAAAAGTATCGTGATAGAGCCGATGGCGGAGGATGACACAGGGTGATGGTAACGCGAGCTTCAACCTTAGGCAGTGCGCGAGCCTGACACGCTAGAACTAACCAATCTGCACGTCTCCACATGCGCAATATGCCGGTTTGCTATGATTTTAGTCTGCAGGCAAACATTGGCGTACGTATTATTACCAGATTTATTCCAGCTCAAATCCACTTCAGAAATGACAACGTTGGTTATCGTGTAGATCTCTGAATCGTTCGCAACGGACTTCACAATGGACTTCACAATGGACTTCACAATGGACTTCACAATGGACTTCACAATGGACTTCATAATGGACTTCATAATGGACTTCACAATGGAACCCTGGCGGATCAGTCTGTGAAGGCGGCTGTGGCGCCGCACGATATGTTTAGGCTATCTACCGTAGCTTCGGCCATTTCAGTAACCGGTACAATCCTTAACACTCGACGAGGCACATTTTCTAGTTCAGAGCTATCCGAAACCTCCAGTCGATTTTTCCATGCCACGGTTCAAACACTTTCCCCGCGCCCGGCTCCACACTGTTGCTAGGTTGCTCTTTGTAGAAAACTTTACACCTGCACAGCACCACGTGACTGTTTACTCGTCATCGCCCAAATCTTGTAGAGCTGCTTCCCTTCCCTCTTGTGCTGTACCCAAGCCGCGTGAAGCGATTCCTTAGTTTCACCAGGAAAGAGATGTGCAAAGAATTGATAACCCTTCTTATTCTTGCCTTTCCACAGATACAACATCCTTTTTGCCTCGTCATTCCATCCAGTAAAGTAGAAACCCGTGTCGTCCTCAGCGGGTTCATGTTCTGCTGGGCTGTTTATTGAGTTATCGACGGCATGACCAGTCGCGGCAGGGACTCTTGAGGTAGCGAGTACTTGTGAAGCATCGGGCACTTGTGAAGCAGCACCCAATGCGTTACCAGTATTCCCTGCCACTGGAAACGTACATTCGTTCCTCATCAAAGAGACTTCGGATGATGTTGGGGGTGTTCGATAACCAATGACATGTTCTTGGGAACCTCCTGACAGTTGTGTAATTCCAGAAAGATGACCATTTCCAGATCCCTGGGAAGCTACAACATCTTGCGAGAGTCCAGGACTTGATAAGAAAGCCCTCAATACAGCTGATGTACGGGTATCAGGCTCTGGCTGAGTACGGCGAGAGAAAACGAAGGCTTCACCAGTCCATACTTTATTGCCGTCATAGCGCCAAGCGTCCGCCGGAGTTTCCCATGGGGGTGGATTTGCAGCCGGAGCTATGAGCAACATTAGTTTAGAGGTTCCTGATCATAAATCAAAAACTTACGCCGATAGTAGAGCTGGCCAGTTGCTCTACCTGGGTACATGTATGATGATGCATAGTCCCCTTCGTTGTTTGGAAACAAAGATTCGTCTAAGCCCATGAAGCGAAAGCTTGCGTGGTCGTCGGGAGAATTATCCATGATAATGTTAGTAGAGTGTTTGGTAATGGTCAAAGATGTAGGAATCTTTGATTTTATAGGTAATGGGGGTCCTTGGGCGGCAAAGTAAAGGTGCAAGTGAAAGACTTATTGTTATATGAACCTAAGGAAAGCGTCGTAAAACAGCGGCGGTCAGCTCAAAGAGCACTTCATATTATGTTTCCTCAAAAATTGAAGCGATCTTTATGTAATAATGTCACAAAGCTTGCTTTTCTAGTGAGTGACGGCAAGTCAAGTAACTGTTCAAGAAACAATTCTCGATATCACAAGACTCCGCGTGAACTAAGACTCGAAAAGTTCTTCTATCTATACACTAATTGTAGTGCAGCACATATTTAAGAGTCGTTCTACATTACTATCTACCTGCACACATCTTAAAGAATACTAATAAACCCTTGCTAGAACACTAGACTGATACTCTTTCTTCCTACTCATCTACAGAATTTCCTTTTTCCTAAACAGTCTCAGTCGTCCCAGCTCTCTCAGTCGTCATCATGCAATCAAACAGCACCTAACAGAAATTCACCTAAATCAAGTCGAACTCCTAGTTATCATTATCCCGAATTTCTGTTGAAATGCAACAACTGTCGCAAACAACTTGGCGACTTCGATATGGTACCCCAGATATTCAAAGCTCCGCTGGAACGCATGAAAACTGTTGTGGTCTGCGCCTGGCCAGAGGTCCAAGGCACCCTCCAGAACGGTCTTGAGTGCGGTTTGGTCGATGTCGAGGTCTTGTGCGAGAGCGGCAAGGGCAGATCTGGCTTCGAGGCTGCCACTAGAGTAGTCCATGCTGGTACGACAGGTTACAAGACGTGAGACATTCATCGAGTTCACTAATCATAGAGGTAAAACAAATTGGACGACTACATTATATAGCTCTTTATTGTTCATGGGTTGCCTGTATCTCATCCTAACTATGAAAACACAAACTCCGAAAACAACTGCCGAATATATACCAAAAACGCTGGAGCCTGGCACAAGCCTTTAGGCGGGGCATGAAATACCCTTGGGCGTGCGTGTGCAGTTGGATGGTTTTCCGCCACCAGTGATGCTGTTGCCGGTCCATGTCCAGTCAGAGCAGCTGCCCTCACCGCAGAGAACAAAGTAGTCTTGGCCACTTGAAGTGACAGTGCCCTTGACATTTTCGATAATCAGGCCAGTAATGGGGACGCCATTGGTGGGATTGAGCGTGGGTCCTCCGTTGAGATAGTCCTGTCGGATGACGACGCCGAACTGGGTTATCTTCTGTAGGGTGATATCCTTATATGTGATATCAGAGACAGAGCCGGTAGCGCCTGAGATCGTCTTGATGCGTACACCGTTCTGAGAGTTGATAATGGTGCATCCGGAGACGATAACGGTCTTGACTACATTGTTTTTGCGTAGGCCAACGGATCCAATAGAGATTCCATGCCCGCCTGAGCATATATTGTTGATGAAGTGAATATTAGTGCCGGAGTTGACTGCAAGGCAGTCGTCTTGGTTCTTGACGTTGCAGTTGGTGATGAAAATACCAGAGGACTCGCCGACGTCAAACGCATCTGTGTTGTGCCCGAGGTTGCCCACATCCCCTGCACTGTTGTCGATAGTGATGTGATCAAGGGTTAGCTGCTGCGAATTGCTGATCGAAAAGGCCTGAACAGGTGTGTTCAAGACATTGAGATTACTAATAGTTGACGAAATCATGTTGTGTGCGAAGAAAAACTGACTTATTTAATAAGAGGTCTCAACTCCCAGGAGCTTCATTTCAATATACCTTGGGCTTTGTTTCTCCGTTGGAGCCCGTGCCATCCCAATACGCTGCACCACCTCCATCAATAACGTGACCTGTGGCACCGTTGACCACAAGACCAGTTCCAGAAATCGAAATGAGAGGGCCTGCAAACAAGGCCTGGTGGGCGAAGGTTGTGTGACCCTGGAAAGTGACGGTAGTGCCCTTATTGAGCCCTGTCAAATCCAAGGTGACTCCAGCAGGGACTGCAATTCCATTGAGAATGATAGTAGAGCATGAGGCTTTGTTCTTGATGGCAGTAGCAGCATCGGTAAATGTGCAGCTTTGTCGGGTCGAAAGTGTTGATGGGGCAGCAGAGACGAGAACGCTCGCACCGAGAAGAAGAGAGACTAGTGTCAGACCAGCCATGGTGTTGATGGTATGCGAAGAGCGACTGGGTCAATGAATTGTATGATGTGGATGAGAAGCTGAATGAGTAGATGAGTGTGTGAATGCAGTGAATTCGTGCAGACAGTAGATATTTATACAAAAGCTTCACGAGACAATAAAGCCCACCGGTTCGTCCGGCTCTGTACCATTAGAGGATATCAGCTCTAGGTCCCGGAGACTGTTGGGTCTGAGGCCCCAGACCTGGGAACCTTCAACCCCACTTGCTCCGGCTTAACCTGATATGATTCAGAACGGAGGAAGTTATTAACCTTAGACACGGGCGTTGATACAAGATCCCATCCACTCACTGTCCACTGCGCCCATGCTAGTGCTCCAAGTTTAGACCATGCATGGTCGGTGTCAGCTTAACTACACTCACAATCCTCGCGTCCCGTCATAGTCTTCGCTTCCAAGACACCTGAAACGAGATCTGGCCGAGAATTCTTGCTCTTTTCGCATTCATTCTCGTATATGTAAGCCGGGACAAGACATGTCTCGTTCTGTTAAACAAGCGCTGATATTCTTGGGAGAGTTGAGCTGAGACTATAGGCACAGCGACCGCATGACTTTTTAGAGTTTGGATGGTGATAGTTCGCCTTGTCTAGCCTCGTTTGGACAATACCTACGGAGAACCTGCATTCGTGGTGATCTACGCTCATATCCGGGTCTCTGGTTTGCTCAGTGTCAAGCATCTAGTGGCGGAGTGGCTGTTGCTTGACGTCGCCTCGAATGCGAGAGCATACCAACGCATGTGAGGTCATGCAAGGCCAACTGATTGGCGGCTTTGATTGAAACAGGTGGCTGAACGGTCTAGACGCGTGGTGCAGCCGCCCAAATGCCTCTGCGAATACGAAATTCTGGGGTAGAGATGCGATCCCGCAGCACGGCCGATTGATGGAAGACTTCTCCAGGGCTACGTCAAGTAGTTACAACGCGGAAAAACTACTTGCGGCTGCGCGGACGGCGGGCATCTAATTTGCCGTCCCGCTAGTCCGAATTAGTCATTGATGAATACGTGGGTAACGTCAAACTCTCGATCAACTCTGTCCATTCTGGTCAACTGACGCATACGAAAACTCCCCGTCATTGATGGATATTATATGTTCCAAGATTCTACCAGCACCAGAGCCACTCGCCGCGCGCCTTGGAACCTAGCCTTGGTGCCTACCTCGAAAGACTAGATCTCTTTGAGCACACATCTCTCCTGAGTAGGTAACTATGCTTCGATCTCCCCTGAAAGCTTACCATCTTCGGTCACATATCACGCTTGCTATCTGCAGTCGCTCGGAAAATTAATGAGCCCCGCCTCCCACCGAAGGCTGCCGAACACAGAACCCCCCTTCCGGCAAACTATCGACGAACAGGCCCCAAGCAACCCAGTTCCGCAATAGCCTTTTTGCCAAAGGACACACTTCCTTCTGAACTTCTTTGATCTTCAATTCGGCGGTTTCCACGTCTATAGTCATAAAAGGCCCCATCACAGGCTTCTTCAGAAAGCACACCACTAAATCCACGCACCAGAAGAAGTACAGACAACGCGTTCTGTATATCTGTAAATCCGTTTCTTCAATCCATGGTTCGGCGGATAACTGTACTTCCTTCAGCCCATCGATAGCGCCACCCAAAGCATGGACTAGGGCAGCTACAGAGGGAAGTTGCAAAACTTCGTCCAGAAAGCCAAAAGCGGTAAGTTCGAGACAGTACACTTCGACCATCCTGGCAAGCTCCCGCATATTGGGAGTAGAGATAAGATCTTTTGTACAGTAAGCTGTCTCGACAAGTGCGTGGGCGTAACATGACAGGCGCATCGATATCGTATCCTTCGACATGTCCCTAATGAACTTGCGCGCCCACTCCATATTCTCAGCTATGAGATTCTGAGGGAACAAGTCCATCCCAAGGGGTAGGTGGACATCGCGACGTGCTTTGAGAACGATGCTATCCAAGAAGTTCACTAGAGTAGGGTAAGTGCCTTCCAAGCAGATGTCGCTTTCCATAAGCCTGACTTCCTGTGGCAGGTGCGTCCAGTTGTCATTTTTGTAGGCCTCGAAACTTTTCTCGTGTGGTCTCTGGGAACCCCCTGACAAGTGGGATCGCGGCGGTATCGTGATAGTGGAGAGCTTGGTAAGTATCGCTATCAGCGATTCAGAGTTAAAGAGAAGGTCATGGAAATGAGCAGTGTAATTGAAGATAGGAAAGTTTGTCAACAATTTCGACAAGGTTAGTTTTTCGCTCGACGTCTCTGATGACGGCGTTGCCAAGAGGCGAAGCATGTCATCCGTCAGCGTGTTGAGATGAAAATCCAAGCTGACTCCTCGGCGTACAGCATCTGTATCTTGACAATCGTAGTACAAGGCAGCATTCCTAGGTTCGTACAAAACAGTAACCGGTGAGATGCCTGTGTCTTCGCCATGCGCACCTAGACTGATGAGCGGTTGTGGTGTGGCTTCGCCCGTCATGAACACGCTATGGTTTCCCGAAGGACCAACGGCCACGCCTTCATGAATTTCCCAAACTCTTGTGATGCGAAATTCATGGAACAGGTCATCAGTATCACCCTCACTGTAAAAGGTCGGTATGTCGCTCGTTGTATTGTCTGGGGGCTTCCATTGAAGCTCATGGATGGTAAAGGCGGCATTGACGGGGCCGCCAAGTTGAAAGGCTAGGAGAGCTACTAAAAGCGGGTGTAAAAGAAGCTCGTGTGCAGGATTGGGAGTAGAGTAAGTTCGATCTTCTGGATGCTCAACAGGCGACGGGTATGCGCTTGCGACCAGGTCATTCTCAACAGCTTCATCCGCAGGCTCAACGGCACCAAACAGGAACCCCGCAGCTTTGGAATTCTCTAACACTTGTGCTATAGCAATAAACTTCTGAACCAACTCCACAGCATGCTCTTGAGAGAAGGTCCCTACATTAGCGCATGCTGCCAAAAGCCGATTCATTATGTGCCGCTGATATTCTTCTTTTCTCTCCGTGACGCGAACGTCCTTTGGCGCTGCCGCGAGGATGCGAGTGTGGCGACGGCATGCGACTCTATCCGTGACAATGTAAGCGCGAATATCCGCTGGAACATAGACATTTGCATGAAAGGGCTGCTGCCGTGGCATCACAAGGCTTGGGGGAGTATTTCGAATCGGAGGAGAATCTCGCGGGCGCTGCTCGGGTCGATGAGGTCGTTATTGAAGATGGAGAAGGCTGTAGCGAGAGTTGACAGAGAAGACCCCAAGGTGAGAGTCACGCAACAACATAAGGGTAGGTGAGTGACACTGGGAAAGTTCCTTTGCTGACCTATAGCATTGCGATTGTTTCTTGACAAGCTTGTCAACTCAGCTCCAACAAGCGGTTTGAGATCATCAAGCACCGCTTACAATATTTCAGATCAAGATCAAACAAACGATCAAGATTCAGCACCACGTGCTTCTAGCGCCACCGAGGCTCTGTACGTGATAATAAGTCTGTCTGAATGCAAAATTGGCTATTACGAAAATAAATCGGTTTTCAGAGAAGCATTGCCGGACGTACAACTCAAGCACTTGCAGTCATTCAGGTCGTTGTCTCGATGTATGAGCTGGGTTGGAGCGAGACCAGTGAGTACGTTTTGGAGAAGACCCTAGACCTTTTGGGCACGATGATGGCCATCAGGATGAGCTCTTTGGATGTCCGCTTACCGAAAGGCGTATGATTCGCCATGAGGTCACCGAAAACTCAATTCGTTCTGTGAATCCTCCGCTCCTATTGTTTGGATTTCACTCTACTCAAAGCCTCTACTTTCTGGTATCAGAGCCGATTACTGCGGCGCTCAATCCTCCTTGTGTTCGCTTTACGTCTGAGAGTGCGCGATTGGAGGCAATAATATCATATCCTATATTCGGCAAAAGACAAGGCCAGAGGCGGTCTTACTCAGTACAACAGATGGACTAGGTGTCATTCCTACGCCGCGTCTGTGTACATCCGAACAGGATCAGGTGTCCTACTGGCTTCTATGCTCCATGACAACACGTGCATAGTTCTGGCATTACCGACGTACTTGGGGTGCGACACGCATAACAAAACATGGGGAGAACATGAAAATAATGCAGCCTTATCAGGTATGATTGTGGAGCACATTATGCTATATTATCTCACAATTTCAGCTTCTCAGCCTTGCGCGTAATATCCCCGATACGTACCTAGGTATATCAATTGCAGAGCCGATATGTCGAAAGTTTGGTTACCAGACCAAATTACCGAATGCTAAAGAGCGAAGAGAACGACGCGTCAATAGTACATAAGCCTTTCTGCAAGCTTGCTCAATTTGGGATTACCTATAAGATTGCGGACTCGATCCACTAGTACCCAAGCGCATCCTATCTACCGGGCGTTCTCAGACTTGACGGCAGTGTGTCAACTCCTAGCGGTGTGGGCTGACGGCATGCCGTCGAAGGCTTTGTGAAGCAAGGTTCTAGCCCCGGAAGCTAGAACCATCTGGCCAACGGCCATCTTCGGAACCATCGCTGTGTGCCAGTATGTAAGCTTACCTCAGAGTCCGATGTCGACATGGAATCTGCGGATCACAACTTAGCGACGATAGGAGAATACTCGTCCCGTCCCGTACCCTGTGGGATGACACGAAACCCAGTAGTTGTTCCCGTCACCTATTTCAAGTTCTTGGCCATGATCATCGCGAGGGCCTAGTTGGTTCAGAAGTATTTTGTGTGTCTGTTAGATACTCTCTTCTTTGGAAAGAGGTGGACCACGCAACAAAGGTCGCTAGTACTGGTTACTGCTGCATTGGGTCTAGCGTGATGTGCAATAGGGGTTTCCAACCTACAAGACTCGCCCACCGACATGATTTCCACGGTTTCGAAAGCACGGATTATACATCTAGTGTACCCACTAATATCTGCCTTGTAAGAAACTTGACCAACTAGCCAAACCTATGAGCGCTGTTTCCACAGTTGAAAAACGCTGAAACTTCCAAACGACACCCTGCCAAGCATCCTATCCTGACCCAAACAACGTTGTCGACGATCTCGGGAGGGGTCCGATGACTACGATCACTTCGGATTCTCATGTACCTGGATCTCGGGATGCCTAGCGTCATCGTTCACTATGCGGTACATCAGTCTTGTGATACCGAGTATGGATTGTGAATGCTTGTTGCATTTGATCATGATGCCGATCTCTCGGTATTTGCACGCGTGCGAATACCGATACTAGGAACGCCATACGTCAGCTTATCTCCCACGACACTCGCTCCGCACTAGACGCCGAAGAACGACTTTGTTGAGCCCTACGAAATCCCCTACGTACCATAACCTGCTTGAGACGCACTGTCTTCAAGCAAGAATATAAGGGCGCTTGGAAGTCAGCAACATACGATGCTCCCGGAAGATCATGCTCTAGCACAGCGCATGACACAGCCCGGCAGCAATTTTTCTCCAACACAGAACGGCGGCTATGATGCACGTTTATCAAGCGTTTGCCTTCATGACAGCGGTCCTATAGTAAGCAACGAAATGAAGCCGGGCGATCGCCTGAAGCCAAGAGATATACCCTGGAAAGAATGAGGCACTAAGCCCTGACGTCGGGCTAGCCTCGTCTATCAAGCCTCCTTCGCGCAATGCCATTTGGATTACACCTTCGAGTCATTCTCCTGTCATCCACACGTTTCTTGATGAGACGGGTTCCCTTCTAGGAGGTTACCACCAGCGCTCGGCGTTCTTCCACAGCTTCGGAACAGAAGATAGCCGTTATTTCGGCACTTTTACATGGGCAGCTAAACATTAATGGCGAACCAGGGACGGAGCGACTACTGAATGGATAGAGACAGTCATGCCCTACGACCGTAGGTCCGACTTCACTGAGCCCTACAAGGCTTCTACGATTAAAGGAGCAATCAGAAGCGTCGGTTGGTCAACGGTGGTTTCAAGGATCGGTTAAAGTGAAACCAACATGCTAATAAGGGCCGATAATAGTCCGCTAAAGAACAGAACTAGCGCCTTGACACTGCCAGGTACCGTTAAGTCACTTTCGTTCCGCGTGCATGGGAGAAATACGTGCACGATCAATGCTTGGGGAGGTGCGCGTTGACAAGCTCATTCGCCGCTTCAGAATACTTACGTGCGCGGCCAAATGTAAGCTTGTCGGCCTGGGCACCGACGAAAGGCCTTGTAGTTAACCAAATGCGATTATGAGGAAACTGTCTTAAAGAGCAGTCTATATCGAACCTTGGAATCTTTCCTCTCTACGCACTCGCTGCATCTTACACTCACTACCTAGCTCTTCGTTTTTAATCTTGGCCCAGGGCCGTCCTGTCTTTAAACATGCGTTACTCTAGCACCGCCGCACTCCTTTCCCTGGCCTCTCTTGGCCAGGCTTCCCCAGCACCCCACGTTCACCAGCACCCTCACGCTGCCCGTGATCTTGCTGGTTTGGGAAGCTTGGGCTCGCAATACCAAGCGGGTGTTTACTTCACCAACTGGGGCATCTACGCACGCAACTACCAAGTCTCCGATCTTCCCATTGACAGGCTCACCTACGTCAACTACGCTTTCGCCAACTTGAATGAGACCACCGGCGAGGTCTTTCTCAGCGACGAGTGGGCCGATATCCAGCGCCCTTCCCCTACCGATGTTGCTACCAATGGCTCCCAGCTCCTCGGCAACTTCAACCAGCTCTACCAGGCGAAGCAGAAGAACCGCAACCTCAAGGTCATCCTTGGTGTCGGGGGCTGGACTTACAGGTTCAAGTTCAAGCCCGCTCTCTCCACAAAGGCCGGTCGTGTGAACTACTGCAAGTCCTCTCTGAAGCTTATTACTGATCTCGGAATCGATGGCTTGGACACTGACTGGGAATACCCTGCCGATGAGACTGATGCTGCCAACCTGCTCGACACCATGCAGATCTGCCGTCAAGTAAGAACCATGACAGAAATCATTGAGACTGCGACTAACTTCATACTAGATGTACGACGCCTACTCGAAGAAGTACACCAATGGATACCACTACGAACTCTCCATCTCTGCCCCTGCTGGACCCATAAACTTCGAAAGGTTGGGTATTCAGAAGCTCGACCGCTTCGTCGACCGTTGGAACCTCATGGCCTTTGACTACCAGGGTGGTGGCTTTTCCAACTTCACTGGCCACCTGAGCAACGTCTACCCCAGCACCACCAACCCCAGGTCGACCGACGGCTGGGTTAACGAAACCCAGTCATTCACAGCCTTCAACACCAAGAGGGCCATCGACTACTACAAGGCCCATGTCGCATCTCCCTCCAAGATCACGCTCGGTATGCCCCTGTACGGCCGCTCCTTCGCCAACGTCGTCGATCTCAGCCGCGGTACCGGTGCAATGGGCCAGAAGTTCAACGGCTCCGGTGAAGGTTCTTGGGAGGCCGGTACCCTTGACTACAAGGTTCTTCCCCAGAACGGCACCAAGGTATTCACCGACAAGAGCATTTTGGCCAGCTGGTCTTGGGACCCCATCAAGAAGCAGGTTGTCAGCTTTGACACCCCAGAGGTTGCCAAGTGGAAGATGGACTTCCTCAAGACTGAATGCCTCGGTGGTGCTTGGTTCTGGGATGCCTCTGGCGACGCTCCCGTCAGCAACCCTAAGTCTCTCGTTGCTACTGTTGTCAACGAGCTTGGTGGTGCCCAGTCGCTCAAGAAGAACCAAAACAACCTTCACTACCCCACATCCAAGTACTACAACATCAAGAACGCTAGGAACTAGTGTTCTTAGACTTGTATGCTTGATTGCGGTTGATACCGCGGGGTTGCGGGGGAGGAATTAGTACATGTTGTTTTGCTAGTCTGCCTTTGCATCTTCCCAACTTGCTGTAGTGGGCCCAAGAAACGTGCCATGGCTGTTTTATTGTAGCGATTACCCTTTGAATATAGACATATTACGCATCTGAAGATTTTCAGGGTGCTATCCATTTCATACCCTCCTGATGACCTCAATGACCTGGCGAAGCTTTCGATCCCCAAGTCAGATCCAAGAATAGCCCATCTATTTTAGCCAATCTATGTCATACGTCCTCGGGCCATACATGGCGTCTCATCCGATCTACTGAGGAGTAACAAGGCCGTGGTAAGCACCGGGCTACCTGTTCGGCGATAGCCGCCGCACCAACCCAAAAGAGGGGAAAAATGCTTGGTACAAACGGAGGGCTCTTCGGTATGACAAGCAGCAAAGGTTGCATTTGATTGAAACAAGAAGGAAGAGGTTAGGGTGACAATGGCCCGGTACGTACTCTTATTGTAGGATTTTCTTGGAGTATGAGATCTGGATTGGGGTGGGATGTCAGCTATTCTTCTTGTAGTTAGCGTCAAGCATCGAGCTGCGTGCGGCCTTGGCGCGGAGAGATCGATACGGAGAGGCTCGATGAGCATTGCGTTGTCGCCATCTAGCCATAAGCGATCCGCCGGGTGAGATTTGACCCACATCCCCGACAACGTCGCAGATGAACGCTTTCATCTTCAGAAATCTGTCTAGACCAGCCGGAAGGCTAGACATCACGATCTTCTCACGAGCCACGAGATCGCTCAAGACGATGACAATACCTCCGAGACCTCGGCGGTTTGCGCCTTTGGACCCCGCGAAGAGGAGGGAAAATGATAATAGGCCAGTGCTGCAAGGTATCGTGTTTGACGTCGATGGGACATTATGTAAGATGCCCAAAGTTGTTGGAAATGCATGTGCGACTGTGCTGACAGGCTCCAGGCTTGCCGCAGAACTACATGTTTGCGGAAATGCGGGCGGCATTGGGAATCGAGAAGCCAACGGATATTCTAGATCACATTAGCTCTTTACCGAAGGCAGAGCAAGAGGAAGCACAAGAGAAGATTTGCGATATTGAACTCACAGCAATGGAATCGCAACAAGCACAGCCTGGTTTGGTCGAGCTGATGGACTACCTCGACTCACGTGGCATCAGAAAAGCCATCTGCACACGCAACTTTGACGCGCCTGTTGCCAATCTTCTCAACAGATTTCTACCCGTCTCAAAGTTCGGTCCCATCGTGACGCGAAAATTCAAGCCGCCGAAGCCAGACCCAGCGGGCATTCTGCATATCGCAAAGGCCTGGAACCACGAGGATGGAAATGAGTTGATCATGGTTGGCGACTCGATCGACGACATGATGGCTGGGTATCGCGCAGGAGCCGCGACGGTCCTGCTTGCCAACAGCGAGAACCAGGATCTTGTGCAACACAAGTACACGGATTTTGTTATAGAGTCGCTCGATGAACTCATTCAGGTTTTGGACAATGGGTTCGAAGGGAGTAGCGATGCAGGGGAAAAGTAGACAAGGTCACGTGGAGAGGAGAAATCATGTTGTGTAATGTAATCGTTTGGGTTTTCAGGCTTCTGGTGCTGCAAGGAGGTACCGTCACCAAAGCAACCGTGCCTGCAACCTTGACATATGCAGGTACGAGATGGCTGTACACCTCGCCTTTGCTATTGTGACTCAAATCCGGTTAGGCTGCTGGCCTCATCCACAAGGCGAGGCACAAGCGCGCCAAATCCCCGCATAGCTGAGCCCCTCCACAGCGATCAAAACATCCTTACCCTTCAGCTTACCAAGCATCCTTCGCTGCTCAGCCATGTTCGCCCCGTCTAAATGCAGTTTTACGCCCCATAGATGGTCCCGCTGGGCTTTTGTCGCTTACCCATAGGTCCCCATATACTCGCAATATACTCAGGAGAACCCTCGCGCTCATGCACAAGTAATGTACACAGCCCACATTTTCCAAATTATCATGGGTACCACCTGATCATGCGTGCGGCCCATCCGCCCAGAAGGGACAGAAAAGCATTCGAGTCGAGCGGGTAATTTCAATAGCCTTGTCATTGCTCGCCGAAACGTGGCGTCCGCGCATGGCCGTTTCAATGTTTTGCGAGGCGGACCAGTCACAACAACACCTATGTCGCACTTTCGCGTACTATAGTCGCAATTGATACTGTCACAGGTCCAGGGCGAGCCTGGCGGCTTTTGTTGATCCTCCGGGTATCCACTAGCAGATGAGACTTGAAACGCTGGGTGACGTTCGTGTTGATCCTCAGTTCTTCCCGACCCCATGACTTAGCGACTACGACTATAAGTCTCTCCCGTGTGTGCATGTGTGTGTCTGTGTGTGTAACCCTGCAGTCGCACCTTCCACATCTTGTCCTCCACCCTAGTGCCAAGGAACTAGTTGAAATGGTTATAGGAGTCTTCCACGCCCTTGTCTTTCAAACTTCATCTTTACGTCCTTCGTACAACTAATTATTAGGAATAATGAGGTACATTGCGGCCTTCACAGGCCTATTGGCCGTTTCTGGCGCCGGTGCCATGTCTACTTCAATCAATTCTCACATCCAAGGCGAAGTCGTCGAACGCCTCAACGGTGTGCCAGAAGGTTGGAGCGAGGTTGGAGCTCCATCTCCAGATCACAAGCTGTTCTTTCGCATTGCAGTACCCTCAGTAAGTACTGAATAGATTCTACGTTGCTGTTTGGAATGGCATACCAAATTGAAGAGCCTCTACCGAGCTTTTTCGACCTTACTTTCCTCATACGCGTACCCGCAATCCTTATTTCTGTGAGAACTATGCAGGACTAACAGAACCAGAAAAACCGTGATCTCTTCGAAAGAACGCTCATGGAAGTGTCTTCACCAAGCAGCCCGAATTATGGCAAGCACTTGAAGCGAGACGAGCTCAAGGATCTCATCAAGCCTCGAGCAGAGTCTGTAGCCACCGTTATCAACTGGTTAGAGCAATCTGGTGTCGAAGCAAGAGACATCCAGAACAAGGGCGAATGGATTAACTTCTATGCACCTGTCAAGCGCGCTGAAGCGATGATGGGCACTACATTCAAAACCTATCAGAGTGAGGCTCGTTCAAACGTCAAGAAGATCCGATCCCTGGGTTATTCTGTTCCAGGACATGTGCGGCCCTCTATCGACATGATCCAGCCAACAACGCGCTTTGGCCAGATCCGGGCGGAAGGAAGCATGATCTTGAGCCAGGAGGAGACCCCCTTCTCCGTGCTTGCTGTCAATGCTACATGCAACAACAAAATCACCCCAACTTGTTTGGCAGACCTATACAACTTCAAGGACTACAACGCAAGCACTGCAGACACCAAGCTCGGAGTGACTGGATACCTAGAGCAGTATGCTCGCTTTGGTGACCTCGAGAAGTTCCTCAGTGCATTCGCGCCTAACAAAGCTGGTACTTCTTTCGACGTTGAAGCCATCAACAGTATGTTTTGTACATCCAAATGCAAGGCTAGGACGAGCTGACTTCCTACAGATGGACCATTTGACCAAAACTCCACTGCCAACAGTGTTGAGGCTAATCTGGATATCCAGTATACAGTTGGGCTAATATCTCCCAAGATCAAAACCACGTTCTACACAAGCCCGGGACGAGGCGAGTTAGTACCAGATCTTGATGCGCCAGACCAAAGCGACATTCAAAATGAGCCGTACCTGGATCTCTTCACCTATCTTATGGAGCTTGATGACGGTGAGCTTCCCCAAGTGTTGTCGACATCGTATGGAGAGAACGAGCAAAGCGTACCTGCGGCGTACGCCAAGAAGGTCTGCGACATGATCGGTCAGCTAGGTGCTCGTGGTGTATCCGTCATCTTTTCCAGCGGTGACTCAGGTACCGGCTCTGCCTGCCAAACCAACGATGGGAAGAACACGACGCGATTCTCCCCGATTTTCCCAGCTGCATGCCCATATGTTACATCTGTGGGTGGTACCGCCGGTGTTGCGCCCGAAAGGGCTGTTGATTTCTCGTCTGGTGGCTTTTCCGACCTTTGGCCTCGTCCAGCCTACCAGGAAAAGGCTGTAGGCGACTACCTCAAGATTCTAGGAAACCGTTGGGAAGGTCTTTACAACCCCAATGGACGTGGTTTTCCTGATGTCGCAGCTCAAGGCCAGGGCTTCCAGGTCGTCGATTCGGGCCGTGTGAGTTCGGTTGCAGGAACCAGCGCATCAGCACCTGTTTTTGCGGCCGTGGTTGCAATGCTGAACAACGCTCGGATGGGGGCTGGTATGCCTACATTGGGCTTCTTGAACCCATGGATCTATGAGCAAGGCTTCAAGGGCATGAACGATGTTGTTGATGGTGGCTCGAGGGGATGCACTGGTCGGAGCATCTACTCTGGCCAGAAGACGCCCGCTGTACCTTTTGCCTCGTGGAATGCCACAAAGGGGTGGGACCCGGTAACAGGATACGGAACACCTGACTTTGAGCAGTTGCGCCGCCTTTCGACAATGCCGCAGTACGGTAAGCGTCGGGTCCGTCGTAACCCTCACGGCGACATGTAGCCGGAGGTCTCAGAACTGCACAGTGCGCTTCAAGGTGTTTCAATGCTTTTTCCCTTGCAGAGCCGGAACTTTGACAGGATATACTTGTCCTCAAACGAACGAATGCTATTTATTGTATCACGAATGCTGATGATGTTGATATTAAGACCAGTCAGGGTCGTGATTGTGCTGACACTTGGCACACGCCACTCCCGGCATTTGCTGACAGCTTCTCGAACAAGATAGCTTAATTGTGACCTCAGGCCTTGTTTAGAGGCAGCAGCATGGTTTCTTGCGTTGAATCTGCTTGTGATATTTTGCTGGTTAGGATATCGATGTAAGTTCGTTTCATGGCCGCGGCGACACATCTCGTCGCGTCTCCACAAGCCGCCCAATAGGGTACCCACAGCACCACGATGTCTCTACAGTCGCCCTATGCGCCGTGCGGTGAGTTTGTTCAATCATTATATGGGAGCGCCGCCCAGTGCGGACCCAGTGCGGAGGTGCCACACGAGCGTTCTTTACCAGCTGCCTGTTGTGGTTAAGGGCAGAGATGTAAGCCTGTCAAGCATCCGCCACAGGTGCTTGATGCTTGGACACGCGGCAAACGACGCCGCCGCGCATAGAAAACACAGCTGTGAAGCTTTTCCTCTCCAATCATGAGTCATGGCCTACATACCATCACACGCGCTGCTCGTTCCAGGGCCTCGGTTCGCGGCATAAATATTGGTCATGTTGGAAAAGATAAGGAAGTTCGGTAATTTGGTGGCTAACTAATCGGACGACGCAACGCTTTTAGCTATCAAAACCAAGGCGAACCAGTTGCGGCGGCCCGGTGCTTGTTCGCATTGGCAGTGCGCTCGGCCAGGGGCTTGTGGAAGCTTTTTTTCTTCGCGGGTGGGTAACTATGGGCCGAGTCCAATAATGTGGTTATGATGTTTAGTCGCCCCGGTCTCTATCTCGGCCCATCCACATGTGAGAAATGACAGGTTGAGAAGTAGGGCACAGAGACTGTTTTGCAGCTGTCAAACATTTGTTTCAAACATGTCGACTATGGGTCCAGCTCCAACTGCAACACCTACGCATGTCAATTACCTTGGCACAAGAGAAGCGTCTTCGCAATCGACGCAGGGCGGTAGGTAATGACACTCACGGGCCATTGCTCACGCCTGCCTAAAGTGGAAAAGAGCTGGGACCCTGTGCGTAATCGACTATCTGTGTTTGTACAGGTACCGCGAGATAGATGCCGTGCCAGATGCAGGGTAGCAGCTCCCAAAGTGACGTCGATTGCGCCCTCCCTACCTACTTGAAGAAGGCCTGGTGCCCGTCAAGTTTCTTTCTGTTCTTCACGGCCCTTGATAGTCACAGTTGCGAACTTGACTACCGATTATCAATCAAGCCAAGATGCAGCTGCTTTCCTTCGTCGCTGTTGCTGGTCTCACGGCAAGCGTTGCTGCACGCAGCGCTCGCTCTGTTGGCAAGGACTTTGAACTTCCTCGCCCTCGCCTCACGCGTCCCCTGCCGAGCGTTCAGCAGCACAAGCGCCAGAGCAAGCAGATCATTACCACTGAGGCTTCAAAGTGTATGTTGAACAGACATGCCGCTATGTGAATATGCAACTGATATCATACAGCTTTCGCCGTCAATGGCTCTGCTGGCGCAATTCCCCAAGTCGACTTTGACATTGGCGAGTCATATGCTGGTCTTCTCCCCATCAGCGACAAGGCCAATGAGACGTCTGAGCTCTACTTTTGGTTCTTCCCCTCTGCGAACCGAGATGCCGACGACGAGATCACCATCTGGTTGAACGGTAGGCATCATCTTTATAAATGCAAAGGCCAATTTAGTCTCACAATCCCATAGGTGGACCTGGTTGCTCCTCTCTCGAGGGTTTCCTCCAGGAAAACGGACCCATCTCATGGCAGTACGGCAGCGGTCCCGGTCCCGTGTACAACCCATGGAACTGGGCCAACCTCACCAACATGGTCTGGGTTGAGCAGCCCGTCGGCACCGGTTTCACCCAAGGCACACCCACGGCTACAAGCCAAGAAGAAGTTGCCGCAGAGTTCCTCGGCTTCTTCAAGAACTTCATCAACACCTTTGGTCTGCAGAACCGAAAGGTCTACATCACTGGCGAGTCTTATGCCGGACGCTATGTGCCCTACATCGCCGACGCCATGTTGAGCGCAAACGACTCATCCTACTACGACGTCAAGGGAATCATGTTCTACGACCCCAGTGTGGCCAACGATGTGCTCCTCGAGGATATTCCCTCTGTTCCCTTTGTCGACAAGTGGGCCGGTCTCTTCAACTTCAACGAGACTTTCATGAAGGAAATTCACCAGCGCGCAGACGAGTGCGGATACACTGAGTACATGGAGAAGTACCTTACCTTCCCCCCTACCAGCAAGCTCCCCATCCCCACAAAGGACGCCAGCACGCCCAACTGCTCCATTTGGAACGACATCATCGACGCCGTCATGCTCACAAATCCCTGCTTCGACGTCTACGCTGTCGCCACCACCTGCCCCTTGCTCTGGGACCCCCTTGGCTTCCCCGGCTCCTTCGACTACCTTCCCCCCAACACTGAAATTTACTTCAACCGCACCGACGTGCAAAAGGCTATCAACGCCCCCGTCCAGCCCTGGGCTGAGTGCTCCAACGGCGTCCTCGACACTGACTCCTCCCCCCAATCCTCATGGGAAGTCATCCCCCGTGTCATCGATGCCCTAGACCGCACCGTCATCGCGCACGGCGAACTCGACTTCATCCTCCTCTACAACGGTACCCTCATGGCCATCCAGAACATGACCTGGGGCGGTGTCCAGGGTTTCCAGAAGCCGCCTACTGACGACTTTTACGTCCCTTACCACACTGACCTCAGCCTCACTAGTCTGAGCGCAAAGGGCATCATGGGCAAGACGATTACCGAGCGCAAGTTGACATATGTCCAACAGGCGCTTAGTGGACATATGGTCCCCCAGTACCAGCCTAGCAGCGCGTACCGCCAGCTAGAGTTCTTGCTGGGTAGGATTGATAGCTTGACTAGCCGTGTTGGATTTACTACGCTGCCGGCTGTTGAGCAGAGTAATGCGACGAGTGTCGTGAGCAGGGATTTGGGAGTGATGAAGAATGAGTTTAAGAAGTGGTTTTAGGTTATGAGATAATGATTCGAATACTACATACTTAATGTGTAGTTTAGCTGAGCTATTGAATACAGGCTATTCTCACCAAAGATTCCTCCCTTGTTACAACTCCGACTTACCTCGCAGCTAGAGGATCAATCCAAAACTAACCCGCTACGTTCTCAGCAACCCTCGCGCCATCGCTTCCAAGCACGCCCTCCTGCCTCTCCGCCGTCTCATCCGCCACACCCGCAAAAATCTTGGTGATAGCCTCAATCGTCGTATTCCCCCCACTAAACACCACACCAACATTCCACCCCTCTTCGCCAGCCTCCCTCTGCACCATGTTTCTAAAATCTTCATTATACAGTACAGTCGCCAGCCCCACGACAGCACTCGGCTCCACAAAGCACTTCATGCGCTCCAGCACCAACATCATCGCATCCTTTATATTCTGCTCCGTCACAGCGTAGAGGCCCTGGACGAAAGTAGGGTCAGACACGATACCCCAGTTGTGGTGGCCGAGCGGTGTACGCAGCCCATCAGCAATGGTAAGTGTCTTTACGCTCTCGACGCGGGATCCAGCCTGCACACCCCGTCTTGCATCATCCGCGCCCTGAAAACTAGGTTCAGCGCCAAAGACGCGTATTCCAGTGTCTTTGAGCGCAACAGCAATACCGCTTAGCATTCCGCCACCACCACATGGCGCAATTACCGCGTCTAATTTGCCATTGTTCGCCTCGAGTAGCTTCTCGACTTGCTCTTGTATCTCTAGGGCCATGGTGCCTTGGCCAAGGATTATGTTGGGGTCGTCGTAGGGTGGGATTAGGGTTGCACCGGTGTTTTTTATCACGTCTGCGACGACGGCTTCGCGTTCGGCGCTCGTAGAGCCAGAGAAGTGGAGGGTGGCGTTTTGGGCGCGGGTTCCTGATATCTTCGAGGGCGTGGATATGCTGGGCATGACGATGTGGGCGGGGATGGAGAAGGTGCGGGCGGCGAGGGCGAGGGCCTGAGCGTGGTTTCCTGTGTGGTTGCGTTGGTATTGAGAGGATTACATGAACTTGAGACATGTTGTAGAGCCTTTTTGTATCATGCTTGGGTTGCTGAGTTTGGAGAATGAAGACGAGATCCTACCACTACTGTGCGTAACCACTCCTTTCCTCTGTACCTCTTCTAGTCCTTCCTGCTCGGTCAGGCGCATAGTCGCATGGAACGCGCCGCGGACTTTGAATGCGCCAATTCGTTGGAAGTTCTCACACTTGAAGAAAAGTCTAAACCTTGGCTTCGCCGGCGCTTTCCCTTCCCATTGTGTCCCTTTGAGCGCATCGGCACTTTGAGGCGTAGACGCGAGGTTGGTCAGGGTCGTGTTTGTCAGGACGGGCGTGTCGTGAATGTGGGGTTGAATGAGAGCGCGGGCGGCAGACACAGAGTCGCGCGTCAAGGGGAGTGTATTTCCAGGTTTCGAAGATGCCATTGTGGCTGGGTGAAGCACTTCAGGTGAGTTTGAGTCATGGATGTTCTGGTGTGGAGGGGCCGCGGGGAGACGGCGGGTGAGGGCCTTGTCTGATACGAGTCATGTCGCGATACGGCTTCTAGGCCGAACGTAAGTACTACGGATGCTTGGCCGTGGCTCCTCCATTACAACACCAACAAGGCATCCTCGAACGCGTCGCTACGAAATCAGGCATACGCATTAGTTTCGTCCAAGTTGAAGTGAGCGTAATGACTTTTCGTGAATAATGAAAAGCCACATTCCATACTTAGATGTTCAATGCAAAGAGCATTGCAGTCTCCAACTAATGAGAAGAGGGGTTGTAGATTCTATGAGTATGGATATGTATACTCCAGGCCTGGTCTCACGATATATCTACTGTTGTCCAAAAGATATTGAGGGTCTCCAGGCCATCACACCAGCACATGACACATTACTCATCAATGCCATGAAGACTTCTACGGCCCGATAAAACCACATCAAGATATCTACTCAAAATGTCGCAAAGCTATACAGGGTACATCGCCATGACATGTATTATTCAATGAAATCAGATCGAGGTTCATCACAGTAGCACAAGACAGGGCAGTTGGGAAAGGTAACAGAGATATCATTCCACACCAGGATGGCAGTGTCTGAACCTATACTATATAAAGAACCACCGAGACATCAATCCAGATCATGGTGGACATGTCAACTATCAGTACCATGTAGGAAGCCACTTCGTGAAACCGCCTATCACTGTCCCCCCCCCCCCCACTCACAAACCAATGGCTTTTGCGAGCTCAGGATACCATTGGTCGCTGTTCTTACTAGGAAGACCCGTCTTGTGTTCGACGATTTGAAATTTGATCTTCGTGGCGTGCATCTGAAAGCCAGCCGAGCGGTAAACAGCGCACGATGCCAGGCGATCCTCACGGTGGAAGAGCTCTTCAATCTGGAGATCGAGGCTCCGGAGCTTGGTGATGCTTGTGGTGAGAAGTTGGAGGATGCGGGCACCAGGGCAGTATCGGAAGAGTTGGTCAGCAGAGATGATGGGGAACCAGGCGCGGGATTCGTCGTTCCACCAAATGTCTGAGAGGTACACAACGATGCGTATCTGTCGGAGGTACTTGTGAGCCCACAGAGGGGGCAGCGCAGGGGGCATGCGGCAGCCGAACTCGTTTATGGCCGGGTAGGCGTCTTTGCGGGAGCCGTGGGCGAATTTCCAGAAGTCGAAGCGGTTCACCTCATAGAACACGGGGACTGCGACAACGGCGAAGTTGTAGTCGACACGCATCAGCTTGCCGAGCATGCCCATGCGGGAGAGAAGATCGTAGTACTTCTTGTCTACGCCCGCCTTGCTACGGGCCGACGATCCCTCGAGGACCAACGCGAAGATCTTCTGCAAGATCTCGTTGGGGAGTATGATATTGCGGCGAACCGCAGGCTGCACCATGGTGATGGTGTTTGGGGAAGACATTCTACTTTTCGTAGATGTCTTGGTGTGTCTGAAGGTAATGGAAGGAGATTTTAGGGTGGTATTGGAGTGTTTTGAGAGCTTTGAGATTTTGAAGCCGAAAAAACTCGAAGAACGTCAAAGTGTAGGACGGCTTATATACCCCAGAAGCTAGGCTGCTAGCGTTGTAGGCTAGAAGATATCACCGTTCCTAAGACAGGAAGAAGAGCGTGAGAGTATGCCAGGGAATTGCCGTTTGCTTGCTTTCACTGCACGGGCAACTCTCTTATGATTCGCCGAAGAGGAGTCTAATCGGTAGCAGTGGCTCCTCCGTCGATGAATTATCCCAGAGAGTTTCTCATACAGTAAGCAAGAGAACCTCAAGTCTACGGTCTGAACTGAACTTGACTGAGAAGGGGTTCCTTGCTCTCTGCTGTCTTCAATCTAGACCAGAGAATTGTGGGGCCAATTGCTCTTCAATGTTGAGAGCAAGTGCAAACGGAGATTCTCGGCACGCTGGAAGAGTGCAAGAGTACCGGCTGCTAGCATGTGCAAAGCCATCGAGCAGCACAGGGAGGCCCAGGACAACCAATAGCTGAGAACGTCCACGGACACATGTGACTGAAGAACTATTATTATGCTCTGATGATGTTCCGTGAATGTAGCCCGCCAATTGCGCTGTGGAGTTGTTCTGTCGCGTATGGCACTATGTTGTTCCAAGGTTTCTATTGGGAAACTGCATCAACACAGACCCACCACCATTTGCGTCCACGGCCGTGAATGACGTGAACCTATCCGAGAAGAAGGCACTGCTACTGTAAGATGCAAAAGTCTTTAGGCCTTGCATCTCGCACCAAGAATGAGGACTAACTCGATAGACCAGATCCATGGATGGCGCAAACGAGTGTAGATCCGGGTGCGTCGAGCTTGCAATATCGAAAAAAGCCACCCACGCCTGCAACGGTAGTGCGAACGAGCCGAAAAGACCGAACTGAGGAGGAGGCATAGATACCACAGACTGGTCGTGCGTTGCGACATGGTTTCGCATAAGATAAGGACAGGACTGACGGCGTTCAGCGCGAAACGGAGGCGTGAACCACGGCATGCAAGAAGTATTGGACTTGAGCATATTCAATCTTGAGATGGCCGAGCGACTGGGCAACGAACAAGGAAGACGTTTGAGGAAGAGGCATAGGCGTCGTGGTCCCGTTTGGCAGAGGCAGTGGTACGAGCAGGCAATGTCTGGGCCAGGACAACCTTCGCTACGCATACTACTTGCTACCGAGCAAGAATACACTCATGAGAGCTTCTGGGATATCGAGAAGAAGATGCCACACAAGTGGGATTCGTCTTCAAGTGGAAAGACAAAGCTCCAAAGAGCCAGGGAGAGCTCAGCATGAGGAAGGACCAGAGTCCCACGAAGACACTACAGCACAAATAACACAAGCATAGAGAGCAAGGCTGTGGCTTCCAGCATATGCAGGATATAGAGAGGCTGGCAGGTGTGCATCTAGCTTCAATGAGCGGCGCTTGTGGCAGGCGAGCGAACATGAAACAACACCGAGGCATCACAGAAAGACGCATATGCCGCTGGGCTCTCAGCAGTGATAGATCCTGGAGGTAGATTAGTGGTTGATCAACGTGACAGAGATCGCAAGGCATATGCAAGAGGGCAACAGGTTCAGCAAAGCGGCGACGGCAGAGAATCGTTGAGCCTAGAGATGTATCAGTAGCTGCTTTGAAGTTAGAGGGCGCAATAAAGCACAAGTCATTAAGCAATTTTGTCGAGGTTCGTATTGTCAAGGCGCGTGCGCATGCTATATTTGCTGTCGAAGAGCGACTGCAACCTCTTCGTAGGGGAGCTATAGCTATATCAGCCGACGCCATATAGAAGCAGAGCAATCAAGGTCACGCATCTAATTCTGCGCGATGAGGTAGAAGCATTGATTGGTGAAGAGCCTATGCGACGTGCAGTTCAAGACCAGCTGCAGTGAGTGACGTAGCGACCTTGACAGAGTAGCTCCGGTAATGTTAGCAGATGATTCAGTAGAGAAGCCAGACAAAAGGCTGGATAAAGTGCGCCCAGCTCCGGGGCGCAGCAAAGCCACGGGGGCAAGACAGCAGACCGGGGGAGCTGGGTATGAGGTTGGTGTTGAAGAGACGGCGGAGAGGTTCCAAGGTCGCAGGTCGCCCACGTGGCACCTGCATACACTAGTTAAGTTAGCGTAGATATTACTGGCGCCGCGCGCAAAATGAAGGACGAGACGGGCAATCCGAAAGCCACAAAACAGTGAATCCAAGACCTAGAAGATGCTGCAGAGAAAGTGATTAGGAAGGCCATGAAGCGACTTCCCTCTAACACACATCTTATATAGCTGAATTATCCAAGAGAAAATCCTTCAAAACCTTCATCTACACTTAAGTTTTCAGCTGCAGATAGAAAATGCGAGCATCTTAACGTCGAAGACGTGGAAGTTGACCATGTTGCTGTATTGGTCCGTGCCCGCTAAGTTAGCGTCGTCGTTCCCGCTACCCGCCTCCGTTCTTCGCATGCCATCTTACCTCAGTAACCTAACATTCACTGTCGCTTTCTGTGCAAATGCAAACACGAAAGCAATCTTAATATGCTATGACCAAGAGACCCCATGCCAGTATCACCCGTTCACATGTGGAGCTTCCAGAACGACAGGCGTCATACGATGGCGACGGAAGCCACGAGGATGGGGACGGATCATCGCTAAAGAAGCCGCGGTCTTTTATGGCAACTTTAGTAAGCCGTGTCTGGCTCGACCATGGATATGTGTTGACGTTGACAGGCATGCGATATATGCCGATCAAGAAAGACAAGATGCGACGAAGATAGGCCGAGCTGTGGTTATTGTAGGTCAATGAACTTGGAGTGCAGATATCAGGCTCCACGAGCCACGAAAAAAGACCAGTCTATGGCAGTCGCTATCAACGCTATTCGGCGGTTGGAGTCCAAGATTGAGGACCTGACAACAGCCATTAACACGCCCAAGCCTTCGTCTGCATTGCCGTTTTCACCAGCACCAGCCATGATGGACCACCACTCGCCTAGCACCGTCTTCTCTCAACCTAACCCTGGAAGTCATATTGTAACCATACCTCCGAACAACCTGCAGCGGAATAGGCTAAGCATACATGAGCTTGCCATGTCTCCACAGGTTGTTGGGACGTCTGCCAAGAGTCCGGTCCATATGCCTGAAGTTCACGGCGCGGTAGATCTCTCTTTCAGCCAGCATCGCGTCGCACTATGGCCTGCTATCAAGCAAATCCTTCCAAGCGATTTTGTCTCTGCTCGTGCCGAGCTTCCTGAAGACTACATAGTCGACCGGGAAACATGCCGACCGCCTCTACCGATGCATATCGATCGCCCGTATGGCACGGAATCAGAAAGTTGGCTGATGAGCCTTCCACAATCCGCAGTAAAAGGACTTGCGGATGCTTACTTTGCTGTATTTCATCGCAATATGCCTGTTCTGGACAAGTACCACTTCTTCTCGAGCACACTAGGCATGGCCATGGAGAAAGAATTTGGTTATGACCTTGAATCTGCCTTGGTGCTGAACGTATTAGCTCTGGGCTGTCTAGCCGTCAAGGCTCACGAGGAAGGTGATTTCGCTCTTACCTCTCGTCAATGCTCTACAAGACGTGGCTTTATACAGCCTGAGTGGTACGCGCTGATTACAGACGATCCACCAGGACTCAACTTCTTCAATGAGGCAAGAAAGCGGCTTGGCTTTCTCATGTGCCAAAACGATTTGCAAGCAGGCCAGTTCTATATGCTCTCAACGCTCTATTACGCACAGATTCTGCGTCCTCTTGATTCATGGACTACTGTGAACAGGGCTGCGCTATGCTGCGCGAGCATCCTAGCACGTACTGACACGGTCGACTATGAAACTTGGGAGGGCGACATGCTCTCAAGGCTCTTCTGGTGCACATTGATGTATGAGACGGTCATCACACAGGAGCTCGATCTTCTTCCCCACAGCGGATTACTGGAATACGAGCCTGACATCCCTTTACCGAAGTTCGCGCAATGTCCACGGCCTAAGACGTCCATATCAGGCCTACTCACCGACGAAAACGATTCTTTGTTCAATTTTCACTTCCTTGCTCAGGCTGCGCATCGCATCCTCCTAACACGTGTGAAGCAGAGCGTATACACGTTTGCGGAAAAAGACAGCTACCCAAGCGCCAGCTTGACAGCGGAAATGCATCACCAGTTGGAGCAATGGCGCGCGAACCTCCCGCCATCACTCCAATTCTCGGACCAAGATGATGCCAGCGACTCACCCAGCCCTGCACACGTGATTGCCAAAGCGATGTTACGCAGTCGCTACCTCGTCGCAAAACTCCACATCGGTCGGCCATTTCTGTATAAAGCGCTACATGCCCCAGCCTACACCAACGAAGCAGAGTATGATGAAGTGCGTAAGGGACTACGGGGTGGCATGTACTGGCCAACGACCATGGGGCTCTGCACGCAGATGTTGTCGGCACTACCGATAAAATTCGGCTGGTGCTGTCAATGCTTTGGACAGGTGCTCCTATTCCATGCAGTTGCACGAAGCCCGGACCCCAAACTACGGGAAACTCTGCCGGGGGGATGGCGGGAGTGGGTGACCATCATGATGACGCTGATCGAGAGTTGCGCAAGGAGTAGTCCGGGTATTGCCAAGGACTATGAGCTGTTGCGTCTGCTGGACGCCTAATGTATATTATTATTTGCGAAGTCCACAATCATGTATAGACAACAAACTTACATCAGCCTGCGATACGTGGTGCCACCAGAGTCGAGGCAGACGTCCGTAGTGGTGCGCTCTTGTGAGATGAAAGATGACTGGCCATGCCCGTTGCTGCGAGCGCCACAGCGTCGATCATGCCAATTATAGACCATGTGCGGCGTGCGCGTCCAAAGTGGCTGACTAACTGCTACAGAAGAAGGCCTTGTCATGATTGTAATGACTAAATCTTACCGCATCGTTAGTCTCGCAAGCGTTTCTTCTCATGGCAGCAGTAGTTACAACGATACGAAAAATATGATAACCGGATACTGCCACACCAAGACTGCTTTCCGTAGCGCAGCTTATGTGCATGTTCTGTGTTTGATCTGCAACTCTGCCTCAGCCCTTTCCGGGCGGCAGCTATCCCCTTTGCAGACACGCTAGTTCTGTTTTAGGTTGATGAAAGTAACCCCTGGGATGCTCCGTCAGCTCCCGTCTGACATAGGATTTGCCCGGCCGCTAAACAAGGGCGATCGTCTCCTAACTTCCTCATGTACATTCCATTCATTTCAGCCGGTTGCCCTTTCTACATGCTACACCTTTCTGTTTTATTTTGTGCCGATACACCATAGACGGCCTGTTGACGATATTCACGTTTCGCGCTTCGGCTTTGTGTTTGTTCTTGGCCGGCAGTGTTGTTGAATCCATCCCGGCGCGCGACGGGGAATTCGACAACGACGGTGCAGAGACTCTGAACCCCAGACTCTACTTCTGCAACCATGGGCGACTACTCGTATCAATCGCTGGCCAATATGGGACCACAGGGTCGCTGGCGGCGCGTTTTGTTGCTTGCAATGGTGCCTTTGGCCCTCACCCTCGTTTACATCAACTACCCGTCCTCATACATGCCCACTAGCCTGAGAACGACAACGTATGTCACCGAGCTTTCCATCTTCCCTGACCAACTAACACGCGCCAGATATCCGCATACACAGAACATCTCCCTTCCCAAAGATGATCTTTCCATGGCAACCATCATAAAAGCCCTCTATGGCCCCGTGCTGCATCCGATCGATGCTGCAAACTTCACAGACGAAGATGGAGATGTGTACCGGTTGGCTGGCGAGCCACGGTACAAGAGCAAATTGGGCAAGAAGGTGCTTATTTTGGACATTGACAGCAGGCCGTTGACAGACGAGGGCCAGCTCATGAACGAGAATCTGAAGTGGAAGGGCATGCGATCGCTGAGTGCGGGCATGTTGGCACATTACATGTTCGGTACGCTATCCTGGCACCTCAAGGCGTGACAATGGCAGACTCGACTAACGCCTGACAGCCAAAATACACGGCTACGATTACAAGTTCATCCGCGCACCCGACTACGAAGACCGCTGGGGCACCTGGGTCAAGGTCCCCATGATGAAGGAGGCGCTCAAAACACACGAATACATCGTCTTCATGGACTCGGATGTAATGTTCCATTATCCGCATCTGCCGCTCGAGTGGCTCCTGAACTACTGGAACATGACTGATGACACTCTCGCCATGATGTCACTCGACCCCAACGAACCGCAAAACTACGACGAAAAGGGCAACAGGTACCTAAACACCGGTTTTGTCATTGCGCGACAGAGCCAGCGGACACAGGACATGTACAAGGCGTGGGCTGAGTGCCCCTCCGAGACAAAGTACAAGGGCTGCGCAAAGTGGAAAACTGGCTGGGCACACGAACAGGCCGCGTTTGGAAACTATCTACGATACGACTACGACCGACCAGACGACATCCGTGTTCTCCCTTGCGTCGAAGCCAACGGAGCGCCTGAAGCAGTGGATCGCGGTGGCTGCAAGGGCGTTTTCGTGCGACACTTCTGGGTCGACAAGGGTTTGGTGGCCAAGAACCTGGCAGACAGCGTCATGCAGTACTTCCTACCACGCTTACACGAGGCCTACATGGGCGCTGCCCAGGAACATGTTGTGGATGCAAAGGGGTTCCGCCTCGAGGGCGCAGAGCTCATTGAGATGACAGCGGAGGAGAAAGAGATTGCGAAGCAAGCCCCGGGAAAGAACCAAAAGGATGAAGGGTGGTAGAACAACCCGGAATTCCACAAAGGTCTCCCGGCCTCGCTAAGGCGCGATTGAACCCCAATCGAAATCATACGAACGATTCACGCCGTCGTAGTCTGCTACAAGCACTGGCATCGACTGTCGGACGCTATTCACCCCTCGCGCAACGCTTTTCATCACATCTACGCAACGCATGGCTACCATCTATAATGTCATCTACTCCACGACCAACGGAACGGACATGTCATTTTTATATACCGGGAGTTGGCTTCGGCATTCACGGGCGCCTTGGGTTTTGTCTCGTCACGTTTTTTTTGGAACGCGACTTTGGTTGCTCGCATATGTTATGTGTTAGTTTTTTGGCGTACGGCTTGGATATCATTTTTGGATGAATGAGATGCATCGTCTTGTAATATGAGCGTCTTTTTTCTTATCCACGCTACAAAACTCCAAGCATGACTTTAAATGTAAGCTAGAACCGACGCTGAAGAAGATTTTCTTCAAGTTTATGACGTGCTTTTTACTGTAGGATATGTACCACTGCATGTTCAACGGTCCTTGCTTTGTAGTTTGTGTAATGCCAGCAACGTGTACAACACAACACGCCACTGTCTACACACAACATAACCATGATACCAGTCTATCCAATCCACCCGTGTTGCATACGCCTATACCTCGCCTTCAATATCCGCCACCCTCGGCAACTTATGCAGCCGTAGTCCACAAAACCTCGCAACAAGCTCAACCTATTCCTCGTCAGCTTAGACACATCCCAAACCCCCCACTCACACACTTGTCACATACATTCTGCTGCATTGTCTCCACATCCTCCATACTGTTCCCCAGGCGCCTACTCGCCCGCATATGCCACGCAGTCTCCCTAGGTAAGTTCTGAATCATGATACCGGATAGTACCACGAGCTCTGATTCTATGCCGCTGAGGATGCTGTGGTCTGAAAGGAAGAGGCCGTAGGTTATTTCCTTGCTTATCCATTCTGTGCGGGTGAGGGCATGTAGTTAGTATCAGCTGTGGTGAGGATGGGTAGAGTGGGACGGAAATGGGATGGAATGGGATGGGAGGGTGGCTTACCAAAATCTTTATGAGATGCGAGGACGTCGTTGATGCCGGTTATGTTGTGCTTGTATAGTTTGCTTAGCCATGCGTTGCCGCGTTCGAAGTTTGCTTCGTCGCATTGCCATCCTTCTCTGTGTGTTTGGTCAGCTGATTTGGTCTCGGTTCTGTCTAAGTGGCATTGTCGATATCGTTGCTGCTGCTGCTGCTGAGCAGTCGTACCTAGAGAAGCTGTAATCTTTATCTTCGGGCGCGGTAACGTCGTCGAGGAAGAATATGGCGTCGAGAGGCTTGCAGACTCCTACGATCGGAACGAGCTTGACTAATGTTTCTCGTATCCTCCGCATCAGCGCTTTTCGTTGCTCTGAGTCTTGGTACTCGGGCCGCTGGATCAGCTGTTTGTAGAGGAGGGGTACAAAGTTGTATTGGCCACCGCCTACCATGGCTGCAAGCTAATTTTGCTCAGTGTGTAGCTCATACATTTGGAGGGGATTGGTACCAGTAATAAGTACCACTTGTCATCCCCGAGTGTCTTCGATGGGAATTGCTCTTCCACGGTCTTGAACAGAGTCAGAGCCTCTTTATCAGTAGGATCCGGAATAATTGGAATCTCTTTGGTTGCCATTGTAATGCTTTTGTTGTTAAGAGGCTACAATGGATTCGATAGATGATGGTGTATTATGTGGTAGATCTATGGACTACTATCATGTGTGCACCTAGTGTGGTGATCTTCCGATGTTCGGAAAGCTTGGGATGATGACATGGTGGAAGGTCCGAATGTGACGCGTCTTCGGCACGCGTTGACTACCGGTAAGTATGGCGGGGTAATCTTGGAAGTCCCCTCTGCAATTATCACATGCCGGGTAGCACTTTTGGGAATGTTACGATAACAGTAGTTCAATTGGTTTCATTCTTGAACATGGACTACACTTACGTGACTGCTACTTCACTCTCACTGTAACCTTACTTATTACTCACTCGTTCATCCCGCTGTGGAAATCCGATTATTCCGGGACAAGGAATTTACAAAATTTCCAATTCCATTCATGTGAAGTAAATGAGTGTATCTCCACACCATATTTACCAGATCAAGGCATCGGCCTACATGGTAGCAGGCGCGGCAGCACCAACAATGTGGGTGATATAAAATACTGGACAGTGTGGGCAAGCACCTAATAGACGTGTCTGGTGACTATAGTGGCTTTTTTACACTAGTATGTCCAGTATTTTATGACACCCGGGTGAACGACAGTCTTGCTGGACATGGTCTCAAGACGCTTGAACCCACCATGCTGCTTAACACCCTCCTGCAAAACCACCATTCTCTTCTGGTCGCCTGTCGGATCATCAGCCTCCTGCTCCAGGCCCCACGCCAAGTACTCATTCGTATAGTTTGGAGTGAATCCGTCATCCAGCACACCAAGCCTCTTGCCATAACGCGTTACTTTCTCCCAGTCACGCTTGACATTCTGCAAATCAGGGCTGAAGTACGCAAAGCTGCGCTCGAAGATCTTGCGGTTGACTGGAGTGTTCATGGCAGACTTGAAGTTGCAGAACATGTCCCAGGCTTCGTCGGGAGAAGCAAGAACGAAGTCCGTTGCGCGCTTGCAGGCGCGGAGGAAGGCGCGGACTTTCTCTGGGCTCTTCTCGATGAAGGTATTGTTTCCAATGTATAAGATGCTGCAAAAGCAGCAGCATCCAAGCTGAGCGAGCTCATCGATACGCAACATCTTGACTTCGTCGCGCGAGCGGTTTTGACTGACAAGCCACTCCTCGAGCTCCACCATCTGTACATTCTCCAATCCAATGCCGGCGTCAATCTCTCCGGTGATGATGGAGCGTGTAACGTTCATACCGACACGTACAGCCTGGTAGTCGTCGGGCGACATACCATAGTGCGCAGTGAGTTCATCCAACTGGATCTTGCCAAACTCGCCAACATAGCCAATCTTCTTTCCTTTGAGGGTAGTAAAGTCAGGGGTGATCCCAGAAGAGGTCAAGTATACAACGCCTGTGAAAGGCTCGTTGAGTAGAGAGCCGATGGACTGGACTGGAAAGCCGCGAGCGGCTGCAGCGAGGGTGTGAATCATGGCCTTGAAGCCGAGATCGACTTTGCCGGAGCCAATGATCTCAGTAACATCCTAATCCGGTAAGTTACTTCATGCTAGATGGATTGGGCTTGAACATACGCTTGGGTCATTGGGCTCCAGGAGAGCAACCTTGATGCCTTCGTCTTTGAAGTATCCCAGACTCTGTGCGAGATACAGAGGGGCGTGGTATGGCGTAGCGTGCCTGCTCTTGTTAGCAAATGCCTTGTGAAACCAGGCGTGAACCGCACCAATTGGTCAAGAATGTGATCTTGTCAGTCGACATCTTGACTTGTGTGCGGATGCTATACTAGTCAGAACGCCAATAGCGAGGGGAAGGGGACATCATGAAGCAGCAGTAGTCCTTCGCGCTGGAATTATCCAGATCAAGTTTAAACGGTATAATCTCAGAACAAGCCACCAACAACCGAGACTCCCGTGAAGGAGGCACAATTGCTGATGACCTGAACACCCGCCATGCTTTGCTTCTGATGGTTGAGATGGGTACCTGATGATGCCATTCTGGGCATCTCTTCTACTTGACCGAGATGGAATCCTGGAGTGCGAAGGGTAAAGCCAGCAAGGCCCTGCAATGCTGGTTCGATGATAGCATCGTACCAAAGTGGAGGATTGTATGTGGATGTAATGCTTGAATGATAAAACGGCTCAAGAGTTGTGAAACGAGAAGTAGTGTTCGATCACGGAACAATTCCTGCTACTTATATCATTTACATGTACTACAGATTTGTTGAGCTTGATGGCGTGTGAACGGCTCATATGCGATGCAGGTGTATTGGTAAACAGCGGGGCAGTGAGGGGCAGAAGAACACTACACGTCGATCTGCGTCATGCAACCGCACGGATGAATGTCCCTTGCCAGCTCCTACTCGTCAGAAACTTGCTCTCATAGAGTTACGGTTCGCTAACATTAATGCAGATGGCTCAGTTTGGAGTTTCTCTGTGCCTAGACACACGGCAGCGCATGGTAAAGTGGGGGTCAAAGGTGCTTCATCGGGAAGAATTGGTTGGCTAGTTCGCATATTGACAATCAAATGCTTTGTGGTTCAAAAAGACGTGGTATGGTTTGAAATAAACCCTCGTAATCGGCAAAAATAAGTGCGGTGACTGGCCGTCACTCTAGCTACCAGAGCCAACATTCGGAAAGACCCAGGGTGCCCTCCAGCCAGCCAGCACCGAAACTTTCAAGCCCAAATTCCCCGTTGTCAATCCCAGGAAGTCCCGATTCACAACCACTGTCTAAGGCATTGTCCCGATCGCACAAGTCCTTGCCGCTTGTATCTACATAATCACGATCCCAGACCAGGGGAATGAAGCTTCCAAAAGTTCCATCGAGTGGTGAACGCGATAACATTGTATCTGTATCCGCGATTTCAAAGCTTGAGTCAAGGCCATCTACGATCATACGATCCGACTCGTGTTGGTGTTGTTGCCGTACTGGGAGATCAGTGTGCATTCTGGCAATCTTGGGTAATGCGTTCGGTCGCCCTTCACTCGAAGTCGGGCGTTTTTTGCTTGGGTCAGCTCCTGCAACTAAATTGGTGTGTTCCTTCCAATCTGTCATTGTTGAACCATCTTTGAAGTGCTTAGCGATATGCCTTTCTCTTGCTTCCCATGTCTTAAGCTCATGTCCGCAAAAGCCACAGATCCAGTCTTCAGCCGTTTCATCTCCTGTTTCCCCTCTCCTCCAAAGATCTCTGACTTCTCCATCTAGGGGCGCTTTGTGAAAGTTGTTGACGTGTTGTCGCAAATGATCAGGTCGCAGGAATGTTCTCTCGTGCTCGCTCTTGTTTGCGCATTCTGATATGCGATGAGCAAGTAGTAAGTGATCTTCACTAGGATCTGGAATTTTGCAGAAGACGCAGTACGTAGAAATAGCCGTGCGGGATGCAACATGAAGGCTGGGTCCAGTAAGTAAGCATGTCCACTTCCGCTTCGGCCGGTGTTGAGTTTCCTCGTGACGACGCCATGACTTGTGCGCGATACGTTGATAACAGAAAGTGCATTGCCATGTCTCCGAACCGTTACCCTTGGCGGAGATGGTTGAGACTGTCGGTTCGGATTGGATGTGCAAGGCATGAGGTGTAGCAAATAAGACGCCAAGCTGACCGTAGTCTTTCTTCTTGCCTCTTCGAGAAGTAGGAGGAACTTCGATCTCCTGGCTGTAGCTACTACTAGCCGAGCAGGATATATCTGGATAATTGGGGTTGAACCGCGCCGTCGGGCTCAAGGAATTCTTTTTCTTGACTGCTGGCGCTGTGCTGGAGCGTTTAGAGGTGGAAGAGCCTTCGTCTTCTGATGCAGAATCTGATGCATTGTGTTTGAGAAGTTTTCCTCGTGCCCTCGCGTTCGTAAACCATGTATTGACCTGTTTCTCGGTTATACCGCATCGCTGGGCGAGCGAACGTTTAGTATCTGCGTCGGGATACGGATTCTTTCGATTTTCATGTAGCCATTCTCTCAAACAACGTAAGGCATGCGACTCAAGCTTGGTGGGTGGTCTTCGTGCTCCTGAACGTTTGATCCTGCTATTGCAGATTGGTGACTCTGGCGAAGATCGATATGCAATCGGATCGCAAGAAGAACATGTAGACAAATGATCGGGGTCGATCAGTGCCGCAATTTCGCAGGCTGAACACCTTCTGGCAGCTGGTTTCTGCGAGAGGTGTTCTGGTTGTAACACGCTTGTAGTATCCAATACGGTGATCTGGGTCTTCGATTGTATGTCCTGGTGATTGATAGCATCAGGTACCATTGAAGTATCACCACTGCAATCACTGCATTTTAATCCCTCATCAGGATTGGTGATATTCCAAAGTTGGCACGTGATACACTCGTCACGCTTATGGGCATGTGGTGGGGCCAGTAACTCAGTGTTGAAGCCTGCCCGTGTTGTAAACACATTGAGCTTAGTGATCACCGGCTCAACTGTAGATCCCGGTGCTCTCAGTCGTAATCGCCCATCAGACTGGAAGTTGGCGAGGCCACCATAGCCCACGCTAGAGAGTGAAGAAGACACTTGGTAGGTAGACGAGCTTGCGTGATGATTGGTCTAACTAAGATCAACTGAGTGGATATACGAGTATCGTCCGTAGTACTTACCTGAAAGTTTTCCTCATTTTCCAAGGTATTCGATCCATACCCGGAGTCGAATGACCAGATACTAGCGGCTTTGACCTTTCCTGGTGGAGGCAGCATGGTGTCCAAATGTAGATGTCGTTCAATAGTAGGTTCTTTGCTATGTATACTGACGAATGGCTTTTGTTCTACCCACGAAAAGAGCAGTCTGTGAGTATGAATTTCCAGAGAAACTCCCCGCCTCGACGTCTACATACTATCAGCCTATTCTGAGATACAGGGTGTTTGTGGCTGTGCTGGACGCCTAACATGTATCGCTGTGGCGCTCCTGCGTATCCACGATTGGTTCAGGGCACTGTCAGCGCAGTCAGACGAACCGAAAACTTTACATAGTAGGCTTTTGGTTTTTTCCTGTTCGGAAACATAATCGATCCTGGGGTTTACTATGGATATGCAATTGGTAGTGGGAGAGCATTTGATGACTGGGTATTGTGGAATCACAGTATTATGTTTTGATAGGAACAGACAATACAGACAGTTTGATAATCTTAGAGCCATACGAATAATACAGGAAATGATAATATCGTGTCCCATGTAGCACTGCCTCCATATGTATTCTCATACAAACTGTACAAGCGAGCTTGTTGTCATGCCCACCATCCAGGTATGCTCAATACCTCAAGGACAATGGCCATCAAGCTCACTCCAGACTTGGATGTATGCCTCAACTTGCATGGTATATCTCCAGATTTGTCTTTGGAACGCGTCTATCTCGATAATCTTGGATCGGATCGTAAGGGCAGCGGTAGCTAGAGGGGCTGGTATCGTAATCGATTTGAACCAAGGGCATTGCTTCCGTTGGAGTGGTAGTTCGAATTTCTGCGCTCGGATTTGGAAGCCTACAGTACCACAGATTGTAAGCTCGCCCAGGGCTCTAGAGCCATGCGCACTCAAAATGAGATCAATGGCGATACAGCCTTGATTGTGTAGAATGGCAAGTATGAAAAAACAAGCATGGGTTTAACATCAAACCTGGGGATTTGAGATATGCAAACCACAGGTAAAAAGAACTAGTAGTGGGAGTGGGTTAAGCCTCTGGTTCCGAGGAGCTCCATGACCGATGAGTGGAATGAAAAGGGTTGAGAGGATGCATCAAGGGTGGTGCGTGCATCGACACCGGGCGTCTATAGCAGCGCCTAGTGAGTCACTGATGGGCTGTTGTCCAGGCTTGGTGAGGGCATATGCCCAAACACGGTAATTGAGATGAAAGTAGTGGCTAAAACGGAATCACCTGGGTGACATGAAATACTGGACAGTGTGGGCAAGCACCCAATAGACGTGTCTGGCGACTACAGAGGCTGTTTTACACTAGTATGTCTAGTATTTTATGACACCCGGGTGGAATGGAAGAAATGGACACGGTGTTGTGCATGGCGTAGTGGTGTCCGTAAGGCCTCAAAGACTCCGCTTGTAGTGGGGCAAAGTAGAGGATGATGGCAATGTCAAGTACCCCGCCAAAAGTTTTGCGGCAGAGAAGGCGCTGAGAGCCCGACCTTGGCGCACAAGTCGTTTCGGTTTGGTTTCAGCTTGTGAAGCAATCAGCCTGCTCACTTGAGACGGGAAAACTGTTTTGAACAGACAGCTAGATGAAAAGAAAGCTAATTCATGGCGATGACGAAGTGCTCAAAGACTCGCGTGAGGCAAGTGCTGCGGCTGTGGCGAGCCCATGGCGGGCGGTCAAGGAGGCTTTGGGGGAGTCAATGGGTCCATGGCCAATCAAGGCATGGCATTTTGCCGCGCTCGCTGTTTAAATCGTTCCAAGGTCGCAAAGTGAAGGAGTTTTCGACGCCCAACGGAGGCCTAGCGCCGAAAACTAGCACGGACCCACCCAGCCCTCCAGGTATATTAGCAACACTCGACCCCTCCATCTCTGAACTTTTCTCCTCGTCCAACTCATACCTTACACCGCGCGCTGTAAACCTGAGTACTCAAACACACTTCACCTCACCACACACAAACCAACAAACACAACACCGCCAATATGGGGTAAGTCATCTATCCCCGCTTCGAGCCTTCCGGTTCGCCATATCGCGCATCGGACCAGCTCCAGGCCGCCACTCACCCACTTCGAGACCACTCTTACTAATAATGTCTGCAGTAAGGAGAAGATGCACATCAACGTGGTCGTTATCGGCCACGTTGACTCCGGAAAGTCCACCACCACCGGCCGTAAGCCCTCCCTCTCCGACAGACTGCGGGGTCACACAACTTACAATGGGATACAGACTTGATTTACAAGTGCGGTGGTATTGACAAGCGTACCATCGAGAAGTTCGAGAAGGTACGGCATCACTTTTCTTTGATTTGGATAGTCGCAGTTGTGCGCTTCAGCCTCTTCACCCGCGTTCTTTTTTCGCCTTATCGCGATGAGGGGCATTTTTTGGGTGGTGGGGTTGTGCGGACTTTTACGCGCTAGCGCTAGTCCGCATGCGGCCCTCGCGAAGTGCAACACCATGACGCACATCCGATTTCCCAAATTCGGTCACAAGATGCTAACAAACCCCATAGGAAGCCGCCGAACTCGGCAAGGGTTCCTTCAAGTATGCATGGGTTCTTGACAAGTTGAAGGCTGAGCGTGAGCGTGGTATCACCATCGACATCGCTCTCTGGAAGTTTGAAACTCCTAAATACTACGTCACTGTTAGTAAGTACTTTCACCTTCTCCTCTTTCTCCTTCACCTTCTCCTTGTCCTCCTTCCCCTCCCACTGACACTCTACTTAGTTGACGCCCCCGGTCACCGTGATTTCATCAAGAACATGATCACTGGTACCTCCCAGGCTGACTGCGCTATTCTCATCATCGCTGCCGGTACTGGTGAGTTCGAGGCTGGTATCTCCAAAGATGGTCAGACTCGTGAGCACGCTCTGCTCGCCTACACCCTCGGTGTCAAGCAGCTCATCGTCGCCATCAACAAGATGGACACCACCAAGTGGTCCGAGGACCGTTACCAGGAGATCATCAAGGAGACCTCCAACTTCATCAAGAAGGTCGGATACAACCCCAAGCACGTTCCCTTCGTGCCCATCTCCGGTTTCAACGGTGACAACATGATTGAGGCCTCCCCTAACTGCCCCTGGTACAAGGGTTGGGAGAAGGAGACCAAGGCCAAGGCCACTGGTAAGACCCTCCTTGAGGCTATTGACGCCATCGACCCTCCCAGCCGTCCCACCGACAAGCCCCTCCGTCTTCCCCTCCAGGATGTTTACAAGATTGGTGGTATTGGCACGGTGCCCGTCGGTCGTGTCGAGACCGGTATCATCAAGGCCGGTATGGTCGTCACCTTCGCCCCCGCTGGTGTCACCACTGAAGTCAAGTCCGTCGAGATGCACCACGAGCAGCTTGTCGAAGGTGTTCCTGGTGACAACGTCGGCTTCAACGTCAAGAACGTCTCGGTCAAGGAGATCCGTCGTGGCAACGTTGCCGGTGACTCCAAGAACGACCCCCCCAAGGGTGCCGAGTCCTTCAACGCCCAGGTTATCGTCCTCAACCACCCTGGTCAGGTCGGTGCCGGTTACGCACCAGTCCTCGACTGCCACACTGCCCACATTGCTTGCAAGTTCTCTGAGCTCCTCGAGAAGATTGACCGCCGTACCGGAAAGTCCGTTGAGAACTCCCCCAAGTTCATCAAGTCCGGTGACGCTGCCATCGTCAAGATGGTTCCCTCCAAGCCCATGTGCGTTGAGGCTTTCACTGACTACCCTCCTCTCGGTCGTTTCGCTGTCCGTGACATGCGTCAGACCGTCGCTGTCGGTGTCATCAAGTCCGTCGTCAAGGCCGACAAGGCCGGTAAGGTCACCAAGGCCGCTCAGAAGGCTTCCAAGAAATAAGCGCTCTCTTTTCGGATTGCTTGTTTCTCTTCTTTCGTCCTTAGATACCTGGTTCTGGGGATGTGTGGTTGCTTCGGAAAAGCTGTGATGACTTTTGAAACGTGTCATGCATAACGGTCTGGGGTTCCTGGCGTCGTCCTTCCATAGTTTCCATAATGATCTGAATGAAAACATGGTGGGCAATAAACTATACATTCTCCTTGTGATGCCATTGGATGTTGATATGTTGGTGTATCTAGCTACCCCATATCTGCTTACCCTTTGCCCCTCTCGGCCGACGCCTCTGGTACATGTAGCGGTCACGCGGAGAGGTATGCGCTGGCGACAAGCCAACTGCCTCATCGCGCACCAACATCAACTTCATGCTCTGACTTTGTATAAAAGGAATGCTTCGTATCACGCTTCTTTCGTGGTCTTATTTTGTATGGTGCGCTTTCCCTGTTGTCCCATGAAGTCACCGCCTGTCCAGCAAAGGCAGAATGCCCCCATTGCAGGAAGTAGCATTTGCCTACAG
This sequence comes from Pyrenophora tritici-repentis, assembly GCF_003171515.1. Taxonomy (NCBI): domain Eukaryota; kingdom Fungi; phylum Ascomycota; class Dothideomycetes; order Pleosporales; family Pleosporaceae; genus Pyrenophora; species Pyrenophora tritici-repentis. Next base: position 1,498,270 of record NC_089390.1, read on the forward strand.
AGATAGAACCTTTAGTTAGTCTTGATATGCAAGCGTTATAATCTGAACTTTGTATAGCGTCGGGGCTCTTCTTTTCCGTAATGCCGATGGTGTAGCCACAGGTGAAAGGTACTACTGATTTGATAAATGCATCTGCAGAATGCATTCAATCCAATCAAATCCTCCTATTCGTTTGAAAGCGATGCGGTAATCAATTCTTGCTACGTTGAACCTAATAAACTGAGAGATACTGTGGGTGGCGGATGGGTTGAATGGCCGACCCACTTTTCTGGCTTAGTTGGTGGCCGTTGCTTCCCAAACCAACCGTGGCATCGTTTTTCGACTTGTCATTCCATATCGCACGCAGACAATGTCAGCAGACCTGTTCGCAGAGTTTGGAGCCGATCCTCCTTCCAACCAACAGCAACACGCTACAGCTTCCGGAAAACTAAGTGGGCCTGCAGCGTCAGATTTCAGCTTCTTCAATGACATAAACACCTCAGCCCCGGCCGCACCACTACAACAACCCCGGTCAACGACTGACTTTCAAGGCTTGAGTTCCACTCCCATACAAGATTCGACAACTGATGATAACGATGAATGGGGCGATTTCGAAGGCGGATCATCATTCGAACCAAGCTCAGATGCCCATAATGACCCGTTCGCATTCACATCGTCACAAGCCTCACAACCTGCATCAAGCTTATGGAATAACGCGTCAACCACCCCAGAAGCTTTTTCGTTCCAGTCTTCATCCCAGCCAGTCGCTCAAACGTGGCAACATGCTCCAATTATAAAAGCCAAGAAGTCGGCGGATCCGAGCGTATTATTTGATGCAGAAGATGATTTTGATGACGAGTTCGGGGAATTTGAAGGCGAACAAAAAGTAAACGAGGCTGAGGCTGCATATAATGGACCCAGCGCGCCATCCTCAGCACTCGTGGATCTACTGGGTGACATGAGCATCTCGCAACCCAAGTCTCCCGTCACTAGCGGAAAAAACGAATTTGGTACACATGGACCTTTGAAGAGCACTGGTAATGCGAAGAAGAGCTTGAAATCTGGGTTCGGTGCTGCCTCCAAACCGAAACAATCATCAACTACACCAGTCGTACCGCAAGACGACGGTGGATGGGACGAATTCGACGACTGGGAAGCTTCTATACCCTCCAAACCATCAGCGAAACCTGAAGCTATACAAACTGCCGAGGCCAACCAAACGATTACTACACCGAACCCAATACTATCCCCAATCCCGAATGATCCACAACCAGGAGAGCTTCCGCCTACAAATGTACCACCGCCCGGTGTGCTGCTATCACTCTTCCCCCCTCTATTCACAGAAGCGCAAGAGAAACTATTCAAGCCCATGGCAGCACAGCCTCTACCGATGAGGAACAGGCTGATGGCGGAGCCGGCTACGATTGTCTATCTTCAAGGTTACCTAATGTTGGCAAATGTGGCAGCGCACATCATAGCCGGACGGAAGCTGCGTTGGAAGCGGGATCAGCATTTGTCGCAGGGCATGCGAATTGGCCCAGCGTCATCAAGAGCCACTTCTGGGATGAAGTTGACGGGTGTCGACAAGGGCGAGAACTTGAAAGAGGAGCGGGAGGTGTCTGACGTGGTCAGGAGTTGGAAAGAGCAAGTCGGACGACTGAGACATGTTGTGTCTGGTGTAAATCAAATCAAAGCCGGCACTTTGGACCGCGGGCCGGATCTACAGGACACGATGCCAGTCAAAACATTGAAGCAGTCTGAGGGTGGCATGCCGGCACGGCAACCTTGCATGCTGTGTGGGCTCAAACGAGAAGAAAGAGTGACTGCAGCGGACATGGCGACAGACGATAGCTTTGGCGAGTGGTGGATTGACCAGGTCAACATGCATCGAGGTGGGTAACGATTAGTGTGAGAGTGTCTCAACTGCATTCACTGATTGACCCATTAGGTTGCAGAAACTTTTGGAACGAGCATAAGGATAGTCTTCGACAACGCTGAGGACTGTGGGATTCCCCGCATCACCAGCTCTAGTACACGGGGTACGGCACACGGCGCTTTGAGGAGTGGCAACCCACCAATGACCTCGTCCGGGGGAAGCGGAGCCGGCACAAGCTCGCCAACGTCGACAACCTTGTACATGACGGAGGCAGGTCATTACGGGGTCCATTGAACAAAAGTTGAGAAAACAAGCCAGTCACGTTTACCGGTACATGCATGGGCGGCGCATGAAAGGGCTGGTGCGGGTATGTAGACAAACTTTAGTCTTGGGGGCACATGTCACGGGGGCTTGTCGGCGCACAAAGGCAGCTCTGGCAGCGGAAGCTTGTCTAGCAGGAATGCCGGGTTACCATGGGCAATGATTTTGGTTGAATATAAAGTCGCATGGTGTAGCATGAAGCAGGGCAGTAGGAAATGGATAGATTGTGCGACGTGGCTAGGTGTTGTCATGTGAAAGTGTAGCCTCTGTCGGGACGGCCCTACGAGATCTGAGAAGCGGCCCACAGGCGCATCGTCTGTGCACTTTTCGCGGGGCGGCCAAGGACGTGGGCAGTGGGCGCCATGCAAGTCACGCCGTTGCCGTCTCAAGTGGCATGGATAGTGGCCGAGACGTGACTACAGGACAGACGACGCTCTATTACTACGTACTGCCCACTACCCACTGCCCATAGCACACCGCCTACTGCTGCTATTGTAGTGTAGCCGCAGCATTTCCAGCACGAAACCCATCTTGCTCTGTAACTCGGGTCGGCTGTCTTTGGTGAGCCGCACACACGTACGCCGCGCCCTGCATTCCCCCGCCCAGCAAGAGAAGGCTTTGCACAACCCGGATACGCATCCTCGGACGTAGACGTCGAGCTGTGTACCTGCCTCTGACCATTGCACCGTTTGAACCAGCTGTGCCCGGCCTGGGAACAGGCAGTCCTCGCACGCCTCAGGGAATGAGCAGGCCAAACCACCATGGTACGTCCAGTGGCTCAGGCTCGCTACCAGAAGAAGCACCCCTCGAGTCATTACCGCAGTCCTCATCGCACGCTTCCGAATATGCACCGTTGGTCAAGACGAAAAGCACTCCGAGCCTGCTCGCATACCGCTCAGGAGCCTTGCCGCCGCCGATAAACACTGCGAAGCGACTCAGCATCGATGCCGGCCAACTAGACCGCATGGCAAGATCACCCATCCTGCCTGAGCATGAGCACGGCCTAGGAGCTTCAGGACTTCGCCGCATCCGCCAACAGCCGGCCCAGAGAGCAGCTTCCCTCAACGTCGCGACCCCACCAGCATCGCGACACGCCTCCGAGTCGGCGCCCACAGCCCCTCCGTCCCCAACCTTTGCCTTTGGTGAAGACCTCTCGCGTTTCCCCTCCGAGTCGCTGCACTCATTCTCCTTTGCCACACAGTCGGAAGACTTCATCCACAACCGTCAGAATGTCCTGAAGCGGTCCATCGAGTTTATGCGCGATAGGCTAGGCTGGGCCGCCACCAACCCCGGCATAGCAAACGCCCAAGCAAGACTCAGCGGCGACCAGGAGGTGCAGAGCATGATGGAGCTGCTTACACGCGCCAACCTGATCGGTCAGGACGGCACCGGCGCCCATGGCCTGGGTGCTCTTGGGCCTGTCACCGGGCCCGCCGACATGTCTGGCGAGAACCCGTTTGACAAGGGCTTCGTGGTCCAGCGGTCCGAGAGCCCTGAGAACATGCTCAAGGCTGCGAAGCCGCCAGTGCACAGGGCCTCCATCACACCCGTCGGACCCACAGATATGGACGAGTCGTCAAGTACAGAACTGCCGCCCGCATCTCCACCCCCGCCGCCCTCGCGACCTCCGCGACCTCAACGCGCCGCCCTCAAACGCACCCTCACCGACGTCGTGCCTCTGACGATACAGAGCCAGCTCCACGATGCCCTGGCCCAACCCTACCGCGTGGGCGACCAGGAAAAACTCGGCGACCTAGTGTCTCCCACCACTATCCCTTCTCTACAACATCCGAGCTTCAACAACACGCCAGGTCCGCATGCGGCCGGATCCGCGCCACACGGCCACGGGAGCCGACACGTCCCTGCAGCACAAGCCATCTTCACAACCGGTACCGAAACGCCGTGGACCATTACGTCTGCAAATGATCTGGCATGCTTGGTCTTTGGCGTTACGAGGGCCGAAGTCCGCAAGCTGGGTATACTAGAAGTCGTTCGAGAGGACCGTAGGAAGTGGCTCGAGAGCAAGCTTCGAGATCCTGACACTGGCTCCAAAGCAGCTGCGTCCAGCGCCGCACCCTCGACCAAAAACCTCAACGTTGGAAGTGGTGTTACAGCCCGGCTGCTGAGCAAGGCTCCCTCACGCGTAACGGCTGCCAAAAAGGCCAAGACCGACGACGGTAGCGGGTCTTCATACTACAATGCGAAAAAGACTGGTAAGCTTAACCACGAGCCAAAGGGCTCAAGAGGTGTCTTGCTTTGCGGCGATGTCATACCCATACAGAAGCGGAACGGCTCGACTGGCTCGGCCAGCTTGTGGGTCAAGGAGAAGCGGGGCAGTCTCATCTGGGTACTGGAAGAGATTGCCGAGGACGTAGTGTATATCACCGTTGATGAAGTAGGCTGCGTATCCAAGGGCTGGGGCGCGACCGAAGCAGTCTTCGGAAGCGACCGATTACGGAGAGGCATGGACCTGAAACGACTCATGCCAGGCATACCACGACTCCGGGGTACAAACACCGGAGCACTAGACTATGAGACCATCGATGAGTTCCGCAGCTACACAGCGCGAACATCCAACAGCATCAACATACCCGTGACGGTGGAGGCGTTGCCGGGCGAGCCCACTTTCCGCGTCTCAAGTTTCCCGCACATTGCTGGCATCATCGTCCTATCATCCACCGAACTCAAGATCACAAGCTCCAATTCTGTCTTCTCATCCGCGCTGTTCGGCCAGCCGCGGCCTGAAGGCGTTCATATAAGCAAGCTTATACCTGCTTTCGACAGAATACTGCACGTCATGACAGATGAAGACAAGATTGAATTAGTCGATGGCATAGTCATCCCTGAGCACAGCTTCCGTCGCGCCCGCGCTCTGCTGGCTATGCGAGAAGGTAGTACAGATGCTGCTGCCATCTTCCTAAGACCAAGCGGCTTGCCAGCATCTCATCGTGACGGCTCGGAAATAATGGTAGACGTGCAGATGCGTGTAGTGAAAAGCGAAAAGACGCCTCGCTTCGATGAGAATGTCATCGAAGAGGAGGATGCGCCGACGAAGCCTGACAAGGGCCCAGAGCTAGTATATGCTTTGTGGATAACATACTCGCGGCAGCTGCATGCCGCAAACCATGGTATTGGTCCTATGACCCCGCTCATATCACGACCCCCCTCACCTCGTCAACCTGAACCTGGTCAATCAAACTTCCCCGTCCCCCAAGAGCCAGAATCACATCAGTCACAAGGAACACCGCCCTCGGTGTCGCTACTGACCCAACAGATCCAAGAAGCTATGCGACCTAACACTCCGCAAGAGCCCCAGAAAGGATCCATGGCGCCACCACCCACACCCATGCAGGAAGAGCCAATGAAGAAGAAGACAATCAGTGATTTTGTGGTGCTAGAAGAAATGGGCCAAGGCGCGTACGGGCAAGTCAAACTCTGTCGATACAAGAAAGCTAGCAACAAGAAGGTTGTGATAAAGTACGTGACAAAGAGGCGCATCCTTGTTGACACATGGACACGGGACAGAAGACTGGGCACAGTGCCTCTCGAGATTCATGTCTTGGATTATCTACGCCGCGATGGGTTTAAGCACCCCAACATTGTCGAAATGGCAGACTTCTTCGAAGATGACATCAACTATTACATCGAAATGACTCCGCACGGCCTACCTGGTATGGACCTTTTCGACTATATTGAGTTGCGTGTCAACATGGAAGAGAAGGAATGTCGAAAGATCTTTGTGCAAGTTGCTGAGGCAGTACATCATCTCCACACGAAAGCAAAGGTCGTGCATCGCGATATTAAAGACGAGAACGTAGTCCTCGATGGTGAAGGCAACATCAAGCTCATCGATTTCGGAAGCGCAGCGTATATCAAAAGCGGTCCTTTCGATGTTTTTGTGGGCACCATCGGTACAGATCCCTCGCTTCCCTCTCTACACATGTGAATGATGTGCTAACACCGTGAACAGACTATGCAGCCCCTGAGGTCTTGGCAGGCAAGGCGTACCGTGGTAAAGAACAAGATGTCTGGGCTCTGGGCATCCTCCTATACACTATCATCTACAAGGAAAATCCCTTCTACTCGATAGACGAGATTATGGACCACGACCTCAGGGTACCTTGGGTCATGTCAGAGGAAAGTATCGACCTTGTGAGGCTAATGCTGGATCGGGACGTGGAGAAGAGAATCACGATTAGTATGGTGCTTGAACACCCTTGGTGTAAGGGTGCTGGTGGTGGTGGCGCTACCGGAGGCGTTGTGGGCGAGGTTGCTTGATGACAAAAGAGCGGGTGAAAGGCATCTGAGCCGCCATATAGAACGACGTTCACGGTCACTTTTGTTGCATGAGCTGGGGCTGGGACACGGGACGGGACATGGGAGTAGAATGGAAAGGGGCGGCTTGGGTCGGCGGCGTAGAAAGCGCTACTTTTCGGATACACACTTTCTTTACCCTCTTCTAAGCTCTCTCGGTTCCGAGACGGTATTATGCACTATAGCATTTTTGGGCAAGCGGTTTTCAGACATCACCTAGAAATACCCAATATTCTTTTTTCGCTTCTTGTCTCCCTCTCACATGGTGAGTCTTGGTCAGACGTTGCAAGCAAGGATGATCTGTCACTTATCAACCCTCCAACACCTCCCCCAACAACCACTCCTGCCCTGCCCACTGCTCCCTCACAACAGGCCAAATAAACTCCGGCGGCAACACAAATCCACCCCCGGCCTCATCCCTCGGACTCAACTCCATGGTCCACGAGTGCTCCGCCCCATGCACCGCATAATGATGATCCCTCGAGTTCCCCGTTGAAAAATACAATATCTGACACCCAGGCCCAAACTCATACGTACTATTCATCGTACTCGCGCCCATGATCGCCTTGGCCGTACCCCCTGCTACCTCCAGCATCCGCGGCAGCGTCTCAGGCAACGGGTCGCACGAGAAACCATACGGCGTGAGTATCAGCTGGCCGTAGGAGTGGAAGTCGATGAATGACCGTATACCCACCGGGCCCTGTTTTGCCAGTTGGGCTGAGAGGCTGTCCATGGCGGCATTCTCGGGTGTGTCACCCGGGGACTCGCCACGGTAGGTTTGCCCGCAGGGGTCGGGGGTTGAACCACCTTCTGGTGGTTCGGCGTCCCATTCGTAGCGCCAGTTGCGGTTTCCATCGGTTCCGAGACAGGTGCTGTTTGTGGAGGGGCGGGGCTGTCGGTTCTTGCGCCAGAGACGGTTGTTGGTTTGTGTGAAGAGGAAGCCGTCGGGATTGTGGAAGGGGATGAGGTAGAATGTGTAGTCGGAGAGATAGGCGCTGTTGGTGGAAGTGAAGAGGAGGCGGTGGGCTAGGTATTCGATGACTGGGGGGTAAGGTTAGTTCTTGGAGGATGGGGAAGGGGAAAGGGTGTGGTCATGGGCATACCCATTGTTGAAATCCATTCTCGGGCGTGGACTGTGGCGTGCCAGAGTATTATCGGTTTCTCCTCTTTCGTCTCTTCATTCCCGTAGAACTCAAAGGCCCAAATAGTTCTGTTCTCGTAGCTTTGCCCGATGGCGAATTTCCTCGTGTTGTTGGGGAAGGCGGTGACGAGGTCGTCCCAGTATTGCAGATGATCCGCGTATGCATGGTATGTATCGAACCATGAGAGATCTGGTAACTCTCCGGTTTGCGATATGCTTCGCTTGTAGACTGGTTGCTTTTCGGTCGAGCGGATGTATGCTCCAAGATCAGAGTTCACCAGTCGGGCGTCGAGGCCCAGACTGTTAAATTCGTAGATTTCCTCGGGTGGGATGGCTACGGACAGCGTGTCTCGGATCGGATGGGTGTAGTATTTTGAGAAGCGTTTCTCTAGTTCGCGGGCGGCTTGGTCCGAGGACGGGGTGATGGAATAGATGTGGTAACCATCGTAGCTGACTTGTCCGTTGTCGCGAGTTACGGGTTTAGGACTGGGATGGAAAGGCGACGCCACTGCTAACTGGGTGGCGAGCAAGAGAAAGTTTGGGTACTTCATCATGCAATTCTGGATTACTCACAGACAGACTTGTCAACAATCAATCGATCGACATGATTGATTCCTATATGGGTTAAAGAATTACTTCATTAGGCAGCCTTTAACCTAGATAGGAATCAATCATGCCGATCTGATTGATTGTTGACAAGTCTGCTCACAGAGCTTATGAGATGCTACCCCAAATTTCTTATATACGCGCGTCCAACCCCAGCTATACATCTACTAGGTCTCGAAAGCCACGCGAACCTTGATACAGATCCTGATAATCGCATATATCTTGCATGAAGATATGGCACTCACTCTTGCTACTTAGAGAATGTGGTATGTCGTTCAACGAACAGCCAAGAATATGCCCAGACGTTGAGTTACTTGGGACGCTGTCAGCTTCCCGATCAGGTCTCGCTGCCAAGCAGCATGGCAGTGGCAGATACGCACCTTCCCCTCATACCCGGGTATATCATCATGACCGTAGAGCATCTCCCGTGCGCCGAGGCCTATACACTGTCGATATCGTCATCTCGTGCGCTATGGCGAGATATAGCCTCTCTTTAAATGTGCGGCGCCGAATAAGGCAATTAGAGACATCTGGGAGCAAAAATGAAGTCTGACTGTGGACCACGTTGATATGCAAACCCAAGTCAAGAAGGCGTTGATACATGATATGACTGACAGGAAAAAAGCAAAAAATAAAGTTGTTGTGACCTAACCAGGGGTCGCTATTGTGGGTTAGTGAATGCTCGAACAGATGTTGTTCTGAGTAGTACTACTTACAACCTGGAATCTCTTGATATCGAATAAATCGTAGTCAAGCGCCTTGCCATTGGGCCATTAGGCCAGTTGTACTGATTGATGGTAAACATTAAAAATCTATTGTATATATTGTTTGCGTTAAAAATCTTGACATGTGCGCGCTAAACCGCGGGGTTAGACCAACTCACCAAACGTCATCCGCCCCACTATACTTTCAATTCAATTCGATGCACGTATGCAAGGCAACAACACAGCACCGTGACAGCCTTCAGCCATGGCTGTGGTATCGCAGAGAGGCCGCTCGTACAATCAGACAGATTATAGCATAGGCGCTATAACTTGAACACTTTTGCAATCTTCATAGCCCGTGTGCCTCCTTCCTTCTACATTCCACCACTCGAAACAAGCAACAAGACGAACCATGCCGTCCACCAAGAGCGAACTTGTCTCCAAGATGCCCATAATCGCGCAGTTTGACGGCAACTCGTTTGTCGTAGGCGGTGGAGTCGCCATCTTCCATGTTGCGACTGGTCGCGTTGTAGTGTGCAGCTACATGTATCGCGGACAGCAGGTCTATTTCCTACCCAAAGGACGGCGCGATGCAGGAGAAGAAAGCGGTCCAGGTGCAGAGAGAGAAGGATATGAAGAGGTACTTCATCGTACTTGAGGACTATAGACAGCAATCAATGCTAACGGTGTGGAACAGTCAGGTTACCGCAATCGTCTTCTCCCCCTTCCGACAGCTCACTGTCAGCCGCAAGCCCATCCACGCGTACACGCTCCTCTGCTTACTGCAGAACCTGTTTGGATGCAGTTAATGCCGCTTGCAACACGACAGTATGTCATCTATTGGTATGTCGCTGAGACGCTGCCTCCCGATGCCGAAGTCATACTGGAAACGCAAGCTGGCGATGCATATAAACCTCCTCCGTCATATCCACAACGTCTATCGTTGAAAGACAGGATCAAACAAGAGCCCGAGGGATATGAGCCGCGACATCATGAAAATACAGGAGTGGATGCTGAAGAAAGGACGTATAAGAGCGAGCTCATGAGTGTGGAGGATGCGGTGGGTTTGATGAGAGCTGGGTTTCCAAGTATGGGATGTGTAATGGCAGATGTAGTACTGAAAGGATGGGAAGGCATTCAGCAAAGATTCGCGATGGAGGATGCTGCTACACACGAGAGTCCTGAGGCAGTATGATGCACGAACATGATATGAGACATACGATCATGAGTGGAGAAGACAGTTCCCTGTTCAGTAGCAATACAATCACACATATGCCCTCAGTCATGTACCACCTCCCACGAATCTTCCAAACATCACTCTGCAATTAACGAACACCATTAACAGCTCCAGATATCCACGTTACCGTCACCATCAGAAGACTCATACCCCTCCCCTGTAAGACCTCCTACCGTTCGCATGTGCACAGGCAATCAACGTACCCCACATGAGCATCCAGACCGCACCTGGAATAAATGAAGCAACCCCACAGCAGACCTCACACACGGGAGACGTCGTCGCCATCCAAACTCTGGTAGCGAAATAGGCGGGACGCATGCACAGCCCGCATAGTAACGAATTGGTGGAGCTTTCGTTCCCATTCCCGGTCACATGTTAATTGAACGAACACACACGACACAAGACATCGCATGACATGCTCCCCGTCGTATACTGTGACAAGTTCCCACCCACCCACACGCATGTTTACTTTTTCAGACCCTTTGCACATTACCGCACGTCACACACGAAACACCAAAACCTATCCTGCATTCTCTCCCGGAAATTTATCTTTTGCCAAGCTCTATATTTTGTTTTGGTCTCTGCACCTAGCGCCGGGTATATACCCACATCTGCCAGTTTTGTTGTTCAAGTTGCTGCGCGTAGCCTGCGGAAATGACGCAGCACAGCACACAGCACACAGCACAGCAAAAAAACCGACTGACGGCGCTTCTGCGGTGGTGCAGGGTGTGGATGCCGGCAACAGAAAGGGGACAAGGGGGATTGCGCAAAAGCGCGAGCTAGAAAAAAAGGATAAAATGAAATTTGGGAAATGATGACGAGCGCCGCGACCGATTGTCGGTTGTGCATACCCTTGTCTTAGCGTCCTGTGCGCTTGCTTGCTCGTGACGACCTTGTTTTGTTATCGTCTGTATATTAATATGTGGCAGTCTGTTATGTATACGTGGGGTTTTGACGCCCAAGGAGGCGGCCGCTGCTGTTGACGCTGCTGCGGTGACATGATGTTGTACGACGTGACAAAGATCTTTGTAATTGCAGATAAAAACGTGACTGCAGTATGAGTGCTGCAGTATATATTATCTATGCATATGAAGAATGGAGGCGAGGGTGCACGGTTGGGGTAGTGGTGATCGAGACGGTGAATTAAAGGTGTTGAGAGGATAATGGGATAGGAATTTTGGAGCGTTAGGGGTATAGAATTTCGAGAAAAGACCTCGATATTCCTTCCGTACATGAAAGCTTGTGAAAGTGAATGAGAGTGGGTCGTTGAGTTTGACGCCGGATACGAGAAAGAGGTGGTAGCCCGTTCGTATTGCGTCGGGTATGGCTCTTGCATGGCTACGGTAGTAGAGCCGAATACTATACGGTAGGCCTGGCGTATAAATCTTGTTTTATGATCCCTTCTCGTATGTTTGCCATGAGCTGAAGAACGGGTAAACAGAATGAGACACTGCGATGCAAGTCCACTGTACTATTCTCGAGCGATCGAAAGTATGCATTAACCTAAGTGACTAAACCTGCTCAGATATAACGCCGACATAATCTGGTGGCGCTATCCGCTTGCTTACATGCTACTTGCCAAGTGCTGTGAATGTTCATGAAGATATCTCTTTGCAGTAGGCGTGGGGGAGTACGTGTGGCAAGCAGTGCGATGCTCCGTATCCAATGTACACATAATCGCACAGTTGTGATTTCGCCGGGTATTATTCCGCTCTCTTCGCGACACTGAATTCAAAAAGGGTGTCGAAAGCTGCCATCGCGGACGTCAGTGTGAAGGTGATGACGTGAAAGTGAGGCCTGGCAGGGCTGTTGAGCTGCATGATGAGCACTTGGGTTGTCTCTGCTATCGAATCACGCACTTCTTCACACGATGCCGGCATCTCCATGTCACCATGGAGTGGTTATGTTCGAGATAACAACCTGTGTCTCGACGTTGACGTAAGCCAGTACACTTAACTTAACACTTTCCCGTGTGTCAACCATAGTCACCTCTGCAAGCAAAGAGAAGCCTCACCCTGCTTTCGAATACGATTTACATACCCGAGAGCCTACCCGTCTGCAAGTCCATCCTGCGACCCGTCTCAGCCCAACGGCGATTTGAAGTTCGCGCGCCTCCGGGTCTCCTCAAAATACCCGATACCCCCACAGAACGCTGCTGTGACTCCATTCCTGCTGGATGGAGTAGACATAGTCGACGAACGCCAACCGCGAATGACCGTGGGGGTACACGGTTGAGAACAAGCCGGTCTCGTGCATCTCAACGGCCTGGTACCCGGGACGGCGTGCGAACAGCTGGATGGTGTTTTGCCGACTTCAAGCCCAAATTCCCATGATGACGCACTTGTGAGGGCAAGCGCCGCATCAAGGCGCAAACGATCGCCATGGAGATGAAGCTTGAGTTGAGCAGTCGTATGGCGAAGTAGTATCATAGAGTGCGCCTCGTGGTACCCTAGCAGTATGCCGCCGCACTATGTTTCGCCAGAGACCATTGGAGGTGTTGCGACGCAAAGCCACCGTTCGTCTATCGTATGTGGGTGCAGGTGGTGGGGAAGGTATTGGGCATAGCAAAAGGTAGTGGGTGGTCGAGAAAGTTTACGCTAAGCGTAGACTAGAACAAACGTCGAGGAAGTCGCGGTTTGATCACTGCAGGGATGAACATCACGTTGGAGCAAGAGCGGTGGAGATTATAGTAGTCGTAGTCGTTGGATCGTTAGAGATGATCGTCATTAGCGGTAGTTGATACCGATATGTACACCGCGGAACAAAGCACCACCCGCTCAAACGCCAACAAGCATCGCCGTGCTCGAGAAAAGGAATGTTGTGGTGACGTTGTAACATTGATAGTTAACCATAAGCCGCTTCCGGCAGACGTGCCCGACCACATGTAGTTTTGTCTTCGTGCCTGCTCCACAGGATAAAATACAAGGAGTGTGAAGGAAATGGTCGTGTCAATATCTGACACGAATAAGAATGTAATGAAATGTATACAATGAAGGCGCAAATGTGTCGCAACGAGATTGGTCGTAGATCTTTCCAAATGAAGGAAGATGGTAGGACAAGGAATCGGGGAACACAATGGAGGACAGGGTGCATGGACAAGACTAGACCAAAGATGACGTACGCGACGGGATACGTTTACCATGAGAAGGATTCCTCACGGAAGTCGACATTCCACTGGGACTCGCGGTTGCGGACAGAGCGGCGAAGCTCATCAGCAAGTCCACCAGTACCACATGTGCTGACGCACGCAGCACCGATGCCCTCTTGCATTTCCTGGTCGACCAACGCTTGAACGTTGGGCCTGCCGGGGAACATCTGAACACTAGAGGACGGCGAGTGAATTTCCTTGGTGCTGCGTGGACGAGTGACGAAGAGAAGAATTTTCAGGATCTCGCGACGGCGGGGCATAGACAGAATCTGTGTCATCCATGTGCGGATCCATTCGAGATGCTCCGGTGATTGAATGATCCAGACAAGCGTAAGGCGGCGGGTAGCGACAGTGCCGTTTGCGTAACCAGCAACGATGTCACGAACGTGGGGAACTTGGTGTGTGATACCGATGCCAGCAGCCCAGAGCATGACTGTGCCGTATGAGCTGAGATCTTCGCCACCTGCAGGATGATGTTAGCGTTGTTCGGTAATATCGTATTAATATGCGCGATAGTGCAGTCTGGGGAAAAACAAGCTTCGGTACTCACCATAAGGCCCTTCTACAAATGCCGAGGTAGAAAATCTGCCGGCAGCCGATAGATCAGCTTTCCTGAACAGCTTGTCGGTAAATCCTGTGCGGCGTCTGATGATGAAAGACATGCTAGTCTTGTGGTGCTCGAGGATGTCTTGGCGGTTCATCGGCAGACCCTTCTCGTCGGGGACAGAAGAGGCAATGGTAAGATCTTCCTCTTCTTCACTCCAAGCGACCGAGAAGGGGTGGTTGGTCCACAGTCCGACGGAAGGAATGTACAGGTAGGCGTGCTGACCTGGGCGGAACCTCCAGGGGCGTGCCATACGGACAGTTACGCGAAGGGCATCTCCGGGAAGTACTTCAACATCACAGGCGGTACCGCCAGAGCCGACATTGCGTAGCACCAGACGCGCAAATCTCCAGGTTCGCTCCATTGCCCAAAGAGCCATTACACCGTAGAGCATGAATTGCTGGGGACGCTCCTTAAGGTGGACCCATACGGCACCGAGTGCGAGGGCAGCGCCGACAATGTGACCGTGCAAGAAGACCTCGTAGAAGGAGTGGCGAACTGGCGATGGTGACTGAATTAGAAGGAAGACGAAAGCAACGGTTCCCTGGACTCGTGTTAGCTCTTATTCATAGATGCGTAATGATACACTTACAATGAAACCCGACATGATGAATTCGCTTCCAGTGATGGACGCCTGTACGGCACCCCATCCCTTAGTGTGCACCTTGTTGGAGATCCAGCAAACGGTGTGCGCAACAGCTTCGAGGATGACAATCCGTCCAAACCAGCGGTGGATGAGGTTCATGGTGTCGAAAGAGATACCCGTCAGCTTGATGATTGGGTTGTTGCGACCAGCGAGGAGGAACAGGGGGATCATGTTGATGACGGCCATGATACCGGAGCGGCTGAGCAGTTCACCAGCACCCGACGAAAACGTGCTGTAGTCGATCTTCCAGATGCAGAAGCCAATGTTGACGCACAGGTAGCCGACGAGGAAGAAGGTTTGCAGGCGGCTAGGCAGGGTGCCAACACCGATGGCGGAAGAGAGCTTGAACTCGCGGTGGTGACGGGTGCGGAAGAGAGGCGCATCGAGACAGTGCTTCTTGAAGGCAGCGTAGGTCCGGTTGGGAATTGAGAAGTATCGTTGTGTCTCGTTGTTCAGGCATGCTACTGTGCGGATGTATCGAACAAAGTAGAGGATGACTTGGTAGAGAAAAAAGACGACGACGATGATCCACCAGATATATCCAAGATAGTGCTGGACATTGACGTTCTCTCGACCAGCTGTTGGATCTTCCTTGCCATGTCCAGCCCGGGTGGACAGAGCACGTGCGGCTTCCATGAACGATGACATGTTGGCAGTAACGTTGGAGGGTAGGGTAATTGGTGATAGTTGGTGGGGAGGCGGTCTAGAAGGTATACTTTAAGGACCCGGGTTGGTAGGGTGCACCAGGCCCGGCAGGGATACCGATATGGAGGGAGTGTGGAATCTGGCCAGCAGACGGCAGGCGGAAGAAGCAGATTTGCACTTTTCCAAATCAGTGATGAGGGAGGTAGTCCGGGCGGTCCCTTTGATTCTGATTGTGAGGAGGGCGTGCGTCGTGACCGGCTTCACTATGGTAGATTGGGGTAACTAGGTTCAGGCGCAGGACACAAGGATTGTCGGCAGGCGCAATGCAGGCTGTTGGTGGTCAAGGTCGACGATAGCCAGATCGGGCGGGTTAAACCTGCTCTGCAAAGCAAGGGCTATTGCGGTTGATGGTGATATGCAGCCAAAATACGCAATGCGTTCGCGTGATAGGGCCTAGAGTGAAAATCACCAACCAGGGGATAAATTGTGAAAAGCCGGCGGGGAAGCGACGACTAGGACGCGGGAGGCACGAAGAGAATTTGACCAAGGCGAACCGAGGCGGTAAAAGAGTGACGATGCTGAAAGAGCGTGAGGGTGAAGGGGAAGAAGAGGCTTTTGCAAGCGTGGGCAAGTGGGTAAGAAAGGGAGGAGCATGAGTTTGATTATCGCGGTATGCCGATGCAGGATTGGAGGGCGGGCCTGGCGCGCACGACTAGGGACAGCCAGGACCATGCCTGTCGCTGCCCCAGTAGGCCTAGGCTGTGCCGCTTGCTATTCGGGGTACCGGGCGATGAAACGGGGCAGCAAACGCCACAGGCGAGGCGCTAGTAATTGGGTGTTTCATCGCTCCGAACGAATCCACGACGTAGGCCGTGGCCGTCATCACCACCCAAAGCTCCACCTAGTGGCCTCTGGCAGCAACCCGTTGTCGCTTCTTGGTTCGCTGCCTGCAAGCGGCATGTAAAACAAGCATCCACGCACCTACCCCTCTGCCTCTGCTGCGACGCGGGAACGCCTTTTCTTGGCCTCGTCTTGGCCTGTCATCCCAGATGATGCCACCGACCGCCTCCGCACGCCTGGCACGGCCCATGGTCATCTACTCACCACTTCACCATCTCCACAGGCGCTTCGTACAGCAGTCTGGCCTCTTGTGTAACAAACAGTGTTTTCCAATGACCGGACTGACGTGCAGCAAACACGCCAAGTTACAACTTCCGTCCTGGCTACCCATCTGTTCTCCACATCCGCCTCCTAGTCTATGCCAGCATACTTTCTTCTGCCATCTGTCGTCGCAGAGCCCTTCGCTGACAGCCCATGATAGCCATGGCAAAGAGGTTGAGGCCGACGTCATGTGCCGTGAGGCATGAGCATGATCTCGAGACAGGCCCATGTCTAGGTATTGGCATCAGGCTTTCATGCTGTGGCTCCCCACGCACTGCATGACTTGTGTGTCCATTGGGCAAGACGTTCCTGCAGTAAACGTTGTCATCGATGAACCCACCACCCCAGTTTCTGGTAAATGTTAATCCATCTCGGGCCGTCTGTCTTACAACCACCGCACAAAACAGAGGCCGTCTTGGCCAAACTTTGAGGCTTGGTCATGAGCCTTGGGCTCCGGAGGTCACATCTCTTTCTACAGTGGATTCCGTACGACGGGCGGATGCAGAGCGTCGTCGTACCCTCAATGTCATGCGACGTGGGTAGAAAGATACGTATGCGGTCGACGTTACACCAACTCCACCAGCGCCATACGAGCCGAAAACTGCTGTGAGGTGACATGGCGGGCTCAGTCACATGCACACTGAGACTGAGAAGCGTTGATACCCCGTACTCGTTAGCTTGGAGCGCTGCGGTAAAAGCTGCCATGACTCATTGGAGCGGAAGGACGACGCGAAGGTAACTGTGGTATGACTTCTCAGTCATGGCTGATGAAGACGAGTAGATTACCCTTGTTTCACGCAGATGACGAATGTGCAGCGTAGCCCCACGACTGCGAAACCTGGCTTGCCCTGCGATTCCTCGTATAAAGTTTCAAGCATCTTGCCTTGACCATCCCTCGGCTCCCGCCGCAGAGAAACGAGAAACGTTCTCCGCCGTCAGATTCACTCGCGTAGTTGTGACATGCGACGCAAACACGTAGGTGCAAGCGTTGGTGAAAAGAGGGGTGTCTGACGTTATCGATAAGCCCGTCGATCCGGAGCAGGCACATGGCATTTCGCCTTTATTTCCCAGGGAGATGATGCATGGGCCGCGGGCAGTGCAGACGGCCTGGCAACGCTGACGCTCTGTTTCTGTCATTTCCCGCTACTGCTAACCTGTTGTTGAGCGACGTCGCGACAGCAGCCAAGATTTGATCCGCATGGCCCAATCTCAATTTCCTTTCTTCTCCTCGCTGCTCTCCATTTCGCTTACCGGCCAGTAGCCTGGCGGCGTGGCGCATCATCATGCACGAGATCTTTCCGAACGGATCGGTTCCTGCGTGCCTGCGGATCCTTCCACGAAGCTGACAGACAGTGCACCGTTGACGTGTTGACAGGTCAAAAGAAAACAGTACTACTGCTTCCGGCGTGCTGGCAGTTCTTGTTTCGACAACGTCGGCTCTGCCGTATGTATTTTCACTTGTCATGACGGAGATGAGAATTGGCCTGCATCCGTCCGCTGCGTAGCTACTGGGCAAACTTCGGGCTCCCGGACATACCAAGACGCGTATGTGTTCTGGATGGGGCGTCTGACCCGATGCTATAAGTAGGATTTCTTGCACCGTCCCAGCATGCGCCTAGAATATGTACCGAGGATCGGGGGCTGATACGCCCCTTGCACGTCGTATACTTGGAAAATCGGATGACTGACGCGAATCCTCCTCTCGCCATGTTGCGACAATTCACTGCCATCCTGCATCGATATACAGTAGATGACATCGTTGCTGACGTGTGTCTTAGCCGTGCAGTTTACGCACTTTCGGACATAAGCCCAGTCACTTCCGACAATGAAACGTCAAATGCGCTCAGATGTGCACTGGTACGTAGTTGTTGTAGCGGTCAGTGATTGCACACGTGAAGATGGTGTTTCGACGGAGACAACAGGGCGCGTTGCACTTAACGCCGACAGCCGATGTTGTCCAAACAAACAATGCGGCGACAACATGCACATCGCACCGTATCGCCTATAGCACAACTAACATTACTGCTCAACTTTGATCATACATGCATTATCAGATATAGAATATGCTTGGCGCCATGTCGACCGACGACACATTGCCTTGGATCACGTCGCGATGCAATCGCCTACTGCGTCCCCTCTCCTCCAAACTCGCGAAGCTACGCAAAGAGATCCAGCGGCCATCACTTACGAGCGCTGAGCCGCGCACTGTCTCGTCTGCATTTGCGACGAAAGGCTCCCCGCAGAAGACGACCAATTTCACCCGCCCCGCGAACAAACCCCGAGGCTTCGAGAAGGCTACAGATCCGGACTGGAGACCAGGTGCGAAGCCAGGCACGGGTAAGAAGACGACATATGGAGGGAGGGGGAAGGCAAGAGTAGCAAGTCTCCAGAGAGCTGGCTCCCATGTTGGCAATGGCTCTCGACCAGGCGAAATCGCCTTCACACCGCTCATCTCGAGAATGGGCCAACAGCTTTGCAGCAGCCCGCAGGCACCCATATCGCCGCTACGCAAGTACGCAAAGAATCGGGGTCCGCTTCTGGTGCCCATGACGACCAGTCTACCGGCAGACCTCCACAAGCTCGTGCACGGTTTGTTGAAAGCGTACACACATCTCCTACAGGCAACCGCTCCCGGCGATGAGAGGAAACGAAAAGGCACCAGGTCGCTCATGGGAGTTTGCCTAAGGAATGTGCCCGCCTATATTGAGCTGGAAGAACACTTTGCGACGCTAGACAAGCTGCACGAAGACGCCGAGGACGAGGACCGCGACATTGCAAACGAAATCTACGAGCACCTTGAGTCCCGTTTCGAACAAGACCATGGCCGCGGCTGGCGACCTTTCAAGCAGGTTGTCCGGGCTCATGCTACCACTCTGATATGCGACGCTATTACAGATGAGGTACTCAGTCTAGAGAATGCCCTCATGCTCGTCACACATTGTGAGAATGCCTCCGCCTGGGATGAGGCCGAGAAGTTGCTATTAGCGTATGCGCCTCTTGTCGAGTCTGCGACGATGCCCATCAACACGCGTGCAGATCTCTTCGATGCACAGAGATCGCCTTACCTGCACGCGGTGAAGAACTTTGCCCAACGAACTGGTCGCTATCGTTGCCTATACGGCCTTCTAGAGCACATGGTCGCACTCGAGCTTCTACCATTGGAGTGGCTCGCGGCTGATTGCATGCGATCAGTATGGGACCGATTAATTCACACAATCTCCGAAAACGATCGTCGCACCATCGCAGACGCCTACCGCTTCTTCGAGACCGTCGCACTTGCAAGCATGGGATTGCCAGATGCACGGCTTTTCGAAGACGAGGTAATTGGATCTATCTCCCGGCGGTTTGTGCCTTCTTCACGGGTAGAGCTTCGCCAGGCGCTTGACACCACGTTCTCAAGTCTCCTCACGGTGCTGTGTAGTATAGCGCTCGTTCACGGCGGTCGCGAGGAGGTTTCAGGGCAAGATATAGCACGGCGTATCATGTGGGCCCTAGACTCAACTGTTATTGCCATTGCTACACAACACGATATTCCAAATGAGTTAAGGTTGCTTGATGCGGACATTACCGATGTTCAACTCATGGCTCAGCGAGGTCTCTGGATCAACTTCGCATCAAGTCTGCTTCATCTGGAAGACTTTCGCAATAACCCAGCCATGTTGTCTCTTGATACACCCGATACCTTTGATCTCATTAATTGGCTAGCAGCTCAATATTCTTCAAGTAACATCAACTTCGCATCTGTATTAGCGACTCTTCCGTCTCTTATCTCATCAACAGCACGTGGTACTGGGCGCATCTGGAAAAACAACGGATTTGAGCAACTGCAACGCTTAGTCACGGCTCTGATGACCACATCGGGCTGCCGTCTACCTCACAAACTATGGACCCTGAAGCGGCTCGCTTTGGAATCGGCGATGGAGTTCGCCCAAGTCACTGGTGATGCTGATCACATGGCATATGCACAAGATATTGAAAAGAAGATGCAAACCCAGGGCCAGCTGATCATCATGCAATCACCATCACTGAAGAAGGATTCTCCGACAACCAGTGGCGGTTTCAGATGGGAAGAGGGTATTGGCGAGTGGGTTACTTGCACCCCATTCATCAGACAAAATAACAAGCGTCAACAACGGAAACCTGTGCGACCGTTAGAACTCTTGCCAACTCCCGTACACTCCGAAGACGATAAGACAGACGTCGAAGACGGCCTTCCAGACCAGGTCCCCGACACTCCAGACTGGGAAGCCACAGCTTTTGATCACGATGATACAGTACCACAATCATCTCCTATCAGAACAAGAAAATCCCAAAATCCGAGATCTTCCCTCGGAAAACGCACACGCGCGCCATCACCAAAGGTAGTCGTTCCCGCAAAACGATTACATTCTTTGCATACGGAGCCTTTACCAATAAGGTACTTTTCCGAACTCCCAGAAGACCGTCGCGACGGTCCACGACGCTCCCGTCGATCGCAACAGACGAAAAGGGTACACGCAACCAGGCGTACCAGGACTCGGACGGAAAGCAGACTACGCCATATCCAGCGACCGACTTACGCAGAGCCCGTGGACTTTGAGCTCGAGGTCGCAACGAGCGACAGTGACGCGAGCACAGACAGCTCCTCGCTGGAAAACGATTCAGACGTCTCATCTGCATTAGCACACGGTAGCAATGGCAAGCCCACTGCATCTCAGACTCGTTCTACGCGTCGCTCATATAATACGCGACATGATCCCGTCTCTGTGCCTGTTCCCGATGACAACGACGACGAGACATCCGAGCGTGACGAACTGGGCAAAACGCCAGCCCGCCCTGAGCCGCGCAAACGCATCAGTATAAACATTCGACATGTTGCTTCTACTTCTGCTTTGCGTAAACCGCGGTCGAAAGCTAGACTTTTAGTGGCAGATAGTGATGAAGGGAGTGAGGATGAATTGAGCTTTCACTAGGTATGTAGCTCAAGTCTAGTCTCACCAAGTGACGATGGTGGTGCTTGGGTGCGATCGGATGGCTTTGCATTGGGTTGATACAACTGAAGTAAGGTGTTGAGGGCAACTGTGTTTTTGAATCAAGGATGTTGTTTTGGGGTGATTGTTTGATGATTTGTTAGATACCCAGTTTATGTTGTTTTGGTCATCATTGAATAGACAGATGTTTGCTCATCAATGCTTTTGGTATTCTCATGCCTTCGTGATCGTTATATGCTACTTTACACAGATGTTAACTAGAGTAGGATTTACATGTATGTTTACACTAAAAAGGTTGCGCTGACTACTGATTCGTTCCCGCTGCAGGAGGTTGCTCCTCAGTGTTTTACTGCTCGGATTCCAGTGTTTTGGAAGAATCATCAAGTCGACTGTCATTGCCATGACTGTCTTCCGCAGAACGTTCCTGTATTTCAGCATCATTCACCGACCCCCCTTCCTCCACCTGTCCACCTAGGTCGTGCTCCCTGCCCTCTTCACTAACTGCTCTCTCACCTTCACCCTCCTCCCTATCCGCCTTCTTCCCGAACATACCTTCTCGCCTTATCTTCCTCTCACTATTCTCGTCCCTGGGCCTCAACAGCTTGCCCACCGGTAACGTCTGCATACTGGCACCATGGACTAAATTGACAATATCAAAACACCTCTTCACAAACGCCTTGACCGCCTCTTCATCCTTCGCTTGCTTATCCCCGTGGCCGTTATAATGCGCGGTTAGGCTCGCGAGATTTGCCCCAAACTTGCCCGCTTGCACCGCACTGTACGAGATGGATTCGCCAAACAGATTGCCCTGGACCGACTGCCTAAATTGAATACCTGAGAAGACATAGTTTACGGGACGCAGCTTTTGCGAATCTGCAGAAAAGCCAGGGATCACGCATTCGGGAATTTGGAGGCGGAGGTTGGGAGCGGTGAGGCGGCCGCCACCTTGGATGTTTGCGAGGACGGTTTCGACCCATTCGTGCACGTTGTTCTCCTTGTGGTCTTCGCGGAGAGTCAAGGTGCCGCGGCGGAAGAAACGCACGTCTGCCGCCTTGTCTGGGAGGAGCACGTCGTGTATGTGGTGTTGGAAGCTGAGGGTGAGTTTACGGAAGATTGGCTTTGCGCCATTGTAACCGGGGCGCATTTGGATTTGGAGCTTGGGGAACAGTTGGCCGCGTTCAAAGTCAGGCTGGTCGGGACTGGGCATGAAATCGTAGAGTAGAGATGGCACGCGTAAGCGTGCGGTTGCTGTTACTTCCGGCGATGTGAGCAGACTGTTCAGGCCGGGAAAGGTGGGCAGGAATGTGGCTTGAGACGGTTGAGCGAGCGCGGTCTGAATTGCTTTGGTAGGATCTGCGTGTGCTAAGGGGAAAAGTGCCTGGCCGATTTCTGCTGAGAGCCTGTACTCTGGTACTGGCACCCAAACGTCGGTCGCTTCTAAAGGCTTTGGTGCATCAGAAGTCGGCTTCAGTACAGTCGCCATAGTTCGAGTCATGAGACCACTCAGTGATGTCTTGGGAATCTTGGGAATTTTGTGAGGTTTCTCTACCGAATTATCGACATTCTCAGGTCCAGTCAGGCGTACGATGGGCATCGACATACGACCCAGTTGTTGGTCGCGGTACTTGTGATCCATTGACTTCTCTTCTGGGAAGACCGGCAATAGGAAACTTGCACTTTTGGCACTCCCTAGCTTTAGGGTATCAAATGTACGGACTGTGGAGTCCTTGAATGGTAGGAACTTGACCAAGGTCCGCTTTGCCTCCTCCACGGCAGTGCTGTCAAAGCCCCGAATAGTGAACTACACGATTTAGCCTTTTTTTTCACAAACACATGCTGGACAACTACACACCACTAGCTTGGTAGTAACCTCGATGACAGTCTGGGTAAGCTTTGAGACAGTGTCTAGGGTCTTTTGTGAAAACAATTCAGTCAAGTCCGGCTTCTTGTCATTCGACACAATGCCATCGATTAGCAATGGCTTGTAAGGAAGCAAGTTGATCCGTTCGGTCACCGTAGTCTGTAGAGCATTTTCTATGTCATTCGCAGCATACTCAGCCGTGCTTTTGTCAGCCGTGATACGGATGACGTCGAACTGCTTCAAGACTTCAACCTTGGCCCGCCTGGCCTGTCGAATCTTATTGAGCACTGTTTCCTTTTCTCCGGTATTGAGCAGGGCCAGTTGCCATGGCCTTAGGAAGAACTCAATCTCGCCAGGCGCCTCAATCTCCTCTAAGAGCATCAGGTTCCAAGCATCTCTGAGGATGCGGTCAACTAGCAACTGCTTGCTGACGTACCTCCGCCAGCCCATGACTTTCACATGGCGGTCGACTCCAGGTAGGCGTTCGGTAACTTTTGTGGTACCGGGCTGCCACTCAGAGCGCTCTATTGGCTGATTTGGGTCGCTACTGTCGCGCTTTATGCTATCCAGGACCCCCTTGTTGACCTTTTTCTGTTGTATATTCTTGGCGACCGAGTAAAAGACCATCAGTTGGTTTTGGGTGAAGCCGTTCATCAAGACCTTCTTCAGCTTGATAAATTTAGTCTGCTTGACGTAGTGAGGCTCGTTGGGATCGCCATTGTTCGGCGGGCACAAGCTCATGACTTGCTGGTAGATATCTTCTGGTTCGACGGCTTTGCCCTCATTTTGCAGAGCGGCTTCGATATCGGGCACCTCGACGGGCTCATCGGGTTCGACGGGTTCGGGCTCTTTGGGGGTTGTTGTGTAGTGTGCCAGATCAATCATCTCTTCCAAGACCAAAATCTCAGCATCGTCGCCCAAGCGCTTGATGCCATTGAGTCTTGCCGATGTTTCTCGAATGACGTTGCCCCTGTCGATTCTCAACCGGTTTAGCCGCTGCATGTACTTTGTGATTTTAACCCTAGAAGGCTGAGGCTGAGCCTCGACTTCTTGCGCGTCATCGCGCTGGCGTACGGATGTAGAAAATTGGGCATGCGAGGGTCGGCGAGGGAGCGCAGGACGAGGCTGACGGGCCAGTCGGGCTTCACATCGGAGGCATACGAATGCACTGCTTGTACGGGGCGTAAGCATAGAGAAGGAAGGCGCAGAACCAAAGTGCAGGAAACAATAGCTGAATGCGGTGCGCAAAGTGCGATGCGTCCATCAACTTTCTTCACCGCCGAATTCTGCCGTCGCGCTTTCACGTGCGGGGGTGCGTCATGATCAACGTCCACGGCTATATATGTACAATTAAAGATATACCTATCTACATGCTACTCTCCCCTCAGCCAGTAATTCTATCCAGGACGGCGCCAGCTGCACAGGTCTTCACGTAAGTCAAATTCATCCACTTCCTGCTGCGGGCCATAACGCTTCCGCTCCGCCTCGGCCTTCAGATGCGATGCCTGCTGCTCCAGACTGCCTCTGCCGCGCACGTTTGACGGGCGGTTGGCCTTCATGTCTCCAGGACGCAGCGTCTCATGTGATTTGCGATGGGCGGTGCTAGTGGCGCGCATGTGTCTTGAATCGTTTTCGCTTACAGACGTGCTGCTGTCACCTGGCGCGAAGCGTGACGTCGGCGTGCGCATGTGTTGCGAGTATGGCTTGTCGCGGTCGCCCCAGCCGTCACCGCCAGCGAAGATATCTTCGATACATTCGTCTGCCTTGAGCTCGCCGGGCTGAGCGGACCAGTAGGCTGCAAGGGTGCGTCGGTACATGTCTTGGAGTTCACCAGCTTCACGCGACTTGCTCGTCAACGACGGTGCTGCGCCGTCATCCTCCAGCTCCGCCTGGTCGCCCGCCATGATACCGGCGATGCCGCTGAAGACCTGGGCTGTCTTGAGGGCTGGTGCAATGAAGTTCTTGTCGCCCTCGGTCTGCTTCATGTAGATGCCCAACTTGAGCGTGCTGTTGATCTTGCTGTCTTGCATGAGATACCTCCGCGTGACGCCCGCGTCCTCGCCCGCCATGGTTGCCATCTCGCTCTGCTCCACATACTCTGCGAGATTGAGCCTGACGCTGCCCAGCACGATGCGCTCGCCCCTGCCTGCGCCTCTGCTGTACTCTTGCACAACCTCAAACTCGGCCCAGCACTCCTGCAGCATCCCGTTCTTGTCGACGGTGAGGCGGACGGGGAGAATGGTATCGTAGTCGTACGCCACTTTGTGGTCTCGCACCGGACAGCTATCTGTGCGACCGCGGTGCTCGGCAGCCGTCGAGTGCGAGAGGTGCCATTTTACAAACGATGTGCCCGAGACGAGCGGCACGTTGTTGAGGTCGATAATCTGCCTTTGTTAAACCAGCCATGGTGCGCCTCGTGCGGATTTGCTCACTCTCAGACGCAGGTCAAACTTGGGCTATGCGCGCGTCAGCCAGTGCAAATCGACCGATACTGTGGGCGCCTTACTCGTCGGCTCTTGGGTACTGCAATCGTGAGCGTCTGGGTCGCAAACGCGACAGTCCGCCGCATGGCCATTGCTCACCAAATGCTTGCATGTTGAAGGAGGGAGGAAGGCGAAACAGCCTGTCCACTTCGACCACCTTTCACTCGTGCTCAGCGTGTGACAGGGTTCTTTGTGACGTGACCCGAGTAGGAGCGTTGCTTTAGGTACTGCGAAGTATGGATGCATCCCGGTTTCAGTTGCCCCGAGGCTCGAGCTCCAGTTCCGCTTCCGCTTCCGCACCTTCACCACCACCATTGACCAACCCCGATAATCACAATGACCATCACACCATCACACCACATGGAATCTCACTAGTATGCCTGCGCCGTTTTGCTTATTGCATCCTATTAATGCACTCTAATCATCACCATGCTGATAACCTTGGAACAATTGCTGATAGCCTGGTTCTACTAATCCCCACTAAGACACATATGACCGGCACCCCACTCAAATCTCATAGAATCTTCTCGCCTGGTCCTCAGTAACGGAACTATGATAGCACCTCTTCATATCGATGAGTCCGTACTTGTTCCCTTTGATCTTCCACCACATGTCCCTTCGGTTGCCGTTGAGCTTGCCGCCTAATATGTCTTCTTTCAGCTGCTTCACAAATTCGTTGTATATCTCTGGCTCCTCAAGGCTCGTGATTTCTTCCCTCATCACACGGATGGCTTCGAGCGCACGTGCATACGCACTATCGCCGACACTGTTGCTGATGAGCGACCGGACTTCTTTCGCTATACTATCTGCGGCTTCTTGAATAGCCTCGACGGTGTCACACACGTCAAGGGCTTGTTTGAACGAAGGGATGAGATTGTTCGCTTCGATCTTGACGCGTTTCGGTTTACCGAGAAGCTCATCAACATCGAGACCCGAGAGTGGCTTGTCGCGTTCAGCACGCTGACGCTTACCGCGCCCCTTGACTTTTGGCGGCACCTTCTTCACGTCTGCTGCTTTCTCCAAAGCCTCGAGATGCTTTTCTGTTGATGCTAGTAGCGCTGCTGGTGGGACTGAGTATTTCAGTAGAATTTCCGGTGGATCGGGAATCGGCAGTCCAGGTTCGGGATGTGTGGCTCGCCATTGTATGACATGGTTGATACGGTGGACGAGAGGCGAGAATGTGTCTTCCGGCTTTGCATACTCTTCCTCGTTCCCATCTTCGTCGCGGCCAAAAGTAGATAAATCCATTGCATCCACGTACTCGCTCATGGCGTCCAGAAGATCATCCGTGGGTAGATCTTTGTGCTCGGTAATGGTCTTGCCGCTGACTGTGAGTTTTCGATCAAGCGGTGGGAACTTGTACCGCCTCATGTCTTCTTCAAAAGGCAGCTCGACATCTACCAGAGCCTCCCATTCCAACTCTATACGTGGGACGAGCAACAGCAGAACTGGAGGCTTTAGATCTTTTGCCACTAGCCTAGCGATGGCGTAGCAATCAGCTTCGTATAGAGCGTGGATGAATGAAGATAGGCCGAGTTGTGCAGGCTGGTTGGCTTTTTGGGGAACAATGAAGTTTGCGCGACTCAGCGGTAGATATCGCTCAAACTCCTCAGCCTTGATAAAGCCCACCAAGTCCAAAGATTGCTGTGTTTCCAGCTTAACTACATTCATATCCGACTCTGAAATGTGCACTGCCGTTCTGCCGTACTCAAAACCTCGTTCTAGTTCCTCCATCTCGACGGTAGTTTTAGTACCAGGGTGATCTTTATCATCCACCTGATAAATACGTGAATTATGTACCGCGGACAAGTCAGTTGTCGGAGGG
Source organism: Pyrenophora tritici-repentis (assembly GCF_003171515.1). Lineage (NCBI taxonomy): Eukaryota > Fungi > Ascomycota > Dothideomycetes > Pleosporales > Pleosporaceae > Pyrenophora > Pyrenophora tritici-repentis. Next base: position 1,525,791 of record NC_089390.1, read on the forward strand.
TTGTCGCCAGTCATAGTCATAGATGACTGTCCACTTTGGCCAGATTCGTCCTTGACGTCACCCTGTACTATAAAGGAGCTCGCCGTGGGCGGCTTCGCAAGCATGGTACACGGATACCGCTCAACGTCGATGGTAATGGTAGCCTCGTAATTTTGGGGATCTCCCAAAGTAAGCGAGCCTCGGTAGTTGTGTACAGGGCGGGTCTCCTTCAGGCGAGGGACGTGTAGTTGGTCTATGGCTGTAGCGAGTGTACCAAAGTTGCCATCGCAATCATCTACGAAGCTCCTGAGAATCTCCTCGTTTTGTGCCTGCCGCTTGTTAGCCATGTTGGAGCACACTCGGTTGTCGCTGTTACCTTTTGGGGCTCTTTTCCTTCTTCTTTGAAATCGACCTCGGCATCGTCAAAGTCCAGGCCAAGTAGCACAATCTCAAACGGAGCAGCAGGGTCTTTGATCTTCGTGGCCAGTTCCTCCAAATCATCAGTGACCATCTGACCACGACCATCAGTCACAATGATGATCCTGCGGTCATACTTCAGTGGGTTGCCTTTGGCTCCCTTTGTTGCGTTTTCTACCATATGAATTGCTACCACAAGGGCAGACAGTACTAAAACTGTCAGCTTGGAACTTTTACAGAGGCTTGGGGGACTTACAGTCGCCATCGTTTGTATTACTGGGCTTGAGTTGCTCCTGTAAATTCCGGATATCGCCAAGCAGATATCTACAGCCTGTTAGATAGTATACATGCTTGGCTATACTGAAACCTACTGTTTCAGTTCCGAGAAAACTCTAATGTTCTCATAACCCTCACTCTCCTCCATAGTCCCAGCGAGGTCGGACTCATCAGTGCGGCAGCCGATGACGCTCATGAGCGAGCTCTTCCTACCTGTTGCGACCTAATTTTATCATTAGATTTCGCTCAGAATCTGCAATCCAAACATGCCAATTTATCCAACGCACAAGATCTCCAAATGAACGTCGGCTTACAGTAGTTGTGATTTTGTTCCACACATACTCCAGCGCCCAGTCAAGATCTGTCTGGTCTCGCCCGTGTCTCTTCTCGCCCATTGACTGACCGAGGTCAAGAATGAACACTGTTGCCTCTTTGCCCGCCATGATGGTGCTGATGACGGCTCCTTTTGCGCGTTTCGCGTATGACAACTAGCGCGGCGTGTTGCAATTGTTTTCGGAAAATGTTGCCACAGACCAGCAGAATGCAGAAGTTTTTGCAATTGCAGATTTGATCCAGTCGAAACGGAAAGAACAAAACTGCGAGGCAAGGACGTTAAGAGTGTTTGCTGGCGCGGTGTGGAACGGCACATCGTTGCATTAGGCAAACGTGTGCACTGACCAGGTCGCGCGAACACGTGACTGCGCTAGCCGCGGAGGATGCCTGGAGTGGAGACTAGAGTAATACACATGCGACATTAAATACTGATTCATGTGACAAGTGTTACAGCGGGTGAAGTCTCATCATGCACTATTTGTGTTGACACGGCAAAGGTGTCGAATACTAGCAGTCGTTGCAACGAACAAAGTGTATAGTATTTGATTAGTAGTGAGCAAGAGCTGGATGGAGAGATCTCCATATGTACGGTTGCGAGCTAAGCGGGAAGCTTGGTCTAACTAGTGGTCCAAGCTTCCGGCCCGGAAAAACTCGCCGGGCTGGCTGTACGCGCATGTTCCGACACTGGCTTTTCTTCTTTTTGTGACGGCGTACAGTCAGCTCCCAAGTACCCCGAATCTGCTACAATATCCTGCTCCTAGAAAAGTATCTAGTTTCCTATTCCGGCTAACGCAAATACATGCAACCCATTCATCCCTTGTGTGTGTGTGCATGTGTGTCCGTCTCAGTTCTCACCACAATCAATCGTGGGCTCGGTGCCATCGCTCGTAGGCTCGGTGCCTGTCTTGTTTGTAGGCTCGGTGCCTGTCTTGTCTGTAGGCTCGGTGCCTGTCTTGTTCGTAGGCTTGGTGCCTGGCTTGTTCGTAGGCTCGATGCCTGTGGTGTCGCGATTCACCCATCCCTGTACACGAAGTTCGAGCTCGTTGGTGTCAATGAGATGCTCTAAAGCAGAGTTGCTCGCTGCCTTTGTCATCGCATCTGCTGGGTTGTCTCTGCCGTCAATCCAGCGGATATCCATGAGATCGTTGCGCTCGTATGCCTCGCGCAATGCCATGATGTCTATCATGAGACGTTTCTCCTTAGTAGTGCCGAGTTTGACGAGACAGTCGTACAAGGATCGTGAATCCGTGCATGCGACAATAGAGACCTTAGGGAAAGACAGTCGGTCCATAATCATGTCAATCGTGGTGCCGATGGCCAGTGCAATGTCAACGCCATGTGCCATTGCATAGATCTCCGATGCTAGAACGCTCCTTGTGACGCGTTTGCATTTAGTGGAGGACCAGTGAATAATGTTGCCACGTATCTTAAAGCTGCCGTCTGAAGATGCAGTCTCGTTACCAAGAATAATAACGTATCCCATTTGAGAGCTCATGTCCTTGTTGTTGGCAAACGAGGCGTCCACCATCGTGTATAGCTTGAGATCTTTCATCTCAATAGGCACGTAGCTAAGTCCGCGAGAGACGTTTTTCTTCTGCCAGTTAATGCGCTTATTCAATCTGGATATTTCTTCTTTTGTCGGTTCAGTCGCTTGCGCTGCAGCGGCGAGATCAAAGCTTGCCTCTGGTTGACAGATAGTCGCGATATATGCTCCTCGTGCTCGTTGTTGTATGTAGGACTTTGCATCAACAGCGTTCTCAAGTTTCTCACCTTGCTTCTTCTGCCGTAAAGTAATGACGTTGCCACTGCCAAGATGTACCATACAGCCATTAAACTCGATAGGGTCAGTGTCTGTGAGGTACTTTTTGTCCTTAGCTTTGAAACGGAGCTCCTTGTCCTCTCTATCAGCGAATGCGTTGTCTGAGAGACCAAGAGTGTCGTCGGTTTGCATGCCAACAATGCCGAAACCTGTGGTTGTTCCAGCGTCGGTGGCCTTGGAGATGAGGAGGCATGGGTCGTACGTAGACGTCTCCATGTTGAGTGTCGTCGTGTGGTGTTTGAAGTATGTTGACCACCAGTAGGCACCTGCTTCGGCGATGCCATACAGTGGTTTCACCACGACCATGATGGTTCCTTGTGGGTACACTTTGCGGAGTTGTACAGGCAGGTCTGCAATGATAGTGCGCTGGAGGCGGTCGTCGGACTGCGTGTACGCCTGCGTGATGTCTCGGAGCCATAACTTCATGCCCATTTGGATCAATACCGGTGCAAGAGCAATAATGATCCTCTGGCTTGCGCGTTGTATCGTGGGGCTCTGGGTGAGTACAATCTTCTTGCCATCATCGGCGTAGCCTTGTACAACTAGTCTAGATTTCTCGTACGGCTTATCGGTGGTCTTGCCTTTCACTTCATTGACAATGCGGGACTTGAAGATCCGGATCCCGCCATGCTTGGCTAGATTGAATGGCTCAAAGCGGAAGACGCCGCGGGTAATGAGAGCGTCAATCTCTGTCTTGGTTGACAGCTCAAAAGGTTCTCCAGGTGTCGTGATCTTACCGGTAGTGCGCAGTGTCCTGGCTAGCACTATGTCGTCTTTCTCGCGCTGTGCGAGGTTAGCAGCGTGTGTCTTCGGCTTGTTCTTGGAGCCTTTGGGACGGCCGCGTCCTCGGCGTTGCGGTGGCTCTTCTGGGGGAACAAAGTCGTCATTGTCGCGCTGATGCTCGCTATGCTGTTCCTCATCGCCGTGCTGTTCCTCGTCAGGTCGCGGGAGATTTGTAGTGTCGTCTTGATGATACGGCTGGACAGAGGTGATGCGGAAACTTGCTTGTTTCCCATGAGCGTCGACGATAGCAGCAGTCTGATCGTCGTTCAGGGCGAGGAGAGTGTGCGGGCCAGTCCATCCGAGGCCTTCACGCCACACCTTGACGTTGCTCTGCAGCGGTAGTTCTAGTACTTGCGTGACGATGTTGTTTGGCCCGTTACGGGTACCTAAAGCTTCATTGACTTGTCGCTTTGCCTTAATCTTCCGGACTTCTGCCATCGCTTTGCGTATTGCCGTTGCGCGCGCGGTGATTGAGGGAGATGGCGGTGATGTCTTGGAGAGACGTGGATAGGTGCCGAATACCAGCAGCGTTGGTACAAGTCCTTCAGGTCCGGCGGTGTCGTTGACAGCCTTGACAGCCATCTGGAGGATGTCATCCTTCGTCGTCGTAGATGCACCGATGTCGGCGGAGATGACTTCGAACGCTCGTCGGATGGCAGCATGGTAGCGTTCAATTTTGCCAATCGAGTGATGGGCCTCAACTGGTACTTCGTGGACTTCTATCATCATCGCGTTGGCATTATCAACAAACTCTTTGCTCGCAAAGTTTGTGCCAGCGTCGGTCGCGATAGTGTCGGGCGGTCCAACGTACATGTCAATCCACATAGCGCGCAGCGTGTCCCATGTTGTGCTTGCTTTTATGTCTATAAGAAAGCGGGCGGCTTGAAAAGCAGTTGCTTCGTCAACGGCGTGGAGGACTGGTTTACTGTCAATGTACATAATGTCGACGATGACGCGGGAGTTGAAGTCGAGGTTGTCATCGCGTAGAGTAAAGCGGAATCGGCCTGGTGCTTTAGCAGTTATCTGGCACTGATGACAGAACTTGTTAATCTCATCAATTAGCGTCTTGTCAATGTCGTCGTGGCCTGCCTTTACTAGGACTTTGTAGAGGCGTGCGGCGGCTGGATGCCCAAAACGTCGGTGGAGTTGCTGGAGTTCTCCTTCGGTGAGATAGTGGGTGGCAGTCTCCTGCTTGTTGAGAAGAAGCCATGGATGCCCCCACTTGCGGACAATTGGGTACTCCTTGGACTGATGAACTAGCGTATTGTCGACGTTGTTGAAGTAGATGCCATGGCGGTCCATGTCATCAAGACAGAGTAAGAACGGTGTGTTAGTAGGCATTACAGCGAACCTAATCACTCCAACGGGTGTCTGGACGTTGACGTCGCCGATAGAAACACACTCCGGGTTATCCCCAAATCGGATCCGGTGTCGGCCAGCAGTTGACTTGTCAATCCATAACGGTTGGATGCGGTGTAACGCTGTAACCTGTTGCTTGCCTGCTGTAGACACTCCGGCCGCGCCGGTGTCTGGCATGATGCCTTGGAACTGCTCGCGCCCGTACCGGTGATCGAGTGTGAAGAGGTGGCTTGCCTCTTTGGCAATGTCGTTGCCGGCGTATGGGTCGATCTTCGTGATCGCGTGTAGAGCGGCGGCGTTGTTGAGGTTGCGTACCATTGTTCCTCCATCAACTGCACCGCAGGTAGCAGTGAGAAACTGGTGCTTTGTATCAAACTGGTCGTTGTTGAAGAACGCGTCGAGTTCTTCGTCCGTGCCGCCGTTATCGTCGTCGTCATTAAGGTCAATGCCCTCAAACTGGGCAAGGAAAGCTTCGTAGTCTATATCGACGTTGCGGGTCTGCACGTACGTCCGGAAACGTTGTTGCGCTTCCTTTCGCTCTTCTCTAGAGTGACGAGTTGACCAGCAGCCTGGCTTGCTACAGACGTAGCACTTCCTGTTATTGCGGCGCTGTGTATCATCGTTGTACTGCGATCGGGGTAAGCTGCGTTGGAAGCGGGATCCTCCGCGGTTGTAGTTGCGGGATCCTTCGCCTTGGCCTTGTGCGCTATAGTTGCGCGGTTTGTCGCGTTGTCCGCTATCGTTGCGGTTGTATCGGCGGTTTGTGTAGAACGCGTCTTCGCTCGGATCGGACTCCTCGCAGTTGAACTGTGAGCGCGGATGGCAGCGCGTCCAGTTGCCGACAGCGTTGCGGAGTTCTGAGGCAACGGCTTCAAAGGTTGAAGCTGGGCGGATAAGGACTGCGCTACATGCTTCGACGCCTTGACAGGCAGCAATAAGTTGGCTTGTAAGAGCGAGCTCGCTTGGTCCATTCTGTTGAGTCATTGCCTGGTGCAGCAGCTGGAGCTTGTCGATGACTATGTCGAGACACTGGGTGAGTGTCTTGTCGGGGTTGTTGGCGATGACGTCTTTCAGCATAATGGTGCGCCACTCACTTAAGAACATTTGGTAGTTCTCGCTCGTGTGAAAGTACTCCCCTAGTTTCTTGATAATGCTGTCGTAGTCTAGGTTGAGTGGAGCAATGTAGTTGTAGTAGTATGCTGAGGCCTTGCCTCTAAGCATAGTAGAGACTGCAAGTTTGTACTGTGCTGGTGTCGTAATGCCAACCTTTTCGCAATGGTCTTTAAAGATGACTATCTTGTTGTCGAGGACGTCATACTTGTCGCCACTGAACTTCTCCTCCTCACTGTATACCTTTGCGAGGTTGGTGAGGGCTGTTACGTTTGCCTGAGCAGGAGATGGCGCATAGTTTATACTGGCGCTTTGAGTTGGCGGGTTGCTGCTTTGTTGAGTTGTTCTAGCGTGTTGTGCCTCTTCTGCTATCTGTCGGCATTTGAAGTCTGGGTTGAGTCGCATAACGTTGAGCTCGTCAATGGGCCAGTCGGGAGAGCGTGTAAGGCTAAGGAGATTGACTAGCTGTTGTGCGATGGTGTTGCGGCTGTTCTTCTCGATGTAGACACCTCGGTCGCGGAGTATGTTCTTGACTGCTGTACGGACTCGCATGTCCATTGCATTGAAATGATTGAGAGACCATCCTGCAAATGTCTCTTGGAAGTCTTGAATAAGCATGATGTCAAAGTCTCCGTTCTCTTCGGCCTGTATCATCCAGTCGATAGCAATAGTGCTTATCTGACCAGGGATAATAGCATCGGTTGCAATGTCGAGTTGGGTATTGGTGTACTCGTCCGCGTACACCTTTGGGTACCATTGCCGGGTAGTAATGCTTGTAGGCATGATTCCGGTGGGTTGCTTGTGAGTCGCGGGGTTGCCTGTGGGTCGCTTGTAGATTGCCCGTAGGTCGCTCGTCGCGGGTTGACTGTGGCGGGGTTGCTCGCCGGTGATTTTGTCGGGTTTTGGTGCGTAGTTGACGCAGATCCCTAGTTCTGGATCTCTTTCAGACTCCGTCAGCCGAAACGAACGCTCGTGGGCGGATCTGTTCTTCGCACTGCTTAATACGATACAAGGTCGTACTAAGAGTCGCTTCTTTACCTAGGCTACACAGACGCAATGCTGATGGGCCCTCTGTACACAGATGTCTTGCCGATCTGTGGTCATATCAACCACTGATCAGTGATGACACGGCAAAGGTGTCGAATACTAGCAGTCGTTGCAACGAACAAAGTGTATAGTATTTGATTAGTAGTGAGCAAGAGCTGGATGGAGAGATCTCCATATGTACGGTTGCGAGCTAAGCGGGAAGCTTGGTCTAACTAGTGGTCCAAGCTTCCGGCCCGGAAAAACTCGCCGGGCTGGCTGTACGCGCATGTTCCGACAATTTGTATACCGGTATTCGCACTCCTAATCTTCTGCGCCCATCGTTCAATATTCTGAACACTAATAATGCAAAACATACTCTCTACAAGTATCCCAGGTCGTCCCGTATTCTCCCAGTACCTCGAGCTTCTGAGACATGATTTGCCCGCATGAAATGGTATGCTATTGGCTTAATCTGAGAATATACTTGGATAAGACACAGGCTGAATGGGCGAATTGGCGTATGAAGGAGCGTAATGACATCCTAGGGGTTCGGGCGTTTTGTAGTTCGCAAACCCCATCCTTGTCACTGAACCCGCAGCGCCTCAAATTGGCCATGGAGGAGTTCATAGTATGCAGTCTGACAGGACTGATTCTTCAATAACTCGAAATAACTAATACGCATCCATTTCTTTACTCTTAAGACAGCATCAGACGAAACAATCGCTCTTAGCAAAAGCCTTTGATACCAGACCGTTCTCATCTTTTTGTTTAGTTCCGACTCTTTATCTTTGACATGTCTATACCCTGCCATGTGCTGTACGTAAATATCAATGGGTTGTTGAGAGCCGAATCGTTGACCGACCCAGCTTCGTTAGAGGTTAAATTCGAAGTAGCGTAGACAGGCAATTCACACATCGGCTGATCGAAGGAAACAGGAGTGTTTCCCGAGTAATTAGACAAAATGACAAGGAGGCAAGCGGATGTATAAAAGAAAAATCAGCCCAGATCTTGGCCGTCATAGTTTGCGGTCAGGAGGACCCTTGGATTTTTTTTCTTTTTTTTTTGAAAAAAAGCTGTGTGTACAGTAGTGAGGGTATTGCCAGATGGTAACGGCTAGTCGGCGCGAGCAAAGAAACCTACCATAACCCAGGGACCATTCTTTTCCGCGACCTGACCCTATGGAGCCCAAACTTATTGACATACCACTCCTTTGTGCCCACGGCCGTTACGCCGAGATTGGTAGCAACAAATACGGTTCCGCAGGCCAGGGTCGGATTTAGTATGCTACCGTTTGGAGCAGCAATGATGGACAAGAGGGCATAGATGGCGACCTCGCAGGTATAATGGGGGCAAAGCAAATTGGGGAACAGAGGATGCAACGGCAGCTGATAGTCAGTGTTTTGAGTGCGCAAACGGTAGAGATAGGCGTGGTAATAGTGCTGCAGCACCTGTGCAACAACGACGGCAGGTACGAGGGCCCATTGAATGACGTGGTTGGCGGGCGTCTCAACCCAGATGGCCATGTTGATGGAGAGGTAAAAGACCAGGCCCATAAACCAGTGGGCGACTGACATGGTGCTCTTGCTGGACGACATGTAGGCGAAAGACTCGAGCATGCGGCGCACGCCCTGGAGCAGCAAGAGGGCCCACACAGCTTGTTGCAGCGCCTGCGCCTGCCATAGAGGGTGCCAGACAGCCCAGAAGAGCGAGCAGGTAACTGAGGTCAGGTAGAAGTGGGTGAAGTAGTTGTGCGGCACCTGCAGCGCAGCCGCGTAGTCGAGGGCGCGGACAAATGCACTCGGTTGCTGTTGCTGCTGGTCTCTGTGCAGCTTCTTCGTGCCCGTTGCCCGCGAGCCATAGGGCAGGAAGCGGGCGCGCAGAACAGGAAGAGCGTGGATGGCGAGAATCTAACAGACAGGCACACGTCAGTTGGCGTGGGCGACGGCTGGGCAGTGTCGTTCTACAGTACAAGAAGGGAGGCGGCGATGTAGAAGGCGCGCAGGAGCACAGCGACGTCGCATTCTTGCATCATCGGCATGACTACCAACATCATCATGGGCGGTGTGGTGATGTGAGATGGTTAGTTTGTTAGTGATGGCGAGGTAACCGGTGCATGTTGCAAGTGCAAGTAAGATTTGTGGTGCCGGCGCTGTGGCCGGCGTATTGGGCATAAGCGGGCTAGCGCCTTCTGGCTGCCTCCCATCCTCTCTCCGTACCGCTCGCCTTCTGCTTCAGCTCGCAACCACGACGTCGGCGAGGCCCCATCACCACCGCGCCCCCCCTGTGCTCCCCGACGCCCTCGCCTGCCGCGCCGTCTCCCCTTCCGAGCTTGTCTGGCGTCGCTGCGCCTGCTGCGCCCGCTACACAAGCTCTGGGCGCTCGTGACCCGCCCGCGCGTCCCATCGTCCCTTGCTCTGCAAGCCAGCATGAGGCAGGAACTCCCGTGTCCTGCTCCCTCGGTATATGCGTCATGACCAGCAATGCCCATTCGCTCCTAACTCCCTCTGCCCCCGCTGGCCTTCACCACGACGGCCCCACGGCCCACGCCAGCTCGCCGCGACACACGTCGAGGCCAGCCTCCCCGTCTAGTCGCCCTGCCGCCGATCCAGACCATGATCAGGATGCAGAGGGCGAGTCGGAAGCCGAGACGGTCGTCTTGTCACGCGATGAGAAGCCTGTTGACGCTGTCGACGACGACAATGACAAGCTGATCAAGAAGGAGCGCCTCGACGACGACCATGACAACCCCAACAACAATCCCAACCACAATCATAATAGCGCCGATGCCGATGCCGATACCGACGACGCGAAACGCCTGCGCTCCAGCAACGGCCATGTCAAGGCCAACGGCACCAGCCACGCCGCGCGACACATCAAAGAAGGCAGCTCCCAGGACTCGGGAAAGTCGCCTGCCCCATCTGCCCTCTCCCCTACACAAACAACGACGCGCGGTCGCAGTGCTTCGACCGTCGAGAACCGCAAGCGCAAGTTACGCGACGAATCCTTCCCAAAGTCCTTTGAGCCTCCGCGCCAAAAGGCCAGGACAGAGGGTCTCAAAGACGCGCCCAATTCACCCGCCACACCCGCTTTTGGCCGCCCTCACAAGCGCTCCCAGTCCACACAATCCACAATCTCAGCTATGACCGGCCGCAAGCGCCGCGACGTCACCAACCTCGCCTTGTCGACAGAAGCCGACGAGCATTGGGCGGGTTCCAGTTCGGACCACTCAACATCGCCTCAGCCCACGTCCGCACCCTATCTCCAGCAACACGCCCGAGTGAAGCGTTCTTCACACCGTGCCCTGACCTCGCCCGCACGCACCATGCCCCAGCGCAAGATCGACAGATTCGGCGCTACCCGACTCGCTCGAGAAAGTGAAAAAGGCGACCTGGAGGCTGTCAAGGAAGCATATGAAGAGGCACCAGACGAGCTGGACCAGGCTGATTACGCCGGTATTGCCCCCTTACAAAAGGCCGCCCTGCATGGATGGGCTCCCGTGGTCCGCTATCTCATCAACAAGGGCTGCCGTACAGATTGCGAGAGTCACGATCGGGACACCCCCCTCATCGATGCTGTAGAGAATTCGCATCTGGACGTAGTCCGGCTGCTGCTCAACCAAGGCCAGGTCAATCCGCATCATTCCAACAAAAAAGGCCAACGTGCCATCGACGTGTTGGACCCTGAGGATGAAGACGCGGCGGAAATAGAAAAAGAACTCAAGGAGGCTATGAAGAGGCGGGTAGACACTTCCACAAACGACCACGAGCGATCCCAGAAACAAGCAAAAACAGCCTCGCGTCTGCTGTACAATGAATTCAACGTCGAGACCTTGATCGAAAAAGCTGGCGACGGTGATATTCTCGCTGTAGGCGAGCTAATCAACAGCAACATCAAGCCGAACATAACCTGTGGAGTTGCTGCGGCACGAGGTGGACACTATGACATCCTCAGCATCCTACTAGCAAGTGGCCTAAAGGCCGACCCCGACCCGTCCAAGCATCCGGAGACACCTATGACAGTAGCCATCGGTCGCGGATATCTCAAAATCATACAGCTGCTTCTCGAGCAAGACAACTTCAACCCTACGCGCCGAAACAAGGATAACAAGACCTACTACGAAATCTCAGAGGAGCGACATGGCCCAAAGTGGGAAGAAGAGAGGGATATGCTCAAACGCGCATGTGATGAGTACCAAGCAACCCACCGGAGCCCTCGTAGGGTCAAGAAAGAAGCCCCCAGCGCTTCAAGCCAGCGCATCAAGCGAAAGTCCCCTCCACGACGAGAGCGATCATCGTCACCGCGAACAGAGCCGAAACGCGCCCATCATGCAAAATCGACGACAGCGACCACTGCACCCCAAAAGTCCCGGCGACTAATGTCTGGAAAAGAAAAGGCAACGAGAGAAGGTCAGCGGAGGAAGCGGGTTGTGGATGAAGATTCGTCAGAAGAGGAGAGCGAAGAAGACGTACGGCCACCCACGCGAAAGACAAAGCATCGATCATATAGCGAAGGCGAGGGTGAGGGCGAAGACGTGAAACCCGTTCGGAAGGCTCTCAAAGCACGCTCAGACGACAACGAGTCTAAACGACCGGCTTGCCCGCATTCAGACGAGAGCGATGAGGTTCACAGCACTAAACATCCAGTCAAGATCCGCACAAAACCTGCCAAGCCCGTCAGTGCAAAGCCGACACCTGAGGTCGACTCCCCAGACGAACGCAAGGCCGTAAAGAACAAGATCAAATACAAGACGGTAGAGGATAAGCTACGGAAAAGGCGGCTGTCTGACGTATCAGCGGATGATGCCGCAAGTGTGAAGAGAACACCTAACGCGTCCAACAAATCCACACCTGCTCCGCCAGAGAGAGTAGCGACCCCGGAAGTCGAGCGTGCGCGTCGTCTGGAGGAACTAAAGGCACAAGCAGAAGCAAAACGCAGAGCAGTGCAAGCCGCGGCCGAGGCCGAGGCACAAAAGAAGGAAGCTGAAGAAGCTGCTCGCAAAGCTGCAGACGCTGAAGAAGCGAGGAAGAAGGCTGAAGCAGAGGCAGAGGCACAGCGCCAAGCGAAGGAAGCCGAAGCTGCACGCATACGAGAAGAGCAGGAAAACCAGCGCCGAGCAGAAGAAGAAGCAAGAAAACAAAGAGAGTTGCTAGCACGACAAGACCGTATATCAAAGCTTCCCCGAGCTCTACGGCGAGCCTGCGAACTAGGCACCAAACGGCCACTGCATTTCTCTGGAGAGGAACTTGGAGTATCGGCAGTCTTTCTTCCACTGTTCTTTGTAAATGCGCAGGATCTACAAGATCCACAGGCCTTACCCAACAAGACCTATGTCTGCTCTTTCCAGGTTGTCGGCATACTGGGACTTCAAGAGCTCGACCTAGCACGTCTGAGCGCCCCCTATTCGGACTGGCCCCGGATTCCCGTAAGCCGCACGCAGCGAGATGCCATACTGAGGCAATACGATGTTGCACTTCTGGCCCAAGATTTCCGATTTCCTATGGAAGGTGCCCCGGACTTTGACTACGCCAAAATCCAGGACAGTATCAAGGAAGCCAAGAACCAATTTTCGACAATGGAAGGCATGTATTGGGTCGAAGAGTCTCTGCTACACGCCGAAGTTGAAAAGATTGACAGCCTACGGCCACTACTGCACGATATGCGCTCTCAGTGTAAGAGAAGGCGAATCAATCTAGGTGTCAATAGCGACGAACGACCAGAAAAGAATCACAAGCCGCGGAAAAGCTTCATGGACATGGTGCTTGCACAGAATGGCATCAACGGTACAGCGGCACCAGCAGTTGTCAATGGAAATGGATGAAGCCCTAGAGAGCATGCAGACTCTGGCATTGTATACCTAAAGTGACGATAGAAGCTCCGTACAGCGCAGCGCCGCCCTCCCGGTGTTGTGAGGCAAAAGCATTTGCTTGGGGGATGTCAAGTGTGACCATATATGTATTATTTGGCGCTGCGGACTGGAGGGCTGCCTGTAAAGAGAGAAAGAGCCTAGTGGCTATGTGAATGGGACTTGTGTGAATGATGACGAGATAAATATCACCCTGGGACGATGAAGACTTCTTGCCAAACCCCTTAAATCCGACATGTCTATGTTTGTACGCGAACCGAGTATCGTCATGAAGCGAACGGCCAATCGCAACCTCACAATATTCTCACGAAGAAATCTCGCGGAGATTTGATGAAGAGCTTCGAGCACAAGATGGATGGTTGTGACGATAGAATATACTCTATACAAAAAAAGTAATGGCAACAGCCGCGTTATTCTGACCCGGGACCGCCCCGTTCAATACACCGATTTTATTCCGTTCCTCCCCCTCAGCAAATACCAATAACACCGTTAACAAGGATGTCAAAGCTGGTAGTATAACTCGCCGCGTCACTAAGCAAGTACACATAAGCACCTCCCAGCTCCTCAACCGCCGCCAACCTAGGCATACCACCGTAGATTGAGCTCCTGCTCCCAGTCAGGCTGTTGCTCAACCTAGTACGTCATAGCTGTCCTGACGAGACCGGGCGACACAGAGTTGACGCGGATGTTTTACTGTGCCCACTCCATGGCGAGGGTATATGTCATGTTGCGTACACCAGCTTTTGAGGCGCCGTAGGGGGCTGAGGGAACACGCTGATGGAGATGTTAGTATGAGCTGGAGTTGGATCTTGAAGGGAGGGTTGAGTAAGGGACAAGGGTGAAGAAGAACATACCTTACTCGGCCTATAAATCGCCATAATAGCCGTAACAACAATACTTCCTTTAACCCCCTGTTTAATAAACGCCCTCGCCGTACACCCCGCGCTATAAAAGCTGCTGTACAGGTTCACGCCCCACAGCTAGTCAATCTCCTCGGTCGTGGAGTCGAGCGCTGGCTTGTGCGGCTCATGTTTCATACCATGTCGTGCAGGGCACCTGCGTCTTTTAGGATGGCGTCGATTGCCGTTTGGATTAAGGCTTCTTGGGTTACGTCGGCTTGGAGGGCGAAGAGTTTGTTGGGGTATTGGGCGCTGAAGGCGTCGAATTCCTTCGCCTGTGGGGCCGATGTCTATGGAGTAGATGCGGGCGGCACCGTTGGAGAGACAGCAGTCTGCTAGTCCAAGACCAATACTTGTAGGGGTTGGTTAGAGGGGTGTTGGGGGATGGAGTGTGAGGTGGGTTTGTGTATCTCTGTTTCAGTGATGGTGATGAATTTGCCTTCAAGTTGGACATTCTTGACCGGTGCGATTTCTGTTGATAAGGATATCATGGTGTTTGATTTGAAGATTCAACATGACAAAGATAATCTAACAGTCTTCTTCTTCAAGATGAGATATGTAGAATAGTTTGAATTGTAGACAAACAACAACATAGCCACCACCCCGTCCTCTTTATACCCCATTCCACCCCATCCTCTTCGCAAATACTCGTCCCCATGGAACCAACGTTTGTAGAAATGTAGTAGCGGTTACCCTAACCCCACCCCTCTGTTCGTGGTGAGTTGTTGGTACTGCTTTTGGTTTAGCCACTCAGTCAGATCTGATCCGAGTAGCACGCGCCAAGGATGTATGGTATCAACAGTACAGCGGGCTACGACTACTGTGGTTTGCGGGTGGAGTTGTGATTAGGTGGGGTGTTTATTTTGCTCGCGTTGAAGTGGTAATATACAAAATGCCTCGTTGGACATATATGGTGATGCGTGGCTTTCCCTCGTCGTTGCGACCCGTAAGCTTCGGCGAGCATGATGCTTCGGGACGAGACACACACACACACACACAAAGTTCATAGTAATCAGTCAGACACCGCATTCGTGTCTGTACTCTGTCTCTGCATTTGTAGAGACGTTTTCATTTTCGTTGTCATTAGCACATAGTCTATCTAGTTGAATACAACAGTCTTCTGTCCGTTCAAAAACACTCTCTTCTCACTCCACCACTTGACCGCTGCAGCTAGCACCTGACTCTCCACATTACTGCCCTCCTCGACCAATTCCTTTGGACTCAACGCATGATCGACCCTCGCAACGCGCTGCTCGATAATCGGGCCCTCGTCCAGATCTGCCGTAACGAAATGCGCAGTCGCACCGATAATCTTGACACCGCGCTCATAGGCCTGGTGGTACGGCTTCGCGCCCTTGAAGGAAGGCAAAAATGAGTGGTGGATGTTGATAATCTTGCCAGACATTTCTGTGCATAGGCGTGGGGAGAGAACCTGCATGTAGCGTGCCAGGACCACCAGGTCGATATTGTGTTGCTTGATGAGATCGAGGATTTGAGTTTCCTGATGCTCTTTGGTATCCTTTGTTACGGGAAGATGGTGAAATTCGATTCCGTTGTTCTTTGCGAGCTCGGCAAATTCGGGGTGGTTGGATACGATGATGGGCACTGCGATCTTGAGCTGACCGGACTTTACGCGGAAGAGGAGGTCATTTAGGCAGTGGCCAATCTTGGAGACCATGATTAGGACTCTGGGTTTGGCGTCTACTCGCTGGATTTGGTATGTCATGCTCATTTCAGCGGCAAGCTTCTCCATGCTTGACTGCAGTGCGGAGACGTCGGCTGCATGGCCGAAATGTACGCGCATAAAGAAAGTTTTCGAGACAGGGTCTGAGAATTGCTGCAAGTCCAAAATCGTGAGGTTTTCCTTTGCCAGAAGACCCGTGACAGCGTAGACAATACCTGCCTTGTCAGGGCAGGAAAGCGTAAGGTAGTGATCGTCTCCGGCCATGGTGGATGTTGAGATCCTTGCTTTTCGAGTATGAGATTATTAGGGGTCGTTATATCGCGAGTAACGTCGAGCGTCTACAAAAGTGTGACTGTGTTGTTGGACATTTTTACGAATTTGCTTTTTTAGTTTTGATTAGATTAAGGTTAGTGCGTGTAATGCAACTCCCGAGATCGGGAGTTGATTTCTTTTGAGTCAGCAATGCTAGACCGGACATGGGGTGGGCTTTGTTGACTCCAAACTCCATCAAAGTAAAGCATCTTTGCCGGCTATTACGTCGACATGACGTGAGGTCTATAGTAGTACAGTATATCGATTCTGTACATGTTTGGGTGGTGCTCAACTTTATATCTACTTGCTGGGATTAGTAGTGGGGGTAAACTGCATCGGACTGTGCGTAATCGAGAAAGTGCCTGGAAAGTAGGCAATACACACCATCTTTCCCCAAACAAGTTCCTACAAGCGTTACCTCCGGGGTAAAGTTTCCAGAAGTTCGCAGGCGGTCCGAGGGTACACAGACCCTGCCAAGGTTCGGCTACGAAGCCAATCACCATGGTGGAGCGGCGGGGAATTGTTAGGGGACCGACTGTCGGCATGGAGCCTTGATCTTCACCTCCCCTTCACCTTCTTTTTCTCGGCTCGCGCAGTCGACGATTCAAGGTTTGGACGATGCCATCAATCATGGATCTACTACCGGTTGCACTAGCTTTTGCAGCCATTGTGGGCGGCTTTCTTTTCTTCCGCAGCGGCAGCGCTGGTGAGTGAATCAATCGTGAACAACAAGACGACGGAATAGTCGGTTAACCAACAATACAGGGTCCCGGAAGGTGCTCAAGCCGACTGAGTTCCAAGAGTTCGAACTCGAGCACAAGGAGGTGCTGTCACACAACACAGCTATCTACCGCTTCAAGCTCCCGCGCCCAACCGACATTCTTGGTCTCCCCATCGGTCAGCACATCTCCCTCGCCGCTACCATTGACGGCCAGCCCAAGGAAGTCGTACGTTCGTACACGCCTATCACATCGGATGAGGACAAGGGTCACGTCGACTTGCTCATCAAGTCGTACCCCACGGGCAACATCTCCAAGCATGTTGCGAATCTGCGCATCGGTGACAAGATGAAGATCAAGGGGCCCAAGGGCGCCATGGTATACACACCCAATATGGTCAGACACTTTGGTATGATTGCCGGTGGAACTGGTATCACACCCATGCTACAGGTTGCAAAAGCCATCATGCGTGGCCGCGCGTCAGGTGACCGCACCGAAGTCGATCTCATCTTTGCAAACGTAAACCCCGAAGACATCCTGCTCAAGAACGACCTCGACTCTCTGGCTGCCAAAGACCCTAAGTTTAGGGTACACTACGTGCTCAACAACCCACCTGAGGGATGGACCGGTGGCGTCGGCTTCGTGTCGGCTGATATGATCAAGGAGAAGCTTCCGGCTCCTGCAAGCGACATCAAGATCCTGATCTGTGGACCCCCGCCCATGGTTGCAGCCATGAAGAAGGCGACAGAGAGCCTCGGATACACAAAGGCAAGGCCTGTCAGCAAGCTTGAAGACCAAGTCTTCTGCTTCTAAACTGAGAGGACAATGAATAGGAAGTACCAAGCCAACCACACGAAGAAGGCCCATCTGGCAATGATTGGTTAAAAACATTAAATCATATATTGTACAAAAGCCCAAACTGAGTCTCCTCCCGGGGGCAATCAAGTCTCTGCTGGATGATTCAATCATATGTCTAAAAGCGAGAAGAAATAATCGTTCCAAGATAATATTGGTTCGACTCGGTTCGTTCGTGTTACTCATCCCTTCCCCAAAAAGACGAATCAAAGTTTGCAATTCAGCACCAACCCACCCGACTAACTAGGCCGGCCTCAATCCAATTCAAGCAACCTCTGCCCCTCACTCCTTTACTCCCAAATGAACGCCTGCTCAAGATGCTAAAAAAAACTTGCATGCGAATGTTATGACATCGCTTAATCCCCCGAGTTTTTTGTGTGAGCCCACCGCGCTTTCCCAATGCTTTGTGAAAAAAAAACCCTAAGATGCAAAGTTTGACAATAGCTGATAGATGCTTAGAAGAAGAGAGAAGACGTAGAGAAGAAGTTAGACGCGTATACAGGGTCCAAGAACTAGCCCAAAATGAATTGGGTACTGATGAAGCGCTTGAACGTCGACGAAGCTCAGGAGTTTCGTGTTGGTGGGACGAATAGTGAGGGAGGGATATAAGAAGCTGGGAAGCCCATGCACCATACACCCAAAACCAAATAAAGGGTTGCAAGTTCGTCGTTGTGCAAGAAATTCAATCAATCAATCAATGATCATCCTCACTACTCCACCCACCATCATCTTCTTGATCTAAACTCTCCATGACCTCTTTGATGACGCCATGGCTTTTTGGATCCAAATTCATAGCAATAGTGAGATGGCGGATAGCGCTAGCGCGTTCCCTAAGTTTCTTGTAGCAGCGTCCGAGTAAGAAGTGGATATTCGGGTCATCTGGAGCAGCGTCTTTGAGGTAGAGTAGTTCGTGAAGTGCTTCCTGCGGTGCGTTGAGTTTGAGTAGGACTTGAGATTTGCGGAAGCGGGCCATGATTGAGCGAGGGTCGATGCGGATAGCATTTTCAAATTGCATGAGTGCGGGTTCGATTTTCTTCATGCGGTCGAGGACCTGTGAGTGTGAATGTTAGCGAGCAAGAAAACAAAAGAATCCGATTGGGGTTGTTGCTTACTAAACCAATTCGGACAAGAATCATGGCATTGCTCTGATTGATGTCTGCCGCTGCTCGGTAGTGCTTCTCGGCCACCTCGTACTTGCCTAGACGCTCGTACACGTTGCCAAGCCCATACCATCCGTTGTAGTGTCTGTTGTCGGCGCTGATGGCATTGCGATACGCTGCCATGGCCTTGTCAAATTCTTCGTTCGCCACGTGCTCGTGACCCTGTAATGTAAAAGCATATGCGAACTTGGGGTCTAGCTGCGTAGCGCGGGAAAAGCATTTCACAGCATCGTCATGCTGCCGAGACAGCGAACTAGCGTTCCCGAGGGCACACCAAGCTTGTGGGGAGAGTCGATCCTGATCCATCAGTGTGTGGGCAAGATGACCTAAAGCCAGCTCATCTCTGAGCTGCCAGAGCGTGTTCGAATAAACTTCCATGTGCTCTACGGAAGAAGGCGCCAAGTCTCGGATCTTCTTAAATGTACTCCCCGCC
This sequence comes from Pyrenophora tritici-repentis, assembly GCF_003171515.1. Taxonomy (NCBI): domain Eukaryota; kingdom Fungi; phylum Ascomycota; class Dothideomycetes; order Pleosporales; family Pleosporaceae; genus Pyrenophora; species Pyrenophora tritici-repentis. The sequence goes on from NC_089390.1 coordinate 1,544,818, forward strand.
TCTGCGTATTGGCTACACTCGTACTGGGCTTTTCCAATATGTCCAAGGACCCAGGGTGTTTCCCGTTGGGCTTTCGGCACAGCTGAAAAAGCTTCAAGAGCCTTGATTGCATCGTAGCGACTCAGATGGCGATAACCGGAGGCGATCTTGAGAAGTAAATCCAACAGCCAGTTCAATACATCCCGCTCCCGGTCTCGCTCTCTTGAGGAGTCGGCTGGTGGCGCCATCTTTGGTGGTGGCGCGACAGGCATGCCCATCACGCTGGCAGGCCTTCCCTCCGCCTTGGGTGGTAAATCAGAGACTTCAACGTGTGGCTTCCTGTTGCCACTAACAACTCTCCCTACAGTCGAGGTGGTTCCTGATCGTGTCTTGGGTACTGCAGCCCTCGCTCTCCGCAGTTCGCGTCGCTCCTTTGACTCAACGTCTCTGTTCGAAGACCCCCCTGGCCTACTGCTTGTGGTCCGTATCTGAGTTATCGAGTTTAGTAGTCTGACGCTTCGGCGCGGGGGCGCTGCCGTGGGATCCATTGGCTGTGAAGATGGGTTCTGTGATGGCTGCAGGGCATGACCAGACACAGTCCTCTTATGTCCATTCTGGTATATTGGGCGTGGAATATCGGTCTGGTCAACTTCCGGGTTCGTCTTGGTCCGTACTCGTCCAGTGATGGGGCGAGTGGTACCTAGTCCACCAGCGTTGCCCATGGTAGCATGCGTGTCGTGCATATTGTGCACGCTGTGGCCGTTGGAAACTGGGGTTTCGACGTCTTGGTGGTGAGTGGGTTGGGCACTGCGGCCACTATTAAATCTGGAGAGCAGGTTTGCGCCGCCCATGTTGAGTCCGCCGTCGCCAGCTTGTCGTGACGAGGGATTGAAAGGGTCGACTTCCGACGGCGAAGGTAGAGGGAGCATATCGGGGGTGATTTTGAAGATGTTATGGGGGCGGACTACGGCGCCAATGTCACACAAGCTAGTGAAGGCGTCCCACATGAAGGAGTTGATCTTGAGCGCGTCGACAAAGTGATCAATGGCCTTTTTGGTGTCGCCGTGCGCAGCATATAGTTTGCCGAGCATACAGTAGCAGGCGGCCGCGTCCGGCATATGCCGTCGTGAAGTGTCCGAGTGCTTGTCTACGTTGTTTGTTAGCAGGTTGTAGCGCTACGAGGCGCGACTACTTACTCCAGTGGTTGCGTCCGGCCCATAGGCTGCGCACCTTCTCCAGCGCATGCGCACCCTGCTCATGACGACCGAGGGCGAGACATGTCTGAGCAAAAACATAGGCGCAGCCAAGATGCTGGACATGGGCTCCTTTGGCCCGCGCCTCGTCATAGGCAGCTTTGTATCTACCCAGGCGGAGACTGCAGAGCGCAAGCAGATGTGATGCGTCCGGGTTACGAGGCTCGAGAGCATGCAGACGGCCCGCGAGGAAGAGAGCGTTTTCGGTGAAGCCGTTATCGAGGTGGTAGTGAACGAGCTGGCGCAGTTGGGCATTGACGCCCGGTGGCGGCGACATGCTTTCGTAACGAAAAGACTGGGCCTAGGGTTGTGGGTTCATAGTACGACGGTGGATGTGATGTTGTAGCCCGTTGTTGATGTTGCGTAGGCGGACTTGCAGGGTTGACAGGGTGTGCGGATTGCCGCCGTGAAGGTCGCGGTGAAGGCTGGAGGGCGGCAAGGGATGGCGCAGGACGGCGTGTTCGACAAAGCGAATTGGTAAACACGGAATTATGCGCGCAGCTGGGATGACGGCCAAGGTCGATATAGGCCAAAGAGGGGGATTCGTTGTCCTGCTCGTTGTAGTCGCGGATCCAAGTTGCGCGCGCCGCTAGAACGCACAGACAAACAATGCTCTTCACTACTACAGGAAACCTGCAGCTGCCCCTCTAGGACTTTTACAGCCGCCCGTCACCCACGCGTCGCCCCCGTAACCACGCAGTCGCACCCTCTCGCCAGCAGTCCATCACAATGGCTCAGGTACGTCTATTTTGCATTGCTCTGCTATGCTCCATTCGGCTCTGCTGTACACCGCAATTGCTAATCCCTTCGGATAGAAAGCCACCAAGACGCTCGCCGCGTCCAACACAAAGCGCCTCAACCAGACCCTTTACACCAGCCTTGCCGTCCACGCCATCTGGTGGCTCCTGCGTGCCTTCTTCTTCCGGACTTCCTTCTCCCGCAAATCCCTCGTCCTCTACCTGGTCTTATCCGCTCCGCAACTGCTCATCCAGCTCTACTTGGAGCGCCTCTCCCGTCCCACCTTCACCGCTGATGGCGCCGTCAGGAAGCCCGGTGAGGATCTCGATGCCAAGGGTCTGACTGAATACATGTGGGACGTTGTCTACTGGACATATGCCTGCATTGTCCTGTCCGCCCTGCTTGGGGACTACGCCTGGTTTCTCTGGGCCATAATTCCGGCTTACAGCGTCTACTCGGCATGGGGCGTATATACGGGTATGAGAGGTGGATACCAGGATGCAGCGGGGGTACCACAGCCCCAGGCAAGCAAGAGACAAGCCAAGATGGAGAAGCGGGGTGGGCAAAAGATGCAGTATCGTTGAGGACATGCCTCACGTCATGCATCGGTATAAGTGTGTAGGTTAATAGTTCTTCTACATGTGCAATGTCATGAGCCATTGCTCTCCACATGCACTATTGAGTTGGGCAGCCGACTGTCTATGTGTCGGCTCCGTGTGCCACCTCATCATGGCGCCACCTGTAGCATCCTATCGACATGCTACACACCCAAATCCATCCATACACTATAATATACATCGTACAAGCTCATGCCTCGACACGCGTGGGAATCTTGGGAATGCCCCTCTTGCGGTCCTGGTGTGGCACTCCATAACGCCAGCCAGCCGCCGCCGCTCCTCTGCCGTCGCGTCCCGCCGTCTCGACACTGACGTCCTGAATGACAAAGTCCCATCGTCGTTTAGGCACAACCTTGAGCGCCCTGAGCTCTTCTTCTTTCCGTCGCGTCTCAGCCCGTTTCTTTTCTTGCTCCTTTTCAAACCGCTCCGTCGCCAGTCTTGTACGTTCACCCACCGAAAGACCCATCTCGAGTTCACGCTCTGCATGTACGAGTTCGGGATGAGGAATACGCGCATCCGCAGGCAGCAGATTGTTATCAAACGCTTTGCCAGCATCAACACGAGTGAAACGGCGCGATTCGGCAACGGGAACAAAGAGTTGCTGGCGAGTCGCAGGGTGAACGATCAAGTCATTAATGGGTTCATGGGGTATTGGGCGTTTGCCCTTGTTCTTGGGTAGCGATGTGTTGATAAATGGCGTCGTTGGAAGCATGGCTAGTACAGCTTTGGAGTAGGGTAGCGCGAGTGTTTTGCCCTGATCATATGTGTAAGCAGAGATCTCGCAGTATTCTCTTATTCAAGAAATAACAATGGCGACGACGTTCAGCAAGAGCATGACTTAATGTTTGTAACCATGTAGATGTCTTAAAGACTAATCGATTTTTAAGAAACTCATCATGTCGTTCAAGTGTGCAAGGAGGAAATGTGGCACGTACCTGGGCTATCCATTCCTTCTCCATCTGCTTTAGCCGCACTACGGCGCCAACACGCTCGTTGCTGACGCCAAATTCGACACTAGCGAGTGACACGGTAGCGCCATCCTTCTTCACTCTTTGGTATATCGCTTCTCGCAGGTCTTCGCTGAGTACTGGCTGGCTGCGGAAGTACTGATTTAGTGGAAATGGACGCAAGTCTTCTGCCGTTTCTGGTGGAAGCTTCCCGTCACCTGGTGCCTCGCTCGCCTTGCTCACTTCTTGGTCGTCCGTCTCACTTGCCAGTACTGCCGCCTCTAACTGCTCAAGGCTCTCTTGTGCTGCTGGTGTCGCGTTCTCGCTAGGCTTTTCTGACTTGACTTCGGCATCCGTCTGTCCCGCCTTGGTTGCTTCCGCTGTCTTCACTCCGTCTCTCCGCCACCCGGGCCCTGCGCGGACGAGATTACCATACTTGTCGTAAGCGCCCAAGTAGTTTGTTGAGTCTGGTATCGGCTCCTTCAGTTGTCGGCCAGGCCCATTGAGCCACTCATAAAATTTTCGCCGCCGCAATGTGATTTGCGGACATGGTGTTTGTGAGAATTGCCGTGGTGACTGCACTGGTAACGTGACCGTCTGTGGCCGTGCCGAGCACGAGGGGAATGGTGATGAAGTCGCAGTTGCGGAGAGCCTAGACGATCGCAACCGAGGACGCATTTCGTTTCCAGCACGAGACAGCACAATCAATTACTACCGCATTTACAGAGCCTAAAGAAGAAAAGAAGGGAAAGAACGGGTTCAAGCGTGGGGTGTAATGTGGTTGGGTGGATGAGGGCGTAATTGGGAGCTTGCAGGAAATTCTGATAGAGGCAGCGCTAGTACTAGTGCCTTGGCGTTCAGAAAAGTACGCCCGGACACGACTTCTTCTGGTACGGCATCACGTCCATGAGTGCAGAGTTGGGCATCGGCACCAAAGCTTGAACTGAAGTGCTCCTGTGGCATTGTTTAGCTAGAGCCACCGGTTATGACGTAAGGCCATGTACAATGGTGTTTGTATTATGGGCAATATTGGAACCAGTGGGCACGGCTCATAGATCATTCAGTGTAGGGATCTGCTGTGCCTAACGCCATGCATTGCAGCCAAACAAGTACTCAAGAAGAAGGCCGTTACGTACAGAGCCGGAGCCATCGCGCGAGACCATGAGGAAAAGAGTAAACCAAAACAACAAGGAACCAGTACGCTGTAGGGACAGGATAGTGCCTATCGGCAACATGTCCCAAAGCGAGATGCCCATCTATCCTGCAATTGAACCTCTGGTAAAGGAGACATGCATTTTACGATCCAATCCATGAGCAGCCATGCAAAGAAACGTCTGCCCGCATATTCAGAGAATGGACCCGAGCCAGCCCGTGCACATTCAAGATGGATAGCGCCGGACCATGTATGTCTCCCGTAACACGTGTAATGCAGGCAAATGAAACAGAAGGCAGTTGAAACCCCAAGAATACGCCTACGGTACGAACAGTCTCCCATTCACACAGTCCAGCTCTCCCACTGGTGAGAAAGAAGGGGTATATAAGGCACTGCCTCCCAAGAAAAACAACAAAAACAAACCTTTTTCAAACTCCGGTGCGGTGACCAAACAAGCAACTCGCACAAGGGGGAATCATCGCTGTATGCTGGAAAGAGGTCCACACCCGACAGGCATGATAGCCCTGGATATTCCGCGCCAGTACCCATGCCCTTGCATTAATGAAGCCAAAACAACCCAAACGACTAAACACCTTGCCATGACTGAAATGACTGAATATAGTGGCAACAATGGACGAAGCGAGTTTCGCAAATGCTCAGTGATGTATACGCCCCCAACTCCTAGATCATCACTCGTAATGGCATAGCAGATTAACGGCGTCTCTAGCGCCCCATCATGTATGTGGAGTAGCCTCCGAAGCCGTTGCCAGCGCCACTGGATGCTAGTGGCTGGCGCATCCCACCGGCCATGACGTTGGGATTCATTCCAAAGCCGCCATTGGAATGGACTCCAAAGCCAGAGCTACCGTTGGTGTGGAGTGAAGCGGATAACCCTGGGGGTGCAGATAGTCCTGGTGGTGGGCCAGTAGCCGTGGAGAAGCCCGGGGGGGCTACGACATTGTTACCAAACCCGGAAAGAGGGGTAGTGGGAGTAATGGCAGACTGCGGGCCCATGCCAGAGTTCTGACCACTACGAACACCTAGGGGGTTCTTTGAGAAGCTGAGGCGAATGCCACCCTTGACGCTGTTGTGGAGCATGTATCCGTAGAGCTCGTTCAAGGCCTTGGTAGCAAACGACGTGTCCTCAAATTCGACAAAACACATGGGCCCGTTCTGCTTGGTGCGGAAGCAGAGGCGCTTGTATCCACGCTGCTTTGAGAAGACGGCTTTGAGCTCGTCTTCAGATGTATCCATGGGTAGGTTCCCAACATAGAGAGTATTGCATGGCGGATTTTGATCAGCCGGGTTCACTGGTGGATAGGTAGGCCTGGCAAAATGCTGGGAGTACTGCTGGTAGCCTGTACTTGGTCCATTGCTCAAGGCAGAAGGAAGGCTGTGTGGTGACATGGCCGACATGGAGGGGCCCGGCGATTGCATGTTGGATGTCGAGCGGGGAGAGGCGTAATTGGAAAGCGGGGGGGATTTCATGCCTGTGACGCCGTTTGTGTTGAGGGAAAGAGAGGCAAAGCGCTGCTGGACGCCCGTCGGGATGGAAGAGGTGTTTGGGTTGGTGGCACGGCGCTGCAGGTTGGACTGTAGGGGTGGACCAGCCGTGGCGTACCCAATGGATTCGTTGAGCAGGCCATCGTCATCATCAGCCTCGTTGTTGATGATTGACTTGCCCACATTGCGGCTGGTGAAGGAGGTGTTGACGGGGGATGTCGGCGAGAAGAGGTTGGTGACGGGGAATTCCCCGTTGCCAAGACCCGGGGTCCCGTTGGGTGGGGACATCTTCTCCATGTTTTGGAAGGTGCCGTTGTATCGCGAAGACTGACGGCCGTTTGCAGCGGGGGCCTGCATGGCGGCCGAGGGCGGGGCTGATCGCGCGGGTGTGCTGTCGACTGTGTTGCGACGCGAACCGATGGCACCAGGCGGGCCATCGTGTATCATCTCGACGACCAGCGTCGCGTCGTTGGTGGCATTGCGCTTGCCGTTGAGTAGGTCGCGCGCCTCACGTGCGCCCTCGAGGGTTTGGAAGTGGGCAAGAGCACAGGCGAAGCCCTTGTCGTCGGCGTGCCTAGGGTGCGAAACGAGCTCGCAGTCGACTAGATCTTTGGCGAAGAGGAGGATGTTGCGCACCGCCTCGCGGTCGCTGCTGCTCGGCAGCTTGCGCAACAGGATGGTGTGGCGGGCCTTTTGTCCAGGGCTCTTTTCGACGGGCCTGCGCTCGCCGATTGCGACTGGCAGGCCGTACATGTGCGATGCGAAGACGTCGGCCGTCATCGTCTTGTGCGAAGCAAAGGGTTTTGGCGGGGAAGAGGATGTGGAGCTGCTGTGGGAGCCGTGGGGGAAGGGGCTGTTGGACAAGTTCGAGGGGCTCGTGCTGCCGGGGCTAGGCCTGGCGGCCATGTCGTCCTTTGTTCGTCAGCGTGCGTGGACGGCCGTCGCAGAGACAAAGGCCGCGACGCAGGCAGCCGCGACGAGGGACGGTCGAGTCGGCCGATGCAATGCGGCGGGCAAGACGAGTGTACGGGCGGAGGGTGAAGGACGAGAACATGCGCCGAGTGCTGCGACGGAGCGGGTGGGCATGCGCAGCGGGCGGGACAATGAGCATGCGCGGCGGAAGAGGACGGAGGCGACGGGATGGGCAGCAACAGGGCGGCGGGACAGGCGGCGGGCGGCGGGCGACAGGCGACAGGCGACAGACAGGCAGCAAAAGGGGCGTGAAAGAACAGCGATGGTAGCCGGCACAGGAGGGGGGAGGGGAGGGGGGTCTTTTTTGCGAGAACAACTGCAGGTCTGGGCAATGATGAGCGACACAGCGACAGCGACAACGACAGCGACGGGAAACGGGCAATGTGCAATGGGCAATGAGTCGAGGCCCCGGGTCACTTATGGGCCAATGGGCGGCAGGGGCAGCCGTCGCGGCTTGTGTCGTTGGAGCGAGCGAGCAAGGACGGAGGCCCGAGGAGCAGACGAGGGCGCACGGCCAGACCAGGCAAGGCAAGGCAGACAAAGACAAAAGGGTAGAAGAGGGCAGAAAGCAGGGAAACAGGAAAGCAGGGCAGCAGAAGCAAGCAACAACAAGATGTGGTGGCAGTAGCAGTGCTATGGTATTGGTAGTAGTCGTGGTAATGATAGTAGTAGCGTAGTCGTAGTCCCTGTGGTGCAGACATGTCCTTTCCTTGGCCTGCTGTGCCCACCCATCCTTTTGCTTTTGCCCGTCTCGCTTCCTTTCTTTCTGCTCACTCTCGACCCTCCCTGCTGACGCCGACGGGCCGGTCGAAGCAGTAACCTTGAAAGCATGTATCCATACCTGGCCCCCATTTTGCCGGTAGCCTACTGTACACACCCTGCAGTGCACACTGCACACGCACACTGCCCACACGCTCCCTCGCGTCACGTGCTGCATCTGAGCTGGACGCACCCGATCCACGGAACTGCTGTTCATGAACGGACCTTGGGCTGCATGCCGCCATTGGCCATCCGTGCATCAGTCCAGACGCCGCTCTGCTCGATACACTGCACTGCTGGGCCTCGACATACTGCGCCGCGGCGCTGACAGAGATGCCTGCCTGCTGCACTGCACCCCAACGCTATCAGCTACCCAATACACGAAGCCAGACGACGCCGCTTCCGCTCTAGCTGCCAATCATCCATGCCCCTTTGATAACCACGCTCGGCATGCCGGTACAACATGGCCGAATCAAAAGCAACCTGCAGACATGCTACTCGCTCTCTCCTTTTGAGCTGCCAACAACCCCCCATCCAATCGCTGCCCCCATCACTGCTGCACCACCATCCCTCAAACCACTGTGATTGTGACTCAACCCATCACCAAGCCTACTAACCCGTCATTGAATAGCATCCAGTTGACAGGTGCACTTGTAGTATATACTCTATCATCTGTGTGTCGTTACTCGGTCTTGGGCCAGTGGAGATCGATACGCAAAGTCCTCCCTACCAAATGCTTCCTGGTTGCGGTCCCGGCCTAGGAACTGTGTCCGGACCTGCCTATTGGTCGCTACGAATCCCTACTACATTCCTCCCATCCACACTTCCTCCCCCTGGGAGCATCATCGCTCCGACCGCAGTGGCCCGATGTTCAGGCTTACTTTCCGTCATCATGGTTGCGGGGAACGTCTTTGGGCCGCTGGGCCGTGTCGTAGACCCTACGGGCTGCAAACTGCGCCACGTCCAAGTTAGCCTACGTCACAATTTCTCGGCCGTAACTGTTGGACGACGGGACAACTCTCTTGCCATATTATGTGAAAGCTGAATTATAGCGAATACAACGCCACCGTCATTTCCATCCCTAGACTGCTACAACAGCATCAACATAGATACAGTACGCATATAAAGGTAAGCTGTAAGCAGTTCAATGCGAACAACTGCACTCACTCCATCCTGAATAGTATTACTTCTAGCCTCCGGTCTCGACTCCAGCCGTTGCTAAGAATGTGTTGCAGAAAGAAACAACAGCATCCAATTGGATATCGGCAGTTGCATTCGCCACATTGGCAAGGCTGTGGAGAGCTAAATCTGACGACTGCTTTGAGGGAGGCAACCGCTCCAGCCTCTCCTTCTGGAAGAACCATCCAAGATCCTACAACTTATACCAATCTCCGCTCCGAAAAAACCCCTATGGCAGCTCTTCTCGCTGTCGGTCTTGGTCTTGGCGCCGAGAAGCTGGGACGAAGGATATCCGATAAGAGACTTGAGCGAAAGGAAAAAAAAGCCATCGCTGTATGTGAGCAAGCCTGAAATAGTCCCGACATTGTTCTGACCATCTGTCATAGCAACACGATGCGATATATGGCTCTTCTTCGTCAGCGCCACCTCGGCCAAGAACAACACGTGAAAGGCAAGACAAGATAGCGAAGAAGCGCGAGGACGCTCAACGAGCACTCAATGAGGCGCGGCAGGAGCGACAGCCTCTGCCAGAGTATGAAAGCAGACGCAACAGTACCTGTGCAGGAAAGTCGAATGAGGAGGAAGGGCCACCAAGTTACAATGATGTAGTGCGCCAGGATGCAAGGCGAACTTGATATCGTTGACCGGGTTTCGGTAATGGGAGCATGTGGGTTAGTCCTTACATGTACTGTTTTACGTACATGTCGATAATATATAGAATCAGATTCACTTCTTAATATGTCATATGTACCGCACATGTACGTAATTTCATTTCATTTGAAGTTTCCGCGAATTGAGAAAGACGGAGACATCTCATGTGAAGTTCTTGCGAGTTGAAAAAGAGAAAACTATATAGAGATCGCTACACAGGTTGACACCCTCCATGTCAAATGCGAAACGCGGTAAAAGACGAGTCTTTTAAGGCTCGGGCTTGGCAATGTACAGTGATACCGTTCATCTGGGTGACATGAAGACTTCACACGCTAGTATACAAAAGCCACTGTAGGCGCTCACGCTGTCGCTGTCAAGTATTTCATGTCAACCAGGTGATACCGTCTGTAATTTCAGTGGCCTAATGCGTACGTGCTGCATACGGCGGGTCACTGCACGTGGGCTTGTGTAACAGTGACACATTTTTCAGCCCCAATGCGGTAGTCCACGAGATTCACTACTTTGTTTGTTTGCTGCTCACTGCTCACGCGCGCAATAAGCACAGACCCTTGCCGCTTTCGTCCACGATTGGTAGTAGTGATAGCGCAAACTCTGCCTGGACACAGAGTATAATATTCCGTTCGTTTGCTCCAACAGACCCAATCTCTCCACACCCGACCAACACCCACTCCACACCAATTTTGCAAGCGCACTCAAGTGCCCAGTTGCGTTGCAGTTCTCAATCGCATTGTAGCCCAGCTCAGCAACTCCCAACAACACAGCGACATCTCGCTTCCAGCAACATGGCCCGCTGGAATACTGCAGCCAACCATGGCGGTGGCGTACACGATCGTATCGAGGCCCCCGTCACAGTTCGCGGCTACCTTCTGTGCGTCTTCGCAGCCTTTGGTGGCATTCTCTTCGGCTACGACTCGGGATACATCAATGGCGTTCTGGGCATGAACTTCTTCAAGCAACGTTTCGGGAGTAAGTCAACCGCATATGCGCAGCTTGTATTTGTCTTCTTGACTAACCACCTTACAGGCCCGTCAAATGACAAGGACGCCTACAGCGGCCTCATGTATAGGACGTGGGAGAAGTCTCTTATCGTCTCTATACTCTCCGCTGGTACCTTTTTCGGTGCCCTCATTGCGGGTTCTGTAGCCGACTGGATTGGTCGCCGCTCCACCATCATCGCGGGATGCGGCATCTTCTCCCTCGGTGTGGCTCTGCAAGTTGCTTCTACTTCAGTCGGTGTGCTTGTTCCTGGCCGTCTGATTGCAGGCTTTGGTATTGGATTCGTGTCCGCTGTCATCATCCTTTACATGTCCGAGATCGCCCCCAAGCGCTTCCGCGGTGCCATTGTCTCTGGTTATCAATTCTGTATCACCATTGGCCTGTTGTTGGCTGCCGTAGTCGACAATAGAACACAGCATCGCATGGACTCGGGATCATATCGCATTCCTATGAGCCTTCAGTGGTTGTTCGCTCTGGTCCTCGGTGTCGGTCTCTTTCTACTCCCGGAATCCCCTCGTTGGTATATCAAGAAGGGTCGCAATACAGATGCCGCTCGCGCTCTCGCTACTCTGCGTGGTCAGTCCCCTAACTCCGACTATGTCAATGACGAGCTGAAGGAGCTGGTCGCCAACCATGAATATGAGATGCGCACCATGCGAGCGGGCTGGGGTGATTGCTTTACTGGTGGTTGGAAGCCGTCTAGCAACCTCCGCCGTGTCGTGTTGGGAATGGCTCTTCAGATGATGCAGCAGTGGACCGGCGTCAACTTCAGTAAGTACCCATGTTTCCCTCACTATCCTATCTGCATATTCCCTCCAGATCTTTCCTCGCTCATCGGGACTATGCTAACAGGTCAGTCTTCTATTACGGTTCCACTTTCTTCAAGACTGTTGGCATTCAGAACGCCTTCCTCGTGTCCATGATTACAACCGCTGTGAACGTTGGTTCCACACCCATTTCTTTCTGGCAATTGAGAAGTTCGGCCGCCGCCCACTCCTAATCTTCGGCGCTATCGGTATGCTCATTTGCGAGTTCATCATCGCTATCGTTGGTACTGTCGCCGAGGGTAGCAAAGCCGCTGGCATCGTCTTGATCGTCTTTACCTGCATCTACATCTTCTTCTTTGCGAGCACCTGGGGTCCGGGCGCATGGGTTCTCATTGGGGAAATCTTTCCGCTCCCAATCCGCGCCAAAGGTGTTGCCTTGTCCACGGCCAGCAATGTAAGTAATACCATCGAGTTAAGTTTCAGACAAAGGCTAATGTAAACAGTGGTTCTGGAACTTCGTGATCAGCTTCATTACGCCTTACATGGTCGACCAGGAGTACGGTAACCTGAAGGCGCGAGTCTTCTTCGTCTGGGGCGCTACATGCACTCTATGCGTGGTATTTGCCTACTTCCTGGTCCCCGAGACCAAGGGCCTTTCTCTCGAACAGGTTGACCATATGCTCGAAGAGACTACACCGCGCAACTCTGCCAAATGGGTCCCTCATTCCAGGCGTCGCGATGGCGCAGACGTGTTTTCTTTCGATACGACTGAGAAGAAGGGCGATCTCAAAGCTGGTGAGCACCGCGAGCATGGAGTCGTTGTCTAAGGCGTTCCCTTCAATTTCCGGTAAAGGACATCTCATGATCTCACGATATCAGCAATGTAGCATAGGTGGTTCTTTTCATCCAGTGGCGACGTTTTGGTAGCTGTTGCACGTAGTAAATTTTAGTTAGCATGGCGTTTGCGGTATATGACTGTCGTTATGCGACAGATGATCGTGTTTCATGTCTTGACGCCTGTGAGGGCTCTGGCTGTACTTAGGTAGCAAGGCTTACGAATGAGACTACATTACAACGGAAAACGTCTCAAATCCCATGTCTGTCGTCGGCCCGCAGCGTTCCACTTGGCGGTGGGGCGCGGAATCCATGCGCATTACAAAGCATACCTAGGTAGCTTATTGATTGCTCACAAACTACCGCGACGCATACAAGTTGGCTTACGGCACGGCTGCAGTATTGGTCAAGATTTTTTCGGATTTGAGGTGTATTCACAATCCCGCCCGCGCCGTTGTCATGGCTACACGCACTTTGTTACTTGGTCTCGTCTCGGGGCTGCTTCTTGCCCTGATTTTGCCGCAGATAGTACCCACAACCTTACTTCTACCGGTATCTGAGTCGATGGCGCAAGTTCTGAGGAATAGCGTGCGCGCTGCCAGGCTTCGCGCCGGTCTTGGTGGGGCATTCAAAAGCTCGTGGCTGCCGCTCCACTTGACGACATCCTCATCACTTCAATCTTCAAATCTTCAATCCTCTTCTCAATCTCAATTCTCAACTTCACAGCCCATCATGTCTACCCAAAAGTCCTTCATCGACGCCGTCAAGGAGCGTCGCACCTACTATCAGCTGAACAAGGAATCTCCCATCTCGGACAAGCAGATTACCGAGATCGCCGAGAAGGCCATCCTCCATGTCCCTTCATCTTTCAACTCCCAGAGCACAAGGCTCGTGGTTCTCCTGAACAAGGACCACGACCAATTCTGGGACTATGTTCTCGAGGTCCTCAAGCCAATGGTCCCTGAAGATCAATTCTCAGGAACCCAACAGAAGATAGGTGGATTCAAGGCTGCCTATGGAACTGTATGTCACACGTTTTTTCCAAACATCATGCATGTGCGAGGATCGAGTTACCCCGCCATGCAAGCCCCACGCCTCTTCCGCTGCTAACCACCCGTCCCACAGGTACTGTGCTACGAAGATCCCGAGCCTGTTGAGAACCTCCGCAAGGCTTTCCGTAAGTACAATATCCACAAATTTTACAAGTGACCTTATTTGTACTAACTTTTCCCCCAGCTCTCTATGCACATCACTTTGGGGACTGGTCCGAGCACACCAACGCCATGCACCAGTATGCTCTGTGGGTTGCCCTCGAGGCCGAGGGCTTCGGCGCCAACCTCCAGCACTACAACCCCATCATCGACCAGAAGGCTGCCGAGCATTGGAAGATCCCTCTTGAGTGGAAGCTCAGGGGCCAGTTGGTCTTCGGTGGACGCGCGGGTCAGCCTGGTGAGAAGGAGTTCCAGGATGTACAGGGCAAGAGGCTCTTTGTTCACGGAGCCAAGGAGTAGAGCCGGACTCTTGTAGTGAAATTAAATCTGCCTTGACGTTTTCTGAACCTCAATCGTTTCCATATCATATAACAGTGACCTCAAATTGGGAAAGGCAGTATGACATATGATTGGAATACATACAAAGGCTTGAAGAACAACAAGAACAAAAGTCTAACAGAAAATACGAAACAACGGCCTCACCCGCGCACACACGTAACAAGAAGCTATCCCAAGCTTCGACCCCTTACCACAACCCTACTTAGACTCACAAGCAAAGCTCAACAAGGTGAACACGCCTCCACCAACTCCATGGACCGCGCCGGCAACAGCCCCCAGCCCCGACATAACATCCTCACACAACCCGCCATCCCCCTCCTTCTCCATGCTCACATCCAAGCTCAAGTTAGGAGGCGCGCCATCCGGGTTCTTGGAGCTCTGGTAGTTGATCCCCCAGAACTTTGGTACCTCACAGTTCTGGTACTCAATCTTCCTCTGCGGGCAATACGCCATAGCAGTGGTACCGAAGCACTTGTCCACATGGGTTCCCTTCTCGCACTTTGCCACTGTACGTGCGGCGGCGCCGAGGGCGTCGACCAGGCCGTTGCGGATCCAGGTTGGGTAGGCGCCATGGGGGCCGAGAGTCACTTTTATGGCGTCGACGCGGCTGGGGGTAATGAGCATGCCTTTCAGGTCGATGTCGTTGGTCTCGCATTGGCCGGATTCGTGGCAGATGGGATAGATGGCGGATATGATGGCTTCGGTGGTTAGGCTGCCGATTTTGACGGTTTCTCTCGAAACTGTGAGGGTGTTAGTTGGGATGGAGGAATAAAGGGGTGAAGGGGTGAAGTGGGTAGCGTGAACGTACAGGTGAGTTTGATGTTGCCGTTGGGGTCGAAGGTTGCTTCGCTGCGTTTGGTGATGGGGTCATGTCTTATGGCTGGGACGGCTGGGACGACACCGGCGGAGGCGGAGGCTAGGAGGGTGGCTAGTGTGATGGTGGTGAAATGCATGTTGATGGATGTTTGGATGTAATCTGGTGTTTAGATAGTGGAAGTTGAGATATGAAGGATGATGTGTTGAATAGTAGACTGAAGGCTTTGGAAGAGGATGTTGATGATGGTCCTCATGGAAGGAAACACACTCGCTCTTTATACACGCCTTCACAGCCATTGACCCTCTCCAACATCGCTTTTCTCATGTCTCCAACACCACTCAGGCGCCCAACTTCATATCCAAGGACCACGCGATGAGCCCCCCAAATTTCCCCATCAAGACTCCCACGTCGTGCCCAGAAAGAAAAGGACCGTTACTACACACAAATTCCACCTAGCCTGAGGCTGAGATGTAAGTCTTCATGTCCCAGCGTAATCGGCCTGATCCCGCAGTACGGCCGCATCGTCCTGAATGGATATACATCATGTCCGTGTGCGGCGCGGAACTGGCCGCACCTGTTAACCCTAGTTGGCATCCAAAGACAATGCTCGAAAATCGAAAATAGAGATACGCCTAGGCCGATGAGCCGCAACTAACTATGTAGGGCATTTTCGCAGGCGCTCAGCCATAGACACTAGCCATGGACGTGGGGAAAAGTACCATTAAGCACACATGCAGATGCAAACTAGAACAGTTCAGTATAGTGCGATCTAACGTTCTCCATCTCCATGTTTCGCACCTTCTACCTGTTTGGGTATGCGATCTGAGTGCATGGGCGGCTTTGTTAACTGCGCCGGCTTTCAGGCGTCCCTCTAACTATTCGCAGACTAAATCGGCGTTTACACCAAAAGGGTCGGCCCGAAGTTAAGGTACGCTGCTGTTGTTACTTGCACAAGACTTCTCAGTGAGGTTTACCCGAAATAATGCTGTGCGTTTTGGTGGTTGTGTCTGAGATTATCAGGATGTTGACGTGTACTGCACTGAGAGAGTCCGACGGGCTCTCCGTACAATGGTATTATCGTAGTCTAGAAGATGCAGTCTTGTAATTTCTCGTTAGGTACTCTTGGTCAGTACAGATGAAGAAGACGACCGCAATTGAACCCCAAGCAAGCGGATGGCCCATGATGATAATGAAAATAGAATTGAAATCGTGATGTGGGGTCGGTCGGGCGTAGTCTGCCTCGCGAGCAGGCGTAAAGAGGCGGAGCCTCAGATACCGGTACAACTTCGGAAAGCTCGAGCCCCCCAAACTTCCCATTGACGGCGCCAAGCCACGCACAACCGTCATTGACGAGTTGAGCTATATCATTTGTAATCAGACTCAAGAAAGAGGATTATTACTTGTTGCATTCATGAAAACCGTACACAGCGCAAGCACCAACTGAGTGCCCAGATAACAACATAAGCGTGTGTTGGATAACTATGTAGCAGTATAGTAAAAAGCAACTGCGGAAAGAATCGGATATAAAACAAAATCGACGCGCCTATTCGGCACTCGATGTCCAAGTCCTGGGGATATAGTAGTAACCATGCGGACAAAAAACGCCTTGCCAATGGTGGTACTAACAGCAACAGCAACAACAACAATAACCACGAAGCTACAAAAGGAACCGTAGTTCCCAGCCCAAGCCTACAAAAACGCCCTAGACCTTATAACGACGCGAATGGTTCTCCTTCGCTTGATGCCGCCCACGGCACTGTCGTCATCATTGCCCTGATCCTCATCATCCGTGATCTCAATGTCCATCTCTTCAGCACCATGACACCCGTTCATGGCGCCTTCATTAACCGCATCCGCAAAGGTATTATACTCATCCAAATCTAACTCCACTGCCTCAACCACATTCCCTTGATCAACAACTCTCGTTGCCGGGCCCTCTTCCTCTTCGATCGGCGGGCTCAGCTTCAATAAAGGATACCGGGATCTCCATGCTCCCCTCCCCTCGGAGACCCCATCTACTACAAAAAACCCTTCTGACCACTGACACGTCGGAGGCCGGAGCGGAGACTGCCAAATTTGCCCTTGTCGTTGGCGGCTGCTTCCCCCATCTCGCCCATGAGCAGACCAATGGAGCTACCTCTCCTGGAGCGATTGTCGCCAGCATCGCTGCCCGCTACGCCAGGGACGCCGAGAATGCTGCGACGGTCTGTACGCAAGTTCTTCAAGGCCTCCAATTCACGCTCAAGGCGTAGGGTCTTCTCGCGTTCTTCGCGAAGTTCACGTTCGGCGCGCTTAGCGGCGAGTTGATTTGTAGAGTCAGAAGACTGCAAATCATCGATGGTAGCGAGAAGGTTAGAAATCTTGTCGCGAGACTTGTTGAGGTCTTCTACAACAGCGGCGTTCTGCTTGTCGCGACGCTCGATCTGTGTTTGCAGGTCCCTGACCGTACGATCCACGTTGCGGACACTGCGAGACTCGGAAAGGCGGGTAGATTCGCTGTTTTCAAGGGCCTTTTCGAGCTGGCGGGGAAAGTTAGCAATGTTCGAGAAAGATCACCATGTATACAGGGACGACATACCTCTTGAATACGTCCGTTGAGGAACCGGACGTCCTTGCCAGCTGATCCGCTGTAGCCCTTGGTTTCAAGATCCACAAGGCGGAGCTGGAGATCCTTGAGAGCCTTCTCAACTGCAGCTTTGTCTTTGTGAAGCTTCACGTTCGCCTCTCTCTCGGCCACAATATCCTTTTGCAGCTCTTGTGCAAGGGCCTCTGCGCGCCGCATCTTACCCACTGCAGCAGCAGTAATGTCTTCTTGCTGTGCCAGCCCCGACTTCAGCTCCAACAGGTCACGGTCGTAGGCAGCGGCGTTACGCATAGCCGGAGATTCCGAGCGAGATAGATCATCAAGAGCATCTGCGGCCTCTTGGAGACGAGATTCGAGGCGTTTCTTCTCCTCGATAGCGGAATCGCGCTCTGCCGCAAGGTCGTCGACATTTGTACGCAGCGTACGGACTTGCGACAACAGGCTGACAATCTTGGATTGCGCCTCATTATGCGCATTTGCAGCCTCGTCGCGTGAGTCAGAGATAGTCTGCAGAGTCATCTCAAGACGGCTCTTCTCCTTTGCCCATGTGGAAGAGTTCAGGAGTTCGTCGTCCCACTTATTCCTCAGCTCCTCAATTTCTTCCCGTAGTCGACCATTCTCTTCGCGCACGAGGATGACGTTCTCTCGCTCTTGGTCGATCTCCTGAGTGAGCGATGCGAGTTCAGACTGGTACTTCTTCCTTGTCTGTTCTAGAGAAGTCTCGCTATCTTCAACATCGTGAGCGTGCTGACTTCTGTAGTCCTCGAGCTCGTTCTGGAGTCGTTTCTTAGCTTGCAGGGCTGTCTCTAGATCTGTCGAGAGGTCTTCCACGCGTTCGTCGTACCGCTGAACAGTTCGCTGAAGATCTTCCACCATACTGTCCATCTCCTTTCGCTCGGCCATGATCGCCGCGCATGTTTCTTCAGCTTCTCGCGCTTGCGACTTGGCAAATTGCTCTGCCCGTGACGCTCTCAGAACAGCGATCTCTGCCTGTTCCAGCTTACTGAAATACTCATCGGCTCTGCTCTTGTACAAGCTCAAGCTTGATTGGACATCGACCAGAGTGGACGTTTCGTTATCCAGACGAATTTGGAGATCAGCAAACTCCTGGAGTAGCTGATTGTGATTGGCGTGCTCCTGCTCGCGTTCGGCGATGACCTCTTCAAGTTCAATCTGCATCTCGCGAAGTTCGGCCTCCAGAGACACTTTCGATTGCTTGATGTCATCGAAGGCTGTCTTTGCGTCTGCGAGTTCGTTGATGGCTGCATTATGAGCATGCACAATAGATTTCCGCGACTTCTCTTGTGACGTCAACAGATCAAACAGTTGTTCATGGGACTTTGTCTGAACTTCCTGGTAAGAGAGCTGACCGGAACGAAGACTTTGTTCAAGAGCAGAAACCTTCGTCGCTGAGTCATCGAGCATATCATGCAGACGGTAGTTTTCACGCTCAAGTTTCTGTACGCGTCGAACAGAAGGACTGTCATCCTGCCATCCGTTCCGGGCAGGGGAGCTTTCGAGCTGGCTTCGGAGGTGTTTGTTCTGCATTTCCGACATCTGCAGCTGGTTCTGTACCAGTTCGAGTTCGGCAGCCATGTCCATTTGATTGTTGAAAGCGACAGTGTCGACAGTCCGGTCGGAACGTGCTGAGTCGTTCGCCACATGGTTGATATGGCGTTGGTTCGTTGGAGTGTTTGTGATGGAGAATGGCCGCCTGTTTTCACTGTCCTTCCGGGCGTGTGTCGGCGATCGATGAGCATTGGGTTGATTGACCTGACTGCTGTTCATCTCTTCCAACAGCGCACGCTTGGAGCTAGCATGACGGGCGTCCATGTCGTTGAGTTCGCCTTCATGTCTTTCTCGGAGCTCTTCGAGCTGAGCCTCAGCACGTGTATATCGCTCGCCTGCTACACGCAAAGCTTGATTGGCAGCCTCCAGACGCTCCGCAAGGTTGACTGTTTTTGCGATTTCGGGCTTTGCAGCTTCGTAGGTGATGGCAACGTCGGCCGATTCTGGATCGAAGACCTTACGAAGAAGCACGAGCTGTCGGTGGCAGTCTTCCAACTCGCTGTTTGTAGTGTCGAGCGTCGTTTGAACCGCGCGTGCGTTGGCCTGAGCTTGTGTGCGTAGTTGTCGCTCAGTCTCCAACTTGCGATTGACCTCAGCGAGTTGCAAAGTCAAAGTTGAGGAGGCATTCTCTGCGTTGCGGCTGGCCTTATGCTCTCTCGCAATCTCGTGATTCAGGTCCTCGAGACTCAGTGAAAGTTTCTCCTTCTGCTTCTCGAGAGACGCAATTGCGATTTGCGCATCCTCAAGTTGAACGAACAGACGTTTATTCTCCTCTTCGACCTTGGCCTTCTCGTGTGTCAATTGTGTGATCTTAACACGGTGCGTATCACCAGCTCGCGAATTGGTTCGTGCGATGTCCAGGTTCTTCTGTTGAAGCTTGTTGAGGAGTGCGCGGTTGTCGTTCTCCGATGCAGTCAGTCGCCCCTTAATGGTAACTATCTCCCGTTCGAGGCGCTCTTTCTGCTGGTCGTTACGCTCCTTGAACGAATCAGAGTCCGCGAGCATCTGGGTTAAATTGTTGACTTGCTCAGCCAGTTCGTTGCGCTCTGCCTCAAGTTGGTCAAGTTGCTGGTCTTTTTCTTCAAGCTCGCGTTGCTGGATGGTTTGTCGTTCCATGGCAAGTTTGGACTGCGCGCGTTCTGCTGCAGCGTCGGCATCGAGCTTCTCTTCCTCCAGCTTCAGATACTTCTCACGTAGGCTGCGTAGCTCAGTCTGATATTCCTTTCGCTCCTTTTCATGGGCAGTGCGAGTTTCGGTGGCTCGTCGTAAAACGTCCTGCTGAGCATACATCTCCTTCTCGATAGTGATCTTGGATTCGTTCAAAGCTTCGTAGTCGCGCTTTAGTGTGTCATATTTGTGCTCACCAAGCATTTCGACGTCGTCGCGGGACTGCCTTTCTCGACTCAGATCCTTTTGTACTGCAAACAGCTCGACTTTGAGGCTCTCTATCTGCTCTTCGAGTAGCTTCCTGCCCTCGCTATACTGTGCATCCTCAGTTATCTTCTCTTCAAGGAGTCGCTTCGCATCGGCAGCTTCTCGTTCTAGTTGTTGTTTTTGCGAGCGTACAGCATCTAGTTCAGCTCTAGCCTCCCGCAGGCGGCTCTGTAGATCGTCGTGCTTGGAGGCCAACGTTCGCTTTTCATCATCAAACAGCCGACGGTCGTTTTCGTAGTTTTTGAGATCAGTCTTGAGAATTGCCAGCTCACTTTCCTTACGCCTGATGAGATCCTCGTAGCTGGTGGACGTTGAAGAGAGATCAGCCATCTGCTGACGGATCTGCCTGTTCTCGTCGAGGAGTTCTTTGATCTGTTTCTTGCTGGCCTGCACCTCCTTGACGGACGCTGCGAGCTTGATGTCAAGATCTTGGTCAGTCTTGAGGAGTTTCGCTTCGAGGTCCTGGAGCTTTCGTTCCTTTAGGGCTAGATGACTCGTGAGCATCTTTATCTCCTGGCCTAGTTTTTCTTCCGCCTGACTGCGCTGAGATTTGATCACTTCGAGTTCCTTGAGTTGTTCGTCCAATCGCCGCGCCTGCTCTTCTAGCTCTTGTGTTTCGCCCTCGAGCTTGCTGATGATCTGCCCGGCTTGTTCGAGCTCCCTGCGCAAATGCTCAGCCTCTTCCTCGGTCTTCTTCTTCGCCTCCATCAGGGCATCCAGCTGATCCTCAAGCTGGTCTTGGTCCTCGATGGCTCCGGCGAGCTTCTCTGAGAGCTCCGCCTCGCGCAGCTGAAGACGCTTGAAGATCTCTTCTTTGTCTAATGCAAGGGCACGTTCGCTTTCAAGAGTCTTTTGGATACGTTGAATGTCCATCTCCGCGCGTCTTCGCTCATCTTCAACGCGCTGTCTTTCTGCAGCCTCTTGTTGCATCTTTTCCTCGAGTTGTTGTATCATCTCGTCGCGCTTCTTGACTTCGGCTGCTTGGCGCGTCGCTCCTAGCATAGGCTTCATACGGGCAAATAGTCTCCACCATGGGTTCGATTGAAGATCAAGGTAGACCTGGAAGTTTCGCTGAATGATGCGTGTCGCTTCAGCTCGGTAGAGGCGCTTGTGGGCCAAACGGCGTTGCACGAATCCACGAGCCGCGGATTGGAAACGAATCATAATATCGCGAATGAGAGCATCCCGCTGGTCTTCTAGTTCGGCGAGAACACCAGCTCTGAAGAAAACCTTTGTAATACCTACACGGTATAAGGATCTGTCAAGGTTAAGCTTCTCCAAGATCATGCTAGCTGCCACTTGACCCTCGAGATAGCCTTTGGGAAGGTCCCTGCAAAGAACCTCGTATCTTTGGCGGAATTCCACGAAAGGAAGGCGGTTGGGAAAACCTGTGCGTGCGATACGGATACCTTCCAGTACACCATTACAACGCAGTTGGTCGAGGACGAGAGGAGCACTGAATTGCTTTGGCCGCTTCTTGTGATTTGGGAGAATGCAACGAACGAAATGAGGATGTGTGGAGTGAAGCTGAGTCATCAACGTTGAGAGTTGCTCTTTGTGGCGTTGAGCGACCGTTCGGAACAGCCCTTTCTTGACGCGGCTGCGAGTTCCGCCAACTTCGTCGTCTGTCTCTGCACAGTCCACGAAGAGATGAGCAATCTGCTTGTCGGCAGAACCAGCCAAAAGACGCGTGACGTTGTCGTTCAATGGATCCTTGTTCTTTTCCAGCCAGTTCTCTGTTGAGTACTCTACCTCTGCAGCGTAATGCGTGAGCACAAAGCCCTGGGTTAGAAGTGAGCGCTTGTACTTCGTACTCTTGCGGTCCCATAGCGAATGAAGCTTCTCCGTAAAGCTCTTGTCGGTGGCTTTGGGCATGACACTGTCTTCGTCTAAGCAGGAGAAGATTCCGATAGGGTTTGGTAGCTCGATGAGGTCGATAGTGGGCTGGAGATCGCGGCCAAAATCAATGAACTTCCATTCTATCTGCTCCCGTGCGTATTCTTCTTGCTCCAAAACGAACATGTGGTGATTGAAGAATTGTTGCAGCTTCTCGTTGGTGTAGTTGATGCAAAGTTGCTCAAAACTGTTCTCGTCGAAGATTTCGAAACCGGCGATATCGAGAACACCAATGAAGTGTGAATCATCTGCACCAGCACCAGTTTGATCCAACTGATAGTTGATACGATCGACAAGGTCGCCGAAGCCACGCTCATAGATACCCTTGGCAAGTGCGTCAATAGAGAGGTTGACTTGCTCGGGTGTCTGAACCTTCTCTACCCACTCTCGGCCAGCCTTAACACGGGGATGCAAAAGTGCTTTGATGAAGTCGTCGGCAGAGATACCTAATAGTTGCGCCACAACCTGGGCTTGCTGTTCAGCTGCAAGGTTCAGAGTCGCTTGGTCTGCCCGTCGACTCTCTTTGATGGCCCTGATGTTTCCCAGATGTAGAACCGCAGCGACGGTCTTGAGGATGGCCGCTTGCTCTTTGTCGGTAAAGCCCATAATATGGAAGGCTTCGATCAGCGCATTCCACTCCTCAGGGTCGGACACGCCGGAAATAATGTCGTTTCCATTCCGGGTATACTCAAAATCCTCAGTGTCCTTGTTATCTAAGAAGAAGTCCTGCTTCATCTTGCTATCCGCACCGCGCAGCAGTTGGTAGAAGACGTGATAATTGCGCTCATTGGAGTTTAACCGCACTACTCTCGACTTTTCCAGTAGATACCAGTCAATGTATGCGCCGGCAATCTGTCCAGTGCGAGAAAATTCGATTCTGATAAACTTTCCGAAACGAGACGAATTGTTATTCCGCACCGTTTGCGCGTTTCCGAAGGCTTCGAGAATCGGGTTCGCTCGTAGGATTTGCTCGGACAGATTGGAGAGATTGCGTCCCCCAGACTTGCCGCGTGGGGTGTCGGTATTGGCGACTGCGGCCAAGTATTGGATGACCTTTTTCGTGTTCTCAGTCTTACCAGCGCCAGACTCGCCGCTACAAACTGTTAGTCGGTCTCTTTCCAATGAGGACGCTTTGAGAGGGCAATTGACTCACGTCACGAGAATGCTCTGGTTAGTGCCCTCCTCTATGAGGTTCCGAAAAGCATGGTCGGCCATGGCGAAAATATGTGGCTTGGTCTCTTCTCTGCTCCGCCCGCGGTACATGTTGATGTACTCTCTCGAGTAGATTGGTAATGGGCAGTATGGGTTGACTGTGACCAAGAACAGGCCGGAATATGTCTGGACTATGTCAGCAGAGCTCAGATGCATACAGGTGGAGCTATCATACATATATAAGATCTGCCTGGTAACGCATGTGAAGGTTGTGGATGACCGAGGGCTCGTTGAGATGTGTGAGTTCCGCCATATCGTCGGCCTTGTCGAATTTGGCGGGATTGACCTTATCAATGGCGTCGGCATCGACGTCTTGCTGGGTGCCATTGTCACATTGGACCAAGATTCTTCCTTCCGGCAGATCCTGTACAATCCATCCCCGGACAAAGGCCGTTGTTGGATCTCTAAGCCAGACATAGCGTTTGCCCGAGAAGTCATTCTCGCCTTCAACGATTCCGCCTAGGCGAGGGGGCTCGTCGTCTTCCGAGATGAATTGAGGCGCAAAGGTGCCGGCAGGTGTGCTGTTTCGGTTCGAATTGGAGCGCAGGCGGGCCGAGTCGCTGCGGCTCACTACAGAGCCGCTGAGGTTGGTAAGAGAGCGGTTGCGCAGGTGACCCATGGCCGGCTCCGCTTCTGCGAAAGGCGATGAGAAGAGGGCGGATTTGGGGCGACTAGCGGTGTCTGTGCCCGGCGGTGGGGTAGATGTGTTTCTCGCAAAGGGGCTGTTGCGCGAGCTGCGTGCGAAAGGGCGGCCATTGGGCGCGGGCGCGGGCGCGCTCATGGTGGTGGTTGTGTTGATAGAAATGGGGCGGCAAGTGCGACGGATTATCTGCCTGACATTGTATGGGGCGAAGGGCGCAAAGGACGACGACAGACAGAAGCCGCGTGGTGAACGAGGGTGCCGGTCGGGACGCTGGAATCAGAATACACTGCAGGATCTATGTACAAGAATGCACGGCCTGCCTGGGCTAAGGTTGAGCCTAGGGGAAAGATGGTGGTTACTAGCAGCACACATGCACGACGGCTGCATGCGTACCGCCCGTGGTAAACAATGACAGCGCCTGTCCCTAGCAACCAAGCCACCACGGATGCGCCACAGTCCCGCAAAAAGCCCCCGCCACAGCTCGTGCGTGGCGCCGATCAATGTCACGTGTAGTTCGCATGTGCGGAAGATACGAATACTGTGCACATCAATACCCTAGCTACCTGTCTCTTTGCGACGACACCCTCGGCAGACGTCAATCTCACCACGCCTCCCACACGCGCAACCTCGACCATCTCACCCGCGCATAATCTCATCTCGCCCCCAAACGTTCGCCTGCTCTTGTTCCTCGCGCCTGCCAATGCGCTGACCTGCCGCCCGGCCGTGCTACGAGACGCGTAAAGCTCCAGGCTCGCATGCTGCACCATGGCTAACAATTACTCGCAACCCTACTATGGCTTTTCCAATGCCTATGCGCCCCCGCAAATGCATCCGCCTGGCCAACAGCCAGAGGACAAGCGCGGGCCTCACCATGTGCAGCAGCTTCCTGGCATCAACCTAAACTCACATGCTCACAACAACCAGCAACCGCCTTTTGCAGCACGTAAGTTGCCCAGTATAGCTTTCACTCTTGGCCCAGCACACTGACAATTATCACCTGCAGCTGCCTGGCCACCGCAACTGCCTCCCGATGCAAATTTCTGGTCCCTCTTCCAGGGTGGCACCTTCCCTCCGCCCAACTTCCCCCCACCGCCCTTTCCCGGCATGTCCTTCCCTCCATCGTCGCTGTCTCACATCCCGCACAATACTGCATTTGCCCCTCCGCCGCTTCCTCTCACTCCACAGCACATGCCCATGCCGCCGCAGTTGCCTCGCCCGTTACCCCATCCCGCCGCGCAAGCGCCAGCAATCACCAATAACCGCATCCAAGACATCATGGACAGCGACAAGGAAGATGGAGAGTTGAGTGAAGCCGACGTTGCATCAAAGCTGCCCAAAGCCGCCGTTCAAGACGCACCGCCACGCGAGAGCCTTCCGACACCACAAGAGCAGTTGCGACAGGATCGAGAGGCGGCGAAACAATTCATCAAACTTCTGCACAGTAACAATGTCCCCTACCGCACTCTAGCCGAGGAACAGCTTGATCCCGAGCTGCTAAGGGGCCTGTACCAGAGCTTGAATCTACCATCCGAGCCTGCGCCCATTCTACCGCCCAAACCCCAAAGCGCGGCTTCCAATGCGCCAGCTGTTAAGCCCGTAGCCCCCGCGCAACAGAACAAGTTGCCAGCAGTCAAGACCAATGTCGTGCTTGCACCGTCCGCCAAGGCAGTTGCCTCACCCACCACTCCAGTCGACCGCAAAGACTACGTAAAGCGTCTCCAGGCCGCCAAGGCAGCAGCAAAACAAGCCGGGTCTGCCAAACCGATCAGTCCGTCACAGCACACACTGCCAGCCAAGCCCATCACTCCGGCACCAACGACGACGACGCCCCAACCTGCGGCTACCCCAACTGCCAAACCTCCCGTCACCGACGAGCAAAGGGCCCGCAACACGGAACTGATCAAGCAGCGATTGGAGGCCATCAAGGCCCGACAAAAGCCAACAGGTACAGTCAACAACAATGCTGCTCCACCCGCTATCCCTTCCACACCTATAGGACAAACCCAGACCACGCAAGCAGCTGCGACTCCCACAGCCGCATCCACGGGTCAAAATCACACACCCTCATTTTCTGGAATCCCTGGTCTGTTCATGAACACTCCTCCGGTTCATGATGCTCCCGTTGCTATCACATCCCGTCCCGCAGCTTCTGCACCCCAAACGCGACCTGCCCCGGACACCACCAAGGCATCGATTCCGCAAGCTCCTGTTACACCCCACAATCGCTCTATAGGCCAATCTCAATATGATCAGCAAGATGACGAATCAATGATCATCGAGGTTAGCGAGGACGAGTCCAATGGCAGTGACATGGATATTGAAGACGATCAGCCAGCTCCTAAAAGTGTACAAACGCCTCATCGGCCTATGGGCAGTCTTCCCTCCCGCGCAGCATCTGCCATTCCTGCTCCTTCGACTGTCGGCACACCTGGTGCGCAGACACCTTCGACCGTTGCGCGCGAGAAGGAACTGGTGGATAAGGAGAAGCAGCTTGTAGCCATGCGGGAGACATTAAAGAAAAAGCTTGCCGAGAAGCGGGAGAGAGATAGGACTGCTGCGGCTGCTGCTGCTTCTGCCGTAACAACCCCGTCCTCCCTCCCACAGCCTTTGACTCCGGTATTGCCTCCTCAAATCGCCACTCCGACCAAGCTACCGACCCCGATAATGGACTCTGCTCCAGTCAACTCTCGTGAGCCGCCTGTCGATGCAGATTGCTCGAAGACCACTCCTGCCAAGTATACTGCACAAATCCGCCGAGCTGAAATACAGTCTAAACTGCCCACCCTGGATGCTGAGATTGCAAGCAATGCAAATCGAATGGCCCAACTAATGAGGGAGATGGAGCAGCTGACCGCAGAGAATGAGAGGATTGCAAAAGATAAAGCGCAGTTGACAAAAGAGTTGGAGGGCCTGGGTGTCGACACTGAGGGAATGTCCCATGCAGAACTCCGTGCTAAGAAAGATGAGATTGAGCGTGAACAACCTTCGGAACCCAACCATCCACTCCAAGAACCCCATCCAACCCCACTGCCAGCTTCTAGCGAAGCGCCTCAGCCCCAGGAGCCAACAGCACCAGCATCTCGATTTTCAACTCAAACAGTCAATAAGACATTGGATGTGGGCTCCGCCCCTGAGACAAGCGTCAAGTCGGTGCAATATCAAAGCCTATCAGAAGCACGGCAAGTACCCCGTATGGATACTGCGATACCCGGTATACAGAGCTTGGCCACTGCGCCTGAAAAGAATGCGAGTGAGGATAGTTCTAGTCCTGCACCTCCAGCTGGAATGGACCTTGGGATTGGAGAAGTACAGGGAAAGGCTGACGGTCCCCAAAGATCACTGACAGCCCAAACTGCTACTACCACTTCCTCTGAAGAAGAGGGTGAGATCGAAATGTCTGTTTCCGAAGACGAAGAAGATGATGAAGATTACGAGCCGGAATACGATCCTGAAGAACACGCAGTCGTTACGGATATCCCCACACAACATGCTCAGACCATCAGGTCCTCTATTCCTACGTCACATACCCCTACAGAAGAAGAAGAAGCATATGAGCCACCTGATATCGATCAAGAGATGTCGGACGTTCGAAACGAGGAGGCAAACGATGCATCCCATGCAGACCAGACAGAACCCGATGACGGTGCGATGGATATTGCTACCTCGTCTGACGATAGCTTCGATGACTCTGATTCAGATTCAGACTCTGATGAAGAATCGACTGAGGAGCCAGCAGCTGAGACTTCTATTCAAGCAAACAACATGACGCACCAGGGTACTAACATTGCTGATGACCTAGCGCCCGAACTACAGTCAGAGAACAAGTCGGCGGCTGTTGCTGTGGAACCTGTACGTATGTCACCCTTTTTCAAACTTAGCTAACTTTGAGTAGACGCCTGTGGCTGTTAACGAGGACGAACCAGTTAGATTCACTCCGTACGAGAGTCCACTGCGAATGTTCAAGTCATACCGCTATCATCCCAGTTATGCACAAGACATTTCTGGTGGCTTCCTGTCCATGACCTTCAGTCATCAGATAGACCCAGAGAAGCCATTCTGTCAGTACGAATCGGCGGGTGGCTCATGCAACGACCCTGAATGCCCCGATCAGCACTTCAGGGAAGCTGCCATCACTGGTGCGTTGTGAAAGGAGCTTTTTTTTCACTTGATTGTGTGTTGCCCCCCTTTGCTGTACGCAGACTGACTAGGTTGCGCGTAGGTGACAAGCTGCTGGTCCAGCTCGGAACAGCAAATCCCGGCAAGACTTCCGAGGAGAAGCAGAGGTGGAACGATGGTCTTCGCGGTGTGCTCAAGGAGCTCCGCCAAAAGAACATCAAAGATCCCAACGGCATCGCCGCCGAGATTGCGCGCTACAGACGCCAGTTCCTCAACGATGACACACGTGTCGTCAACTTGTGATGGCCGCCGCACCCACAGCCACAAATATACAAGAATTGTTCTGGTGTAGCTTGTGCGTATAGCGGCAACCCACGATCTGGGTTTATATACCACATGGTAGTCACTAGCACAAGCCCCTATCATATACCTAGGTACTGACCTTGATCTTGAGCATGCAGCAACAACAACCACCACTACAACAGCAGTGCTCCTTGTTCACCTCTGTTTTCCGCCTACCCCCGGCCCTCACTCTTCATAGCTGCTGGGCCGGTGCAGTATCTATCGATGTCCTGCCTCCCACCCTTCACCCCTTTTTCTCCCATTCGCTCTCGTGTCTGTGCATTGCCACTCGCCCGGTAACCAAAAACAACATACGAAATTTGTGCTTGGGAGCACAGAACTTGTAAGCATCGATACCCCCCAACTTGCATTGGCATGGAGTTTGGTCGCGTCTCTGCTTGATCTTTGTTTGGACGGATTTGACCCAGCTGAGGCCTTTCCGGCATGGAATACATAATGCGGTGGTAGAGTGCGATGTTACTGCAACCTCGCACGTGCGCTGCTGCTCATCCAGAACGAGATTCGATCGTCTCCGTGGGTGGGACGTGACAGCTATGGGCAGATGGTTGTGGTCATGGGCATTACTAGTCTACATAGAAAAATAAGAATAATATGGTGAATAATTTGGTACTTGCATTTTTTTACGGTTTAATTTGATTGACAGAGATGGATTCAACTATAGACCATTGGAACATATTTAGCTTCCATCATATCGCTGAACCTGTAACCGCTATTTCGTTCCCTCTATGTGGAGCGTAGACAGACTGGTCAGCTCTGTCGTGTCGTCAAGTATCTAGGCTGAGACACCAATGACACCGCAGGCGGGGCGGCCGCCAGCGTTGCCAGTCTTCTTGGACTCCGCGTGGCCACCCTTGCCGAGATCGTCGGTACCGGCATGGACGACAACGGTACGCTGAAAATGAGTTAGCGTGAAGTGTTAGGAGAAAAGGAGAAGGGGGATGCTTACGCCGATGACGCTGTCGGGCCCGATCAACTTGATCAGCTTGTCTGTAACGCTTCCCTGAGCATTGCCCTGACCGTCGGTCTTGAAGTTGCCCAAGTCACCAACATGGCGCTCTTCGTCTTCTGGAGCTCCGTGATCCTTGCCGTGGGGGTTGACTGTCACCGACTCAGTATGCATACGCTAGCGTAGCCAGGAGTAGGCAAGTACTCACAGTGAGGACCGGCAGATGTGCAGCCGTTGGTGTTGTCACCAAAGGCGTGAACGTGCATACCACGCTCAGCGTTGGCGTCGTTGCCGGTTATGTTCCATGAGATGGTGGTTTGTGAGTTCTCGTCGGCTTGCTCAAAAGTGACGGTACCCTTGACGTTGGAGTCACCACGGAGGACAGCGACTGTTTGTTTGCGTTAGCACGGCTTCTCTAGTATGGTCTCGGTGATATACGCTCTCCACTCTACCCTGTCAGAAGTGGCTGTAGGGCTGAAGGTAACGCGCAAGCGGATGTGGGAGCCATCAAGGTGTCTCGCGTGAGAAGAGCTGATTGGAGAGCGACGACGCCAACAGCCAGGAACAAAGCTTGAGGCCCGTCACTAGAGCAATGACTGGAGCCTAAAGCGAACGCATCTGTCCAATTGACCCTGTTTACGGCGTTTGGTACGCCATAATAGGTGTTGTTCATTCAAACAATCTGCTCAATCTCACTCGGATGACCCCGCTTTACCGTACATGGGAAAGCTTGTGCAAGCATCGTGTGTAGACATACCGGCTTTGACCATTTTGACAGATGTGTGATGAGTTCTGATAAATCTCTGATGAGTTTAATTGCGTTTGGTCTTTGGATGTGACGGATGGGCGAGGGAAGAAGATGTAGCTTCCCTGAGGTGAGCTTTCAATGCGGGGCTACACTTGGTGACGCAACACGCCAGACCCACAACAGCTCGCTGTTGACCGGTTACTAACGCCGGCCTAGAGCCGCCGAATGATAAATCTACGGCCCCTCATCTCATGCAACGACTTGACACATTCATGACACTGAAAGGGGAAAAGTAGTTCACGTTTTACGTTTGTCAATTTAGGCGTGTCGGGTATACTATTATGTACTAGCCGACCTATCAAGTCCTGCTAAGTTGAAATTATGAATCATTTCGTCCATTCACCGTGGAATCAAGTTCTGCACTTTATGCCTGGATCTTCTTGCGCAGGATGTCCTTGAGGGTGACGGCATCGGCCGCGAATTTGGAGATACCCTCACGGAGCTTCTCAACGGCCATCTGGTCCTCGTTGAAGTAGAATCGGAACTCGGCCTCGTTGTTAATGTAGCTCTTCTTCTCAATCTCGAGCTTGGCGGCGTCCTCGGCGATGAGCTTCTTGGGGACCTCCTCTTGCGAGTTGTAAAGCTCCTCGAGCAGGTTAGGCTGTTACGGTTAGCAGGGATTCAGTGAATCGAATACAAAAGGCGGCTTACGGCGATGGTCAGGTAATCGCAACCAGCAAGCTCGGTGACCTCACCGACGCTGCGGAAGGAAGCGCCCATGACGATGGTCTTGTAGCCGTGCTTCTTGTAGTAGTTGAAGATTTGCTGGACGCTCTTGACACCAGGGTCCTCCTCCTTCTTGTACTCCTTCTTGGTTGAGGCCTTGTACCAGTCGAGGATACGGCCAACGAAGGGGGAGATGAGGAAGGCACCAGCCTCAGCAGCAGCAATGGCCTGTACTTGAGAGAACATGAGTGTGAGGTTGCAGTTGACGCCGTGCTTGGACTGGAGGATCTCGGCGGCCTTGATGCCCTCCCATGTGGATGCCAACTTGATGAGGACGCGCTCCTTGTCAATGCCGACCTCCTTGTAGAGCTGACGATAGTTAGCATGACCGTATTTCATGCTATATTCTTGTGCAGACGTACATCAATGATGTGCAGGGCCTTGGCTACGGACTCCTCAGTGGAGAAGGAGAAGCGCGCATCGACTTCTGTTGAGACCTTGCCGGGCACAATCTGCAGGATTTCCTTGCCAAACTGTACCAGCAGGTTGTCAAGAGTAGCATCGACCTGGTTCTCGAGGTCGGTGCCGTGCTTCTTGCCGTACTCAACGGCCGCATCGATCAGCTTCTCGTATTCGGGCTTCTTAGACGCGGCGAGGATGAGGGATGGGTTGGTCGTCGCATCCTGGGGTTGGTACTTCTTGATGGTCGCAAAGTCACCGGAGTCGGCGACGACGGTCTGGGAGGACTCTGTCAGATACAATTCTTGCGCTGAGGGTGCTAATGGGGGTTACGCACGGTGCCAGAGGCCTTGAGCTGGTCGAGAGAGTTGGGCATTGTGTCGAGATGTGTTTATGTGTATATAGTGTCTGGAGTTGTAGCAAAGGTTGTAGCGTGTTGAAAGTTTGCGCAGAAAGATGGTCTGTTGGGAGCTCTTTGCAGGTTGCGTCGGTGGTCCACTTTCATACGTAGCGTCGCCCCTCTATTCCGAGCCCCTCCATGGAAAAAAAGGCGACAGCGTCACCGGTGGCAATCCCGCGGGAGAAGACGGCGAGCCCTAATGAGGCATAGTCGACATGGAAAATGTCCGGTTATAGCCAGTGGGCGCTATCAGAAATTCTGACTGCAGATTACTAACAATTGGCTGACTTTGATGCAATTCTTAAGCAATACGCCGCCTCTCGAACATCACGTGCCCTTTATACCTCACACCACTGCGTAGAAAAGCGTGGACAATTCGGAGCACAGTCGCCCGGGCCTGCGAGCTGATTCATCGTCTGTCGTCACCAGGCCAATTGTGCCATGTTCTGTGGCACCACCGGACAACTGCAGCCCGCATGTGTTCTCACATGTTGCTAATCGAATGTTCGGTGGAGTTCCTGCCACGTGATCAGATATCTCATACTAGGAACATACTTGTACCTGGATAACCCCCACGCATACACCGCTCTATACTACTAACAAACTTCAAACTAAGTACATGCCGTGCGCCACTCGGCCCTGGGTGCTTCTAGGTACCAACGTCTGTTGAGTACAATCAAACGGAGCCGCCTAAATCAAATTGCACCAATCAAAATTTCCCTCTCGACAGGATGCACATGAAGATTATCTTGTTGGAAGAGACGAAAACCCTCTTTTTGCATGATGTGGTCTCTTCTTCTCAAATTGAGCCGGAGACTCGGAGGACGAGTAATCAGGGTTTTCAGCCTCGTCGTCTAGACTTGCCTTTTGACTGCCATTAACCTTGGCCGTACCGGTACACTTGCCGCCGGGACACCTCAGGTAGAAAGTTGCAGGCGATGAGAACTGAGCAGCCGCGGCTAAAGAGCTGCCATTTTCGAGCTTACCCGCAAACTCAGACGAAGTAGGCACAGAGGAAAAGGTGTACAGTCGGAACGGACCAAAGCTGCACGATACTAAATAGACGAAAATACGAAGTGTTCGAGCAGCCCAAGCATGCCAATGCTAACATGGCCATGAGGCATTCATAACCAACAGGATTTCAATTGAAAAGTGTGCTTGGCTTAAAATATCTTCTTTTCTCTTCCTCCTAGTCAACATATCCGTAGACATATTGAGCTACTTTCCGTGTTCTAAAAAATAGTAGAATCCTATGTGATGTGAGTATATGCATCAGGGTCAAACAACAGCAAGCCCGCCATCCTTAGGATATCAATACGGGTGCATGTCAAGCAGCCTTTAACGCCATTTGCGCCGGATGCTCTGTCCCGCCCCTCAATGGGTGCGCAAACAAGACATATGCAGTATTTTAATTCCTTTTCCTAAGCTCACCACGTTCCTGTCCATCAACACCAGTAGCTCGCGGCAGGGGTTCATTGCTGCCTGTGCCCGAAACGTGGCTCAGACGGATCAACTCGTCCATCATAGCATCTCTCGTCTTCTTGACCAGAGCGTCCACGTGCTCAGCCCCCAGGCCCTTTGTCTGGATGGGCGGCAGGACGGTCACATCGACGACGCCCGGGGTGAATCTCTTGCCCTTGACGTCCAGTACATGGTAGTAGTTACCACATACAACAGGCACAATGGGGACCTGTGCTTGTACGGCGAGATGGAATGCGCCCTTTTTGAAAGGGAGAAGATCGGGCTTCGCGGCATAGGAACGGGTGCCTTCGGGAAAGATGAAGACATTCTGGCGTGTAGTCTTCATGGTATGGGCGGCCGTGTCGAAGGCGGCGCGGGAGGTTGTGCGGTTTGCGCGGTCTATGAATACGGTCTTGGAGAGGGCCATGAACCAACCCAACAAGGGCACATATTTCAGCGACTTTTTGGCCGTGACGGACGTGTACTTGGGGAACATGCAGCCAAGCATGAGCACGTCAAGTTCGCTTCAAGCACTGTCAGCACTTCGCCCCGGAAAAGGGGCCGTAAAAACTCACGTCTGATGATTTCCCACAAACACGGCGGGGCGGTCCTTGAGCGCATCTTCTCCGCTAAATCCACCTTCTTTCTTCATGCTTCCCGTGACGCGGAATGTCACACCGGTGCCATACCACATGCACCACTTGAACGCCCTCGCGACAGTCCATTGAATGAGGCCCCCGTATCCCACAATGCGCAATGGAATTGCCACAAGGGTACCATATAGAGCACAGATGCCCATCAGTATGAAGGAGCTCAGGGCGAAGGCGTAGTAAGAGACGAGCTGCGCAGGCCCCGCGGGCAGTATGAGCGAGAGCAGTCGCATCGCTATTATGAGCACTGGCGGTATAGCGGCGAGGTAGGTAAGCCAGCTCATGGCGAAGGCTGGCGACGATTTTGGTCGCGAAGAGACGGCGTGGTCAACGGTACCAGCGGGGCAACTTTTTTCGTGGTTGAGCTGGGACGCGGATGATGCGCCGAGATTCGCACTGTCTCGCTAATCTGTCGACGACGACACCGACGACACCGAGTTGACCATCTGGGGTGCATCATGCCTATATGTGCCATATGGTTTCTGCGAGCGCATGACGCCTGACATGGACCAGACCGTGTGCGAGCCGTCTCTCGGCTCCTGGTCGCCGTCAGGTGCGCCTGCTCTTGCAGGTGCAGGTGCTTCTTGCATGTGACGGCACATATTCACCCGAAGTCTTTAACTAGTATCTGCTGTGACCTCCTAGCATGCATGGCGGGTCGCCCTAAACGCGACCTACGTCACGTCTGGACGGCGGCTATTGATCACATTGCCGAATGCAAACACTGCACTACTTTATCCTCCATTCTACAGCACATGTTGTGATGGCCAACTTGACGACCGACATGCGGCTAGCTATGGGCGGCTACGACCCGGTCCTTCTACAAGCCATTCTAGTGAGCGCAGAGCCAATACTCCTCAACCCACATGCCGAATACACCTCCTATATCCTTCCCCGACCTAGTGTCCATCTGCAGCTTGATTCATCGTAGTGACCATGTACCTGAGTGCCTTATATGCTTCCAGTCCCGACTATTTTCAGGACAAGCACTGGTTGCTATCTTCGTCTACGTTTGTTCTATTTTCTCTGATTCAATTTTTGTAACACTTGCTATCTTCGTCTACGTTTGTTCTATTTTCTGTGATTCAATTTTTGTAACACTTGCTATCCGGCCGGACCAGATAGGGCAGATTTAGTTGCTTTTCACAAACTAATCAAACGAATTGCCGGGTTGCATACATGCGGCTGCCTCATCGATCCATCAGCAGTATCCAGCCACTTCCTTCCATATACACAACCTTTCCCACGAACTACGAGAGCAGTCAATCTACCCTCACTTCGGGCATCAACTCAGGGACATGTTTAATCTCACGTATCGAGGATGGCATCGAAGTCGTTCCTTTGGAGAGAAGTCATGTCCTCTCAGCCCCAATACTGAGTCCGGATCAAGAAGAGAAAGAGGTTTTCGTGTCAACTTCTGCGGAGATTGCTGTTCTTGAAAAGCCTCTACCCAATCTTCCCGCGTGTATATGGAATCGCATGTCTCTCAGACAGCGTATATTGGCATTTCTAACTCTGCAATTCATATTGCTGGTCACGATCGGGTGCAGTCTCTTGGCTGTCAAGCGTCGATCTTTACACAGGTAATACCTTGAACATCAGGAAGCTAGAGTTGTGTTGACTTGAACTTGTGTAGTGATCAGGCTTCTACGGCATACGTTGGCAGTGATATACCCCCTGACTCAAGCGCCATTAGCGAAATTCGACGTGGTATATTCGCGCTCCCCATTCAGGTTCCGCAAAAGCAAAGCTCTGCTTGTTTGGCACGCATGAACGAATCAATAGCATGGACATGTGCATCCAACGCAACACTGCAACTGAGTGTGCTCCCTGCGCCAGTAGGTGACGACAATGCGACAATGGTTGCGATGACATCGCCGCCCAATATCAATGCTATCTACTTTGGTGAACAAATGCCCGACATACCGCCTGTTGAGATTCTAGAACTTGAGAGTACCACCAGCGAGAATGGTTTCGCTTATTACTTTCGCACTACGTATGATAGAGTCGTGTTGCTTAGAGAAGACGAGTTCACTCAAGTCGAGAAGGGACAAGCACGGTCGGATCCACAGCATACCAGCTTCTTACCTGGGAAAAGCCTTTGGCAGTGTACCTTCAAAGAGACAACAATCAAAGGCTATATTTACGTTAAAAAGCCCACGAAAACTGATGCCTCAAACACTGAATCGAACCCGGCTAATGCGACGATTATGACCCGGCTACCACTGATTCCCTATTTATTGAAGCTAGTTGAGGAACGCCTTCCGAACGGAAAGACACCTTTTTGTGAGAAGATGTTGGTTCAGCGCGACGATACTCTGTCTTCGCAGTCACAAATTATAAACCTGAGTCTGAGCGATCCCCAAGCTGAGGCTGCAGCATACACACCACCACCCAAGACACGGATGAACTATCGAAAAAGGGATCAGGACGCTACTTCTAGTCATTGTCAGTGCCAGTGGCTTATCCAATGACCACATTTGATCTGGTTATCATCTCGGCACTGGCACCGCCTGATACATCAACTCCAAGCGCCAAATACTTTGCATAGCAACCGGTCGTAGCAGCGAATTTCTTGGGTTATTTTTTAACCACATATAGCTTTATATTAGTCGCTTCAGGGTCTTTGGTGGTTTTGAGGTCGCTGACTTCATGGTCTAAAAAGCCCCTGTTCACGTTGGATCTTGGAACCCTAAGGCTTTTAGACCAAATCAATGTCATCAGAGAAAACCTTGACCCTAATTATACTGCTTGTAAGTGAATTTATTACTTGTTTTTACGAAATTATCAAGAACATCGCGTTTGATTGGGTCCTGGGCGCCCGTCTCCACCACGTCCCAAATTCCCACGCCCACACACAACAAAGTCGATGCTTAGCAGAATTCGAAAATGCGGCAGGTTCAGATTTGATTATTCGTTTTCTTTCTGATCACCACTTCACACTCGTTCAAACACACACTCGACGAGATTCGACTGCCATTCGGCATACACTGGGAACCTTCGTTCACTTTTCTTTTCTCTTAAAAGTTCGAGAAGCCTTCGGCTTTCCGGTAAAACAATGGCACCTTCTGTTGCATTGATGGTCAAGCGTATCGAGCTCAATCATGCCCCGATCGATATGCATGCAAAAAAAGCCCCTCTGTGCCAACAGCCTGCAGCTACGCAGGCCCTTCCCTTTTGCCCAGTCCCGTTATGGTCAAACGGCTCGCCCTCCATCCCCAATTTTAGCAGACCACGACTGCTAGAACAAGATCCCAATTTATGGAGCGGAACCAGCTCATCACCAAAGGCACCGCCTGAAGTTAACCAAGAAGCCAGTTCGAGTGTCGCCCCTAAAGAAGATGGGAATAGCCAGATGCTGGAAGTTAAGCGAAGACATCTATTGATAATGAGTAGGATTGAGGTGGAGAGCTCTGATGAGT
This sequence comes from Pyrenophora tritici-repentis, assembly GCF_003171515.1. NCBI lineage: Eukaryota > Fungi > Ascomycota > Dothideomycetes > Pleosporales > Pleosporaceae > Pyrenophora > Pyrenophora tritici-repentis. The sequence goes on from NC_089390.1 coordinate 1,582,183, forward strand.
TAGACACAAGCCAACCTTCTGATCATCCGACCAACTGGCCTTTGGTGGTAGATGGGGGCTTTTGGTTTGGCGGACAGCAAAAATTGTCAACTACTGCCTCCACACCTACACACCAGGAGTCGTTGCCTGCATCCGACACACCTAAACGCCAGGTCCCTTCACCTACCGTATGCACACCTGTACGTCGCAGCCCCTCAATCCAAATCAAGATGGAACCCACATCTCCAGCACCAGAAATGATGGAAAAACCACGAGGACCCGTTTCTGCAGTGACCACAAAACCCGGGTTTCCTATCATTGTATCCAGTCAGATCGCGGAGCATTATTACAGATTTATAACGGAAAAGGATAGCCCGTATGCTGAATTAGATATGAGTCCGGGCTGGACAAGACGCAATAGTGTTAAATCTACACCGGCCGACAGCGAAGAAGAAGAAGAAGAAGAAGAAGAAGAAGAAGAAGAAGAAGAAGAAGAAGAAGAAGAAGAAGAAGAAGAAGAAGAAGAGGGGGAGGCGCTCGCCTCTACTGAGACCGAGATACCAGGTCTCCTACGGGAATTCGAAAACCTGATCAAGAGCACAATCAAGATCGAAAAGACATCACCCACTCCCTCACTCTCACCCCACGGCAATGTCGACACTATCAAATCCCACAACCCGCTCCAAACCCAAACCATCTACGAACCCATCGCCTCGGGGTTCAAAAACAGCACCTCACCCTCCCCACCTCCCTCACTCAAACCGCCATCCTCCCTTGCATCCCCCTCCCTCCTCTCCTTCCTCGAACCGCCCACCCCAACCCCGTTCAGCACCACCTACGGCATCCCTAACAACGCCCCTTACGCCCCCAACCTCCACTTCGTATCCGGCTCCACCATCGAACAAAACCGACCCACAGAATGGGGCCGCAACCTCCGCAAGCGCACTGATGAGCCACCCCACCGCCGCCTATTCCAACCCAATCACATACATGGTCCCATAGCGCGCGAGTACGGATACCACAGCGCGGGGTCACTGCTACAGGGCCAGGGACGGAAGACGGGGAGGTTGTGTAAGATCTTCAAGAAGACGGTGAAGATGGTTGGGCTGGGTACCAAGGATGTGGGGTTGTTGAGAAAACGTAGGAAGGCTATTGAGCCACCGACACCGTCATTTGGGTCGTTTTTTGGTTCACGACATTCGGCGTCGAGGGTGGGGGATGGGGTGTGGTGGAAGGAGAGTGGTTTTGGCGCCTGATGCGTTTGTGGGGGAGAGGAGGAAGAGTAGCTGGTGGCAGATTGGAGGGAGAACATAGGGGAGGATAGCTGAGCGTGGGGCTTATCAGGCGACGGTGGATGAAGAGGAGGAGGTGTCGTCGATGATGGTAAATGTGAATTATCGAGTCTAATGCGGAAACAGGGTAGCACGGTCACGACGATGATGCAGAAACGCATGAAACATCGACAAGAAGACATTTGGTTGTACCACAGACTGTACTAGTAGTTATAAAAAAACTTTATTTTACTTGATTGTGTCATATATTCATTCAAAATGCTCATGTATATAGGCGATTGATTGCGCCGAAGGAAAAAAATCTAGTTTTGTATCTTTGGAAAAAATGGGTGATGACAAGGCGTATCAAACGCGAAGGTGCCGATCAAAGTATGTACAGCAATAAAATTCCTCTGTAATCCCGAACCGTACCTCATATGCTGAAGATGATTTAGAAAGCGAGCAAGACGGCTCCCACAACAGCGCCGACAAGGCCGCTGGCCTTGACGTGGCTTGCTGCGCCAGTGAACTGTGAGGGAGGAGCGGATACGGAGATAGAGGGGTTTCCAGATTGCTGAGGTAGTGCGCCAGTTGGTAGAGGTATGTTGACGCCGGGCGCAGGTCGGGTGTCCATTGCGATACCAGTGGTTGGGTATGGAGCCGCTGCGCCGCCGGGAGTTGAGGAAGGCTTCGCGGTAGTGGCAGGAACCTTGGCAGTAGAGACAGGGCCACTCGAGGCTGGAAACTTTGTACTAAAAGACGCAGGAGGCGCCCCGGTGACGGTGACAGTGGCGGTGCCACAGTCACAAGGGGCGTCACCAGTAGAGTTACCAGCAGCACCACCAGTAGGAGGAGGTACATTGATGCCCGAGGCCAAAGGAGCTTGCGAGCCAGTACCCGAAGCAGCGGCATCGATTGCGACGTTGTTTTGAGCGGCACCCGCGGTGTTGCCAGCCTCGACGACCTTGATGGAGCCGAAAGAACCGGTCTTATCCGAGTACGTGTATTCCTTGCCAGGAGAGTAGTTGATGACTTTGACACTCTTAACTGTCATGGTGAATGGCGCAGCCGCATAGTTGACCTTTCCACCGGCCCACTGGACAGTGCCTACATCCTTGGAGTCGCCACCAGCCCAGTTACCGAGACGGACATTGCAAGGAGTTTGCGGGTAGTTCTTTCCGCCGTTAGCATCGGCAAACTTCAAGGTGCGCGTAGGCTTGTCGTCAACGATCCAAGTAAGGGATTCGGCCGTCCAGTTGAGAGCGTACTTGTGGAAGTCGTTTTGGTTGTTAGCTACAGGGGCTTCGATCATACGGTCGAAAGTGGTAGTGTTTCCCTATCATTCTTGTTAGCCTTGGAAAAACAAAGAAAGCCTGTTGTGAGCACATACCTTGCCAAAATAATTTTGCTGTACACGGCTGTCAACACCACCAATCCATTCCCAATCTACTTCGTCTAGGTTGTCGGATTGGAGAACAATGGATGAGATGATGCCCTGACCAGGCGCTGCCTTCATAACGACTTCGACGTAACCAAAGTGGAAGTAACCTGCTGAACCAATGGTGGGTCCCTCCCCTGGCTTAGTGATGGTAAATTGTGCTCCATCAGGTCCATATGTAAGGTTGCCGAAGGTCTGCTTCCATCCCTTGACTGCCTCCCTTCCTGTGGTAAAGTCGGTTTCCCAAGTTTGAGGCATGGCGGGGTCATTTGGGCATGTCTTTTCCATGGGGTTGCAATCGGTAAAAGTTTGGGCTGTGGCCAGAGCGGCCAAGGCACTCGCGGTAGTGTAAGTTGAGAAGCGCATCTTGTTGTGTTTTTGAAATTCGGATACTCGGTGTGAGCAGAAAAAGGTCCGGGTCTGGTAGAATATAACCTTCACAGAAGGGGTGTTCAGGACGAAAAGGGGATTCACAGATGATGTCAGTGATAGTCGCGCAAGTACACAATGTCAACAATGCGTGAAATGCGGTGGAGTGAAGGAAATGATCGACGAAGAGGGTTTGCAAGACAAGCGTAATGAGCGAGGTCGTCCTGCGTCCAAAAAGTCGATTCAAAGAGAGTGTGTTGAATAAAGGAAACAGGGCCAAGCTGGACCAGCAAGAAGGTTGGATGAAGAATGCAGAAGCGCGCAAGGCATCAGAGACGCCGCGACTATTAGAAGTCGGGAGAGTGTATGTATACGACGCAGCCCCCCTGCCCGGGCATTAGCACCCGGAGTGAAAATCATGCGAGCTGGTAGACCCCTTGCATACATGGTCCAGTTTGAATGCAGGGCAAATGTGAGTGGTCCATGGTCGAGCTCGCTGACTCCCCTAATGTGTTTCAGAAGAGACGAGTGGAGACTAGGGCGTGTCAGAAATGGCAGCCGCCTCGCCGAGTATAGCGGCAACTCCGTGTAACCTATCAGACACAACTTGTCCCTGGCGATTGTTTCTTTTTGCGAGGCACTACGCCCTTTGGCTGCGCCTGCGGCTTTGCGTGTATGCCATGGGACTCTGGCACAATGCGACCGACCGACCGACGCGGGCTTGGGACCCCCTGTTTGCCGTGCGGCGCAGCGATACGCATTCCATCTCATTTGCTTCGGGCCATGGCAGCCAAAGGATCACGTTCGCCAAGGGATATAATCGCCAAGGACACGAGGGAGCCATCAGTCACGGAATCGTTGTTTTGGAAGGCGGCATGTGTTCGTTTGTTCGTTTGCAAGATTTGAGACTGGTGGCGGTGATAGTTGGAACTTGGAGTGAATGGGAGGCAGGTTGCTTAGCTAATGCGCAGCTGCAGCAGGCCCTGACCGCCTTTGGCCCCGCGGCCCACCCCGCGATTCTGCCGCTGGAAGAATAGAAAGATTTCCATGTGACGCAGTTTTTCCGGTGCGCTCAACTCATCTCGACTTACACAGACCACAAAGCTATGGATTCCACCACCGAGCCGGAGAAGCCCCAGCAGTCGCTTGTAGATGCTGGCGCCGCGGACAAGGAGCGCCCCGCGGCGGAAATTAACGACGATGACATTGACGACCTGTTCGAAGATCACGACGACAATGACGAAGATGACAAAGTGCCCGGATTGATATCCCAGCCAAAGTCGTCACATCCGCACAAGCCGTCAGCCAACACCAGCGCCTCCATCGACGACCAGGTAGCCTCTCTCGCAAGACATGCTGGCAAGATTCGCCTCACGGGGCGCATGACGGGCGCCTCAGGAGGCAATGCAAGAGACAAGGACAAGGCAGATCGCGCCACAACCGAACAGGTACTGGACCGGAGAACGCAGATGATTTTGCTCCAACTTATCAACCGCGGCGTAATATCCGAAATTCATGGCGTGATTTCAACCGGCAAAGAGGCCAACGTTTACCATGCCATGACCGAGCCATCCGACGCCGACGCCGACCCTATCCACCGCGCTGTCAAGGTCTATAAGACGTCTATTCTTGTCTTCAAAGACCGCGCCAAGTATGTCGAAGGCGAGTTTAGGTTTAGACAAGGCTACAACAAGAGCAACAACCGTGCCATGGTGCGCATGTGGGCCGACAAGGAGCGCAGAAACTTGGCTAGGATACACGACGCGGGCATTCCTTCGCCACAGGCACATGCACTGCGCAACCATGTTCTTGTCATGGGCTTTGTAGGTGACCGAAAAGGCAAGGCTGCCCCGCGACTCAAGGACGTGCGCTTCGAGGGCTTGACCTCCGAGGAAGAGGACGCCAAGTGGACAGACTTGTACCTTGAGATGCTGGCATACATGCGCATAATGTATCAGACATGCCGTCTTGTCCACGCCGACTTGAGCGAATACAACGTTCTATACCACGAAGGAAAGCAATGGATCATAGATGTGTCGCAAGCCGTTGAGCACGACCATCCCCGCTCCCTCGAGTTCCTGCGCATGGACGTCAAGAATGTCTCGGACTTCTTCCGCTCTCGGAATGTAGAGGTTCTCAGTGAGCGCAAGGCCTATGCTTTCATCACAAGTGCGATGGGGCCGAAGGATGTGAAGGAGCAGCAACAAATCCAAGACCTGATTCGCACTTTGTTGAACAAGGAACCCCTAACCGAGGAGCAGAAGAAGAAGGAAGAGGAAGACGACGATGTTTTCCGCAACCAGTACATCCCCCAGACGCTCGACCAAGTCTACGATATTGAACGTGATGCCGAACTCGTCAATGCCGGTGGCGGCTCCGATCTCCCATACCAAGCTCTTCTTGCCGACAAGGTTGTCAACAATGAGTCTGATGCCTCGAATCCAGATGCCGATTCCGGTGATGATAGTTCAGATACCTCTGAGGTTGACCAGAGCATATTTGACAAAGGCCCAAGCCGTGGAAAGAAGCACATTGACCATGACGAGAAGGTAGCACATAAGAAGGCCATCAAGGAAGAGAAGCGTGAGAAACGCAAGGAGAAGATGCCGAAACACATGAAGAAGAAGTTGACTAGTCAGACCGGTCGAAAGAAGTGAAAGTGAATAAGAGCATCCGTATCATATTGGGACGTGTTTAGCGCATAGGAGAGTGACGCTAGAGATCCTCGGTGCCAGCCATTGTGCAAAGGTACGCCTGTGTGCTTGCCTCGGGACATGAAAAGAGGCGGGAGAAAGAAATGCCTAACACCCGTGGGCTAGAACTGCCGCGTCGCGGTAGTCAGCTTGTAAATTGGTGTTCTCGCACGTCGAGCGTTTCCGGGCTGTAAGTGTAAGCTTGCAGCTCCGTTGTATGTACAGCTTTCCCTTGGTTGAAAGCGAAATTGCTCCATATCTTTTAGATGCATACATATATGTTCAGTTGAGATGCTACATACTCAGTTGCACGTGTTTCAGTGTGGCTTTCTTACACACTTATGAGTGAGAGAGGATTTACCTTTCCAAACATACCTTCGCTTCTCTTTATAGGTTGAGTCATGTTGTTCTTTCCCTGTTTTACACCATATTCTTCCTCCATGCTCGTGTCCCCAGCCTTTCAATCTCCAGTACCTCAACTGGTCCCCTGACATCCTCGTCCTCGAGCGCTTCTACAACTGCCTCACCCACAAGGTCTGCTTTCAGAGGCTTAATGCCGCCTGCACCCATCAGCCACGTCAGTCGGCCTCCAACTGCGCTATTTATCATGCTCGCGACACCGCCAGCCGCTGCAATAGGAAGCGTAAACGTCCTGCTGCTATCGTACAGGAACGGCGCACGAATGAAGATTGACCGCATCGTAGGGAACGTTGTAGATATAATCGACTCGGCTTCACGTTTCGTTGTAATGTAGCGCGCAGGGAGAATAGGCGTTCCTGCTGCGGCAGAGATGTAGAGGTAGGCTGGTACTTTTCGCGTTGACGCTTCGCAGGCAAGGGAAACAGCTGTCTGCACGGTTAGTCATGCACACATCCAGTCTGCCATGGGCTTAGTGTAGACGCACCCGTATCTCGGTTCATAATTTCGTACGTTAGCTGACCGTCGCTTTCTTGTGGCTTCAGCACCTCTCCTTCCTTGAGTTCCAATGGATTCTGCGTGCCTGCCTTGGTCTTGCTGAAAGCTCTCTGTAGGCCCTTGATGGGGCTCTCCCGCCCACTGACGACGCCTTTGTAGTCTGCCTCTAGCAGTATGCCCATGGTATGTATCACTGCATCTGCACCTTCGAGATGTTTCGTGTACGATTTAGGGTCGAGGATGTCGCCCTTTTGCCAGGAGACCTTTTCGGACCAGTCGGGTGGTGTTTGCGAGGATGAGACGGAAGACCAGTGAGGTGTGCCAGAGCGCCTGAAAAATTGTTATAAGATATTTCGAGAGATGATACTAGGGCAGGCTTACGATACCGAAGTTACATTCCACCCCCTGTGTGCTGCTGCTTTGCATATCCGACTTCCTACATCACATGTCAGCTTGCTTTCATGTGTTGTCATTTTTTGTAGCAGATGTACCTAAGAATCCATTACCACCACATACAACAAGCTTCTTCTTTGCCGCTGAAGTTGTAGCAGATGCCATTGGTGCTGCGTTGTGTTGCGTTTACAATTGGTGTTTTTGCTGATGTTGTAAGCTGTGAGTGTTGATGTCACTCCACACCTGGGATTGCGTCGCGTAAGGCTGAGCAGGGGTACGCGGAAATGGTTGAAGACCTCCGGGTCCTGAGCTGTCTCTACGGCCACCAAGCTAAGGCCACTGCGTTTCTTTTGAACGTAATAGAATAGTCACAAGCCTCATGTCGTCATGACTTAATAATTGCTAGTCGTAGTATGTAACAAAGTAATGAACTTCCTTTCATCTTAAACACAAACTCAACTGCAAACACATGATGGCTTTCCGCAATCTATTCAAAAATGACCTTGTTCTCGTCGGCACAAACCTTACAGTAGTAGCTGGATTTGCAACATATCTAGGTAAAACACTCTGCTCGTGTCCGTCGATGCACTTCCGGACGTGACGCCTAACTTTGTCATGCAGGCTCCCGATTTGAAAAGAAATTGGAACACATGGAGGAGGAGCAAGAGGCGCGACTGGACGAGATTGAGGGAACATTGCGCGGCCATGTCGGGTTGATTGAGGATTCGCTCGATAGGATTGAAGGAAAAGGGGATGCTTGCAAACAGGACAATCTGTACAACACAAGGGCGAAAGATGGAAAGGAGGGTAGCAAGTGAGCATGCTGCATCGTTTCGTGATGCGCAATAATCTATACCAAAGTGTGTACACTGCATTCGCTATGATGTTGCCAGTGAGGGTCGTGACGAATGGTTCGCTGGCTCGTGCATAAGGCTGAGTTTACTGGGGATCTTTCTAGCAAACATGCCGCGGCGCGACTTCCTTTAGGTAGCTCACACATCACGATAGACTACAACACTACACACCTTCTGCTATCTGCACCTAGTCGCGCACACAATAGTTGCCCAGAATCGAGATATTAGTCTATATCTCCTCCTCGCGCAGTTAGTTTGCAATATGCCCGCGCCCGCCTCGAACAAGCGCGTCAAGGCAAGTCGCCTACACAGCTTCTCGCGCACGTGAACTGACGCCGTGCAGAACAAGCGCATAAGTCGAAACCTCAGTAAGACACACAGCTGCATGCGCATCTGAACGTCCACTCACCACCTGCCTAGTAATCGGCTCAGAAGCATGGCAACTACCGCCAGTAGGCCACCCCGACCGACCAAAAAACGTTCCCGATGACCACACCAAACGCTGGACCGTCTATGTACGCGTACCTGATGGCGATCCGGATATTAGAGCATGGCTCAACAAGGTCTCGTTCAAAATCTTCAACACGTACGAGAACCCGCTGCGTATGGTCGAAAAGCCGCCCTTTGAGGTCACCGAGACTGGATGGGGAGGTTTCAATATCGATATAAGGTTGCACTTCCAGCCAATATCAGGAGAGAAGGCACAGTATAGGCAACACTTCCTCCAACTGGAAAAGTACGGCGACGAGAAGATGCAGGCAGAGCAGGAACGGACGGGCTGCGTACGTTCTGAATTTCTTGAGGTCGTGCAGTTCAACGAACCTACCGAAGCGCTTTTCGATGCTCTCACCTCGGAAGACCAATGGAACTACCTCATTCCGGCTGGCAAGGGTGGCTCTAAGAAGGCCTCTCTCGGCGCAAACGGAAGGCTCAAGCGTGGCTTGCCCAACGGGGAAAGGAGTGCACAGTTGCCAGAGAAGGGTGCAGACGAAGTTCCCTTTAGTCAAGAACAGGAACAGGCGTTGCAAGACTTCTTCAAGGCCAAGATGGAAGAGGTGGAGAAGCAGTTGGAAAAGGAGGCTAAGAAGAAGGAGGAGGTTGAGGCTAAGCTCAAATCATTACGCGGTGAGCTGGGGCATGAGGCGGCTCAGCAGGCAGCACAACAGGCTAGCGGAGACAGGAGTCGACGCAGGTGAGGATAAGAGGACATGGTCTTGGACTGGCATAGTCACATGAAGCCTTTGCTAAAGTCGTCACAGGAAACGATAGCAATAGCGAAATTCGGATAGGAACGAGCAACAGGATAACATGAGACTTATCGGGTGCTGGACCTTGAAGACGTGGAGCAAGAAGACTCAGAAATGCCGGAAGTTACCCCAGAGCTTCGGCGACATTACTGCTCGGACCAGCGGTAACCTTCAGTGGAGTAGCAGACGCCAGGGCGCTGAGGAATCGTAGGCAACGCACAAGCTGTTGCGTTTGGATATCAGCTTAGGATGGGGTCTCAGTCGTATCATGCACGCGTCTGCGGACTTTTGATGTGCAACCATTCGTAATCAACATTTACACATGTCTGATTTCAAAGAGGAACATTTCTTGTTTTGTCTTACCTCTTCGTTTACAAGAAAGAACGTGATGCAAAACTTAGAACAGCGTTCTTTAACCCGCATTCAGACATAGAAGCGCAGGATTGGTTAGTCAGTCAGGCATATGATTTCCAATACGCCATTGAAGTCTCATTTGGAAGGCAAAGCGGGGAGGCGACGTCATGGATTCCTAAGCAATCCACATATTTCTGTCGGACGAAGAAGCTCTGCATACGCATGCGTGCGCATATAACCCCTCGTTCATACGTCAACTCGCCTTTTCCATGTCACTATTACGCCCTCTCGCATCTCCACAACTAAGACATTGCTTGCGCACCTCTGTTCAAGCACGCCAACCAGCATTCGCACCAAGATTGCACTTTCACACCTCACCACTACTACGACAAATAATTCCTGAAATGGCAGACGACCAGCCAACGGGACTCAAGGCAAACAAGGGTATTGAGCTGCTCACGTGGGGCACGCCCAATGGCTGGAAGGCTAGCATCCTGCTGGAGGAACTGAAAGACGCTTACGGCAAGGATTACACATGGCAGGGTATCAACATCAGCAAAAACACACAAAAAGAAGCTTGGTTCACCAAGCTCGGTCCCAATGGTCGAATTCCAGTCATCGTGGACCACGACCAAGGTGGCTTTGCTGTGCAAGAGGGTCTTGGTGAGTAAACGGTCAACGTGTATGATGGGGTAGAGGATGCTGACGAGCTTTGCTAGCCATTCTTACTTATTTGACGCGCCACTATGATCCTGAACACAAGTTCAGTTTCGCAGACCCATTGGATGTCTCGCGAGCTGAGCAATGGATGGCTTGGCAGCACGGTGGGCTGGGTCCGATGCAAGGTCAAGCCAACCATTTCAACCGTTTCGCCAAGGAACGCATCTACTATGGAATGCAGAGGTACACGGGCGAGACTGAGCGCCTAGTCGGCATCCTAGACTCGCACCTTGCCAACACCGACTACCTCGTCGGTAACAAGTTCAGTATCGCCGACATTGCAAGCTTTGGTTGGATCCACATGCTGCGCTTCTCGGGCGTGGACTTGTCCTCTTTTCCCAATCTAGAGAAGTGGTGGGAGAGGATACTTGCTCGGCCCGCAGTTCAGAGGGGCCTGGAAGTGCCGAGCAAGAGTGGATTTGGCAACGATTCGTACCTGCAGAAGCTCAAGGAGGACAAGGAATTTGCCGAAAAGGAGCATAAGCTGATGGAGCAGATCAAGGAGGCCAAGGAGCAGTATGGTTACAAGTACTCGAGCCCGTAGAGGCGTAATGTGGGTGAGTTGGAAATAACGCCAGATGTGACTCCGAGAACAAAAGCACAGGGTACATACAATGCAATGTAACCAAGAAAATCTTTCATGAACATCTTTACCCAAGTTTCACACTGTGACTTCCCTCGAGAGTTATCATCCAATCACACTCAGGTGTGACACTGAATTGGATGCGCGCTAACCGGGCGCCAACGACGTCAGCGAAGCGCCGGCAAACAGGATCCCTGCCACTTTTACCACATGGCACACATCTACCGTACAACCCGACCTGCGACGAGCGCCAACGAACCCCAGGACGTGTTCACCGTTGAAGACGTGACAGTATGACAGTAATAGTAAGAGACGTGAAAATAAATATCGCATAGAGCCAGCATCGCAGCGTGCAGTAATCCCCCCTGTTCTCTTCTCTTCCCTTCTACAAACTTCGCCGGCTTCGATAGTCGCACCGTCTTCCCCAACCTTATCTGCATCCAACCCTCTGCAACCGCCGATCCCTACACAGAACCGTCATAAACCCCGTGCACAGTGCACAATTTACGCACCTTGGCAGGGTCTGGAAGCCACATCTCACCCTAAGCCGACGTCATAAGTCCCCTGAGGAAGGAAGTGGACAAAACACTGTTAAGACCCTAAGGCCCTCTTATCCATTCACGCACGGCTCGCAGAAAAACCCCACTTGTTGTTCCTGCGCAGAAACAAGGGCATTGTTCGAGAAAAACAAGAACAATAAACACGTCGATCATCGTTCACAATACCAACATTGTGTGTGTGTGTGTGTGTGTGAAGGAAGAAGTCTTTTCGATTACATACTTATTCCTAGTTTTTTTACCCGACGATTCTACGTTCTTCTCCACATTCACACACGTATCCATACACATCGGCCTTTCCTTACTAGGATTTCACCAGAATAACTTCACCTCAACCCCGCTCAACTCAACCCCCCAAGATTTCAAAAAGGTAAGTCTTGAACGTCCGCCATCATCTTCGGAAAAATCAAACGCTGACATGCTCCTAGCCATGGGTCTTAAATTCCTCCCGTCTAGCACCCTGCGAGGCGAAAAAGCTACCCTCGGTACCTCGCTCCGCGCCTCGCTCTCCGCAACGACAATCGCGCGCCTTGTCCTTCGCCTCTTCCAATTCGTCATGGCCCTCACCGTCATCGGCATGTACGCCGTCGACCTGGACCGCGCACGCAAGGCCGATAAGTACGTTGATAGCAAGTGGGTCTGGGCGGTCGTCTGCGGTTCGCTCGGTGCCGTAGCCTCGCTCGTCTTCATGCTCCCGTTCTTCAAGGCGTGGTTCTTCTTCGTCGTGGACGCCGTGTTGTTCCTGTGCTACCTTGTCGCGTTTGGCATCTTCGGCAAAATGTTCATTGGAGAGGATCCAGAGGGAAACAAGGGCATTCAACGCATGAAGAATGGCGTCTGGGTGCTTCTTACGAATGTTGTGCTTTGGTTCATCACAGCGATTGTCGGGGCTGTGTTGTTTTGGAAGGCGCGAAAGGCACGGACTACTCATACTGGGCGTGCGGGCATGCATGTCTAAGTTTTGAGTGTTTTCTTTTCTTTTCCTTTTCCATGGCGGGGTGGGAGTTGACGTGGGTGTGCTGACTGGATGTCTGTGCGAACAGAGGATTTCGTTTGAGGCCAAGCTTGAGATCGGACACTGGGAAGCGTCGTTTTATGGACCCAAGACTGTTGGTTGCACGACAACTCCTACGCCTTCGTTGACTGTGACGGTGCCATCATCAGTCTTGACGCCTACCTCGTCTGTACCGACGTCTCGAAGTTTCCTCCCAGTCTCAACACACAGCATTGATCAATCCGCACCCTCAAATCCCGCACCATCATCACTGTCAGCTTCAACCTCACCACCAAGCACAGCCATAACCCGCCCGCCTACCTACCACACAAACGCCCCTGTCCATTATTCCCCACAGTATACCACGGCTTCAGTTCAGACGGCCACAACAGCAGAAGCCTCAGACCTTCAGCAAGAGGAGTCTGTTCAGTCTTTTCAGTCATGGCTTTCCTTATTCCCAGAGCACACGATACCCTTTGTTTTCCGCGAGTTGCTGCATTGAGAGCTCTGTTATTTTTAGCACTTCTGCCTATTGGAGACTTGTCTGGTTGTTAGTTACGAAATGATTATCAACATTTTTATCATGTTTGCTCTCTGTTGGGAATCGAACCTGCGGTAGATAAGGCAGCTGGTTGCTGCATGCACGAGCTTGGATTACACGGCTGACTAAGCCGTGTGGTCCGAGCTCTAGCTGCTGCCTTACTGCCGACCTCCCTCCACCTCCATAGAACAACAAGAACAATCACAATCATTTCAACTCGTTGCAACGAAGGTGATTCCGATACCTTAGCCGTATCAACACTGATCAGTGGTTGCTACACCACAGATCGGCTAGATATCTGACAAGGAGACCCATCAGCTCTTTTGCTGTGTAGTCTTGGCCAAGAAGCGACTCCTCCTACCTCACAGTAGCAAGGAGTGCGAAGTACAGCACCGCCCGCAGAGACTACCTATCAAGGTAGCGCTTTCGCCGACAGTTCTGAAGGAGATCTTGAACGAAAAGATCTGCGTCAACCACGCACAAAAACAACTGACAACGCCTGCAACTAACAGCAAACAATCGACTGACTTCAGCACCATGGCACCATACAAGAGCGTCAAGTACCGATCGTGGTACTCCGAGATGCACAAGAGTGAGTATGTCAACGCGGAACTCGACCCGACCGACACAGTCATAAACACCGACAAACTGAACACTGTCGTCCTCGATTGGGTCGTCCAAGTTGAAGACGATGGACAGTTCGACCTCTTCATCCTCCAGGAGTTCCAAAAGTCCTTCGAGGATTGGACTCAAGATATCATAAGTGCGGTCGACGTGCGGCTCCGGAAAGCAGTCAAGGAATTGCTCCGACACCGAGGGATTTACATCCAGATCAACAGTCGTGACACAGTAATAACGCAACTGTACAACCTCCTCCATCTCTCGTCGTGCCCGATATGGCCTGACGACGAGCTTGAGCTTATGCGACTCGTCGACGGTTTCAAGTGTCGACAGCTCACAAACAGCAACTACAGTTACCCTAACCCTCCGCAGCCACCAACAGGATACCCACAAGCACAGTACTCACCGTCGCCAGCTCAACTCAACGTGACAGCACTCACAAACCTCGCGAAGCTGTACAATAACAACGATAAGTTCAGTGGTGACAAGTATGACGTGCTCAGTCACAAACTGGTCATCTTTCGAGAGCTTTGCGCCAAAGTCGGCATTCAACCTGGCCAAACTGACCGCTACAAGCTAGCCATCTCCACTATGCTTACTGGCAAAGCGTCAACTTACTACTACCAATCTATCGCTCCACTTGACCTTGGATACGAAGACATCATCGCGAAACTGGGCGCCTACTTCCACACTACCGAGAACTACCAGTTGTTCTTGAACGAATGGCGCACCATTATGCTAAAGGACGTCATCGCAAGTAATCCTGACAAGACAATTGCGCAATGCCTTGACTTGCTCATCGACAAGCTCCACAAGCTGTACCAAGCGATGGCTCAGCAGAATGGACTCAGCGAGTCAAGCCTCACCGGACAACTTGTGTCAGCATGCCAGGGTGTCGAAGCCTGCAGCGCAGTCCTGATCCGACCTGCGTCGACCTTTGAAGCAGTCGCTTCAGAGCTCCGCAACGCCGTCGGTAACTGGCAACGCTGTCACCCGCATGCTCGAACGCAGTTCAACTATGACAATGAACAGACAGACGATGACATCTTCTACACAAACCGACGATACAACCGAAACGACGAACCTCGCGACAGACCCCGAGGCTATGGCACCGGTCGCTTCAACCGCGGACCGACGCTGTCACGACCGCGATACCCTCCCCGCCGCTCGCACGATAAAAAGTGCTATGTGTGCGGCAAACAAGGATGCTGGTCAACGCGACATTCACACGAGGAGCGCAATGAGTCGCACCAACGCTTCAAGACTTATGTCCAAAACCACGATCTCGATGACGACTACGACGTGTTCCTCGCCGGATTCGAAGGCATCGAGCTTCATGACGAGGCAGAGGACGACGACGGCAACCGCGTTGATGACCTCGATGCGTACTTCCAACATGAACAATTCAACACCGCTGCTTGCGGAACCATCGACGGGCAAGCGCTCACCATCAACCTCAACGACGCCGCGGCGACCCACGCGATCACTGGGATCGACCCATACGCGTCGGAGACTGCAAAGGAGGCACCCCACATGTTCACCTTCGATCACCGATATGGTGCTCACTGTTTCCAAGGCATCATGCCCGACACCGGCGCGGCCGGAGTCTCCACTGCAGGAAAGACCCAGGTCATGGCACTGCAACGCCTCCAGCCATCGGCCACGATCAATGAGTCCACGGCAGGTCGCCACCGAATTCGATTTGGAGATAACCCAGAGTGTCTCTCACTTGGCGAGGTGAAGGTCAAAACCCCGCTCGGCGTTATACTTTTTGCGGTGATGCCGACCAACACGCCTTTCTTGCTGTGCCTTGCAGACATGGACCGCCACGGGATCTACCTCAACAATGTTGACAACGTGCTTGTACACGAGTCACGGGAGTACCCCATTGTGCGCAAATGGGGACACCCATGGCTCCTGCTCGACGACCAAGAGACCGCGACGCACTACCTCACCGAGGTAGAGCTTGCGCAACTCCATCGGCGCTTTGGTCATCCAGCTGCGGGACGACTCTACAAGGTCCTCGCGAGAGCAGGTTATGACGAAGTCGATGCGGCGACCATCGAAAAGATCAACAAGTTCTGTCACCAATGTCAGATTACTGGCAAGGCGCCAGGACGATTTCGGTTTACCCTCCGCGACGATATCAACTTCAACTATCGACTTATCGTCGACGTGATGTACATTAATCAGAGGCCAGTACTTCATGCTATTGACGAAGCAACTGCCTTCCAAGCAGCGCGCTTTCTCACCGACATGAAAGCAAGCACAACATGGGACACACTCCGCGCCATGTGGATCGATATGTACGTTGGTCCGCCTGATGTCATAGCCACCGACGCTGGCAAGAACTTTGCGAGCGAGGAGTTTGTCAACAATGCAAAGACAATGGCCATCGAGGTTGACGAGGTGCCTGTCGAGGCGCATAACTCCATCGGCAAGGTGGAGCGGTACCATGCGGCCATCCGCCGTGCCTTCGAAGTCATCTCCGCCGACATAGACAGCGACACGTCATCTGAACACCTCCTCCAGATGGCTGTGAAAGCCGTCAACGACACTGCTGGTCCAGATGGCCTTGTGCCTACTCTCCTCGTCTTTGGCACCTACCCCCGCCTATCCAAGACATCGCCGCCATCACCATCCATCAGCGCGCGCGCGAAAGCGATAAAGAACGCGATGGCGGAGGTCCGCAAGATCAAAGCAAAACGCCAGGTGAACGACGCACTTGCGACACGCAACGGACCGAACGTCATTGAAACGCTTCAGCTCCCGATCCAGAGCAGCGTAAAGGTTTGGCGCGAGAACCGCGGTTGGACTGGTCCCCATACCCTCATCGCCATGAACGACGACCTAACCGCCGCGATTGTCGACGTCGACGGCAGGCAGGCGACATTTCGAGTCACATCGGTGCAGCCATACCACCGCAACAACTCCACCGTTATCCCGCGCGACGACGACGACAACGACAATTGCGGGGATGCGGACGATGACGAGTTTATCCCAGAGACAGAAGTTCCACCTCCACGAAAGCGCGGTCGCCCCAAAGGCTCCAAAAACAAGCCAAAACCAGCTCCCATCGAGACCAACGACGTCAACCTCACGCAACGCGAGGAGGACGACTTAGTGCTGTCCAGGAAGCTGCGTGCCACTGGCAAGATCACAACCCTAGGCGAACCATTCGAACTATCCACCAAGGCAGAGATTGACGCGCTGATCACTCGCGGAGTGTTCCGCTTCGAGGAGTATGACCCTCAGCGCCATGGTGGCATCCGCGTCTTTAAGTCACGGATTGTCAACGAGGTCAAAGGCAAAACTACCACTAAGCCGTACGAGAAATCGCGCCTCGTTGTTCAGGGTTATGCCGATGATGGAAAACGGATTGTGCTCACACAAAGCCCGACGATCCAGCGCGCCAGTCAGCGCATTATTATCGCGCTTGCACCCTCACTGCTTCAAATGGGCATGACGCTATGGCTTCGAGATATCACGCAGGCGTACACGCAAGCCGATGACCATCTCCAGCGCACGATCATCGCGGATCTTCCCACGCAACTCCGCAATGTCTACCCCAAAGGCACCATCATGGTGGTCGTGAAGCCGCTGTACGGCATCGCCGAGGCAGGAGCGTACTGGTGGTCAACCTACTTCAAACACCATACCACGACACTCGGGATGGAAACATCAACCTATGACCCGTGCCTCTTAATCACCAAGCCAACGGCGTTAGGCTTTGGTATTGTCGGCATGCAAACTGATGACACGCTCGGTCTGTCCGATGACGTGTTTGCCAATAAGGAGAGCAAGGAGCTGCGCTTCAGCGCCAAAGAGAAGCAGTTTCTTACTACTAACAACCCTATCGACTTTAACGGGTGCGTCGTTAGTCTCACAACAGACGGCGTGATCACACTACGCCAAAAGAAACAAGGTGAGAAACTGGAGATCGCAACTGACAAGAAGACGTACATTCAACAACGCGCACGTGGCGCTTACATCGCGACAATCTGTCAACCCGAAGCAAGCTTCGACCTCGCCGCTGCTGCGCAAGCGAGTGAGCCTACAAAAGAAGAAATATCCAAGTTAAACAAACGCATCGAATGGCAAAAGAAGAACCTCTGCCATGGGTTGACCTACGTACCTCTGGACATACGCAACCTCAAGCTGTTTACCCTAGTCGACGCGTCCTTTGCCAACAACAAGGATATGAGCTCCCAGATGGGATTCGTCATCGTACTCGGCAATGAAGTCACCTCAAGCGACACAAACTTCGGGATACGTGGCAACATCGTCCACTGGTCCTCAGTCAAATGCAAGCGGATCACCAGGAGCGTCCTCGCCTCCGAGATCTACGCGATGGCGCACGGCGTAGATATCGCAGTCGCGATCGGCGGCACCATTGATATGGTCATGGAACGACTCAACTTACCTAAGGTCCCCATCGTGGTATGCACCGACTCGCGATCGCTATACGATTGCCTTGTCAAGCTCGGCACCACCAAGGAGAAACGCCTTATGATTGACATCATGGCAATGCGCGAAGCCTACGAGCGCAGCGAACTCATGGATATCAGATGGATCGACGGTCGCGACAACCCAGCAGACTCTATGACAAAGGCAGGTTGCAACGCCGCGATAGAGAACCTCATCAACTCTAACGAGCTCAACCTCCGAGTGCAAGGGTGGGTCAACCGTGATCGCAACACCAAGCCCACGACCGAGAGCACCGAGCTCAGCAACCTTGAAGGCACCAAGTAGTCAACGGGCACGTGTGCGCGATAACGAAGGACACAAGAGGAGGACATAAGGGCATACAGGAAGGCGTATAGCGCTAGCCGAGATAGGCAACTAGCTACATTTCGGCAGCAGGATATTATTACAGATTTGGAGGATTTGGGGACGGATCTGATCTCCCGGCACAAAAAGAAAAGATAGTCAGTGTTGGGAATCGAACCTGCGGTAGATAAGGCAGCTGGTTGCTGCATGCACGAGCTTGGATTACACGGCTGACTAAGCCGTGTGGTCCGAGCTCTAGCTGCTGCCTTACTGCCGACCTCCCTCCACCTCCATAGAACAACAAGAACAATCACAATCATTTCAACTCGTTGCAACGAAGGTGATTCCGATACCTTAGCCGTATCAACACTCTCCAATGTTGCAAGGCCTTTTGCATCTACGAGATGTACTGTGATAGGTTTGTAGAACTAACACCCTACCTGTAATTTGCTTCCGAAGAATGAACATATCAGGAGATACATGTCATGGTACTATAGAACATGGGGAGGAGGAAGTGAGAAAATAGAAGGTAGGTGAGATACAAACAGGAAATGATTGCACACTTAATCATCCAAAACCAACGTTGTTCTTACTCTTCATGCGCCAGTTAGCGTCGATCAAGCAAGGATTGGAGTACATTACATCATGCAACTGGCGAGTTAGAGAAGCAGTCGGACAATCACAAATCATGAAGAAGAAAATACATTGTCACAATTGCAAATGAGAAGGCAGTGGATGGGTGTGTGAAGTGTTTATTGGTATCTCATATCCATTAATTCATGGTACTATCGTGAACCCGGCGAGAGTCATAGTGCTCATCGCGTTAAAGTGGTATTGTTCTGAACCTTTTGACCGTTAGTGGCAATTTTGCTGAAGCTTGAAGTGAGACAACATACCGAAGTGAAATGTCGAACCAGTGATCTAGTGCAATGAAGCACTTAGATGGAGCGCTTGTTGGCCTCAGCGGAGCCCTCGTGCTTCTCCTGGGAGAGCTTGTCGCCAGCGGCGCCGAGAGCACCAGAGGCACGGTCGGTGATGCTGTCGTTGCCGGGGACGTTGCCCTTGGCCTGCTGCTTGTTGCTCTCCTTGGAAGCCTCAGCAGAGGTGCCCTGGACGGTCTCGGAGACGTAGTTGGCGGCGTTCTTGACGGAGTTGACGGCCTGGCCGACGATGCCCTCGTTGGGAGTGTTGGCGTTGGGAGCAGACATTTTGATGAGGTTGGTTGGGTTGGTTGGTTTGAGGAAGGTTGATTGTTTGTTTGAAAGTATTGGAAGGTAGTTGAAGGCTTGATGTGTGATGAAGAAGAGTTTGGAGGCCAGACAGAGGGGTATTTAAGCAGTATGGGGGGTAAACAAGGGCGACTAGTTGACAGTGACGTATGTTGGATGTTACGTCATAAGAAAGGAGCTGAGGGTGAGAGAGCAGTGGCGCTAGCCTCTCTGGGGAGTGAGGGCCCAGACCACGCAAGCGCGATGGCGCCAGCGGTCCGCAACCAGGGCATGCAATGAACAAACGCAAGGAACACGGTGACACTCTTTTTTGAAAATCCCGCTGTCGATCGTTGATTTCCATGCATATCGCGTCATGGGCGTTTGCGCGCGTGATGTCGCATTCATTGCGTGCCTGAAAGTAGCCCCTCCATGGCCCCTCCTCTGACGTCACACTAAACAAGCCAGTTTTGCAATGTACATGCCGCGGATACACGATTGGTTTCGGAAGATGAAAGCTTTTACTCTGCTGTCTTCGCCATCTGACAATGACAAGGCTTATCTGGACAACGAGCACGTAAGGGAAGGAAGACATTGCCACATTGACGGCTAGTACGTCATATACGGCAAACTTGACATGTGAATCTTTCTGCCTGATCTGAGGGAGTTTGAGCTTTGTGCATAGAGCACTGACCCCTTTGCTTTCCAGCCCAACAGAGCATTCTCTTCAGCATCAGCTAGCAAACCTTCTCACCACTGCATGACGCCTCTAACCGTTACCAGAGAGACACAAACCGGTTGTCCGTCTCCGCGTTTTGTCCATGGCTCATATCCACAGCTGGCCAAACTCACAAACTCACGAGACTGGTAGCGTATGCGGGGGTGTTCGGCGCTTGGCCATGTCGATATGAGCTCCTTGCAATGGCATTGGTGCCAGCAAACGTATTACAGGTACTCTAGCCCTTTGCTAGTGGTGTTTTCATCCCTCGGCCTGCCTTTTCCGGAAGTTTCAGGAGGTGGCAGTGAGCCCAACCTGTATACTTTTGCTCGGGTCGGCTGCTGCGGTCTGCATGCCGAGGTAGGTCCCAATGCGATTTGAAAAGGCTATAGCCGGCTTTCAACGATTCGTCCAATCAGTTTTGTCCAGGTCATGCCGTCTCTTGTGGGTGGAATGGTGTCAATGCTCGCGTGCCCGTCCAGATTTGTGCCCCGCCAAGATATGGGACAGCCGCCATCGTATCACGTGGCTGGCTCATCTTCGATGCATATCTACGCTTACGGTACTTGGACAAGGTGGTTTACTATTGCCTTAGTAGCATGCGGAGTTGACCATGGGTATTCATATCACACTGGAAGAGGATTGGGAATATATAACTGTGTGGGTGCCAAATGATGGAGCCAGTTTTGGTCAAGGAAATTAATTGCCGCCGTGAGCGGATTGTCTAATGCCTCTATGATATCAAAGTGCATACATGTGAATCTGATATAGTGGTAGGAATGGGAGGGATGATGACAGCGCCTGGTCCTGCAAGCTCGCTGCCATGGGTACCGTCTCTGGGTGGGTATCGTGTCAAAGAATGGTGCAGTGCGGACGGTGACCCCGGCGCTTGGGCTTTGCCCCATGTGTCCTACTTCTTTGGCCAGGTCTGGGTGAATCCGGTGGGGCCATGCGGGCGCGTTCGATTTGATCTTTGCGGATGATTTGCCTACAGAGGTCGACAAAGGCTTCGTCGACATTTGCTCTTCTTCGGGCACTAGTCTCGAAGTAGGGAATGTTCCATTCACGGGATATGGCAAAAGCTCGGGGGCGCGGTACTGCTCGGTCTTCTTCCAAGTCTGACTTGTTGCCAATGAGAACCATGGGAACGTTGCTGTCTTCTTTTATTCGTCGGATCTGTTCGCGCAACTCTGCGAGTTCCCAGAAAGATGATGCGGAAGTTATGCTGAAGACCAACAGAAAACCTTGGCCAGTTTTCATGTACAGTTCTCTGTGCATTGTAAGTAGGGAACGGACAAGGAAGAAGGTAGGAGCATGGGTTTTTACCTCATGGCAGCTATCAGGACATTAGTATCAAGTTTGGTTTGTACGACCATTGAAACTTACTGAACTGCTCGGTCCCTGCAGTGTCGAGGATTTCCAGAATGACATGGCGGCCCTGGCGGGTGTCAGAAGGCTCAGCTACAAGGACATGGCAGCACTCACATCAACATCAAGAACTTTGCGATATGAGTCTTCGATGGTAGGGTCGTAGCTCTCTATCCATACATTCTGCACGAACTGGGCTGTTAGGCAGCTTTTCCCGACTCCACCTAATGCGCCACTGTCGTCAGTCGAGATCTAGCTGCTGATGGCGTACAGCTAGCGTAGGTACGTACCAGAACCGAGAACGACTATGTGATACTCGCGTTGCGACATGGCTCCTGTCTGGGCCCTTTGCGAAGTCGCGAGGTTTTGAAGAAAATAGCAAAAGTGCTCTTTGCCTCCTGTGGCGGTGTGTGCCACAGAGGGAGGAGCGGCTCAAGCTGGGGGCGTTTAGCGTTGGCTCAAGCTGGAGAGGCTTGGGTCGCTCAGACACAGCGTCGGCCTGTACCAACAAAGCGAATCTGGCGGTGGGCGTGGTACGAGGCTCTAGGCCAACCACACTCGTCAGCGCACCTATTTGCAACCAAGGCGCGTCCAATCGGAGAGTGCGAGGCCTAGCATACATGCGTCAGGGAGCCGTCGAGGCGCAGTGGAGGCCATGGACATGATGCGCGTCGGGCAGTCTCACGTACCTGGTGAGCGGGCGGAGTGAAGCACTGGCGCAAGGGACAGATTTTTCGCGTCACGTGCAGAGCGACGAAAGAAGAAGCGACAACGGAACGAGCAGCAGGCGAGGTTTGCGAAGGTCGGGGGGGGGAAGGGGAGGCGAAGATGCAGGCAGGTAGAAGCAACGAGACGGCGCACAGGCAGGGAGCAGCGACGGACAGGGCGTGCAGCACAGCAGCAACGGTAGACTGGGCAAGGGCAGGACGGACAGGACAGGGCAGGCAAGCAAGCAAGCAAGACTGGGCAGGCCAGGGCACTGTGTACCGGTATAGCAGCAGCAGCAGCAGCAGCAAAGTAAGCAGAGCAGAGTCTGTGTCTGTGTCTGTGTCGTGCTCTAGGCCGACGACTTCTACTACCGTGCGTTCGGCATGGCGTGTGTACCATATACATAGCCAGGCTGTCGACGGCCTCACCTCACCGTCAATCAGGACTCAGGACTGGTTTAACCATTGCCATCAAGCGCCTGTGCCCGCTACACCCGCCTCCGCCTTCCCGCTTCCCCGCCGTCGGCCACGGCGAGGGCGCACCCACCGCCCACAGAAGCTACCGCTACCGCTACTGCTCACCACACGCCAGATGTCCGCCCAACGACGCTGACGACCAGCTGCAACCCCCGACCGCCCCGCCCACGATGCGTCTCAATGCCGCCCTCGCCTCCGCCGCCGCCGCTTGTCTGATCGCGCCGGTAGTGGCCGTGTTCGAGGACGAGGCATACCACATCGACTTTCACTATGCACTGCTCGGCCTGCCCGCCCCCGACACGACCTTTTTCCAGAGGCCATATGCCGGCTCAAAGGCCTCACTGCTCTACGCCGTCTCGCAGAACAACACGCTCGGTGCAATCAATCCAAAGGACGGTGCGCTGGTATGGCGACAGCAATTGCACTCTGCCAATGCCCACGACCGACCTCACTTGCGGGCTACCGCAGGCCAGGACACGCTCATCAGTGCAGTGGGCAATCGCATCTCTGCCTGGAGCGCCGCTGATGGCCGTCTTGCTTGGGAGACGAACGTTGCGGATGCCGTTGTCGAGGACCTCGAGATGATGCCACAGCAGCACAATGGCCAGCCAATTGACGCCCCCGCCGATGCCGTCGTCCTCCTGTCCCACCAACGCCCCAGCGTCCAGCGACTCCATGGCAAGACGGGTCGAGCCAAGTGGACGTTTGACGATGCGAGCGGTGACACGCCCTTCCAGCTCGCAACCTCGCCTGCCGCCGTCTACTACATCGCCCTCCACACGCCCATGCTCGGAGCCTCCAAGCTCCGTGTCACCTCGCTGAACCCCACCACGGGCGATAAACTCGACCAGTACACTCTCAACTCAGATGCTGAGATATCCTCGCGCGACCGCATTCTCTTTGCCGGAGCTAACACGGCCGCCCCCCTGCTGGTCTGGACTGACAAGGCAAACAAGGTGCTAAAGGTCAACATCATCGGCACAAAGCATGTCGCTTCCTTCAACACCCCTGCCGACGACACCATCGAGCGCATCGTCGTCCATGCCTCCAGCCAGGAAAGTGCGCCAGCCCATTTCCTCGTCGAATACCAGACAGCCGCCGGCCACTCTGCCCATGTTTACCACGTCAACCCCGCCAAGAACACCGTTTCCAAGGCCTACAGCCTCCCTGAGCTGAAGATCAAGGGCACATTCACCACAAGCACAGCAGACGCCAACGTCTACTTTACAAGGGTCACTGAAAATGATGTGACTGTGTTTTCGTCTGCTTCGGATAGTGTCTTGGGCCGTTGGAAGGCGGAGCGTTCAGTCGCACTTGCAGGCGCCTACCCGGTTCACGGACAGTCTGAGCTTGTTGTAAAGGGCGGAGCCGCGAGCGCCATACGATCAGCCGTCCTCTACTCTAACGGACAGTGGGCACTCCTACGCAACGATGAGCTGGCTTGGACCCGTCCCGAATTCCTGGCCACAACTACCTCTGCAGTTTGGGCCGGCCTACCCGAAGCCGAAGCCCTCGCACAAGCGCTCGCCGACGAAAGCCATCGCAACCTGGTCTCTGCGTACATACACCGTGTCCAAAGACATGTACAGGACTTGGCTTACTTCCCGGCTTGGGCACAGGCCATTCCCCAGCGCTTGCTCGGTAGTGTGGTTGGGAAACCAAAGGAAACTACCATCGATGACATCCAGCAGGACACCTTCGGTTTCCACAAGCTCGTCGTTGTGGCTACTGAAACAGGTCGTCTTGCTGCACTTGACGTTGGTTCGCGAGGCAAGGTCATGTGGAATATGCATCTTAGCCAGTTTGCGCCCAATGCAGACTTCAAACACCCTACCCTCAAGGCTCACCGCGGCTACGTTGAAGTCAGGGATACCACATTCCAAGGATCGCTCTTCATCAACTCTACCACTGGCGGTCTTCTTTCCTCCGACAACATTCGGGTAGAGCGTCCACTCGTTTCCGATGCGCAAAATCTGTTGGCATTTGAATTGGTGGATGGCACACTGAAAGGATTTTTGGAAGACCAGCCTGGTTCAGAGCCAGTATGGAGTTTTGCGCCTGTTGGCAAGGAACGTATCGTCAGCTACATCGCTAGGCCGATCAAAGATCCCGTTGCTTCTATCGGTAAAGTGCTCGGTGACAGAAGAGTGCTTTACAAGTACCTGAACCCCAATCTCGTCTTGGTATCAACCGTTGTTGATTCAGCGCGATCCGCATCTATTTACCTGCTCGACTCTGCCTCTGGACAATTGCTACACACCGTTTCACACAACGACGTGGACACTTCTCGACCCATTCCGGCTACGATATCCGAGAATTGGTTCGCGTACTCGCTTACAATTGACTCTGCTTCAGGTGCATCGTCCCGCGGCTACCAGCTCGTCATTTCGGATCTTTACGAGTCACCACTTCCCGACGACAGAGGACCGCTTGGACCCACCACCAATGCTTCAACCGTACGGCCCTCAGGTGCAAACGGTGATTCTGTGCAGCCCTATGTTCTATCGCAGAGTTACCAAGTACCAGAAGAAATCGCACATATGACTGTAACGCAGACAAGGCAGGGAATCACTAGCCGTGAGCTGCTCGTATACGTCCCTGCAACAAACTCTATCGTCGGCATTCCACGTGCGGTCATTGATCCTCGCCGACCGGTTGGCCGTGACCCCACTGCCCACGAGCAAGCTGAGGGTTTGGTGAAGTACACACCACTCATCAACTTCGACCCAAAATGGCATCTTACCCACAAATATGAAGTCATGGGCATCAAGAACATCATCACAAGCGAGAGTGGAATCGAAAGTACTAGCTTGGTCTTTGCATACGGGCTAGACATTTTTGGTACTAGGATCGCACCCAGTTTTGCATTTGATATACTGGGCAAGGGTTTCAACAAAATCTCCATGTTGCTTACCGTTGTAGGACTGTTTGTTGGTGTCTTGTTCGTTGCACCTTTGGTAAGTTTCAATCCTCGTAGTGTTGCACCTACATGCGTACTAACAAGCTATTCAGGTTCGAAGAAAGCAAATCAACACTATGTGGACAATGTGATCGAACAACTTGACAGGATACAGTCTAGAAAAAGATGGGGGAACATCCCACAAAGTAGGATAACCCAGCGACCAAGCATCCGGGCAGTAGAAGGTGCTCCGATAGCCAGCCTGAGCCCGATAAGAGTAGAATCAGTAATGTAGAAGTAGTAAGATACCCAGTACCTCCGGATGGAGCTACTGAACCCACAGACAGCGAATGCTTCTGTAAAAGAATTATTCACATATCACCTGCATTATATCGATATCTCCCCTTCTCAAATAACCGGCCAATGCCATCACCTGAGCTTAGATCAAGCAAGCTCGTCGGGAATAGCCGCCAAGACGAGGCTAGCCGACGGAGCAACTAACCGACCAACAAAACTATGTGATGCAATGCATGACGGCCATGTTCAAAATAAACCGCTTAAATCCGCTTATTTCCAGAAGCAATTGTGTGTAATCCCCGGTACATGCAAGAACCGGAGCTGCAAGGGCGGTAAAGCGGGTCAATTTGTCTTCCATTCCGACCCAACTGGTAGGTAAGATACTCCGAGCCCCCTCGGTAAAATCCACGCTTGAGCAACAGTCATGATGTGATGTAAGGACTGCAAATGAAGGGAGCAGTATTTATAATCACCGTGTGCTCTGCGGTGGTGTAGTTGTTGTGTAGCTGTACATTTTTGTACAAATTCGACTGCTGATTTCCAAAGCTTTATTCATTCGATCTGTTGTAGAGAGATAAACCTCGCCATCCGTTCATACACAGATACATCGCCACTACAGTAACTCCGACCCTCCCAAACAAAGAAAAAGAAAAAGACACACCAACATGCCCGACCAAACAAAATACACAAACAAGCTCACGGGCGCCCGCGTTCTCATCATAGGTGGCAGTTCCGGCATCGGCTTCGCTGTGGCAGAAGCATGTATCGAACACGGAGCCCTCGTCACAATCTCCTCATCCAACCCCGAACGTTTCTCGAAAGCCGTTTCCCGCCTTCAAGAATCCTATCCCTCGGCCAAGGACCGTATCTGGGGTCTTAAGGT
This sequence comes from Pyrenophora tritici-repentis, assembly GCF_003171515.1. Lineage (NCBI taxonomy): Eukaryota > Fungi > Ascomycota > Dothideomycetes > Pleosporales > Pleosporaceae > Pyrenophora > Pyrenophora tritici-repentis. The sequence continues at coordinate 1,609,039 of NC_089390.1, forward strand.
GGACCTGGGCAACCAGGAGACACTAGAGGAGGAGCTGAAAGGACTGTTCGAAAAGACAGTTGAGACGATGGGAGGAGAGAAGTTGGATCATGTCGTTTATACCGCAGGAGATGCGTTGGCGCCTACGGAGTTGGCGGATATGGTATGTTTCTCTCTCTTCTATCGTTTTCCAAACCACAACACTAACACACACCCGTCTAGTCCATCCAATCCATCCAACGCGCCGGCACCGTCCGCTTCTTCGCCCCCCTCATCCTCGCCAAGCACATCCCCACCTACCTGCACGCCCGCCCCACCTCCTCCTACACCCTGACCACGGGCGTCGTGGCCGAGAAACCCATGCCCAACTGGAGCGTCATTGCGTCCTACGCCGGCGCCGCCTACTCCATGGTGCGGGGCCTAGCACTCGATCTCAAGCCCATTCGCGTCAACGGCGTGAGCCCTGGTGCGGTAGACACTGAGATTTGGGATGGGTATGGGCCGGAGGTCAAGGCGAAGATTCTGGAGTCGATGGGGGGCGAAGATGGCGACGGGGAGGGTCGGGAGGCCAGAGGATGTGGCGGAAAGTTATTTGGGGTTGTTGAGGGATGGAAATGTGGATGGGGTTGTTGTTAGGAGTGATGGGGGGGAGTATAGTTATGTAGGGTGTGTGTGGCTTCAGTGTGTTATGCACAATGATCTTACGGATTGAATTAAGAGCCCAATGTTATTTTGCCGCTGTGTAGGGAGTGGTTGTGTCATTTGTATGTATCATGTCCTGAGCCCAGGAACATAATAAAATAATTTTCCATGACCCAGACTATCTCCCCAAAGAACCCAGCTCCAAGCATCACCTACCCCCTAATCCTCCGTCCTCTGCATAAAAGCCCTAACCCCCTTACTATCCAGCCGCGTCACCGGAATAAAGAAATCATGTCCAACCCTCACATCCTCCACCGTCGTCTCATGCAGCTCAAACCTATACCTGCGAAACATCATAGCAAGCGTAAGATACATTTCCACATACGCTAGATTGATGCCCATACAAGAGCGCGTGCCCCTCCCAAAAGACACCATAAAACGCTCTAACGGAATTCCATCTTCCGTCTTTGAGTCGTCGAGCCAGCGCTCTGGGAGAAACTCGAGAGACTGAGGGAATATGGATTCGTCGTGGGAGACTTCTGGTATACTCATTGACTGCAAAATATTAGCCAGGCTGTCGGCAGTACATTCGATGAGAAGGAGGAAAATAATGAACTCACAACACAAGTCCCGCCCGGAATAACCCACCCGCCATAACTAAACTCCCCCTTGAACGTCCGCGGATTCCTCGCACTAAGCCCATAGCTCAACCTCACCGCCTCCAACACGACCGCCTTGAAATACGGCATTCTCTCACACGGCCCCAGCTCAATAACATCGCGGTTGGGAAACGCAGCGACCAGGTCGCGGTGCAAACGCTCGTAGATGCGTGGCGTGGCGATGACGTAGTAGGCGGCTATGGAGAGGGAGAAGGCGGTTGTTGCGACGCCGCCGCCGATGATGATTTGGGCTTCGTCGGCGAGGCGGCGGTGGCTTTTGTCGCACGCGGGGAGCTGCTGGGAGGTGAGGATTTCGTCAAAGATTGTGCGGGGGGCGTCATTAGATTTCAGCGTATCGCCCGAGAGTGTGCGGCCGATTAGGGTCCATTGGTCCTGTGGGGGTTGAGTTAGTTTGAGGAAAGGACCTCGGAAGTGTGGGAGAGGAGGAGGGGGGCTTAGGAGAAAGGGTGGACGTGACATGTGGGCATTTCTGACACTATAATCGGATGACATGATCAAGGTTTGAATGTAGTGTATGAATATAGATATATCATCGGAATAGATTGAAAAGAAAGACCTCATACCCGCTTAAACTTGAGCACTGTCTTAGTCGCAGGCTGCAACCACTCCGTAATCCAATCCGGGATACTATTCATAATCTGCAAAACACACCCGTCAGCAAAATATCTCCCCTCCTCATCCTGAGAAATCCAATGCTAAACCAACAACCTCCTGAACTATCACCTTACCGAACATACTTACAGGCAAAATCGCTGGAAACTGTGTAGCAACATGACCCACGCCCCCAATCTTAATGAAAGCATCATGAAAAGACTCAAAATCCGGGTGCTTGAGTTGATCGTAGTTGAAGCCGAAGAAATAGTCCATGATGATGTCACCGGTTAGAGCGGGGAAGGCGTGGGTGAGATTGATGGGTTCCTTGCGGGCTTCAAAGTCTTGCATGCGCACCGAGAGGGTGTCGATGTGGCGGTAGATTATGTGGATGAAGTCAAGAATGGAGCGGCGGGAGAACCTGTGCGGTGGGTAGTTAGTGTGTATGTTGCTGGGCTTGTGTGGACAAGTGTTTGTGGGAGACATTGTTTTGATGGGTACATGAGGAGGGGTTCTCGTGGATGAGTTTGAAGTAATGGTATCTATGAGCTGGTATCCTGTGTCTCTATGAGCGAATTAAGAACCTTTTGCTGACTTACATATGGGTTACAGCTGCACGACGTCTTTTGTGATCTTGGGCATCTACAGTCGTGAGTAAACCACCACTACATCCAAAACGCTTGTCCCAGCCTTCCTTGTCAAGGTGCACATTTTTGGGATATACTTGTTCAAAGAAGCGCGAGTCGCGAATGTGTAGCTCATTGGGTGTAACCCTGATGATTGGACCTTGCACATGCCATGTCAGCAAAGCGAGGAAACGAGTCTTTGAAACTGGGATTTAGCTACCATATTTATCATGCAGTTTGGAGATTTGAGGCGAGTACCGTCCTTTCAAAACTATCTCATAGTAGGCCTCGTACCAGCTTGTCACTGCTGCAAGCATGGGACCCGGAAACGCCGCTAGTGGATGGAAGTACAGGCGATAGATATAAAGGCCAAATACGTAGACGATAAACGACACCGCACAGAGGAGCGGTAGCGTGGGCATTGGTGCTGTAATAACCTAGTCGAAGTTTGACTAGGAGACCAGGGTTAAGTAGCCAGGACGTCGGAACGTGTGTCAAGAAAAAGAGGATTGGTCAGGGGAAGTAGTTCTCTTTAGAGTGTATTCAACTTCGGCCGTGCACCAAGGCCCAACTGCTGCAGGGACCAGACCCGTCAGTGAGTGGCTACAGGTGAGTTACTTGTTACTTGGTTCATTGGAGGCGGGGTGAGTGACGGCACAACGCAGGCAAACATGCAGCTCGACGGCGTGCTGCCACATTCAGTACGAACAGCATACTACGGCCAAAGTGAAGGAAAGCCAATGCTTGTGGGAGCAGCTTTCCGAATATGTGACCCAATTAGTCTCCCCACCTCGTGTTTCCCCGCGTAGTTCTCTTCACTGCCAAGGTTTCTACGTGTTCAAGCCCGTGAATAGAGCCGGGTTCTGCTTACCTTGTTGAAGCGAAGGCACATCATGCTGTTTTGATCGACTATCGCGTTGGTATTCTAACCGTCTTACGTTAGTCTTTCGGTTTGCTAGGAACATAGGGCCGACGCGGTATGTCAATCAGTAGGATTGCGGCAATCATTTCTCTCTTTAGCAAGCCACATGTTATGTCTGGTATCGCCCACTTTTCGCCCTTGGCCTGTCGGGAGCGGTCCGATACGGAGTGTTACAAGCCTAGCGTGTTAGTATCCGACGTCTTCCTAGTGAGGCTACGCTTCTGCATGCATGCTCGAAGGCTGTACTGCAGGACTGCGCGTAGAATTCCGTCACGTGGCGTTGACACCACACATCTCGTCAAGGCTCACCACATGATGAATACGCCGCTGTCCGGCGGTATTCCAAGGGTCAGTTTCAAACTGATTTACGTGTGGTGTGATGCAAAGGCAAGCCGACCAATCCGTCATGCTATCCTCCGGGTGTGGTGATAAGCGTCGGGATGCGCATCCAGCCAGAATTAGTTCTATACCACGAGGCGGACGAACGGGCGGCTCGACGGCGCGTGGCCACCTATGACAAGGAACGGCGATATGGCTAAAGAGTGGAGAGTGATGTATGTACCTATTCCGGGACAGGCGCTCCCACATATCGCTAGTCGCCAAAGCACGGCTGTTGAGCGAGGGGAAGGAGCCGTCATTTAGCACCTCGCCGCACGGCATGCCACGACAGACGGGAATTGCTTCGGGAATCGTATAAGGCGACACACACCCCGCGAGGCCCTGCGTCCCATCTGACTTGGCCTTGCCACTCCCACCACGACAGTTAGTAGAGGCTCCACGACATGTCGGCGGCCGCCCCCGCCCACACGAGCGTATCGCATCCGCCAGCCAACAACGACAACGAGGAGAACGTTGAGAATACCGGAAACGATGAAAACAATGAGGACAGCAATGATAATAATGCCAGTGGGAACCTTCAATCTGTTTTACACCTAGACGTCGATACCGCAAGCAACAGCGACAGCGACTCGGCATTCGGCGGCAACTCCACGGCATCTACATCCCTCGCTTCGACAATCCTAAACTACGAATATATAAACGGCCGCCGCTACCACGGTTACCGCTCGGGCTCTTATATCCTGCCCAATGACGAGCAGGAACAGGATCGTCTCGACTTGCTGCACCACATATTTCTGCTCATTCTCGGGGGAAAGCTCTACGATGCGCCTATTCCCCATTCTCCCCAGCGCGTGCTCGACATCGGCACCGGAACTGGCATTTGGGCCATTGACTTTGCAGACGAGCACCCCGGCGCTGAAGTCATAGGAACAGACCTAAGTCCCATACAGCCGACATGGGTGCCGCCGAATGTCAAATTCTATATTGACGACGCAGAGTCCGAGTGGGTTTACAGCCCAGACGAGGCATTTGACTTTATCCACTGCCGTACCCTGTCTGGCGGAATTTCAGACTGGGACAAGCTGGTTCAGCAGACATTTACCCATACCAAGCCCGGAGGCTGGGTCGAGTTCCAGGAGCCGCTTGCCTTGTGTGAGAGTGATGATGGCACCCTAGAGACGGCAAAGGATATGGTGCACTGGCAGATACTGTGTCATGAAGCTGCTGAGACCTGGGGGAGAGACATTCGCGTGGGACATGCGCTGAAGCAGAAGATGCTTGATGCGGGTTTTGTCGACGTGAATGAGAAAGTTGTCAAGATTCCTCTCGGGCCGTGGCCAAAGGACGCCCGTATGAAGGAAATCGGCAGGTACCAGCGTGAACACATGGCCATGGGCATAGAACCGTATACCCTCGGCCTCATGGGCAAGGTCATGGGCTGGAGTGAAGCAGAGTGCCGTGTGCTGATTGCCAAAGTTGTTGCTGACATTCGGAGAAGGGATGTGCATTTGTACATTAGGTTCTACTTTGTGCACGGAAGAAAGCCAGGCGCGTGATGAAAATCAAGAACAAACAAAGTGCATGTTCACATTCGTCTCTTGACTCTTGTAAGAGCTCGTTCGACTACGTTTCTACCGAGCTGTGGTATGCTTTGTACACCGCCACCACCGCCTTCTCTGCCGTCGCCCCAATCGCCTGCTGCTTGTATATCATTGTCCTCTTCATTCCCAGCAACGGGCACGACCCTAACTTCGTACTGCCTCGGCGGATCTCTCAGACCTGGCCATATATCCAGCGGTAGGAAGTCTCCTTGAGCCAAAGTAAACTGCTCCCTTGCGCGCTCGTCTTCGAGATGTAACCTGTCCAGTTCTCTCTGCGCTTCTTCGGCCTTGCGCTTCGCCTTCTCATGTCGTCGACGCCGAGAGGCTATTTCGACGAGCAGCTCGGCGTATGCAAGGTCGAAGCGCTCGTAAAATTCGCGCTGGTTCTCCCACTCGTCAATGCCGTTTAGGAGGCTAGGGCGCGTGTCGTGGAGCCATGAGGTATGAAAAGAACGTGATGCGGCAATGTAGGTTTTGACCTGAACAGTCATGTGCGATATGATGTCAAGTGCCCTGGAGAGAGCCGATGCTTCGCTCCGCAAGTGGTTGACATGGTTCTCAATCTGGCTCAAGAGAAAGGTCATTTCTGAGCCTCGTTCTTGTATTTCATTCACGACGTGATCGACTTCGCGCGCATCTTTTTGCACAACATGAAGCATATCGCGTCGTTCTTGCTCGCTCATGGGTTCAGGGGGTACAGCACCATGATCGGCCGAGTGAACTGGCGCGTCACCTGTGGCCTGGGTAGCAGCAGCAGATCCTCCTTCGGTGTGTCGCAACGCTGTTATACACAGATCGTAGTGTTGGACGAGTGATTGGAAGGCCTGAGCAGCCTCTTTGGCATGTCCCTCGAGATGACGGTACAGGCTCGGTATGGGGCTCGGATTCGATGTCGTCGCAGGAGTCATGGGTACGTTCGTGATGGACGAGTGGAGATTGTCCAGCCATGTGTCAAAGGCGTCAGAACTGTCATCTAGCGCTGCATGAGCGTGGTTGTAACGGTCGATGCAAGCGCGCAGTGTAGCCTGCAGGTTAGAGACGGTAGCGCTGTCAATGAAGTCGTAAAGGTGTTTCTGCGGGGTACCGTGAGGCTGCAGTACGGCTTCGATGGGCGTTTCCCGCAGTACAGCGAGGGTCGAGTTGAGGCCAGCGAAAGCTGTATCAACATCGTGGAGGAGTTGCTTGAAGTCGGCCTGGACCTGCACTTCTACCACGTCGACGCCGCGACGAACAGCTTCCAGCGCATCCACCTGCTGCTCGACCAGGTTGCGCGTGGCTGTATTCTTAGCAGCGAGGACTGCATTCTCCTCGAGCAGCTCGCGTGCTGTGTTGACGATATCGGTTGCACGCCATAGTACCGTCTGGGTGTTGAGAGAGCGTTTGGCGGCGACAAAGTGCTTGACGAGGTGTTCGAGCGTCAGAGAGTCATTGTTCTCAAGAGAGGCAGTACTGCTTGCTGAAGATAGCGGAGATTCTCTGTCGGAGAACATGGCTAGCTTCAGCTTCAGCGATGCAAGCGCATTCCGGCGATACGGCCCATGAATGAAGCAAGATGGGCGGAGCGAGATGAGATGGAAGCTTGAGCAAGACAAGGCGTGGTCCTACCAGCATCAAGGTACATAGTTGGGTACCTGCATAGTTTACGGGACCGCGGTGACCTCAGCCCCACGTGACTTGTCGGGAGGCACTAGCGCGGCACTAGCGCGGCACTAGCGTAGGCCAGAGCCCAGGGTCCACCTGGGCAATTGCGGAGAAGCATGGGCGCATTGCGTGCTCGGAAGATGCTTCTTCGACTCGGGATTGCGACACCCACGGCGATACACATGCATTGCGTCTCCTGAGGTTTCTCAGTTGCCAATATGGCGTCATATAACTCCACGCCCGCTCAAAAAAGAAGACGTCTCTCATGGCGCACCCAAGTTCCTGCCACTCACGCCGCCCTGATGCATGGACACGACCACGACCACGATCACGACCACGAGATTGACCACGATCACGACAAGTCGAAAAAGATGGAGAAGATGATCACGCCATATCTGGCGCAACACATTCCTCACCAGTACAACCCTCTCGGCGCCACCGGCGACGGCCAAAACGAGCGTCCGCCCACTGCAAATACAAAGTTCTGTTATCGCCATCGTCCCGATCTACTCTGTCGACGGCAAGCAGACGAGCCCTCGATGGAACAGTTACAAGAAGTGCGTGTCCTTGTCCTTCTTTCCCTGCCATTTTGCCATGGCGCATACTGACGGCAGTAGGAACTTGGCAGGGAATCCCAAGAAGACCAACAGAGTATCGCAAACGTCTGGTCACTCTTCTCTGCGGCCCCGTCTCGTCACCGTAATCTCATGCTGCAAGGCATACTCGCACAATGCTGTTTTCCACAGCTCTCCTTCATCTCCTCGTCTGTCCGGAATCTTATCAAAATCGACTTTCTCGGCGCACTGCCCACTGAACTGGGCTTCAAGATCCTATGCTACCTGGACACAACCTCGTTATGCAAAGCTTCTCAAGTCAATCGACGTTGGCGCCAACTGGCCGACGATGATGTAGTTTGGCACAAGATGTGTGAACAGCATATTGACAGGAAATGCACAAAGTGCGGCTGGGGACTGCCGCTCCTAGACCAACGTCGGTTACGGCTTGAAAAGAGACGGATTCAATTGCGTGCATCTGGGAGAGGGCTCAACGAGGCGTCGCCGAACATTGCGCCACAGCCGGATACCTCGACGCCATATTCTATGCTCGCTCGCCGCCTCTCGGATGTTTCCGACTCAGCTACTGGCTCCAAACGCCCCATGCCTGAAGACTTGTCTTTACCAGAAGCATCGAGTAAGCGACCGTGTACAGGTGTCGAAATACCCAGGAAGCGGCCATGGAAAGACGTTTACAAAGATCGCTACAAGGTCGGCAGCAACTGGAAGTACGGGCGATACTCGACACGGACATTTAGAGGCCACGGCAATGGCGTCATGTGTCTTCAGTTTGACGACGAGGTCCTCATCACCGGTTCCTATGACGCTACAGTTAAAGTGTGGGACATCAATACTGGACAGGAGATACGGACACTCACTGGCCACACCAAGGGCATTCGATGTCTGCAATTCGAAGACAGCAAGCTCTGGACCGGAAGCTTGGACGGCACCATCAAGATTTGGAACTGGCGGACAGGTACGCTCATGCAAACCCTGCATAGCCACAGACAAGGCCAAGGGGTCATTGGGCTCCACTATGCAGGCAAGATTCTAGCATCTGCATCTTCCGACAACACCATTCAAGTGCACAACTTTAAGCAGAGGACACGCCTCCCTCTAGAAGGCCACGCCGACTGGGTCAACGCTGTAAAGATTGATGTGCCCTCGCGAACCCTTTTTTCGGCATCAGACGACATGACGGTCAAACTTTGGGACTTGGATACGATGAAGTGTATCAAGACGTACGAGGGCCACGTAGGCCAAGTACAGCAAGTCCTCCCCCTTCCCCAAGCCTTCGAAATTGACGAAGACGACTTTGTTGCCAATGCCAACAACGACACTTCCGACACAGCCTCAATGGCGTCCGACACAACCCAGTCCTTCGCCCAACCACAATCTTCCTCGTCTCATACCAACTATGATAGCGAAGAGTCTTCATTCTTCCCTGACGACCCGTCTCGTCCCTCTCCACCATCATATATGCTTACCGGCTCGCTCGACGGCACAATACGTCTTTGGCATGTGCCTTCTGGGCGCTGCGTACACCGTTTCTTCGGACACGTTGAAGGCATCTGGTCTTTGGCAGCAGACTCGCTGAGATTAGTCAGTGGGGCTGAGGACAAGACAATCAAGATCTGGGATCCGAGGACGGGTAAGCATGAAAGAACGCTTACGGGACACACCGGGCCGGTTACCTGTGTGGGCTTGAGTGACGAGAGAGTGGTTAGTGGAAGTGAAGACGGAACAGTTAGAGTACATTGTTTCGTCGGAGATAGAGACTGATGTCGAGAGACATGCTGAGTGCATGAAGTATTGTTGTTCACCTAGCGTTTGCTATATTGCAGGGAGTCTGGATCAAATGTGCTTTAGATTTATTTCGGGATATGGCGTCAGAATACCTGGAACTGCTGCTGCCCTCATCCAGTTGGCGTTTGATAGATACCCAATAGCGGCACAAATGCTTACATGTCGTGCTAGTTCGCTTTTGACACATGTGGTGATGTGCATGACTTGAAGCCCGCACCTACCACTCCAAGCTCAAGCTATCTGCCCAGGTACCCTTCTTCTCCACCTTGTGCACACTCTCCACATTACCACTGCCCAGATCGGCTCCGTAGAGATGCGCAAAGCATCCTCGTCCTACATACTCCCACTTGACCTCGGCCTTGTTATCGGCAACAACCTCGCCATTGCCGTCTGTACCCGCCGCCAGCACATGGTACTTGATCTTCAGCAGCCACAGCTCTGAGGCGTCGCCGAAGAATTTGTCGGCAGTACCGGGAACTTGTTCCGCCGTTGATAGGTGGATGTAGCCATCGTTGCGGTCGAGAGACGAGAGTGGCAGGCGCTCAGGCAGAGGTGATGGCGGGGCGGAAGGGAGAATCTTGTAGAGCTTGGTTGGAAGGGGCGAGGGTGCTGGCATGGTGACGTTGGACAGGCTGTACTGTACAGTTGGCAGTTATCTGGCATCCGGCAACAGTATCCAGTAGTTCAATAGGACAGACGGCAAGCGGTGAGACACAAAACCCAACGTCCAATGTCGAGTGAAAGCATCGGGCTCGTGATTGGGCTGCAGCAGATTACGTCAGACACGCGGTCGACCACCGACAAGCTGAGGCTGCCTTTGGAGCGCCACAAAAGCCAGGCTGTGAGAAGCAGAGCGAATATGATTGATTCACATATCCGGCCTCCTTCAATCCAACGTGAGCATTGCGACAGTGCTTCCACGGACAACCTTGCTCAACGGTACACGCGCGTCATCGCGTCCGCATCTACCTCTCCGGTGCGACCACAAAGAGCCACGTGAGGCACGATACACTCTCAAGACCCCTTCCGTCCCCATGTGCCCACGGTAGCTACCAGCTGCGTACCCCACAAACTGCTGAGATGCTCTTGCTACCAAGAACACCCGTCTCCCTCTTCCACCACTTCACAAACCATGGCTGTCATGCCCTTCGCACACGATGAGATGCGCCGCGCTTTTGCCGACCAAGGGACTGCCCGTACATTTCGCTGCTTGCAAACCTCAACCACTACGCCCACTGATTTCCGAGTGACGTTGAAATATCTCAACAAAGGTGCCGCAAACGTCATCTTCCAAATCCACGCCTGGCAACATGCTTCTTCCGCAACCTCCTTTCTGTTCGCCGAGTTACGACAGGAGGACGACCCGTCTCAGATGGCCACACCGCTTCATCGTCAGCACTTTATGCACCGCGTCGTCCGCGTTCCGAGAGGTGGCGCCAAGCACCTGACCTCGACTGAAATCATCCACGGCTTTGAGCACGCCATTCGTCCGCTTTTTCTCCCAGGCACTTATGAGACCGTTGGCAACCTAAATGTACCGTCAACTAGCACAGTCCAGCTTACCCAGGATCTGACCAAGCATCTGATGTACCATGAGGGTGTGTTGTTGCTACCAGAAGTAATGCAGCACCTGTACAACAGCGCGGAAACCGGAACTTTTACCAGCACAAAGCCCCGTACACTATGGGGGATTCTGTTACCAGACATGTCACCCATCCCGGGACAGTCGATAACGCTCGAAGTAAAGCCCAAATGGCTCGCCCAATCACCCAATGCACCTTCAAAAGCGCTACGCTGCCGCACATGTGCAATGCAAGTTTCGGTCCCCAAGAACAGGGATGCGTACGTCTGCCCACTCCAGCTGCTTCACGGGAACGCAGCTATACTCCGTCCATGGGCACGCACAACCATTGCACGCCAATTCCCTGCCAGCGACCGTAACCCGTCCTCTCAAACCGTGCTTGCAGCCATGACTGAAGGTCTCCTGTCCTATTTGACAGCCGGTGAAGGCTCCACTCTACTAAGACATCTATTGAAATTGCAAAGTACACTCGACCCCTTCGGTGTGCTTTGCCGGCCACGCGATAGTTTCCAGGGCGCTGCGCTATTCGAACATAACCTTCGTTTGGCAATGACGCTCAGGGACTGTTCGCTCTTCATCAAGATGTCGTACTCCCCAAAAGGACTTGTTAGTATCGAGTCGAAACTCGGGGATCTTGATTTCAAATCTGCGGTGAAGATGGTGGATTGGTCGGAGAAGGAGAGACAGTTACTGGACGAGGGATCTTATGTTGTTAAGGAGGGCCCGAGATGTTGGTTTCAGACACAGAGGTAACCACTGCAAGAAGCTCTTTTTGTTCTGTTGTGGGCGGTCAATCATGATTTTGGATATGTTATATCAGTTTAACGTTTGATGGTGCACGATGAATCGTTTGTATTATAGTAATAGTAATATTGTTGTAAATCCGGTCGAGGCTACACTGCTGTACGTTATCGGCTGATGTGTACATACAACTACTTGCAAGTAAAGCTGGGCAGTATATGGTGAAGGGCTGACTTTGGAAAAAGGAGCGAGACAAGTAATAGAGTTAACAAAACACACAGAAAGCACGATAGATCACGTATATAGCATTTTGACGATGCCTCGCTATTTCAACCGTAAAGCCTCTTCTTCGAGTCGACAAGACAAGAAAAGACTCCACCGTCAGCTTTCTATCTCATTGCCATCCATTTCCAAAATTACACTAGATCACCTAATGCATCTCCACCAACACTACGCCACCAGCAAGCTAGAACTCGCAAGCAAACGCGCGGTGAAAGAACACACCCTGACAGTAAATAGGGCCATCCATAAACTGTCCGTCCTTCGCACAGCTAGAAGCGTAATCATCACATTGGACCAAGCCAGCATCGTTACCGCCTGTAGTCACCCACTTGCAGTTTGTACGGCCGTCCCAGGGGTCCATGTCGAGTGACATCTGTGTACATCGTTAGTCAGATCCCATCGAACCTGCACTCGCACACACTATACATATGCCAAGGGAAGTACTTACAGCCGGAGGACCAGGAGGTTGCTTGATAGTGTCCTTTGGGTAGTGAATACTAGGCGACATGGAAACAGCTTCGAATGGCTTCGGATACGTAGGACAAGGGCTCACAGGGATCTTGGCCGGGCCTTGGAAGAGTATCCAGTTATAGTCACGATCGTTGGCGAGGGAGAGCAGAATCTGGACTGAGTGCTTGGCGCTCTCTGGTTCGGGCTAGTAAGAATTAGCTGCTGTCGTCGTTGTCACGTGTGGCGACTTACGTTGTTGGGCTTGTCGGACGTAGAGATGTCGCCGGAATCGTCATCGGGGACTTCGGTGCACATGAGGCGGATGGGCTTGGCGGCGGATGTGGAGACGAAGATGAGGGCGGTGGCCATGAGGGCGAGGAGGAGGGTGGACCATTTGGCCATGGTGAGGGTGGTGGCCTGGATGCGTTACAGACTGTGGGTGTGGTGGTGACCTAAGCAAATTGGTTTGGATACGAGAGTGCGGAAAGGTTGGAGCGCAAGGTATATATCAAATGAGAGAGACTGCTTGTGGGGCTGCCTAGCTGAAAGCGGAGACGGTGGCTGTGTTTAGGGAAAGAGGGACGCCTACCGTTTTGGGAAATCAAGTGAAGACCTGGCGATGTTTGTTGATTGGTAATTTAGCAGTTTGTTTACATGTACGTCATCAAGGGCAAAGCGGGGGAGAGGCAGAGGTGAGATCTCTCACATGTCACTACGTCGACTTGATTTATTGTCAATGTGACTACATACAGCTGTGAGAACCTTGTTCGCTACGCCCTCAAAGTCCTTCACACACTCTCAAGTCTGAGCAGGGAAGATGTTGCTCATGCCAACTAGAAGTTGCAAAACCAAGCGCGACTATATCTGGGCCACCCTCCCACAGGGCACCGAACATATTCTGCATAGGCCGGATCCGTCTTACAATCGATGATGTAATCGTTGCCGCACCGGAACTGGTCTGGGTCACTACCAGTGGCGTGATAGAAACAGTTGTCGTGGTTGCTGTACTTGATCCTGACATCGAACTGTTCAAGCGCGATTAGTTGACAATCATGAAGTGCAGTATAGAACTTGGGCCTTGACGTACCGGCAACGCTCGACCTTCCTCGTCATATCTCGCAGGCCAAATAGGCTGGCGCATGACGTCGAATAGCGCGCCAAAACCATCGCCTTGGTAGACTTGCTCAAAGCGGTTGTCGCCACATGGGTTCACGCGAACGCCGCTAGGTCCTGGGAAGATGACCCACTTGTAGCTTTGGATTGGAGAGGACCGCAATAGGTGAATTTGAAGGGAGTAGGGGTATACATCCCATGCCTTGAATAGATTTAGTATCGAATGTTAGAATGTCATTGCTTGAACTTACTGAGACGATGGTGCTGTTGACTGATTGTTCGACAGGTGCGGCAGAACCGAAGCTGACGCAGACAGCGAGCCAGGCGAGGAAGGTGATCCAGAAAAGCATGCTGGTTGTATTCCGGTAGCTTTCCTTAGGTTGGGGTAGGGTTACAATGGGAGAGGAAAGCTCTCGCAGACGCAAACAAACTAATTTATACTCGGGTATTGATGGGTCTGTGCGCTGCAAACAGGCAAGACTAAGGCGAAAGAGGCCGTGGGTAAGAGAAATGAGTGATATTTCTGCGTGAAGGAACACTTCTTCATCGACGCTTGGCAAGACCAAGCGCTTATGCATTAATTTCTTAGCGTCAGATTATTCGAAGTGAGCGATCCTGAGTGTTAATGACAATCAAGAGCAGTATGTAAATGAGTAGAGACAAGTGGGCTGATGATATCCACGCTTCTGACAACTCTCACCTATAGTGCGCTCACGGCGAACAGCAGTTATGCCTGCGGTAGAATGTTCATTCATTGTGTGTAGTAGGACCATCTTAACAGACATAAGGAAGTATTCGGAATACATGAAGCCTAGATATTGACTTGACAGAACGAGCTCATATGCGGCCTAGGCTTGGTAACTCCTTTGTTTCTGCCAAACCAAGCCACATATCTCAAGGCATCTTAAGAACAGAAAGCTTTTCTGCTCTTTCCATTCCATCGTGCTAGTACTCGCAGAAGTACCCTCGAGCATACTCAAAACCATCATTATTGCAAATGTAAACCGGGTCGTTGTACTGCAAATCCTGAGCAAAGTCGTTGATCATGTAGTTTCCGCAGAACAATTGACCAGGATCTACGCCCGTAGATTTGTAGAAGCACTCCTTAGGATTGCCTCGGAACGCAACGTGAAAAAGCATCTTCATGGCCATAAAATTAGCTGACAGCTTTCTGTACGTTAGAAAGAGAGAGCAGGACTAAAAAGACTTACTTCAGGGGGGAATGGAGGTGCATATATGGGTTCGTAGTTGTAGCGGTACGGGCCTTCTTTGTGGATCGGCTTAAAGACTTTGCTACCACAAAGCTCTACGGCTACTCCGGATGGGCCTTGCCAGAATATGTACCAGTACCGGCTTCCAATTTTCTGCATGATGATCTGGATTGAGTGTTCATAAGGGGTCCTCGTGATCTAGAACAAAAGTCAGCGCATGATGGCTGGTGAAGAAAGAAGAGACAAAATTCACCATCGAATGCACAGAGTCTAGGACCTGGGTAGTGTTGATGGGCAATGGTTGGACAGCAGACCATCCGGAAGGTGTGGGTGACGTCGATGCAGGCAGGCACAAGGAAATCGCGATCAGGAACGTGCCCCAGGATACCATGATTAGTGAGTTTATCAGCGATGCTGCGTAGGTGTTGGAAGGATGCAGTTGGGTGTCAAGCGATGAAAGAAGAACAGAAGGTTT
The DNA here is from genome assembly GCF_003171515.1 of Pyrenophora tritici-repentis. NCBI lineage: Eukaryota > Fungi > Ascomycota > Dothideomycetes > Pleosporales > Pleosporaceae > Pyrenophora > Pyrenophora tritici-repentis. Next base: position 1,624,274 of record NC_089390.1, read on the forward strand.
TCAGAGGTAGGTGATGAATTTTCTCTAGTCTGTATGAATCCGGTGGGGAGGAAGGAGGTGTGGGAGGTGACTGCCACACGTTCGTCATACAGCAAGAACAACATCTTGCCAAACCATTTTCTAATTCACGGATACACATAGGAGGGGTACGAGGCTCCGTGAATGACCCTGATTCCTTGTACTCCTGAGTTTTAGATTTAATGCTATTGTCATGTAGTTGGCGTGCAGCTTCAATAGCTTTGAGTGTGCTCTTTAATATCGCGTACCATGCTAACCTCCCCCAAACTAAAATTTCTGCTCACAAATGCACACAATGATTAAAGCTATGCCTCGACTAATATTGAAGAACGAACATCTTGCCCTCCGTGCTCTTCTTTCTTTGATATCGTCCCAATAGCAATACTATACAGCAAGCGATAAATTGTTGCAGCTGTTCTGCTCCGACCCTGTCCCGATATTACAGCACCTGATTCAAAAACATATTTCTTCATTTGTTCATAATGGTATTCATAGAACATGTATCTAATCAAAAGACACCCTACCCAAGCCCCTCGCTCTCGCCGCCTTCAAAACACCATTCTTGATCAAAACAAGAGCATTTTCCCACTCTCTTTGTGCAAAGCTTTCCTTGTTATCCGCTTCATCACCAATAAGATAATCAATCCACTTCACCACATTGACTGCTTTGCTCAAATTCCTCTCCTCCAGTACCACATTGTGAAGATACTTGACAAGTGCGGTGACGTCTTCCCCATAAGGAGCCTCATCGGTGAATGACCCTACCCACTGTTTCATGGCACCCCGTAAATCGGCTTCCTTGGAAAGTTTTTGCGTTGTGAATGTGGGCTTTGGAGGACGAGGAATTTCGATCTTGGGAGCAGGCTCAGGTGCTTCCGGAGCCTTGGTTTCTCGTGTCACTGTGGGCTGGAAGGCATTCATTTTTGCGGCTTCATGCTGTGCAATAACTTCCTGGCGCACAAATTCAGGAAGCGCGGCAAGGAAATCATGGTCAAGCTCGTCGTCTCTTCTGGGCCGGGCGATGGGCGCTTTAGGAACTTCATCACTAAGAGCAGCAGAGTTTTCCCGACTTCTACTCTCTCGCGCAGGGTTCTTGAAAGATATGAAACTGGCCTGAGTGAGTATTTTGCCTGTTTTACTGATTGCCTTCATTTGAGCAGCTGCAGCGAGCATTGCAGACCTTGGAGGACGACCTCTTCCACGTTTGACTGGTATGGTAGGCTTGTTTGCTGGAATGCCGATGATTCTATCTTTGCGAGGTGATTGAGGCAATATCGTCTGATCAGCACCTCTGGGACGATGCGATGGAGATGTATACTGGGCAAGGACTTCTGCGCGAACGTCTGCTGGCAAAGCAGCGAGCATTTCTTGGTCGAGGTAAGACTGAGTTGGAAGTGTTTTCATAGCTAGAGGTAAGGCTTTAGTGGGCGTACTAGGACCATCGCGTGTTTCCCGGGGACGTACGGGTGTTGGTGATGATGCTCGAGTCTGACGCTGTAGCTTCGTTCGTATATCCTCCGGTAGCTCTACCAATACCTTAGGGTCGACTTGTGAAGGCAAAATGAATTGCGTGCCCAATGTGTTCAGTGGGCGCTGAGATGGCGTTGAAGCGTTCAGTGCTTGGGCACCGAATGCAACATGGTCGTTCTCGTATGCCGATTTGGATTTCCGTGGAGTTTCTGGGTCATCCTGAATTGGGTCCTCCTCGACATTCTTCGGCACTCGTTGCGCACGAACCGATTCCGTATTCCCAACTTTAAATTGAAGCCTTCGTTGTGAGCCGTCGAGACTTCCATCAGTAGGGCTCTTCATGAGCTCGAGCTTTGTCATCTGGATACCAATGCCTCGGAGCTCACCTGGTGTGAAGGCAAAGCCCCGCACTATGGCTAGAGCCTCCTTGGTGAGCACTTCGCTCGAATTGGTTGCGACACCGAGCAGTATGCTTTTGTTGTGGGTATCACACTTGCCATGACCAAGGTGCTTAGATGGATCAAGAGGAGCATCTGGTGAGCGTCGCATGACTTTCATTGTGAACTGCTTCCCTTTGACTTTCTCTTTGCGCAGCCGCTTTTGAAGCTCTCCACATAGGCTTGCGATGAATTCATCGGCTTGCTCCTGATTCTCAAATCGGACACCCCAATTGACCTCCGCGGATACAGACTTGCGGACAACCTGTTCGCCGACCTCTTGGCGATCTATACCTCTTGAATATTCGTAGAGTTTCTCGCCGGTCTTGGGTCCAAGCGTCTGAATGAGCTTCTCTTTGGTCAGTTCACGGATGTCTTTGACGAGTTTTATGCCAAGCCCTTCCAATTTACCACCAATCGACCATGCAACGCCTGGTAGGTCTTGTACCTGGAGCTGACCTATAAAATCCAAGGCCTCTTCTGGCTTGATCTGATATTGACCGGCAGGCTTTGCTCTGCGCAACCCGACTTTGGCGAGGAGAATGTTGCCCCCGATACCAACGGACACGTTACAACCCGTCCTCGATCTCACTTCATCCCGCAGGTTCAGCGCAATCTCATTTGCCTTTGCCTGTTCTCGGTATACGCTGCCTTCAGAGTGTGCCTTGCCGTCACTCCCACCAACCGAAATACAAAGATTAGACACGTCGACGAGTGCCTCATCGATACTGACGCTTTGTACTAATCCCCCAGTTGAAAGAATCACGTCGTAGAACGCACGACTAGTCTCTTCGTAGGCCGGAAAGTCATATGGTAGAATTTTCAGGTCTGGACAAAGCTCTTGAGCCCGCTTCATCCACATGCCATTCTTGACTCCGTATGTCCGCGCAGGATAATTGCAACTTGCAATCTCAGACCCACTGCCTTGTCCATGGGCTACCACAGCTGGCTTGTCCTTGTACTCTGGGTGCTTCTTCAAGCTGACTGCAGCGAAAAAACTGTCAAAGTCAACATGGAGGATGTACCGTCCGGCACCGTGCGGACGTCTCTGTTTGGCGTCTTGCGATAAACTCTTTTCGCTCGCCAATGCCTGCATTTGAGATTTCAGCTCCGCCTTCCATGTCGACAAATGATGCAAGCGTGATTCTCGGTAATATTGTTCTAGAAAATTAGGATCCACAACTGTGGATTTACGAATTTTGGGATCCCGCAAAAGTATTGCGTTGTGTTCCTCAGCTGTAAGCCCTCTATTCTTGGGAGCGGGGATATCTGATCCGCTGAACATTGCTTCCTTTGGGTTCTCCACCTGACCGGACTCTGTCTGTTGAGCTGGAGGGGAACTCGGACCGGCATAAAGACTATCATGGGCATCATCCGGAATATTGTCTGTGTCGACGGGGGCTAGTGAGGGGCTGGTCTTTGGTGGTGTGACTAGCTTCGTGGAATTACTCAAATTGGCGGATGTCGATGAGTAAGACTCAATCTCTGTTTGATGGGAAGGCGGTAGATCCTCAATGTCGTCGTCTGGTGTGGAAAACCTTTGTTTTTGACTTGAAAAGCGCGCGCGCATGCTACTTGTCGGTTTTGGGGTACTAGCAGGACCCGCCTGACTGCCCCTCGACTGACTTTTATACCAACTGGCATCTGTCTGTTCTCGATAGCCTCTTGCTTTGATGTTTGCCTGAGCAGTGATGTTGCCGTTGTCGAATGCGAGCACTTTCTGCTTTTCTCCTTCATCTACAATGCGGTACTGGTTCCACTGTAGCAACTTGCCCGCCTGGATACTGTCGACGACCCACGCGGGCTTCACGATGCGGTACCTCCGAAACTCGACAGCCTTCTTTGGGGTAAGACTGCTGGCGATGATGTGTGTTACGGTCGTCTTCCCATCGAGATATTGCATGAAGCCGCCGCCATGCTGGACTATAAGGGTATGTAGGTCGTTGAGCGATGGTTGCGTGTAGCCATTCACGTGCGCCACAATGCCCTTGAAGATCTGAGGTTTGTCGCCCGCTTGCGATCGGATGTCGGCATCTAAGTTTTGAAGTTTTATCTTCTTGCGCCTGAAGTAGTCGGTAAAGCCTCCAAATGCCGACCCACGATACTCTTCGCCATCTTCATTGTCGAACTGGTGGCTCGCGATGCGCTTGCGTACCGACTCGGAATTCTTCTCTAAGCGGGAGCCCATGGTGAGTGTTGTGTGGTGGATCAAGCGCGTTCATCGGGGCCGGGGTCATGATCGAATGTCAAGGGCGTGTCCGGATTGCGACATGGCGAGGTCTGGCTTGGTGGTGGTGAAAGGCGCGTGCTGTGGCGCGCATTACAAGGACCGCGATTATGTCACGCTAGTGGCACCAAGTGGGCCGATCCATCATTCTGCCGGCGGTGAAAGCACGCTAAGAGAAAGCTGCATGGCTTGGCGAACTTTTTCTACCTCTCGAAGTCGCTGCTCTCAAGTTCCTCGCTTTTCGCTATTAATCTGCTCTACCCAGCTGTCCCTCGAGCTGTGAAATTCCCGAGCAAAAGAATTCCCATAACTTCCAACCCTCCGCACCGCAGACAGTTTTCAGAACTATCCGTCTGCGAACTTATTCACCATGTCTTCCGCTATTCCTGTCGGCGTCTATGGACGTCGCATTCCGGCTGGCGGCATTCCCATCTCGGCCTCAGATGACCAGTCAGCTACTGTAAGCTTCTTCTCTGCCCCAAGCCTCTTCTGCTATGATTGGAATCAATTGCGCCTTGATTCTCAAAATTTGCGCAGCCGTCGCATTCGTAAAAATGCGACTTTTCGCTGACATGAAATAGTTCAGAATAACTATGGCCGCTATTGACCCAGACGCGGAGCCGCAAATCGACGAGGATCACAAGCATGCTCGTGCTACCTTAAAGCTCATTCGTGTGCCCATGGACTTTGACGATGACGACGATGAGGACTACGAGGAGGGCGATATTGAGGCAATTGCTGCTCGCCTGCGTGCCGCTGGCGCACTCCCCGAGGCTGATTCCGACATGTCCGACTCCGACGACAGCGAGGACGAAAAGAATGGCGGCCCTAGCGACCCTGCTAAGTCAAAGAAGGCCAAGCAGGCAGCTCTCAGCAAGAAGCTCCAAGAGGAACTCGAGGCTGACGAGATGGACATTGACGGCAGCTTGACCAACGGCACAAAGGGTAAAGCCAAGGGCAAGGCCAAGGTCACTGACGACGATCTTAGTGATGAGGACGACGAAGATGACGATGACGATGACGATGAGCCAGAGGAGCTTGTTCTGTGCACACTCGACCCCGAGAAGGTACGTTTTCATAGTATGTCTTTTACCAGCTTTTGCTGACGCTTTTGCAGCACTACCAACAGCCTCTCGACATCACTGTACGCCAAGGCGAGGAGGTCTTCCTCTGCGTCAGCGGAACTTATGACGTTTATGTTACCGGTAACTACATTGCTTTCCCCGATGAGGACAGCGAGGATGAAGACGAGGACGACGGTCTTGAGGAGCTTGGCTACGACATGTCTGCTGATGAGGACGAGCTTGACGGTCTAGAAGAGTCAGAGGATGACGAGCTCGACGGAATGGAGGATCCCAGGATCACCGAGGTTGATACCGATGAGGAGGCACCAAAACTTGTGGAGGCCAGCAAGAAGAGCAAGAAGCGTGCCGCGGAGTCTGAGGATGATGCCACTCTTGATGACTTGATCAGCAAGACCAACGGTGACGCCAAGCTCAGCAAGAAGCAGGCCAAGAAGCTGAAGAAGAACGATGGCCAGGCCACAGAGCCCGAGAAGAAGGCTGAAAAGGTTGAGAAGAATGATACCCCCAGCAGCGACAAGAAGAAGGTTCAGTTCGCTAAGAACCTCGAACAGGGCCCAACTGGCTCCCCCAAGGTCGACGCGCCTAAGCCAGAGGCAAAGAAAGAGGCCGCAAAGGGACCTCGCAACGTTAGCGGTGTCATTGTTGATGACAAGAAGGAGGGCAAGGGCAAGGCTGCCAAGAAGGGTGACCGCGTCGAGATGCGCTACATCGGCAAGCTGAAGAGCGGCAAGGTCTTTGACTGTGAGTTTACCGGGTAAATTTTTTCGAGCAAGTACTGACAAATACACAGCCAACAAGAAGGGCAAGCCCTTTTCCTTCAAGCTTGGTGTAGGCCAAGTCATCAAGGGTTGGGACGTCGGTGTCGCTGGCATGACTGCTGGCGGCGAGCGTCGTCTTACTATCCCCGCGGCGATGGCTTATGGCAAGAAGGGTGCGCCTCCGGACATCCCACCCAACTCTGACTTGATCTTCGACATCAAGTGTATCTCGGTCGGTTAAAAAGTTTCTTGCCAGCAATTGCCCGACTACGCGCAACGGGGTCCACTTGCTCATGTACAACAACGGGGCCTTGCTCCACTTGTGTGCAGAACTCAGTGGACCTGCATGCGTTCGCTTCCTAGACGTTTTCCTCTTTTGTCTGCTTTCACTGCATAGCGTGTCGTCTGAGATATCCGACTTGCATAATTTCCGGGCTGCTTCGTTAGATATGTGCAAGGAGGAAGGATCTCTCAGTCCTCTTCGCCAATGTCTTTTCCTTAAGGGGTCATGTATATGTGATATAGCGAGGCGATGTTGCCACAGGGTGAATTTTCGCTAAGGAAGCTACACTGAAAAAGTTATGTGGGGTTTCGCGAATGTAGTAATACATCATTTTTAAATGACGTGTCTGGTGCTATGACCTTTCTGTAACAGCTCCTGTGCCATATCTAGGTCGTGGATGCCCTTGCCAATACCTGTATACTATTGCGTGTCTTGCCGTACTCCATCTGACTCTTTCGTTGTTGTTCCGCAGTCAAGCAGGGTCACTCTTGCTTTGACCGAGGTTGCGAAATTGCGGAAGATTCTAGCGCTAGTGGTTGACCAGTCAAAAATCCGGGTGCCCGCACGAGCCAAGACTCCACAAGGCTTTAACCCATCTCCTCCTCCGTCGTTCCAACTTCGTCTCACTTCAACGTTCACATAAGCCAGCCGTCACCACACCACGCTTGCACCATCCTCAGTCAACTGCTCTACTTGCGCACTACCATCTTCGAGCCCTACTCATATCTACCAACTCTAAAACACCCTCGCGATCCAACCGTGGCAATACTGTAGCAATGGCGTCGAAAAGAAGCAGTAGTAGTACGAGTAGTAATAGTAGCATTCACTCGTACTCGTCCGCCAGCAACGTCCGCGCCAGCTGCTATGCAGTAAACGCGTCCACCGCGAGCCTCCAGGGCTTTCATTACTCCACTACCCCGTCTTCCGGGGCTGGGTGGTGTTCCTGAGGTCAGCTCGGTATGTCGTCCTCTATCTGCGCCTTTGATCGGCTTTATACTGCGGATGCACTATTTTACGCGTGATACTAATGATGCCCAGGGAATTCCATCACCCCCTTCAAGTCCCCCCCTCGCCGCCAGACACGCGTCCACCGCTAAAGGTGGAAAGGCGCGCAGAGGGGGGGCAGCATATACTATCACGGGAGAGTGTGAGAGACTCTTCTGCGAGACACTGCGATCTGTTTTCCTGGGTGAGGGGAGCCAGCATCGCCAGGACTCGCTTGTGATGGGTATGCCATACAACGACATGACTGCAACTGCTACGATTACGAACGACTACGGTATCGATGCTAGACGCTACTCGGATTCTTCTTCCGATTCAGACGTACCTGAAATGGTGCGGTTTGACGAGGTAAAGGGTTCGATTACGGACTACATTGAGATGTGGGATTATGTTGGCGGAATTAGGTTCCGCGGGTTTGTCGCTGAGAAGGAGGACCAAAGGGCCATGTTCGTCTTCTTCGACGAGCCGGTCATCAAGGGAGATATCAAGGCTGGGTAAGTCGCGTCCACTCCACTCGCAATCCCGTTACTAACTGTGCTTAGTCTCATGGCCCTCCTCGAACTCTGCGAGGTCGACTACTTCTCCTGCGACCGTCTTGTCCTTTGCATCGACCGCCAGGTCGACCAAGCCGCGCGCAACAACTTGACGAAAGACTTAGGTTGGATCGGCTTTGGTCTCACGACGCTCGATGAGTTCAGTGGAGGCGAGGAGCTGACTAGCGAGAAATGGTTATTCATGGACATGGAGACCTAGAGACATGATTCGATCACGCGGTTGGGAAGGGATGAAGTCACATCTGTCGCTACAACCTGGGGCATGGTGCGTTCCTAGTTTGTGTTCTGGTCTTTGCGGTGGAAAAGACCATATTTGCACATTCTTGTTTTGTGATTACATGCAAGGAGTTTGGTATGGTGTTTGTGAGTGCGTTGGTATTTGTCATCTCAAGTCTAACTCTCTTCTCTTCCTCCACACTACTACTACCTGAAATGCTATCATCATGCTTTGTTTATTTACTGTATTCATTTGTGCGGTGTGCTTAGCGAATGCATGTTTGCTTCTTCTGCGTGGCCACATGCCACAACGACATTCGCATATCAGATCACGGTATTTGTCACGGTGCCACAAGGTGATGCAGAACAGCAAGACAGCAGACCATTTATGCATTAAATTGTTCATTTCACGAATAGTATGAGTAACCTCGGTATGCTTCACGGTAACCCAAGAGTTCCTTGACAGCTGACCCGCAACTGGATTCGTCGTCTCTGGCTTTTGTATCCGTACACTTGATTTCATATGGCTTACAATTACTACCGCCCTACGCATCCACTTCCGCCATGACGGCATCTACAGCCGCACTGCCACCGAACTCATCAACTTCCTCCACCTCTACATGCTCGATCTCGGCCCTACCCTCCAACGCACGCATGGCCGGGTTATCCGTACCCGAAATACCCTGTGCAACCTTCTTCCTCTGATGCGCCTCTAGATCCTCCAAACTCCAAGACGAATGCCCCTCCTGCTCCGCTCGCGACCAGGGAATACTCATATCCTTGAGAAAGTTCTTTGCCGCGCCAACAGCCTGATCGATTGAGAGTTTGGTCGATTTAGCATCCAGGCCCTGTTGAATCCATTTTGGAAGTTGTGTTTGCTTCTTGTTGAAACGTTTATCGGCGAGGACCATGATGCCGTAATCGTCTTTTCCACGGATGACGCGACCGAGGCACTGGGCGGCATGTCGCATTGCGTCGAAAGAAAGGAAGTCGGCCTCTTTGATCCTGTATGTTTCGCGGAGGAACTCAAGGCGGGCTTTCAAGATACGCGATTCAGTGTATTGGTATGGTACGCCCATGCATATGACAGTGCGGCCGTAGTGGTGGTCGAAATCGATGCCTTCACTGACTTTACCACGGGCGACACACAGCAGGACTGCGCCACGGCCGTTGTTGCAAGCGGTGCGAAAGGTTTCTAGTGCGAGGGCTGTTTCCTGTGCGTCGGGGGTTTCGACGAGGATGAGCTTGTATTTCCAGACTGTATCGAGGATTTCCATCCCTTGCCATGCGGAAATGATGCTTTCCATGTAGAGGTATGATGGAAAGAAGACTACGACGCCATCGGGTGTTAGTTTGCAGAATTCAATCAGTAGGTTGCCGAAGTTTCGTTGGACTTGCAGGTCGTTGCGGTGCTCGAATTGTGATGTGACTTGGTTCTGGTCGTTGCCACGGTCTACGATCATGGGGAGGAAAGATTTCCGCGTAAGAGTCATGGTGAAGGATTCCTGTACGACCGTGTTGAAGTTGAGCATGCGTGGGTACATATCTAGTGGTGACATGGTTCCTGATGTGACGATGACAGAATAGAAGCGTTCAAAGACGGGCTTTATAGCAATAGCTGCGTCCAGGCATGTTAGATGTAATACAGGGTTCGGGACTGTTGCTGTCGCTGATTCAAAAGGCTCGATGATCAATAGAAATCCGGTTTCATAGGTGGCTACTAGTGTGGCGAACGTAGCGACTTCTTGAAGTGGCTGATAATCTTCGATGTTGGTGAGTTCGAGAGTTCGGACGAGTGATGTTAGGCGCTCGGCGCAGAACCGCAGCGGTTTTCGTTCAATAAACGTTAGGTCTCTGAGGTGCTTGAGGAATTCCGGGGGCGTATCTGCGACGACGTTGAGGACCTTCATACGTGTTTTGAGGTATTCAATGAAGCGTTTGAGGAACGCAACGAAGTGTTCAGCTCGCCGTATGTTGCCAGGCACAGCTTCTGTGAGCAGGTCATCTGGAAGGGCAGGATTGGCCATGAAGGCGTCCTCGTTGCGCGCCTCGTCTGCGGCTCTCAGACCTTCGACTAGCTTTGCGTATTCGTTCTGCAGCTTTTCGGCATCGCTGCTCTTCATTTCGGTGATCTTGCGATCCAGGTTGTTGACTCCTTTTGTTGCTTTACGTAGCACATCTTCTGTTAGATCGATGCTGAGCGACTCGATGCACACGTTGTCGATGTTGTGAGCTTCGTCAAAGACGACAATGCAGTCTTTGGACAACTCCTTCGATACTCTGTCTGCAATCTTTGGGTCTAGCAGGTAATGGTATGAGTAGATGATGACGTTGCAGTGGGGCATCATGCGACGAGCTGTAAAGTATGGACACTGCTTCTGCTGCTCGCCATACTTCAGCATGCCATCGAAGGTCCAAACTCCAGGTGGAATAAGATTGTGTGGCTCTAAAAGATCCAAATTCTCGTGGTAGACGCAGAGTTCGACGGGCTCTCCGCGCTCCTTCTTCTCTTTGACGAAGCCAGCTGTCAGACTACGACACCTTGCGTCTACGACTGTGCCACTCTTCTCCCGCTTGACAGAGGGATGCAAACACAAGTTTTTTCGACTTGTCAGCCCCAAACCCCGGAAATCCTCTTCGTAGCCTAATTCTGTAGTACGGTACTTCATCAGCGCCTTCAGCTCAGCCAAGGCCTTTTCGATCTCAGACATGGTACGCGAGCAGTAGATTAGTTTCCGTTTTTCAGGATAGTGCTGCTGGTAAGCGACGATGAGGGAGAGCAGCGACACGGTTTTGCCCGTGCCTGAAGGCATCTCCAAAACGCAGTGACCGCCCTGGTCGAGGGTGCGCTTGAGATCGCACATGTAGGCATATTGCTCTGGATATACCCGCGGATACGGGAACAGTACGGGAAGATTGTCAATGTAGAACTTCATGTTTGCGAGTCTGCCGTCCGCGGTTGCTGTTGTGGCGGAGACGCGTTGGAACACGAGATGGCTCGACGTCGACGGGACAAAGTACCCACAGGAGCGGAATACGCTATGCCGGCTTCTGTCCTAGCGTGCCCCACGCTGCATCCATGACTCGGCCCGTCCGCAACTGGTGCCGTCATCGCAGAGCCGCATATTCGCATATTTCGCAATCATCACTCGTATGGTTCGGTGGAGTTCGATTCATGTTTTGTCTTGCTTGTCAGTTCACCTATTACCACTTGACTGCAGTCGCTTCTCGTCGTCGCAGCTGTACATGCTTGTGACTGGCACCTTTCCATCACCGAAGCTCCCCTAAGTGTTCTGCCAGACCCCGCCATGTCGAAGCGTTCCGCCAAAGCACAGGCAAGCAGTGCGCGGGCGACCACAACACCCACATTTGGCGCATTCGGCGGCGCGACACAGGCCTTTGGCGCAAGCTCGTCGACCCTTTCCTACGTGTCGGAACCCCCGGACCTCACTGCCATATCCGATCCCAACGTCGTCGTCTATTTCCGCAACCTCTCCAAGAAGGACAGCACCACCAAGGCAAAGGCACTCGAAGACATACAGGCATATGTGTCGGCACTGCAAGAGCCAGTGGAAGACGGGCTGGTTGAGGCATGGATCAAGATCTACCCCCGCACATCCATTGACAATGCGAAAGCGGTGCGTCAAAATGCCCATCTTGTTCACGGCCACATTGCCCTGTCCGCCGGCAAGCGCATGGCGAAGTACATGCCCAAGAGCGTTGCAGCTTGGTTATGTGGTCTCTACGACAGCGATCGGTCCGTGGTGGAAGCGACACAGACTTCACTGCGCCAAGTCTTCAACTCGCCCGAGAAGCTACAGAGTATCCGCAAGGCCTACCAACAACCCATTATGGAGTACTGTAGAGATGCTATAGATAAGGAGAGCACCACAACCCTGAGTGACGAGCGGATAGTTAGCAAAGACGACGCAGAGGCAAAGTACAGCCGCGTCATTTCGGCATGCATATCCCTATTGGGTAGTTTGTTAGCCAACCTACAGTCTGAGGAGCTATCCAAATACGAGACAGACTACAAAAGTGTCTTCTGTGATAAGAAGCTCTGGAACTTTGCCTCGTATAGCGACGCTAGAATCCGTCGCTCAACCCACCGTCTCCTAAAGACTTGCTTGGCCAAGGAACATGGTTCGCAGGTTTCCTTCCCGTTAGTAGTTGTCGATCATGCTAACAGAACTACAGTTTCCATAAAAGATAATATCGACATCATCAGCAAGGCCTATTTGGCTGAGGCACTGAAATCTGACCAGACAGGTTCTGTTAGCGATTACATTGACTCCTTAACGCTTCTGACCACCAAGTACCCCTCCGTATGGACTACAGATTACACCAGTAAGACGGCTGTGGAAAGGCGCCTAAGACAATTCCTCCAGAAGGGCTCTCAGTTCGGCCCAAGAGACTTCTGGGATCGTCTGACCGAGTTGTTCAAGGTTATCCCGAAAGAAGTCTTGCCGACACAGGAGACAGAAGCTGCCGAACTGTTGCGCGCCCTGCACATTGGTATTGTTCGCAAGGACGAGCCGAAGTACAATGCTGAAGCAGCGTTTAGTGCCTATTTGGACATAGCGGGACTTCTTCTTCAGCCTCTGGAAGGCACGGAAAGAACGAAGCTCTTACAGGAGATGGTATTGCTCATCTTGACACAATACTTGCAACCATCTCTAGAAAATTCGCAATGGTCAATGCCAGCCAACGCTACGAATCTGTTTTCGAAAGCGTTGCGAATCGAAGGAATGAAAGTCGTGCTTGAAGAGCAGTGGCCTTTGATGTCCAAACAACTAATTGACAATATCAAAACCTCGGCTCCTGAGCAGTCAAAAGACTATGAAAAGTCTCAAACTGGTGTGGTTCAACAGGCCACGCGCTTCGCCATTGTGCAAGATCACGCTCTGCAGATCGATAATCTTGCAACCCTGCGCCCCGTTCTCATTGATTCGTGTGCCTCGATAGTAGCAGAAGCTCTCGAGGTGCTTAAAAATCGGAACGGCAAGCCTTACGGCGCAGCGGGCACTGTTGCGGCTATTTTGAAGCGTAGTCCCAGCTTGATATCATCCACTCAGGCGGAGCAAGACTTGGAGCTTTTTATACAACAGGATCTCCACACACTGGTACTATCGCCGTCGTCTTCTTACTTGATTGACGTGCTTTACTCCAAGTCAGATTGTGCCTTTTTCAAGGATGCGTGGAGCGCATCTTTGAAGGCTGTACTGAAAGAGACGGACTCCCCAGGGAAAACGAAGGCGTTGGAATCCATCTTGACATCCTCTAGAATACCATCGGCTTTTGATCTCGCTACATCGGACCCCGAATTGCAAAAGTACATCATCGCGAATGTCCGAGAAGCTGTCGAAGGTGAGGCAGAATGGGATTCCTTTAGTCGTATGCTTTCATCTCCAGCAAAAGTACTGGCTCCGGAGACAACAGACGACATTCTCGCCTACATGACAAAAAGTCTGTCGATATCACAGCAAGCTCCATATTCACTGCAGGGCCTACGTCAGATTGTCAAATCAAAGCCGTCTATGCTGCGTGAGTTTCTCGCGAGACCACAGGGATCTGCCCTTCTGCAAGGCTTGCTTGTTGCCTCTGAGTCACCGAGTGATGAGGTGTCACAGGCTGCTACGGCTGTGAACGCATCAATTCGTACCTTGTTATCGTCAAGTTCGGATTCCACCCAGTCTATGTATGATCTCATCCAACAAGGCATACGAGATGCTACTTCAACATCTGTCTCTGTCGAAACTCTGGTAGATTTGGCCAAGCAATCAGTCAAGACAGGCGGTGACTGGACCGAGATCTCAAAAGTCTTCCCTAGTCTAGAAGATTGGAACGCAGCCCTCAAACCCTTCCTGAATGCTCCGCCTAGGTCGTCATTGGCGATTACCAATCCACTTGGAGGCGCTGTATACCTTGTCAAATCGACCCAACCTTTATTGCAGGCTGAAACCACGCCACGGGATTCCGATGGGAATTCTTCTGCGTACAGGATGACCCAGTATGTTACAAGACTCTTCAAGAACCCGGAGCTCTTTCCTATCGACAACGTACCTCGTGAACTTCGGGATGCATATCTTCGCAACATCGCGGTCGCTGTACAGCTTGCGGACGACAACCTAGGTCTTGCCGGCTCTAACGGCTTCTGGTCTCACTACGACTCTTATGCTGAAGCTGATGCAATGACCTTCATGTCGGATGCACAATCATTCGTGGCCCAGGAGCTGAAGAGCTTAGTTGCAACTTGGGGCAGTAACAATCCTGACGCTTCTCTGATGACCTGGGCGGACAAGCTGCTTTCTGATATTGACGTTGATGCCACGTCTGTGACATACTATAACGCACGGACTTACAGCGTTCTGCTCACAGATGCCATCGAAATTGCCGCATGGAAGAACGCCCACACTAGTCAACTGCAAGAAATACTCAAAGCCACGCGCAAGAACAAGAACTTCTTTCAGATTCTCGCATTGATCAATGCCTTTAGAGAACCGTTGTCAGAGGCCAAGGCCTGTGAAAGAATGTGCAACGAGATCGTCGCCGACTTGACCGGTCTGGACATAGAAAAGGACTGGCCAGTAGCCCTCCATCAGATCGTCCTATTGAACAGTCTCCTAAACCAGGACGGCATCTTGGAGAGTATTGCTAAGTTGCGCCTGGTAAACTTTGTCCAGCACGTTGCTCCTTGGCTTCAACAAGAAGACCTTGCTCTTCCAGTGAAGGCAGAGTTGTGCCGCGCTTTAAGTGTGTTGCTTCCCCTAATGAACGACACATACAGTGGAGACTGGAGTACCATACTGAATGCGCTCGCGGGGATCTGGTCATCAACAAAAGAGCTGGAAGCAAATGAATCTGAAACGGGCAGTTCCATACCGTTGATACACGCATCCCTAAAGTTATATGCCAAGCTGCGAACCCTTACCGAGGAGGAAGAAACGAATGACGATCTACTAGAGGCCTGGAAGGAGATGGAGCAACCTGTGGCCGATGGATTAATCAATCTTCTGAAGCACTCACAACACTTCCCCGACGAATTCCACCAGCCGCTCAAAATGGTGAATGATGTACTAGCGCGTCAGATCTCTAAGGTTTCACTGAAGCATCTGGATTCCACTGAAGAGCTCTTCCCATTACTCTATGTCGAGTCACAGCCTGTGCAGCAGACTGCCTTTGATATTCTTCACAAGCAGATCCCCGCAGCCCAGGAGCAGATCTCCATTGACGCGGCATTGGAGAAGAACACTGCACGCCTGCCAGAGGAGCTGCTATCTCTCATCATAGAGGCCCCTAAGGTTGCAACATTGGCGGAAGCGAACTTGGATCGGAGTGTACCTTTGCCATTACGAGGCTACCTACTGAGCTGGCTACTAGTCTTTGACCACTTGGAGCATGCATCTTTCAAGGTCAAGAACGACTATGTCGAGCACATCAAAGAGGGGGAATACCTTCCAGGCCTCCTCGACTTTGCTTTTGACTTTCTTGGTCACATGCACAACAAGCCGGTCGACGTGTCCAAACTTGACATTACTACGTACGAACCCGACGCCGAACCTCCTAAGCGCGACCTGCAGTGGTTGCTGACACACTTGTACTTTTTGTGTCTGTGTCATGTCCCGTCCCTTACCAAGACGTGGTTCAAGAACTGCAAATCGCGCGCCTTGGTTGTTGCTCTCGAGCCATGGACCGAAAGATACGTCTCACCACCTGTAATTGTTGCCGCGCTCGAGGCAGTGAACACATGGTCAGAGGAGCAATCGGCAGCCGAACCCGACTCCCCTTTCACCGTCAAAGTCGCCAGTCGCGCCCGCGAGATAACCGCCTCATACACGGTGGACGACCAAACAATGTCGATGCGCATCTCTCTTCCCGCCGCCTTCCCTCTCGCAAACGCACACATTGAAGGCATCAACCGTGTCGCTGTCAGCGAAACCAAGTGGCAATCTTGGCTCCGTACATCCCTTGGCGCCATCACCATCTTCAACGGCTCCCTCATAGACGCATTGACAACGTTTAAGAGGAACGTAGACGGAGCAATAAAGGGACAGACCGAATGTGCGATTTGCTACAGTATTGTCGGCTCAGACAGGAAGTTGCCAGACAAGAAGTGTGGAACTTGCAAGAACTTGTTCCACGGTGTTTGTCTGTTCAAGTGGTTTAAGAGCAGTAACAGTCCGAGCTGTCCTCTTTGCAGAACGAATTTCCATTATGCTTAGGGTTTGGATGATTTGCAGGACGGATTGGGCGTGTAGAGTAGAGCAGGATCAAGTAGGATAGAGTAGGTATGCTATGTAGCGGGCTACGCTGGCTGGCTGGCGCTATCACTATCTCGACGCGTGACGTAGACGCGTTGTTAGTGTTAGTGTTGAATAAAAGTTACCTCGGCTGATTACCACTACCAGGATCCTACCCCACACTTCCACGTACCCCAGTATAGCCTTTGTATACCGAGACTGATGCGTACCGGTAGTACCCAAGCTTATCCATCCCATGTAAAAGCCAGTGTTCAATTCAATCCTCCTCAATTAATCCCGCATCCATCCCAAAATCCAACTACCTACACACTCATTTGACATTACCATGTCTTCCCACACCCCACCAACCCTGCACTTCAACTACGACATATCCTGCCCCTTCGCCTACATAGCCTCAACCCGCATCCGCGCCCTCGCGACCCGTACCCGCACACCCCTCGTCTACCGCCCCGTCCTCCTCGGTGCAATCTACCGCTCAACCGCCGCACCGCAAGGCGCCTCAGGTTCCGCGTCCGATGTGTTCAACGCCGCGAAAAAGACCGTTGCTTCAGCCTCCATGGCACGCACGTTGAAGCGCTATAACATCGCGTACGCGCCGCCACCGCAGCACCCCCGTAAAACAGTCGACGCACTCAGGTTACTTTATGTATTGGGTGAAGAGGACAGGGAGAAAGTCACGCATGCGTTGTTTAAGGCGTATTGGGCGGGGGGAAGAGATGTGGCCGATAAGAAGGTGTTGTTGGAGATTGCGGGGGCATGTGGGGTTGTGGGGTTGACTGAGGCTGTCTTTGCAGATGAGGGGGCTAGGAGGGAGTTGAGTGCGGCAACGGAAGAGGCGATTAGTAGGGGGGCGTTCGGGGTGCCTGGATTTTGGATTCAAATGGCGGGTGTAGAAGGCGGTGGAAGGTACTTTTGGGGTCAGGATAGGATGCATTTTGTGGAGGGATTGTTGAGGGGGACGGCGGCTGGTGGTACTGAGGCTGGGGATATAGGTGCGATGTTGGAGACGGCAAGGGTGTGGGGAGAGGTAAAGGGGTGTAGGTTGCAATCGCTGCTTCCGCGGTGCGTGGCTAGTAACATCATTCCCGAGGGCACGAAGGTGAAGTTGCAATTTTGGTTTGACTTTTCTTCGCCATGGGCGTTTCTAGGGTACACGCAACTTGCACGGCTTCAACGCACATTTGGTCCCAAGCTGCAGATCGAGCTAAAACCTTTTTTACTCGGGATCCTGTTTCGAGAGATTGGCGCGCCGATGCTACCGATGAGTGTGGCCAGTCCTGTAAAGATGGCTTGGATGCGGCGCGACCATGCGGATTGGGTGGCGTGGTGGAATGCGATTGCGATGCAGGAGGGGGACGAAAAAAAGATACAGTTTCATTGGAACGACAAGTTTCCGATCCGTACACCACTTGCGTTGCGGGTTGCACTTGTCGAGCCGGGTGTTGTGCCGCTGTTGTGTAAGTTTTGTATCCTGTTTTGTGAGCCATCTGACTAATAAGATTACAGTCTCAGCATGTTGGGAGCGGAACGAGAATGTTTCTGATGATGCTATTTTATGCTCTGTTCTCAACCAAGCAGGATACAATGGTATGGAACTCATTGCAAGAGCCAATGAAGCAGAGCCAAAAGCGAAACTTCGAGCTTTGACTGCTGAGGCTAAGCGTTTAGGGCTATGTGGTGTGCCCACATACCTAGTATTTAGACAAACAGGGGGTGGGGAGTGGCAGGCTGCAGGAGGGTTGGTTTGGGGACAAGATGAGATCAATGTTGTGGAGGATTTAATTGCTGGATGGAATCCAGAGAGGGATGGAGGGATTGCTGAGGTTGGAAAGGTGAGATATGAGGAGCATACAGATGGTAAGAGCATAGGAGCAAAACTGTAGACTATGTAAACTTGCCACAGGTAGCACTGAAGAAAGTAGCGCAAGCCTGCAAGAGTCATCATTGGAATATGTAAATATGGCATTTGGGGTATCAAAGTGATGGTCAGGGGTTGTTGGAAATGTATCCAGATATCTGATCGAATATCAGGCTGAGGTGGGGTATATGTCGTAGTGGGGATTGAAAGTATGCGCCGATGCCTGCATATAAAAACGCCATGGAAAAGTGATAAAGAATAATCATGCCTAACGCGACAGATCGAGGTGACCGTATGCGCGGCGCTTCCTTCTCTTACTTGCCAGCTGAGGAGTCCAAATCCCGCTGAACAGGTCCTCACATTCATCTTCGTCCTGCGAGTCAAATTCAACATCTTCATCTTTGGTCTCATTCACCATGCCGTTGTCCTCTTCCTCCATATCCTGCTCCCACTCGGCTCCTTTGACAATTCTCTTTGTCTCCAGTATGTACTTGCCAACCTTGTACTTCTGGCTATCCTCGGCAGCATCCACATACTTCCAGCCCAACACGCTACCGCAGCTACGGCAGCTTATGTCAGACACGGTGTGAGCTCCCGTGACTAGCTGACGCGGCTGAGCTTTGTGTGTGAGTGTATTTGGTAAACTTCCATCTGACCAGCCAGTCGCGGACATGTTGCCACCCGGAAGGAAAGTAGATGCCGATGGGGGGCTGACAAGGTATGCTCGGCCATGTCTACCAGTGAAGCCTTTGCTTATGATGGACGACGTAGGTACAAGGTCTACGAGACACTTTTGGCAGCGAAGGTGCGATGTCGGTCGCGTTGCCAGGAAGCTTGTTGGTTGTGGCGGTGAAGACGATGGTGAGGGTGTCGTCGAGTTTGTGGCATCGCTGACAGCAGAGCTCCGACGCCGGCGAAAGGGCAGGCTCGGAAAGAGATAAAGCGGAAAGGGGGATGTTGGTGAATTCAAGTTTAACATGGTGCGCTATCTGTTCTGTGAAAGGATATGACAGAGGCTCCCCTGAAGAGGTTTGCCCTCTCCCTTGCGGGCTTTGTCAACGCGATCGCGTTGATGACGTGAGAAAGACGGAGGATAATGTACGGTAAGGTAGCAGTAGCGATAAGGACGCCACAGCCGAGGAGCGGGGCAGGGGTGGATGATGCACCTCAAACGTTTGACAATCACCCCTCACACACTTTCTGACCGTCAAGAGAGTCGGTTTTGCAAAGAAGGCAGCGGGGACCTGAAGAAAGTAGAGAGAAGAGAGGAAGGTAAATGCTTGCAGGTCATGGTTTTGATTCAGCCGCAAGCCGCTGTCCAATCTTGGTGAGTCCTCAGATCATGCGCTCGATTATTCCCAGCATGCCGTCACGAGATGCGCTGGCTTCGCTGTCCGCGCCCGCATGGCCTTATTGGAACCAACAGACCCTGCAGATACATTACCGTGGGTTTGCGATAATCATTGCATGCGCCTAGCAAACATGTTGAGGTGGTTACATCCTTGCCACGACCACCGCAGGCGCTACTGTTGTAAGTAGTGGCGTGTTTGACAACAATGGCAAGCTCCTGCACGATCAATGTTGTCTCCAACTTCCATTTCAATCTTTCTGTCTGAGTCTACTTTCCTATACGTCGTGTCCAAGGTTCCTTCTTTGTATGGTCAAACATCGAACCACAACTTCATGTTGCCCACCATGTCCCACCCTTCTTCTTGCATAGACCTTCTGCGATACTCGCAGTGTCTATCCAACATTGTTACTGCGCTCAAGTACTAGTATTGATTACCCACGAACCATCCGAGCTACCAAGATAATGCCTCTCGTCCAATCGGGAAAAAGAAAGGATGCTCACAATGCTCTCCAGCTGTCCCGCGATAAGGGCAAGGTGCGTGTCATTGAACGATCTGCAGCACTGCTTTCCTCAATGGCCGGTGGCTTGTCAAAGAACCCACCTTCGCGCAGCAATACTCCAGTTGGTCGCACCTTTACCAACCTTCGCCGTGGAAACCTCAAGCTCTTCTCCATCTTCCGAAATGGCAAGAGTATGTAGTCCAGTCACCTTACCTGAACTGCTACTGAACACTTGAAGGTTCTATTCCAAGCTCTGGGGATGCTAGGTCTACCAGCATCAGCTTAGTTAGGAACAAGCCCAAAGAGGCACCACAGCTCGACGCTGCCAAATCCTACTCCAATACTTCTTTACAATGCGCTATGATTCTCGACAAACCTATAGCTCTACCGAATCTCAACCTAGATCCAGATAGCACATCGTTGCTCCAACTTACAAACCCTGCTGTCTTCGATGGCGAATCCGAGCCTTTCCTCGGCGCTCGCACCCCACCTCCTACCCCTATAACCACCAGTTGGTCATCACCGACTCTTTCTCAACAGCTCACAACCAAGCTCTCAAACGCCCTGATGAACAACGATACAGTAGTACACCGTCCAAAGCTAAGCTCCCGGCCAACTGTTGAAACGAACCACTTCCGGCAGCCAAGTACTACGACCTCGCCCAAAACTCCAATGTCTGAAGCTCCTTCTCTTCCTTCAAGCGTTCTCAGCCCTGGCGGTAGTCTTTCGCCTTTGAGCCAGTCAACTGCACCTACGTCCTTGGTTTCCTCAGGTGGCCCACTGTCCGCTGAGACGATACATTGTGCCCTCGCAACCGATATCTCACCTTGTCTTTCTCGTGAGCCTACGGCTGAACACCCCCCTTCCCGGTTTCTAGTCTTTCCCCGCCAAGATGCGCCACAGCTTTGCGCGCCTTCTGTTGCTACAATAGAGATTGCAGCTGCGGCGAAGATCTTTTTCGAGTCACATTTCAACCAGCTCATTTCTACCAGAGTCACACCAAGATCTATGCGCCGCCGACAGATGGAACGCAAACTCTTCGCCATGGCTATCCCTATTGAACAACGTCACTGTAAGCGGAAAGAATAGTATCTGGCCGAGACCCATCATCTTCGACAGACAAGGGTTATGAAGTCAAACACACTTGCCCGGCAGACGATGAAGGGCGTACACATCTCAAACTATGACATCGTTCGTGTTCTTGGAAAGGGCAGCTTTGGCGTTGTTCGCCTTGTCCGCGAAAAGAGCGACAACTGTGGCAATCTGCGAGGAAGCATCTGTAGCATGGGATATCCCGACGGATCCTTGACACCAAAGGATGAAAAGTCCTCGCAAGCCATCCGCAAAAACAAGCAGGTCTTTGCTATGAAGGTCATCAGAAAGTCTGACATGCTTCGCAACAGCCAAGAGGGGCATTTGCGCGCAGAGCGAGATTTCCTTGTCGCTTCCGAGAATTCTCGATGGGTAGTACCTCTTGTTACTGCCTTCCAAGACAACAACAACCTATATCTTGTCATGGAATACATGATGGGAGGCGATTTCCTGGGTCTGCTTCTTCGAGAAGATGTCCTAGATGAGAGCGTCGCCAAGTGGTATCTTGCAGAGATGATACTCTGCGTCGAAGAGGCTCACAAGATGAATTGGATTCATCGTGATGTCAAACCTAACAACTTTCTCATCACCTCGTCTGGTCATCTCAAGATCTCCGACTTTGGCCTCGCCTTTGACGGTCACTGGGCTCACAATCAAACATACTACAACGAACAACGCTACGGCCTACTCCGTGACCTGGACCTGCATGTCGAAGGCGATGCAATTGATGTTGAGGAAGAGAGGAATCGCAGAAACGCTCGCGATGCCATGGAAATCATTAATGGCGCTGCAACACCGCGCGGGCGTCATCAGCCCAAAGAGGAGTCTCCGAACGGGCCCATCATCGACTGGCTGAATCGTGAACAGCGACGCCAATTCGCAAGGAGCGTTGTAGGTACAAGTCAATACATGGCACCAGAAGTCATCCGAGGCGAGCACTATGACGGTCGCTGCGACTGGTGGAGCATCGGTGTAATTTTATACGAGTGTCTCTACGGTTGCACACCCTTCTTCTGCGACAATCGCCAAGCCACCAAAGCCCGCATACTCGATCACAGACGCTGGCTACGCTTCCCATCTGACCAGCGGTATGCCCGCCCAAACATCGATCGCGTGCCTCTCATGTCGGTGTCCCACAACGCCATCGACCTCATGATGAGACTGCTCGAGGAGCGACAAGATCGTCTCTCAGCTAAGCGATACCGCGAGAACGACTGGGTCCTCCGTGATAAAGCGGCTGGTACGCGACGGCACCGGAGTAGCAATACTTGTGGGCATATCGTGTATCCCAACGATGCTGATGATATCAAATCCCATCCCTTTTTTCGCAACATCCACTGGTCCTCGCTCCATATAACTCGTCCGCCATTCGTCCCTCGCGTACACAGCGGCCAGCCCATTACCAAATACTTCGACGACGAGGCCGAAATCATGAGCGCGTCCGATCACCTCGACTCCTCCAGTTATGAGATCCGTGAGGGATTGGTGGTCCCCGTTGCCGTTGGCGAGGACAAAACCACACCACCCCTTCAACCTGCCAGCAAACCCAACGAAAACGTAACGACACATGGCGTATTCCGCCAATCGCTCGACAACATAAAGAGGCGGAAGCGTGAGAAGAAGAGGCCACGAGACAAGCTCCTCCGCGATCCGGTGGTTGGTCGCACTGTGTTGGAAATACGGAAGAAAGGTGCTTTTGTAGGGTATACGTATCGCAGGCCGAGGTTTTCGCTGCCGGAGCTGGAGGAGAGAATTGATGTGGCGAGGGTGCAGGGTACAAGGGGTGGGATCTTTGCTGCTAGTGCTTGAGAAAGATGTGTAGGCACTTTTATGTTGGGAGGGTAGAGAAATTGAGGCTTTCATAGGGGGAGATGTAGGATTACAATCGTTATTTTTGGAAGTGAGGGTGTTGAATGGACTCCTTTCCGGCGCCTTTCTCTATCCTCTTTATATCCTCACCACCTCCCATAACCTCACCATCCCTGTCCCCATTCTCCCCCCTCCTAAACAATCCTCCTCGCCCCCTGCCGAAAACAACCCAAACCACACCTACCACCACAAAAAACACCACACACCCCATCGCCACCCCAAGCCCTATACTAGCCGCGGCCCCAATCTTCCCTCCATCTGCCTTCCCTCCATCCGACTCCAACAATGATACCGACAATATTGTCTTAGTAGCAGCAAAACCCAATCCACCACTTACACTCGTCCGGAATGAAGGCCTATCCTGCGAGGTGGAAATAGGCAAACCCACATCAAAACTCGTGTACGCGGTTGGTATATCAGATGTGACAACGATGGGGATAGCTATTGTGGTACCGGGAAGCGCAGTTGGTGTAGGAGAAGGAAAAGGGGTAGGGGTTGATGAGGCGGTTAGAGTGATGATTTGTAGAGAGGTTCCTGTTGTTGGTTCGGTAGAATCGAGATAGGGGTCAGGATTGGGAGGTGGTTGGATATCCGAATCGGGTAGTGCGGGCGAGAGTGTGGTAGGAGAGGGAAATATGGTTGGATCCGAGGCCATGGGAGTGTTACTGGACGATGGTGGGGGATGAGAAGGGGTGGGAAGAGGAGGTGTATGTAAAGTAGGAGAACGATATCAGGATGTGATAATAATGTCCGCAGTGTGGTGTGTGGTAAAGTGTCTTTTTCTTTCACCTTGGTAATGGAAAGATGGAGCTACTGGTTTGCTTCGCGTTTTGCTCGCGTTATGACGTGACGAGTTTATGTGCTGGCGCATGGTGAGAGATAGGTAGTTGAGTTTCGTTTGCCCCTGACACCTAACTGTGGTTTCCCAACTTTACATGCACTCTCCGCACAACACAGATGTTCACTATCGAACAATCATAATGATATAGTGGTGATGTTAATATTTGACTACCTCTATGTTGGCCTACACTATCGGCACAACAGCAGTGAGTGATGAGAGATTAAATATAC
This sequence comes from Pyrenophora tritici-repentis, assembly GCF_003171515.1. NCBI lineage: Eukaryota > Fungi > Ascomycota > Dothideomycetes > Pleosporales > Pleosporaceae > Pyrenophora > Pyrenophora tritici-repentis. Next base: position 1,648,326 of record NC_089390.1, read on the forward strand.
TCAACTCCGGCAAAGTTACTTAGCGGCCGGCCACCGTGTGTTCTCCACCCTCGATCTCTACCCACTCTTCTTTTTTTGCTTGGCCTTCCTTCCCTCCCTCCCCATGTAAATGCTCCACAAACTTCCCAATTCTAAAACTCAAGTTGATCCACAACGAGCTTTTAACCCCAACCAACCCCCCGCTGACCTCGGGTATGAACGCCAATGCTAACGGACGACAAGAAAATGCGACGCAAGGAAACAACAACAAAGAAGACCAAACACTAATAAAAAGATGGTTGATGCAAACGACAATTCGAGAAAACAATTTTTTCCAAAAAAGGGGTAGAGAAACAAGGTTGGTCATGATAAAAAAAAGTTCATCGCTCATAACTTCGTTCATCGCTCTCTCCTTCTCTTTCTTCTCCAATTACGCAACATAGGCGGGTGGAGCCTCAACTTCATCTTCGCCCTGCCAGAACCCACCCGTGGGAGCCGTCTTGGTACGAGAATGTGAGGGTCGTCGTTGACCCGATGATTTATCTTTTTCTTCCTGTACTTTTCTCGCTATTTCCTGTGCCATCTTCTGCATCCAGGCTTGTTCCAATATGCCGCCCGAGCTAGACATGAGGTCGGCATTGGGTGGAGAGGAAATGCGAGGTGGGGAGCAAAGAGCGGATAGCGAGGAGACTTTGTCAAAGGACAGGGAGCGGAGGAGTGGGGAGGTGGATTGTTGTGCTTGCCGCAGTTTGTTGCGGGAGATTGGTGGACGGCGGGAAGACGTGTGGGACACGAATGGATCTTCGAGATGAGCGGGAGGTGATACTGTCCGTTTCGACTTTGCGGCCTTGGAGGCGTTGGGTATTAGAGGTGCGGGTGCGAGGAGTGGTCCGAAAGTAGGGGGCTCCTCTGGTATCCGCTTTGGTGTCCCAACGTCAAGGCTGCCGCGCCGACTCTCAAAACGTCGGCCGGGTTGAGGAGGGCTCGTAGGTGGTGTAGCAAGCTCTTCCTCTGCTTCCCTCTCCTCTGGAATGACACTGGATGTGTCGGATACCTGTGTACTCGGCAGCGGCGTGTTCGCTTCTGTTGAGACGCCAGAGTCTGCGCCATCTTTCCTTCGCAGGTCGACAACTCGCTTCTTCCGTTTCCGCATGCCGCCCGCACGTGAGCGTCCCGAGCCGAGGCTGATACCAGCGGATGTAGAGTAGGACGACGCAAGGGTGGGTCGTGAACTGAGTGTCTCATTGCCGGTGCTGCCAGACGCCACTGATGATGCGCCCGACTTGAGGCTTCCAAAAGTCGACTGTATCCTTGACAGACTGCCTTGTGTGAGGGCGGGTGTAGCCGCGCCTGATTCTGCCCGGTCTGGATGACCTGCCCAAGCCCTAAAGACGGCTTCGCGAATACCGGGTGTAAAGAGCGATAGGGTACGTTGCGACTCGGACAGGGCGGCTAGGCGCAGGATATTCTTCTGTGAGAAGGAGGCGTGGATCTCGCCCGAGTCGAGTGACATGGCCGAGATCTGGGCTTCGTCTAGCGGGTTGCCAAAGGCATCAACGGCATCTTCTGGTGGAGAGGCAAGGGGATCGATGGCTGCGGTAGTATCGTTTGCGCCTTCTAAGCGCTCTTCTGTTTCAATTTCTTGGTACTCTGGCGATAACATACGTAATGACAGCCTGTGAATGATGGCGGGCAAATCCTCCATGAACAAGACACGCAGCTGCCCCTCAATCTCCTTTTGCAGGTAGTCGCGCACAAAGGGTATCGAGTCAAACGTCGACGACACCTTGAGCGACTCCAGCGGGTCGTTCCTGAAGACCAGCGTCAAGCCCTTTTGTTTGGAGAAGACCAAGATGACAAAGCCGGACAGACGGATATTAGATAGGGTAATCTGCAACGGTATCGTCAAGCCCGCTGCCGCAGCTAGTGGTTGCGGCGAGGCAAAGTCTGGTTTATTGGAGAGATATGTCTTGAGTGGATTTGCCTGCACCTTTGTCTTTAGAGTCAGAAACGCGTCACCGGCATACGACATCTTGAAGATGCCCCTAAATCTATCCTCGGCCAAATCGCCAATCTCCAGTATTTCCAGCTCGGGCGGGGTGGTGCCGAGGTTCAGCTCCGTGACGATGATGTCGTCGACGATGATGGGCGGCTTGGGCGACTTGTTCAAGGCAGTCGTGAGCATGTCACGGGCCCGCGACGTGTCGGCGATGAGCGGCGACCAGTTGAAGTTGAAAGCCATGATGGGTGAAAGCGCTCAGTTTGTGATGCGTCGAGAGTCGAGACTACCACGGCGCGGGTGCTGGGGATTGGCAGGTTAAGCTGCTGTCGCGTGCATTCGCCATGCGACCACACGGAACAAAGATTCGCGGCGGGGGGCGGTTCTATCGCGGTGCGAGTCGATGGCGGGGTAATTGCTGGATGGACGACAAGATTCTAGCGGTGTAGGCGGGCGAGGGAGTTGGGTCGGGGGGGTTATTATGGTGTGGTTGCAGACTGCAGACATGGCAGAGTGAATGTGAATGAATTGCGTGGGCAATTGCGGCACTGGAGGGGATTTTCCGGACCCCGGTTAGCGACGTCAGGGATAAGGCAGCTCATTTCACGCCAGCTTTTTTACTTTCGTCCGCTCCGGCTACACTACGCGAGCTTCAGGAATGGCGGTGAAAGCGGCTGGATGCCTTTTGCATGCACTACATGCTGCCAGACTAGGGCCCCGCGCCTGCTCATTCGTCGGTATCTTTACCTTGCCTGTCGACAAGTTTCAAACACCCGAGCCCGAGCCAACGCTGCCTCTATCCGCTGTCGCTCTGGCCGTTATCGCGTAATTTCCTACCGCGTCTATCCTGGTCGAGACACTTCGTCATCGACGCCAGCTACCCCGGCCATGTCACAATGGCGAGTACGGCATGGCCAATGGTGCAAAAGGGGAATTGGCGGGCACATCTGCCGACTGCGCGGGTAGATCAAAGTATAGCCGTCAAATTTGTTTCAATGCCGTGTGTGTGATGGCGTGAACGTATGCCTCGTGAAGCCTGCGTGGTACATGTGAATGACCTAGTAACTGAGACACCTCATTCCACCCTAGTCATGCGCCTCGCCCTCCCTCAGCAGCCTCTCCACTACCTCAACCTTGTCCTTGAACCCCTGCTTTTTATCCGTCCGACTTCCGACCCGAATATCGCTTTGAATCCTCACAATGCCATTCTGATGCAGCATCGAATGGCACTGCCCGATGACTCGCATCACCTCGTCCCACGAGCCCTCTTGAAACTGTTAGCACTGTTCTCCAGAGTCCACTGTCTACCCCGCCCATTTCCAAGCCTTTCCCGGCCGAGAGGGGTCTTGTCTCGGACGCGAGGGGTTGCCGCAGCATCTGGGCAATCGAGCACTTGTATGGAGACACGTACCAACAGTCGTCCCTGCAGAGTGCATCGAATAATCAAGTCCGCTCTTCTTGAGGAGCCGCTGTACCTCCGCGACTTCTTTTGATACAGAGGCGGTGGGGGTACCAAGTGGGATGAGACAAAAGTCTGCAATGCACGATGGCGGGGTCGGAATGTTTGTGTCGTTTGACGATGCCATTATGAATCGTGAACTCAAATTCAAGTTGAAACGTTATCTCTGCAGTAGGCGCACTTTGTTCACTCGGTAATTGTTTGCGATGGTGTTGTGGAAAAGTGTGACGTGGTGCACAGATCTGATGATCCCGAGGTCGGATCTGAGGATCAAAAGCAGGAACCAACCAAACAACTTCCAGGGTCACCCCATTAATAGGCCACTTATTGGAGGGATGGCTGGACATGGTCTATCAACAAGGAAAGAAATACCGAGTAGATAGAACACACGTGTGTGTCACGAGATCTGAGAATCCTTCAGTCCAACAGCTAAAAAATTATTATCAGCCATGACTTTCACATGCTTAGAACTTTCGAGACATGCAATCAGGTGCAGCTATGAAACAGGCACAGATCTACCACACCACGAAAGAACCGTAACTCCATCTATCCCATGATGCTTTTTTCTCCGCTTGGTGTTCCCTTAGTGTTCAAATAAAGTTCTGTCACCGCAATACCAGCTAAACCATGTATAAATTCCATCACATGCTCGTCGCAGCTTAGCACTTGGGTGAACATCTGATAGTGCGGTTGAACATCGTTGTTCGTAATACGATAGGTGTGCCTAACAGCAGTTATATACTAGAGTGACAAGTATCTTATGTCACCCAGGTGATCACATGCTCGCAGTCACTTAGCAAAAAGCAGATGCGTATTCTAATCTGAGGCGATCTGAGAGAAGCAAAAAGAGGCTAGCGTCCTACTGGACCTCGTATGCCGAAATCTCAGCTAGGCCCCGTGAACCTTCGCGTACCTTGCACCAAGGTATCCCACACAACGCCAGATAAAAAAGAAACTCCCCATGAAGAGGAGGATGGTTACGACTGGCTATGACTCATCTGAGGCTCGAACTCAGGACCTTCAGTGGACGAACACAAGCATCTGTGAGGATGTTATGTTAGACTGACGTGATAACCAACTACACCAACGAGCCGTGTTACACCAATCATGTGATTTCGATGGTAAAAAATTGAGACGCAGCCTATATAATATCATTCAAATTAAGAGGTTTACTACGGACGATCAAGCGAATTTGGTAGGGTGGGTGACGGATGGTGGGGCAGTAAGATGATTTTGCGTGGAGCCATTCAGGCTTTGAGCTGAGACGTGGACGCTTGACCTCGCGAACCAAGGAGCTGGATTGCTAGCGCATCATGCGCTTTATGCTATTCCGTCAGCCTGTACGTTTAAGTGATATATAATACTTTGACAACTACGGTACAGGTAAATACTTCTTGTTCTATTCCTAACAGGCGTATCTGGCGCCTACAGTGGCCTTTGTATACTAGCATGTCGACTGTTTTATGCCGCCCAGGCGCATACTAGCATCGGCAGCCATGGTTCCATCGCCGAGCCTACCACTTGTTCTGGCGATGTGGTGGGGAGATACATGCCTACGAGCACGTTAGGTTGAGTCAGGGGTCAACACTGCGCAATTCATCGAAAATCTATAAGTTTTTAGTGCATACACTAAGAAATCTTATTAGTACAGAAACATCTAACTACATTGTTTCTATTTCCCAGAGGTCTGGATCATGGTCAAAGTTGTGCGCCGGCTACTCGTATTTCCACCGTCTGACTTCGGCCCGACCGTCAGCAATACCCGACGCCAATGTTTCCCCGCGTCTTGCGATTCCCACAATACCCGACAACTTCAAACACCGATACTGCCAGTTGCTACGATGCTGAGATATGGAAACAAATGCCCCACAACAGCCTGCTGGTGCACAGGCAGTCGCCAACCAGGATGAGGACGAAGCAGCAAAGGTCAAAAGAACGCAAATCGCGTGTTTGAATTGCAGGAAAAGGAAGAGCCGGTGTTTGCTGTAAGTAACGAGTCTTCTTTGTTTGGTAGCACGCGTCGCCGATCTAAGTCTCACTCGCGTTTCGTTGGAGTTTGTTTTCGCAGGAATCTTCACCCACGTATCTGGAGTCTGATAGAATCATGCAGAGACTCGGACAACTCCATACCATGTCTGCGCTGCAAACGCGACAACCTCGACTGCGTGCTCGGTGGTAGTAATCGTGGTGGGCGACGCGAGCGGAAAAAGAAACGCGTCGATGCATCGCAAATACAATCTGAAGAGCAAACTCAACAGCAATTGCCAACACTCACTGCCACTGCCTCCGAAGGTAGCTTTCACACACTAGGCAACCTAGGGACTACATGGTCGCAAGATCCAGCCGTGCAACCGTTTGGTGAAGAACTCCAAGGAGACCCATCTGAATCTTCAAATACGGACGAACTTCCCTTTTCTAATCTGCAAAATCCATCAGATGCGCTGGATATATTGGCCAAGGTAGCTGGCGAATCTAGCTCCAATGATGAGACTATTGGCATGGGAACTGTCAGGGCGTCTTCTTTGAGCATGCCTGCACCACTGTCGTTTTCGTACCCTCTTCTTGATCGGGGCATACTGACAGTACACTCCCTATGCCAGCTGCTCGTTCGCTTCCAACAGCAGTACCATCCATTCTACCCCCTAGCTCCAGCTCACGCATTCGAAGCATCCCATCTTTCGGAAATGGTAAATAATGAAGCCCACCTACTTACAGCCATCCTTCTTATTGCGTCAAAAGACCTCGTCGACGAACCCCATATCTATGAGGCCTGTTCAGAGCATATGAAAAGTCTTGTCTCGACCTTGGCGGCTGGGGGAGATGCCGGCATTGAAGCAGTAGAAGCTTTACTTCTTCTAGCTGAATGGGCGCCATATACCCAGCGTGGTTCTGGAAAAGTCGGCAAAGGAGAAGAAGATAAGGAAAGTTGGATGCACGTCGGGCTTGCTTTGAGGATTGCCTACTTCCTCGCTCTAGATCGATATTCGTTCCGCTTCGTAGACCAGGGGAAGGATCAGGATCGTCATCGTAAGCGTCTCATTTGGACGGCTGCTTATGTGTCCGACCGACATATCAGCATCAGGATCGGGAAAGCGTTTTGGTCTCGAGGCCCTGGTCCCTTGACCACTCTGCGAAGAGAGGATTACCCATCGTTGATTCCGAAAAGTCCAAACGAGGAAGATCACGCTTCCATCTTCCAAGCCAACCTGGAGCTCACGCAGCTATTCAGTAACGTACACGATACATTGTATTCGAATCCCAGCTCGAGCTTTCGATCACACATGAGCGGTAGCTACATCAAGTTCATTGATGACTTTCGCTCCGCCATATATGGCTGGAAGAGTGTATGGGGTACATTAACATGTTCACCACCTCTGAAAGCATGTTTACTCATGTCTTACGACTACTTACGCCTATACACCAACGCCTTCGCTTTCCAAGCCACAGTCCTCCGTGCTCTTCCATCATCATCATCGACACCTGGCGATCCGACCGGCGGTGGTCCAGTCGGCAGTAGCATGGGTCGAATGCAAGTACCTCAACGCGTCTTCGTAAACAACGTCGGCGCAGTAGGCGACGCACGCTTCATCTACGAAGGCCTTGACGCCGCAAAAGCCATCCTCACCACCGTCAACAACTTCGTCGACCCCGAACGCTCACTCCGCTTCATGCCACTACGATACTACCTCTACCTCGTCTACGCCGGCGTTTTCCTCTACCGCGCGCGCTGCACCGGTGTGATCAGCGCAGACGAAGACCGCGCGATCCGCGCCATGATCAACGAAACAGTCGCGCGCCTCCAACGCAGCGCAGTCGGTTCCGGAACCGGTATCCAACACCCCGGCTCCCGCTACTCCCAGCTCCTCAAACTTCTCTGGGCCAAAGTACCGAAGAAAGATAAGGCAAATCGGTCTTCGTTCCGCCACCCGGGTACCCATATTGCTAGTACGCCAGTTGACCAGAATGGGTTTCCTCAACATCCCGTTATGGGCAGTCAGACTAGTCCACAGGCTAGTAGTACGGGCACGGGCGAGAGTCCGGCGCTGACGGAGCAGATGGGGGATTTTGGGTGGACGGATCTGGGGGCTGTAAATGAGTTTGCGGTACATGGGGGTGGGAGTAATGCGCCAAGTGATGAGGCTGCATTGTGGAATGGCTTTTTGCCACTTGATATGGGATGGAATGCGCAGGGTTTGGGGTTTGAGGGTATGAGTCTTGATGGTAATGAGTTGGGTATGCTGTTTTGAGTGTAAGAGTAGAATGGGCGGTGTTATGTATATTGAGCAGTTCTAAGATATACATTGTCTTTTCGAACCATATTTGCGCCTTGAAATATCGATTTTTTTTCAAGCTCGCAAACGTCTGCTTTCATACAATCGTCACCCCATGGCTCTTCACACTCTCTAGAGGATTTTCCTTTAGACGACAGGCTCCACTTGCTTCAGATGGCCCCTAGTGAAGCTAGATCGTAGAGAGAACAAGCTGAGATGATTATGGTATGTGTGGGCGTGGCTGATCGCAATTGAGTCACAATTGGGATGAGAACGCAAAATATTGCCGTCCCACTCACGCGCCATACCCATGTAGATAACATAAGTACCAACAAAAAAAGATACACGTGATAGCCAGTCCATGCCCTAGAAACCCGGCGGGTTAAGTCTCTGACTAACCCTCGTCCACTTCGGCACCTCTGCAACACTGTTAGCTCATCCCCACACACATACACCCGTCCCAGTCCCACATACTATGTATACCCTTCCGATACCTCTTCACTTTGCGATCGAAAACGGTGTATTTATCTTTTGGTAGCATCTCCTGCTCTGTGGGCATCTCCATCTTCCAGCGCTCCACTTTCTTCATGCTCTGGCCCATGCGCCGTAGTGCCGTGTCAAGAGTAGATACGACGGTGTCGACATGGCGGAGACGTTCGCGTTGACGGTACTTTTGGTGCCTGGATAGGCGCCAGGGTACTTTCCTGTGCAGGGGGTTAGTGATGGGTTATGGTTGTGGGTGCGATGGATTGGGGTTGGATTGGGAATTGGGGGGTGCGCACCATAGAAGACCGCCCGACAGCGGGTTTGTGAGGCGGAAGGGACCAAACATGACGGGAATTGGTGGCGCGGGGCGGAGGACGGATGCGCAATGTGAGCTATGTAGTCGCGATATTCGGTGGAAAAGAGACTCCCGCGGACTTTTCCTTGGCAGCGGGTGAGCTAGTCAGCGTGGGGAAGGGAGCTCGACCACCACCACCACCACCACCAAAGATCTCCACTCCACAACCTCTACGTCTAGGACTTTACCAATCGCAATCGCCTAAAACACAAGGTCTCTACGCACCACCATGTCCTACACCTTCTCCATCCTCTCCCCGCTTGACGTCCCGTTATTCACCCACGACTTCGGCACTTCCCGCAGCGGCGGCACAGGCGTCGCAAACTACACACCCTCGGAACGCGCCCTCGTGCCCTTCATCCTCCACTCCTCGCTCGATATCGTTGAAGAAGTCCAATGGGGTCCCTCCACTTCCAGCGGCTCGGCACCCATGTACCTTAAGCACATCGACAAGTACCAAAACTGCTTTGTATCCTGTTGGATTACAGGCGGCAACACGCGCTTCCTCCTACTCACACGGCCACGTGATGAAAGTCTAGGCTTGACCAGTGGAGGGGCTGGCGGCGCGAGGGGTAGTTTGGCGGGGGGCAGGGCGGCGTTGGGAGCGAGTGCTGGGTTGTATAATCCGACGAGTCCGGCGACGGAGGAGGCGGTTAAGAACTTCATGGTGGATGTTTATGAGGCGTGGGTTAAGACTATTATGAATCCTTTCTTCACGGTCGGGAATGGTGAGGTGGTCAAGAGTCCGGTGTTTAGGCAGAGAGTGGCTACTGCAGCGAAGAAATATTTGTGATGGCGTGGGATGGGAGGATAAAACGAAATTAGAATATTGGACGTGTATCTCTCTGCGCAGCAAGGGTCGTGTAGAATTTCTACCTGGGACATATGAGGACGTCGACCAGGTTGGACGAATAACCTCAACCGCCTCGAATTTCCAAGTCAAGGCAGACGGCTATAGAGAAAGGGTGCCATTGGGCTTAGTGCTGAAGACACGAAAGCCCGCGTTATTCCTTGCGAGGGCACTACCAGCTTCCGATTGAGCAAGCTGTGTACAACAGGATCATATTCCATGGCACATAGGCTGTATGCAGACCTGTCTTAGCGAAGCAGATAAGGCACAGCTGGCACACGTACGCCAACCCACATAGTCGAAGGCTACGTCAAACTCCGTCTCATAGCATACCCGACGGCCATGCAAGCTTTAAGACTTGCATACATTAAAAACCTTTGCTCTACACCGCCGCTTCGTACGATAAACCTTGTTATAGCTTAGATCGTGGGTTAATTGTATCTACATAATTACTAGTTGGCTTTCATACAGTCTTACACGTCTGCCTAGCATGTTTGTATCAAAACATCAACTATAAGCTACGCTAGCTTTACCTACCCCACCTATCTTAGACTTATAGTCACCGTGACTTTGATTGTTTCCTCTGCTTTGCGCTTTTCCCCATCCCTAATCTGCAGTCACCTAGTCTCCCACCTTCACATGCGCGATATCACTACTCCACTCTACCTCACCTTAAAACCTCAGAATCTCGCCTAGTATAGCACTTTGATCCTTTACCTCACCATCTGTCTCTATCCTCTTTTACCTTGTCGTCCATCTTACTTCCAATCGACCAGCTGAAAGCGGTAAGGCCGATCATGCCGCCGCCACGGCCACCACCGCCAGCAAACGCAAACGCAGCAAACACAGTTAACAATGCAACAAACGCAGCAAACACAGTTAGTAACACAAAAAACGTAGCAAACACGGCAGATATACAATGGCTCGCTTTCCGCCGCCGACACGACCAAGAGTTGAAGAAATTTCAGCAAGATGTAGGAGACAGAAGGAAGAAGTTCGAGGAGGACGTACAGAAATACAGACTGGCATTGCTGGGGAAACATAAGAGGGAGGAAGAAGAGTTCTGGAAGGATTCTAGTAAGAATGCGATGGAAGACAGAGCTGGCAGTGGTGATGGTACCAAGGCTAGTGCGAAGCATAGTACTGCAGGAAGGAAAATAGCTGAGAAGAAGAAGCCGGCGATAGAGAAAGAGAAAGACGCGAGAGCCGTGAAGCAGAAAACCGACAGACTTGATAAGAATGCTGGGGACAGGGCGTCGGCACAGACGGTAGTCAAAGACAAGAAAGCGCCGGTCGCTTATAGCGATCTGATGTCGGATAACGAAGAAGATGATGAAGACGAACTGGTCGAGATAAAGAAACCGAATACTGCATCTGTACCTCCGTCAGCCAATACCACCAAGAAGTCCGCTGCTCCAGCACCCTCAACCAAGCTGACTACCCAGCATACTTGTCAACGAGCGAGCCGGCTCGCTCAGCTCGCTCGGCTTGGACGTTTTGACCAAGCCGAATGAGCTGAGCGCGCAGTGCGCGCTTGCAAGCCGAGCGAGCTTAGGGATAGGCGCTCGCTCAGTCAGCTTGCTTAGCTTGGTTGGATGGAGCGGTTGGAAACTTGGGGCTGAAGGACTTGGTGGAGGGGCAATCTCACGATGATTTTTAGGTGTAGTGCGTAAGTTCGAAACCTAGTTATAACCTAAAATACACTCTTTTTTGCTATATTTCTAGCAAATAAGCTACTAAATTTCCGGCTAACGGCCTGGCAACAATATTCTCCTTCTGCGACACTTCACTTACTACTTATCACCCACCACACTCACCTATACTCCACCAACGCGTCTCTATTTGCAGCTATTATCTACCTCGCCGTTGCTATAATGCCAGCAAAAAGAACATGCGTTAATGCTCTAGAAATCGCGACAACTTCGAAGCGCCCTAGAGTCGCAGCGCGTCATCGCGGGACTGCCAGCCAACCTGTGCTAGTCGATACTCAGCCATTCTCACCATCTCCACCTCCTCCACCGCTGTCGCCGCGTCAAGCTCTCGTTGCCGCGCCACAAGCACCAAATTTTGAAGCGACCCTCCGAGAGTCGCGCGCCGAAGAGACGATCATCCCACCACCTAAGGGCAGCGAGCATGCCACTGTTGCAGCTTCAGGAGCAGCTAGCGAGGCTGTCGACAAGGGTTTCGTATAGGTAGAGGACAAATACGACGGCTTTAATTAGAGTCGCTACCCAAAGCACTGCAAGCCGCCCACATCACTTTCGAACCGAGCAAGCTGGGTATACAGCCATGGCTATCGCATCGCCTTGCGCAGCAACGTCGCAAAAGTTACGTGGATCTGCCACTATTGCTATAAGCACAAGTTCACTACTGTTGGCCGTGGCATACATAACGTCTCGCAGTCTCCATCAGCGCCAGCACGTCATCTCGGAGAAGACAAGAAAGTTCATGGCTTGAAGCCTCCAAGTAAGCGCACTACCGTCGCTCCTCGGAAAGAAACTCTCCTCGAACGCGCCCTTCAGAAGGGCTGCTCTCAGGCTGTTGCCAACGAGCTTACCAACTTCAATATACAAGAGTTTAGGCTTGCGGCCGTTACCTAGCTCGTCGAAAACAACCTCCCACTCTCACAATTCGAATCATCGTCTTTTCGCAATATGATATAATTAGCTAGCGTAGAGGCAGAACGAGCCTTGTGGGCATCTTATAACAGCGTCTCACGATACGTTATACGCCTGTACAACTACCTGTTACTAAAGGTTATCGCAAGCCTTTCAGAATCAATGAGCAAAGTCTATGTAAGCTTTGACGGATGGACGACAAAAGGTGGCAAGCGCGGTTACTTAGGTATCGTCGCCCACTACGTTGATAGCTCTGGCGAGCTCAGGGACTTGCCTATTGCGCTCCCACAACTGACAGGTGCCTACACCGGCGAGGCTATGGCTGAGGTCGTGATGGCAATATTCAAGCAGTTCGAAATCACTGTGGGCAAGCTCGGTTACTTCGTCCTCGACAACGCACATAACAACAACACCACGATTAACACTCTCGCCTTGCAGATAGGCTTTAGCGCTACTGAGCGTCGCCTTCGCTGCGGTCCTTATACGCTTAATCTCATTGGCCAGATGCTACTCTGGGGTGAGGAGAAAGAGTCCTACGACAACGAGGAGACTGAGCGCGTGAACGAAGCTGAGAATATGGCTACTTGGCGAGGCGATGGACCATTAGGAGTGCTTGTCGCGGTTATTAACTACATCAAAACACCACAACAGTACGCTCTTTTTGAGAAGTATCAGAAGCTCGCTATTAGGGACCAGCCTGTCAACGCGCCAACAGAACAGCACAAAATCAAGGAGCCCGTTAAGCTAGTTGTTACTCGCTATAACTCTTACGTTTCGTGTTTTAAGCGCGCTGTTGAGTTGTAATTAGCGGTTAATAGGTACGCCAACTACCATATTTAGAAGATTGAAACTGAAGACGCGTACGCCCGAAGTCGTAACAACAAGCTGCCTGCAGCGCCGGATTGGATGAGGTCTGATGGGATCAATGCCCATGACTGGCAGGTGATTGCTGAGTATATTGATGTGCTTAGGCCACTAAAACAAGCTACAAAACGGCTTGAAGGCCGCGGCAAAAGCGGTGCTTTTGGAGCAATCGCTGAGGTTATTCTAGTATTTGAATACTTACTTGGAGTCTATGAGGACCGCTTGCAAAGCTATGAAGACGTCATTTATGATGAGCATACAGAGTCACCCGAAGACCACCTTGCTATCAACCTCCGCGCTGCCCTAGTTAAAGCCCGCGAGTACTACAACAAGCTCGACCTCTCGCCAGCTTACTATGCTGCTATAATCCTTCATCCTCGCTACAAAAGCTACCTTGACGCAGCGTGGGCGGATAAGCCTGATTGGCTAGAGAGCAGCAACCGCAAGTTTCAACATTTGTGGGCGGAGTACAAAAGCTTACCGAAGCCGCGCTTACGCTCTAAAGTTAGGCACAATGATATAGAAGACGCTATTAACAGCTTTATTAAGCCGGCAGGGCTTACGGAGAACGAGGAGGATGAATATGAGGCTTAGAAACGCAGCGAACCGATCGCTAGCGAGGGCGTCGACCCTATAAAATACTGGGTAGGACTCCGCGATCGCTACCCCAGCCTTAGCAAATTTGCTATCGACATGCTATCAATCCCAGGCTCAAGCTGTGAGTGTGAGCGCTTATTCAGCGAGCTGGGTGACCTCCTCGAGCCCCGTCGGCGCAGCATTTCTCCGCAACTTCTAGCAGCAATACAGTGCGATCGACGATGGATAAGAGCTAGATTTGGCAGTGGTGAGGTGCCTGTAAAGGAGGCTATCAGCGATGAGGAGATGGACGCGAAATACGGTGTACATAAGTGGGATATTAGCTGAGAAACTCAACACCAAGGTTTCTATATAACTTTCCTAATCGGGACTGAGCCCATCAAGCCGAGCGAGCTGACAGCCCTGTTTCAGCCAATCCGAGCGAGCCGAGCGAGCTGCTGGCCTCCGCTCAATTGGCTGAGCAAGCCAATTGGCTGAGCTCGCTCAGCTTGCTCATTGACATCTGTGTTGCTCAGCCAATTGAGCGGAGGCCAGCAGCTCGCTCGGCTCGCTCGGATTGGCTGAAACAGGGCTGTCAGCTCGCTCGGCTTGATGGGCTCAGTCCCGATTAGGAAAGTTATATAGAAACCTTGGTGTTGAGTTTCTCAGCTAATATCCCACTTATGTACACCGTATTTCGCGTCCATCTCCTCATCGCTGATAGCCTCCTTTACAGGCACCTCACCACTGCCAAATCCAGCTCTTATCCATCGTCGATCGCACTGTATTGCTGCTAGAAGTTGCGGAGAAATGCTGCGCCGACGGGGCTCGAGGAGGTCACCCAGCTCGCTGAATAAGCGCTCACACTCACAGCTTGAGCCTGGATTGATAGCATGTCGATAGCAAATTTGCTAAGGCTGGGGTAGCGATCGCGGAGTCCTACCCAGTATTTTATAGGGTCGACGCCCTCGCTAGCGATCGGTTCGCTGCGTTTCCAAGCCTCATATTCATCCTCCTCGTTCTCCGTAAGCCCTGCAGGCTCAATAAAGCTGTTGATAGCGTCGTCTATATCATTGTGCCTGACTTTGGGGCGTAAGCGCGGCTTCGGTAAGCTTTTGTACTCCGCCCACAAATGTTGAAACTTGCGGTTGCTGCTCTCTAGCCAATCAGGCTTATCCGCCCACGCTGCGTCAAGGTAGCTTTTGTAGCGAGGATGAAGGATTGTAGCAGCATAGTAAGCTGGCGAGAGGTCGAGCTTGTTGTAGTACTCGCGGGCTTTAACTAGGGCAGCGCGGAGGTTGATAGCAAGGTGGTCTTCGGGTGACTCTGTATGCTCATCGTGAATGACGTCTTCATAGCTTTGCAAGCGGTCCTCATAGACTCCAAGTAAGTATTCAAATACTGGAATAACCTCAGCGATTGCTCCAAAAGCACCGCTTTTGCCGCGGCCTTCAAGCCGTTTTGTAGCTTGTTTCAGTGGCCTGAGCACATCAATATACTCAGCAATCACCTGCCAGTCATGGGCATTGATCCCATCAGACCTCATCCAATCCGGCGCTGCAGGCAGCTTGTTGTTACGACTTCGGGCGTACGCGTCTTCAGTTTCAATCTTCTGAATATGGTAGTTGGCGTACCCATTAACCGCTAATTGCAACTCAACAGCGCGCTCAAAACACGAAACGTAAGAGTTCCAGCGAGTAACAACTGGCTTGACGGGCTCCTTGATTTTGTGCTGTTCTGTTGGCGCGTTGACAGGCTGGTCCCTAATAGCGAGCTTCTGATACTTCTCAAAAAGAGCGTACTGTTGTGGTGTTTTGATGTAGTTGATAACCGCGAGAAGCACTCCTAATGGTCCATCGCCTCGCCAAGTAGCCATGTTCTCAGCTTCGTTCACGCGCTCAGTCTCCTCGTTGTCGTAGGACTCTTTCTCCTCACCCCAGAGTAGCATCTGGCCAATGAGATTAAGCGTATGAGGACCGCAGCGAAGGCGACGCTCGGTAGCGCTGAAGCCCATCTGCAAGGCGAGAGTGTTGATCGTGGTGTTGTTGTTATGTGCGTTGTCGAGGACGAAGTAACCGAGCTTGCCCACAGTGATTTCGAACTGCTTGAATATTGCCATCACGACCTCAGCCATGGCCTCGCCGGTGTGGGCACCTGTCAGTTGTGGGAGCGCAATAGGCAAGTCCCTGAGCTCGCCAGAGCTATCAACGTAGTGGGCGACGATACCTAAGTAACCGCGCTTGCCACCTTTTGTCGTCCATCCGTCAAAGCTTATATGGACTTTGCTCATTGATTCTGAAAGGCTTGCGACAACCTTTGGTAACAGGTAGTTGTACAGGCGTATAACGTATCGTGAGACGCTGTTATGAGATGCCCACAGGGCTCGTTCTGCCTCTACGCTAGCTAATTGTATCATATTGCGAAAAGACGATGATTCGAATTGTGAGAGTGGGAGGTTGTTTTCGACGAGCCAGGTGACGGCCGCAAGCCTAAACTCTTGTATATTGAAGTTGGTAAGCTCGTTGGCAACAGCCTGAGAGCAGCCCTTCTGAAGGGCGCGTTCGAGGAGAGTTTCTTTCCGAGGAGCGACGGTAGTGCGCTTACTTGGAGGCTTCAAGCCATGACCTTTCTTGTCTTCTCCGAGATGACGTGCTGGCGCTGATGGAGACTGCGAGACGTCATGTATGCCACGGCCAACAGTAGTGAACTTGTGCTTATAGCAATAGTGGCAGATCCACGTGACTTTTGCGACGTTGCTGCGCAAGGCGATGCGATAGCTATGGCTGTATACCCAGCTTGCTCGGTTCGAAAGTGATGTGGGCGGCTTGCAGTGCTTTGGGTAGCGACTCCAATTAAAGCCGTCGTATTTGTCCTCTACCCATACGAAACCCTCGTCGACAGCCTCGCTAGCTGCTCCTGAAGCTGCAACAGTGGCATGCTCGCTGCCCTCAGGTGGTGGGATGATTGTCTCTTCGGCGCGCGACTCTCGGAGGGTCGCTTCAAAATTTGGTGCTTGTGGCGCGGCGACGAGAGCTTGACGCGGCGACAGCGGTGGAGGAGGTGGAGATGGTGAGAATGGCCGAGTATCGACTAGCACAGGTTGGCTGGCAGTCCCGCGATGACGCGCTGCGACTCTAGGGCGCTTCGAAGTTGTCGCGATTTCTAGAGCATTAACGCGTGTTCTTTTTGCTGGCATTATAGCAACGGCGAGGTAGATAATAGCTGCAAATAGAGACGCGTTGATGGAGTATAGGTGAGTGTGGTGGGTGATAAGTAGTAAGTGAAGTGTCGCAGAAGGAGAATATTGTTGCCAGGCCGTTAGCCGGAAATTTAGTAGCTTATTTGCTAGAAATATAGCAAAAAAGAGTGTATTTTAGGTTATAACTAGGTTTCGAACTTACGCACTACACCTAAAAATCATCGTGAGATTGCCCCTCCACCAAGTCCTTCAGCCCCAAGTTTCCAACCGCCCCATCCAACCAAGCTAAGCAAGCTGACTGAGCGAGCGCCTATCCCTAAGCTCGCTCGGCTTGCAAGCGCGCACTGCGCGCTCAGCTCATTCGGCTTGGTCAAAACGTCCAAGCCGAGCGAGCTGAGCGAGCCGGCTCGCTCGTTGACAAGTATGCTGAGCAAGCCAATTGGCTGAGCTCGCTCAGCTTGCTCATTGACATCTGTGCTACCCAGTCAACCAACGCCGACACACCAGTGACAAAACGCGGTGAACTGACACGTTCCATTCCTTCTACAACACTTGAATTTTTCGGTAACAAACCAAAGCGTTTTGGGGTAAGTGGTTAATGTAAAGGGACCACCTAGGTGACACAGAATACTTGATAGTGCGGGCAAACACCAAATAGGCATTTCTAGCGCCTATAGTGGCTTTTGTACACTATTATGTCAATTATCTTGTGTCACCTAGGTTGGGGCTATAAATAAGGGATGTTTTGGCTAACGAGTATAGCAAATTGCGCCGTTCAAACGTGAGATGAGTGCGTTTACTCTGGAAGCTGCACCGGCTCGACAGGTGAATAGTTCAGCGAATACGCCTAGAGAACAGTCTGTTCAAGGTCAAGTTGGTGGGAAGACAACGTTTGGCGCCCCGGCTACTTCTTCGGCCTTTAATGGTTCACTCGGAAACTCGATGTTTGGGTCTAGCTTACCTGGATCTCGAGCATTTTCAGCATCGGGATCTAACGGTACTGCGTCGCGACCTTATTCCTTGTCTGGTTCGATGTGTGCTACGTCAAAGACACCGGAAAATCAGGGTTTTGGCTTTCAGAGGCGAGCTCCTGGGCAGTTTTCGGGAGCTAGTCTGGCACCCCGACCGCAACAGGATCCAATCGAACAACCAGCTCAATCAAAAGTACCTGAGAAGCCATCGTTCAGTGATCTCATATCGGAGCGTAGGAGCGTCGACGTTTCCCACCAAGCTAGGGTATCGACAGAAGAGGACGAAGGGTCACTGTTCATTCCGGAACAGTCGACTGTGGATCGTGGGGATGATGTGGAAGTAATTGGTGAAGATGTACTCATGTTTGAGGCTCCACGAAGTAAGTTGTGAACTCTGAGTGTTTTTTTTTTGATCTGAAGCTAACGACTCTATAGCTCCGAGCACACCAAAGCCACAGCAGCATATCCCTAACATGATTCCATCGCCATGCCCCACCGGGCCATCAACACCCGTCACGCCCTCAACACCTAACTTCAGAAAGCCCATAGTTCCTGCTAGCGCCACCAAGGACGCCATATCAGCTTTCAAAAATGTGCGTGCGGGCTCCCAAGTTTCAGCCTCCAGTATGCCAGCACAAAACCTTACGCGAAGCCATCGCAACGCATCAGTCGTGTCTGGACTCTCATCATCTTCACGTACAGCGACGATCAGAAAACGCAACAGAAAGGTTGTTAACCTAAGCAGTGACGAAGACGAAAGCGACTACGCGCCTGAACCCTCCGACGACGAAGAGGAGAATCTAGAGTTACCTTTGGGAGTAGGACAAGAGCCAAAAGCCGATAAAACCAAAATGAGAAAAGTACAACCAGGGCCGGTTTCGAAGAAAGCAAAGACGGACATCAAGACAGGCAAGAACCCCTTTGGTTTCGATATCTTGGCCCAATCTATGTCAAATGTCAAAAACAGTCAACTCGTTCCATCGACACTAAAGAAGCTACCGAAACCTTCACCTCAAACTACCCTACCACCCAGCACTAAAAAGCCCATCTCAGCAAACATGAAGCCCAAAAAATCTCCCCGCCTCCCCGCCCACCGCTCATCAAAGCTCGCTGCCGCATCGAAAATATCCCAGCAACTCGCCGTCAATGCAGACTCCCTCGCCGCTCAAGAGGCACCAGAAAGCGGTGCGGTCGAAAACGTGAGAGACGGACTGAGAAGTATGAGTCTGACGCCTGTTTTGAGCGATAAATCGACGGAGGATGTTGAAGCATTGGCTGGGTCGAGGCTTACAGGTACTGGGGGCAGGGGTAAAGCGTTGAGGTCGCGTCCAGAGTGGATGGCTTGGACAAAGAGGAGGCAGACGGGAGATAGGTATTTGGCTAGCATTGGTGAGGGTGGGAATGTGGATGAGGACAACGACGAGGATGTGGATGGAGAGGCAGAGAGTAACGAGATTATGGATGATGCGCTATGGAAGGCGCGGACATTGAGGGAAGAGTAAGGGCGACTGGACGTGTGCGAGGTTTGGAGTTATGCACGATATGCTAACTTTTTTCAGGCAAGAGGGGGTTACGTGCGTAACGTCAAGGCAGTTTGTGTATGAGATGGCGCTGTCGTTTGTCGTTGTCGTCTCCCAAGGCATTCGCGACTGGGAACACTATGATCCTATTGGATTATCGTTGCGACATAGCGATGACTGCGAGACTCTCAACGTAATCGTCAAGAGTCCACTGGGTTTGTCAAATTTCTAAAAATCGCGATTGGCTCACGATGCGACAGGGACGAGAGTCGCTTCCGGAGTTAACTTAGTGCCGATAAGACTGGTGATCGTATGCTATGATGTTGATGGTACCGTGACTTGTATATGCAGAAAGATTGCTTTTTCTGTATGAGATTTTGGTGACAAGATCTCCGAGAGGAGGGCGAAAAGGCTGATGATCATCTCGATTATTAGTCATGAGCTTGACAGTTCTGTGAACTAAGATTTTTCGCAATGGAGATTTGCATTTTTCTATATAAGTCCCATGTAACCATGTCTTCCTCATCATCCGCACTGATAAGTACCCTATCATCTCCAAATATTCGCCCCCTCCATTGCACCGATGCCCATCCCCGCCGCGACTAACATGCTTTGATCTTGTCCTTCTATTTTGCTACTGGAATTCGAATCAAACCTTCATCTCATAAACAGAGTTCTTCCATCCGCCACCACACTTTTGCTTGTTGTTACCAGAGCAAGCATTACCACACAGAGAGTCGTCCAATAATTCCGGCTCGTACTTGAAAGAGTTGCCACAGTGGCACTCTTTGCCATCCTGAACACCAAAGTATCTGTATCCTTGGCAGGCAAAGGCGCATTTCATGATTGTCATTTGATTGTTTGTATCCATCTTATCAGCCAATACCCGGTTCCTGGCGTCGGAGTAGCAACCAAGATACGTGACGGCTGCCTTGTTCTGGCATTCACTCAACGCTGCCGTTGAGTTCTTCTCTTGCTGAAGAAGCTCTTGTTCCTTCTCACTGCGTCGGTTCTCCAAGTCCTGCTTGTCTTTCGAGAATTCCTGCTCCGCCTCACTCTGTTTGTTGGATGCTTCTCGCTGGCTCTCGATGAGCTATTGACTCTTCTCGTTGAGATCGTTCTTCGGGTTTTCCTTGTCCTTGAGGCATTCTTCCTTGCTTTCTTGACAGTCGTCGAGAGATGAGTCGCTGCTGCTGCCACCGCCGGGCTGGAGGAAATCGGGGATGGATGTCTTGAAGTTGAGGCCGTTTTCACAAGTGGACAAGCAGCTTTGGTTGCTTACCGACGGATCTGCACAAGTGAGCGATGGCTTCGCGCCTGATTCATCTGATTAGCTATACAAAATATCAAAGCTGTTTGATGTACTTACTATTTTCGCACTTGTACGAATTCCCGGCAAGGTCGAGGGAGCTGCTGAGAACTTGTTGGGCATCAATGCCGTAGACGTTGGCACAGAGACTGGACGCGAAGATAATCCAAGAAGCCCTAATCTTGATTACGAGTCGATGGGTAGTTTGAAATGGGCGTTTAGCTGTTTCTGATTGATCAATGTAACTTCTGGTGTGATCACTTCTTCATATTATTAGTTGCTGACCCGCTTCCCAACTCCCGCCTCTTATGAGGCCACGCGGCAGAAAGTCGGTCACTTGCGATCTAAACAAACGAAACTATTGACAGACAGTGCCTTCGGCATCAGTATGGGGTGCCGAAGCTAAGTTGACATGTTCGTCGAGAGCTTTCCTTTTTGAATCCTTACTTTTTGAAGCTACCCAGGTACTCATCGTGAAGCCTCGGATTTGCTTGATACCCATCTTGACGGTTCGTATGCGGCTAACCATGTAACCTCAACTCTTTGTTTCTTAACAATCAGAGTCTCAGTTTGGAAGATTAGCATGCAAACATTATGACAAAGCCGTTGGATCTTTCAAGATATACAGGCCATGTGAAGCAACGGGGTAGGAATTACCTGTTTGGACGAGTTTGTTGCGGTATAGAAGGAGTATCGATGCTGAACAATGTAGTTTCAGGAACATATAGAAGGAATGGAGTGCCACTTACTAAATAACATGTTTCTGTTCTATATCCTGTGTTGCGCAGCCTACCTAGATAGGTCCTGTGTCAGTACCTACCTAGGCAGGTAGACCGGAGAATTTTGTACTCCATTCTTTCTGCAAGTGCCCCAGTGAAATCTATACATATCTAGGGATATCTGCAGCAAGTTAACAGTACTTACTAAATCAATGATCAGCCTTATGGTCTTAGTCAGTCTCAGTCTTTGCCGTACATCACGACGTTGCTTGCCAGTGTGTTGTTTGGGGCCAACAGACTACCATACCAAGGTAGGTGCCCAGTTCCTATGGCTAATCCTCAGACTGCTCACGAAAATTCGCTTGCGAAAATCGGGGGAAATAATTCTTCCGCCATAATGCTGATGAAAGTGGATAAACGCTGGTGCTTCCCAGCGTACCCCGAGCCACTCGGCTGTGTTATCCGATATCGGAAAGATCCGCATCTGATAAGAGGAGACTGATGGCTAGCGCCGCCCACATCTCGATCTGATAAGATCAAAATTGATAATAGAATCCACTTTTACTCTCGATCTGATAAGATGAAATTGATAACTTGCTCCACTCTGCCTGCACACCTGCATCGTAGCAAATCGCATTCATCGTATGAACGGCTTCAGCTTCTTCGTCTGGAAAGTACCGCCTAATGCGACAAGGTATGGGAAAATTTGCAATGAGATGTGCGCTACGGCATTCGTTCACCCGAGAGCGCATGCAGCTCAAGGCTGGCAACGCACTACTACTACCAAGACATGCGTATGTATTCGAGGGTGCGGTGGAGTATAAAAGCACATCCGTCGCAGTCTGTATAGACTAGTCGTGTCGACTCCATTACCCAGCTAAAATGCGTCTCCGGAACGTGCTCCTCGCCTCTTTGGCGCATCTTTCTGTTCTCGCGCAAAACACAACATCCCCATGGCCATGGCAGACGTTCAAATCGCTCCCAGGCCTAGAGCCGCCTGTGCTCTCTATCAACAAAACAGGTGAAACCTCCCCAGGAATGATCTTCTTCCCCCAAAGCGGCAGCGGAGCACACAATTACAGTCTCAACATTTTCCGCGAAGACGGCGAGCTAGTCTGGGTATCCGGCTATGGCGATTACGCCGCATTCCGAAGGACCACGCTCTTCGGCGAACCTGTGCTTGCCTATTTCAAGGGTATCAGTTTCGCCGAGCCTTGGGGTTTTGGGTACGGGATTATTTACATTCTCAACCAGCAGTATGAGAACATCTACAACGTCACGCTATGGAACGAGACCTACCCGTTACAAAGCATCTATCCGTTGTACGACCCTACACTGTGGAAGCCGTTCAGTTGGGTCGACATGCACGAGAACCTCATCACGCCTGAGGGAACTATGTTTATCGGCGCGATGAATGTTACACCTTGGGATCTGTCGTCTGTTGGTGGCCCGAAGGACGGCTGGATCGTTGACTCCATTGCTATGGAGGTCAATGTAACGAACAGTGAGATTTTGTGGGAATGGAGTCATCTCGACCATGTGGACGAAGTCTCACTCGAAAGTGCTGTACCTACGTACCCACTTGGTGACCTGGGCAGGAATAGCAGCTACCCCTGGGGTCCATTCCACATTAACTCTATCGAGAGGTTTGAGGATGGGAGTCTCCTGATCTCATCCAGACATTACTGCTCCATCTACAAGGTGAAGCGTAACGGCACGGTCGAATGGACGCTGAACGTAAGTCTGAGCAATTTCCTCGTTGAAACGAGTCGATGGCAAGAAAGGAAGAAATACTGACGCATTCTCCAGGGCTACTCCGGAGGTGACTTCACCCTCGCCAACAACCTCTCCTTCTGCTACCAACACGACGCACGCATCCACCCATCCCGCACCCCCAACACAACCACAATCTCCCTCTTCAACAACGACAACAGCGCAGTCGTATCCCACGTCAACCAAAGCACCGGTATCTTCCTCTCCGTCGACGAGCGCACCATGACTGCAACTCTACTCCAAGAGCTTGTTGACCCAGACGACACCATATACTCAGTCAGCCAGGGCAACATGGAAGTTCTTCCCTCGGGCAACTCCGTCCTCGGCTACGGCAGCGTCCCAACGCTGAAGGAGTTCGACAAAGACGGTAATGTGGTGTTGAGCGTGTCATGGGGCGAGGCATTAGCTGTGCAGAGCTACCGCGATTACAAGGCCGAGTGGGTTGGTAAGCCGAGCGCGAAACCGGATGTTTTCGCGTGTAGAGCGCATAATGGGACAGAGGTTTATATGAGCTGGAATGGCGCTACAGAGCACAAGACGTGGACTGTGTTTGGCGGCGCGGTCAATGGCAGTCTGAGTGAGGTTGTGAGTGTAGAGAAGACTGGTTTCGAGACTAAGGCATCTGTAGAGAAGATGCTGATGTTTGTGAAAGTGGAGGCAAGTGGTGAGGCGATTGATACTGGGGTTTCTAATGTTGTTAGTGTCTCTGGTATGTGTTAGAGCGTGGAGTTAGTTTAATGTAGTGTATGGTTGAGTACGTAGCTGGAAAAGAATAAGGTGAGCAGTGTGGGACTTCTGAACTATTTTCTTCATGCTTTGCCTACACAAAGTAATCTGCGTCATAGCATGGACTTTACCTGTACATGATCCTTTCCAAGAGCCATTTTAACCATACCATGTTGTGTCTCCTAAGACATAGTGTTCCACATCTAGCCAAAGTGCGCTGTATCCCGGTCATTCTCAAGCTTCTTATAAACACCACGAGTACGTCGCTTCGAGCATACACCGCGGCACCCGACGCCCTATCTTTCCTTATGCCGTCGAATGATAGAATTGCTTCCAAAACTCTATTTCGTAGGAATCCGGACTCACAGCCGCCGCAGTGGGGAAGAAGAGACTACGCTCTCGAGGTGTACGTGTTAGCTTACCCAGAGTATAATCCCTCTCTGCACATATGTACTGTGCAATCGTGCTGCCGGAGTCCCTCTCCCTTGTATATCCAATATAGTTATCTGTATTCCATGTGTCACCTGTACGTCTGCGGTAGTGCTGGCTGGAGAAGCGTTTAGATTTGCGGTATGTGATACGTGGACGCTGGGCTACGGGGACAGTGTTGAATCACAGAGGACATGGTAGGATAGCGGCGGATATGGGAGAGTAGTCTGGTATGTGTAGTGTCAGAACGAGGGTACGATTTCATGCCTGCGTAGTCGGTCTCCTCCTGGGTGTAGGGAGAGGCACTGAGGGGTGGGGTGAACAACCGATGTCATCATCTAAGTATCGCATCGTGTGAAGGAGGTATGCCTAGGCATGTAAATTTCAATCATCTTGTTTGTCGATACGCTGATATGGAAAAGCAATCGTGTTCAAGAGGTTGTCTTCATTGTGCGGTGTCGCTGAGCACTGAATCGTATCCCGGCCACCCCCATGACAACTTGCCAGCGGCTCACAGCAGGGGAGTTCAGCCAGGTACCTGCTGCAAGCACTGCCATGCTCACTACAGTACACGACCCAACTGTTCAAAGGCCTCTCCTTGAAGATAACGGCGACAAAGCAAAAAATCAAAAGCAAAAGTTTTTCCCCCTCCAAAAAAGGAGGGCCCGCCTCGACATCCTTTGCCGCAACAAGGGCAGGACCTCTCCCAACCCCCAGGATCCGCTATGGACCGCAAGGGTAGGTCTACGCGCCACTTTGTCCTTGAATCAAGATAACCATTAATAAAAGAAGCTCAATATCGTCGGCAAAACCTGGTTTCGAAGCACGATCTCAGCAGGGCTTGAATGAGGGTCTTAAAACAGTCCGCAATGCCGAACGAGCTGCAGGTATGAACTGTTTGAGTAGTCCAATGCCCGACGGTGTCATCAGCCCGACGACGAGGGTGGGGTAAAAGCCTCCTATCCACTGCATGCATTGCAGTTTGTCAGTTCGAAACATACAAAGGCGGAAGGCACGCAGTCAGTCGACCCCTACCACGACACTGCAGTAGTCTGTGGCGGATGAGCCTGCCAATCATGCGATCATCGAGCCCAGCTGGCGAACCCACATTATCTGATCTTCATATCTGTGTCTTGTGACTGGTGCGATGCTTTACGCTGGGCTTGCCTTTCCAAAAACCAACTTTTTTTCACTTCCGGACTACTGGTGTGCACACACATTTACCCTTGCTCTGCCCGTAGACCGGGAATACGCTGCGAGAGATAGAGAAAGACCCAAGTCGGGAAGCAGGAAGTGCTTGCCAACTCATCTATTCCCCGCACACTTGCGTGTCGCTTGACTTACTTTTCCAGCTTCTGTAAAGGTCTAGGCAACCTACGCTCGGAGTAGAGCGGCCGCTTAGGGCAAACGGGTTGTGTACTGTTAATCATCCTTCTTGGCCTCGTAATTACCATGTGCGCCCGAGTGTGACGCGTCCATCTGGTGGGCCGATTGCGAAAGCGCTCCTTGAGTAACATGAGACTAATAGTTCTGGTTGGGCATTCTTCTGGTACCGACTACGAGGGCGAGATGACATTTAGTCAAAGGTTATTCAGCGTATTCGGATGTCTTAGGAGTGGGACGGAGAAAAGGGCCATTTGCAGAATGAGGCGATGAGTGACGACTACTACTCCGGAACCTGGTGGAGAGGTTGGAGCACGCGGAACCGCGCCCGAAACGTTCATGCGCGCATCTTAAATCACTAAGTAAGCCGGAGGACTGATGATGCTCCGCATACTGAAAACGGACGCGCCGAAACGTTCGCAGCGAGGCTCTGCTCGGCGCAGACGCGTCGCGCATATTGCGAACTCTTTTTCAAACGTTTACTCCTTTCCTGAGATACTCGAGCGCGTCAAACGCGTCCGGGGAAGAACCTTGTGTATACTTGAAGACTACATCTTTGACTGACCAGACTCACCCGGCGCGACTGCCGTGTTAAGGAAAATCTGGTCGTACGACGTGGCTTCAAACAAATCTAGGGGGCCTGGTCTCCCGGATACCGGGATGTAATCACGGCCGTTAGCGATTGTCCATCTTTTGAGTTTGAATGTGCACGGCTTTTTAATGCGTATTTATTGACGATTCTGAAACAAGAGTTTGACCACTCTACTCCAACATGTCAACGTTTCGTGAAACTTGGGTAGCGCGTATCCCGGTGGCGCTACTCAGTGTCCGACAACTGTGTCGCATACTCTCGCCGCTATGCGTAATGCCTTCGGCGTGCATGTTAATTGCATATCCTGAAGGTAGACAGGTATCAGTAATGTATTGGGGTTCGAAAGCTATTTTGGTCGAAGCTGCTGTGTCAGGTTCCATGTTGTAGAACAGTCTCTTAGCAACAGGATTAATCGCCCAATCTGTGGTTACACGCTACACGTGGCACATCCTGTCCAGTTTTCAGTCGTGTCGCGTCCAGTGCTCTGGGAATGAAATAGGCAGCAAGAAGAGAAGCGGACGAAAGGTCTGTGAGACGGCAAGACGGTGCGCTCGCGGAGGTCAACCGTAACGCACTGTCCATATGCTAGCGCTGACCTTGAGAAGATCGTGATGTTTTAGTACACAGCCGTTCCGTCCTCGCAGCCTTGCCGAGATAAGGTAACAACGCCCAGTACTTAGAGTTCGGGATGATGCCATCGACCACCGTGCTCGCGAACAGAGCACATGCTTGACTCAAGTTTTCGAGGCATGGATGGATGGCGAGTACAATCTCAGGGCAATCTTCTCGAAGGCCGCTAGAAGGCCGCTAATACGGTGAAACGCGTGCACCAGCCAATCAAGATCGGCATCGCGACTCACTCAAAAAGACGGCTATGCTGTCAGCTCTACTGCAGTTAGACAAGCCTCGCATTCGTCTTGTTCTGGAGAAGTCCACACTATTTGAATGATAAGGGCCGACTATGCTTGGTCATTACCTGATATGCATTGCTTCTTTCGGGACTAGACATGGGTGTATGCAGCGCAAACTCGTGTATATTCCCCGAAAAAGTAATCTCTCGACCAACGACAAGCGCTTTCTTTGCCCAGTGCAACAGGTAATAGTGTAGGATTCCTGAGGCGCATCGAAAAGCAATGGCGGAGCGCGCAAAAGACCGAAGTGAAGCCAGCCAAGCGGTTAGAGCTTGAGAGCAACCTTTCGGCATATGTCATTCAGCTCAGGACGAGGCGCACGGTCATGACATGCTGCAGGTATCATATATGTGAAAGAGCAACGATTCCGTGCGTCGCGAAGTATCTATCTTATTGGATAGATAGGATAAGTTTTGGTTTGATTCGCTAGGTAGATAAGTCGAAGCTATGAACGGAGTAAACGGAGCAGGGTCGTGTTCGGAATCGCAATACTAACCGTGTATTGGTAGAGATTGTCTAGGCTGACGAGCGTAAGCCTAGGTAGGACTATGCAGATACTCGAAATCTTGCAATACGGCATCGCCAGATATGACTAGATATGCGAGGATCCGGCCCTGGATGGCTATCATGCTGGAGGTGGGCCAATTCGCATCGCATCGCAACAAGTTACTGCAGCACATCGAAAACTAGCAATGACTGACATCATCAAAGGAAAGCAGTTTACCGCGCCGATGACTTGCTGCATACATCAGCCCATGCCGAATCCTTCCCTCAAGTGTCCGCTCGAATCAAAGCTGAGTACAGGGAATGTGCGGGAGACAAGCCTGTCCTTGTCGCAGGATTCTGATATGTACTGGGATGGCACGGTCCTTGGACACAGGCCGGCAGAAAGTGCCCCTTGGCAGACCCAATCAGAGAAGAATAGTCGCCTGTCAGAAATGCCGCTTATGCAGTCACGTTTGCAGGTGATGGCCCGGCTGGAGAAATAGCGATTTCAAAGCAGATGATGGACTAGTCCTTCGTATACAGATTGCGAAACATGTGGCGCTGTTACATTATGTTCATGCGACCGGACATGTCGCTCGCGGTTGGTAGTTCGGTACGAGTCTTTACTCAATCTCTTTGCGGAAAGACGAGCGTGGAGAAGTCAGCCGTGGGAGATCGAAGACGATCGAGCTACACAGGCAGCGGCCCTCAAGGGATGCGGGAAGCCAGGTCGAGGGCCCCTGGGGATCTTCAAACCGGGTTCGTGACCGGAGTTCGCATGGACGCTTGGAAAGTTTCGTCCATAATCTCATGATTCGTATCGAAAATAAGCTATCGCATTCTTGCAGTCGGTTGATATCTGCCGACGCAATTGTAATCAGTAACGAAGGCCTAGACCATTGATTGCCGCCTAGCCTGATTTGCACGACAGCTCCCGTGAGCGGAGACAAGCCTGTTGATTCGCTTCTTGCAAAAAAGTGCGCGTTGTTATAGAGAGTGTATGTCGATCACTTTCCGGTTGGTCCGGATGCTACTGGGTATGCACTGAAGATGGCGGAAGAAGAAGATAAGATTCAGTGCAGTCGATGTCGCCATTGCAAGAGCAAGATAAAATTCCGAATAAGGCAGGTTTAAGAACAGCTGCCATGCGCGTACACAGAAAGCGGAACGAATCGGGGATGGGCGGTAGATGTAGCGGTGGTGGTGTGGCGCCTGTGAGCTTTGCAGCTTCCAGCGCTAGGAAGGAGACTTACGGGACGAGTCGTATCCATGTCAGATAGCGTCGCACACCTTGTCCCTTGTGATCGTCGACCGTTGCTGTCCAGGCCTGGATCCCTGCTTCCCGCGAGCAGACAGCGGTCAAGATGGATGCAATGTGCAGTCGACATGGACGAGCGACGAGCGGGCACCGTACTATGGCTGCAGTCGCAAACAAAGACAGAAAACTTGACACGTGTGCAATGTTTGAATGAGATGGACAGCTGCCGGTGAAAGAATTTTCACACAAGTTGGCAGCGCAAAAACGAGTTGGGCTGCGATACAAGGTGGGAACAAGCGACACGCCAGTGTCGACGAGCCACCCCAGCTGACCTCAGTGGGCCTGCACGTCGCCGTCAGCCGTCCTTTGCGCAACATTTGCGGGTGCGCAAAGCCAAGTCACCATGGCGGATTGGACTACGAGCAGCGACCCGATGTAACACAGTGGATGTTGCTAGCCTGGACATGCGGCTTTGCATATATTGTGCAACTATGGCGAGCGTGGCCGTCGGTCAAAGCGTCCAGAGGCGGGCTGGCTAAGTGTTTTGGAAGGGTGTTCAGGAAGCGTTCGGCTTGCACAGGGCAATGTCAGTTATCGTTGTGGAAGCAGACAGAATACAGTTGCGGATAGGATTTGCGGCAGCAGTCATGGTGGGCTGGAGTTTGAGTTGCAGGTATCGAGGGGCGTCAGAATAGAGTTGCTGGTCGCTCGGTACCTGAGCTATCTCCCTTGTCGTGAACAAGGCCAGCAAGCGTGCTCCAGGGTTTCTCCGCACTGCGAACGCCTCGCTCGGAACATTTACGAGCCCAGGTCCCATGTCGCGATCTTGCCAGGGAGGGTGAAGGCCACGACATGGGACCGGGCGATGTTTCCGCTTCTCGAAGCTTGTCAGGCAAGAGGCACACTTGATGAATCTGTAGAGGCCGCATGTGGCGTTTCAGCGTTGGGGTGATACTCGAGCAGCGGCGGGCAAAAGCAGGCATGAGACATCTAAGAAGGGAACGGCATTGCGGGCTTTGGTGCGGCCGGACGCGAAGCAGCAAATGCACCGAGACGAGGCCAGAGGCGTCGGGGCTGCAGCAGACGCAGACGTGTATTGGTATTGGTACTATTGCCTTCTCAAGGCGGAAGCGGCTATTCGGCCGGGACTTGTTGCGACGAGCTCTTGACGCGTGGTGCTCGGGTTGAGCATGATGGCAATTTAACTTTTTATAGCCACACTGGCAATTCTTGCGGCGTCATGGAGTCAGAGTGGCAGCAGCAGCAGGCAGGGCTGACGGAGCCGGGGGTTGAAGCCAAGGCTGAGCGAGCATGAGAGGGCCCCTGACGGCCTGTTCTGATCGGGCGCATGGCTCCGGCTAGGAGAGGCAGCTCTCACAGCCGATCATCAGCGATTGGAGCAGGCAGCCCATGAGCCGTCTCCCGAGAGGCATTTCCGTGACCAGCATGGCGCGGCCGATCCGAGGCAGGCTGACATTAGTGGATGCGGGCATGCGTCGGCCACTGAGGGTGGGCGACGTTGGGGCACACCAAGAAGACAAGCAGACGAGCGAGACGTTTGGGCGCGCCCTCACCGGCGGCCGTGACCAATAGTGGGCGCAGGGGGCGGGGCGCTGGGCTGAGTGGTGCAACTGCTAAAACGGTCGACTAGCGGCGGTGAATTGGACTCGAGCGCAGGACACAGCTGCCGGCACAACTGTGGGAGAAAAGCAGGACGCGCCACGGCCAGTGACGCGTCAGATAGGGCCGCGGGCGGGGCACCGAGTGATCCGCGGGAGGCTGCAGGGGCGAAATGAGCATGGCAGAAGCAGCAGGTCGCATCGTGCATGGCTATAGCAAGACGGACTAAGGCGAGGGAAGTGCCGCGGGGTCGCGACTGCCTCGAGGATTTAGCCGAGCCGGCAAGACAGGGGGGTAGGGGAGGGGGGTAGGGGAGGGCAGGCGCGACAGATCGGATGGCAGGAGCGAGCGTACTGTACCGTAGAAGGAGCAACAAATAGACAGGTAGGAGCGAGCCACGGGGCGAGCAGGCGCGCGTGCGCGCCGTACGGGTTCATTGAGCACGGTGGTGGCACGCGCGAGTGAGAGAAGCAGCAGCAGCGGCGATGACGGCAGCGACGACTGACGACACATGACGGCTCTTTTCTCTGGCGCGTCACCTATCCTTCACTGACGCCTGACTGACTGACTGACCGCCGGCAACCCTCACATACTACACTCCAATCTAGTACAGTTCCAGTGTACTCTGCTGCTTCCCTCGTCACGTGCTCCACCGGACGCGTGCTGCCAGGCTGCGACCGCCTGCGCGACACCACAACACACAAAGCTCGATCCGAGCAAGCCCCTCGCACCAGGCCCGACGACTTACATCCACAGCACCGCCGGCGATCCCTGATCCCGGCCCTCTCGCATCCGCGGCTTGGGCGCTCGAAACAGGTCCTCCGTCCGAGCGTGCTGCGAGCAGGGAGGTGGCTGGCCCCGCAAAGCCCTGCTAGCGGTTCCAAGTTGATTTAACGACCGTCTCCACCGCGGCCATCCCACCGCCTTTGCACTCTCTCACACGCTGCCTGCCACCTGGGCCTCGCTCCCCTTCCCTAGCCCTCGCTAGCGCCGCCTGCTCTGCGCCTGAAATTGCGCAGGCCACGCTACTGCATCTCGTCCCCAACCCTCGTCCATCGACCTGCGCCCGGACCCAAGCTTGCTCGGATCCTTCGACCTCTACCACCGCGCAATAATAACAATGTCGCAGCCAAAAATCCCAGATAGGGCCCGCAACTATAAGGAAGACCCGGCGCCTGTAGCGTCGCAAAAGATGGTGAGTTGCCTCTGCTTCCTTGTCCACCCCTTACCGCCCCCTCGCGCCCGCATCCCATCGCTCGCTACGCTTCGCACTGGCACAAGATCGGCCCTTCTGCATCCTCGACCGTTGGAGTTTCGAGCAGCGCGTCCCAACCTGCATCCCTAAAACCGTCACCGCCGCTGGCAGCTTCATCCTCGCGCTTTTTGCATGCTGCAGCAGCCACTGCAAGTCGCGACCACACACTACGAGTTACCCCAGCTCCGCCGCATCGACGCCTACATGGTATGCCCTCCCCGCCAAGCAGCCCTGCTACCCAAACCCGCCTCCCCTGTCGCACTCGTTAGCTTTCCTTGTCTCCAACGAAGCCAGTCCGCCGCCTGTTGTCACGCAAACTCCAGCAGCGGAACCCCTGCGACAGAGCACCTTTCCGCTCCCACCGCTGGTCCGCTCTGTGCTGTCAACGTTGCCAAATCGCGCCCTGCCTTCTTTAGTCTGCCCTTCCCATCCTATAAACTATACCCTACCGTCCTGCCTCTTTCCAGACCCTGCCCCTCGCCTACGCGCTGTTGCAGTCCACCAGAGCCTTATTCCCTAACCGAGCAGCCAACCACAGCTGCCCCCCACCCCCACCACGCTTCTTTCATTGCACTCCCTGCCCCGATCACCACTACCTTTGCTGCTGCAGTCAACACTTGCTTTTTTTACTCCATTTGTTTGCGCATGCAGCCTTGCTGACAGGCCGTGCCTTTTAGCATCATCCCCACTCGGCGCAGGGCTTGCCACCGCCAAATCATCTTCCCGTCCACCATCCAAGGCCGGGTGTAGTCCATCAGCAGCATCAACATCAACATCATCCCGACTCTCCCCACCAGTCGGTCCCCTCACAGAGCCCTGCTCAAGGTCACTACCCATCGCCTCAGCACCCTAACCCTCAGGGTCCGCCACAGCATCATTCGCCCTACGTTCAGCAAATTCAAGGCCCTCCACCACCCCAGCAGCAGCAAGAGGTTCCCTACTATTCGCAGCACCACCAGAGCCCGTATAGCGCCAACAGTGCACCGAGTAACTACTCGTCTTCAGGTATGTTTTGTTTTTACGTGGGCTCAAGCCACGGCTGTCAGTGCGCGTGCGCGCACTCATGACGCTTAGACTTGGGTGCCCCCGTTATTTATCTCATGAAGCAAAACATATCAATCTGACTTTTTTTTTGTAGAAACCCCAGAGCTCATGGCGGCCGCAACGATGAATCGGGGTGGATACCCACCGATCTCGTATCACACTCCTCAGTCAAACTCACCAGCATCTGTCCAATCACCTCAGCATGACCAGCACGGCAGGCCGATTTACGGGCAACCACCAAGCCAGATGCCTCAGTCCATGTACTACACGCCTTACGGCTCGGCCCCAGTAACCCAACAGTCACCTTACCAACAGCACCCATCAAGTGCTCCACAGCAGCCAATGGCGACTCAATCGTTGCTCATGTCCCATCAACAAAACCAGCAGATGCAACACCAACATCAGCAGCACCACCCCCAGACTCCAGGCATGACCGGAAGCCCCAAGTCGCGAATGTCACAGACACCGCTTCAGAGGCCTCCATCGGGCCTCGGTCCCCCCCAAGCCCCGCCTCAAGGTCCTCCCGTTGGTACTCCCAACATGCACTCGGGACCTCCAGGAGGACCCAACGTCAACCCCAATGCTGCGCCTGGTCCCATTCCCGCAACGACCCCGCTTGTAGTACGACAAGACCAGAACGGCGTACAGTGGATTGCGTTTGAGTATTCCCGTGACAGGGTCAAGATGGAGTACACGATCCGCTGCGACGTCGAGTCTGTCAATGTTGATGAGCTTCCCCAAGACTTCAAGACTGAGAACTGCGTTTACCCACGCGCCTGCTGCGCCAAGGACCAGTACAAGGGTAACCGCCTGCACTACGAGACTGAGTGCAACACTGTCGGTTGGGCATTGGCCCAACTAAACCCTTGCCTTCGCGGCAAACGTGGTCTCATTCAACGAGCCGTCGACAGCTGGCGCAACAGCAACCAGGATCCTCGATTGAGGAGCCGACGTGTGCGTAGAATGGCCAAGATGACCACGAGAAAAGCCCAGTCGGGTTCGCATGGCAACCACATGGCTGGACCAGGTGGCCCAGGTGCTCCCGGTGTGCCCAATTCAGCGGGATTAGCCGCACCACCACGACAACCCAACATGGGCATGGGCGGTCCTCAGATGCACCATCACCACGATGGTCCTGGAGGACCCCACGGAGGACCGGATGATGTTAGCGGT
Source organism: Pyrenophora tritici-repentis (assembly GCF_003171515.1). NCBI lineage: Eukaryota > Fungi > Ascomycota > Dothideomycetes > Pleosporales > Pleosporaceae > Pyrenophora > Pyrenophora tritici-repentis. The sequence goes on from NC_089390.1 coordinate 1,682,151, forward strand.
ATGTTTCACCAGATGTGATGTGATAAAGCGCAGTTGTTGGTTGTTAGAGATACCTTTTGTCATTCTTTCGCTTGCATGTACATTACACACTCCTTGATGTAATACCCCTTTCGATACCACTACCCCATGCATGCATGCATATATACCCGCATTCGATAGTTACACACATGTCTTTTGTTGAGCGCAGGATGGAAAGTACACAGCAATATGTTTGAACGTGCAAGCTAACTTTCTTTGTGTACAGCCAATGAGTATGGTGAATCGCACACTCATCATCACCAAGCACCAAACGGCCAACAGTCACCAACCGACGGGCGCCAGGCGCAGAGCTTCTACCCCAACTTTCCATCGGGCGACTCGGTAGCAACCGCAAACGGCATGCCGCCTATCCACGACGGCTTAAGCCATCCTCCGCCTCCGTCTCACGCCGCGGGTGTTGCAGTCTCCAAGCAGCAAGAGCAAGATGAAGAAGAGCGAAAGCTAGCCATGTTCGGTGACTTACCTGACTCGAAGCGTCGCAAGTTCATCCTCGTGGACGATGCGCAACGAGGAACTAGAGTGCGCGTGCGAGTTACGCTTGACACTGTCAAGATGGAAGAAATGCCCGACTCGTACCGCAAATCTAACTCGGTCTTTCCTCGCAGCTACTTCGCCATGCAAATGACCTCTCCACCTGCCAGTCCTCGCGGCAGCAAAGTCTTTTCTGACGAGCCTGACGTTGAGGGCGACCCAAGCTTCCCACTAGCCGGCTCTACCATTGTACCTGTGCCTACTCTCGACGGCGAGACACGTGTTCCCAAGCCGCGTCTGACGCGTGCGAAGCGTTCCAAGGAGATTACGCTAAATGATCTCGGTTACCGCATGAGTTGGAGTCAGAGCCGTGTCTTCGCAGGTAGAACATTGTTCCTACAAAAGTCCCGTAAGTAAAGACTCGATAGCGTCTTATAACGGCGAACTAACCTGAATAACAGTGGATGCTTATCGCAACAAGATGCGAAGCAGCATGATGGGTCAAGGTCAAGATGTTACCCAGGTGGCGCCACACTTTGAGACGCGCGTCGGAAAACGGCGGTGGAACGAAAGAATTGAGAGAAGCAAGAAGCCCAGGCGCGAGGGCTCTCCTTAAGAAGTCTCAGGCCACATCATCCAGATTGATGCCCTGGTTGCAGGCAGCCGCTCCGCTGACCCGCTTTTTCGGCACTTGCAGGGAGCCCCTACGAACGACCGGGGTTGACACCCTTTATCGACGAGGTACCAAATCCTTCGCCGTAAGCCCGGCTATTGCTTACAACCTGGTTTCATAACGGCTCTTCCGGGTTTCAGGGTATCATCATATCTGCCGATGTCTGATTTGCAACTTTCGCGAGCATGTTGATCATGCATCCAGAGCACTTCTGCGGTGCCTTTGATACCCCTTCGCAAGTTATGATCTCTTGCACGATCTCGGTCTGTCTTTTTCTGTCTGATTTTACCTTGTCTTGTTAGCGGTACGGTGTTACTACTGTACAAATGAAATTCGGGGCGCTTGCGGTATGAGGAAGAGTGGGAAAGGGTTCAAAAAGCATGACTCGGAAATGTGCTTTTGGCTTCAGCGTGGAGTCTTGCCGGTTTATGATTGTGCATCTTCGGATAGGTTTAGAGTGCGATTTGTTTTTTGTCGGATTTTGACAGCAGGCCCTGTAAGCTGGTGGCTTCCCCCCAGCTTCAACATACGCATAATAGAACTACATTCCAAAAGCATTCACTTGAATCATATTGTTGTATCGCCCAGCGCAAAGCTGGACCTCCATGCCAACCGTACCTGGTGTACATACCACGGCCGGGGGGGGGGCACGCGACCTACCAGTCCAAGTTCACACAACCCCTCTTTCAGCCTAGTCTGCGTCCAGCAGCCACTCACAACTCAGGACGCCAAAAACCTGTCTCCATCCTTTCATTTCCTTTCTCATCTGACACGAGGCACACAATCGCCGCCGGACGCCCCAAGCAAAGATCCTGATGTAACTAACCAATGGGGGTAAAAACGAAGGAACATCACATTTTGCATAGCAAAAAAACGTTCGCCTTAGTTGCCTCTAGTGGACCACGGTGTGGCTTTGTGCCTAGGGAATCCCGACCCCAGACGTTCGTGTAAGCGGGCGCAACCACACCCGAGCAACGTGACGTGCTAGGATGGCCTTGTCTCGCGTGGATAATGTGATTTTAATTTCTACGGTCAAGTTGGGGAAGCCCGTCTGCGGGTGTACCGGTAGGTTGTGGGAAAAAGTGGTATGATGTTTGGCACCGGTGTGGAACGCGTAGTGTGAGAGATAAGAGAATGAGGGATGGGGGATGCCATTCCTTCTGCTGTTTCTCGTATACTTGGGATGAGGGGGGTTTGGGTATGAGATGGGGTATGCTTGTTGTGATGGGAGAAGTGGTGATTCCATTGGGGCATGCCACGCGTGTTGGGGGAAGGAGCGGTGCGCTGGTTGGTAGTGTTTCTCGTATGTGTGTGATGATCCTTTTCGGAGGGTGTTGCGTTGCGTGTCGAGACTGCCCAGGTGATCTAGATACGCGGCTGCTTTGCTGCTTTGCTGCTTTGCTGCTTTGCATGTGTGCAGGAAGTCCGAGTGATTAGGATCGTCTTGCTCTTTTTGCCCGCCTATCATGAACGTGAAATATACCGGTACAGCACGTTATTTGCTAATAGCAGATGCAGTGTTGTTCTCTAAGCGCACCTACAAGCAATACCCGCGCCCCTCCTAGAAAAACTCCCGAAGTTCATGCGAAGGATGCAACACGGGCACTAGGGAAATGACAGGCCGGGGTCTGTCTTGTGGTGGTGGTGTGCGGTAGCGAGATCGTAGGAGATCCGAAGCATACCTGCTGCTGTCTAATACCGTGTTTCCTTGCATCTTAGCTGCCAATCTTCATCGCTTCTCACTGCTGTGCTGTATCTCTCTGTTCCGCATTCTGCCTATTATATTTGTTGGTGATAAAGGACGATGCAAAGGCCCCTCAACAGCCACTCATCACTCTGCGGACCCTGAAACCGCTCACGTCTACCTCATTTGTTGAGAACATACGCACCCCATCCATTTTCCATCTACCTATGCCCGCGATCCCCCGTCCCATCGCATGTCCGTATCCGGCACTTACCACGTCCGTCCGCGATGCGGCCCTTCGCCGAAGAATACAGCCGACAACGGCGCGGTGCCGCGTAACAGTCTGGCACACACCATCACACACGCCAGAAAAAAAACGGTTTCGTCCGGCACGGCCAAGACTCAAGTTATGGTCATATTGCCCCACACACCACTATTGTAAATCCCCTAGTTTTCGCGCTGGTTTTGAGTTTTTTTCCACGCGACCGTCGCGTCTATGAGGTGGGACTAGTGGATGCGTGGTGTATGTATTTTTCTTGGTGCCGCCTCGCAAATTTGATCTTTATGCAGCGTTAGGATGGGAGTCAGCTTTGCGCGCGTATTTGCCGTATTATCAATACAGGTAAACGCGTTTTCCGAGCCACGGTACTAGAAATAGTCCCGTTCAAAAATGGATGCTGCATGCATGCACGCGACCGATTGACGACCAACATCGAGACAAAGCGGAGCAAGCGCCGTATCCCTGCTATGACGAGTTGGAAAAATGGGGCGGACTTTTTTTCTTTCATTAGGTTTCAGACTGGAGCGAAAGCGAAGTGAATGAACCGTTGCCGACCGAGGAGGATTAGTCGGTTAGTCGTTGAATTAGTTCAGGTTAGTCGGGTTGTCTAGACAAGTTGCGACCTTGGAACTAACGTCGGAATCTCTCTCAAATAAACTTTTTCCGACAAGACATGGAAACGCTGTCATGTATTCAAGCCACTCAAACTCGTCGGAGAGAGAGAGAGAGGGCAAAGCAAATAAGATGAGATGAGATGCGTAATGCGCTCTAGGCTTACGTTACTTCCCTCACTTGTCCTGCTCAGTAACTTTGGGCCCGGTCCTGCGCCGGTGGTTCCCGCGGTCAAGGCTCGAGGGAGCATCAGGCCAGTCTCCGTGTACGGAACGGAGCTCGACGGATGCCGGTAGTGATAAAAGGGCCGATTGTTTAGTACCTAGTGCAATTGTTCCTGAATGACGCCAGGCGCAGTGCCTGCTGCTGTGCTAGGCGGCCTTACGGTGCTGCTGCCGACATATGCATGATAATCTTAATCTTTTCGGGCGCCTGCCGCTGCATGCTTGGTTATGCGAACGTGTGGGCAGACGGGCGTGACTAGCTGGCTACTGTAGTTTTAGCTGGCTTAGGGGCTTGCGCTTGCTGCTGTTGGGGCGCGTATGCAGGAATTGAGTCCGGCTAGGGCGCCAGGCATGCGAAGGAATTTCTTTCTTTAGGTTGTGACTATAGAGATGTTTGGGATAGAGGGGTTGATGTTCGGAGTAAATCAAGCGGTCATTCACCCCTCGTACTAAGCTTGCCACCCACCATAGAACAACTAACAGAAGAATAATCTACACGGATTATACCCCGTAAGTGCCTCGCGAGACAATGCTAATAGTTAGCATCGTTTGGCTCTAGACTATGAAATTCATTGCAAACAAGACCGGTGGTTTTAAGTACTAGAAATTAATCTCACGATGTGAATATTGTTCCTTATACGTCATCCGGTACTATATCCGACAAGCCAACTATGATAGTCCAGTAGGACTACTGCGCAACCACGTTGGTAAATCACAGTACTGTAGTCGCAGACGAGGAAATCAAGAAACACATGTAATTTACCTGACACCTTGGGGATCCTCCAGTATATCAGCCTGGAACTTTGTATCTAGGATACTGACGATGGTGTGGATGAAGTCGGTATGAACTAACACCCTCGTCTTTAAGTGGCCAAGAATCAGGCGCAAGATCTTTAGCTTCTCGTGAGGTCCATGGCCCAAGTGTTCATGGGGCAGTGCTATTACCAGTTCTAGCAAAGTTTTCTAAGGCCTGCATGGTATCGAAGTGAACGCGCACATAGTCTGAACCTACGTAGACCTCCATAAGAAAATGTGATGAAGCGCCTTGGGGTACTAGGCCCAACTATCGTGAACTTATCCCATGACTGTGAATGTATTTAATGATCATCCCTACACTGCCGAACCAGCTTGCGTTATACTGGGAGATCACCGATACCATGTCGGAGTAAACGACCATAACGCATGTTATCGATCGCACCCTGGCAAATATCACGCAGATGTGAAAGGGTGATTCATGTGGTGGAGAAAATATTCCAATGGATTTTCTGGTCCTTATCAACTTGCTCTGGACACTTGCTTCTCATTGCCGAACACGAAACGAGTCATACAACACCTCTGTATGATCTCTAAAGTGTAAAGAAAGATTCCAAATAATTGACTGATTGATTTGAGAATATATTGAGGTAGTAACAGAGATCCATCTGCACTACGGAGGGCTCACGAATATTCACATTGCTGACCATGCGATCCTCTACATGTACCCAGGTATTTGACTTGCAACTGTGCATACGAAATTACGCATACTCCAAAGAAAGGCTGATCAAAGCAAAGGCGAAAAACTAGGTCTAGGTGGAGACGAGGGTGATGGCCAAAGGTGTTGTTCAAGGACGTCGATGATGTAATTATCAAGGCTCAGCTGGGAGGTGAGGTACCATGCTCGGAAGGACGTCGTGTTACCACCACCCACGAACACGAGATTGCATGCACAACCAGCCAAGATGATCTCTTGTGGTATTGAGAAGGGTACAGATAACAACACTATGGGTTCGCAGTGACAGATATGCATAAAGAACGAAATTTAACTGCAGCTCCAGATGAATATACATGTCGCGTCGATGCACGTCGGCGGCGTGGGCATCCTCAAAAGGGCGTTTCAGTCGCACAAACCCCACTCCCTCATAAGTCCATGGGCAGACTGCCTAGCATTGTAGGATCTGGCTACCAGAAAGTCGCGCCATGCAGGCGCGTTTGGCACTGAAATGAAACCCCAACTTTGGTACCAAACGAACCACATGAATTGAAAGTGCTTCGCTCAATGACCGTATCCCACAACTCCAGTCCTCCTACGCGTTGCCCGTTTGCTTCTGAGGCCGTGGAAAAGGACATAGCACGCTTCACAACGACGCTTCCAAATGGCGAAGATGGCGTCCATGACAATACCGGGAACACTGAACATGACAGTGATCTATCTGGCCCTTCCGAAAAAGGCGTATTCCAGGTAAGATATCGTAATACTGCTCATAATCAACCCTTTGATACCAGCTCCAGCGCTATATCAACCAACTCGCCATCAACAACTTCGGCTTCACACTTCAAGTCGCATGGGAAGCCGTGGGTCTCTCATTTCAGCTTGCGTGGCCGAACGGGGGTCCTGCGGCTCTGGTCTATGGATCCATGATTGCTGGCATTGATTCTACTTTAGTAGCGTTGGCTTTGGGAGAGATGGCTTCCATGTAATGGAAATCGAATCATAGCTGCTAGTTATGTGTCTCGATTACTGATTACATAACAGGGATCCCACCGTCGGCGCACAGTATAGATGGTCAGCACGTTTCGCGCCGTTTGCGCCTGAGTTCTGGGGGTTCATACAGGGTAAATAACCACCCGATTCGTGCTTAGTTTCCATATTACCCTGTGAGCTGACAGGTCGGGAAGGTTGGATTACAGTCATCGCTTGGGTGTGCAGCTGTGCGGGTGCCTTCTCCTTCATGTCCAACACGCTATCCGGATTGATCATCTTCAACAGTCCAAGCTATGAGCCCCAGCCATGGCATTCGACGGTGTTCCTCATCGCGTTCCTTGTTGTTCCGTTGGTACTCAATCTCTATCTGAGGCAGATTATCAATTATCTGGAAACAGTCGGCGGTATCTTTCACGTCGTCTTGTTTGTGGCGGTTGTTATGACACTTTGTACACTGGCCAAGCACGGTACACCCACATATGTCTTCAAAACTCTGCATACAGATGCGGGATGGGTGAATCCACGCGTCGCTTTCTCGATTGGTATGCTTGCAACCGCATACCCGATTAGTAGCTTTGACGGTGTCCTTCACATGAGTAAGTTGGTGTAAGTCGAAAGTGTTCTTTCGACTGATACTAATCAACCGTATAGTCGAAGAGACAAAAGAGCCTTGCAGACGGGTGCCCAAGGCCATGGTCTTAGCAACTATCCTCAACGCCGTTATGATGATTGCGTTTTGTATCTGTCTGATGTTCTGCATCGGAGACGAAACAGCCGTCGCAAAATCAATCCTACCCATCACAGAAGTCTTTTACTCTGCGTAAGACACATCCTCTGTTCGATTTCACACATACCTGTACTAATATAATCCTGTAGCACAGGATCAAAACCAGCTTCCACCGTCATGACAGCACTAATGGGCTTCCAGCTCATGATAGGCAACTTCAACATCGTCGCATCCGTTGCCAGGTTAGTCTGGCGTTTCGCATCCGACAAAGGTCTTCCTTTTCACCAGCATTTCACCTACGTAAGCTGTTAACCATACAAATCTTTGCGTATCCAACTGAAAGAGTTTCAGATCCATCCAAAACTCCAAGTGCCAATACCCGCACTCCTCCTCGTTGGAATTATCTGCTGCCTCCTCTCCCTCATCAGCCTCAGCTCAACAACAGCCCTCAACTCGCTCATCTCGCTGCCCACAATCGCATTATATGTATCCTACCTCGTTCCTATCATACTTCTTACGCTACGCCAGCTTGTCAGGAGACACCCGAAATACGGACCCTTCCAATTTGGTAAATGGAGCGTTCCAATTAAGCTGTGTGCCATGGTTTATCTAGTATATGTCATGATTTTTGTTGCTTTTCCGGCGTCTAGGCCGGTGACGAGTTTGACTCTGAATTATGCGCCGCCTGTTCTTCTAGGTTTTCTTTTCATCGCAATGGTGGATTGGTTTGTGAGGGCGAAACGGAAGTTTGAGGTACCTACTGCTGCGCTGGAATATGCGGAGGATGAGAGGTGGGAGTAGTTGCTTGATAGAGCTGAGATAGTGAGGCGCGATGCTAAGTGAAGGGGCTTGATATATTAACGCTCTGATCGACCAGCAGAATAGACCTGTAGACCAGGATGACTGTTCTTCTTGGCATGTGCAAATCCTACTGCAGTATAAATATACTGCTATTAATCGCAAGTAGTATTATACAAGCCATATCATATCCTATCTTCCAACTCAGCTAAACCAAATAAGGAATCTCCCTACCCATCTCTCTCTCCACCCCAACAACGAAAACATCCACCATATTTCTCTCACTCACCCTATCCGCCTCCACATCCATCTCCTCCACCCACTCTCCCCTCTCACAATTGCATCCCCAACCCTCGTCCCACCTTCAACTAAACACTCCACAAACCTCACCGCCGTCCTAAGCGGCGAATACCGCCCCCCTGCCGGCGCCAAATTCACATCCGCACCCCGCACCCCGCACCTCCAGCAACATCCTAACCGCCTCCACACTAGTCGGTCTCGCAAAAAACAGCAAAATCAAAGGTATATTCCCACTCCCCGTCGTTGCATCCACGCTATGAGGAAAGGAAACGACATAGCAAAGCGGAGAATATCCGGGTTGCGAGCGTTGGCAGCTAAGTGCAGTATGTTTCCATCTGCGGCGCCCGAGGGAGATCTTGTGAGGTGCTGTAGATGCGGTGTCATGTCTACATGTGTGATTGTTGTTCTAGCAGGTAGTGTACGATGTGGGGTTGGTTCTAAAAGGTGGCCTGACCGATGTATTGGTAGGGGAAGTCTGTTTGTGGTTCTGCTAAGAGGGCGGTTGTGAGGATGTGTTGGGACCGCGCGGAATCGAAGAGGGTGTGTAGGATGGGGAGGTAGCTTTGACGGGAGACGGAGCAGAGGAGTGTGTTTGCCCATGAGAGCGTGGAAGAGGAGAGAGGAGATGGGATATGTGAAGTTGCTTGTGAGAAGGGGCCGCTCGGTAACTCAAGTCGTTTGTCTGCAAATTATAATAAGTTGACCATATCAACAAACCGTTTTGAGATTATAGAGATAACATCTAGTCCAAATCAAGATGAGCACAGCCTTGAATGTTATCCCGTTCGCCGTATCAAGCACAAAAAGGAACGAACGATAAGATACCTATCCGTCAAGTCAGCACAGTAACACAACGTACCCAACACTCAACCCACATAGATAGAAACTATATACAGCACAAACTCCCTCACTTCTCATCTCAAAATACGCCCCCTGTACCGCACTGTTCCCCCCTTTCCTCATCACAAACCCAAAATACTCAAAACTATCCCCATCCCCCATAACCTCCATGTCCAAATCCCACTCGCCATCCCGATTAACAATCGGCTTAATAAAATGAGGTTGTCTATATGTCGGATCGTGAGTATCGGTAGAGACGTTGGCTGCTTGACACTTCGGCCCGACTTCGGCCCACCTTGCGCAGAGCTTAGGTATACCTTCGTAGCACCTATGTTCGTAGAGAATACCAATACCAGTCACTAGAAGAACCTCGTTGTTGTTATTCACCCGTACGATCGTACAAGGCCTACCGACACTATACGTGATATAAAGAAACACACCATCATCTTTCAGTACTCTCATAACCTGTTTCTTACTATCAGCACCGTTTCCTCTACCCTCTTCCTCTCCTCTCCCCGTCCCCCACTCCCTTTTCAACAAAACAAGTAAATAACCACTCACCTCCTTCATATACCTCCCACTGTTCTCCAACACCTCATCCGGCGGACTCCACGGACTCCCATAAATCATGGTATCCAACGTCCCCTTATCAAACGCCACGTCCACGCTTCCACTCGCAATAGCCCTCATATCGCGCACGTCGCCAACTTGCCACTCCACCTGTGGTTTATCGCTGTGTCGCGACTTCATGGTTTCTACGACTACGGTGGAGAAGTCGAGACAGACTTGGTTGGTGTAGCCTCGTGCGAGGAGGTCGTATGGTACACACACCTGAGATCAATCAAGCTAGCTTGATAGCTTGATTGGAAGATTGATGCCAAGCCAATTCAATCAATCCAGCCAAACCTCATACAAAAACGCAATCAATCCAGCTGAGCTTTTCCGTGAGCTTGATTCAGATTGATAGCTTGATTGCCTTAAGTATATAGTAGATTTCGGTGATGAGGCAGCCCATGAGGCAGCTTAGATAGCTGTAAAAGCTCTATACTGAGCTTTTTTTGGTGTTTTAGTTACGCCGTGTAACATTGAGTAATATCCGATAGCTCCGTGTAACTAGCAGCCAGCGCGTCGTCTCATATAGTATACTCCATCTCCATCTCCATCACCCACAATACTATATACTTTTGGTGTTGCAGATCTATCGCCGTATACCTCACCTCATCGTCGCCCTCATGCCGCCCAAAAAACGCGTCTCTGATAGCGCTCCCTCGCCTAGAAAGCGCGCGCGCGGCACTGCGAGCCAGCCCGTCGCGATCGACTCGCAGTCATATCAATCTCAGCCATCTGCTCTATCTCCGCCGCCTCCATATACACATACTTTCGAGTCGCGATTGCGCGAGTCGCAGCCCGAAGACGCTATCGTCGCGCCCGCCGAGGGCAGTGAGCAAGCTACGCTCGCTCCGTCTTCTGAAGCCGCCGACGACGCTGTAGATGAGGCTTTTGACGCCCATCTCGAAGACAATTATGATGGCATAGATTGGGGTCGCCTTAAGCTGTATACGAAGCCTATCACGACGCACCAACACAAGCGGAGTTGGATCTATCGCCACGGCTATCGCGTCGCTCTTCTCAAAGATCCAACCCGCGTATTCTTCATCTGCCACTGGTGTTTCAAGCACAAGCTCACGGATATTGGTATTGGGATATACAATACAAGCGCAGCAGTCTCGTCAGCCGCGCGCCACCTCAGCGAGCAGAAACCTGGCCATAGGCTAGTAGCACCAGGCAAGACTCCAGTTGCTAGTGTTTACAACGCGCTCACCACTGCGAGAGTCCCTATCTCACAGGCAGTAGCTAATCAGATTAACGGGTTTAGCAAGCAGCGCTTTAGGTTTGCCGCAGTAGACTGGCTCGTCGCGAACAACCACCCCATCTCTGAGTTCGAAACACCAGCTTTTCGACGCCTAATTGCTATCGCCAACCCACTTGCAGAAGCAGCGCTCTGGAAGAACCACAAGAGCGTCTCCCAATACGTCATACGACTGTTTGACTGGCTCAGGCCCCGCGTTGTCCACGAGCTGTCACAATCGCTTAGCAAGATCCATATAAGCTTTGACGGATGGACAACGAAAGGCGGCAAGCGCGGGTTTCTCGGTATCGTCGCCCACTACGTCAACTCAGATGGCAAGCTCCGAGACCTGCCTATCGCGCTGCCTCAGCTCACAGGCGCTCACTCCGGCGATCGATTAGCTGAGGTTGTATTATCAATCTTAGAGCAGTTTAGCATAAGCGAGCGCACACTCGGTTACTTCGTCCTCGACAATGCCTCTAATAACGACACCGCTGTCGCTGCGATTGCCCACGAGCTTAACTTCAATCCTATACACCGACGCCTCCGCTGTGGCCCTCATACGATCAATCTGATTGGGCAGAGACTGCTCTGGGGCAGAGATGCAGACTCATACAACAACGAGGGAGTTGACGAGCTCGCCGACGAGGCAGCGTTTATAAAGGAGTGGCGAAAGCACGGGCCTTTAGGCGTACTTCTCGATATTGTCAACTATATCCACACACCGCAGCAGTACAATCTTTTTGAGAAGGCGCAGCGTACAGCTTACCGTGAGCTACCTCACGACGCAGACGACAAGCTCACGATACTACAGCCAATCAAGCCAGTAGTCACACGCTGGAACTCATACTTCGACTGTTTTGAGCGAGCTATAAAGCTCGCGCCGGCCATCAACGCGTACGCGAACACCCACATACAAAATACAGCAAAAGAGGATATCTACGCCGACTCACAGGGCAAAAATCGGCCTGCTGCTCCACAGTGGATGAGATCAGACGGCCTCACAGCTGCCGATTGGGCTGTTGTTACCGACTATATAGAGGTTCTTAGGCCACTTAAAGAGTGTACAAAGCGCTTTGAGGGACGTGGCGAGTATAGCTTTGGCGCGATCGCTGAGGTGATCCCAACGTTTGATTTTCTACTCACTCAATTAGAAGCTCGCCTCCTCTACTACGATTGCGTAGTCCATGACGCTCACGACGAGGCACCCGAAGATCACCTTCCTATTAATCTACGCGCAGCGCTACTTAAGGCGAACGAGTACTACGCTAAACTCGACGACTCGCCAGCTTACTACGCTGCTACAATACTCCATCCTCGCTACAAACACTACTGCGATCAAGCGTGGGCTGAGAAGCCTGACTGGCTGGCGCTTAATAATCTTAATTTCCAGGCACTGTGGGCGGATTACAAGTCGCTGCCGTTACCGAGGCCTTGCTACACACGCGCACCGAAGAAACCGAGCAATATTGACGACGCGATTGACGGCATTATTGATCCCACACGCGGCAATACTAAGGAGGATGAGTATGAGCAGTGGAAGCGCGAGCCAATCGTTGGCAAGGGCACCGATCCTATACAATACTGGTTCGGGCTGCGCGATCAATATCCCAACCTTAGTAAGATGGCGCTTACTATACTCTCTATACCCGCTTCAAGCTGTGAGTGTGAGCGCGTCTTCAGTGAGCTCGGAGATCTACTAGAGCCTCGCCGACGCTGTATATCACCTGAGCTACTAGCAGCACTACACTCAGTACGACGATGGAGACGGGCAGGTTTTGGTGGCGGCGACAACGACGATATGGGCCAATCAAAGCTTACCGACGAGCAGATGGACGTTTTGTACGAGCTTAGCAAGTGGGTGGGCGAAGACGACGATCTAGATACATGGGACGACGGCTGAGACTCAACACCAAAAAATATATACAACTTTCCTATTTGGGAATCAAGCACCCAAGCTACCAATCAAGCTAACAACTTTCCGCCAAGCCAATTCAATCAATCCAGCCAAATCTCATACAAACAGCCAATCAATCAAGCCGGGGGCTGTCAGCTTGCTTGATTGATTGATCTCAGGTGTGATGGTACAGTCTGCGCGCGTTAGTGGAGCGGAAAGGCAAATAGCTGCGGCTTAGTCTGCGTAGTATATATATATATATATATATATATGTGCGTGTGTGAAGTCCAAAGGGGTAGTTAAAGGAAAGAGGGCCATGAACGCACACTATCTGTTGCGGTTTGTGAGGCAAGGGTATTGCGCATGTCACGTGCGTTGTCCTGGCGCTCCTCCCTCCCCTCCATGAGCACCTTCTCCCCTCACCAGCATCAGAGATACGTCATGTAAATAGACCCTGATTATGGCTACATATAAGGTGGCCATGACAGCACAACAACAACAGAACACAATATACTCTGATGACTGCCTCGCGCGGTTACACTTTAATTGACTGCATTGTACTGCAACACTATCCCCACTACCCAAATGCAGCACCCTCTGGCCTTTACCCGCCTCCCCGCGTGCACCAAAAAGATGTTTTTTGAAAAAAGGTTCTAGGGCGCTGAAGGCGCGGAACCATTCATGCTTCGGCTTTTCGCCATCGGCTTTTGCATAGCGTTCATTCCAGAATTCGGCGCGAGCTAGTGCTTGCGCTTCTTTTGATGATGACATTATGGCAAGTTTTTGATTGAACAAAGTGTATGAATGCTAGGTGAATTTAAATAGGATTGTTGAGAATTGGGACTGTTGGAGAATGTTGGCCCCGCGCTAGGAACGAGGGCGTGTCGCCTAGGTACAAGATGCTGATCGATTTTGATTTCAGGGTTGAGTCAAGCTACTATGCTGCATAGGGCTTAGCGCTACCAACGTAGATAGAAACGAGTCACAGAGAGGACATGAAATTCATGAAATTCACGAATGAGTAGATCGTCAGAGTAATTAAGCGAGGTATGAAGCCGGTAAACCACTCATAAACATCTCCGTAGAACCGAAAAAGAGATTTACTTTCATTCATAAACTACATACACAGGGCGTTCACCTCGTTTCATTTCGTTTCCTCCAATGATGGTTGCTTTTCTTCCTTCTTTTAATGTCAAGGTCGCGCGCGGTAAGACGACTCCAGATCAACTGGAGGTTACTCCTGACTAAAGCCGCGTGGGGTACAATGATTCGTGATGAGTGTTGAGAAGAAAAAAGAACAGTGGGTTATGTGTTGATACAGGTGATGTCGTGTCGTAGCGATTGATGGTGTAGTGGAGAAAGAGACAAAAAGCATAAGCATATTATCTCGTAGGGGTTTTCTAGTATGGGCTGACTGAGGGTAGCCTTGTCTGGGTCTATGTCGCTGGGCGGCAAAGTCCATTCAAAACACGTGCTACCTGTACCTAAGCCAAACCGGGTATCAAGTGAAGAAAGAGACGGATCGCCTATAGTTCGTCCTTGACAGCTTGGGTGGCCTGAGTAGCTGCGCTGGAGAGGCTGCTGGCGGCCTTTTCTGCACCTTCAGAGGCGGCGGCGTACATCTCCGCAATACGGCTGTTAGCAGCAGCTACCGCGTCTGCAATTCGGCTGTTGGCACTTTCCATGGCGCCTTGTTCTGGGCCGTAAACGGCGGAGCTGGCCGCTGACGATATGTAGGCCGCGTTTTCGCCCATGGCAGATGAGATTGAGTTGTAGACACCACCGGCACCGCTTGTAGCAGACGCAACATAATCTGCGGCGGTAGGCGTACCGAAAATGGCGGCGCTGATAGCAGCCTGTGCAGATATGGCGGCGGATGAGAAGCTGTCCTGAGCTGCTTGAGTCCCATATAGCTTCTCACTCACTTGAGATTGGATAGATGAGTATGCACTTGCCACAGACTCGCTCGCTTGCTCGGCAGCACCCTTGGGAGTTCCATAAAGGGCGATAGATGCACTTTCAACGGCCATGTCCAAGGATGCACTAGCCTGGCTCATAACGTCTTCAATCATAGCTGGGGGCGTGAAGACAGCACTAACCACAGACGAAGCCGAGGCGTAAGCATCAGCAGCTGCGTCAGTCACTGCGTCGTAGCCGTCGCCAGCGTAAGAGCTGGCAGCGTGCATACCCTCGCTTGCATAAGATTGCGCGGATGCCATGGCTGCAGGGAGAGCCGTGGAGTATGCGGATGCGAAGCGGTTCATGACACTCTCGGTGAAGTCTGGTTCCTTGCCAACAACAAGCTCGGAGATGAGAGCCTGAACCGCAGCATACTGTTGAGCAGCCGCTGCAGTAGCCTGGGCACCATATGCGCCTGCTTGAGAGTAGGCCGACGCTGCCCACGGCGTGGGCTGGCCGTAGACTTGGTTACTCGCTTGTGAAATGAGCGCTTCCCAGTTCTGGCTTGCCTGAGAGGCGACGGACTCAGTCCACGGGGTTTCAGAACCAACAACACCAGAGCTGACCTGAGAGGCAGCAGATTGCGCAGCAGCTTGGGCGTTGGCAGCGGCTGATTGCGCCGATCCGGAGACTACGGATGCCGCAGAAGCAGCAGAAGCAGACGCAACAGAGGCCAAAGACTCAATGGTACCTTGTTCGTGTCCATAGACAGCGCTCGAAGCAGCACCGAGAAACTCAGAGTACCGGGCATGCGCAAGGCCGATAGCTTCGTAGTATTGTCGGCGAGCGCCATCAGCGACACCAGTGGACTGAGGTGAGAATTGAGAGGAAGCCTGGCTCAGACCTTCTGCGAGTCGAGAAGATGCAATGGACGAGACCGACTCGAAGTACCCTTGGGTAGGACGAGCAGCATAGCTTTTCACTGACTCAGTGTACTGCATAGCATTCACCAAGCGTTCGCTGGCAGCAGCGACGGAATCCGAATAAGCCTTTTCGAAATACGAGAGCATGGTCTTATGAGCAGGTTGCGGCTCACCAGAAACTAGGAGAGACAACTGTGCCTTGGCGTTCTCAAGCTGTTCACTGGCGACGCGTACAGCATCGTTGTAACGCGAGTTTGCTTCGATCTGGATGGTTTGAACGATTGCAGTAGGTGTTGGTGTACCGAAGATGGCGTATGATGCCGCAGTCACAGCTTGAGCGTATTTTTCGGCTGCGACGCTGGTGGCACTCTCAACAGCTGCTTGCTCGGTTCCGTACAACACACTCGATGCAGCGGCAAGTGCCTTTGCGTACTGTTCGCTTGCGATCGAGGATGCCGATTTGACGCTACCCTGTGTCTTTGTAGGGCCCAAAAGCGCTTCGCTGACAGCTCTGCTCATCTCAGCAGCTCGGTCTCCAGCGCCTGCTAGCACCTCCTGCACTTTACCAGAGTATGTGTCGTCGTCATCTTCATCGTCCAGGGGTTGGTCAAAGACAACTTGCTTAGCCTCGGCGAGGATTTGCGCATTGGCTCCACCAAACACTTTCTTGGGGGCATTATAGACCTCAGTCGCCGTTGCAGCGGTGTCATCAACCACCTCAGACGCTTTAGAGGAGGCTTGAGAAAGCACGCTCTCAGAAGGAAGTGTATCTTGAATAGCCTCAGAAGCTTGAGATGAGACCTGTGATGCTGCTTCCTCAACAGAGGATGTGACACTCTCTGCAAGTGGGGTTTCGCTACCTACAACGACTTCAGAAGCCTGAGATGAAGCAGCGGAAGCGGCGTTACTGATGGAAGAGGCGACACTTTCGGTAAGCGCTGTTGAACTACCCTGTACAGCTTCGGATGCCTGGGAAGAGACCTCAGCGTATGCCTCTTCGGCAGAGGAGGCGACGCTCTCGGTAACGGGTGTAGAACTACCCTGGATAGCCTCGGAAATTTGAGATGAGACATCTCCAACATTCTCGATGACCTGCTGAGCAGCTTTGCGAATGCGGGGAGCAAAGGCCTTGTCAGAAAAGTCATCGGTAGCATCGCCTGCCCAGATCTTCGACTTGGAGACGTCCTTCAACCGTACCAATTCAGAAACCATGTTCGAAGCGATAGCCATGGCCTTGTCTTCAAGCTTTCGGGCCTCTTCATGGGCGATGCGTAGGCCATCGTGCCTTGAGCCGACAGCCTCGACTTCAGCCTGCCACTCTTCAAGTGTGTTCCTGAGCTTATGGTAGTTTTGCCAGTCTTGATATGTGACGCCATCGGTCCAAGCCTATGGTGGTTAGCAGAGCTCGGAAAATAGAATCATTTGTAGATAAGCATACCCATCGCATGCCAACTTCTTGAAGGCCGAGACTGTGGATCTTTTCAAGAACCTCAACGGTGCTCCTGACAGCAGCTTGTACCAGGGAATCGATCTCTTCCTCATAGGATGCCTTCCAAGCACGAATATCCTGTGCCCGCTCCTTGACAGTGAGGCCGAGCTCGCGGGTCTTGACACTGCATTTCTCGTGTGCAGCCTCTAGCTCTGCTTCTGAAGCGTCTTCGGGGAGCGCAGCGACGGTCTTCTTGATGAACTTCTTGAGCTTAGCGATAGTGGCGTCTGCAGTCTCTTCAAGCTTGACTAGCAAAGCCTTGCCATGTCCGTTGACTGCGTTGTCAATTTGTCGCTTGGTGATGTCAGCTACTCGTGTCTCCAGGTCTTCAGCGCCCTTGTCTGCCGCTGTTGCGAACTTGGTCTGCCAGTCACGTAGATCTTGGTTGAGCTTCTCTTGCAGCTCGGCGCCGGTCAGTTTGGGCTTTTCAGGGCTGACTTGGGCTGGAGCATGATCGTTTGAAGCTGTGCTAGCTGATTCACTACCGAAGAAGTCGTCAAGAACACCCCAACCAGAGCCTCCAGTAGAGCTGGGGGATGCAACAGAGGCAGAGGAGCTTGCAACGGTGGGAGTATGCTTGAGTGACTCTGATGAAAGAGCGGTCTGAGATTCGACAGCAGACATGACAGATTCGACCTTTTGCTGGTTCTTGTAACGGCCCAGTCTTTCGGAGATACGAACCAATTGAGGCTCAACGTTGTCTCCATACAGCACTCGTAGTTGAGGCCAAACACTACGAAGGAAGAAGGCCCACGTAGCGTCTTTTGCAGTATGGACGTGAGGGTAGACAACATGGACGAGGACATGGTGGCCGTATGCGTGTCCCTTTCTTAGGTAGGGCAGGGAACGCTCGTAAGCTGGTAGCAGGGTAAGATGGTAAATCTCCTCGGAGCTTGCCTTGAGGTCGTTGTAGTAAGGGGCGGCGGCGTGGGTCGCCTTGTCGACATGTTGGCTGAGATGTTGGTTGTACTGTGCCTTGACTTGGTCCTGTGCTTTCAGCAGCTGGGGCCGGACAGTCTTGTGGTACTCGGCCTCTGCATATTGCTTGGCCTGCTCGACGCGGTGTGCACCATATGTTTCGTACTTTTCCTGGGCGAATGTCACAACAGGTGTGGTGTAGGGCTTGACCTTGTCAATTTGCGGGGCAACGTATGTCTCGTAGTATGGGTCAAGGTAGGGTGCGGCGTAGGAACGGGTCTGTAGATAGGGCTTGCACACGCGTGGAGACTCGTCATTCAGCTGAGTGAGCGAGTCGGGACACCGGAAGATGAAGGTGACGATGAGATACCAGGTGGTGAACCTCGCAATCATGCTTGTGAGGGCGCCTGTGAAACTTGGTCGGGGCCGTTGCGAGCGTCTCGACCGCGTCGTCAGTTGCGTCTTTTCTGTGTGGCCATTTGATTTTCCGCTGCTACTGCCGTTGGTAGAGCCATTGGCACTGCCGCTGGGCGAGTTTTTGGACTTTTTTGCCCTTCCGTTGGCTGGGCCGGCCATGGTCGCGTGTGTGCCGGGCGATGGAGCGGTGACGCTACGTAGATTGTCGCCTTCTGTGACGTCGAGTTAGCGATACTTGGCAGACCCACTGACAACTCTAGACATACAAAATGAAGCAAAGGGCCCGTGGCTTCTGGGGGAATGAGAAAGGAAAAATGGTGGTGATGGTTGCTTGAAGCAACTTGCTTGTTGCTTGTTAGCGTTGAGGGCACAACCGAGCTGCAGCAGTGATGTAATTGCACGTGCGGACGCGGGAAGGCCTACAAGGACGGGACGTGAGATCAGGATTCAGGATTTGGAAGTGCGATAAAGCGTTGGTGGGCTCTGTCACGACTACGCGATAGACGCTGGCAGGTGTAGTTGGTTAGCACGCAAGCGACAGCTGGCACGGGCGGAGTGCAGGTGCAGCTCAGGGTGCAGTTTCTAGTTTCTACATGCAGGAGAGGAGCCGGCGCAGTGCCTCAGAAAGCCCCTGCTGGTGGTATCTGGGTCTGGGGTGCCTCGCAGACATGACATTGCCCTGTTGTGCTCTGCTCCCCTCTGCTACTGCAACTCTGCAACGCCGATCAATTGTTGGAAAACAAGCGGGTGAGCATGTGAAAACCGCGACCAAGAGTTCACCCAAGCAACAAGGCTGGGCGGGCATCATTCATTCTACATTGGCACTAAACTGTCTAGCCCGTCCAGTTGCCGTCCTGGGGTGTCGGGGGCCAGGGTCACGGCCGGACGGCGCCAAGACCGGTAGACTTGAGTGCATGTGTGTGTGTCGTCAACCGTGGTCCGCCATCACCACAACTACCCAAGCCTTCCATCTTTGCCCGGTACCCTAGGCCAGACACCCTGCATATCCATAACATAACCATACACACAGACTTTCACTCGTCCCACAACTCACACCAGGGTCCCCACGCGACGCCCCCGTATCCGTTCCGTCATTTTGCTCCCCAATGACTACTTGAGCCCTTGCTTTGTGGCTCCTGTCACCCACAACGCCCACGTCTCTTCACTTCAGCCTTTAATACTGCCTTTGTATACTTTTAATCCTACCCTACCAAAATGGCCAACAACGCTGGGCCTCTGATTGTGGGGCCACTCGACACGTCCATGGCCGCCACCCCACTGCCGGACTCCAGAGCAGTCGATAGAGACGACGCCGATACGTGCCGGATATGTCGGGGAGAGGGCACCACCGAAGAGCCCCTGTTCTTCCCGTGCAAGTGCAGCGGCAGTATAAAATACGTTCACCAGGAATGTTTGATGGAGTGGCTGTCGCATACTCAGAAGAAGCACTGCGAACTGTGCAAGACATCGTTCCGCTTCACCAAGCTCTATCACCCCGGCATGCCCAACCGCATTCCCACAGCCATATTCCTGCGCCGTGCTGCCCTCCATGTCTTCAACATGTTTGTGACATGGTGTCGGGGTGTCCTGGTGGGCGCTGTGTGGCTCTTCCTTCTGCCATGGTGCATGCGCGTTGTATGGCGCAGCTTGTTCTGGGTCGGCGACGGTGGCTGGTCACAGGATATCTTTACTGATGTGACAGAGTCGCCCGAAATGCGAACCGTGTCCCCATCCGAACTCAGTACCATTCGCAACGCGACCACATACCCATCAACTCCGACGAGCGCAATCTCCACAACATACATCCCAAATAATACAACCGCCGATGGGTCCATCATCTGGGCTTTTACCAAACAATACTTGTACAATGTCGCATACCCTTTCCTCCAGCTCGCGCAAATCGACAGGCCCAGCTACGTGTACATCAACTCCACCTCGACTAACTCGACTTCGCAACCTCTTGGCATTCGCAGCCCGTCCCTACTTTCTGACGTCCCCTTTTTCAACTGGTTCCACTCCCCCGCTGCCAATCGCTTCATTGTCGACGTGATAGAAGGGCAAATCATTACACTGCTCGTGGTAGTCGCGTTCATCCTGGTATTTCTCATTCGAGAATGGGTAGTCCAGCAACAACCCGTAATCAACATGGTTGCTCTTGGCGATAATGTTGCTGCGCAGCGGGCAGCAGCTCTAGAAGAGGAGGTTCAGGTGGAAAACATTGCAGTCGACGAGGACGAGCTCGACGACGCTCTAGACGTTCTGGACGCTGAGGTCGCCCAGGCGGCGCACGAAAACGAGCCCGAGGATGCTCACGAGGATGAGTTGCCTATACCCGAGGAAGCCTACGAATTGGACGCGCCCGAACCCACGATACGCCGCGTTCGCCGATCTTCCTCGCTTCGGCGAGAACGCGACGAGATAGTTCGAAGAATAGTACATGAGGGTCTGACTGATGATGTCAGATCATTGATACAACCGGGGCCCGCCGATGACAATGCCAACGCTTTGCCTCAAGTTAACGGCCCTTCCCCCACTTTCGCAGACTCCCTTCTGCTGGCAATGAGGGCTGGAGACCCCTCGCCCGAAGAAGACGACAGGGGTGAAGGTAGTAGCTCACTTTTCCCCACCCGTACGTCTTCCCTTCCACGACCATCAAGCTCCGCACCGGATGCGCATGATTCAGATTCGTCGGCCTCCTCCCATAGGCCAAACATGCCCGCACGCGATCGATCCTTCATTGCCACCGAGATACGTCGCAGCTTGGAAGAAGGTAATACATGGTCGTTTGAAAATGTACCCCAACCACCAGAGGCGAATGAAGCAAGGTCCGATAACGTGCCCAACTCCTGGGAAGACGATACCGAAGACCGGCAACCTAGGCAAGAGCACGACGTTTTGTCCGATCAGGAACGGGACAGTGAGCACAGTAGTGGAAGCTGGCAGCAGATTTCCGAGGTTGTAGACGATGACTCCGACCAAGCGCTGGAAGGAGAACATACACACGACAAAGGAAAAGCCAAGGTTGTTGACGCGAATGAAGATTCTGAGCATGAAACTGCATCATCGGCGGATAGCAGTTCTGCCATTGTGGATAATATCATCACAGTCGATACTACCATTGAAGTGGACAGCACCGATAGCCGACCTCGACAAGATGA
Organism: Pyrenophora tritici-repentis; assembly: GCF_003171515.1. Taxonomy (NCBI): domain Eukaryota; kingdom Fungi; phylum Ascomycota; class Dothideomycetes; order Pleosporales; family Pleosporaceae; genus Pyrenophora; species Pyrenophora tritici-repentis. Next base: position 1,703,810 of record NC_089390.1, read on the forward strand.
AGGCCCTCACGATGAGCAGGCCGATCCTGCAGAAGGTCAGGGAAACGTAAATGAGCCTCCTGCAACTGCAGACCAAGCCCAGCCAGCAGAGCCTCAAGCCCAAGGAAATCCAATGAACGTGGTATTAGATTGGATGTTTGGAGATGTGGCACCAGCGACACAGACAGCCGACGAAGGTGCTAATGATGAGCACATCGTTCGCGACCTAGCCGACGAGGCGCCTTTTGTTCCATTTTTGGGAAATGAGATCCGAGATCACGGCAATGCTCCCGCACAGGATCCTGAAGTAGCCGCTGCTGCAGCACAGGCTGGTATCGATGTTAATGACCAGGACGCCATTGAAGATGCAGAAGATCTCGAGGGAATACTGGAGCTCATCGGCATGCAAGGCCCAATCGTCGGTCTCTTCCAGAACGCTCTATTCAGTGCGGTGCTGATATCTGCTACGCTGGCTTGCGCAGTGTGGATTCCCTATCTTTGGGGGAAAGTAGTCATTCTCTTTATGGGAAGTCCCATTTCCCTATTGATCAAGCTGCCCCTGCAAGTGGTCGCCACCGTAACCGACTTTATCGTAGACGCTACTCTCTTTGTGATAGCTGGCGCGACATACTGGAGTTCCTACGCCATCTCGACGTTGGTCAGACTATGCTCCTGGGGCAAGCTTTCAGAAACCATAGATGGTCCACTCCGCGCTGTGTCCGCGCCAGCTTTCTCCCTTGCGGAGAGTGCCATGATTCGTATCGGGAAAATGATCATGGAGTCGCCTTTGTCGCCTCGGCCTGACTACTTTGGGCTCTCAGTAAACGCGCACGCCTCACTGCGAAGTCTGCAAAATGCAACGTCGTTTGCCTTGAATGAGACAGGTAACTTTGCGAATGCCGTCATCGAAGAAATATCGGCAGACTCACCACCCAGGCTCGTGTTGAGGATTCTCAGCCACCTGCCGTCTCTAATCCAAAACACGTATACTCTTGTGCACGGTCGGTGCTGCGCCTTGCTTTCCTGGCTTTGGACCTCGAAATCCTACAAGATTACCTTTGATCTAGATCTAGGCCGCAACACTACTGCTGCATACACTGCTATGGAACGCTGGACTGCGAGCGATCGCTTGATTGCAATTCTCGCTGGCTACGGGTTCTTCGCCTTAGCTGGTGCCGTGTATCTTAGGCGCGGAGCTCCTTTCAGCTCGTCACAACAGGGTCAAAAGATCGAACGCATCATCTCCGAAATCCTACAGCAAGCTGGCGGTGTATTGAAGGTCATCTTGATCATCAGCATCGAGATGCTGGCGTTTCCACTGTACTGTGGTCTACTTCTCGACCTTGCTATGCTGCCACTTTTCAAGAACGCCACATTATACACAAGGTGGCAATTTGCTGTACAAAGTCCCTGGACCTCTGGTTTTGTACATTGGTTCGTTGGCACTTGCTACATGTTCCACTTCGCACTATTTGTGTCCATGTGTCGCAAGATTATGCGCAAGGGCGTTCTCTACTTCATTCGCGACCCAGACGACCCAACCTTCCATCCAGTAAGAGATGTTCTGGAACGTAGCGTGACTACACAACTTCGCAAGATAGCCTTTAGCGCGCTTGTATACGGTGCACTTGTCATCGTGTGCCTTGGCGGAGTAGTATGGAGCCTGAGCCGGGCGACTTCAAATGTGCTACCGATCCACTGGACGACCGAAGCGCCATCACTTGAGTTTCCACTCGACCTATTGTTCTATAACTTCCTCACCCCGGTAATTATCAAGTTCTATAAGCCCAGCGAGGGTCTACACGCCGTCTACAAGTGGTGTTTTCAAAAATGCGCAGGCTTTCTTCGTTTGTCGAACTTTCTCTTTGGCGACAAGGTCCCAGAACAAGAAGGCAGCGATGGCAGATATGTTCGGGCCCCGGCATCAGACCAAGCCCGCATTCCAAAGGGTCAGCCTGTCTTTGTCGAGGTTGACAAGGACAATGTGCGAAAAGACGGACAGACAGAAGGTGGGGTGCACAACTCGGACCTCGTCTCCATGGTCTTCATACCGCCATGGTTCCGTGTCCGCATCTTCTGCTTTGTCGTAACAATATGGATCTTCATGGGTCTATCCGGCGTCAGCGTAACAATTCTCCCCCTGCTCTTCGGTCGCTACCTCTTCTCGCTCTTCCTCCCCCCAACCGTCGAGATGAACGATATCCACGCCTTTTCCCTCGGCATCTATACCCTCGCCAGCATTGGCTACTCCACCTACCACGCCACCAAATTCATCTCCTCGCTCAACAGACCTGTCCCTGACCCCATGTCTACGCTCCAAACCATTGCCGCAACAACTTCTCGCATCGGCGGCCGCTTCATTCGCTTCTCTTTCGTTTGGGCCAGCCTCGTCTTCGCCGTCCCCTTCCTCTTCGCCGTTCTCCTCGAACTCTACTTCCTCATGCCCCTCCATGCCTACCTCGGTCCAAAGGAACCCCACGTCGTCCACCTCATCCAAGACTGGACCCTCGGCTTCCTTTACTCCCGCCTCGCCGCCAGAGTCGTCTTTGCAAATCGTAACTCGCGTCCTGCTCGCGCCTTCCGCGCCGTCGTCCGCGACGGCTATCTCTACCCCAATGCGCGCATCGCGACACGCTGTTTCCTCCTACCCGTCCTGGCTCTCTTTTTGGTAGCCATTGCTATTCCGAGCAGTCTGGCGTTTGTCATGAGTCGCACGCTTTATCTTGGTGCAACCAAGGCGACGAAGAATATGGTTTGGCGCTTTAGCTTCCCGGCTGTGGGGTGCAGTTTAGTGCTCATGTGGGCTTCGTCTGCTTTGGTAAGGTTGTTGGTGCGTTGGAGACTGGTTGTGCGCGATGAGGTTTATCTTATCGGGGAGAGATTGCATAATTTTGGGGAGAAGAGGATGGCTGCTAGGGAGGAGGTGGCGGCGGGTGGTGAGGGTAAGGGGTCGTTGTGAGTCTGTGTGATGTGGGATTATGGGTTGTTCTTTGCTATGTTTCTTTGGAACGAGTATTATCTTAGAGGATCGCATCCATATATGTATTAGCTGTGATCATTCTTTCAGCCCTGTTTCTTCTTTTCTCTGGGCTGAAAGGGTTTCTCTTGAAATACCCTAGATACAATAAACGTCACTATCAGTGATCTGTTTCTCTTGTGCATGTCTTTAAGTGTCCAGAAAATCGTCTTCTACTTCTAGGCAAGGATAATGCAGGGGTCAAAACAGAGGAGAGGGAGAAAAGGGGGTATTATACAAGGCGGGTGTACCATGGAAATACCACCATCACTAGAATAAAAAGCATCTGCATCTGCGACCCATATCATGGCCTCTTGTTGGGAAAACGCTTATATCTAAGGACCAAGCCTTGATGTGTAGAAGAAACACTCGTGGAGCTAGAATCCAGTACATTAATTTTCCCATGTGCCCATGTCCATCAGAATTCATGTCATGCCGAAATCAGGTCTAGAACCCGTTTTTCCTGTCTCTCCTGTCGTACCTGCCCTTATACGCGTCCAATCTACCCATCCCCTATGATACCAAGGTCCAATGTACCATGGATGCTATATACGTCAAAATTAACGAAGTCTCGCACTTGACCTAGTCGCCGGTTTCTCCGCCTTTTCCGGTTTCGCAGCCTTCGCCAGACTAGCCTCGGTTGGTTTGTCGAAACTCCTCGTCACCCTCTTCTTTATCTGCTTTGACCCTGTTTCTTCGTCTAGCTGCTGTTCTGCTTTGCGTTTGAGGGTGTGTTTGGGCGGTCGATCAACTGCGGTTTGTTCGTCACCAGCCCGGTCGACCGTGTCCCGTTCGTCCACACCACCATCACGCTCGAGCATCTTCTCCTGTGGTCCGGTGTCGTCTTCATCACCGTCGTCGCCTTGGACTGGTTGTTCGTCCTTGCCACCGTTACGCTGCCGCGCCACCCACTCCAGCATCTTCTCCTCGGCCTCGGTATCATCTTCGTCATCGTCGCCGCCTTGCAACATGGCATCCGCCATCTCGCCTGCAATGTCGTCGCCGGCATCTTGGTCGCTCATCATGCGTAGTGCGTACTCGAGGAGTTGGTTGTGATCCATGTTGCTCAGGGGACCGCCGGCGGCCGCGAGTTGACGTTGGAGTGCTGCCATGAGTGTGTCTTTATCGATGGATGGTTCTTCGTCCATGGCGACGTCTTCACCTTCCTCGATTTCATCTCCGACATGGTCGTCGTCATCGTACGGCGGCGAGGCGGGCTCAGTGACAAAAGCCATCCTCCCCTTTCCCTTGTCCAAACGTGAAGACTCTGCGCCGGGCGGGCTGGGTGGTGAGGCTTTCGCCCACTCGGGTATGTGTGCGAGTTTCTCGCGCCAGTTCTTGAAGAGAGCGTATGGTTGGGCGTTTTCTTCTAGCATTTTGGGTTTTGCGCCGCGGTCGGCTTGTGAACGCCATACTATGGGTGAATGGGCTACTACTGCCGTCGGCTCTGTCTGCGCGCTGTCACGTTTTGTGGTTCTTCTCTTCGTGGCTGGGAGACTCTTGACACCTCGCTTCCTCTTCATGCCAGCTTTTGCGCCCTTGACGTCGTGGGCTTGGAACGTGGCGTCGTCGTAGCCGTCCGAGGCGTACTCGAGGTCGTTGAAGTAGTCGAATCGGTCCCAGTCTTCCTCTGCATCCTCATCGCCGCAGGTTGCGGGTGGAGGAGATGCTACGGCGTGCTCTGCTAGATCATCGGCTGCCATGTATTCATCTTCGACGTAGAAGAAGTCGGCCTCGTAATCATCGTATTCGTCTTCGTAGTCGCTCATGCTTGCGTGGGGTCGTCGTGGATGTGCGAGCGCATGCGCTGGCTGGATAGAGTGACGGGCGAGTAGTGATCGGGGGAAGAATGCTATGCGAAATCAATTCGTTTAGTGTACGGTATCGTTGCAGCGTGGGTTTGCGCAGTGAAAGTGAGGAGACTGGGTATGACGCGCGTGTACGGGACATAGTTTGGTTTGCGAGGCGCAAACACAACCCGCACCTTCCTAGGCGCACGGTGACCATGGCCGCGCATGGCAGTTCTCGAGGAAACGCCAACCAGTAAAGAGAGGCAGTCAGCAAAGTATGATAACCAGTGCAGCAGCAGGAGCCACCGATGCGCCTTCCGGATCGAGTTGCCAGTGTTGCGCCTTCCTCTAGTACGGTACAAGTAGACACAAAGCGCGCCTTCCCCGCGAATTGACGTACCGCGGCTCCACGCGGCTTAACGACCACCGAGGCTTGCCCACAGCTGCGGCATTGAAGGATGCAAACAATGTTGCTTCTGTAGTTTTGGAATTCATTCCTGTTTGCTCCATATACGACCACTGTGAAAATGCGTGCTTTTCGCAAGTCTAGCCACCTCTCGCGCCAGCTTCTTGCTGCCAAAAGTGCCCGCTGTAACTCTACTGTTGCGCCAGCTACCAAGTCCCTTACCTCTGTACTGATAGCAAACCGTGGAGAAATTGCACTGTGAGAGCCGTGAAGCTGTTGAGTCTGCTTCAACTAACACATGTCGTAGACGAGTCGGACGAACAGCTTCAGAATACGGTATCCGAACCACAACCCTCTTCACGGACCCAGACGCTAGATCACAGCATGCTTTGAGTTCGCCGTACGCTGTAAATCTCGGAGATCCCTCAGCATATCTCGATGGCGACCGGATAATACAGATCGCAAAGGAGCAGGGCTGCCAGGGTATACATCCGGGCTATGGCTTTGTATGGGTCTCTACAAACCTCAGTGTGCAAGGGCGCTGACAGGACCTATAGCTGAGCGAGAATCCTACATTTGCACGAAAATGTAAAGATGCCGGTCTGACCTTTATTGGGCCACCATGGCAAGCAATTGAATCTATGGGCAGCAAGAGGTCAGTGACAATCACCTACTGTAGTTATGGCGGCTAACAGGTTGAAGTGAGTCGAAAGACATCATGACCAAAGCCGGCGTCCCATGCATCCCGGGTTACCACGGCTCCAACCAAGACCCAGAATACCTCAAAGAACAGGCGGCAAGTATTGGCTACCCTGTTCTTTTGAAAGCCGTCAAAGGCGGAGGCGGCAAGGGCATGCGCATCGTCAATACGGAAGCCGAGTTCTTCGACCAACTCGCATCCGCAAAATCAGAAGCGCGTAACTCCTTCGGCGATGAAGTTATGTTGGTGGAGAAATACATCACCACTCCCCGCCATATCGAGGTCCAAGTCTTCGCTGACAAGCACGGAAACTGTGTTGCATTGGGCGAAAGAGACTGCAGTATTCAACGCCGTCATCAGAAGATCTTGGAAGAGTCCCCGGCACCCCATTTAGACGAGGCCATCAGACAGGATATCTGGGAAAAGGCGAGACAAGCCGCATTGGCCGTCGGCTATGAAGGAGCAGGAACCGTCGAATTCATCTTCGACAACGACACAGGCGAATTCTTCTTCATGGAGATGAACACCAGGCTGCAAGTCGAGCATCCCGTCACTGAGATGGTCACTGGTGAGGATCTTGTACGGTGGCAACTCATTGTCGCCGAGGGAGGAAAGTTGCCCTTGACCCAACAAGAGATTGAGCAGAGGATCAATGAGAGAGGCCATGCCATCGAAGCACGCATATATGCTGAGAACCCAGACATGAACTTCATCCCTGACTCCGGCCTCCTATTACACCTGAAGATACCCACACCAACACGCACTGTCCGCATAGACTCAGGTTTCATCGCCGGTGACGAAGTATCCTCGCACTACGACCCTATGATCTCCAAACTCATCGTCCAAGGCCCCACCCGCGAAGCCGCCATTCTCAAGCTACGGGCCGCCCTAGAAGACTACGAAGTAGCCGGTCCTATCACAAACATTGAATTCATAAAACGCATGTGCGTCTCCCCTGACTTCGTAGCCGGCGACGTAGAAACCGGTTACATCCAAAAACACCACGCCGAGCTCTTCACGCCTATACCGCCAACCCCAGAAGTCTACGCACAAGCAGCCCTGGGTCTCGCACTACAAGAAATCTCCGCCTCCAAAGCAGACGCATGGAGCCAAGGAGGAGGACCACCCGTTACAGCTGTAGGCTACGGCTTCAGTACTTCCTACCAAGCCCGCGACATCCACCTTATCGAGACACCCGCGTCAGGCAAAGGCGAATCCACAACAACAAAAATCTCCGTTCGCCAAACCAGCCCCCGAGCACTTCGACATCACCATAGCCGATACCACGTACACCAACGTCACATCTACCTTCTCCCCTTCATCAAACACCCTAACATCCTTTTACCCCCACACCCGCCTCTCCACAACCCTAATCCGCCACGAAGATGCCCTCACACTCTTCCACCTCGGCCGCCAGTACCGCTTCAAGCTCGCCATGCCCGCGTGGACGAAGAAGGCCCTCGGCGTCAGGGACGTCGCTAATAGCGTGCTAGCGCCCATGCCATGCAAAGTGCTAAGAGTGGAAGTAGAAGAAGGGCAAGAGGTTAAGAAGGATCAGCCGCTGGTGGTGATTGAGAGTATGAAGATGGAGACCGTGATTCGGAGTCCGAGTCACGGCGTTGTGAAAAGGATTGTACATGGTAAGGGGGGATTTGTGTAAGGCGGGGACGGCGCTGGTGGAGTTTGAAGATCCTGGAGAGGAGGGAGAGGGGAAGTAGTGAGATGGGAAAGGGTAGGTAGATGGGTAGAAAAGGCATGGAATGGATAAGTTTGTTTGCTTGGTTTGCGAGGAGGGTTTGGAATCTAAATGTCGACTTCATTCGTGTAGTGGTTTTACTACACTATACAACTAAGATAAAACATTTATACATCGATTATGCGACAAACATCGCTTGAATCCGCTCGTTCAATCTTTCATACTCATTCGTTTGTCAAAGAATCTTCAGCCTACAAAATATCACGGCTGGGTATAATCCCTCCTTCTCTTTTCCACCTCCATCCATCAATCATCTACATAAACATAGGCCATCTGCTCAGCAAAAGCCAGTACCCTCATCATCATCATCGCTATATGTGCATGAAACCCGTCAAGAAAACGCCTTACAAGAAAGAGAGAACAAGAAGACTACCAACTATGACCAACCTAATCACTATCACTCAAACTGTCCCTCCGTCCAACAGCCCTAACACCTCCCCTCCTATACCCATCCATGACATCGCGTCCACCCCTCTCCCTACGTGCGTTTGTTGGAATACCAACCTGCGACACGCTCTCCATGGGATGCACGCTACCAGCCTGGCTAAGACCCGGAATATGGCACGGGTAGCTCATATGGCCATGAGCATCACCGTTGGCAGTGGTGAAGATATCAGATGCTGGTGGCGCAGGCCGCGAAGAACGGTGTTGTTGCTTACGAGGAGATTCGCTAGGACGGGAGCGGGAGCCCGAGGGACGGGGACGAGATTGCGATTGCGAGCTAGGACGGGAGGAGCGGGCACGGTCTTGAGAGGAGCGGGCACGGTCTTTGTCTTGGGAGGGGCGGGCGGAGCGGGAGCGCGGGGCGTGCTTGTTGGGGTCTGTGTAGACTGAGGGGTCGGCGTTGGGACGGTAGTCAGAGTAGTAGGATGACTCTGCGACTTCAGAGGGGGCGGTGCGTTGGGTTTTTGTGGCGAAGTCGCTGGTGGAGACACCGGTGTAGACGGTTGCGTTGTCGTCGTCGCCGGTGGTGAAGGAGTAAGCTGCTGAAGGGGGAGCACGACGCGGGCCAGTGAGGGCTTTGCTCTTTGTGGGGGGCGCGGGTTGGTGTACCGATTTCAGAGGGGGCCGTGTACTCGGTGTAGGCGCGTGTGTACTCACTCTGGGGGCGAAGTGTACTCGGTCAGTGGACGGTTGACTTCGGCCATTTCGGGGGCTTCGGACGGTGTAGGGTTGTGCTTCTTGGACTTCTTCTGCTCTTCCTTTGCGCGCTTGGCTTCTGCCTTTTGCTCTTCCTTGCGAGCTTTGGCTTCGGCGGCTTCCTTTCGGGCAGTTTCCTTCTCAGCAGCTTTGGCCTTGCGCATACGTTCACGGGCACGCATTTCCTTGGCCTTGGCTTCTTTCTTGGGATCCTTGACTTCCTTGGACTCTCTGGTGGCTTCCTTCTTGACGAGTGGTGCGTTGCTAGAGACGTGGGAGCCGAGTTCAGAAGGTTGGGAGCCAGAGTAGTCAGTGTACATGCCATCACCGACACGGTTGAGGCCACCGACACGAGCAGCCTTCTCCTCGCGGTACTGGCGGAGTTCGGGGTCCTTGTAGTCGTTGGTGTGGTCACGGCGATGCTTCTTCTTGTGCTTGCGGCCATCACCTCCACGGAGTCCACCTTCACCCCTCTCAGCATCGCGGTATTCGGTTGCATCAGTGGTGCCAGTAACGTCGGTGTAGCCGGTATCGCTCTGTGCACCAAAGTAGCTGCCGCCGTGTACAACACTGCCGCCGCCGAGCCTGGTACTCTTGGTAGCGTTTGAGAGAGTCTTTCCGTCCGGTCCCTTGCGACGCAATACCGTCGACTTGTAGTCTTCCCAGTCGTTCTCACGCCATTTGAATCCACCATTCTTGGCCCAGAAGAAGAACCAAATGGCACCGAGAGCTAGTCCGACACCAATGAGAGCGAAGAGAGCCTGGAAGCCAGGACCGGACAGGTCGTTTGGCGGACGGGCGCCTGCAGAGGCAAGATTCTTGTACGGGTCGGAATCGCTGCGTTTGATCCATGACTTTGCCAGCTGCATAGCATTCACAGCCATAGGCGAAAGTGCACCGTCATTTGTCGTGATGTCGGGACGTGGCGCCATAATGGGCGACTTTGTCGAGGCGGTGTGCTCGTAGAAGCACGACTATGGTTGCGAACAACAACGATTGCAACTGATAAAGGTAGTCACTGAAAGAATTAATGGATAGATAGTCTTGTGGGTTTGAAGTGTGCAAGTGTGGAAGCGTAGCTCCCGCTAACTTTTGGCCTGGTGGTTGTTGGGTGCAGTCTGGTGGCTGGTGCAAATGCAGGTGGTTAGGAAGAGGTTGGGGACGCAAGCGACGTCACCCCAAACAAGCCGTTGGTGCAGCAACAGCACGCGCCGGGCGACAAATTGCCACGCGGCAGCCAGCCATTGATTCAGGTCTGTACAGTTACGGGGACCGCGACCGCTTCTTGACAATTATTTTGCTTCTTACTTCCCTGGTGCGGCGGCTGTTGTACCTGCAGCCGATCTGCGCACACCGTCTTTACCCTGCCACGCCCTCCATTGAAAAGACGAGCCCACGGGTATGCGCGACGTCTTCTAAACTGTGCCAGTCATGAATATTGGACGATTACCTCTACCACACTTCCTACACCTCATAGTCGACATGTTGGTGCCACACCCGTCAATGTCATCAGCGTCACGTGTATAGTCTTGGCATGTCTATTTGCTGGCTTCGCGCAATCTCAATGCTTCTTAGCCCTGCATCCAATCGATCGACAGCAGGTGTACGTGAGCAGTGGCAACTCGGGCCAAAAGCATTAGAGGGGCAATCTTATCAGCCATTACACTTGTAAGTCGTCGACAGAGACGGCTGATGTGTTTCCCGTAGAATGACTGTCAGATGCCGTAAGAGTGTCAACTTAGTCTTCGCGGTGCTGCTAAGCTCTAAAGCTTCGCACGCCCAGCATGCTTCTCTTCTACGGCAACGCAGTGATTCCATCCTAGTGCTGCATGATATCCCGCCCTGGTACAACCGATAGCCATGTCAGACGGCTACGAGCGGCGACTTAAGAGCGAATGCGGAAGGTCGCAAATCCCCCGGATCATCTCCCACGCCGTCGCCAGTCTATCCACCCATCGTCAGTCATCACGTCCTATGTCAACTCGTTCCGACGCATCATCATGTCTTGGCAACAAGCCAGGAAGTAAACGCGCCAGCTTGTTTTGGCAGTTCACTGGCTGCAGCCGACCTAGTCCCCTGCAGATCCCCGCGTAGGCGCATAATGCTTGGGCTGGCCTCTGGCTTATCGCAAGCTGGTATATTAAACACCTGCCTACCATTCCATTCGTACCACTACAATGGACCCAACTTCCCGAGCAAGGATGTAACCCCGTGAGAGGTTAAGGCCAGTCGGGCAGGTGAAGTCGGAGGTGCAGTTGCTTAATCCGGCTATGCATGCTTCTTACTTGCAACGGCTCAATCACTTGACTTCCACAACATGTATATAATGACGTCGAAGCAGCTTCTCAAATTTTGATTTCTCATCTTCATAGCTACCTATTCTGACACCATGAAGTTCCTCGGCGTCACCCTCGCCTCCTTGGGCCTTGTGTCTGCTGCCACTGTCGCAAAGACGGTCAGCTACGATGACTGGAAAGTCTACCGTGTCAGTGTCGGCTCCAACGCTGTCAAACTTGAGAATGTCATGAGCAAGCTGCAACTCGAGCTCTGGAAAGGCAAGCCAGCTACCAGCGATGTCGTGGACCTCATGGTTCCACCCACTGCTATCCGGGACTTTGAAGCCTCAACCGCCGATTTTGAGACCAAGATCATGCACAACAATCTTGGACTCTCTATCGCAAACGAGACAACCTTTAGCACATATGCCGGTATATATTCACCTCACACAACCACATACTTTGAAACTCGCGCTAACCAGTCACATCAGCCGGTGCCGCACCTAGTGCTACATGGTTCAACTCGTACCATTCTATTGCCGACCACATGCAATGGATTTCTGATCTAGCGGCTGCATACCCCAACAATGCCGAAGTGATTTCAGCCGGCAAGTCGGTTGAAGGCCGTGACATCAAAGGTATCCACATCTGGGGTAGCGGCGGTAAAGGCTCAAAGAGAGGAGTAGTCTGGCACGGCACAGTGCACGCAAGAGAATGGATTACCACCATGGTAAATTTGATTTCTCCCAAGAAATATAGCCACCATACTGATACCTTCCAGGTCGTAGAATATACAGCCTACCAACTCCTAACCTCGACGGACTCCACAACCGCAAACTTCAAGAACACTTACGACTTCTACATCTTCCCCATTGTAAACCCCGACGGCTTCGCCTACACTCAAGCCACAGACCGCATGTGGCGCAAGAACCGTCAAACTACACCCTCCGCCTCCTGCGTTGGCCGCGATATCAACCGCAACTGGCCCTCGCACTGGGACCAACGTGGCGGCGCCTCCACCTCCCCTTGCGCTGAAGATTACAAAGGCCCTTCTGCTGGCGACGGTGTTGAAACCAAGGCCCTGAAAGCCCACCTTGACAGCATCGCCGCCGGAAAGGGTGTCATGCTCTACATGGACATCCACTCGTACTCGCAGCTTTGGATGTACCCCTACGGCTACACGTGCTCTGGCGCCGTGCCCAACGCCGCAAAGCACGCCTCGCTGACCAAGGGCGCTATTGCTGCTGTGAAAGCTGTACACGGGACGACTTTCACTGGCGGACCTATCTGCAACACTATTTACCAGGTTAGTGGTGACAGTGTGGATTATGCGTTTGAGGTTGCAAAGGCGAATTTCAGTATGACGGTCGAGTTGAGAGACACGGGCACGTATGGGTTTGTACTGCCCGCGGCACAGATTGTGCCGAGTGCTGAGGAGATGTGGGCGGGTCTGAGGTATTTGGTGGCGAATATGTAGGTGGGTGAGGTAGTAATGGTGATGATGTTGGAATGGATGGGAGTAGATTGCGGTATGACTATTACATGATAGAAACCGTCCCACTGTACCCCATGAATCTGCTTCGGCATCGTGCCGTCCACGATAATAATCCCCGCTACCCCGTCTTATGAATGTAGCCATGTTTTGCACTAACAATGATTTAGAGCCCAATTATATCGGTAAGAACGGACTCAATACTTACACACCACCATTGTGCACCCTCATAAGGCATAGCGTAGGTACAATCGACATGTTCTGGTCCCTTCTTTGCAAGGGGATCGTCTTTGGTAGGAGAACACTGTTCGCCATTAGTATGTAATTAATTGCCTAAGCATGCTATACTATACGAAATAAGATTTGTTATAAACACCACGTCTGTTGCCATAGCTCCAAGGGTAATCTGGCTTCTGTTCGCATTTGGCTCCTATGCTGCTTCCTAAATAAGAGGAAAATGCGACTAATACGAGGAGGTTGACATGCATCGTGACAAAACTTGTTCAGACCAAAGTCGTTGCAGTAATTGTAGATTGAAGGTAAGGTAAGCGCAGGTTTGACGTTGTACCAATTGTGAAGGGTGGATCTCACAGGTTTGTATGCTAGATTAGTAGTCGTAAAGGCCTGGGGCCTAGCCAACTTTCGCGCTCTGATCGTCAAACATTACCCCCGAGCCCCGAAGATCCATACATCTAAGCACCGCTGAATTCCCCCTTGTATGATCTTCATATTGTAGTCTTAGCCTCCGAGCACGAGCTAACTACCTAGGTAGTAGGCTGGCTAATTTTCCTAATACACATTCATTTTCTTATAGTTCCAAACCCCTTCACACAAACTCTGGAGCAGATGAGACCTGAAAAAAACGACAAAGCCCCCTAGATGACACGGACTTGGCACGGAGAAGATATGATCCGCATCCAATGGGCAAATTGCGGAGATGAGTAGCTGACGACTCAACAAGAGCACCGTCTTGCTAGTACTTGATCCGATTGAGTACTAGGCTGCAAAGCATTAGGTACACCTAAAAGTATTTAGCATAGTTCCAAGACTCTCAGTGTTGAAGTCAGGAGATGAATCTATCAACCATCGGGTTTGAGGTACTTGATGGCGAACATGTAGGTAATGGTGATGAGAGATCATGCTGGCATGGATAGTAGTAGATTGGCATGACTATCACATAGTAAATACCTTTCCAATATATAGCCTATGTACCCTCTCCTCCTCCTCCACCACCCACCATAACACAGATATCTCGTCCCCTTCAGATACCCATCAACATGCTTTAGCATCCCAGCCGAAAGCATCCTTTGCGCTGTCCACGATGACAATCCCATTGTGCCATCGTAGGGTGACCTATTTGTCGCACTAAGAACAAAATCAGAACCAAGTCCTGATTTCTAGGACAAACTCAAAACCTACACACCACGAATGCCCAATAGTGTTTTCAAAAACACGTCCGGCTGGGCCTCCTTTCATTCCGGGAGTGCATTATTCAGAAGATTAGCACGTAAGTAGATTGTTTGGCAGTGCTCTACCATACCACGCAAGCAAGTGGCAAAGCTTGACTACCGTCTGCGCTACGGGCGTAGTAGCAGACCACCGTCACGATGACAGAATGCTTTTCCCTTGTTGACTCCCCTATAAGAGAGAACTGCTACTAACGTGAGGAGGCTGAGATACATTGTGATAAAGAGTTGCTTAGAACAAGATTATGGCAGTGATTGTTGTGCGTAGTTGGATGTAAAGCAGGTGTGATTTTGACGATCGCAATCTGTCAGAGGCAAGACTGGCATGTTTATACTGTCAGACTGTTACTTGCAAAGGCCTGGCCACCTTTGGCGCGCGACTCACAATGATAATCCCTTTACTCCTCGTCATTTCTGGATTGTGTTACTAGGTCTACTACTCAAGTGGCTGGAATACTGTCGGCGGCTCCCTGGAAAGGAATACTGATAAGTCTTACTACATCCATACGAACGCTAGCACGCCACGTCTGCTCGTTGCATGGTTGGAATTCAGAATCTCGGCGGTTTCTCCGGAAATAAGATGCTCACAACGGAGCACGAGCTTTGTCTTTCAAATGAGCGTTGAAGTATGCAGCGTCCATAAACCTTGGAATGCTCGAAAAAGCTTACCTAGGTACGTTTTCGCCATTGTTCGCGATAATAGTCTTGTTATTCTATAGACTAACGCAATAGTCATATTTCAGTGCCATACGCACCATCTCGTTTTAATGGTCGCGGGGCTCGCTTTATTGCTGTGGGAGATACAGAAGGTGGATTCTTTCGTGTTCGCGCTAAGCTTTTCAAGGTCCTTGATAGTACTCTAAGTTAGCACCTAGTTGTTCTTAGTGTCTTAACTAAAGAACTATCAATCAGTTAATAGTAACGAGAGCTCTAAGAAGCTTCTTCACACTTGCCTCCACGTCTTAGATGGTTGGAATTCAGGATATTGGTAGCTTTTTAGAAATAAACTGCTGATAGTCTAGCACTAGCATCCTCCTACATTGCATCATCTGGAAATTATGTGCTCACACCCCATGCAGCATCCCTTCTCTCGAACTCTGCAATATCTGCCACCTGATCAGCTGCCGCTTTACCATGAAGCTGCTCCACAATCCAAATAGTCGCATCAATCCCTGAACTAACACCCCCTGCGTTCACAATGCGCACGCCGGCTTCCGTTGTGCCTGCATCCACCCACCTCTGCCTCACGACATTGACCTTTGAATCTCCACCCGCGGCATCATCAGCCACTCTCTTGAGCATGTCAAGACCCATGTGGTGCGTCGTAATCGTGCGACCAGCTAGCACTCCAGAAGCTGCGATCAGAACACTGCCGGTGCAGACCGACTGGAGTATTCTCTTTCCAGTTTCAGATCTGGGCTTCGATTGCGTGAACTTTTGGATCAGCTGGCACAGTTCTTTGCCCTCTTCGGCGTTGATCAAGTCCGCTATGGTGTCGAAGTGTGCACCTGGGATGACAAGGATATCAAAGTCCTCGATACGCTCTGAGACGTCGGCGAACGTGGCGTTGGGGACGTATACCAGCGCGCTGGAGCCAGACGTGACCGGATTATGATGAGCAAATGATGTCACCGAGAATGGTTGTTCAGTGCTTCCTTCGTATGGGTAATAAGAGTAGATTTCTACCGGACCGGAAAAGTCCAGGAGATCGGCTTTCGGGTAGAGGTAAACTGCGACTTTGAATTGAGGCATTGCTTTTTTGTATTCTTGTAGGTTTAATTATTTTCAGAGATAGCTGCTAGCTTGTGAATCGTTGATGATGAAGATTATCGATGTTGTTGTCGCTTTTATGTGCTTGCGCTGGGTCGGACCGGATGAAAGACTGGATCCGTCTTCCGTGATCGCTAACTACAGTAGTTGGGTAACGTGTCCGTGCGCGTGATGCGCGGGGAACACCATATCCACTACTTCAAAAATGAGGCTATTAAGCCACGTATATAAGCGGTTGTTACAAGAATTTATAGAGGGGGAGTAATTAGATGCTTGCGATCAACTTGTACTATCTATATTTTGATGGGAGGTCGACGTTGCGGCCACGTGATGTGAGCTTTGGTTGTTGATGTTGATTATGGTTTAACGCCCTATCTGTAACCTCCCATAGGGTATTCGGATGTGAGCTTTGGTTGATGTTGATGTTGATTATGGTTTAACGCCCTATCTGTAACCTCCCATAGGGTATTCGGGCGGGTCCCGCCGTGGTCTTATAGTGCTGTCGCACTTGCCTCGTGGAACCTATTCCTAGGTGTTTTGTATCTAAGGGGAGTGATGTCCTGCCTATATACATGTTCGTGAAAAGGACTCCCGCCATTTGAAGCCGTTTTCCTACAATATTCTAGTATTTCGTGGCTTGCGCCTTTGATCGATGCAGTACAATGACTGCTTTTTAGAGAGAGAAACGAAAAAGTAACAAGAGGCAATTTAAGATATAATGAAAAGTTTGAAAGAGAGCGTGTGGGTTGTGGCATCTATGCGGCGTTCTGCCGCGAATCCTACACTGAATAATGCCAAGGAATTCAGCGGGTCTTTGTGAAATTCAAAAATAGAAATCACTCGTTATAGAAGGAGTTCGTTACCTTAACGAAGGTCTCGAACTCTTGTGGCTGGTCTATTAATTGTGCGAGGTACGCTAGGCCTTCCTGTCTTGTGCGAGGGGGCACGATGGGGCGTAGAGGCCACTTCTTGAAGTGTGTTGTGGCTCTCTTGCAGAACACTAGGTGTTCTGGCGTCTTGGGCCTGCCGCATAGGCATTTCGAGGTATCCTCGTGGTTGAATTTTCGGTGGTACCATTCAAAGTCGCCGTGCGTTGAGCGTATCATAAGGACTTTCGCGAGTATCCTTCGGGGTAGCCATAGCGCTGCGGGCGTGCGCCTAGTATCGTATGGCAGCTGCCATTGCGTGTACCATGCTGATAGCCTACTGCTCTTATCCTTCCACCAAGTGTCCCTTGTATGTTCGAGGAGGCGGCGGCCTACTGTTCGTATACCGGATCTTGTGGGGGAGGCGGCCATGCCGTATGGCTGGTGCGGGTCTTTGGCCTCGTTGTCAGCCAGCTGGTCGGCGAGCTCGTTTCCAACAATCTTCATGTGTCCCGGCGCCCACCGCGTTTTCACGTTGTAGGCCTCCATAGCTCCATGGATTTGGAGGAACGCCCATTGGGAGGAGGTAGGGGCGGTTCCGCGTATGCCCCATATTACCGCAGTGCTGTCTATGCAAAGTACGATCTCCCTCTGGCTAGGCAGTGAGAGTTGTAGTGCGTGTTTGAGTCCTCTGCACGCGCCTATAGCCTCCGCATCGAAGACGTGGCTAAGGGCATTTAGTGAGCCTTGTCCAGTCGCCACGGCGGCCTGGCCCTGGTATATAGCGTACCCGTAAGTGACCACCCTTGTACCGTTGATTTGTTGTTCAGACCCGTCTGAGAAGACAGTGATTGTCTCTTGTCCAAGAGACTCCCACCAGATGGTGAAATTCTGGGCAGCAATGTCCTTTCCTTGCCCTTGCGTTGGATCCTGCCTCGACCCGTCTGAAAAGTGAGGGCTGGCTAGGACGTTTCGGGGTGTGGCGGGTAGCAGTTGTGCTACGCGCTGAACCTTCGATCTTGGTATCCGTCGGTTGCCCGCTGCGCGTCCTCGTATGACTAGTGGCAGTGTAGTTCTATTAGTAAGTGGGTGCTTGTCGTCTATCGTGCGTAGGTGAACTGCAAAGCGGAGCTTGGCCTCCTCTAGCGCCACCTGTGCCGACGGCATCGCAGCTTCTCTTAGCAGTACTGCGTTTGGTGTTGTCCTCCACGCAGGGAGGATTGCCTTCGTGGCTGCTATTAGTGCCTGATCTATCGTGGTTAGGTGCCAGCCTACCCTAGTGCTGACCGTGGGTTTACGGGAAACCCTTGCAATTCGTGGGTTCTTCGTCCTGCCCTCGTACCATGTTTCGGCTCCGTATAGTAGTATGGGCAGGATACATGTTATGGCTGCCTTGCGTAGCGATCCTGCTGGAGGGCCGTGGGCTGTGTTGGCGAGGCTCCGGAGATGGTTCGCTACTTTCCTAGCTTGCGCCGCCCTTTCTGCGACGTGCTTCTTGAAAGTTAGTCCCCTATCAAACCACACCCCAAGCCAGCGCAGCGCTGTCTGGCTTCCCCCTGCGCAGGGGCTATAGGGTGAATTGTTTGATCTTCCAATTGGATTGGCGGCGCATGTAGTCCTTTCTGGCGCGTGAGGTGGATCAGCTCCCGTTTCTCTGGTGCAAACGTGATCTTGTTCGCAGCTCCCCATTCATTGATAGATTTGAGGTCCTCTGCTAGCAGTGCGACGTTCTCGTCTAAAGAGTGGGAGACCCGGTATAGGTTGATGTCGTCGGCATACCCGAACCGGAGTTTTCGGTCCTGGTTGAGTAGTTCAGCTAGGTATAGGGTGTATAGGACCGGTGATAGCGGCGATCCCTGCGGGGTGCCGCAGGCCACTCGATGTACAGGTGTAGTGACATTGCCTAGGCGTACTCGCACCCTCCTTTCCGACAGGAAGTTCTGGATAAATTTCCGGAGTAGGGGTGGCCACCCTTGTTGCCGCATTCGGTGTAGTAGCCTGTTTTTCAGTAGCGCGTCAAACGCCCTTGGACGTCTAACGTGAGCATAGAGACATGCTCGTGTCTTGACCAAGCCATCTCCACGTCGTGTGTGAATGCGGTCGCCAGGTCCATCGCAGAGCGTTTTGGCAGCGCTCCACCGTGCTGTGGGCTTAGGATGTCAAAAGCCATAGCTGTGTGTGCTATGCGCCTTGCTATGATACGCTCGAGTCCCTTCCCTAGACAGGACGATAGGGCAATTGGTCTCATTGATCTGGGTGAGGACTTATCCTTCTTCCCGACTTTGGGTATCATGGCCACTTCTACCGTCTTCCAGGCGGCTGGGTAGTGGCCTTGTTCCATGCACGCCCGGTAGATGCCTAGCACTAGGTGTCTAATGTGTTCCCAGCATGCCTTTAGGAGTCGGACGGTCACCTGATCGGGTCCTGGGGAGGTGCTAGATACTCCAATCACGTAGCGTTCAGTCTCCTCCATCGATATGTATGTGTCCCATGGTAGTGGCGTGGTTTGCGGGTCGTTGTCAAGAGGCGGTGGTTCTAGGAGGTCGTCCTCCGCCGAAAAACGGTCGAGGATTGCCTCTCTAAGTGCCTCAGCTTTCTCGAGTGGTGCTGTGATTGTCCTACCTTCGATTACAAGTGGGGTGTCCCGTTGGTCGAATGATAGTTTATGCCAGCCTACTAGCTTGTATAGATCTTTGTCGTTATTACAGCCGTCTATGCGCTGCTGCCAGTACGTTCTCTTGGCTTTTCGTACCGTAGCTAGGAACGCACGGGTGGCTTCTGAGGGGGATTGGCCATAGTCCGACTTTTCCTGGATATGCCGCTTATACGCCACTCTACAGTCCTCTGTCCACCATGGGGCGGAGTGGCCTTTTTCTCTATTTGGTGTTCCCGCCGCGTGCATTGCATCTCCTATAGCTTGGGTGATTCTAGCTATGCTTGCGTCGATTACGTCCGCTGGGGCGCTATTGCTAATTGGCTGTACGCCTACTGTGTAGAGTTGAACTAGCCCGGCAAACCTATCTATGTTTCTCTCGTGGACCCGGTAGTGATGCTGTTCTAGCACCGCTCTCCCTCGGCTTGGAAGGACAGTCACTAGGGTGAAATGGTCTGACCCTGTATACATATCTTCGCGGACTGTCGTTCTAGCGAAGGGTATATTTGAGAAGGATACATCTAGCACGTGTCCTGCCCGATGTGTTGGGTTACCTGCCTCGCCAATGTAGGGTATGTCGTTCTGAGTGGCCCAGCGGGCGATCTCTGCCCCCCTATTGGCCGACGTGGAGCCGGGCTCAAAAAGTTCATGGCGGGCGTTTAAGTCACCCCCTATAAGGCAGTTACGGGGTGGCGTTAAAGTTGTGAGGTATTGAAATGTTGAGTCATTCTGTGGCTGCCTATAAACATTCAATATGCGGTAGCCGTTGGCCTCGATCCATAGCACATCCCGGCTGATGCGTGGGTGTATAAGATTAGCCCTTATATTTGGGCTCTTACGGGTATAGGTGAGCACCCGTGGTCGGTCAGTTCCCCACGTTGTGGGGTTGTTCCAGCTTATCACTGGCGATATCATATGGAATCCTGGGTGTGTAGAGGTCCGGGTTCCAGTGAGAGTAAAGGGTTCTTGGATGCATACTATGTCTATGTCTGCTTCCCATGCACGTTCTAAGGCTGTAATGTGGCAAGGCGAGCTTCTGGCCACATTCACCCAGCATACCTGCATTTGTCTGTGTCGGTGTGGCGTGGTTTCGCCGGGTGAATTCGCGGGTTGTGCCCTCATTACGCACTAGATCCGAGGCTCATTTCAGTGTCAGCGTGCTCAGACGATGACGTGTTAGGGTCTTGGTCAGCGGTGCTAGGCTGCACGCTTCTAGCAGACATTCGCGCTAGGTTGAGGTCTTGCGTAGTTGCAGCTGTTCTCTTAGACCTCCTAGTCCCTAGGGTGGTTGCGGGCTCTCTAACAGTGGCCGAGTTTAGGTTATTTACGTCTTGTCGGCTTCTTTTACTTGCGTCCGTAGGTGTTCCCACAGGCTCAGTAGTATTAGCTATGTCGCCGTCCGTGATTTCAATGGAGGTTTCGACCGTGCTGCCTGTCTGTCTTCCTCTAGCTGGCTGCATTGCCTCAGAAGCACGGTCACCCGCCTCCCTAATGACTTTTAGTTCCCCCTTTGTGGGTTGGATGAGTCGGCCGTTCACCCTCGTTGGGGCTGCTGGGCACTTGTCGTGGGTTGCTGGAAATGGGCCGTGGCAGTTGGCGCACTTTGGTGTGTCTTTGCATTGTTCTCCGTGTGGTCCCTGGTGAGTTGCCGTTGTTTTGCTGCATGTCGTGCAGCGGGCTGGCCTTGTGCAGCGGCTGGTTTTGCAGTACCCTAGGCAGCCTGGGTCGTGCAGCATTGCAGGTGAGTTCTTCTTTATCTCGTGCGCGTAGTCGCCCGTCCCAAATAGGCGAAACGATCGTACGGGTCTGGTGAAAGATATAATCCAGGTTGTCCTTCCCTCCGTGGGTCCATGTCTGGAGGGCCGGCAGCTCGCCGGTTCGATCCCTGTCTGGGACAGAGCTTCGCTGACTATATCGTCTATTGTGGTGGGTATACTTTCCCCTGTGATAGTGCGGTATGAGCTTTCTACGCCCTGGACTGCATAGTTCACCCATCGTTCAGGTAGTCTTGCGCTCTCGCCCTCTACCGCTCGGATCATGAGTTCGCGATTCTCCTGCCCCATAAGCAGGGCCTTGATTTTGTCGTTGCGGGGCGTAATCGCCCAGCCAGTCTTGATATGTTTTGCCGTAGGTATGTCGGAGGGGTAATTTCCTTAATCGCCTTTACAATAGCCATGCGGGCCGCAAATGGTGATGCCCGTTGGAGCCGAGCCTCCGCTCCAACCGCTATAAGGATACGGTTGTCAGTGTTTAGAGGTCGCCTAGGAGTTTGAGCTAGCTGCTTTGGGGCAGCCGTGGCCGCTTTCGTCGTAGCGGCCCCCTTGCTGGGGGGTTGGATTTTTCAGGGTCCTAGCTACGTCCGCCCAGGAGCGGTGCGTAGTGTCAGAGTCGCTCCCTGAGTTTGGGGCGTGATTAGGGGCGTGATTAGGGAGGTGTTAATAGCCCTTAGCACCTTCTGTTGAAGGTCCTTAGCCACACGGGCTCCGTCTGGGTCGGTGTACTTCCCAAGGCATCTGTCGACAGCTGTCGCTAGATCCGTTATGATGGAGTGGTGGAGGTTTGTAGCTTTTTGGGCTGCCTGAATCCGCTGGCGGACCGCTTCAGAGACAGCTTGATTGTAGGAGGTGGGCGCAGTGCTACCGATAGAAGGTTCAGCACGAGTATGTGCTCGCTGCCTCCTCTTGTTGCCGCGCAGGTCAGTATTAATAGGGCTCTCAGGCTCCTCTGATCGTGTATGGGGGGGTTGGGCACTCCGTGGCGCCCTCTCTGGAGTTTCTACATTAGCCATTCTAACCACCTCCGCGAGAGCAGAAAGCGGTTATTTAGCTGAGGTAGTTACAGGCCGCCGTGCCGTTAAAATGATGTAAAAATCGTATAATTTTATAAGGGTCCCAAATTCCTTAAAAGTTGTGTGAGCTTTGGTTGATGTTGATGTTGATTATGGTTTAACGCCCTATCTGTAACCTCCCATAGGGTATTCGGGCGGGTCCCGCCGTGGTCTTATAGTGCTGTCGCACTTGCCTCGTGGAACCTATTCCTAGGTGTTTTGTATCTAAGGGGAGTGATGTCCTGCCTATATACATGTTCGTGAAAAGGACTCCCGCCATTTGAAGCCGTTTTCCTACAATATTCTAGTATTTCGTGGCTTGCGCCTTTGATCGATGCAGTACAGTAACTGCTTTTTAGAGAGAGAAACGAAAAAGTAACAAGAGGCAATTTGAGATATAATAAAAGGTTTGAGAGAGAGCGTGTGGGTTGTGGCATCTATGCGGCGTTCTGCCGCGAATCCTACACTGAATAATGCCAAGGAATTCAGCGGGTCTTTGTGAAATTCAAAAATAGAAATCACTCGTCATAGAAGGAGTTCGTTACCTTCACGAAGGTCTCGAACTCTTGTGGCTGGTCTATTAATTGCGCGAGGTACGCTAGGCCTTCCTGTCTTGTGCGAGGGGGCACGATGGGGCGTAGAGGCCACTTCTTGAAGTGTGTTGTGGCTCTCTTGCAGAACACTAGGTGTTCTGGCGTCTTGGGCCTGCCGCATAGGCATTTCGAGGTATCCTCGTGGTTGAATTTTCGGTGGTACCATTCAAAGTCGCCATGCGTTGAGCGTATCATAAGGACTTTCGCGAGTATCCTTCGGGGTAGCCATAGCGCTGCGGGCGTGCGCCTAGTATCGTATGGCAGCTGCCATTGCGTGTACCATGCTGATAGCCTACTGCTCTTATCCTTCCACCAAGTGTCCCTTGTATGTTCGAGGAGGCGGCGGCCTACTGTTCGTATACCGGATCTTGTGGGGGAGGCGGCCATGCCGTATGGCTGGTGCGGGTCTTTGGCCTCGTTGTCAGCCAGCTGGTCGGCGAGTTCGTTTCCAACAATCTTCATGTGTCCCGGCGCCCACCGCGTTTTCACGCTGTAGGCCTCCATAGCTCCATGAATTTGGAGGAACGCCCATTGGGAGGAGGCAGGGGCGGCTCCGCGTATGCCCCATATTACCGAAGTGCTGTCTATGCAGAGTACGATCTCCCTCTGGCTAGGCAGTGAGAGTTGTAGTGCGTGTTTGAGTCCTCTGCACGCGCCTATAGCCTCCGCATCGAAGACGTGGCTAAGGGCATTTAGTGAGCCTTGTCCAGTCGCCACGGCGGCCTGGCCCTGGTATATAGCGTACCCGTAAGTGACCACCCTTGTACCGTTGATTTGTTGTTCAGACCCGTCTGAGAAGACAGTGATTGTCTCTTGTCCAAGAGACTCCCACCAGATGGTGAAATTCTGGGCAGCAATGTCCTTTCCTTGCCCTTGCGTTGGGTCCTGCCTCGACCCGTATGAAAAGTGAGGGCTGGCTAGGACGTTTCGGGGTGTGGCGGGTAGCAGTTGTGCTACGCGCTGAACCTTCGATCTTGGTATCCGTCGGTTGCCCGCTGCGCGTCCTCGTATGACTAGTGGCAGTGTAGTTCTATTAGTAAGTGGGTGCTTGTCGTCTATCGTGCGTAGGTGAACCGCAAAGCGGAGCTTAGCCTCCTCCAGCGCCACCTGTGCCGACGGCATCGCAGCTTCTCTTAGCAGTACTGCGTTTGGTGTTGTCCTCCACGCAGGGAGGATTGCCTTCGTGGCTGCTACTAGTGCCTGATCTATCGTGGTTAGGTGCCAGCCTACCCTAGTGCTGACCGTGGGTTTACGGGAAACCCTTGCAATTCGTGGGTTCTTCGTCCTGCCCTCGTACCATGTTTCGGCTCCGTATAGTAGTATGGGCAGGATACATGTTATGGCTGCCTTGCGTAGCGATCCTGCTGGAGGGCCGTGGGCTGTGTTGGCGAGGCTCCGGAGGTGGTTCGCTACTTTCCTGGCTTGCGCCGCCCTTTCCGCGACGTGCTTCTTGAAAGTTAGTCTCCTATCAAACCACACCCCAAGCCAGCGCAGCGCTGTCTGGCTTCCCCCTGCGCAGGGCTATAGGGTGAATTGTTTGATCTTCCAATTGGATTGGCGGCGCATGTAGTCCTTTCTGGCGCGTGAGGTGGATCAGCTCCCGTTTCTCTGGTGCAAACGTGATCTTGTTCGCAGCTCCCCATTCATTGATAGATTTGAGGTCCTCTGCTAGCAGTGCGACGTTCTCGTCTAAAGAGTGGGAGACCCGGTATAGGTTGATGTCGTCGGCATACCCGAACCGGAGTTTTCGGTCCTGGTTGAGTAGTTCAGCTAGGTATAGGGTGTATAGGACCGGTGATAGCGGCGATCCCTGCGGGGTGCCGCAGGCCACTCGATGTACAGGTGTAGTGACATTGCCTAGGCGTACTCGCACCCTCCTTTCCGACAGGAAGTTCTGGATAAATTTCCGGAGTAGGGGTGGCCACCCTTGTTGCCGCATTCGGTGTAGTAGCCTGTTTTTCAGTAGCGCGTCAAACGCCCCTTGGACGTCTAACGTGAGCATAGAGACATGCTCGTGTCTTGACCAAGCCATCTCCACGTCGTGTGTGAATGCGGTCGCCAGGTCCATCGCAGAGCGTTTTGGCAGCGCTCCACCGTGCTGTGGGCTTAGGATGTCAAAAGCCATAGCTGTGTGTGCTATGCGCCTTGCTATGATACGCTCGAGTCCCTTCCCTAGACAGGACGATAGGGCAATTGGTCTCATTGATCTGGGTGAGGACTTATCCTTCTTCCCGACTTTGGGTATCATGGCCACTTCTACCGTCTTCCAGGCGGCTGGGTAGTGGCCTTGTTCCATGCACGCCCGGTAGATGCCTAGCACTAGGTGTCTAATGTGTTCCCAGCATGCCTTTAGGAGTCGGACGGTCACCTGATCGGGTCCTGGGGAGGTGCTAGATACTCCAATCACGTAGCGTTCAGTCTCCTCCATCGATATGTATGTGTCCCATGGTAGTGGCGTGGTTTGCGGGTCGTTGTCAAGAGGCGGTGGTTCTAGGAGGTCGTCCTCCGCCGAAAAACGGTCGAGGATTGCCTCTCTAAGTGCCTCAGCTTTCTCGAGTGGTGCTGTGATTGTCCTACCTTCGATTACAAGTGGGGTGTCCCGTTGGTCGAATGATAGTTTATGCCAGCCTACTAGCTTGTATAGATCTTTGTCGTTATTACAGCCGTCTATGCGCTGCTGCCAGTACGTTCTCTTGGCTTTTCGTACCGTAGCTAGGAACGCACGGGTGGCTTCTGAGGGGGATTGGCCATAGTCCGACTTTTCCTGGATATGCCGCTTATACGCCACTCTACAGTCCTCTGTCCACCATGGGGCGGAGTGGCCTTTTTCTCTATTTGGTGTTCCCGCCGCGTGCATTGCATCTCCTATAGCTTGGGTGATTCTAGCTATGCTTGCGTCGATTACGTCCGCTGGGGCGCTATTGCTAATTGGCTGTACGCCTACTGTGTAGAGTTGAACTAGCCCGGCAAACCTATCTATGTTTCTCTCGTGGACCCGGTAGTGATGCTGTTCTAGCACCGCTCTCCCTCGGCTTGGAAGGACAGTCACTAGGGTGAAATGGTCTGACCCTGTATACATATCTTCGCGGACTGTCGTTCTAGCGAAGGGTATATTTGAGAAGGATACGTCTAGCACGTGTCCCGCCCGATGTGTTGGGTTACCTGCCTCGCCGATGTAGGGTATGTCGTTCTGAGTGGCCCAGCGGGCGATCTCTGCCCCCCTATTGGCCGACGTGGGTGTGAGCTTTGGTGGAGGAGCTGGAGGCTCTTCTTGAACTTGAGCACCAGCACGAGCAGCCTCAACGCGTTTTTGACGCTTGTTATTTGATAAGATAGCTGCTGAAGCTCTCCTCTTTCCCTTTTGGGGTAGTTGTATAGCAGCTGCGCAGCCTTAGGGTAGTAGTGAGCCTGCAGGTACTGCAGCAGGCCCACCACCATCTCAATCACGATACGGCCGAGCAATCAAGCTCCCAGCAAAATATAGATAGCTATATATATTAATTAAGGCCTATAGAACTCAACTCTAAAAAATATCGCGATTATAGCTATCGCACGTGGCTCAATAGCTTCATGTTGTGCTGTCGATTTTGGTGTTCGGGTGGATGGTCACGCCGGGTGGATGGTTACGCCGGGCGCCTCGGTAGCCAGCGCTTTCCCTTCTAGCGTACCACGACAACAAATTGTGAGACCACAATTTTTAGATTCTAAGGAACTCCGCAGCAAACCTACATGCGTTATGCACTTAATCTCTGACACTGACAGTCTTCTTCAACGTGGACGCGCACCGCAGCCAGTACAACGAATGACGTCAGCAACAACACCAAAAACTCTTATACATCGGTGTCTCGCTGCACCTTCAGATGGTCTCTCTGTGAAGGAAACCAATGACAGAGATGTTGCAACAATTCTCAAAGTACAAGCAAATACAACCCCTACTTACAAATGCTATCTCGGCGTCTATAAGTCAACGAGCTACGCGTAGAGCCAGCGCGGATCACCGCCTGGTCGACCCTGGACTACATACAGACAACCCTATTGCTATCGTTGACCCGACATCCAGACAGACGGAAAGAAATTACATGCAGCTGATGCACATCTCGAGCTGTTAGTAAGGAAACGCTGATTACTATCCCGCAGTATAGCGTTCTCGTGGCTTAGTGTTGACCTAACTGAGTCTACTACCAACCAAGTAGCGCTTATCTATACCAAGAATTTTCCTGAGCCGACCCTTTCCACCACCATCACAATCATATCATGACGTTCATCTCGGTATACGCGAGTGGCAGTTGCCCAGCTACACAACGCCGACTGCCAAGCTTTAACGAACACGCAACGAAGGACCAAGGCATCACGCTTCTCCACATCAACGCGAGCCTTGACACTCCAAAACGCCCAGTTCCTCAATACCGAACCAATAGTCATTTTACAGATTAGTGGAATTGGAGATAGCGATGCTCGCCACAGGACGCCGCCTAGCCGATCCCTGCGGTCCCAAGAGCAGCCGAGACGGAACTCGGAACGCAACTGTGCTTGTAACCTTCCCAGCGCGCAGTAGTCGCCAAAAATGCCAACAAAACCAGGACTAGTCCTCACGTTAGAACTTTGAAAAGAGATAGCATGCCTGAGGCCTGCACATCACTCCAAGACCGAGGCGTTTGTGGAGCAAATCAACGGTCAGATGTAAATGGTGGCTTGTCACCATGATAGGCCGGGATGAGTGAAGGATGGGGCGGTGCGCGACTGTAGTTACATCCCGAGATATTGGTAACAGGTTCGTTATCTCTTGGTTGCCACACGAGATGATGTGCGGAGGCGCCTGGGCGGCGTTGGTGTATAAGATATCCATACAGCACGCGACCGGCTCGAGGGTCTGCTCGATCGTCGCTCTATCACTCGCCTGGACAACTCGTTCCTATTTCACTGTCTTTTTGTAATCTGCCAACCATGGGCGAGATCGAAGGCATCAAGCATGGCGAGGCTGAACGCACGATTAGCGCGAACAGCTCCCCTTCGGAGGACATCATGCCCCAGCCAAGTGTAGCTGTGGAGGAGAAGAAGAAGACATTCATCCAGAGTGTGATGAAGCCAGGTTCCGTATGGCAAATCATCTTCGCAGCACTTCTGGCCATCGCTATCGGCTTGGCTGTCACCTTCACAGTGGACGAGGTTCCGGAGGCAGCAATCGCTATCCTTGGTATCCCGGGTAACCTCTGGTTGCGAGCTTTGAAGGCAGCTGGTATGTCTCACAAGATTATTGATGAGAATAGACGTTAATGAGTACAGTTCTTCCTATGATTGTCACTGCCATGATCATGGCCATCCAGCGACTTCGAAACATGACCCAAGGAGGTGGTGCAGCCGGCAAACTCGCTCGCTGGACAGTCGCATACTATATCATCACTACCATCATCGCCGTCGCTCATTCCGCGCTACTTGTCGGTCTAGTCTGGAGTAAACTCTTCGAACAAGTCTCCGGCAGCTCTCTGGCCGTCTCCGATGAGGATCAGGAAGTGATCGATGAGAGGAAAGATACAGCCATCCACGACGTAGTGGTCGACATGTTTTACTCTCTAATCCCGGGCAATATTGTCGACGCATTAGCTTCAGACGCCCTCCTCTCGGTACTCATTACCGCCATCGTCCTCGGGTACGTTATCAAGCCCGGGGGCGCCATCTATCGAGCAGTCGAAGAAGTCGAAGTCATTATCCTCAAAGTCATCACTGTGTTGATCCACCTTGCGCCAATCGGCGTCTTCTTCTTGATTATGCCAAACCTCTTCCGCCTCGATATTGCTGAAATTGGCGCCAACCTGGGTATCCTCATTGGCGGAACTTTGTGCGGCATGGTCATCCATCTGTTCGTCATTATCCCTATCGTCTTTTTCGCCATTACCAGGTCAAACCCCTATACATTCTGGATGAAGATGAGCCCAGCCTGGATTACCGCTTGGGGTACTGCCTCGAGCGCTGCGACTTTACCGGTTACTATCCGTTGCGTCCTCAAGGCAGGTGTTCCCATCACAGGTTAGTAAACACGACAAAATGGCTGGAAATGTATCTAACACACTTTGCAGTGACCAAATTCACCGTACCTCTAGGTTGTTTGATCAATATGGACGGCACCGCAATCTATTTCCCAATCGTCGTCGTCTTCCTAGCCGCTACACAAGGCATCACGCTCAATGCTGCAGACTACATCATTGTTATCCTGCTCTCCACCCTCGCTTCGATTGGAACGACACCCATCCCAAGCTCCAGTCTGGTGCTGGTTGTCATGATCGCCTCGAGTATTGGAGTTCCCATCACTGGAATGTACGCCGTTGTCATCGCTATCGATTGGTTTCTGGATCGTTTTCGAACAGCCATCAACGTTAGTTGCGACACTTTCGCGGCCAGGGTGGTTGCGCACATCACGAAGATCAAAGACGAGGATGGTCAGACGTACGACGAGGCTATGAATGTCGATCCTAACGCGATGGGAAGCAACGACGAAAAGGTTTAAGGTCCGTCCCTGTGTAGCGAGACACCCTGCGTGACGAGGCGCCACAGTAGACTCCGCAACAATCAATTCAATCCGGTCACTCTCCTAGACCCACTTACCTATCTAGGTAGGGCTTAAACTCCTATAGGTAACTACTAGGCTTAAAGCGGTAATCAATCAATCCAATCTGAACCTTCTAGGACCCACTTAATTGATTGTTGCGGACTGTGGCGGCCACAGACACTCCCCAACATAATAAACTCAACAACAGGCCATAAGAGTAGATATTCTCGGAATATTAGCTCTAAGCTATAAAGTCTATTCTCCTTTAGTGTTATTTAAAAATAGGTTCTACTTGCCGTGCAATACAACAATTTGGCATAAGCATTACGCAACCGCCTCGCTTTGGCTGGCAGTAGGCGCGTCGAAAGCTCATGCATTTTGTCGAAAGTTTATCAGCTTACAGCTTGTTATATTATTATCCTATCCCGAGCACTGCGCTTAAGCTTGAGAGGTTGTCGTGCTTCTGTGCTAATTCTAAGTACGCCTACTAGAAGTGCTAGATGAGGAGGACCTGCGCACCTAGCTTAAAGCAGCTTAGCTGTAACCTATCGCTGCTGACACCAGATCTGTGGCTGTGTGGCTGTGCACCGCTTTTGCCAAGCGCTCCAGGACACCCGAAAATGGGAGCAGGGCTGGGTTTGAAGGCCCCGGCGTTTGGCTCGTGTCAACCAACACACCAGCACCCTCAACCAAGCAGTAAGTAAAATAGCTCTCCCCTCTGCTCCTCCCAGAGCTGCCTCTGGACCCTGCCAAGCCCCTTACGATAAGCTATGCCATTACCCCATTCCACCCACATGATCCAATAATATTCATACCATTGACCGGCCTTGGGCCTCTCTGGGTGCCGAATTTCCTCGATGCCGGGCCATGGAGATGTGGTGTCACGACAAAACCCTCTCGCGATTTCTACCAACTCGACAGCCCTAGTAGGATCCTGCAGGGTCTCGTTGGACGCGTCGAGGCTGTCATGAGGTTGGAGGATACCCGCCCAGACCTTCCTGTCAATGCGGAGGGAAAGTATTGGACGGTACCCATTCTTCTTCGAAAGTTCCTCGCCAGGAAAAAGCCAAGCCCTTCGGGTCGTACAAGATATATATGGTACAAGGATGCTAGGAATTGAGCTCACCTGCTGCACAAGTGGGATGGGATACCAGAATTCATTACCGGGATATGCTTCGTGTTTGTAGAAATATGGGGAAGGAGATGTAGGATCCGGCGATTCGTAGAATGATTCCAGACCTTCCGCGGTTGAGTGTTTGGTCCAACCCAAAGAGGCACATTCGATCTGTTTCGCCAGCCACAAATCCTTATTAGCGAGAATGCTGGGATGTATGGGCTTTCCGGGTGCGTCAACCGTCGCGTGATAATTCCACGACACGATTCGCGTTACGCTTTTCTCAATGCTTTTGCTATTCCTAGTAAAGTCCGTCGCCGATTTAGTATCGAAGTTAACGACTCCAGACCAACCAGCCCAACTCCAGCTAGGGAGGCAATGCTGTTTCTCTGGGTCCCGGGAGACTCTACGAAATATCCTGTCGTGGGGCTGCCATAGCAGGGCCACCTCAAAAAAAGCTATTGGAAGACCCGACACAAAGCCGCCGGCGAAGGCTTGGCTGGTTGAGAAAGCAATTCCAGCAAAGGCGTACAGAGCGTCTTCTGGGTAGGTGAAGCTTCTTTTGTTGTAATCCTGTAGAATCACCTGGAGCCATCTAAGATCGGGGAGTGAAGGCTTCAACAATGATTGGCAGCGAATGATGTCGTTGTGGTGTGGCTTGAGATCCAAGGACAGTTCGACGTGCTCACGCCAGATTGCAGCTGCGCACTCCCACCGCACAGAATCGCCGTCGAATACGAGCCTTTTCCGTGAAAAGAGATGCTCCTGGTAAGTCCATCCTCTGCTTCCCCAAACAGGCTCATGGCTTCCAAGTTCGAGTTGGGCTGGTTCGATGGGAAACTGTATCACTCTCGACTCCTTCTCTAAACAGTGCAAGTTTTGGTGTAGATTTCTCGCCTCTGAAATACCGCGGAAACCTCTTAGGCCACTGTTAGCATGCTTCCCTTGTACTGCTAAGATGGTGATGGCCGAATTAGCGTAAATCGCTGCCATTTTCGCCATCTCAACGTGTTTTTCAGACTCATTGTCTTGAACAATGCAAAGAGTATCAACCCATAGATATCTCTCCTCCAAAAGCTCGACCACTCCTATTGCGTCCTGTATTGTCTTTGCGATTGGCATACTTAACAATGCTCCAACTCTTTGAAGCTGGCTCATATTGCCAACGGTAGCTTTCAGTGTCGGTTGATTTCCCCATACGTAACTAAGGGCGACGTAGGAGCAATCCTCTGGGGCGGAGATGACGCATTGACGCTTAACGTCTACGAGCCATGTCGGCCTTATGCGAGACAAAAGTTCATGAGGAAAGCCTTTGCATAAGTCGGTATGAAGACTGTTGCAAGCAGATTTCCATAACTTGGGCAGATCGAGATCTATCCACTTGCGGGAAAGGACCCGACCTCCGATTAAGTCGTTCGGATCGCCTGGTTCCTTCACAGGATACATCCCGTACAATGGCGGCCTGGGAAGCGGACACCCGGGCAACATCGTTGTGGTGATAATAGCAGCCATGTTCAGCGGGTTTTTGTGTATCTCCAATTTTTTTATGCACTTTGCGATGGTGCATATCTCTTCATCAGACTGATCGGCGTCCAGACGCAACACGGAGACAATCAGTTTCTGGTGCCGATCGCAACTCGGGACGGGTTGTATGATTTCGGTCCCTGACCCCAATTCTACCATCCCGACCGTCCGGATATCATTGCTTGGTGTGCGCAACACGCGGAGGATCTTTTCGCAGATAGGGCAATCTGCCTGTAGCTCGCACTACCCGTTAGCTAGAGTCCTAGCAACTCATGCTTCCGCATCTACATCTACAGCTGCGACGCACCTTTATAACTTCGGCCTTAGCTACACGGGTTCCGGTAATGTCGGATTGGTTCGAAGACCGTGCCACTTCGAGGGGAAGGGCCATTTCCAAGGGTGACTCGGCATGTTGGCACAGGCATTTGCTGGTTCTAGAGGAGAAGTCAACTAGGGGATCTAAGTCCTCCATGAGGAGAATCATTTCCTATATAAGTAGCGCCCAGTGGTAAAGGATACATTTTGCTCTGAATTAGCAAGACGGTCACAGATTTAACCGTTATCAGTGAGACATTTCGTCGCTAGGCTGCAGTGTCTTTTCATATTAAGCCAAAGATGAGCCGGTCCAAATTCTGCCTGCCAACTAGCCCAATCCGGGTATTCCGGACGCCTCAAGCGCCACTGCGTCTTGAAGTTGCATAATAGCTGTATCGGAAGCTGATTGCGGTTTTGATGTTGAGTGTGCTCGTTAGCATGCGCTATACGCCAGGGACTTCAAACCTAGCCCTGCTCCTAACCCGAGCCGGTTTTCGGGTGCCCTGGAGCGCTTGGCAAAAGCGGTGCACAGCCACATAGCCACAGATCTGGTGTCAGCAGCGATAGGTTACAGCTAAGCTGCTTTAAGCTAGGTGCGCAGGTCCTCCTTATCTGGCACTTCTAGTAGGCGTACTTAGAATTAGCACAGAAGTACGACAACCTCTCAAGCTTAAGCGCAGTGCTTAGGATAGGATGATAATATAATAAGCTGTAAGCTGATAAACTTTCGACAAAATGTATAAGCTTTCGACGCGCCTACTGCTAGCCAAAGCGAGGCGGTTACGTAATGCTTATGCCAAATTGTTGTATTGCACGGCAAGTAGAACCTATTTTCAAATAACACTAAAGGAGAATAGACTTTATAGCTTAGAGCTAATATTCCGAGAATATCTACTCTTATGGCCTGTTGTTGAGTTTATTATGTTGGGGAGTGTCTGTGCTGTCTCGTCACGCAGTATGTCTCGCTACGCAGTGACGGACGTTAGATTGATTCTGTTCGTATTAGCTTTTAGATTTCCCGCTGCCTGTCAGATGCATGATAGCACCCGGATGACATGAAATACTCGACATACTAGTGTACAAAGGTCACTATAGGCACCAGACATGCCAAGGTATTAGGTGTTTACTCATACTGTCAAGTATTCCATGTCACTTAGGTGATAGTTTGCATGTATAATGTTACCTCTTTCGCTAAGATCCCAAACAATTCTTTCGCACTTTTCCCTACTGTGACTCTTGTAGAACATACTAACATCTAAGCCATATTACAATTCTAATAGCCCAGCTTTGATCCAAACCTAACACAGAGTGTGTGTTCGACTCGTTTGCTCCTTAGTCGGCTTAGAGCAAACTTCTCTCTCAGTATATCAATCCAGCCACACAATGTCCGCAGTAGTCCGCATGGCTTACCCACAATGCCAGACAAATCATGGCTTTGTATATCAGCTGTTTGCCTTCCAGCTGTACAATGTACCTGACCTTCTAACACTGTCTGATTTCCATCAAAGCAAGTCATTCATTCTGTCAAAGATACGTCGGCCACTGTGTACATACACTTACCGCCATACCGCTTTACAAAGCCACTCCCCCCTTTGACCTACACAGTGTGAATTCAAAGCACGACATTTCGCTCCAACAGCCCCTAGTCATTATAGATTTCGCTCAAGCCCACACTATACGCAGATCATACACAAACGACGCATATCGGCCGCACCAAATTAAATCAGACACCACCACCAAGTTTAAAACAATATTTATCATCAATCATGTGCGGTTCCACCTCGATAACCTACATCGAGTGCGGGCACCAAATGCTCTCCACAACCCCCCAGCACACACTTCTCTGCGAATACGCGGTCATGGTCGAACTCGTCTAAGGCATCGACATGGCACCACCGCCCTGCGTCCCCTGTCCAGCCACCAACACGGTTATAGCCGCGAATCAGAAACTCTTCGACTACTGCCCCGACTGCCGGCCCGAGATGGACTTGGAGGATCCCGCGCGGGCCCAGCGCGGAGAGCTAGATGACGTCCTTCAAATCCACGTGCATATCAAGGACGACGAACGAGGCTGCTATGACGAGGCTGAGGCAAGGCAATTGCTCGAAGATTTTCGGGTTTATGTTGATGAAAAGGCTAGAGCCGGCATGGAATGGGGGGAGAGACTTGAGAACTTTTTAATAGCAAACCCAACGGCAGTGTCTCGTATTGAAGAGCACTCCCTCCATCAGTTACTGTCGGTTGCCGACCCCGCAAAGTACAACATAATGTACCTTGACGGCTTCGCCACGTGCGCGGGCATGGTACGGGTGCTGCGCATGTACGTCGCGCGTCAAGTTCCCAACAAGCTGTTCACCGATACGTTCAAGTGGGTACATGACTTGGCACTGCAGACGAATCGTGTCATGGAGACCTTTCACGTCGTGGCGGACGCGATGATGCAGGAGAATACGGAAGCGTATCAAATGCGAGTGGAGTTTTGGGGGGATGTGCTTATAAGGACGGTGCGGAGAGGGCCAGGGCATGGGGTGGGAGAGGAGTTTTTTGGAGGGGAGGGAGTGGTGGATGGGGACAGCGAGGATCATCCGCTGGCAGAGAAGGAGGTGGCCGTGGAAGCTCCAGTCACAAGGATAACTGGGAGAAAGCCGTCGAGGAAAGAAAACGGGACACTAAATATCCACGGCCTGAAGTATAACTCTAAGAGCTTGGAAGGACTTCTAGACCACGAACCGGCCAAGGAGGTCGAACTGAACATCTCCTACATTCCTAATGGAGTAAACGGGATGGGTGTGGATGTGGAAGATGAGCACGGCAACAGGCTTGTTTGGGACGATGAAGGAAAATCCCGTCTCATCTGCGCCCAAGAGCCAAGAGCTACCACGCTTGCTCCGACCACAAAGCCCAAGTCACTTGACGCTGAACCACCAGTGTCCAAGCCAAAGAAAGTCACTGAAGGCTAAGGCTTCGGCTTCGAATACTCCGACTCCGCCGATGAAGCTAACATCGACGAGCCGGTCCAACCGAGCAACGACGACGTGGATGACTCCTCACCAGCCATTATCTCAGTAGCCGCAGGTCCAATCACCTCACCTGCTGCCTCCGAGCCATCGTCCTCTCTCCGCAAACGCAAGTCGTTGTCCCCCTCCTCGCCAGACAATAATGATGATGATGATCCCTTTGATCCACTAATGCAGCGAAAGCGGAGGAAGCCAGCGCCTTTACATCTGGAGGATCGACGCAGCAAATTTTAGATCGAGAAGAACCACTAGCCTACATCTAGAGGCCCTAGTGGTACGTTGTGTACCACAATCGGCATATAGTGATAAGTCTATAGGAAATAGAAGTGATGGCTTATCAGCCTCATTAGTTACCTAGGCTCAAGCGGTTGAAGTAATAAAGGAAAAGCATAGCATGTGTAATATTGGGAGGATTGTTCTTGGAATAGTATTAATTTTGAACAAAGCTAGCGTAATTTTTGTTGTTGTGCATACAAGAATAGATTTTTGTCTTTTAAGTCATTACACTACAACATGTCTTGTTCTGTACCGTGTGAGTTTGTAAAAGTGAGAACTTGATTACTTTTTTTTTAGGGGTATCAAATATCTGACTATACCAAAGAACAGCGCTACCAGTTTGTACTTGAGACATGGGCCTCCCATATAGATAGTGAAGGCACCTAGAAGAATATTACTCAGAATCGTCGCCTGCAGAGTCATCACTCTTGTCTCCGTCATCCTCTTCTTCAGAGTCGACTTGGACGTCGTCGTCATCGTTGTCGTCACTGTTGTCATCTCCTCCACTTTCTGCTTCTTCCTCGCTATCATCTTCTAGTACAATCTTTTGTTGTGGCACGGGTCTAGCGGCTGCCCTGCGACTAGGTCGACCGGTAGCCGTGACCTCGTTTGTCTTGCCCCACGCCAGCTCACCCTCTTTGATAGCCTCGAGGTCTTTCGCAAACTCCCTTTGTTCCTTTATCTTTGCCGCCTTTTCATTTGAGTATTTTCCGTCCATGCCAACGTCTTTTAGCCAGCCCTTGAGTACACGGATCTTTTCCTTGGTGGTGTCGCATTTCGAGAGCTCAGGATC
This sequence comes from Pyrenophora tritici-repentis, assembly GCF_003171515.1. NCBI lineage: Eukaryota > Fungi > Ascomycota > Dothideomycetes > Pleosporales > Pleosporaceae > Pyrenophora > Pyrenophora tritici-repentis. The sequence goes on from NC_089390.1 coordinate 1,740,123, forward strand.
GCGGGCCCAGACTTTGCGGATACCGCATTTGACCAGCCAGCCCTGAAGCCGTTTGACTTCGACAGTGTCTGGGTCGTCTTCGGCTTTGGCCTTGGGCGCAGCTTTTGGTTTGGCAGGCGCCTTTTCTTTCTTGCCCTTTGCAGCAGCAGCCTTTTTCTTCTTAGCAGGTGCCTCGTCTATGACGCTTGAGAGATCGCTATCTGAAATTTCTTCCTTTGCCTCTGGTTGTTTGCTCTCCTCCTCTACCTCAGCACTAGGTTTATCAGTTGACTTTGGCGCCTCTTCCTCTTCATCCGAGTCCTCTGCCACAGTCTTGTTGGTCCACCGTGCTGGCTTCTTTGGGGGCTCACTCTCGGCATCGGAGATTTCGGCAGGTGGCTCTGAGAGATGGGCTTCGGACTCTTCGGACTCGGTCTTTGCGCGCTTCTTTGCCTTCTTCGCTGGCGCAGCTGCCTTGCGCTTTACGCCACGCGTAGTTTCGGATGCTGCTTTGGTCTTTTTCTCTGCAGGCTTCGCTCGCGGTGTGGGTACTTGTTTCTTAGGCGTCGGCTGTGGTGAGGGTTCGTCGGTGCAGAATTTATCCTATAAACTTGGACAATGGTCTTGAAAATGTAGCTTGAAGCACATACCACAGCATCTACAATTAGCTCCTGGGATTTCTGCTTCCATGTCGAGTTCGTCTTGAAGAAGCCCTCTTCCAGGCCTAGCTCCTTTTCGGCGCGCGCACGAACGCGCTTGACAGTAAGGTCGTCATCTTTTCCGGATTTATGTATCGCTATGACAGTGTCGCGCAATTTGCTAGCAATGGCCGCCTCAGAGGGACCGTCTCGTTCAGAATCAGACATGATAGTTGTTGCGCGGCGCGCGTGTTGGTGGTGTTGAGGGATCGACAAGGAGCCCTAGCTACAGCTCCGATAGCATCCACGTGACGTCGCGGAGAAGCAATAGGTACATGCACTACATATGTATTGCGTCAACGGACATGAGGGTCCGGGATAAAGTAAAGTTCCGTGGACAAATACACAGAACTACATGCTGCTCTGGCGGCCTCGATCAGGTTTGTGTTGGGTACCTGTCGTCAGTGTAGGTGACTCGAGGGACTCGAGGCCGTCGAGCTGAGGCAGGGGTGTCGCTGTTTAGTTAACTTATGGCCTGTGAGCCACCCCGCGCGACGTCACTTTTAATCGCAAGTTTGACACGGACACGACCAGTGTCTACGTCTACTTTGCGTTGCCCACGTCGTCAACACATGTCGGTGAACAAGGTGCATAACGCCTGTCCTGGTCTCATCTAGCCTTCCCATAGTCGTTGCCAAGTTTACTTGTTGCCCTCGGCTGCACCGGCGGTGCCCTGCGACGTGCCATCTCTCCCGTCGCCTGAGCTCGGAACCTGCGAGAAGCTACCTCCACCCCAGCGGGCCCTGATCCATTATCATTCTTTCGTCACCTAAGAACCACAATAAAAGCTACTGACCCATCCTTCGCGCCTGACAAGCTTGCTTGCTCTTCTCACTCGCCGCCTTCACACGTTTCCGGCTTTAGTGTTGATTGCGTGCGATTATCCACATAGCAGACAAACTTACGACGTGAGCAAATTTCACGACATTGAATTCCCGGCCCCACTATCCTAAACACACACGCACATATAGACCGCCAAGATGCCTGAGGCGCCAACAAAGCTCGTCCAGCCCGAGTCGTCCGAAGGACGTCTGCTACTCGTATCAAATCGCCTGCCCATCACCATCAAGCGCTCCGATGAGGGCAAGTATGACATGTCCATGTCCTCAGGTGGACTTGTCAGTGGATTGAGCGGACTGTCCAAGACGACGACATTCCAGTGGTATGGCTGGCCGGGTCTGGAGGTGCCTGAAGACGAGGCCCAGAGCCTGAACGACCAACTCAAGGAGAAGTACAACGCGGTACCTGTCATGCTCGACGACGAGCTCGCAGATAGGCATTATAACGGCTTCTCAAGTGAGAATACCCGATTAGGGGAATGCTGTACGTGTACTGATAACGCGCAGATGAGATCATGTGGCCGCTTTTCCACTACCACCCCGGTGAGATCACTTTTGACGAATCCGCTTGGGACGCTTATACAGAAGCCAATCGCCTGTTCGCAAAGGCGGTTGCGAAAGATGTACAAGACAATGACATGGTTTGGGTACACGACTACCACCTGATGCTCATGCCAGCTATGCTGCGTGAGGAGCTCGGCAACACCAAGAAGAATGTCAAGATTGGCTTCTTCCTGCACACACCCTTCCCCAGTTCCGAGATTTACCGTATCCTCCCTGTCCGTAACGAGATTCTGCTGGGTGTACTCCACTGCGATCTCATCGGCTTCCACACATATGACTATGCTCGCCACTTCCTGAGCAGTTGCTCGCGTATTCTGTAGGTATTTGCATCAGAGCACTACCTTCTCCTACTAACAAATGCCAGCGGCCTCGCCACAACACCCAACGGAGTTGAATTCCAAACCAAGGTCGTCACCGTCGGCGCTTTTCCCATTGGTATCGACCCCGAGAAGTTCGATGAGGGCCTCCAGAAGCCCAAGGTACAAGAGCGGATAGCGGCGCTCGAGAAAAAGTTTCAGGGTGTCAAGCTCATCGTCGGTGTGGACCGTCTTGACTACATCAAGGGTGTTCCCCAGAAGCTACACGCTCTCGAGGTCTTCCTCACCGAACACCCCGAGTGGATCGGCAAGGTTGTACTTGTCCAAGTCGCCGTTCCCTCCCGCCAAGATGTCGAAGAATATCAAAACCTGCGCGCCGTGGTCAACGAGCTTGTCGGTCGCATCAATGGCAAATTCGGCACCATTGAATTTATGCCCATCCATTTCATGCACAAGTCCGTTTCTTTCGACGAACTCATTGCCCTCTACGCCGTTTCTGACGTCTGTCTCGTCTCATCGACGCGTGACGGTATGAACCTGGTGTCCTACGAGTACATTGCTACCCAGGAGAAGCGACACGGTGTCATGATTTTGTCAGAATTCACTGGCGCTGCACAGAGTCTCAACGGCAGTCTCATCGTCAACCCCTGGAACACTGAGGAGTTGGCAGATGCCATCCACGACGCAGTCACAATGGGCGACGAGCAAAGGAGCCTAAACTACCAGAAGCTCTCCAAATACGTCAGGAAATATACAAGGTAAGTCTCCGCGATTACCTAACAGCATATCTATACTAACGTCGCTTAGTGCCTGGTGGGGCGAGTCGTTTGTCACCGAGCTTAGAAGGATCTCGGAGATGCCAGACCGCAAAGTGCACTTTGCCAACGTCACCGTTGCGGGTGTTGATGACTCAGCAAAGACAGATGGAGAGAAGGCTTCTGAAGAACCCGCTTCCACTACTCAGGCCTAAACGAAACACGCTCAGTGTGCCAATGCCACAAAGGCTACGACCTCAGGTCATCACCCTTGTTTACGATGAATGAAATGGCATGTGGGGGAAACACGGCGTGACGGAAGGCAGTTCGAATTGCATAGTGATGGAAGGTTCCTGTTTACTCAGTACCCCTCAGTTACTAGATCCTTTACCTAGATGCTAGAGTGAGATGCCTCACTAGAGCAACGAGGATATACCCCTATAGACGACAATGAAGGTTCTTCTCCGAATGCTCCTTGTACGATGTTCTTCCATTAGGTTTATTTAGAAGTGATCCGGTTTATTTAGGACAACATGCCGCTTTCACCACATCTGCTAGCAATTGTACACACCACGGTCCTCATTGGGCTAGCAAAGTATGAATCGGGGCTTATTACAGATAGTGAACTTCAGAATGAGAGTGAGTTGAGCTGTCGATTTGTAGTTCATGGATGCTATGTTCACTTTACAATTACGAAAGTGCACTAGGCTAGAAGCAGTGCCAAGCTTCCCGGGGAAATAAGGCCCTGAGCTCGGATTGGGGCTACATTTCTGTAACAAAGTTTCTTATCCTATCTTTTAGATCTATCGACATTATATACCAAGTGACCACATGTTCTGCCCTAGTTCAATTCATATTGTCAGTATGAGTGAGTACACTGACTTTCCGTTGTCTGCTGTCTTTCAACCTTTTTCCGCGCCCATCTCTCTTTTCTTCATTTACAGTATATGCTTGCAATTCTTGTCACTAGGTAAGTGTGAAAAAGCTCGATAGAGCTCTTGTCAAAATCAGGTAATCGATGGTGTCGGAACATGCGCGTACAGCCAGCCCGGCGAGTTTTTCCGGGCCGGAAGCTTGGACCACTAGTTAGACCAAGCTTCCCGCTTAGCTCGCAACCGTACATATGGAGATCTCTCCATCCAGCTCTTGCTCACTACTAATCAAATACTATAACGTACCTCACGGGCGAGTGGGCCACACGGGCGAGTGGGCCACTCCGCTAAGACCCCACCAAAACATACTGTTACCTACAGTACTTTCACAATGAGCCAACAACAAAACAATCTACCAGCTTTAAAAGAGGCTCGATTACAGCTTGCTCTCAAGGCTATCGAACGCGACGCGACGCTGTCGCAGAGACGCGCTGCAGCTATCTACAACGTATCTCGAGTAACTCTTGGGCGCCGACGCGCTGGAATACCTCTTCGGAGCGATTGTACGCCTAACTCAATGAACCTCCTTAAGACAGAGGAGGATGTAATTGTCCAGCATATCCTTGACCTCGACGCGCGAGGATTTCCGCCCCGACTTGCTGCTGTGCAGGATATGGCTAATTCTTTGTTGGCTGAGCGCCACCGCGACCCTGTTGGTCAGAACTGGGCTGCAACCTTCGTCAAACGTCGCCCTGAGCTTAAGGTCAAATTCAATCGCAAGTATGACTACAAGCGAGCCCTCTGTGAGGATCCTGAGGTTATACAAGGCTGGTTCCGACTTGTGGAGAACACAAAGGCCAAGTACGGTATCCTTGATGAGGACACCCACAACTTTGACGAGTCTGGCTTCATGATGGGCATGATATCAACTGGAGCAGTAGTCACAGGCTCTGAGCGTCGAGGACGACCAAAGAGCGTTCAGCAGGGCAATCGCGAGTGGGCTACAGTGATCCAGGGTATCAACGCGACTGGGTGGGCAATCCCACCTTTTATCATCTTCAAAGGCAAGAACCACCTCTCTGCCTGGTACAAGGAAGATAACCTACCTCGCGACTGGGTTATTGCAGTCTCTGAGAACGGCTGGACAACAAACAAGCTTGGTCTAGAGTGGTTAAAGCACTTTGACGCTCACACAAAGAAGAGGACTGTAGGAAACTATCGTCTGCTTATTATCGACGGCCACGAGAGCCACGACTCGCTCGATTTCCAGCAGTACTGCAAGGATCACAACATTATTACTCTCTGCATGCCTCCTCACTCGTCGCACCTACTACAGCCTCTTGATGTGGGGTGTTTCTCGCCTTTGAAGACAGCGTATGGCCGCCAAGCCGAGGATCTAATGCGCAACAAGATCACCCATATCACTAAACTAGAGTTCCTACCGTGCTTTAAAGGCGCTTTTGACGCTGCGATTACAAAGGCCAATATACAAGGAAGCTTTCGAGGCGCTGGCTTAGTCCCATTTAATCCAGAGGCTGTGATATCGACGCTTGACGTGCGGCTGCGCACTCCACTGCTACCTACCGTCGAGGACGGTCCCTGGCAGTCGCAAACTCCAAGCAATACCCTAGAACTTGGGTCGCAATCAAAGCTGATTCAAGAGAGGATTCGAAGACATGTAGATAGCTCACCTACGTATATGGTTGAGGCGATCAAAAGCCTGTCAAAAGGTGCAGAGATGATAGCGCATTCTCTGGTGTTAATGACCAAGCGCAACGCTGAGCTCCAAGCCGCCAACGAGGCCTCAAGTAAGCGTAGATCATATAAAAGGAAGCGCTTACAGCAGCAAGGGACCTTAACAATTGATGAGGGCGTGCGACTGACGACTCTTAAGGAGTTTGGGGCATGTAGTGATAGGAAGAAGGCGAAGAAGAGAGTGCGCGTTGAGGCAGGCGAGCCTAGCCAACGACGCTGTGGACGCTGCGGCGAGGCAGGACATAATATGCGCACATGTAGGCAAGAAGCAGCGATAGATTCTGAGTAGAATAGCCTATTACGATTTCTATTTACTATCTTTGACGGTGCTATATAGTCGTGTACAGTCGTGGTTTTAATGGGGTCTTAGCGCAGGTGGCCCACTCGCCCGTGTGGCCCACTCGCCCGTTAGGTACGTTACACTTTGTTCGTTGCAACGACTGCTAGTATTCGACACCTTTGCCGTGTCATCACTGATCAGTGGTTGATATGACCACAGGTCGGCAAGACATCTGTGTACAGAGGGCCCATCAGCATTGCGTCTGTGTATTATTATTATATTATTATATTTCCATTAGAGTCCTGTATCAGTCGGTGACTATGTAGGACTTTGGCTAAGCCGTTCTATGTATGTTGTTCAATATGGAGTTTCTATAGGTCTTGTACAATTTGGAGGATAGTTGCGTAGTCCAATTTCCGAGCTAGTCTTCCATTGGCGCGGGTGCTAAAGAGCAGTGTGGTGAACAGAAAGAGATGTAACAGCGAGCTCTTTGCGAAAAGAAATATTGTTTGTAGTTTTATACAGTGTCTGTCTGTTGTTTTGTGTAGGCGTCTGTATATAGGGATCTACAAGAGAGAGAATAGATCTATACAGCTATTGCCTGGTCGATGTTTTGCTCGTGCGTGTGCTAGTGAAAGCAGGTGCTGGAGCGGTTCGGTATATGGGGTCGGTATATCGAGTCGGTTTAGGGCGTTCGGTAGAGAGGGTATTTGGTGTAGGCGTCTGTATATAGGGATCTACAAGACAGAATAGATCTATACAGCTATTACCTAGTCGATGTTTTGGGCGTTTTGGTGTAGGCGTCTGTATACAGGAATCTATTATAACCTAACAATAATAGACCTATACAGCTATTGCCTAGTCGATGTTTTGCTCGTGCGTGTGCTAGTGAAAGCAGGTGCTAGAGCGGTTCGGTATATGGGGTCGGTATATCGAGTCGGTTTAGGGCGTTCGGTGGAGAGGGTATTTGGTGTAGGCGTCTGTATATAGGATCTACAAGAGAGAGAATAGATCTATACATCTAGTGCCTGGTCGGTGTTTTGCTCGTGCGTGTGCTAGTGAAAGCAGGTGCTAGAGCGGTTCGGTATATGGGGTCGGTATATCGAGTCGGTTTAGGTCGTTCGGTGGAGAGGGCTTTTGGTGTAGGCGTCTGTATATAGGGATCTACAAGAGAGATAATAGATCTATACATCTAGTGCCTGGTCGGTGTTTTGCTCGTGCGTGTGCTAGTGAAAGCAGGTGCTAGAGCGGTTCGGTATATGGGGTCGGTATATCGAGTCGGTTTAGGTCGTTCGGTGGAGAGGGCTTTTGGTGTAGGCGTCTGTATATAGGGATCTACAAGAGAGATAATAGATCTATACATCTAGTGCCTGGTCGGTGTTTTGCTCGTGAGTGTGCTGGTGACAGCAGGTGCTGGAGCGGTTCGGTATATGGGGTCGGTATATCGAGTTGGTTTAGGGCGTTCGGGTATAGGTAGCATCTAGATATATAGGCCTATTACTTTGCAGCAATAGAGATATATACCTAAGGAAGAGCCGTTGCTCTGTCGGTTTCGTAGAGGGTGCCTTCGATCGAACATCTAAAATCAGTTGGCGCACGGGCCATTTGCAGAGATTTCTCTCAACTAAGGCCAGGTAACAACTCTGTCAAAGTTGCAGCGGCCAGCGCGCCCGCCACAACGCCTGCACGCAAAAGCAGACGTTGGAAACTGATTCTAGGAAGGCATTTCAATGGAATTGAGATGAAAAAAGGGTAATCCAGGACCTTTTTGTCATCTCGAAAAGTTGGTGTTCGATGATTGCGTCTGTGTAGCCTAGGTAAAGAAGCGACTCTTAGTACGACCTTGTATCGTATTAAGCAGTGCGAAGAACAGATCCGCCCACGAGCGTTCGTTTCGGCTGACGGAGTCTGAAAGAGATCCAGAACTAGGGATCTGCGTCAACTACGCACCAAAACCCGACAAAATCACCGGCGAGCAACCCGCCACAGTCAACCCCGCGACGAGCGACCTACGGGCAATCTACAAGCGACCCACAGGCAACCCCGCGACTCACAAGCAACCCACCGGAATCATGCCTACATGCATTACTACCCGGCAATGGTACCCAAAGGTGTACGCGGACGAGTACACCAATACCCAACTCGACATTGCAACCGATGCTATTATCCCTGGTCAGATAAGCACTATTGCTATCGACTGGATGATACAGGCCGAAGAGAACGGAGACTTTGACATCATGCTTATTCAAGACTTCCAAGAGACATTTGCAGGATGGTCTCTCAATCATTTCAATGCAATGGACATGCGAGTCCGTACAGCAGTCAAGAACATACTCCGCGACCGAGGTGTCTACATCGAGAAGAACAGCCGCAACACCATCGCACAACAGCTAGTCAATCTCCTTAGCCTTACACGCTCTCCCGACTGGCCCATTGACGAGCTCAACGTTATGCGACTCAACCCAGACTTCAAATGCCGACAGATAGCAGAAGAGGCACAACACGCTAGAACAACTCAACAAAGCAGCAACCCGCCAACTCAAAGCGCCAGTATAAACTATGCGCCATCTCCTGCTCAGGCAAACGTAACAGCCCTCACCAACCTCGCAAAGGTATACAGTGAGGAGGAGAAGTTCAGTGGCGACAAGTATGACGTCCTCGACAACAAGATAGTCATCTTTAAAGACCATTGCGAAAAGGTTGGCATTACGACACCAGCACAGTACAAACTTGCAGTCTCTACTATGCTTAGAGGCAAGGCCTCAGCATACTACTACAACTACATTGCTCCACTCAACCTAGACTACGACAGCATTATCAAGAAACTAGGGGAGTACTTTCACACGAGCGAGAACTACCAAATGTTCTTAAGTGAGTGGCGCACCATTATGCTGAAAGACGTCATCGCCAACAACCCCGACAAGACACTCACCCAGTGTCTCGACATAGTCATCGACAAGCTCCAGCTGCTGCACCAGGCAATGACTCAACAGAATGGACCAAGCGAGCTCGCTCTTACAAGCCAACTTATTGCTGCCTGTCAAGGCGTCGAAGCATGTAGCGCAGTCCTTATCCGCCCAGCTTCAACCTTTGAAGCCGTTGCCTCAGAACTCCGCAACGCTGTCGGCAACTGGACGCGCTGCCATCCGCGCTCACAGTTCAACTGCGAGGAGTCCGATCCGAGCGAAGACGCGTTCTACACAAACCGCCGATACAACCGCAACGATAGCGGACAACGCGACAAACCGCGCAACTATAGCGCACAAGGCCAAGGCGAAGGATCCCGCAACTACAACCGCGGAGGATCCCGCTTCCAACGCAGCTTACCCCGATCGCAGTACAACGATGATACACAGCGCCGCAATAACAGGAAGTGCTACGTCTGTAGCAAGCCAGGCTGCTGGTCAACTCGTCACTCTAGAGAAGAGCGAAAGGAAGCGCAACAACGTTTCCGGACGTACGTGCAGACCCGCAACGTCGATATAGACTACGAAGCTTTCCTTGCCCAGTTTGAGGGCATTGACCTTAATGACGACGACGATAACGGCGGCACGGACGAAGAACTCGACGCGTTCTTCAACAACGACCAGTTTGATACAAAGCACCAGTTTCTCACTGCTACCTGCGGTGCAGTTGATGGAGGAACAATGGTACGCAACCTCAACAACGCCGCCGCTCTACACGCGATCACGAAGATCGACCCATACGCCGGCAACGACATTGCCAAAGAGGCAAGCCACCTCTTCACACTCGATCACCGGTACGGGCGCGAGCAGTTCCAAGGCATCATGCCAGACACCGGCGCGGCCGGAGTGTCTACAGCAGGCAAGCAACAGGTTACAGCGTTACACCGCATCCAACCGTTATGGATTGACAAGTCAACTGCTGGCCGACACCGGATCCGATTTGGGGATAACCCGGAGTGTGTTTCTATCGGCGACGTCAACGTCCAGACACCCGTTGGAGTGATTAGGTTCGCTGTAATGCCTACTAACACACCGTTCTTACTCTGTCTTGATGACATGGACCGCCATGGCATCTACTTCAACAACGTCGACAATACGCTAGTTCATCAGTCCAAGGAGTACCCAATTGTCCGCAAGTGGGGGCATCCATGGCTTCTTCTCAACAAGCAGGAGACTGCCACCCACTATCTCACCGAAGGAGAACTCCAGCAACTCCACCGACGTTTTGGGCATCCAGCCGCCGCACGCCTCTACAAAGTCCTAGTAAAGGCAGGCCACGACGACATTGACAAGACGCTAATTGATGAGATTAACAAGTTCTGTCATCAGTGCCAGATAACTGCTAAAGCACCAGGCCGATTCCGCTTTACTCTACGCGATGACAACCTCGACTTCAACTCCCGCGTCATCGTCGACATTATGTACATTGACAGTAAACCAGTCCTCCACGCCGTTGACGAAGCAACTGCTTTTCAAGCCGCCCGCTTTCTTATAGACATAAAAGCAAGCACAACATGGGACACGCTGCGCGCTATGTGGATTGACATGATTATGGACCGACTGTCTTTCCCTAAGGTCTCTATTGTCGCATGCACGGATTCACGATCCTTGTACGACTGTCTCGTCAAACTCGGCACTACTAAGGAGAAACGTCTCATGATAGACATCATGGCATTGCGCGAGGCATACGAGCGCAACGATCTCATGGATATCCGCTGGATTGACGGCAGAGACAACCCAGCAGATGCGATGACAAAGGCAGCGAGCAACTCTGCTTTAGAGCATCTCATTGACACCAACGAGCTCGAACTTCGTGTACAGGGATGGGTGAATCGCGACACCACAGGCATCGAGCCTACGAACAAGCCAGGCACCAAGCCTACGAACAAGACAGGCACCGAGCCTACAGACAAGACAGGCACCGAGCCTACAAACAAGACAGGCACCGAGCCTACGAGCGATGGCACCGAGCCCACGATTGATTGTGGTGAGAACTGAGACGGACACACATGCACACACACACAAGGGATGAATGGGTTGCATGTATTTGCGTTAGCCGGAATAGGAAACTAGATACTTTTCTAGGAGCAGGATATTGTAGCAGATTCGGGGTACTTGGGAGCTGACTGTACGCCGTCACAAAAAGAAGAAAAGCCAGTGTCGGAACATGCGCGTACAGCCAGCCCGGCGAGTTTTTCCGGGCCGGAAGCTTGGACCACTAGTTAGACCAAGCTTCCCGCTTAGCTCGCAACCGTACATATGGAGATCTCTCCATCCAGCTCTTGCTCACTACTAATCAAATACTATACACTTTGTTCGTTGCAACGACTGCTAGTATTCGACACCTTTGCCGTGTCATCAGATGGTTCTTCAGTTTGGTACGCCAAGCACGGGTACCATGGTACTGTACCATAGTTAGGGGAGATGGAAAACTCCGCGCGCACACGAATATTCTTGTTACTAATCCTTTTTCTTTTGTTCTCCGTGAGACTCTACACGTTGATGCTTGCATAAATCGGGTATAATACCATGCTACTCCCAGGTAGGTAGTTAAGGGCTCATTCCGTGCAAGCTGACACCAAGAGAAAATCATCTCAATTTGTGCAAGCTGACGCCGAGAGAGAAAGTCATTCAACTATTTGAAGGGTGATAATGTGGAGTCTAACGCTCTTAGAGATACGACTCGAGAAAAGGGAGAGATACGACTCGAGAAAAGGCGTAGGTACTTATACGGGTTCCGCCTTGAGTGGAAGGCAAGACAGTTCAGTCCAGGGCTTTTGCTGGTATCCCACAACTAATAAATAAGGCGAAAAAAGTAACACACGTATACAGTAATTTTGTGAGTAGTGTGCATAAAGCAAAGAAAAATAAACTGCTAGCCGTGTTCTTTGAGCGAGTACAGTCCCTAACATGCTCTTTTCGTATTCGTTATTAACCTGCTACCCTTGCAACACCCTTGATTAAAGGGGCTCATCATTATTCCACAATCGGACTCGGTACTTCGATCTGAACTTTGACTGCACGTACTAATCCATGTATATAAGCCTGCGAGGTGTGCGCCGTTTGCTTAGACAGAGTCAACATTATCAACATCATTTACAATTCACCACCAAAACCTACAACCCGAAACAAGTCTTCATTACTACAATGCGCTTCCATCTCCTCGCACTGGTGGTAGCACCCCTTGCGTATGCAAATACCGATGGCGGATGTCAGAGCTCAGATGAGGTTAAGTGTTCGAATCGATGGGGATATCAGGTATTCTATGTTGCCACTCCCACCCAACTTCATCACATACTGACCTTTCCAGTGTCCTAGCACCCATCCACCAACTACTGCGACGGGCATGTGTCAAGTAGCTGGACGACGACATCGCATTCGCTTTTTTTGCATAAGCTTTTCACCTGCTTTGCTACCTAGACCTGGTCTGATTTTGTTTTTAGTGCTTCTCTTAGGTTGTTTTGTACAACGGGAACCGGCAGCCGTAGAGGAGAAGGGGCGGGGAGTATATCTGGCCACTCTGATATTTACTTGAATGCGGTTTGGTGTGCAAAAGGGCGGAAGGGGTTTCACGGATAGATTGCTGGTATAAAGCAGACTTTCATCACATGCTTTTCGGCTGGCTTTGTACACCTATGAACGCCCATCCTGACTAGTAGCAAGATATAATGGAAGTTGGTTTATTCTCAACTTAACTATCGATTGCTCTTCACACGACATGGTCAAAACAGACTGACGTTGGTTAGCATGCGACGATACAAAAGATTTGGAAGTATCACACTTAGGAGAAAAGTTCGATGAAAATGTAACGGGAGTATGGGTTATACTGCACATGTAATAAGTAAAAACTCGAAATACAGACAGGACAATGAAGCAGCATGGGAAAATATGCGTACCCAAGCTAATATATACTGCTTAATAGCCTTAGGATCGGGCCTGCCCACCCCCCCTTCAATCCTCACACCCCATCCTCTCAGCACCCCAGAACTTCCCCCCAGCACAGCCATCTTCTCTCGGACACACTGCTCGTGCTTCTTCTGCAGCTTCGCCTCTTTGGCCATGGCCTGCTTAATCTTTGCCTCTCGCTTCACAATCTCATCGTGCTCAACCTCCTTGATCAGCCTAGCCTCCGTCTGTCGCAACCGCGAGCGCTGAGACTTTGTCTTACGTCCCCCACGCCCCTCGAGCGCCGCAACCTGCCGCTGAAACAAAGCAAGGCGTTTTTGCGGACCCATACGAGTACAAACAGGTGAATTATGTAAATCGCGCCACGTGTTGGTAGGAAGGGCACGACCTTCACTGACAATAGCGTCCCAATCGTGGAAGTACTTTTCCTCATCTAAATCGAAGGTGCAGCCTGGTTGAGCATATTGGGTGGCTAGGGCTTCGTGCGCGTGACGACGAAGGCGCTCGTGCATTCCGCTAATATTATTTTCTAGCTGGTCTTCCTGTTCGTACTTTTCGACGTGGAGATGACGCCAGTGTTCAAAGGCGGTGTAGGCAGCGTTATACTCGGCGTTCAAAACATACTTTTCTTCTTCGCCTAACTTTACGAAGGCGAAGCGGTGGGTTTTAGAAGAGGCGATTGCCCAGTTGATGATTGGGGTGGGCTCGTTGCCGCGGAGGTTGTTCCACCATTCGGAGTTGAAGCTGAATATGCCAGCGGGGAGCTTGTCGCGCCAGTCTGTATCATCGTCCTCGTGTTGGTCTTCGACGGTGGTGTGTTTAAGATGGGATAGACAGTACTTATAAGCTTCGTTGATTTCTTGGAAACGAGCGGTTGCTTCTGCTTAGACCTCTCGATCGGCCTTGTCGGGGTGGTACAAGAGAGCAAGTTTCTTGTATGCTGTCTGGATGGAAGTCGCAGAAGCCGTGGGTGTGAGGCCGAGAATGGCGAAAAAGTGTGCGTCGTTTGGCATGCTTGTGGTGATGATGATTCAAAAGAAGGCTGGAATGCTCGCTGTACGCTTTGGGTTGGGAAGTGTAGTGTTGGTGAATAGTGAGTCTACTCTGTGAGTCCTTATTGTTCCAGACTGTAGCGCTTTCTACTCATATAGCTTCAGGGTCTCTTGACATCAACCTAGTGGATGCCAACCATGGTTCGCGCACCAGAGCTATGGAGGAAATATGGGCTTCTTAGCTAAGCGATTGGAAACACCCAATCATACCCGTTAACGGCGTGGTAAATCCCCTGTAATACGTATGTGGTTCGGCCCAGGGTAGCGATGGAATGCTAGTATGAGGCTAACTCATACTTCCTGTTTGCCATCACAGTTGCTCTGAAATACCTTTCCAGTTGGACAGGAACCAAAATTCGGAGCCTGCATATTCTAGAAGCTTACAGTAATATTTGAAAACTGTTCTGACATGGGGATGTCCCCTTTCCTTTAAAGTTTCTATAAATTCTTTCTGAAGGCTGATGGGCCATACCATGATGGCGCGCAGGGCTGGATGAGAAGTCGTTTCCAGGGAGTATTGCAGAGAGACTCGTAGTTGATCGATGGCTTGAATAATGGCAAGGCCAATCGGCGATGAGTCCTCGGAGACCGAACAGCCTAGAGCCTGTATTTCGACCAGGAAAGCAGACAACAGCGAGGGTGGCTTTGGCAACTCTGCCACAGGCGTCATGATAAGTGCGAAAGGTCCGCTTAGTAAGATGTGGATGACATCCTTCATCACGAAATGTACTCCGCGCACAACCTGGAACGTCTCCACGAGCACGTCCAGATTGTATGCACGTGCATCGGCAAAGGCGTTCATCACAGTCAACATGGCCGAAGCGAAGACCGCGTGGCAATTCAATGGTCCAATATCCGTGATCGCTTTGTTCAGGCTTGTAAGTGCAACGCTTTGATGCGCAGAGGCAGCCAAGCGAAAATGGGTCGCCCTGGATGGATTGCTGTAGACGAGATGATTTGACGAGAAAGCCAATATGCTGTGTAGGAGAAAATCGAATTTAAACCCCTCTTGGGGGACTGCAAATTGCCAAATCTGTTTGATTTCGTCGGTGCCTGGCAGACTTTGGTGCGCGTGTGAGGTATAATGGTGCATCAACTCCATATCCCGTAGCCAGTCAGCTGTTGGCACTCCAGCTGGAGCCTCAGCTGGCACGGTAGGTAAAACATGCTCCTGCACTGGTCGGAGATGCGAAGGATCCGGTGAATATCCGTCCGTCTGGGTTGACAGGCTTCCCGGACTACCTGATGCAGATAGCTGTATGTTGTGCGGGGACGCAGTCTCCGAACCGCTTGCACTTTGGGTATCAGCACCAAGAAGACTACATTCGGCTCTATATCGCGTGCAAGCGCCACATGGCCTGCCTTCGTCACACTAGATGTGTGAGTGTTAGAAAGACGGTGAAGGCGTGGCGGAAGCTAGATACCTTGACGCGTCGCGCTTTGCATTGTAAACAGCCATTACGACTTTTTCTCGAACCAAGTCTGGGCATTATGCAAGGTTATTCAATGCTTATGAGTGGATGGATCGCTCCCGGCTGGCTGAGTAGGTAAGCTGGCAGAGTGTGTGAGTGGCTCCGATCCGTCTACGGGTAGCTCCGATCCAAAGTGCGAGTGCGAGTGCGACGGGTGGGTGCCACCTGCTTACGTCATCAACCAAAACAGCCGTCATTGGTGGGTACACAAATTTTTCGGAATTTCAAGGTTAGGATACGCTTAACACATCGACATGGACCGCAAAACTCGAGTGGGCATTACACTGGAGGGGTATCTGCACATCAACTTTCTAGCATACAAGAATCACAATCACCCTGTCTCACAGTTTGCAATATCGCAGCTCCAGGGCTATCCCGAGCATGGTCCACTCCAAATTGCCCAGGTAGACATCGGGTTTTCGTTCCGTACCTACCCCAGTGGGCAACTTTGGTAGCCAATCATAGGTACCTAGGTAGACTACACGAAAATGTAACCATGGATCACATATATCGTGACTTTCAAGTTACTTGTGAGCTAGACGCACGCCAGGAGGACCTGTGAAGTGGTCAATAGAGACGTCCTTGAGTATGAAGCCTTATAGCGGTATCGAAACCCTGGAATGCCCATCGCTCGTTCGCCTCTACCATGATCACACTCGATGCACAATCTCGTCCACATGTCAGTGAATATTATAGTAGTTCCTGACAGATTCAGATTCAAAAGATCAACGTCAAGCCAACTCCAAAGATCACAGAGCTCCTATAATCTTCAGATAGGCCGCCCGGTGCCGTGTGACGATTTGTCTTCAACTAGCAAGGAGCCTTGGTATCAGGTGGACCCTGAATCTTCACCACGCGATTTTTTTAAATTAAATGCAGTCACGGGCTTTCCCTCTGGTTGCAGAGCTCAACACCAATACTAGCACAGATTCTCAACGACTTCATCCTCAAATAACACTTGCGATCCCATTCCGCTTGGACTCGTTCCGAAAGCCGCATTCGAGCGGGAACCGTGATATGTCCGACTCCAACCCTGCCCTTGGATTTTCGAAAAACCACAAGTTCATCCGCAGGATTCAGTCAGGGCCACAGGGCTACGTAGAGCAATGGAAGCACGTTCCTACGGCGAAAATGATTGCAGTAAAGGTCATTCGACACACCCAGCCTACACCTAATGAGGTTGCTATCCATCGAGAACCACCACCGCATGAGTCGATTATCGGCTACTTGGGCTACTACGAACAGCTACCAAAGCCAGATGTGTCCTCACTTCTACTTGAGTTTTGTGAATTCGGCGACTTCTACGACTTCGGTAAACGGGCTCGGCGGGTGGCTCGGAGGGGTGAACACCCTAGTTTCTCTGAAGCTTTCATGTGGCCAGTATACCGCCAGCTAATGAGTGCTCTCGCCTTTCTGCATCAAGGCATCGATGCACAGAACCCACAAGGTCGTGACGGCTGGAGGCCAATAGTACACCAAGACATCAAGGTCGAGAACGTGTTCGTCAAGCGCTTAGGCACCATACCCGACTGGTCGGAAATTAAACTGAAGATTGGAGATTTCGGCATGTCTACTTACTATGATCCTGCCAATCTCAATCCCCACAGCTACATTGGCACAAGCACAAACTGGTCGCCGGAAATCTCCTGGGAGACCAAGCGCTTCACACCTGCGAGTGATGTATGGGCAGCTGCTAGCATCATCCATGGACTGGCTCATAACTTTGGGCCAAAAGTTGCTTCCGAGCTTATCAAGAAGAAGTGGTTCCTCCAAAATGATGAACTGCCCTTCCCAGCGACATGGCCGCCAAATCTACAAATCAGCTATTGGTCGTCGCAAGCACCGCATAGAGTCATTCCGATCAACGTTGACCCTAAAGAGCCTGTCCCTGTTTTGTCCGATTACGGAGTGGGATATGACATACGGGCACTGAGCGCTCGCGAGCATTGGCCGAGCCCAAAGTACTCTGACGCACTGAACGATTGCATGATGGCGGGCCTCAAGATTTCGCCAGATGAGCGTGCAGAGTCGGGGAAATTACTCTTCCAGATTGAGACAGCACAGGCTAAGTTCCTTTTCAAGGATCTATGTGTGGCGCATGACCGTGAGACTGCGTCGGACTAGGACGGGGCCGACATGACGGGATGATCTTTGTGAGCTTTGGGCGCATTTCAAATAATCAACAACCTTTGTCGAGCTATGTTGAGTTTGGCGCTACACATTGAATGAAGAGCATCTTTTTGTATGACAACTGGTCAGGAACAAGGTTCTAATTTAAACGCTAGCATCACATATTGGAGTAATCATAATCGAATCGCGACAGCGCTCTACTTTGTATCGCCATGTCAATGATCTCTTCTACAAGTCGGTTTACATCCTTTGTCTTTATCGGAACCCGGTGCCCACCTTCCCACTCCTGAACTCTGACATACCGCTTGTCAAAATACTCATGAAGTAGCCGACGATGTAACTGAATATTGGGATCCTTCAAACCGTGGTAATGAATGGTAGGTATCCTAATCAGATCTAGCATGGGAAACTGTAGCTTCTCCTCGACCGCCGTAGTCGTAACAGCTGAAGCAGGAACAAGGCCATGTGGAACGGGCATATCGGGTATTAACGACACCAGCGGTCCCCGTCCGGCGAGAAGTACTGCGAAGCGAAACTGAGGCCAATCGGTATCGATGCCAAACACGTCGCGGGAGAATTGTTGCATGTACAGCAAACTCGCGCATATCTTCGCTCCCTGACTGAACCCTAGTAGTCCTACCCACTCGCCCGTCACGCCCTTCTCGTCATCCTCTGCTATGGCACCTATAAGAGAACACTGTATACGCTCGATAGCGCTGGTCGCATCTCGATGTGGATCTTCGGGGCTCCAGTGGAGCCAGGCTTTGAATGGACCGCAGCTCTTGTATACTGAGATGACATCTGGACCGGGCTTGGAAGGGAATGGCGCTTCCGCGTAGCAAAGTCTGAAATATGGCAACAGACTACGCTCGAGGACACGGCATTGGGCGCGGAAGATCCTGGCGTTGGTTCCACCACCGTGTAGACAGAGGATTCTCGGCTTGTGTAGAGTTGGGTCGGCGCTGGGGGTTGGGGTATGGTAATTCATCGTCTATACAGTACTTAAAGTAGTATAGTATTGGGATGAAGAGTAGATGGGAGAGCGCGTTGATGAGATTGCTTGGTATGCTATCGGCGCTTCAAGTTAAGACATAGACAAGCCATGATAAGCATCAGCCCATTCTCCTAATCGAGTTAACTATCTCTTAGCCCTGTAGGTAACCTCAGCTTGTCGTGAAACTCCGAGAGATACTCCATGTATTTTTGGTTAGGCTGCCTGAAACTCTGGTGTGGTCGTGTCAGTGGGGGCGGGAAACTACATAGGTAAACAAGTCACCAAACTGTAGGTTACTTTTACTATCTGATGCTACTTTAAGCTATCTAGAATCTTTTGACTTCAATGTTAGTTATATGGAGGTTGGTTTCGTGTGTTTGTAATAGTCAAGAGAGTCGCAAAGGCTGAAGACGGCCACTAAGGCACACGTCGCTAAGTGAGTATCAGTGATGACAGCTTGCTAAATCAGCGTTACTACATGCATGTAACCTTATATATAGGGGGGGGGAATGGGCTTCGTGGTATGGGGACAACTCCAGTATGGAGTAAAGTGAAGTACGTGACCGTGACGTATCTTAACAGACTTGTGACAACAGTAGCGTGGCGAGATCATGAAAAAACTGTATGTGTTACAATGTTATTAACTTCGACTATACTAGGCCGTGGAGTACTGTATTGTGAAGTCATTATTATAGGAACAACACATTCGGCCGTAGATGATTCTAGAGGGTTGCCCAACTCCCACAGAGACGGCAACGCCGACGGCTAACTAGTGTGGTGTAGTAGCTTGTCACGTGTTCGGCGTTAGGTAATCGGCGCTAGGGTTGAGTATTTTAGGGCGACTCCGCGAGGAGAAGCTCGACATCATCGGATCATCTTATCGTACACCATTCTTAATACTACCGTTTATTGTTCGGATACCTTCTTGTTCCCTACTCTCTACCGATTGCGGGTCGGCAGCCTCTCTTCTGACTATTGAGGCTATCCCTCTACCACACTAGTCAGCCTCCCCAAGCTACTGCACGACACCGTGATTACTTGCAGAGATAACAGAAACATTACCTAGGATAGATAAGTTCGACGCCTGAAATGTACCGAGAGATCGCGAATAGCCTGGAGATCGGGGTATATTGAAGAAAGGTAGCCATTGGAGTCTAGAACTGAGAAATGGAAAGTGTAGAACAAATGAATGTCTCAGGTATCACCGGTCTCAGCCAGCCTGGCACTAATACTCCGAAATTTTCCATGGGCTCCACGAACGTTCTTTCTCAGGGATGATTACCCTACCTTCTGGTATCTTGTATGTACATAAAGAAGCACGATTACATAAGTGTTCGTGTCTAGTGTGACTTTATTCGGACTATTATTTCTTTTCACGCACAATCCAAACGACCTTGAATACTAGCCTAGCCCTACGGTTATGAATTCTCTTTAATGATAGCAGTGCATCTACTCCACTCTAGGTCCTCACACAAGCCCTTGATCTCTATCTCCGGAAGACAAAGCAAAAGCAATAGATCGCCATTCGCCTCCTGAGGATAGATATAAAATACGCCAGGAAGTGGTGTCAGCTTGGGCCTGCGACCTAGATCCAGCTTTCCTAAGATACCAAAATCGAACCCATTGACTTTAGCGTTCATCATAGATGAGTGGCCAATGTCTGTGATTGGATTGGCACCGCCTGCGTACATGAGCCGTGACTTGTCCTGCACTGAGTCGACAAAGGTAGCGTAAGATCGGGCCGAAAAGTCGTTGTTTGTGTCGTCAAGGTCCTTGCGCAGGCGCGTTGCCACCGTAGCAAGTGGCAAATCTACGAGCTCTTGGAAGGTGAGGCGCGTGGCAGATTGATACACCATCTGTCCAAGATAGCCCGGCGAAACGCCGACAACAGGTCGGATATCGATGGTGCGACCGAACTTGGAAACGCAAGTTGGATCGGGGCCAGTCTTGATCCGGACAGCGGCTATGCTCTTCCAGAATAGCGCACACAAAGCGTCGTTGGGAGAGATGAACGGAACGTCTGGGTCAAAGCCTACTGAGTCTTCGGCTAGCTTCTTGACTTCTGCCAGCTTGTCCTTGAAGAAGCGGAAATAGGTCCATTGAGCTGGAGCGCGGGGTTTGATAGGTTCCGGCGCTGGATCGGGCTTTAGAAGATGACTGTGATCAAGCATTGGCTCGAAGGGGTCAAGAAGCCGTATGACACTTGCGGGATCTTGATTGGCAGCTTCGATGATGTCTTCAGGGAAAGGCTCGCCACGGAGAGCGGCAGACAGAAGGGTGATGATAGTGAACAAGCCCGTCCCGTCAACCATGTTATGCTGGTTGCTGTACGTGAGAAGGAACCCGCCCTTCACGAAAGTAACTTGCAGCATAGCCGGAGGCGCCGGCCCGATCTTGGCGGTGTTGTAACCCAGAGGGAATCCTGGGTAAGGACAGATGAGGTCCCCGTCAAGCATCGAGAAAGGCGCCTCAGCCGCAAGCATCTCTGCGTACGAGGGAAGAAGATCAGAGCAATCTCTGACCTTGAGGAGGCCGTGTGGCGGGACATCTTCGGGCCATGGTGCCATGCGGAGGATACCTGAACTACTATCTTCACCGGGTACATGGATGACTTGACCCGTGAGCCAAGGGATAGCGGCTAGAATTTTAGATGTAGCGTCTCTAAGGGCAGAGATGACTATCTCTTGAGTGAGGCCTTCCCTCATAGGGAAAAGGGAGACGCCATGGTTGTAGGTCGTCAGTTGGGGAAATTGACCAAGGACGTCAGGGTTGCGTTCAGGGTAAGGCATTTTGAACAAAAAGTGGGTAGTTCTGGAGTGGTTGAAATAAACCCTGTATGGTGATGATAGTACTTGGGTACGGGAAGGCAGGTATGATAACGAAAAGATGTGCAATTCCTACCCACCCAGAAGGAACAAGTAAGATTTATCGCGTTATGACTCAACTCTCTCAGTACCTATAGTTACTTATTTAAGATTGTACATGTTTCGTTGTTTCTCCCTGAGCCTTGCGCGCCGCGTCGTGTTGTCGTTGAGATATTCCGAGCTCCGTGGTAAGTTAATCGGCCCATCCAGGGTCCACCGCTACCACTTCCAGAACATGAGTTCATGAGCTAGGCCAGTTTCTCCGAAAATACAAAATGCAATCACTTCAGACGGAGTAACCACTGCATCCGCATCGTACCGCTCAAAATACAGAGTAGTCTCACTGTCGTACAGGATGGTAAACCCCGCTCTCAATGTCTTACATGATGGCAGACGCCCCAGCCGATCACATTCACCTCCTCCCATCACGCTTTTCACCAAAGCAACCTTCAGCCCAGTACTAGTGCCCATTCCAATAGGTATCTAAGGGGGCAATCCAACTTGGTTACTATGTTCGACGACGCTCCTTTCGAAGTCGCCATTGTGGGTGGCGGCATTGCCGGTCTGACACTCGCAATCGGCCTCCTACGCCGTAACATCCCTTTCAAGATTTACGAGCGCGCACAGGGTTTCCGTGAGATCGGTGCTGGGATCGGATTTACTGCAAATGCTGAACGTGCTATGCTCGCACTTGACCCGCGGATCCACGCTGGATTCCGGAACCTCGCTTTTCGCAATAACGAGGATGATTTTTACTATGTCGATGGGTATCACTGGGACCCTAATAATCCAGATCATGAGGAGGTCATCT
Organism: Pyrenophora tritici-repentis; assembly: GCF_003171515.1. Lineage (NCBI taxonomy): Eukaryota > Fungi > Ascomycota > Dothideomycetes > Pleosporales > Pleosporaceae > Pyrenophora > Pyrenophora tritici-repentis. The sequence continues at coordinate 1,762,377 of NC_089390.1, forward strand.
TCAAGATGTACCTTGACGAGAGAGGATTTGAGGGTTGTCGCAGACCAGACTTTCTGGAGGAATTGGTACGGCATATTCCACCACAGTTTGTTGCATTTGGGAAGGATTTGGTTTCGGTGAGGGATGATGCAGGGGATAGCAAATGCACTCTATCATTTCACGATGGTTCCGCAGCAAAAGCTGATCTCGGTGAGTTCCATACAACAAAATCCTAGACAACCATATGAATGAACATGGCTAACAAATCACCAGTAATTGGGTGCGACGGGATTCGCTCCAAACTTCGACGTGTCATGTTCGGAGAAGGCCACCCAGCTGCCTACCCTCAATACACTTACAAGTACGCCATTCGAGGTCTTATCCCCATGGACCAAGCCAAAGCCGCAGTCGGAGAATTCCAAACTTTCAATCGCATGATGCACTTCGGCCCTGGTGCCCATGCCCTCACCTTCCCTGTCGCCGGCGGTAACATCCTCAACGTTGTTGCTTTTGTCACCGACCCAGACCAGTGGAAAGCTCCAGATGGCAAGCTCACCGCACCAGCGTCGAAGGCTGAAGCAGCAAAGGCTTTTTCCGCGTTCAGCCCCGTTGTGCGCAAGATCATAAATCTACTCCCTGATACAATCGATAAATGGGCTGTGTTCGACACTGGAATCCATCCCCCTCCTTCCTACGTGTCTGGCCGTCTATGTCTTGCCGGTGATGCCGCACATGCTGCTGCACCTCACCACGGAGCAGGTGCTGGCTGCGGTATCGAAGACACACTAGTCCTGGCCTGTCTCCTGGAAGCCGTTGCACGATCTAATCCAGCCGACCGATCAACAGCCATACGATCCGCCCTACAGGTCTACAATAACATACGATACGAGCGAACACAGTGGCTCGTCCAGAGCAGTCGCATGATAGGCGATGTGTACGAGTTCATGCATCCCGAGTGCGGCCAAGATCACCAAAAGATCGCCCACGAGATCTACACACGCTCACACAAGATATGGGACTACGAAGTCGATGCCATGGCGCAAGATGCACTCCACCAGTTCGGAAGCGCAGTAAAGAACACCCCATCGCTCACATCGGTCGGCAAGGAAGCAGACAAGAGTTCCACTGAAGTATCGCTAGTTGGCGAAAAGCCAGTTGAGCATATATACATGTCTGGTTTTGCGCTCGCTGCGGTCATGGTCACGTTTACGCTCGTGTACTTTCTGCTCATGTTGGATATTTCGATTATGTCTACTGCAAGTAGCCGTTATTAACGTACGATATGTATTTTGACAAAATGATCAGGCTATCCCGTACATCACTGACGAATTCAACTCGCTCCTCAATGTTGGTTGGTATGGCAGTGCCTACCAGCTCGTCTGTGCGACATTGCAACCCCTCACTGGCACCATGTACGCCCGCTTGAACTCAAAGGTTCTGTTTCTTACCTTCTTCACCATCTTCATGGGCGGCTCTGCCATTTGTGGTGCAGCGCAAAGTTCAGTGATGCTGATCTTGGGGAGAGCGGTAGCTGGTTTTGGTGCTGCTGGCATTATGAATGGCGGCTTCACTATGCTCAACTCTTGCGTCTCACCACAGCAGCGACCCGGGATGCTTGGCATTATGATGACTTTTGGCAATCTTGGTGCAGCAGCTGGACCGCTCATCGGAGGAGCGATCACAGAATACGCCACATGGCGATGGTGTACGTATCTTACCTTCTTCCTTTCGCATTGTAAAGATGCTGATGACTCCAAGGCTTCTACATCAACCTCCCCGTCAGCGCCATCGTCTTTCCCTTCTTAGTCTGGCTCAGAATCCCTGAGCATATACCCAAGCCTCACTGGAAAGCCGTTCTCCTAAACGCACGTCATGAATTCAACCTCATCGGCTTTTCCGTCTTCGCTCCCGCTGCCATCATGCTGTGGCTCGTACTGGACTTTGGCGGCAATCGCTGGGAATGGGACAGCTCTACCACTATCGGTCTTCTCTGTGGCTCTGTCGCCACGTTCGCTCTCTTCACTGCATGGAACAATCATCAAGGCGACAAGGCGATGCTCCCATTTTCCACTCTGAAGCTACGCGTCGTGTGGTCTAGCTGCTTGACAATTCTCATGCTAGCTGGAACACTGCTTGTTCTCACGTATTACCTTCCATTGTGCTTCCAGGGTGTGAGGGGAGACACTCCGTTCCTGAGTGGTGTGCACTTCTTGCCTACGGCGGTGACGCAGGTTGTGCTTACTCTGATCAGTGGCCGGTTGAGTAAGTCGTCGTCTCCAACCTTTCTTTTCGGTCTCAATACTAATAGTCCTGCAGTTCAGGTGCTTGGATACTACCTTCCTTTTCTCCTCGTCGGTGGTGTCTTGGGCACCATCGGCTCAGGTCTCATGACGCTCATCTCGCCATCGCTCAGCCTGGCCAGGATCATCGGATTCCAGGTCCTAGCCGGAGTGGGCAGAGGTATTGCATTTCCTATGGTTAGTCGATTTCCCCACTCTCTCGTCTCATCGTACCCAACTAACCAAACAACACAGCCCATGATCGCTCTCGAGAACTCCCTCCCACCCGCTCGCATCCCCACCGCAATATCCACCTTCGTCTTCTGCCAGAACCTCGGCAGCGCTCTCTTCACCATCATCGCGCAAACCGTCTTTGCCAACTCGTTGAAATCGAAACTCAGCGAGGACGCTCCTACAATTGACGTAGGGGCTATCATCCGCGCTGGCTCTACTAAGATGCGGACATTGGTCACCAGCGAACAACTACCGCAGTTGCTCGAGGCGTACAGCTCGAGTATCCGGAGAACGTTTATCCTGGGCACTGCGACGAGCATAGTCAGTCTTTTAGTGTCGTATTTTATGGGATGGAAAGATGTCAGGCACAAGAGGGCGCCTGTGGCAAAGACATAGAGGATATTCCGAAACCGACTGCAAGTCAGTCCGAAGAAAAGAGGAGGGCCTCCGAAATTGACCAAAAGGCATTCCGATGTAGACTAGAAGCCACCCGAAAAAGAAAGTTCTAATCGTGATGGAGCACTAAGTACGTTTCCATTTGTATGGCGTGACCCACAAAACTCGGAAGACGCAAATCTTTTCAAGTATACCTCGATGTCTAGGAGGACTGTAATGCTTGATGACGTGATTTCATTGGAAGCTCTCCTGGGTTTCATCAACTTCATCTCTCCGCTGCACTACATGTACGGAGCCATCCGCGAACTCCATGGGTGACAAGATTCCATTCGGAGTTCGAATGTCCATGTCGGAGCTGGTGTGCCGTCGCGTTCGTGACGCACGCTGGCAGGAGATGGCCCGGCGTTAGCCCGGCGATAACCAATCACCCGCCTAACCACTTCCCCGCCACATCATTCGCCGCGGGTTACCTTCTTTAGCCTACCTATCCACGTAGTTCGTACAAGTGCTTGCATATAAAATGGCGTCTACGGTAAGCAGCTGTGGAGCAATACTCACGCTGGATTACTTACACAGGTACCGTCTGAACCATCATGCGACATGAACGCGCAACCCTCCCGACGCCAAAGTCGACCGATTCCTTCTGGCATAGCGAGCCCGATGAGTTTCTTCTCGGCCATCGTACGACGGATGATCTGCCCTCTGAGGCCGACGTTGTTATCGTGGGGTCTGGTATAACAGGCACGAGTGCAGCGAGATTTCTTGCTGAGGATGAGAGGGCTAATGGAAAGAGCATCGTGGTGCTTGAGGCTAGAGAAGCATGTTGGGGTGCGACGGGAAGGGTGAGTTGGCCCTGTTGATGTAGGTCAAGGAAGCCTGCTGATACTGCTGCCATCAGAACGGCGGACATTGCCAACCTCTCCTCTTCGATCGGAGCAGCGAAGTAGCCGAGTTCGAACTAAAGAACGTCGCCGCGGTACGATCATACATTCAAGAAAATGACGTACCCTGCGAGTGGCGCGATGTGACCGGCTGTCGCACATTCTGGACTGAAGAAGCGTTGAAAGAGACTATGAAACAAGTAAACCATCTCCGGGAGGTAGCACCCGAGATAGCCCGCCACGTCACTGTTATCCAAGACAAGCAAGACTTCAAGAAACACCGCGTTGCGTCTGATTGTGTTGGGGCGACTCTCAGTGAGGGAGCTGCAAGTCTATGGCCCTACAAGCTCGTCGCCTTTATCCTGAAGAAGCTGGTGAAATCCGGCCGAATTAACCTGCAGACTACAACGCCCGTCACTGAGATCACATCTGCCAACGGCACGCACACACTACATACAGCTCGCGGTATCATAAGCAGTAAGACCGTCATCCTTGCAACCAACGGTTATACATCAGCCATCCTGCCCCACTTTGCCGACCTCATCGTTCCCTGCCGTGGTGAAATGTCTGCTCTCTACCCCCCGAAAGCTTCAACCATCCTGCCCAACTCCTACGGTATGGTCGCAGCTCTAGGCCAGCCCGCCAACAATGATGATTACCTCATCCAACGCCCCTACGAAGGCGTTCCCAATCCCGCCGGCCATCTCATGTTTGGCGGCGGTCGCGGAGCTGGGAACTACCCTAGCATAGGTGTCTCAGACGACAGCATAATCGACGAAGGCGCCGCCGCCTATCTCCGTGGCGCCCTATTGAAAGTGCTCGAGCTAGATGGTGAGACTGAAGGGCTTCAAGAACTCCAGGCCGCCGCACAATGGACTGGTATCATGGGGTATTCGCGCGACGACCACCCGTGGGTAGGCAAGGTGCCTGGTAAAGAAGGCTTGTGGCTCTGTGGTGGCTACACTGGTCACGGGATGCCAAACGGCACGCTTTGCGGGAAGGCTATCGTTGATATGGTGTTGGGAGAGTTAGAGGGGCGGGAGTTGAGTGCAGTTCAGACTGCCATGGTGGAGAAGGGCCATATTCCTAGTAGTTATATCTTATCCAAGGAAAGGATTGATAAAGCGAGGCAGATGCTTACTGTGCAGCAGCAGGATGAGAGAGGGGTGCGTATGGATCCTATGGTTTGAGGAGAGAATTTGTGGTATGATTTGCTCTTGATGTAGCTGTAGTAACTACCATGACTTTGGTTCTTAGTAGAAAACCGCTTCTGGTTATCTTTACGCTAGATAGTATGATAGGATGAATATACGGTCTCACTCTAGTTAGATCTCCTACAATTTGTGCACCTGAAGTCATGACGAATGCTTCAATCACAGCCTCATTTATCTCGGGGAAATTATCGTGGGCTGAAGTCAATATAAATTGTGTTAGTATTTTGGTAGCTCAATCAACAGCGTCACTCATGGCGCGTTGCACCTCGGTAATACTAGCTTGGCGAGGGGATAACCTTGGACATTCCCATCTCTCCACGATGATACAATCCACGAGACCACTGCGTAAACTGCGTAAACTGGAGCAACCAGCTATGCAAGAAGACCTGGCGCCTACATCATATTACTACACCTGTGTACACACGGAGCCTACAGCTCGAGCACACCATGGCTTGGGCGCCTGCTCAACTACCTTACCAAAAATCGCCTGACCTACTACCGGCCCCCCAACCTAGCGAATCTCAATTCTCAGAATCAGCAACCGTATTCCAGGACGATGTTCAATATCACCGCGTGGTTGCGGTCGATTCTCACTTCATCGTCAAATACGGCCGCGGTGTAACAAAGAATGAAGGCCAGGTACTCTTATCCCTCAAACACCACCTGAACGCCAGCCCCAGATTACCAAAACTCTATACAATGTACCGTATGCCAGACACAAACCACGTCTGCCTAATCATGCAGCGCATGCCAGGCGTCCAACTCAACTACCTATGGCCTAAGCTCACAGACTCTAAGAAAACCGACATATGTGCTCAGTTAAACGAAATCATCACATCTATCCGAACTATTCCCGCTCCTCTCTTCGGTAGTGTCACTAAAGACCGTTTCTACCACCACATTTTCTACAGCCAAGATTACGAGAGGGAATTCTGTGGTCCGGTTGATTCTGATGACAAACTTAATGCGGCCCTGGTGAAGCGGTTACGGTCGTTTCGACAACACAACTTGGATCAGTGGGTTTTGAGAGCGGACTTTTATCAGAGAAATCTCGGAAAAACTTTGGTCGGGCATAAGCCTATCTTCACACATTCCGATCTGCAAAGGGAGAACATCATGGTACACCAGGATGCTTCAGAGGGGTTCACAGTTAGTCTAATAGATTGGGAAGACGCGGCTTGATACCCGGATTATTGGGAATACTTTATTGCTTGGCGAGGCTTGCAGTGGAAGGACAATTGGACCCAGCGGATCGAGGAGATCGTGGAACCTTGGCTTAGTGAGGCGGCGGTTATAAACAACGTGCATCGTGATGTATGCTTTTGAACATTGATGTTGATGGTGGCTCGTGCAACCGTCTTTTGATGATTCCACCTGGGTGACATGGAATACCTGACATACTAGTATAAGAAGGCCACTGTAGTTGCCAGGCAAAACTATTAGCTGCTTACCCACTGTGAAGCAATTCATGACACTCGGCTGGTTCTTTCGTGCAAGCCGTTTTTTTCATGACGCCAGGATTTATACAGCACCCCACCTCGCGGCAAACCCGCCGTCATCGCCCGCATCAGTGTTTCTAACATACTCACTCCGATCTGCGATATCTTGTGCCATGTCCTCTCCAAACACATAGCCTATCCATGCGTATGTCAGATCCATGCCTGCTGAAACACCGGAACTAGTCCAGTATCTGCCGTCGACGACCCAGCGCGCTTTGGCGATCCAGTCAACGTTTGGGTGACGGGCTTTTACCTGTGGAAAAAAAATGGTTAGTGGTTGTTGTTGGGTTGGAGAGAGGAGTATGTGAGAACAAAGAAGATTACCTACCTCATTAAAAGCCCTCTTATTACAAGTAGCCCTCCTCCCATCCAAAACCCCCGTCCTAGCTAAAATCTCACTCCCAGTACAAACCGTCAACACCCACTTTGGCCTCTTATCCTCCCCGTTTCTCAGTCCCTGTGTTAGAATCCCCTCCAGCCACCACCCTACCCCTCTCATTCTCTCCTCCCACCCCTCCCCCCTCATCCCCAACCCCCAGGCACAATCACAACATCCCAATCCCACAGAGCTGTCTCAAACGTATGCGTCGGCACGATGGATTGAGCGAACACGCTGCCGCGCTGCGTGCCGGCGGCTGTTTGAGTTGAGATGGGGGTTAGGGAGGCGGCGACGATGGAGAGGGTGAGGGGATGCGTGTAGGAGAGGATGTTTAGGGCATCGAGGGGGCCGGCGACGTCGAGGAGTTGGAAGGAGGGGTAGAGAATTATGGCGATTTTCATGGGGAGACGGGTAGTGGAGGGGGAGGGGGACATTGCTTGGGTTGGGTGTTGGGGGGGTGGATGATGATGATGATGATGATGATGATAGGAAGAGGAATGTTTCAAGCGAGCTCGAAGGTGAGAACGGATATTCAAATGAGGTAACTACAGCTTGAAATCTGAATGCAGGAGGTAAGGTCCAACAATTTTAATATAAATATCCGTGTGCTGCGGGATGGAGTCGAAGAGAGGGACTAAGCAATACGATTAGTAAGCGCCACGGCTTGGTCACCATGAGAAGAAGCGGAGTAACGCCGTAAACGCTACCTAGATACATCTCACCAAACAGACTACACAATTATAGATTTCTGACTTATCAGAGGAACAGATATTTCATAACCAGCTTTAGCGAGTTTTTCATTTTCATGATACCTACATGAACTTTAAGTTGTACTACGACTACTGTAGTGCCCCGTGACAAATACATAGTAAAAAAGTAACCATTTATAACGAAACCTCCTCTCACCTCAGGTAGACTAAACCCCCTTACCATTACCACAAACCCCCATCCAAACCCCCTACAAAACAACAACCAACTTCTTCGCACTAACTCCCTTCATCATCCTATCCAACCCCTCTTGCACACTCTCCAACCCCCTCCCCACAACCTCCGCCTCGGGCTTCGCTTGAAACTTTCCCACACTCAACGCCACCGGCAGAAAATCTTCATAAACCGCTTTGCCTACCTCATTAACCATGAGATCATTTCCCCAGATGAACTTATACCCTACACCTTTCACCTTACATTTCACAAACGTACTGAGTTTGAACCACACAAACCCCGCTATGAAGCTCACCAACTGCATTCCTTTTGGTGGAACAACGTTGGGCATCGGCAGTGAGGGTTGCGCGATGAATTTTCGTCCTGGGGTAGAGGCGATGATGGGGATGCAGGATCCCATGCTGTTGGGGCCGATAGCGAGGGCACCGGCGTGCTGTTTGTCTTTTAAGAGAGAAATGATGGACGGGATAGTGGAGGCATCATTATAGTCGAATACTTGTGATGCTCCTAGCGACTCCACGTAGTCGAAGTTTCGGGGGGAGCACGTTGTTATGACATCGTACCCGGATGCGACGGCCAGCTGGATAGCGTTGGAACCTAGCGATGTAGATCCACCCCAGATGAGCAAGTACTGGCCTGCGGATCCTTTTGGTGTTTTCACCGACGGGTGCGGTAGGGCGAGGTAATCTTTCATATACAATCCACAGGCAGCGGTGGAGAGACACAAGGGGAGCACGCAGGCTTTTTCGTAAGGGAGGTTGTCTGGAATGGGGGAAACGAGGTTGGAGCGTAAAACGACGTATTTTTGGAATGCACCTTCTGAGGATTTGTTGCTGCGGGAGTCGAGACCTACGGCGTGGCCGATGACGCGGTCGCCGGGGGAGAAGCGCTTGACGTTTGAACCGACTTCTACGACTTCACCGGCGACGTCTTCGCCGAGGGTGAAGGGGTATTTTACCCAACCCATCATGTTGTCGCCCATGAGTTGCTTCATGCTGTCGATGGGGTTGATGGCTACGGCGCCGGTTTTTACGACGACTTCGTTGTCGCCAGGCGGTGTGTAGGGTGCTTCTGAGACGACGAGCGGGTGGACTTGCTTGCCGGTGAGCCAGGCGGCTCGGTTGGTTGGAGCCATTGTTTAGACGGTGGTATGGTGGTGTGAGAAATGAAAACGTGAGGTTAGAAACTAGGTACCTCTCAAAGACAGCTGATGGGGTATAAAGCGGGAAATGTAAGAGCGTAATAAAGATGTTGAATCAAAAGTACAATCCAAACCACCAGGAAGGCCTATACATAAGTATATAAACACCTACCTAACCAATGTCCAACTGGGCTATTCCATCGGCCCGACGTTGCATATGCATTGTGTAGTTGACGTCCATTCCAAGGACGGAGTAACTCAGCGGACTTTGTGATGCCCCGGGATCCGTGTACCTGAAAGGCAACTCGAAATGCAAACACGGTGATAACTACCAACCCCATCACAGCCATCACCATCGGCTCCATCCCTTGCCTGGCCCCATATCATGGAAAGAAAGTTAACCCGCCTCGCCGCTTGCACAAAACGTCCCCCTGGCCCGCGGCTTGTCTCTTCTTCCCCATCGGTCCACCCGACGTCGATCGGGGGCCCCACTTAAATCCCACGTGACGTACCGGGCGCAAATTACACCAAATCGGGAAGTTCTGCATAAAGACGAAGCGGGTGGCGGTTAGATGTGATCCGTGGTAGACTGCTGCTGTCATCGCGCCCGCAAGCCACGTGTCTGGATGAGATGACGTTTAACCACGCAACCATCTATCACTGCAACTCAGCGATTTCAATAGAAGTTCCACGAGGCGCTGCACCTCGAATTGATAGATACAGACTAAGCTATATATTGAAACGACTAGCTTCTCCATCACGCCAGGCGTATCCTACGTAAGGCATTCAACAGCCTTTCAACAGCACGTATACACTTTGTGCGTAGCAACAGGACCTGTGATAACCGCGAAAACATGAACCCCAAACGTCCTCGATATCCAAATATCATCGTCTTCATCATCAGAGTTCATGTAACAAGCTTTCTTCATCAGCACATGGGAATTTCCTATCCAATGTTTCCGCCTCATTGCCATGCTTGTTTTCCACCTCTTATCGTGTGTCTTTTGGGGGATCATTGTCGTCCCCTAGACTGTTTTTCTGTAAAAGACTAAAAGTCCCTGAAACTCTCCTCCCATCTATCGCTCAGTTCTTTGGTATACGGATCTCTCTTGTCCGACTCGGGTTCATACTCGTCAAAATTTCGTGTATCCGCAGGACCTCTTAGGTGTGGTACTATGGGGCCTTGTACTTCGCGGTTGTATAGTTTCTCCCAGTCAATGTTCTTGAACCATTCATGTTGCTTGACACGCTGGGCGCCGCCGGCGACGTTGCCGAGACGTTTCGACGTGTCGACTGTGCAGAGACCAGAAATAAGGTCGCGGGCTGTAGGAGACATGGCACTAGGGAAGCGAACACGACCCTCTACGATTCTGCAGCGAGTTAGGATAAGCACAAATGCCCAGCAACACTAAAGCGTACTGTTCGTAGATCTTCATGGGGTTCTGATCCCAGAAGGGTGGTTGGCCAACGAGGAATTCGTATACTAGAATGCCAAAAGCCCACCAATCGACGGCAGTACCGTGGCCTGCATGCGTGTTAGCCGCATATCCCCACACAGCGTCATGCATGATATACCTGTGTTGCGAATGACCTCGGGAGCCAGATACTCGGGAGTGCCGCAGAGTGTGTAGGTTTCTCCTGTCCAGCCGTTAGTTTTGGGAAACTAGCCGTAGTGACGTCAGACGTACTATTATCTACTTTCTTAGCAAACCCAAAGTCTACCAGCTTAAGGTGACCTTCGGCGTCTATGAGGATGTTCTCGGGCTTGAGGTCTCTGTATGCGACACCTTCTCTTTCGTGGAGGAATTCGAGTATGAGAACTATTTCGGCGGCATAGAATTGGGAAGTGGGTTCGTTGAAGCGTCGCGCTCGGCGCAGGTAGCTAAAGACCTCACCACCGGGGCAGTAGTCAAGTACCATGTACAGCGAGTCGAGCGACTGGAAGCTGGCGACCATGGTGGTTATGAAGGGGTGTCCTGCGACTTTGGCAAGGACATTGCGCTCGTTGCGAACATGCTCGACCTGCTTGAGACGAATGACTGAGAAGAGGGCGTTGAGCAGCTGGACAAGCGCAAGAGACAAGGAATAAACGTACCGTCTACCTTGCGCAGGATCTTTAGGGCGAAAACTTTGTTCTCGTCGCCGGCCTTTGCGTCCTTTAATCGCACCAGCCACACGCGCGCAAAAGTACCTGACACATGGTCAGCATGCATCCAGTCTCGTCGTCGGTCATGGTTCAAGATGCGCACGCACCCGTGCCCAGTGTTTTGATCAACTCAAAGTCTTCCTGTCGCAACACCTTGGATGAATGGCCCACGGGCTTCTTCTCCGGGTCGATGTCGATTTGGTCGGGACTCAGCGTGTGCTTTTGCGCCTCCCACTGCGCCAAGTGCTGCTTCTCTTCCTCGCGCGGCTTGTCCATGGCCGAGTCGGTGCGGTCGTGGAGCGGGCCGGCATGCGAGGGCGAAGAGGCGTCCTTCTTGTCGCGGTGGTGCTGCACGGGGTGCAGCATGTTCTTGAAGGTAGTCGCCATGGTAGGCGGCAGGTCGGCGGCGTGCAACAACAGCAGTCGCGGGCGTTGTAGTCGGAGCGGGGGGTTCCAAGGTCGTTTCCGGGTCTGGGGGGCACGAGTTCAGTGTTCAGCAGCAGAGACACCACATGGCAGCACACAGCAAACGTAGAAACGTATAATCAGACGGATGGATCGTGACCGAGGCGGTGCGGTTAGGCGGTGCGACCGGACTGGTGGCAGTCGTCAACCATGGATATGCTGGCGGGTGGTTTGAAGACTTGGTGCAAGGGAGCGGGAGCGGGCGCAACAAAGTCGTGCTAAGTGCACAGCAGTGTGCAGACATGGCGGGGGGTTGACATGCCCCCAAAACATGACGCAGCCGGCGTGGGGAGCTTGCAAGCCGTAAGCCGCAAGCCGAAGCTGCAACAAAGCCGAAGAGCTGCATGGTTGCGTCGACGCCCGAGTCCGACAGCTTGCTTGCTCACATGCATGTGCAAATGCCCGCCAACACTCTCTAGTTTGGTACTTGGACTTCAATACGAACCAAACTGCCGCTATGCATTAATCTCAGCCTTTAAATACATTTCATGCCCGGGCAGAATCTGCCCACAGTAACTCCCGTGTAAACTCCCGTCTGTTGCATGCGCGTCCTACTGTTTTCTACACCACACCAGCTAGTCGTACAATTTGCCTCTCCGTGCCGCTTCAGCCACTTGCTCTGGTGTTGAGAATGAGGGCGACAATAAGTCTGCAGAGGTTAGTATATATATATATGCTTTGGTCCGTCGTGTACCGGATGCATACCCGTAGAGTCCCAATACTTCAGCGAAAATGAGAATGAGCACCATGCCGACAAAGATTCTCGACTGGCTCATAAAGGAGCGTACGCCCTGCGCATGTTAGTGCATGCCCTCGTATTGTTTCCACGACGCGACCTACAGCATCTCCTACGATTCCAATAGCGTATCCCGCAGCCAGGCCCGACAGCCCGACCGACAGACCGGCTGCCATGTGCATGAATCCAGCATATAGCGAGTACGTGTTGTTTGGTGGTGGCTTGATGTCGCTGGCGATGAGGACTGATATGACGAGGGCGTAGACGGCCAAGATACCCGACATGACAATGGGAATGAGCGACTGGGCAAGTGGTTAGCTTGGATGAAGCTCCTCTAGCACCTGCCAGCGCTTCGTACCTTCATGATCAGGTCCGGCCTGTATGTACCAATACCGGCAATGCCGATGCCAGCTTTAGCTGTTCCATACGCAGCTCCGGCGCCTGCTCTTGTTAGCTCGTACCCAGCCAACTACGCGTCGGGGCGTCATACATCCAAAGATCATCTGTCGTGGGTTGGTATATTAGAACGACGGCCAAAAGGGGTTGGGCTACTCACAGCGAAGGCGATTCCGCTCTACGTGCTGTTAGCTATCAAAGTATCATCATCATCATCAACGTCAGGGTCCGGTGCACTCACCATGCCGAAGAAGGGCGCGAAGCTCGGCGCGAGCTCATTTGAAGACATGCTGCCGTGGGCGTAGCAGTAGTAAGCTAAGCAAAGGGTAGGGAGGACGCGGTGAAGGTCGAGTCGGGGTTGCGGTCGGGGTTGATGCGTCCAAGACGGACAGGATGCAGCAAGTGGTTTGGTGAGGACGGCGACGATGGCGGCGCCAAGCATAGGGCGGTCCAACACCTGCACCACCGCCATTCTCCCACGACAACGCCGCGAGCTGCTAGGAAGGCCGGCCAGCAGCGCTTCCCTCAGCCAACGCTACCACGCATTTCGCCCATTGCTAGCCGCCATCTTCTACAAGACATCAACCTCTCACCACTTACGCCGTCCTCGCCGGCCCCTCGCTGGGCGGCGTCATCGCAGCTGTCAGAATCGCCCTGGGCTCGCTCGCACTCGTGCACTCTCGTTTGCACCCCGCCGGCACCTACACACGACTCGCACTCGCTCGCCATATCGCAGCACCGCCAGGACTTTTGTAACGACGTGCGCTGCCCATTTCCACGCCCTCGCCCCGCCGTTAGAGACGCCCTACTGCCCCCCAGACGCCCAAGACACGGCCGAAAGTCCAGGACGAAAAAGCCCGCTCCCCGCCAAACCGGCACGGCGAATGCACACGACAGGTCAGCAACGCTGTCCAAGATAGAGACATGGCCGATTACGGGAACCAACAGCGGCCAGACTTTGCGCGCGGTCCGGGCCCTGGACAGCCCGCAGGCGCAAGGGAAACCGCCTTTACAAACATCTTCGGCGCCAACCCTGCCATGGCTGGCCGCTCGCAGACGATGACTTCGCAGTCCCATCCGCGCATGAATGATCGGGCTGCTACAATGTCCAGCCAGACGGCTGACATGATGCAGCGCGCCCCGCCAATGCGTCAGCCTGTCAATGGCTACGATCGACGCCCTCAACCGCCGTACGATGGGCGCACGGGACCCGGCTTCGGGGAGCAGCGCCCCATGGATCCGCAGAATGGCTACAACCGCCCCGTGCAGAACGGTTACGGCCCAAATTCGCGATATCCTGAAGCGCAGCAGCCACAACAACAGCAGCCGCAGCAGCAGCAGCAGCGCCAGCCGCAGCCACAGTACTTGCCACAACCCCTTCGCCCTGAGCGCCAGCCATACGGCCAGCCCCAGCGGTTTGACCCCCGAACGCCTGTCGGTCAGCCCCCGTACAACAAACCCATCCCTAATCGCTTTCCCGGCCCTCCGGGTCCTGCTATGAACGCAGACCCGTACCGCTCACAATCGCTAGCACTGAACCCGCGTCCACAATTCACCCCTGGCGGTCCGTCGCATCCATCCCAGGCCAACACGTTCCGTCAACAGCCATACATGAACCACATGGCAAGAACGACAGCCCAGGGCCGAGTGGTGCCGGAGCGCCCTGATGAGCGGACCATGTCCATGACCTCGTATACACGAGACCCCGAACACACGCAGACCATGAGTGGAAGAATCATACCAAGTCGAAGACGAGAATCGGGCGGGAATGACATGGTACCGCCTGGCCACCCTCAGGATAGGGGACTGCCACCAAATCCCAGAAGTGTCAGCCAGGGCAGCATGCCAAACCAGTCACAGAGCCAGTCGCGGACCATGTCCATGGCATCCACTATTGTGCCTCCCTCGGAGCGTACCAGCACCATGTCTTCCATGAGCTCGCGTCCTGATTCCACCCAAACCATGGGCAGCAACTCCAGCAACAACAGGACTTCTAACCAGTCGATGAATTCATTGACACCTAGCGGTCAACAAGCGCCCGCCCAGCGACGCGCGCCTCTAGTCTATCCCGCCCTCTTGTCTCGAGTCGCAGAAACCTTTCAGGATAGAGTGGGCCTTACAGAGAAAGAGAAGGACGGCCTCGTGTACAAGCAGGCTTTCACTGGCGCGGATGCTGTCGATCTCATCTCGTTTATCATCAAAACGACGGATCGCAATCTAGCGCTGCTCCTCGGCAGGTCTCTGGACGCGCAAAAGTTCTTCCATGACGTGACATATGCCCACCGATTGCGCGACTCATCCAATGAGATTTATCAGTTCCGCGAGACCATGGTCGAGGACAAGTCGGAGATTAATGGTGTCTTCACTCTCCTCACAGAGTGCTATTCTCCTACATGTACTCGTGACCGTCTTTGCTATTCCATTGCGTGTCCCCGCCGCCTGGAGCAGCAAGCTCGTCTCAACATGCGCATTCAGCCTGGTCTCAAACGCGAGGAGTCTAGGGCAAGTTTGCACGAAGAAAAAGATAATGAAGAACAGAAGTTGTGGATCAACACTGTTCCAAAAGAGATTTCCGACAGCGTATCTGAGAAGGAGCAGAAGAGGCAGGAGGTCATTTCTGAACTCATGTACACCGAGCGCGATTTCGTAAAGGATCTCGAGTACCTCCGAGATTTCTGGATGAAGCCCCTGCGCAACCCGGCAACATCGCCTATCCCCGAGCACCGTCGCGAAAAATTCGTCCGGACTGTATTCTCAAACTGTCAAGAGGTTTACATGGTGAACTCCCGTATGGCCGAGCAGCTCACCAGGCGACAGCAGAAGGAAGCCGTCGTTCGGAATGTTGGAGATATCTTCTTGGAATATGTGCCGCATTTTGCGCCATTTATCAAGTACGGTGCCAACCAGCTCTTCGGTAAGTACGAGTTTGAGCATGAGAAACGCACAAATACTGGCTTTGCCAAGTTTGTGGACGAAGTAGAGAGGATGAAAGAATCGCGAAAGCTGGAGCTGAACGGTTATCTCACCAAACCAACAACGAGATTGGCTAGGTACCCGCTACTCTTGGAGAATATTGTCAAGTACACAGCAGACGACAATCCTGACAAGGAAGATATTCCCAAGGTCATCAAGATCATCAAGGAAACTTTGTCCAAGGTCAATGTTGAGTCTGGAAAGGCGGAGAACCATTTCAACCTGATGCAGCTCAACAAGGATCTCAAGTTTAGGCCTGGCGAATTTGTCGACTTGAAGTTGACCGACGAGAACCGACAGCTGGTTTTCAAGGGCACGCTGAAGAAGACCCCGACCGAAACTACTGGCGACATTACTTGCTACCTCTTTGATCATGCAGTCCTACTGGTACGCGCAAAGACTGTGAACAAACGCGAAGAGCAAAAGGTTTACAAGAAGCCTATACCGCTCGAGCTATTAGTAATCACTCAGATGGAGGAAGTCAATCCCAAGCTAGGCATCGCAAAACGCCCGTCAGCAAACTTGATCGCAGGCAAAGCCATTGCCGCTGCAACACCAAGAAACAACGATCCCAAGCAACAAGGATACCCCATCACATTCAAGCATCTCGGCAAAGGCGGTTACGAGTTGACGCTATTTGCCAGCACCCCCATTTCGCAGCAAAAGTGGATGGAGCACATTGACACACAGCAGCGAACCTTGAGAGAACGTAGCAACATCTTCACAAAGACTATTGTCAACGAAGGTTTCTTCTCTCCGACTATCAGAGTCACGTGTGCTGTCCCTCTCGATGGTGGACGCAAGCTGGCCCTGGGTACGGATGCTGGTGTCTATGTTGTGGAACGGAAGCCGAAAGATGCCTCGATACGGCCGCGTCGTGTGCTGGATTGCAAGGGCGTTACCCAGATTGAAGTCCTGGAACAACACGCCATTGTGCTTGTCTTGGCCGACAAAACTCTTTACTCATACTCTACCGATGCCCTGGAGCCCGACGAGTCACAAGCAATGGTCAAGCGGCCACGCAAGATTTGCCACGCCAACTTTTTCAAGGCTGGCATTTGTTTGGGACAACAACTAGTTGCCGCTGTCAAGACATCCGCGCTCTCGACCACGATCAAGGTGTACGAACCAAAGGAACAGATGGGCAACAAGAACAAAAAGTCTGGCTTTGCGAAGATGATGCTCTCTACGGGCGGCGCAGATCAACTGAAGCCTTACAAGGAGTTTTACATTCCTACCGAATCCACATCGATACACTTCCTGCGGTCCAAGCTTTGCGTTGGCTGTGCGCGTGGATTTGAAGTGGTCAGTCTCGAGACGCTCGAAACACAATCGCTTCTTGATCAGGCCGATACATCGCTCGACTTTGTCGTGCGGAAAGAAAACATCAAGCCCATTCACATCGAGCGCATGGGAGGAGAATTCTTGCTTTGCTACACCGACTACTCGTTCTTTGTCAACCGCAATGGCTGGCGGGCACGACCGGACTGGAAGATTACCTGGGAAGGCACGCCCCAGGCTTTCGCAATCTTCAACCCTTACATTTTGGCTTTCGAGCCTAGCTTCATCGAAATCCGACATATGGAGAGCGGTGGTCTGGTTCACATTATTACAGCCAAGAACATAAGATGGTTACACACATCAACAAGAGAGGTATGTGTATCTGATGAATTGATACTGGACGAAAGCGCTAACACGACACAGATACTATACGCGTACGAAGATGAAATCGGTAACGACGTGATTGCAAGCCTGGACTTTTGGCAAACAGGAAATGGAGGAAAGCAATCCCTCGATACCCAGCGGTCCTACGAAAAGAGCTAGAACTTGCCCACCCAACAATAAGATTCAGCAAGTTTTCATCATTTCACAAACATTCGAGAGCTTCTTTCATCACGTTACCGAGTACACCAAATTCGAGGCATCCAATCCCCACAGTCGCAGAAGAGCTGGCAAATGAACCCCTACCATTACCCGTACCTGCTCCACGTTTCCATCCTGCCGACGGCTAACAGGGATAATGATCAAAGAGAATCGGCCACAGAAAAGCTGGGCTAAACCGAGCCGCGGCGGGACCGGTGGTTGTTAACGATGGAATGTTGGCCTTTTTTTATAACAAATCCTTTTTTCATCTCTCTCTCTCTTGCTCCCTTTTTCTACCTTTCTACTGCGAACTTGCCGAGTTTTTTCTCTTCCAAAATCAGGATAGGAGAGTTATCTTTGTATCATACTAGAATTTTTAGCGAGCGGCGATTTGTTTGTGGGTTTTTCTGAGAATATGTGATGGGGATTTTGTTTTCTGGCTTTGGAATTGGGGTGTATGTGCGTGTGTCTGTGGGGAATGATGGATGCCGTGTGTCTGCTGTGTGCTGTGTGCTGTGTGTGTAGTGCGAAAGCTCGGATCTTGAGATGTAATTGAAGAAGCGATTTAGCGTGTTTTACCGTAACTGCAGTGCACTGAACAAACATTATGAGCAACTGGATTTTAATAGACTTGTTGTTACTTTAGTCTCCGGCCACTCCCTCCCTTCCCCCGGCAGGCTTGCGCACCTACAACCTTCACTCCGGAGCTTTGTCGTCCTCGGCGGCCCTTACCGCGCTGCTGTCTTCTTCCTGCCGGACAGGAAACGGCGGCTACGGCGTTGCCCAATCGCTAATTCTCCGACCACGGGCCTTTTTTTCACTGCCGTGTACTGGGATGCTAAGGGTTACTTTAGCCGGTTGTGTACAAGTGCTGGGTAGCTTCGAGCTGGAGACTCCACTTGGGCTGGGGTTTAAGCTGCATTTTTTGCGCCGGTGTACCTACCGCTTTGGTCTCGTGACGAATGTGATGGCTAACGCTGGCGTTGGCGTGCGATGGGTGACAGGCAAGGAAGGTGGGGAAGGAGGGATTGTTGTATTTAGTTTTACTTTTACCTTGACCCGTGAAACGACTAATTGATTGTTAAGATTTTTGAGCCGTGGCTGTGTAAGGGAAACGTATGGAATTTGATAGCCAAGGATTTGTGGAGAGAACGCGAATAGAGAAGAGAAGAACATTGAGAGAAAAAAGATAAGGAAGTCTGGAAAAAGAAAGAGAAAAACAGAAAAGGACAAGAAAGAAACCATGGCACCAGGTATCCTATGGGTATCCTCGCGGATTGTGAATAAAGACAAATTGGACGTTGAGAAGTTTTGTGAGTGGTACGAGAATGTATGTATTACCTGTACCTTTCCTCTCATCCTTCCTCATCCCAAACCATCACTCTCTTTTCTCCCTGTCACTCTCTCTGACACATCCAACAACAATCTTAACCTATTGTTGCTAGCTAAGGCGTCTATGACTAAGAGTGCAAAGCTAATGAAAGAAAATGTAGACACACATCCAAGAAGTCCTCATCCTCCCTGGTTTCCCCTCCGCCCTGAGGTATGAAGCCGTTACCCCCGTTCCCAGGGGCATGCAGTATGGGAAGGAGGCGCCTTGGTTGGTACGTTCATCTCACCCCATCCCTTCCCTCCCCTCATCTCTTTACCTACCCACATCCCACCCTCCCTAAGCGTATCTGATCCGCACAGACAACCTACGCCATGCCAGACGTCGACTACCGCCTCAGCCAAGCTTTCAAAGACCTCTCTGGCGGAAACCCCCCCAGCGCTGAATTAATCGAAGCCGTTTACAAACATACTCGTTTCGACACTAGGTTCTATGAGGAACGTGGTAGCTTCCCTGCCTCCAGTACCTCCCCCGCCACTGCCCCATCCCCCACCTCCTCGTCTTCTCCTACCCCCTCGTCTTCTTCGTCGTCATCCACGCCCCCAAAATTCCTCATCGCCGCTACCTTCCACGCCCCGAAGGACTGTACTACAGAGTTCCCAAAACAATTCCGCGCAAAGCTCCTACCGCAGTTGGAAGAGACACCAGGGTTTGTGAGGGCGAAGACGTACGAGGTTGCTACCGCGTTGGTGCTGGATCGTTGGAATTGGGCGGCTGCCGAGGGCGTACCGGGGTGGTTGGTTATGGCTGAGTTTGAGGGGGGTGAGGCGCCTGCTGTGGAGGGCTTCTTAGGAGAGGGAGGGGTGGAAGTGGGTGTTTATAAGGTGGGCAGGATTTATTCGGAGGAGGAGTGGGGGTGTGTTGGGGAGTAAGGGGGGTAAGGAGATGGAGATATGTGTGAGATTCAGGCCCTTTGAGGACTGAAAGTCGATGGGCCATAGATAGGAAGGCATTATCATGGAATCTGACTATACGTTATATCAGAGTGAAGTCGCCGAGTGTAGGCATTAGTATAAGACAGTAGGTGTAAATTATTCGATTCTTTAAGATTCTGTACCGCAGCCCACGTACATTGCATTAGTATAGAACGGTCTCCGTATTTCTTTGTTGCTGTAGGATGTCTAGAAGATATATTGTTCAGCGTGGGCGCTAAGACTTTCTATCTCCTTTATATGTATTTAAAGTAAGTGATATCAATACTTAGTACTAGCAGATTTTCACAACACGGTCTTTGTAGCAGCAGTACAAAAAAGCAGTTAAGGTTGTTGGGAATCGAACCTGCGGTAGATAAGGCAGCTGGTTGCTGCATGCACGAGCTTGGATTACACGGCTGACTAAGCCGTGTGGTCCGAGCTCTAGCTGCTGCCTTACTGCCGACCTCCCTCCACCTCCATAGAACAACAAGAACAATCACAATCATTTCAACTCGTTGCAACGAAGGTGGTTCCTATACCTTAGCCGTATCGACAAAGGTGTTATCCCAACACCTTATACTCTGTAAGTGACAGTTTTCACTCTATCGCCTTTATATTACCATAGTACTTAGTTATCCTTAGCGTACGAAACTGAAGAACTATCGATTATATAATCTTGACGAGAGCTCTACTAAGCTTTTTCACTCTTATCTCTCCATATTCCTATCTTACCGACCCACTTAATCCTGTAACCCTGCAATTCTACCTTTGGCCCCGTAGCATCAGCTGGTAGAAGTGCACTTTGATCGTGTACACCCTGCTGATTGGATTGGCCTTTACACAAGGTTTTGGAGATTTGAAAATGCTGTACTAAACCTTCCACCTGCGTGTATTTCGGACTGGAGAGTCGGTAAATTACGAGGCATGCTTTGCCAGTTGGCTGCAGCATTATCTCGTCATTCTCTTCCTCTTCCTCTTCCTCCTCCTCTTATTATTATTCTTTTTCTTCTATTTCTTCTTCTCTTTCCTCTCTACCCTATGCGATATTGTGGCGCTTCAACCTGCTTCCATACCAGCAACGGCAACCACGCCTAAAGCACGTATGCTATCTTGTTCATTGCGGCGAAAATAACGGCTCGTTCCTTGTTGTCATGGGTACAGATCTCGTGCGCCCAGGCGAAGCACAGGCCCGACAGGCCTCTTCTTGATCTGGGCTCCTCTCCTTCGTCTTCGTCTTCCTCTTGTCTCTCTACTTCCCTCCTCCTGTTTCTTCTTGTTCTTCTCCTTCTTTCTGTCCTCTCTCTTCTCCTAGATATCGAGGGGCACCCAGGTGTCATGAGATACTGGACATACTGGTGCATTGAGGTCACTATGCTCCAGACACTGCTTATCCACACTGCCAAGTGCACCGATATTCTCTTGTAGGGTATAATTATGGCCATGGGCTTGCAAAAACAGCGGGGCGCGGGAGATGACGACGTTGTGGAGCGGAAGATGAACGATCTCGGCATGTGTCATATGATCATGTGACCTACCTAGGTATTTTTCATGCGAGAGTGATATCGCTGAGTACAGGGCCCGACTTCAAGGCTTCACCATCCATGAATCCGTGCACATAGGCCACCCCTACAACGCGAAAAGTACTAGGTCCGACTTCATGGAGAATCAGCGGCACGCGGGATCCAGCGATGATCCATACTGCGTTGCTTTTTAGAATAGACTCAGAGCCCAGGCTGAGGTGCTTTTTGTTTGTCAAAAACAGTCGCAGATGAACGGCGTGTGAGAATGTTGTTTCGAAATCGACAGAGTCGATGGAGTAGGTCGAACTCTCCCTACACTCGGTGTGTGAGCTACATGGCAGTAGATCGGAGATTTCGCTTGCTGGAAAGGATGTGAATGTGTTATTTGATGTTGAATCTGCAGTGTGTTTTGGGAGCTTCGAAGTAATCTAGGAGACGTATGCGGAACGGTAGCTACACGGTGCTGGATGCCAGGGACGCACTCCCGCCGTGTCTGTAAGTAGGGTGCGCCAGAAAACTTCGGTTCGACATTGTCCTATATGATACACATAGTGCATATCATTAAATATGCTCAGCCAATTTGGGAAAGGTTTCCCTGTGAGGACATCCCGCTTACTCTCCCCGACAGCAGTGATCTTATCCAAACAAAACCCCTTAACAGTCAAATAAGCATCCCGCTCGTTGATGTGCAATGATCTGGGGAGAACAGCAGCAGCCGAATATCTCAGGTACCCAGTAACACCCAGCCCAAGTACCTTGCTACACCGCCAATCCGGAACCCAAGAAGGAAGACCCGAATCAAAACCTTCAGAACAAGACAGCAAGAGTAAATTATCCGAGTCCTCAAGAATCTGCACCGCAGCCAAAGTATACGTCTCCGCCACTGATCTCCCAGCATAAACAGTTTCAAGCCGCCTCTTCTCGTTTGCTTTATCTCCCACGATGCCAAGTAGCGCGTAAACTTTATCCCGCACTAGCCATGAAGCGCCGACACCGAATGAGTGCGTAGAGTAAATCTCCCGCCATATTTTCTGTCTCCCAGATATTCGAGACAGCGTGATTAGTCTGCTATGAGCCCGTGAAATCAACTATCAATCTAGTCCATAGGGTGAGTGTAAGGAACTGTGAGACTTTAATAATATCCGCCAGTCGATAGCGTGACTACCGCAGAGCGCACGCATCTTCCTCGCGGGTTTGATTTCTTGGATTGTCCACACTCAGGTAAAGTATGTGCGTTGGAAGAACCTGGCCATGCATTTCCAGGAAGAATGGTCGGCGAAAAGTGCGTGTTTGGCGCGATGCTCTCCACCACTTATGGCTTTGGGTGTAATGTCTTTTAGACAATCTATTCTTTCGGCTTTGTGTCGACCCTGGATTCTGCTGGCCAAAAGTCTTATCAGCTCGAAGGCTGGGCCCGTGGCATCGTCTTCCTCACCTAGCCAAGCATGTACTATGTGTGCTCATTGGTAGATAATTACCATCATATTTACCTGGCAGGTGCGCTCCTCTGGGTCCTCTTGATTGATGCAAATAGCGTCGATCCAGTAGGACTCAAGCGTATGCGGTTCATCGTCACGTATCTTGTGGAGAAAAGCGTGGAGATTCTTAGTGACTGCAATTTGGTACCAGAGCTGCTGGGGTTCAACTAGAGAGCTTTTCTTCGTCCTGCAGGGTGTTAAATAGGTGGAAATCCCCGGGTTTCTCCTCCTGTGGTGACGATGGGAGAGCCTCATGTGTACGAGGGCGCAAAGTTTGACTACCTGGAGCTCATATGCGAGGACTTCACTCTGAATTCGTGGAAGGATGTTTATGAGCCTAATTTCGCCTTGGGTTGTTAGTTCTAACGTGGCATATAGGCCAAGCATATTGCTACTTCATATATTTCTCTCATCGAAGATTGAAGTATGCGTTCAACAGACCCGCTATCCCGCATTTAGAGGGGGAAAAAAGATAATCATATAGTTGTCTCGAGAGATTGTCGTGACGAGCCTGCCGTTCTGTAGAAATATGGCAGCCTAGAATGCTTGGCGAGTGGGGCCCACTATCTACCTAGGTAGATGGTTTGGGGCCTTGACTCTCAAACCCCCCGATTACCAACACCAACTCTTCCAATATCTAGCCCTCTGTCCGGAGACCACACGTTCTGTGTCCACAAATGGAATCATGGGACAAGAAACGCCCTTCTAGCCGATCGTCGAAAAATAATAGATCATAGTTGCAATAGAAGAAGCACTTGGGGTCAGATTGGAAAGAACGAGTGTGATTGTTTTCAAATCAGGTCTCTCATATCCAGCAAGATGTGTTTGAACCACTGCAATCCTTAGTAACCCGTCCTTGTCTCTCCCTCAATCTTCAACTCAATCTATACCAAAGCTATTGTACAAATTTTGTAAAGCCAAACAAGATAAGCAAAGTCACCAAAGTGATACCAAAAGCCCGCCCCAGCATGCACTTTTCACCACAATAAACACCACTTTCCATCCGTAGTAGATGTCTTCTCCCTACGACCGATTTCACTTCCTCCCAACAACACCCTTACACTGTATGCCTTAACAACACCTACACCCCTCCCCATACCGATCCTCACACCTCTATTTCCTCCTCTGCATCAACTCCTTCGCGGACGCCGTAACCGAGTACCCCCCCAAATAACCAATCATTCGAATGCCGTCCCCTCCATGGATCACTCCCACTCGTACTCCTTCTCCCCCCATCCTGAAGACTCGGTCTCGAGTTCTGAACCGGCAATGGCATCGGAGTCTGTCTCACCGGCCCTGTCGACGAAGAACCATGTTGGAACTGCGATGACGACGGTGTCGGCTGTGGCATAGGCGACTTTGACCGTTTACGTAGTGTGCCTCCACGCGAGCGACTCCGTGAGCGACCGCGGATACGCGCTGTGATTGCGCCGAAGAAAGAGGCTTCGGTGGGTGAGGAGACGGAGCGGGAGGTTGAAGTTGCTGAGGCGGGGGAGTGTGGTGGGGATAGTTGGCTTGTTGATGATTTTGAAGACTGGGTGGTTTGGGAGGAGGCGGTGTTTGTGCGGATGGGTGGAGGCATGGGTTGATTGTGTGAAGACGTCATTGTTGACAAAGGTGGTCTGATTGTAACAAGTTTGATATGAGTGGTTGTTTATCTAGTTGTTTATCTGATATGTTCGAATTCGTAGACTCGAAGGCCCATCGTAAGCAAGAGCCAGATTATCAGGCAAACAAAAAGATGACTGCAGATAGATGAGGCTCAGAAACAACACAAACCGTCAGCACTATATATCCTCCTCCAGCCCAATCCCCAATCCTCACCCCATCAAGCCTATCCTGCCGTCCTCCTCCACCACCACCGCCACAACCTTGGCAGCACAACCCCAGCTGCAATCACAACCCCCTACAAACTATCGGTGACCACACTCCCCCACCCCTCCTCTCAGCCAACCAAACCCCCCGTACTCGAAGCGGGGACTCCCAAATCACCAGCTTCCCTCCAAAACCACACCGACTTGCGACCCCTCCTTGTGTCGCATGCAAAGACGCCACAAAGTCGGCATGCAAACTGCAAGGCCAACGCATGCCTAACAGCCGAGAAAAGGCTACGTAGATCATCGCACCTGCACGTTTTCGCAGATGGATGATGATTGCAGCCTGCCTGCCTATCTATTCTACGACCTCGGGACTTTGGTTGCATCCAATCAAACCACCAACCCACGCCGTGTGCGACGATGAAATCCGTGATGTTGGCCTCACCGGTTTTCAATGCGTGTGACATTTGTCCAGGCGACTTTCGAACCATATTCAAATCCATGCCTGCGCGCATGTGTCTAGATAGAGTGTGCGATTTATACCCAGAGTGTTCTTGTTACCCCAGGAATGCGCATTCGTGACCGTGCCAGCAAAGCAGCAAAATGCAACGTCCCGCGGGACAACGCGATAACAGCACGAAAGAGTCCTCAAGGGCGACGGCGCATAGGCAAGGACAACAGCGCATGAGGGGGATACAAACGTTCTCGACCCTTCTGCGACTCGCAGCTGAAAGAAGCTGTAACTGCAGCAAGTACGCACGCGTCGGACCTGGCCGCTGTCCCTATCGTGATACCCCTCATCTTATGTCGCACACATCCCCATTGAGCCCACCGGTTTACTTGGTAGCATAGCAGCGTCCTAAGTAGATAAAAAATGATGTATTAATCCCGTCTCTTTCTTGCATCGTACGTGAATTCTGTTGTTGCGCAAGTCCCGTTCCGTTCCGAATGCTCCATTTCGAGTTCCGATTCCCTTCCGAGCCGCATCCTTTGCTCTCCCGCCACAAAAAAAAACAGCAAAAAAGTAATTCACAACGTTGCAATCGAGAGAAGGATGTTGTGCATCCTCCGGGAGTCGAACCCGGGCCAATTGCTTGGAAGGCAATTATCCTACCGTTGGACCAAGAATGCTTGATGGAAGAATAGATATGTTTGGATGTTATAATCTTAGTTTCAAAATGGAAGGTACGATATGGGAAAAGTGGGAGGGTGCGATGAGGGAACGCTGTGTTAGGACTAGCGAGATTGAGTGGGGACTAGCGTGGAGGTGGTCCTAATGATGTCATTGTCGGTATGTGGGGCTAGATGAGGCGGTGGAGGCAGTGTTGGGTTCGAGGTTAATGAAGAGAACGGTGGAAAGGTGGAATATGATGCTTTGGTGCGTATTCCATCAAGCATTCTTGGTCCAACGGTAGGATAACTGCCTTCCACGCAATTGATGCTATCGTTTTCTAGATGTTCTATTGGATCTAGCCGCCGTGTATAATACGAAGCTTCAATATACACGCAGTCTCACGCCCTTCTAACCTAGACACGGCCACTTTGCGTCTTGGGGGTTTATAATACTCTCCCCCCCTTCAATCCTCGCCTTCAACACTCAAACTTATCTCCTTCCCCTTCCCTTAAATACACAACCAACCCCCCCAACGCACTCGCACTCGCACCCACACCTACACCCTCTTTCAACTTCACACATCGCCTCCTCTCCGACCATTTCCTACCCACCTCATTACACATCTCCAACATCTCCCTCTTCTCCGTTGTCTGCGCAAAAAGCGTGTAATCAGACAAAACCTCGTTTCCTATGTAAACCGCCGGGTCTTTGTCTTTGAGGAAGGTGGGAAGGAGGAGGAACCAGTCTACGAAGGGGGAGTAGAGAAATGTTTGGGAGGTGATAACGCTGGAGGGGGATGGGGAGGAGGTGGGTGAGGAGGGAAGGGCGGATATGTGGAGAAGAGAGAGGAATTCCGTGTCTATTTGGGTAAAGGCTGGGTCTGTGGCGTAGCATGTGATGGGTTGTATTTGGGTATCTTTTGGAATCACTAGTAGTGTGGTTGTTAGTAATCGTGGTCGGCAAGTGTAGAGCAGGAGCAGACAGCAGGAAGCCAGAACCATGCAAACGGAAGGCAGGACGGGAAAACAGAGCAAGAACATACCCTTCCCAACAACATCAACAAACAACACAAGCTGCCACAGACTCCTCCATCTATGCACCCAGTCTCTGCTGAAACTTCCAATGCCGATGCACATGGCTTCTCTTATATCCCAATCATCCTTCTTCCCATTTTCCATATCCTTCTCCCCTTCTTCACCCGCCTCCGCCTCCTTCCTTCCAGCTCTTCCACCAAATATGCCATCAATTTGTCCCGCAACCCCCAACTGCCGCCACCGCTCCTGCAGCATTTTAAACTCTGCAAGCAATTTCTCAGCTGTGATATCTGAGATAACATCCGGTAGTACAAAAGCGGTGCCTTTCTTGCCGGTGCTGTTGTCTTTTGCGTTCCTCTTTCCCTTGTCATCTCCGTGACTACTCTTTTCGGCATTAACGAGAGAGACATTCGCTAACCCATGCGTAATAACCGTCCACCCATCTTCAGCCGCGACTTGTTGTCTTTTTATGCGGTTTCTAGGCATGATTTGTGATTGTGCGTTTTGCTCCTTCTTCGCGGCCCTGCACCACCTCTTCAGTTAAACTTTTGTATGCGAATGCTTCGTACTCGACTACTCGCACGCCCTCAGTCCACTCTCCCCGGTGCTGTCCGAATACTCTGTTAAGATACCACGGAATGAAAATCGCACGTGACAAGCCCTCTCTGATGTCGCTTCCTTTCCGAGATAAACCCGTCGTTCGTTCAACTTGCCCGTCGCTACTCGGCTGCGGCTTGCATCGGTCGGCGCGGGACAACCAAAAAAACGTTAGCAGTCGTTCGGCCAGAAAGAGTGAATTGTGAGTGGAGGGGTGAGTCGGCGGTTAGAAAATCATTGTGAGAGGTTGCGGGACGACGATCGGAACGGGGGGTTTCCGACCCACAATACAACCCAGCGCAGCTTATTCGGACCGCCGGGACGCTGGATTAGGACTGACAGACTGTGTTTGCGAGTGTGTAGGTCGACCGTTCGGCCGTTGGGTAGGAACAGAAGCTCAGCTACTCGCTGTCATCTATTGGCATTGTTCGTATTATGCCCAGGCAGATGAGGTACACGGGTTTGAACAATGAGTGTGTCAACAACTCTGTTGAAAATTGGCGTCTGTTATTTATCCAGAATATGACGTCTGTAGACGGTATGGGACGCATTAAACGTGGCGTGTCCTCCCAATACATCATTTGGTTCTATTAGACCAAACCACTCTCCATCCCCCATTCATGTATACAAACTCCAACCGGAGCTTCATCATCATCATCTTGACCAACAGAAGATTCAAAAAGAAAAACACAAATAACACCGGATATCTTGCGCGCCCAACGCCATACAGAAGTTTCCAGTCCCAAAAAAAGCGAATCCAAATCACGCTAAACAACCCACGTTAACCACGACGCAGCCGCAAGCATCGCCGGGACGAGTATGGATGCGTAACCGTTGATGACCAGCGTATGTGGCGCTGGCGACGAGGTAGTCGTATAAACGACCTGAAAACCAATATGTTGACCTTCAGCGGTGGTGTTTACGCAATTCGAACTATTAACCTCGGGTACATCCTCCGGTTCCGCAAACGTGATATCAGCGCACTACACCCTCGTTAGCTTCCTTCCTTTCAAAAAACCCTCCCCATATCACAACATTCACAACTCACATTATAAAGGGCGGCCCCATGCTGCGCCGTCTCAATAACCTGAATAGTCGCATTATCCCCAACTTTAGGCGTATAATTCGCCGGCAGCGGCACCTGCGGGAGACAAAACTGTCCGGCATACTGTTGATTCGAGGGCCCGACGATTTGGAAAACAGGCAGCATGGTGTGTGAGTAGTTCAAGGGTTCGTTGCCATAGCCCATGTTGATGTAGAAGAGGGCGAGCGAGTGGCCTGGGAACCAGCCTGGTTGGATGGATACGGCGCCTCCGCCTATGGGCCATTTTGTGCGGTTGCGAGACATGGGCATGCCGCCGCCTGTGAGGTGTTAGTTTAGCAGGAAATGGGGGGAGGGAGACGGACAAGGATACATCCATTGCATGCCGTATGGGAAACCATAAGTGCCGGTGTCATTGTGGTAGTTCATGCCGAGTGAGCCCTCGGGAATGCTGGGGTCGGTGGGGGAAACAGTGCCGTTTGTGTGGATGTTGTCGCCGCGCCACGGGGGGTAGACGATAACGGTGTGTGCGGCCGCGAGCGACCATGTAGCGGCGATGAAGACGAGTTCGGTGAAGCGAAACATATTGGCGGTGCGGCAACGAAAACGAAAAAGCAAGGCGGGGTGATGGGATATATGACGGATGGGATGTCCTGCTCTTTTACAATGCACAGTAGTTGGGCTTGCCCGGTTAATTGCCAGGCGTATAGTCAGTCGTTGGAGGTACAATCCG
Source organism: Pyrenophora tritici-repentis (assembly GCF_003171515.1). Classification (NCBI taxonomy): domain Eukaryota; kingdom Fungi; phylum Ascomycota; class Dothideomycetes; order Pleosporales; family Pleosporaceae; genus Pyrenophora; species Pyrenophora tritici-repentis. Next base: position 1,791,539 of record NC_089390.1, read on the forward strand.
ATGGTAGTTTCAACACACAAGGAACCAGCAGCGTGGTGGCGGGGATGGGGGGACCATTGATATTTAAGAGCTACATGACTAGGGCTATGGGCGACTTGGCTCCCACCAGTCTCGTGCAACGACTCCCCATCACCTCGTGTGCGGAAAGAGGGTTCGCGCGATTATGGAGCCAGTGCTGTTAGCCAGATGGGTCCCGCCAGCATGGCCACAGCCCAGTGCATGTCAGCCCGCTCAGAGGCAGCAGAGAGAGATGAAGAGTAGGCAGCGAATAGGCGTGCAGCTAGGATATTGAAGCGACAGGGGCGGGCGACCACTGAGCTTCGCGTATGCACGTCTTGTCGGGCGGGAGGGAAAGGCCCTTCTAAGCCGGGACGAATTGGCCGCCGACTTGGTCACAGGGTTGGGCGGTTTGATTCGTGGAAGAGGGTGTATGTGTGATGGCTTTTGCTTGCTGTAAGCGCCCAACCTTTGCCTCCACATATCTCGACTCCACATGGCCACCTCCCCGACATGTCTGGCCGTGGTAGTGTGACCGCGGGCGTGCGACTCGGTCTCCAGCCGCCAGCTGCTTTGTCAACCCAGTTCTGATGTGCGCGACAACAGCAGCAACGCCCACAGCACACCATAAACAGCCGCGAACATAAATGGGCCTGCAGACACAGTCAGCTTTGCCGCCCGTTGGCCCCCAATGCTACCCCATCATCGTCCACGCCGCAATATAAATCCCCCAGTCCGACGCATGCGCAAGTTGCTATCCTCACAACGTTGCATAAGTTATCGGCTGCTGCGTGAGAGAGAGGGCCGCGTTTTCTGATTGGGACAGTGTTTCTCTTCTCGGCCCCTCCCCGCCCTGGTAGCTTGATAAGCGACCACTCCGCCGGGACGACCGAAGCCTTTTTCCCAGCGTCGCACAAAACGTTACCAGGTAGGACTCAGCGGAAGAAGCATCGGTTTAGCCAAGCGCCATGAGGTTGTCCATCCGTTGTTGGATTGGGGATGCGGATGGGCATGCAACTGCAAGGGAGCACAGGTTCGGTGGAGTACCGTACAAGTTCGTGAGGTGGCGTCTACTGGGTTCAGGGTTAACAAATAAGGCACGAGAAGGGAAAGTCGTCAGCGGCTGTCACACAAGACGCGAGTCGACGTTATATGTAGTTCAATCAGCACGTGTGTGTGGCTATGTCTTGCAGCAATGCGTCTTTCTGCAATCGTTTCAACTCATCAATCAGCCATCAACGGGTCAGCTACAGCTACATGCTACTATATGGATACCCTTGCTTACAAACACTCAGCTTCCCGTTTCAACAGGGATATTTATACCCAGCCTCCTTAGTCTGTCCACGGCAGCTTCGACGAGCATGTCGTTCCTTTGTATGAGTTCCTGCACCTGTTCATTCTCCGCTTTTCTAGAATAGCTTGGTACTTTGACGGCGCTGCGCGGCGTCTGCTCGCCGTTTCCTAGCAGCTTGACAGAGTTCAGGGCTTCTTCAATCTTCTGTGCTTGAGCCTTTTGCTCTTCCTTGATGCGGTTCAGACGCTGCCATGCTGGGTGGTCGCTTCCATCAATGTCGCCACTTAGAGTGTTGCTTGAAGGGTCGACTGAGCTGTCCATGATTTGTAACTCCTCGATCCAGTTGCTCTCCTTTTCACTGAGTTGACTGGTGCCCACACTAATCATCCTACGTCGGAGAGCTTCGTAGCGAGCATTGAGCTGGTCTTGTCGTGCTTTGGCGTTGTCAATGCGGACATCGATCTTGTTGACATCGTAGGATGACCCATCATCCGAGCCGTCCTCGTCGTTACCGGTGACTTTCTTAATGTTGGCCGCAATGCCCGAAGTTCTGTACATTTGGTCCCTGAACTCTTCCTGGAGTCGTGTTGCGCGGTTGAACAAGTCCGATACTGCGTGTTGGAGCTTCGATGTCTGCGCAGAAAGCACGCGGTGGATGTCCATGAGTAGGCCAAGATTTGCAGGTGACAGCCTGATTTCATCCTTCAGTAACGCTTTGTGCCGCGCAGGAATCTTGATGGATCCAAACAAATCAACTTGTTGGTACAGTTCCTTCGGGGGTTGCCAGGCTGCACGCACTTCCGTGTTAGGACTGGAAAGGGTCATATACCTAGCCAACTCCTCCTGGGAAATAACATCATCTTCTGGTGCATCGAGCAGCACTGCTTGTGGTTCGCCATCGACGGTAGTGAGCAGGATGTATCCAATGTTTCCATCTTCGATGACAGCAGCCGAGGTGACTTCTTGTTCGGCCACATCGCCGTTGACGCGCCGCTGTAGGCATCGTTCTACTGAAGTGTTCGCCGCTTCCAGTACTCTGTCCAGACGGAAAGGCGAGCCCAGTGTTTGCGGTTGGGATAGCTCCTTCTCTACGTTCCTAATCCACGGCTCCATTGACACGTAGAAAACCCCACTGGCGTGTGAGACGAAGAATGAAAAGTCCGTATGTACATCTGGTGTGATGCTCTGGCTGAAGGAAGATTCACCACCCTCTACCAGAGCGATGGTTTCCGCAAGGATGAGCGCATGCTCGGTTGTTGCTGGCACATCAATCTCATCCTCAAGAGAAGGCAGCCATCGTCCAACGATACCCTCGACATCCAAGCAGACGTGGATTTCGCTAGTATCAGTGAGCAAGCATACAATAGCAGTCGGTAGACCTTCCGCAACATATTCTCCTGCTTCGTCCTCGTCGTCCTCATCATCGACTTCAGACATGTTCTTGAGGGAAAAGACAATCATGTCGCTGAGCTCAAAGTCATCAACTTCTGGTGCAATGGTGAATGGTCCCTGCAGCAACGGGACGGTGGGAACGCTTGCTGGACGTGCAAAGACCTTGACCGAATCACCACTCGGTCTCTCCTCTACGTGTGGCTCCTCATACAGGATGTCAGAGAGCCACTTAATTTGCTTCTCCGACGTCACGACGTCGTGCCTGGGTGCGTCGTCGTTGTCGGAGATTTCGGCGTCATAGATGTTGATCGAGGAGGCTAGGGTTTGAAGGAATGTGTGGCTCCCGGGTGACTCGACCAGCTGCCACTTTCTCGGCAGCAAGGGACACAGAGCATACACGTCTCCGGATACCGTGGCGATCCATAGAGTCATGGGTGCCCATCCGTGGACGCCTTCTTGCTCTGGAAAGTCGCCAAAACAAGCGGATGCTACTTCAAGCTCCACGGAATCCGGGGAGAAGCCCTTCGATGCTCCAAACTTGGAGGCACTCAAATCATCCCTGTCGCTTGTCGCATTTGCCAGCTTTGGCAGATCAATTGAGAGCGAGGGTTCACTGAACGAGGACCTGTCAGCGCGGTTCATCTCCCACAGACGTACGACTCCCGCCTTTGTGATGGTGACGAGACACCGGCCGTGATAGCCCAAAGGATGCCATACTGTTGTCGCGACGGGTGACTCCTCCAGGACGTGAATGGTCGGTCCTAGTTGGAACGTCTTTGGCTTCAGCGGGCCATCGTCTTCACCGGCTTCGAGTAGAGACGAGTCGGGAAGGAGGATGACGTGTACTGTATGCGAAGTAGAGACGGCGAGGTAGTCTTGGTCCGGTGAAATGACGAGACGCGTAATTGGTAACGGTATCGAGACTCTGAGGGTCCGGTATGCGGGCTGAATGCCTTCCTTGAGGTTGGCCAAATCCGCCCAGCGAATCTCGTTTCCAACAGCCACAAAGATCTCGGATGCTCTTGTAGCGATCGTTTTGCGCGGTCCAGGCTGCTCCGATCGTCGTGTAGCTACCACGCCATTGCCATTCGTCTGTGTCGGCGCAAACAGATGATAGCCTGGGTTTGGCCGGCTGAGCCAGTCGGGCGTGTAGGCCAGGACCTTTGGCATTTTTGGGCGCCCAAGCAGTTGATATGAATTGATTTCGATATACAGGAGCGAGAGAGAAGTGGTGTAAGCCCACAAAGGTTGTCGCTCTGGTAAAAGAGAGAATGCGTAGACAAACAAAAGTCGCGCCTACGCCAAAGTTAGTTGGCCCAAGCTCGACATAACGTACGACCTCACGCGCACTACCTAGGTACTTGGACCGTCACCCACACCACACCAAACCCCCAGATTCACTACGGCGGCGCATCTGCCTTTACATATAATAGAATTTGCTGCCATGCCGGCGCTTCGCAGTACAATCGATCGTCTCGATAAGCCTAGCTCGTATGCGACGGCCAAGGTATGTGCAGCCTACACGACTTGCGACTTGCCATGCTAACAATCCACCAGAAGCGCAAGCGCCACCAGAACACACGCGACGACGACCGCGGCCGATCGCCTTCACCCGAAGACAAACTGCGCGATGCAACCACGCTCTACGTAGGCAACCTGTCCTTCTACACCACCGAAGAGCAAATCCATGAGCTCTTCTCAAAGTGCGGCGAGATCAAGCGCCTGGTCATGGGCTTGGACCGCTTCCAAAAAACTCCCTGCGGGTTCTGCTTTGTTGAATACTATACACATCAGGATGCGCTCGACTGCATGAAGTACATTGGCGGCACCAAGCTCGATGAGCGCGTTATTAGGACTGATCTGGACGAGGGCTTTGCCGAGGGAAGGCAGTATGGACGTGGAAAGAGCGGTGGACAGGTACGCGACGAGTATCGGGCAGAGTATGACCCTGGTAGGGGTGGCTACGGTAGAGCCGTTGATGAATATCACGAGGCGCAGTAGGAGCTGTAGTAAGCTCCCGTCCATGACATTCGGGTCACAAATTACTGCATACATGGGAGTCTGGAGTTTATGATATGGTACTGAGTAACATCAGTCTAGGTACCTTGTAAAAACACACTAGCATCCTCCAACGTCTATGGCGCCATGTTCTGAAATGCACTGCAACTCATTTGGTTCCATAGCCAAGTTCAAACTGCCTTCTTTCCTCGACAGCCTTCACTACTTGACTCAACCACCAAGCGTGTATCCGCGCGTCATTGGTCAGTTCAGGGTGGAAACTGCACCCAAATACGTTGCCCTGTCGCACTGCGATGATATCTTCGCTGCCGGAGTCATCATGTTGCTGATTCACTTGTAGTGGCTTCGCGTCGGTGGAGAGTGTAGCCATAATCTCAACTTCCTGGTCCAGCTCCTTCCTCGCCAAGTCGTCCACTGGAGTCTTGCTTGGCGCAACGATGGTATCATCTCGCTCCTGCTCTCCCTCTTGTATGCCTACCGCCTTTTTGCTCGGCAGCACCTTCTCCACCACGGGCGCGCGAATGAAGACGCATCGATAAGGCTCGTTCTTGCTGGTCTCTTTGGTCGACTCAAGGAACGGCAGTCGTAGGTTTGCCTGGAAACTCTCCGTCTGTCTTCCGAAATGATTCCTATTAACCCGGACGTCCAATCCTCCGATCAAATCCTGTCCACCCTTCTTCGTCCGATTTGCACTTTCCGCTAGTAATATCAACCCTGCGCATGTTCCCCATGTAGGCCGCCGCTGGACTTTGACAAAGTCGCGTAGTGGTTCGAGGAGATTACTGCGCGCCGCCACAAGAGACATTGCCGTGCTTTCGCCACCCGGTATGATCAGACCGTCGCATTGCTCGAGCTGGTTTGGCGTACGGACCTGGATGAATTGGAATTTGAGCGACGAGGGCAGACTGGACGAGGCAGATCGGAGCAGTTGGACGTGTTCGCTGAATGCGCCTTGGAGGGCGAGGACGCCGACTGTGATTGTCTGACCACCGTTTTCTACTGTCATTTTGAAAAGAATTTTAATGCGACTCCAAAAACGCCGTGAACATAGGAAAGAAAAGTAACCCCAGACCAAGACGGAAAAGAATGTTAGAGTCAGAGGCGGTTGAAGGCGGGAATTCGCTATCGATAGACCGGCCCCCACTAAAACAGGCAACCCAAGCCGCACATGTCATGTCACACACCCGAACTCGGCCTTAGCCATGTATGATTGCTTACTCCGATCACCATCATCGACCTGGAACCCCGCAAGAAACTCCGTGAGTAGCCATGACTTGTGCAATCCCGAATCCTTCACACGACCACGCGGTGTAATTGCTTAGGCGAGTCATATAATACGGCTGCTTGTCCTGGCCCATGGTAGTTTGACCCTGACGTACCCAAATAGTTTGTCAAACTACTCGTGCTACTTTAGCGGACGCGCGAATGCATAACCCTACTTGGTAAACTTTCTTTCGGGCACGGCACAATGGTCAACACGGTCGAAACAGAACCGACATCGCGCGGTCTCACATGTTGGTTATTGGACACTAGGTCACTATGGCCTGGGGTCAAGATTACCGATTCAGCTTCTGTTCGTTCAATCACCCGACTCCTTGGTATGTCTAACAATCACAGGCCCGAGAAGCTCTCTCTTTGATAAGTCCTGAGGAGCGCGAACTCATCACACGGAAATACCACATAGCAGACGCACGTATGAGTTTGGGCTCTGCATTGCTAAAGCGCCTTTTCGTCAACAAAGCCCTCGGCATACCGTGGAAAGACATCCGCTTCGGTCGAAAACGCGACCCCAAACATGGGAAGCCCATTGCTCTCCTGGCCCCACCCCAGCACGGCCCAGCACCCCTGGAGTTCAATATCTCGCACCAAGCAGGTCTCGTGGCGCTGGTCGGATGCAAGACTGACGAGCTAGATGCAGAGGTTGGCGTGGACATCGTTTGTGTGAACGAGAGAAACGATTATAGAGTCGTGGATGAAGAGGGCTTCGATAGCTGGGTAGACGTCTACTCCGAGATCTTCAGCCAGGAGGAGAGCTTCGATCTCAAGTATAACGTTGACCCTTTTCCTCTTCTCGACGGTACCATAGTCACCCAGGATATGCTTGGTCGACACGATCGGTGTTGTACACGGAACCAACACCTTACCATCACATTACCAAACGGTGAAAAGAGGTCGGTCGACTCAGATCTTCTCATTGACGCCAAGTTGAGACGCTTCTATACGTACTGGTGCTACAAAGAAGCATACATCAAGCTGGACGGCGAAGCTCTTCTCGCGCAATGGATCCCATGCCTAGAATTCAAACACGTGCGCGCCCCGCGACCGGGCACACCTGCACGTTGCAGCACGCATGGTTCCTGGGGCGAGCGCATTAGTGACGCAGAAGTTTGGTTCTCAATGAAAGCGGACGGAAAAGGGCCGGCGGGCGTGCGAGATATGACGAGGGGGGAAAGTAGGAAGTTGGATGATACAAGAGTGGAGATTCAAGCTTTTGAGGAGAACTTTATGATTGGGGTTGCTGCGAGGGAGAGAACGGATCCGGTGGTTGATGGACACAGGAGCAGATTGCCGAATGTACTCACACACTTCAAGGGGCTGCATCTTGAGGAAGATGTCATTGCCATTGCGAGGATGTCATCTCCGGGAAGTTGGTAGGATATGAGGTTACATTCAACATAGATACACATCGTGGACTTTAATGGTCTATAATACGGCATGTACACGACCTTGGCAATTTTTCATGTTGTTGGACCCTTTGCGCGTTTCATGAGGGAGTTGAGAGTGAAACCCCTCAGTAGAGCTCTCGTCAAAATCATGTCATCGATAATTCTACAGTTTGGTACGCCAAGGATAAGCTGCTACGTCAACAATAAATGTATTGCCCCTCCATCACTAATCACTAGTAACCTCATCTCCTCTCATAGCTCATCAACAATTCAGCTTGAATTGAACAAATCGACTGCCATATCAACCATGTCTTCCAATTCGCTCAAGTACCCACTTCTCGCAATTCCTGCCTATTACGTCTTCTCAGTCGTTCCACATGTGTACGCCAGTGGCCTACTCGCAAGACATGGCTACAAAATGAACAATGCAAACCCCAAAGCCTCCTTATCCCCAGAAAATGTGAAGGGCAAGGTGCCTGATGAGGTGTATGACACTCCTTCACGACATGGTACCGCCTTCTCAATCAGGCGTTAACAACGCATACAGGTTCCAAAAGTACCAGCGCGCTGAAAACGCCCAATCCAACAACATGGAACAAATGCCCTTGTTCGCAGCTGCCGTGCTTGCAAGCCTCATCGCCGAACGCACCACCGCCACTGGAATCGGAAGGGAGGTCATGTCAGGTGATGCAACGGGCTTGACGACGTTCATCTCAGCTTGGTTCGCCGTCAGGACCTTGTATGTTGTTTCCTATGTGCAGCTTTCAGAAGCCCCCAAGAGTGCCATCAGGAGTGTTTTGTGGGCTACCGGTTCCGGGTTGGCATTCTATCAGTTCTACAAGGCTGCTGCGCTTTTCGGCTAAGGGTGCGGAAGGGTGCGGGGATAGAACGGGGAATAAGAGTACACGATAACAGCCACAATGACATGCGGTGACATGCACGGCTAATAAGCGCATGAAAATGCCGCCCGGTATTTCAGGAACGTATGATAAGCACGAATCATGATCGTAGCCAAATCTGAAAATTCAATCTTAATAAGCCCGATATCTCGCCGCAAAGGTGGGGATCGGTATCTCGGGGTACACTATTCACGTGTGGCGGTTCACAGTACCCGGACTATGGCTGTCCGATAACTTCATCATATAATGGACAATTCCTGGGTGGCGTTCCTTTTGCTTTCTTTCTTTTTCTCCACCTTCACGCTGTACCCTTTAAGCGCAAATTGTTCATATACTTGAGCGGTACAGCCATGCGGTCAACTCTCAACACAGCCCTTTGGCTCGCTTTTGCGACTTCTCTCAGCTCAGCGACGCCTCATTATGGCACTGCCAAAACTCAACTCAAGCATTGGCCCGCCGAAGCCGCAACAGCACTCAACCGCATGATCGCGCGCAACGCAAACCAGAGCAACTACGCATGCTTCGACATGGACAACACAAGTTACCGCTACGACATTGAAGAGTCTCTCATCCCCTTCCTCGACAACCGCGGCATCCTAACGCGCGAAAAGCTGGACCCGAGCCTAAAACTAATCCCCTTCAAAGACACCGCAAACGTCACGGAATCAATGTACAGCTACTACAACCGGCTCTGCGAAATCGACAACTTCATATGCTACCCATGGGCAGCTCAAGCCTTCTCGGGCTTCACCCTGCGCGAGCTCAAAGGCTGGGTCGACGAACTAATGGCCCTCAACACCACGATCCCAACCGCCTACTGGGACAACGACACCCTCGTCAGCACATCAATCAACCCCCCACGTATCTTCCGCGGACAAGTCGAACTCTACAACGCACTTATGGAAAACGGAATCGACGTCTACGTTATCAGCGCTTCTCATGAGGAACTCGTTCGCATGGTCGCCAGCGACCCGAAATACGGGTACAACGTACCGCCGCAGAACGTCATCGGCGTCACTACGATGCTAAAAAATGCGACCTCAGGCGCCCTTACAAATGCCCGCAAACAAATTGCCGATGACTCTTACGATCAAACCGCTAACCTGGATCTCGTCGTCACCCCGTATCTGTGGACGCCGGCGACGTGGTATGCGGGTAAGTGGGCGGCTATTTTAACGTATATTTCCGAGTGGAAGAGGCCCATACTGGTGGGCGGTGATACACCGGGGAGTGATACGTATATGCAGTTTCATGGGGTGGATGTGGGGAAGGGCGGGGTGCATCTTTGGATTAACAGGACGGCAGCTGTATATGAGAAGTTAGAGAAGGAGATTAAGGAGAATGCGGAGGAGCAGAGGGCTAATGGGAGAGAGGTTACTGCTGATAAAAATTGGGTTGTTGTTAAGCCGGAGGAGATTTTGTAGGGGGGTTATGGGGGAGGGGGGAAATAGGTTGGGGAGTGTAAATATTAGGGATATGTGTTTATATAAATATGATTCTTAATCGATGAACCAACAGGAGCTTTGTGTGGATGGGATGGAATGGGATTTACATGTAAGATGTGAGGACGTCACGTGCACACGAGGCGCGGCTTGATGACGTAAACGTCTCTCTTGGCAAAGCTGCAGCCAGCTGAAACGCGTCGCGATAGCTCACTGAGTCTCTCACCTTCAACCTCCAACCCGGAATACCACCACGGCGCACCAAACCAAGAGAACGACAAGTAGCTATGCAACAATGTATCTCTATAGCCCTGAGTAGATCAGTGCTCAAGGCACGACAACTAACGCAAAGAAAACTCCCCAGACACCTCACCTAGCCAGTTTGGCTCGGCCAACGGGCGGAGGGTGTCCACGAACAGTGTCTTGTTGAATGACGCGCCAGCTGGTGCTCGCAACGAATATACTACTATGTATGTCTCATCCTTTCCTACCTTCATCCCCCCATCTCCCCACAAACACCCAATGATGATCCAAAATTACACTTGAACCGAGAACCCCGGGTCCCTACTTCAATGTCTGCGCATTACGTGGTTTGCATTATGCTAGCCCGGGTGTCTGTTAATATGGGGGCACGGGGTTCGATGGCGAGGTTAAGATAGCTCTGATGGGTGCGGGAGGTAGTCATGAATAGGATATTAGGATGGGGATTAGGCTGACGTCGTTTAGATAATGTAGATCTCGAGGCTTATGCCGGATATCCCTTGCTCGTTTCGCACCTCTTTCCAAGGATTCTTTGACTTAACTTTCTTTACTAGCTGTTGGTACTAGGTTTCGTCTTGAAAGCCAATATATCCTTTTGCAACATGTTGTACATGACTTCAAAGAGATGGTCGGCTTAGGGTACAGATAGTTATAATAGACATAGTTTAGACAAATCGTCTATGCGCAGCTTATAAAGTATGCGCATTCTTCGCCATAGTTATTAGGAATGCTACAAGTCCAATAATAGCTATTGTATTAGCTTCACTATGTGGAACTTCATAAGGTCTGTCTAAGGGAATATTAGGGTAGTCACAACCTCCACGTATTTGAACTTCCGCACGGTGCTTCCGGAGAAGTGTCCAGGGTAGAACCCTGGTACTGCAAGCGGGACTAAGGGTAGGTGTCTTTGTCCCTGCACGCATTAAGTAAATTTTGTCCTGGCACTTCCCACTCACACTATAGACTGTTCAAGATTAGACTCTTTAGAAAGGTATCATGACGCGGAGGTTTTGTTTGTAAGCTGGTCATTGTTTAACTAATCAAGCGGTAGCATCTACAATACTGTCACTAACATCTATCAAGGTTAGCGTAGGATATGACTTTAATGGCGAAATACTTATAAAAAAAATTGGCCGTTCCAAAAGGAACGGCTAGGGCAACCATCCGTGATAACCTCGTACAGCGTATTCCTATGTCCACACTAATGACATGACAGAAGCCCATGTCGAGCAATGTATTGGCTCTGCACCCCCATTTTTGACCAAGAAAGCGTTGCGAAGAAGGATGGCGTGTTGACCAGGGAGCGAAGCTGGACAGACGAAAGGAGGCTTGCAGTGCCCAACGCGGGCGATATTGACAGACAGGCCTAGACCTTGATCCTCACTCGAGAGAGGTCCCGTCGCTAAAGCCTTGATAGAGGAGCTTTGCATGGTAGCTTCCCTTGTCCTGCCAGTCTGCTGCCGATGGTATACTGTTCCTTCCCGCAAAACCATCCGGTGTACGGCCATGTCCGAGAAGGCAGAGTTATGCACCCGAGCATTTGGACTTCTTGCCTAAGCCCTAGTGCTTTCGTAGAAATTGTTTTCGCTTCTCTGTCAATGCCATTTACTCTTCATCGTGGCATGACCATCGACGCCCGAATAAGCGCACGTAGTCAACGAAATCCTAATCAGTGTAGCACAGCGATCGCGTAATCCTCTCCTTGTGATACCGTCATCATTGACTTTCAGGCCAATGAGCTTCTCTCTGAGTGTAGTAGCTTGATTTTCGGAGACTGGTCTTTGTTTCCTCCTCATGCACATGGAGCAATGGGGGGCATTGCGATACGGACAAAAGACATCCTCAAAAGCCGCATTGTCGTTCGTAGCAGCTAAGGAACTGCGCAAACGAAAGGGTAAACGCTCGTCAAAACTTGACGTACGCTGAACGTACGTGTGACAATTAACGCGACTGGCCGGATATCACCATATGGTGACTAGTATCGAATGAAGTTCGTTGCGATACAGACTTTGTATGGACGTAGGCGACGCGAGAGGTTGGAGATATGATCAGGACTTTCGTCCTTGTCGGAGAGACACACAGGCATCTTCGTCGCCAGACACAGCAAGCTTGTCCCAGGATGAGCAACCGCATAGTGCTAGCGCTGCGTACCAGGTCCAACACACTTTGACCCATCAAGCCTTCATGCGCGAGTTTCAAGACATCAGATCCGAAGCGTGGCGGTACACCATCGTTGACAATACCAACCTGAGACGTATTGAGACCTCGCTGGGCTTTCGCCTTTCCGACGAGTGGATCTCACGCCAGCCAAAGCCAAACAGGTTCGTACGTCTGTATGTTAGGTTCGACCTTAGTCAATACCGCGCTCTTCCGAAGTCTATCCGCTATACGCATGATGCTGAACGTGAGCTTGGTGATAATTGGTACCCGGTATTACAACTCCCATACGAACTTCAGTACCAGGTCGCTTGTATGTTGACGGAATTCAAGAACCTAGAGTTTTCCCTCAACAGAGGAAACCGGCATCTCTCGTCATTTCTCTTCTGCTCGCGTCATCGCGTGTTCTACAAAGTTACCCAGAATGGCCAGAGTCTGTTGTACGGATGGGTAGTCGACGTGGTCCTTTTGTAAGAACTTTAACACCCCAACAGGCACATGACATCCCAATTTGAGCTTGCACTCCCGTACCTCGAATCTCCCTTTTGCACACCGTGCGAGGTGGTTCACAAACGCAAACCAAGAGGCAGGGGCTAATCGGAAGGTCGGCGACATGACCGCGATACTTTCGATGCTGTAAACCAGCATGGATACCAAGAAATGATTAGGGTTAAGATCCGAGTCTGCCCTCCTCACGCACAACCCTGGTGTTGCCACTGGGGCGCACGAACCAACATGCAACCAACCAATAAGACCATACTAAGAGGCTCAGGATGGGTGCTGACCGCGCGAGTACGTGAGGCGCGGACGAACCGCATTCCAAAGAGAAGACAGACATCGGTAACTGTGGGGGAAATGGCAAGCGTTGTGCTCGCAAGCGAGCGAGAGAAGAGGTGGTGTCGAAGGAGATGGTGACGCAACCGACCCGCTATAACAGACATTGTCAGATTCGATGATTTCGTTTGCGATTTCAGACTCCAGTCATGATTCGATAAAGAGTGGCAGTGATGCAACAAGAAGGAAATCGTGTAGTAGCGAAGTCACTCGAATGGTTGTTGTGTTAGAAAGCTCCGGGCAGATAGGTGAGAACGACGCGTTAAGGTGGTACCTGCCAAGAAACGCGCCCCTTCCTCGCGTAACTCTGACGCTAGCACGTGAACGTGTTTTCTTACTAATCACCGACATTCCTTTCACCTTCTACAACCGACCATCACTTTGCGCATGTACTAGTACGAGGCTCTGAAGTGGAATCCACCTGGAATATTGAGAATATTCGTGCCCATTGTCGACGTTCCTGCGTAGCCCGAACAGTAGCACCGCTGCAAAACGCTACTCGCCGATCGTGAGAAGCCTGGCCCGAACACTCGAAAGAGTTCTACCTACAATGGGCACCATCGAGGAATCCGTTGATGCAGCGGCTGAATTTATTGGTCCCTTCGTTGACAAAGGTCGCAAATACAGTGCTGAAGTCTCAACCGACTTGCTTGTAGACCAGGCGCTTTTCCATCTCCAGGCTATCAATACCGCAGACCTAGCGGCAGATCCAAACGCACCCTATGACGCTTCGCTTGCTGGAGTCGTCTACGGTCTTCTAGACTTGATCACCCTGCTAGGCATAATACCACGACTATCTCCCGGTGTTGCGTTCAGTCAGCGGCCGAGATCCACACTGTCTGCAATCATCTACACGCCGCCGAATCGCAGCTTGGACCTGCTTGCAAAGATAATAGAATGCCTTTTATCGGTGATGAGGCAACATGGAGATGGTGTGCAGCCGCTGCTTTCTCAGCGGATACTTCCTGACATGATCTCTGCGCTGGCTGAGCTTTCCTTCTCACCAGACTCGGACCAAGACACCAAAAACAAATACACAAACGCATACGAGAAAATAATGAAAGACACTCCCACCTCGCGGCTACTTCCAATTCTTACAACGTTCCTGCAACAGCCGCTACCGATATGGTTCAAGCCCGTGATCTCTGCTGAGCTATCCATGGTCCCACTTCGACCCAACGGCGTTCGGCACACCGTCGAGTTTCTTTCCTTGTCTTACTTATCCAAAAACTCCCAGATCCCCCAGGGCGCATCAGGTCCATCTTCACAAATTCCAATCCCGTTGGAGGCTGTTACGCAGGCCTCAAAGTTACTGGTCCAGCCACCGAGTGGTATCGGCCTTGATGCTTGGTTGATGAAACTCGCTCCCCAAATACTGCATTTGCTCGATGGAAGCGAGGGCAAGGAGCTAAGTCGGGCGGCTGGACAGATTGTTGCAGGTGGGATATTGAGTAAACGAGCAACTGGGGCGCCCGGTTCCGTGGGATGGGAAACCTTTGTAAGCCCTTTATTGCGAACGATTTATCCTAAGGAGCTCGAGAATGCTGCATCCAATACCAATGATAAGACAAAGGTTGTTGTGCAGGAGGCAGACTTGAAGATTGCATTACGACGACTCGATGCCATTGTGTTCTCATATTCTCACGTGGGACTCATCAAGCGCTTGATTAGTCCCGTGCTCCTTTCATTATGGGCTTTGCTTAATTACACCGAGTCCAGGCCACTGCTGAATAAAGAATGGGGTGCGCTAGCGAACTCAATTCTGTCACGGTATATGGAAATTGCTTGCGATGTCAATCAAATCGACAACATTGCTACAAACCTCTTCTGGAACGGAGACATTCTTTGGACCTTTGGACCAGGGTCCGAAGGTGGCGTGGAGATCCGACGGCGGTTGCGAGAAAAGAAAAAGGATGTGGGGTCAATGGAAAGCATCGTGGAACAGATCAGCAATCTAGATGACAGAGTGTCCCTTTTGGTTTCCCTTCTTTCGGAAGCCAAAATTCCTGACGAGGTCGCTGGATCTATTTTTCTCCACACAACAAGGCGCTGGCTAGCTCCGGAGGAGTCTACAGCAAAGTCTCTGGTTGACGACGATCCGACAGGTGATCCACTTGCAGCACTTGTTGATGCAAAGCTCTCGGAAGCGTTGGCGCAGCGTTTCCAGAAGCATCTCGCACGAAGTCCACAGCACATTATCGAGCTCGTGGCCCAGCTTATCGTAAGCTCTATCAATGCGCACAAGGATCGGCTGGACAAGTCCCAAAAGTTGCGGACTTCCAAACGAGCACTGTTGGGTAGTATCGTGCAGAAGCAGGGTGTTTCAGCAGCAGAAGACGATAGCGACGCTACAGATGAGGATTTGTTATCATTTTCTCTGGGGATTTTGAACATGTTGATAGCGTCGCCGGACTTCAAGAAAACACTCTCAGTGATGGAATCGTTGCACGAACTCATCCCGCCGCTGACCTATCTCACGCAGCCTCACTCTCAATCTCAGCTTTCCTTTTCGCCCTTGATAAGTAATTCGGCGACAACCATTATCCAGCTCATCGCCCCTATGCCTACAGTTCAGTCTTCTACAGCGGGCACCATGCCCAGCAAACTAACTGATCCTCTTGCGGAGCACCGCGCTACGTTGAAGACATGTCTCGGGGAACTGCAATCACCCGAAGCCCCCAACCGCACGTGGGCCCTCAACATGCTACATACACTCCTCAAGAGCCCTATCGCATTCAGAGCGGTTGATGTGCCATCACTCTCACACACACTACTGTCAGCATCCCTAGCAGACCCGGAATCATATGTCCACCTAGCCGCAATACCCGTCGTCGTCACCTTGGCAGACCGAGCGCCCAAACCCGTTGTAGGCATCCTAGTCGACGCGTTCATTGACATTGACGAGCGATCCCTGAAGCTTGCCCGAGGAAAGCAGACTGAGGAAAAAGAAAACGAATTGAGAAACGCCATGGACTTTCGGCTGCGTGTTGGTGAAGTGCTGAACAACTTTGTCAACGAGGGCGACATTTGGAACTCGAACGATCGTACTACTATGCGGTATAAATATGCGAAACAGATCACGGAGGCGTGCCTGTCGTTGGCGAGTCGACGTGGTCAGCGTACACAGACTCTGTTAACTCGCACGGAGCTTGCAGAGCAGGAAAAGAGGATTAGGGAGGAGGGCGAGGCAGCTTGGGGCGGTCCCATTCCTAACGTCTTTGATCCAGAGGATGCAGGATCACAGGACAAGGCAGAGTACGAAGCGCTGCAAAAGATTGTTCGCGGTTGGGAGGATACGGGCATCGAAGAAGACGTTCGGATTCGTGCTTCTGCTCTCAGCGTCTTGTCCATTGTCTTTGAGCACCGACTAAACGTGTTGCGGCAACCGACTGTTGATGCAGGACTACAGGTTGTTCTTCTTGTCCTTACTGTGGAAAGAGAGGAGCCCAAGGCATTGTTACGTCGCGCAGCTGTTCTCGCGGTCATGGGCCTATTGCGTAGTTTCGACGCGGCCATTGAACGTGGACAGGAGCACGAGATTGGGTTGAGTCCGAAGCAGCAGGAAGAACTAGAGCGAGTCGTCAAATGGGTTAGAGATGAAGACGGGGATGCGCTTGTAAGAGGTCACGCGGCAAGCGTAGTCGAAGGACTGGAGACTTTACGACTGAAGAAGCTATACAATGCCAAAGATGACAGCCTAAAGCTCGGGCAGGATCTTGGGCTCGAGGGCAATCTCAGGGGACTCAACGTGCAGCCTCAAATGGAAAGAAATGAGCAGAAAAAGAAGAAGATTATCGAGGAGATAGAATAACCTCTAGTGGGTGTGGCAATGGTAGCATTTTTTGAAGCTTCATATCCGAAGCTAGGGTATCCTGACTCGCACCAAATCCATGCCTACGCGTCGTGGCTTGGTTGTCTCTTGCGCTGCAATGGAGTGTGTAGCGCACGGCTTGTCTTGCAGCGTGCTTAATTCCCCATAGTCGCACCGGGAGCTTCCAACGTACTCAGAGCGAGAGCATCATAGCTCTGGTTGCGGTCCTTTTGGGCTCGCGCATGCTGTCCTTTCCCTCGCTCAACCACTCATGGCCGTGTCTTTGGTGGCCTTGGGTTCCACCTCTTCGGCCTTGCCGATCCAGAGCACATTGTTGCAGCGGATGAGCACTTGTCCGAGCGTTCCTGAGCTAACTCCGTTGACGAATTCCTCCGTGTTGGACAGCTGGATGTTCATGTAGAGGTCGACGGAGATGAGTCTGCCCTTGTACTCGGTTTCGCCCCACTTTAATCGGACAACGATGTCTTTGTCGACCCTAGACCGCGTTAGTTACGGGCTCGCTCGCAGGTGAGTGGTGAAAGAAGCTGAACGGGTGACGTACAAGCTCTGGAGGAGTGGTCGGGGATTGAAGGGTGCAACAGCCTGTACACGATTAGATGTGTATAACGATATAGCAGCATTTGTATAACTTACAGCCATGTTTGCGACACAAGCTACAAACTCGGTATATGGGAAAGTGTGTTGCTGGAGGCGCAGCAGTGAGACTGGTGGTGGTATGGTCTGGTCGCGCCTGCAGCTTTGGAAAGTTGTCGGCAAAAGGTAATGCCGATTGGCCAAGGGGCTTTACCGCGGGGAAGTCGCGCAGCCCTGATCAACCTCATATGGTAGTGCTAAATGTACCGTCGTGAAGTCTTTAGTTAGCATTTGTAGTTTGTGCTATACATTTCTCGAGCGTAGATATCTCTGTTACAAAAATATCTCAAGCATACCTGCCTCACTTCCCAATCTTTGAGAACACACAGAGTCGCAACTAACGTGTCCGTGCGCGTGATGCGCGGATTCGCGTGATGCGCGGGGAACACCAAAACACGTCAAACCCCTTCACCTTCAACACACGTTAACTCCACCAATATGGACCCAATTCAAGCTGCGATTGAAGATATTGAAAATCTAGAGCCAGGAGAACAGTTCTCGTATACTAAAATTGCTGCTAAGCATGGTGTTGTGAGATCTACGTTGACCCGAAGGCACCAGGGCCAGACAAGCTCAGAAAGAGACAAGAACTTCAACCAGCAGAAACTCAACCCACAACAAGAGCTAGAGCTTGTGAGATATATCGAAAAGCTCACAAAGCGAGGCATTCCTCCTACACGAGAGATGATCAGGAATTTCTCATCAGAAGTAGCCCATCAGCAGCTCAGCGAGAGCTGGGTTACTCGCTTCATCAACCGACACGAGATCCATCTCATCTCAAAGTGGACCAGCGCCATGGATCGTACGCGCCACCTGGCTGATTCTGAGTCAAAGTATAGACTCTACTTCGAGCTGCTGCATCGAAAGATCACCGAATATCACCTAGAGGCTCGAGATATATACAATATGGATGAGAAGGGCTTCTTAATTGGCTTGATAGGCAGAAGTAAGAGGATATTCAGCAGGCGTCAATGGGAGAAGAAGGAGGTTCGAGCATCTCTCCAGGATGGATCACGCGAGTTTCTGACAGTCCTGGCCTGCTGCTGCGCTGATGGGAGCTCGCTGCCTCCAGCCCTTATCTACGCAGCTAAAAATGGAGCTATACGATCGAGTTGGGTAGAAGATATCAAGGCAGGAGAACATGAGGTCTTTGTCTCATCATCTCCAACAGGCTGGTCAAATGATAACGTAGGCCTAGCTTGGCTGGAGCAGGTGTTTGATCGCTCTACAAAGCAACGATCAGGTAGATGGAGATTGCTCATCCTTGATGGCCATGGATCTCACCTCACGATGGAGTTTATTAAGTACTGCGATCGCCATAGGATCCTCCTCATGATCCTTCCTCCCCATTCGACCCATACGCTCCAGCCGCTAGATGTAGTGCTGTTCAAGCCACTCTCTCAAGCCTACTCTAACGAGCTCACTAACCATCTCCATAAGGCTCAAGGCCTTATTCCAATCAAGAAAGGGGACTTCTTCCCGCTCTTCTGGAGCGCCTGGATATCCTCCTTCACAGAGAGCCTCATATTGAAGGCCTTCGAAGCCACTGGGATCTGGCCGATGGATGCCAACGTTATCCTTCGTAGATTTGCTAGCACGCCAGAAGCTGAGAGAAGCTCATCGTCAGGGCTCTCTGATCATGACTGGAGAAAGCTCGATCGGCTAGTACGAGCTGCTGTTAATGATAGCCATCAGTATGAGGCAAGAAAGCTGCGCTCAAGCGTTCACCATCTCTCTGTGCAGTATGAGCTTTTAAAGCATGAGAACGAGGGCTTAAAGGAGGCTCTTCAACATAAAAAGAAGCACAGGAAGAAGGGCAAAGCTCTTGACCTTCAACAGCGCCAGGAGTATCACGGTGGCTCTGTCTTCTGGTCTCCTCGCAAGCTGCGTGAGGCTCGAGCTAGAGAAGCAGTACGGGAGCGAGATGAGACGGAGGAGAAACTCCAAAAAGCACGGTCCAAGAAGCAGCGCGAGGAGGCTCGACTGCAGCGTCAAGATGAGCTCGAGGAGAGGCGTGTGGAGAGGCAGAGACTCAAGGAGATGAGGGAGCTTGAGCGAGCTGAGAAAGCAGCTGAACGCGCGCGCCAGAAGGAGGAGAGAGACGCTGCTAAAGCTATACAACTACCCCAAAAGGGAAAGAGGAGAGCTTCAGCAGCTACCTCATCGAACAACAAGCGTCAAAAACGCGTTGAGGCTGCTCGCGCTGGTGCTCAAGTTCAAGAAGAGCCTCCAGCTCCTCCATCAAAGCTCACATCACGTGGCCGCAACGTCAACCTCCCATCAAAATATAGATAGTACAAGTTGATCGCAAGCATCTAATTACTCCCCCTCTATAAATTCGTATAATAACAGCTTATATACGTGGCTTAATAGCTTCATTTTTGAAGTAGTGGATATGGTGTTCCCCGCGCATCACGCGAATCCGCGCATCACGCGCACGGACACGTTAGTTAGCGGACGCGCTAAGATTTTATTCATATCTGCATATCATCCACCCACGAACTGCAGAGCACTAGGTCGATATCGCACGCGAACAGAGAATCACCCACGCCGTACCATCGCAGCTTGATCTGCACATAGCCTTGCGCCTGCCACGCTGCGCTACCTCGCCCCGCCGCTTGCGACGCGGTCTTTCGTCGCCCCGCCGCTTCTCGCACAGCATGCTCCGGTAGCGATGCTAGCCATCTGGTCCCGGGCAATATCTAACCCGGGTACCTGCAGATGCATATCATGTGTATCCAGTTCTTCCGCGCTCGTCAGACGAGGTGGTCGCACCAAGCTTCGCGGGACATGGCCACTCGGCGCACCCACTTCGACCTTTGTGTACACGGCCATATTCGCTGTAGGGCTATCCGTTGATGCAAAATCAAAGGCCATTAGGAACAAACAATGGGAAGAAGCATTTGCGCGTCTAAACAATGCTAGAGACAATTGTGTCCCGGCCAAGAAACCGGAAGAGGTCAATGGTGGTTACAACCCTGATATAAGACAGGGCCTATCATTCGAAGACCTTCCCGAAGACTTCGATTGGGGAGCCTTCGAAAGAATTGTAGGTATGGAATTGGTCGACGATCAAGTGTTGCAAACGCAAGAGGTCCAGTCGCAACTCCGTGACTACGCGACAATGGACTGGGAAGACCTACGCTACGATTCAAGGTTCCCAGGCATTCCCCCACTTGAATGGCCAGCCAACACTGGACCCGATTTGATTCTTTACAACCTCCCGCCCCAGTCCTTGTGGGCTCCAGACACACAACGCCTCAATGCAATAAGGAGGCGACACACGTGGAAAAAGCTGGCCATACAAGAACTTGCGACTTGTTTCTTGATACATGAGCTCTTGTACTTGGCCAAAGTTTCTCGCCATGCAAAATCTGCAAGGAGTGAACTCGAAAAACTGGCGCCGCAAATTCTTGAAGTCAGTTCTCAAACCGAAGATCAATACAAGGAAGCGCGCTTCGAGATACTGCAGGCCCTACGTGTTGTCAGCAACACCCCCGTGGATAGCTCTCCTGAGAAGATCGCTGATGCCCGGAAATATGCGGGCCACCGGGCCATACCACACTATTATCAGGATGCTGATGGCGACTTCTATGCCATCACAAAGCAGATGAATGATGGCCTCAAGACATTACTGCGGGACGTACCCCGTGGCAACGCGAAAGAAGAATCCATCATGATTGCAAAGATCTGCCACAATCTCCTCATCTCGTCAGCCTCTCCCGATCTACAGACGTTCAATACGTTACTGGTTGGCTTCAGGCACTGGCGTCGCCGGGAACTGATAGATCGTGTCATTGCTGCCTTCTACGTTAACAAGATCCGACCCAACGAGATTACATGTCGCGAGATACTCAACCACTATGCCCATGTTGTACGCCCTGAATCCTTTTCGCGCTTCGTAGCTAGGATGAGAGGCGTAGGTGAAACGCTCATGCTCGCAAACCCGAACATATCGGTCAACGAAGCTAGTCAGGACCGACTAGTGCGAGCCAACAATGAAAAGATATATCAGAAGGTATACCCAACGCCTATGGTGTTTGACGCCCTGATTCGCGGCGTCATGAGATTTGCAGGCTTCGAGCGAGCACTGGACATCTACTACGAGATGAAGGCAGACGGCTGGGGTCTCGAGGTTCAGAGTCTAACTAGGCTGTTGAAAGACTGTATTCGCCGTGTTGATTGGGAAGGTGGTCTATACGTCTGGGAAGAAATCAACAGCATGGGGTCGAGAGCCAAATATCGCGACATGGCCGACGCATATACTCACATGCTTAGCTTATGTTCAATCAGCAACAAGACTGTTGCATTCAATCAGATCCTGAGCGATATCGGCAGGCGAGGCTTCGATGTCAAGTCTATCATCGACGCTGCTACGGAGCTTACACGAGTGCAAGAGAACAAAAAGGTCTACCTAGCTCCAGCTTGGGCCGCAGACAACATGCTGATCGCTGTATCTGACTACATCCACGATGCTAAGCCAGATGAGCCTGCCGTTGTATCCGAGCTTCCAGAAGATCCAGACACAATGTTCTCGCAGCACCATCCTGATCCTATCGACGATATTGAAAATAGCACATCCGACCACGTAAAGGACAACAAAGACGCATGGGCATCATGGCTGGAACACGAGCTTGGAGGCAAGCCTAAAGACCCTAAACCCTGACGCGATTACTATTTATAGATTACGACTGTTTACCTTGTATACTACTGTACATATTAGAGTACCAAAACGGCGTTCGAGAGCGCGAAACGGCTATCACTAGCTGATGTAGGATATGGTCACGAATTCGGCTTTTGTTGACGTTTTCTTCGACTACATTCATGCCGGCGAACAGTTGCATCACGCACGACTATGATCAAAGAATGCGACGGTCAGCAGGTCTCCATCATTCGAATGTGTGGTTTTATGACGAGTTGCTACCAAACAATGCCACCGTTTTCTCTATCACAGGCTGTGACGCCAAGCGACGTTTCGCTGTGCTGCTCGTTTATTTAAATTAGATGATGCATCTCAATCTGGCTTCTCGCTTCTGCACGTCTCGTCAACAACACAAGTACTGCGACCGGGATCATGGTTTATGAAGTCCATTTTGCGTTATCACACGTTAGTTTCAGCAGTGTTTTCAAGCATCGTGCTGCTGACTGTTCGGCTGACAGTACCTCCTTAGTTGCATGTCACAGACACTAACTCCTGGAGCCATATTGACTGACAATACATACACTTCATCCATCAGTGTCAGTACTTTCTCAGCCACTAATTTCATGCAAACATACCACATACTCCGCTCATACGCACCAGCGCGAAAGCCCAGAAAACTTAACCTCTGCCTGAGCCTTTTGTGGCGTACGCGAAAATGAACGTTTGCACTATGGAGATCATATCACCGGGTCTCTATAACGACAGGGATGACTTCTCCCGTACCTCATGGCCATGAACGCACGGCTATCTTTCCCCACTTTTTCTCGTACCATGGGCTGGTTCTAGTCTGTGCGGTAGACTGTTTACCCTGGCTGGCGAGCTGAAGAGTTAGATGGGAGTTGGTAGTATGCAGTTAGTGTACATGCCTCTGGTTTGGAGTTGGGGTTAGGGAGACGCACAACATGGGTGTGGTATGTGCGTAGTACTTGCATGAGAACTTGAGGGAACATCTCGGGACGAACGGGTATAGTGGTTGGACTATATGGGAAAAGATGGAGTGATTCCAAGTTAGAGGAGATCTTGATGGTAACATGGACCAACTGTCATTGTCTTGCCACACTTTTCGTATCTCAATCATCGTATGCAGACGTCCCTTCCTGCAAAGTGACCGTCAGATGCCTGACAGATAGATTGATGTGTGTGCTACACCATAACAGAAAAATTATATCAGGAGCAAGCCCCATATCGCATACAATAACCCGACATAAACCCTAAGACAACCAAGCAAGTAGCCCAAAACCCAAACCGCCAGCACCCAGCCACTCCAGGCCATCGTATCTCTTAATCACCTCTATCCGAGGTCCTCAATCTACGCTCAAGACTTTCCTTAAATGGCTGGTGAGGAAGAAAACGAGGTTTCTCATGCAGCGGCGCTACAACCCAAAACAGACATCTCACAGTTTACCCAGATTACCGGCATTTGGTCACATACGAGAGGCCTCGAACCACCCATGGCTGTTTGCGTACATGTGGCAAAAGAGTGTGTCTTTTTGAAGAAAGTTTGGTTCGAGTGATGCGTGCGTGGGTATATATGAGGCGTGTATATTACTGCTGCTGGCTGCTGTTACTGCTGGATCTATCCTCTACCTAAGACCCTGATATCCCTCAACTCCTTCTCTATACTTTTTAAGATTCTACGCCAAGAAGACTGAAGACCAGAGTCTACAACGAAGATGCAGTACAGACTCATCTCTACCATGGCCGCTAGTGCCTTCCTCGCCATCACCACTGCCGCCCCAATCCCTTCATCTTCGGTTTGTCCTTACCTTTCCCCATCTCAACACCAACATCTACTAACACAAGCCACAGACCCCAAATCTACCAGTCGACTCCATCGAGCTGGGTAAACCCAACTCTGTGATTGCCTGGGGCAAACGCGACACGACAGAGAAAGACACCTTCACTCTCGGCAAACCCAAAACCGTAATCACATGGGAAAGAGATACTAACACCGCCGACCCAGCGAACACGATTGATCTGGGTAAACCTAGTAGTGAGATTAGCTGGGTGAAGAGGGACACGACGACCGTAACCACGGACCCAAACACCATCGACCTGGGGAAGCCCAGTTCGGGAGTTACGTGGGGGAAGCGCGACACTACTAGCACTACCACAGACCCAAACACCATCGATCTAGGTAAACCTAGTTCGGGTGTCACCTGGGGAAAGAGCAAGCGGGATGAATCGCCCAACCCGGATGAGATTGGTATTGGGGCACCGGACTCTGAGACTACGTGGGGTTGAAAGTGTGTGGCTGATGGAGTATAGAGATCAGAGCCATTTCCCTTGTATTGTCATGTCCAAGTAGTTGTATATTGTGGGGTAGAAGTTTCCAATATCTGTCGCTACTATAGTTGTTGCGTGGGAAAATGCGATATCCGAGGGTTTTAGTTTAGGTACCAAATACAGTCTCATGTGATTTTTTCTTGAGAAATGGACTTCCGAGTGCGTAAGTGAGGGAGAAGATGATGGTTGGAGTGGGATGTATCCCATCCGCCTACCTCACCGTGCAGCGTGTAACATTAACAACATGTCCTTCCTCAAAGACTAGTTTGATAATATATACAATCCTGTCCTTTACGAACGCATTCATTCCCACTCTTTCCATTGGTATGCCTACCAGCCTGTGCATTCTGTTCGGGTAGGAGACCTCGAACACGATATTCCCACCTCGCTTGCGAGCGCAGACGCAGCATCTTGTGCATTCATCCAGACCGCGCATTTAGTCGGTGCTCTAAGGCGTCTATGCGCGACGAATCTCCCACTCCACATTTGTGATGCTAACCTCTTCTCCCGCCTTCTCATCATAATCATACCACTCCCCATCCGGCAGCTCGATTCCGGAGAATTTCGTTCCGGACTCAATGCCTGTGGCCAAAAACTCCCCTTCAGCTTTAAACTCGACAAACTCTAAGCCTCTGCAGTCAAACTCGAGGATGTTAACTTTCTTGGGGGGGTCGCTTTGTGGGTACGAAGTAGGCGCTGCTTTGATATTCGCGGAATGCTCTCTCTGTTGGGTAGGGTTGGTCAGTATGGGGTCTCGGTAAACGGGGAAAGGGGGGAGAAGAGACCTTACAGTTCTTACACCTCCAGACAAAGTTTGCCTCGCCTTTGCTGCCGCTTTGCTCGTTTTGCTCAAAGCGGTTGACGGAGACGGGGTTGGGATGAGTTTCGCGGCATGATGTGCATTGGACTTTGAAGGTGTAGAAGAAGGGCGCGTCTTCGGTGTCGGCGGGGCGGAGGTCTGTTACGCTGGGAAGGCGTGTTAGTTGCATGTGGTATGGGAGCATGGGCTGTTATGGAGCGCGTTACCCGTTGAGCTCGGCTTTCAATGCTAGTGCTAGTACCATGTTGACTGCGTGGCCAGGGCTGGATGTCAGATTTGGGGAAACTGAAACTGGTTGATGCTGCTGCTTTCGCGATCGGATGCGCCCCGCCCCCACTAGCTCTGGTCCAGGGCACGTCCAAAGGTTCGCTGTTGTGCTAGTCTGGAATAGGAAAGGCGGTTACACTCTACCTATTTGGTCTGAACTTTCAGATAACTTCTCAAGATTCACAGCTTAAGGAACGTTGCTTCTTTTCCTCTGATATAATATTTTCAACTGCATCATCGCCAGAACCCTTTTCCACGTCTGCAATTGAACCTGGGATCAGGACACCGAACTACAACATTTATCCTACGAGCAAACTTCGTCCTGGACACTCCTTGATCACTCCTATCAACTCCTCACACAAAGGAGCCTCATAGAAAATCAATCTATCAAAACCGGACACCGTATTAATCGTTTTAGCCCAGCAGTATTTGCATACTCGAACAAACCGGACGAAAAACTTATTCCCAAAACCCTTCACCGCCTCCCACCCATCAACCCCATCCACCCCATCCTCATCCCCCAAGATGCCGCAATCCCATCCCTCCCTCAGCCCCTCCCACATCTCTTTCATAACCAGTCAACCTCTCTTCTTCGTCGCCACCGCTCCCTGGGCCGGATCCCACATCAACATCTCAACCAAAGGCCACCTCTCCCGCACCTTCGCCGTGCTCGGCCCCAACACAGTCGCCTACCTCGACGCCACGGGCCCATCCTGTGAAACAATATCGCACATCTACGAAAACGGGCGTGTAACCCTCCTCTTCTCGTCTTTCTCTGGCGACAAACCGCGTAACATACGCCTCTTCTGCAAGGGCCGGGTAGTGGAGAAATGGGATCCATACTATGGCCAACTTCGCGCAAAGATGGCGACCGAGAATGGAGATGAGGTTGATATTACAGGTGCGAGGGCGATTGTGGTGCTGAAAGTGTTGAGTGTGCAGACGAGTTGTGGGGTTAAGATGCCAGAGGCTGGGGAGGAGGGGGATGCGGTCATGTATGCGGATCATGGGGAGGAGGAAGGGGTTGGCGGCGATGTTACCATGGAGAGCTGGGCGAGGAAGATGCTGGAGAAGCAGGAGCTGGGGGATTATCAGAAGAGGTATAACCATAGGTCGTTGGATGGGCTGCCGGGTATGATGAGTGCGAGGAGGTCGCATGATGAGAATATTGCGGTCGAGGATACCAAGGCGTGGTTTAGGAAGGTTAGTAGGCAGCAAGATGCTGTGGCGCTTGGGGTTGGGTTGGGTATGCTGCTCATGTTGCTTTTGAGTTTCGTGGGTATACTCAGTATCAAGCCAGTATTCTTGGAGCATATACTCAACTTCCAGCGGAGGCAGATGGGCGAGCCGGAGGACCATTCCTGGAAAAGCGAGCTTTAGGGGGGTATCAGAGAGCTACAAGATGGTCATAAACCATGTCAGGTACTAGTACCATTTCTACCTATCAGCAATATCTTACAAGCCATTCTCATATCAAACGCGCACATTCCCTTCCATTCCCGGGGTATTCAATTCTTCTCGTCGTATCTCGACTACGCATGATCCAGCATGTACATATCAGTTCATTCCAGTAGCCATGCCACTAAGCAAGTGCTACTCCATGCAACGTACAAGTAACAAGCCTGGCGATTCTTACAGGAAATATTCTCCTCGGCCTCCACGACCTGCGGGGACGGCGCGCTTGTGGTCGGGAACGGCGGAGAAGATTTGGAATTCTGGCTTGAGATCCTCGCCTAGATTCATAATGGATGCAACGTTGCCGCAGCGGTAACAATAGTTTGGGGCGGACCAAACCGTCACGACGTCCTTGTCTTTGAAATGGTACTTGTAGCCTTCATTGACCAGCTGATGCGCTCGTGCGATGAGCTGCAGGCCGTTTACGTGGTTGAACTGGGAAGGATTAGTGACTCAGTCGAAGCTTGGAATGTAGATGCATACCTCCGATGACACCTTGTCTCCGAACAACCATCCAGCACCTCGGGGCGATACTGCCCATGTATCTACGTCTTCGGGGTCGCTCCATACAAGATCGCAAAAGGCTCCCTCGTGTGGAATCTCCTGCGCTCGCGCAACGACACGGATCTGGTCTAATGTCCGGATCTCCGGGCTCAATCCGCCGTGCACACAAAGCACTTTGCCATCCACAATGGCAGCGAGTGCAAGGAAATCGAAGACTTGACAGCATGCCTTCCATACTGAAGCATTCCCGTATTTTGTTTGGCACTCTTCGTAGAAGCCGTATACTTGGGTTATTTGTCTCGACTCGTGGTTTCCACGAACAAGTGTGACGCGATCTGGGAATCTGTGGTTGTCAGTAGCCAGAATATGAAGTTTGAAGTTGTGTACTCACTTGGCCTTGAGACACATGAGAAGAGTGAAGGTTTCTAAGCTGAAGTAACCTCGGTCTACAAAGTCACCGAGGAAGATGAAGTTTTGCTGGCCGTTGCCGCCAACTGTGTTCTTGAGCGAGTCTGCGTCGGACGCAGAGCCGAGACTCCGTCTATCGTGAACGCTCCTGCTACGGCCCCGTTCTTCCTCTTCGTCGTCATCTCCATCATCATCGCCATCGCCGCCGGGAGGACTCGTGGGTCCGGTATAGTTGGGATCGCGCTGGAACCTCCTCTTCATTTTGCGCTTGACCTTGGGGTCGGTTATACTTGTAGGCGGCTCGAGGTCAGCGGGATTGATTGTGGCTGGTAATGTGACTGGCGGCGCGAGGGGAGCGGCAGGCGCGTCATTAGGCATGCCTCCAGCAACGCGGAAGAGCTCGAGAAGGTCGTAAAATTGGCCATGAATGTCACCGCATACTGTAACGGGTGTTCGTACAGGCTGGATGTTTGATTCTATACATGACGAATTAGTGCCTTATACCCGGGCTACCGACGCGCAACCGCCAATGCATGCACCAGACAAACACACCTTCCATGAGACACTCCTTTACAATCTCACACAGCCGCTTCATGTCGGCCTCTGGCAGGTACTTGCACTGTTTGGCCTGCTCTAGCCATTCATCAGGGCCGGCCCCCTTTGCCAGGCGCGCGGGACCCGGCTGTGGGACGTCGTTGTCCTTTGGCATGGCTACCCTATCTCTATACCTATCTCTTCAATGGGGAAAAAGGTGTCGCTGCGGTGCGCTCAGATGCTCAAGGGCGATAATGACGGCAGAGACAGCGTTCTTCGTGTGACGGCGGGGGTATTGAGGCGTGACGTCGCAGCGCGATGGGGTATCATGGACTGAATAGTAGGTTGGGGTGAAAGCAAGGCAGAAGCAGTGATAAGGGAACGACGGTCTGGCAGCTCCAGCTAGCGCATGTGCACAGTGAATTGGGCCTCGCTGAGCCGTACTGGTACCGTCGAGTGAGGTTCGGGTGCTAGTGGGGCGGCGGCGGCGGCGGCGGCTGCATGCCATGGCCTCGGCGCTTGCCGGCGCGAGGCTGTGGTTCCGTTGCCAATTGCCCACCAGGGCGTGAAAGCGCAACAATCGCGTTTGCGTCATTGCCGACTATTCACCGTCGCTGTGTCAACAAGAGTGCTGCAAGTAGTCGCCCTGTTCGGACCGGACCTTCCTCATAATCCCAGCCTCTGGACTGCCAATGTCCAGTCCGACAAACCCCCTCTCCCCTCCATTTCGCTTTCTCGCAGCGACTTTCTCCATACGCCCGCCGACGGCCTTGGTCGGGCACCTACTTGGTCGCACATTACAGTACGAGGCAATCCCCAGGTTCGACATTTAACCACGCTACACTTTACTGCACCACCTTCCACCACTAAACCCGAGTACAACTTCGCCCCTCATGGCTCCCCAGCCGGGCGCCAATGGCGTCCTACCCGTCACACTTCTTCAGAAGAACGCGCCTGCTCAAACACCCCGCGGCCCCAAAGCGGCGCAGCCCCGCCTGAAGCTGATATGTCGCCGACTCCCCCCAGGCCTCACCAAAGCCGAGTTCATCGAGGCCCTCGGTGATGAGTGGAAGCTAGGAGCCGGCAAGATTGACTGGATCAACTACAGGAAGGGCAAGATCTCTACAGAGTATGTACTGTATTGAGAAGTCTTATCGCAACATGTCGCATACTAAGCCCCACCAGTGCCGCCAAACCCTCTAAACCAGCCCGAGCCTACATACATGTTACGAAGCAGGACCACGTCAAAGTACTCGGCGACCATGTTCGTACCATTACCTTCCACGACGCCACAAAGTCCTGGCAAGACCCTGTCCTCGTCGGCCCTCCAACTCTCGAATACGCCCCCTACCCTAAGATGCCTGGTGGACGCCGAAGGAATGACAACCGCCAAGGCACCATCGACCAAGACCAGGAGTTCAAGGACTTCCTCGAGAGCCTCACAAACCCCATCACCAAGCCTGCCGCCCCCGAGAACGAAGGCCAAAAGGAAAAGGTCAAGACGACGCCTCTGATTGAAGCGCTGCGGGAGAAGAAGGCTAATAGGGATAAGCCGAGCACCAAGGCAAACAGACAGGGACGTGGAGAGGGCAAGGAAGATGTTGTAGAGCGTGGTGAGAAGAAGATCCTGGCCAAACCAGGCAAGGAAAATGCTCTCAATGCCGGAGACAAGAACCGCCGTCTAAGCAAAGCTGACAAGGCTCAAGCAACTAAGGAGGCTGTGAAGATTCTCAACAAGGAAGCCTCGTCCTCCAAGTCGGCCGCTGCCACCTCAAACGACAAAGCCTCTAGCAGTCCAGCACTTGAACGAAAGCGTGGTAATGTCGCAATCGCAAAATCCATGTTGCAACGTGACCTGGGTGTTGGACCAGCTCCTAACCGCAGACGTGGAACAAAGCGTGAGGTTGGCACAGCTGCGCCTGAAGCTGCCGTTCAAGCAAAGGAGAGCAAGGTCGTTGAAGAAAAGGCAAAGGAAACACCAGTTGCAGCACCCACTGCTGCTCCTATAGAGAAGGCTGCCCAGGCAAACAGAAAGGAACGCCCAACTAGAGCAGAGCGCCGCGCATTCAAGGCGAACCAGGGCGAGAAACCAAACGAGAAGCCTGCAACTACTGAGCCAAAAGCTCAAACAGCACCAAAGACTCCTGCGCCTCAAATCCTCAAGAAGCCTCAAGCTGCTCAGACTCCGACCGCCCCGAAGGGTCCAGGTGCCTCACGAGCTCCACCTACTGAGCCTGCTGCTGCTAGAAACAACACTAGTACAGGCCAGCCCCTGACCACCCCAGCAAAGGCAGAGACAACGCCTGGTCCAGTGGCTAACAACGCCCCCAAAGCTATACCCGCATCACCTGCGCCTGCACCTACGAGCAAACAAGCGTTCCTCAAGCATGCAAACCCCAGTCAGGGTATCACCGAGCCCCTCATCGAAGAGGCCATGAAGGCATATGGAGGCATTGACAAAGTCGAAATTGACAAGCGCAAAGGTTTCGCCTACGTCGACTTTGCCGAACCCGAAGGCCTGCAAAAGGCCATGGCTGCCAGCCCGATCAAAATAGCTCAGGGCGCAGTCCAAGTGCTCGAGCGCAAGGAGAAGGTGGCTAGGAACCCTCGCTTCAACGGCCCACCAACCGGCCCTGCTCGTGGCGGCGGTCGTGCAAACTTCGCGCCTCGCGGTGGACGTGGTGGTCGTGGAGGCGGCGCAAGAGGTGGTGGTCACGTTGGCCCAGGTCCCGCTGCCGATACTACGTCTACCGCTCCAGCTGTTCCCCCGCCTGCTGCACCCGTAGCCACGGCCAATGCTACCACGTGAACGACTGGCCTTGTACTTAGCAAACAGAACGGAGGGGCATCGAATTGACTGTACTGCGACGACACGAGCTTAAGAAATTGCCTACTCATCCCGATTAACGCACCTCGCGACATCACAACATCGCACTACGATATTATGGCTACCACTTTTACCCCCGTCTTGCATACCTCTTTTTGACTAACCACCACGAGGAAATCCATAGTTAGAGCCAAGATGCTTATGATGAGAGACAGATGTAGCATTGCCAGTACATGTATGATATCTGGGATTAATATAAAAGACATTGTATATGCATACGTGGTATGGCAGCTAGCTGGGCCATGACCGATCGTTGAGAGCAAGGCGAGCGAGAGGGAGGCAAGAGGGATGAGAGAGAGAGGGCAGGCAGATTAGTCAGATACCAGCAAAGTAGATACGTAGCCAAAGTCGAAATAGCACGTCTGTTAACGACCTACTTATATTATATAAGCTTTAGCTTCAACTGCATTATCAAACCAAACTTTAACCTTGAGAATATCAGCGTTCACCAAAAAGTGCAATTCCAATAATTTGTAATAAGAAACGTGTATTGGTCAATTAGAGGTAGACTAGACTAGATGTATGCTGATGATTGAGCGAGTGCCATGCAACGACTGGAGGAAACTGGAAAGAAAGGCGATATGCTTTTGTTGCCGTGAGGCGTTGGTCTGTGGTATAATGTAGTAGCAATCTGTGGGGCAATCGTGATAGATGGGCGCTTTGGCTTCGGTCCGGCTTGATATAGATTCCGTTCAGTCTCGTTTGGTCGGTCGGTCGGTCGGGCGTACAAACGAGGAGTGAACAACAGGCGCGAAAGCAAACACAAAAACGCATAGCAGTAAGCAACAAAATCATAAAGCATGTACATTTAACATCGAAGTGAAAGATTCCCAGCTCTTGTCCCTCTCTTTGCTCTAGTCGAGCCATCGAGGTCTTGCAGTGCCTCTATTTCCTCAAATCACACAATGCATCTCTCACCATCCCCAGCATACAAATAAACCCATCAAAACAACTGCAAAGTTAGACCAAAAATGTCCCCAATATAACAACAAGATGCAAAACAAAGTAAGCCAAAGCTAACAAACAACGATTAACAGCCACGACATACATGCCAGCCACTAGGCGACTGCCATGAACATGGAGGTTTGAGAAGAAGAGAATAAAAGAGTATACAAAGACTGAGAAAGGGTATCCGACATTTCCGCCGTGAAGCGCATGGAAAAGAAGTTTTTCTTCCAAATCCAGATCTTTGATGAAAAAGACTGATGATGATGACAACAACGACCCGCTAAATGATACTGACAAGGGTAACAAGGATGCTATATACGCTCGATAAAGATGCACAGATGATGTCATCGTGCTCAAGGCGGTTATGAAGTAGAAGGTGTGAAGGATAGCGTTGAATGCAAGTCGTTAGAGGCCGTCTCAATTGTACAAGATAGGAAAGAAAATGTTTGGCGAGGTGGCCATGGTCTTAGATAATGTTTAGATCATGGGAGTTTCGCCACCTTGGTATACACCGGCTTGAAGGGTGTTGGGGGGCATGTTGGCGCGAAGCTCCTTCGGAGTCCTGTAGAAGGACTGGTTCATGTCGGATGGGGGGATGACCTGCTCCATGGGCTGAGGCGGGGGAGGGGGCGGAGGTGGGATTTGGCCAAAGTACGACTCATGTTTGACATGGTTCGCCGGAGGAGAGTGCGTGTTCTGTCCACGAGGGAAAGACATCTCCGGTACACTCTCATATGGAGAAACCTCAGCGCGAGTAGAAGGTGGGGACTTCGCACGTTGAGGCCCACGGCTGGTGCTACGCATGCGTTCAGTGACACGCTTGAAAGTCATACCAAGATTTTCGCTCACACTGCCGCGACCTCGACGGTGGGTATGTGGAGAGCCAGTGGCGGAAGCATTGGTCGGTGACACTTCCATAGGCTTCTCACCCGGACTGTTGCCTTCGATGGCAATGTTGATCATGCCCACGCCATTGCCTCCACCAATGTTTAGCGGTGGTGGGGGTGGGGGCGGTGGGGTGGCCAAGTGTTGAAGCTGAGACAGTAGAGGGGGTGCATAACCCTTATCTTCTTGGTCAAGAATGACGACTTGACTTTCATGAATTGTCTCAGCGATGCTAGCCGTGATGGGAGGAGGGCTGTGACGCTTGTAGTTTGTCTGAGGTAGAATCTCAGGCATTGTGTTTTGGCGCGCGTGGCCACGCGACCCACCCAAGGAAGGACGCCTGCCTATTGTGGGATAGGTAGGGGAGTTGTAAGAGCCAGAAGGCAGTAGCATGTCTTGTGGAGGAGCTGACATGGATCGGGGAGGTGAGATGGGCTGTCCGAAAGTTGTCGCGGGAAGTAAAGGCCCAATGTCATCCTCGGTGGAGTGCGGTTCCTGAGGTTGTTGCATGTTGTCCGGGATGCTTGGCACGGCAGGAATGTCGTCCTCGTTCGGTTCAGCCGTCATATATCTGGGGTGCCTCACACGTGGGTTTGCCGGAAGACCAATTGGTGCAGAACTATTAGAAGTTGGGCCGGCGCCGACTCTGTTCGTAGGTGAGTATCTCTTGGTCATCTCTGGGTCTGCAGTCTGGCTTCTCTGGATGGGATCCCGGTACATGGACATGGAGTTCAGCATATCGTCGGTGTTCGACCGCTCATGGGACACTGGTCGAAAGGCGAGTTCTCCTGGATGAGGAATGATTGGAGCAGAGGGGCGTCGAGCTAGCGACAACCTGCGTTCTTCAAGTTCACGAGCAGCCAAAGCTCTTCTTGACAATGTAGAAGGGCGCAGGCGCGACACGCCTGAACGCCCAGATGTCAGGGAGTCTGGCGATACATCTCGTCCGTAGCCTCGTGTACGGCTAGATTCCCTTGCAGCTGGCGTCGGTTTGCGACTCATGGACCGGTCTCGTGGCGCGCGACGCTCTGGTGAAGCCTCACGGCGACTGTTCTCTGTAGGCCGGCGGCTACTGCTTCGTTGACGTGGACGAACAGCGTCAATCTCAACAATCATCTCGGATTCTTCGTGTTGCATGGGCTGAGGTGATACAGGTGAGCGTTCTCCACGACTGGCACTTCGACCGCGATACTCTGCTGGGCGACGACTTGATGCTCGGCTTGCGCCTTTGCTCCTGGCGCGCACGCCGCCTTCAGGAGACTCGCCACGGCGTGTAGCCGTTTTAGAGGAGGATCTGGTCTTACTCACTCCGTGTCGTGGTCGGCTTCGGGCAGTGCGAGTGCTAGCGACGGACTCGGTGACAACAGGAGACGCAATGCTCATCTTGTAGAATCTTTCGTCGTCAAAGTCCTCTGTGTTAGTTCCAGCTTCTTTCTTGGTGGAAGCATATATGCCTGCGTCTTCTGGAGACATGGGAACGGGAGAGGAGGGGGAGCGCTTTGCGGGGCGGATATAGCGAACACCAGATCGTCCACGGCTCTGTGAGTCGTCGCGGTTACGACTGTGGGCGCGAGCAGTACGAGAAGGGGGCCTGTCTTCGTTCCTAGAGTTTGCACGATTTTGAGCGTAGTGGTTGGCTTCATCCAGGCTGCTGATATATTGGTCGATGCTTCGTGCTTTTGCGCTCTTGATGCTTGCGCCAGTCAAAGGAGGGCTGAGCCTGTTGGTGTAGCCAGTTTCTGGGCCGCTCTCCACAACCTTTTCCTTCATATCCAAGTGGAGATCTTGGATGTTTCGGCTCCGAGAACTGGCACGGGAATCGCTACGCTTGTCTTTCAGTGCGTCAAACACACCTACTGCTGGCGAAGGTAAATGATCGCTGGATTTCCCAGGGTTAAAGGTCGTTGCAGACAGGACAAAATCCTTGGACCCGCTCGTCGCTCGGCGTGTAGAGAAGGGCAATGTTTCGGCTTCGCGACCGACATTGTCAATCGCAGTCCTTGGGTGGGATTCACCGCGTTGGCCACGATCGGGGATAGCCAATGAGGCGAGTACTTGGTTATTGGTCGTGTTGCGGTCGGCGTCCGATCGCGAGGGTAAGCGTTTCCTTCCATAGGAGCCCGGAGTTGCGGTTCTCGCTGAAGATGGCTCCCTTGAAGGATCGCGGGCACGACCAAGCCAGTGGTGGTTTCCAACAGCAGGACTGATAGCGGACTCTGCGATAGGTGTCACACCTGCATTCATGGGTGTTCTCCCATCCTCTTCTCGGACCATTTGTTTGGGCTGGGGGCCGCGGCTAAAGTCAGTGACGAGCTTGAGCGAGGCCATTCTAGCCGCCACCCTGCTACTACCAACACTTGGAGGTGACAAAGGCGGGCTGACTTGTGATCCAAGCAGTGCTTGCTTCTGTGCAGAAAAGACGGCATCCTGAGCGCGGGGAGAAAACCAAGGCTCGGTGGTTTCGAGACCCATGCATGAAAAACATCGGACTGCCAGCTCTGCTTTTCCGTGTCCTACAGCATGCTCTCCCCATTTGCGGACGAGAAATGATTGTCTCTGCCAGTCAGTTGGGAATGTTAAACATGTAAGCAAAATTGCCTCCATGTAGTATTTGCGAGACACGTAGACCTCGATGGCGTCGTTGTGTTCACCCAGTCCAAGGAAGATTGCGACTGCGGGGTGGATGTCGCCCTTCTCAAGAAGGCGCTGGACGAAAGCTTCGCCAACCTTTTTCTGTGAGCCTTTGCCCAAGTTGCTCAGAGCCAACAGCATCCAGTCGGAGGAAGTCATAGACTCAGAGCCGACCATGTCAGCCATAACGTCAGCGCTGAGGTCACCCAGCCATTTGGAGAGAAGAACAGCTGCGGCCGAACCAGGGGGGTGGCGTGCCACTGGACAGGTTAGTTCAATACAAAAGAGATGTAATGGAAACCTTACATTCATCCTGCACCAATTCGTCGATGTCATGATCCCATCCAAAAACGACCTTGAGCATGTTGAGGCGAAGATCATCAGCCGTACGTTCAGGCCCAAGGTTTGTAGAACGGAAGGGCACATCGCTGAGCCTCGCTTTGGTGAATGGAAACAGATCCATGTGTTGATTCTTCTTGGACTCATCTGGGCTTCTAAGAACCTCCTTGCGCAAAGCAGAGGATGTATATCGAGAAGAAGCAGCTGACGATATTGATCGGATGGAAATGCTCTCACGGGTTGAAGTACCTGCGAGCGAGGAGGTGCCGGACGAGAAGATGGTACCGGAGCCTCCTGAGCTCTTGGATATGGTGGAGCGTTGCGATGCAGTCGAAGGCCTGTCGTATCGGTAACGTGGTGCACGTCCGCTTCCAGATGATTTTGAGCTCTGGGACCCTCGACTTGAGACGGGGCTGAGGGGTCCGACACGATCGCGGCGCTCCTCCTCCAGCTGGTCCATCTCCTGAGCAATCTTCTGTAATGGCGACATGGTGACACCCTCATCAGCACTACTCTCGGAATCGGCGAGAATGAGCGGGATTGACTTGGACGGGAGTGCAGTTAGTGGTGTTTCCATTTGTTTCTTGTGCTCGCCGAGAGAGATGGGTGGTGATGGTGGTGTGTTGGCAGGTGCATGTTGGACGTTTGCAACCATGGTGGCTGGCCCGTTGCTAGGGTTAATATCATACTGTTGGATACTTGAGTTGCGACCGATGGTAAACAGAGTGGCAGTAGGGCCATAGTTGCAGATGGCCGCGATGCCGTCGGTGGTTGGCACAGGCTCATAGCTGACTCTCTTGGTGCGTACATCCCAGGCACAGGTTTGGCTATAATCGGAAGTGTCAGCATGAGATGCTTTGCATCGGAGATTGCGGATATAAAGCAGGTACGGGAAGAGGTACGTACCCTTCAGTGTACTGTACGATTCGGCCGTTTTTCGACCAAGCAAACCAACAAGGACCAGGCTCCCGCTGATCCTTTTGGTTGAGGACTCGGATCACGCAGGGAGCGTCGCTACCGTGTGGTACCTTGGGGACACTCCATACTCGCAGGTCGCCGTCTGATGTCTGGGCGGCCAACATGTCGGATTTCTGCTTGGATGAGGAGCCATGCCAAGCCAGGCCCGCAATGGG
This sequence comes from Pyrenophora tritici-repentis, assembly GCF_003171515.1. Lineage (NCBI taxonomy): Eukaryota > Fungi > Ascomycota > Dothideomycetes > Pleosporales > Pleosporaceae > Pyrenophora > Pyrenophora tritici-repentis. The sequence continues at coordinate 1,828,764 of NC_089390.1, forward strand.
CGAAGGCGATCTCGGCGTGGTCAGAGTGTGAAGGATAGTGAATGAGGGCTGTAGAGTGGCAATCAGGATAGAACCATTGAGGTAGCTGGCATGCATTAGTGGTGGCTGCAGATGGGCGCATGTTCGCTTATACACACCCAATGGCAAAGGTTCTGCAGTCTGCAGCTGGTGCCAAGGCGGTTATTGGGTCGAAGATTGTTCTCGCTGACAAGTGTTCAGACGTGGAAGGCTCGAACAAGATGATGTTGCCCTGGGCATTTCCTGGCTGGAGGTTAGTTCCGAATCAGGCAATGGTGACTGCCGCGGGTGGACACTCACCAAAAGCAACATTTCCGTTCCTCATCCACGTTGCTACCCGTATCTGCTCGTACGACGCAAACCGGGCCACCTCGTCGCCGGTAAACAAGTCCCATACTATGGCGGTTGAGCCGGCATCGTACGACACTACTAACCGCCCAGCGCCTCGTTCGCTGGAAGTGTCGACAGATATCCACGAAACGTCTTCCCGGTGACTATCAAAGCGGCGCTCGACGGCCAATGTGTCGTGGTGAAGGCACAATATCACGTTTCGCTGGGCGTAGAGCAGGTATGAGCCGGTCGCGGCACAGGGCTCAAATGCAAACTCATCTTGGCCGGGAGTGGGTGGTTTGAGCTTCACATCGTTTGAGCGCACGGAGCTGCTCTTGATGGAATTTGAATTCGCGCGCTGTCTCAGTCCAGTCGACATGGTGAGGGCTGGACCTGGATGGTAGCTTGGTGGTCAGTCGGGGCAAATCCGCAAGGGCCCACGAGGCGCATAACGATGAGGTCAAAGTCGATAAAGTAGCAGCATGAACTTGCACAAAAGCAATGATGAAACTGACTGCAAGACGTCAGGAGGAAGCAACTCACTGCAGAGAGCTAGAGCGCGCCAAACAATTATGCGCTGACAGCTCCACGGCGTCTGGAGGAGGGTACCGTTTGGCCCCGCCCCTCGTCTTGCAAGGATTCAAGCTGAGGCGGTTAAAGAGGTTGGAAGTACCGGTTGTAGGTTTTACGGCGGTACGCAGGTTGCAGCAGCGGAAGGGACAGACGAACAAGCAAAGACAGCAGGAAGTTGTTGAAAAAGCGAAAGCTGCGCAGACAAAGTGTGAGTTGATGCGCGTGGACACCCGCCTATCAGTAACGGCGCTTAGAGGAGCAATGGCCGACTCTTGTGGCTCGAAATAGTACTGGGAGCATGGCTTGGGGCCGTGTAGCCAACGAGCAGCATGTCCGGCCGCAAAAGGCGTTTAACGGGCTGGGGTTGAGCAGCCTCATTCGCCCGGTGACTGTGAAAGGTCGACATTGTCGCTTCGGGGACTCGACGAACGAAGCAGACTCGTGGTGCCATCCTGGCGGCCAAGGTGGTGACACCGCACGTTAATGGTTAGGTTCGCGCCGGCGTGTCTATGTGGAGAAGACGAACAGCCTCTCAGAGGCCGGGACAGCACAGGGACGAGGACGCGGTAGACGGGGGTCCAAAGCACACACGAGATGCAGCGCCCCATTGGCCTAGCCATGTGCCTACCGCAGTATCATCACACTTGAGCGCTGCCATCCAGCGTATCACGATGCCGTGCGGCCGCCTGGGCCCGGCCCGTAAAGGATGATCCCTACGTGCTCAAATATCAAACCTTCCTCGTCGACTCGATGCATATAACCACCCTCTGTGCCCGACACTGGTACACGGCTATGACTCTTCCCATCAAAGTGCGGTGACGGTAACGCCACACGACCAGAAAAATTGCCTCTCAGGCCTGTCCAAGACCAAGGCTATCGTGAGCGTGTGGCGAGAGCAGAGGGCAGCTAGCATCATCGCGACGGGTGCCCCAAGCTTCCTGCACAACGAAGCCGCTGCCCGCTGCTCCCCCGTGAGTTGGTGGCACCATGGTCACCGTCCCTGAACGACTATCCTGCACAAGCCATGGCCCGTCCCGAAAGATACATCAACATCTCGCGCATGACGCCCGCTCTCCCCATGGCATGGTAGTTCCGACCTGACCCTCAACCCAGCTGCTTGTATTGCCGACGCATTGTAACCTCCTGCAACCCATGCTCTGACCGATGTGTCGTGTCGACACCCACAGATGCTACCTACACGTACCGCCCCGGCTCCAGGTACCATCCGTCGAACCAGGTACAAACAGATAACATGCGCTGCAGACGCTGCCCTCTAGGGCTTCCAGCGAAACCACATGTGGTTAAGCTAGCACAATTTCATCTGCTCCCGGTTGTGATATATATGCATACCAGTTGATAGTGGCTACAAACCTCGAGCTGAACAAACTGCTCCCCCGGCTTAGCATGAAGATGATAATCTGGGAAACAGCATTAGCTCTCTCAAACCGCCTTACACCGTTCGGGCTAATCCAACGGCATCGCAGAACCAGGCCTGAAGTTGGGCACACATGGGCCTAGTTCGTGTGAATAACTCACAAGTCTGCACACTTGCAAGCGCCCAGACTAGGACCAAGACCCTGGTCTCTCTACACCGTTTATCAGCCACTCGACCTTGCTGCCCCTCTTTTCTTCTTGTCTCCCCCCTCCCCCTCCACGAACACGACTCACAGGGCCAGCAAAGCAACAGCGAGGGATGGGCAAATTTATTTCGCTCGCACAAATCGCATACAGAGCAGACCATCTATTCTATGTGAGACAAATGCATCAGTGTCAGACTGCAGGTCCAACCAACCGTGACACGGCATCTGCACCGATATCCGGACGCGTGCAGTGAATGGGGATGCACTGCAACGGGGTGGAAAAGAACCCCGCAGATGGAAATTTCGCTTAGATTCGCACTTTGGCAATTGATGCATTATTTTTTGGCGCCTTTTTTTCTTTGGGTTTCGCGATAATCTCCTCGCATTGGTGTAGGTACCCATACCATACCATTCACGAGACGCATGCTTTCTGCTGTGATTAGAACATGGCGTTGTGATGGATTGCTTTGCGTCCCGTATGCGGAGCTACAGCGCTGGCCAGAGGGGGGCGACGACGCTGCTAATTCGCTCCGTGGTTGCCCAAGAAAAGAATAAAGCTGCATTCCTTTTTCGCCCGCGGTAAACAATGGTCGAAAAATAGGCCTCCAAAAGGGAGTGCCGCTTCCATCACGGAAGAGATGTGGAGACGTTTTGTAAATCACCGGAACCAGAGCGCCACACATCTCAACAATCACACTTGCAAAATTCAGCTAACGAAGCCGTCACATCTCGTCACGCTCATCACAATCAAATTTTGGGTGCAAAGGAGCTAGGGTTGGTCAAGAGTAAGCTATTGTAAAATTCAAAATGGGGTATATCTAAATGATGGGGGTATCAAAGAAGGAGAGAAGCGAGGTTTATGGTGCGAAAAAGGGTAAGCCGCAAAAGCCTCACTCTATACTGCGCACACAATGCCTCGCAGATAAGCGTGCCGTCCCAGCCATAATCCGTCCGATTCGCGGAGCGGGGGTATCGATGCCAAGTTCAAAACGCCTGCAAAATGCTCAAATTCCGTCACAATGCTTTCCTCCAATCCTATCCGCTAAGTCGTCTCTTTCGTTCGGTGCACCACTTCGCTTCGTGGTGGCGATAAACTGGAGGTACGTTTCAAATAAATGACGGTTGAGTCTAAGGCGATCTGCATTGCGCGAACGCAGTACAAATGCATGTGCGCACCGCACGCTCATCCGCCGATGCAAGTGAAGTCGCGCCCAAATGGGTCGCTTGGTGATGGTGATGATGATGTTGTTGTAACCCCGTTAACGAGTGGCAAGAGCAACGGTGTGACTGAACTGGTGTGGCTGACTTTGGCATCTCGAAGTAGGCGAAATGGGAAAGCGAAAAGAATGTGCCGCCAAAAGCGCAACGCGCGGCTACCACTCATCACGGAGTATTAGACAAGAGTGGCCATGGTGAGTGAGGCTGGCGGGCGTGGCGGTGTAATCATGTGACCAGCTAGCACGGGCGTGACGCGCGCGCGTGTTGCAGTGACGTTGATGTTTATCGATGTGATGATAACTGACAACGTCGTTAGGACTACGGCGCGATTCGATGTAGTCATGTTGACTTACGATGGCACGAATGATAGCGTGCATCGGTGATGATGATGATGTTGCTCACTCAACCTGCTCAGGTGACTCAGAGATGGGAGTCATTGGCTTGGATGTGCGACGTTGCTTGCGACCACTGCTGCGTCGACGCTCCGTCTTGGGCTTCTTCTGGGCGTAGAGTGGGGGCAGGATGGGAACTGCCTGGGCGATCGGGTATGTTCGTGGTGGTGCTGGGGCCTCCTCAAGGAATGGGCAGGCAAACTCGTCGTCAAAGTCCTCGCCAAAGAGATCGGCATCGCTGATGTAGGACGATGGTGGACTGCGGTGGTCCAGGTGAGGTCCTGTTGGCCATGATGGGTAGGCACATGATGATGCACGGCTTGAGCTCGTCTGGGTGGAGAAGTTGCTGTAGAGAGAAGTGGTGAGAGAGGTGGTGGGAGAAGACATGCTTCTGGGCGAGATGCCGATCGGGATGGACTTTGAGGGCGAAGAGCCAGGCGAGTATTCGAAATGCATGGTGAAGTGGTGGTAGTGGTGGTGGTGATTGTGATGATTGCTGAAGGGATGTTCGGTGTGTAGCGTACGGGGTGGGTCTTGTGTATATACACACTTGCGGGCACTTTCGGCACTGGGAGATTTACGGTGGTTTTCGTGTTTTTTTCGTCAACTAGGGTCGCGGCAACTCTAGCGAGGTCAAAGCTTGGAAACGGGTGAAGGTCAAGATGTATGACGCCGATGTGGATAGTCCGAAGCAGGGTTTGCCGGTACTAGTCCGGGATAGCGTCGGGGACTCGTCTCGAAAAACTCAGCAGTAAGCTTGGAACTGTGCGATGATGGAGTATGGGGATGCAACAAGCAAGCGGGTGGACACTGTCTTAAAGTAGTTGCACGGGGATCGTGGGAGGCGGAAGGGTCAGGCGTTCGAGTCAGGCAGAAGCAATCTGGTGTGTCTCGAAATGGAGATCAGATGGAGGTCTGGACGTGGGGACTGCGGAAGCACACGTTCCATATATCCTCCGTCGAAAAGCAACAATCGACGCCTCGCTCCGGTCCGCATGAAACGCTTTGTTTAGCGCGTTGTGATTTGCCTTTTTGCTATGAGTCGGTGAGCGACCGCCTTTTGGAAGGGGGTGCGGCGCCGAGCCGTGGTTGGCGCACTCTCAGACCGCCCCTTCAAAGGATACACCATTCTGGGCTACCTTTACCGTCAGCCCCGTCTGCTCCGCTACGCCTGGGGGCTCATCCCGGCTGTCGGGGCACCTCGACCGCCCTGTCAACTTGCGCACATGCGGATTGCGATGACTCGGCCACAGGACGATTTGTATCCTTGTTTGCCTGGTCGTGATAACGGGGCATGAATTACAGAGAATCCGCCTAGGTGCAGGCATGACTGGAGCCTCGTCGTCACAGGCATCCAGGAGGTGAATGGAAATCCTGCTTCGTCGCCCTATCACTAGGACCCTGTATTGCCAGCTTGCTTTGGAATCCTGATCCTGAAAAAGCACCAGCTGGCAAGGGATGTGACAGTGACAGCGGTTACGCCCCCCACGACTCATTCCGCGCCACGCCCGTCTCCGCGAGGGTCTATGCGGATAAGATTCGTCGCATTACTCAATACAGTAAGCTTATTGCCAGAGGATCATCTCGGGGATGCGAGACAGACCCTTTTCCACTCCCCACGCCGCCGGATCAAGGCGTGCAACTTCCACGAAAGGAAACACGAACTGCACACCCCGGCTCACTGGCCGCCTCTCCGTACGGCCTGCGAAATTGACTGCGTGAAAATTTGCCGGTGGATTACGCGCCTGCTGCCCAAGTGTCAATATCTGCCAGCTGCCAGCGCGACGAATCGTGCCTGATGACTCACTCTAGCTGTGGCTATTTGCGCGCCCCCGTCTGCAGTCACATAGTGGCTGCCATGGTGTTTTGCCTTGCACTAGCCATCCAGACAGTGAGATCGCCGACACGGCGAAACGAAACTTGTCCACAAACTTTCTCTAGCGAGCAAGGCCTCGGCCGGGTTTGCGCCTCGGAAGTTGGCCTTTCCACCACGCTTCGAGCTTTAGCCGGTCGTAAACTGGGGTACATACAGTAGGTACCTATCACATGCGCGTACCTAGGATGAATACATACCCGACACAACTTGTAGCTTCTAGCTCACGGATCCCCTTCACGGCACCTACTTGGTTTGCGAGACACGGAGCGAGGTAATATCGCCACCAATCGCTATACGGGAGGTTTATGTCGGTCCGCAATAATTCAGGCTACTTGTTCTGATTCCGACAACCGCCACACAATCGCTTGGTGAGACGGTCATGCTCGCATCCGCAGCGGATCCACCTCTACTTGGTACCAAACATGATGCAGCAACCTTCCATTCCTGAATGCACTAAAAATGTCCATCCATCCAACCTGTACTACCCGACTACTGACGGCTTACGTGCAGCGCGCAGGACGCTGAGGAGACCTGTTGTGATGGCCGGGTAACATGCAGTAAGCAAGCTTCGGGACACCAACCTTCGCATCTGGCATGGCATAATCTCATAAATGGAACACAACCATCAGCCCTGTCAGCACTATGAGACCGAATCTGGCTGGGTGCAACATAAACGTCTATGCTCCATCTCCATGTTCATGCGCGGCACATATAGCAAAGCCGTTCAGCCTGCACGGTACACGCAACGCGTGGAATCTGGGGTCGAAGTCGTGTCTGTGCACGCAATTACGGGGATCGTGAACCTGGGTATGGAAGGTTCCATTCTTCCATTCCGAATAACCGCGGGGAAGATGTGCTCGTGCACGCTCCCCGTGTCCAGAAAGACCCGGTATTGTTGCGAGCCAGACCCAACCGAGGCTACATACAGTACGAGTGACGCTCGGAAATGCCCTTTACTCGTCCATGGCCAATTTGATTGTCTAGATTGCACACTATCACGACCGAGCTACGTTTCCGCCATCTTTTGCCCAAGTTGCACGCCAGCCCGGCCGAAGACCAGTTTTAGAATTAGAAGGTTTTTGGAGGCAAAACCTTCTCCAACACTCTAATGCGGCAAAGCTGCTCCGGTAACGAGAGCCGCATCAGGCATGCAGGGACAAACTCTGTATGACGAACTCGGCGTCTGTACCGCCCTTGAAACCCTTCTAAGGCGCACAACCTCCCTTTTCGCGCTATGCAGCAGAAATCGTCGTCAAAGCAACTTTGCCGCAACCCACCCCCTTGGTGTCAGCATGTCTCTTGCTCGTGCTGAAAAAATGACGTCGTTAGGCACTTCATCACAGTATGAAGCCGACGAGACACCGACGCTACACTGGTCAACACAGCTATCACGCAAAATCTCTGCCTTCTCTCCACTTCCCGTAGTGTACTTGTACATGTACCAGGTCGCGGTGTGTGTGGTGAATGCACGTGAGCGGATCGTTACATCATCATGCCGCTGAGCTAGAAGCCCCTTTCTGGAAGTTCCAATGTTTCAAGTGGAGTCTTGATAAGACCCTTTCTGTTGACGAGGAAAATATCGACACGGCCATGTGGAGAGGGAGGATACCGACCTCCGGCATGTTTTCGTTGGAGAGGTGGCCGACTCATGGGCGTTGCTAACAGGACTGGCGAAAACCGGCCGGGTGCTGTGGCTGTGGAGCTGGTGTTGCAGCCTCAGTTCATGCGGCGCGCACGCGGGCGGAGGGATGATTCCGTGCGCGTGCGTGCTTGATACCTACTCCACTCACCTTGTGGATACCATCATCTACAACTCGACTCGATCATTAAAACTAAACCCTCGCTTACAAGCGGCTGAGATGATTCCAATTTCTCTCGTTTCTTCTTTCTCCTTGATCAAAAAAGGAGAAGAACTTTTAAATTTCGCTTGTCAAGATAGACACTACACAGAGTCTCCAAGGCTGAATCCTTTCAATATATATACTTGCCTATTAGGGAAACACAACCGCCTCATGGCTCCTAGGTCGACTCCCTTGCTGTACATCGCGGCTCAGACCGCCTTTGCGATCAACAAGAGACCCTGCGTCTAGCGACCTGCAGCTTGGCAACTCACAGGGCGAGACGGCATCTAGGACAGCTGATCCGCACACTGTTTATCTACTCGACATTTATTTTTCCGCCATACTATAGGCGACGAGGGTACGTGCCGTAGAGATACTCCGGTGGGTAACAAGGATTATGCGGAGAAAAAGTATCGTGAAACCAATATTACTCCGCATTTACAGTGCAGCGAAACAAAATGAAGCTGTTGCCCCCCGGACAAGTGCACTTGGCTGTTTTTTCGCGTTACCGCGTTGTTGTTGCAGCTTGATCAAATCTCAAGACACTCATTACACACGGAAATTCAGGCAAATACTCAGCTGGTAGCTTGTGTCAAACCTCCCCCCCGCTAAGTTTAGTGTACACATGTCACCCCCCATCCTTCCTACATCAGCTTAGTCTAGACTCTGATATCGCATTTTTGTTGTTACCCCTCATCGCAACAAGTATCCAAATCAGACCAACCCGAAGCCGCAACGCAACGCGCTATGGGCGGTGAGGTGAGTCACCGCCGCTCTCATCCATGTCCTTATCTGCCACAAACCCGTTGCGCCATTGCTGCTGCACAACACGCAGTATGCAGCACAGCACGCAAGCCTGTCGATCTCCCAGGTGCGGTCTGAGCTGTCAGATGCACGATAGCGCCCCCTCACCCAACTCATCCAACGGCTTTCCTTCTCAACAAGCCACCCACCGCCCGACTACTATCGTGCTCAACATGGCTTTCGCTCTACTGTATGTCCATACCGATAAGTGAAATCGCCACCGCGACAAGAGCGGCATTTCGCTTTCGCATGATAATTGCCTTTCCCATCCATGTTTGGTTTTGGCTATTTTCGCCTTCGTCTCGCTACTACACACACATGTGCGGCCCGGACTTTCTATGGTAGGCCCGATTAGTATTTCGGGGGTGCGATTGCGTGTTACCCAATGACGACCCCACGCGCGGTCGCAGCACATCACAGGCATGTGTTTGTTTTTCGCTTGCTTGCGGCATGCTTGCTTCTGTTTGCTTTGCTGCATGGCTCCGACGCTACTGGACTCGGTGTTCGTAGGGCAAGCCGCTCACGGCGCACACATGTGAATTTTGCGTCCTGCGAGACAGAGAGAGACCGAGGAAGCTAAGCGCTATCATACCCACGCAGCACGCGTTATCCTTCACAGGGAGAGTGACATGCCTTGTTGGCTTACTAGTCTATTCTCTTTTTTTATCCCCTTCTGCGCGACTTTCTTGCTCTCGCTCCACTTTCGCTGTTCTGCCTGATTACCCGTTGTGGTAATAAGAGAGATTTTTTTTTTCTCTTCCGTTTAGAGTATCAATGACGGAGTGGAGTTGCACGGGTGGAGTAGGAAGTGGAAAGTGGAGTGGGAAAGTGCTTGGAGTTTCGTCATTATCTTCGCTGTGGGGGTTGGGAGGAAGCATGGGGATGGGTGGGTTGGTGGGGTAGGAGAAAGTGGAGGAGGTATTGCAAAACAGTGGAAATTTTAGTAATCTCTCCTCCTCCGCACTTTTGTCACAGTCCTATATTTTGCTACTGGAGGTGTGGGGATTTTGGTGGGTATCCAGCCCCTGCATATGTTCGTACTGTCTTTTTTTTCTGCCACCGTTTGAAAAGGGGAGGGCTGTTTTTCCTTGGCGGGAAAAGCAGTTGTGTAGGATATCGTCATTGTGGGGGTCGGAGTTTGCTCGGGAGATGCGATCTCGGCGACGTTGTAGATTCGCGAGGGAGGTTTCTGGGCATGTGAAATTCAAGGTTACCTCGAAAGATCATGAGGGGAAGCTTGTTTTGCGATCTTGGCGAGAATTTTTAGGACTGTAAATCTTGATTGCTACTCGTCTGATGGACTGACTACACTAGGGCACTCGTTCTACGATCGGATCCGCTTGTGCTCTGCCATTTCATTCTTGCAAAAACGCAGTAGCTGATGTCGCGTGAACGGAATCTCGATCATAGCATGGCGCCCCCCAAGGTAACGATGCCAACACCTACCTAGATCCGATAACATCCGGAATGTATGGCTATTGACAGCCGCCATGTGCGTACGTATGTCTGTAATACGGTGCGGAGCCGGACTACAGCAAGGTAAGTACCTCATTCACAAACACCGCGGCATTTCAGGCCGACGTCCAGTAGCCATGCCAGTTGTACTTCAGTACCTCGTTACCCCAGGACGTCCATCCACTCACAAGGTAGCGAGAGAAGACCTCCAGCGCACTGTAGTCAGTCGGGTCCAGCAGATAGGGTTCAAGTAAAGTCTTCAGGCACGGCTTCCGTGAGTGGATGTCAGGTACAGCAGCGATGACTCTCCTCTTGATGTTTGGCGCATGTGCCATGGTCGTCCACGAGTTGGGCGCTGCGCGACCCAAGAGTAAGATCTCGTATGGCTTCCGCATGGCGCTATCAATGTCAAACATGGGCTCGCCCTGTGTCGTAGTCTTGATCCAGACCCATTCCTCAACCAGGCCCACGTTCCACGCCTCGAACAGTCCACCGGGACCCAGCACATGTACTCTCAAAGCCTCTTTGTTTGTGATCCAGACGCCCACCAGCGCATTGTGTTCGAGGTAACTGTCAATGTCCATGTTCAGTAGCATCTTCTTGAGGTACGGCATGCCTCCAACTTGTTCGTAAGCGCCCTTGCGCTTGGCTGAACGATTGGGCCATGGTGGGTCCAGCAGTACTAGGTCAAAGTGTCGTGGAAGGGTAAACTCGTCGGTAAGCTCTCGAAACGACGTACGGAAGGCATCCGAGGCAGTGGAATCGCTGAGAAACAAGGTCGATCTGGGTGGTACTGTGAAACGATACTCTTGACCCGGCAGAGTAGATTGCGGCGTAGGTTCGGTAATTGTCAGCTCCAGAGATTGGCGGTTGGGATTGTGGAAGGTACATGTCCATGGTTCCGTTTGGGCTTCGTGGCTGGCCGTTTCTGCAACCTGTGTACCACTTACAGACTCACGTGCAGGCTGGTACGACACGATCCATTTGTGTGCGCCCACGGCCGGTCCTGCGGCCTCGGATGTTGCACCGAGGGAGACCATCATCTGCTGCAGATTGAATGCAGTGTCGTCTCCCTTGCGTTCGCTCCACGAGGCCCACTCTCGCATTCGGGACTCTAACTCTTTTTCGGAGATTTGGTCAACGTCCATGGCTTCCTCTTCCTTATGCGATGGCCTCTGGGACATTAGCTTACGCTGTGCGCACCACGGGCTTGAAACCTTTGTGCGGATTTGGGAGAGTGCATGCTCAACGAGAAATTTGTACCGCACGTCATCGATATGTAGTGACTGGAAGTCGAGATTGAAGGGATCCACGTTTTGGGGAGAGGTAGTTTCGAGTCCCCCGTCTTGTTTGCTCGCACGCAGGAGTTCGGTCTGCTCCACCAGCATGCTGTTGGTGTCTGGAGATGTCGCTTTCGCTTTCTTTGTCTTGGGCTGATAGTCTTCTTTTAGTACGATGGGCGCTTCTAACGGTGCAGTCGATAGGAGTACATCCGAGCGATCGCCTTGAGCAGCTGTAATAGACTTTGGAATATCGATTAACGTAATGTCGCACTCCGCATTTTGGTACAGGATGGGGTTCACGGGCGCCATGATGAATTCCATGTGCATGAGTGGTTGATGGGGTTGGACCATCACAAGGAAAAGTTTTCCACTTGTCTACAGACAGTTTCAAGGCATGAATATCTGCCCCGAACCACGTGTGCAAAAGTGAACCAGACTCAGTGCTTTCTCGCGTGACATATAACCATGGTGAATCCCAAGCATCGTGTTTACATACTCGACATCACGTTCCTCGATATCGTGGGGAAGATATCGATGGGTAGCGTCGGATTAACAGCGACTATGTGGGATCCCCGACCGGAAACAGATTATCTCAGCCTCGGCAACGTCATTGCCGAGTTTCAAGCCATCAACCAGCCAAAGTCCGCCGCTTTCTAATCCACACGCGACCTTTTCCTCCCCTTCACGCATGCCCTCATAGCCATACGCTACAACTAGATTCTACACATATAATTACACATGTCGCGGTAGTCGCACGCGCAGCCCGCCCTGGAATGTCCACGTACCTCCGCAATGACGGAAGCAAACCGAATATCATGACCACGACCGCGGCGCAAACCAACAGCGCAATAAACACACTTCCCGACCATGACGCCGTCATGTCTGCGAGGAAAGAAGGAGGCGCAGACACAGAGCCTGGGAGGAGGAAGAAGACGGATAAGAAGAGCATGGAATATCTCATAAAGAGTGGCCTGGCGGGGGGCTTCGCTGGATGCGCTGTACGTCAGGAAACCACTGTCATCGGGATAGCATGTATACTGACCCGTCACTAACAGGCCAAAACCGTAGTCGGCCCCCTCGACCGAGTAAAAATCCTCTTCCAAACCCGCAACCCAGAGTTTGCGAAATACGCTGGTTCCTGGTCTGGATTCCCCACTGCAATCCGCGATATATATGCCAGCACCGGTGTGCGCGGGCTCTTCAAAGGTCACTCTGCAACACTTCTCCGTATTTTCCCCTACGCCGGCATCAAATTCTTGGCCTACGAGCAAATCCGCGGGCGCCTTATAAAAACAAAGGCGCAAGAAACACCCGGCCGACGCTTCTTATCCGGCAGTCTCGCTGGCATGATGAGCGTCTTCATGACCTACCCACTGGAGGTTATCCGGGTGCGCCTTGCGTTCGAAACAAAAGAATCCGGCCGTAGCAGTTTAAGTTCCATAATCCGTAAAATATACGCGGAGCGCGCACCCGCCGTTTCATCGTCACACAACACCAACATACCCGTGGTAGCGACGGCAACCCACGTCGCCCAAAAAGTAACCCCCTCATCCGGCCTTCCCAACTTCTTCCGCGGCTTCACGCCCACACTACTCGGAATGATACCATACGCCGGTGCCTCCTTCCTCGCCCACGACTCTATGTCAGACCTCATGCGCATCCCTATCCTCGCACCCTACACCACTCTCCCCAACACTTCCCGCGAAGAATCCTCAACCACATCCCACAAGCCCGCGCAACTGCGCTATTGGGCTGAGCTCTTCACCGGCGGGATCGCAGGCTTTGTCTCGCAGACAGTGTCGTATCCACTTGAAGTGATCAGGCGACGAATGCAGGTTGGTGGTGTGGTGGGTGATGGGCGGCGACTGAGTATTCCGGAGGTTGCCAGACGCGTTTATGCGGAGAGGGGGTACAAGGGGTTTTTTGTGGGGTTGTCGATTGGGTATGTCAAGGTTGTGCCGATGGCGGCTGTTAGCTTTTATGCGTATGAGAGGGGGAAGTATTATTTGGGGATATAGGTCATGGGATTAGAGGGACTCAGCGTCGTTTGTTTGTATCGTAAGGGATACTTCTCGCGTTGTTATAAAGGGGGCCAGCTTGTAGAGCCGTATACCTAGATGGGAGTTCCGCGCCTACTAGATATGGCAGGATAAGTACATAGACAGGATTAGCACATACATGCCACTGAATGCATACATGACAAAGAGCTTTCACCAAATCACCACAAAACCATCAGCCGTGCTTGAAACAAATACGGTATATTCGTACATCTAGAATACCACTACTACCATCCCCTTTATTTCAGCGTATCAACCAACTCCCTATAAATCTTCTTCAAATCCCTAACATCGCCCTCCAGCTCCTCGACCCTCTCCGTCTTCTCTCCCAGCATCTCCAACGCCGTCATCTCCCTCCTCTCCATCTCGCCGAGTCTCTTCTCCAAATCCGCAACTTTATCCCCCTGCCTCCTCGCCTCATCAACCTCACGCATCAGCTTAACCACCTCCTCGCGCGCTTCATCGCGCTGGGCGGTGAGGCGAGCAAGCTCCTCTTTATGCGTTGCCTTTTCTGATTCCAAACGGCGCACTGCGGCGCTCATGCGCTCGACGAGTTGGACGGAGGGGCCGGCTCCAGCGGTGGATACGCTGATCATGTCGTTGATGGTGTGGTGGGGGGAGGAAGTGTATTCAAAGGGGTCATCGTGGTCAACTGTATGGATGGAGGGTGTTGAGATGCCATTGAGTTGGGAGAGACTTGATGGGAATGAGTCTTGGCGGGATGGAAACGAGTCTTGTCGTTGCGGGGGTGTGCCGACTTCTGGGGTTCGTGCTTTGGACGTTGTGGGTTTGGGGATGCGGCCAGTCGAGGGACGGCGCGTGGCGTCGTCGAACATGCGGTCCATGGGTGTGAGGGGGGTGTCTAGGCCGCTGGTTATGGAGCGGGGGTTGGGGCGCCGGGTTTGCAGGCCCATTGGGTCGGGAGAGTGCTTTCGCTGGGCTATGGAGGGTGAGTCCGCTCGTAGGCGGTGGGGCTCGCTGAAGAGAGATGGTGTTTGGATTTCAGATTTCCACTTGCTTCTTTCTTCTTCTAATCGTTGTTGGAGCTCGGCTTCCCAGACCTTCTTTTCTCTTTCCAGGTCTGCTCGAGCATCTTGCGCTGCGGCTTCTGCCTGTGTAAGTTTAGCTTGCAACTTTTGAGCTGCAGCACGCTGCTCGGTCAGGTCCTGCTCAAATGTGCGGGCTCGCTCGTTGATGCTTTCGAGTTCGTCTTCCAATCGACGTGCTTTTGAGTTGACTTCCCTCGCCTTGCGTCTGACATCAGACTCCCGCTTGGCCGTCTCGTCACGATCTTTCTCCAGAGCCGCGACTCTAGATGTCAAGGTCGTTTCAATGCCTTGCCAATTCTCCGAAGCGAGCGAGTACTGTGTTTGCAAGGTTTCGATTTGGCGAAGAAGCGTAGCTTGAGAGTCACTAGTCGCAGACGATGACGCCTCTTCTGTTCGACTACGGAGAAGTTCCAACTTGGATTCAAGGTTCTGAATTGAATGTTAGAGTGCAAAATTACCGGGCTATCCAGGGAACTTACCGCAATCTCACCGCGAAGCTCAAGCTCGGTGACGTTTGCCTTTTCTTGTTGGCTCTTTGCCTCGTCTCTTGCGGCCTGGAGCTCTCTCTTCGCCCTATCCTCGGCAAGCTTCTTTTCTATTCGCATGTTTTCAATATCTTCTTTTAGTGACGCTGTGGCTCTCTTTTCGGCTTCCAGTGCTCCAGTTTGAACTCTCTTTTCGGCATCTTCGGCTCGTGATAGCGCATCATTCAGCTGCTTCCTGAGTTCTGATATCGTCAACCCAGCCTCTTCACGCTCGGCCTTGATGGTCTCGATGTCCTTTTCGATCCTGCTCACGATCTTGAGCTTTTCCTGCGCAGACTTCTCAGCAGCTTCAGCCCGCCTTGCTCTTTCAGACTGCTCGGTAATGCTCTTTTCGGCCTTCGAAAGCCGTTGTTTGAGCGTGGTAATTTCTCTATCCTGTTCCTGGGCTTTGATGCGCATCTTCTTGATAGTCGTCATGTGCTTCATCTCGGTTTTGGAAAGCTTCTGGCCCTCATCCATGAGCGCAGCTATCTGCGCGTCCTTTTCTGCCAGCCTTTTATCTGCAAGTGTCGCTTCATTGTCCGAAGATGCGGCCTTTGCAGATGCAGCGAGTTGCTCTGAAAGATATGTGAGCTTTGATTGTAGAGCGTCAATTCGTTCCAAGTGAGAATTGAGCTCTTCGCGATTGTCGCGTAATGTCTCCTCATATGTCTTTTGTAGTAGCGATAGCTCGGCCTCGACTTCTTGGGGGTCTCTGGGTCCAACACTCGGCGTCGGGGCGACTTCTTCAATAGAGGGCCGAGAAGCATCGTCGTCGAAGGACTGACGCGGAGAGGAGGTCTGCGGGGTGAAAATCGAGGGTATCAGAGGCTTTGAGGGCATGGACATGGACATGGACATTGGTATCGAAATGGGCTGTTCCGCTATCAGAGGCGAAGCTAGTGGAGATATTACTGGGGGAGAAGTCGCTGGCGCAGGAAGTTGGATGGAGAGTGTAGGTTCTTCGACCTTGGTCTCTTCCGCCGTGCTCGCCTCATCTTTCTTGGTTTGCGCAGCGTCTGTAGTCGGCTCAGAGGCTTTCGAATCTATGCTCGTCCTCCCTGTATCCGCGACAGCTGTCACGGCTCGGAGGGCAGGACTCTCTGGTCTTGAGCCTAGATCCGATGACGCTCTTGACTCTGACCTTTCTGTTCCCTTGTTGACGGCCTTGGCAAGGCGATCCTGTAACCGCGAGTTGGGTCGGCTGCGCGACGAGTTCCGTGAGCCTTGAGCTGTGTTAGCCTTCTTCACGCCTACCCTGCCGCCTCTCTATCCCCAGACTACCCACCTGCGTCTACAGCCAACTTCTTATCCGCCGCCACCACCTTATCTACGCCATCCGACGTAGCTGCGCCCTCTGTGGCCGCCGGCTTCGCTGGGGTGCCATCCTCGGCCAGTATCGTGTCGAGCCGTGACTCGAGGCCCGAGATGGCCGTATTCCACCAGCCTTTCCCACTCATGTCGCCTGTCTTGGTCGTGTACGTAAGCGTGTTATCGCGATTGGCGTCGTGTCTGAAGCTTTGCGAGCTTTCAGCGTGCACTCGTTCTCCGCCTGTGTTTGTTCATAGCTCAAGTGCGCAAAAGGCCAGGTTGTTGTCTTGGTCGCGGTTGGTACGTCGTCAGCTAAGGTTTGGCGGGGAGTCGCAGTGTGAGACGACCGTCCGCAACAGCCACAGTGTGAAGATTCAGGCTGCCGGCTATCCAGAGCGCAAAGTAGCCCCAATTGTAATCGTGGTCTTGGGATCGCTGCCGCGCAAGCCTTCATTCCAACATGACGGTGCGGTGCAGGCCAGGGCAACCGCTCAATTCGCTCCGATTGGCTGCCGTTCCGTAATTCCGCTATGAGGTAATCCGGCCAACAGCCTCGTAATACACCACATCTTGATCGGCAGTGCAGAGACATGTCACTCATGTCTAACGTGTAATTAAACTATAACATGGTTACGAGTTCCTGGCTATTACCTCTATCTAGTGCATACACTCAACGCCGCGTCTCCTGGTAGTCTCAATATTGATCCTGCCAGCCAAGCTCTTGAACCCACTCCATCCCTCAGCCAAATCTCCTGAAGCCCGGTTACGAGATTGAAATTTCCCCTCCAGCCCTCATCTCCATATTCTGACGCTCATATGTATCACCCAATCGACCCGGCGTCTGCCGAGCCGGTGCAGTAACACCCCATGAATCTACGACATGAACTTGGTATAGCGAACAGGTAATCCAGTTCCTAGACTATGTTTACGCTTGGCCACAATGTATCTGCTATTCACCGTCTTTATCTCGCGAGAAGACCGATGTGAACCCATCTAGCACA
Organism: Pyrenophora tritici-repentis; assembly: GCF_003171515.1. NCBI lineage: Eukaryota > Fungi > Ascomycota > Dothideomycetes > Pleosporales > Pleosporaceae > Pyrenophora > Pyrenophora tritici-repentis. The sequence goes on from NC_089390.1 coordinate 1,846,076, forward strand.
ATGGAAGAATGAATGGCAGTCTAGACGGTGATAGCCGGATGAAGTAGTAGTGCTCGCGCAGTGTGAACATATTGTTTACATAGCACAAGCGGCATGATGCTTGTTAAAGAATAACGAGGAACTCATCTTGTTTGCTGTCGCTGGTATGATGCTGCGCCACAGCCATCATCCATTCTGTCAGTAGCATGTAGACATCACCCACCACTTCTCGTCCGACTAAATGAACACTGCTGATGAGATAAACACGAAGCTGCCATACATACCAAAGAAACCACACCACCCTGCAAAGCCGCAGATCACTAGCCCCACCAAGACCCTGTCCCCCTCTTCCTTCTAATCCAGCATGCAAGGTACAAACGTCATCCGCGTCTCCCCCTGTCCAAGAAACTCCATACTCACATACCAAGCAAAAGAAAATGCCCATTGCTGTCAAAAACAAAATTTCAAATTCCCATGCTGATGAACACGTATATTGCGATGGCTGCCAGATTTGAACTAGGCGCGTCTAGCGGCAATCGCCTACTGGACGACGTCAGCACTCTCTTTCTTCCGTATAAACAAGTACAACAACGCGGTACCGATACTCTATAGACTGAGTGAAAAACACAATTGAAAGAGTTTTTTCATGTCAAAATCTGCAAAGATGGTTCTCGCTGTAAGTGGAATTGAGTGCTGATTACGGTTTTCTGGTGTCTTTTGTGTGCGGCTTTTGATATCAGGTATATGTATTCTATTCTCATGTCCTCTTTTCCTGTACATACTCAAGCCAGGCATCATGTAGAACTCTTTCATCTTACATATACTCATCGCTACTCCCCTTCAAATATCTCTAACAACCCACTCAGGCAGTCGGTCAAATGCGTTCCACGCCCTCAATGTCCGACAACCTAACCCAAGCGCAATCCCTCTGCACCAAAGCCCACGCCGCCGGTGCTGCCGCCCTCTTCCTCCCCGAAGCTGCCGACTACATCACCACCTCCGGCGGCCTCAAACTCTGCAAACCAACCTCCGACTCCGAGTTCATCAAGGGTCTCCAAGAATCCGCAAAACAGTATTCCCTCCCTATAAGCGTCGGCGTCCACGAGCCCACCTCTACCCCCTCCAAAGTGAAAAATACCCTCCTCTGGATCGATGCCCAAGGCTCAATAACGCACCGCTACCAGAAACTGCACCTTTTCGACATGGATGTTAAAGACGGCCCGCAGATGCAAGAGTCCAAGGGTGTAGAACGCGGTACCGAGCTACCAGACCCGTTCGAGTCTCCCGTGGGGAAACTCGGCACCCAAATATGTTTTGACCTGCGTTTTCCCGAACCAGCCCTCGCGTTGCGAAACCGCGGTGCGCAGGTCCTTTTGTACCCAGCGGCGTTTACCACGCCAACGGGCAAGGCAGGGCATTGGGAGATGTTGCTAAGAGCGCGCGCGATTGAGACGCAGAGTTATGTTATTGCTTCTGCGCAGGTGGGGCCGCATGACGAGGAGGGTAAGAGGAGGAGTTGGGGCCATGGGATGATTATTGATCCGTGGGGGAAGATAGTGGCGGAGTTGGGGGGCGATGAGGAGGATGGGTCATGGAAGGGGGAGGGGGAGATTGCGGTTGCAGAGATTGATTTGGAGTATGTAGACAGGATTAGGAAGGAGGTGCCTTTGATGAGGCGGACAGATGTTTATGCGGACGTTTGTTAGGGGGTACTGATTTAGAACTCCCCAAGACCTTTGATCCTGCATAGTCATTCATCTACTTCATGCTTATGGAGACCTTGAAATCTCCTTAATCGTCCAAGTACTCCAAATCCCGTCCCTGCAGTAACCTTGCCTTACTCCCCAAACTCAGATACGCCAGTGAATGATCCGACCGCTCAAGATCCTGCTCTATCCTCCTCCTGACCTCCCCCAATGCACAACCCACCAGTTCCGCCAACCTCTCCAAGAGCGTCGTGTACAAACTCCGCCCTGGTCCCTTCTCTAGCTTCGGACCTTGTGTCCTCGGTGGTTCAAACTCTCCTTTACCCGAGCCCCAACAAGGCCAGTCCCAATCATGGATGCCGTGGTTATGATAAAAGTTGAGTAGCGTCGCTTGTCTATGCGGCTCTTCGCTGGATAGTAGGCTATCGGAGATAAACTCGGGTCCCAGGTTCAGCGCGGCTTCTGCGAAACAAAATTCCAGCTCGCTGCGTAGCTCGACTTGGTTTGCGTCCATGAAGCGACCGTATGTGCTTTGGTTGATCCAACCGTAGCCGTGGTATCGGGCTGATAGCGTCGCATGATGCAACACAAGGTACATCGCAATCAGTGGGTCTCGCTCCAGTGATTTGATATACGTGATTCTTGCGGTGTGTGCTTCTGCGATAAGGTTAGCCATATATAATCTCCACAGAAGCTCTCACTGGACACTGACTGATCGAGACTAAACGGTATAGTAACAGCAGTCCCGCGTTTGCGACGGCGGCGTTCTGCGGCAATACAGCCATGTAGTTGTGCTCTGAGCACAGTATGTCCATGACCTCGTCGACCACGTCGTAGTTCTTAACACAATCCGCCAACCAGTCCAGACTGATGTTTCCACCGTCGTGGACAAAGTCTGTTTGCGCGTGGCGAAGCTCTTTCTTCATGAACCAGGCTGTGATAGAGTGCTCATAGTTGCGGAAAATGGCCTCTAGACGCGGGTGCGCATTGCGGATACTCTGTATGAGTTTCCCGTCCTCGAACGGAAGGTGTTGGATGGTTTTCAAGATCAGTTCTGTAGGGATACGAGGTGAGATGAGGATATCGAGGCTCTTTGATGGTTCTGTAGAGATTGCCATATCGTCTAGTAAGTGAAGAATATAGTGATTGTGGATAGCTAGTGCAGTAGACAAGTGATATAGAAAGTGGGAGTCAGGTAGGAGGGGAGCGCGGTTGCAGACTTATACCTTCCAGGTAGGAGCTTTTCGGAGTGCAAACAGCGCACATTCATGTTCACGGGTACATCCCACGAGGCTAGATACCCGAAGTTGTGAATACCGTGATGGAGGTGGTTAGCACCATGATGGCGGATCACACTTGTGTCCTGCAGGTACCAAATCCCTGGAACCGTGACGTTCTGTACTCGTGACTGCAAGTATAACGGATATGTCTGTTTACAGGCTTTGTAAAAGTGTAATGATTGGGGCGGGTGTCTGTTTGCATCCGTGTCAAAACGTTGGCTAGAGAAGCATTGAGTACCGACCGATCGCTGCCGACGCACGCCACGCCGCGCTATGACATGCGGACGGTTGGTGGGGCTAATGTAAGTGACAAGTGCGATGGCGCAATATTAGGTCCGAAGCAGTAGAACAGGTGGGGTATGAAGACGCGCAGTTGCGGTCGGGCGCGACGTTTGCTGGTCACCCGTGACGGATCTCATCACCAACAAGGCACATTAGGTCACCTTGTGTATTTGCCCACAAAATGCCATGTCACAAATACCCCGGTTCCTTTTCTGGGTAATTCAAAGCTTTTTTTTTCTGTGAAGTAAGTTCACAAGATAGCGATTGCTGCTCACTCTGAAATGGACAGTACAAACTCTCTTACTTGCGTAGCTACTCAGAACAAATGTGTTTCAGTAAAAAATGATGAAATTGGATGTAGCTTCATGTCAGTTCAGAGTATGGACTACAGATCTCAATGCGCCATACCCGGGGTATCGTGTAAACTCCATGAATGCAATGCCGTACTCGATGCACTTTACTCCAACTATAGCAGATCTATGCCCTCCCGCTCCGCAGCCTGCAGGATGAATTTCCTCGTCTTTGCATCTGGCACAAGCTGCAAGGGTATATGGCCATCATTATCCTGCTTGTCGAATTCGGCGCCCATGGTTAACAGTAGCAACGCCGCGTCTCCATGACCCTCGCACATGGCATGGTGTAAGGCTGTCATGCCATCCATATCGGTTGCATTCAGCGGACTTTTGGCGTCCAGAAGAGCCTTCATCACCGGCACGCTTCCAACCGCAGCCGCTCGATGCAACGGAAGCTGCCCTCTTTTGTCTTTTATCCTTGCTGAGGCTGGCGGCTTTTGCGCGAGTAGTGTGCGTGCGATATCGAGGTTGACTTTTGACGCGCAAAAGTGAAGGGCGGTTTGACCGTTGTTGTTCTTCGCGTTTACATCGGCATCTTTGGATAGTAGGAGGTCTACAATTTGCTCTGCATCCTTCCGTGAGCATGCCATCATCAGTGGTGTCCAGCCTGAGCCATCCGTGACATCGGGATCAAACGACTTGAGTTGAATGAGGGATTGCACGATCGGGAGGTGGTTGTAGGATACAGCCCAGTGTATGGGAAGACGGTCGTCGGGATCGCGCAGGTTTGCAAGCTTTGGATTTGCGGCGAGGAGTGAGTCGACTCGGGATACTAACAAATGTTAGACGGGTACATGTGCGAGGGGGGCGTCAATATCACGCACCTTGACCTTCTCGACACGCCTCGTGAATGGCGTACTTGGCCTTGTATTCCTCCATGATATTAAAAGATATACCTAGGTATTCTTTGTCACAGCTCAGCTTCTACAGAGCTAACACGCGCTACAACAACCTAGCACACTGGGTTTGGTGGTTTGGCCATCAGCTTACCACGGAGTTCTTGACCCCACCACGCCCGAGGCAGTTGTCCTTGGCGTAAATGACGTAATCAAGCATGATTTACTCTCTTAACATCATCCGCTAGCACAACATCTTGGCGCCATACTATCAGGTAGCTATACTATTAGCTCCCGGATCTTTGTATAACAAAACGGTGTTTTTCGAAGCTTTGTGTTCAATTGTCTTCACTCCAGCTTTCAACCCTCCACTAGTCTCTCTACAAGTGGACACCTCAAGATTACAAATGCAACGTTCATAGGGACGAGTATTAGGCAGACTTTCCAACAAGCAAGTAAAGCAAGTCACCGCTCTAAACTTGACTTGCTTGGTTCAAACATAGGCTTTACTTGACTTGCTTGGGGTGATTTTTTTACTTGCTTGACTTGCTTGTATTACTTGCAAGTACTTGGATTACTTGACTACTACAAAGAGATTAAGCTACATACAAATTACCAAAACTCAGTGTTCCACTCTAGTATGTTGTAATCTCCTACAAGCTGCTCATCTGAAAGCTTAGCCTCGCTACAGTTGTACGGTTTATAACCAGCTCGCACCCATGACCTTACTAATTGAAGAGCTGCGAGTAGCTCACTGCCCAGAGCACGTCGTTTAGGTTCAAGAAGGTCGCCAAGCTCACTGAAGAGGCGCTCACAGTCGCTGCTTGATGCTGGGATAGTCATGATATCGATTGCAAACTGCGCTAAATGCGGGTATTTCGGCAGTAGTTGTATCCAGTATTGGACAGGATTTCCATCTGCGTTGTACTGCTCCTGCGTCCACTGCGGCTCTTGTGTTTTCCAGCGCTCAAACTCGTCAAGTGGAGCCTCTCGGTCATTGTTGCGGCTAAGTATAGCAATAATTGCCTCGTCTATGTTGTTGCTACTCGGCGCAGTTGTATACCGCTGGCGTGCTCGTTGAGGTTTGTATGCCGCCCAAAGCTGTTGGAACGACGCGTTGGCACTAGTAAGCCAATCAGCTTTGTCTGCCCACGCCACATCGCAGTAGTTCTTGTAGTACGGGTGTAGGCAAACAGCGGCGTAGTAAGCGGGCGAGTCGTCGAGCTTGTTGTAGTAGTCGTTGGCTTTGCTCCACGCGGCGCGGAGGTTGACGTTGAGGTGATCCTCTGGAGCCTCGGCATGAGCGTTGAAGTCGACGTGCTCGAACGGGCGCGCCCGGGCCTCAAGCTTGCTGAGTACGTACTCAAAAACGGGTATAACCTCATAGATTGCGCCGTATTTGCCATCCTTAGAGCGTCCCTCGAGGCGTTTTGTGGCGTACTTGAGCGGCTCTAAGCAGTCCTGGTACTCTGCAATCACCGCCCAGTCAGCAGCTCGGAGCCCAGTTGATCTCATCCAGTTTGGGGCGTCGGGCCGCTTATTATTCCGCTGCGCAGCGTGCGCATCTTCAAGGATAACCCTATTGATATGATGCTCAGCGTACAAGTTATACGCGGCTTGAAGCTTGGTAGCGCGCTCAAAAGCAGCATAGTATGAGTTCCAGCGAGTGACGACAGGCTTGACTGGCTCGAGTACTTTGAGACGCCCTTCAGCAGGCAGGTTGTTGTTGGCAAGGCGCTGGTAGCCACGAAAAAGCTCGTACTGTTGCGGCGTTTTGATATAGTTGATGACGTCAACTAGCACTCCAATAGGGCCATCTTTCCGCCACTCTCGCATATACTGCTCCTCGGTATTGTACTGCTCTTGAGTGTTGCCGTAGGCGTCTTTGTTGGTGCCAAATATAATAGCCTGGCCGATGAGGTTAAGCGTGTGACAACTGCAGCGGAGGCGCCGGTGAGCGGACTCAAATTCGTACTCGCGCGCGAGCGCGGCGATCGCAGTGTCGTTGTTGGTAGCGTTGTCGAGTACAAAATAGCCTAATCGGTCGCTTGTTATTCCGTATGCTGAGAGCGTCGTCGAGATAGCTTTGGCAATAGCCTCACCGGTGTGGGCGCCAGCGAGCTCAGGCAGATCGATTGGTAAGTCTCGTATTATTCCAGCTGCGTCGGCAAAGTGAGCGACTACTCCAAAGAAGCCACGTTTACCACCCTTTGTTGTCCAGCCATCAAAGCTTACGTGTATTTTGCTTACTGAGCCTGACAGGGTGTCGATAACTTGCGGTCGTATAGACCGGAACAACCTCATCACAAAGGTAGAAACGCTGGTATTACTTACCCACAACGCTGCCTCTGCCTCTGGGTTGGCAAATCTCATCATCTCTCTAAAATCAGGCGTCGTAAGTTCGCTGAGCGGGTGGTTTCGGTTAACAAGCCACATGACAGTGGCTGTTCGAAAGCCCTCTACGTCGAAGTTTCCAAACGCGTTAGCAGTGTTTTGTTGTACGTCTAAACCAGCGTCAAAAGCTTGCCGCAACGACAGCTGGCCTCGAGCTCTCTGCGCTAACTTTGGGCCATCTTTCGTAAGGTTGTGGCCAGGCTTTGGTTGGCTGAGATGGGTGGCTGCTGAGGTTGTAGCCTGAGTAATGTTAAACAAACCACCACGGCCAGCGTCGATAGTTTTGTGTACATGGCAGTACTTGCACACAAACCAGATTCGAGATGTAGCATGGCGCTCAACAACGCGGTAGCCATACTGAAAGATCCAACTTTTTGGGCGCTTAGAACGCGCCAATGGCTTGATAAAATCAGGTAAACGTGCCCAGTCAATGCCGTCAAAGTTCTCAACTAGTGCGCTGTTTGTCTCATCCTGACCACCCTCTCCAGCCTCAGTTGTAGCCACCGTGCCAGCTCGGCTGCCCTCGGTGGGCGCGACAATCTCAGCCTCCGCCTGCGACTCTAAGAACTGCAACTCGAAGGTAGGTATTGGCGGCGAGGCGTTAGCCTGGCTTGCGGCAGCTAGGGTTTTGCGAGGTGATCGACGCTGAGGTCTAGGCTTAGATGCAGGCTTAGATGCAGGCTCAGGTGAAGCCTCAGGAGTTGAGGCGACGTTGTTGGTGGCAGCGGCTACTTTCGTACGTTTGCTCCGAGCAGAAGTTTGTGGTAGGCGACGTTTGGCCATATTGGGGGTATCAGGGCAGTATAAATCACTGGAAAACGCGTTGCTATAGGGGATACTGCATTGCGATAGGCTTCTAGACAGGCGTACGTCGAGATTGGAGCAATGCGCTAGACTAAGGCTAACGTTATTTGATAGCCGCTTAGCCTGTTTGGGACTCAACCGAGGCAACTGCAACACTTCAAAACCATCGCGACATCTACCGTACAGCAGTTTTAGCACCCTCATCACAGTAACGCTAAAACAACCAAGTAAACCAAGTAAGCCAAGCAAGCAAAGTATCTTGACTTGACTTGCTTGCTTAGCTGCCCAGCTCTTACTTGACTTGCTTGCTTGGTTTAAACCAAGCAAGTCAAGCAAGTAATCCAAGTCAACTTGCTTTTTGGAAAGTCTGGTATTAGGGTTCCAAGGTAGGTGATACGGTATCTACAATGTTGTATTTGTATTTGGCCGAGGTATTCAAAATGGCGGTAGCCTCGAGGGTGTAGACTACACATGGCGCTCGAGATGTACCGAGTGGCTTTGAGAATCAAGGACACACCGTGGAGGAGGCTCGGGAAAAGCTACAGTGAGGCTGTATAATTAGGAAATGATTGGAATGAATGATTCAGGTACCACGCCAGTCACTCTAGCACATCATTTGTGTAGTAAATAGTTAGATATACCAGCCACTTGATGTAACTACTAAGTAACCTTCCCGAAAATATGGAATAGACTTGAGTCGCTTGCGAATGATTAAATGTGAAAGTAAGCTAAGAATCATAGATGTCTCCTGTGTCACCTGTTTAGTCCCACCTCAAATTATCAATCGTCTTCCGAATATGCTCAGCCCCCAAAGCCTCACATCCCTGTGATGGATCACTGTCCTGCCTCTCAGGATGCAATTGTTCCATCTCCTCGTTCCATGCATGTCTATCTCTGTGCCACATCTCTTGTCTCTCCTCACTCTCTTTGACCAGATCCAGCAGCGGTCTCGGGTTGCTCCCCCCACCATATACCTCAGTCTTCAGGGCAGTCTTGACCAGCTTCCTCCAGTCCTTGGGCTCGAGCTCGATATTAAATCCCATGGGGCAATTGAAATCACCAGTGTGTAAGTGAAACAAAGCAGGATTGTTGTCGCCAATGCGGTATGGTTTTCTCTCGCCTATAGCTTCCAGGCGAGCTGCTTCGCGGTCGACTTCCATGAGGACTTTGTTGAAACGCTCGACTATGGCCTTCATGAGGGAAATAATAGACTGCACGTTTTGGATTGCGCTGTATGCTTCCTTGGGGCATTCCGTGCAGTGGATCAGGCCTGAGAGCACCGACTGTGCTTTGCGCAGGGGTATAATGACTTGGGGAAAAGGAAAGGACACAATGGATTGTAACTCAGTGAGTATTAGCCAGGTGGTTGTGAGACATGTGCATCTTCCTGTGTTTTCCTGGATGGGGTCGTCGGGGTGATTAGCCTGAACACCAGACTGCAAGTTCCAGAGGGACGGGTCGATGGTCGGGTCCGTCGTGTATCTATGTATTTGTTAATTCTCATGAAATACCTTTGCACGATGCGACATACGCGGCGATGGGCAAATAGGGCAATCCGAACGGATCCGAAAAGGTGAAGTTGTATTGTGCTGGAGTCACGGCCCCATGTCCTGAGGAGCCATTCGACGACTGAGTATCCTGCAAAGCCGGCATGGAAATCCGATTATGGAAATCCGCAAAGTTTGGCATATCAGCGAAGTTGTTCATAGTGTCAGGATGCACAGGCACAGGCAAATGGGCAGCTTCAACGGCTTCGCTCTCCCTCATCCTCTTCCTGGGTCGACCCATTTGCTTTTGCGGCGAGTAGATGCAGTCTATCTTCTCTCTATTGCAGCGTTCACATTTGGGAGTATTGCCGGAGCATTTCAGCTTTCGTGTGCCTGGGTGCTGTTGAGCCCTGATCGGCAAAAGTGGGAGTCTAGCTTGAGATACTCACGGCACTCATCGCAAGCCGCATGAAGCTTCCCCCCCGCCTGCACTTGGACTTGTGCCATTCTCGCCACAAAGATCTGAACTAAAGGGGCATGTATGTGGTAAGAAGGGGACGAGTGAAGTATCTGGTGCTAGAGTGTTGTTGTGGTTCTAAGCATGATCGCCGCCAAGGCAAGGCGTGGGTAAGCTACCCGGACAGAAGGTACACATTGACGATCTGGGGACGCCTAACTCGATACTGTTATGCTCTACAAGCATATCGCCACAAAGAATGAGAAGGCAAATCAGCCCCACTTGGGAACGGGAGACTAAACACGATGAATCGGATTGTGACGAGGAGCACTCCCTAGACACTCTGTCTGTGCTCTTGTGTGCAAATATTAGTCACCATTCGGGTTGATCATGTGCTGAGGCTCACAGACAAAGTTTTGTTCCTGTGGATTGACATGGCTATGTAGCCCGGTGGCATACTGGCGACATGGTTATCCGCGGCCGTAAGCCTAACCGGTGCCTCGCAATTGATCAAGGCCTCGCAGTGAGTGAGAACAAGACATGAGCAGTAGACGCCGGGCTACCTGCTGAGCGGCTTCCATTTTCAAGGCAATATGGACTATTGGGTCGCTTGGCAGGCTGCGATCCGATGCGCTGGCTGCGGAGACGACGTTGTGTTTCAGATGTTTCTTCACCGCCCCCAACACAGGCTCAAGTGCCGTCGCCGACGTTACGGCGGCTTCGCGCAATCGCTCAACCGAGCCAGAGGCATGTGAAGACGGCCCTGCATTATGAGGGCCTCAAGCGCATACCGCGCATGTGCATGTGCGATCAGTGAAAGGGCGCAGGAGCTCCGCCCCTTCTCTTGCAGCGAAACACGCCTACCTTTCTCCCATCTTGGTTTGGCTCTTCGCATGTGTAATCAATTCTCCCGATTCATGGTGCTGCCGACAGGCTCCGGGGTACTCTAGCCTGCTGCAGCGCGCCCTACCATGGTACCAAAAGCTGATGCCTGATGGCCCGGGGTCCACCCAAGGCAACGATGCGGACGACGTGAGGGTTCCTTTTCGTGCACAAGAGTACAGTCTCATGTAGCCAGAAACGGTCAAAGGGTCGTGACCATGTCAAGGCCATTGGCAATATCATGGGGACGAAGAGGATGCTTTGTTTCGCCCAATGTAGGCTTAGGGCTGATGGACAAGGGCGCGGTGGGTGGCAGCTATTGGCTGACGTGCACTGGCGCTGCTGCACGATTTGTGAGTCACAGGTCGGTCGGCCTTTCCATCCGCCGTCTCTCGCTTCGGATTACTTTTAACCCCCCACTTCGCCCGCTGCCTGAATTTCTCCTTCCTACTCATCTCACATCAACACAACACCACACCACAAACAGCATACAAGACAGCCACGAACAATGGCTGCCTTTTAGCTTCCCCCGCCTCTCGCCGTCCGCTCACAGCTGACATCTTGGATACCCCCAATATTCCCAACTTCCCCACTCAATCATCAACCTCAGAGCCTTCCTTTTTGGAACCTCTGAACTCAAGTCTAGCCTTGCGCAGCTTCAGTTCGCCGTCTCCCCTCCCGTTCGACTTTACGTCGTCCATCACGGCTTCCCAACAGTCATCATGGCTTTCTTCACCAGCTCCTCACGCCTCTCGGCAACCACAGAATACGAGTCAAACCACTTTCGCCCATCGTCAGGCCGACTTTGTGCTCTACGATCAACCAGCTCAGGTCTCTCAGCGGCCTCTGCAAGCACCGAGCGCTCCTCAGCCTGGGCATACGTTTAACAACGGCCAGCACTTTTACGCAAATTCTGCCCCGTCATCTACCACAGAATTCAAGCAGCCACGGTTACTCCAACGTCCTCCGGTTCCACTGTTTTCCAGCTCTAGCAACAACATTCCTCAACTGCACAACGTCACAAACATGGCAGGTACGGTGCGCGCTTTCCGATATCCCAGTCGCGAGCTCACGTTCCCCGCAGACTTGAACAGCAACAACTCCTTCGACTCGGGCGCGAGCCTGATGTCCAACTTCAACAACGGAGCCTATTCAATGGATCATGCGTCCGCATTCACGGCCATCAACGATCCTTCTGTTGCCGCCGCGTCTTCGCGCACCGTGTCCCCCAAGGACATCTTCAGTGATGGCTTTGGGTCTGCGCCACCATCTACGGCGTTTACAAACTTGACTTCCCCCGATATTGGTGACTCTCCCTTTATTCAAGACCCCTTCGAGTGCTCGCCCATGTTCAACGGTGACGCCGTCATCTCCGACACGAGCGACTGGTTCTCCTTGTTCCCTGAGCAGGAGACCAAGGTTGCTGACACCGTCTACGCGCCCGCCATCTCCATGTCTATGGAGCGCACCGTCAGCAGCCAGTCGATGGAGCGATCTGGTTCCTCCAGCATCGGCTCTCCTCTTGTTTTGGATGCACACTCTCGAAGGAAGTCATCTGTCACCAACTCACCTGCGACAAACGGCATCAGCAAGTCTCGTCGGCGAAAGGGCCCTCTACCAAACATCACGGTCGACCCTTCCGACAAGATTGCCCTGAAGCGAGCGCGCAACACTCTTGCCGCCCGTGAGTCGCGACAAAGGAAGTTTGACCACGTCAGCACTCTCGAGCAGCGCAACTCTGAGCTCGAGGCTGAGGTCGAAAAGTGGAAGAGCATTGCTTTGGCTCATGGATACAGCGGACAATGAATGTCTTCGTCTCTCTCATATGGTTACCGGTTCATGGAGCTGGTGAAGAAATCAGCCTTGCCTTTTGGCAAAAAATCCTTTTCTTGTTGTTCTTTGCGGTATTCCTTTTCGTTCGCCCGCCTTCTTGTCGCTCGACGGATGGTGTTTAGGCGCTTTTACCTTTGTTATCTTTATCGCCGGTGTGTAGTCTCCCGTTGTGGTTTTAGATTGACTCCGCCTGGTGTATTTGTTAATACGCTGTCAAGGCCTTTTCCGTTGAGTTTGGTGAGCGCTTTCGTGCTGAAGCCTCCGAGATAGTCTCCTTATATATATCTGTTCATCCATGACTCCCTTGCAATGACTGTGACGTTTTTCGTGACTCATTTTTGCCACCCGTGAGTGTTTGATGCATATGACTGGTAACGACCCCCCCTTGTGAGTCATACGTTGTTGGTCATGTCGACCTGAGACCAATCATTCATTATTGCAATGACGCGCAGGCCCCTCTAGATAACAAATACTCCCGGCCACCCTTACATGATATTGTTGATGTTGGATGCTACTCGCCTGAAGCTGTGCTGTTGGTGTTGGCTCAACGCTGGGAAAGGCCTGCGCTGTGAGGCAAATTGAGAGCCCGCTCCCTGTATCTGCAGATTCGAGCTAGCCAACGTGTTCTAGCGCATGTGCAAATTGTTGGAAATGCTGTGCATATGTATGCGCATGTGATTCTTGCAGTAACGATCGCTGGTCCCGCTATGGGTGGGGCGTCTGAACCAAGGTTCACCGAATACCCAGCGGTTCTGCCACTTCCCTCCGACTTTCTAAATATCATAGTGCTACTCTATATATACACTACTATTGTTAATTACTTCTATAAAGCAATCAATGGACAGATGGCCGAGTGGTCTAAGGCGCTGCGTTTAGGTTCGTTCTAAACATCCTCCGCAGTCTTCACGGGCGTGGGTGTAAGTTTACTCAATCCTGGCGAATTTCAATCACAATACTAATATCCACACAGTCGAATCCCACTCTGTTCAACGCTTTAATAGCCCGATTTCTTTTTTTGCCCTTTGCTGGAAATTGAGGTATTTTCTTTTTGCTTCGTGGTGGGGCGAAGGGAATTAGCGAGTGCCCCGCCACAGCGGGGCAAGCACATGCGCGTTGTTTTTAAACAATAGATGCAACGTACAGGGAGTGTTGATATTATACAGCGAAGTGTCTGTGAAGGAGGAAGCTCTCCAGTTGTTAAATTTATTCTGTGGTTAATCTTTTGTTCTTGGGGCTTCACTTTATTCCTGGAATCTCGCTATACCTGCACACTACCAGTTTTTCCTACGGTCTACCTACGGAACTATCGCGATAAAGCTGGAAGCGTCAACCCCCTCTAAAGCTACGCAAACGTATATAAGGTCGATTCATAGAGCAATACAAACACCTATCAGTCCTACATTACAGCTATGCCATCACAACCCGACGACCTTCTACTATCCGTAAGCAGCCATCCATATTACCAGGTAGCAAGCACCCTGGAGCTCAGTATCTCGAAGTCTCCAGGCCTTCGCGACAACATCAACATCACATCTGTCTTAAAATGCCGCAAAGGCCTACGTATATACATCCCTCCATCACCTGGCACTGCAGAGAGCTTTGTATGAAGAAATCTCGGACAAGATACTAACGAGACATAGCTTCAGTCTTCCCTTCGCAATGTGCTGGCAACGTTTGGCGCAAACAGCAAACAGTACCGCGATATTAAACTGATGGTCGACGAGTACACGGCCAAACTTGCGATGGAGAGGCTGTCTATATCTTCGAGCAAGCCGCTGCGGGATGATGGATGTGAGAGGATGCACGTGAATTGATAAGGAAGTCTTGGTAGTTGGAAGATAGTGAGGTTGGGATGAGCTCGCCTGGTTCAGAAAAGGAGTGCGCAAAACTTAAGCAGTCTTTCATTCATAGGAGATGCTAAATATGTCTAGGTGCATTTGTGGCTTGCGCTATACAGGCGGCACAATGTATTGGTCTTTGTAGACACGAAAATTTCAATTCGATCTCAGTTTTGGATTCTGCAGGGTAATACCCGGGCTATCGTCGAGAGATGGAAACATTGCTTCCTCCTATCACTCCCAACCTAACCTGTTCATGCTTTCTGCCCGTTGTTACTTCAATATAACTCTGTAATTCCTTCTTCAAGATAGGTATGTCGAGTCGTCTTCCTCTGGAGCGGGTACTATAGCGAGCATTTTGTGCACCAACAACCGGAGATCCTCTTTGGACAACGACGCAAGCTGGCTCGATGTAGAAACCATGCATTCCTCGACGATCCTTTCGACTTCTCGGTTGGGCACGTCGAGTGGGATGCCCAGGAGAGATTGATAGTGCGCCATAGTCTCCCTCAGTGTCTTTTCGTCGTCGGGCGTCACATCCAAGGTGATGACCGAGTCTTTGATGATTGCTGAAGTAGCTGGCAAGACCCTTTGAATCAACTCCATGATGCTATCGGGGACTGTGTTGATGGCGTATATGATCTGGAGGAACTGGTGCCAATCTTTCTGGGGCAACTGCATCTCGTGGGTTTCCCTGGGGACCACAGCAGGTGGCGTCCATGGCACATAGACGTATGGCACAAATGGCTTGGACGCTTGAATTGGGTTTGGGTTTGACGAGCGGTAACCAAGTGGCCAGAATTCCGTTCCTGGAGCGAGTGTATTGCGTTCTTCCGGGTTTGTGCTTGTGTCTGCATCTGCGACTGCTCTGTTCAACGCCATTTTCGAAAGGAGAGGCCGTGATGTAATGGGCAAGTATTTGCAGGTGCTGCCCCTAGGCGGTTAGCGCAGGTAATTGGAAAGTTTGTACACAAGCATCCCTAGGGTACTTACCTAGGTAGGCATCTGGCACTAACTTCATTGGGAGCGCGCCTCTCAGTCAACCCGCCTTCATGCCTGTTGATACTCACTCACTTTTAATTTTACTTCAGTCCTGTCAAAAGTCCACAGCAACATCGGTGTTCACGCTATCATGGAGCGCATCGAGCTACACAATGTCAAAGATACCCTCGAAGAGAGCGTCGACTTCAACCGGAAAACGAAGAAAGACACAAAGATACAGTTCATGAATTCGACCGCAGACAAGCACTCGCTACAGAAAGGTGACCTGGGTGCGGTGGAAGCAACTGCAAAGACGGCTATCAGCTATCTGGGATCTGGAGGTAGCCTAGAATTTCCCACGCTAGGCATTGTCGCACTCCAAGCAGTGACAAAGGACCTGGGACAGATTCGCATACAGTTCGAGGAACTAGTACTGCACAAAAAAAGCTCAAGTTGCTGCGACGCTACTATCAGGCATTTGGCTATGAGACCCTGAAGGAAGCGCTTTCCGACAAGGGCATCCAAAAGCCTACCGCAAAAGAGATCGAAAACATCCTCGTCAAGAAATACAAGCCTCTTCAAGCAGGGATCTCGTCCGCCTCGGCTTGTCGGAACTTCTTGAGAATCCTGCAGAACCTTCGGCAAGATGGCTACAACTTGATCTACCTATTCCGGGACGCCTCTATGAACTGGCGCTTGAGGAACGAGACGGTTTCCGGAAGACAGACGCGCGAACGTATAGTAGCTCTTTTCGGTCGCTATCTAGAGGATCTCCGCCACTTTCCTTTCGTATCCACTGCTGGTGATATCCAGGCAGCTATGAGGGCTTACTTCCAACGCAAGAAGTTCCCAGGTTCGGATAGTCAGTGGTTTACTATCTGCGGATCGCATTGGCCATCGTTCTTGGAGGCACGAGCATACGCGTGGAGTATCGTGAAACCCATGTGTTTTGACACTATTAGCGACGAGGAGATACTGAGCGTCCATAACATATACACGAGACCCATGCACTACCACGTGCTTCACCCTATGGACGTCAACGGCGAGCAGATCCTGACGACTGCAATGTCACTTGAAGCCGGTAGCATCCTTGGCATCGTTGCGGCCCAGATGCGTTACGTTGAGCCAGCTCTAGCAAAGTCGCACTGGTTCCAGCTTCCGAATGGCGTCTATTGTGAACCACTTCCGGGTCCCTTCACCCTCATCTTCCGAGGACCGGATGTCTCCAACACTCACGGCAACGTTTGTCTAGTCTACGATGTCGTCAAGGATCCGTTCAGCGGGGTAGCGCCTTTTCGCTTGTTTGCTGTCACCGTGAGGTTCATTGCTCCTTTGGAGCCCCCCAGACTATGGTGATGAGACACGATGCGCAGCCTGCCGTAGTGCGGTCTATCAACGTCGAGGCATATATGCGCACTACCGAGTGGCATACTTGTATACCATATCGAGAGATAATCTAGCTCATATCCAAGCACCAAGTACGATCTGAATACAAATTGATTATGCTCCATTCGTATACAACGCCCCGTGTTAAGTCTGTTAGTGGTCTTTGATGTGATTATATGTCCGTATTTTATTGCTTCCGTGGCAAGTGCGCAAAAGGATGCTGCTCTCATAGCCTATGTGGGCATTATAGTGCCCGTAATACTAATCATGACAGCTTTATGTGTCAAAGATGGGTAGACACTGAAGTTGAGCGGTATACGCGTTATACATAGAAGTAACAGCTTGAGATGCCCGGCCTACTGTAGGTACAGAAGGAAGAGGATATGGTCGGTGACTTAGTGGGTATGGATGTGAGGGAAGATGCACACCTACTCAATAATAAATCTCAACACTGGTGACCTCACGGCTTTATTCATTCACCACCTTCGAAATTCAGAGTGGAGAATCGATACAACTATATTTGAGGGTAAAAAATCAAACTACGCGGATATATTACAGGTAAGGAGAAGGTCTAAGATGCGACCTTGATGCTATCTAAATGAGAATTAGGAAGACAATACATAACACATAAGCTTTTGGTATGACAAAGAAGAAAAGAAATACGACATGGTGAGTAGGATGGAATAGAAAATATGGCGACACGGAGGTCAAATGACCGAAGGAAGCGACGCGGTAAGATTGACGGCATTTCTGCCGGTCTTCACTCCAAACGACAGGTCTTTCCCATCTTGGAGGGTCTTCCAGACCGTAATGAGTTCTCTCGACTTTTCATCATGGCCGTTCCAGGCAGTCGGCTCAAGACTGCAGGTCTTTTGGATGTCGCCGATGTCGTGCCGAACCCAATACACGTTGTGGTCTTCTTCAACGAACTTCTCGCTCATCCCATAGTATAAGCCATTGAGGCGTAACACGAGGTCGAAGTGTAGGCCATTTTGTTGAAGCCACGGCTTCAACATCCGCAGATCGCAGGCCCAGCCGTCCAGACCCACCGACACTACTGTCGGACGCAGTCCTGCCTGATTGGCTGACTCAATATCATTGACAATGGCTTTCGTAAACTCAAAAGCTCTGTGGATGTCGGACTTCTCTCCCGCTGAGTTTCCCAGAAAGCTATTATCAATAGCGGGTGCTGGTAGATACCGAGTTGGACAGTCGTAGCAAGAATGCAGGACAGCGGACTTGCTCTCGTCCTTACTCCAGGCGACGTAGTGGTTGAGCACTTGCTGCCCAATTATCGGCAGGCCAGTTTCAAAGCTTTCTGTACCTGCCTTCCAGGCCTGTGGCCGCTTCTCTGAGCTACGATTGATGATGATGATGATGTTGGGTGGCATCTCGTCCTTGGCTGCCGCCGTGATCTCGATTCTCACTGACGTCTGTCGCTCGCCCGGCGGTTTGGCTTTACACCTCTCCTCATGCCCTGCCAGCTGGTATAGACAGGCATGGCGGACATTTCATCCTGCTACCCGGCATTGATATGGGCTCCGAAGGTCGTCCTTGTGGCTTCTTGCATGGTTGGCCATGGCAGTGCCGTTGGCACATACGACTTTACACCCATTATATGTCCCCCATGGACATTTAATGTCCGTTTGTGACGGTGCGGAGCAATCCGTCAGCTTCGCATGATGGTTCGCTTTAAAGAAGGCTCGCAGTGCGCTGCTCAACTTGAGGGGGCATCTTGTACCCCTAAAGGTAAGGGGAAGTTTTCGTATGAGCAGACCGATACAGCTGACGGCAAGAGAAGTACGGCGCGTCGCTGCGCGCGATAAGGTAGCGTGGAGAATACAGAACAAGAAAGTCTCGAGCATGAACTTGTGTATGAAAGACCAAGGCAGATACCGTCTTAGTGGGTGGTGCGTGTTATAAGAAGAGAAAGAGCGACTGACGGGTATGGCCGACCAGATCGACAAGCGCGCACGGACGCAGGCATTGAGGTGAGTTGGGAAGTCTCACTCACCTCGAGTCTTTCCTTAATAGGCAATCGCCACACCGCTGCCCTGAAGATGAGAGAGTGTGGGCACCCGGGTCCTGAAGGCACACGGAAATCATTAGGCCATCGCTTGCCTACCTAGGTATCTTTTATTCCCTCAGGAACACGAAGTCAATAATTGTGAACACGCGCTGCGGCCCTCTGTAGGATTCTAGGTCAACCAAATGCGATGATGTAGCTTGTATGGCTTCAGTGCATAATTAGGTTTCACCTGCTGCGTAAAAATAGTTCGAAGGCATTCAGGCTCTTGTAAAGACAACTTGATTGTAGTGCTGATTTGACTCTAGTCGACGCCATCCATATCGATATGCTTTAGTCTTTTCCAGATGTGAACTCATTCATGCTCTCTCTCGACACCAATCGAACACGAAAGGGGAATGGGACTTTCCAACTCAAGGTGACCCTGACGCCTGTGCGCATTTGATGTTACTCGCCCTCTTTACTTCTCGCCTCGAGCACTCACCACGGCATATCTGCAAGAGTCTGCACTGTCATGACTGATCGAATTTATTCTAATACTTCCACGTCGCCCGCCTAAACGTGCCCCTTCTTCAATCTCAAGCGCATCTCAGAACTACCCTAAGCTATGTCTATGTCAGCCGCCAAGTCCGATTTTGTCGTGAATAGACAACACCGACAGCTTCTGGTAGGGGTTCTTGACGCTTAACGACTTTTGGGGGAGTTCTCGGTCTATTCCACAAGTTCGTCAAGTCAACAGGATTGTCTACAATACGCGCAGATAAGATAGGTGTCCTTACTAGAAAACACCATTGCTGTTGGTTGGCTTTGCACTAAGTGCGTAAAGGGAAATAACGATAACTAGGAATGCATTCTGTTCGGTGGTTGTGATTGATTGTCTACGAACATAGCTGCTACGAAGGTATACCTAAGCTCTGCGCAAGATGGGCCGAAGTCGGGCCGAAGTGTCAAGCAGCCGACGTCTCTACCGATACTCACGATCCGACAATTGCCTATATTAGTGGGAACGAAAAAGATACCACTATCCTCGCAAAAGTGATGGGAGAGCCATATAAAGAGAGATTCAACGATACGACCATTACAGAAGTCATCAATCATGCCAGAATGGCAGTACAGTCCTTGAATGAATCCGCCAAAAAGCGTACCTTTTTGTAACGGTGTGAGGAGAGGAGGAGGACTGCGTTGCATTGTATAGCTATGGAGAAACTGCAGCTATATAAGTGTGTGTGATGAAAAAGTGTGGTAGCGATAGCCGTACCCAACTCTCACCCAAGTCGGTCTTGGCAAGGCCCAAACCGTTACACTTTTCACAGGACCCATATACACATTGGCAGTATTTTGGTCACGAATTCCGTGCGTTGGCAGTCAAGGCAATACCGGTTGAGGACTTCAAACCCGCCCAGACCAAGACAGGCAGGTTATTGGTATTTCACTATCGGGACATGGTCAACCAGACTCCGCAACAATCAATCGGATCGGCATGATTGATTCCTATCTAGGTTAAAGGCTGCCTAATGAAGTAATTCTTTAACCTATATAGGAATCAATCATGTCAATCGATTGATTGTTGCGGAGTCTGTGGTCAACAACCCTCTGTATGTGGATAGCAACTCAGAATCCGTGGAGAAGTCAGAGGTGACTTTCTTCGAAAAGGCCATACGTTTGGACTATGAAACTGTGACGGTAGATCTCTGGGACATAAGCAAAGTACGTTTTGATCACCACTATTAATTAGTACGATCTAACAATTAAAGGTGCTCTGCGAGGTACATCTAATGAATCCCACTCCAGCTACCTTTGCGGAAATGGATCTCGTTCACCGGGATCTTAAACGAGTTCCACAATTAGTGAGTCAGGTCAGAATACGCGGTGAGCTCGGGGGGGGGAGGACAGATGAAGAGAGCTTGGCCTTTGAAAACAGTGTACAGGCATTATCGGACAGCCTCCACACGTCAGTCGCACCATTCGTGGATATCATTCATGGAGATGACCGAGCACATGTCGGGATCATGATACGCGCCATGTCGATGCCCCTAGAAACCATGAAGTTACATAGGGACTGCAAGAAAAAAAATCTTACAAGGTCCAACCGATCGATGGTTATGGCTTGCCATGCGGAAGGTTGCGAATCTGGGTACTCATCTACTAACCTTCCGGGATTCTACCATCACTAACTTCGTCAAATGGATTGGGCAAACCATGGCTCGCGACACTGTTGGCGAAACAGATGCCTTCTTCCTGGACAAGAGTACAACTTTGCTCCCATTGGCAATATGGGGTGATCTACTCCACCTGTGCCCCATAGCCGCCCACACTCCCTTCGATTTTTCTGTCGACGCCAAAGAAACTTTGAGGCTAGGGAGCCTTTTCTGCGAGTTTGCGCCAGACGACTCCGAATACAATGTCATCAGATGCATGAAGCCAATCTGGTCCGTCGACTACGCTGCATGTACGAGCGATATGTACGGTCAGAGCACAAAGCATCGAGCGCCCCCATTCGACGCCCAGTATCGACGCGTGCTACCACGCTGTGTGAAAACAGATGTCACGCGCAGTACTAAAACGATCATATATGAGCTAAAAGCGAGGCACTATTCAGATGGAGGAACAGAGGGCACCTTGTATATCATAAGTACATGGTTAAACGAGTTGTATACTGCGGTACTTGATGGTAACACAGAAAAGTTCTGGGATCTGATCGATTTGGAAAAGAAATGGGAAGGAGAAGGCAGGACCACCTTAGGAGGCACAGAATAGAAGAGGATTGACGATGTTCATGCGCCCGCGCAAGAAAAGAGTCGAGTGCGAGGATTGAAGGGCTTACCCAAGAAGTGGGGAGCTGGGTGCTTGGCTGAAGAATGTTATTTTGGAGGAATATCTAGGCGATGAACCATCGCGTGGAACCGCCGACGGACCAAAGCAGTCGTCGAAAACCATAGTCATGCGTAGCATTCGTATGCACCCATGTCGCCATTATCGTGAGGCAGATGGTCCCGGAGGCAGAAATGAGTAGAAACATTCCTACTGATTATGGATTGAGGCTAGTTCATTGCCGTGATCTGCTTGGCGTAATTTACATGAAGTCCACCACCGAGCTATACACGAATCAGCCAAAGCTAGGTGCCATAGATATAATTGTATAGACCTCTCCTGCTTCGTCACATGCATATATAAACATGATTTAGTCGATGAGTCTGTCAAATCCCAACCATATTGCAAGTCTTTGTGCGGGATACCGCTTGCAGGCCCTCTCTTACCTGCTTGTACCGTTTACAGTGGAGGCTCCAGGTAATCAACATGAAAATATTGAAGATTCTTGTGAGAAACGTTGAGACTACCTTTACCTTGCTTTGAAAGCTAATCAATACCCACTCCCTGGCTATATCACTTTCTCTGGGAGACCAACACTCGGACACTCGGTAACTTTGGTAGCCCCAACCTCCGAGATGAAGAGACACGCAGACAACTTCGATAAACAACCCCAAGGAAACAAGAAGCCTCGCCATGAAAGCGACCACATAGGAGCTTCTGTACCGGTCTTCCCGCAAATGGTGAAGGCCTTATGTCAAGTCTGTGTTACGACACGAAAGCCAGAAATGATGGAATTCATTGGTCAGATCAAGAACAAAGACATCGAAGACACTCGTAAGGGACTGTGTCTCTTAACAGACGAAGACAATATCCGCACATGGCGAAGTGGTTTCAGAGCCTTACTTGACTGTGGCGACATCGTCGAGCAAGCAAGCAAGTTCATGAAGAAGATACCCAAGAAAACTCAAAAACATGTGTAAGAATGCCATGGAGAAGCATGAAAAGACCATGCACCAAGGTATGAATAAAACCCAACCATCAACCACGTTACATTAACACAGTCCAGACCGCGATGGGAGTGAGCAGGGTATCCCTTCCCTAGATCCAAAGATTTTCGTAGGGGAGACGATAATGGCCAACATGAAGCCACCAAAAGAAAACGTGAGGTGGGAACCCGGAGCGTGGGCGTTGAATTGGTCAGATTTGAACTCTACACAGGAGCAACAACTGGTAGATCAGATGAAGCTTCGACTGTCTCCGGAGGGACGCAGCATGCTCGATATCACTATGGTGAAAGACATGTGTGAGATAATCGCTCGGAACAAGACTCGGAACAAGCAGGCCAATGGCGATACGGATACTACAACACAAGATGCGGACATGGAGGCAGAGAAGGATTGAGATGATGCTGCAGACGGAGATGCCACAGGATGCGATGAAGCAAGGTGGCACGATATATGGCAATGACCATGCGAATCCCAAGGAAGTGGCAGCTGCTCGACAATGCGAGATAGCACGGCCACAGTGCGAACCAAAAGTTTTGAAATTCTGCTTCTATCGGTTGACGATTTCTTCGTAGACTAGTTTGGTTAGATCAGTGGACCCTGACAGAGAATTGAATTTGCAACCTTCCCTATACCATGATCGCTAAGACATTATCGGTCATGCCACTGAAGAATGCTAGCGAAGTCTCGAACCGTATCAACCACCACACGAGATTTCGTCAAAGCTTCGCCAGGCTGAGTCCAAGACACCCACCAGTGTTGCTTTGGTACATGGTAACCTACTTGATTGTATCTCACTAGTTCCGACCGCTGATGCCGTAGACGTAGATAGGTTGCGAGAACTTATACCAGTCTTTTTGCAGAAGTGCATCCATGGGATATATAAAGCCTTCTGCGGAGGATGTTTAGAACGAACCTAAACGCAGCGCCTTAGACCACTCGGCCATCGCTTTCCCTCCCCACTCATTGCAACACACTCACGCACGCCTACATGCAACCTACCGAGCCCCATCAAATACGAACAGACTGTCCATTTCAAACCCACCCTCTCTCGTTACGAGATGTGGAGATGAAGACCAGCAGCCCATCATGACCGAACTAGTGTTAGCGCAAAAGCCGGTTTTCTTGGCTTCTTCTGCATACCGTACATACAGTGCACCGATCAGGGGAGTGCTGTAGATCGATTTAATGCACGTGGGTGGGGTACATGGAGATTTTGAGATTGCGATTATGCATTGTAGATGATCTTTGTACTACGTGGAAGTTTAGTAAGGGGGTAGGGTGGTGGTGCTAAGGCACGCTACGAACATGTCATGTGATGCGGGATGTGTGGTTGTGGCGATATCTGGATCGAGTGGTGGTGTGATGTGGTGTATGCAGCCATGGCATTTGCGATAAGAGGGGTGTGGTATCGAATAAGAAAAGAAATTGCCTCAGAAGTCTTGTGGTGATAGACGTAAAATGGCATTGGTTCCAAGGGTTTTTCATTCTGCTCATTAGATCGTATGTAAAAATGGTATACCTGCAAGCGTTCATGACCCCAGAGCACCATTTGCCGCCCCCAAGCTTTTTTGCGCAAACCTCGCTCTCAGCGCCATAGGCATGTGTGGTATAAGTAAACGCCTTATGCAAAAACCGCGCTTGCGTTCATGACCAAAACACACCAGATATCCACAAACAAGGTCGTAACCCAACCCTTTCATACACCCCGCTATATCATTTTCTCCACCCAACTACAGCCATCCACTCATCTTCTTCGTCTGCTGTGTCCGCGCTTTCTTCCGGATTTGCCCCTCATTCTGCTGCTGAAACTCCTTGATCTCGGTGCTATACTTGTGATACTCGGCGACGCAGTATTCCACCAAGCCCTGCACATCCTCGACGAAGCCCTCGGGCCCGCGCTTGGCAACCCAGAAGCCCAGGCCGATGATGGCGCCCCAGAAAACCAGGCGGAAGGCCAGTTGCACCCAAAACATGACGGCGCGGTAGAGCATGTTCAGCATCATGAGGCTGATGTAGAAGATGGCGAGGAGCGCGAGCACGGTGGCGACATCGGGTTGTGTGACGACTTTTGTGAGGAGCGGGGTGAGATGCTCGGCGAGGGTGCGCTGGATGCCAAAGGCTGTGGTGATTATTTGGAGGAGCGGGTTCGCGAAGGATGGGGGAAGGAGCCGTGGGAGGAGGGCTGCGTAATCTATTGAAAGCCGTTAGTAATGCACATGTTCGCGTCTGTATTGAGAGTGCACACCTTGTACAAAGTCCATTTTGGGCGGTTTGCGATGGAAAAGCTGGTGCTGAGGTCGTGTGCCAGACGCGATGTGACGAGACGGGACGCGTTGCGGGGAGATGGTTCGTGTGCAGAAGGCGTCGCCACACTACCTATCAAATACTCAAACAGTCAATATGTCACAATGTGCAACAAACAAATATCAAAGCGTTTTGTTCTGTTCTTTGACTTGCAGTGCGGTGACAGCTGTCCACGTAGTCAATTCAACCACCGCGGTGAGAAGAAAGCGCGTGCCCCACAAAAACCCTTTCACCCTGCAGCTCAACCGCTACAAAGCCCACATGTCAGCTGCACGTCATGGCGGACAGAGAATGGAAAGCGCTCTCTCTTAGTCACGTGGGTAGGTACGGAAAATAAAACACACAATAACTATAGCTAACACCAAACGAAAGCAAGGGAGGAATATCCACCGACCCTGCATCGTTGTGCGAGTCGGTCTCACATGCAGCGGGGTATTCCTGGCCTGCAAATGCGGTCAACTAGCGGCACCACCGCTGTTCTGCGGCTCCCGCGCGAGGTCGCGCAATCGGCATGAATCGCGTCCCGTTCGGTTTCGATAGTCGTCCATGTGGAGTCTCGGGTGGTGGAGATTGCGGGCGAGAGAGAACGAGAGAGTTTCACATGCACATGCTGGTAACAGTATTAGAAATCCTGGGGTGAGCAACTGGCGGTGTGTGTCACCCACAGCACATGACGTGAACCCGTCGAGAGAGGGTCCATGCTGCAGATGGGTCCGTGTTACCATCATGGACGGTGCCTTGCAGCACGTATTGCGCAATTGGGAACACAAAGAAAGAGGGCATGATTGTCGTGGGTCAATGTTGTATTTCTTCACTATCCTATGCTAACGTCCTATGTCATGCTTCCATCCTCCATGTGTCACACACTCGTCCTCCTCGTGCATCCTTGGGCACGGAATCCTGAACAAAAAGAAAAGGCTCAAGGCCCATGTAGTGACACTAAGGTCTGGTATCATAAGTGCAAAGCTCTGCCAAACGCCCAAATATAAATCATGTGTAGTCGTAAAGTATGTATGCGAAGTGAAGGTCGCAAAAGTAAAGTGCTGACTGGTACAAGACGTGGTGCATGGTGGTACAGACACCTGTCAGACCGCACCACTCAGTTGAAGTCGAGTCAAGGTAATTAGAGCTCAGAGCCAGCGTTCGCTCTTCTGCTGTGTGCCGTACTCTGCTTCAAAGTTGAATTTAAAGGACGAAGCCTCGGATAAGGAAGGATAGTGGATCAATGGTGACCTGTGCGAGCATGTCGAACCGCGGTGGAAGTCGGTTGGTGGGGAGCTGGGAGAGTAAGGCGTGGGTGGTCGGTCTGCAATAGATGAGGACATGCTGGACTTCCTGCGTACTCGGTCCGGTACTCGTATCGAGCTGGTGGGTGACTTCATCGAGATGTTGTCTGTCAAGGATGGTGTTCGTGGAGGGAACTCGTATGTGCTGAGCTCCTTCTCAAAGTCGGTGTTGATTCTGGGGGATATGCGATCTCGTGTGAGGGCTGGCTGGGTTGGTCGGATGCCGTACTTTTCCGGTCGTTGTGCGTATTGGCTTGGTCTTCGCCATGATTCAAACTCGGCGTCGTCTAGTGGTGTGGCTGCTCGTAGGGAGAAACCCCTCATCCGTCTTTGAGATCTCTTCCAGCAAAATAGTAGGGTAACGGCAACACCGGTGACGACGAGGGTGCCTACGACGGCGCCAAGAATGGCCCAGACTTTTGTTTGTTGGTCCATGATGGGGTATTTGTAACTGTGTTTAATGTCGGCGATGGTGGATGCTGTAGTTGGCCAGTTTGTAGAGGACGAGTTCAAGGCAATATATTAAAGAAAGACGGTCCTCAAATCAAGACCATACTGGCAGCGGCTGGTGCGGCTACTTCCTCGAGTGGCGGTGGACGAAACGTTGGTCGTAGTCTTGAGTCCACTTCTGTCGGGAGTGAACCTGGAAGGGCACCACGGATAAAGTAGTTGCGAGATAAGCGGGGGGGTCATGCGTGTACCGATCCACAGCACCCGGGCAGGGAATGATGGTATGCTGCTAGCGGCACGGAAAGACAGAACAAAGAATGAGGGTTTGGTAGGGGCTACGATGGCGCAGTGAGCGAGGAGAGTGATGTGGGTTATAGATATCTCGCAAGCTTGGCCCAAGGCAACATGCAGGTACGAGGACGTGCCTAGTGGTGGGGTGCGAAGTTTACTAGTAGGGCAGAGACTTATGGAAATATCGGTGAGTTGTGCACTAAAGTCAACCCTGGTGGGCTAATTTGGACAAGCTTGGAACCACGGCCGTTGACGATGGCGCAAACTCCTAGAGAGGCAGTTCCGCCGCGGCTGGTGCAGGGGCCAGGACAGTGCCGACCATTACTGCTATGCCAGCACCAGGCCGTGGCGTCGTCAAGGTCAGCAAACTGGCCGCCTTTTTGACAGCACACGGAGGCCTTGCGACGAATGCGCGGGCAGAAGTCGCCAAAGCCCAGGGCAGACTGACACTGGAGGCTTGAACAGCGGTGCAAAAGCACGCCTCGTCCTGCACAACTGTCAGCTGTACTATCCGTTTTCTTCTTTGTTTTTCTGGTTGTCCTTGCATCAGCGAGGGTGGTCGGAAACTTGGCTTCGCTTGCAGACGGCGTCGATCCACCATCTCCAACGAGTCTCGTGACCCACCTCTGCCCACCACATGCAGGCACTGGCCAATCCCGACACGGCCTCTAGGTGCGTCCCGCAATCGCTTCCTTGAAGCTTCTGTCCCCTCGCCCGCCCAGTGCGCTTATGTGCTGCTCTGCGGTCACAAGTCCATATCTCACCCATGGTGTCGGGGGAGGAGAAGAGCACGTCTCCATAGTAGCGCCATGGTCTGGTCCGAAGAGTGCAGCAATACGAGCTACACGCCGAGCGTTCCTGACGTCCCTGACGTTCCTGACTACAGTATCGCGCAACCCTGCAGCCGAGTGTCTTGTCTTGCAGCAGACCGGACATGGCTCGCACCGACAGGTTCCATGGCTTGAACGGTTGCTTGGTCACCAGCTCGCCAGCTCACCCATTGCCCATTATCTCGGATGCCTCACCAAGGGGCCATTTTCTGTACCAGCCAATGGCGCTCCTGGAACCCTCACCGGATCCACCTGAAACACACATCATCTCTGCCTCTCAAGCTGGGCGACGACATCAAGTACCGTCCGCCGTAAGCTGAGCAACACGCCTGGGGCTTGCAATTTGCTGCACTACCACATGCGACTAGCCGTAGCCCACATAGTAGCGCATCATCTGGGCACGTCTATCCAGCTAGCTGCATGCGTCAAGAAGTCGAGAAACTCTCCGAACGTGGATACTATCGCCTTCGCCGATACTCGCATCATTATCGCATGTGGCAGACGAGCCAGAGGCTCCCAGAGACGGCCACGAGCTGAATCCCGCAGTCCAGACACGCTAAAACTGCTGCATCTTCAAAACCCCCCTTACCTGCCCAGCAACTTGTAACAATTCCAGCATGGGAAAAAATCACCGCTATGAAAACCGGGTCTTCCTTTCCGCACTCTTGATCTTCGTGCACGCCCCGTAGCCGAAATGATCACTTAGCAAGTTGATAATAGCAGGCACCATCCCTAACCAGCATGCCGCTCGCCGCTCGCCGCTCGACCTTCACTCCTGAAAGAACAAACCGGCAGGCATGTCCGAATAACATCGGCAAGGCTATACAAGGGCTCGATGACGGCTACTATTCAATCAAGTGCATTCTTGATTCCAAGAGTAGTAGTGTCGACGCGCCTTTGCCGCTCATACCGAATACGACCACGGTACCTGCATGTATGTAGCCTTCGCACTCGTTCTCCGGCTAATATGTCATGTCTGCACGTGGATGTCGAGACGACGCTATGACGGCGCATATAGCGGAGAGTTTGTAAAAGTGTCTGTGCAAACATCAAAGACTCTTTGAACGTCAAAAGACGTTTGGGTGAGCTGAGATTGTGCGTGTGGTGCGCAATAATGCAACGCTGACGTAGTGGTTACTTGCTCACATGTCCTGATCAACTGCGGGGAGGAGAGAAGGTGCGATTCAGGTGGTAACTCTCGGTCGGACCAAAGCAGAAGGTGCCAAGAAGTCGGCCTTTGAAACAATGTGCAGCGAACAATCTTTGCTCCACCAATGAGCTCCTACAAGTACCGTGTATCCACCCCCTGCCCCAGTCCTCAGCCGAAGAAAGCGGCACAGAGCCACAACTCCAGCACCATCATCGTGTCATAAACTCCTGAAATCGCTTTCGCAACGAGAGTCATCGGCCGTCCATGATGTACGCGAGCCCGGATCGAGCTCGGTGATAAACGAGATGGGGCCATGGTCATGACTGTATTGAGATGAACATGGCCGCATCACCACCTCGAACGAGTAGCAGACCCGGCACCATACAGCCTCGTCGCCCATCGCATGCCCCCTAAACGAAGAAAACCGGATATCTAAGATTAAAAACCTCCTAGAACCTGCATCGGCACTCATCATATCCGGAGTATAAGTAATTGTATGATTGTAGCACCCATGGTCTTACAATACCCTCATGCCCGGCTCAAACTACCTGTCCTCAACGGCCGGTCAGAGCTGCCGCATGGCCGTTATGTCGGTACTCTACCGTTGTCCGTCTGTATATTATAGACATGGTACTGGAAATACGATTGGCCCATGATATGCAGTTGCGAAAACTCCTTCATTCCCGTGCAGCAACGGGGTTTTCTAAACCCGGAATTTTCGGCTGCATGTACACGTGGTGGTGCACTTGGGTCAAGAAGAGCGGATGATGACGGGAGCCGGTGTTTGCAGTCACCTGAGCTTTGCCACATGGCGTTCGCATACAGCGAACCGTGGACACCACCTCACACCTCGTACAGCTTGCGTGCGGCCTCATTGGTCTCCTATTATACCCGTCTGCTGCACCTCTCCACATTCCATCATGGCACGACTCGTGAGACAAGTTGAACGTCCAACTTTGAGGGTAAATGAGTCAGATGGCAACCATGACCTTTTGTGATATTAGCTTGCGACCCTGATATTTATTTTCCTAATCATCGGTCCAAGTTGCGACCGTTGTCCCTGCTAGACTTCCCGCGCCGCGAATCCTGCCTCGTAGAATGCTTATCGTGGGGGCGCTTAGCTGTATGCAGGGTACGTCATGGTATAGTGCTTCTACTATATCTTATCCATGATGCTTAGAATAGCTCAATATAGAAAACCCTCACTTCGCTTCTGCGGGATTGCGGCAACGCCGTGCATTACATGTGCATGCTCATGATTTCTAACTGCGTGGTTTATACAATCTTTCAAATTGCTTGCTGTCGTACGTACTCTGACAATACTATATCGGTTCCAAGCCATGTTCTACGGAAAGCTGAAGTTTGGTTCCGCTTCACACAGGCCGCACGGGAGTACCCCTGGCGGGGTCCGGGGCGGCTACAAGGACGGGATCGGTCTACCTTTGCAAAAACATCTCCCCATAACCATGTAAACCCAAGTATCCCCAAAAAACCGTCCCCACCATAACACCCTCCAAACTATTGACCGATCATTAACCGGCTCCATGCCAGATACCCACCTGCTCCCGCCTATCTGACCCTCCTGGCACTTGCTTATCGTCAACCGAGCGCGCCCTGATTCGCCCCGTGACCACCTACCGCCGATAGTGACGTTATTGCCAACCACCATCAAGGTAAAAAGGTAGCTTGGAATAGGATACACAACTCAATAACCCGTCTTTTGCACATGATCCGACCTTCATGATAGTATGGAGTAGCCAACCCCGACTTTCCACCACGCCACGCCACGCCACGCCACTTGCCCACCGGCCTTGGTCACCATCTCCGCACTTGCGCGTCTACGTACGTGTGTGTGTGTGTGTGTGTGCCTGTCTGCAGCGTTGCGTTGTACTGATTAGATTTGTCAACCGAGGGACAGAGCCAAACCTACTCTACTCTGCCCCCGGGGTAAAAGTCTATTCAAGCCGCTAGCGAGACGGGGCCGATATCGTACCAAACAATGGTAGGAACTGCTGACTCTTTTGGTCGGCGGGTCATGCATGCAAGCCATTGTGCTTATCGCGTGAATGAGATTTAGGGTTTTGGTGTATGCACCGTGGTGGATGGCGTTGTTCGTCTTGCAGGTGTGGATTGCATGCGAAGCAAGCGAAGGAAGTCTAGAATGGGGACTTAATGGAGTTGCGTGCGTATGGCGTGTGTAGTTTGCGGCTGGAGAGCAACTACATGATCAGGATGGAAAGCCAAGATCAGGTACGCACGTATGCGTCGTGTTCTTGCCTCTTTGGTGCTCCGGACGACCGTCTTCGCACAAAGCGTACGCCGAACTTTGAAGTAGAGCTATAAAAATATCGTTCCCTTTCGAGCCCAACAGTACGGAGATCGTCGTCATCTGACGCGTCCCAAGAAACAGGAATTCAACATTCCCCCAAGTTCCAAGCGCCGTTTTGCCTCGTTCAGGTACACGAACTCTCCAGTTCCCTGATCTGCATCGCCGCCGCGAACTGCTTCGTACGCGACAATGTCCCAATTTAAACTTCTCACTAAGCACATCCCACCCCACCTGGGCGCCACCAACCAAAACACGCGCAGAACAGACGCCTTGACCGTCTCAAACCCGCAGTTTCTCGGGTGTCTCTGCTGTAAACAAACTTCTCGCATAAATGTATGCAGTTCACAGTTCATCACTTTTATCTTGCCTTGCTCCACCCGTAGCACAGATCTCAGCATCAACCAACCCAACCCCGAACGAAATCAGGGACGGGCTCGGTCCGTTGCCGGCGCTGATCTGCACCACAATCATGCGCTGTTTCAAAACACAAAGGCTCCAGGTGTCTAAACTACAATCCTTCTGTTTCGAGGGCCATCAAATCAGAATCAGGCAGGGAAGAGGGCATACGTACGCAGTTAGTCGGTCAGTCAGGCAGTCCATCTGTAAATCATCATCAATCATGTGACGCTCACACATACCGTATTCGTATCCATTCTATTCCTGTATACACGTCATATTGCCAACTGACTGACGATGCCTGATACTGATACGGAAAGTAAGCAATCATACCCAAGACCTGATACCTGACCAAGCATACCAATACAGTAAGTAAGCGCACTTGATACCCAACCAAGCATACCGATGCAGTAAGTATGCCCTTGCTTACCCAACTGATGGAACAACACTGACGGTCTGTCTGTCCATCACTTACCCTATCCGGCTCTGTTCGCAAGCGGGAACAAATCAAGTAATACACGTGGGACGTGCTTACTCTGCTTACTGGCAACGGAAAGGAAAATGCCGTGCCAGGCAAACACGTAAGTAATACGACCAGCGACAGACGAGGGTGATGGGTAAGCGAGGGGCTCAGCCCTACCCTTGGTTATGTGGTAGCGTGGTGGTAAAGTTTCTCCGTGTCACCGCTGGGTGGGATGGGGGTGGTGAGAGTGGAGGCTCTGTTGGTCTGTGTGGCCTACTGCTAAGTTTGCGGACACCATGCACTCTGGATGTAGACGGAGGCTGAAGAAACTTCACGATGCTGAAGAGCTTTGTTTTACATCTGATAATGTGACCGCGATTCGAAACAACCCATCACAGTAGCTATCGAAAGCTCATGAGCACAAAGGGTACTTTCCCCCGGGTTTGATAATTCCGTTCTAGCTTTTATTACATACTTAACAGACCGCATTTCTTACCTCCAAAGATGCCGAAACCAATACAACCGTGACCTAAACCAAGCTCAACTTGACCTTTCTCTTCCCAGTGCTCTCCTCCAACTCATCCGTAATCCTAACAGTAACCTTTTCGAACAACTCAATGCTCCTCTTAACATCGCCCTTGACACTAAGCACATAGTTCTCCGCATCAAAGTCGGCTTCTGGCTCAGGCGTAGCCAGATCTCTCAAGCGAATCAGACTCTCGATACCAAATCGTGGTACAAAGACCACGAAACCATTTGAGAAAATCTTCATAACAAACCCCTCTTCGTTGATATCCTTGCCCTTTAGCGCTTGGCCGACGTAGTACTCGATGGAAGCGCGACCAGCCTGCTGAGCATTGCGATGGCGCACGTTGATGTTCTTGCAGACAGCTTCAAGCTTGGCTTTGGACTGCAGACTGGGGTCTAGTTGTTCGTATTCGATTGCGGCGGCGAGCTGGCGATGGGCTTCAAGATCGGCGTAACGACGGATGGGCGATGTGAAATGTGTGTAGATTTCACTCGCGAGACCGTAATGTCTGAACTCGGGGTAGGCTTGTGTACCCGCGCAAAAGTACTCGGCGGACATCATACATCGCGTTGCCATTATTCGGACGAGAGTGTTGAAGAAGGGATTGCCGGGATCTACACACTTGTCGAGAGAGTCGGCCAAAGCCTTGGAACTATCGGTCTTGAGCTCCATTCCCTTCTTGACCTTGAGCTGGTTGTCAAGCTCTTCAAAGTTTGTCTTTGGTGGTGCGGCGTGGCGCCGCAATAGAGCGGTTTGTGGGAAGGCTTCGTAATTCTTTGCGGCGACGCTGATATTGGCGAGCAACATGAACTCTTCTACGAGCGAGTTGGTGTCGAGGTGTTTCTTGGTCTCAACATCTACTGGGTCTGAGGTTTCGGATTCAGTGCGAACCTTGACTTCTGGCGATGAAAGATTGAGGGCTCCTGCATCCATTCGTTTTTGCTTCAGCTTTTTGGAAAGCATAAGTAACGTCCGCATGCCTTTGGTAAGATCATCTTGCTGTGAGTTATCGTTTATCCGAATTTGAGCTTGTTCGTAGCTGAATGCTTCTCTTGATCGGATAACCGATTTTGTAAAGTGTGATGAAACGATGTCCGCATCTTCGGTGACCTCCCAGAGCACAGAGAAGGCATAGCGCTCGACATACGGCTTCAGCGAGCAAAGGTCTGTTCCAAGAAGCATGGGCAACATGTCTATACGCTTGTCGACAAGGTAAACAGTCGTTCCACGCTGGCTAGCTTCCTTGTCCATGGCATTATTCGGCTTGACAAAATGTGACACGTCCGCAATGTGAACGCCGACCTGGTAGTTGCCGTTCGGTAATTTGTGGGCGTGTAGAGCATCATCAATATCGACGCAGCCGACAGGGTCGATAGAGCAGACCAGAAGATCGCGAAGGTCTCGGCGTCCCTTCCATCCAGGGTCATCCATGCTAGCAGGCACTTTCCAGTCGTGGCCTTCAGCAGGTAGACAATCCAAGACTGTCTTTGGGAAAGGCTTGTACTGCACGTCCCACTCCAAAAGTAGTGCCTCAGTCTCTGCGCCTTTGGATTCAAGCTCGCCAAGTGATCGTACAAAGTGGCCAACTGGGTATCGGGAGTCGCGATCCCACGAGTCGATGGTTGCCAAGACACGCTGACCGAGAAGCTCACCAGCTTGTCGTGTCCGTATGCGAATTTTGGGGATACGCTTGTCCATGGGAACCAGGAAAACCGTCTGTTGCTGTCTGCTCGATTTGGACGAAGAGCGAACAGAATCGCGGTCGATGTGACCCACATATTGTCTCCAGTTACGCTTGATGATACCTACGACGCGAGCAGTAGGTTGAGGCCTGCCTTCTGCGCTTTGTCCATGAACCTTCTTGACCTCTTCTTGTAGTGCTTTTTGCTCCCTCTCGGGAATGACAGTCTCTCCCTCTTCGGCCTCAGCATTGTCGTTCTTGTTCACAGTCTCCTCCTCGATGATCTTGGTGGATGGTGCTTTCCACTGATCTTTAGGAAGTACTTCAACAACTACTACATCGCCAGAGACGGCGCGATTACTATTCTCGCGGCCTAGGATGAGGAGTGACTTGTCGAAAGAGGGTACATGAACGGAACCCTCGAGATAGTTGTATGGCGAGACGTTGAAAATGCCCTGATGTAAAGTACCAGCTTTTACGCCAGTCATCATCTTGGATACTGTGTAGTGTTCTGGGTAGAAGACTTGGGCCTTTTTAGATCGTACCTCTCGCTGTTCTTGCGCAGCGCTGATCATATCCAGGAGCTCATCCGATTTCTCAAGTCCAGAAACAAAGTCGGATACTGAGTGGACGTTAGTCTTGTCCAAGTGTTCTCGTCTGAACGCTTACACGTCATGCCGGGTATCTGCTCGGCCGCGGCTTTCCGTAGATTGTCCTTGTCATCTGTGATCATGACAACCGTAGGAATCCGGCTCTGCTTCTTGCTGCGTGCTGCGACCGCCTCTTGGATGTGGTGATTATACCACTCTACTGCTTTGCGCACGGCTCGATCATTCCTGTCGTTAATCGTCTCTCCGGGCTCCCGGGCGACATAGGTCTCCACTCGGAACTCGTTGAAGAATACATAAAATCGCTTTCCCTCGTTCTTGGTCAAAGATATCAAACGGTGGTAGAGCGGTAATGAGCGGTTCTTGACTTCCTCTAGGACAGTCTGCAGGACGATGACATCATGGAAGGCAGTTTCGACTTCAAACAGATCCATTCCAGTAAGAAAAGCATTCGTGTCTGGAACGAGATATTGGCCATTTGGGAAGTTGGTTGATCCTGCTGGTGTGTCGGATAGCACGAAAGGTGATACTGAATGGGGTTAGCCTTGCAGTGCACGTGAGATGATTATATCGCACCTTTTTGCGAGTAGTCGGTTGGTGCAATCTCCAGACATGACCTGCACAGATTCGACGAGCACGGAATGTCTTGTCGTAGGTATAGCTCTCTCACGATTTTCTGAACCTTGCCACTCTTTGTGGACCGCACATAGACTTTGCTGGAAAGGTTGGACTGGCCGCGATCGGCAGTCGACCGCTTGAGACTAAAGTACTCCATGTTTACACGGAGCTTGTTGGTTGACAGGGCAAGAGCGTGGCGTGTTGTGCTTGTGAAGGTCTGGCAGATGCCAAGAGGGCAAAAGTGCAAGGGTCGATTTCGAGATGGCACTAGTGAAGCTAGGACCAGATGACGGAGTTTGGGTGGGCCGCAGAGCTCCATTACCCAACATCAGAGCTACAGTACATCGACGACAACAAGGCACCGAAGCCGCCAGCCCATCGTCGCATTACCACATAGCAGAACATTCACCATGTCGTCACTAGACCCACCCACGTACCTCACCTCGATCCAGAATAACATCCGCGCTCGGCCCATATCGTGGGAAGGTGCGGTCCGGGCCAAGACCATCACCGACGAGGACCTCAGGAAGATCAAGTCGATCGACAAGGTGCGCAAGGAGCAGCGCAAGCAGACAATCGAGTCGGACGTGGGTAGCTTTGTCACGCTGCTCGTGGGTGGAAATGGGTCACAGAGCATCTTCGAGGCAGCAGCAAAGCGTCAGGACATCATTCACTACATGCTGGTCCTATTAGGGGATATGATTGACGGTAGGAACATAGGAACCTTTGTATATGCATGGTGAAGCTCACGTGTCTTCAGATATACCTGCCCTCACATCCGCTCTCGTCCAGCACCCAGCACCCTACAAGCCGTTCCTACCGCTTCTGAAAGCTTCATCCAACAATGAAGACCCCGTGCCGCTTCTCACCTCGTCTGTACTGTCCGGGCTACTGTCGCATGCCGTCACACAGACTTCCAAGAGCACTCCCGAGCTCGACGAGGCACTAGCCCAGCTCTTCACCTACCTCTCGACGCTCGCAAAGGCATCCGACGCCGGCCTTCAGGATATCGCGGTTCGCGAATACTCTGCTGTACTTCGTAATACAAAGGCAAGACGCATCTTTTGGAAGCAGAGGAAGGAGACGCTAAGCCCTCTTTTTGATATTCTGCGGGCCGCAGCGGGGTCAGCCAAGGATACCGACTCGACCCTCTACAGCGGCGGTGCCAGTATTCGCAGCACAGCCGATGGCGGGATATCTGGCGGTGTCGGCCTCCAGCTTCTGTACCATGTTCTGCTTGTTATTTGGCAGCTCAGTTTCGAGGGCGAGCTCGTTGGCGACGGCCTTCAAGAGTACGATGCCTTTCCGAGTGACTTAACCGTGCGCTAACATCATCCAGTGAGCACGACATTGTAATTCTGTACACACAGTTGCTCAAGGTGTCACCCAAGGAGAAAACCACTCGCCTCCTCCTTTCCACCCTCCGCAACCTCTTGATCACGAACCGCAGTACCTTACTTCCCACGGCAGTTCTCGCTCGCCTACCTGCCCTTCTTACAAGTCTGAAGTCGCGCCACCTGACTGATGAAGACGCTCTCGAGGACCTCCAGGCACTGACCGAGCTGCTTGAGGAATACACCAAGACGCAGACGACGTTTGATGAGTACGCTGCCGAACTTCACTCGGGTCACCTCCGCTGGTCACCACCTCATCGCAACCCTACTTTCTGGCAAGACAACGCCCGTCGCATTCTAGAAGAGAACAAGGGAGAGCTTCCCCGAAAGCTTGCCGAGATCTTGTCAAAGGACTGGGAAAACGACAAGCAGGTCTTGGCAATTGGTTGCAATGACGTAGCATGCTTAGTGAAAGAAGTGCCCGACAAGCGACAACAACTCGAAAAGCTGGGTCTCAAGGGCAGAGTCATGGAGCTGATGCAAGAAGCAGATGAGAGCGTACGGTGGGAGAGCTTGAGAGCCGTGGGCGAGTGGCTACGATACAGCTTCGAGTCGAAGAGCGAGGTGCCGATCAGGTAATAGTCATGCGATCGATCGCTTTCATCAAGCGTGTGAGTAGTGCTTCCCCTTGTTTGTATTTTCCTCGTCTTTTGTAGTCGGACTGTATCATAAAATGCTGGGCCATTTCTTGCATGCAACAAAATATACAAGTCGAAATCACGTTAGTCTCATCGGCCTTCACCGTCATTGTCGCCATTCCCCTCTTCGATCGCCGTGTCTCACATTCCTTGTACAACGCGACGAATCATCGTGACACACTTCTCGCAAGCATCTCCCTTGTTGTCCTTCCTTTGCAATCGGCCCTGATAGACTGAAAGATCTACCCCCCGCTTTTCGATGCATACTGAGAGTCTGAGACAACCTTACGCCGAACACTAATGCAAACTTGCCTCCGTACTATTGTTATTCGGCCCTGTGCCTGTCTGGATCACCATCGCCATCACTTATCACAATCTGAAAGAGTTATTATCTAGGATCAGGGGGTTTTCGTTATCACAGCTACGCAGAGGAGAAGCTAAGACTGTGCCGGGGTTGATGATTCTTTGTCGTAGGGACTGGGTTTTGTGTGTTCGGTCCGATAGCAATTTACGAAGAACGGCGAGCGGTGAAGTACGAACGGTGGGCATGTGATGTGAGGGGTGGTGAGTTCGCATCAAGGCAGTGTGGCGAGGGTATGCTTGAGGGTGTTGACTCTTTTGGCTTCGGTGGCAAGGCATGGACATGGTAAGTAGATGGTGATGGTGATAGTCATGGTACGGTGGTATTGGGGCAGGCATTGCTTGACATGGGTGATGGACGAGGTTGTTTGCATGTGATGGGCAGAGAGTTTGCAGCGTTGTGCAGTGTAGTGTAGAGTTTGATAAGGCGGCTTGGTTGATCGGGGGATGTCTGTATCGTGTCGTACGGAATGATTTGATAGGTTATATGGCTGGGGTGGTTCTATTACTAGGTAAGTGACACGAGTGGTAGGAGTTGCAGTGTCTTTGGTGATGTATGTGTGTATTGTAGGACTCTCAAACGTGTGTCGGACAGTGACATGCACTCGAAGACATACATGAATACGCTTGGCAGCACTTCTTAGAAAAGAAAGCCAAGATAGACTTGTGTTCCTATTAGGGACATGCTTTTAGTGTTAAGCAATAAGTGCTTTGAGTTCCACTTATCGTAACCCTTGGGTATGTATTTACTGTTTTTGATAGTAGAATGGCGTCTGATTCAACCCGCTAGGTACGTAAAGACAGCCTCTATATAGCTGTGAATATACATAAGTGATATCGATGGTAAGCAGCATATTGTCACTACAGAGTAGGTGGTAGCAATGGAAAAAAGCCATTGAAATGATGCAGCTCCCTATACCTAGGGAGATACTGTTTACTTGTATTGATAATAGGAGTAGAGTAATTTTGTATCTACACTAACACTTACTCTATGCATGTGTACGACCGTAGTAACACTAAGAGCTCAAACACTCATGTGTGATATCGACGAAAAACAACGCGATACAGGGCGTGCGTCCTATATCAAACCCAATCTAAACTCTCTTACATGTGAATCGATATGCTCCCCTCACTTTTACCGACGGATAAGGTTTACATAGACCGACTTCTTTTATCTGGATGTGATATGTAGAACAAACACTGCTCGATATGAGGGAAGGGGGAAGACTAGTAAGAACATAATGTAAATGACAGTTGGTGACTGAAATATCGGTTCAGCATGTGCGAGATTGGTAGAGTTTGCTAGGGAGAGAAAGACTGAAGGGATATAGAGAGTTTGGAAAAACGGACTTCCTGCATATAGCGCGATTGGTCGAGAAGAACATATGGTCAAAGTATTTGATCTTGTAAGACTTCAGTATACATAATAAAAGGGATGCACGTTACAGTGATGAACACGTTAGAGATTGAACTTGCGGTCTCAAGACTACTGCGAGCTGAGTCCAAAGAGTGAAACGAAGCTTGAGTTGAACGCGAGACAATGGACCACGACGAGAATTGCCTACAATAAGAATGCAGTATAAACTATTTCACAGCCCACTTCATTATCATCACATCTCAACGAAGCAAACTCCAGTCCAACATCTGCCCACTCTCCCACTGCAAACACACACCCTCACCCTCAATCCGCACCACACCAACACATACCAAAACAAAACATCCGACATCAATCCCCATCTCATTCAGCCTAATTTCCCATGCCAATCCCTTTAGCTTCCCCTGTATACACGCCACTGCAAGTCTCCATCTCCCCCAACCCAACCAAAACAAAACACTGTGACCTCAAATGTCCCCTCCCATTAATCCAAGCAGTCTATCACGGACACCGGAACCAAACTTTCGAACTAACCTCGGTACTCACACAAAATAACCGAAAATAGACGGCGACATGCAGATAAGCTTGATTACTGGTCCCTGGGTGCAAGTAAACCACCAGCATAGTGCATCCGCGCTCCCACGCGAAGCTTCTATTTTTTGATCCCT
The DNA here is from genome assembly GCF_003171515.1 of Pyrenophora tritici-repentis. Classification (NCBI taxonomy): domain Eukaryota; kingdom Fungi; phylum Ascomycota; class Dothideomycetes; order Pleosporales; family Pleosporaceae; genus Pyrenophora; species Pyrenophora tritici-repentis. Next base: position 1,885,788 of record NC_089390.1, read on the forward strand.
CACCGTACTAAGGGTCAGTGGGTGCTATGCAGTACGGGTACCCGTATCAGGGATGCGTGTGCGTGTACCCTTCTGAGTGTGGGTGGGATCCAAGTAGTTCCACTCCTATTCGCTGGTACAGGGACCACGTAGTCCGAGGCATCGTCCAAAATCTACATGCTTTCTCGGGTTCTTTACGTGAATGGTACAAGGGAAACGACGGACGCTGGCGAACAAACAGCGTAAACTTTGGGGTTTCCCATCTGCCGGACTGCGGTGTCGTCGTGATACTTGTGAGCGCCGGATTACTGTTCGTCGGCTCGGGTAGGATAGCTTGGTAGTGAGGGTATTTGGTCTGTGGGATTGGAGGAGTAGAGTTTGGCGGGGCTTGTGCATTTGCATGAACGCTGATGGGGCGTATGTCGTCTGTGGATACCTAGCGATGATCTTTTCTCTTCCCATACTATACCGTGCGTTCGTCTTTTATGCCTGCATATCGGCAACATCGAGCGTGCACAACATGACCCCGACACAATGGCCAGCCCGACCTCCACGCGAGAAACCTTCTCGAAAACCATCGTGTATCACAGTCCAAGTTCTCGGGAGTTTTCTCTTTTTGTTTCACGTTATTTTGCTTCTCTGTATGGCCATTGAGAAAACAACTTCTTTCTCAGCCCCAAGCTGGTGATCTTTCACGCGGAAGTTTTAGAAGAAACGCCACCCTGCGTGTCCACGACCAAAATGATCATCAGAAGCTTCGACGTTTTGAAGATCATTATAGTCAACTAGACATTCAGCGTCAGCGGTACGTGGCGGTAAGGAGCGAACCATTGGCTTGGCAGCCCTACGATTTGCTTTTGCATTCCCTATCCCATTGACTTTGTCTGGTTCCAGGGAAGTATCGATTCCAGAAAGCGAGCGCCATACAGCCCTTGCTATTCGAATGGGTCATAATTCCAAGAGATGACAATGTGATCGTCATGGTGATGCTGTCCGTATCGGCTACAAACTTTACAGGGTCGATTGCTGTGAACCGTTAGCTTGGCTTGCTGTTTTCGTTTTTTTGACATTTGTGGTGTGAACACCATCGCCTACAAGTCACGATAGTCACACACACACACATACGCACGCACGCCATGCGGCTTTTCCACGCGCTAAAGCCGAGCAGAGGTCGGATCATTCTTCTGCCACAGTGGTGTGGCTTGCGCCCGATGCTCTTGACTCGTTTGCAGTGGGGATTCTGGGTAAATGGTCCGAGAGCGGGGAGCACGTGTGGCCAGAAAACACATCATCGTAAAAGGAAAACCCGATCAATCGGCCTGTATTAGTCTCGATCGTGACGTCATGAAGGCGTCAAAATGTGGCTTGGGAATGTGGAAATCATTCTTGATGCAATCGAGTTACGATCTGCAACGACTTCACGATGGTTACACTGGAGACGGTGCACGGTCCTGCCATTGACTAGCAGCAGGGTCAAACTCTATCAGAAGGGCCGGCAAGACGGTGAGGGCGAGTCGAGCTTCTAAGATGACAGCGGCGCCAATTAGCTAGTTGCCGAAGATAAACAATCGAGAGCGCGTAGCCCAGGTTTCATCATGACACGCAAGGAAAGAGCCAAGATGAGGCTTTTCAAGATACGGCACCGCAGACATTCCTTTCCTGGTTTACTGTCAAAGGAATAGTGTTTCGAAGTTTGCAGGTCAGACGACCGTCGCACGAAACCAGACGGTTTTCAACGGTCCAGTGACTTCTGTGTTGGTAGCCGAGGGGCGCAATCGCAAAGTTGGAAGTCGACTATCGTATTCCTAGTCATCGTCATGTTAGCGAAAAATCCATGATTCCATGTGGAAAAGTCTTGGAATTGTTGGCATAGCGTCCATTTGCCCTAAAGCGGTAATAAGCGCCCGACCACACACACGATTCACCGATCTGAACACTAGCACATCATGCCAGGCATACGTACATACAGTAATATGCAGGTGAGTCACAACGCCGTTTGCTGTACGTCTGACCCACCTTTTTCTCGCTGGGTCTAGAAGGACGCAAATCCCAAATACCCAAAAAATTCCATCCTGTCCCATAGCGGTAACTTGCTCGATGCCAGGAGAGCAGCGGGTAAATCTGATGACGGGCGGCGGCGCGCGCGCTCAAAAGAAGCAAACCAACGTCATTCCGAATTGCGGGAACACATGCCAACCATACACCTCGCTCGGACTGAAGCGCAGTGAGTCTGAATGGGCGGGATTTGTTGCCGGCGCGCGGCGATTGCTTGCACATGCTTGCTCCATATCTTAGCAATAGATAATATTGTAGAACTTGACTTGTTTCCGCTGTAACTATCGGTGCAAGTTGGAAGATGAAGGGTTCAGCCACATTACACGTCGATAGCAGACTTGGGGCTACTGCCCGCTGTCGCAAGTCGGAGCCAGACTTTCGCCTTGTACCAAGCAAAAGAAACGACACCAGACTACCAGCGTTGCATAGTTAGTTATCCACCACGCTGTAACTAAACTGCAGGGGGCGGGGATACCATCGTAAACAGGCTGGCAGTTCCGACATGTCATCGTCTTGCAAAAAATGCCACGGTTGCAATCTATCAAACCAAATAGATGCAGGGAGCCTGAGGAAGGGCAATAAGTGCCGAGACACCATTCTACATGAATCTAGTCGAGATTACACTCACGCCCCAGGGGGGATGGCGCAGTGGTAGTGCGCCTGGTTGCTTCTGCTAGCTTGCTCGCAGAGGTTGAAGGTTCGAATCCTTCTCCCCTCACCGCTATAATAATTCTATTATTCTAGCTTTACCAAAAAACATCGAACGGCTCCTTTCGAAACCTGGAAAGTTTTTCACCAATACCCCGCACGCTTAACGCTAGCCGCCGCCGTACAACCGAGCCACAAAGTACCGCCGAGACGAAAATATGCCGCAACTGCCGCTATATACAACAAACGTTCAAGGTCCCATGACTTTTTCCCCTACGAGGTTTTTTTTCAGTCTTAGGAGCACGGGGTTATTATAGCAAAGGGATTGGTCACAAAGGTGGAGATAAACGGGTGTCTATTACAAGGTCTCTCTCTCTTTCCTGTATAGAAGCAAAAAACCCAAACCCCCATAGTCAAACTCGACCAAAGAAACGAAATCCTACGGGTATAGAGGGAAAAAACTAGTCAAACGGCCCTAGGCCACCGTCCTACATAGTCTCTGACTGAAAAAGGACGTTAATGGATACTACTACTACTACTACTACTACACACACGCCCCCACAACCGAATTTCCGGTGTGAAATCAGTTGAGCAAACTCGAATCAGGCCTTTTGCTCCGATACGGCCCACCGCCGTATCCCCAGCTGACACATGTGTCCAACAAACGAACCCGACTATCAGGTTTGCGCGAGTTGCGAAAGGCAACGACGATTTCTAAGCGATTCGTACGGACCCCTGAGCCGGTCTGTCCGCAGCAGTAAAGCGAGTCGAGTCAATGTGGAAAAAAGAAAACGCCAAAGCACAAACATCGGTCAAGACAAGGACGACTTTACATATTATACGGTGACTATGCTTGCCTTAGGCGCCGCGCCACGCCAGCTCGCTTGCCCTCTCTTTCGGTCTCGGAACGGGGTTTAGGATGCTAATCCCAATCCTCCAACGTTGTGGAAAACCAGAAAGAAAAAGACCAGAGCAGACACCGGAGATATAGTTCCGCTCCTGATTCGTGCACCTAGTTCTAAAATGCGTCGGAAAGATGAAAATGAAAAGTACACGGCCGAGAGTACGTTGAGCCGCACCGCGTGCCCGGACGCTCAGCACCCCGATCGCATGTCGTGTAGCCGGAAAAGAAGTACCGGGGTAGAACCGAGAGTGCGCTGACAGGACGAAGACGTCGATTTCTTTTTTCCCAGCCTTAGCATGACAAGTCGACAAAAATCCGCCAATGACATTGACATATTTCATAATTAGTTTATGAAAGCTGGTTATTGTTAATTCGTGGCAAAAAACGAATAGAGACGGCGCCACCACCAAGCGGATATCATGCATCTATACCGAAAGCTTCGCGTATAAGGTTTTCCAATCTTTGCGCGCCCGCAGTATTAGATAACCGAGACCGATACTCAGAAAAGGGCATCGCGCACCGCACCGTCGCCGTCCATCGGCTTCGTTGGTGCGTGCGTCGTGGTCCAGCCCGTCCGTCCGTCCGTCGCGCTCCCGTACCCGACCCTATTCCACACCTGCCATCTAGAGGGTAAGTAGCACGACCCATGTACCATAATCCATACCATAATCCATAGACCTAAATTTGGCGGCTTGTCCGCAATGCTTAGACTAGAGAGGAGTGGTAGCGAAGGTGCGTGGTGCTAATGTTGATCAATATGGGGTCAGGGCAGCAGATCGTACAAAGCAAAAGTCCCTTGACCGTGGTGGGTGGGTGCAAAGACTCTGGAGTGCAGATCTTGAGGACGCGCCACCGTTCCACGTTGCGGTACGGGCTTTGTTACGGACCCTTGTGCTGTCGTGCATGTCATAGCTAAGCTCAGTGATTGTATCCTTGATTTGATGAAGCGTCACTTTGAACCGACGAGAGATTGAAAGTGAGATTGGCGCAAGTGGAGTGTGATATTAACTATTGAGGATAACAGGTTTGGTAAAGGAGAAGGAGAACAATGTTTCCTGCCCCAACTATGGAGGCCCTCCTGGCGAGTAAAAAAAATCCAAACATGAACCAATTGCATGTCTCCCTCCAAAACGGCCCAAAATCCGCCTTACAGACCAGTAATCAAACGTTGCCTATCAAAATTCCAATGATGCAAAAACACACACACACACACACAATTGTTAGGCCAGGGTTGGTAACAAACCAGAAATAGATAAACCAACAAAACACGGGGGGAATCTGGGGGAATCTTGTGCAAAGGCTACAACTAAACCACCACCACTGAATGAGATAAGGTAAAAGAGAAAGTAAGAAATGGGGAGCGATGTATCAATCTGGTCCGGGAATCAACGCCACCAACTATGCAAAGGGTAAAACTTCCAAGACTGCATTCCCATCGCCCATCTAACCGCAAAACCCATGCAAATACTATCAAGCCGCAGGAATCCTGTCGTGGTATCGGTGCGAGATGAGAACATAGCAGGGTCAACGGACCATTAACATCTCATCGATGAATGCAGTGTGCGTATCAAAGTTGCGATGGCGAAACCAACAGGCAGAACCCGTATAGTAAAAGAAGAGGAGGAGGAAGAAGAAGAAGAAGAAGAAGAAGAAAAGTGCCATGGGCCCCTCTGGCCATCATGTTTTCGTGTTGTCGTGTCCGTAGTTGAGCGTGATCGTCACCATCTCGTGTTTCGTAATCTCATTGTCGACGGGTCGAGGAGCGGAGTGAGGCGCAAAATGGTATGGGCCTAGTGTATAGGATGAGACGAAAAGCAAGCTGTAGCAGGCGGCTAAAAGTTTGCGACTGTCTGATCTACGAACACTCGAGGCCCTAATGGATCTCAACCAATCAGAGCGGTACCGATGGGTCCGGAGCTGACCGGATTAGGCCTTCGGCGCCTGAGGTGTTTCTGCATTGATACTAGAGAAACGGCGAGAGGCGTTGGCTTGCCCTAGTATGATGACCATCCTCCCTGTTGTGGAGTCTGCTGCGGTGCCCAGCCTGGCATGCCGGGCTGTTGAGCTGCACCACTTTGATGCTGCATGAACTGATGAGGGCTCGGGCTAGGTTGATATGGATTCTGGCCCATTGTTTGATACCCAGCGTCGCTTCCGGGCATGGAGCCTCCCATGGCGCCCATGGTCTGGTACTGCTGCACAGGTGTGCCGTGCATCGAAACGCTGCTTTGGACCTGGTGGAGTTGCGGTGATGCATGCATGGATGAGTGCTGCGGGAGCGGCGACTGCTGCGGGGGGCGTTGCGCATATTGTTGCATGTTGTGCTGCTGGGAAAGAGGAGATGGCTGCGGAGGTCCTTGCCACATGTGCGATGGCGGATAGCCGTGGCCGGGGCTCTGTTGAACACCAGGGAGCATACCGGGACCCATGCCCGATGCGGTCATACCTTGAGGCATTCCGATACTGGGTGGGCGGCGGTGCATCTGATCTGGGCGCAGTTGCTGCTGGGCCATTGGTGAAGGCACCATGTTGTTCTGTTGCATAGATTGCGGGCGGTAGCCTTGGCCTCCCAAGGGCTGTCCAGGTCTCTGTGGCGTTTGGGCAGACATGCCGTACTGGTTCCCGGGCATACTGACAGTCGTCGATGGGATACGCGGAGATTGCATGGCTTGCGTAACCTGTGGTGCATGGTCTCCTTCAGCAGTTCCAGGACGGTTTGGCTGCACCGGGGGCTCATGTGGTCGTGTCCAGACGTCGTTTAGGTAGTCTTTGCGATGCTTGCGCTGTTGCTCTAGCTGCTTGTTCACCTCGGCCGTCTGAGCAGCTGCGTTGAGGATTTCGCCAGATGGTGTTGGCCTGGTCAGATCCTGGTAGGGGGCGCCCTGCATCTCATGTCGTGGACGTTGAACGCCACTGTAGTCCCGGGGCTGCAGGTCAGCCGTCGTGCGCTGGTTGTATGCGTCCACATTGGAAGTTGGCATGCTTCCCGGCGCTGGGTTGAGGCCACCAAATGGCTGCATGGGATTGATGGCAGCTCCAAGGTAGTCCTGATTGTTGCCCGTGTAGGCGCCTGAGTGGGCAAATGCCATAGCGCTGGCGTGGTTCGCTTCCGCTGCAGCAGCTTCTCTTGCCTTGGCGGCGCCCGGTCTCTTTTCACCCGCTGCGTCCTCCTCGGTAAAGCCCTGCTTCCTAGCTTTGCTTTCCCAGTAGTCGTCGCGCACGCGCCGCCCGTTGACAATCAGCCTGCTGCCAAACTGTCTGAACATGGAGCGGGCAGTCACAATGGCAATCTGTCTAGACCGGTACGAGTACGGGAGGATCTCCTGGTGGATCAGATCGTCCTTTTCCGCCTGGGTGGCGATGATCTTGTACAATGACCTATTCTTGTTAAAAAGCAGATACGAGTCGCGATATCCGAGCACGCGCGCACACTCGGTTGCGAGCATGAAAAGCTTGTCGGCTCTGTTTGGCACGAAGAAGGTGCGGCAGCGGTATTCCCGTCCGTCGAGCGGGTGGCCCGTCTGTGTTACTTTTCGCTCGCCCGCCTCGTCGATTTCGCGGGGGATGTATTCGTCGCCTTCGGGGTTGAGTTGGTCGGTGGTGTGGTCGCGCACAGTGGGCAAGGCCTTGATGACGGTGGGTTTGGTGGGAGTCGACTTGGCCGAGGGCGTCACCTGAGGGGGCGAAGCGTGAGGTAGCGTCGTGGACTGCAATTGCGGAGTCTGCACGGGCGGTGCGCCGCCCGTGTGCTGCGGCGATGTTTGCGGAGGCTGAGAACCACGGTTGGGAGAGCCGGCATAGGACCTGGTTGGCTTATTAGGGCGGCCGCGGCTGCGCTTGTTGTTTGGCGTGTCATCGCCCTGCAGCTCGTAGTTGCTCTCAGGCGAGCGACTGCGCTTCAGGCCGCGCGATGGCTGCTGTTGCTGTGCGACAGGCTGTGGTGGGCCTCCGAAGACATCTGGTGGTTGTCGTTAGCAATTGCTTCGCGGGAGGCGGCGTCGGATGTAACAGACGCGCAAGCCAGTGAGATGGGCGGGGGATGGGGCGCGACTACTTACGCGACGGATCAATGGTGCCGGACGGGTCCATGATGCCGTTGCCAATGTGACCATTTGACATGATTTGGATAGGTTGTTGCACATGCACTGAGTACATCCAGGCGACGCAGGCGCAAGAGCGACCGAGCTCGAGGAAAGCTTCCGTCGAGCGTCGAGAAGCTCAGAGGGGGCCCAATGGGGAATGGGACGTTAGTTTGGGAGAGGGCACGATAGACGGCAAGAGTTGCTTGCGTGCATGCGTTGATGGGTTGATGGGTGTCGGAGTCGTAGGGCCAGGTCGACGCGGTCGAACCAAGATTGAAGTTGGGTGGGGCCAAGGCTCCGGGAGGCGCGTTCTTCGGGAATGATGGCAAACCAAGCCGTGACAGCCAGGCGACAGGAAAACGATGGCTGAGCGAGGCAAACACGACGTTTGGGTGCAGTGAGGGTACCAAAGTCGTGTGCGGATGGTGCGCAAAGACGAGGGACGGAAAAGAGCAGAACTGGTGGTACAAGCACGAGTCTATGTGCAGAAAAGCCGCGGTGCGCGACGGAGAGATTTTCGCGCGTGTTGATCGATAATCGATAGACACTACTTTTCGTGTTAGAGTTTAGTCTTGTGCTAAGATCGCGCACAGGCAGGCCGACGTGTGGTATTCAGGCCCTGGATAATAGCAGTGCACTGGGCAAAAAGTGTGTGCAAGATGCCACGTGAGATGCAACCCAAGGTGACTGCGAGCAGCCGCTGTACGAGTGACTTGCAGCTCTATGAGGGCTGGGGCCGGGTTCTAGGCGGGAAGGCGGGCAGCAGGACAGGACAGGGCAGGACAGGGCAGGGCAGGGCAGGCAGGGCAAGCAGGGCAGGACAAGACAAGACAGGACAGGACAGGAGTCGCGAGCGAACGGTTGGGGGAAACGAACCTTGGGCGGTTTTGGCTGTCTAACCAGCTGTCGGCGAAGACCCGTGCGAGATATCTATGTGCGATTGGCGTGACGGGGGCGCGGCTAAGCTGGCTGGCCGGGCGAGGGAGAGGCTGTTGGCTGAGCGGGAGCAAAGGCCACTGGAGGAACGGTCTGGGAAGTCAGTCGGGATGTGGTGAATTACGAAATATGAGCGAGGCCCAAATCTGATATGCCCTTGTACCCCAGCAGCTGACGGCCCGCACGGCGGAGCAAGTCGTCGTCTAGTGAGCAAATGGAACGCAATGACGACTTGGACAAGCTTCAGGCCTTGACGGCGCTGCAGTGTGATAAAAAGTGGCTCTCCCGAGGCCCTGCACGAGCCGGTGGCTTTTGGCTGCTAGGCTGGGTGAAGCACTAGGCCATCCGACTAAGTAGAGAGAGCTTTTGCACCGAGCCGAACAGGACAGGATTACTCGCATCATGCTGCGAGATAGCGACCGCTAGCTTGGATCTCTAGGCTTGCCATCCATGGCCATGTCCGTCTGTCCGTGTCTTCAGCTTTAGCGGACGAGGTCTAGTCATTCCTGCGCCTGCGCCTGCGCCTGCGCCCATGCTGCTCGCTTTTGCCTCAGCAAACGGCGAACATGGTGCAGGCCACTCGCGCTCGCGACCAGTTCGCCCCGCCTCCACCACTGACATGACCGTCTGGCTGCTGATTGAGCACCTCCCCCCCCCAGCACCCAGCAAGGCGAGCGTGTCAGCAGGCCTGCAGCCCGCCCAAGACAGAGACACCCCGGGGCCTGCATTGGCGGCCGCAGTCGTCATGCATCAAAGCAACACGCTTTCTATCAAATCCACCCGCATCGTCTGACTCCCCAGGCCCGTAGCAAACCCATCCCGTCGCTCGTGCTTGCCGCAGCAGCCGAATAAGGAAGCCCAACTTTATTGCTGTGGATCTGCTCAGGGCCCCGTAGTACCCAACTTGACACACTTTGAGCAAATGCAACTCGTATTCCCGCTACTCCCTCGTCCCCCTCTACCTACCACTACTCTCCTGTGCTGATCGGCGAGCACCACCGTACATGCGCTTTTTCATTTTCCTCTAGCATTCCCTAGCCGTCGTCTTCGCCTTAGCGCCAGCCCCCGCCTCCAGCCTATCACCGTGCTCGTACACGTACACACCAGCCTGCCTGCCCAGATGCGTCATTCCGGCTGCCTGTCCTGCCGTTTGGCCAAAGCATCCACTGACAGCGCTGGGACCTTTTGCGACTGATGCTCTCGCTCCGTGTGGACAGACCGAGCATTTACAGTTGGCGATCCGTTCCACAAACCGACCCGCGACCCGTCCAACATGACTATCCTTGGCCTGCCCGTGCTGTAACCGATCCCCACCGTCCTACCTTGCCCGTATCTCACATCCACATCCCTTCCGCAGCTCGCGCCACCGTCTCTTAGCGGGGCTAACGCCATGACTGTCCTTTCTCCACCACGTCAAGCCCTCTGCCATCTTCCAGTGCCCGTGCTCAACCACGACGGCTTGCTCTGAAACTACCCCAAACAAACATGCACCATGCTCTTGTGGGGGACCGTGTCAGCACCCAGAGACTACACAGACCTACATGACGCCGGCAACCGCCTCGGCATCGACGAGCCACGGGCGCGACAGGTCGCGTCAAGGCCCTTTGACGCGTCTCCGGGAGGCTGTGCCACAATAGTCCCATGTCTTAGACCCTGAGGCCGAAGTTTGTCATCTGCCTCTCTGCAGGGACTAGCCACTAATTTTGGGAACGTTACCATTCTTTGTCTGTTGAAGCGCTCTTGCATCCGAACTCGGTCCATGTCGGCCCTCATCGGTGGGGTCTGGAGGAAACAATATGCCAGACCATGCGGCTGTTGCTTAGCCTTCCGCTCCATAGTAGTATCAAGAACAAGAGTGCCGTCGCTTATGTCCGTCCCCTTTTTGCCATTTGGCAAATCGGGTCTACCAAACAAGTGGAATGTGCTTGCTGCTTCCTCTATGGTCGTCCACCTCCACAAATCATCTCGGTCTTCCGAGGGGGGAGGGCGAAAATGCTCAACCACCCCTGTCCCCCATCCGCCTTGTTCTTGCAACTCTTGTCCAAGTGATATCGAGTACCGTTCTACTAAACCCGCACACCGCTGTCATGACATCTGTAGTGCGCATGTGGCAAGGATGCTTGAAACATTCGATAGCAAATTCAAGTATTAGACCCCGTCGACGCCTTGGCGAGCCACTACGCTTAGGCTACGAAGGCTGATCATATGACAGCTGTACCCACTGTCTTGGATCGCGACTTCGGGACAATGCAGACAGCAAGGTGGTCCCACGTTGGGTCCCACGTTGAGTTTGAACTGTCCATGGCGGCGTCTGCTGTCGAATCGTTTTCTTTTTGAGATGCAGTTTCAAGATTCCGACCAAATGGATTGGGTACCATGACCTAGTGAACAAGTGCCCGTTCTCGCTCTCACTTACAACTTCCCCGTAGCCTAGCTGGAGTAATCGCTTCCGTTTGGGCGTCGGTATCCAAGCCGCATGTAGCGGGGTCGTACAATTTTAGCGGTGAGGCACCTATCTCGTTAATCGGCGCTCAGAGCACCCAAGTGAAAAACAAACGGCTTTGCAACACCGGGGCATACGCGCGTCCGCTTTGGGAAGTCTAGCAAGCCGCGTAACGTAACCGTACCAGACTCTACTCCTCTGAGCACAACACCCTGCTTTTCCCACTATGACTATACCCTCCAGCCTTCCAAGACAGTCCACATGGGGTTTTGAAACCAGCAGTAGCAACATCTAGCGGTTTCGGCATGTTCCTGAGGCGTCGCTGAACACTGGTTGCGCAGCCCCGACCCTTGACGAAAACCAACCTCTCTAGATCTTCCCTCGTGCCGAGCATCTTGGTCCTATCCATGTAGTCTCGTTAGCCTGGCCATCAAGCACTGTTGAACGGTGCGGCGGTCCACTCCAGAGTGGGGAAGCGTGGAAAGACTGCAGCAACGAGTAAGGCTGTCGCAGCCAATCAGCAGACCAGATCCACCAATCTCTCTACCAAGAGGCGGTCAGGTGCTGCTGTTGCGTTCGTGAAGACCGGGGCTATAGTCGTATTTACCCATCTATACCATCAGATGATCTTGTGAGGACCTGCGGCGGCCTTTGAACGAGAACGTGATGGTTTGTCTCATCCATACCGCCTCGAGCTAGACGTCAAAAGCCGCCCTCGAATAACATGGATCTCAACAATCCCACTTGTGCCTATGTCGATACGAGTAGGGGGCAACAGGGGCTGCGGAAAGATTCGCAGAATTGTCATCTCCACTCACGATATTGAGCTCCATTGTAGTGTTGCAGACGGTGAGGCCAATGCATTCATCCCTTCCATATGCATGGCGCAAAGTGAACATCGTTCCCCTGTTCAGTGATCATGTATACACATCTGAGTAGACCATCCAGGCTAGACGAGGCGATGCAATCGTAGTTTGCAGTCATTGACTCGTTCAGATGGCAGAGTACTGGGGATTCCCAGTGAAGAGTTGCTGATTTGCATCATATCGAAGCTGCAGTTGCGAAGAAACTCATAGTCTCGTATTTTGAAAAGCAATCACTGCCACGTTGCGATGTTGATCGGTGACTTTTTCCTGACGGCTCTCCGCAAGCTTTACTGGGATCGAAGGGTCGCAGCACACCACCACTCACAGGGCAGTGTCTCTCCGAAACATCTCCTTTGTTCATAAGAAAAATACCCATGACCGACAGTCCACGAGGAGAGGCGCAGACGACAAGGTTTGATTGCTGCAGCAGCAAGTCCTTCCCGTAGTGGCCACCCGATATGCACGACAGACTTGGAAAGGAGGCAGGCTGGGCATGCGGTGAGCAAAGCAACATAGAGTGCCAGACAGGTTAACATTCCGATGGCGGCAGGCATGTTCATGTGATCATTAAGATATCATACCGTGACTGAGGCGTCCATGAAGCGCCGGTGAACAAGTGAAGAGTGCAATCGGTTAAGAATCGAAGCGAGGAAAGACGGTGAGACAGAGTTGAGGTATGTGTTGTTGACGTTAGGAGCGGACGTCATGTATGGACGACGCACAGACGCATAGCCAAATCGCGGTGGCTAGCACTTAGCAAGCGCCACGGTCTGCACGAAATCCCAGAGTGCATGGAGGTTTTACGTTGAATCGGCGTCTTTACCCGATGCACCATGCGCCAATGCTTACATTGAGCATATCGCGGTTGTTGCTTGATGAATGGATGCGTGGTTTGTCAGTGTAAAACGCCTTCGGCCATCGCAAAGTCCCAACGCAACTACGTCGCTAAGAAGGACCGAAAGAATCCTCCGCACTCCTGCCTCTCGAGTGAGAACAAGCCTGAAAATATTGATGACACTCTGCCGGACTTTCTTGGAAAATGTCAGATTCACATTGATACATTTTGAGATCGACAATTACCTACACCAAAACAAAATCCTCGTGAATCCCCGTAAATGACGTGATTTCTGTTGCTGAACGCCGGATACTCCAAAAAGACGCCTATTCCGCGTGATGATTCGTGAAGAAGACAATGACCTTGACTTGGGCTGTTGTCAACCTTATAACATCTCTCTTTGAAATGCATACGCATACACCATACCAGCTCCTAGTGTCGACCACCCGCAAGGCCAGGCACTGCGCTGAATCGTTCATCACGCTCTGTCTTGAACAAGATCTGGCACCAAAACTCCTTCGCGTCCTCGTCGAACCAGAACCAAAATTTACCCTCTCTCCTGTCGATATCGCGCGACTGTAGCTTTACCGCAACCGTTTCGTATGGTTCACCGGCAACAATCAGGTACTGGTAGTTTGGGTCTGGGTCCTCTACCCGTTGCTCGTATGCGCTCATGATCCGAACCTTTGGGGAAACACCTGGCGTGATGTCTGGATACTGGAACTGGAATAGCAGCCCGTTCTGGCGCGTATTAGGGTCGCGTACTTTGGTGATGCGGTATCCGGGCCGTCCAATCTTGATGACGTTCTTCTTGGGCAGCACGCCTGCGAGTAGACCTTGTTGGTTGGCATCGTCTCTCTTTCCCTCTCTCTGCTCTTTTGCGAAACGGCGGGCCAAGTTGGTTTGATGCTTCTTTCCCTGTGTATGCGCGAGGTAGGAACCGTCGTTTTGGTGTACCGTTGTACAGAGACGACATTCGAAGCTACCGACATGGTTCTTGAAGAAGTACGGGTCCTTGTCGAGGTCGATGGTCTCGAGGGCAAGCTTCCTCAGGCGCTCCCGTCGGTCGGCATTTGTCGCGGACTGCGAGGCGACACCACCGCCACCGAATTTGGAACCTGCGCGATTCTGCACATGTTAGTTAGCTGCCTTAGACATTTTGCGACGAGACAGACATACCTGGTAATCCATCCTCGAAAACTATAAGTGTGGTATGCGCCTATGCAAGCGAGGTTCTGCTTTTTGTAGGACGTATCGCACGCGAGCTGTTGTCACTAAGTGTAGAGTGGTGTGGTGTGTAGTAAGAAGGCGCGTTGGAACTTTATCGGAAGCGGTGATCAGGTACCACGCTAACTTTCTTAGGTATCCACATCATCACGTGCGCGGGTGCCTTCAACGCTCCCGCACACTTGCAAACGCCAACTCCGACGTCGACTTCCTCCTTGTTCTTGGAGCTGGAGTGATTAGACTTGACGCTTAGGTTAGCACGATCTTCGGTAGTCGAGTTGTATACCCAATTACCCCTTTTCTTACAAGTACACAAGCACTGGCAACCTCCTCAGCGTTGCCGCCGACATCACCATCCTTGGCTGAGGAACCGACATCCGACAGAACTATGCAACAAAGCTGAAAGCTATGTTAGCCATTGAAGGAGGACCCCGGATTATAAAGCCATAATTCAACCTGCTCGCAACACACACATTTCGAGAAAAAAGAAGGAGCACATCACCCACCACTACTCATCAAACCGCAACCATGACTACCGACATCTACATCGGCAAACGTCTCTCCTTCGCCACTCACCTGTGCACAATCCGCTACCACGGCACCCTCCCTAGTGCAACCGGCCCCTGGCTCGGCGTAGAATGGGACGAGCCGACTCGTGGTAAGCATGACGGGTCTCACAACGGCACCCGCTACTTCACCTGCCTGCACACCTCTCCAACATGCGCCTCGTTTATCCGACCCACGCGTAAACCAGACCCCACTCGTTCTTTTGTGCAAGCTCTGAAGCACAAGTATGCCTCTGAGCAGGAAGAAGAAGAATTCAAGGATCCAGATGTTCATGTTGTGTTTAATCACCAGCCCCCAAAGACGGTTTCATTCAATGGCAAGCCGGCAGAGGAGGTTGGATTTGATAAGATCAGAAAACAATTGGCACAGTTGGAGGAACTCAAGATTATTATCCTGGATGGGCTTTGCATGGTGAGGCCGGAGGCGAGGGGGTCGTTGTGGATGGATGGTGGCGGGAAAAGAGACATAGCGGACGCATGTCCAAAAGCTGTGGAACTTGATTTGAGTAGAAATCTTTTCGAGGATTGGAGGGAGGTGGCAGCTATCTGTGAACAATTGCCTGGATTAAGAAGTTTGAGGGTTGAGTAAGCCATGTTTGGATATCATTCGATGGCACGAGTTTGCTAACTAAACCAGTGGCACAAGATTCCACAACATCACACTATCCCCAGCCGAACAAACCCGCTGCTGCCACGCCTTCAAAGGCATAACCTCTCTAAAACTAGAAGACACGCTCCTCCCCTGGACCGACCTGGCCCAGCTCACCCACCTCTTCCCCTCGCTCACCACTTTCTCCGCAGCCAGCAACCTGTACACGTATCTCACACCACACGAGCCCAACCCGCAAATCACTGAACTCATCCTAGAAGACAACCTCCTAACCTCACTCTCCTCACTCTCAAGCCTAGCCAAGCTGCCAAAGCTCCAACGCTTGATCCTCAAGCAGAACAAAGTATCCGAGCTAATCACCCCGGACGCAGCGATACCAGTATTTCCGCCAACACTGCGAGAAGTAGATCTGTCTTTCAACGAGATATCAACATGGGCTTTCATCGAGCAACTCGCGCACGTCTTTCCCGGCCTCCAGAGTCTGCGCGTCTCGCACAATCCGCTGTATTCTTCGCTACAAGCACCCGACGGCCGCACGCTAACTGCCGACGATGGGTACATGCTTACCCTGGCGCGCTTGGGTAATCTCAAGACATTGAACCACAGCCCCATCAACGAGAAGGAACGGCTGAACGCTGAGACGTATTACCTATCCATGATAGCCAAGGAAGTGCAATTTGCGTCTGAGAATCTACGGGAACAGATCCTAAAAAGTCATCCGAGATATACGTGGCTGTGCGAGGAATATGGAGAACCAGATATCCAGCGGTCCGTCAATGCTGTGAATCCGAATTCGCTGTCAGCCAGATTACTCCGTGTCAAGTTCTATTCGGCGACTGAGACGTCTACGGTGTTTGAGACGGAGATTCCCATGAGTAGTACGGCGTATACGGTTCTCGGTATGGTTGGCAAGCACTTCAGCATCAAGCCCATGCAGTGCAGGCTGGTCTGGGAGACGGGTGATTGGATGTCTGTTCGTAAGTCTGC
The DNA here is from genome assembly GCF_003171515.1 of Pyrenophora tritici-repentis. Classification (NCBI taxonomy): domain Eukaryota; kingdom Fungi; phylum Ascomycota; class Dothideomycetes; order Pleosporales; family Pleosporaceae; genus Pyrenophora; species Pyrenophora tritici-repentis. The sequence continues at coordinate 1,901,926 of NC_089390.1, forward strand.
AACGGATATCGTAGACGATGATTGGGATTCTGAAGATAGCGAGGCTGAGGTGGGAATGGAGCGAATCATGAGGGAAGTGGAGATTGTGCCCGGAACAAGATCGATCGGGACATGGGTGGATGGGTCGGTAGCTACTATCCGGGTAGAAGTCAAATGAGGATTCCTACTCACCGGATGTAGGCTTCCGCGCCGTAGCTTCTTCAGCGAAACCACCAATTGACCTAGCATCCAAATCAGCACCATAGTCACACACAAATATGCATCAAAACTCACCGAAGCATTCACACCCTTGCCATGCCCCCTAACAGCATGCCACCACCCCAATGGAATAAACAAAGCATCCCCCGGTCTTAAAGTCACCTCAAAACCACTCACATCATGCATAGTAGGGTCGTTCATGTTATCCTTATCCTTACTCCAAACCAAGTCCTCCAAAAGCTCCTTCTCCTTCCCCTGCATCATTTCCACACCCCTCATACTTGCACCCCCCTTTGTCCCCCCAATCTGCGCCTTCATCCTCTCATACAGCGCATGTCCCACTTTCGGCTGCATTAACCGCACCACCTTTTTCCCAGCCAGCTGCACGAAGAAATTCGGATTCGGGTCGCGATGCAATGGCGTCACGGTAGGTGGTCTGCCCATCCAGAGACTGGAGCCGTAGACGTCGCCTTTGGAATGAAGAGCGGCAAAGAAATCTTTGGGAGTGGGGATATCTTCTTGCAGCGGCGCTGCGAGGTCGGTGAGCGAGTGCTGCGCTAGGTAGAGCTGCGTGTTTTGTGGTTCTGTAGCCGTCATGTGTTGTAAGAGTAGACTAAGCGGTGCTTCCATGCGCTCAAACGTGTTCTGTGCAGACTTTCCGTCGTCGTTGCTGCTGACCGAACGTGTCACTTCGAGCGGCACAATCGATTCGCCATATTGACCCAGATACGCTGCGTTTAACACGGACGGATACCGAAAGCCTTCGATCTCGGGTGTGAACCACTTTGTCCTCGCTGGTATTTCGAGAAAAGCGCTTTTGAAATACCCCGGTCTGTGCCAGCTGAAGCCTTGTACCTGGAGGGCTTTCTTCAGCTTCCGCCTCTCGTTGTTGTGTTCGACTTTGGGTAAAACCTGGAAGCGCCGAGGCGGACGGTATACGTGTGGCGTCTGGGGACGACGCTTAGGATGGTGCTTCGGGTGGTAGACTCCTGGGATTGCGAGCACGGGTTGAGTGGGCCGTAGAGACATTTGTGTAGTTGTGGAGAAATTGTTTCAGGCGGGCGTCGGGACCTTGACACGCTCTCGCGTTAACTCAAGTTACGTACCCCCACACACGGCGAGCTTTCGACCCGCCCCACTTGCCACAGCCAAAAGTTACCCATCTTTCAGCAATATCCAGTTCATCACCACCACAACAGCGCAATGGCCTCGAAACAAGCACAAGGCGGACAGCCAGGCCAGAGTCCGTATTCCTCCAATCTTGCCCACAAACCAAGCTACAAACCATGACATGTACTAACTTGACCAGTCGAGATAACATCCCTCCCCGTCCCCCGCCTCCAGGAACTAAAAACCCAACTCGACGCCGAACTCACCCACCTCTCAAACTCGTTCCAATCCCTGCGGACGGCGCAATCCAAATTCCGCGACTGCCTCGCCTCCATAACCACGGGCCTCACCCCCGCAACCGTCAGCAAACCGCTGCTCGTGCCCCTAACCTCGTCGCTGTACGTACCCGGTAAACTCACGGACCACGAACACGTGCTTATAGATGTGGGCACGGGGTTTTTTGTGGAAAAGGATATTGCGAGCGCGAAAGACTTTTATGAGCGTAAAGTCAAGGATTTGGGCGAGAGTTTAAAGGATTTGGAGGGCGTCGTGCAGGGGAAGGCGCAGAATGTTAGAGTCGTGGAAGAGGTTATTAGGCTCAAGGTCATGAATGCGCAGGAGGGGAAAGAGGAGGAGCATGGGAGTTGAAAGGGCTGATGGGTGTATGGGATGCACATTTCGAAAGCACACGACTACTGGTCGTACGGCGCACGAATGCAGGCACAGACTGGCGATACAAGCATGTCCTCAATTTTCATAGAGCAACTATGTGTGGAAATCTGATACCAGCTCACATCGAGACTATAGTACAGGGGGTGGCATGTTTGCCCATTGCTCATTCAAGCACACTGAGTGACATCGAGCTGTTCAACTTGAAGCATGTAGAAAATGCACCAACGGATTCCATTACCGTTCAACGTCTTCGTTGTGCATAACCATGGCCTATGCCTCTCAGATGGTGACCCTTCCCGCGTTGCCTGCTACCGAGCTGACCATGGTAGACAGTTGGAGCAGCTTGTCCGTGAGAATGCGGATACCATCACGAGCTCCAGGACTAAGTTCAAGGCTGCCCATACCAAGTTCTTCGCCTTCGCCGTTTTCGTCGTCTTCATCAGCAGTAGAGTGACAGGACTGACCATCTTGCGGCAGAAATGCGCCGATCGTGTCCCCCCAACAAACCTTGTTGCCCATTGTAAGACGCTCCAGTTGGGCGAGATGGGTAGCCCACTTCAAGTGACGAACACAGAGACCCCAAGCCAGCTGGTCTCCAGGGTACCACATGCCGGTAATCTCGACCTTGTATGGAGTTTTCTTGATACCGAACGTGTATATGATTTCCGAGCGAGATGTGGCCAGACACTTCTTGATGGTCGGTGTAGCATCGCACACAACAAAGGCTTCGTGGGATGAGATGTCGTATCTATCTTTCATCCGTACACTGCGAGCGAAAACTTTCAAAACTGGTGACACTGTCGCCGCAGGCACAGGAACCAAAGATTCGAGAGCGAAGTGCCACCCCCGGCTCTCGCCAAGCTCTAAGAGGTTGATGTCCATGTTTACTTTGGGCCCGTTTATACCCTGTTCTGTTCGATAATACCTGGGACCGCCTTTTTCGTAAAGACCTCCTTCATCGTCAGTCCAGTCGACTTGGACTATGACGAGTGGAGTCTGTGTCGTGTTGCTTGTGCTGGATCGTCCACCAACTACGCTGGGATCGTGAAACACCCACGTCCCTCTGAACATTGGTTGGGTCGCTTTTAGAGAATCTGGCATGCGTCCATAGTATCCAGCAGGTTTGGTGGGTTCCAGGAAGTGATCAGCCGACATAAGTGCCCTCAAGATCTGAGTGCCCATAGTGTCACTAGCGAGCCACCTCTTCACCTCAAGCTGGAATATACCTTCTATGCCTCTCTGGAAATTTTCCTTCTCGACTGTAGTACCAGGCGTGATTCCTGCGGCCCTCTTTGAACTCAGAGCGAGGCAGCCAAGGCGGATGGCCATGTCGTACGAGCCTTTCCTATAGCGAACTGCTTCTAGGGACGCTTTGAAGGAGCTCTGTAGCTTCTCTAGTTGAGTATAGTGTAGAAAGTCCTGTCGAAATGCTCCAGGTATGTCCATCAAGGGATGGGGAAGCAACCTGGGGACACGTGGGACAAGTCGGTCGTGGCGTTTCGGCCACCAAGGCTCAGCTTCTTCGAGGATGATTGTGAGCCCCTCTCGATCGTCAAGAATGATGTTGAAAGTATGCTGAAATCCTGCAGCGTCGGTTTGTATCTTCTCGATGACGGTTTGCACTTGCGCTTCGGCGGTTACGACCTTGTCTATATCCTCGCCGAGTATCTCGATCTCCCAAACCTTACCCGGGCCAGGTGAGAGAATAATATAAACATCGTTGTTTGTTCTGATAGCGTCCAGAGCTTCGAGCTTGTTCTTGAAGATGTCCCTGGGGTTGATCTCCTGGTCGAGAAGAGCCACCGGCCAAGGAATAGTGACCTGATACTAGTTAGGCTCTTATAAGCGGTCAAGAACTTTGGCATACTTGCTTTAGAAAGATGCGATGTATCTTCGGGAACAGGTTCTTTGAATTGTTGCTTGCGCTCACGCTCACGCTGCTCGGCTTCTTCGTAATGCCAATTGCCACTGTGGAAAGCAGGCATCTTCGCCCATGCTGACGACTCTGCTGATCTCGTGTTTCCCTTGGATATCCACTCGTTGATGTATCTGACAGCCTTGTCCAAGCCAGCACCGGACCCTACGATGCCAAATTCCTGTATGCGTCCGTTATCCCATTGCGGAATCACTTCGCATCCGGTGGCGGTCTTGACATCATTGACGATTATGTCGCGCTCTCTGAGCTGCGAGCGACGACGGAACTCTATGGGGACGGGAATGACTTTGTTGGGCCTCTTGAGCTTAGGTACATTTTGGTCAGTCCCAGATATGGGGGCAGCAGTGCTCCAGCCGTCCATGACTATGGGTAGTGTAGTAACGGTGTTGGAGAAGGAGAGTGTCAAACAAGTTGGGGTTCAAAGTTTGGTGAGCCCATACGTTGCTGTGGGGAGCAAACTTTCGAGGTGAGAGTGGATTGGAGATTAGAAGGAGCAAACAGGCAGTGACAATGCTTGGCATCGTACCACAACGTGCACGTGCAAGCGCATTACAAAAGCTGTGCAGGCCTCATCAGGCTTGTGTGATGGTATTCGGAAGCTTATCGTGATAGCATAGCCGTCTAGTCATGCAATTGAAGTCTCCAAAGAGCGCTTTTAGCCCTATTTCGGACACTTGAAGCGCGTATGTATCCTGACGAAGAGGTGAAAGCTACAGGGAAAACTATGAACAACTATAACAATTACATGTATGTATTTGTAAGACAGGAAAGAAAAAGGCAGGCAAGATAGTCAAATTGTTGATATAGTGAAATACATTGCAACTTATCCTGTTTGCAGGTGAGAGACGGTTGAGATTGCAAGAGAAAAAATTGGTAGAGAGATACAGAAACAAGAGCAAGCGAAGTTCTCAGTTCTCCGCTGGAAACAGTAAGATCGGGATGGAAGCCGGTTGCGTTGACCATGTGCTGTGCTAGAAGGATGGGGTTGTGATAAGTTACTAGGCGGGGACGAAGGTGCACGGACGCGGAGGTGAGCGATGGGCCTCCGATGGATTTTCTGGACATTCAGGACCAACCGCCATTGAACTTTGAATACAAGACATCGTCGCGCGCATTGCTCGTTCCGACATGCAATATAGCAATCACCTATCAATGAGCACTTGATTGGCCTCCATTAAGAAACCAAGTCCCGCACCCTCGTTGGGACTCTCCGCTATGGACGCCGTACCCATCACCAAGAAGTTGATCGCCTTTGGCAGCAAGAAGATCTACCTGTAAGCGGCCCTCCATACACCATCATTGCTGAAATTAACCTGATGCAGTCCCAAATTCACAGTCGCCCTCGTACGGACACCCAAATTTTCACCATACCACGCCCGCTTTCTAGTCCCACTCGACTTCTCAAAATACGACCTCCGTGACTACCTCTACCACGCCTACAACGTCAAATGCTTCAACATCCGATCATATGTAAAACAAATGCCAGTACGGGATACGCGCGAACAGCCACGGCATTGGTTCAGACCCGAGTCGCAGAAATACATGACGGTCGAGCTGGAAAAGCCTTTTGTGTGGCCCGAAACCCCTGACCTAAAACCGTGGGGTCAAGAAGAGAGGCAAAAAGAACTCAAGGACGCAGAGACTGCTAATGGAGCCGGGGGCCCAAGCGAGGCAAGGAAGGCTGCGAGGACATTACGAGAGCAAGTGAAAAAGCTACTGAACAAGGACGTGGTGCAGCCAGATCCTGAAATCGCAAAGAAACTGGCAGAAAGCTCACCACTCACTCTAGAGGAGCAAGAGAAAGAGGCGCTCAGGAAGCAGAAGATGGAAGAGTTGGAGCGTATGACAAGAGTAGAGGTGTGGGAAAAGCAGAGGACGGGAAAGGTGGTGGAGGGCGACGACCGCAACAAGTACGCGATCAAGGCATGATGTCGGCCGTGAGCTATGTATATATGACTGTATTGGATGCATTGGGATGGATATCAATGACCGGTCGGCTTGTTCAAATGTATGAAATTAAGCTTCTCACGATATGTGATGACAGACCGGAACCTGCAGAGTCATGACATGAATAGTAGGAGCAGGCAGTCACAGGAGTTAATTCGATCCTTCTAGTTATACGTATTCGTCAGGAACTTTCCTCAGGTGCTTGGCTCCATCTAATCATCATAGTAATAGGCTATGAAATGCGTTGCTTACTCTTCAGATATCATGATTGACGTAGCAACATGCTACGAAACATTGCTCAAATCATTTGTTGGGAGCTCTTTCGAGCCCTCCCCATGCCTCTTTCTGTTCACTGGTGGAACCTACTTGCGTGAGCAAATTACATCCCTCGCTGCTTACATGTCTGGTTCATGTAGATGGAAGGGGGAGAGACCTATCGCCTTGGCGCACGTATAACTCCGCTCAGCACCCTGTGATTTCTCTGCATCTTTGTTACGAATACAGTATTCCAACTCAATCACTTGTGTCTCTTACAAACACAGTATCCCCACTCAATCACTTGTATCTCTTACAGCATCGATGGCACTCGCAACTATGAACAATCGACATGCTACGAGGAGATACCATCTCGACGCGATGATTATGGAGGAGAAACTCAAAGGGGTAGCCTACGGTATATTCTTTTCCGCGCATGCTCTGCTTCTTCCCTGCTATCCCATGTTTTGCATTACTGACAATGAGACAGTACATTCAGAATCTCTATGGCTGGGAAGATTCAGATGATTACGGCTTCGCTCTGCTTGTTTGCCTCTACTCGCTCAATATCTATGTCATCCGCGCAATTCAATACACGGAGCCTGGACAAAAGGCATGGAAAATTGTGGCGGAAACCCGCAGGCCCATCTCTGGCATCAATGCTGCCCTGCAAGGATTCACGAATGACTTGGAACGCCAGATGGAAGACAAGACGAATGACCTCAGTGTATCGGGGCGGAGTCACTTTAACGGGATGCCATCAGTTGGTACAGCAGCATCCGCACTCAAAAGGCCATGTCTTATTGTTATCTTGATCGTTTTTTTACTTCTAACATACTGTTGTGTTAAGCCAGATCGGACGCTCCAAGCCAGATTGGACGCTCCTGCATAGCTAGTGTGATGGTACATGCATATCCGTCGGGAAATTAGTTGATCAGTGATACAGATACGGTACCTAGGCGAGGCTTACGTTCGGCCGACAGTAGCGTCTTTCCCGCATACACGTTTTTTCCTCACCTCATCTGTCTCTCTTTTTATCCCTCCTAATTGCTTCTTGATGTGACAATTCAGCAGTTTCAATTGATTCTGGACGTTCAATCAGTACCTGACACCTCTTAAGGTTGCTCGAACGACAATGACTGCATATCATATGCTTGTCCGAGGTAACCAAGACCGATCTTGCATCACAACAGATGAGACACCAGGTAATGCAGTAGTGATCATCCAGAATTCAGACTAGGATCAGTGCGAGGATCTACCCGTGCGCGGGGGGAACAGCTCGTGACGAGTCATGTCTAATAAGATGTTCATGGTTAGAAGGGTTCTATGGGTTTGCTAGGCTGGCGCTGGCAGCTAAAACTCGGCTACGGCTACACTACCTGAATGGCGTACCTCTGGGAGCCAATCAGCCACAAGCAGGATTCTGATGGTCCCAACAGTGCACATTCTTGAGCAATGATATGATCTTGTAGGATTGTTAGTCTACGCTAGTAAATGACGTTATCGGCAGACCTTTCGGCGCAATATCAACACAAGGGAAAGTGCCAGAACATAAGCGAGCCCCCAACGAGCAAAAATCCCTACACATTGACTTGCTCCACGAACGTGGCGATCCAACGTACTTATGGGGACTGCCCTGTAATAAATAAGACGCCAATCATCTGTCAATTGCGCTTTGAACTTTTCCATCTGCCCCCCAACGAAAATTCCAGATAATGTCTGTCATCGACACCACAAAGGACCTGTCGGCACTCTTTACAAAACAGGTCCAAGCTACCCCGGATCTGATTGCCTTAGAGGACGACAAGCATACATATACGTACCAGGAACTCCACGACAAGGTCGCTGCCCTCGTCGACCGGCTGCGGGGTCATGGGGTCGGCCGTGATAGCTTGGTTGGGGTCCTATTGCCGCGATCCGCCGACTATGTAATCGCTTGTTTAGCAGCTCTACGCGCAGGTGGTGCATTCTTGGTTCTGGAACTAGCATACCCTCCCGATCTTCTCGCAGATGTACTCGAAGATGCCCAGCCTACAGTTGTCGTTACCATTAGCGCCGAGGTTGGCAAGATCAAGGGAAACACCCCGCTTGTTGTTTTGGACGAAGCAAGCTCAGCCAGCAACGGTCACGTCGAAGAATCTCAATTAAAACCATTCCCCGAAGACACCGACTTGGATCGCCTGGCGTTTGTTGCCTACTCCAGTGGAACAACCGGCAAGCCCAAAGGTATCGCCAACCCCCACAGAGCGCCTGTTCTCTCATATGATCTTCGATTTGGTCTCTCCGACATACAGCCGGGCGACCGAGTAGCCTGCAATGTCTTCTTCGTATGGGAAATCTTACGCCCATTGCTACGAGGAGCGACTGTTGTTGCCGTTCCTGACGAAGCAAGCTATGACCCACGTATGCTGGTCGACTTGCTCGCCTCAAAGAAGATCACCGAAACACTGTTCACGCCAACCCTTTTCTCTGCTGTCCTTGCTCGCCACCAAGCATTAGAGACCCGCTTGCCGAACCTGAAGACTATTTGGCTCAATGGAGAAGTCGTGACAACAGACCTCGCACGCCGCGGTATCAAGGCACTTCCAAACACTCGTCTACTCAATGTGTATAGCGCATGTGAGACACATGAGATCGCTTGTGGCGACATTAAAGATATGCTCGAGAAGCTCGACAAGGATGCACCGTATTGTCCAGTAGGACCGCCACTCATCGACAAGAAGTACATCTACATCCTAGACGAGAGTGGCCAGAAGGTCGACGAGGGCGAAAACGGTGAGCTCTACGTGGGTGGCCATTTGCTTGCACGAGGATACCTCAACCGTCCTGAGACGACGGCCGAAGCGTTCATTCGTAACCCGTTCAGCTCAAAAGCTGGTGCTCGTATGTACAGGACCGGCGACAAGGCGCGTCTCCTTCCAAACGGGCTGCTCGAGATCACCGGACGTGTCGGTGCTATGATCAAGATTCGTGGATACTCGGTGGTCCCAGGTAAGGTTGAGAGCGCAATTCTCAACCATTTGGCAGTTAGCCATTGCGCTGTCGTACCCTTTGGTGAGGGCATAGACAGACAACTGGTGGCGTACATCGTGCGGGACAAGGAGACATCGGCAGAACGCCCAGAAGTCGAAATCGACAGAACAGGCCGCAGTTCGACTGCGAGACGTATGCTCATGTCATACCTGGCCCATTACATGATACCTGCGCTTTGGGTCGAGATGGATAATCTGCCCACCAGCGATGTGTCTGGCAAAGTCAACTTGAAGGCGCTTCCTCCGCCGAGACCAGCATCCCCATCGGGTAGTGCACGAAAGTATGAGCAGAGCCCAATCACTATTGAGCAGATTACCCAAATCTGGGCATCTATCCTGGGCGTAAGCGCAAGCTCAATCACTCCCGAATACAATTTCTTCGACCTTGGAGGTCACTCGCTCCTCCTAGCTGACCTTGCTGCACGCTTGTCGAATACTTTTGGATTCAGAGTACCGGTTGCACGCTTAGCCACTCCAGCAACGCTTAATGGGCACCTGGATACCGTTCGTGCCATTCGCGACGGGCATACCGCCGAGGTGCAAGATAACCTTCCTGCTGTCCTACGTGCAGACTCGGTTCTTGATAAGGATATCCAGCCGAAAGACGCCAAGATTTCTGCGCTCAAGGACGCAAAGACCGTACTTCTTACTGGTGTCACCGGTTTCTTGGGTGCTTTTCTTCTCCGGGATCTGCTCGAGGGCACGTCTGCACAAATCATCTGTATGGTTCGATTTTCCGACTCTTCGCAAGACGACATCCCTGCCGGCATTGCCAGGATACGCAGGAACTTGCTGGACTTTGGACTTTGGAGCGACAATATCATGGAGCGTGTAGAGATTCTCCCCGGAAACTTGTCTCGCAAGCGCTTCGGCCTCGCACCTGACACATTCAAAGCACTAGCAGAGCGTCTTGATGTGATTGTACATGCCGCTGCTACTGTCAACTTGGTTTATCCGTACGCTGCTCTACAAAAGCCAAACGTTGGCGGTACGAGGGAGGTTCTTCGCCTGGCCGCTCAGGGCGGTGCCACTGTACAATACATATCTACCAACGGAGTACTCCTTCCAGCAAAAGGCCGAGAAGGATGGTCAGAAGATGCCATGCTTGAGATTGATGACGTTATCAAGCTTGCGGACGGTTACGGTCAGACCAAGTGGGTCGCTGAGCAGCTTGCCCTCGAGGCTGGTCGGAGAGGTCTCCCCATCAAGATACATCGCCTCGGTACTATCAGCGGTCACAGTGAGACGGGTGCAGCCAATGCATGGGATCTCCTGACAGCCATGATTGTTGAGTCTATCAGGATCGGGCACTACCCCGACGTGAAGGGTTGGCGTGCCGAGATGACACCCGTCGATTTCGTCAGCAAGGCTATCGTTCATCTCAGCAACCAGACCGAGACTGAGCAGACAGTCTTCCATATCGGAGACCCAGACCCCGTAGATATAAGTCAGGTCTTCGATGACCTCCGCATTCTTGGTTACCCGACTGAGCCGATGGAGTTCGATAAGTGGACAGCCCTATGGGACGATAAGCGAGGTGCTGCCAAGGGTGGTGATGGTGCTTTCACAGTAGATATTCTTCGAAGCGGTATGCCCAGCATCGAGTTCTTGAGAGATGTCGTGGTGCTTGACAATGCAAAGACAAGGCCACTACGTCTGGCTGTAGAGCGCCCGAAGGTCGACCAAGTACTCCTCGAAACATACACACGTCACTGGTACGCCCGAGGCTGGCTTCCAAAGCCCCCTATCCACCAAGCCGCTGCGGGTGGCTCCGCTAGACTTCCCAGAAGAGGCCCTCTATTCGGGAAGGTCGCCGTCGTCATGGGTGCATCCTCTGGTATTGGCGCCGCTACCGCCGCAGCACTCGCCCGAGAAGGCTGCCACGTCGCGCTCGCAGCCCGTCGCATCGACGCCCTCGAAGACCTGAAAAAGCGCCTCGCAGTCCGCGAGGGCAAGATCATCACGCAAAAGACAGACGTCACCAACAAGACCCAAGTCGAAGAGCTCGTCGCCGCAGCAGAGAAGCAGCTCGGCCCCATCGACATCTTCGTCAACATCTCGGGCGTCATGTACTTCACCATGATGGCGAACTCGTACACCGACCAATGGAACCAAACTGTCGATGTGAACTGCAAGGGTATCCTCAACGTCATCTCTTCCATCGTCCCCACCATGCTCAAGCGCGGAAAAGGCCACCTCCTCGCCATCTCCTCAGACGCAGGACGCAAGGTTTTCCCTGGCCTGGGCGTCTACTCCGCATCCAAGTTCTTCGTCGAAGCCACACTGCAGAGTCTGAGGCTCGAGACTGCTGGCACAGGCCTGAGGGTTACTTCCGTGCAGCCTGGTAACGTGGCCACGGACCTCTTGGGCATGAGCACAGATGCTGAGGCGCTGAAGAAGTTTGGTGAGCCGAGTGGGGCTAAGGTGCTGGATCCGGAGAATGTAGCAGAGTGTATCGTATACGCTCTTAAGCAGCCCGAGCATGTTAGTGTTAACGAGGTGCTTATCGAGCCAAGAGATGAGCCTATTTAGATGGGTGGTGATGTGTCATCTGAGCAGGTCAGGGCTGTCATGGTGTTTATGAAGCCACAAAAATAGAGCATAAGATAGAAGATAGAGCTATAGGTTGACAGAATTACAGACAACTTCATCATGCGGGTATATTACCCTTCCACTTCAAAACAGAACGCATGGAGTGTGTACAACGTATGATGTCATGCACATGAGTTTGCCTGGTATGCTGAATGACATTTGATAAATTCGATAGCCCTGAAGTCTTTCAACTAACATATAGCTATCTAAACCTAGACCATACTAAGGACCTGTTACAGTGAGTCCAAGATCAAGTCTGCTTTAAACTATCTCTTAACACAAACAAAGCGTGGCATGATGACGATGATATTACGATGTTTTCTTGGAATCATCGTTTACTTTGGTACTGAAAAGAGAGATGTAGAGCATTGATTGTCTAAATCCATAGCTGTAGAAGCGATTCATCTGTGTCCGTTGTGTTATGCTTTCTCTTCTCCTTCTATTTCTGTTGTGGTGACTTTCTCCTCTCCATCTGTATCCGTAGTGATAGTACCTTCTGCTCCTTTTGTTTCCGTTCTGAAAGCCTCATCTTCTCCTTCTTTATCTGTTTTGCTGACCTTGTCTTCTCCATCCGTATCCGTCGTAGCAGTCTGCAATCCTTCCGTATCTGTCATGCTAGCCTTCTCTTATCCGTCTCTATCTGTTATGACAACCTCTTCCTCTCCTTCCATTTTCGTAGAGATAGCGTTCTTCAGCTCTTCTTGCTTTTTCTGTTCCTGTATTAGAAAAAATCGAGGTATACAGGTATTGATGTCCTCCTCACGCCAATTATTGTACAGCTTCTCGAGATCGAGCGGGCCTCCGAGACCCAGGTTGAGCGTACTAACGGTCTTTGGACATTCTATAAACATTTAAGATATACAGAAATCATCCCACCATTCACGTTCGCCATACTTGAAACCTACGTTCTCGCAGAGGAGATTGGTGATGTCTTCCTGGATGATGGACCATGCCTGTTTCAGCGGAGCGAGGGTTATACCAAGTGCTACAGAGGTCACGATATCCAAGGACCAAGCGCCGGGCTCCGCCTTGAGCCTTTGAGGGTCGATAGCCACCTTACAGTGGGGCGGAATATCCACCTCAGTGACGATTCTTGCCCACATGTCGCTACACATATCCTGCCAGTGAGGCTAGCGAGAGCGGAGATCAATATCATTCTTTTCCATTTTCTTCGTAAGATCCTATATATATATATATATATATATATATCCGCGTGCATCGACAATGGGCTCGAAAGGCGGGACTTGTCCATTGGGTAGATTGGACTGGAGTCCTTACTGAGTCCAGGTTTCCGGGGAGGAAATATAATTCAGCAGTTTCGTTGTATATGTGACACGGTCTTCGGGGTGGAACCGATTTGGCTCCATACGTTTTGCGAGCAAGTCGCACAGTACGCTGGATTCTCGGAATGTCCGCCTGGTATGGTGCTTGCATGCGTAACGTCTGTTATGGGCCGACTCTACCGGATCCCTTCCAATTTCCAGCGCAAGTTTGGTTCCGGCTTCTGCTAATGTTACTGGCGCGGCGCCATAGAATACGTGTTCGTATCCTTGAAGGGCCAGGATAAATTCCATGTCTGGCCAGACTGGATCTTCGGGATATAGCAGCCGGTCAGCTACATACAAATGACCCAGCATGCATGAGTTTTCCAACTTCTGTTCGTGCCGATACCACATCGGTGAGATGAGAACATCAATTGATAATCCGTTATTCCGCACAAAAAGGGCTGAAAATCAGCCAATGTATATGCTCGATCCTCGCTCAGCGGCAAAACTAAGGCTCGGAAAGCATCAGAGCCATGCGACCGCGCAACACTTGCATTGAACCCACCACCCATCTAGTGACTAACCTCATCGATAATCTTGTTCCACGGCTCGTATACTTCGGCTATCTCTTCCCTCTGGATAAAAAGATCTCGAACCCGGTCATCGAAAGATTTCCGCCACGACATACCCGAAATTATAGCCCTATACAGTTGGTCAAAGGGCAGTGGGTGCGTATTCGGCTCTTTGAGAGTATGCAATGCGTCCAGGAGGGTATGTATACCGAAAGCGACCCAGATAGGAATTTCTTTATTCTGCTCCATGACTTGGATTCTGGCGACTTCGTCAAACGTAATTTTGTTGTTTGAATAACAAAGGAACGCGTCGCGTTGACAAGTTCCAGAGTTTGCCGGTACGCTGGTGGGAAACCCATCTCTGAAAACTGCGCTGGGCACAGGAAAGGATTGCAGTTTTTGGACTTATGAACCGCACAATATTGGTTTATACAGCAAGCAAAATAATTCTGCAATGCGGAATAAACAGGCCATTGACAGAATCGAGCGAAGGGACTTCCCAATCTTGCAGCCTCCATAGTGTCGCCTTAAGCAAGACACAGTCCTCGATGGGAAGATGATGGATATCCTCATGCATCACATGATTAAGTACTGCCGGCAGAGACCAGGCAGGAAATCTCGAGGCAGGATATTTCGCTGTATGTTCCAGAAGCAGACCAAATCTACACTCAGCCTGACGAACAAGCTCAATAGCAGTATTGGTAACCATGGAGGCAACAACGAAGTTCTGGTCATCTTTTGCACGTTCCCTCTAGATATCGAGGATTGTGTCGCCAATCTCCTGAATCTCGACAAGAAACGTCATGATCTCAAAGTAAACCTCTACTTCTAGTTCACGTTTGTCTCTTTTGATATGAACACGTGGTAGGCCAAAGAAAGTATAGCCATTTTCTTCGACACTTTCTTCTGCGTTATCATCTTCCGCAACAGTAGGCTTCGTCCTTTGCTGCGATTTCACTGTCTCGTTGATGGTGTGATTTGAGAGATTATCCTGGAGTATGTGTGTATGAGCGTGGAAGTCTTCCGCAGTTGCTTCGGTAGCCTTCTTCCGACGATTCGTTTTGATGAAGGGGCGCAATATGTCGAGTGTCTTGTCGAGAATTTCTTTGAAAGCCGCATGTTGTTCAGTGATCTGAATGTCCTCCTGACCGCAGTCACGGAACCAGTTGGTGACCCTCTTACGTATATTCAGCATACGTTGGAATACCCCGCAATAGATGCTGGAATCCTAGTTCCCATCATATTCTTCGTGGTGCATTTGGCCATGGGCTCAAAGTCTTTCATGCGAATGGTCAACGTGGCCTTACTTCTGATACCTCCCGTGTTTGTTTTGCCTGCTTGATTTCTGGCCTTGCCTATCGAACTAGTAGCAAGCCCTCTAGGGCCTGCAGCAGGTAGCGACATAGTTAGCCGATAACCAGCCTGCCGTGCCGTGTCCGCCAGCCATGACAACACAAAATTCGTATCCTGTTTGTATTGACGATGGATAGAGCGAAAATTCGTGTCTGAGATTGGAGATGTCATGTCGAGCTTCTACGTTCATTGGAATAAGAGTATAGATAGGCAACAGGAAAACTCCCCAAGGACCGTATAAGATAGTGGATTAGGACGAAGAGTATACTAAAGAGTCGTGATGAAATTCCATTACCAAGATCCTAGATTGGAATAGGACCAACTTGACAAAGATCTTACGGCAACTGGAGGGGCCAAATCAGTACCTAGGTGTAATGTCTACCGGCATGTTTTCTTTTTCTCTTATCATCCCGTCTTCGAGGTTAACTGACAACGCATCTACACAAGCCATGGACAAGGACCGAGAGAAGAAAGACAGTTGAATATAAATATACACGTAAAGCATATGAATTCGAAGCCATGAAATAGTACCTAGTTCCAACCCTCGAGCCTTGGAAGGTGGTTACCTGCTGGTAGTATGTAGGCCGTTGGACAGAAACAGACTAGCGTCTTGGCAGTCGTCAATGCAGCATTTCGTAGAACGGGCTACTGCTCTCTCACGTAACAACAATACAGTATGGCCAACACGATAAAGGTCGACGGGGACGAACATGCCCCCAAATCGCCTGGCAATGCCGATAAGGAGCTCTCCCACAATGTTCACGTTTCAACAAACGACGAAGCAGAAGAGGCAACAACCGCCATGACCGCGAACGAAGCAACAGCGCAAGTTGTGCCCTCACCTCAAGATGCCGCTGGAGAAACCGCCGTTACTGCAACTACAAATCTCGACGTCAAAGCCGCTCTCCAAGCGCGAATGGCGCGCTTCAAGGCCCTCCAGGCACAGAAAGTAAACGGCCGCAAAGCCACAGAGCGCGAAGTCCGCGACGCAGAAGACCGCTCCAGCCGTCTCGCGCAAATTTCCAAACTGAGCGCCGCCCACGAGAAAGCATCCTACAAACTACTCAAATCAGAAGACCCAGACTTTGAGCGCAAAAGGAATTGGGACTACACTGTCGAGGAGAGTGAGAGCTGGGACAAACGGCTGAAGAAGAAGGCAAAGAACAGAGAGGGAGTCGCATTTGCAGACTACAGGAACGAGGCGAATAAGGTGTACAAGAGACAGATTGGGCAGATGAGTAAGGTGGATATGGAGGCGTATGCGGAGGAGAAGGCAAGGAAACTCCAGTCGCAAGTGTCCTCCGGGCTCTTGCAACTAGTTGAAACGGACGCCGGGGAGATTTACACGGTGGACAGTAATGGGCGCATAAACACTCCCGTCGACGAAGCGTATAGCCACGACCACAAGCCCTCGAAGGAAGCCCTCGATAGATTGGTTGCAGATCTGGACAAGGGCGAGCGCGCACGAATGAAGGCGCGCGCTGCAAGAGGCATACGCGACGAGCAGGATGTGGGTGATGTCACGTACATTAATCAGAAGAACAAGCAGTTCAACGATAAGCTCTCGCGGTTCTACAACAAATACACGAGCGAGATACGGGATAGCTTTGAACGAGGTACGGCGATTTAGGGGGCAGGGAGGAGAAACCGTTTATACCCTGGCATACGATATGCAGGTTGGCGTTGTGGGCTGAATGGCATTACATGGGCTCGGGTTGGCGTCATTGAACTTTACTGAAGCGCATGAGATATTGTTATGTGCATTAGCGTAGTATCACTCGAACAAGGTGCACTCTATTGGAATCTTGAACATCACTCGTCTGCCTAGATATCGTACCTTACATCACACTGCTGAGCACCTTGTTGACATCTTGACCTGGTTCAGGTTTCCTAAGTGCCTTGCTCGTCGTGGTATGCTGTGAGAACTCCAGCCTCCCTTTCCTCCTCTTTGGTTTACCCTCCGTCTCCTGTACCGCTTCGGCAGTTTCATTGGCGCCATCAACATCCTCCCCTCTCTTCCTCCTCGTCGCCTCAATTCCGCTGACTATCTTTCCTCTCTCCACATTCTCCAAGAATGCCTTGTTTTCCTTCTTGCCCTGAGCAATCTCAAACCTAAGTCTTGCCGCGCGCTCTGCATTTTCATTTTGAATCTGCTCCACTAGATTACCCCATTTCACTCCACTTAGGTATCGGATATTCCAGACTTCATCATGCCATCTCCCTCTCTTCTTGCCGCCCATTGTCTGCGCATTTAGATTTTCCGCTACAAATTTCGCGTCGCGCTTGTGTAGAAATTCAACCCAGCCGTCGAGGAAGAGTTTTCGTCGTGTTCCGCCGTTGCGTAGACGCTGGGTTCGGGCTGTGGAGTCTTCGGGTGTTAAGAAGATGCGGCCTACGTCGCCATATGGTGTTAAGAGAGAGCGAAGGACGGCAGGTTTCATGAAAGGTGGGACACGCGATAGATATATGACGCCAGATTTATCCTTTTTGAGCGAGGATTGGGGAAGGGCTTTTCCAAGTTTCGTAGACTGTAGTCTGAACTCAGCGGGGAGAGACGCGGCGAGCTTTTCGAGGTGCGCGAGCTCAGCGTTTTTAGAGGCAAAACTTTTGTGTATGCGATCTTCATCATTCTCTGCGTCTTCGGCGTCGTCATGTTCAAAGTCCTCGTCACCGGTGTCCAATTCCTGGTCCTCCTCTGCTTCTGAGTCCTGGTTTACTTTCTGTCGTTTCGATGCTGGTAGCATGCGCGCTCTGCTCTCTTCTTCCGAGTCATAGCCTTTCTCGTCCTCGTCGCTCTCCTCCACGTCTAAATATTCGTTTCGTTTTCGCGTCGCCATGTCTTTAGACTGATCGTTGTACGATTCGACCTGACTCAGAGCAATTTCCAGGCGTAGGGACCGTTTTTTTCGTAATTTCTTGTTGTTGTACAATGAATCGGGTGCATTCGATTCACCCCGGAGACCCGTCAACTGTAAACTTTTGCGGAGAAGACGCGGAGGTGAACTTTTGGGTGGGGCATATCACTAGCGTCTTGGCGTTTATGGCGCAACCTTCCTTCCCTCCAGGCTGTCACAGTCCTTCCAGTTGCAACCACCAACAACCAACGTAACAGCCAACTACTACCCATATACCATCCTAAACCACCGCAATGGGAGGCGATCTCAACCTGAAGAAAAGCTGGCATCCGCACTTGCGCAAGGTACGTCGCTATCTTACTCATCCTTTGCAAACCTACTAACACGTCTTAGAACCAAGAGAGAGTATGGAAAGAAGAAAAGTCTGCTCTCGAGGAGCGCAAACAGATCGAAAAGCTTCGCAAAGAACGTGAAGAAGAGCGGGCCATTGAAGAACTACAAAAGCTACAGGCTGAAAAAGGCGGCAAGGTCGTCACGAAACGCGTCGACTGGATGTATGCCGGCCCTAGTGGCGACGGCGGAGTTACCGAGGAGCGCGAGGCGTACCTCCTTGGTAAGCGCAGAATCGATAATCTTTTGAAGTCGCAGGATACGCAGAGTCTGCAGAAAGGCGCCCCAGTCGGCATCGATGCCGTGGCTGCTGATACTGGCGCGAATACGGCTCGCGACACCCAAAAAAAAGTACTCCAAGACCCTCTACTCATGATACAGAAGCAAAAAATGGAGATGCAGATGAAGGCAATGAAGAACGCACATAAGGAAGCCCAGTATGCTGAGAAGCGCGAAAAAGAGAAGAAGGAGCGAGAGAGGAAGCACCGGCACAGGGACCGGAGCAGAGATCCGGAACACAAGCATCGCAGCCGGCGAGATAGAGAACGGTCGCGGTCGCGGTCACCGCGCAGGAGCGAAGAGCGTGCGCACCATCGTCGCGATCGTGAAAGCCACCGAAGACGATCAAGGTCGCGGTCGCGGTCACCATACCGTAATCACAACAGCCGACGACATCGATCACGAACGCCGCGCGGAAGGGACGACCGTGATAGAACCGACCGTCGTGATGTCTTCCAGCGCGACAACTACAAGCGACGCGATCGCACACCTCCTCGGACACAGCCTGATGACACAAAAGCTAGTCAGAGCGCTGCGGACCGCCTCGCCAGCATGCAAGCAGAGGCGACGTCGCTAGAAGAACAGCGAGCCGAGCGTGTCCGGCAACAGGAAATTAAAGATGCAGAGGAAGAAGAGAGAGTCAAAAAGGGTATGGAAGGTGGGCGTCGCTTCATCTCGAATGTGCGAGCCCAGGCGGCGAACACGAACCTGGGTGACGCGATTGCTCGCGGACGACCCAACCTGAAGGCAGAACTTGACGCTTGAGTCATGCTTTTCTGGAATGCCACATAGTGCTTATATTTTCACAGAACAAATAGATACCCCATTATTGCTTCTAGTACGCTGCCCAGTTACGCTCGGATAGCTACTTATAGCCATCGCTTCTGACCTTCATTGCGCATTGCGTATAGATCGCCACGACATATATGACAAGACTCCACTCCTGCATGAAGGAATACATCTTTGTGTCAGCTGGGATGGACAGTACATCTTGTATGATGTGATGTGGTAGTGATGCGCCCAGATTACAAGCGTCATCTTACCCTTTATAAGCCAGCTGACGTCTGGCGTCTGTCGTACACTTCACATCCATAGGAACTGCCTGGTGGCCTTGTTTTGCACTGTAACATTAATACCATGGACTCCGACCTCAAATCGCTCTCAATTCCTCGCCTTGGCCATCTTTTGCAATTTCACCACCATTCTGCATTGCGACCAGCGCTATTCGACGGGCAGACATTGAACCTGAATTACCGTCCGTTGTTCCACCCTGCATCTGGCGCAAAGAGTTCGTCCATGCTGTCACCGCCACTTTTCCCAGTCCTCGAATCTTCAACGCTGTAGGATCTGGTTACAGCAATTTGACGGCTCGACTTCTTGTCAGCTGCCTGATTGTGCGCAGCTGTTTCTGCTTCTGGGCTCTGCAACTCATATTCCTTCTCAGTTCCACGTTTTACCAACATCCTGAATTTGCGGATCATAGAACGATCCCCGCTCCCACTCTTGCTCGATAGGGACAGTATCCAGGGCATATACTGCTGTATGAACGGTTTCAGAAGCGCCACACATGCGCAAATCACACCGCCGTTGAGCTCGACTGTGGAGAAGATGCATGCCTTGGCTACGTTGTAAGTCGAGTCGGGGTTGCTGATCATGCTGTAAACATAGATGATGCGAACAGTAGAAATCACGACAACACTATCGAGCTGTCAGTACCTGGCGGGGAAAGCTGTGCAGTCATTCATACCCAGACCCAAGCGCGAATACGAGTCCTAGTAAGACCTTTTGCTTCAACGGCAGTTGTAGAGCGCGCAACATTGGTATCGGCAAGCAGAGAATCAGGAAGTCTGTGATGATGTTGATACACGCCATGAACAGGTTCAAGTCTGTCAGACACTTCTGATCTGTATGGGTTTGTGGATTGCAAGGACCAGCAGCAACAACTGTAATCGAAAGAGAATATCCAAAGACCAGGCCCGCTAATCCGTAGATGCACATTCGAATGGTCCGGTCCGGATTGAGGCGGTAGTAGAGGGCCAATAGTGACAGCTTTGCCAAAGCGGGCGTCCAAACGTACACAACCATGATACCAACAAGTATCTTTGTGTAGGCCATTACCTGTTCAGGAGTGACGTTCCACAGATGTTGACCGAAGCCGTATTGGAACGCTGTGCTATGGTCAGCCGCGCAACGTTGACGACAGCGATAGACTGTACCTTCGAAACATATTACCAGCCACGCGACGCAACCCATCCAACTACACAGTACAAGTGCATCGTCCAACCCGGTTGTGTGGCGAATACAGATACGAGTATACAGTCGCAAAGCGAGCACAATGGTGGAGATGACCGTCATCACCACATATACCACGATGATCCTATTCTGGAGGTCGGTCCTATCGCCACTGAAATCTGGTTGCATACCATGAGGCGGCGGTATAACGCCAATTTTCTGCGCATTCGTAGTCATTTTTTCGGGGAGCTCTTGGCGAAAGAGGGCGAAGGATTCGAAAGCTGGATTGCTCCTAGCACGATGCCGGACTTGCAGCGACCTTATCACTGGGTAGCAGCATCGTGTAACGTTGCCAACACTTGACATGGGGAAGCATGGCTGATCGCCTCTCCTGTATAACCTCGCCTCTTCAACTGTGGAACCATAAGACGCAAACGCTTGCTCATAGCGCTTACGAATGTGCGATTTCTCGGAACGGCTAGCTTAGATCCTGTGAAAAGGGCAGAGGGATATCTAATAACAAAAGGTGAATCTCTTTGGCATGTTCATGGCAGCAAAGAGGGCACGCCTGACCCCTGTCTCGGCTAAGTCATTATACATTCCTGTCCTGAAATGGTCAGTGTCAGCCTCAGGAAAAGCTGGTATACGTGCCGAAGTGACACAAAGTACTACAATCAATAACGTGGCGTTCGGACAATTCATGCACCATCGTCTCTCCCTTTCGTTGGGAACCAAACAACGTCGGACCGCTAGAAAACATCACAATATCACAGCTGGAAGTCTAACTTAGCATGACTTCGATCCGAGCCACTAGTCGCCTATGTGTGATGGTGTGCGACTAAATACTACAAGCGCGAACGTACGTTAGTCTAATCCTTGCAAGCCACTCATCAACGGATGCAGCAGGCTTCCTATTCCAGCAATACCAGCAAATCCTATATTTCGAGAGTTTCCGAGGCATTTTGAAGGACCAAGTGCAGCTAAAGATTGGATGTCTTCAGCTGGTGGTGTTGCCAATCGGGTCTCTGTACATGCTGCCACAAGTGCGACTGTCACCTTCCAAAGATCGGGGAACAAACACGTCGCACTTTCCTTCTCCCACGTTTCGTGCTCGCAGTAACACCTTCCACGGCAATTACCAAACGCAGCAACTGATTGTATGCACTCACAACTGGTAGGCCCATTGCAAGTATCCACGGGCCGCTGAAACAGCTAATGGGATTTAATAAGGGGAAATTTGTGAGTTGAGCTGCAAAGGAGGCACTATTGTCGACGAACATCACCCTAACATCAGCAACACAGCGTCTATCCGGGAAGGAGCTATGGAATCTGTACCCATCGCCGTCTTTGTGTTTGCACCATTATCGGCAGTCGTACTGCACGAATTGATTCTGCGTCGAGTGGAAGTCGACCATCTAACCCTATCGATACTTGGGCTTGCGTCTATTGTGTTCTGGGTCCTCGCATATTACACTGGTTTCATTGCTGCAACACTGGTAACCAGCGCCTTCTGGGTGCCGCTGTGGCTTTACATCGGAGTCTACCGCGCCTTCTTTCATCCACTCAGGCACTTCCCAGGTCCCCGGGCAGCGAAGTTATCACGATGGTGGACAATCAAACAGACGTGGGACAGTAATCTACACTATCATCGAGTACTCCAGAGCTTACAATACAGCTACGGTGATTACGTAAGGACAGGTCTGTCATGCTTGGTACCTCTTACCGAATTCAGTACTGACTAGTACAGGACCACGTGAGCTCACCGTGTTCGATGCAGCTGCGATCCAGCCAATCCTGGGAGTTCATTCCAAGACTACCAAGGGCCCATTCTTCGATGTCATGGAAAGATCCCTGCATCTCAATCGCGACAAGACTTTTCATCGACAGCGACGCCGGGTTTGGGATAATGCATTCAAAGCATCACTCTCTGACTACGCTCCTCAAATCGAGCATTTCACGGATCAGTTACTCATAAGACTCCGCAATGAAGAAGGACAGCCCATTCCTCTCCTTGAATATACCACCTACTACAGCTACGATGTCATGGCAGCTCTGGCTTTTGGAAAGCCTATGGGCTTCATCAAGGGTGAACAAAGCGATGTCGCAGCAAGCATCCTCGCCACTTTCACCAACAGTGTCCAAGCCTTGGGCTACATGTACCACATGCCATGGCTGATGAACGCAATCGGAGTCCTCACATCAATCGCCGGCCCCATGAAAGAATGGCGAGACTGGAGTGTCAGTCAAATGCGAATCCGAATGAAGGTACGTACTCTAGTTTACATGTCTCAGATACCCCCGTCCAACTAGATCCACCTACAGGTCCGAGACGCGAAACCAGACCTCATCTCCCACCTGATTACCTCGACGCCCAAAACCCACGAAGGCCGCGAACTCCTCTTCGGCGAGTCCCGCCTCATCATCTCCGCTGGTAGTGAAACTACTTCCACAGCCCTAACCTTCATCTTCATGCAACTCGCCACACACCCTCACTATATGACCGCCGTACGCAACGAGTTCCTAGCCAAACACCCCTCACACACATGCCAAAACGCCCTCCCCTTTCTCGAAGCAGTCATCCAAGAGTCCATGCGCATGTGGCCCTCCGTCTTCTTCGGCTCCCAACGCGTAACCCCACCCCAAGGTGTCGAGATCTCGGGCCACTTGATCCCCGGAAACATTATCGTACACATCCCTCTTTTCCCGCTGTTCCGCGACCCCAGGAATTTCGTCTGTCCCGATGAGTTTATACCTGAGCGGTGGACGACTAGACCAGAGTTGGTGCGGAATAGAGCGGCGTATATACCGTTTTCTACGGGTGCGCATAGTTGTGCGGGGAAGAAATTGAGTCTCATGGAGTTGAGGAGTGTGGTGGGCAGGGTGATCAGTGAGTTTGATGTCGTGCTTGAAGAGGGCACGGATGTGGGGGCGTTTTGGGAGGGGGTTAAGGATCATTTTACCGCGGGCCCGCCGAGGATGATGGTGAGGTT
Organism: Pyrenophora tritici-repentis; assembly: GCF_003171515.1. Taxonomy (NCBI): domain Eukaryota; kingdom Fungi; phylum Ascomycota; class Dothideomycetes; order Pleosporales; family Pleosporaceae; genus Pyrenophora; species Pyrenophora tritici-repentis. The sequence continues at coordinate 1,925,604 of NC_089390.1, forward strand.
TGTTAAAGGCGGCTGATTGCGAAGGTGTCGTGGTTGAGATGTGTCATGATTGAACGTATGACTTTAAGTTTTCATGAGTACTTGGACTGAGAGGGAAGGCTAAGAATTCATGGCACGCAGGATTTAGCAATGTTATGATGAATACAATGTCTTATCTTCGATATACTCAAATCTGACATTACTATCTATTAAACCAACCAAAAATGGCTACATTCTACAAAACACACTCTACTAGTCATACAAAGCATCGCCCAATAATACTAACTATCCTCACCCCACCTAAAAATCCAATAAACTCGCCCCCCTAGCAGGAACACCCAAAACCGGCGGCACAGCAACGACAGCAGCACCTCCTCCCTCCTTCACGGCCTCAACTTTTGGCACACTAAACCCATACTCTGCCTCCCAATCATCCTCATAATCGCTGTCGTCCTCAGAATCCCAGTCACTATCTTCACTCCCATCCTCATAATCTTGCTCACTCCAATCACTCTCCTCGTCATCTTCATCTTCCCACTCCCCATCCTCTTCCTCATCATCATCCTCCCCATGTTCAAAGTCCTTGGTAGCAACCTCCACGCCCACGACGCCTGTAATCTTCTCCCCCAGCGCAGAAACGTCTAGATCATGCAAGTCGCCGGTGAGGAGGTGGGTCCCGGTTGTGTGACACTCGCCTGTCGTGCCCTCACATATCGGCTCCCCACGCACGAGAGTAAGCTGCACGACTTCGTGCTCCTGCCACGCGTTTACGTGGTCGAGACGGATGGCTTGCAGGGTCTTGCATAGTGATAGGGGGTTGGGTGTTGTGAGAGACTTGAGTATCCTAGCGGGCGCATGGTGCGCACCATAGGCGTACAAGACTTCTAGCCCCGAGAGCGCTTTAAGCAGCGTTCCAAGACCGTCGCTATCCTCCGTTGTTGCACCCGCATTCAGGGTGTTTTCAGAGTACTTGAGGTACCTGACGTGAGACGCGTAAATGGGGTTTGACGTTACACTGCGCAGGAAAAGGGAGTAGCGTGTGCAGGCGGCGGTAAGACTGATGTTTGTAGCGATGTGGGTGGAGGAGATGCGGTTGAGGCAGTGCGCGGTGAGGGATAGGTTGATGATGGAGCGGTAGAGTGTGGGTTGTTGGCCGTGTATGGTTTCGTTCACGGTTGGTCGGTCGGGCGTGAGGTAGATACAGATTAGGTGTAGGATTGGGTCTGGAAGTGATGGGAGGGTTATGAGAGACATTTTAGGTAGGGAATGGCAGTCGTAAATGTAATTTTGTTATTACGACAAGGTCTAAATCGCGCCAGGCGTAGAAATTTTGGTGTTGGGATTGATGATGCTGGAGGGTTGGGTACGAAGGGAAGACGCGTTTTCGATGATGTAGTCGCGCCGGTTTTACGCTATTGTGGTTTTCGAAATACCTTGAGCCGCCTGGATCTGGTTAGCTTGGTGCCCAAGAACATCAACTCCCATAGTAATTTGTTAGTAAATTAATGCAGCAGCCGTTTCCCACCTCCAGAAGCCCATGAAGCTAGTCCTGTACTCTAAATCGTTCGTGTATAGCGTTTTGTTTGTGTGGAGCTTGTTGCGAGCTCAATCTAGCTGCTGTTGGGATGCCGCCCAAGCGCCAGCGTAAGCCGAAGCAGCCATTCGATCAAGGCGTTAACCCGTCCTCCCAGAAGCGTAGAGCGCCAGCAACTAGACAAAATCCTACCCATTTAACGCCTAAACGTGTCCGCCGTGAGGCGCTGCCGTCGCCTCCAGCGACTGCCCCCGCGCCGTCAAAGCCCGTTGTCCGAGCCTGAGCTGCAAGCCACCCAAACAGCTGCCTCCGCGCAAGCTGAAGATATCGTTGGCGAGGATGAGGATACTTTCGAGGATGGAGATGGCGATCCGCTGCCTGAGGATGAGGATGAGATCGCTGCTAAGGGCGCTGCCGGTAGTGTTGAGGATGAGGGAGAGCCAGCGTACCGACGTCAAGAAGGCACTCCATGGCTGCCTCGCTCATCGCAAGCGCTAGAGGATGAGGTTAATCCTGTACTGCGCGTTAGGTGGAGGGCTTGCCTTGGTGGTGATATGGAGAAACACTTTATTCCTGAAGCTGCCGATAGCGAGCACGGCGTACGGCTGTACTCGCTGCATTTCGACGACCTATGGCAGTGGGTAGATGACGTTGTTGCAGAATTACGGCCAAAAAGAGCGAAGATCTCATCTGTTTGCACTGTTGTTTACCCAGCTAAGCAGGCCAAACGCGAGCGCGCGATAAAGCGATTGCGGCGAGGTGTTGATGCAACGTGGAATAGCTTTCAGCGCCTTGTTGTAGAGGTTGATAACTATGTCAGCGAGCCAGTAAACGTCGATTTCGAGCTCATCTTGGCTGAAATTCCAGGGGAGCAGCAGCCGTTGCCAACGGTTGTCGACGGTCCTCGTCGACGCACCGCAACGGTGATTCAAGAGGAGGGGCTTGCTGGTGTAATAGCAGCTGAACAAGCAGGTAGCGGGCATGCTATTGCTATCCGGGATAGATGGCGCTGTACAGATACCCATTGCGAGAACTATCCTTATTGCTGCTGGATGGCGCCAACAGCGAGGCAGCCAGCGCGCTTCGAAGATCACCTCTTTGTCAACGGCAACATTATCTCCATGTGGGCAAGAGCAATTACAGCGAGAAGGGCAACGTACGATGAGCCATCTGATGATGTACGGCTTGCAATTTTGAGAGCAAAGGACCTGCGGGTGCATGAGAAAACGCGCAAGTTGCGGGCGGCTGGAGATGGCGACGATGATATCAAAAGCTTAACAAAACTGCTCATCGTTGGACAGCTTGAGCGGATGAACAGGCAACCTCAACAGGAGTCTAACTTGCAGGCAGCTGCACCAACGATAACAAGAGCTGAGGTATCTAGTGCATCTCAGTGGGCGCCTATCCGATATGATCATGAGCAGGAGATTAACGAGCATACTAGTAATTTCTTTAACTACCTTAAGTTAAAATTTCCTACAGTTGGAGAGGACATTAACGAGCTTTATAAGACTCTTGTTATTGACGGAGCTATGGATATCAACCTCTTGATGCAGCCATCTGGTGATATCTTGAAGTTGTGGACGCAGCATTTCAAGCAGCCTCCTGGCTGGTTTTTCACGCTACAAAACACTGCAAAAGAATGGCAAGCTGGGTACCAGGGTCTCACAGATCGTAACTGGAGACGAGTCGAACGTTGTAAGAAAAGAGAAGAGATTGCGCGCAAGAAATTGGTGGTTGAACCGTCTAGCAGTGTTGTGGAGGATGATGGCGAGAATGCTTGAAGCTTAGTGGCCTGAGCGTTTTTGGTGACAGCGGCCCGTGCCCGCTATAGTGTTGAGGTTTTTCAGGCGTTTCAAATGCGCTGCAACAATAGTCTATTTGGATAGCCCTATGTACAACACTACAACGTTATGCGATTATAACAGGTTAACTTCCTAAGATAGTTCTATATGTATAGAAATAGCTCTTATTTTTTTAGAATTATTAAATCGCTTTTGTGGGTTGCGCATTAAGGTGTAATCGTTCGCATTTGTATGGTATCATCTACCTATAGAAACGTACTGTGGCATCCATTTAAAAGCACAATTAATAGGGATAGCCACACCTATGGAACCAGCTTCTGCAGTTAATATTACAGCACACCAGCTGCGCTGCATACTCAAGAAAGACCCCAAAGTCAATGAAGTTCTCCGCTTGCGCTGAATTCCTTTTCATCCACCCCTTGAGCTGCTTAAAGCTCTTCTCGATGGGGTTGAAATCTGGTGAGTATGGCGGCAGATACTCAAGGAGTACTCCAGCACTTTGGCAAAGCACCCGTACACGCTCTGATCGATGGATGGAGGCGTTATCAAGCACGATTACTGAGGCTGGCCCTGGGTGAGGATTGCAGAACGGCAGCACTTGAAACTCTAAGAAGTCTTCTAGGATCTCAGATGTAATCGCGCCTTGAAAGATCTTATAGCTTATGTAGCCATCTATCGTCATGGCTGGCAGCAGCGACCACCGTTCTGATCGCCTGAAGCTGTGTGATAGCTCCACCGGCTCCCCGATTGGAGACCAGCCATACTTGCGGTCGCCCGTACGCTCATTGCAGGCGCTCTCGTCCAACGCAACGATCTGCTCCGCCTTATAGTGTTGCGCCATCCTGGCAAGATAGAGGCGGCGGAGTGGCTCACTCTGCTCCTTTGCCCGCTTTGTTGCAAGCTTGCGAGACCATCTCATCTTCTCTAGCTCTCGGTAAACGCTCGCAAGGCTTATCCTAACGTCGTACTCGTCGTACAAGAAGTCCCTCATCTCATCCATGTATGCGCCCGGTGAGCCATTGAGGTATGCCTGAAGGCCTTCGCGCTGAGCTTGCCGGAGTATAGATGGCCGCCCAAGTCGAACGCAGCGCGGCGGATAAGGCACGCCCCAAAACTCTAAGCTCAACCTCAGCTTTGCTACTGTGTTACGGCTCGCACCTGTAGCTCTAGAGATGGCTCGATCACTTTCGCAGGCAGCAATTCGGTCGAGGATAGCCTGGAGAACAGCGGGCTGCAAGCGGTGGCCGGTGCCTGGCATCGCGATGAGATGGGCTCGAGAAAATTGCAACACCAAAAACGCGAGTCAGTAGAGGCGATCGCAGCAAACAATGAACTTCAAATACGTTGTGGGTGTTAGAAAGCGTGGCTGCATCGATTTACTAACAAATTACTATAGGAGTTGATGTTCTTGGCCACCAAGCCAACCAGATCCAGGTGGCTCAAGGTATTTCGAGAAACACCCATAATTTTACGTTAGTCTGGCGCGTCGCCTCAGCCTCGTCTCACACAGCGAGAAAGGGGTTTACACGAGGAACTAAGAAAACTAGTTATTCTTAGTGTTTGAATCGTTCTTAGTATTTGAAATCGCTTTTAGCGATTTGAAAGAAAATCCTTGTATTGCCATGACCATGCGAAAATGCACCTGAATTGGCACCCACTTAACCAAGAAATCCCAATGCGATATCGTCCCGCCACGATAACCAAAACGCCGCGCTATGCACATAGACCCTAGACTCATAATCCCTTAATTCAAAGCTTAATCTTCTTGACGGGCTTTTGCTCAGAATCATCCTTCTTCCGCTTGAAAATGCTCTGACTCTTCATTTGTCCCAAGCCAGGCTTACCCGTCGGCGCAGCCTTTGTTTTGAGTCCAAAGCTCAACTTGGCGGGTGCCTTTGGTTCCTCGCCATCTTTCTTTTCTTCGTCTTGTTTCTGGCCATCAATAGGTGATTCTGTCTGTTTGTCGTCCGCTGATGTTTTGTCTGTTGGCGAAGATTCTTCGGCGGGTGGTGTGACTTGTTGTGTTGCTGGTTGCATCGACGCCTGGGCAGCTGCTCGCTTTGCTTCGATAGCCTTCTTGGCATCTGCTTCTTCTTGTGCACGCTTCGCCATTTTCTTCAGCATTTTGTCTTCACCTGCACCGCTGCGAGCCTCGGCGGCTTCGAGCTCAGCGATTTCGTTGCGCCGTGTTACGGCAGCAGCGGATGTGTCTCTCCAAGCGATCATCAGCCCGTCTTTTTCGTCTTCCTTGACGTTAACTATGCCCTCTCGCCCGAGATGTTTGGTGAATTCTGTGAGGGAGCTCCATTTTGTCGCATTCATGTGGACGTGCTCCTTATCCCGAATGTATTCGTTGTAGAACCGGTTAACGGAGATCCACTTCTCATTATGCGCCGTGCGAAGCAAGTTGACAAAGTCTCTTTGGAAATCATTGCTGAAGCCGTTGATGTACTTTTTGGGATCCTCGCCTACGACCTGAAGGTTGCGCACATGCGATTCTGAAGTAACATGGCATTTGAATCTGGAAGATATCGTCAGTAAAGCACGCCAGGAGATTCGCCGAAACGTGAGGTAGATAACTCACCCGTTGGCATCGCGACACTGCTTTTGACACGGCTCGCACCACCAGCGCAGCCGCTGCAGACCCTTTGACTTCATCTTGTTGGCGACCCATTTCGTGCTTCCGGCTTCCGCTTTGCCCATGTTGGATGTTGTGTATTGGCGAGAGCGTATGTGTATGCGTATATGTGTTGAATTCAGGGACGATCGTTATTACACAGGTTGCGTGAATCGTGGGGTCGTGGGTGAGGCTTGTGTCTGGGTAGTAGATGGGGATGCAGTTGGGATCACGAAACTCACAGGGCTGACTAAGTGTCGCCACCCGCGGGCGCTAGTACTAGGCGACTTTTTCCAGGGTCCTCTCACATGTGCATGACTCCACTTTGAGGGCTACGACTGGGTTGGGTAGTCTTGTGAGCCGATGAAGCTGTAATCGCGAACCTTGCGTTGTCTCTTAAATGTTAATGGTAATGTAATTTATTAGCGTCAACTCCCTATTGGTCACTCTTGACTGACTGGTCGCATCATTACCAACAAAGACGAATTTCGACGGAGACGACTTGACTGTATTATGATATCAGTACTTTAAGCACAGAGTATAACTATATAAAAAGCGCGTAGGATCTTGATTCGAAGAGTGATACCCCTATTATATCCCCTTCAAGCCCCCCGAGAACTTCGCTATCCTGGCCAGAGTAGGCCACGAACCACACATCTCAACACTTACAACACCCCCACACCTAAAACCCTCACCTAAAAACCCCACCAATCAACCCAACCTCAGCCTCCCATCCAAAACTCCCTCCCACTCCCTCTTCCCAAATCTCTCATACCCTTTACCCTCTCTCGGCAACCAATACACGACATCCCCCCCCACTCACCTTCCCCGGTTCCACCCCCTCCCTCTTCAACCTCCCCTTCACCATCTTCAACGTCCCTGTGACCTCCAACTCTCTCGTCAATCTCAAAAACAGCGGTACCGCATACCCCGGCAACACCTTTCTCGCATGCCTCGCCAGACCCTCAAAGTCAAACGTCGCCTCCGTAACGCCATCAGCCATGACGATTGATGCGGCGCCCGCGCGACCTTCGTAGCCTGGTATGCGCACGCCGTATACGTTTGTGGCGGCGATGTGGGTGAATTTCCCGAAAAGGTCGGATACTTCGGCTGTGGAGACGTTTTCGGATTTCCAGCGGAATGTGTCGCCCAGGCGGTCGACGAAGTAGATACGGCCGTCAGCGTCTTGGCGGAAGAGATCGCCAGACTGAATCCATCTGGTGGGTTGTGTGTGGTTAGTGTTCGTTGCATTGTTGGACGACTTCCTCACACATGCAATGGTTGAACTTACGTGTCACCTTTCTCGAATACGTCGTGGATTCTCCTGCTTTGTGTAGCATCGTCGTTTCTGTAGTATTGCGGTGCTATGGCTGCTATCATGGGTGTCACTTTATGTAAGACTTGGCCTGGCTCATTGATGCCACTGCGTATTGCAAACCCTCTTTGATCTCGCAGGATTTCCTCAGTGTCTACATCCATTTTGACTCTTGCTTCGAATTTGCTATATATGTGGTTCACAAGTAGACCGCGTAGACCGATACAGTTAGCGGTGAAAGGACCGGCGTTGGGATTTAGCATAGCCCCTAGTCCATCGGTAGAACCGTAGACCTCGTGGATGATTGGGATGTCGAATCGCTCACGGAATCGTTCCCAGACATCGGGACGCATGCCGTTGCCCCATGCTTTCTGGACCTTGTGTTGTCTTTCGTACGGGTTTGGCGGACTGTTTACTAGGTAGCGGCACATTTCGCCAACATATTGGATGATGTTGGCTTCAGAAGTCGCAACCTCAGGCCAGAAGGTCTTGTGTGAGAATTTCCTGCCGAGCACAATGGTACTGCCAGCGTGGATTGTGGGCGTTGTGCATAGTCCATGTGCAGAAGTGTGGTAGAGAGGCATACATGTATACATCCTGTCCCCTTGCTTGAGTTTGAGATACCTTTTGATCGAGTTTGCGGTTCCAAGTTCGCGTCCGGTGCTGACGACTACACACTTTGGGAGTCCGGTAGTTCCGGATGTGAATATGAGGCTACGGAGAGATTCCATGGTAATACCATCATGACGGGAGCTAGGTACTGGTGTTATATTGGAGAGCGAGGCTAGGAACTTCGGATTGTAGTAATGAATCGTAGTCCCTGTTAAGAATATGTTAGGTTCAGTCCAGGTCGGCGAGGTGAGGTTCGTGGAGTAAGCCCGAGCAGAAGGACCGACGCGGAATGATGATCTGTCATGTACGTCCTAAGATCATCATAACAACAAGTAGATAGAACAATAGCTCTTAGTGAAGTTCAATCCAATACAGGGTTACCTTTCGTACCTCTACTCGGTCGCCTATGGTAGTCATACCACCAGAGGAGACCTTGTTCTAACAGTCCCCATGTTTTCCAGCTCGGCACGGCACGGTTCGACATTGTCTTTGATATCGTCATCTGTAATCAGCAACCTAGTATTCGATATCTACCCGATGTGTTAGCACTCTTCTTTATCCAGCAAATCACAACGTACCCTGACTGAATGTAACAGCCCTTCGCCAGTTATATTACAGTTCAAAAAACTGGTCACCGCGCCAATCGCATCCAACGCAAACCAAAGCATCAAATACTCTGGGCTGTTACCTCCGTTAATCGCTACTACCTCATCTATCTGTATGTTCAGGTCGTCGATCAGCCAATTCGCAACGCGCGTGAACGCCGTGAAGAACTCCTTGTATGACCATGTCCTGCCTTCAAAGATGAGGAAGGCAGAGTCGGGCTGTTTGCGGACTTGGGCTTCAAAGAAGTGATACATGAGGATGCGCTTGCGCTCGACGCAATCATCAAAGAAGGCAGTGGAGTGTGATGTCCGCAAGGCGCGGATAGTGTTAAGGTCGTGGGCTATATGGTATTTGGCGTTGAGGTAGGCGGCGAGGGCGGCGGTACCGGCTACTTTGGCAATGATGGGTACTTGAGATTGTTAGGGGTTTTGGTTTGTTTACAACGTTTGAGAGCTTACACGCCATATTCTAGACTTGTTATTGCGCTTGCGCTATGATCGAGTATGCAAAAGGAAGGGGTCTTATGCTGTAGGCTCAACCCCAATCGACTCCTGAAACATGGCGGATGCTGCGAAACCTACGAAGACGGCCCATTGCCAACGGAAAGTTCCCCTCCGGATGACAAGGGCAGTCGCGCCGAGGTTTGTTGTTGGATGGTTGTCAGCAATTCCGGGTTCGTGCATAATCCGGGGTACATCCCCGCGTTACGTTAACCATGTCTAAGACTTATCTCCGACACATCCGTAGTAGTCATAATCATAGTACTCCGTGTTCTAATCGCCATATATATCAAACTAGATGTCTTCTTGCTGTATATGTTCATCAAAAACCCACATTAACTAGCACGCATGTCCTCCACTATGCCACTTGACCAGCAGCGCGCTCGCCACCCTCCATCTCTCTTTTTTCGTCATGTCCCAAATTTACATCAAGATCCAGTTTGCTCTCTCCAATGCGTCCCTTCAACAGCGCAAGCACATACATCCCATACATAACCTTACCTTTTTCCGCCCCACGCGCCGGACTGTTCTTTTTCGCTGCCCTTACCGGCTTCCCAATCCAAACATTGCCTAGTAAGACCGATGCGCCAAGTGACAAGCCCACAAAAGGCAGCACAGCAACGAACGACCACATGACGGCTTTGGCAGCAGCGTTCTGAATGTCTTGTTTGACCGCTTCAGGGAGCTTATCGAGGAGCTCAAGAGAAGGTATTCCGGTAGCAGGTAGAGCTGTCCCATATGTACGGGCATTGACCTGTGCGAGGAAAGTGGCGAGTTTGTTGGAAAATACAGAGCCCATCAGCGAGATACCGATTGTTTCTCCGAGCGGAATCATGAAGGATAGTAGTGATTGCATACTGGATATGCACGTGGACCAGATACCTGCCCCGTGGAGTACGACGGGCATGAAGCGAAGGCCTGTACCAGCCCCTGCCACGGCTAGGAAAATCTTGACCATTATCGTGTTGCGGATATAGACCGAGTATGTGAGCAAGGTGAGCCCCAGACATTCAACGATGGAACCCAGGAGTAGCGGCGAATAAGTCTGACGAGGCCATTTGTTGCAAAGAAGCGTCGCACTATGAACCCCCAAGCCGAGACCGGGAAGATAGAATAACAGCTGGACACCTGCTTTACTGGAAGAGTAGCCCTCTGCGAACTGCCAGTAATATGAGATGAAGTAGAACGCCGAGACTATAGATATGCCAGTGGAGAAGTTTATGATCATGAGTAGAATGGCGTCTGCCTTGCGAAAAAGTGTCGAGGGGATCATGGGCCGCTGTTGAGGGAAGAGCCGGGCTACAGCACGACCGGGTCCAAGAAGATATTCGTAAACGAAGAAGGATATGCAAAGTATCCCACCCACGACGAACGGTGCGACGACTTGGGCTGAGCTCCAGGCATATTGTGTTCCGCCCCATTGGATCGCGAGAATGATGCATCCTACCCCCAAGATGAACATGACCAGACCAGGCCAGTCGATTATGGCAAGTCCGGTAATATAGCCAAGGCGTCGTGATCCACCTGCTTCCGTGGCACTGCCTTGTACAAGCTCTTTTCGCATTACGAAGAAGATCACCAGCATGGCGAGGATCGATACACCAATTGGGAGGATGAAAATGTAATGCCAACTTGCATCAACAAGTCGGCCACCGATGACAGGACCGATAGAATAACTTAGAGGCTATTAGTATGGTATACACACTCAAGCCCATGGAGGAATATATTGCTTACCTCACGCCACTGATGAGTGACAAGAGTGAGTTATTCCATGCATTCTCCGCTAGTGTCGCTCCATCAGAGAGTATGATACGGCTAAGACTCATGATACCCGCAGCACCCAAACCCTGTAGTGCCCGACCCAAGAGCAGCATGCTCCAAGATTGAGCAGCAGCACATAGCACACTGCCTATCATGATCCAAAACATCTCGAATTGGAGTGCGAAGTGGCGACCGTAGATGTCGGCCAGCTGCCCGGACGCTGGGACAAATGTGGTAAACGTCAAGGTGTAAGCTGCCACTATCCAGTTGAAACTTTCAGATAGGCGATCTTGGGAACTGTCAGTATTTTGTGGTACGAGTATAGAAAGGGGACCTACTAAAATGTGAAGATAGAAGTGGTATCGCAGGAGCCACAATAGTGACGTCCATAGCAGCCAGAAAATTGGGTAGCAAAAGTCCAAGGATCAACTTCCATTGTCGAATCTTTCTCCGACGGATTTCTGCTTTCTGTTGTGCTGCTTCTTCGGGAGTGAGATAGTTGATATGACTTCCTGGTACTGCAGCTTCTGAGCCTGCGTGTTCATTACGGTTTAATGTTCTCTGGCTTTTGTTGTATGTGTGTTTCTCGGGTACTAGATGGGAGTCATCTGTCGTGGGAATGGCCTTGCGAGCCTGGCATTCTCTGAGCTTTCTACGTATGAATTGGAACAGGAAGATTGCCATGATTGACAAGCAGCAAGATAGGAAAGAAGAACTGAAGTAGAAGATGAAACGATAGGGATCTCTAACTAATCCTTATAAACGCTGAAGACTTATATCCTGCCTCAAGCTTATGGTTGCGCACAGCAAGCCCAAATAGGACTGGGCCATGAATGTCCACCATTGTGGCTTTGTACGCAGTATCGGAGTTTCATTCAGCCACGTTAGGCAATCTTTTTCTTATCCTGATATGCGATTCGATCGCTACAGACAACGAGAGAAAAGCTGTTTGCCGTTGAGGAGCGCATGCATAGGGCTGCGACTAGGCCAAGTTGGGCGAGCATTGCGGACCAATCGCAACTCCGCAACTTTGGACCGGTGCATAAGGCCAAATAAGGCCACAGCGAGGAGCGTTGCGATTGGCACGAAGCCCAGTCCGACGGCTGACTATGCACGTTGGATGAGACGGCTGCCACTTGCCCACTTAATTTTCAGGCATCCTGCAGAAGGAGCTGAAAAGGGGCCAAGCAAGACCAAGCTTTTTGTAGCAAAAGGTGGACTAGAATTTTGTATAACTCTCGGTTGCTGCACCCGGATGCTGTGCACGTGGTCCTATTAATGCGCTTGGTGTACGCCCGCGATTGTTAATAAGCGTGTCAAGCAACCGCGATATCAGTAGAAGAGCATGCTGTTTATTCAGATAGGGCATACTAGTTATGCCAGTGATTTACGGGCTAGGAGACGCTGGTATTCCATGTTTAGTTCAACTCAAGAAGCATAGAAATACATTGCTGGGATATGCAAATGTTTTCGTTGATTGTCAGGGCTGAGCTCACATGGTGACATGGCCGCCCTAAACTCAGTTATGACGTACCCCACGCGACGCGGAAACGCTCATCTTCTCGGGCTACATTCCTGTGCCAGTGCACGCAAACTTCGCACACCCAGTCATGAAGGCCATAATAGCCGTCCCCGCGACCGCTGCGCTAGTATACCGGGCATATTCGCGCAAATCACTCACGCCCGTCGGTATTCTCACATCTATCGCAACAGCAATTGCACATGCGGTGCATCCTTGGAGTGTGTTCTTCGCGCTGCTTGCCGTCTTCTTTCTGTCTGGGAGCACCGTGACGAAAGTATGTTTGGTATCAGATGTTTCTCTGCCATGGCTGACATGATGTAGGTCAAACACGAAATCAAAGCAAAGCTTACGCAGTCTGCGATAGGCGCCAGCGGTGGTGAGGGGACGCGGAACCATGTTCAAGTCCTCGCGAACTCTGGTATAGCTTCGGTGCTAATACTGCTACACCTTTGGCAACTGCGAAAAGAAGGGAGATATGATGACAAACATCTATGTTGGAACAGAGGCAGCGATGCGCTGGTCGTCGGTATTGTTGCGTAAGCCAACCGGCCTTCCTCGTACTGTCGTATAGCACTGACATGCTATAGCAACTATGCTGCTGTCGCTGCAGACACCTTCTCCTCGGAACTCGGTATTCTGTCCAAGACGAAACCCCGTCTCATAACAGCTCCATGGCGCGTGGTCCCCCCGGGCACAAATGGAGGGGTAACGGCGACTGGGCTTGGTGCAGGCTTACTCGGATCATTCATACTGTCAGCCACGTCCACGCTGCTCGTACCATTTTGCAAAGATTGGACCTTGACTTCGAAGGTTAACTACACCCTCGCTCTTACAATTGCCGGCTTCTGCGGAACACTCCTGGACTCTCTTCTGGGCGCACTCTTTCAGGCCAGCGTGGTAGACGTTCACTCGGGAAAGATTGTAGAAGGCGAGGGAGGCAGGAGAGTTCTTGTACACAGCAGCAACCCAGTGCATGTCTCTAAAACAGCTCAGGTGCGCAGTAAGATTAGTAGTCGGGCAGAAGGTAAAGACGGTATTCCGAAAACAAGTGGGATAGATACAGCAACTTCACTCAAAGCTTCAGAGACGATGATGAAGGCGGGGGCAAGTGGGAATGCGGTCGCTGATGCTCAACATGAGAGCAGAAAGATCGAGGTTGGAAGTGATTTGTTGGATAATAACGCCGTCAATGTCCTCATGGCGGGCTTGGTAAGTATGGGTGCAATGGTGACGGCTTGTTTTGTGTGGGACCTGCCATTGAGCAGCATGGTTGGAATGTAGGCATGCACATCTAAATAGAAAGCACTGCAACTTGGGTAATACCAACCAGTGAGGAATTTCAAATTCCATGTTGCGACCAGCTCTGGTGTATGCGGACCTTGTGCCAAGACGCTAGTGGGGCGCGTCACTCAGGTAGCCTGGAGCTTCATCGATAGCAACAGTTGGACATGCCGCCTTCCAACACCACCAAGCAACTCCCATCACTCTCCCAGTTGGCCGAATCGGACACGTGAATCAACGGAGCTGACTTTAGCGATCAACTTTACAACCTCCGAGTAGTCAATCCGCACCTCGAATCAAAATGGTAGGCTCTCCTCTCAAGCTGTACATGGGTGAATAGCGAACTCACACTGTCCAAGTCTCTCCGCTTCGTACCCAACAAAGCGCACCCGACGCAGACGACACTCGAGACGTCAGCGCCTTCAGCCCCCGGTGTCCATGATACTCTGCGATCCCGCCTCGCTCAGACTTGCACAGCACCCACGGCCACGTCATCATCAACAGCGCCTGTGGTTCTTCAGTCGGCTCACCCGCTCGAGGCCCGCCTCGTCCAATGGCGTGACACTCAGGACCGTCTGAAGATGGAGATGCTGAGGCGGCAGTTTGGAATTGCAGAGCCGGTGCGTAGGGGTATGGAGCTCAAGATTGCTGAAGCGGGCGAATGGAGGCCAGCAGCGCTGGGTGGCAGCAGTGGTCTTCACCGAGACATTCTGCAGGGACGGGACTGCGAGATTGGTTGGGAGGACGTCTTCACCGGTAACGAGCTGAGGCAGGTGCCGGACTTCCACACTGAGATGGAGAACAAGATGAAGATGAACTGGTAGAGGCTTGTTTACAAGGCCTGTTCGCTAGACGAATGGGTATGCATCAGCATGTGGCACAGTTGGTCTACAAGTAGCTCGATGCAAGCTCTAAGCAGATGATATGGACGGACAATAGTGGGTCAGAATCAAGATTGAGGAATGAATTGATGATGCACTCTCTTTGGGACCTTACAGACATGCTCGACCAGGGTGTGTTGCACCGTCGTGTGCATGTGACATGTTGCGTGGCTCTCACTCTTCTGGCGGCTGACGACTGGATAGGGCTCGCACTCGGAGTAAGATCCGAGAAGACTGGCACCTGGCACCTGCACTATGATTTCCATGGGCGTGGCTGGTGGCACACATGTTATCAAGTCACTCTACCAGGCTCGGCCAATTACGGGCGTGGGGGAATGGGATGCAGGGGCACACGCTTAAACTTGACCCAAACCTGGCGCGTTGCGGGTCTCGCGAGGCCTGTCAGCTCTAGAGTGTGGCTAAGTAGAGCAGCAGAGACGGATTCTTCGTCAACAGACGTGAGCTAGCAAAGCTTGGGGACTCGCTGCATAGCATCTGGTCTTGTCGGCTGCGTAGTGGGCTCTTAGTGGAGACGACGGATCATTGTTGCCGCATTCGCGAATGGTGCATGTGGATGTGAATGGATGGTGGATGGTGGATTGCGGAGAAGGGGAGAACGAGGCGTGCGGCAACGGCAACACCTCCCAATCGTGCACGGCCGGCCGACCTTCTCATCACCCACGCTTGAGCGCCCGAGACAAACTCAGAAGCCCAAGACACTATTTTTGCTGTTTCCCAAGCCTCTTCGCGACGTCAACGACTGACGTGCCATCTCTTCCCAGTCTGCGCCTTTGTCATTCATTCGTTTCGTCCTTCGCACAAGCCTCTTTGGCCGCTTTGCATCGCGACTGACTGAAGCCGGCCAACCATGGCGTCTACAGCGGATCAGCACCCCACGGCAACACAGAGTACTCCACAACCAGCCGCCTCGTCGTCGCGACCCCAGAGCAGCAACGATGCCCTATCGTCGAGCCCCGTAGAGATGAGGACTCTCCATGCTTCAGGCGCAGGGGCAGCAGCGCCCGCAAACACGGCCACCCATGCCGCCGACGGTCCTTCTCAAGCTGCGATAGCGACACCCGCACCGCCAACTGCTGAGGCCAGCGCCCTGGAGAATGCGCCTGCTGCTCCCTCGTCGTCTGCGAAGCCTGCGCCCCCTACTGCCTTGAATCGCGCAGAGACCGAGGCCATTGGTCCCTCCACAGACACACCAGCCGCAAATCCCGACAACACAAACGGACCGGTGCTGGTCATTATGCTGCTCCTCACTAACGGCGCGAGACATCCGTACAAGATTGAAGAAAAGTACCTCAAGAAGCGCAACATCAGTGTCGAGAACATGGACCCCTACAACATTAGTGTCTACACGCTCAAGGAGCTGATATGGCGAGACTGGCGAGAAGGTAGGCATTGCATGATTTCTGAGACAGCATACCTTGTGTTGCATTACACAGACATCATATTATCCACGCTTCATTTCACCTCCCGACTTCACCCAATACAAGGCTAATTCCATCACACAGAATGGGAGGCCCGACCCGTTTCCCCAGGCTCAATACGATTAATTCATTTCGGTCGAATGCTGGACGACAAATCTCCCATCAAAGGTAAGCACCTCACCTACCAACCAAGTCAAAGCCTCTTGGCGCGCCTTCTTCCATTGTACGGCGCAGTCACTCAATCAAGGCCATGCGCCGAGACGCGCAGCGTTGCATGAACAAATACATCAGTCTGCCTCGCACATGTGCTGACCGTGCCTAGACTGCCGTTTCCAAACAGACACTCCAAACGTGGTTCACATGACGGTCAAGCCGCAAGAAGTGGTCGAGGATGAAGAAAATGCCAAGACTGGCAAGGCCGGGAGCCGGAGAGAGAACGACGACGAACCCACAGCTGGCTGCCGCTGCGTCATCTTATAGACGTGACCCCTGTTTGCGCAAACAATTCGACCGGCTTGTCATCTTCTGACGACACTCTGGACAGTCGTCGAGTACGTACTGCGAGTACTGCACAAGTCTAGACGGAGCCTAATGGACCATTACCGCGTCGACAGCACTTCTTGTGTATTTCCTGGTCATCATAATCAGCCGTTAGGAGCGGCCGGAGAGCGGCGTTCAGGAGCGGAATCGGCATTTCTCTCACTCCACGCATTCTTTTCTTCCTCCGCTCGTGTGCATATGAGAGTTTTAGCAGTCTCGTAGCATGTTCCTTTTATCAGTTATTGTACAAGTACGTACGCTTTCCGTGGCGCAACATACTACTAAGCATGGGAGATTCACGGGTATAGACGGTTTCTGAATAATTAAATACTTGGTCTTGTCATGTCTCGCAATGTGAATATAAGACTACAGTCAAGTGTTTGTCATGGTGGAGTATGACTTGGGAGCTTAGGCGCGTGGACGTGATCCCGAGGTACGTTTCTATGCCGTCATCGCTTAAGCTTCCCCCAAGCTCCGATCCGTCTTCCTGTCTGGGTAAGTGGTACCACCCGCATCACTTCGCACCCAACCCACACGACAAGCCATTGCGAATTGTCCAGAATGGTACTCGAAGATGTCGAGAATACGGCGCCAGAGAGCTTCGGAGATGACCCACAACCCTCCTTAAATGACGCATATTCATCAACGCCCACTTCCAGACCCAACGGCCACCGCTTCGATGCGAGCACCCTCCCACGGCCGCTGCCAGTTATAGGCTCCTTTATGGGTTTTTCCAGTGCCGCAGTGCGCTTCAAAACCGAAACAACACTCAAATTCGCCGAGCAGAAGGTGGGACGTCAATTGAACCCAGAAGAAGCGCAGGCGCTCGCATTCCACATTTACAAACTCGAGCAAACAAAAAGCTATTTCGCCGCTACTGGTGCTATGGCCGGGACATGGCAGTGGTACCGGACCTGGGACAAGATGAAGTATCCCTTCTATCAGCCGAAAGTGGAGGATATTGACAAGAACAAGTTTGGTCCCTTCACTGGCGTACGGGCGCAATTTGCGCGACACGCATGGCGATGGGCACTATACGTAGTCGTCGCAGGACAAATGGGTAGCATTATTGGCCAGCTCATCGCGCAACCGCTTGCTGCCGTCAATACATCTAATGACCCCAAATTGGTCCAGTTCGGCGTCGAGTTAAAGGCCTCATCACATGCTGATCGAAAGAAGAATGAACAAATGGGACGTGAGATTGGGGACAAGCGAAGACAGTTTGAAGAGCAAGTCAAGAATCGTTCCGGTGGTGGTCCGTCGCCGCAACCAAGTTGGGGCAAGCATCCCAAAGCTCAGAATGATGATGACATGAGTCCGACTGCTGGCAACGAAAGCTGGGGGTCTGACGCAGACAGTTGGGAGTCTTTCTCGGAGGAAAAGCCGCAACCAAAACCGCGAACACAAGGACCGCCACCACCAAGCCAAGCCTGGAACCGTCAACCACCCTCACAACGTCAACCAGAGTCTTCATCATCTCTGCCTTTTGACGATGACTCTCCCACTGGTGGCCTCTTCCAGGATGAAGTCAATAACCCTAAACCAGAGTCTCAAGCGCAATCAGGGTCATCATGGGATCGCCTAAGGCGTGGTGATGCGCCAGTACCGCTCCAGACTCCTCGTCGTCAACCTTATCCATCAAGGGCAGTGCCTGAACGCAAGGAGCAACGAGAGGGGTCTACATTGGGAGACTCGTTTTCTTTTGTAGAGGGTGATGAAGAAAGGAGCAGGGAGCGGGAGCGCGCACAGCAAGAGTTTGACGCTAGGATAGAGAAGGAGCGACAAGGGCGCGACTTTAATAGCGACGAGGGGAAGAAGTGGTAAAGAAAGATATTGATGAAGGCAAATTCCAAAAAATGCTAGTAAAAGGGTCGTCCCGCACGTGATCATTCTCGAGCTCCATCGTACATAGTCTAGTGAGTCCGTTATTGTGAGTCCGTGAGGCATTTGCTCGTAACGAACTATACTTACGAGTGGGCTGACAATTGGACCAATCATCATGCACATGTGTTTTAGTCCGGCAGTCAATGATGTATACTAGTACAATGTCACCATACCGTTCCATGGTACACTGTCGCCAGGGGCCTTGAGCGAGCTCTTCTCAAAATATCTTCGTTAGGCGAGGCAGTACCATGGATCTTGACAGGCTCTTGTGTATACAAAATCAGTCTTCCTACCTCCTCATTCTCACTTTCTCACTTACACTCACGCTCACCGGCTCTGGACCCTGACAATTCACGAGCCCGCTTCGACCTACCCTCGCGTCCGCTTCCTATTCGCCACTAAATGGTGAATTTACCTGTGTGCAAACGCGCCAAAATAATCTTCCGTGTAAATTAAATGTCAGAGTATGCTCCCCCCTCCAGCTAACCTCTTGTTACTCAACCCACCGCTTGTCGCCGATGTTTGCGACTCGAACCTTGCCCACGCCAGCCGACCTTGCACTTGCACGACAGTTCTATTACTGGTGCCACTGATACAGAGCTAACTTGTGTTGCATCAGATATTCAAATAGGCGGGACCGACAACTAGATTTCAGGAGCTTTAACCTCATCAGCCTTCACCTCTTGAGCCGTCAGCTCTCGAGGACACACCCACGGCACCATTCCACAACGAAGTCCTCTTCTTCTTTCTTGGAAATAACTTCACCCGAGGCCCCAGAGGACACAATATTCCCCTCGCACCAAACCATGGATTGCAACGCCACCCCCAACTACTTCCCGAAATTCCTCACCCTCCCTCTCGAAATCCGCGAGCTCATCTACAGCTTTGCCCTCCGCGCCGATAGACCAATCGCGCCACTCCTCTGCCATACCTCCAACGGCAATCATGTAAAGTTTCACCATAACGACCCTCTGCCCGCTAATCATGGCTCTATCGGCGCCCTCTTCGGCGTCACACGCGCCAGTAAGAAACTGCGTGCCGAATCCTTCGACATCTTCTACACCGCAAATACCTTTTTCGTCGATAGGGAAACCATGACGTATTTCTCGCGGCTGGAATATCTGGGGCGGTTCCACTTGGTGAGGCATGTGCAGTTCAATATGGACCGCTTGAAGGTACATAGGGTTCCGGGGATGCTGAGGTGCATGAATACGTTTCTCAAAGAAGCAGATGTGTATGAAAGGCAGTTGGGAGAGGGCAGACATGTGGGGGAGTCTGCAGAGACCTTGAGGGCGCATCCGCAGTGGAAGTTTTGTGGAGTGGCGCGTTTGAATCCGCTTATCACGTTGAGGAAGTTGGCCGAGTTGAGAGAGGAGAATACGACTACGACTACGGCTTCGACGACCACAACTCCAAACCTCCGAGTCGTCCTTCCGCTGCCCTCCTCCGCCCTGAAGACCCACCCAAACCTAACCTACTTCCCCCTCATCCTCTCCAGCCTCGGAATCTCCCTCCACACAGTCTCTAACCCCTCTCTCCCCGACCCTAAGCCTACCCCCTTCTACGCAACCTACATGCACAATCCCCCTTGCCCCATCCACACCTATACCTGGCACCAGTTCTACCAAAAGAAGGATTTCGCCCCATCGACAATACCGTACGTCAGCCCATTAGGTCCAGACGGCCAGACAGTCGCGTATAGGAGTGCGTTGGCGTTGAATCCGCAGCTCGAGCAGGAGAGTAGACCCAGAAAGTGTATTTTCAGCAGGTCGAGGTGTGGAGGGGGCTTGTTGGAATGGGTGGACGTATGGACGGAGGGTGGGGGTATTATGGGGGATGCGTGGTTTTGAGGCTACTACGCGACATGGCGTTATGAATGGCGGTATATTTGAGCTCTTGAGCATGAGCCTGAGGGTATGGTGGGTGGATGCGCTTTCGAATTACCAGTCGGCATACGATAATGGATACGGCGGATGAACACGAGAGCTACTGAGCTCACAGACAGCTCTCTTCTTCTTTCTTTCTTCTTTTCTTGCTTTCTTTCCCTTCCCCCCCGACGAAATGAAACGCTCACACTGGCTGTTACTGCTGAGTTTAGCCATGGACATCACGAAGTAGATGTGGAGGCTTTCCCTGTTTCTTCTCCTAAAAAGACATGTATATTAGTACTGCGTCGAGTTACGGACCTTTCTTACGATTCCCGCGATAAGGGGACGGGTATGACTAAGGATTGAGCAGTTGATTTCTTGAATAAATGAATGGTGGAATTTGGTTGATGTACATGTCAGTCCTTGAGGATGTGAGTGTGGTCGAAACAAACAAGTGCAGATAAAAGTCACACTCAGACACACTCGGAAACATTTACAAATACACATCTCATTCCCCATCCAACATTACCATATACACATGCCCCATCCTATTCCTTCATGTCCTATCATACCACACCACCACCACCATCTATGCTAGCTATCTACCGCCAAAATACAAGAGAGAGGAGATGGTATAATCATGCAAATCCAGGGTATTGTTACAGCACGGAAAAAGACCACCAGACACCGCCTGCGTTTTCTATGCACACAAAGAACCATACCGCAGGATCCAAAAAATGACACCATCAGTCCGATTCCCATGTTTCGAATAGCCCAAACCCCGATTGAAAGCTAGGGTGTATACGCACCACCTGAGTCTAACAAAATTCCTGTCCCACATTCATCATCGTGGTAGTCGTCATTAATGAATGCAGAGAACACCGTAGACCCAACCGGTCGTCGCCGACCCGGCCTTCTGAATGTTTCACGAGATTAGACAGAGAACCCTAGATGTAACAAACGCCGACGCTGATAATGAAGAGGAAAACCAAGAAACCTGTATAAAAGCACGGCCAGAGCCAGAAACGAAAATAATTGATTGCCCAGCCAGACACACACAATCAGAGCAAATATGCTCCAAACGTGGCGCGGGGGCGGTGTTTGAGAAGATTTTTTTGTTCGGGTTCGGCCGTGGCAGTTGAAATCGCGTTGAAAAAGACAAAGTTGTATCATTGGTGCAGCACGAGGGGTGGTGCGTCAACGAGGAAGAAGAGAAAAATGGTCCGTTGCTTTAGGCAACAACCTCAGGTACAGCGGTGCGACCTCCACCAACAAGCTCAAGGATCTTGCCGGCAACAGCTGCAGGGTAGCCACGAGACAGACCCTCGTTGACGACAGCCATAGCTGCAGTGCGGTCCTCGACAGCCATGTAGGCGCGCGTCATAGCCTCGTAGGTGCTAGGCTCGCGCCTGCTCTCCGGTACAGAGTCGTAGATAGCCTTTGCCTTTTCAATATCGTGAGCAAGGGCCCAACCATGAATGAGCGAGTTGGCAATGTAAGGTGTCATCTCGACGCCACGAGCACGCATATCGCTGAGAACGGCCTCGGTATCGGCGATCTGGTGGTTGGCGACCATGGCTTCGAAGAGTGCTTGGTAGAGACAGGCCTGAGGACGGATATGGTTATCGGCGAGGACGGTGTCGAAGAGGCGGCGCGCACCTTCCATGTCGTGCATGACGCAACCCTTGGCGTGAATCAGGGAAGAGTAGTGGACAGCTTCAGGCACGGCACCGGCGCTGCGAACTTGCTCAAGTACCTTTTCAGCAGCTTCCATGTCTACAGGCTCGAGAGTGGCGTAGGTGTCAATCAGAAGCTTGTAGGTGTGGGTAGTAGGTTCGATACGCTTGGCACGCATGCGCTCATAGTAGCCAAGAACCTTGCTGCGGTCGCGCTTGGTGGTCAGGAAGAACTGCATCATGCTGTGGTAGGGAGCAGGGCGAGGCTTATAGTTGGGCATGCTCTCCATCTCCTCAAACAGTTCTTCGGCAAACTTCTCGTCACTGACACGGCACAGAGCGTTGACAATGGTACCGTATGTTACAGATGTAGGGCGGATACCAAGGTTGCGCATTTCGGAGAAGTAGAACAGACAGTCATCGATGCGACGGGCCTTACCAAGCTTGCCAATCAGAGCGTTGTAGAGGAAAGAGGAAGGCTCGACACCTTCAGACTTGGCACGAAGGAAGATCTTGACAGCTTCTGTAGCCTCATCAAAGGTCTTGGTAGACTCCTTGAGGGTGGTAATGTAGAGACCGAAGGTGTTGGCAGTAGGAGCGGCGCCCATCTCAAGCAAATCCTGGTGGTACCTTCCAGCGAGGTCACGCTGGTTGCAGGTAAGGCAAGCGGCGACCATGGCGTCCAAGATGGTGACCCAGCCATATCGTACAATGCGGTACTGGGGCAAGAGAGGAACATCTTGCTTGGCGAGGTTGAGGATGTCGTGAGCCAAAGTCAGGCGGTCTTCCTTTGCAGCGGCGGTGATCAGCTTAGCGTAGGTAAAGAATCGAGGATGGTGGCCAGCCCGGCGCATGTTCCTAAACTTCATCAGAGCCTCGTTGAGGTGAGACGATGATCGGCCGTGCGTCTTCTCAAGCAGCTCAGTGATCGCAACAGAGCCCTTGTTGTCCGTCGACGCAGCATAAGGGTCGTATTGGTCCTCAAAGGTAGGAGCTGCTGGTGTAGTTGGTGCTTGGACAGGGTAGGAAGCAAACGGTGCTGGAGAGTACAAAGCCTCTGAAGCGGGATGCTTGTAGGCATACCACCGGTGCTGAAGATCCCCCCTGTCGAGCTTGGCAAGAGCCTGTTCAACGAGCCCTGAAGTGGTCTTGTTGACTGGTGTGCCAGTTGCGGCGATGACTTCGAGAAGATGAGCGAAACGTGCAACGTGGGCAACGTCAAATTCGGCCTCCTGGAGTAGAATTCCAGATTGAACCTGCATCAGAAGCGTGATGTCGTCGAAATTGAGTTGAACAATGGCCTCAGGTCCCATTCCAGCAAGTAGGTGGTGAGCAACTGGGGTGACTAGGCCGCCGTTTTCAATCATCGTCCACATCAGTTCCATGCTGGCCCGCGGCGGAAGGAAGATGCCACGCTTCATCATAAACTGACCCATAACCTCGATAGCTTCGTCAATGTGCTCTACGATCTCCATCTTGGCTTGAGTAGAGCCAGACTGAGAGTCCCGTATGCGAGCAAACATTTGACGACCCTGACGAAGCCCGCGCTCCGCATGCCCGCTGCCAATCAGTGCAATAGTATGCATGGCGGTAGGTTCGATGAAGTCAGGCTTCGTCGGCGAGAGTTCGAGCATCCTCCAAAAGACCTCGGCAGCTTCAATGTTTCCAGTGCGGATGTGCATAGCGCCCATCGCCATAGCTGGCCTAGACAGGTCAACCTCAGCCGGGAGGTCGTCAAAAGCTTGAGTGGCGACATCGACCGCGTCCCGGTCAGCCGCCTTGATACAGATGGCGGCCATGGCGATCTGGCGTGCTTGAGGGCTGAGGTACTCGGTAGCGTGTAGATAGGCTTCATCAAAGGCGCCATTCTTCAACCACTCGGGGAGGAAAGCCTTGAGACCTACGATATCACGAACCGAGGTGACGTCCTCTGGTGTAGCGAGAGCGCTCTCAATCTTTGATACGAATTTCTGGGCTCCTTCGATGCGGTTGCACACTGCATACGCCTTGACGAGGGCCGCGTATACATCGTTGTCTTTGCGTGCAATGTCCACCTCACCGTTGTCGTTTGAGATGGCAAGAGCCTTGTACTCATCGTAGCACTCAACCGCACTCTTGAGGTCACCGGACTTGCCGAAAGCATGGATCATCGGAACGAACATCTCAGCAGCCGGAGTCACACTGCGAGATTCCATGTGCGAGTAAATTCGCACCATGTCCTCTACGCGGTCGCTCTCTGCGCATGCAGTGACAAGTAGTCGGTAGGTCTTCTCAGAGAATGTGCGGCCATATTCGACACTGACAGCAGCATCGAATAACTTAACAGCTACTGATAGTGATCCATCCTCGGCCAAGATAGCGTAGTCAGTCTCGTGAGACTGGAGCATGAATCTACCCTCCTCTTCCATTCCGCCATACCGCAGTCGCCTGTCCTCAAAACTCTGCTTCAAGGATACAACTTCCAGTGATCGAACAGAGAGGAGCTCAAGTAGGGTGGTGTATGTGGCCGTGTCAGGAACGACTCGTCGACGGAGCATATCTGAGTAGACATCTAGAGCCTTGGGAACGACTTGGTGCTGAGCCCGGGGTAGGTGTATCGCCGCGGATAGGAGAGCGTTGTATGCAGCAACCGATGGCTTGACATCAGAACGAAGCATTTCCTCGAAAACGGCCGGTACTTCTGCATAGTTGCGGTTGATTGCGAGTTTCTGAAGTTGCACTGTGTACTCATCATGCGCTTCGATCGGACTTGTAGCTATCGTTGACTCGGTGCGGCTCAATATCGATGAATTCACAAGAGTGTCCGCAACGGTAGCGGGCGACTCTGACCTGGCCTCTTCAATCGCAGAAAGTTCTTCCTCAGCAGCTTGAACAGGTTCGCCATCAGCCTTGTGCTTTGCCACCTCTTGTGCGATTGCCTCGTCTACCTGTGCCAAAGCGATCTTTTCCGCCTCTTCACCCCCGACGGCCTTCTTGAAATCCTCCACCTGGCTAGTACTGTATGCGCGGTTGACAACGGCACGCGCCGGGACCGGCTCGGCCGTCTCTTCAATCGCGACACTGCTCTCCTTCGCTTCAGCCGCGCTCTTTGAGCTGGCCGGGTCCCATTCGATGAGTTTGCGGAACTGAAACTGCGACCACTCCTTGTCCTCGGTCCGCTGCTGCTGATGCTTCTGCCATGCGGTATAGTACGCGGCTAGACCGGAGTCTTGGTGGTCGTGTTGTCCCGCGGCGAGCGCCTTGAGGGCACTCGTCGTAGACGTCGAGGCAAAGGCATGTTGGTTCTTGAGGCCTTTTCGGAACCGGTCGTGTTGGAGGGATGCGAGGGGGTTGTTCTGGCTGACACCAGCAACTACTGATTGAGCATAACCGTGAGTAAAGCCCTTGGCAAGACTCTGGCGCGCGAGGTGAAAGCTCTTAAAGACCATTTAGGAATTTGAGGAGCCCTTCAGATGGGAAGGGTGAGACTGGGGATGGTCAGTACGATTGTCCCCGGTGGCAATGTTCCTTGAGGCGATGCGCGTGTACAATTGCTTATCTAACGACCGGATTTGGGTGTTTAGGCAGCAGGTTGATATGTCGCATGCGCAATTCACGGACGCCGAGATAATTGTTGTCGGACAAAAAAATTATGAATGGAGGATACGTACTATTCTCGAGATCCCTACGCGATGGTGCAGGTTCATTTGACGATGACCGTCAAACAAACGCGCTTTACAAGTGTAAGGACTGGTGTTGTCGTGGTGGGGAAATTGAAGGTGGTTAGTAACCTAGTATTTCTCCCGTCGCGAGTGCTTGCAGACTTGGCAGTTCTATGACAGGTTGAAGGAGATATAGGAAGACAAAAGCAAGGCACACTGTGGCCTAGAAGGAGATATTCTCAGCCTCGAAGGCAACTTGATTAGCGAGAGTCGAAAAGAAGATTCGAGTGCCCATTTCGTAGTCGTCATGAAAACATAGGCCCGATGTCGATGAACGCTAAGTTTGCCGAAAAATTATCGTTGTCGCGCTGAACCGTGTTTAGTCAAGCGCTCGCACACGCGATACCCGTTCAACGTGTCCTCCCGGGGAGAGCAATATGTTTCCGACCCAATGAGACCAGCTCGGTCATCTCGTAATCCGTAATACGTCTGTGCCAGGCAACCATCGATGACTCTATCAATCGGCACCGGGCAGATTTTGGCACCGCGCCGTCTAGGACGTCTGGATGAGTCAAGTAGAACGACGAGAACAACTCGGCTGCACCCCGCATGGGTCTACCTTGATGCAGGATTTGACCTGCAGCTGATGGACTAAGTCCGCAGCTCCGGGAGTCGGCTCCGAGGGCAACAGAGGCGAATCGCAGTGGGCTGTGCATGGGCTATGCGTGAATTGCAATGCACTTTCGCTGCACGTGATTTCAAGCATCATCGTGATATTGCCAGATACTAGCCGTGATTGGACTTTCTGAAAATTCGGTGTATCGACGGCATCTGCAAGAGTTCGTGGCAGACGCGACCCACAAGCGCGTGCTGTTGTTCATCCATCTAGGGTTCATTCCGCACACCCCGCAAGACCGCCATCTTCCAGCCCCCTTCACCATTGCGCGATTATTGTTGCCTGGAAGAAAAAACAGCTACATTACGAATCCAACCCGACCAATTTTTCCCGCTCCCCGTTACCACACCAACAGCTCCACTACCAGCCATGTCTTCCTCGGACGTGCCGTTGGGTCCGACTGCCGTTTCTTGCCCGGCAAAGGTGCTAGTTGCGGGTGGCTACCTCGTGCTCGACCGGGAATACACAGGCCTGGTCTTCGGCTTAGACGCGAGGATACACACCGTTGTCGAGCCTATCAAGACTAGAGCAGGTGTGACGATCAACGAAATATTGGTCACGAGCCCTCAGTTTCGCGAAGCCATCTGGGAGTATGGTTACCGATCACAGAGCGAAGATGGAGGCATTGCCGTCACTCAGCTGAGCGTGTAAGTACATTGCATTGCGTCTCAACGTCGCCACCTTATCTGTTACACCCCTGCGCCTTCGTACTCCATTGGCTGTCTTTGCTTTTGGTGTGCAACCTGTCCAGAAGTCTCTCACACCTCTCCTCGGTCGGGCAAAGCATTCTGTTTCGGCCGTACCCCATCATGAGCGACGTTGATGGGAGAGAGCCTCCTCAGACGTGTCTGCAAATATGCTTCAGCAACAAGCCTCATAACGCAGTTGCATGGTCGCACACTCAGTCTTGTTGGTAAAGAATTCATGCATACAATCTTGTCACGCAAGAGTTTGGTCACGTGCATGTTCAGGTTTGGGATCAATACATGTAGTTCTGGACCATCATTTTGCAGCTGGAGTGCTCAGCCAAGAGACATCTTCAACAAGACTCATCAAACAACCTACTGACTACTTTCAGTGGCCACGAACAATCCATAACGGCGACCCGTAACCCCTTCATAGAAACTGCCCTCACCTACGCCCTAACCTACATCCATGCACTCCTCCCCAAAACCCTCATCCAACCCTCCAGCATCCGTATCCTAGCAGACCAAGCCTACTACTCCAATACTGGCACCCCACGCTCCTCAAACATCATTTCCCAACCCCACAAAGTATCCCGTTTTCAAGACTTCAACGTCAGCCTAAGAGAGGCCCACAAAACAGGCTTAGGAAGCAGTGCAGCACTCGTAACAAGTTTCACAGCAGCGATACTAAGTTTCTACCTGCCCAAAAAGCTCTTCGACGTCCAAACCGAGCGAGGGCAAACTATCCTACACAATCTCGCTCAAGCTAGCCACTCGCAGGCTCAAGGCAAAGTAGGCTCTGGCTTTGACATTGCAAGCGCAGTCTTTGGATCCTGTCTTTACAAGCGTTTCTCGCCCAACCTCCTTAACAGCCTCCCACAGCCCGGCAATCCCGGGTTTGCGACTGACCTGCGTTCGCTCGTCGAAGGCCCAACATGGGATACCGAAATCCAGAAAGCGGCTATCAAGATGCCCAAGGGCCTGCGCCTCGTCATGTGTGATGTGGACTGTGGAAGTGAAACGCCGGGTATGGTAAAGAAGGTGCTGGCGTGGCGAGCGTCGAGGCCTGAGGAGGCAGATCAGATCTGGAAGGAGTTACAGGCTGGGAATGAAGCTATGGCTGCTGAACTTACGCGATTGGCTACTGAGGAACACAGTGAGGGTATGGCAAAGTATGAGACGCTACGCCAGATCATTGCGAAGAACCGCGCACTCATTCGCGCCATGGGTGAGAAGTCCGATGTGCCAGTCGAGCCGCCGCAGCAGACGCGGCTCCTGGATTATTGCTCCAAGCTCGATGGCGTCGTTGGCGGCGTTGTGCCTGGTGCTGGCGGCTTCGATGCCATCGTTCTGCTCGTGGAAGACAAAGAGGACATCATTGAATCACTCAGGGCATCTCTAGCGCAGTACAAAGACCAAGAAGCCATTGGCAAAGTGGGTGTGATAGGCGTTAGAGAGGAGATGGTGGGCGTGAAGCAAGAAGAGTTGAGTCTGTACAAAGAGTGGGAGGCGAAGCACTGAACATGTCAACGGCCTGGACTTCCAATCTGAAAGTATAGGGCTTAAGTAATCTTGTCAGTACTAGCGTAGAAGTTTGTTCAGACAGCGAGTATAGTCAACTAGGTTGCAATCCCATCTCACACATGTACAACCTACTATTCGACATGAAGAGCTTAGGCCATCTCATCAGACGTCCCCAAACATGCATACGAGCTAATAAAAACTGGTGAATTGCCCTTCACAAATCATGAGGTATCATTTCCGTGCTTGTCTGAACTTTTTATTCATAGATCTTGACATGGACGCCAACCCATTTCCGTTAAAGATCGCCCTGTCCGTCCATTCCCACCTGCTACACCACCTTCCTCGTCCCTTTCGAGTTATGGTACTAAGGGTACACTGGTGATTCGCTAGCTGGAAAAGCCCTGGCAATGCAATGCTTCATGAGAGACAAAGGAAGAAAAGAGAAACACCTTCGCAAAAGCACGCTTATGCCTTGACGGCGTACTTTCGCTGGGGGAAGTGTGTCAGCCTCTTCTTCTGCTTCTCGGTGACGAGCGAAGCCTCGTGCTTGGTGAGTCTTCGGCGGATGGCGCGGGTCTGCTTGGGGCGGAGGTCGAGAGGAGTGTACCTGGGCATTGTTAGATAGGGGTCCCAATGCATCTTCTGCGGCTTAAACGCACTTCTTTCCCTTGTAGAAAAGCCTGAGCTGGGCCCTCTGGTTGGCGTTGATGACGGTGAGAACCTTGGCGATACCCTTGCGGACGTCATGAATGCGGGTGAGCTTGGTGTTGGAACCTCCGGTGACCTTGGCAGTCCTGAGCTGGATCAACTCCCTTCACTGCCGTCAGCATTCCATTGTTGTTTCCATTGATCGAAATGGGCGACGCACGACTTGAGGTCGGTGAGCTGGGCCGCGAGGTCATCCTTGGACTTGTTCCACAGCTGGGCGGTCTTCTGTAGAGGGTGTGAGTATGGAATCGATCGGTATGAGTTGAGCGGACATAAAGTCACGTACGATCTTAGGGGCAGACTGTAGACACCGATGTCAGCATATTTTCTCTCGATCATGAAATCTCGAATCTTGCGCAGCACCGCTAGCGGAGGTCGCAGCTGCCTGCCCCTCTACCATCGCGGCCATCCGACAGCTGCGCGACGCAATCCTTTTCCAAAACGTGTAATTGAGAGCGCGTACGTACCATTTTGACTGTGTGTTAGTAGGACCTGGTGATGTGGATGGGGTCTCGCGTGTCGTCAACGAGGAACTTTTGGTGTTGGTCGAATTCGAATGTGTCAACCGGAGGCTCGCTAAACTATTCGCCGATCACCAAGGCGGACTAGCGTCTTGGCTAGCATTGCGTAGCCTGCGACAGGGCAGGTGTACGAGCCTCATGATGCCAGCACTCCAAGATTTATTGCTGCTGCCTTGATCTGCGAAGATATCACTGCTTCCGCCATGTCCTCAACTGGTGGTGGATGGGCGCAACTGCGCCAGCAAGCGCGCACTCTCGAACAGCAAGTAGGTGACATTCACTGCCACGACGGACTTAGTCGGCTTTCCTTGCGCTGGAGCCCTGCTAATGATGCTTGTAGACAGAGACGCTATTCCATACCTACTCGCAGTTCGGATCAACACCTAATATCCCTGCCAAACCATCAGAAGAAGAGCTGCGGGTGGAGACTAGACTCCAAGAAGTCCTCGAGCAAAGAGATGGCCTTGTTGGCCAGCTGTCACGGCTTCTTGACTCGGAATCAACACACGGCATTTCAGCAGTGAAGCAGAACAACCTTGCCAGGCATCGTGAAGTACTCTCGGATCACCGTCGTGAACTCGCTCGTTTGAAGTCCACCTTGAACGACGCCCGCAATAGAGCCAACCTCCTCTCGAACGTACGATCAGACATCGATGCATATCGATCCGCAAATCCAGAGCAAGCGGAAGCAGATTACATGCTTGACGAACGAAATCGCATCGACAACTCCCACAACGTAGCCGACTCGGTCCTCAGCCAGGCGTATGCGGTCCAAGAAAACTTCAGTCTACAAAGAGAAACCATAGCGAACATCAACCGGAGGATCGTGGGTGCTGCAAGCCAAGTGCCTGGTATCAACAGTCTGATTGGAAGGATCGGGTCGAAGAAGAGGAGAGATGGCATCATATTGGGTACCTTCATCGCATTCTGCTTTTTGATGTTGCTATGGTTCAGGTGATATTCTTATTTGGGTATCTTATATTCGGCGTTTTGAGCGGGCGGTATATCCCCATGACATCCTATGAGTTGGTTTTCGTACAAGGCAACTGAGATGCCATCATGTACAAATATGTTACAATGCTTTCTCCAGGTGATGTGCTACTGCGCTTCGGCAATCATCTTCGCAAACCCTTTGTTCATGTCCTCCATCTCTGTCCCCTCCGCATCTCCACTTCCCGCCCATCGAATCTTACAGTCTTGGTCGACCAGGTATACATACCCAACCCGTCCATTTAACAACCCAATCGTCTCCCGTATCCTTTCACTGACTCCCCTTCTAACCACAAAGTACCTCGCCCACTCCTCTTTTGGTTTGGAGGCCTTTAATCGCCACCGGAACAGCGCTATTATCCAAGCCTTCATTGTGTTTTCCTCGATATTGACGTCCACCATCTGGGCGACACCAGGATTCTGGGCCAATATCTGTTGAAGTTCTGGGTTTTGAAACTTTCCAGTGAAGGTCTCAGCTTGGGTCAATCCCCACTGTGAACTGTATACCTTCACTATACTGACCTTTCCAGTCAGTGTATTTGTAGTATTCATCCCCTTGGCTTCTAGTGTATCTCCATGGAAATTGGGAAAGTACAACGCTAGGTCCTTCTTGAATATGCGGGGATTGGCAATAAAGGTCTTGCCAGATCTATATTTCCGGATATTCTTGAAGTCACGGAAATAGTTTGTCCCCCATTTTTCTACCAAATCTTTGCGCTTCTCGAGGTTTCGTTGTGACCAGGTCATGCCAGAGTAGTCTTTTTTGGTCTTGGATAAGCCGGTGTTTTCGCCCGGTTGTGGAGGTTGTTTGAAACCGATGGGACGGCCGAGAGGCTTGGGTATGAAGATATCTTCATCTTTCGGGTCGGGGGTGGGGGTGGACTCGGTAGGTTTGCGGTCTGTCTGTGGTCGACGGAGGGTGCGCGCAGAGGTAAAAGCTCGAACGAGAGGTTGCTGCGCACTTGACGGAATTGCTAGTCGGGTCTGGCATCTTAGACATATAGAAGTAGTATTGAGGAATATACGCCGCAGTGATGTTCCTAACCGTGGTTGCAACATTGTGTATGTGGTGTGATTTACTGTCTCGCCAAAGTCCAGCAAATGATGACAGTGAATTCAGAGCTAGTCCAGAAGCGGACAAAGCCCCACGTGCTCACGCGTTGGTAAGAACCTTGTACCCGCTGTTGCCTCCCGCATTCCACACTTTCACCGCGACTGTCAGCCAGAACCCTTTTGACTAACAGTGACGCACGGAGGACCTATGGCGCTGCATTACCCACCCAAGTATTTAAGCTCCCATGTCTTAGCAATACTGCACCCTCCACCATTAAACGGATGAAACGCAACCAGTGCACTTGGATCGACACAAGTTTTTGGATACAACGACTATCTTGGATTGTGTATTTCTCCTCCGATATTCAGTACTTTAGTATACAATGTCGGAGTGCAAGCTCGCAGCCAAGGAGGCCTACTTCGATGAACATGCACTCTTAAATCTCGAAGACGACGACGACGACGACGTCCCCAACAAAAGCCTACAGAATCTCCAAAATGCTCTAGAGGAAACACGACCCAAGGTTCGCAAACCGACGGGCAGTTTCCTAGGGCCAACCCCCAAGGAACAGCAAGCAGAGTTCGAGGCGTATGCAAAGAGACAAGCGGGGTGGGAGGCGTTTACAAAGAAGAGACGCGGCACTAAACGTCAAACAAGTCAAGATCCTGTACTCCCATCGACAGCGCCTGAACCTGAACTTGCGAAAAGCTTCCCAGCCACCAAGCCGCGAAGTGGACTGGCAGCCAAAGGCAAGGGCAAGTTAAAGAGAGCCTCGTCACTAACCGAAGTACCATTCTGGAAGCAAGTTGGAGTTGTTCCTCGAGAGCTCAAGCATAGAAAGGCGAAACCAGCGCAAGATATCGAGCTGTACCCTCCCCACAAGCAGCTTTTCAAGGATAAGATTGTATACTTTTATCCCAACGACGACATATCAGTGGCGCGACGAAGACGTATACATAAGGTCATACAACTTGGAGCGGCTTGGGTGACATCATGGAGAGACGATATCACACACATCATTATAGATGACGCAACCTATAAGTGCAAGTACATGATGGAGCGCTTGAATCGAACGTACATTCCGGAACATATCGTCTTGGTCATCTTCGACCCCTATGTACCAGACAGTATACAGTTCGGTAAACTCCAGGATTCGAAGGCGCAGCGATTCATGATCGACGATGCGCCTCCTAGGCACGATCCTAGTGACGTCACTGAACCATCACAGACATCGACTGCATCACGGACATCGTTAAGGGTCAAACCGTCAACACGTCAACTCGCTGCTCAGGACTCGCAACAGACTGGCTCACATCCAACAGAAGAGAGCATTCCCTCTACTCTCCCTGTACTACAGGCATCCTCAAATATCTTTGAGGATACAGTCTTGGATAGTTTCATCATGCCTTCCCCTGCACAGACAAAGGCCCCCAGACCAAAGGTAGCAGAAGTCGCCTTTACTCAGACTATACAGGAAGCCAAGGCTCTTGCTCATCTTCCTCTTGATGAAGATGAGGATGCAGATTCCCTTTTAGCCAGCGGAATCGATGATGCAGAGGACTCCGGTACTGACGAAGAGCCCCTTGTGGCTCTCAAGCCTACAAAATTGTCAAACATTCTTTCTAGATCATCGGCATTGCGTGACAAGAAGGTCATCAATATGAATACATTCCAGTGCATGGACCCAGGCGCCAATGGATACAACTCTCAGAACCCGAACGCGAGGACTATCCAGATATTAGAGGAGATGTGCAAGCACTATGATCAGATGCAGGATCATTGGCGAACTCTGAGCTATCGCAAGTGCATCAACACATTGAAAAAGCAAACAGTTAAAATCACCACAGCAGAGCAAGCCATAGCACTACCCTTCATCGGCACTCGACTTGCTGATAAGATTGAGGAGATTGTACTCACAGTCCGTCTTCGTCGATTAGATAGTACGCGCGATGACCCTTTGGACAAGATCTTGCGTCTATTCCTCGGTATCTACGGTGCTGGCCTCTCTCAAGCAAACAAGTGGATACAAACAGGCTACCGCACCCTCTCCGATCTTGAGACCAAGGCAAAGCTCACACCAAGCCAAAAAGTTGGCTTGGAACACTATACTGACTTCAACTCGCGGATTCCACGCGCTGAAGTGGAAGTCCATGGAGCTGTCGTCATCGCTGCACTCAAGAAGATTGACCCAAAATTCAAAGCCACTATTATGGGCAGTTACCGCCGCGGCGCAAAGGATTCTGGTGACATAGATATGATAATCACATGTCCCGACACGCCACTTGCTGCTATGCGCACCACTGTCTTCGAGGTCCTGGTCCCACATCTCTACAAGACTGGGTTTCTGAAAGCCTCACTGGCAACATCCCGCTCCAACGACCCTGCAGGTTCAAAATGGCACGGCGCATCTTGTCTGCCCGAGTTGACTGTGTGGCGTAGGATGGATCTCTTGCTTGTTCCCGAGGAGGAAATGGGTGCTGCACTCATCTACTTCACAGGAAACGACATTTTCAATAGGAGCATGAGGCTTTTGGCAAGGAAAATGAATATGAGGCTGAACCAGAGGGGCTTGTATAAGGATGTAAAGAGGGAAGCACGGGGCGAGAAGTTGAATGAGGGAGTGCTCGTGGAAGGTCGCAATGAGAAGAAGATCTTCGAGACTCTTGGAGTACCTTGGAGGGAGCCACATGAGAGGATTTGTTAGTTGTTGCGAAGCAGTCACTGGTGTGTACCTTGGTGTCAACTGTTCAAACGTGCTTTCTTCCGACTCGCTGGAGAGTCATGATTGTAATGTAGAATTTCCTAGCTGAGCAAATCAATGAGTTTCATGAAGCCTCTCTGCATGTAATTCGTATTTAACCTTTGTAACATACACAAGGCCCACCAATATAATGAGACTACACCGTGAAATAGCACACCACTATGGGGCAACATTTCATTACAAACACAAGTGCGACTTCCAGCTGAAGATAACACACAGAAGAGCGAATAGCATGATGCAAAAGATGAGGCAAATATGTAAATGGCGCTCAGACATGGCAGCTGGTGACAAGAAGTTCAGGGCTGTGACAGGTACAAGGTGGTGTGGTGACGCGGCGCGTAGCCAAAACCTGACGTCACACCCTGAGTCGCGAAACACAGAACCACGATCACATAGCCAAAATGAGGCTATACGCGGACCCCAAAGATGCAAAACCCGATATAAAGCCCCAAAACACGGGAAATGCATGTCCTGGCTACCTATCAGGGCGATGTCGGTTGGTGATACAAACCCCCACCATGCGGGGGTACGAACAAGTCAGAAGCTTGAGTTAGCGGCAGCTCCGATATATCCTGGTTCATGATTCATCGTGAATTCACACACTGTTCATTGATTGACAGCGGATGTCTTTGATCTACAGGATACCGCCCGCCGCCCGGGTATTGTCGATCGCCCCTGTAGTGTAGTCCCCTCCCTTTGTATGGGGCAGTATCGACGCCACAACACGTAGTCAGAGGACTACCAGCCAGCCGTCAGCCTGTTAGGCTCTTATCTCTCTCTCCCCAAACGCCACTACTGTGGATGCCCTCGGACTGTACATCATTATGCGTATCTAGTAGCATCGGCGCGTGTCTTGTTTCGGATAAGGAAGGCACCATGCACGGGGCCGCGGCTCGACCCTGTGCATGACCAGGAGCTTGACCAAAGCTTGACGGGAAGCTTGGAAAGCTTGGTCGAGAGCAATTACAGGCATGCTACGGGTACGCGCCGATCTGGCCCCATGCCATCGTCATGGGCGAGTGATTGGGGGAATGTGAGGTTGGCGACTAGGTTTGCTTTTTACGGATGAGGCAGCTGCAACTGCCTTGGTAGAAGGGACGCAATATGTATATTTAGGTGCTCCTGCTGCTGCTGAAGGCTCTGTTCATCAACCTCATCTTTTCTGCCTCAATCCTATCCCAAATCCTCTTGATAGCCCTCTCACATACCCATCACCATCGAATTAGCAACTTCACACACAACAAAACATCATGGCTTCCCTCAAGCGTCTCGCTGTTCAGCGTAGCCCAGCCTACAAGGCTGTTGGCACCAAGAGCTACTGCTATGCCATGACCAAATACGGCTTCAACCCTACCAAGCCCGGTCCATACTTTCAAGCTAAAGTGATGACACAGCAAGGAAAGTTTGGTGGAGTCGGCGGCCGCATGCGTACACACTATGTCCTCCGAAAGCACAAGCATCACCATCACCATCACCATGGTTCCTCACCACCTGGCAGTACTCCCAGCCAACCCGCCCCTAGCGACCCTACACCCAGCGAACCTGCACTATCTGATGGAGGTGACGTGGACGGCGAGGTCCCAGCCGAAGACATCCAGAACGACTCCTTGTATCTTTGCGAGATTGGTCTCGGTACACCAGAGCAGAAGCTTTACCTAGACTTCGATACTGGATCCTCAGACTTGTGGGTATGGTCTACCGAGCTTCCCAAGAACATCCTTAGCTCCGCCAACCCTGCAATCCAACAAGTCGCTTTCGATCCATCAAAATCGTCTACCTTCAAGAAGTTGGACGGAGAGAAATGGAAGATCTCCTACGGCGACTCGTCGTCCGCAAGCGGCGATGTAGGTACCGATGTCATCAACCTGGGTGGTCTCAAGGTTGAAAACCAAGCCATCGAGTTGGCCAAGAAGCTGTCGCAGCAATTTGCACAAGGCAATGGAAGCGGTCTTCTCGGCCTTGCTTTCGACACCATCAACACTGTGACCCCAACCCAGCAGAAAACTCTAGTGGACAACATCATCAGCCAAAACCCAGGAAAGGCACAGTTGTTCACTGCTTACCTGGGTAGCTGGCGTGATACAAACGAGGCTGACAAGGGAGAGGTAAGTCATCCTCGTGATACACGCACTTATCATCATCTTTCTAACATTTTATCAGAGCTTCTACACCTTTGGGTTCATCGACCAAGACACCCTAAAAGCCGCGGGTGCCACAGAGCCCAACTACGCTACCATCGACAGTCGCCAAGGTTTCTGGCAACTCGAGTCCACATCCGCCACCATCAACGGCACAACCATCAGTCGCTCTGGTAACACTTCCATCATGGACACCGGCACGACTCTATGCCTGGTTGACGACGCCCTCGTTGAGGCAGTCTACAAGGCCATTCCCGGCTCAAAGTACGACCGGACTCAACAAGGCTACGTATTCCCTGCATCGACTTCTGCAGATGATCTGCCCGAGGTTAAACTCGCGATTGGAGAAGACATGGTTGTCTTCCAGAAGGAGGACTTGGGCTTTGCTGATGCAGGTGATGGCATGGTGTATGGAAGCATTCAGAGTAGGGGTTCCATGGACATGGACATTTACGGTGATGCTGTGTTGAAGGCCATGTATGCGGTACGTTTTGCACATTTTGCATATTTTGCATTTTTATACCAATGCTAACACAGAGAATTAGATCTTTGACATGAACAATGGTTCTCCGAGGTTTGGTTGGGTGCAGAGGAAAGAGGCTACCCAGAACACGGCTGTGCCACCGCAGTAAATGGAGATGATGACTACGGGGGCATGATGGAACGGATGGATTAATGTGCATATCGTTATTCGATAGTCACACGAACACCCCTACTGTTCTTGGTCATAGGAATGAACATGTCATGATCATATGTCACATCCTCTACCGTCGTATTAGTCAGGCGCATATGCGGTATGACACGCAAGACCAAGGCAGCAAGACATAGATAAATCTCACACAAAGCAAGGCTAGAAATCAGTCAGTTTGCTTAACCTCGAATGAACCCAAACCGCAAAACTTACTTCATGCCCAAGCAAGACCGACTTCCTTTCGAGAACGCCAGCATGCTCTTATCCACGTCTTTCCTCCGCAGATCGTTCTCGTCCAGCCACCGCTCCGGCGCAAACTTATACGAGTCTGGAAAAGTGCGTTCGTTATGATGGGTGACGTAGGCTGACATGCCCACGGCATAGCCCTTTGGAATTACGTACTCCACACCGCGTTTCTGCCACTCGCCGCGGTAGATCAGATCCTCGCCCGTTGCCACTCTCGCCGTGCGACTCGATACGCCATACGACAATCTGAGGCCCTCCTGTATCACAGCACCCAGATATGGCAGCGTTTCCAGAACAAGCCATCCAGGGAGATTTTTTGGATCGTCAACAACAGAGTTCAGTTCCTTTGTCAATTTCTCCAGAATAGCAGGTTGGGTCAGAATGTGAAACGTCATGACCGCCAACGCCCAACTCGTCGTCTCGGTACCTGCACCCACCACAGCAGCTGCCTCATCAGCCAGACGCTGAGGTTCTTTATCCAAGAGCTCCAGATCGGAGGCTAACAGCGAAGCGAAGATGGTAGGCCTGTCATACGTAATCCCATCATCCAGGTCCTTCTTCGCCTTGAGAACCTGTGCTGGCATGTCAATCTGCAGTGTCTTAACCATGAGCGCAACATCATGCGGCAGATATCCCAGTAGCGGCTTCGCCAATGCCGCACTCAACTTGGTAACCGGAAAGAACCGAAATACAAACACCGGCTTCAACATGGCAGCCGTGGGTTCGCGGAAATTCGGGTACCACCCGTCTTGCTCGAGAAAGCCGAAGCTCGTGCCGAAACTGTATGAAGAGATGGTGTCAGAGGTGAAGCAGCTGTAGGCCATGGTTACGTCGAAGGCATCGCGGGATCCAGAGTGCAGGAGGAGTTTGTCGCAAAGCTTGTGGACGAGGACGTGGATTTCGGGCTCAAGGCGTGATATCATTGCTCTGCTGAAGAACTTGGAGACGGGAATACGGCGGAGACGGTGGATGTCGTGGTCTATGGTACCAAAGCCGGAATCGCCGATGCTGTGGGTGGGGGTTAGTCGTGGTAACTCTTGGCATAGAGGAGGTATCATGAGACACAGGAATGAATTGGAAGGGGTTTTTTCTCTTGCTTACACTGAGCCATTGATTTGATGTTGTGGTTTATCTCTCTTCCTCCCCCCGACGGCGTAGATTTCATCCGCAAAGGAGATATCATTGCAGTGAACTTCGTGCGGGTTAATGCGTACAATAGGTCCTAAACACCAAGGCGTAAGTAGAAGATCTCTTATGAACCTTGTCTCTCACAAAACAGGTATCAACTTCTGTGCTACACTATTGAGTAACTTACCATAAACCTGATGCAGCCTCGCAATCTCCTTTGTATAACACCCATACTTGACAACATCGTACCAAAACTCAGGCAGATACGTTGCAGCAGCCAACTTAGGTCCAGGGATCTTGCTCAGTGGGTGGAATGGCGAGACATAGTAAATCGCCTGTATGACCTTGTACAGCACCCAAGTGCCCAGACAGGCCAATATGTAATGTTCCTGGAAAAACATTGCCCCTGGCGAAAGTGGTGCTCGAATATCCTGCATATCACGCAAGCAAATCGCCGTGCGAGTATCGTGTGTAATGCACAAGAAAGAAGTTGGTAGCTAAGTACGCAGGTACTAGCAATCACTCAAGCAACAACCCACAGACCACACACTACAAACACACTACCCTCTCTTGCATACTATTGGGGGCGAGAAAAAAAACTAAAAAAGGAAATCCTTCTACTTGGCCTACTGTCCTCGCTCACCCATGGAAATAACTGCAGGGTCCCGTCCCGAGGGTTGGCTTCATGTGCCAGGTGCAGAACCTGCTTGTGGTAGCTGGCTAGCCTGCATAGTCGGCCACCCGTGTACCGGTAGACCGCGTGCATGGGTCACATGCAATCAAGTACGGGTTCATGGCAATGCAGAAACGGAGTTTTGGCGGAATACGGCTACGACATGAGGACAGGAGTTGCTACACTAGGGTGCCGTGGCCGAAAGGATTGCATTCTGCGTTTGTGATCAAGTAGTGGCTTAGGTGGGGTAGGGTTACGAGTCAGTGATGGTGGGAGGGGCCACTGAAGCTTAGTTAGGAGAGAACTAAAACTAGGGGATCTAAGGTTGCGGTAGGGGGTCTAGACCACGTCGAAGTTTTTGGTTTGGGTGGAAGTATTTGGGAGAGATGGAAGGGACCTTAGCGAAGCATGATGAATGGGAGCTGCAGATAAAGGATCTCGGTTGTCATGACATGGATTTGTACGTATCTCTGTCCGGGTACCGCGATAGAGGCTGATATCAGGCGAATTTAACGTACATATTCACTGATATATCTTGGACGCGTTCCTCATTTCAATCATGCTCGTCTCGAGAGCCATTGACCCAAGGATGATCCCATTGATGTACGATACGTCCTTCTATATGATTCTCTACCTCACTCTTGGCACAACCATTCTTCCCCTTGCTGCCAACATGATCCAGCCTCCAATGAGACATAGCCCACCAATTGGCGTGACCGGCCCCAAAGACTTAAATTTCTTTGGGTCCAACACAAGCAGATATATACTTCCCGAGAACATGGTCATTCCAGCGGTGAAGAGGCCCATTGCGAGCTTGTTTTGCGGTGCGACGACCGAAGTAAAAGTGAGGACGGCCGAGTGGATGAGCTATTGAGGGTTGAGTGTTAGCTGGGTTCGATGTCACGATATCAATGTATATTTGTCTAAAACATTGAGTGGGGAAGAAGAGGTGGGGTATCATGTACTTGGTACTGAGCCGCGGTGCCCCAATTCGTGATGCGCGCGGGGTCAGAGATGCGTTGCTTGAGTCCGTGTGCACCAAAGGCACCGAGCGCGACGCTCGAAGCGCCGAAGAGGGTGCCGATTGCCCAGAAAGGTGACATTGAACTGTATGTGGTCCCGTATGAAGACACGTACGGGGAGTCGGGCGTTGACCTGGATTTGCGGGACGACGAGGATGATGATTTCTTGTTTGAAGACATTACAGCAGGCGTGATGTGGGTTGGTGGAGGTGGGATGGTAGGTTTGACACAGCCGCGGCTTGCGGAGTTTCGGAGGTGTGAGTTGTCTGATTGGTCTGTGCACACAACAGAGAGATATTTGAGTGCAATGTTTGAATTTGATGGTATCGTAGATGCTGTGTATGCACCCCCCTGGTTTTCAACGCCATTACGCCGTCCTGATGCAAATATGACAAGGTGCCCTGCACATGCTACACCCGCTCAAGCCCTCAGAACTACCCTAATCATCGCTGCCCGAACCCGAATCAATTTCCATGACATCTCCGTTTGTCTGTCCTGCAGTTTGTGTCCTCAGTGCAATCGTTTTCCTGGCCCTCTTTTGCGCCGCGTTGGCCTTTATCTCTTCCTCGGAAATCAGAGAGCCATCAATACGCAAGAAACCCTTGCCTTTTCCCTTTCCGTCCATTCTGCCGTCGACATCGCGTATCCGTACCCGCAAATCACCCTCCACCTTATCACCAAAATCGTTGACCCACCAGCCGCCCTCATCTGATAACCGGCCATCCCATGCCCTCTTCATTTTGCCCGTCTCCTGCGAATGCCATGACCAGTCTGAGGGCATGCATGATGCCAATATGCTGACGGGAAACGTGTTGAGATATGCGAGCGTAATGTGTGTTTTCGCTTGGTCCGTAACATGAGCGTGTACGTAAGCATTCTGGACTGGGCGCCATACAAGGAAAGAGGCCGTGGCCCAGACGAAAGGCGCAGCATATTCATCGACATGTCTTAGAAGTAGCGGTTCTGCGGGCTCTGCCTTGTCGGAGCGAGACTCGTTTCGCGCACGCTTTGAACGTGATTTAGATGCTGTTTCTGGCACACTTGGAGGTGTACTGCTCAACTCAACATCGTCGTAGGCGAGTATAACTCCTTTCGCAGGTGGGAAGTATGTGAGTAGTAGCGGTGATAGTACGGTCGCGCATACAGCTGAGAAAGGATCTGAAAGGCATGACGCTGGGATGCAAACGTATTGCGATATGCGTTCGCTATGAAATAGAGAAGCCTCTTCGCTCTGTTCTGGAGCCATTCTTGGTAAAGTCAGAAGAGGCAGGGCTGTGCAATGTGATTTGCGATCGCGTCGTCGCGAAAGTGCTGAGCTCAGAAAAAAAGTTGGAGATGTCGGCATTCACAGTTACCGATGTGTGGGGCTAACGCTAGTTAACGCTTCAGCGATTAGTCAGCATCTCTTCTGAACCTGACAGGTTAAACGCCGAAAGTCGACAGCGACTGCCTCCCTGGAAGCCGCTCAGCGAAACTCCCATCGGAAATTTTTCTCTAATACACATGAAAAAAGATATTTTTGCGCCTACGAATACGGAATCCAGCAAAAGCATTCTGGAGTTGATGGGGGTTTGTTCGTCACGTGTGCGGAGGATGCACGCACGTGCGGGCGGAGGAGGCGCGAAGGAGTT
This sequence comes from Pyrenophora tritici-repentis, assembly GCF_003171515.1. NCBI lineage: Eukaryota > Fungi > Ascomycota > Dothideomycetes > Pleosporales > Pleosporaceae > Pyrenophora > Pyrenophora tritici-repentis. The sequence continues at coordinate 1,967,514 of NC_089390.1, forward strand.
GGCAAGGAAGTAGACGTTGCGTTGACTGTTCGCTTATAACGCCTCTCCGTTCCCCTTATCACATTCTCCAACCAACAACCCAATCCCCCCGACTCATCCAAATCGAGATAAGTTCCGACAACGCTGCGACAACTGGGCTACGTTTGCCCTCATCTACTACCGAGCATATAACTTAGTACACTTGAGTCCGCAACACAGAACATACCCTTTTGACTTCCTTCGGACACGCCCATGGAGGCACTGGAGACCCAGAGGTGGGGGCTTGTCAATGCTGCGATCGAGAAGAATGAGCCGGCGCTACTGGACCAGACCACCCAGATTAACGCCCGAAATACCGTCGAGAGATTTCAGTGCCGAGTTCGCGACCTTGCAATAAGGAAGAATTCGATACCGATTCTGAGCCACCTTATTAAGCACGGCATGAGCGTAAAACATCTCGAACCTCGGGACGTCACAAAAAAGGGAGAGGTTTCAATCCCAACTCTCGAGTTCCTACTTGCGAATGGTTGGGATATCAACTGGCCTAGGAACAGTACAACACGCAAGCCCTTTATGTGGTATTGTATCAATGATCGAGCCAAGCTCGTGTGGTGCCTGAGAAATGGTGCCAAGCTTAAGATGCCCAAGAACTCAGACTGTAGGGGCAGGCGATCCCCGCCAATTCTTGAGATCGTCGCGAGAGAAGGCGACATAGCGACATTTGAGTTCCTGCGCTCGAAGGGTGCACCTCTGCAGCCATTCCCGCATCAGAATAGAGTACTGCATGCAGCCGTCTATCGTGGTGCTGTTTATCGACGTGATGGCTCAGGTGACCCGGCAAACGAGACGGAAGAGCACCGAAAAGAGAGAGCAGAACATACTCAGTGCATAGCTATGGTGCGTTACTTAATTGATGTCGTTGGTTTTGACGCCAATATCCTCGACCAGCTACCAGAGTGCCGAAGAGGTCAATCGGGCGCAATGGGAACGCCTCTCGAATACGCACAAGACCTTTGGTCAGATAGACTGGATACGCGCGAGTTGACGTGGCTTTTGCTCGACCGGGGCGCAGATCTAACGCCCGCGCTAAAGAATGCAAGGTGGGGTGAGGACCCTACGAAATGGCATCATCATTTCATAAAGAATGTCGAGGAATGGGAGGAACAAGGGGGTCCTGAAAGGCTGAGAGAGTATCAGGAACTCAAGCGGCTTGAAGAGCAGAAAAAGAAAGAGCAGAAGTGTTGTGTCCAGTAAACATTGACTTCGTGCGTTGGGATATTGTATATTAATTAACACAACCAGAGTACTTTAGTATTGGACTCACCATTGTTGAGCAAATCGATATTACCCACATGAACTGTGTCAATAGCAACGCTACACCACTGAAAACTCTGAGTAAAACGTGCTGGTATAACAACTGTTCCTAGTGTCCTTGAATGTAGAATTAAAAAGCACGTATCAGAAGATAAACGTAGAGGGAGTAAAGGGCTGTGTGGCGATGATGTGGTAGCCATGGAAACACAGAGGTTGGTGTCGACAGAGTTAGAGCAAAAGAAACTGAAGACAAATAAACTATGTGATTATATACAGTAGACCAAAATACCAAGGTGTTGGTAGGCCTTGTAGCACTAGTGCTGAAAGTGAAATAACTATAACTGCATTGTATTCGATTGATCTATTTCCCTACCTAAGGGTGCTATGGAGGTGTATATGATCTGATGCGAGTACGGCCGAAGTAGGATCGAGTCGGCTGTTGGGGCATCATTAGGCGGCCGACGTACCTGCTGGTACGCATGATCCGACACAAGGGCTAATATGCTGATGCGGCATCGTAAAGTCCCAGTCCTTCAGATACGACAGCTTGCAAGCAGCTGCCAATAATCATCACAGTCCTTCCCTAGTTTCCCACAGTTGTTGACCGACGCGCCCTTGCAGTTCTTCGCCAGGTTATCCACTGGCCGGAAGTAATCTATCTTGATTCCTTTATTGCAAGTGAGTGTGCCGGCGATGAGACCCGAGTTGTGATCAGATGCATAATTGGCTCCCTTGAAAACGCAGCCGTCAACTAGCACTTTTCCATCGCTCCATGTGATAGAGAAAGGCTGACCGGCTCCACCGTCGCCGGCCACGGCTTCGGTTCCGACGTCAGTAATCTCAGACCCGGCGTCAACCGTCTCGGAGCTCACGAGTTTGCCGTCGCCACAAGGATCTGACACTCGACCGGCTGGGGTCTGAAGCGCGATGTTGGCAGCCTCTTTCTTGTTGACATTATTCCGCCAAATGTCAATCTGCAGGTACGGCCAGAACTGGGTCATGGCTACATGGGACTGGAGATAGACCTTGATGAAGGCAGAACCCCTTGGCAAACCGTTGCCAGGGAATCTTCGCTGAGCCGGGTCGAAGCGAATTGCTGCTTTCCCCCATGAACCAGTCTTTATAACCTCGTCGTTGTAGGTTCGGGTATAGGCAAAGACAGTTACACTTCCATCATTCACATAAGTTTCCAGGATAGTCTTGATCTCGTTGATCTTGGCCGGGTATTGCGGTCCAGCTGGGTCCGATCGATCGAGCGTCAAGATGTTCTGAGGAGCAGTACCATACGTACCTACTCTCGAACCAGACATGATGTAAAACTTTGTCGAAGGACCAAGGTACTCTCAGCTGATGTCCAAGTTCACGTTGAAATTTTCTTTACGGAGATGTTAGTCAAAAGTTCATTCAGAAAAACATGCATGTGTGTGGTAGACCTACTTCAGTGGACCAATGACATCTCGATCGAATTCAGCCTGCCCTTTTTTGAGAGTCTCACTCTCCCAGATGTGTGCGAAAAAGGCACCTAGCCGTGATACCGCAATGACAACTGCACCTGCGTGAACAAAGTCAGTGTTTCGCATTTCTAACAATGCGTGATTTGTACTTACAGCCAGTCAAATGATCTACTAGTATATTCTGGGGCCCATTACCCCATTTCACCCGAACCCAGGAGGTTTCCGTGCCTCCGGTCATATCGTTGTTGTTGATTTTGATTGTGTTGGCATCTTCCCTGAGATCGTTATACCAATCGGTCCAGTCACCGCTTCCATCGTCGGGAATGTGGCGTTTTGCGATAGTAGTGTTGGATAGGTCGAATAACATGTCGATGTTGCCTGAGCTGTCAAGCTGCGGAACAGCTGTAGGCATAACCCCCCTGTTCCTTTCGGCGGCCTTGCACGCACGGCCACAGCTAGTCGGTGCGCACAAATTCTCAATAGTAGTGGCTGTTTGCGTAGTTGTCGTGTATGTTGTTGCGGAACCGGTACAGGCAGTTATGGTGTAACATGTGGTGCTGGTGCTCGCGGACGTAGCCGTCGAGTCCTGGTCAGGGTAAACGGACTTGGTCACGATGTACTTTGCTGTGCAAGTCTCGTACTTGCTGCTCGTGGAGCACTCTTCTGGATCTTTTCCGTCGTCAGGCTGATATCGGAGGGTTGGTTAGCATCTGTTCATACAAGTAATGTGGATGTAAAATTAGACAAGAGATACTTACGGCCTTTCCTCCTCCGCCGGTTGATCCTCCAAATGGCGTGCAGAAAGATTCTGCACAAGTGCCACTGAAGCAGCCCAAGCCGTTACACGAGCGTTGCGAACAGTTGATTCCAAGACAAATGCCACCAGGTCCACAGTCTGGCCCTGAACAGTCAAGACTGATGCAATTGAGTCCAAAGAAATGCCCGCTACCGCCGCTACCGCCGCTGCCACCACCACCGCCCTCGCAGTCTGAGCCAAAACAACCGCCATTCAGGCAGCCTAGACCCTTGCATACACCGTTTTCACAGTTGGGACCCAGGTACCCGAACGGGATGCAATCAGTACCTGTGCAGAGGCCATCAAAACAGTCTTTACCGGAGCACCCAAATCTTGCACAGAGAATTCCTGAATCCAATCAGTATCTATGGAGCGTCGGCTACAAGGGCATCGATGTGAGAAATCATTAGTGGAGGTTGCTGTTGGAGACGACAAAGATGCGTCAAAACCCCACGAGGGTGTAAGTAGACTCCGCAACAATCAATTCAATCCGGTCACTCTCCTAGACCCACTTACCTATCTAGGTAGGGCTTAAACTCCTATAGGTAACTACTAGGCTTAAAGCGGTAATCAATCAATCCAATCTGAACCTTCTAGGACCCACTTAATTGATTGTTGCGGACTGTGGGTGTAAGAGAGTTAGAATGGAATGACATACCTGTGCATTTTCCGTCGTGACAGTCAGGTCCGGTACAATGGCCGTTCGTCGAAGTGGGGACCTCGGTGTTGGTTGATGTACCAGAAGATGTTGCTGTTCCACCGATAATTGTAGTAGTGCCATTGATAACAGTCGTGAAAAGTCCACCGGCGCCAATGACTGTAGTGGTACCGCCTATAACCGTCGTGATGGCACCGGTACTAGGAGAAGAGGTGGTAATACCTCCAACAACTGTCGTTTTTCCGCCGATGACGGTGGTTGACCCATCGAAGCGTGTCGAGGTTGTGCCGCCATTCGCTGTCGTCTTGCCGTTGATGACTGTTGTCTTCCCGCCGACTACCGCGGTAATCGTGTTAGTGGTGGTCGAAGTGGTCCCGCCAACAACAGACGTAACGCCTCCGATCGCCGTCGTGCCACCGCCTCCTGGAGCGGGTGAGTCGCATCCAGACTGGCAACCGACGCCACAATATGCTTCTGAGCTATCGCAGAAACCAGAAGCGCTACAGCAGCCACCTTGGGGCCAGGACCCGCAGGTTTTGTCCTTGTACTTGGAACCGTAAGTTCTATCTGTTGTCCTGCTACTATTGTTATAGTCTCCTGACTGACATCCACTGCCACAGTACGCTGCGTCAGTGCCGCACCAACCGCTGCTATAGTACGAGAGAAGCGATTAGTGAGGACTCTAATTGCAATGCTTCAGAAAATGATGTGATGAACTTACCTGGAGCAGCAACTCCCGGTTGACCAAGATCCGCAGACGGTGTTACCGTTCATATTACCACAGGTTCCGTCTGTGGTGTTGATGGGTCCCAGGCCCCTTGAAATGAATTAGCGGAGTGAATGAATATAGTAACGGGGCTAGAGGCTATCATACCTTCCGATGCCTGAATTGAAGTCGACACTCCAAGCCATGGTTCCACCAAAACATTGGTTGTCCACCCAGGCTTTATTCTGTTTGATAGTCTCTGCATCATCGTATCCAATCCACTGATCCTCTCACGTAATCTCCTTCATCATGACATCAGGCAGATACCTAGGAGACTATTCGGTAAGTAAAGTGGTTTAGATGCGCATAACGGCAGCAGATGAACTTACTTGGGCGTTAGTCCTTTTGTCTTGATCAGATCTTGAATCTCTGCCAAACCCATTGCTCCGGCTGAGTTAGTGCAGACGCCAGGATTACTAGGGCCGGAGAAAGCACATCCAACGCTGTTGCAGCTAGGGTTAGCCACAGTGTAGCCGCGTCCGTATAGAGCAACACCAAAATTGATCTTGGAAGCGTCAAGCTCATCGAACCATAGAAGCAGTGTGTCGTTCCCGATCTCCCGGATGTCGGCTTGACCACGAACGACAGGCTGGATCGTCTTCTGGTTTATGTCCCAGGGACCGTGTAGATCTAGAGTAGAAATTTGTTAGCCATGGAACCAAGTAATGGGGAAGGTTTTTGTATGGGAAATAACATCGCGAATCCACTTACCGTAAGCCATGAATCCGAAAAAGTCAACTGAGCTCTCCATGCTCTTGGCATCAAAGTAGCGCAGGTACCAGTAATCAGGTGCAAGCGTCAAGCTGATTTCATACTTGCTACCAAAGGCTACACGCATCTCTTTGACCAGGAGTACCAGATTCTGTGTCTTCTGGGACTCCTCCGCGATCAGGCGAGACAGGATATTCCTAGTCGAGGTCTACGCCCTGGAAGCCATATTTGGGCATGAAGTCCAAAAGTGAATTGATGAAAGCTGCACGATTGCTGGACGTCGAAAAAAGCTGGCTCCTAGTGGTAATATCTTCAGTATATTGTCACACAGCTTTCCCTTGAGACGCTTGAGTACGTACCATGTCTGATGTGTTGCTCTTTCGGGATCGCTGAAGTCGAAGCCACCTACTGCTATCCATCTAGGTTGGAAAAAACTTTCAGCTTTTGTTCCTAATCAATGCGAGAGCGCTCGGGAGATACATAAGTTTTGATTGCTTTCTTCTGGAGTGCAGTGAACTGGGTGTAGAGTGCAATGTCGCCAGGGTCCGCATTGGTGACCGCAAATGAAGATGGATTGATGGATGCAAAAGCATAGTAGAGATGGGTATAGCCTGCAGTGGCGATGTCATTGGGGTAAATATGGTTGCATAAGCGATCGCGAGTGTTGCTTCCTTGGTAGTATCCAATCGTTCGGCCGCCAGTGCTGCCGCTTCCGACGCCGCAGGTACGACCTGACTTGACTTGGCAAGAGTCAAAGCCAGCCTGGCATGGCAGTGTCAACCCCTTTGGATCACCATTAACACAGCAAAGATCGGTTGTCTAGAGCTGGCGAGTTAGGTCTTGTTACATGTTATTGATGAGAGGAAAGATAACTTACGCCACACCAGCCGGTGGCAGAGCAGCAAAGGTTCATGCCACACTTCTCCTTGCCGCCTTTGCTATATTTGCCGCACATGGCAGTTGCATCGCAACTGGAGGTACACTACCACAATTGAAACACGTCAGCTGATGCACATGTCCAACAGAATGAAACTGCCAACAGTGCTTGTACCGCAAGGCTGAAGAAGGGGCGATACTCACGTTGCCTTTGCCACAGTTCTCCGGGCCATAGCCACAAGTTCCCCTAGTGTTGCAGCAACTGATCAACGAACCCGTCAGCGCGTGTCGTGGATAAATGACTGAGAGGTTCAAGGATTTCCGACACTCATGAATGGTTATTGGGAGTTGGTTAGTGACTTACCTTCCATCTGCACAAGTGCCGTCTGGGAGACACAGAGTCGTATCTCGACGGACGAGACTTGACGCCCCTGAATGCATGGCAGCATCTACAGCAAATTGTATCTCTAATACTTTGGGCGAGAGACTTTGAGGATGTTGGTGTGTCGGATCCTTGAATGGCTTCACTTGAGAGCCATTGTTTGGTGTGGTAGGCAAAGCACGTATCCCATTGGGACTGGAAGACTGTAGCATATGTCTTTGAGCCGTTCTGACCAGTGGATTCACCAGCAGAAGGCCATAGATAACATCCAACAGCGTTGGTAAAATCATCTTCGTTACGAAGAAAGAAAGGTGTTTGTGTGTAACGAGCTGAGATGTGATATCAAGATACTTTTATTCTCCCTCTCGGCATTTTTTGGCAATCCTATTCCTAGATGTGCCGATTGATTTGCAACAGAAGAAATCTAGTCCCAGCAAAAACTACCACGGGCGTAACAAGTGGAGTAAAACAGACGATATTTTCTATCGACAACCCCATGATTGAGTAGGAAATGGTACAGAAGCGCCGATTGTCTCGGCGAAATACTGGAGACTCAATCTAGCTCTCTTACATGGTGTTCTGCTGTGCCGTAAAACAGTTCCAGGAGTCACCGGAGAAGTACAGCTTACGACATAGCGTAGTGATTGAAGGCTTGGATATTGAGAAGGTCCGATATCCAACTCTTGCTAGTATGTGACGGTGATGAATCTAACCTGAATGTGGAAGTGCCAGACCCGTGGGGCGTATTTCTGTTTGAATGACTTTTACATTAGCGCTGGGGGCCTTGGGTAATAGCGTACATTATTTGGGTGCATCGACTGCAGTCGAAAACTGGAGACTGCCACTCTTCTCGATGGATTCCAACGAAGGTTTTGTGCAGGTATCTGTACACAATCTCAGCATCAGTAACACACCCAATCACACATGTTCGTGTTCAATTTTACGTAGGACAGCATATTGCTGCACCTAATCGGTACCTATGCCGTTCAGACATAGCTTTCCTGTGCCTCTCAATTGCTCTACCCGAGAATGCGAATTTTCTCCGCTGCTGGGCGTAATTGCATAACTTGAGGTCATTCGTAGCTTGATCTTTCGCGGGTAGACTAAAGCCCACAGCCCACGCGCATCTGGACTCTGAGGGCGGAGATAAACGAGGCTCGGATACCTAGTACCTGGTGGGCATTCCGACCGTGTTAAGCCTTGCCGTACTATGCTTGTCACGCCTAAGCGTAGCATAGGCCTCCCGCTCACGAGGAAGTGAGTAAGGATGGTAGCGCTTACAAGAACGCCCCGCGAGGCGGATACCATCATGGCCCCGTTAAGAGGATAATTGAGCCGTTCAGTTCATCGTTTCCCACCAATAGTCGGAGAATACTATGAGTAGCGCATTTTCTCCTTGAGGTGGCGTAGATACTATGTATATGACCCGTCTACCTCAGGGTTGTAGTTCGCGTAGCCTCTGCAGGGTCCTTCCTAATCGGGAGGTCATTTCCCCATCAAAGATTCTAAGTAGATAAGCGGGCCATGCCGCCAGGGACCGGGAAGGAGCCGTGGGGGCCAAGACTGAATGATGCACAATTCCTGCACCCACCCGTCCCTTAGATGTGACTGAGAATCTCAGACTAGAAACCAGCTCATCGTCCTTCTTAAGGAAAAACGTTCTTTTTGACATAGGCGTTATATGAATTCGGGTTCATGTGATATTTTACAATCTAGGTTTTCCATGTGCTTTATGCATCCCATAATTAATCGTCATTTTAATAATCATGGGCATGGCCCTCGGAAAAGTATACACTGTATTCCTACCATAACATTAGAAAATCCCCTAGCCTATCTTCGGCCACCCTTCTCAGCCTCCTTCCGCTGAACCTTGGTGACCACGCGCTGCAGAGCCGTCTTGATTTCGCCCTTTTTAAACTGCGACAGATCGTAGTAGTTTGGTGAGATATCCTGATAGCAATCAAATGAGTATTTTGCATTTTTCTAGAGCATAAGCGGAATAAACTTACTATTAGCCACTCTGGCTTGACCGATGTCACAGTTCGGATGTAGTTCTTGGTCGTAAGGACGAATTCGTTGTAGATGACCCACTCGCTATCCTCTGCAAGGACTGTACTGGGATGTAGCAGAACCTGCTGTTCGTCCTTGACAGTGATGTAGCTCTTGCCGTTGCCGTCGCGCTTAGCGACTTGCATGAAGAAGCCGGCTACAAGTGCGCGCTGGATGTTTTCGTAGTACTTCTTGTTCTCAAAGGGGGTTGACATGAGCTCAAGCTCCTCTCGCTCCATTATGCGCTTGAGCTGCATACGGACGTTGTCGGCTTGTTGTAGTGCTCGGTATGATAGGAAGTGGTCGTGGCACCATTGCTTTGGATTGGCTTGTGCCTCTTCACTCTTGAAGGCGTGGTAGACATTAAGCATAGTCAGCTGGTCGCCCTTGGGGTGTGCAAAAAGCTCCTTCATCTCATCTGCGCGCTTGCGGTTGTTGGCCGGGCGGACAAAGATCTGGGGGACGGAGAGTAATGCGGTAAGCGATAGAATCTCGTTTGAACAGTAGAACTCGGGCGATGTGATGAGCATGACGGCCAACGCGGGGTCCAGAGGGAACTGCGAGGCGAGCCCTCCAAGGGTAGTCAGTTCACCCTCGTCGTCCAGACAGGCCAGATAGTTGAGCTCCTCCAACGCGCGCATCAACGTCTCTGGTGCTGGGGGATCCATCAAGTCGAAATGTACCAGATCATCGACACCAAGCTTCTTCAACTCTAGGACTGTGCTCGCCAGGTTGGATCGCAGAATCTCAGGATAGGTCTGTTCGATGAGCTCCTTCTTAAAGGCAGACTCGGTGTACAGACGGAAGCATTTTCCCGGTCGGGTACGTCCAGCACGTCCAGCGCGCTGTTGTGCAGACGCTTTTGATATAGGCGATACCAACAGAGACTCAACACGGATACGGGGGTTGTAAACCTTTTGCTTGCTGAAACCTGGGTCGACGACGTAGACAATACCGTCAATGGTAAGAGAAGTCTCGGCAATGTTTGTGGAAACAATGCATTTGCGACCGGGTCGACCGCCGGGTGTTGCTGGTGGAGGCGCGGGATTGAAGATCTTCTGCTGCTGTGCAGGTGGCAGAGTTCCGTAGAGTGGGTACACGACAAGCGGTCCAGCACCACCCTCCCGGCTGAGGTCTTGAGCCTCTAGATTTATCTTCCTACATGCATCTTCAATCTCCTCCTCACCAGTCAGGAACAACAGAATGTCGCCCTCGGGCTCAGTGGCGTGAATTTGGAGGACAGTTCGTAGAGCAGCCTCAACGTAGTCGCGCTCGGGCGCAGGCGTGTAAAATACCTCGACGGGGTGGGTTCGACCAGGTACGGCGAGCAGCGGGGCGTTGTGGAAGTACTTTTGGAACTTTGTGGCATCGAGAGTAGCACTCATGATGATGAGCTTGAGGTCAGGCCGCCTCAGAACTACCTCCTTCAGCAGACCCATTAGGATATCGGTAGCCAGCGTCCTCTCGTGGGCTTCGTCGAGGATGATGGTGCTATAGCGGGTAAGATTGTGGTCGTTCATGGCCTCGCGCAGCAACATTCCGTCCGTCATGTACTTGAGGATGGTGTTTGGACCCGTCTTGTCCTCGAAACGAATGCTGTATCCGACCTCCTCTCCCAGCTCGACGTCCATCTCCTCTGCCACACGCTGCGCCACCGACATGGCGGCGACACGACGTGGCTGCGTGCACGCCACCATCTTCGCATTTTGCTGGGGGAGGTCGTCGAAAAGCACAAACTGTGGAATCTGTGTTGTCTTTCCGGAACCAGTCTCACCAACAAAGACGAGAATCTGCGACTCTTGGTAGAGCTTGAGGAACTCATCGCGCTGCTGGTGCACGGGCAGGTCTCGTCGCTTCTTGAGGATGCTCATATACTTGCTCGAGAGCGGGCGGCCGGTGAAGGCGTTGTTGGGGCCATCTTCGGCTGCATTGGCCTGCGCAGTCGTCGTCGCATGGCGCTTGAAGCCCTGCAATCCGCTTCCCGAACCGCTATACTCGCTCTTGACCGGCTTCTCGTCCCAGTGCGCCAGGTAAGGATTCGCCGCTACGTCCATGTTGGCCTCGCCGTTGGATCCCGTCTTTGCACGCTTGACGCGAGCGCTATCTTGGTCATCATATTCGCGTTTGGGCATGGCCGTCATGGTTGTTTGCTGAGGGGTGGAGTCGGTGTTTGCGTTTGCGCGCGTGAATGTCGGCCTCAGTCGCTGTCCCAGAAAAAGTTATGCGCGAGCCAGGGCAGCTCCACATGCCGCCATTTCTCAAGCTTGGCGCGAACCACGACAGGCTGCAAGGCACCACTGGAATATCCACACACACCAACCATGTAGTTGAATATACACCTACCCCACCTGGGGATACTCTGAACATTTCACTCTCTTCGTGCTACCGTGACCGGCCTTGATAATACCTGTTGCTCGCTGTACCATTGCTTCCGCGCCCTTGCTAACCCCGCGGCGGTCCGGACGCACTCACATCTTTTCCACAGCAACAGCGCAATTTCTACCAGCGTCTGCCGAGACAAGTCCAAATAGTCTTATCTTGATATGGACTACTCGGAAGGCATGGATCATCACGCGTCCGTCTTTTACATCGGACAGCATGAATCAAAGCGGAGTTTGGATGTATCGCCAGAATTGGTCCAACATGCCCAAGACCTTGGAGTGAGTACAGTTGAAAAGGCATGCGACTCACAATACTGACCTATTCTAGTATGACATGATCACGAGCCCGATCACGAACGACAACTTCCATACCCGCGTTCTCGGCCTTCTCAACGCATATACTCAAACCCTCGCCGAGTCACAGTCGCAGCCACTACCCTTGATACCTGCACTGGACAACCTAGACACACCCCTCGGCCCGACAGATACCATTGGTCAGCTCGTCACTTTCTCTAGCTCGTGGATCGATCTATCCTCTCCAGACCCACTCATTGCGCATCTCTCGCGACAAGTCTTCCACCTTGAAGTCGCATACGCAGGTTTCTGTGGTGTCACCAACCTCGTTGTACCTGGACCAAGGCTTGCTCATGGGCAGGCAGGTGTGTCTCAGTATGCTCGATCGATCAAGGAGGCTCTTCAAACAGGATCCTACATCCAGATCCACGTCCAACTACCCATGGACGGCAGACAGCCAAGCTCTAGTGAGGATGATCTGGGGGATCTAGCACGCTTTGCGAGGCCTGAGTTTGAGCCGAGCAGCCAGGCGAAGACTCTTGATTCTTGGAGCTCATGGGACGCTTGGAACACTATTAGATCTATCTGCAAGTACCACAATAGATTGTCAATCAGTAAGGATACACAGTTTCAATCTACGAGTTCCTAACAACTAACTCGGGGTTTCAGTGCTCGATCTTCCTCGCCGACTTCCATCTTTGGCTATCCAGTCACGATGGTTCTCAGAGCCTGTTAGACTGCTTAACCTTTTGGCATCTTCCTTCCTTGTGAATGCTCGCCAATCCTATGTCCTCTCAAAAGCACACCAAGTCTTCATCTTTCGCTGCTTCCGTCTACAGCGTGGCCCCTGGTTACTCATTTCCGACACTGGCCCACTCCCAGGTATTGATGATCCGGACATGATCATGTCATACTCAACTGGACACCTTTCCCCTCGCACAGTAGAGGATGCGCCGAGCGACGCGTCTTCCTCGCGTGCGCCAACTCCAGCTGAAGCTGCACAGTTGACACAAAAAGTGCCAAAGAAGAGCAGCAGCAGTAACGACCCCACACCACATTTGAGTTATATGCGATATCTGCAACGTAATCAGCCAACGAAGAGCCAGATTGAACGTTTCGGTGGAGGATTTCAAGACTACTTGCAAAGCCCACTACAACCACTGACAGACAATCTGGAATCGATCACTTATGAGGTATTCGAGAAGGACCCGATCAAGTACGCTTGGTATGAGCGGGCCATTGCACAGGCCTTGAAAGACTGGCATACAGAGAGAAGATCGACTAGTTCCGAAAATGGCGCCGTCGTTATTGCTGTCGTAGGCTCTGGTCGAGGCCCACTTGTAACGCGAGCTTTGAATGCAAGCGCCAGCTCGGGAGTACCAGTGAAAGTCTATGCAATCGAGAAGAACCCCAACGCCTATGTCCTTCTAAAGCGACACAACGTGGAAACCTGGGGTGGCCGAGTCACAGTCGTCAAGACAGACATGCGAGCCTGGAAAGGTCCTGTACAAGCCGATGGTACATTAGGCAATGTCGACATTCTCGTCAGCGAGCTCCTAGGCTCCTTTGCTGACAACGAACTGTCCCCCGAGTGTCTCGATGGAGTCCAACATGTCCTCAACCCAGATCACGGCATCTCCATTCCTTCCAGCTACACCGCCCACTTCACACCTATCTCCACCCCCAAACTATGGGCAGACCTATACAACCGAAGCACAAACATCGATCCAAACGCCTTCGATATCCCCTGGGTTGTCATGCTCACCCAATTCGACTACCTCTCCGCAGAAGAAACACAAAACACAATCGCCTCCCAACAGCTCACGAACGGAACAAAGATGCAAAACTTCAACCTCGAGCCCCCTCTCGAGCCAAATGTACAAACTGCATGGGAATTCACTCACCCTCTTCCCCCATCCGTCCTGGCACAGTCTTCACTGCGTAAAGGTGGATCCGCAGTCGGTGGCGGCGGTGGCTTCGTTGGCGGCGACGGCGCAAACGAACACAATCTCCGCTACTGCAGGATTGCCTTCCCCATCAAGGAACCTGGTGTCTGCCATGGTTTAGGCGCATACTTTGAAACCGTGCTGTACAGTGGATCTGAAGGCCCCGTAGAGTTGAGCACGAATCCTGTTACTATGGAGCAGAAGAGCAAGGATATGATATCTTGGTTTCCCATTTTGTTCCCGCTAAAGGTACATTTGTCCCCGCTTTCTTTTGCCAGTGGAAATAAAGAAGTAATCTGACTGACTGGATATAGGTCCCTATGACTCTTCCTGCAAACTCGGAAGTGGAAGTTAGTTTCTGGAGGCAGACGGATGATCGCAAGGTGTGGTATGAATGGTTGGTTGAGAGCTACATGGTAGTCAATGGGCAGAGGATACGGTTGGGTGTTTCGGATTTGCATTCTAGCAAGTCAAATGGGTGTATGATGTAAGTCGAGCTTCATGGACGGGGCTGAGGGCATAGTTGTGTGTAGATACCACAACTTCCACTTTTTTTTTTTAGACAAAAGCAAGATCATGACGAACATCATGGAGTAGTTGTCTTCGAGTTATCAGCTACTCTTTTCGTGCTCTTTCGTCCATACCTCGGAACCACAACCGAGAATTAACCTACTCGACAAAAATACGTAACTCGTGGTATCCCATTACGAAACTGAACATCCTTGCGCCGTTTCTACCAACACAACTTTCCTTCCTTCCAAACCCCTACCCACACCATATTTCCCACTCTACAGATACTCCTTCTTCCTCCCCGTCCTTGTATACTGGTTCAAATGCCACTCAACATCGCCCTCCTTATTCTCCAGCGTGCCCGCGCGAATCTCAAAAAGTCTCATACTCATCCTGGGCCCGACCTCCGCCAGCTCCACACTCTGAAACCCAGTCTTCACAAAAACATGATGCCGTACTTCAATTGTATCCTCTATATTCTTAAACGTGACAACGCGGTTTCCCACTTTAGCAGTGGCTTCGCGGGGTGGGAAGAGGTGTTTGAGGATTTGTACGCAGCGGGTGCCGAGCGGCGTGGTGAAGCCATCGAAGATGAGGTGGGGGTACGATTCGGATACCGTGCCGCGCGAGGCGTTGGGGATATCAGCGCGGAGGATGACGTTGTGGAGGCTGAAGCTTGCAGTGGGGCCGTGGGGGAAATGCGATATTGTGAGGGCGGTTGGAGTACCGCGGTGTTCGTGTAGGAGAACAATATCACTTAAACCGCCGGATTTCGCGCTAGAAACGAGGTTGGGGAGGACCATGTTTCCTCTGTTTAGTCGGATGGCGGTGGGGAGCAGGAGCCGGATTTCTTTGGCAAAGGTTCCCAGGCGCGAGGAGGGGTCGCGGGAAGTTGTTACGAGGATTCGGGGATCTACGACGCCTGATAGTTGGGCGTATTCGTCATCGAGACCTAGCTCTTCTTCTGCGGTTCGTTCGGCGCGGCTTTCGTCGTATTTGTAGTCGGTGCGGAGTGTCGTGTCGTCAGCTACGTCTTTGGAGAGCGGTTTGCCGCTTGCGAGCGAGGCTTTGAGGGAGGCACGCTTGGAGGCGAGTTCAGCATCGCGGAGGGTTAATGCGCGCCGGTATAGGTAGTCGCGGCGCTCTCGCGCTTGTTTCCTGATCATCGTGGTGGCGGTTTGTGGGTTTCCGTCTTTCTGGGTGGTTGTATGACGATTATGATACTTCTTTTAGTTCGCGATCGATTCTGGAGCTAACCAGGCCCACGTCGGTTAAACGGGTGGAGGTGTTGAGAACGAAGTTCAGCAAACACCGAGGAAGTTGGTGGTTCGCGAAGGGAAATTTCTTATCTTATCGGCGCGCCCCACATGGCTGAATCGGGCCAATACGACCACTTCGGACCTCCGACTTCTTCTCTTCATTGTCGAGCAAGAGCAAAGAAAGTCCTGGGACCTGGATACAGTCTTCTATAGAACCACAGAGTGATTAATAATCCAGCACGCTACCACAAGAACGTGAGCTTTTGTGCGAGCCCGTAGTAGCGATGAGAGAGGTAGCATAGAGTATGGAGAAACTTTTATATTATAACCATAAAGACGATCCACTCTAGAAAAGGTATATTTGCAACCTGCGATACTATATTTTCAAAAATCGATCAACCCTAAACACGAAACTACTGTATGCTACACACCCCTAGGATGACTGGTCCAGAGGGTATCGTCATCGTAGTCGAAGAATAAGCATTCATAAGATTCCGGCAGGACAGCGGATCCAATCTACCGATGTCAGGCTCGTAAAGTTTTATATATGAGATAGGAGCATAGAGACCAGGCTCGCTATAAGAAAAGTTAGTAGCACATTCTTGAAAAGTGCCTGAAACAAGCTAGTAGAATATACTCACAGTCCGATATTGCAGATACAGTGCTCCGACGCTTGGCAAGCCATAGGACGATATGCTTTACCATGAACTTCAAAGCATTGCCTGCCCTGCATCTCCAAGGGTTGGATTGCACCAGCCGATGACGTGACAACTCTGCAAGCACCCTACAGGACAGTGGGAGTATTGCGTGCTTCTACCGCAGGGGCAGCTCGTTCCTCGGGTTTAGTGTTCCAGCACTCGTAGAATGCGGCCCACTCGGTGCTGTCGAAAACGGCCTCTGCAGGTCCAGTGAATTGACCGATGAGGTAACCGACGCCACGAGTTGCTTCGCTATAGAATTTGCAGGTATGATCTGATGCTACATGGTAGCTGGTTGGTCGGATGTAGTAGTCGTTCTTCCTGTCGGAAGTGATGATACGAATGCTGTTGGTTTCGGTATTGGGGAGTTGGTAGACTTGTCCATCGGGACCGGTGACGTGGGCGGCTTCTCTAGTGTAGATGTTAGTGCTTTGCGCGCAGAATTGGTCGGTAATATCTTGAACCCGCCGTTTAACATTTTGCGATCTGGAGACTTCGAGTTGGATACGACGCTGCTACTACTTACTGGACACAAGACTCAGATGTCTGAACAGGAGCAGCGAACGTAGACGTGATAACGCAACTGCCAATTAGTAGTGTGGAGAGGTACATTGTTGTTGTGAGTCGCAGGATCTGAACCAAGTTCTCTGTAAAGACAAAAGTCTGCAGTTGCGTTTGTATGATTTCAAGAGCAAGAAGTATAGCTTTTGTACCTGGGTAGTGTGGAAAGGTGCGGCTGATTATGTCGAGAGCGAACTATGCAGGTGGTTGCAAGTGCGCCCGCCAACGCTTTTAGTTCACCACCCGGCTATTCGGCATTCACTAGAGTGTAGTTTCCTGCATTCAAACGCTGCTTCCAAAGAGAGTGACACGGTACTAGCTTTGTTTTCATGGTACTGTGTAACGCTGTACAAGAAGCGATCGGGTATTTATCCCGGATTCGGGGTTTTTTGTTCGCGAACATGAGTGCTTTTGCCATCGAGATCGAAATGGTAGACAGCGCTTGTGCACTTCCTACGATAGCTTCGAAAGCGTTGAGGTCCAGCCTTGTAGCTGAAAAGAAAAATCATCAAAAAGATTTCAGCACTGCTCTGTTAGGACCTTCTTAGTCAACGCCACATACCCAACAGATCGGCTGGATCTGTCAATCTCGATGTCGCCAAGAGCTTGTGAGGATAGGTTGCAGAAGCGGGGATGCAGAAGATCGGAAGATCGTGAGGGGAAGGAACTAGTGGAGCTGTTTGGTAGAAAGAGCGATTCCGGCACTTGTTGGAAAAGTAAAGAAGACCCTACTGTTGATCTTTGCTGAACGGGACTGCAATGGCGGACTATTACGGAAGGTGCAGTGGATTGCTCTGGCCGTACAAGATACGGTACCTGGTACTAACAACGCAGGGACCACGAACCATGGGCCCTAAGTGGCAACATCAAGTTTGATGACGTTTGCAATAATCACGCAATCTATACATCGTTCAATTAGGAGCGATACCTGATCTTGTAGAGAGTTGAAGAATTGTAAGAGAAACACACAGACCCGGAGACGGGTAGAGATCAATGCTGAAATCAGATATCATATTGTTAGATAGATTATGATCGTAAGCTTGCCAATGATATGCTCAAGGTATAGCTGCTGCTGATGGTCATAGCCTCCGAAAGACTTGATAAACCAAAGAAAAAGAGGGTATTTCGACTCTTAGGATCAAAATCGATCAAGTACCAAACCAGAAACTTTTCATCCCTCACCCAGCCTTTGAACTCCCATGCCTTGGCTCGGAATAGACTCGAATTTGCCGATCACCATAACCATAGATCGCTAACTTTTGAAGGAATCTAACTGCCAAAGACTTTTTGAAGAGTCGCAAAGTATTACCAGAAAATGCAAGGAAAGTAGACACTAAAGTCGATAAGGGCCGCCGTGATGACCATCATACTCAACCAGTCCGAGCGCAAGTGTACCACTTGGGCTTAGGCTCCTCGAAGCAAGGCTCCTGGCCGGGCTCACCAGGTGTCGGGCCCTCGTAGGACTGACGAGTCGCAGCCTCAGCACACTGAGTGTCGCTCCTGCACACGGTCAGTATCAGTAGAACGTTGAGTTCATAATGGTGTTTGGCACCTACACGTAGAAATTGCAGCGACATCCTCCGAATACACTATAGGCGTAGGCATCTTGATATCCTGGGATGGACTCGTTGTAGTAGATGGGAGTACAGGATGAATATGCGGAGAGGCCAGCGAAGACGCTGCTCTTGGGCTTGGTGAGGACGTAGCCGCATTGGTATGGGTCGTCGTAGCGGGCCTGGATGCCGGTTGCAGGTGCGGAGAGGGTAATAGGGAGGGCCGAGAGGAGAGTGGCAAGGATGTTGGTGAAATACATCTTGGATACAGGTGGTGATGTTTCAGTCAGAGAATAAACAGGCTTGAATTGGCTGTGGAGCTGGTGCTGTTACGAGAGTTTGATGGATGACAGGTAACGTTGAAGTGTACTAGAAGTATTCAAGTGTTGTTGTGAGGTGCGTAGTAATCCTTTGGATGTTTGATTGTGATGTTTGAAAGAGAAGGCTGAGGAGCAGATTGAAGTTTATATATCATAGTGGAGCTCGTCCTGCCATGGGCTTATACTCTCACCCGATCCTACCTGATCTCGTGCCCTCATGCCCTCTCTCACCTGAACCCACCTCACCTGGCCTATATCACCTGCCAGTTGTAACCAAGCTGTCAAAATGCAAGTACCCGTCCTCGGCGTGGCTATGGTACCTCCGTTCCTTCCAATGGCAGACGTTGGAAGTCGCACAACGTTACTGACTCGATGTCACCTTCGCCATCCTGAGAAGTGCACTTGCGGCAACATCCTATCAAGTTAAAGAGCTGCGGTCAGGAGCCATCTACTCATAAGTCGGTCAGGATGGCTTGACGTGTCTAGAGGTAAAAGAGCCTTGACCGCTCGAATGCGCATACTTGGTACTACGTATGAATGTATTCGAGACGTTAGCAACTGCGGCATGGCGCGAACTCTACGTCTATAGAATAGCATTAGCATACTTGGCGTGGTTTGCTGCTTCTTCTCTACTTGAGCGCGCAGACCGATTGGCTAGCCATGGCGGTGAGTGGTGTAGGTGCTACTGTAACCGTATGACGAAAATACTGGAGAATTGTAGCGTCCAGAGTTGTGGTACTGGACCCAGTCATACGAACGTATTTTGGGAATCTAGGCACAGGCACAGTTGAGGGCACTGCCCTGTTTGACGATACAAGCAATGCAGTGTTTGAGAAACATAGGAGATGGCGTCGACTGAATAGACCAAGTGCAATTGAGCTTGATCTCAATGGGGTTTCCGAAGAAGAGACAGAAATAGAGAGGCAGACACGACACTTGGAGGAGTTGTGTGTGGACGGAAGTGGCGCAAGACCAGTCGCCTTGCGCAATGTTCTCCAGTAGTATTGAGATGCATGTGCTCGACTCGATGAAGTAAGGGGCTGGTGGCGTTTCGTCGCCGTCATCCTTACACTGCCGATGGAAATAGTCAACAATCATAAAACTGGTTCTTCGGTGACAAAAAAAGCTTGTGATGTAGTGGAAGTCCCAGGCCAGGATTGACACTAACAACATCGAAAGCCATGCTCACACTAGTCAAGAACAGGTCTAGCGTCCACGTGAGAACGTGACGGAGATGCCATACGCACGCGCCAGAAACACCAACCAAATCACATATCTCCCACCAAACATCGAATCCCGGAATACCAACCAAAATGAGTCGCGCAAACATCGAACAAGCCCTCACAGGTCTCGTCCCTGCACTCAGCGGGCCCCTACCACCCGAACTCATCGAACTAGCCCTATCGCTACTCACTCGCTCCCGCAGTGTCGCAACCTCCATGAAACCCGACGAAGAAATTGCCCGCCCATACGCCTGCGCCCAACTAGCCTGCGAACGACTCAAGAAACGACTCAATCTCCCTGCCATCACATCCCGCCCACCGTGTCCCCCACGCATCTACAAGAAACTCTACAACTACCTCAGCAGCGCACTCCCAGACGCCACAAGTAGCACACGATCAGACCCTCAGACACCGCGTAAAGCCACCACCTCTGCCCCTGCATCCGCGCGCAATACGCCCAAGACACCATTGAGTGGGAAAAAGACACCGCGTACGGCGCTGAAAGCCAGCGAGACCAATGGCGAGGCGCCAGAGTGGGTTGGGCCCATGATAAGAGCTCTCGCCAAATCTTTCAATTATCCGGCCTCAATCCCACACGTATACACAGGCGTAGAATCGATATATCCACTACTAGCGCGCATGGCAGCTGCAGCATCGGAAACACCAAGTAAACGGCCGCGACGTAGTACGACCAACAACTACGGGGATGTAAGCAATACGCGGACGTTTAGTCTCGTGGTCGTGGTTTTCCTGCTCGTCTTCTCGCGCATGAGAGATGTAGATGTCACACCGGAGCAGTATAATGTTTGGGTGAATAAGGCGGTGGGTACGGTGTTGACGCTGCCAGAGGCAAAGGGAAGTGTGAAAGAAGACGTGGTGCCGGTAGTTGAGGAGACCATGGGTATGGCGAGGGAGGAGGGGTGGTTGCAGATGCAGTGGTTTGAGAGCGTGACACCGCAGGGTGAAGGGGGATGAGATGGAGGGGGGTGGAGACGACTGAGAGTGTAGGTAACAGTGGGAAAAATAAGGGTGTTCGGT
Organism: Pyrenophora tritici-repentis; assembly: GCF_003171515.1. Lineage (NCBI taxonomy): Eukaryota > Fungi > Ascomycota > Dothideomycetes > Pleosporales > Pleosporaceae > Pyrenophora > Pyrenophora tritici-repentis. The sequence goes on from NC_089390.1 coordinate 1,988,282, forward strand.
CTGGTGGGAGCGATTATATTGGTTTAGGCACTATGATGCAGGACGCGACTGATTATCTGGGTGAGCGACAGCAGGAAGATTATATGGTTTGGAAAGAAAATATCCTGGCGCGTGTGCAGGAGATGGAGGCAGGGGCATAGTTCAATTGCATAATGATCTCTCCAATAATGTGCGCTAGTAATCATTCGTTGACCATTCGTACATTTGGGTGCGACAGCTCTACCTGTCCCTCACTGTGTGAACCCGGGCGATATCCTTCTCATTGCTCATCCCGCTGAGATCCCTCTCCACATAACGCTTGACAGCTTCAGAATTGTCTGGGTCACTAATGTCGTCCTGAGGGACATCTTCAATCGTAAAGAATATGTGCATACGTGTTCCGATCCTCCTGTTCTTACGAGGAGAAATATTGTTCTTAACGATAATCACTCTAGTGATCCACTTGACGCCCAACTCCGCTTTATGCGTCACAAGCATATGTGCAGCGGTGGCGCCAATGGGTGACCCTATAGAAGAGAAGAAAGTCAGTACACGTCCTCCATGTCATTCCCTCATTCCTCGGACAGGGGCAAAACGCTATACATACCGATCAAAGCTCTAAACCCATCCGTCCCATACGCAAACTCGACACCGGGCCAAGCCTCCAGCGCACTCTTCCCCATATCCCTCATTGCGCGCGTCACAAGCAAGACAGTGTCATCGTTGACGACATCCTTCGCACCATAGACACGGAGTTTTTTGACATTGGGGTTATCGCGCACCCAATAGGCCCATAGGACATCAGAACAGTACTGCAACTCAGGTAGCTCGTCGGGAGCTGCTGGATGGTCCCAGTATCCAAGATCGGTGACAGCGGAACGCGGGTTCATGATGTCTCTTGCGAAGATCAACCCACCTGGGTGATTGATGGCGAATTCGTAGTGTCCGCCTGTGGCCTGGGGTAGATGTTAATGATGTGATTACTAGGTGAGTAATTTGGTTGCAGCATAAACGCATAGAGAGCATCTAGGTCCTGTGGAAATTTCGCGCGTCCTTACAGTGTACTCTTTCCCATTGACCGTATACTTCTGGTCCTTGATCTCCTCATCACTTTGGCCGTCATAGTGATGGATATTCCAGCAATTGTTGTCGCCGATCGGAACGCCGTTTTCGTCGTGCAAAGGCAGCGAATTAAGTTCCAAGCCATCGAAAGCGGTCTTCAGTCCTGCGGCCTCGAAGTCGCAGTCCCAGTCTACTTCGATGTAGGCTTCGTGCCAGTACCACATCTCCAGCTCGTCTTTTGGGAGGAAAGAAATTTTGTCAGTGGAACCAATGTGACAGGTGGGATGGGGGGGGGGAGTTTATCAATACACACTCCTAATATCTCCGATCCATCTGCTTGCTGCAGAAGGCGGGTTGCGGGGGTCTTTTTCGAGATATCCGGCGGCTCTGTCGGATGCGGCCATGAGGCAGAGTAGGCGTTCGCCTTTCCTGATGTACTTGTCCCATGTTGCTTGATCGGCCCATCTCGAAGGGTCGAAGTCTCCGCGTCTATCCAGTTTGAGAGCGTGAGGAGTATCCGGAAACCACGTTGTCAGTGATGTAATATTGATCCTCCCCCTGATAACGAGGGCAGCAAGGGTAAGGATTACGCCTAAGGCGGCTTGGAGCCTCATGTCCAGTTGCGAGTGACAAGTGGTGTGATCGCCAGAAAATGCGTATTCGAAGTGGTTATACCGATGGGCGAGCGCGCTAGGTGCTAGGCGCCAGCTTCATGGCTGCACGTGGTAGTGAAGCGTAGTGAAAGAGAAGAGCAAACGGCAGGGTCCCTATATGTAATTGGAGAGTACGACTGAAGAAAATGACACCGGAAATAAATTTTCGTACGACATTGCAATTTGGGGACCAATAGCAAGTGACTGAAAGTTGATAACAATGGTGATGCGAAAGAGCCCCGAAATTACAGATAACAATCTAGGCGTGAGAAACAGAGACTCATGGAGATATTGAGTAGGGTTTTATATGCACTCAATCTACGAAGATTAATGACTTCACCAACGCAACACAAACTATCAACAAGCCTACTCCCATTCCACTTCTCGATACCTCCCCCACTTACTCCTTATAAAACCCCCCCTGTCCTTCTCTCCCCCTCCCCCCAATACCGCCCTCACCAACTCCCCGTCCCCTCTCTTGCTCACCCTGACACTGAAATCCCGCGGAATAGCCACTAGCGCACTCTTAATCGCATTATAATCCACATAATCCGTATTCGGCGGATGTCTCTCACTCGCCTCGATCTTATACAGACTGAGCAGCCGAAACAAAGCTGCGTAGATGAGTTTACTGGCGATGAGGGCGCCGGGGCAGGACCGCGAGCCTGCACCGAATGAAAGATGAGGCGGATTCGCTGTCTTGTTGGTGGGGGTGTAGGAGTTTGATGAGGAGGAGGGGGTTGGCGGGTTGAGCCAGCGTTCTGGGTTGAATGTTGCGGCTGTAGGGCCCCAGTAGTCTGTGTCTGTAGAGGATCAGCTAAGTACGTATGCTGGGCATGGTGTAGATTTAGTCGGTATAGCTTACCGTGGTTTCCAGCTTGCGCGTTGATCAAAACCATTGTTCCTTTTGGTATTATGGCATCGCCCCACTGTATATCGCTAGCCGTCTTACGTGGCAGACTCATGTTACTGACGGTATAGTAGCGACCTGCTTCTTTTACAATAGCGTTCAAATAGTGTACGTCTTCTTTCTCGAAATCATTTGCCCATGCTTCTCTCAGTGCCTCATCGGTTGGATACATTTTGCGGATCTCTTGGTACGCGCGGTCTTGATATATCTGCCCTTCTGGTGTAGATAAGGAGCCAATGCAAGACACAAGTGTGCCGGGGATAGTCTCAAAGCCGCCAGATACAAGGGAGAGACATATCGAGCTTACTTCCACGCCTGTAAGACGCGTTTCCTCGTCCTTGAGGATAGCCGCACTGATGCAGGGTTTCTCGGTACCCTTCTTGATCATATCACGAACCTTTTCTAGAAGAGAGTTGAGATATTTGTCGCGTCTCTCACGCAACTCTTTCGACCTCCGGTTCTTCTCATTGTTGGGAAGATATCGTAGAATAGGAATATAGTCTTGATAATTTTCAGACGCTGAGCGGAGAAGTGAGATTGCAGATCCAACTTCGAGTATCTCGCGAAGCAGATCGTCGTAGACGGCATCCATACGAATACCGTAGCAGAGCGTAAGTGTGGTATTAAGAGCGTATCGTTGAATATATGGACGGATGCTGACTTCTACATCCCCACCTTTGCTGTCACGATCGAGATCTTTGATGATGCAGTAGGACTCCAAATCAAACATGTTGTAATAATTCTTCATCATGCCTTTGCTCAGTGTAGTCGACACAGCCTTGCGCTTATTGCGGCAACTCTCGTCCCACGGCGAGCTTCCAATTGTGAATCCCTGTGTTGATGATATGAGTCCATGGAAAGTATACAACTTTGGCCGATCGATCAGTCCTTGTGCGTTTGACACGAGAATCTTCTTGCAGTCCTCAAAAGAGCTGACGACGACTGCACGTGTGTTTCCTAGCCGAATCTGAAAGACAGAATTGCCATAATGGCGCCACCACTTTTCGCATACGGTTGCATGGTCAGCTCCAAGCTGGGTGAGATGGCCGGTGATTGGAAGCGCTCCTGGGATTTCTGGGATACCTTTGATGTATGCAATATCGGTACGAGTGAGCAGCTGTGCGTATTAGTTGGTGTATCAATAGGAATCAATGCCAGAATTACCTGGTAGAATAAGAAAGCCAATCCCGCAGCAATAGCGACTGCGGCGACATGACCGGGAGGCATGTACCTCACATGTGGTAGTAAATCCGGCGAGAAATCCATCTTAGACTCGGTAAAGCATAGGGCAGATGAATCAATTAGATAAACAGGCAGCTGGGGCAGCAAGCCTAGGATATGTACTTATACCTGCCATATCAGGCGTCCTAAGATAGAAGATGCTCTTTCCGATCACGCATGCTCGTGAGGGGTCTTGTCGGAACGTTCCGAAGATAACGGAACCTGCTTATCAGCAATTTCTCCCACCTTCGAGCTGCGCGAAACACTATCAACACTGTCGACAGCTGATACTGATCCATCTTTCTGACAGAAGCTATAAGAGGTGCAGTGTGATCCTTTCACATAGAGTTACTGTATCGAACTAGTATAAGGGAAGCATAATGTGAATACCCATCACTGAGATAATTACGTAGCCATAGAAGACCTTCAAGTACGTCTCACCACCCGAATCTACCCCGCTCTCCAAAAAAAGCCCCACTAGTCTCTACACTAGGCCAAACCATAACCCCTCAAATATCTAAAAGCATTCCATGTCTAATATCCACCTCTTCAACACACTCCCTGATCCTCGCATACTCCCCAAACCCCTCCGTCTTGCCGAACTCAACATGTTGCTCCACACTCTTCCAAGGACAAATCAATACAAACTCGTCCTTTCCTCCTTCACCATCGACTCTCCAGCCCCCACCAATGTTCCCCTCTGTAACGAAATCTTGCAGATAACCTTTCTTGGTATCAAAATGACCTTGAAACCGGTGTTTCTCATCAGCCTTGATCACGTGACGAATGAGACTCCAAACGCGCTGTCCATTGACCGCAGCTTCCACTTCCGCTTCCGCTTGCGTTACCGGTAGTGGAAGGTCAGAGAGCGGGGTTTCAATGTGCCATAGCCACTCCACGGTAAGTAGACCTTGCAAACTCTGAAGTAAATTCTGGTTGGCCGGGCTAGGTATGAAGTCTTCCATGTGAGAGGCCAGAGATTCCCATTCTGTGATTATGTAGATGTAGGATGGATCCTCGATCTGTTGCAGGTAGTAGACTGGGCGGCTCGTGTGCTGTCGCATGACGGTCGCTGCGTGTGCGAGTTTCGACCGGAGGTCTGGGGTGACAAGTGAGGTGGTTGGGTAAAGACGGAGGAGCGCTATCTCGGTGATGGTCATTTTGGCTGTGGGATCTGGAGGTTACTTAATGCGTGGTTAATGTGTGATTGAGACTGATACGAGTATTTTATACAACGACGCTGAATCGACATCGAAGCTCGTTAGGCAGAAATGTTTTTGCAATTATTCCAGGCAACTTGCTGGTTACGTATGTAGGCAGGAAGGATTCGCATGCCTACGTATAGGAGGCCTGAACGATCTTAGTAAGCCACAGTGGAGTCTGTTCCTCCGACCTCTCATTAGCAGAAGCGATCGTCTCCTGCGAAATTTGGGGGATCACGCTAAATTCGATCGACAACAAAAGTCTTATTGAAAACGAGCGCATCTTCGTATAACATTTCCAGAACCAAGCATTCGGGCAGTATTTTCTACTTTACGTATGCACATATTTATGCGATTTGATTCACGATGACAATTAGCACACTTAATTATGAAGTGGAGCATTCATAGGATGTTGAAAACAGTAAAGATTGTTTCTAAACGCTCTCCATCGTAAATGATATCATTCGCATGGCTTCTAACAAGTTACTTCTCAATCAACATGGATAGTCCATCTTGAATGATCTCATGCACATCGCTTCTGGCAAGGTACTCTTCAACTCCCGATGCTGCCCTGCAGTGTCCAGCTATGCATCGAGCATCCCCCACTTCAGGTCATTGGTAGCTGTCTCTATAGCGACCAGTACATCCCTTTTCTTGAAACGCTCTCGCTAGCTGCTTACCCATTCAGGACATTGCCTTCCCATCTCCTCAATAAAGAGGTAGCGAAGACGGGTCAGCTCGTATGCCTGGAGCTTCTCTTCATAAAATTTCATGGAAGAGTACGCTTGGATGTTAGGCGGTTGGAACCCTCGGGGAACGAGAACGTGGCCGTCGAGAAACTGTGGCATCTGACACGAGCACCAGAATGGGACTACAACAGTGCATTCCCAGTCTACAATTCCGACGTGATCGCCCGACTGAGAAACGAGTATGTTGTTGAGAGATACGTCGCCATTGTACAGCAGAATACAGTCGAACCTATTGCTCGATGTAACCACTATCCTCATGTTGACAGGCACACGTACGACCATGATTACGAACCACATAAGTCTTTCTTACAGGGCAGTAGAATGAATTAGCGTAGAATGTGCTACAAGGGTATCGGATCAGTCAAGTCAACCACAGACAGGAGGAATCAACTGCATCAACCTGTGGCAGTGATCAATGAGACGCTCCAGAAGAGCTGCATTGAGTTCGGAGCTACCTCGGAGCGGTCCTAGTCTAGCTTGATTAGACGCCCAGGCGGTTTGTTTTTCATCAGCATGGATAAACGTTGTATACCCCGGATGTGATTTTTGGTAGTACACGACTACACTCGGGTTAGCGGTATCAAGAGTTACGAGTTACGGGTAGATCAAGTAGAATCAGACCAGGGCTTGGCTATCTAGTCTAGATGCCTTGCATTGAGTGTGCCCCCAGTGTTACTCGAATCAAACGGGCAGTGTCGGAAGCCCTAAGGCGAGAGACACCAAACATGTTGAAGCATTACAAATCATAACAGATACTCTAGATGTAAAAGTGGAACTTTAGGCAGAAGAAAGATAAGAGAAGCACAGAAGATTTTGGATAAGTAAGATGGGATGGATGTGAAGAATGTATTGATATCATAAGGGGCTAGGTTGTCTGACTGCAAAGCTAGAAAAAGGTGAAGAACCAAAGATAATGTACGCACCGCGCATACACTACGTGGGCTGTTGCCCAGGCAAAGATCAATCGCAGTCTCAAACAAGTCGTCTTCTGGGCGTGTTTGATGAGGCTGACGGCATAGTAGGATGCTGCACAGAAGGATGGCGGGCGATGCTTGCTGGCTGATAGACTGTGACGTAGAGAAACCCTAGTGCAGCATTAGTCGAGGTTTGGTCTTGGCATGCCTTTGCGGTAGTTAGCATACGCGGCAGGCAGTGTGGTAGCGCAAAATATACCAAAGCTACTTTGTTGGCGAAAGGTAAAGAGGTGACACAGGGCCTCGCTGGGCAGATCTGTCTGGGGCGCAAGAGGATCGGCAGCAAAGTTCAGGAGCGGGCCGTTGATTAGTCCGGAGTGGGCAAAGCTCGAGACACAACGGGCGCGAGGCTTAGCGTGAAATGGTAGGAGAGCTTCAGTCCCAAGCGGACAGAATTTCTTCTCCAGGCCTTGACGAGCCGTCTGCGAACTGCTGTCAACTAGTCATGATACTGTACTTACGTCAACATGGCAACGCATAAAGGAGTGAAGGTGGACAGGCGGTGGGACATTTGGCCAGGTACCCGGAGTCGCATGAAGTAAACAGAGGCGTAGCAGTGCTAAGGCCAAGGTTGGAGGCGTCGGCAGCCCCACAGGACCTTGTTCCAAACACCTCCACAGGTCGCGCAGACGTGCGTGAGACAAATTCGCCGTCATGCGCTGCAACAGTGCGAGCAGAAGACGAGCCTGGCGAGAGAGCAGCACATTTGGATTGACAGGCCCGATAGAAACAGAGGGCAGTGGATTCGTCAGTCGTGTAGATGACATGAAAAAAGTCAGCGCTATACCGAACTGGGGTACATGCACGCCAGCTGTACGTATGTACATGTGCAGTACAGTGCCGTCGAGTCTCTCGGTCTGGGGCTGCAGCACAGCGTACCACATCTTTTAGATTGACCATGGCCGACTTGAGTGGCAGCGCACGCGTTACCTGCTACGACATGTTGAGATGTCACGAGGTCGGGCGCAAGCTGAGACGAAAAGCATCGGAGAGATATTCTGGGCCAGTTTTAGAGATAATTAGGCCAGGTACTCATTTCCGGCCGGCAGGGTCAGCCCAATCAAACAACAGGTCCATGCTTGGGGATCCTGGTCAGGTGGCCGGGGTGCTAGCCGCACGCAGCCTCCTCCTCCTTCGCGTGCTGCTCCCCCAATCGTGCCTTCCTCTCCTGCGGCCGTCGCAGCTCCCCTACCCACTACGCTCTTTTTTTTTGCCAGTTGCGACCCAGCACCCGCGTCTTTTTCTTCTTCGACCCGTCCACTCTCCACTGGACACGGTCACTATTTTCTAATCATCTTGGCCGACCTCTTCATAGATACACTAAACCAGGCGCCCCCATCTATCTGCCGCGAATGGACAAGTGAAGCTGCGCGTCTCTGACTGGCCCAAGACGTCGATAGCCTTAGTCCCCACCGGTCTCGCCCCAGACACGACATCTATCGACAAGCCAAACAGCTTCTACACGTGCCAAATATACCCACGATGCGCCCATGCCTGCGCCAACATGACGATGCGAGTCCTACATGCCTGCCCGGAGATTGCCCAAGACGTGGTCGTGCCTCTTGTCGCCACAAGGAATCCCGCGCTGGTGTGAAAAGGATTGCCGTCCTCGCCATTCTCGCCGCCGTTGTACCGTCAACAATGGCCCAGCGCACCTGCGTCTCGCTCCAAGGCTCGACCGCCTGCCCGGCCTTTACGTCGGCCTCTGTCGATACGAATCTGACGGGCAACTTGTATGTCCGACCTTTTTCTGGCATGCCAATTGTGTACTGACATGTTTTCCCCCCAGTCCCTTCCTCAAATACGTATCCGACACAAGGTCTTTCGATGACCGTATACGAGACTATATTGGGACTCAATACGCCCAGCGACAGTCAGTCTAGTCCCTGCAATGGCTCTTAATCGCCCTGCTAACATGTCACAGATATGAGGACATCTTAGGCTGCTCGAGCGTTAACCTAACCAACACCACTAACCTCTATGCCCGCTATACAACAACCGTCCTGTGCAATGCCATAATCCAGGCTTCCAAGACGTCGTGCCGCCTCAGCGACAGGGCCGCGACACCGCTATGTGCTGGCGCTTGTGTATGTGGACGCTACACCCTGTACTTATCGCAGTGCTGATCAATTCCAGGCCGATTTTGCTATAAGTGAGCAGGTAATCGTATCAAGCCCAGAGCTATGCGGAAGGCCAGGCAACAATGCTGTTCCACAGATCCGCTCAGACTTCGCTCGCTGTTCGAATCCCGCCGACTCGCTCAGTAACACGTGCATCGATGCAGTAAAGAACGAACCCGAAGAGTGTGGATATCAAGGTAACCTTCAGGGGCTCTGCGGTTTTTGCGCCGGTAGCACCGCAAACTCGACAGACACCTGCTGTGTCAATGCCAAGGTCGAACAGCGATGTGCAGGCGTCAATCTCCCTACGACCATCTCAATGCCTCCCGTCTTCCCTACCAGCACTGCATCTGGATCCCCCGGTTCTACGGCTGGCGCAGGAAATGGTGGAAAGAAGACTGAAACTGGTTTGTCTGGAGGAGCTATTGCGGGTATCGTTATTGGATCGCTCATTGGCGCTGCCCTCATCATCGCAGGTGTAATCTTCTGCTGCATGGCCATGCGGAAACGCAAGCACACTCAAATCGACAGCGTCTTCAACACGCCTTCTCCATCACGGCGGCCCTCTCCAAAAGCAAATGCTCTGCCGCCAATGAGCTACGGAGGTGATGCACACACGCCTGCCACCATTCTCCCTGGCGCCCGTGTTCAGCGCATGGCAGCTCTGGAGGGGTCCACCACGTCGGCCGGCAACAGCGAACGGGGTGGTCGCCTGACTACGTACGGTGGTTCTCAAATCGGTGTCTACGACTCACCGGAATCGATACGTGGACATCTAGCCGGAAATCTTCCAAAACGAGGAGGTTCACTTTCAAGCCACTCCGCCCTGGGCTCCGCCTCCTCGCCCTTGTCCGGATCTGACCAGGCACGCAACTTCTCTAGTCCAGATGGCGTCGCTTCTGGACAGTCCGAGCAGCTTCAGTTTTTCAAGGATTACTATTCTCAGGACGACATCCATCCGAACGATACCGTTGCCACCCTGTGGGCATACCAACCCCGCGCTGGTGATGAATTTGAACTTGAAAGAGGAGATATGCTCAAGGTTGTTGGTATCTGGGATGATGGTTGGGCGACTGGTGTAAGACTGTCAGAGTCTGCAGAGCAGTGGGAGGCACGTAAAGCCGAGCAGCGCGACTCAGGCGTAAGCAACGGAAGCAAACGTTCGTACGTCGAGTCCGATAGCGAAATCAAGGCTTTCCCCTTGGTATGCGTGTGCCTGCCGCAGCACTGGCGAAAAACTATTGAGGGAGACAGCACGGCGGACATTGGAGGGCAAGGGAGTGGAGGTGATCGAATGCCTCCTCCAAGCCCCTATTAATGCCCTCCGTGACTTGTCTGTTAACGTACCCTAGATGCTTCTCCGTCTCCCACTCCGAGTCACTCGACTCATCAACGGCGAGGCGATAGCAAGAGCAAACGCCGTGTCGTATCCGCACCACCATCGTCGGTCACATGGCCGCTACTTGCGAGGACGCCAGATGCTCACTCCCCCGGCTCTAGTACGCTTATCGACTCTGTGCACAGATAGTAATGTCGCCACGATCATGTTTTTTACGCGTTGTCCCATTCCCCGTTGTTCAATTTCGATTCTTGATCCCCAATCATCTCCGGCCGTCTGTATATCTATCGCGGGTTCCTTTTCTCGACCCTGGATTCCGCGCCGCCTCCGACGTCACACTCACACACCAATACATCAAGCCGCCTCTGCACATCACGGCCAACCCACACACCATTTCATTACTTTTGTTCTTGTCCTTTTCTGACGATCTCGGCGAACGACAGACTGCTCGCAGCCTAGTGTCTAATTACACTCCTTTGCCCGCCCATTCGCCATCGCACATTGTATCTACTCTCGACGTTGGATACTACAAACGAGACGCGAATCCTCCTTCTTCAAATTCTCCTCCCCTCTCCGGCTGGCTGACGTTTTTCCGTTCTATACCCCACCCTCCGGTCGTATATTTTACAATCTGCGACCGACCTGCCTTCTTTGTCTTTTCTTCGTCTTCTCTGGCAGGCTCTTGTTTTCGTTGTTATACCGAGTGAGAGAGAAGGAGCCAGCAAAAAGCTGCAGACCTTGGATAAGGGAAACAAGATAGTTTTGTATATAAAAAAGGAAGCTTTTTTGTCCTCCTTCCCCCACGTCTACGGCTTTACTCTTTGAGGGAATGGGTTCATGGGTGCTTGGCTCTTTTTGGCTTTTGTCTTTTTTTGCGCTTTACACTTGATTATAACGTTTTTTCTTCTTCTATGATATCCAGATATCCCTTGCCTGCTCTTGTAAATTGGTGCCTTATTCTTATTAGAGAGGTAAGAGGTACCTCTAGATTGGCAGTTTTGTTTCATTGTCGTTGCTGGTGTTGTGCAGCGTCGGGGGCCTAGAGTGTTTGTGGCGTCGAGATGGTGCAAGTGAGAGGGGTGTATAGGGCAAATAATCCAATGCAGAAAGTCACGGTTATACCGGTATCACGTGTCCTCGTGTCTCTCCCAACGACATCACTGTCATAGCAACATCTCGTATCGGTGTCTGTGCAGCGCATATGTAGGCGTTTCAGGTGGGAAATGAAATGCGGGTATATCCAGCGGGCATCCAGCGGAAATTTTGCACGAGCACTCTCTTGATCAAAGTGGGATTCTGGTCTCTTGTTGGTTGCAGATCGCAATCTTCCTTTTGGTGGCTGCAAGGTGGACGTGGACGTGGTGGTGATCTCGGTACTATGGTGTGTTTAGGGTAATTCGGGAGTGTTATCTTTGACTGACTACCGTACCCCTGGTAACATGATCGGCAGTCATGTGCGCAGTGTGCGGCTACATGGGAAAGCAATAGTCTTGTATATAATTGAGTTTGCAATGGTGCTCATGCGTCGTCGGGCCCCGAAGGGCTGATGGGCTTCATATTTCTATACCTGTTTGTAGGCTTTCGTATTTGCCGTTCTTGCTTGGCGTCTCCTTCAGGAAGACGAGAGAAGAACAGCAACTAAAAAGGCAGCTCAATACATTTCTGGTGATTATCATCCCTGTCGTAATTCAAGTACTCTCATACACCACCATTTCACGCTCTACTTTTCCTCCTCCCAGTCTTCCCCTTGCCCTCGTCCACATTCCTCTTATGCCAATCGTCAATCTCACGCCGTACACCTTCGCGATACGATTTATACTCTATGCTGTCGTCGACGAGTAGTTCGGGACAATGACCTGAACGACGTAGGTGGCGTTTTAAGTTTTCCCAGCGGCAGTCCGGTTTGAAAGTGCAGTTAGGGTGGGGGCAGCGGTAGGGACGTAGTGTCTGTTCTCCGTTAGTATCCTGTGTCGTGCCATGTGTGAACCTTGAGACGTGACATACCTGATGCGTTCTTTCATGTTTACTCAGGTTACTTGAATCTGCGCAGGTGAAACTGCAGAAGCGGCATTTGTGCGGCTTCTTACCCTCATGTAGAGCACTGATGTGTGTTTGCAATTGTGTATGCGTTGTCGTTGTGTAACCGCAACGTTCACACATGTATGGTCGTTCCCCAGTATGCGTCCGCTCATGGTTGTCCTTGGCTTGGTTAGTGGCAAAGGTCTTATCGCAGCCTTCGATGCTGCAGGCATATGGTCGATAGCCTGCGTGGCCGAGGAGGTGACGCGAGAGCTTCGATCGCTGCTTAAAGTCTTTGGTTGACGCATCGCAACCTTCCCACTGACAGGTACAGTGAGTGCAGTTGTCGACGTGGGCTGTCTTGATGTGTTTGTGAAGGGCAGAGGGACTGTCGAAGATGGCAAGACAGAGGAGGCCAGGAGCATGTTGCCTGTGAAGAGGGTTAGCCGTTCGGTTTGGAGACAAATTCACAGTGTTATGAGATTGTTTGACATGGTGTATTGACCTGTGTCTAAGTACATACCATTTGCAGACACATGTTTGTGCGTCCGATGATCCAAGACCAAGCATAGACCCTGAGCCGACAGAGGTCGTCGTGTCTGGACGCAAGAGGTCGTTTTGAATTGCCGAAGCGAGGAAATCGAGTTTGTTGGCCCCGCCAAATGCGCCTTCAGGCTGCAAGGTATGGGGAAACGCCAATTCCGGCAGCATCCAAGATTCGTTGAAGGAGTTATCGTTGAAACCCGATATGGAGTTGTCAAGGTTGTAGTGATTCGAATGTATCGATTTCCGGTCTGCTGACATGGGGCTTGTCGGCAGACTTGGGTTGAAGCCAAAGTTCATAAAGTTGTTTGCCAGTCCATTTCCTGATGCTATTGACGAGTTCCACAGATCTAGTTGCTGTTGTGTGGCTGATGGAGCATCCGCACACCGTCGGCCTGGTCCGTGGCAACACGAGTTATCGATATGACAGTGATCCCCAGAGACATTCAGAAAGCAATATGGCGAATATGCGGTCTGACCAGGTGCTGGAGAAGGTTCCATGGTGAAATTACTCTCTAAAGAGGTGTAGTTACTGTGCGACAGTGCTGGCGTTGGAGCACTTGAAGTTGCAGTGGTCAGGTCGTCGGCAACAGTGTTGTACCCATGGGTCTGGGAAAAGCAAGGATATGTCTCGAAGGAAGATAGGTCATTGTCGTGTCCATGGAGACCATGTTGAAAGTGACAAGGCGCGGTGTCGTAACAGTACACGGTACCGACGGGAGTCGGGGCCGAATGTGCGAAATGGCACTCGCTGTTCGGGTCACCTAGAGGACAAGGTTTCGCGTTACACTTTTGACAGAAACATGACTCCTCTGGGTAAGTAGCCTTTGTGCATCCAGGATCTACACAGTCGTCTGTACAGTGGCCCTTTCCTTGGGTGCATCGAGGATCGAAACAGGTGTCGTCTCTGGGACAGTCGTTGGCAGGACAGGGCAGGGAGCAGTCAGAAGGACAAGGTGGGTCGACGATGCATTCCTGACAGAACTTCTCGAAACAATCGTCTGGGAAGGGACAATCTGGTTCAATGTGCTCATGTAACTCGGTGGCGGGGTGGTGGTGGTATTCTCCGACCTTGTGTACCGAAGCCTTCCGTTTCGCCGGACGCATGTCGTAGGCGTCTGGGCAGGGTTCCGGACATCGTTTACAGCACGTCTGTGAATCAAGGTGCTCTCTGCCGGGACCCGTAGTTTTGATCGGCTTTTGGGCGTCATCTCCCAATTCACAAGCCTCTCGCTTTGTCCCTGCTACCGGATGGGGTGAAAGCATAGGGTCGATGGTACCAAAGTCGTCGTCGTCGCCAAAAGCCGAATCGTGATCGCAGTCTACATAGTTGTTAGCCATGGTTGGCATGTATCGGTCCTCTGGTTGGAGGGGCAGAGTTGTAGGCTCATCGGTTGACATTATGGCAGTGTTCCAGGCGTGGACATCAAGGTGCGCAATGTAAAGTTTCCATTTTGCAAGGTTGCGTGGATATAGGGTAAGAGCGACTTAAGGGTCCAGCAAACAGAACAGTCACGTCATATGAAAGACTCGGACGATTTTTACTTACAATTAAAAATGAGGTCTGTAAACCTCAGTGAATGAAAGCATCGGAGAAGGTGAGTCGTGAATTCGTACTAGCGTGCCTGATGCAAGAAGCCGTCCGCCTATCACGTGCGAATTACCCGCTTCGTTGCGAATGCTGTCATTGGTCGTTTATCCCACCACCAAAATGGCAGGAGCGACGTGCATGCACACCAGATAGCCAACAAGCGCATAACATGACGCCTGGCCGGCTTGCTATATTCCTGCGCCATCGTTTTGTTATCTTCCAAAAGCACGCGGAGCCATTTTGGCGCCGGGAGAATGGCGTGCGACAGCGAGTGAGTGCTCGTCGCAAAGAGGGACAAAGACTGGGTGCGGCATGTTAGATTGTACTACGACTTAGTGTACCCACCACGTGTGCCTAGGAGTTTGTGACGGGTCCGAGGTTGTCATTTCCACCTGTCACAAACACAGTGGAAAGGCCTTGTGATGGAGGAGATTGAAACAAGTCTTATGCTCGCCTCAATCCATGTCGTCAGGGCCCGGGAAACGGGTACTTGGCGCCAAACCCACGCGTCGCAACTGCACCTTCCCCGCCACGAGGAGGCAGCCTCCTCCTGGGACCTTCTTGCTCGTAGCACAGCCACACTAACCACGACGCCATATATCAAAGCTCCCACGCACGCGTTTGAACTTCCCTAGCTTTCACTCATCCATTGTAACCACAGATGGGTAACCTTTGTGGGAAGCAGTCCAAAGACAACTTTGAAGGGCAGGGGCGCACACTGGGGTCTGCGCCTGAACCTGCGACAAGAGCATCAATACCCAGCAATGTCACGGCGAAGCCAAAGGTTGGAGGACCGCCGCGGACTTTAGGAGACAGCAACCGGGCAGATGACCCCAAGGCTGCCGCTGCCGCTGCAGCAGAAGTACGTTATCTACAGTCTTATCGCACAGAGAAAGAGCAAGGGAGGCGCGGCGCTTTCACGGCGATCAGCGCGTGGACCTTGGTGAAAGCTGCAGTCGTCTAAGAGCACATGACACCAGAGCCCGTATAGAGTTCCATCACCACTAACATGCTCAGGCCCGCGCAAACAAGTCCACATCCGGCGATCTCCAGAAGAGGCTTGATGCCCAGAAGCGACAGACCAACAACCAGACATTGCAACAGGCCGCCGACGAGAACCGCAGAGCACGAGAGGCGGACCAAGCTACCGAAACGAGGAACTACAACTAGCAGGACTGCATAGGCGTGCAATCTGGAAGCAGACGTCGTGGCTGCTGGGGCGGAAGAGGACAGACATCTTACCCTGTAAAGGATCATCCGTCCTGTGTTATGACTTATGACATGAGTGTTTTGGAGAGGTAGCTTGGAGCTTTTGATACCGCATGAGCAAGGCGTTGGCAAAGATTAGTACTTCACGTTGAACCTTCTGAACACATCAGAGGTGCTTTATATATATATAAATACATATCCTTCAGCTTCGAACATGTCTGTAATGTGTATGACTTGGGTATCATTGTGCTCCATACTCGACCGTATATCAAGGCCTCCTCAAAAGAACTTGACACCCTCCCCTTCCCCTCCACTCCCAAACACCTGGGCCTTCCCCCTCTTCACGCAAACTCCCAAGCTCTTTTGCAACAACTCCAAATCCATGCCATAAAACTCCTCCCTCCTCGACACGTCCCCCTCTGCAATCTCATATAGCGTAAGCACCGTTCCCTTCTGTCCCGTTCTCTCAACCCACTCCTCCAGCGCCGCAGCCCATTCTTCCGGTCTCCGCCAGTATATCCACGCCTTGCCTCCTTCGCCTTCTTCTCCCGCTTTCGCACCCTTTTTGTTGTTCGTGCTTATGAACTCGGCCCGGTTTCCACCTTCTGGCGATGCCATGTACATGAGGATTGCTTTTGCGTCGCGGAGAGACAGGCTACGGCGGAGAGTGGTGTTGTTGAAGAGCGGGGTATTGAGCGCGTCAATGAGCGATATGGTGAAGATGCGGTTGTGTCGGCAATAAGACTGTATTAGGGACGACCACGATGCAAGCTGCGAACTGCGTGTGCTGGCGACGGGCTGTAGGGTGAAGAAGGGGGGGAAGGAGTAGTGGGGTGGAAAGGAGAAGGAGGTGTTGTGGGCTGTTGTCGATGGAGGCGTCGGAGTGGGGTTGGAGGACGGATAGGGGCATGTTGTGGCCATGGCTAGAACTTCGGGACGGAATGTCGTCGTCTTGCTCGAGTGCAGTTGCGTGACCCAAAGAAACTTACAGGTTGGGAGCTCGAGGTAACTTTAGGTGCGTAGGAGGTCTGCGGGGACTTTGCGACGTCATTGGTTGCTTGGCCTTTGCACCGAGGCCTTCTGTTTTTAGCAACACTCATCTATTATCACATTATTTTCATTGATGATCAAGTTGGTTTGTATTCTACTCATTCACCATTCGTTCTAGAATGACCAAACAAGTACATTTTCTAATTACAACTGTCTGCGTTACTTATGCCAACCATAAGACGAACTCCTTGTACCGTTTCAAGAACGCGCTCACGCACTCTACAAACCTTTCCAGCTCCTCCCATGGCGTTCCAAATATGACGGCCAAAGTACCCCGCTGGGTAATCCAAAAACCAGCCTCCATCATCTCGAGCCAAAACAGCATACTCAAATCACCATCTTCATCACGATCTCTCCAGTTCCTGAGCTCTTTTCTGCCATCACGCAAAAAGTGGACCGCCATGATTGTTCCCAATCCCGTAACGGCCATTTTTGTGCCGGGGCAAAGATCTTGAAGACGCTGGCGTAGCTGATCGCCCATCGCATTGAAGTCGCGACATGCTTCGGGTGTATACACATGCGCAAGACCCGTGTAACCCGCTGTCATTCCTAGCGTGTTGTTGTTGAAAGTACCCGAGTGGCCTAGTGAGTTTTTCTCTCGTGGGTCATAAACTCGCATCATGTCCTCTCGTCCTCCAAAGGCGCCGAACGTAATGCCGCCTCCGAGGAACTTTCCAAGTGTCGTAAGATCTGGTTTCAGTCCTTCCGTCTCTTGCAATCCACCTGGTGCCAAGCGGCTTGTTTGTACTTCATCCAAGATGAAGACTGCACCAACTTTCTTCGCCGACTCTTGGACTTGATGGAGGAATTCATGAGTACCAACAAGACATGATCCCCTTCCCTGCATACCCTCTACGAGTACCGCGGCCACATCCGATGACTCCTCAATCTTTCGCCTTGTGTCTTTGATATCGTTAAACTCCGCGATGATCCAGTCGTTTAGATCCACACAGTTTTCCGCAGGTTGATCGCCTGGAAATGTGTAGCATCCTCCATGATAACCACCACTAAAGACGACGACCTTCCTTTTGCCAGTGAACTTCTTCGCGCCTTGGATTGCATGCAGATTCGCCTCGGTGCCTGAGTTGCAGAATCGGACATGGTCCAACTTGTATCGTGAACAAATCAGGTCTGCATGTCTCATCTCCAGTGTTGTTGTGCCACCCAGGCTTAGCCCGACGTTGCTGATTGTGTCAATCAGCGTCGCTTGGATGCGAGGCTGTGAGTGGCCGTAGAGAGCGGCAGTAAATTCGCCAACAAGATCCGTATATGTATGGCCATCTTCCGAAGTGACTTGGTACCCCTTTCCGCACTTCAAGTATACTGGGAACGGTGCAGTATGGAGCACACTTCTTGTGTTCCCACCAGGTAACCTTTTGCTCGCTTCTTTGTGTAACCTCAAACTCTCAATGTTCTTCTTTGCAAAGCGTTGTTTGGCTGCGTCAACTGCCTCGTTGACGCCGGAGTATGTGCCCTTCGTTTCGTCGGTTGAAACGGACATCGGGGTGACTGCTGAAGGTGGCGTTGTATTTATCAGAACAAGCGCTGCGGGGAAACACTGTGGGGAAGTGATGCCTATCATCAACTAACCCAGATCGTTACAAGATCAATTCCAGCCGATTAGCTAATCAGTCTTCGTAAAGCGTCTCCTAAGCGAAACAGCTGGCAGAGGCCTAGGATATTTTTTATCTAATGAATTTGTGATACGTGACTCCCAAGCCAGCTTCTTCGTGTAGGTGAAAAAAGAAGTCATCATCAATACTTTCCAGGCAGTCTTATCTTGCTGACATCCACAAGTTGCCCGTCAGTTGCCCGTCAGTTGCCCGTCGTCGGGAAACTGCTGCATGCTTCACCGTGAAGACAGCAGCGCGCTTACCCGATAACTATCTCGACAACACAGAATGACATTTGTCATGGATGCTAAGGCCATGGACACGATGAAAGAGAGATGAAATCTAGAGGTCAGTCCAAACTCATGGCTCACGCCTCTCAATGCCTTAACGAAAGTGAGAATGAATTCCAAATTCCCAACTGGAACGACAAAGAGTCAGAATGGCGTGTTCACAATACAACTGACCGAATACAACATTCGGTATTGATCTAGGAGGCCGTCGTATAGTAGCTCCGGAGGCGCCGATACAGAAGGGATGGCCCTAGTAGCACTGACTACGCCACAATGCTATTCCGAGCAATTCCGACCATTCCGATTGCCGACTACTGTAGGGCGTTGGTTAGGTTGCCCACTTGCAACAAAACGAAGGAAGGTAAGGATCTCATCTGGGGGTTTCCAAACTACCAGCGACCCTGACAGATGTAAGATCGTGGAAGGAAAGTGGTTGGTCAGCCTGTCCCTGCATCCTCAATACGTCATCAAGCCTTGCAACTTACCGTGTACAAGCGATCGATGGCATATTTTCCGATCATGCGCCTTGTATTGTGCAGGAGAAGCTTGCCGGATAAAGCAACTACTTCATTCTGTATAAGGAAAACTCCCTAATAAAACTTCAGCTGAAGAACAACATGATGGGCGAAGCGCATCTAGGCCGTTGGTATGTACGATGAGCGCACAGATGGTACAGCACTCCAAGCAACAGTAGGCCGGTAACTCGATTGTATATCGCATATGATGTCAACAAATATTACCATTGGAAAGGAACGACGTATTCAGCCTTGCGATCAGAGTGAGGGGTATATGTACATATTCCTTCAACCAGCCCACCCTAAATTCCATGCGTAAACCATAATCGCAATCTCGATTTCCCCATGGCACCCCCATTAGAGCTCCAGCCCTACGAGATCTCCATCCCAGATGCCGCAATCGACAAGCTCAAGAGAAAGCTCTCCGATGCCGATTTCCCCGATGAGCTCGACGCGCCCGACCAATGGCCCTACGGCTCGCCCCTCGCCGACATCCAGCGTCTAGCCAAACACTGGGAAACAAACTTCAACTGGCGAGAAGCCGAATCCGCAATCAATAAGCTACCCAACTACCGCACCACCATCACAGTGGACAACTTTGGCGCCCTCGACATCCATTTCGTGTACCAAAAGTCGTCTAATCCGAATGCCATACCCCTCCTCTTCTGCCATGGCTGGCCCGGCTCCTTCCTCGAAGTTAGTAAACTACTTCCACGCCTGGCAGCCGGCGAAAAGGAAGGAAAACCAGCGTTTCATGTCGTCGCTCCCTCGCTGCCCAATTTCGGTTTCAGCCAGAGCATCCGCAAGCCTGGCTTCGCGCTATCGCAGTATGCCGAGACGTGCCATCGACTGATGCTCGAGCTGGGCTACTCTAAATATGTGACGCAGGGCGGTGACTGGGGCTTTTACATCACAAGATGCATGGGTGTGCTGTACCCCGATCACGTCGTAGCAAGCCATATCAACATGGTGCGCGCACATGCGCCGAAATTTTCTTCGCAGCCAGTTCTCGCGCTCCAACATGCTGTGACGCCGTACACGGCTGCCGAAGCAAACGGCCTGAAGCGCTCAGAGTGGTTTGTCAACGATGGCCAGGCGTACCGTCAATTGCATGCTACGAAGCCCCAGACACTGTCCTATGCTTTTGCGGACAGTCCCGTTGCCCTACTGGCATGGATCTACGAGAAGCTCGTCGACTGGACCGACGGCTACGATTGGACAGACGACGAGATATTAATCTGGGTAAGTATATACTGGTTTAGCTCCGCGGGGCCCAATGCCCACATCAGGATCTACTACGAAGCACAACACCACCCCACTGATAAGATACCCGATAGAGAGCGCGCGAGTCAGTGGGTTGCTCGCGTCAAGCTGGGTGTTGCGCATTTCCCAAGGGAGATTACTGTTGTTCCTAGGCTTTGGGCGAAGACGCTGGGTAAGGTTTCTCTTCGGACGTTTGAGCGTTATTGTTGTTGTCTAACACTCGCCACGTATAGGACCGCTCGTGTATGAGAGCGTCAACGATAAAGGTGGCCACTTTGCTGCGCACGAAAGACCGGATGTAATCGTCGATGATCTGCAAAAGATGTTTGGCAAAACCGGGCCGTGCTACGAAATAGTCCCTGGCATGGCCGGGTACTAGAACCATGGTAGTTTTACGGAAAAACACTTCGTCATTTGATCTGGGGAGGGTGTTTGCCTCATGTCGATCTGTTCGTCACATTTCGACGTCACATTTTTATTTTAATCTTTGAAAGAAAATAAATTCATTGAACTTTTTATTTTGCATTATGACCTATTTACGTGCTATCATAGCTTCGCACGTGCGGGTCTGACCAAAGACGATGTCGAATGCATCGCACTCTCGCATAAGAAGTCCATGGCGCTGATTAGCGTATCTTGCGACCCATCTGTCCCTCTTGTAATGCTTATTCTTGGCCCCCCCGAACCGTTTGATTGAGACGGAGCTCTGCTCGGTATGGGACTCAGCGAGTCCTTACTGGAGCTCAGCATAGAACGCGACAGCTCTCCCTCTGTCGCCTCCTCCGAGCTACAACTACTCGTCAACCAATGTATGATCACCGCATCCCAACATGCTGCTATGTGTCAGTTTTCATGAAGCGAAAGTTTATATAGAGGTCTGGAACTTACCATCCACAAGACATATCGTCAAACTAATCATACCTAGCTCTTCTCCCCGAGTGACGGCAAACTGAATCATGTTCGCAGCCGTCGGTATCTCAACCAATAGCGATCCGACCACACTCTTCCAGATCAGATTTCTGATGTTCTTTCGTACCATCGTGTCGCTTCCACCATGGCCGGTGACAGTGTCTGTATCCGATCCTCCTAGTGCGGTGGAAAACCCGGCGGAAACCGGCTTTTGTGAAACTGGGCGAAGTAAATAAAAGAATACGGCCGTTAGAATTCCATTCGTGGTGAAGTTGACGACAGTAAAGGGTATCGATCCAATGCCGCGGATGCCAAAGTGGCAGCGTCCGTCCGAGGCACGTAGTTCGGTGACATGGTTGACCCAGGTGTTGGCGGCGACAATACTGTACGTTACTATGATCATGGCCATGCATCCAAGGTAGATTCTGTCGTTTTTTCTGTTGACGAAAGGTGCGCGGACAACGTGAATGCGCTCAACAAGGAAGACATATCTAGACCAAGTCAGCATACAACCCAATGGCAGGATTCCAGTACACTCACATGATGCCTTTGATAGAAGTGTAGAAGATTAAACATGTCCATGTGCCAGCAACGCAGAGTGCGCGAGTGTAGAGTCCTTGTCCTATTACTAGAATAGCAGAAGACATGATGAACATGAGCACCAGTATGTATAGGATCAGAACGAGTGTCGACATGAGGCTGCGCTTCAACATGATACTCCGTCTCAACTTGCCAGACCTCGAACCTGTGATGGCTATTAGAGAATGATCATGGTAAGAGAGTGATTGCGCCTACCTAGCAAAAACGCTACCATCATCATACAGGCCATGGATATGACGGTGAATATGGATCTGTCGCGCGGCTGTTCGCCCTTGTTTGTTTGCCCATTCCCCCCTTCCCGTATGGATGTGAGGCCTTGCAAAGGTGCTGCTCTTGCGACAAACGAATGCATCAACAGCACGCAAAGAAGCGACGTCATCTCAGGCAAGATTCCAGAGATCCGGGGTCGTCGCGTGTACCGAGCCGAGCGCGCGGGCGCAAGTAAGAAGAATGAGGTCGATAATGGTACTATGGGGACCTCTGCGACCTTAACTGAACCCTCGTTCTCTACATGACATATGCCAGTTCCACAAATCGAAGTTTTTCTTTTGCCAACGTAAAGTGTGTCCATCAGCTTGATTGATCAGATGGCTAGAATCCCGGGGGCGTAGTGGGAGACGATCGTTGGGTTAGGCAGTTTGGGTTTGCGCTAGGGGCGTGGACATGGCTAGGTGGGTCCGGCTGAACTGCCAATTCCCCGAATGCGAGCCTTCCTTGAAGCATTCCCTGATATTCCCTGGAGCGAATCCACGTGCACGACACCCTACCTGTTCCTGGCAGGTTTTGGCAGTTTTGCGCCACCCTGATTGCTGAGTACCGCCGTCAGGGACAGGCACGGCATTCGAAGCCGAGTGTGCGTTGCTTTTGTTCACCCTCCGACTCGTCGACTGGCCAGAACGCTTTACACCTTCACTGACTTACACTTCCTTACCATGTTGGAAATCATGATAGCAATCCTTGGCAACTATCATTACATCCTGTATGTTTGAATTGGCCATGGTTTTCTGGTCTCGATACGAATGTGGTTGCGTGGCAACAACGCACCGGCCAAGGCGCACCATTCCCTTGTCCTTGTGACGGATTACCGGTTCTGGACTGTCCTCAGCTAAGCTTTGGCAATATCAGGTCTCTATCCTCCTAATTCATGCAGATATGCGAAGGAGATGCTTAGCAAGGCCTTGGGCATCGTATCTCGGCCGACGCGACACAATCCGCCAGAGTTCACTCCACGATGACGGTTCTGCCAGCGCGTCCTCGCCGACTGAACCTAGGCCTTGGACGAGGCCAGCCACAATACAGAACGCCAACGCCCTGAGGAACTCGTTGTGCTAGCAGGCGCTGTACTAGTCCTCGGCAAACCATATACAAGAACGACGATGCAGAAGTATGTTGTGTGGGACTTGGGCAAGAGCCATTACTACAGACCCGTTCCGGCATCGTCAATCTCCACCGAAATGTCCAAGTATCGAGGGATCAGCTCGTATGCCTACCTCTCTGGTATTTACTCTTGAGTCTTACATGATATGACGATATCGAATGGTGTCTGGTTGAAGTACAAGATAGCGTCGTTTCGGATTGAACAGGGGCAAGGCGTTGGCTTGGGCTTCAGTTTGTCCATGTTACACTCGCAGTTGATGCCCGGGCGAGTAGGGCCATGGCGCAAGTGCAAGCGCGAGCGGGTGGCAGACTCATGGTTCCTGAGATCCACATGCCTAGAGGGTTGAAGAAGTCCCAATGCTAAGCCACATGATCCTTCGCATGCTATTGCGTGGTGAAGACTTGGCCTCGGGGAGAGAACCGCTGATATCCGCGGACCCGTTGGGTCCGTCCAACACTCCCTTCACGGGCCGTTCTGCCTTCTGGCGCTGCTTAAGGCCCCTCTTATAGCTCTGCAGAGCTAGCAAGCGAAAGTATTTGACTTCGTTGTTGGGACGCCATTTTGTCCACACATCGTTCTTTGTACCCACCCGTGGTGATAATCATGAAACCCACTGACAGCAGCTTTTCGGTCAGAAAAGAGAGTTAGCCAAGAGCCAGGATGAAAGAGGCGGCGATTCCACGACCTGGAAGAATACAGCCTCCTTTCAATCACACCTGCTCCTTCGGCAAAACCCGAGCGAAAATGTGGGCAGGCATGAACCGGAACTGGAGGTCCTAGGGCTGGAGATTGGATGACTCGTATCCTGGTACGTCCATGGTCGACAAAGTGTAGTCAGGAAGTATGAGGTTGGAGGTCTCAGGACTCAGGCCTCAGCCGCCTAAGCCGCGGCTTATCACCCCACCCCCACTTGCGTAACCACCCCACGATGCCACTGAACCTTAAATCACGACCAAAACGTCCACCACACATGAAAACGTCGTGATAAACTTCACGACATCATGGCGCCCCTGAACATCGACCCACCCGTCCTGAACTCTTCAAACCCATGGTGCACAACCTTGGAACAGCTCCAGGAACTCTACAACTGCCCGCACACAGGCGCCATCACGACTCGCACGTCACTCCTCCATGGCTTCCCCCACGACCCTTCACACCACCAATTCGCCTTTTTTAACCCCGTGACACTCTCCGCCTCTCCCCCAAACACGGACAACACCACCGCCGCCATCGACGCCACCAAAACCTCCAGCCTAAACACTCTCGGCTACTCGCCCCTCCCCCTAAAGCACTACCTCGACTACGTCCAGCAAATCAGCGATGCCCTCAAAACGCAACCCCGGGGCTCTAACAGTCTCAGCAACAAGAACCCAACACCTAAACCCATTATAATATCCGTAACGGGGTCCGCGGAGGAAATAACACAATGCCACCGCCTCATCACAGCACTCCAACCAAAAGTCGTCATGCCCCTCGCCTTGGAAATCAATCTCTCGTGTCCAAACATCCCCGGCGCACCGCCACCAGCTTACAACGCCGAAGCCCTGGGGGTCTATCTCTCGGCGCTAAATGAGGGGCTGGCTAGTTTGTCGTCGGATGCTGATGCCATTGCCGTTGGTATCAAGACGCCTCCGTACACGTACTCGGAACAGTATGATGCGCTGGCCACCGCGTTGAAGGCTAGTCTCGTCCCGAAGAGGGAGCCTGGTAGTGAGAAGATAGGGAAGCAACGGTGTCCCATATCGTTTATCACAGCAACAAATACGTTGGGTTCATCTCTTTTGCTCGATCCTGCGGGGCCTACGCCACAGGATGCGGCGTTCAAGCATACACTGCTTTCGGCGGCCGGATCGGGTGTTGGTGGTCTAGCTGGTGCGCCATTGCATCCCCTTGCGCTGGGTAATGTGTACACGATTAAAAAGCTGTTGTTGCAGAACGAAGCGTTGCTTAGTGTGCAAATTATTGGCACAGGTGGCGTCGAAGATAACGCGGGGTATTCAAGGATGAGGGCTGTGGGGGCGAGTGCGGTGGGTGTGGGGACGGCGTTTGGGAGGAAGGGGTTGAAGGTTTTTAAGGAAATTGGGAAGGACGGATGGTGAGTGTTGGATGCATGCATGCATGTGTGGAGTTTTGGGCTGTATGGGCTGTTGGATGTTTTTGGGAACTGGGGAAACAGACCATGTTTTCAACCAACGGTCAATGATGGAGTTGAAATGATTTATGGGAATCATGACGACGACGATGATGATGATTATGCCGATTATGAGCATTTTAGAGTTTCTAAAATTCAGCATAAAGTTGTTTGAAAAGTTAGGATGGGAACCTCACAAGCTCCATAATTTCTCACTAAAGTCATCGATGTATGTATAAACATTAGATTTTTCTGCATTACACACAGCACATCAAAAAGGAAAATATCTGGGTATCAACAAACGACAAAGAAAACTTGTCCCCCCAACAAACACAAACACAAACTCATCCCCCTCTCATTCCTCGACCCCTACACTCCAAGCCAACCCTCCTCGGCCGCCCCCCTCGCAACACCCCACTCCCCATCACGTTTCCCTATCATCACACGCACATTGACCTCCCAAGCCCTCCAAACCGCCTCCTCTACAACCCCCCTAAATTCCATATCACCCGCCCTCTCCCCAATCACCATGATTCTCCCTGGTGGTTTGCCGCCCGCACCTACAACATCAACGATAGCGGATTGGATTCTTTTCCAGAAAAGGGCGCGTGGAGTGGAGAAGACGGGGAGGTTGTACCAGCCGAGGTTTGAGGAGGCTGCGTAGCTGAGATGGGTGTAGTGGGGGGGAAGACGATGGGGAAGAGCAGGCCCGCGCTACCATACTCGCAGTAAACGACGTATTGTCAAAACTCAAGAACAGAACATGCTGGTCCAACCGCTTCATCTGCTGTCTTCGTCTCTGCTGTCTTTGCCGTTGCGTTTGCACATCCCCACACCCCACCGCCCCTCCACTGCATCTAGGCCGCTCGTCTTCGTATTCCGAGCCGGGCTTGAAACAAGGGGGGGCCGCGCGTTCTAGGCCAGCGAGCGCCGCGTCGCTCGCTTTCAGCAGCGCTACGGCATCAGCATCAGTCAAGGAAGCGGGTCTAGGCAGGACGAGGCCGGAGTTTAAGAGTGCGGTGCGGAAAATAGCGGAGTGGATAGTGGTGAGAGGGAAGATTGCGGGGGTGATGTGGGTGATGGGTCCGTGGGATTGTTCAAAGGTCGTTATTGCTGTATAGAGTTTTGAGAGGAAGGGGGTGAGGATATTGGTGGTGTTACTGGTGGTGGGTTCGGTGTTGTGGGGTGGTGCTGGTGATGATGGTGATGGCGATTGTGCGTGTGTCCCCGCTTCCTCTGCATACGCATCCATCCAATTCGACAATAACATCGTGTATTCTGCATCCGCCGACATCTTGAATAAATCCGTTGTCGTGCCGTTGATAAAGTGTGCAGAGGCCATGGCGTACGAGGTGGTAAAGTGGAGACCGATACTAGGTGCGCTGATCATTTCTATGCCGTTGTCGTTGCTGTTCGTGTTCGTGTTTGTTTTCTCTCCCAGCAGAGGGATCTGTAGTTGGAATTGGTAGGGCCCGAGTCCGAAGGATACAGGTCGCGCACCCGCTGTGCATAGGATGAAGAGGAGGCTGAGGAGTCGCATGTTGGATGATGGTGTGGGTTGTGTAGTCCCGATTCGAGGGGATGGTCGACCCGAAGTGTAGACAAAACAAACAATAAGAAAGATGAAGGTGGAATGACTTCTGGAAGCTTAAAGATAGTACCCAAGATAATGATAGTAAAATAATTCTTTAGACCCCGGTCCGAAAAAGTGAGTGACTATTAATCCATATGTGATCGTGTGTAGGTAAGCAAAGCAAAGTAACCATCCAATCCAATCTTTCTTTCCTGTCAAATAAGGCAGGCAAGAAAGAAAAACAAGATACGCAACCACAATCGCATGACGCCCCTGCTTACTACCTTATAATCCATCTCGTATACTTACTCCGCCTCCTCCTGATACCTGCATAGACTCCAGTCCAGTCCAGACACAGGCAGACACCACCACACACACACCATCAGCACATCCGATCGTACCGGGCGCGGGCGCGCGACTGGCCTGGGAGCAGCCCCGCTGGCGGTGGTCATATGTACGAGGCCTAGTACACGCTATGAAGGGTACTAGCGCCAAAGTCTGTCGGCTCGTGAAGGAGCTTCGTCGAGCACGCTGCTTTCGTTCCGCTCAGGCAGCCAGCCAGGAAAGGAGGAAGGAGAAGCGGGTGAGACGGTAAGATTTCCACGTCAGGCCCGGACTGTCGCAGTTCTCGTGTCCGTCAGCGGCCCAAGGAGGAGGTCTGGGTGGCCTCGTATCTCATTCTCGAATGGATTTGGACGATCGATAATTGCGGGGTAAAGAAAGCTGACCCAAAGCCAAGCCCACCAGCCCACCAGCCCACTTGGTTCAGGGGGTACGCGACACGCGAGCGACACCATTCCGTCTTCGCCGGAATCTTTCTATTTCAGGCTACAGTTTTCAATAATCCCAGGTCAGTCAGGTACCCGAGAGTGCCTGACTTTCGTGCGTAAAAACCAGGTACCGGGTTCATTCATTTACTGAGTACGGACGTGTCTCTCACGTGAACAAGCAAACGGGATATTGCGCCGGTTTCCTCGGCATATTCATATGTTCAAAATGTACTGGGAATTTGATTCAATGCCTTTTCTAATCATAGTTTTGTACAGAATTAATTACTAAACAGGAAAGTGGCTGATGGTTTTCCCCGCCCGCAAAAATAATGCCTGCGCCGAAGTTACATGCTTGCATTAATACCGGAAAGTTTTAAAGCACAATTTCAATACCTTTGTCTTTCCGTGAAACGCCAAAACGCCATGCTACGCGAGTGTGAACGCCGAAGAACCGTATAATAGGTGGAATTGCAACCAACATCCCTGCCGCTTTCGTGTTGGTCAACGTTCAGAAACTGACGTAGCCCGTGTCTTCGCCCCCGGCAGCGTCTTGCCAGCCCGCTCCAACGTCGCCTAGTCCCGGGCCGTGATGATGGCTCCGGGCCATGCCCTCGCCTTCACCACGCTCAACCCATTCCTCATGAATATCGTTCCAAATACGCTGAAAGTAGAGGCGCAGAGTTCGTAGACCACGAAGATAGCCCCGATCGATGCCGTCTGGATTTTGCGGTGGACAGGGCAGATCGTCAGGTAGAGGATCTTCCGCAGTAACACAGTTGGCAAAGTCGACAATCTTGAGCTTGATCTCTGGCTGACTCGGTGCCGACTTCCCATTCGACACTAGCCCGGGTGATGCGAGTCCGGACGACGTGGCTGAGGCGTCTTCACCATTAGGAGCATCCTTCTCTTTTGACTCTCCGTCCCCACGATCATAGAGCATCAATAGGCTGCTGGCATAGAATCTGTATCCAGGCAGCTTTCTAATCATGCGCTCCAATTGGCTGATCTTGTCCAATATCACTGGTATGTGCTTGCTGGCAGCCTTGTAGCTTGTACCATCCCAGAAGAAGCGCTTCAGTGCATCCTGAAACTCCTTGCCGGCTTTTAGATCGCGACCAAAGTATTTGTCCTCGAAGATGTAGCTCTGAGTCTTGACGTTCCAGATCTGCATTCCACAAACGCGTACGCCAAGCTCTTTGCTGGTTGTCATCTGACACTTGCGCCGTTGCGAGCGCTGCTTCTTCTCGTTTGCTTCTACACCATACTGGCGTGTTCCCATCTTCAAATCCAGCACACAAGGCCTGGACATGCCTGCCGTCAAGTCTTCCAGAAGGATGAAATGCTGGACACGCTCATCAGGCTGTTGCTGCGCCTGTTCCGGGTTAGAAGGCTCTTCAATTACTGGTATGCCTTGGCCGTTCGGCATGGGAGCAGCAGGTAACATGGTTCCTTCCGACGGGGGTTGAGTGTCAGGTATGTTTGTAGCCTTGGGGCTGTGCAATGGGCGACCTCTGTCCCGATCATCCGCTTCGGGCTTGGATTTATGATCTTCGTCCATAGCAAAGACTTCTTCTTCCGCATCACCGCCGTAACCATCCTCTTCATAGTACTCTAGGTTGTGTCTCTGGACCGTGTCTATGCCCAAAGGCCTCCTAGTTAGCCCACTTCCAGAATGACGGCGTCGAGGGATGTTGTTCGGCGGGGGCCTCAATGGCTCTGTGTTGGCCTGCGACCCATCAACTGAACTAGAGACGGCTGAAATGGGATTTCCTCCTGAAGCATGACGACGGGCTTCTGACTTTAGAACTTGCTTTCGTGTACATTCTTCTGGAAGTGGTGGATGCAATGCCGATACATCTGTGCTGTTCCTTCTAATGGTAGGTGCCGAACCAACCGTGGACTGTGGCACATCTCCCATTTTACGAGAAGGGATGCCATGGTGATGATGATGTCGCGGGCGATGGTGAATGGTCGGAGGTGCAAAAACCTGGCGAAGTACCTCTTCTTGAAGCTTTCTGTTGATCGTCGTTACGCCCCAGCTGCTGGTATGCGGTAACTGGGGACGCGTGGGGCTTGTAGAAGTGTTAGTATAATCGCTCTGGTATCGTCGATGTTGTTGTGAGGAGAGCGCAGGATTTCTCATCCAGGGATCTGGAGTAGTGGATCGCGGCGGTACCCTGAACAAGTTATCCGGGATAATGTGTCGGTTGTTTTCGAAAATGACCTGTGGAACGGGCATAATCTGCTGCGAATGGCTGACCACGCGGGTAGTCTCTGGCTTCCTCGAATCTTCAGGAGCTGCAGAAGCTTGTCTTGAAGCAGTCTCCGATTGAGTCGTAGAAGTAGTAGGAGGGGCATCCTGTTTGGCTTTGTCCTTGGACGTCTTCTTTTTCTTGGGTGCTTTGCGATAAGTCACATTCAAGACACCAATATACCTACACGACAATTAAACGTCAGCAAAAAGCCCTACACGTACTGAATGGCAATATGTTTCTTCGCTGAAGTCTCAGCTTGGATCCATAATGGTGGTGGATAATCCGTACCTTGGTAAGAAGTCCAGGAGTTCTGGATGCTGCCTCTCGACCGTTTCGTAGAACTCGTTTTCTCGATTATTGAGCTGTTTGCATACAGCCCTTCGCGAAAATCGGTAGACAGTAGAATGACCGCCCACTTGGTGATCGTACGGCTTCAGTTCAACAGCACCCAATGGTGCCGGTGGCTGAGCGGCTAGAGCTGTGGCGACCTTGGGCTCCTGTTTGTGTTTTGTCGCAGTGGGCGTAGTGCCTAGATCATCAGTCGCACTGGATTCATAGCCAAGAAGTGAATGAGTAGACTCGGCGAGGGACTCGGGTTCAGATTCAGCTGAAAGCGTATCGACAACCGAGGACGTCAGTGGCTGATCTTTATCTTTCTTTACGGAAGTTGCCGTGGAGATGTCACCATGCAGGCATTGATTTGTATCTTGGGACTGTAGAGAGATTTCTACTTCTTGCGGGGTCTGAACTTCCTTATCCGCGGCCCATCCTCTGGGCCCTGCGCTCTCATGAAACGAGGCCCTCTTGTCAACATCAATTACCTCTCGATCTCGGGGCTTTGGTTCTACAGGGGCCTGATCGCCTGCCTTGAGACGACGATGAGGAAAGTAAAGAGCTGATGAGATCTGTTCCTTTTCCGATTCGTCTTCTTCTTCTGAGCCTGGCGTACGCTCGGCGTTGCTCCTGTCCTTGGCCTGGAAGTAGTCGGGTGGCTCCTCATAATGCACTGCCCCGTTTGTTGATGCGTGTGCATGCACTTTTTCGACTGCTGAAGTAGGCAGACTATGCGAGTAGAAAGACCCGGGACTCAGATTTCCAAAGCCACGAATGTCTTCCAAGAGCCGCCGCGGGAGCTCCCGCTTCTCTGCGTTGCTTTGTTCTAATCGTAGGCTTGGCTGGGTGGGGGGCGTAGAGCCAGTATTTGGTTCGGTACGTGAAGCTGGCTTAGTGTCGAAGTAGGAGTCGGCTGGGCCAGTCAAAGGGGACTGCACAATTGGTGAAGCAAGCGACGATCGACGTAGTTGCTGAGTAAGGGCACTGGCACTAGTCTCAGGTGTGTTGGGTCCCGCTGACACTTCCTCTGACAGCGTAGAGAGTGGGCGATCGGCAGAGGCGCGTTCTTTGGGCTTACCCTCTCTCTTCTTGGGCTCTTCGGTAGGATCGCCATCCTTGAAAACGCGCAGATAGTGGCTTGCTTTCCGACTGCGTGCCGATGTTGGCTGCTCGGTCTTGGCGAGGGTGGCTTCAATTTTCTTTTCCATGTCCACGCCCATGACAGGGTTGTCGAGAATGATGTTACCCTTGAACGGGACGGGCTTGCCCTCTCGCCATTCTCTGTTTCGGCGCCTCTCCTCGCTCTCTAGCAGCGCTTCGTGCAACACGGGCTGGAGCTCAGAGCGCTGTGGTGTGGTTGGCCGCTGCAGAGGGGAGTCGACAGGACTCATGTAGGGAGGGGGGCTGTGGCGGGTGACCTCGAGACCCATACCGGCTGCAATGGCGGCACGGGGGTTGAAGGGCGTGGTCAGAAGGGCGTGATGGTCGATGGAGGCTGTGGTTGGGAGAGTAGGCGGGAGGGTAGAGTGCTTCCTGCGTATAATGGGCGGGTCTTTCAATCGCGCCGTGGGAGGAGTTGGGGCAGCCAATTCGGACAAGCTGTGTTCGGGTTCATCGTGTGCGAAGTCAGTCTGGCGAGCAGCGGCGCGGGGGGAGGAGATGGGGCTGTCCGAGGCGAGGTAGGTAGTCGCGAAGATGCTGTCGCGCTCGTCAAGCTGGGGCCGGTCAATTGACGACTTCCACAGATGATTTTCGTGCACAATGGGCGCCGTACGTGAACGGCCCGTCTGGGCGAGGCTCTTCGGGGTCACGGCTTCGCGGTCTGGCTGGGGCGTGGGCGCATCATTTGGGGCATTCAACCTCACCTGTGCGGGGGGTGAGGTATTTCCGTGGGCGTCGGGCGTGGGTGACATGGGCTCGACATTGATTCGACCGTCTAAAGGGCACCTCGTGGCGGGATGGGTGGCAGATATGGCCAGACGGGCGTTGCTGATGTTGGCCAGGATGCGGTCGTTGGGCGCGGCGGAGACACAGCGGAGGGCCAGCAGGGGCGGGTCTGGGAGATTAGCGTGCAGAGCAGCGGCGCTGGCGGATGGCAAGGGCTGCAGGCCGAGGGGGAGGGCTGCAGCTGGCGGCTCCGGGGGTGGTGCTGGATTCAGCGAGTGAGAGGTGTCGTCGGACCACGTTCTAAATGTCTGTGGTTTGGCGTGAATGCGAGAGTGGCGCAAAGATTGTCGCAAGCGAGCGGCCCAATGACGTCTGCCTGACCGCGTAGGACAAAGCGCGTCGCAGCGAGATCGGGCGTGTGGAATCTCAGTCTCAGAGCGATATACCCACGAAGGCCAGAGAGTAATTGAACAGAGTAAACACTGGCCAACTCTACATTGCCTCTTTCAGCATTGGGCAACATGGTTCAGGAACGCAATTTGTTTTAGCACCTGCTGCGCTGGCAACTTCCTGGTGGCTGCCCCCGGCCAAGTGTCATTCGTCATGGGTACCTTTTGCTGCCAAAGGGGGAAGCTGCGTCCGTGCACACGAGGCTATGTATGTACTTGAATTGATATTTGATGCTCACGACGGACCTACTACAACAACAGCAACAACACACTACACACACGAGCCCTGACATGTCCATGGCATGGGCTACCGGGCAACATGCATGTAGCTGCTTCACTGCCTCACTCTGTTCTGCCGCCTTCCTCCATGTGACGCAAACTAGGCGTGGTCCCGTCTCCGCGCCTTCGTCCCCAGCTTCCGCTGGCTGTGCAAAAGGCCGCGCACCCAGTTTCTGCGGCATCGGCTATACCAACCCATCCTGCCTCTTCTCATCGTTGTCTATCCGTGCTTTACGCATCCCATTCCGCGTGCAGCTACCATGCATGGCTGCTGTCTCGCAAGGCCGCCACGACCAATCACCTGGGAACGTGGCCTCTCACCGCCTGCTGCATGTTACTTGGCTACTGCTGCACGTTACTGTGATGCCGGTACAGAACTGCTCTCTGTCATGGCATAGATCATGTGCCACGGTACTGGGAGGCCCTTCGTACGACGCACAATGCCGTTGTTCCCGACACGACTGGCGGTCTGCATCGGCATGGGTATATGATTCTCCCCTTCTTGCAAGTCCATCTGTAGATCATGGCATCCAAGTGTCATCTACATTACGTAGAAAGCTGTCTGTAAAGTGCAAATTTCCGTTGGCGCCGAAGCTATCCAGCGAGCCTTCAACATCCAACGGGGGACATCCGTCCTTTGTCATACGTCTTGACTTGTCTCCCAACGATCCTTGCGAGCCCTGCGATGCTTTTTCGCTGACGAAGCTCCAAAGGGACGTGGTCGTGTTCTTATCCTTTAGTGGGATGCGATCAATGGACGGCGTGGGGCTCTTATCTGCATTACTGGCTTGGCATATCACATCGCCCGGGCTTTGAGCAAACCTCAGATTGCTCCCGTGACCTCCTTGCGTCGGCTTCTTCACCGTGCTAAAGGCAAATGGAGATGCTGCACCGAAGAGATCCTGCGTGCTGATGGGTGGCCCATGTGTCATGCTTTCGTTGAGAAGCGGTCCGTCCCGCTGGACGGTAAAGGCAGAAAAGGGTGTTGTCACTGCATTGCATACAGCCCCTATCGGACGAGGTGTGTCAATTGAAGTTTGTGACCCGGCCCGGAGAAGATTGGACGACATGGATGGGAAAGTGCTTTGCTGGAATTCGAGTTGAGCTCGTAACATGGCGGCCTGCGTAGACCAGTCCGAGTCTCGACTTTTCTGTAGCTCTTGGTCATCTTTCTGTTTCGCTGTGGCGTCTCCTTGGACCACATCGTCTTGAGGTGCATTATTGTCGTTTTCAAGTACGGTCTGGGGGCGTGGCTTTGGCGCTGCCGGAACCTTTTCTGGTGATGAATCAAAGTTGACTGCCCTTGGCCTTTTACGTGGTTTGCGTGTTGTGAACGAGACGGGCTTTTGGGACCCGTGCGTGTCTTGACTGCCCATGGATGAAGTGACAATGGGTACAGTCCGCTGCGAGCGTTGCGCCGGTTCCTTGCTGTGGGTGGTCTCTTGTGTGATTGCAGCGGTGGCTGTATGGACCGCTTCTATTGTGTATGATGGTTCTTCTGCTGCTGTCGAAGTAGACTGTGCTTCGGCATTGGTCAGCTGCCTTGGGGTGTCATCGTCTTTTACGGGTGACGAGATATCCATGGAAGCTGAGGCGCTGGACTTGTACGCATCTGGCAGTGCAGACCTGCGTGGAGTGCTCTGAGCCCGGATTGGTGCCTTTGGGAGGCTGAGTTGAACTTCTCCTTTTGCGCTCATCTGCGAGTCCACTTGGCGTGACCGCGACCTTGATGGCGACGTATCGGTGTTCCCATGGCGAGCTCTGCGCATGTCCACCTTTGCTGAACCAGGCCGCCGCAACCAGAACGGGTTTGTCATGGGTGATGGGGTTTGTATTCGTCTGGCGGTGCCGACACTCGAGAGACGTGTTGCGGTGCATGCGCCGTCGTCATCTGGCAAGGGCTCTGTCGCGGGTGGGACTTGGATTTCTTCGAGGCTGGTGTCGTGCTCGCACGTGTCCATGTCATCTCTCGCAGCCCTAGACGTCTCCGGCGATGCTTTCAGGGGGACCGAAGCTTGTTCGGCCACATATTTTCCAGCTCCATTGCTCCTTCCAAGCTTCGCGCTTACCCGATGTCTAACTGCGTCTTTCCGGCTGGCCGTGGCCTTCTTGCTGTGACGGTTCCGAGGTTCCGACGCCCTTTCGTGCTTGCCCAATGTCCGCCTCTTGTCTTGTGTTGGTCGGGCCCACGGGTTCTTCCACCCGTTGTTGAATGGCCCGCGCAAGCCAGCCGTGATGATGACAGGCGGCCGGCCGCGCAAATACTGCGATGCAATGGCCTCGATCCTCCGCCGCTTAGCTGCCCGTTCCTCAGGGTCTTTGGTCTCAGCGGGCGCTTCTTCGATGACGTCGTCAGGATGAATGTAAAAGTCATCAAAGTCGAAGCCCCGTCTAAGGTGCGGATGCAGACTGGATGGCATCGTCCTCGTCCTCGTTACGTCGGTCTGGATACGTCGGCCAATGCGACCGTTTCACGTGTGTGGTAGGCGCAGTAGTACAGCAACAGGCGGGCGGCCAGGGCGCAATCGCATGTTCGGTCGGGCGGTGTCGTGCGTCGTGGGCGTCGCAAACAGCGAGTTAGGATGGCCCAAGTCAACTTCTCGGCACTCCCACGCCTTGCCTTTGCTTGTTCAACTGATCCAAGCGCTCGCTCAGATGCAATAGCGGCCGATCGGGTTCGGCTCCCTGATGGGATTGCACGTCATCTTGGTCGCTCCAGCATCTGCGTGGGCGGAACGGGTGCCAGTTGCTCGGGCAACGGAGAATTAGCGGCACGCGGGGGCTCCGTGCATGTCTCTAGATGCCGTAGATCCTAGTATATCGATACAACCGATAACACTCGGCCTTGTGACGCGCTCAAGACATGACGCCGCCGTTTTGACATTTTCAGCCTGCAAGACACCTAGACACGCAGTATGCCGCGTGCGCTAAGATAACACATTATTTTCCGACGCGTAGCCGCCCGCCAACAACTTTCTTCACCGCATCTTCACCGCGGCCCAACCGCGACACCAGCGACAAGCGGCGACCGCTCCGCCAGCCATCTTCACAACAACCA
The DNA here is from genome assembly GCF_003171515.1 of Pyrenophora tritici-repentis. Taxonomy (NCBI): domain Eukaryota; kingdom Fungi; phylum Ascomycota; class Dothideomycetes; order Pleosporales; family Pleosporaceae; genus Pyrenophora; species Pyrenophora tritici-repentis. Next base: position 2,024,206 of record NC_089390.1, read on the forward strand.
CAATGGCCAGCACCACACAGCCGTGGCTCGAGGATCTTTCTGAGGAATGGGTCACGCAGCCCTCGCCAGAAACTCTTGCGCGCAACCAAGAGAGCCCGGCGGTTTCCCAGGCTAGCCAGAGCGCAGGAAAGGCCCGCAGTCGTCTCCCCCGCATGCGCCAATCCTCGGGCTCCTTCTCAGAGATCCAAGTCCGCAACATCGCAAAGGAGCTGCGCCCGCCAAAGCAACGCGGTGCCGGCCATGAGCGCAGCCTCAGCGACTTGGCTGTCCCGACCACCTCGTCGCCGCATGCGGCCCCACGCGACGTCTCGTTTTCCGACTTCTCCATATCGCAGGGCTCCGTCATGCAAAATGGCACCATAGCACAGGACACCGTCGCACGGTCGCCAGTCAAGGCACGTGGGCCACAGGATACACCGGAGTGGAGGCGGAGGCTGGTCAATGGCAGTGGTGTGGGCTACGGCAACCAGACCGACCTCTTCGGCCCCACAGGCTTGGAGAACATCTTCCAGAAGCCAGCCCCTGGCGCATCTGAGGACTCAGCCCAACCGAAGCGCAGGCTTGGTTTGCTTAAGAGTCTCACCACCGTGCCGTCTAGCCCCCCGCCGTGGCCAGCCGTGCAGCAGGTCAAGGGCGCAGGCCAAGCAGCACAAAAGCACGAGCAGGTACATCATGCAGATCAGGAGAATCCTTCGCTGGACAACACAGAGCAAGATCAAGGCACATCGGTCTGCACCCAGGGACCAGGTCCACTGGAAGCGCGGACAGTGAGCGGCCAGATTGAATACGAAAACGAAAACTTCAGCCCTGTGTTTCTGACCATGACTGCGAACATGAACGTCAGCCAGTCCGCTAAGCCAGGCCCAAACTTCAGAGGATCCGAGCTCGCCAACCGATTACGACAGATTGGATCGCCGCCTCCCACTGTTGACCAGCCCTCTTACGACGAGAGCGCGTTAAGCTTCAGCCGTGAAGACTCATCCCTGGCAAGGCTGCAGGATGAATCGCTGCCGGAAGGTCTTCCCACGGGCACGCCAGATGTGGCTGATGTTGGACGTCACGTGGAACTTCGAAGAGGCGGATACTCTAGGGAAGGATCTTTTCGTCGAAAGCCACTTAGTCCGTCGCCCGAGAGACCTGCTTCTGAAGCTTCAAACGGTCGTACAAGTACGGCACAATCAAAACCTAGCGCAAAGCACCCTCTCCGAGAAATCACCACAGACCCAACAACTCCCCATCGAGGAGGACACGAACAGTTCCTAAGTCCAGACCGGGCGAAGAACTCCGGAAGTCCTCTCAAGCTATTTGATGCGCATGACACCTACACGAGTAATCGTATCCAGCGGCGATTGAGCCAGCTCGAATACAAATCCGAGAAGGCATCTAGCGTCAAGGACGGCACAGCGGAGAGTACAAAAGTGGTACCTAAGACTTCAAGATTGTCGTCAGTGGAAGAGAGGAGCATGCAAAACATTGACCAGTATCTTCCAACACAACTCCACCGAAAAACGCCCTACAGGGTCGGTTCTTTCGGCGAAGGACAGCTTAACCAGTACCAGTTCTCGGGGGACTTTTCTGCTATTTCGTCCGATGAGGATTGCCACGATGATACCGCACCAGACGAGTCACCATCAACAGATGTTGCACCACCTGGAAGTCGGCAACCCTTCAAATTCCATCTGGAAGAATCACCAGCCCAGCGGACATCCTCAAAAGCCAGAAGACAAGTGTCCAGTCACGGAGGGGACTCGATAAGAATCACCAGTCGACCGAAATTTGTACCACACCGGAAGGTCACAACTCCCAATATTGAAGAGGATTCAGAGCTCGCCCATGAGTATACCGAGGGGAAGAGAGGTCCGACGTCACCGTTCAAGAACCCGACGCCAAAGCGTAGAAGGACAATCTGTTCTGTAGAAGACGACGGGGGCGACGATGGAGATGTCTTCAACGATGACGACGCAGGCACCATAAAACGCTCGCACGCAGCCATACAAGCCGTGGTTAGTCACCACAAAGACGCTGGCCATGACCCTTTCAACCCCGTCGCCACTTCAGAAACGCTAGCGCGGAGACACATTCTAAGGCCCCGCAACCCCACACCTAGCCAGCGAAGGCGCGAGGAGATCCAAGCAGAGATCATGGAGGCTACCGAAGCATTCATCATGTCCTCACCAAAGCTCAACACTATTCGTGAGCAGCTAGAACCGTCAATGCTCTCAGATACCGACAACGAAAGGGACCGAGCAAAGGCAGTTGCCAACCAGATTGCCGCTTTTAGTATGAGGAGGCAGAATGGATCGCGAGATAAGACCCGCAAACGTTCTGTTACTACACAAGACTTCCTGGACGAGGCACTGAAAATCATGGACTTTATCCGCACAAAAGGTCGCCCAACCAGTGGACTAGGCAGTCTCGAAGAAACGGAGGCTGAAACCGAGCTCATCCAGGAGCGCAATGACCCCTCTTCTAATGTGTTGACATTTGATAGGCCCCCAAGCAAAGAGGGGCGCCCTTCGACGTGGAAGGAACCCAACAAGCAGGAAATGGACGCAAAAATCATGAACCATCTTCGTAAATATCAAGAGCACGAAAATGACACATTCCTCAACTCGTCCGTAAACTCTATCCGCGTTTCACGCCTAGGTGGATCGGCCATTCCCGGAGAAAGCATAGTTATTGAGCAAAACGACATTAGGATCACGGACAACCGGAACAGGCATCGGGACGACCACGAAGACGAAGACAACCAGCTGAACTCTCCACAACATACGGCAGATACCCATCGGTCGCGGTGCTCATCATTTGGACAAACAGTAGTTACAAACGCCTCTCGCCGTTCGGATCATGTCGCTACCCTTGCACCTGAAGCGGTCGCCCATCTTATTCCGCCAGAAGTAGCTGGGATGAGCTTTGACCGTGACAAGAATGTCTGGGTTCGTCAAAAGTCTCCATCCAGGCAGCAACGTCGCGAGGAGCACCCTAGCGGCATGAATGAGAGCGAAGATGATCCTTTTGGCAATATTCCTGATTTGACTGTGGAAGACACGTATGATCAGGATGCCAAGACAGGCTCACCAGTTCGTCTGCAGCCGACAGCAGAGACTATTCTTGAGGACACCGAAAAACCAGAGTCTGACGAAGAAGCGCGCCCGTCAACCCGTGAGGGCAATGGCGTCGCCTATACAGATACAAGCTCCGCGCCTTCAAAGGCTTCCAATTTTGGGTGGAGTTATCCTCGCCCTGACACGCGGGCTACTTCCTGGAGCACACAAGCGCCACGGAACTTGAGTACCAAAATAGCACACGCACCTACCACTTATGCCATTCCAGAGTCTGATGAAGAGGACGTCGAGCACGAGATCCAATACTTTGAGGGAAGAGACCGTGCTCCTCCGAGCGTACAACGTCCGCGGGTGCGTGACATTACGATTTCGATCGCAGAGCGAGAAGTTCCCAACCTAGAACCACAGCCCGAGAAACCACAGCAGAAGCTTCGCCAGAATGAGTGGGGGCCGTCAAGTGCTCAAAAGCGATCGGAGAAGAAGCAGTCAACTTGGAAGCAGATGAACGGCACCAGAGCTCTTTCGCATGGACCACCCAGCCGCCTACCTGTCTTCAACGGAGATGGCGACTTGTCACTGTTGGACGATGCTCCTTCAAGAAATTATCGGATGCAGCTCTCGATGAATGTTTCTGCACCTCCCTTGCGAAATGGTAGACGCGACACACTCGTTGCTGCACCGTCTTCACCAGTGAAAGATGTCACCTTCTTGCTCAGTGACCTGCCCGAGTTCACGCTCAATCAGATCGACGAATTTGATCTTCCAGATCGGGTGGTCGTCAAACACGATGGTAGTCGGTTCTCGAAAGCCTTGGAAGATCGCTATGCGCAAGGTACTGCGGAGTTAGTCAAGGCACTTCAAGATGTGGAACCAGACGAGCCGTATTGGGAAGATCTTCGTAACGTCAGTCTCCGTAAGAAGGACCTCAGTAGCTTACATCGTCTTGACGAGCTGTGCTACCAACTTGAAGAGCTTGACGTTTCAGACAACAAGATCAATCAAGTGGATGGCATACCGTACTCCATGAGACGTTTGGCGGCACAAAACAACTGTCTAACCGGGCTTACTTCTTGGACCACTCTCGTCAACCTTCAACACCTTGACATATCTGGCAACGACATTGATGCACTGGACGGGCTCGCTGAGCTGGTGCATCTCCGGATTCTGAAGGCTGACAACAACAAAATCAAGTCTCTCGAAGGCATTCTGCATCTTGATGGCCTGATGGAACTGAGCATTGGTCGCAACGAGATTGACATTGTTGACTTTTCTCGGTCAAACCTGTGAGTATAAATATTCCCTCGTTTTTCAGGCGGCATGCTGATCGTATGACAGGAAATCTCTCACAGACTTGGACCTGCGAAAGAACCAGTTGCTCGAAGTTCGGAACCTACATTGCCTACCGCAGCTTCAGCACCTCAATCTTGGTATGTTTCTTCCTGGTCAATCCAATGGTGCACTAACTGACCCGTAACAGATGACAACGAGATCGACGAATTCCCTGTTGTTGACACACCACTGAAGCCCTGCAAGGTCCTACGGTCGATCCGTCTCTGTCGAAACAGAACTACACACCTCGATGTCGAAAAATACTTCCCAAAACTCGAGTCGCTCTACATTGATGGCAATGCGTTGACGCAGGTGTCAGGTCTAGAGCATCTTCGACACTTGCGGACCTTTTCAGCCCGGGAACAGGTGCTGGAATCCGAGTCAGACATGGAGATGTGTGCTAGCAACCTGGTTAGGAACACGGAAGTGCGCAACCTATACCTCTCACTCAACCCCACATACGGCCTGCACATCTCGCAGCATTTGTTGAGCCTTCAAAGGTTAGAATTGGCATCAATGGGCCTCAAGGAACTACCGACCAACTTTGGTCAGCTCACACCAAACCTCCGGTCGGTTAACCTCAACTTCAACTCTCTTACCGATCTCCGACCGCTCCTTAACATTAAGCGACTGAGCGAGCTTTTATTGGTTGGTAACAAGCTTGAACGACTGCGCGCGAACGCAATGGTCCTGGGCAAGTTGGGCACTCTTCATAAGCTAGACTGGCGGGATAACCCGCTCACGCTGCGCTTTTATGCCCCTGCGTCTGAGAACAGAATCATGTCACTTAGGCAGAAACCCTCGGAAGAACAGTTGAGGAACCGCTTCGTCATGCCCGATGGAGAAGTTGAGGCAGACGTTCAGCACCTTCTACGGCTGGACTATGAGACCCGCATTAGGCGACGTGTCACTGAGATGATGCTTGCTAATCTATGCAAAAGCCTAAAGGAGCTGGATGGATTACCATTTGACAAGGCGCGCGTGCTTGTCAAGGATGATGTTTGGGAGCGTCTCTTGTTCCTCGGCGTTATACAGCGCAAGCGGGCAGATACAGCTGTCGAAACTGAGTAATGAAATGGTGTGAGAGTGGTGCGACGTGAGCACGCACATATCGCATGCAATTACATATGCATACGTAGGAGCTTGGGAAAATGGCGCGCCTTCATGTAACAAAAATCTGGGTTTAGCGTTTTCCTGGAGTTGGGTTGTTGTACTACTGGTCTGCTGGCACCATGGAGTTGGATGGCATTCTTGTTTGGAGCGGGATATTTGGTATCTGAGCATCTTTAGGCGCATATACTTAGGTGCGGCTTGCGACGAGCTTCGTTGTTCGAGCGCGGAGCCAGGTTTATTCTTTGTAATGACTTCATGAAATGTATTGGTAGCGAAATCATCCTTGTACTTGGCTATTACGCGGACGTTGTTGGCGGGCCATGTAAGCCTTGGACGCCTTTGAGACCGCCGATGCAAGGCACTTGTGTGATCAGCCGCCCCCGCGCTCCACTGAAACGGCTCCGCTGAGGCCCGTGCATCTGTGCATTAAAACGATCCAGCACCACATGACTTCTACAATGGAATTCGTCTACTACACAATCGACTATGCCTACATCATCAGAGGAGGAAAGAGCGTTGCAGCTTGCTGAGAAGGCAAGTGAGAGCACCAAAGCGGGAGAGTTGGCTGTTGCAGCTCGGTACCTACGCGAAGCTAGTACGATTGCACCCGAGCATCCGCAAATCAAGGAAGCATGGGTGGCACTGAAGGAAGAGGAGGGTAAGAGCGAGTTACTGGGTATCTGCAGAGCTTGGGTCAAGAGCCGGGATGAACATGATGGAGACAAGGCCCTGAAAGCCATCAGAACGCATGGGTTGACGCAGAAAGAGGCGGAACAGGCAATGGATATTCTCTTCGACTTCAAAGGCGAGGATGATATCTTGGATCATGTGTCCGGCGAGTTGCTGCAAAACCCTGGAGCTCAGATGTGGCTTGCTAGAGCCATCCGGGAGCAGCCGACACGCATCTACTATGAGATGTTTGAGCGAGGAGACGACTCAATTGATGGAATGCTCAAGGTGTTGCTCAACCGGGCTATCTGGCCCGATGACGAATCCTTCAAGACGGGCCACAGAGATATCTTCATGCTCAGTTTGGCCATGATGATGGAGGAAGCGCTCGAGCATCCGGAACGTGCAATGAAGGGTATTGCGCAGCTACTCGCTCACTACGCCGAACATCTCAAGGGTATCATCGATGCAGATAGTTTTGACGTCATACTCTCGTCGCTTGATATCCGACTGCCGGCTAGTCTACGCAGTCAAGCTACACTTGCAAGTATTAAGCTGTTTGAGCTTGCGCCAGATACTGCTGGAGAGCTCATCTCAAAGTTTGTCACTGCTCGAGCCAAAAAGGGAGAAGCGAACGATCTTGTCATTGCCTTTTCCGCCGCAGCTGCCATCTTCCCAGTTGCTGTTACATCTGCCGCCGCCCTGTTCCTTACAGATGGATTTGTCAGTACATTGGTGGACAGGGTGCGGAGCAAGAAGTCACACAATCTGGAACAAGCGACTCTCGACCTGATTAGTGCAGCTTGCGTGGACAAGAACTGCCGCGAAGCAATCAGCAAGCATTGTCGGGAATGGCTAGAGGACATGGTTGCAGAATGTCCAAACAAGAAGCGGGCCAACCTAGCTGCACTCATACTGGTCAAGTTGGGCGAGGAGCAACCATCTGAAGATGGGCCACGAATTGTAAGGGCAGAGAAGGTGGATCAGAGCGATCTAATTGCGAGCTTCAAGTCGATGGTCATTGGCGGTGACACATCTTCCAAGCAGGACTCCGTCGAAGGTCTTGCCTACGCTTCTCTCCAGCCCAAGGTCCGCGAAGATCTTTCCAAATCGCCCAAATTTCTCAAACGCCTCGTAGAAACCATGAGCGATGCAAACTCACCCAAGAACATCATATTTGGTGGCCTCACCATTTTCGTCAACATCACACAATACCTGCCGTTGCAGTCCGAAGAAGAGAAGCGCATGGCACAGCTGAAAGCCTACGCCAACGTGCAGAAGCCAGCTGATCCCGACGAACTCCTCAACGACGAGAACGTCACAGTACGATGTAAACGTATCCTCGACGCCGGCGTCGTACCCCTTCTCGTGCAAGTTTGCAAGAAAGGCTCACCATCGATCCTCACACAAAGCAGCCTTATCCTGCTGAGCCTATCTAAAGACACCAAAAGCAGAGGCACCATGGCGCAACAAGGCGCAGTCAAACTACTCATCCAAATCTGGGAGCACATTTCCTCTACCAACGACTCCTCCACCACAGGCACCACACCCTTCCCACCCGGCGCACTTGCCACAACCGCCCAAGCCCTCTCCCGCCTCCTCATAAGCATCAACCCCTCGCACGTCTTTAACGCCGCTCTCCCCAGCACCTCAGCCATTCGGCCCCTCCTCAGCCAACTAACCCGCACTGAGTCCTCAACCTGGCAACTCCACGCCTTCGAAGCCCTACTTGCCCTCACCAATCTGGCATCCCTAGACCGCAGCACCCAAGACCACATAATCCGGCAATCCTTCGACACCGTCGTCGACGACCTCCTACTCAGCAATAACACCATGATCCGACGCGCCTCCACAGAGCTAATCTGCAACCTCATGGCCTCGCCCGTCTGCATCGGAAATTTTGTTGACGCTTCCCCCCGCGCAAAACACAGGCTACATCTCCTGCTCGCCATGACGGACGTGGATGATAGCGCCACACGATCGGCGGCCGGCGGCGCACTAGCCATGCTACTTTCTGTCGATCTTGCCGTGGTCGAGTTTCTCAAGCAGGACAAGAGTGTTGAGTGGCTCGTGGGTTTGTGTCGGGATGAAGACGAGGCGATACGGTATCGTGGTGTTGTTTGCTTGAGGAGTGTTGTTGAACTCGACGAGGGCAGAGAGAAGTGTAACAGTAAAGGGGCAGTGGAGGCGTTGAAGGTCGTGCTCAAGGAGAGTAGGAGTCAGGAAGTTTTGGCTGTGGGGGTGGAGGCTTTGAAGATTTTGCTGGGGCAGTAGATGATGTAGGGCGTGTCTGTGTATACGTTGCTGTAGGGGCAAAATGGGCTGTGGATATGCTGTATGCATGTTTGGAGAGGAAGGCTAGGAGAAGCTCAAATTGCTTTGTTCAAGACTACGAACGCCACGATTCATAGCCAGAATCCACAGTTATCTAGCAAACTACCGCTTTGAGCTTCTGATCCCCTTTACTACAGTCATTGTTTGGTACCTGTGACGTTCGCATACCAACATATGCCTTGGGAAAAAGTAATCTCCTTCAAAACAAAGTAACACTGCCTGTTCTGAACTCAGATTTTCTAGATGCTCACCATGTGTTCAAATGGTTCACAAAGAGACACCTAAGGTTCAAACATGGCTTGCTAGTATATAGTGCTCGTTGTTCTGCTACCTAGGAGGTGTGATCCAGTAGTGCGCTGTACGGCAACCCAGTCCACTTAGACCAGAAACCCTCCACACTCACACACTCACAAGCGCCCACCTACATTTAATGCACACGTGCACCTTTTTATTCTCCATTTATGCTACTATAATCAACAGACATTGCTGCCATTTACCTTTTTCGGATGCGCATATTATGGTTCGTGGTCGTGCTTGCATATACTGACACCGCGACATGTTACAGTAAGCGAGTCAGTGCAGCGAGCCGAGTCAAGTCAGCGCGGTAACGAGCTCAGGGAAGGAGATAGGATAGGATGGGATAAGGCTTGTAACTGTGTGTGTGGACAGTTGGTATGTATCGTTAAGTTTGATAAAGACGACATCTCGAATCACATATCCTCTCCATCACAAAAACCCTAGCCTATACCACACATACCACACAGGGCCCAACGCATTGTCATGACCCCATTTTCGAAACACCGCCATCCCGTATTTCCACACCGAAATCGATGGATTTTGTTCTTTTTGGTATTTACTTGCCTAAATGGGTAGAGTACGTGGCTTTGGCGCGTTGTCGGTACCGTTCGTGTTATAGTTTGACAGGTCTGTGGGTACCCCTAGGTGGTGCTCCGCGGAGGGAAGGACGATTAGTGTGGGGGTTTGAAGAAACGGGTAGGAGGACTTGGGGTGCTGGATGGATTGGTTAGAAAGGAAGGGGATGATTGTGTTGATGGACTTCTGCATGTTTGTAAACGGAGGGCTTGTTCGGAGCCCGTCTGGGAATGGAGTGATGGGAGTGTAGAAGATGTGTATTCTAGTAGTCTTTCTTACCGCAATTCGCTTCATTCATCAATAGTTTACGCTTTTGGATAACTATCATAGCCAAGGCTCTTCATACATGTTATGTAGTTGGCCCATTATGAACGGTCACATGACACCAAAAACCACAGCGCACGTGACCCGCACCCCTCGCATCACCACCAGCCAAAATCGCCATAACTTCCCACAAACTTGGAAGCCACACATTCCTAAAAAGATCATCAAGCCTACGTAACATGGCTAGCGTTCCCAAAAAAGGTGCCGCACACGCGGTGTTGACGTGATCCGCCCCGTCCGTGCCGGCCTTGCCCACCCTAGCCCGGCGTCAATGACGTAGCAGTGTCGGAATGCTTGCTGCAAATCCCGCCAGGAACGCAATAACCCAAAGCTACCTTGTCTTCTGCCTTCCCTTCCCACACGCAATTCACACGTCCTTTTTTCCTCACCAAACCTTTTATATATTTTGGAATTCAATCAAGCTTGAGCTTTCGATCCTGCATACCACTGCACCAGTTAAACCTAAAGATACAATACGAGAGGCGCCATGGATGTATGTTGAAATGTTGCACAAATAGAGGGGAAGAGAGCGTAAAGCTGATGACGAGGGAATAGGTTTACTACTTTTACTCTTACGGGACGGCTGCATGGCTGGGTAAGATACACAATGGCTCAAAAGGTCATGGGAGGTATGCTGACGAGATGATGTAGCAACGCAAGCCGCGCCGCTCATTGCGTCACCTACGATGATTGTAGCTTTGTTGTCGCCTGAGGTGCGCGAAGCGACTAGTATGTATACCTTCTGATGGACTACACACGTGTGTGGGAAGAATAGCAAAGAAAAGATGCTAATGAGGTGCTGCACAGCTCTTGAAGTCTACTTCTCCCGCTCCCTGGGCTTCACGCTCATCGCATTGGGCATCCTGACCGTGTTACTTACGGGTTCTGTCCCACTCTCGAGTCGCTTGTCCGAAGGTTCGTTTGATTACCTCCACCCGTATCACGCTTGAGAACAGCATGCTAACAGCCATCGTAGGCGCCACGACCTCTGCCGAAGACCCAAAAGCTCCATACGCCCTCCCTACACTCACCATAACGGCCATGTTCCACGCCATTTACGCCTTCTATGGCTACGCAATGTGGACTAAGACGGGCGTCATGTCCTTCAGCCTCGGCACGCTGGGCTCGGGTTTCCTGGCCATGGTAGCGCTGTGGTGTATCTTGTTTGCTAGTAGCAATGGAAGGATTAGCAGGAAGACTGGTGCAGACAAGAGGACAAGTGGGTTTCCGTTTAAGAACGCCGAGGCGGACAAGAGGAAGGGTAAATAAATGAGAGAGATGCTAGGAAGGAGAGAGACGTGAGCTGATGTTGAAAAACACGCGGGCCGACAGAATGGACCATGGTCATGACCGGAGCAAGTGTGCACCGGATCGATCCACGCAACAAATAGCATGGCTGCTCGAAACTTTTTTGGTAGTTTGCGGAGCACAACCCCTGGATGAAGCAAGTGTACACTATGGAAAGCATATAACGAATTGGTATCTTTTCCCTTGAAGCGCACCAAAAGGCAATCATGAAATGCCCTCAACTTAGCTAATTCTAGACCCATACTGATACAAAAGTGTCTGTCCAACTACCTACTGTTGAGGAGAGACACCGAAACCCATTGGAATAAAGGAATAATGCCAGAAGGACCTTGGGCCCTGAGTATTCTAGACGACGGGAACTTGCGGCGTAACATCCTCATGCTGTCTGATATCAGCCGGCGGCGGTCTAGCAACGGCCTGTAGTGCCTCGTCCTCGACTTTCGGCCTCGTCACCAAAGCAGCCTCATCGCGCCACCACGGCAATTTGCCATCTCTGGGCGGAATAGGCAAAGCCTTGGATGGCAGAATATCATTCTCAACAGACTGCCAGCCATCCATGTCCTCTGGCAGACCCTCCTGCACACGACGTCTCCGCTCAGTCGCCGCCTGCGCCTCCATGAAGTTCTCAAACAGCAATTCCTTGGCCTGCCACTCATCGTAGCGTACTCGTTCCAACTCCTCTGCTTCAGCGCGTAATTGCTCGCCCTCCTGCGTTGCCCATAGCAGCTGTCGGCGCAGTAGTTGGAACAGTTGTGGAGCTGGGAGTGCGAGTTCCTCTGGAGTAAACTCTATGTCGGGTGGAAACTGGACTAATTTGGGGGCATTTGGGCCGGCGAGGTCTTGCAGATAGATGATGTTGTTATGGCTGTAGTCTGCGTCTGAGGCGGGTCCTGAAGCCGCTGCTGCCAGGGGGATGGTAGCGGTAGAGGCACTGTTGGGTGGGTGCAGGGATGACGGGGAGCCGGGTGTTGAGGCCTTGTCATGAGGTAGTTTCTTGGTGGCTTCGTTGTTAAGGACGAGCTTGAGGCGCTGCTTGTTGTTTGTCGGGTTGGAGGAGTGGTGTTTGGGGACGGGGTCAGAGGGCCTCAAGGCTTCGGTTTCGTGGACTGTACGCATGTGTTTTGCCAGAGCGTCGGAGCGGGTGAAGGAGCGGTCGCATTCTGAGGGGTGGTGTTAGGATGAGGGTTGGAGATGTTGGGGGTGAATGGTATGAATGCATGTCGTACCTGGTAGGGTGCAGTAAAAGGGCTTCTCTCTTGTGTGGGAGCGCATATGTGCTCGTAGTGCATAGCCACTGGCATGCGGTATGCCCTTTCTCGAGCAGTCGCTCCATTCGCAACTGTACTTCTTCTGCCTGGTGCCAATGTGGTCGTCGTGAAGATGCTCTACGAGATTATCCATGTTCTGGAGATCTCCCGCTGCGCACCCGTCCCATTTGCACACTGTCACCTGTTCCTGGCCGTAGTCGTCGTCTTGCGACATGCCCGGGTGGTGGTGTGGCGATGCGGGCACAGAACCATCAGTGTCTTCGGACAGCTCCTCTTCCTCGTCTGGCGGCATGATGTTGATGTGTGCTGGGGGCGAAGAGGGCGCGCGGATATTCAGGCGTTGTCGCTTGCTGGGCCGCTGCTCTTGGTCCGGAGTGGCTTCGTAGCTGAGATGGCGGCCCTTTACATCCTCGGGAAAGTCGTCGCTGCCGTACTCGGAAAGGTCTGAGGGAGATTCCATGGCGATAAAACTCGGCGGATATACACGGTGAATGGGCGTCGCGTTGAGAGGAGCGTGATGATGGCCTCCCCGGCGCGTTGGACGTCTAGCCGACGTGCAGGGACCAGCTAACTTGGCCTCCCGCCCTTTGAGGTCTGCAAAACTAAAACTTTGCTCCTTCACCTCACAACCACGGCGACATTTCGCGCCATTTTATGTGCGATGGCACTTGCTTGTAAGTTACCCCATCTCTCTTCTCCCTCTCTATGATGATCTATTCCAGAGTTCTGCAATTCCAAAGACTTGCCTCACGGCAGCTCAAATGCGGATTAGCTCTACACTACAAAAACACCTGACTTATTGCTCTCTTATACATTGAAACTTGTTACATTACAATTACAGTGCTAACAATCTTTTCAATCAGACTGCCAATTGTCTATGCGAACAGCAACTTCGACTGAGCTTCGTGATACCGTGCGCCTATGGGAGGGAACTTGTTTAGCATCTCGCCCAGCGCCTTCATATCCTCGTCGCTCAGCTTCGCCGGCTTCATGTTCTCCTCGATCCTCGCTGACGTCGTCGCGCCTGGGATGGGGATAATCGTAGGCATGCCCTTGGTACCGCTTTGCGCGAGCACCCAACCGATGGCAATCTGAGCTGGTGTGACACCCTTGCTCTTGGCCATGTCTTCCACAGCGTGTAGGAGCTTGATGTTCTCGTCGAAGACGTCGGGTTGGAATCTAGGCATGTGGTGCAGCATCGAATCCGGCTCGATGTCGCTGTGCTTCTTATACTTGCCAGTCTGGACAAACTGTTAGCAGTGTGACTTGTTGGCAGAGAGGTATACTTGCCAGAAATCCGCGTCCAAGAGGAGAATACGCGATTATGGGAATACCCAGCTCTGCGCAAGTTGCTGCGACATCATTTTCGAGGATTTCCGTCGCCCAGAGTGAAAACTCCACCTCTACAGCAGAAATTGGGTGCACGCCATGCGCTCTGCGAATTGACTTCGCGGATACTTCTGACAAGCTGATACCACCGAGCTTGCCATCCTTGACATACTCGGCGATGTAGCTAATGGTGTCTTCAATCGGTGTGTTGGGATCGACCCTGGCACACTCGAATAGATCAAGGCTCTTCTTGCCGTCCAAGACTTTGAGGCACTCATCGATGCTGCGCCTGACGTTCTCTCGGCTGCCATCCGGCGCCATTTCGCCCTTCTTGAGTCCACCCTTGATTGACAGGACAACCTTCTCCGCATCGCCGGGATATTTGGTAAAGTACTCATTGAGTAGGTGTAGAGAGTTGCGCTCTGGGCTTCCGTACAATTCACCACCGTTCCAGTTGTTTGCACCGAGGGAGAGCGCAGTACGCATGGCTTCGTAGCTCTGCTCGGCCGGCTGCGGGTTCTTGCGCCATGTGAGACCTGTGATGCGTTAGTAGTCAATTGCGAAACAAACAGCTATTAATGTACCCATAAGGCCATAGCCAATTGGTCCCACTGTCTTTCCGACAAGTTCAGGCATGTTGATGGTTGACTGAGTGCTATTGTGAGGTTTGGTGGGCTGGTGGGGCAGATGAAATATCTTTGATTGTTCGATACAACGAGTTCTCTGAATGGATTGCTTGAGCTGCTTGATGTGCGTCTGCTCCAGGGAGATTTCGAGTTGGAGTTGGTTAAATACAGAAATTAGTCCCGTCGGATCCGAGCATGTTTGTTATGCAGAGCGAGCGATGACGCTCACGCTATACCGGTAAGCGGTTGCCGGGAGTTTGGGCTCTTAACTCCGTCGAGCCACTCGTGGGAATAGACCCTGGATTTTAGGCATATTGCCGATCGTATGCTTCGCAGTGATAGAGATCAATTTCTCATCGTAAACGCCTTTGCTGATGCTCAGTAATACTAGTCTGAGCATTAGTGCGTTGCCGCTGAATCGTTTGCGTGGTGTAGGAAAGGAGGGTATCGTCATGTAATAGCAGCATCAGGTGGTACTGACTCTAAAGTCGAATCAACCTAGGAAACTCAAGGAGACACGATAGGAAGGCAAATCAATAAAAGAATGAATAGGTACGAGACTATATTCTATACTATTCTAACATACCAGTCAAATGAAGGAACACACGCGGAAACCAGACCTTTCCCACGACCTTCAACCTATTTCTCAGCACCACCGTATCCTTCGCAATCACATCCTCACAACTCCTTCTTCGCCACATCACCACTCTCCTCTACCCCATCAATGTCCCTCAATACTGCCCTAACCGGCCACACAAACCCCTCTTCCAACTTCCTCGTTGCCCCGTCCTCCAGCGTAACCAGATACTCCACTAGCGCCATACCCACATAGGAGCCAATGGCGGTAAAAATATGCCACCAGCCATGTAACTCGAACAAAAAACCCCAAGGCAGCCCCACCCATCTCTTAAACCTCGTAACATGTTCACAAGCATGAAAATCAATATTCCAAAGAAAATACCCAAACAAGCCCGTGGACAACCCAAACGTAGCCATACTACCCAGCTTCTTCCTATGCACCTCATTTGTAATCCGCGCTTTAATTAGCTTGCGCGTCTGAATTGTCACCAGCACAACCATGACTGCGAACGCAATTTCGTGCAGCACAATTTCATCGGCCCACACGTGGTAGACGGAAATTGGGAATAGACTGCCGAGGATGTACAAGGCGTAGAGGCGGCGTTGAGAGGGTGAAGCGCGAAAAGTGAGCAGTTGGTATAGGTTGGCGCCTACGGCTAGAAACATGCTTAGGTCGTCGCCCATTTGAGAGTGGTATTTTAGCGTGGCGTGGAACCAGGCTGAGAGCACGCCTACGCTGATTAGGCCCCAGTAGGGGAAGGCGAGCGTGGAGAGGAGGCCGCCGTCTGCTTTGGGGGTTACACGGCGGAGACCGATGAGGCCATAGATTACTGGGGTATGTTAGATGCGCCGGCCGGTCTACTTGATGGTGTTGTTGTGTTGTTGTCGTCGGGGATGGGAATGCTTCGTACCATAGGTGATGTTGGTGAGGGTGTTGATGAATTCGCCAATGTACGGTGTGATGATATAGTCCTTAATTCACCATCTAAGCACTCTAACACCTTCAAATCAAGAAACGAATAAACATACCTCTTCACAAAAGCTATGCTAAGTCAGTAAAAGACGGCCCAATAACTACAGCAACAAACTCACTTGTGATTGGACGTCGTTGGACCCCATGCTCCAACCGCGAAGCCCGATGGGTAATCCCAGCGTAACTGCATGATAGCTGAATTGAGATGCTGGGAGAATGAAAGTGGCTGTGCCGGTTGGTTGATACCTAGGTACCCGGGGATCGTGGGAAGGTATGGCGTGGTTTTAAACGTAAACAGAGAACGTTCAAGCTATGACCCGACGGAACCCGGACAACTTTCGCTCCAAAAACGGTCCGCTAGGGAAGGAACAGCTGTGGAATATGGTAGAAAAAGCAACAAAAGAGAGATAAGCGTAGTAGACGATATTTGATGCCTCTGCTATGCAGAAAAAGATAGTAATTCTTGCATACCAATTTTCTAACTAGGTAGACCACAACTATGAACTAGGACCAAAAAACTGCCCAGAGGCTTAACACAAGGCTGCTTATGCTTGAGGCGTCTGCGACAGCAAAAATAATGGGTCTTACCGCGACTCGAACGCGGGGCCTCTCGCAAGTGTGCTCAGGTGTCCACCCTAAGCGAGAATCATACCACTAGACCATAAGACCATTGCTTGCTACTGCTGTAGCTGTTGATGGAAGAAATTAGAGATTGTTAGTATATATTCTTGAAATGCAGGTTGCAGCAGGCCTGAGAAGCACTAGCCAAGGTGGGGTTCACGCTGGTGGAGTTTTGCTCGTATTACGCGGCCGATGCTCACCACCCATGTCA
The DNA here is from genome assembly GCF_003171515.1 of Pyrenophora tritici-repentis. Lineage (NCBI taxonomy): Eukaryota > Fungi > Ascomycota > Dothideomycetes > Pleosporales > Pleosporaceae > Pyrenophora > Pyrenophora tritici-repentis. The sequence goes on from NC_089390.1 coordinate 2,040,828, forward strand.
AAAGACATCCAACATCATATTCGACATGCAGTCTAAATCATCTGCGGTCCAGACAGCCTTATATAAATGCGCATCACTCAAGAATCTGCGATACAAGATATTCTCTCCTACACGTGAGTTGTGATGGCAGCCTTTTATTGAGATGCATACTACTGTAGCTTTTTAAAAGAGGGTGTCAGAATCTCATAGGTAATCTAAAGCCGAGGCTTGTAACCGACACGTGAAGAGCAGATCTCTGCGCAACAGCATGCAGCATCGACCCACTAGTATTGAATATTACATCTCCATCCTACAAAAGCCTTAGTTGCACTGCTCGCTGTTCATGCTTGCCGCGGCATTTCAAGATTCTGTGGTTCAGGGGTCCCGGAATTTGTGACGCAAGGATATGACTCGATCTCCAAGGAAGTCTCGATATCAAGCAACCAAACAACCCCAGTTCCCCACCTAGATGTGACATCGCGGGGACACCTTGAGCTGTATTACTCAGACGCAAAGCCAGGAATTATTAACCACTGCCCTGTTTCGCCGTCATTAAGCGTTTTGTTGTACAATAACAGCTCATCATTCCCGATGCGCTCCTTGGAATCGTACGAGATCACGATGATGAGGGTAAAGTCGGAAAACACGGGTAGTTATAAATTGCCAAGCACAGAAATGATCGGAGCCCACCATCTCGCATGTTCGGACACTTTTCCCTCCACACCATGTCACATTCTTTTCCAACCATACGGACACCATGTCGCATGTAGAAATACATCCAGAGTCACATGTTGCATCGCAGCGTGTAGGGTGTAAGCTGTTGACCCATGGCTGGTCTCGAAAGAGAAGCTGTCGAATCGCAGCATTGAGAAAGAGCCGCACCGGGTCAGGCGCCACTTACGCCATCAACGAATGCACAACGCGGCTGCAAGATCACCACAGTCTTGAGCGTTAGTTCCAAGATCCCCAGACGCAGTTATTCCGCTAATGAACACGAATCGGAGCCTGACTGGCCTCCCTTGTTGTCTCCGATGGTCAGCACGTTACGCCCCATCGGCACATGGCCGCTAGACTCACATAAGCATCCTCACATTTCATCCATTTTATCCGGTCAGCGAATGCTCCCTTGTGGAGTGCGTCATGCGGAGTAAGGTCTCCAGTGGGGATGGCATTCTCTAGCGAGATGATTGCCATGTTTAGCATGTCCTATCTGCCGGCTTGACGCCTTATATCTGGCCTTCCTCCCATGAGCGAAGATCGTCAGGTCAGTCGACTGTCATTTCCCCATCGCATGAAGCTCTAGAGAGCTCTGGTTGTCAAGATGTTTGAGAAAGTCCCTAAGATCAACAATGTCTACTATCTGGCGATCGTTGCCACCATGGGTGGTATGCTCTTCGGATTCGATATCTCATCCATGAGTGCTATTATCCCAACCAGCCAATATATGCAAGTTACCAGTCCAGCTCAAAAATAACGGATGCAGTTTTCTAATGTTCAAATAGTGATTACTTTAATAACCCATCTGGAGTTCAACAAGGAGCCATCGGATCCGCGCTTGCTGCTGGCTCAATACTCGGATCCGTAATGGCTGGACCAATCTCTGATAAATTTGGTCGTCGCGATGCACTTCTTTTCGCCTGCATATGGTGGCTCGTGGGCACTGCTATTCAGGTTGCAACCATCAACCGAGGCATGCTCATCGCTGGCCGAATCCTGAACGGTGTCACTGTCGGTATCACTTCATCCCAGGTGCCGGTATACCTCGCAGAGATCTCTAAGCACTCCCAACGTGGTGCAATTATCATCATTCAACAATTGGCTATCGAATGGGGTATTCTCATCATGTAAGTTCCCAATCACAATAACACAGAACAGCATAGCCGGTTCTGCTCTACTCTCAGCGCTCCGCCCCGCCACAAGAACGGTTGTATTACATATGTCCCACCTTTTACATTTTGATCTGCCCGTTTCTCTTTCTTTCGCAATCTTGTGATTTTCATCTTACCGTCACTACGTCCCCTCGCCCTCAATTTCCGCAGAAGTCTAATGTTCATTCCATCGCCGCTTCGTCCCCTTATATTTTCTCAAAGAGGTCAAATCTGACCCGCTGTAGGTATTTTATAGGTTACGGCTGCAGCTTCATTCCCGGAGAGACAGCATCGTTCCGCACCGCCTGGGGCATCCAATACGTCCCATGTGTGTTCTTCATGATCGGTCTGCCGTTCCTACCAGAATCACCGCGCTGGCTCGCCAAAGTCGATCGCACAGAAGAAGCAATTCATGTTCTTGCCGCTATCCAGGCCGATGGGAATATCGAAGATCCCTACGTTGTCGCTGAATACGAGGAAATTATCACTACTCTCACTGCCGAGCGCCTCGCCCCCCAAGGATGGCGAAAATTCGTTCTCAACGGCATGTGGAAACGCACTCTCGCCGGATTCTCTGTCCAGGCGTGGCAACAGCTGAGTGGTGCCAATATCATGACGTACTACGTAACCTATCTGTTCGCCATGGCAGGACTGAGTGGAAACATCAACTTAGTATCCTCGGGTATTCAGTATGCCTTGTTCATCATCTTCTCATCGATCATGTTCTTCTTTGTCGATAAGATTGGACGCAGGACCTTGCTCGTATGGGGTGCAATATCGATGGGCGTGTGTCACTTCGTGGTCGGCGGCACTCTTGGAGCACACAGCACCTATGTGCCTGGTGGCGTGAATGGGGACGCGAACGTGGTAATGCTTGTCCATGGATCACCGGCTTATACTGTCATAGCGTTTTGCTACCTGCTGATTATATTCTACGCCCTTACCTTGGCTCCGATATGTTGGGTGTACGCCGCCGAGGTATGGTCTTTGGAAACCCGGGCCTCAGGTATGGGCATCAGCGCGACTGGCAACTGGTTGTTCAATTTCGCTATCGGATTCTTCATTCCACCTGCGTTTGTCAACATCAGATGGGGGATCTTTATTGTCTTTGGCGTACTGTGTATACTGGCGGCAGTTCAGTTCTTCTTCACATACCCCGAGGTAAGTCAGTCATGCAAGGATAACATTACCTTTACTAACCTTGGTTGCAGACTTGTGGCAAGACTTTGGAAGAGATTGAAGTACTGTTCAGCAAAGATGGTCCCCATGCGTGGCAGACCAAGAAGGGCAGTGACCATCTCGCCCGTGATATCAAACATGTTGCAGCTGCTCAGGCCAAGGGCGATGCGCGGGCTAGCATTGAAAGGGTTATCAAGAAAGAGAAGGGTGAGACTGAGACGACGGAGGCTGTGTAGGAGTGGGTGGTAGTAGTTGAAGAAGTGAACAGTGAAATGACTATATAGGTCTGTGATGAGCTTGATAATAGTTTAATAAGCTGGTCGCTCTGGATAATAATAGCTTAGTTACTTTTGATGAGTCTGCGAAAAAGTAGTTGCTGGAAGAACGAAACGTTACATGAAATTGAAGTTCATGATCCTAATGAATCGACTGTACTACTGCGCACGATGAGAATAGGCTGAGCACAGATCTAGAGTTGAGGTAGGAGTATGGAGTATCAAGGTCCATGCGATGAGTGGGTGTGATGAGTTAGAGATGGGTTGGAGCGATTGCTTGGATGAAGGATGAGTAGATTTCCTGACTCCGGGAAGGGTGAGATGTATATATGGAGTGGTGTTCGTTATTGCCTTCAACTATATAGTCGAACAAGAAAAAACTCCATACAATGCAATACAATACAGCCCACCTAGGTGACTCAAAAAACAAGGTACTATATGAACCCCAGATATTGTAAACGAGGGTATCCCGAAATGCTCAGATCAACAAAAAATATCTTCACGCGAACTCGCCTAGAACTTAATAGGATACCTCTCCCTGATAACCTTGCCGTACTTAAACAGCAAAGCCGGCACAGGGATAAATGCTACGCCCAAGAACCCCAACATACTATTCCCCCAATTCAGGCCCATACTCTCATACATCTTGGGTCCAGCAAGCGGCAACATGGCGCCAAAGAGACAGCGCAGAGCGGTCATGCCAGCGATGGCCGAGGCAGCGTATTGTGGGAAGCAGTCGATCATGTAGGTTTGGAGAGGCGCGAATATGCCCATCATTCCGAAGCCAAAGGGCATGAGGGAGATGATGGGAACGATCCAGTGGACGTGGTAGTAGGATGTCCAACCGTACCTATTTGTTGTTAGCGAAAAGAAAAATTACTGTGGATGGAGAGAAGTGAAAAACTTACCAGAAGAAAGAAATCGGAATCAACAACCCGAAAAACACACACATAGGCAACCTCATCTCCGGCTCATAGACACCATTGTTCTTCTTGGCTAGCCGAATAATTGTCGCGTCGCTGGTCTTAGCGACAACGGCGATGCCCATGAAGTTTCCGAGACCGATGCCTAGGTATGCGAGACCGGTCATTTCGGGTGCCCAGCCGTATGTCTTGATGAAGACGGAGGTGATTGTTGTGAAGAGGAGGAAGAGCAGACCGAACAGGAAAGAAACGTAGAGTGAGCAGAGAAGCACAATGGGAGAAAAGGCGAGCATCTTCAGCGGCCGCGTGATACCATTTTGCAGGACTTGTAAAGGGGATAAGGCAGCGGCGTCTTTGTTGTACGTCATGATATTTTGAAGCTCGGGGCGGTTGAGTTCCTTGCGGAGACGCTGTGTTTTGCGGGATAGGATGACAGGGTGGTAAGTTTCGCGGTTGAAAATGAAGAGGGCGATAGTGAGGAGGACGCCGACGATGAGAACGACCCACATGTCCCATCGCCAGCCAGCGCGTTGAGCGATGAAGCCGCCGCAGATGGGACCGAGGATGGGACCGAACAGGATGCCTAGAGAGTAAATGGACACAGCTTTGCCGCGTTGTTGTGCGATGAACATGTCGGCAATGACGCCTGTCCCGATGGTCAGACAGGCACTGCCGCCGACACCGGCGAGGAAGCGCATGCCGATGAGACCACCCAGGTTGGGTGCAAGTGCACATCCAAGAGTGAAGGCACAGAAGAAGACGTTGGCGCAGTTTAGGATGATATAGCGGCCGTAGATTTCGGACAGTGGGCTAAGGAATAGAGGTCCCAATGCGAAACCTAGCACGTACACGCTGACGGCAAACGAGCCGAGCAGTTGCGATGTATTGTGGAAATCACTGTTGACAAACGGTATGCCTGGCGCGAATATGGAAGAAGCCAGTGGACTGACAAATGTGATGGCGGAGACGAGTGCTAGTAATGTTATTTTCATTTTGGTGGTAAAGTTGCGTGGGTTTGCGGGGTCATCTTGCGAGTCCCAGCCGACGAGGTTGTTGTCGAGATCGGATAGAGGGTACTTTTCCACGGCGATCTGGTCTCTCTTCGTGCTTTTCCTCGATAGATGTCTTTCCAGGTCTGTGCCAACCTCGTTTTTGGTTTCCTCGGGGCCCTTCTGTAGCGTTAGCTGTTGTTCGTTGATGTGCTGGTGCAATGTATGAGCCGTATTTTGCACAAATTAGCCTGAATACAGCATGCTGCGACTTGCAAGTGCAAGTGCAAGATGGCAAAGGATTCAGGCTGCTTCATGAACATGATGGCCAGGCAAGAATCGATGAATGTCTGACCACAAGAGCTTGGGAGTCCATACCTTCTCGTCAACATCGTCTGCCTCCTTATGTGATCGCATGTCGCCCATCTCCAAGTCCAGGGTGTGCGTTTCCGAGCTACTTCTCGAATGTCCCCGATCACGGTCCTCTGTATAACCCATCTCTCCTTTAACTGCCAAAAAATACTTTTTTAATAAATTCGTTCGTCAAGACGTGTATCGCTGGCGTGACGTTGGCACTACTTTATCTTGCTAGGCGGGATTCAAAGCACTCGTCGCCGGTCTTGAAAGAATGCGATGATAGTGATTGACAGCCACCAGCCCAGGGATTCTTAGCGCATATATATGAAGAAACAAGTCAGGAGGGCAGACGCAGCTGCGGTGTCATCGCCCGCTGCTATGCAACCAAATTGCAGCATCTAGTCTGGCCATTATCTCCGAGGTCCACTGACTCCACCGATGTGGCTAGCGGGGGCCATGTCTCCTCCCCCTCGGTGGACGGCGTTTGTTTAAGAGCGAGACAGCGACGTGTGGGGACGATGCGCTGCAGAAGGGCCGCTCCGAGCATTCTCAGCCCTTCTCTACGCCTAACTTCAGCGCCCTCGTAATATCGCCGAACGCATTCAGCATGCAACCTGTTTCTGCTCGTGTTGGTCTTCGGCCGAAGCATGTTGGACGGATGTTCGTGAATGACGGCCCGCCGACACACCCGTATAAACTCTGACAAGGCGTGTCTTATGCGCGATCCTACGCGCTCCTGAGTTTCGTGAAAACATCATCGGAGCCTATAAGTGACCGACCCCGTCAGCCTCATAAGTGGGCAGGCGCCCATATCGAAAGTCGGAGTGGCAACCTGGTCGGCGGTGGTTGGTGGATGACCTTGGTAAGCGGTCGGTATCCGATGCGCTGATAATGTCGCTTGTGTCCTATCTCCTAAATCCATGGTATGTACGTCCATCTCTTGTGTCTTGGCTGGTGCACGACAGGCTGAGCCGAAACCAGGGAACAGGGAATGAAACCGATGAGAAGGTAAGAAAGACGGGCCTGAAGACCGAAAGAAGAATGTGGGAGACATGGTGGGATGTAATCAAACACTTACTCTGCGACTTACTGTGGTGATGTCTTACCTCTGCCATCATCCCCGAGACAGCAAGTGCGGCCGACGTGGAGTTCGTGGTACCGTGCCCCTCGTCGGCCGTCTACCCTTCATTTTCCAGCGACGCCCATCGCCCAGCGCACCACCCTCTCGTAGCTTTGGTCAGTAAGTAACAACGACCAGATTCCCAGAGAAGAAGATAGGGCGATGTCGTTGTAATTAAGTTGATCAGCAAACGGTCCTATTGCGGTGATGTTGCCGTTTCCCCAATCAACCACGTCGCTCAACCAGGTCCTCCCGCTGCTGCTGACGCTGACACCCCGAGGCCGAGTCAGACCCAGGCTGATGTCGCACATGGTAGAAGTTTTATAGATGGGGTGATCGTCAGGCGAGTTGCAGGGCTGGGCTCTGGTTTGTATTTGAAGGCAATCGCACCTGAACATGTCGGCCTGGACCCGGGTCTCCTCTCGGGATTCCTTCCGCCGCCACGGCTTCAGATGTGGGTTCAAGACAACGAGCTTTTTGATGCATGTATATTCTCGAACGACTACTACAGGGCCTTTGGGGTGCCTGATATCCTTCTTAGATAAGTCGCATGCATATCCCAATTGGCTCTACAGCAGAAAACATAGCACTACATGATGAAGCATAGTCACGAAGGACTCAAAAGTAACAAAGTACCACCAGCGCCAAAATGACCACAACATATCCCTAGTATCCACATGGTATCAGTCCCGCTTTTTGCTGATTTCGCTGGACGCTAAAGCGTTCCCTGTTTATCCTACGCACGTGAAATCTACCCGCTGAGGAGATCCTTCACGCTCATACCCCTGGCACCGCTCCAGCTTCGACGGTCTGTATTGAGCATCATAAGCGCCTCGGTAGCTTCTTGATCTTCACGGTCGGCTTGGGGCTTCAATGCCGGTGACGTCAAGGAGAAGTGGACTGAGCCGTGTGAAGACCCAGGAGCAGCTACAGGGCCAGTGCTAGGCGGGCCGTTATGGAATGGGTTACTGAACTGCAATGCGGAAGGCGTCTGTGCACCAAAAGCTGGCGAAGGATGAATAGATGGCGAAGTCACTGTGGAACGGATGGATGGCGCAAGCGCGTAACGGTGTGGGTCGGACGGGTGTAACGCGGGGGAAGGGTTCGCCGAGCACTGGCCGTTACGATCGCGGGGCACGATGGCCGGGGATGTTGTTGTGGAATGGCTGTATACACTTCTATCCGATGGATACGTGGCGGGCGAGGCGTTTGCGAACGAGTATCTGGACTTTGAGGGAGCTTGTGCAACGAAGGTGGGAGACACTGCGTCTTCCATCTCTTCATCTTGATCCTGGTCACCGTAATTCTCTTCCTCGTCGTCTTCATCGCGCATACGTCTGGGTGGTGGTGGGGGAAGGTCAGATGTTGTAGATGATGGTGAGTCGCGGCGTGAATGTGCAGTCTTGAGGTCTGATATACATTGCTCCAAGTAGCGCATGTACTCAATGGATGCCTTGATCATGTCAGCGCATTCAACGTGGAAATAGGCAACGAGTCTACATACTTGCAGAATCGCAAGCTTGTGCATTTCTTGCCCTCTGCATGCGGGAATCATGTCTTTGAGAACTCCAAACTCTTCGTTCATTTTCGACCTTCGCCTTCGTTCAATCAGACTATGTGCCGTCTTTCTTGCAATTTTGCGACCCGCCGCAGTCGTGTTACCCGACTGCTTTCGCTTGGTGCCATTGGTAGGAGTCGTGGTGGCCTTGGCATTTAGCGTTTGAGATGAAGTCTTGGACGCGTCCTGAGTGTCTTTGGGCTTCATCTGAATGATCTTACGGGATCGCGTCGGCGGAGGAGGAAGGGAATAGTCATTTTTGGTGATGATGCTCTGATGTGTCCCAGTACTCGAACGTTTGCGCGCGTGGCCGGTTTTGGAAGTTGCGACTGGAGAGGATGGGGACAATGGCCGGTACGACGAGTCTGAGGCGTCCTCAGACGGACCAGACGAGCTCGCTACACTCCCTCTTCCACCCAAAGCAGCAGGTGGGAGGATGAAGCTCGACTCCAATTGCGGGGCATTAACGCTGTTCTTCCCAGTAATGTCGGCCGACGGTTGTGGTGTGGGAGGCAGATTTGGGCGCCGCATGATTAGACGGTCGTCAACCTCTGTCCAACTCGTATGCAAAGGCAGAAAGTGTCGAAGAGGGGATCAAGAGAGAATGAATGGCGTGCATTATCATATCATTGTTGGGGGTGTCGCGTGGGCTCTTGTGTCGCATCATCCTCGTGTCCCGTAGCTCTCGCGTGATTGGCTGAGCGAGCACCCGAATAGATGCCGCCGTCTGTTACGCCTCGAATGAGAGCCACGTTGCGGGAGCGTGGGCGTCATTTGCACTGTAGACTTTAGCATGTGCGCAGCATCTTGAACGAGTGGACCCACCAGCAAGGTACGAGTGGCAAAGGCGGACGCCTGTTGAAGTCAAGCAGGAGCACGTGCTGCCTGTTTCCCCTTCGTGGGGCATGAACATGGCAGTTACCCGAAGGCAGATCAATTGACACCGAAAAGGACCGAATATAACGATTCAATGGCGTTAGCCGGTCGAAAAAGCCATAGGAAGGTGTTATGTCGCATATGAAGGGTGGGAAATGCTACTGAACCTTACCTCAGCCCTGAGGTGTAGCCCTGCAGGGGTGGATGTATGGAACCCAAGTCAATAACTAATCCTCGTCTCTTCATATTAGCGCTTTGTTATGGGACAAAGTATACAAAAGATTGCAATTTGGGCTGCATGAACTTGTACATTTTCCGTAACGCCTTGCGAATGCTGTATGTTGCACAGATCTCGAACTAACTCCACAACCTCAACGTGCCATCTGCACCAGCCGACACGCACCATGGCTCCTTGGGATGCCAGTCCAGACCCATGACACCCAGCCTGCTCCTGACCTTGTGCCCCTTCAGTACCTTCAATGGGACGATGGTAGCGTTCTCCATAAGGTCTCCCACTACCTTTCCATGGAAAATCTGTATTGTGCCATCATCTGAAGTATCGGCAAAGAGTGGCAGACCACCTTGATGGAAGCGAACAGCGCGAATGGCTTCCTTGTGGAAACGCAGCGTTTTGTAGGGCTTGTTCGAAAGGTCGAGATCGTGCCATAGGAGACGCTTGTCGTAGGTACCGACAATGAGGTTGTCGCCCCCGGGATGCACGTCAATCGACGAAATCCATTTGGCACCTGGTTGCAGTATCTTGACAAGCTCTTGCTTCGCGAGATCGTAGCTGCGGATGGTGTTGCGAGTAGCAACGAAGAAAATGGCTTTGGAGGGATGGAACTGTGCTGTCTGTGCGATACCCTTGAGACGGCGGAAGGGAAGTTGAGTGAGGTGTTTTGAGACAGTATGAATGGCCACTGCTGTACTCTGACCGCGAGGCGATACTGTGGCAAAGTAGTCTCCCCTCCTGTGCCAGTTGACAATCTTGACAGCTGATCTGACTTCAACCTGGACAAGGACGCCTTTGTTCTCAAGACGAGCTCCTGGGCGGCTCCATTTTCCTGGTGCTTGTTTGGGAGCCTCACCGTTTGAGCTCGTCGATGGTTTGGACGTTGCGTAACCCCAACCTGCATCAAGGACCTCGCGACTGGCTTGCTCCACATCCGGTGACAAGAGTGTGAAAGGAACTATCAAGAAGACGTTCTCACCGCAAGCAGCGGCAACAACAGATGCATCCTTCTTGGGCCTCCACTGTACTGCATCAACGGCTTCCTCATCGGACAGCTTCGCATTCCACACTTGTCGACCGGTCAGGAGCTCCCAAATTCTCACGTAACCATCATCTCCTCCACTTGCAACGAATATGCCATTTGGATCAATTGATACACAACGGACACGTCCTTCTTGTCCGCGGAAGATGGCCGCGCAAGTTGTAGGGAAAGGCTTCAGGTCTTCAGGGTTCGGTAGCTTGGGTAGTAGTGATTCAGGGTCGATGTTAAGTCGGTTTCTTCGTATACGAGGAGCCAGGTAAAGATCCAGACTCCGCTCAAAACGTTCCTTGACGAATGTTTCGTAGCCAGGAACCTTTCGCAGAGCATCATAGTTCTTGGGTAAGAATTCCCTCTCCCGATCCTCCTCATCTGCTTCCAACCAAGCTTGCTCTTCAGCCTTGTCTGGTAGATACTCAGGCGGCGGGTGGTAGCTTGCTTCGTAGCCTGGCGGTGGTAGCTTAGGTGCGGGGATGTGCATCGAGTTGTCTGGTCGTGGCTTCTCATCTGCCCATACATCGAAGTTGAAAGCATCCTGCTCTTCTTCCTGTTCCTCAGGCGCTCTGTATGGCTGGATGCGACCTTCCCTGATTGCCTTTACGAGTTTCATGACGCGTTTGGCCTCATGTTTGGAAGGAATAAATCGTCGCTTGGGTTCTGGGGCAGCGCTCAGTGGCATGATCTCCTGCTTGCCAGAGAAGTAGGCCACCATCTCGGGGTACGGATCGTATCCATCCTCGACCACCTCATTCCTTGTGAGCCTCTTGAGCACATCCAGTTCCTCTTCTGACAGGTTCAGTGGCTTGCCCGTCTGCGGATCGGTCAGACCGGTCCAGCCCTTGGGTATATCAATGCTGTCCAACAGCGCATCCAAAGCCTCTCCCTTGGCCGGGCGCATAATCTTCTTGCCATTGATGTCATAGCCAATATGCGGGTATTCGTCATAGTACTTGAGATCTATGTTGCCGATGGTATTCGTAGCTTCAACGTCTGAATCGTCGGACTCGTAGACTGGGTCGATCTCCTTGTAGATATATCGAGTATTGCCATGCGCGTCGGTAGTAACAGTGTAGTTGGGCTTGAGGTCCTCGTCATCCTCTAGCTCCTCTGTTACAGCAGTGTCGAGGTCCATGTCATGTGTCGGGACGCCTTTCTTCTTGCGCAGCGGACCATCTGACGTGTTGAGGTTGCGCATTTCTGTGCGTATCTGCTCTGAGTCACTGTCCTCATCCTCCTCTTCGTCTTCGTCAGACAGGCCCTCAATTACACTGCTTGCATCCGTATCGACTTCTTCTTCTCGGCTGTTGTCTGAATCGTCCTCGGAATGCGACAGAATGCCCTCAAGCAAGCCGTCGCCTAATTCACCTTCGGAATCACTAGGCTCTGGCGCCGGGCGCGTCACTACCTTCCTCTTGCGCGGATTGACAGACATGGTGATGTGCAGTGGTTTGCCTTCACCTTCACTTTCCTCAGGTCGCATCTTCCCAAAAAATATCGCTAGCGTCCAAGATTTCGGCTTTAGCGCGCCTTCACCTTTTAGCGCGCCGCACGTGCCAGGCTGCCAGGCTGCCATCAGCCAAGCAAACAAAACGGTGCCTGGCAAGCTGCTCTACTCAACTTTTACCCCACACACATACACACCCGCACCCACTGCTTGAAGCATCAGAATCAACCGATAGCAGCCAGTAATAAACCGCAAGCAAAGATGGCGTCACGCCATGCTGATTACGAGCGCAGACGGTATAGTCCGCGCCGTGATCGCTCGAGAGACCGGCGAGATCGGGGAGATCGCTACGGTGGCCCTGGAGGAGGGAGGTACAGTGACGACCGACGTGGTGACCGCCGCGATGACCGCCGCGATGTGCGTCGTGATGAGCGTCGTGATGAGCGTCGTGATGAGCGTCGTGATGAGCGTCGTGATGAGCGTCGTGAGTACCGACCTCGTTCACGTTCACCTGCACGCCGTGATCGTTCCAGAGATCGTACGTACAGGCGCGACGACGACCGTGATAGGCGCTCCAATTCGTACAGGCCTGGTTCGCGCTCGTCTGGCAGGCCCGGTTCTCGCTCATCTGCCACGCCGGCGCCCGACAGCAGACGCGACCGCCTAGACAGTACCTCACGCGATGAGAGGAAGAAAGACCCAGAGACATTAGCCAAGGAGAAGCTGGCAGACCGCGCTGCAAAGCTCGCTGAGTGGAAGAAGCGCAATGCTGAGCGTCTTGCCAAAGACAAGACAGATACGCCTGGTTCTGGTGCATCGCCAACTGGCAAGGCGCCTGCAACACCTACAGTTGTTGCGACGCCACTGCCAGTCCCAGCAGCAGAGGCTAAATTTGAAATTCCAAAGAGTAAAGTTCCACAGAAGAGTGCGACTGAGAAAGTTAAACAGAAGCAGCCGGAGAAATCCACCTTCAGGCTCGATGCGTCCGCTGCAGCAAGGCCGCTAGACCTTGCGAAGCCCGCCGGCAAGGCAGTCACTAGTGCTGCGAGTAGTATGCCACCCTCGCCCTCTCCGATCATGAAACAGAACCTGACAGAAGAACTAGATTCCGGTGCCTTAAAGGCCAACGGTAACATCGGTTCTTTTGGTCTGAAAACCAAGACTGCCGCCGAGGTCGAGGCTGAGACTTCGAGGAAGGCACTTCTCGATGAGGAAGGCCCCACTCGCAAGCGCAAGTTCCAAGCTCTACCTGAGTTCAACAATCACGACGAACCCGAGTCCGAAGCTAACGGCACCGAGGACGATACTGCTATGAGCGCTATCGGTAGTGAAGATGAAGAGAACAACGCTGAGCTACAGGCACGCCTTGAGAAGCGTCGCGCCGAGATTGCTATTGAGAATCAGCAAGATACTGTCATGGAAGAAGCCCCCGACGTTGTCGCAGCCCCTGCCGCCGACCAAATGGAGGTTGACCAACACACAGGCGCCGAAGAAGATGACATTGACCCTCTCGATGCCTTCATGGCTGATCTCAACGAACCACAGCCAAGCCGCAACGCGCCTTCCGGTGAAGCCATGTTCGCCGATGAACTTGAGCCTATCGAAATGTCCGTTGCAGACGAGGACATCAACCAACTCCGTGCGGTCAAGAAGAAGAAGAGGGAAGTCATAACTGTCGATCATGAGAAAGTTGAGTATGAACCGTTCCGAAAGAACTTCTACACGGAGCCAGCCGAAATATCTCAGATGAAGCCTGAGGAAGTCGCTGATCTCCGTTTCGAATTGGACGGCATCAAGGTAAATCCTGATAATGTTCCCCGGCCTGTAACCAAGTGGGCTCAGATGGGCCTGCTTCAAGCTACCATGGATGTATTCACACAGGTACGCTATGAGAAGCCAACTGCAATTCAGTCTCAGGCCATACCCATCGCGGAGAGCGGCCGCGATCTCATAGGAGTAGCCAAAACCGGCTCCGGAAAGACACTTGCGTTCGGTATACCTATGATTCGTCACATACTTGATCAGCGTCCTCTGAAGCCCTCTGATGGCCCCATTGGACTAATCCTCGCCCCGACACGTGAATTGTCCTTGCAGATTGTTCATGAGCTCAAACCTTTCCTTGCTGCTTCCGGTATCACGATCAAGTGCGCATACGGCGGTCAGCCTATCTCCGAACAGATTGCTATGCTAAAGCGTGGTGGTATACATATCCTGTGTGCCACAGCAGGACGCCTCATTGACCTAATCTCTTGGTAAGTCTACCTATACTTACTCCTAACTTGGACACGCAGCTAACAAATCATGTAGTAATTCTGGTAGAGTGCTCAGCTTCAAGCGCATCACTTACGTTGTTCTCGACGAAGCTGATCGCATGTTTGACATGGGCTTTGAGCCGCAAGTAATGAAGATCCTTGCCAATGTGCGGCCCGATCGTCAGACCATTCTGTTTTCGGCCACGATGCCGAAGAACATGCATGCTTTGGCGAAAAAGGCTTTGAAGGACCCAGTAGAGATCATCATCGGCGGTAAGAGTAAGGTTGCTGCGGAGATCACCCAGATCATCTCTGTCGTACCCCCTAGCTATGATAAGAAGATCAACAACACACTGCTTCATCTCGGCCGACTGTTCGATGAAGACGAAAACGCCCAGGTATTAATCTTTACTGAGCGACAAGAGACGGCCGAGGATCTCTTGTCAAAGCTGTACAAGGCTAAGTATTTCTCTGTCAACACGATCCATGGAGCTAAAGACCAGACCGATCGTAACGAAGCGATCAGTGACTTCAAGCAAGGTGTGCTTTCCATTTTGATCGCTACTTCAGTTGCAGCCCGTGGTCTAGACGTCCCAGGTCTGGCCATGGTCTTCAACTTTGATTGTCCGACTCATTGTAAGTTCTTTCTTCCATCGCTACATTTGTCTGATCACACTAACACACTGCCTAGTGGAAGACTATGTCCACCGATGTGGTCGTACTGGCCGTGCAGGCAACAAAGGAACTGCTATTACTCTCATTGAGAATCCCGGCCAAGAGCGCTTTGCAGTTCACATCGCCAAGGCACTGAAAGAGAGTGGTACAGAGGTACCTGAAGAGGTCCAGCAGATGGCTAACACATTCCATCAGAAGTGCAAAGAAGGCACCGAGAAGTACTATGGCGGTTTCGGCGGCAAGAAAGGAGGTCTTGACAAGCTTGACAAAGCACGTGCTCTTGAGAAGAAGCGTGAGAGGCAACAGCTTAAGCTCGAAGGTGTCGAGGTCGAAGCGAGCGAGGACGAGGAAGAAGACCCCAAGAAGCCCGAGGTTGCTGGACCAGACACTGCCAAGGCGACTGACGGAGCTAAAGTGGCAACTGAAAGTGATGATCAACCACCCTGGATGAAGCTACTGAACAGCAAGATTGTTGTCAACAAGACTGAGCGTCCTGAAGCCACGACTTCGGGTAAGCCGATGAGTGCGAGGGAGCGAGCCATGGCCGCCGCTTCCAAGGTGGACGGAAGGTTGAGCAAGAAGGGCATGATTCACGCGGGTCAGCCCATCGACAACAAGGGCCCAGATGCCGGTCTGTACCACTCTACCATTGAGATTAACGACTTCCCGCAGAAAGCGCGTTGGGCCGTCACCAATCGCACCAATGTCGCCAAGATCCTGGAGCAAACTGGTGTTTCCATCACTACAAAGGGCAACTTCTACGCGGCAGGCAAGGAGCCTGGTGAGACTGACCTCCCCAAGCTATACATCCTCGTCGAGGGTGACACTGAGAACATTGTGACCAAGGCCATGATGGAACTCACTCGCCTCTTGCGTGAAGGTATCATTGCAACCGAGGAATCTTCTGCGGTTCGTCAACCCACGGGCCGTTACAAAATCTGATGTGTTCATTCCAGAGGGTATGCACTGCTTTTCCACTTTTCTTCATTTTGGCGTTGCTTTTCCTTTTCCATGGCGTCAGTTTCACTGCATTGGGAGGAACGGTTTTGCTGGTGGCATGGGCATAGGCATGGCATAGGATATGGATGGAGTTTGCAATGTTTTCTCGACGAAAAATAAGGCAAGTGATGGATGCGCAAAGGAGATTGGGTTTCGGGTTTCACCATAGGACAATTTTCCGGGTCTCTGAAAACGTAAGTTTGAACACCTGAACATTCCTTATTGCTTTCGCTGATTTACACACCCCGTCACAGGTCTCTTCCGTCTACTGAGCAACTTCTTTCGCTCGCCGAATTTACCGCCGTTTCCTACACCACGGACGACATCACTGTACATTAATGGAGCCAGGCTATCATCTGCCTTGGGCGACTGAACTGGGAAGTTGTGGGAGGGATCATGGGGTGGGGTTTTTCAAATTCGTAGGCTGGATACTGTGCATGCGCACACTGGTCTTCTTCACACACACACTCCGTAGTTCCTCTGTACATACTATACCAATGTCAAATCCTTTTCAAGGTACACTTGCTTCCCAGATGCGTAGGATGTGTCGTGCAGTTGTGTACCCTATACCAATGTTGTATGTTGTCATCTACCCAGACTTCTCATGCTACCAAACACCAGAACACCGTCGCATCAGCGTTGCATGGACTTGCTCTGGTCCCTACGTCATCACGTTCCAATCCCTTCCCACATGTATGCAACCACGCCGTATTGACTACTAAAAGCCCGCATCCATCGGTAATGTACATGTATTCCTTCTAATTACACCATAACTTGCAATCCTTCTGCCCATATCCACATGCCCAGCACCCACCCACCCAAGTCCATTTTTATCACAGCATGGGATCCCCACACTACGGAAGCGAAACATGGAAGCAGGGGGGAGGGACGGGACAGTGGCCAAAGTTATTTTGCAGACTATTGCCCGCACTGCCACCACCCGACCAAATAGCTCCGAAAGCAGATATCCCTTGATGCAAAAAACCAACGAGGGGGGTAAGTGTGTGACCTTGCAGCCAGCCCCAGCTCTAGGGCGACAAGGGTTTTCTTCACCAATTCGAACAATTTAGTGCAATTGGTAGGCGGTATCTGTGTTTTCTACATGTAAGGGAACTCTGGGGGCTGTTCTCGGGCCGGTACGGGTTGTGTGTGGTTGGCGGGAACCGGTTTGGCATGTGTATGCGGGGACGTTCATATTTTGGGAGTCATTGGTGGGGAGGAAGGGGGTTTGTCAAGGAGAGAGAATCATCGGGTACAAGCGGCAGCGGGTTTAGTTCAGCTGAGACGCTGGAGATATCCCTGGGCGATTAGACGTTCGACATCGCCTTGGCGGACGTAGAATTGCGAGTTTTTAGTCAAGGTGATGGATCTAGTTGATTGACCGGTTTAGCTGGAGTCTCAGAAAGCTTATCTTTTCGAAATTGGTAATAGAAATGCGAGTGCGCATGGAGTCAAGGGAGCTGGAGCAGACTTACCCGTATTCTGTTTGGATCTCGCCCGCGTCCTTGAGCACTCGTACGTCGATGAAGAGATCGCGGGGTGGCTCTAAACTGCCTGTGAGGTCGATGTCTGTCCATTGTCCCTTATATGCTGCTAGTAGGTCGCTGTATTGTCTCACGTACTCCTCCTCTTCTGGACTTAGACTGCTCTCCTCCTTTCCTCCTCCAGTACCCAAAACCCCTGCTCTGCCTGCTTCTCCGCTGTGGTCTTTGCTACCCTGTTGCTCAAGCACATCGATGCCTTCCCAGCAATAGTCCTCTAGCTTGTCACTGCGAACGCGGTGGTAGGCTAGCAGACATCGCTTGTTGCGGCGCATGCAGAGGTGGTTTACAAGGAGTGCGCAGGCGGTTTCGGGAGATGCGCTGGGGTTAAAGGAGCCGCTGAAGGGAGCGAGGATTGAGGAGACATCTTTGTCGAGGTCGCGCACTTCGCGAATTATGGAGCGTGTGAGTTCGGAGGCATATGGTGGGAGATGTGGGAGGGCGAGGATACGCTTTGCGTTTTGGACCTAGGTGTGTTAGGAATATTTGATGTATAAAGCATGATGACTTCTTCCATACCAGCTTATTGGCAGCTTCTCCGTACATGATGATGCTCTGAAGCTCAATTGGTCTCGATTATGCACTTGGCTCGTATGGTACCTAGGTAGGCCCCAAACAGAGCGCTGGTCGTTGCAGTTGGACGGACTGTGGGATATGATTTGATTTGTCAAGATATGATTTGTATGAAGAATCTTCTGATCGGTATATGCATGTACATCTGGGAGTTTGAAAGAAACGGGGTCTGTTTGAGTTCTGCGAATGTTTTGTCGCGCCCCTCATCTGAAAGGGCAGGCGCGTCCGCGTCGCGGACGCATGTGGGGGACGGGTGGGTCTTGGCATTTTCGAGTCCAACCTCAACCCTTTTGGCAATACCTTACAAAACTCCATCAACCCTCATTCGCCGGCATCCGCGAACCACGACTAGCACGAGTTTACAGGCTGACAATCTAATGCGCGATAGATAGTAGAATCAAACGATATGAGAACGTCACGTTATCCTCAGGTCAAAACGACAGTAAAGAACAGACTGGATTCTACGTGCAAATGTCGATCTACGCACGAGAATCAACGCCCCGAATGTGACCCTTAATGAACCCAAGAATTCACCCAACACCGCCTAACTATACCAAGAAGAATGGGTATCGCCCTGTGAACAACTCCACTACAAAGCGTAATAATGAAGACACAAAGTACATAGCTGACATGGATCAGATTCTTACTCGCCCATCCATTTATCGAATTCTGATTCTTGTTCCAACGACGTCATGGTCGGGTCCGACTGCCAACCGTGATATTCATCGTGTGAAAGATCCAATAGATTGTCGAGGTTGTGTTGATCGAGGTTGTCTTCGTGTGAATTTGGCTGGCCAATTCGAAATCCATCGTGATGCAGTGCCGAAGGGTCGATGTCGGAATGGTTTCCTCCATCATAGGCCAACAACATTGGATCTAGCTGCGCCTCGTCGAAAGGCGTACCGACATGCGAATGCAGCTGTTGCAACAGTTCACCACCGGGAAGCCCTAAAACGGACGGATTTGCTGAAAACTGAAGCGACGATGCTGGAGTATCCACCCTCCTCAACAGCATGTCGTCGGTATAGTTCAGGCTCATGTGTGTGGCTGGGTATGCGGCAGTCTGGTAGTACTGGCCATAGAGATCGCTGTGGTTAATGGGCATAGGCATGGGCCGTCCCTCGTTCGTCATTTCCCATGACGATCTGTTCATACCATTACCATTTAGTCCGAACGAACGGTCAAAATACTCTGCTCCTACACCGCTGGACGGGTAACCAAACGAACTATCGACTCTCCTGGCCTGTCGGGGACGAGGTCTGCTACCAGCTGGAGCCCACTCGACATCATCCAGATCGCTAAGCTCATCGTCATCCGACCACTCAGTTTTTCGCTTTCGGGCAGCAGGAGTGACGGTCTTGCTAGGCGAGAACTTGTACGTTGGGTGTGCGTTCTGGTGATTCATCCTCTCAATCTTCGCGTACTCATTGTACAACTCGCGGATCTCCGGAGGCTCTAGAGGCCAACTTTCACCAGCTACTGACGATACGACTTGATGGTTGTTCTGTAGGCACCAAGACTTGGCCCTTTCCGCAAACGCCGAACGGTAGAGCATGAAAGAGTTCATGGGACGGGTGATGTATCCGTTCCTTTTCTCTACTTCTCGTCTTCTCACATCTGCAGGCCTGTTTACCCACTCCTCCATATTCTTGACCGGGATATGGTGTAGCTCTTTTGTCAAGATGCTCAATGGTGCAGTCAGTCTAGGCGTCTTGTGCTTGTCTGACTTTGCGGCTTTGGCTTTCTTCGATTTGGGCGTCGCTTTCGGTCGGGGGCTTCCTTCGGTCTTGCGCGGAGAGCTGGATGATGTCATTGCTCGTCCACTGCGCGTCGTTCTTCTACTAGAGTCGTCGCCGTTTGTGGACCTTGGTGTCGGTGGCGAGAACAGACCTTGGTCGTGCTATTGTTCATTAGCTACACAGCTATGACAAGATGCGATTCCCACTCACCGAAAGGCCATTGTATGACCCGTTTTGGTAATACTCCGCCGGAGGGCCGTATCCATCCTGAATTTGAATCAGTATTGTATGCGCGTGGAAATACAGGGACTCTTACATATTGTATACCTAGGCCAAGCCCATGAGGATGACTGTCGCCATGTGACGCATGCAAAGGGATCCCTTCGTGCGCCACCGAGCTGGGAGAACCATACCCTGGTTCCCCTGACGAATAGCCGCGATTTGTGTTGTATTGCGCAACTCGCTGCAGCCCCGCATGGTAATCCGACCCGGCATTTGGCGGAGTGGGAGGATGCTGTTGTTGGACGAATATGTCACCCCTCATGATGGCGAGCGTGAAAGCACAGCTGAGACAGTGGAGATTGCAAGTTAATGACTTGACCGGCTACGCCTTGTCTCTGGACTCAACGCGGAACAGAATAGAAGGATGATAATCTGGGCGAGTCGGGTTTGACTGCGATTGATCCAATCCCCGCTCTGTGGATGAAGTGATTCAGCAGCGGTGAATGCTGAGACGCTGACTCTGATCCCCGATATCGCTTTCTTCCGGGGTCTCGAAAAGACTCTCGACTCAACAGCTTTGTTCAAGATACGATACTGTACATGTGTCAGTAAAATAGCGACTATGTTGCCGGTTGCTGGGTTTGCTTCGTCGCGATGATGCATCACAGTTCGCAAAGACTTCAGGGAACGAACCTGTTGCAGTTACCCGCTCCTCACCGGCGTCAAAGCTTTGGAACGTCGACAATCAATTTCGAAAACTGTAAACACCAATTTCCTAGCCGGACACTGCTGTAATGTCTGAGTTTCGATGTTTCGGCCCGGCACTCTTTGTGGCGAAGGCAGGGCTCGAGCAAATCGTGTAAGGGCAAGTCAACGAAGAAGGATTCTTTGTCCGCGGTCAGTCTCCGGAAGGTATTTGTAGCGACTACTCACTCTCGAGGCCGACTGCTCACGTATAGTATAGTGTACCTGGCCGACTAAACACGGACAAAGGGACTACTGGATTGGTGATGGCTGAGGCGCTTGCCACACTTGAAGTTCGCGCTGCTTTTGGACTGCGAGCCTCTGAAGCGATTCAATGCGTATAATATGGCGCAAAACTTAGCCCTCTGGCCCGTTCACGTTTCGAAATCCAATTATCTTGTCCTACCCTCTGTGGGGTTGAAAACGGCCCTCAGCCCCTCTACAACGACAGCTAGGAGGCGGGAGCTACTCCCATTTCGGGCGCCCTTCCCATAGCTCGCACCTACCTTGAAACCCCGTTTACCAATCTCGACAGGGGTTTACGATGGCTTGCAGCAGTCATGTGCATTTGGCACTTACTATGGTACGCCACATGCTCATTGGTATCTTTAGCCTTTTGAGCCCTTGGAGTTGTGTCCTGCCAGATCATGGGCTGCATTCCTTGCACCAATTGCATGTCGGGGGCTGGCAATCCCCCTTCCCCAGTGACCAATGACACGGGACACACTTTGACAAGATTCTTCCCCAAGCTGAACTTGGTTGGGCGAAGAAAAACTCTGGATCTTCTGTTGCTACGCAGGCCGGCGTGCTTTTTACGGATGGCTGCATCACGTATGCCAGTACCCTGACAGCTGGTCATGCTTGGCAGGGCTGACCACTACATCGCAACAGGCACCCAACTTTCATAACGCGCGTCAAAATGCGCATGCACAATCGAATTACAAGCCGCGTCAAACTAGCCAATCTTCAAACACTCGCTATCGAACAATCTAACTTGAGTGATGCTCAGATTCACAGTTGCTTAACAAAGGGCCAGCACAGCATTCCCGACATACTGGTCACAGTGCGCCTCCGCGGCGAGGCTTGGGAGCGTGTTCACCGCTCAGGCCTAGAATAAATCCGAACATTCTACCTGTTCGCGGTTAATAGGTGTTGGGTCTCTTACGCCGATGGCTTTTCGGCAAGCCCGTTACGGTCAATTAGCCCTCAATGTCTCCAGGCGACAGGTCGGGACAGCAGCCAAGGTCCTGCATATTTCATGCATGCAGCAAAAGTTCGGATGCTTCCGGTCGATCGTGTCGACATGCGGTCCTTGCGGACCTGCCTCTGGAATGCGTACTATCGCCGTTTCGGTATGACAACCAAACAGTCTTTACTTTGTGTAACCAGGTTTGATCGATCCTCAAAGACGAAATTGATTGGTTTGAGCAAGCGCGAAACACGTGTCGAAACAGCTGTGTGCGGAATTGCTTTGAGTCAGGGACCTTGGTTGTGGTGATGAGGTTTGCACATGCTTGTTTTGACCGGTGGGCCCAAATGATACGCAAACGAGCTATCAGCGTGGCATGCTGCTTCTATAGTGTCGTAAACGTCAGATAGGTGATCGGTCTCGTTGGATATTCTCGCCGCGCTCTGTAGCCTCGACCTACTGGCAGCCGCAGATGTCGGGGGATTCATTGAGTGTGTCTCTGATCAGCACCGCCACGACCGTCTGCTTCTACCCACTCAACTCTAGATCTTGCCTTACTCAGACTGGAAACATCTCCGTTACTTTCCGCCAACTATGCCAAAGCCACCAGTTCAAGCCCCCCGTTCCTCGATACCAAGACTTGTTCGTTCAGCCAAGGACGTCCGCTCCGTTAGTTCTATCCGTCATTGATCTGGCATGGCTCGTTCTACCCCGCGCCACTTGCAGTGGTATCGACGACTATGCCCCTTTAAATTTCCCGGCTCCTTGCAACGATGGCCGGGAACTAAAATGCAAGCTGGACTGCTCAATTCGCGCGAGGAAAGGGTTCTCGGTTTACCCCACTCAACCATTGCTGTTACCATGGGACGCTCGTGGCACGGAAATGCTGTCGATAGTCTGGCGAAAACGACCAACATCGCGACATTCGACTCTTTTCTTACATTACAACAACACTTGTCGCGTCTTTGCGGGAAGTGGACCGGAAGGACAAGCAAAAGCCCACTGCTAACAGTACCCACTCAGAACAAGCATACAGATGTTCGGCTTGAGCGACCTGATGCTGATATATTGGTACACTAATAGACGCCCGCGCAGTAGACCAACGGTCGCGGTTAGATCAAGCAACTATGCGCCGAGGCATCGACTAGAGCATATCGACTGTAATTATGCACCGCACATGCAAGTATCGCATGATGTTACCGATATCTATCCGGTCACCTGGCGACCACCACCCACTTGGTACATAGTCAGGAGACCTAGCTTCCGTGGAAGCGGGTTCAACCAGTTGCGAAACTTCGATCAAAACTTTGCGATATCTATCACATCAGAACGATGACCAAGACCCCTGCAAGGGTAACATTAGCTGCGGGATGGTCTAGTTAGAAGGCGCTTATCTCGGGTCGTTCGCCCGGCTAAAGTGGGTTGGTGAAGTCTGTGGCGGCACATGTCACAACACGTGCAGGATTGACCGCGCGAAGGCTTTGGCCCAACGATCGCCATCTAACGGTTTAGCAAGGCTATCCTCCACCCACGCCGCACTCATCTTGGGATCAGCCTCCTAGTCATCCTTCATCTTTGTATCGATCTCACCTCGTACCCATTTTCCGCTTATCTTCTGCATGCAGTTGTTCCACTAGATCGTGGTGCCTCAGCTTCCCAGTACCTATCTAGGAGAGATGCGGCTCAAAAGCGGCGCTCGATGTTTCCGCAACTAGCTAGCACGATGCCACGATGCCCCATGGGGCTGGTAATGCGCCGTCACGTGATAAAACTAACACTGCACTACTCGCTTGATCATGGTGCCCAGCGTTCGCCGCCGCGTCCAGACTCGATCTGGGAAATGGTAAGGTGTACAAATGGGCTAAGCAAAGTCTAGCTTTGTAATGAGGCGGACTGTCTGCTGAACTCCAATTGAACAAGCCACTACTTCGTGTGTATCGAGGAGGACCACACTATTAAGACCTGTCCCACAAATACGCGTAAGCAATCTAGATTTCTGGAGATATCTGAATCAGAAGGAAATCAGCCCAGGTTATGCCATGATCACGTCGTCCTACGAATGAACTGTGACTGTCTTCGTGCAAGCAAAGGACAAAAGCATCCTGTTTCATTGTTCTTACAAACTGTGAACTTCATTGATGCGAAGAAGAGAACAAAGACAGACCTATTGGATCAGGGGTTTCAGTCACAGTGAGACATAATGATTCTTTGATACAGAGACGAGGGAATGATCAAATGAAAGATGGGTGGATACAGGAAGAAGAAATTTAGCATTCTACTAGAATTACTAGCCATTAGTCCCGTATACGATTAGCACTGCGAAATTACACTTCAAGAATATGTATAGCTCAGAGACTGGTAACAAGAGTTCAGTATTGGAAGATGAGGCCATGGAGCAGCCAGGTCAGGGAACGATGAAGAAGCCTGTTAATCTCAGTATAGACAAAGATATCGTTTCCACTGAGCCAGAAGATTGGGGGAAGAACACAATGTATAACGAGCAAAAGCAACGATATGACAATTCGCCGTTTTTGACACCTTCTCCGCACACGCCGTCTCCGTGTAATTTGCATGGGTCCGTCCATCCACCACCGAATATCCTACGACATGCATCCAAACGGCTAGCTAAGCCTCCTACATATGATGCTCCCACGAAAGCTTCAGAAGCGAAGAAGAATGAGAAAGTGGAGCTTCCGGCGCTGGTGAAAAGGGGAGATTCGGGCAAGGACCGTCTTAGTCGGCCAAACACCTCTGATGGGCAATCACCATCTGCGCAATCGGAGCCGAAATCTGCTCCGCTGTCGCGACCATCCAGTGCTGATCCCCTTACTTCAGTGAAGTTTGGGCATAGGGATGATGCGTACACCGATGAAAAGACCAGGATTGATATCGATGAAGAGCAGCCTGCAGAGAAAGAGCATGCAGATCCTCACCTTCAAGATCTGGTCGCAGATATCAAACGCTTACAATATGAGAACATTGCATTGATGGAAGTACAGCAAGAAGAGGAAGAAGCGCTGAGCAGATTGTCACAACTGCAACAGGATAAAACAAAGCTGGTAAAAGAAGTCAGGGTGCTGCGCGAAACAAAAGCTAAAACGGAAGAACTGGAGAGTGAGATCGATAAGCTTTCCAGTCAGCTCAAACTCGTAACTAGAGAGAAGAAGAAAATGAACGAGGAACTAGAAGGCTCGAGAAACAGGATGGAAGAGCTTAGCCAAGAACGTGATCAACTTTTAGTTAACGTACAGGAGCTAAAGCAACAGAAGGAAGAATACTGGCGTCGAGACTTGCCACTTAATGCGTCGGCCAAAGAAGTGACTATCGCAGATCTAGAGTGGAATAATGCAGAATTGAGACAGAAGCTGAGGGAGAGAGATGATGAAGTGGCCTATCTGCAGAGAGACAAAGCTACAACTCAGAAAGAGCTTGAGACAAAACAAAAAGAATTGGATGAAGCTTATGAGTATGCCAACCAAGGTCAGGATAGCCTCGAAGACCAGATTAATGAGAACGAGTTGATTATCCAGAGGCAGAAAGATCTCATCAGCACACTATCAACACTCATGGAAAACGCGACGAAATCCATTAGCGATGACTCGGACATGGAGCTTAGCGAGATTTACGATTTGGTACAGCAGCTTACCGCCCAAATCGAGACGAGCAGCTTATATGAGAGTATCCATATGCTATTCCAAGCCTTTGGAAAGACTAGGAGATCGTTACACAGCACGAATGAAGACTTGAAGCGTCAACTACATTATATGAACCTTCAGGTCACCAAACTAGAAGCAGCAGCCAAGGCGTCTCTGACAGCCGAAGTGCGTATTGCTAGCCCTGATATAGCTATTCCATCGATTCTACAATCCCCAATGAGTCCACTACAAGCAGATAGAGACGGATCCGAGACACTCTATAGGAATGAGGTCCGTGAACGCAAGAACACAAAAGCACAGCTCAAACAGGCTCACTTGGAAAAAGTCAAATTGTCAGCAGAAACCACCACCCAAATCGAGAAGATCTCGAACCTAAAAAACCTCCTTGAAGACTCACAAAACGATTGTGCCAATCTGAAGAGCAGAGTCAACGAGCTCCAAGACGAAGTCCAATCCTGGCAATCCGAGCTCGCAGAGTCAAAATCCCAACTCGAGCTCCGCACCTCAGCATTCGAACGGGAAGCCCATTGCATCCGCAAAGAAGGTCTCCGCCAAATAAAATCGTACTACAAAAAAACCGCCGACGAGTCAAACTGGCACGTCACCATGCTCCAAGCCCGCCTCGCCGCCCTCCAAGACGACCATACAGACGTGCTCAACCTCTTCAACGCCTCAAAGCGCGAAAAAGCCAGCCTAGAAGAAGAAATCGTGCGCCAAAAAACGTTTACTCTCGATCCCGGTTTCGCAGACCATGCGAATGCAGTGCGTGAGAAACATCCGGGACGGAGACCTTTGCCTAGTTTGTCCCTGCCGGTCAACCCGGATGAAAACGGCAACTTGGTTATGTCCGAGACACCGACCACACATACGACGCCACTGGCGAAGAAGGAGAAGAAGAAGAAGAAGAAGAAGGAGAAGTCGGTACCGAGGTATCAGTTACCGGGGGTTAAGGCGGCGTATTTGGAGGAGGCGATGGAGTTTAGGCAGAAGTTGAGGTTGAAGGAGGCGGCGACGGATGATTTGTTGGGATTTTGCATCAAGAGGCCGGACATGAAGAGGACGGAGAGGGAGGCGGCGTTGATGAAGCAGACTGGACAGGTTACTACTATGCCCTTCTCGCCGTCTGTTTCTGTCAAACCGCCTACATCGACGTCGACGACGTTGTCGCCGAGAGAAGGAACGATGACGTCGTTCTCGACTTCGAGATTCCTGTCTCCGACTTTGGATTTCACTCCTATTCCAACCTCCCGGAGATTTCCTACTACCACCTCTTCCACCACCCTACCCACTTCAACTCTCAGCATCCCCGCAACCTCATCATCGTCCGTCTTCCCAATGACCCCCAGCGCTTACCCTACGCAAGAATCCTACGTTTCGGCCATGTCCACACAAATCGTGAATAAGATCCGCAAGCGCAAAATGGGCAAAGCGCTGTATCCACCTGGTAGGAAAGAGTACGAGGAGGTGAAAAAGATGACGGTGTGGGAGATGTGGGATGGGCCGAAGTGGGCCCAGGAGGAAGCTAGTGCAAGGGAGAAAGAGATTCTGAAGAAGAGGGGTGTTTTGTAGGCGGAGGGAGATGGGAAATGGTGATTATAAATTCCATGTAGCAGGCTGAAATTGTAGCGAAGAATACAAAAGTCTAGCTTTACAATTACACCAAGTTGTTCGTGCACCAATCGAGTCATCGCCTTCCGACTTCGATACAACACCTCATGCCCTTGTTGCGCCTGAATCTTTGACCAAACGCCTCACCTTCATGCAACACAGGACAAACACCTCCAATGTGAAAGTGACAGTAATAGATAAGTACACCTTTTGATACAAAATATGCAAGAGAAACCAAGCCCTCCCTAGTCGATAAAAAATAACAGCGACGGCGATGGTGATGTGACAGACGGGAATGAATGAGAAGACAGAACGAGCCCGACAAGATGAAAAAAGGCAGAAACATTACATATCTGTAACCATAGCTTCATCCTGTCGTTGTCCATCGACCACGATACCCAGGAGACGGGCGTAGGGCACAGTAATGCGTTGGAGGTCGCGGTGTTTGCCTGTATCACACATGTTAGCAACGTTTTCTCATCATGGATGAAAAGGAACATACCGAGTATCAGCACGGCCTCCCTCAACAGCTCCTCCCTCTTCCACCCACAAATAACCTCTGGCTCCTTCAACGCCGCCGCCGCATCCTCGCCTTCCTCACCGTCTCCCTCTGCGCCCCCCTCGTCCTCATCCTCAGCAACAAGACTGCTAGCAAGGCTCCTCAACAACTCTTCAATTTTGCCTTTAAGACCCTCTGCACCAAGCCTCTTGACATACATGGTGAGATAAATCTTGAACTCTTCTCTCGCACCCAGCGTACGAGCGGCAGCGACGCGGTTCTCCAGATGCGCCACACTAGCCGAGCTCTCAAACGTCTCGTAGCCCTCTGCCGAAACCAGGATCTTAATGAGACGCTGGAGGTGGAAGGCGCGGCCTTGGAGGAGCGACTGATTCGTAGTGTTGCGTTCGAGCGCAGGTATGATGCCCGCTGAGATATTTTCAATGGAAACCATGTCATCTTTTTCCTTTGGTGCGGCATTCTTATCCTGCGAGGACCGGATGTTGCCAACGGAAGAATCGGTGCTATTCCAGTATTGCGATGTGACGCCCCACCAGGGTTCAGAGATGCGCTGCCAAATGTACATGTCGGGATTGTAGGCGTAGCCTTCGCCGTTGGACATAGCGACTATGATGCGGCCGGCCGAGTTTAGGCGCGCAAAGACGATGCCGGGGGAGCGGGTGAGATGCGGGCCTTGGGCGTAGGCTGCGATGTCGAGGATAGGGGCGAGGGAGATGGGTGGGTGTGGGGCGGACATTGTTTTTAGGTTCCAGATGTAGACCATGCCTACGGCGGTTATGCACATTAACCACCATCCGCGACAGTCCATAATGACGGGTTGGGCTTCTAGGACCATGGCGTTGAGAGTGCGGCGGCCGGCAGGTGTCCAGGCGTATACGGAGCCGTCTTCGCATGCTGCGGCGAAGAGATTGGTGTTGCCTGTGACTAGGAGTACGGCCTTTGGGAGGAAGTCTTGCCAGAGAGACTGTCCTTTGCTGGTACAAGTCATCCTTGTTGGGTCGTGATCCTGTGGGCGTCCTGTCCGTGATGGTCCACTGGCATTGCGTGCTTCCAGAATTACAGTGTCTGGTATTTCCGCTTTCCCTGTGTTAGCATCTACGCCATTCTGTGGTGGTTCACTGCCGTCCATGGTTCGTACGATAACACTCCGGACTTTCGGTACTGCGAGGCGGACCTGAGCAAGACTCATAGCAGGGTTGACAATGGCTGGCCTTAGGACCTTTGGAATCTCTTGTAGGTCATTCTTCGGTGGCGCGGCAGCGGGTGGGATGAGACCGTTTTCGCTGTTCAGTACTATAGCTGCACCTCCAGGTCGTACAGAAGCAGCCAGTCGTCGCTCCACTTGTTTGTCTTCGTCACCCTCAATCTCAGCAAACTTCCTCTTATTTCCGATAAGCATGGTCGCAAGCCCGCCCTTTGGGAATCCATCGTACGGTTTTGAGAGGTCGAGAATGTTATGGGGGTTATCGCTCCTGCCACCCGACGTTGTCGTTGCGGAGAGAAGCTGCGTTTGCGGTAGGGAAGATTCGCCGACACCTGACGAAGATGACATGAGCATTGGTGCTATCCGCTTCTTGCCATCTTTCGTGACAGTCACTCGCTGCTTGAGCTTCTCTACCCTCTGGTCTGGGGGTGGTTCGGCAGGGGCCTGCGGTTGTGCGGTAGCGCTCGATCCATTGGTGAGAGTCGTCGTGGGAATACCGTTGGTTCCGTTCGTAATAGTTGGGGGCTGCACTGCACCGCCATCGCCCATTAGTGCACCCATCCTGCCTTGTACTCCCTTCAACTCTCCGTTCTTACTGCTCTCTTCTAGGAGCAGTGCGTCCGTGCTTTCGATAATGCCAACTCTTCTACCAGCGCCGAATTTTGCAAGCGTCTTTTCGTTCTCAGCAAGCGACGCAGGATATCCCAACTCTCCCGGCTGAAACATGAGTGTCATGATGCTGCCATCCAAGCTGGTCGCATACAGGGTCTCACCGTGAGGTGACCATGACAAGTCGGATATGGCCTTTCCTGCCAGCTCTTGGAAAATCATGAATGGCCTAGGTAAGCTTGTATTCCACACGCTAAGGCACTTGTCTTGTCCCGCACATGCGACAATGGTCACGGTCTGTTGGGTGATATTTCCGTCTTTGTCTGGACGTGGCGGGTCCCGGTAAAATAACCTCGGAGAGAAGGAGGTGACCTCGACAGGGCCTTCATGACCGACCAAACTGATATCCCCGTCCCATGTTCCACGCGAAAGAATGGCAACTGAGCTGACGGGTCCATTTGTAGCATTCGCAGCAGCAATATGTGCGCCATCGGGCGACCATGAGCAACGGCGGAAGTATGTGGTGAGCGGCGAGGTTTGAAAGGGGACTGTGATTGTGTGGTCTAGGACGAAGTTGTTGACCTGGTCTTGCTGGGACGCATTCTGCGGCGGTGAGTTGAATCGGTAGACTTTGATGGTTCGGTCGTCGCTAGCAGTAGCAAAGTACTTGTTCGCCGGGTCGAAGGTTATGCCTTTGACGTGACTCTGGTGATTTGATAGCGTCTTCAATTTTTCGAATGAATGGCCTGACCAGACAACGACCTTTGAATCCAGCCCCACCGAAACCAATATGGAGGAGTCGAATGACCATCCAAGGTCCTGCACATCGTTATCATGTCCAATCAGGCGGCGGATGACACGCCAATTCTCGACGGGTGGGGGCTCGTTCGATCCTGCAAGTCCATCAGCAATTGCTTGCCCTCAATGCCTGAGGTATACCTACCGAAAGCTGCGTGTGTTGGCGCATTCTTGTCGAGTGCGTAGACGCATACTATCTTGTCGTCTGCACCGGAAGCCAGGTATTTACCGTTGGAAGAGAAGCGTACGGCGTGGATAGTGCCTGAATGGTGGCTGACAGCGGCGAGCTGCTTCGGCTTGGTGTATGTGGGGTCGTTTGAATTTAAAATAGCCTCTGTAGACCACACTCGCACATAGCCATCTGTGAAGCGTGACTTAGCAATGTGTTAAGGAGTAGGGCATGGCGCGTGTAGAACGGGCATGATTTAACGAACCTCCAGCGGCCGTAGCCAGGCGCGACCCATCGGGGGAAACGTGGCAGCTGTATACTTCAAAGTCTTTCTGTTCGCCTAGAATGACGAGGTTTGTCAGTTACAAAGCTGAGATGGGTTGGGGCGCAAAGAAGCTGTGCATGCGCAGAAGTGCACTTACCCGGATGCGTTAACCACTGCGGTTTGATGAGACGCATGGTCGCGTATGTGTTTCCAGCACTCGAAGCGTGCTGTTACGCGACCACGAGTTGGGGGGGAAGAGGGCTGGGAGAAATGGTTGTGGGTTGCTAATCGAACCGCACGTCTCGGTGGACCGCGACAGTTGTCTGGCGTTGGCGACGCGAACTCGCAGTTGACGGTACTTGGCAGACGTTGGAGCAGGGGTTTAAGGTTTAGGTGCATGCGCCGATCGAAAAGTGGAAACAAGCGACTGGGAGTAGTGTGGGGATTTGTACATTACAGTAAGCTGAAGAGTAAGCTTGGAATAAAGCGTCATGTATTTATGCTAACGTTATGTGCTGGCCATGTTCACCCAACCCGTCGTAGACCTAAGCTCCTCCCATAACACAGCTCACAGCTGAAGTATTCGTATTCACTCTCCCAATGGTTGCCCATCGAAACACCATCATAGTACTTCCAAATAGTGCGCAGACCAAATGCAGCGAGAACAACTCTCATCACTCGCTCAGTTCTGCCCGTATTCATGTCGTCGGTCGAGGCTACTATGGTATTGGTCGCACTAGCCTTGGTGCAATGTCGCAACTGCCGAGGCCGAAGCAAATGTTATGCCACTCAACCATGGCCCTTTCTCCACTTCTGTAGACGTCCGTATCCAAGCTACATCCGACGGAAGAAATGTTCTCATTCACAATTCCATGCATAGAGTGTACCTATATGGATTGTGAGTTGGAAGTCGTACATGTGCTGTTCATTTGGCCTTCTTCCTCTTTTTGAACACCACAGCTGGTGCAGCCGGTGCATCCTCCTCCTTCTGGGCCGCCGCCTCACTTGCCCTGGCTTCTGCCTCTTCTACCGTAGGTATTTCTTGCAGCGTCTTGACGTCTGCATCCTCGTCCTTGGTCGCCTCCACTTTCACCTCGTCTTTTGATTCTTCCTTCTTGACTTCGGTTTTCGTCTTCCCCAGCAAGCTCTCGATATCATCGTCCCCACCCTTACTTCCTGGAAAGCTCTTGTAGCTATGTCCCCAGCCCTTCTTCTTCGTGATCAACTCTCCCGCGGCCTCTCGTTCCTCTTCGTCCTCGTCTATCATCCTCTTGCGCACACCCTTGTTTAGCGCTGTCACCTTGAACTCCCCATCCTCTGTGACCTCCCCAATGACTTGTTCCGAGACTGTCTTCCACTCACCTGCCATAGCCAAGTCACCTCGTGCAGCTGCAGGGAGCGCGACACCCATGGCCGCCAGTTCATCCCATTGTCTCTTCCTATCATCTACAGTCGCCTTCTTCTCTACCCGCTTTTCGAACGTGGGTTTGCCTCCTACGCCTGTTGCTACCGAGGGTGTGGAAGCGGAGGGTACGAGGCCATTTAAGCGTGCAACCTCGGCTTGCGCGCGCGCTTGATTGCGCTTT
This sequence comes from Pyrenophora tritici-repentis, assembly GCF_003171515.1. Classification (NCBI taxonomy): domain Eukaryota; kingdom Fungi; phylum Ascomycota; class Dothideomycetes; order Pleosporales; family Pleosporaceae; genus Pyrenophora; species Pyrenophora tritici-repentis. The sequence goes on from NC_089390.1 coordinate 2,073,016, forward strand.
TCGTTTTCTTGTTCGCGATGTAGCCCCTTCAGACTGCGCTGGATGTTGCCTTGGTGGCGGCCGGTCGCTTCGTGCTGCGCGCGCTCGAACTTTGTGTCTTTTACGAACGTGGAGCAGAATTTGCACCAATATTTTGGCTGTGGAATAGTTAGCTCGTATTGCGCAAAACATAATGGGGATATATCTACTGTTGACTTCCAGTATTCGGCCATGGTGGAGGCGAGAGTTGGGTGAGTCGGGAGCAGTCTCAAGAACAAAGTAGCCGATGCGGCGATGCACGGGCCTTCGGAGGTCCGCAATCAACAGGCCTCTTTCCTCTTTCATCCAACGACAACCTGTTTGGTTTCACACTCACTCACTCACTCACTCACGTTCTGATTTCCCCTTCTCTGTGCACCAGCAACACAGGCCTGCTTTTGGGCTTTTTGAATAGCTCCCTGAATTTACAGATGAATACTCCTCTTTGTCACTTTCAATAGATACTAAACTCATAGGATTTCTCAGTTATCTTTAACGCAGCTTTCTTCTGGGGTTTCCGTACGGCGCGAATATGCTTACGTATGAACTGCAGAAAGATTTTGTTACATAACTCTAATAATGTTTTTACGTCTTACATTGCTGAGATCAGATTTACTGTTCCCATGCCCTTTACATCATACAGCGACCTTTTTATACCATTCTAAAACAAGACATGACTACACATCGAAAAGTCAATTGCAAAAGCTCGCATATGATAAGAATTTCGTCAACCCAACACTCTCCCTTTCTACGGCTGCGCCACCGCCTGCAAATACTCTTCACAAAACGCGTAATCCACATATCCCTTTGGCGTCTTCGGTGTATAAAACACACTCCTATCATACCCCTCCAACACCACGCCCTCCCGAATTCTAAATACCAGATCCGGATTCGAAACAAAATACCTTCCAAACGCGATCATCACATCATACCCGTCATAAACCTCATCCACCGTCTTTCGCGCAGTCTCTGGTTTAAACCCCCCAGCCAACATAACCGGCGTACTATTCCCCCACTCCTCAACCATCCACCGCACCGTCTTTTGGCCACCACAATCAGAATCATCGTTGCCGGTAATTCTGGCCTCAATGATGTGCAGGAACGCCAGGTTGAGCGGTTTGAGCAGGCTGAGTAGGTGGGAGAATGTGGGTTCAGGCTCCGGCATTAACATGCCGTTAAAATCACTGTAGGGGGATAGTCGCATGGCTACTTTATCGGCACCAACGGCTGCAATCACCGCTTTTGTGACTTCGAGATGGAAACGACATCTGTTTTCGATACTGCCGCCCCAGGCGTCGGTGCGCTGGTTACAGGTTGTTTGCAGGAATTGGTCTGGGAGATAGCCGTTTGCGCCGTGGATTTCTACTCCGTCGAAACCGGCTTCTATGGCATTCTTCGCTGCGGATGCGTAGTCGGCGATGGTGCTCCATATCTCCTCCTCGCTGAGAGCGGTGGGGGTTGCGTCTGAGGGGGTCATTGGGACGGCGGAGGAGGAGACCATGGTAATGCCATCTTCGGCTAGTACGCTGGGGTTGGCAGCTCGGCCTTGGTGCCAGAGTTGGCAGTAGATGTAGCAGCCGCGGGCATGGATAGAGCTGGTTATGGGCTTCCAGGCGGCAATTTGGGAAGGGGACCAGATGCCGGGGGCGTTGCGGCAGCCGATTGCTGAGGGAGAGGGTATAGTGGCTTCGCTAATTATCAGGGTGCCTGGGACGCTGGCGCGTTGTTCGTAGTATTCTAAAGGGGAATCTGTTAGTGAAAAACGGCTGGCAGGTGGTGGGTTGGTGGTATCTTGAAGTCATTAATTTCTTTGAGGGTGGATGGTATTGTTGATACTGTGACCATCTTGTCCAGTCTCAAAGAAACCAAACATTGGAACGCGCTGGAGAGAACGTGGATTCTGTTTGTAAAATAAATGAGTAACTATAGATTATAGTACCTTTGCTCATAGCATTCGCCGTATAGTCATCGTTCATACGGTACCGCGTCAACGGCGCCATAGCTATGCGGTGTCCCACATCCGTAGACCCTACCTTCAAAGGCTGGAAAAGCTTCGACATGATGAATGCGTATCGTTGTGTGATTCGATAAGTGTAAACAGAGGTTCCAACACAAAAAAGCAAACGCAGAACCAGCTATCTCCTATATACCATTTCCTTACCCCATATTAAAACAGAAAAAAATCTCTAATCTGTGAAACACCCTGTAGCACATAAGCCTCGGCCCAAGATGTACATACACCACCTTACAAACGGGTGTGTCTCAGCCCAAACTGACCTCAGATATGAGTGCAGACCATTCGCTCGATCTCAGGTCATTGTCGGCAACGTGCAGCCTCGGTGCGCAGATACGAAAACATTGGCCAAGAAAAGCGACGTGGAATACACCGTGCTCCAACTTTTTCTAGGCAAGGTAACCGCACCTTTTCGCCTAAACATCGGCTTCTTCTTCATGTTGGTAGGGATGGGTGGATGGGAAGGAATGACGATGTGACCATCGGCTCAGAAAGAGCCGAAACCGTTTTTCGGCATTTTAAGGGTCGACACACTAAGCTTGTTACAACCGAACTAGGCCTTAGGTCTGGCGTCAACTGACCTGTGCTTCTCCACTATGCACCTACTTACAACATTGAAGCTTGTCAGCGGCGTTGTGGTAGCGAGAATGGTTGACGCGGCTAGGGAGTCCGACGGTGTGCAGCAAGAGGCGAAGTCGTAGGCATGGGGATCTTTCCGGTCCGCACCGGGCGCCCCTTCCGATGCACCTCGTTATTTCCCCTCTGGCGCTAATGGATGGGGTTTTGGGACTGTTGTGGTTTTTGGCGGTCAAAAGGTTATGGCTTTGGGACGTGTACTGAGTTTTGGCATCTTCTTTTAGCGACGCGGGCGTGAATACACGATGAAGGACCACAAACGACAGACTGTTGATGGCCAAGCAGCCATGGAGAACAATACACATGCTTTTGTCGAGAAGCCATCGGAGTACGACGAGAAATGTAACCCAGGAACACCGGCTTCAAGCCATAACAGCCCTTCTCCAACTCCACTTGATGAACAAGACAACAACGGCGACGACAACAGCGATGCAGCATCTGTCGGAGGTCAACGAAACACCATGACGTCGAGACAACTCCGCATCGCCATCCCCGCCCTCTCAGTCTGTCTCTTTGTCTCCTTCATCGACCAAACCAGCGTCTCAACAGCCACACCCGCCATAGCCGTCGACCTAAACACCGGAACAGCAACATCATGGATCGGCACATCGTTTCTGATCGCCTCGACAGCGTTTCAGCTGATCAATGGCCGATTGTCAGATATCTTTGGTCGCAAGAATCTGTTACTGTGGAGTTTGATGCTCATGGCTCTAGGGGATCTGGGCTGTGGGTTTGCAAAGACGGATGTGCAGTTGTTTGTGCTGCGTGCTATTGCCGGTGTAGGGGGGGGTGGGATTAATAGTTTGGTCATGATTATTGTGAGTGATATTACGACTTTGCAAAATCGGGGGAAATATCAAGGTAGGTCTCTCTGCATACTCGAAATTGGTATTCGTACTAATGTATCGTCGTAGGCTGGCTCGGTGCTATTATCGCTTTAGGAAACGGCGCCGGGCCCTTCTTAGGAGGTGCTATTGTGGAAGGAGCAACGTGGAGATGGGTTTTCTGGATGATTCCCATCATGTCCATCCCCACAGCCGTCGTCATTTTGTTCTTCCTACCGCTGAAACATCGGTCTGGTGACCATCTTGAAAAACTGAAGAAGATTGATTACGGCGGCATGGTGCTCAACATTGCGTCGACGCTTCTCCTGCTCATCCCCTTGTCAGGGGGAGGAGTAACGTATGCCTGGGCGTCCCCCTTTTTCATCGCCTGCACCATAACGGGAGCAGTACTAGGTGTTCTATTCGTGCTATACGAGTGGAAACTCGTCAAACTCCCCATAATGCCGCTTCGACTGTACCAAGCACCTCATTGCTCAGCGCTTTACTTGCAAACCTTCCTCATCGGTCTGGCCTACTTTGGAAACTTCTTCTACCTTCCCCTCTACTTCCAGTCCATCCTCCGATACTCGCCGCTAGCATCTGGAGCCTTGATCCTACCTGTCGTCATATCCACCTCCTTCGCTTCAATCGCATCGGGAACATACATGAACAGAGTGGGCAGCTACATGCACTGTATTCTCGTCGGATTCGCCCTGTGGACCCTCGGGAACGGGCTCACTCTACTCTTTGACCGGAAAACGAGTCTGGCTGTCCTCATCATCATCGGCATTATAGAAGGAGCCGGAATCGGTCTTACGCTCCAACCAACCCTTGTAGGCATGTATGCCAACGGCCGTGGCGAAGATCGTGCCGTAACAACCGGTCTGCGGAACTTCATCCGCACCATCGGTGGCGCCTTTGGTCTCGTAGTCTCCGGAGTGATACTTTCAAACACACTCAGCAGAGACCTGTCACACCAGTCCTTTGTATCAGAAAGCCTGATGCAACAGCTCACGTCCTCGACTTACGACCTCGCCAAATTTGGTCTCTCTCAGAACCAACAGGAAGACGTATTCGATACGTATATGCTAGGTTTGCATTACATTTTCATTTTCTTCACGCTATGTTCAGGACTCGGCTTGTTCCTGACTTTTTGGGTGGGAAATACTAGTCTTAAGGCACCGAAGAAGTTGGATGAGGAAGAAGTGGTGCCGGCGACTACACGAGATGATGCGCCTCAGCCACAGGTTATTCTTGGTCGCAATCTTGAGGTGCAGGACGTTGTTGCTGATGAGAAGGGAGGGGATGTGGAAAGCACTGCTCACCCAAGATGAACACTGGCGCGAGGGTCTCGTTGCGCAGCATGGGTACAAAAAACATCATCAGCATCGTTTCGCGGCGTACAAAAGCATAGCATATAGAGCTTGTGTTCTAGGGTTTTCACACCGTAGAGCGACGTCATCATCATATACAGCAACGTGCGCAAAACCGCCCACCACAACCGCAAAAAAAGACAAAATCACCATACAAGAGGATGTTCGCTAGTGTCTTCTCGTGGTCACTTCATCACAATCATCTCTGCAAGACTGGTAACAGCAATTGCCCTTCACCTTTCACATAGGTTGTTATTGATCTTGCGATCGCGATATCGCCACCCTTGCCATCAACAACTCAATCCATCATCCATCCCCACACTCACACTTTCTTCCCCATAAGTATTCCGCTCTACCGCCTACCGCATCTATCCAACCCATTTAACCACGCTACCACACTAGCCCAGCCTTCCCATTACAGCAGGTGCAGCGAAACGAGCCCACCCGCCCGTCAGCCCCACTAATTCCCGCTTCGTTATCGGCGGCCTTATATTGGACACCTCCGGTTTCCCGTTTGGGAAGTAGCTCTACAAAATGCGGATCGTAGGATGCCGATAGTATAGCTTTGGTAGAGATAACGTCCGGCGATTTCGTATGATGGCGGTAGTAATAGTAACGTGGTGTACGCAATATGAGTGAGGGGGTAGGTATCGTGAGGTAATGTGCCGATTGCGGGAGGAACTTTGACGGGCGGGTCGAGGACGGCCGATGATAGGGATAGGGGACGAGGCAGGGTAGTTAGTTGGAGATTGATGTGGAGGATCGGGGTGGAGGTGTTTAGTTTGGTAATAAGTAGGCGCAGGCTCGTCCGTAGAGAACAAAAGTTATCTGCATCTTCCACGACCCGAGTTTCTTCGTTTGTTTGGGAGAATATATACATATCATTCATACCTCACTACCCTAAAACAGTCACCATGCCTGAAGTATACGCTGCACCGCTTGATTACGCGTTTGAACGCAACTTCAAAGGCTATGGCGAGAAGGGTCTACCAAGCTTGAAATGGCCAAACAACGCAAAGATTGCCGTGTCGTTCGTCATCAACTACGAAGAGGTATGTAGAATCCATCCACTACCCTATTACTAAACTTGGCGCTAACATGCTTCAACCAGGGCGGCGAGCGTACAGTCATGGCAGGAGACGGAGTATCCGAGACCAACCTCCGCGAGTACCCAGCACAGCCCAGAATCAACGAGCGAGACTACAGCGGCGAATCCGAGTTTGAGTATGGATCTCGTCGCGGATGGTGGCGTTGCTTCAAGCTCTTCAACGACTACAAGATGAAATTTACCCTGTACGCTGTCGGCCAGGCCGTGGAACAGCAACCAGAAGTAGTCACCCGCTGCGTGGAGGAGGGCCACGATGTCGCTTCCCACGCCTACCGCTGGATTGACCACGCCAATCTGTCTGTAGAGGCCGAGAAACAGCACATCAGAGACGGCATCACCGCGTTGAAGAAGCTATCTGGCTACGCACCAAAAGGATGGTACTACGGACGTCCTTCACCACAAAGCAGAGCGTTGATTCCCCTTGTCTACGAAGAAATGGGCGAGGAACTCCTCTGGGCTAGCGATGCCTACGCTGACGACTTGCCTTACTGGACTGATTTGCCACATGAGCGTGGTAGCGCGAATCCCAAGGGCTGCTTGATGGTTCCTTACAGTTACGACTGCAATGACTTCAAGTTTCACTGCCAGGGCACTGGATTTCGCAGTGCGTACGCTTTCTACGAGCACATGAAGAATGCTTTTGATGTGCTGTACGAGGAGGGCGAGGCGGGAGAGCCAAAGATGATGACGATTGGATTGCACTGCCGTATTGTTGGTAGGCCAGGTCGGTTCAAAGCGTTGCAGGACTTTGTCAAATACATTTCGGAGAAGGAGGGCGTGTGGGTTGCAACTAGAACACAAATAGCGGAAGCGTTCAGGGAACAGTTTCCCTACAAGAAAGGTGAGCTTGCGTAGAACAGGGGAGTAATGAAAAGATATTGTTAACATACATGGTATTATCGTTTGACTGGACCAACTCTGTTGATTACTAGAAGCTGAGAAATCCGAATGACATTGGTTGGAGGATTGGATCTACCGGTAAACTCCAAAATTCCATTGGCTGCTATCCATCATTGCGCCATTATCCATTTGCATTGTTGCATCTTGAATCGGGTCCACCCCATAGAAGGCAGAACCTTCATAAGCATTCCAACTCGTCTGCGCTTGCCCTTGAGCAACTCCATCGAATCTCATTGCCGAACCAGGGATGGGCGTACTGTCGTCTCTTACCATCTCATTCCACATTCTCCATCCCTGCCACCCACCAGGAGCTTCTTCATCAACCTCCATGAAAGCCTCTTTCACAGCATCGGTGACCAAGTGAGACAAGGTAGGCTTGCTACTTTGACTTGTGCTTTGTGAAACTTGCTCGTGGCTTGCTTGTCGACTGTGCGAAGTAAAACCATTCATTGCTGGTTCTGCGTCCATGTCTAACTGAAGTGGTCGGGAGCCGTTGGTATGTACCGTTGTCGTGGATGTTGAGTTAACAACCGTCTTGAACAGGCTGCCGGAAAGCGCATCGAATATGTCGCGATACTTGACAGCGCCGGGCCATTTCTCGCCAAATATGGTGAGAATCTGAGAGCAAGCCCGCGTCGCCTCAAGGACATCATAGGAGAATAGCGAACGTTCGCGCCAGATACAATATACCAGTGTCAGACCAGCTACAAAACACGAATGCAGTGATATCATGGTGTAAGTCAGTGTCCGGTTCTGACTCAGTCGCTTGTACGCATTGCAGACACAAGCTGCCGAGCGTGCGCAAGTAATGAAGCGCACATCCGACGTGTCTAGAGTAGGCAAAAAGACTGTAAAAAGGAACAGCATTGCCTTGTGGTATTGAACACCATAGAAGTCTCGCGCGTCAAGGTACGCACTCTCGGGGTCGTACATCCAGGTGATCTTGTTCTCCTTTTTAGGAGTCTGGGGATACGTGCGCAGCCACTCATCGAGGTCTGCACGGATTTTGGCCATCTTTCGATCTAGCTTCGCATGCTGCTCGGATGTCTCGTTGAAAACGTCCCGATCGACACGGAATACTGTTCTGTGGATCCTTGACTGTATCTGATCCAACTTGATGATATGTATGTAGGGCTCAATATTCGACCACTGAACCTTGTCTGCATCTGGAGCTTCTGTATGGGTCAAGGTCCAAAACTCTGGGCTGGTGCTCGGGAGCTTTTGGGTCCGTTAGCAAATACTTGGTGTTAGAATAGACCAACATACCTCAACATTGATATCTCTGTCAGCGATGGCAAATGCTCTTCCAAGCACGATACTAGTCACTCGATCAAGACAGTAGCATGCCCAAAACGCGCGGCGCCGTATCTCTGCATCTCTCGCTTGTTCCGGTGAACCTATGAAAGCTCTCTTCCTATGCAGACCCATCTCAATACAGACTGATGTGGCATAGCGAATCTGAGACCAAGCCCCTGCACCATAAGGCGACCTCTGACCGTGGACTCCGAGAAGTATGAGAAACTGGACGGTCGCGAGGTTGTGTTGAGCCAATATATAATCCATTGGCTCAGTCGCCGCAACGAGATGACGCTATACACTATGAGCCATCTACTAGACGATTGTGGTTTGGAAGACTTACATCGGAATCTATACCACATGGCTTCCGCGTCAAAGACAAGAAGCGAGCAGTGATCGCGTATATGAGATGAAATATGCTGCGTTCAATGATGGTCAAAGCACCTTGAATGTACTGCTTGTCAAAGAGTTTAGTGTAGACCACACGGTCGAGCAATGGCCAACGTGTATGGATACGTTCGAAGAAAACATCAAAAAGCATGCGGGCTTGTTGCCAGTCGGGGAAATCAGTCGTCGGCTCCTCTGAATGGATAGACTCTGGAGGTGGAGGTGGTCTCGCGTTCTTTGAGCTTTGATCTGTCTGGTGTATGGGTGGGTGGCCTGATCTCTTGCTTGAGCTTCGGAAAATAGATGATTGGATGATGCGAGCAATGGTAGCTCCAGAGCTAGAGCCTACATAGTAAGGCTCTGAGGTGGTATCTGTAGTACCAGAGGCACATAAAGATAGGTAAGCGACACCATCGACGAGCGATGTCCTGTCGTCACCCTCATGGTCTTCAGAAAAACAGTCTTCTCGAGACTCCCGGCGCGAGCGTGAAACACTGGACTGAGGCTGTAGAGTTGTGGACGCTTCCTCTGTACTCATGCTCGACCCATTCTGCAATGGTTCTGGACCATTATCGTAATGGTCTTCAGCATGATCTGGAAGGCGAGCCTCTAGGAATGCGATGCGTTCTTCCAAAGCGTTGATGTAACTAACTAGTCAGGATCGAGATTTTGTAATATTCACATAGATAAGACATACACGGACTTGCCGCCAGGATACTGGGGTCGCAGGGTCCTCTCATATGCACAAGCTACGCCAGCACGTTCACAGGATCTGCAAACTGGACGAGCGCCGTCACACTGCAATGAGCTTAGTGAAAGTCTACTTTACCAGACACATGGTAGACTGACGTACTCGTTGCTTTCTCCGCTTGCATCTCTTGCAGGCCAAGGCCACGCGAGGCTTTCTGGCTGCAGAAGGTTGAGAATTCGTGATGTTTGAGGGCGCTTCCGTGTTTGCAGCTGGTACCGTGTCGGCGGTCGCTCCCTGACTAGAAGAGGGGCTCAGTGGGCTCTCTAGGTAAGACTGCAACATTGCCTTGTCGTCAAAAACATGGTGTGTGATCGAGAGCCCTACCGACTCATACTCATAGCGCTGTAATCCATCGTGCTTCACGTGCAATGGCTGGCTGGAAGAGGCGGGATGCAGGAGCCGATGTGTCTTATCGGAACTAGTCCCAAGAGGGTGAGGATTAGACGTCATGTGATCTTATCTCGGATCCATCGATCCACCTTGGGGAGTGCAGCGAACTACGCTGCAACAAGAAACACATCGGATGTCTACAGCGTTTCCTATCTTCACCCCTGTTGTTAACGCACCTCCTACCGCTTCAGAGAGGCTTGGATATGACATCTGTGGGCGTGGCAACATGGCACATCGGCTAGAAACCCTCCGAAAACCGCAGCCGCACAACGCTTGTCTGACTGACCCCAAGATTGATGTGCGGGCGATATGTGAACTATCTGGAGTTGGAGCAAGGTCCGATCGACATATGAGATACCATGGTCCGCCAGTGTGGAAATGAGATGAGAGGTTGTCTGCAACTAACAGTCGATTCTTGTTGACATCCTTCTAGAACAACGTGCAGCATCATGGGTAAAGTTCAGCTGCCAACCAGGCAACAGGTCACAGCCCCTTTTCAATCCAAGGCAGCTTTTGTCAATTTCATAAGATCTCCTCAGGGCAACGATGGCCAGGCCCCGATAGGCGATGAGAGATGGAGCAACAAAGATCTCGAGCCAACACCGGTCGAGCAGAGGACATGGACTTGGTAGGCTTTCAGTAATACCTTCTACCTAAACAACTCGCTAACAGACTAAGGTTCAATCTGCCCCTATATTGGTTCTCTAACCAATTCTCCCTTGTTGGCTGGAATACCGGTTCTGCGCTGGTGACAGTTGGTCTTGTAAGTCAAGTCGAGCACAATGCCACAAGGCAATAACTGATATTTGTCTCAGACGTGGCAGCAATCGTTTGTCTCAGCATGTATCGGCTCATTTCTCGCTGCAATCATTGTCGTCCTCATGGCCCGTCCAGGTGTCAAGTACCATATTGGATAGTAAGTCACAGACTTCCATAGACATCACCTCACAGTCGCTAACCTACCAAAGTCCCATTATTGCGCGCTCTGTCATGGGAATGTACGGCTCCTACTTCTTCGTCTTCATCCGTGCGATAGTATGCATCATCTGGTACGGCATCCAGTCCTTCTACGCCGGCAACATCCTCTCGGTGATGTTGCGTTGCATCTTTGGCGACTCCTGGGTGAACTTCCATAACACCCTCTCTCCAAGTGCGAACGTCACTTCGAAGCAGCTCCTGGCCTTCTTCATGGCCTGGCTCATGGAGTTCCCTTTCATGTGGGTTCATCCAAGGCACATACACTACATTTTCACTGTCAAAGGTGTCATTATGCCTATTGCGGCTTTTGCTGTTTTTGGTTGGTGTATGAAGAATGGCGGTGGTCTCGGTGCTATGGATCTCGCTTCTGAACAGGGTGAACTTTCTGCCGCGAAAGTTCCCCTAGGCTGGAGTATCATGGCAGGTATCAACACTATCTTCGGTTCCCTCTCGCCCATGCTGGTGAACCAGCCCGATCTTGCCCGTTATTGCAAGAAACCCCGAGATGCCGGTCCGATCCAGGGTGTCAGCGTTTTCGTCGCCTCCGTTACCGTCTTCTTCCTCGGCATGGCTTCCACAACATCAATGCAGGCAGCTTACGGCGTTGCGTACTGGAATATCTGGGATCTTTTCGATGCCATCCTTGATCACCACTTCGGCGCTGGCGCACGTGCTGCCATTTTCTTCGCAGGCTTCGCGTTCTTTTTCGGTGTCTTTGCGACAAATTTCGGGGCAAACTCGATCCCCTTTGGCTCCGATATGACTGGTTTATTCCCGAAGTGGCTCACTATCCGAAGGGGACAGGTTCTCTGTGCCCTCCTTGGAGTCGTTGTGCAGCCATGGCAACTCATGGCTAATGCGACAGCTTTCCTTAGGTGAGCTGAATTGGAACACTCTAATAGATTTGCACTAACACATGCATAGCTTCCTTGGGTCTTACAGTATCTTCATGGCACCTCTTTGCGCCATAATCATAGTCGATTACTTCCTGGTACGAAAAGGCAACATTCATGTTCCTTCCTGCTACGATGGAAAGAAGACGGGTCTTTACTGGTTCTGGTCAGGTGTCAACTGGTGCGGTGTGTTCGCATGGCTGGGCGGCACATCCATGGGTATCCCAGGTCTCATCGGCCAATATCAGCCGAAGATCATCTCAATGCCTGCGCAGAACATGTACCGCATGGGTTACGTACTGACGTTCACCACTGCGGCGATTGTCTACTACATCTTGAGACTATTCGTCAAGCCACGAGTGTTCCCTTACGGACGCGAGAGCACACCTTTCACACAGGAATGGCTGGCCAACGATGGTCGTGAAGGCTTCTACGACGGAGACAGAGATGGCGGCGCAATCTATGCGGCTGCTACACCACCGATGACGGAAGAAGATATGGAGACGGGAGAGAAGTCGCCGAAAGTGTCTTATTGAGCCGACAAACGCAGTAGCATAGTTGGGTTTTTAGATAATAATATGCATTGGAGATTCAACACGACGTTCAACGAATTTAGGGTCCATGGTCGATAAATTGCACTCGTGACTTGTGATAGCTAGTAAAAGGCCTAAGCGGCAATGGTCTATGCTTTACAATACATATCTAGTCTATCGGATTTCATGTTCCGATACGAGAGACTGTTATCGGCGTGAAGATCTCGCGCCATTCCACGATAGGTAGGTAGGCCGCTCTGCCGCCCATGAGCGGATCCGAACAATGCGACCAATCGCTCCTGCAATGCACGGGAGACTTTGACCGAGAGTGATAGTCATATGTTGCTATCTTCGTCTGCTAGGTCATTTAGACCTACAAAATCGAATAGAGGCTATATTTCTGCTCTCATTCACATGTGAACCTGTATTCACTCAAGCACATCAACACATCATACACGTTGCACGTGATTTCCAATCAACTGCGACACCATGAGTTCTGATCTCTACAAGCTGACGGCTAGCGAAGTTTCCGCAAGAATCAAGGCAGGGGATATTTCAGTTGAGGAATATGCAAAGTCACTTCTGGCGCGCATAGAAGCGCGGGATGAGGCTGTCCAAGCATGGGCATATCTTGACCCAGATTTCGTAATTAAGCAGGCAAAAGCACTTGATGCTGTCCCACAGTCTGAGCGAGGTTCATTGCACGGCGTTGCCATCGCAGTAAAAGATGTTATATACACCAAGGGTTTGTTCCAAGCCACAGCCAAAGCCACTCCATCTAAGCTGACCCCATTATACAGACATGCCCACACAGTTCAACTCCCCTATATATACCAACGACGCCCCCAAAGTAGATGCTGGATCCATAGCAATTCTCCGCAAAGCCGGAGCCCTCATTTTCGGAAAATCCACAACCACAGAGTTCGCCGCCACAACATTCGGCCCAAAAACACGCAATCCACACGACCCAAGCCGCACCCCTGGCGGCTCCTCATCTGGTTCAGGTGCTGCGGTGGGTGATTTCCAAGCACCAATTGGTCTAGGTACGCAAACGGGTGGAAGCACTATCCGTCCTGGTTCGTACAACGGCATCTATGCGTTGAAACCGACCTGGAACTCGATAACGCGTGAGGGGCAGAAGATTTATTCTTTGATTCTGGATACACTGGGGCTTTACGCAAGGAGTGTGGCTGATCTGGAGATGTTGGCTGATACTTTCGCTATCCATGATGATGCATCCCCACCCACGGACTTTACGCTCAAAGGGGCGAAATTCGCTTTTCTGAAGACTATGGTTTGGCCCGAAGTTGGACCTGGTACTACTGCGGCGCTTAATAAAGCCGTATCGTTACTGCATGCGCATGGTGCTGAGGTCGAGGAAATTTCTTTCCCGGAAGATTTGAATGCGCTTCCTGCGTGGCATGCAACTGTGCTCAACTCGGACGGTCGGACAGCGTTTCTGCCCGAGTACACGATAGCCAAAGATAAGATTTCTGCGCAGCTCGTAGGCCATGTCGAGAACAGCGGAAAAATCTCGCGTAGAGCTCAAGTAGAAGCTTTCGACAAGATTTCAGCAGCAAGGCCGGTGGTGGATGAGATGTTGGGCAAGTACGCTGCAGTGCTCACACCCAGTGTACCCGATGAAGCTCCGTTGGGTATTGAGAAGACTGGAAGCGCTTCTTTCTGCTTGATTTGGACGGTAAGTTAGATCTTCCTGCTAGGCTATTTGGGGTCTTTGACTAACGCGTAGGTAGGCATTACACACACCGGTAGTTAATGTTCCAGGCTTCAAGGGTGAGAATGGTATGCCGATTGGTATTTCTCTTGTTGCGCCCAGGTATCATGATCGACGTTTGCTTGCTGTTAGTAAAAAGGTTGGTGAAGTCTTTGAGGCGGAAGGTGGTTGGAAGGCATCTATGTAGGATACGAATCATGTGACTATGACCGATCTTCCTGGGAAAGCATCTCCAATCTAGTTATCGCATCAGGTGTCCTTCAGTGCTCCCAATCTGTATATCGCTATGCTTAAGACATATCATTCCCAATTAATGCTGAAAGAACTACGGAGGTGCCTTTCAAAAGTATTGTCTGCCAAGAATAATCTAGCCGATGTACGGCCGCCTTAGCCGAGGCTTGTCTCTCCCCTCTATGTACTCATTGCCACCTTGTAGCTCAATTATCTTTTGAATATGTACACGAATTCGCTCAATCCTAGTCTAGATCTTAAGTTGCGAGAGATCTCTCCAGCAGTTCTGCCAGATTCTAACTGCCTCAACCCTTGACTGCGGAGCTCCTTTCTTTGTAGTCTCTCTCTTCATATAGAACCAGCATGGCTCAATACAGTTATAGTCTGGCGAGTTACCACACCAGAGTAGTCTCTCAACGTCGTGCAGGCGATAGATCACACTCTAATAGTGGTGGGCGTGGCTAGGTGCCTTATCCTCCATTACGATAGTCTAAGGTCTATCTTGGAGGCACTCTTTAGCGAAAGGAATCAGCTTTGGGATCAGAACGTAGGTCTGATATCTCCACCAGTCTATACCACCTCCAGACGTACGCACCAGCTTGCTTGTCTTCTCTGTCCATCTCCATTAAGGTTTCCTGCCACGCTTATTGCGCAGCCCTGTCCTCCTCATAGACTCTGACAGCTCCCATTCCTCTCTCTGTAGAGGCTCAAGCTCAGCGTTCAGCTGCTCAATCCGACGAGCAGCATCCTCTTTTTCTGCCTTCGTCTCTGGCTGGTAGACATGGCATGGACCTTTCTTGTCGTACGAGAAGCAGCCCCAGAACATGAACTCAGAGTATCCCTTCCATCTCTCACGGATACAGCTTTTGACTACTCTCTCATCTGCCTTCCTCCAGACTCTATACCCCCCACGTCGGTGGTTAATCACCACCGACGTCTCGTCTGTCCAGATGACATTCTTCTAATCCTCTAACGTCTAGTCCTTATGCTCTAATGCCCACTTAAGACGAGCACTCCTCATCTCCTGTGTCAACCCAGGCCTCCTCGTTGGCTTGGTCTTCCTGTATTCTGCTGCTCTCAACACCCTCCAGACGGTAGAGGCAGAGATTTCGACTCCTTGGAGACTGAGCCCACCGGCAACGTCAGCACAGCTCTTCTCTTGTCCGTATCTATCGCGTCGTACTTGTTGAAATATCTGCTCCTTCACCTCCTCTGCCTGCTTAGCAGGTCTACCAGGCTTTAGAGCATCCTGAACGTGGTGTGGAAGGATCTTAATAGGAAGTTCGTTTGGCTCAAAGCCTGCAGCAATAGCTCTACTATAGATACGATCGACAGTACGAGGATGAACACTAGTTAGCGCAGAGACTTGTGACGTATTCTTGCCAATAGGAGGTGACTTTAACGCGATTACTAAGGTACGGGTATATATATCAGTATAAGGAGCCATAGTAAGAAGATAACTGCGTAGTAGCAGGTAGACTGATCAAACAGCTCCTCAGCTTAAGGGTTGGAGTTGCGCTAAGAAGAGTTGCGCCGAAGCGCCGAGATTAGCGTCAGACAATACTTTTGAAAGGCACCTCCGTAAGTTGCGCACGATTTCGAGTTAGCCCGCAGATCACGTGCTCAGCTGCTGCCTACATGTATTCTCCAACACGTACTCAGTCACATCATCCCTTCATTCTTTCCTCCTCCCCAAAAGCCCGAGACGCTAAAATCCCAAACAAAGATGCTCGACCTCGCCACCCTCCGTAAAATCTGCGAAGACACAATCACACGTTCCCCCACCATAACGTCCACCACCCCTTCTAGCAGCCTAACCAGTACATTCATCCCCTCGCAGCTCCCACCTCTCACCCGTACTTCACCCGCCTACCCAAATCTTACCCTCACAACGCCCATCAAAATTTACAACAGCGACTCCTTTGCCCTAGCCCGCGTGCTCGACGCCAATTCCCCCAATGCGAGCAAAGGAAAAACAGGAGTCCTGAATCTAGCCTCGGACGAAACACCAGGTGGGGGTTGGCGATACACGCTATCCAAAACACAAGAGGAAGCTCTATGTTACTCTTCTACGCTTTACGCGACACTACATCCGGACTGGTATCCCTGGCCCAACACAGGTCCAGGGTCTTGCGCGGGAATCGTATCACCAGGTGTTGTCGTTTTCCGGGATACACTCGACAACGACCTTGTTGAGCTGCCAGAGTCGGAACGGCATGTTGTTGTTGTGATCACGGTAGCTGCACCACGGTTTCCGGGGCTGGATAGGCCAGGGGAGGCGTTTGCTAAAGAAGAGGATTTGAGGGATTTGAGGGAAAAGATTTTATTGGTATTGAGGATGGCGGCGGGAGAAGGCGTGACGAGGTTGGTGTTGGGGGCTATGGGGTGTGGGGCTTATGGGTGTCCGCCGGGGGTTGTGGCGAGGGAGATGAAGAGGGCGTTGCAGGATGGGGAGTTTGAGGGGTGGTTTGAGAGTGTGGCATTTGCTGTATATGCTGCTGGGGCGAAGGGAAAGAAGAATTTGGAAGTTTTTAAGCAAGTCTTTGAATGAGGATAGGTTCAAGTGGAAGTTGAGCGTACTGTGTAATTGTCAGGACCCCGCCCAGAATGGGCTATGGTCGCCCATGGTAGGCTAGGATGAGAATACGCTACGAGGGCTCGGTAGCGATTCGTCTATCCTTAGCAGACTCAACACTATGCCATTGACGAAGAATATTGTCCATCCAGTGCTTTCACCAACCATTGAACCTGACAGTAATGACAGGATATTATTTACGATTCGGCTGGGAAGGCTAATCTCATCCGCAAAATATATACAAGAAAAGAAGTACATCAGGCCATACAGGCCCAGATATCTCTCATATCTTCCGTACTTCCACTTTTCAGATCTTTCCTACACCAGCGGTATTCGCAATCCCCGAGCTAGCCACACCAGCACTAGCAACATTCTTCCCAGCAAAGTTTCCAAAGAAACTCGTATCAGTTCCCGTCAAGCTACCACTGCTGCCAAAAGCATTCAACTGACAGGTATGTCCCAAAGACGCCTGACATGCAGCATTCGCACTCGTCGAGGGCGCTGCAAAGAATTTTCCATTATTCGCCAGCAGCGGCATGGCCACATTTTGAAAAACATTGCCCTCAGCCACCACCATGCCGCCGGCCTCGTTGTCAAACGCATGGCCGGTGTTGCTGTAGAAGTAGTTGTTGACGACATGGAGCAGAGTATTTCCGCCTACTTTGGGACTGCGGCCGGAGGTGTGGTGGATGTAGTTGCCTTTCATGGTGATGAGGTCGGAGGTGCCGAGTAGGAGTATGGCCCAGTAGTGGCGGCCGTCGCACGTGGCGGACCATGAGGTCGAGCCATCGAACTCCGTGTTGGAGATTGTGACGCGGTTGGAGGCGCCATAGCCGGCTACGAACATTTGGCGGCCGATGAGCGAGATCTTGACGTGGTCTAGGTAGGCGTGTTAGTTGGGTAAGTCATAGAGGGATGAAAAGTACGTACCGATCCAGACAAGGTCGGCACCGTCGAGAGTAATAGCATCACCACCCCAGATGTATTGTGGGTTGAGCTCGGTAATATGGACGTTCTGGATAATGACGTTCTTTGCTCCATTGGCGATACGAAGGCCCTTGCCTCGAATCACACCCTTGTTGCCAACGCCAATGATGGACTTGTTGGATCCTAGGTTGATGGCTGAGGTTCCGGCAGTATCATAAGTTACTGTTATGCTCTTGGATCCTGCTCCAGCATTGCCGTTGGTGCACCAGTTGGCATTGTTGATGGCATCTTGACCTCCGTTTCCGGGGCACTTGTTAGATGCAGGACGGCAACCAGCGGCTGTGGTTGTGCCCTCGGTGCCCTTGAAGTTGAACTCTCGGTCCAGAACAATGCAGCGGGCGGTGCTGTCGCTGAGCCAGGTCTTCAGTTGGGCTACGGAAGAAGGAATGGCGCATGCTGCATTACCACCTCCTGTCGTGCCTTTGCCAAACCCTTCAGGTGTGCCCTTGACTGCGTAGGTAGCTCTTTCGCCAACAGCGGCAGCGCTGGTAGTGTAGGCGCTTGCAAGAGCAAGCAGAGTGAACTTCATGATAAAAGTGGGCTGAGAAGACAATTACACCAAGTAGAAGAAGATACCAGTCCAGAGAACTGAATGCTCATGTGATAATGTATTGACAGAACGGAAACGGCTCCATTTAAAGACCCCATCACTAGCTTACTGGATCACCTCTGGAAGGATGTTCCGAAGCCCATGTCAGTTGCAATTTCCATCTGGTGTTGGAGTGAGGAGTATACGCAGGTTATCTTTAGTTTTTCCATTAGTAGGACGGAAGATGCTGCGGCTCGTGACAATAGGATGCTTGTACAAGATTGAATTGTGCGCTAAAGTGCGGTCCAAAGGAGAGATAGACAGGCACAAACGCCACTCCGGATGTGGAGCACCTCAAATGCATCTATAGCCTTGGTGTCTCGTAGTGTGGTCATACAGTGGCCCGCCATCATTATTTCAAGACGGAACGAGTCGGTCACCCGTGTAACCCACAAACATGTTCTCCAGGTCTATTACTGGATGCTTGGATCAAATTGCGTTTCGATACAAGCTCTGCAATAGTCACAGCCTCAGTATCGTGATACAGGCCCTCGACTACGCCTTGGGGTAATTGCGCTAGATTTTCCCATGCTTCTGGGGAAAAAGCAAAGCACAAGAAAGCTTGGTCAATCAATTTTGATATGATTGTCGTTCTTGATCGGTGGAAGAATAATTCCAACCTCGGCGCTTTCATCGCGGAAAGGTATAGCAGATGCGCTACCACTTCGAAACCTTGGGCTAGCATGTTCCACCTCCACACTTCTCTGCCTTGGCGCCCCAGCTGCCGGAACTAAGGGCAGCTCCCATCTCGGCGACTTTCCGCCCGATGACATGCAGTAGGGCGAATCGGGACTGCCAAAAGTTACTCCTCCAACGACCAGCCTTTCCGCCTGTCAGGCTTTAGATTCCACAAGTAGCGGGGTCGCAAGCACGATGCCAAGCCCTGGATAATATTTATGCCGTCGTATCCTAAAGAATCATGCGGATGGCTTTATGTCAAAAAAAAAGTAGGAGAGGAGTCACGTATGATATTGTAGGACTTGCAAACGTGTCCGTGAGGGTGTTCGTTGCCCCTTATCTGAGTAGCCGGGTTCAAGATACCAGCTTCTGTATCTTCATGTAGTGTGTTTCATCATGCGTCCGGCTTTCCCGTCTTGTGCAAACCGCAATCTTCGTATGTTATCTTAGTTCATGGTCGTGCGTAGTTCCGCACTACACTTGTTCCTCGTGGAACCCCGACGGATCCTAGAAATGCCAAGCATCGCACTCAGACGTACTCTCTGTCTGCACAACTCTGGATCATACCCTCGTTGGTCGCATCGTATTCTACCAGCTTCACCTTGCCATCCTTCTCAACTGTGTTGGCCTGCACGAACACCTTTCTTGGTGTCTTCTTCTTTAGCACCGCTGGTCTAACCTTGTTTTCATAGAAAGGCTCCACGCTCGTGATCTCGTCGTACATTTTCTTTGCGGCTGTAACGTCTGCCGTGGCTTTGTATATATGGAGCTTCTGGAGATAGTCATCGACCGCCGGGCGGCCAAGGTCCAGAATGCGGTCACGTTCCAGGCGGATGGTCAGGTCGGACAGGTCCTCCTTTTCCCATTCGAGTTGACAGAACTCGACACCGGCATTTAGGAAAGTGCGCAGGATAGAAAAGCGGGCTTGCATATGGGCTTGGCCCCACTTTCGGCTCTTGGGATCCCAGAACTCCAGCGCCGCAATTCCTGCGCGTGCCATCTGGAGGTATGCCGTAAACAGAACGTCGCCGGCTTCACCGTTCATGTCGACCTCGCCGTTGCCAAAGCCGAACAATTGTAGAATGGGGAACTCGCACGAGAGCGCCATGGCGACACACTCAGCACGACATTCTTCGTACGAAGCTGCAATGGTACCAAACGTTGACCCCCATGTTTGCCCAGGCTTGTACCATGTCTTGATCGGTTGGCCGGAAAGGGGTGACACGGGTGGATTCTCCTTATCAAAGTTGAAGACGCCCGGTTCTGTCTCTTGCAGTAGCTTGCCGCAGCCGTGACCGAGGAGCTCATGGAGACCGACTTGGACCTCAAAAGCGGGATCGCGGTACTTCTGGTACGTGGCCAGATCACTTTCTTTGATAAAAGGAACAGACTCATTGGGCGCCTTAGCGGAGAGAATGTTGCCTAGTGAAACGTTCTTGAAGCCGAAATTCTGACGAATGTCATCGTAGTTTGGAATGTTAATGCCAGCAGGAATACTGTGAGCTGTTAGGATGACTGTGGGGGAGATACAGAACAAGATACTCACCCGCTACCAGCGAACGTCAAGACCTCAAGTGATGTGAAATCAGGGCTCAAGAACTTGTCCTTTTCGAAGGATTTGTCCCATGGCAGTAGAGGGATATACTGTGGTGCCGTCTCTACGAGCTTTCCGAATGCTCGGGTCCGCTCCTTGTTGACCATGGCAACAAAACCTTCCCATTCACCTCGGATTCCATGGGGGTCGCGATAGGTTTCGATGAAGCCAATGTCGGATTCTACCAGAGGACCCTTGTCTTGTACCCAGGCCTTTTGGCTCTTCTTGTAAGCCTCCAGTGAGCCGGTTCTGAAGCTCTTGGTGTACTCCTCCATCATCTCAATCTGGTGGTTGTTGGCTGCATACTTCTTTGCCTCTTCAATGTGATGCGCAATGGTGTCCATCTCCTTGGAGTAGTCACCGAATACTAACTTCACTTTCTCTCCATTGTCCATTGTCCATTCGCTCTCCTTTAGATCCCGTTGCTCTGCAGATGGATTGTCTGAGGCCGAAGCAATGAGAACCTTATACCCATCCTTGGTCTTCTTGACTCTCGTATTTTCTGGGAGCAGTCCCTTTGACTCCAGGAAGTCGCTCACTGTAGATATCTGCTCACTGGTGATGTCAGGACTGTCGGGATAGTACGTTGAGATGTGCCCTGCGCCCGGGTAGCCCAAATGAAGCTTTCCAACATCATTTCCGGCATATATTGCGTCCTTGAACTTCTCGTAGATGGATAGGATGTCCTTTGAGGAAGTTGCGAGTGCCTTCAGCTGTCGGGGCTCGAGTCGGGGCACGAACTTGGAATCTCCGAATGATTTGTAGTTGCCTAGATTGCCCAAGAACTGTGCAGAGTAATTGAGGTATTCAGCAATCTCCTCCTTGGAGAGACCTGTATCTTTGGCGAGTGCTGCGTAGTCGCCCTTGGCATGCTTGTGGAGGGCGACGATGAAGTCGTAGATGTGCTCGGACTCGGGCGAGCATTGGCGGAGAACGATGCGCGTTCCAGCAAAGCAGGCACTAGTTCTGTCTTAGTAACTTTCCAAAATTCTTATTCTGAGCTGTCTCACACTGAGAGATGATGTGCATAGAGCTGCTCTTTGTCGTTCAATGCATCAAAGTGAGGCTTGATGGTCAGAGGTACGACAGTAGGTGGACTATCAGCCAGGTACTGCTTGAGCGTTTCCGAGTCTATACTGGCCGACATGTTTACTGTTGTGTTGAATGAAGAGTTGGAGCTTGGATTGGAACAATAGATAGCTGTTGTTGATCAATGGAAGCGGTGGGGAGGCAAGGGTCCGGGTAGCTACTTAGCGGCAGCGCGGGGTACCGTACTCGCTTCCCTCTGAGGCTGAGACGCGTCTCTGTCGCAACGCCTCCTACTGCTCACTCATCACAGCCTTGTACATCCACTTTCCATTTTTCGATAGAGGAATGCCTTTGGAATCATCAACTGACGTTGGACTTCTGACATGCCGAGTGACGTCACTCTACCTAGGTACCTTCCGACGATGCACTGAAGAATGGTATACAATATGGAAGTTTACAATCACCGTAAAGAGCTGTGTATACCATAGGAGCTATAAAATCCCTAGCTTTCTCTTTACCTGCCTTGAGATTACATTAGCATGACCACACTCCCTGTGCCCAGCGAGTTCCACCATGATGAGTATTCATTGTACAAATCCGAATCATCGCCCGGACCAAACAAATCAACAAAGAACGAAATTTTCACATGACGTACTAACATTTTCTGCATAGAGAAATACTAAGCCCTGTAGAGATATTTGCGCAGACCCCAAATCCTTCGGGTCCACCATGTCCAGCCCGCTATCATCTACCAAAGCCAGTGAGGATGGGTCCACGGACGACATACTGAGCTATAGAGAATGCGGAAAAGGAGTTGAACCGACGATCATCAATCTATTCCCCTCGCATCTCCCAGCTATTTCCGACAGAATTTGGGCATTGTGTAACAGACCGGAGCTTATTCAACATTTGCAACTTGAACGCTAACCACAATGGCGACTCATGTCCACCAGACAACACCAACGACGGACCACAAACGTGCTAGACGAACTGCGACGACCCGAAGACATGTCTCAACTCCATACTGTGCCCACGTAGCCTCGTCTAACTATACTCTTGCTGATGGGACGACCGCAATACTGGGTACACACGTACGTAACAGATATCTTTGTTACCAAGTTTAGTCAATGGTACCACAACTTTAGTAACATCCAGAAAGAGAAAGTCTTTAGGACATGAAGACGAGAATGAAGATAAAAGACGAGCTCAAGCCTTCGTAGAAAATCATCCACACAGCGAAGCACAGCAGCCTCTCTTCCAATACCATCCAAACAAACTAAACCCCCTTCAAGCCCAACAACCATGCGTTTCTCAACCATCATCGCCGCCACCATTCTCGGTGCTGCAAACATGTCCGTCACGTCTTCTCTCTCCTCTCTTCTACCGCCCCGGTAGACTAACACAACACCCCCAGGGCCTACGCCGGCCACAACTGCAAGTGCCAGGACCCATCTGGCACTGGCCCCCAATGGGACGGCCTCACCCAGCAAGTCTGCAATGAGCAGTCGGCTAGCCAGAACCTTATCTGCGGAACCAACATCATTTACCATCCCCAGGAGCACCATCAGGTAAGCCGCTTGTTCCTCTTTCATCTTTCGGATGTGGAGACTAGTCGGTTGGCTGGCATTTTCAAAGGTGGCGATGCTAAAGCGGTACTGCAATAATAGTGCACTAGCTCCCTCAACTGCCTTAACAGTGGCGCTTTCAACGACCGTTGCCGTCAGCTTGGCGCTCCTGGTGCTTATTGCTGGGGCTAGAGTGGGTATCAGCTGTAGCCGGTATGATGTATAGATGGGAGAGGTATGAGTAGCTTTTCGTGATTGATAGGAGACAGTGGAGTCGATATGTAGGGTGGAACTGGCATTACAGCTTTACAAGAAAAATCGATTCAGTCTTATGGATAGCCCGTCGTTCCTCTAAACAAGTGATATCGTAAGTTTGATATTTACCCACTCCTTTCTGTCTACACTACACAATCGAAAACAAATTGCCCTCCTATCATAACCACCACCCACCTACCACCTGACCTTCTCAACCCCTATAGACATCCAAAAACAAAGATTACTGTCCCGTGCCAGACTCGAACTGGCGGCCTTGGGATATCCACCAGTAAACTGGTAGTCATATTATAGGCATGTAAAACACAGAATATGAGACCCACGTGATAACCAACTACACCAACGAGACTTTGAGACCGCAGATTGAACGACGGGTTGGAGTTGATTGATGACTAATTAGCACCGAAGATAGATATATGTAATAGCTGGTTGTAGAGGGGCTTGTGTTGACCAGGTAAGGGGAGGAGAGAAGAGGGGCTGAGGGGACCCATTTTGAAATGATTACGTGGTGAGGCTCGGTACCAGTGGAAGTGCATTAGTTTGGTAAAAGAAAAAGCGGGCTGTGGGCCTATGGTTGAGAGTTGGCCTGTTGTACACAGAGTTAAAACTTAAACTAGGCGGAAAGATTGTTTTATTGAGGAAATGATGCGATGTACTGGTGTAACTTTCTAGTGCATGCAATTCCTATGTTGCGGCACCAACCCAACCTTTTGTGTAAAAGGCACTCGCTCGCCAGCAAAAAACATGCCAGCAAGCCTTCCCAGTTCGAGGAGCATGCACCGGCAAAAAGATAATGGTCACTACGAGGGTCGAACTCGCGACCTTGGCGTATCATACAAGGTATTAGCACCACGCTCTAACCAACTGAGCTAAGCGACCGTGAAGGTGTTTTCGATAAAGAAACGTCAGTTTCGAAAATTTAAATCCTAAGACCGTAATGCTCTCAACAGCGTTAGCCGCTTGTTGGAGGTGGCGATGAGTTCAGTGTCGACAGGGTATGGTGGGGTGAAAGATATTTCCAAGGATACAGTCAGAGGGGCGAAGTGGGGTAGCGGAAGTCCGCAGCGCCCGCTCCCATTCGAGACGATTGGATCGCGGGAACGCAGGGTAAATATCATATCTGACTGACTAAGTGTATGGGTAAGTTGCCACTATAATGTTTCAAGTTGTGGGTAAAGTCGTGTCAGGTTGGATTTCCTCAACTTTGGGTATCGAGAAAAAAAAATCATACCAGATTCAACGCCGACGCTATGCAATAGAAGAAGTTGCTTTCGCACCCACCCGTACTCGTCAAGGCACGCAAACGTTACAGTCTATCGGTGTCTGAACGGCTCTTGGATGGCGTGCGCGTAGCGTGAGACGGGCGCAAGCAAAGATGCTTAGTCGCCCAACTGCCTCAAGTACTTCTCCACCTCATCGTTTCCATAGAACATCTTCTGCAGATTATTGTGTCTCTTCTTCTCAACCAGTGCCAGTTTCCTGACCTTACCAGCATCGAGCCTAGCCTCTCTGACGTCTGCGCGGC
Organism: Pyrenophora tritici-repentis; assembly: GCF_003171515.1. Taxonomy (NCBI): domain Eukaryota; kingdom Fungi; phylum Ascomycota; class Dothideomycetes; order Pleosporales; family Pleosporaceae; genus Pyrenophora; species Pyrenophora tritici-repentis. Next base: position 2,097,898 of record NC_089390.1, read on the forward strand.
TTGCGCCACCTAATTCCCGCCTCTTTTGGTGGTCTTTCTTGTCTATTCCCAAGCCCAACTTGTCCCGCTTCTCTTTCGGTACCAGTGGGAATAGCATACCCTGGCCGCTGGAGCCTAGACCCTTGCGCGCATCTACGTCGTAGCCATGCTTTTCCATGTATTTCAGCCCCATTCTCGTTCGGTCGATGGCCGAGGGAATGGGTGCTCGGGGTAGGACTGCTTGATGTGCAGGGCTGAGGTAATGTATGCGCTGGTCGGATTCTTTGACAGGCTCGCCACATATTCCGCATCGAGGGTAGGCGTCTGGTTCGGGTTTCGGCTCGCCGTTGGGAAACATGATGGCAAGATATTTTTCGGCCATGGTCTTGCCGTTTGTCCCTGTAGAGGCTGGCTGGACCTCAGGCGCAGATGATACGAACTGGATGGGATTCTTCCACAGACCACGACCGAAAGCGCGTTGTTGGACAAACGGCTTGGTGGAAATGTCGGGGTCGTCTTCGGGTAGCTTATCTTCGCATGCTTCCTCGTCAAGAGGTGGATTCGCAGGGGGCGCCGTCATGATTGCACGTGCAATTGTGAGGTTTCGCGACAGACTGGTAGTGAAGTGGATGGTGAAAGTAACAGAGGGCAGGCAAACGCGCCATCACATGCTATGACGCCACGTGGGTAGCTGCGCTGCTGTGGCCCGCCTAGCGAGTCACGTCGGATCCGCGTCCTTGAACCCTTTGCGTCCCACCATCAACGCCAAGATGCCCATCAACATCCTCGCCCAGGCCTTTTCAGAGGGCCTCGACTCGGTTCCCTATGGCTACACTGTAGTACAGGTTGCAGTCGTCTTTGGTGTACTTTATGTGCTGAAATGGTTCTTCAATGGCCCGAGCAATGGCTCAGAGAGGAACATGCACTCAAAAGTCGTCATGGTTACGGTAAGCATTGGACGAAAGAGGCCAGACTTGGGCATACTAATCATCTCTAGGGCGGTACAGCTGGTATAGGCGCTGAAGTGGTAAGGGGCCTGGCATCTCGCGGTGCTCAGATAATCCTCTTGGTCCGGCAACCACTCGTCGACCCCTTTCTCGTCGACTACATCGAAGACCTACGCACCCAGACAGGCAATGAGCTCATCACGGCCGAGCACGTCGATCTCGAATCGCTGCATTCGATACGCCAATTCGCAACCAAATGGGTTGACAATGCTCCGCCGCGCCGTCTCGATGCCATCATACTGTGTGCGAACACGATGACTCCCCCTGGCGGAAAAGCAACGCAGACCGAAGATGGACTAGAGGCAACTTGGGGTGTCAACTACGTCGCCAACTTCCATCTGCTGAGCATTCTCAGCCCTGCCATACGTGCGCAGCCTCCAGACCGAGACGTCCGAATTATCTTCGGCACATGTCCAGCATACGTAGGCGGAAAGCTGCCTGGCATCGATGCAAAGTCGCAGAAAGGGGCAAGCACGGAGCCGGGACAACTGGACTTCACGCCATCAACCGTATACGCTACTTCCAAGCTCGCCCTCATGACCTTTGCCGTTGCCTTTCAGAAACATCTCTCAAACTACGCTCGTCCGGACAAGAAACCAATGAACGCGCGCGTCATCATGGTGGACCCGGGCTGGACCCGCACCCCTGGTATGCGACGCTACCTTACCTTTGGCTCGCTCTGGGGACTCGCCATGTACCTCATGACATGGCCACTCTGGTGGGTTGTCCTCAAGAGCCCCGACCACGGCGCGCAGACCTTCCTCTACGCCGCCATGGAAGCACAATGGGGCAGAGGCGAGGGATCCTATTTCCTCAAAGAATGCAGACGAAAACTCTGGACTCGCAAGGAAATTGACGACGAGCTTCTACAAAAGAAGCTCTGGGAGAGCAGTGAGAAGACGATTGAGGTTCTCGAAAAGGAGGGCGCTAAACGCAGGGCGTTTGAGAAGAAGCAGAAGGAGAAGGCCGGTGGCAAGACTGCTGCGCCGGAGAAAGCGACGACTAATGGACAGCCCAAGGAACGGAAATAAAGCGTCTGGAGATGGGTGGGCTTGTTACGCACTTTTTTACTTGAAACGAGCAATATGACTTTTAGACAAACATAGACATTGAAATTTATCACGGCTTAGCAACACCCATCTCCTAGCATTCCACCCGCCTGGCTTAATTTCACGTCTTCCCGTCTGTCTGTTGGATGGCTTCGTTGGCCATCTGAAGAATACGACACATGAATGAGCAGGTAAGTAGATACAGCTCACAAATCGTCATCATCTGAATATCATTATCCGTGCTACTACATTTCCTTTGCTGACGACTGTTGATCTATTGTTAGTCACACAAGTACGGTAGCGGTAGTTAGGTAGATTGATTGATAATCCATGCTGCGACAAGCACAGGGTTCGTAACACAAGTGGGCCCCTTCATCAGCCCAACACGAAAGACTACGCGTATTTAGGGTCCGTTTGCCACATGCACGTACTTAAGTACCTCGTTCTCTCCCACCCACTTTGTCGAATGCAAGTTCGCTCTTCCGCACATACAGGTTTGATTGATAATTACTTATTAAAACTTAAACTTTACTACCATACGTAACCACCTCATCATCCATCAATCCAACCATCACCAATAGAACGCAAGTCGTATTACCAACCACAGACACCAAACATTACCCGCTGTCGTATAAAATCACAAAAAAAGGTATAGTGCGAAGTCGTTAGTCCTTTAAACAAGAATAACAGCATCGCGTCGTAAAAAAACGTTCCGAACACCCAGAGGGTGAACGAGAGGGAGACAGTAGCCAGATGCACATGTTCTGTGTGGAACAATGTGCGTGGCTGAGCCATTGCTTCATCGGATAGCGTCAAGGGGTTCATCGTTTCCGTCTGCCCAGCTTGTTTACAAGGCGAGCATACCGACAAGACCCACTACCGCACCAACACCAGCGCTGAAAGAAAGCTTAGAAGCAGCGCCAGTAAAGGTAGGAATGGCAGGTTCGGCGGAAGTACCGCTAGGTGTCAATGTGACACTGACAATGCCAGTGGCAGTCATGGTAGGCATAACGACAGTGCTGTTCAGGCCAACAGTTGGGTAAGGCATAGGCTTGGAAGTGCTGGAGCTAGAGACAATAGCGCTGCTGCTCTTGGGGGCCGCGGAGCTGGAAGGCGTGGCAGAGGGGGTAGGAGTGGGAGTCGGGGTGGGCGTGGGAGTGGGAGTGGGAGTGGCGGATGTCTCATGGGGGTACACTTCAGGCAGCAGAGTGACGATGCTCGTGGGGATTGTAGAGTACCATGTTGGCGGCTTGCCTTCTGAGATGCAGGATTGCACGCCGGCGGCGAAGGCGGCGGGAGATGCGAGGGCGTAGGCGATTTCGTCCTTGGGAATTACCTTGGCGAGAGCCATAAGGACGGCATCTTGCACGGCAGGGCTAAATGGTTGGTATGTTAGTAAGATTTCTATGTATGACGTGAAGTTTGTTTTTCGGGTAGAACGCGTGGTAGTCGCGCGTTTTTCCCCATGCTAGGGGACGGCAAACTGTGGAGATGAATAGTACTTACTCAACAGCAGCCTCAGCCCTCACACCCATCATAAGCGCACCCAGCGCCACAATAACAGTCTTGAACATCATCTTTGCTCGAGTATATCAATTGCTTGTCTTGTCGCGTGTATGTAAATCGCAATAAGGTAGTGAGTGTGATAGTCGCGCGTAGCAGTGTTACGGTCCGAAAATGAGTGTGGGGAACCTTTTGTTGTTTGTTCGCAAATAATGAGCGTGAAGGTGTGTTGCGTAGACAAGAAGAGAGAGAGAGATGAAAGGGCGGATCCCGGTCGTATTTGAAACTCGGGGACTACGGCACGAAAGGTCACGATGGTTTATCGTGCCTCTCCGGCGGCGGCTATCATGGCGAAATTTAAAATTGCACGTCGTCGGATGGGGATGGGTGGACTGGACTGGACTTGCTTGGGGTGGGCGCGCAGACGTTGGAATTGGAATTACGGTAAACAAGCGATATGAGAGCGGCTGATCTGGCATCCTCCTTTCTCTCAATGCTGGGAGGGTATTGGTGATGTTCCTGGCTATATCGTGCGTAGCGGATTGCTACGATTCTCCGACCATGTCTTCGTTCACGATACGCTGGCACCGTCAACGTGGCAAACACGAGGCCGTTACGTCGTGTTCCCGTACGCTCAGCCTCGTGAACGGTGAGCCAGAGGCCCATGCCATTGCGCACGGCGCACGGCGCAGATGCTTAGAACATGTTCATCTCATTTCCGACAGAGTGCGGAGAGGACGATTAGCAGTCCAATGAGAGAGCGGGCGCGACGTCGGTGGCTCAAGGGTTAATTTTCCACTTTTTAAGCATGTCAGGGGTTGTCGTTGGCGCAGCCGGCACACTTGCATGCAGGGCATCATGAGCCGCATATGTTGCACATTTTGCGGATGCCAATGACGGCGGGTGGTATGTAGACGACAGTCTCGTCTCCACTGCTGGTAACTATCGCGTGTGCTTGCTTGTGCATACCTGGTAGGCACTCGTATTCACGGGTCTTTCCTCTACTGGACTCTCCTCACCGTTACCATTAACATAGTTATTCCATTATCAACCTGCCCAGATATTACCGTCATGAGATACTGCGCATCGCAATTTGACCTCGGAAGACCGGCTCTTATTGACAAGACGATATCGTCCCCAAGCGTCCCGATGTCCTTTCGCATCGATAGATCCGAGGAATCGTGGTCCCAGCGCTCGACTTCTTTCACCCCCATGACGAGTAGTTGTTCGGCTGGCTAAAGCATGGAGATGGGTTGATTGAAAAGGCATTTACGCCATTGCTTTGCGGGAGATTGAATCCAGTAGGCTAGGTAAACCTTGCTTGGAACTATGTACCGGACGACTTGAGTCGTGATTATCGATTTCTGTGGTTTGCGGGGATTGACGGTTGAAGAAGCGCACCACTTCCGCACTATCCATGACTCTGGCCTGATTATCGTACTTGGGGCGGGCAGCATCGCGGAAAGCGGCACGCAGGAGCGAGTTGTCGACCGAGTGGGCTTGTACTCTAAGCGGAGCGCGCACGAGACGTTGTTCACGAGCGAAGACGAGAAGATGCAGAAGCCGGAATTCAGCAAATATGAAACAGAGTAAGTGAGGGTAAGCGTTCTAGCGCAGCCTATTCTAACTTTCAAAACAAATCTTCCTGTTGATAATAGTCAGCGTAAAGAAATATGAAAATTCTAGTTGCTTAAAAAGCGAGTAGCTCATTCAGTAAGCTATGTGTGACCTTACTGCCCTATTTCATGGTACTTATGTACTCTTCTCGTACACCAAGAAGCGTCTCTGCTATTTGTATGTTACATACGCCCTCTGTAGTCATTAGCTCCAGGTAATAACTGCAACCCAGCTCAGATTAGACATTTAGTCTCAGTGATTCCGCAGACTCCAACGCGTCTGACACCTCGAGTGCTCCAAGCCGGGCCTCTTGAGTGTTCTGTGTGATGAAGACTTCAACGAAAGATTTTGTTGGGCTCAGTTCAGTCACTTCTGTTCATCGACCTGAGCAATTGCTTTGCATATCGGAAGTCTTCAAGAGATTTCACACACTGTGTGATGTGAATATGAGCTCTGGACTGCTTCAGCACGAAATGCCGATGCAATATTATCCAGAATAGTTGACTTCGGTACGAGGGTTGTGTAAAGCAGCCCTAACAGCATGATGTTCGAAGTACGTAAGCCGGAGCGTCTGGGTAAGGTGCTTCTCGTGAAATGGAGGACTAAGGTCATGTGTCTGGCCATCCACAAACCCATCGTGCCCATCCGCATACGTGTACACGAATGCATCAATATACCTATTAAACAGCGGCGAAGGACTGGGCTTGCTCTCCGCCTAGCTCAAGGAAGTGGCCCTCATGCCCTGATATCTAGGCTTCTATGGCTAGGACCTATGACCATGCTTCTCGAAATCTAGCCTCCTTTTCTGTGTGTGATCCAAGAACGGAACTCATGATCCGCCTATGTCTTTCGTTTAATTATTTTTTTCGATAATCGCAACCCTCCAATTTCTAAAGGTCGATCTCCACATACGGTTTACTGAAAACATTGGCGTCCGTATGCACCTCCTATCGCGAAAGCTGCCACCAAGTGTATTCCAACGCGAACTTCAACACCAGATCGACTCCCAAGCTGAATTTCATCACCATTCGCGTTCTTGTTGCTTTCTTCTTTGCGAGCATAGAAAGGTAAGCACTTCAACTGACCATTTAATATGTATTTGTTCGCTTTGGATGGAGTGTGGCCGAAGCAACCTTGTTCATCCCCTCAAAGGCATCGTCACTCTTGTGGCTCTGCTGATTCTATTACCAAAACTCTCAAACGCATTCAGTATACATATGTAAACTTACAGCAAAGATCTCTGCGTCGTCCGAGCTAGCGCATGGATTCTTGCATTTGGTTCCATCTTAATGGTGTTTGGTCCCAATCTGGTTGTTTTCGGTACGGGAACCAGCCTGCTTGCTTGTGGCTGAGGATTATGATCTGCCCTTCGGAGTTTGGCTGTAGATTTGTTTGGACCGAATTGTCTTGGGGCTGTGAGCACGGCTATAGCAATGATGCAGAGTAGCGGTACTATGATATCAGGACCACTCTTCGCATCGGCTTTTCGATATGGTCTCTCCGGCGCTCTCATATGGCGAGGTCTTCCGTACATGGTCGCAGCAGGGGTTTTCCTCGTTACAATCTGCTTAGTACACTGTATCCCGCAGTGCAGACAAGCACATATACTGGTCGAGGAAAGAGAGTGGAATATGCATTAGGGGTGAACCAAACTAAAAAACTCTTTGCCACAGTCATACATCACTCACAAAAGTCATAGAACAGTATCTTTTTGTAGAATTTATACAATATGTCTATCAGCAACCCATAGCGGAGCGTAAAGGACTTCAACAGATTTAGGACAAAAAAACGTATTCATCGTTTGATAATCAAAAAACTACGTATGCAACATATGTCATACGACAACAAACAAAAACGCTCACGAAACCCAAAACCATCCCTTTTGTGTTTTCCTACAAACTCGCCCTCTCATCACCTCCTAACCGCTTCCCCGTTGCATTTGAAAACCACTTATCCAACGCCTCACATGTACCCTTGCCCTCGGCAAGCTTAACAACAACACCCACATATCCATCCGGTCTAACAACGACCACACCACCCGTCTGTTCATCAAGACCCATCTTTGCGTGTGCTGCTGCCTTGGCATCAGGGACGCGCTGATCCCAGACATCGTCTGCATAGACGTGATCGGCGTAGCGGGCAAACAGACCGGGTAATTGTTCGTCAATATGGATTTCTGGTCTTTGGGCGGAGAAGATAAAGGCGAAAGAGAGGAAGTTGGTGTGGGGGTTGTGACGTTCATGGTAGCGGTCCTTTGTCTTTAGGTCTTCGGGGAGGAAGGCACTGAAGAATGATGTAGGAGCTGACATGTGTGTTGCGAGGTCTTGGAGGGCGGCGGATGTCTTTGAGAGGTTGCCACCGAAGACGAAGACGCGGTAGGAGCCGTTGAAGGGGATCTCTTGCTCGAGGTGGACAACGTTTGCGTCGACGACGCGGGTGACGGTTGCCGGGCTCATGATGCGGCCGGTACGTTGGCTTGTGCCTTTCTGGTAGGAGAGGATGAGTGGGTGTTGGGCGGGGTGCTGGGGACCCCAGTTGATAGCGTTGGGTGGGTATGCGACTCCGTATCCGCTGGTGAACTCGCAGCTCTCTTTGAATGTCTTGATGAACTCGTTGTCTTCTGCTCCTTGTTTTGTTGATGCGCCGGCGACTTCACCAGCTGAGGGTATCCGTGCGGAGAAGAGCTTTGCATATCGTGCATCGAAGTCGAGGAGAGATTCTGCAATTTGTTTGCGTTCGCTCTCGTAGGTTGATAGAATTGTTCGTGGTGCCCATCCACTCTCCACGTGATGAATCTTCCACGCAAGGTTTACTGCGTCGAGGAATGCTGTGTTCATACCCTGACCGGCCTTGGGGCTGTGCGTGTGGCATGCATCGCCGCCCATGAATACGCGCTCATCGAGGGTGTAGCGCTCAGCGATACCCTGACCGATAGGGTAGACCGAGTACCATTCAACCCTGTCCCAAGAAATGGTGTAGGGCTTGAAGATCTCCTTAGCACGCGCTTGTACTTCTTCGGCCGAGACGGTCTTGCGTGGGTTCCAGTCCTTGTCGGTGGATGAGGCGACTTGGATGTAGAGACGGACCAGGTTGTTTTCGCGGGGAATGATCATGATTGATCCAGCGTCAGAGTGAATTGTGCATTTCATCTGAAGTTTGTTAGTATGGAATAGAGATTGGTAAACTCGTAGTCGCTTACCTTGATGTCAGGGAAGGTGGTTCGAACAACACCATCCATAACTCCCCAGACGTGTGCGATAGGATCCTTGTAAATCATGTTGACACCTAGTTGCTCCCTGACAAAACTCCGAGCGCCCTCTCCACTGAACAAGTACTTGGCTCGGACTGTCTCCTCTGCGGTACCATCAATGTGCGCCAGCTTGACCTCAACGGGATAAGTCTTGTCCACGCCATCGTTCTTGAATCCCTTGATGGTCCACGGCCGTTGAATCTTGCCTCCGTTTGCCTCAATGTCACCAATGAAAGTCCGCTCGATCATGCCCTGGTGGAGCAGAGTGGTGAAAGGATATCTTGCGTCGATAAACTTGGGACAGCTAGCCCAGGTACCGGTTCGCTGGATGCCTTTTTGCGCAGGGTCCCAAAAAGCAACTTCGTACACCTTAGCAGGCTCCCATTCCATAATCTTGCGCTTAAGACCCATGTTCCGCAGGAGGTCCAATGAACGCGGTTGGATTCCATCCGCTCGGCCGGTGGCTGTAGGCTCCGACCGGTTGTCGATGTGCTTGACTTTGTAACCCCATCTTTGCAGACTTGTCGACAGACAGAGACCAACAGGTCCAGCGCCGACAATGACGATGTCGTAGTTTTCGACGGCCATTGCTCCTCGGTATGATCCGAGCTGCAAATGTGTACAAGGGCGGTTTCAGGTCAGAAAGTAGACGGCAAGGAGGGGCTGAGAGGTATGAAGTCAATTGATAACAATGTAAGTAAATGTCCAACAGCTTGAGTAGCGGACAAGGTCCTTTATAAGAAAGACATTGGACGGCATGGGGTTCCATGTGGGTCGCGGTTTGGGTAGTGTAGACATGGCAAAGAAAGTCGGGAATGTGGAGTGTGTACCGGCAGTGAAATCGGATGCAGAGGGCCCTCATCGAGTAATGCCGCCGACCAACCGTGTCGTCACAGTCGGCGTGGCGGAAGTTATGCGCGGCACATGGCTGCCAAGCCGACATATTCCGTTTGCATCAGGACTAAGACAGGCTGCTTATGGCCTAGTCACGCGCTACAAGTACCGTCTTTCCTTGCCTTAGGTTTCGAGACTATCAGCAGCAGATCGAGTATAGCTCCAGGTCAACTCCGCATATGCTTACCATCCTGCCACCAACACACCGCCAACCAGACAGCTCAATCGCGGATGAGTAAAGTACATCGGCGTAAATAACATGGTGAATCGAACAGGAGTCAGCAGTAACACGATGCCGCTACCACGGCCGTACTCTTTGCATGAATCAGTGGTTACAACCAGTGCGTGCGCATGAAACCCGGACGGCGCATACCCTCGGTACACGTTCTCGGTACACCTACACCGGACAAGACATGGGACCTCGCTGCACAGCGCCATTTTCTACAATACTTGGTGACAACATGTAAACTCTGTAATGCCGTATGTATTATCCGATACAACAAAGCGCACGACGCCAGCGCCAGACACAAAAGCTGACTGAGCAACCCGTAGTATGGTAAGACAATGTCGCAATGAATGCTGAGCTCAAATAGAGCCGAGTCTTCTCATGGTCCGAGACTCTCTACACCATGTGCGTTTCCTCTCCAAGCCTGGCCCCGGAAATACCCCGCAAGCTTTTGCAGCATTGTGTGGCAAGCAGTGAGGCTCTGGGCTCTAGCGCTCTTCTCCCCAGAAGTTCCCAATCAAGCCGGTGGCTTATCCAAGCCACCATAACGTCCCCAGCTGAGTTGCCAAGCCAAATCGTAGACGTACTCAAGACACTGTCATGTTTCCCATCTGAGCAGCCATGCGTTCCTCCTCCTTCCGCGCCCTGGCCGCCTCGGTCTCCTTTCGCATCGTCTCCAAATTCCACTCATCTGAATCATCGTCATCACTATCCGCATCACTGTCTTGTGCCCAGTCGCCCTTTTCGAACATGGCCCTACCCGTGGCCTCCTTCATCTTCTTGGCCTCTTCCTCGGCTTGTTTCTTGTCGACACGCTCCTTCTTCCATTTTGCAAAGGTTTCTGGTGTGACGGGTGTGAGTTTGCCGGTAAGCTTGTGACGCTCAGACTCAAGGAAGTCTTCGAGAGTGAGGGTGTTGAGTGGTGAGTTGGCCATGAGCGCCTTTTCGGCGGCACGTTGTTCCTTGGTCTTGATAACGAACCTGTGGATCGTGTTAGTCCATGTGAGCGTGACCTTGGTATCTTCGAAAGATATGCGCGGCCCTTTGTTGTACAAGATTCGTAGTAATACATCTGTTGTGTGGCGTTTTGAAGTGCGCTATCGGGCCACGATTTGCGCATGTAAGAAAAAGAAGAATAACGTACCCTGGCGGCAGAGAGTGCTTGTACATGCACTTGTCTCCATTTGGACATATCCAGAACCAACCATACTTCTGGTCCTCGATAGCGGCAATAAAGTATTTGCACACCTTGTCCGTTGTTGTCTTGGGGTTGCCGTGCTTGCTGAGAACGACCTGTCGCAGCTTGTCTTCGTCCCAGTTGTCCATGTTGTCTTTCTTCCGTCGCTCTTCTTCCTCTTCCTTCTCTTTGTCTCGGCTATCAGTGTACAAACTCCTCTTCTCCGTCTTGCGTTCGATAGCCAGGTCGTGGCTGAACTTGCACTTCTTGCCCTTTTCGCAGTTGCCCTTCTTGAAGAACTGACATAGTACTGTTTTGGGGTCGGTTCCAAAGGGCACCTTCTGGACCTGTACAGGCTTGAAGAGCTCGGCGGTTTCCTTGCGTGCTTGCTCTGCCGCCAACTTCTCCTTCTCGCGCTGCAACTTCTCCGCCGCCTTTCGCTTCTCATCGGGCGACCCTCCCGAGGCAGCTGTCGCCTTGATCTGCGCAATCTGTTTCTGGGCGGCTCCTCCCTTTTTGTTTTTCATACCAAAAGTCTTGTCCACGGCGACCTTTTTCACCTTGGGCTGCTCGCCCTTGCCTTTGGGTGCCATGTTGGGTGACTCTGTGCGGGCGTGGAAATGACAGTGGGGTGGGGTGAGGTGAGTTGGGGGTCCCGCGAACTTGGGGATCGAGTTGAGGTCGAGTTCGGTGCCTGGTGGTCGGTATAGCACACAGGATGTGTGTAATAAAGTGAGAATGACGCTTGTGTGGGGTGGATTTTCGAGTGGCGGAGTGACTTGCGCTAAGAGCCAGCCTGCCCTGCCAGGATCGCCGACATTCCCGAAGCTCCAATGTGGCCTCCAGCGCTCACATGAACCCCAGCAATCAATCACAGCACAACAACGGCCCCGACATTCCCGACTTCAAACTTGCCCTGTCGCTCTCACCTCCTGTAAGTTTTTGGCAATTTTATGCGGCAATTGAATCCACTGACAACTCCGCAGTCCATCTTGAAACCCTCCACACTACTGCCCACCTGTCATTGACGCGCCGTCAGCACCAAGATGATTACCGACAGCCAACTCTACTCGCTCGCCATCTTCCTCGGAAGCGCTGCTATGATGCTCATCGTGCTATATCATTTCCTCGAGGTCAACTCGGAAGACCACAAGGTCCAGGAGAAACCCAATTCCGCAGCGGGCAAGTCAAAGGCCAAGGCATAAGGGATATCACATTTTACTGGCACCAGGGAATTAAGAATGCTGCAAAGGCATGCAGGGGACGGAGAGGAAACTATACCATTCACACATCAAGAAGACGCATGTCAAACACCAGCATGGAGTTATGGCGTACACCACATGGCACATGTCACAACCAGACCATGAGCCCGGACGGATACATGGGACCGTGTTCTGCTTATCACACCTGTATAATACCATATTCGATTAAGCAAGATATGGCATGTACTGTGTTTTCATTTACTTCAACTATGTACTCGACAAAGCCAACCAAATGCGTGAAGCTTTCTCAGTGGGTATACGCGTAATTGTCAGAGATACAAAAAAACAATAGCAGATGAGATCCCATCGCCTAAAGACACTACCATCTCCGTTAATATTCTGCATCGACTAGCTCCTCTTCTGTCTCCTCAGTCTCAATGAGGCCTCTTCTGCGTTTCTCGTTCACCAGCGTCGCACCTCCGCGATCCATGCCCGGCCCTCCAATGCGCTTCTTATGCGACACGAGTCTATCATGTGCATCACGAGCTTCTTGTTCTGCCGTATATTTTGCTGGACGCCCACGACCCCGATGGGCAACTGCCGACGGCTGTGGTGACCACGATGAACGAATTGCCTCTAAACGTTCTGGTTCGACGGTAATCCGTGGAGTGACTTGTCGACCTTGTGCATCGTTCAGATACGACTCCACCTCAGAATCATGTGAATCTAGATTATTAAGTGTTAGATAAGATGTACGAACTCAATCCATCTAAAGCAAACGCCCTCTAACTATCTTCCTTACCAGAGAGACCCCCGGCTGGTCCGTCACCGAGCTTCCATGACAAATCACTGAAGTGGTTCTGCTGTAGATGGCCGCGCCAGTCACTCTCTAGGTCAAAAGAAAATGGCCGGTGACGTTCGAGTCTCATATTGGTCATGGGATCAAAGTTGGTGACTTCTTTGCCACAGTCGTCCCATAGGCACTCTAGAGTTTTCCGGTGCGTCTCCTTCCGATGTACCTTGAAGACGTGTTTTTGCAACGTTTCCAGGTTGTGCAAAATGGCCTTGCAATTTTGCCACTTGCAATTGTACACCGGATACTGGCGAACAACACTCGGCGACCTGGAATCGATGCGAATTGACTCGTTGCTCTGGCCCGTGGAAACATTGCGCAAAGAGCTCGGTTGCGGAGGTTGGTAACTCAACGAGCCGGTTTGACCATTTGCGCCTGTGCGAGATTGTGCTGCAGCAGATCCATGAATCGCTTTCCTCCATCCAACTGGACGACCCTTCTTCTTGGGAAGCGGTTTTCCATCAGGGCCGTACTTAGTGGCTGAACGGAAAGCTTGGTATCCTACTCCACCAGCAGCACCGCTAGACGGACGAGGAGCACTGGAATTCATCGGCGCGAAATTAATTGGACGTTTGGGTGTTGTCGGGCCTGCACCGTCTGGGAAAGAATGTCGAGGAGGTCGACCGCGGCGCTTTTGCTTGAACGGATTGATTGCTTCTGGTAAAGCTTGGACCCTGGCTTGCGCCCCACCTTCACCGCCAATCGCGTTGGTCGGAGCTCGGGGGGCCTGTGCTCTCTCGTCCTCATCCGAATCATCCTCATCGTCCGCATCCTCTGTCAAAGCTTGGACACCGTTCTTGAAGTAACCTGGTGGTGGGTTTCCAGGATCGATCAAATCCCAGCGAATCGTACTAAGATCCGCGTCGAATGTGATCTGAGTTAAAGTTGTCCTAAGTCCGTCGAGATGTTGATTAAGGTTCCTCTCCGATGGGTGTCTGCCACAAGCAAGAAGAACATCTCGTGCGATTGTGGCGGGGTTGTAGGTGTTACGACGTAGAGCTTTCTTCTTATCCAGTGGCTCGACATAACTTGTATATCGAAGTTCACTAGGCGGCTGAACTGGTTGAGGTAGGGATGCTTGTGGCGGATGGGCGGGAGCAGGTGCATGGGAGATGGGGAAATTCAGGGTTGCGGGCTCCTGGTCGACGTGCATTGCGTCCTGGGAACTTGGCTGCGGAGATCCGTATGTATGAAGAGAGTCTGTGTTTAGCCTTTTGGGTGGCGGTCCCATCTCGTCTTCGTCTGATAGCTGGGTAAGGTCGACAAGGTCACTCAGATTGCGCTTGCGCGCTGCTTCCTCTTTGTTTGCGGGTTTTCTCAGCTCAGGTTTTATTGGGACCATTTCAGCAACGGGCACTGGGGTAGGTGCGGCCGGGGTATCGTCCGGGAATGACGAGTAGGTTACTCCATTTGCTGGTGAGGCAGCCGCTGGCCTGTATTGTGGACTTGGCACACCAGGTGTCGTGACTTCCCTCTTCATGACGGCAGGGGGTACGGGAGGTTTCGGCGCTGGAACCGGTGTAGGTTGGGGTACGGACTTGCGAGACGCTGAATTGACGTCTGGTACAGCCGTAAGTAAATTCTTGGCGAAAGCAGCACGATCTAGTTTCAGACCCATGTGCTCTAATTGTTCGCATAGTTCAATATAAGATGGGTTACGGTTTAGCATGTTTAGCACCTGACTGCCTTCGATTTTTTGGACCTCATTCTGGGCGTTGAGATATACCGCCGCTGCGTTGGCTAGATGAGCCTTCTTCTCAGGTGGCCAAACAGTGTTTCCCGTGGCTCGCTTGGGAGGGCGTAGGTCAACTGTGTCTCTGGACACTGTCTTCTTCTTTGAGCTGATAGGCTGAGGTGTGTTGGCTTGGGCAGGTTGTACGGCCTGCGCAGCTGCGGCTGCAGCTGTGGAGGGGGCTTTGCTTTGCACCGTGGGCGACTTGGGTTTTGCTTTACGTTCTTCGTCCCAAATGCGTGCCAGCATAGCTGGATCTTGTCTGTTCAACTCGCGCATCTTGGCCATCACCTCACGGATCTGAGTCTCCAACGCTTGGGCCGCATCGTTGCCAGTCGGTGCTGCAGAGGCTGTCTCAGCAGCGTTTGGCTGTTGTTTTTGAGCCGTCATCGACCTTGACTGCGATTGTCGTAGTTGGTTCTCCTCCTGCTGTCGCTTGCGCTCCTCTTCTTTTTTCTGCTCTTCTATCTTACGCGCCTCCTCGGCAATCCTTTCCTCTTCTGCGCGCTGTGCATCCTCCATCGCCTTCTGCGCGGCCTGTTTACGCTGGTATTCCGGCCACGGATCATACACTGCCAGTGGATCTACGGTGGTGGTACTTTGAGCACTGTATGTATCAGCCATAGTGGCAGTGGGCGCTGGTTGTGCGATTGCGCTCGAAGGCATTTGCGCGTTGCCGTAGTTGTAGGCCGTCGACGATGTGGCGTTCTGAGAGCTACGCGAGGCGTCGACGCTAGGGAGTTGTCGGTCGCTATAGTCTGTATAGTGTTGGTTTGCCGTAGCCGTCATAGTCGCAGTTCTCACGTTACTGGCAGGTACATTGTTGTATTGGGGCTGGGCTGGGCTGGCGGAACGCTGTTGTTGCTGATTGTATATTGTCTGTGCCCTCTGTGAGGGATAGCCTGCCGTCATAGCAGGGGACGGTAAACCTCGACTTGCTGGCTGTGTGCGGTTCGTGTTGACACTGCGGGGACGTGGTTGCGACTGCGCATAAGCCGGCTGCGCCTGCACTTGTGGTGAATGTGAATTGCCTGTCGTATAGTGACCAGAGTGCGAAGCCGTGGCATTGCCTGCGGTGAAGGCCGTTTGGTTAGTCACCGCTGTGTTATTATTCGTATAAGATGGATTGCTCATGTTGCGCAGAACTTCGGCAGCGCGACTCGTCGTCTCTCGCGTGCTGCCATAGTTGGTGCCATTCCATGAATTGTCCTGACCCGTGGCATAGCCGTTATTCTGATTCGCGTACAATTGTGGCTGATAGGACATGTAGTCCTGTGCCTGAGTCGGCGGCGGCTGCTGGTACTGACGGGGCGCGGGCGCGACATTGTTCGAAGCAGATGCGGTCTGGTAAGTCGAGTACGGCTGGGCGGAGCTTTGCTGGTACGGATAGCTGTATTGATTGTAATTGTTGGATGACATGGCGGGTGTGTGTTCTAGAGCCTAGGAGCCCACCTATAGCCTCGGTACAGGTGAGGTAGGTAGGGCAACAGCATGGAGAATGCCGGTTCGCGTACAGGGGGCGAGTATGGTAAAGAGTCGCTTTGAATCCCGATGGACGTGGGGTGATTCCAGCGCGACACTTTACTATCACCGTGTATAGTGTACACGCCAAGTACGCCGACAGCGAGACAGACTACCTGCGACGCGTGCTGGAAGTACTAACGTCCCGGCACTCATCCATCATTCCGACGCGCGCGTTGGGTTGGCGGCTTGCATGGGCCGGACGTGTCGGCGTTCCGGCAAAACCATCACTCCGGCGCTAACGAAGCGACGGCCCAGCACAATGAGTCCCCCGACTCTCAATTTTGTGTTGCGACCACGAACTTTGTCTACTAACCCGACAACCCGCCACATCCACAGCAAAAATGACCAAGGTCCAGTCAATGGTCGCGAGCTCTCGCCGCAAATCGCGAAAGGCACACTTCAGTGCGCCGAGTAGTGTGCGTCGGGTCATCATGAGCGTATGAAGAGACTTGGAACAATGCAATGGACATGTTCTAACAACCTTCAGGCGCCTTTGAGTAAGGAGCTCCGCGAGAAGCACGGAGTGCGCAGCATTCCCATCCGCAAGGATGTAAGTACCCTCAGTTTGCTTCCTCCTTGCCTTTGTGTGCTAATTTTTTCAGGACGAGATCACCGTCGTCCGCGGCTCCAACAAAGGACGTGAGGGCAAGGTTTCATCCGTCTACCGTCTCAAGTACTGCATCCACGTCAACGGCAGTGCGTAGCCCTGAAATCACCTCTGGCTTCCGTCGTACTAAGTTGAAACACAGTCGTCCGCGAGAAGAGCAACGGCCAATCGGTCCCCATCCCCATCGCTCCCTCCAAGGTCGTTGTCACCAAGCTCAAGCTCGACAAGGACCGTGAGTCCATCCTGGAGCGCAAGAGCGCCGGTCGCGAGGAGAAGAAGAAGCAGAGGGAGGCATAAGCGCTCACTTTTGTTTCTTGGTTGACGACACATCACGGCTTCGAGGGACATCGACACGAGCTCTCGTACTCACCCGCAGTGGATGAAATGCATATCATGGGTTCACGGTCTGGGCATGCGATGCGCGCATGAAAAGCAGGGCGTTATACCGGCTTCTAGCTCGAACAATGGACTTGCCGTCATGCGGCCCCGTCGAAATATTCTGTTCGAAATGATACCAACGATGGATCTGGAGTTTGGCAATCAATCGGATTTGTTACTCCTGCCGTCGCCGTGAAAAGTCTACACGTGATGTTTCCAATCACGCTAGGATATCTGCTCATCAACCGTATCCCTTGGTTGCCGTGAGCTATACGACTAGCGAAGAGTAAAGACCGATGGCAATAGCCGTTGCTCGCCTGCAGATCGTCTTCGAGATATTCGATGAAGGAGATGATTTGATGGTGAGACACATTTCTACAATTATGATAGGTTTTGTATGTTGATGGAAGCATGTGATGCTTCGACATACTGCCTATGATGAAATCGGATCCTTGATCATCTTTTGATTCTTTGCCAATGATGTTTATTTTGCTTTACTTGTCTGGCCGGTATACTGTTCACGAGCGAAGTTGTTCCTCCATGGCATGGTCCCGAACTACAACACCCCACGAGGTGAGTATAATACAATCAATACCACACTCTTCTCCAATCTACTCTGTAAATGCTCTCTTATCTCACGCTCGCCCCTTACCTATCTCTCATCATGCATCTAGAAACAGCTTGATCACGTCTTTCAAGCAGCACGCCTAGATAGGCCGAGAAAGAAGACTCTTGGATGACGTCTTGTGTCTCTAAATAGAAGGTGTTTCTGTTTCAGCTAACGTATGTTTGGGCTCGGTTATGCATGTACGATGGTGCTACTGCATGTTGTGGTACCGTAGGTTTGGCTTGAGTCTTGGGCCTTAGTTTCTATTTGCTTTTTTGCCTTTGTTAGTTTGCACTTTTTAGTGGAGCACTGGGGGCTTACTACGGAGAACTTTGGTGGGTTTATCGTCGATGTCGATTTTCGATCTCGAATAGTGTGGATATTGGGTTGAAGGGGGCGCAGTCTCATTGGGTCGGGAGGTTCATGTCGTGGTGGATAGGTGTTGTAGGTTCGCGCTAAGAGTGGATGGCGGAGGTACGGAGATGGAAGATATTTTTGTGTAGGACATGTGTGGAGGAGATGTGGTTGACTAGAGGAGTTTGAATCTAAAATGTAAAGGGCTGTATACTGATTTGGAATTGTACAGATGTTGGCTTAGGTAGTGTGGGCAGTGGTTAGGCTGAGCTGGTCGAGGTAATGTGGTATGTCAGAGAACAGATGGTAGCGAGTATATGTACTGGCATTAAACTTATGAGGTTTCCGTATTGCAATGGTATAATACACGAATACAGATTCTGGTGACGAATATGGAAAGATGATGTATTGTAGACCAGATAAACCATGTGTGAGATTTTTTTGAGGATCTGTATATGGTTGTATTTTCCCACCATGGAATGTGCTATTTGAAATCCCTCCTACCCATTCCATTCTACCTTCATCAGGAAATTATATCCATCCAACCCAACTTACCCTGACGCCCAGACCCCGCGATCTCACGGCCACGAAGACTACCCAGCGTATCGACCTTACCATGATGGAATCATCCGATCTTTAGCCACATACCCGGAACAACGCGGAGACACACTGCTTACTGCTCCTTACTACTCCTGGGTACGACTCGGCGCGGTGACAGCCATTGGACGGAAGCGCAAATTAAGATTTACGAAACCTTCGTATTCGGAGGTCGGTAGAATCATCGGAGGCCGCGGGGCGGAGCGGAAGTTGGACAAAGAATTTTGTGTTGTACATATTTTAGGGCATGTATGGAGGATGGGGTTGATTGGGTAAGTGAGCGGTGGCGAGTGGCGGGTTGGTTATTAGTAGACGACTAGAGGGGGGAAGTTATTGGCGGTAGTGGAGGGGCCGTGTCTCGTATGTGAGATGGCGACATGATGAGATACGCGATTTGCTTGGGTGATGTTGATAGTCTATGCAGTTGTACGTGTAACGTGATTCAATCTTTTGACAGGCTCGTTTGCTCCCCCCCCCACCTTCCCGATTTCCAAGTCACAAACACCTGGTTTCCAGTAAATTGGTATTATAGGGCTTCGTCACAACTTCTAAACGTGGCTTCAATGTATGTAAAGCACGCCTAGTTACGGACTGGGAATACACATCCAAGGTTGTTTGGAAACAATCTAGACCATTGCTCTCGCATGCTTTTGCATGCTACTATATGCTTGATTTAATCTAATCGGGTTCGCAATCGCGATAACAATGGTAGTTTGAACGAACTTGCTTCTTGCAATGCTCCACTGTACACTCGATTGAGGGGTTGGGAAAAGGAATATATGAAGCCTGCAAAGACCCACGTGCGGTGACATGTTCCCCCCCCACATGCACCGTTTTACATTTACCGTTTTGTATGGAAAAAAGCACGAGGCTTGCTCCAGATATGAAAAGCTGCTGTTCCAGCTCACCTGACGTTGCTTATTGCGCGTTCGCGTATCTACGTGTCGATGCTTCTGTTGGAGGACCGCCATGTCAGGTTTGACAGATGCAAGTGCCGCTCCACATGCCGTTAATATCAGATGGACGGTGGTTTCTTGAACGCTTGGATGAAAAAGGCTGCCTTGGGCTGATGGTATGGCGTACATGGATTTTCCCCAGACGCAGGCGCGCCTGAAGAAACATGTGCAAACGCGTCTTTGATTGGAGCAAGGAGAAATGAATTACCAGGCGTACCGTCGCGTCTTACGAGAGCCTAGTGTTGGCGGCGTAGACACTGTTTCGTATCGGAGCTTGGAGGTAGGGACAAGGCTCGTTGCTCAGACAGGGTAGATTGGTGCACACAAAGTTGCTATGATGCGCAGGTGTTCTTCTTTGTCCATATTCAATGCTTTGGAAGGGTATTGGAAGGGCTTTGGCGTTGCAGAGTAGTGTGCCGCCACTGCCGTGGTGCAAGGCCAGGCCTGTCTGGTGGCTCGTTAGCTGCATGGCATTTGTTTTGCCGACGGTTGGAGAAGGCGATTGTCTTCTTGGGATCGATTGATGACTGCCAAGCGCATTGTACTGTACTTATGTGAGCACTGGCGGAAGGAGGTCCTGGATAAGTGAGCTAATATGGGCAGTCGCAGCGGGCCGGGGTGGGGGTGTGTGACAGATTGTTAATGACAACGGACGGATGTAGCCACAATCAATGAGTCGGTGACGGGTCACGATGCTTGGTCAAAGATAGATGATGGTGTATGTAGACGACACGGTTTATGCGCTTATGTCTTACAGCGCGTGGTTAGCAAACAGGCTGAGTCAGGGGCCGAGGTTTCCTTTGGTTTCAGATGGCAGGCGCAGGTAAGTTACGAAGGAGGGGCTTCGTCGCTTCGTATTCCTCCACCCACGCCCGAGGCAGCTGGCGGCCATTGGAGCGCGCGCGTCTTGTGTTTTTATTGCAATTGTGCCATGACAGTCGACAGTTTCGAATCATTGTCGCAAAGGCGTGATGAGGGTGTGACGACGACCTGACGACGCCCCGAGTCTACGGCCGACCAACAGACAGGTAAGCCGTTGTGGCCAAATGTGCAGCAATGACTGCAGTAGTATGACGAGCGGCAGCAGCTCGAGATGCGCAGAGCCGTGCCCAAATGTGGACCATGGCAGGGCACTACTGCCTGTGCCTGTGCATGTGCATATACGGCACTGGTACTGGTATCTAGTGTAGCCTTTACTTAGGCACAAAGACTACTGCGGACGCTACCGACTACGGTCAGGGCAACAAACTTTGGACCTGCATGCTGACCTTTTCCGTCTGACTGTCTTTCTTACTACATACTCTCACCATGATGCGAGGCGTTTTTCATGAGCGCGCGTACGGTACAGAAGGAAGCAGGAGAGCGGTCAGTCCTGATTCGTGAGGGTTGATCGTAGAGGGGAAATGATGCGAATCCTTGTCCATGTCCCCGTTTGTGTCGAGGTTTCATGCGACCAGAATGAGATCGGCGGCGCGGCGACGACAGCAATTACGGAAGCAGATTCCCTCTTGGTAGGCGGCGTTTGCAGGTTATGTGGCAACATGGCAGCAGTGAATGCAGTGAATGCAGTGAATGCAGTCAATGGCAAAGGTACATGTTCGGGGCAAAACTAACCATCGTCTTCGTCTTACCATCTTGTCATGGCCCAGGTCCGACACTGGGCTGTTTCTTCGCTGCACGCAGCCCTGGAGGCCCTTCTTGGCTAACTAGGCCGCTAAATGCTCTCGGCCAAGGCCAGGGGCAAAGGCGAATAACGAGGCTTTTGGGCGCACGTCATTGGCCTGTCTCACCAGCAACCCCCTGACTCTCTTCGTGTGCATGGTGTCACCCTCGCTCGTGCCGTCGCCGCTTAGGCGCTTTTGGTATCCTGCCCAAGCCCACCCGGACGCTGCTGCTGCTGCCACTCTGCCCTTGCGCGCGCCCGTGAGCTACGACGGGCCTTCTCACCGGCCGCTTGGACGTCTCCCTCTCGCTCCAGCGCTCAGGCTCAGCTGTCTCTCCCCAGCTTCAGCCTCCGCGTGCCTGACAGCCTCACCAAGACGGCTTCCCCTCGACACCACCCGCACTCTGCACAGCTGTGCTGCCTCTCATTTCAAACAAAACTACCCTTCGCCCCAATCCTTAACGCCTCTTTGAGAGAGCGCCTGCCCCCAGCTCTCTGTGCATTCGCTCGAATACACTTGTCGGCCACCCATTACACAAACATTGCTGTTGACATCAGTCGTGTCTTGGACTTCAAGTACGTTGGACGACGCTGCCATTCTGCCTTGGACCGACTGACCCTGTATATTGCGACAGTTGACTGCGTCTAACCTTCTCCTCACCACACGCGCTTCCAGTTGAAGCCGACGCGGGTCCTCTTTGCATCTCTGCATCCTGTCCTGTTAATACACACAACCAACTGCCACATAGATATGACAAGTCGGCCGGAATCTTAATTGGTCCTTGGTAGTGTTTCCCTGCGTCTTGAGTCGACACTAAACGCTCACTACATTCGTTTTTCCTTCCGATCGTCAACCGATCTACATCATCATGGGCACGCCACAACCGCTGTACCCCTTGACTGGGCATTGCTCAATAATCTACGAAGACACGCTTTACGTATACTCGCCAGCTGGTTTCCAGTCGCTGAAGCTTGAAGAGGGGGCAAAATGGCAGCCATTGCCAATGGACATATCCCTCACCGGCGCCGAATGCGTCAAGGCGGTACCCAAGGGTAACAAAAAGGACGCTAAACTCTTCATCGTTGGAGGACGGCCCAATGCCACGGCCGCCGACTGGAACTACCCGGGACTGATGCACTACACATTTGCGGAAAAGAAGTGGGATTGGCTACGTTCGGAGAGTTGGAATACGCAGAACAGAGTCAACCACGGCGCAGTCTACCTCCAGGACTCGCAAAAAATTCTCGTCTACTCGGGATCACAAGTCGAGGGCAACACCGGCGCATCGACAGAAACCTTCCTGTACTCTACTAAATCGCCTTACACCGTCTCCAGTCTACAATCCTTGGGCGCACCGCCGTCGGTAATGCCTATGCTAATGAACTCGGACCCCAACACTGCGCTGCTAGTCGGTGGTGGCCCCACCAACACTGCTGTCTGGAAATTTACGCAATCAGGAGGATGGCAGGACCTTGGCGTTAAGCTCCAACAACCGCTTTCAAATCAGGAACAAGTCAAGTGCACCGTCGTTTCCAGCAAAGACGGAGAAGTCGCTCTCCAGAAGTTTGACATGAGTGTAACACCAAATGCCGTGGAGCGGATACTACTATTGAACAAGGACGGTAAGCCCGCAAATCCGGGCACCGTCGTCGGAGGCAAGTCGAAGCGGCTAGTCTTGGACAACTTCTCCTCATATAACGAAACATATGCGCCAATGTCGACACGATCAGGTTACTCATTAGCTCAAGGAGAGGATGGCAAGACCGTGGCGAGCGGAGGAAACCCCGAGGAACCCATTGCTTTGTTCGACGCCACTGAAAACGCCTGGATGAATGCGACAGCTGTGTTTAGTGGACAGCAGGTGCTCTCCAACTCCGTCTCGTCTTCCATCACATCATCATCGCCAACCTCCACCTCAGATCCATCAGCTGCCGCCAGCTCTACCAACTCAGCAACTCCCGCGTTTCCTCCACCACCCCCTGACAACAAGGGCAGGATGCTGACCGTCCTCGGGGCTACGCTAGGAACAATTTTCGGCATTGCGCTTCTTCTGGTCCTGGTCTTGTTGTGTCTCAAGTACAGGAAGAACAAGAGCAAGAAGAATGCTGGCTACGTGGAGAAGGAGGCCCGTGATGCTCGTATGAGCTTTGCCGACCGCGGGGCCGACTTTATGAAAGAAGCGGGAGGATCAGTGGTCAACTACCAGCCCAAACACAACAACGACTCACTCACTTCGCTTGCTATTATCCAAGGAAGAAACACTGGCCACAAGAAGAACGCTGCGAGCGACGCCAGCACGGCAGGCCTCGTCAAGAAGACCAGCCCGCTGGGTTACTCTGAGCCCTATGAGCTTGCCAAGTTCGACCTTAAGCCGGAACCTGCTGATCAAATCGTTCGCCAAAATTCGAGCCGAGTAGCCAAACCTGCCCCAAGAGCTCGCAGCTCAGGCTGGAGCCGCTACTTTGCTAACAACGATGCTACCAATCTCGCAAACGCTCCACCAGCTGACCGGTCAACCTTTGCGTCGGATCGGACCAGCATGGACAGTGTGTCGCGGTATACAAACTCGCACATGTACAGCTCACGCCCCTCGCAACACATCGCGCCACTGGAGATTCCCAAGTTTGGAGATAATCAGCGTCTGAGCTCAGTGGCGAGTGGCAGTCCTACACTTGGAGCACCCCCTGCGAGCATTGGTCTAGCACACAACATCCAGCCTATGCAAGCAGAGCTCGCCCGCGCCAACTCGAACGCTAGCACAATATCCGGCCTCAGCCACGACGGCGATCACTACCGCCACAGGGCTGTGGAAAGCTGGACCCCAGTGGGTGAGGACCGACGAACTAGCAGTCAGTACACAGGCAGCATGGTTATCGAGCCCAACAGCAAGTACGACGTCAACGGCTCGTACTATCCCGATCCGAATGAGTCGTTCTACCCTAAGAGCAACTTAAGTTCCTTTTACCCTGGACAAGAAAACGCACCAGTCCTTCCTGACATGCGTGACAGCTCATACACCATGTTCCCTTCTGATACTGCCGGAGCAGGAGAGGCTTCCAAGGGTCAGTTCAGCTCAATGTACCCCACGCCACCACAGATCAACCTGCCCAACACCCGCGAGAGTACCAGCACACTCTTCCCCAGCGGGGCAGGCGCTGCCACGAAAGCGCAACAGGACGCTGCGTTACCGAGCCCCAAGTTCGGCTCCTTCTACCCTGCGCCGCGCGCCGGACACGAGAGCAACGTGACCATGTTCCCGGGAGGAAACAACCAGGACAGCTCAAAGAAGGTGCAAGCCGACATGTCATGGCTGAACATTGGTGAGGGTGGACGATAAATCTCTCTTGATCATGCTCAGCTCCGGTCTTGACGTCGATAACGAGCCCACACTCAAACGCCTCACCTACTCCACCCTCTACACCTACTCATTTGTGCTTCCCTCTCTTCCACCTCCCACCTCGAAAAGTAGCATCATTCAGCGAACGGATATCCATGTACATCAGCAGCCAGTCTTTCTTTCTCGAGCATAGCATGCCATCCAGCGCCGGGCGTCTACACCCCATTTGTTTTATCCCATTGCATAAGCCCACTCCCCTTTCCACCCGTGGACCGAGCGCCTTTTGCAATTCAGTCGCTACAGATACCCGACGCCAACCCCCTCACAGCGCGTCAACCCCACCCCCACCTCGACATCAACAATCCGCCAAGGCAACCTTTTCCCTCTGAAACGCTCTCATATTTGGGCGCGATAAAGTACCTCCTTTTACTACCAGTGTATATAAACATCTACTTACTCTATAACCACAACACTCTCTCACAACCACCTTTTCATTTTCTAAACACTCTTTCTTTCTTCTTTTTTTGGTTTTATCCCATCTATCCATCCATCTTTCCTGAACATCTCTTTTCGTTGCTCTGTCTGTTGGGTGGGCGGATTAGCTTCGTTTTGTCGTTGAAACAAACGACATCTGCTACTTGCCGCGGCTACCGACCACACAAATGTCTCTGGTGTGTGTGTATATGGGTATGTGTTGTTTGTTTGTTTAATGGCGTCCGTGTCAAGACGGATAAGATCTCCTCCATCTCCTGTCTGTCTGTCTCTTGTATGTAGATAGAAAGTGTGTTGGCCAGCCGGGGGAAAATGTTGGTCGTCTAATGTTGATGGCCATGTTTTTCTTGTTCCGGGTCGAGACGGTAATATTCTAATGAAAAAGATGCGCATGTGTCTTGGGTCAGAGCTTATATCTTTGTGTGCTTGTGTGTGTGATGTGATGTTGGCAAATGTGTATGATTGTGATGAGATGGACGATGGGTGTAGTGTTGCGTTGTTTTGTATCGGGGTAAAGTATTTATCTAACTAGTTTGTGGATGTCTGTAGTTATATGTCATGTCTAGTCTAACCTGGCGATTCTAGCCACCCTGTTTCTGCCCAAATCAACAACGTAATCAAACACACATCTATACCGCCCTCCCCGCGTTTCTCTTCCAAAAGGAACAATGCACGCAATCTCCAACGCCATACCACACCGTTCTAATTCACAACCCTGGCCATCTGCTTCGCCTGCCTTAGCTCAATAAACAACGCCTCCCCCCTTGTCAACACAGTCCCCTCCTTGACACAAACGCCCCCTTCCCACTCCCCCAAAGTCTCCAACCGTCCCTCGACCCACGCCTTCCTCCCCTCGACCTTTACCGTCTCGGCCCTAAGCACCACGACCTGACCCGCCAAACACGGCGCCTTATAATCCACTTTCAAACTCGCCGTGACACCCACCTTATTCGGCAACGCAGGTAAACAGCATCTCGCAAGCCCTTCATCCAGCAGCGTGGCCAGCAACCCTCCATGCACGATACCAGGGTGCCCGCACAACGCGGGACCCAAGTATTGCAAACTCACATAGCTGGAGCCGTCTTGAGTTGCGAATTGAAGTGGTGGAACGGCGATTTTATCTGCGCCGAGGAGAGTGCCCCCCGTGAGGTTTTGGGGGCGTAAGGGCTCGGGGATTTTCAAGTGCGGGCGCGAGGCCGTGTAGCGGAGGTCTGAGAGGAGGGATTGCGTGAGTGGGTGTGTTTGGATGAGGGTCTCGATTTCGGATTCAGAGGGCGTGGTTGGGTGGTAGATGGTTAGGGTTTCGGCGTCTGTGGGGGGGTTTGCGAGCGCGGTTATTGAGGGGATGGCGGGGCTGCCCGACATGGTGAAGCCGGCTGTGAAGGCGAAGAGGGTTAGGGCGAGCGCGGTAGGGAAAGTGAGGTACAAGGGGCGTTTTGCGTTTGGAGGTGAAGAAGGTGGTGGTGCTGTTGTTGTTGTTGTTGAAGATTGGGGGTTTGGTGGTGAAGCTGGAGGCGATTGTGTTAGCATTGAACCTTCATATTCCCTTATATAGATATAAATATGGACAAAGTGTGTCTGAGAAAAAGAAGAAATCTCACATACAAGCACTACTGTTCCACCGTCTCAATCCCTGCCGTTCTTGTCCTCTCACCCAACAACCAGGAACGATTCCATCTTTTATACCACCAAAGCCGACCTCGCACCGGAACGGCGCCGCCGCCAAACTCCTCGTTCCCGCCCCAAGGCCCACATGCCTCGATAAGGCTATCCTTGCGGTCAACATGAACACGCGTTGCGTCTAGAAGCCCAAGCAGAAGAGAAATTTCTGGCTAGCGTGGGGAAAATAGAAAACGACACGAGTCGGTGAGCGAGCGAGTGCGGTTCGGTTCGGTGGGTTGTGAAAGCGTAACACTATGTCGGGGATTCCGTGCACGCTCGGACTTTTGGATAAAAGTTGCCGAGGTACAGGGGCGACGCGGGTTGGTTGTGTCTTCTTGCCCAGCGCTAGGAGGCTACCGACGGACGGGCGAGGTCGGAACGGAGATACAAAGGAGTCTTGGGAGGTGTAATAGCTCGCACGAAGTTTCAATCGATGTTCCTAAGCGGCTTCTTCTGGCATCAGGTGCCAACCTCTGTATTTGAACGGGTTGGGGTTGTTGCCTACCTGTGCTGGTACTTGGATGGACATGACGTCCCACTCCCGTTTTTGACACAGTCACACATATCATCAACGCATAAAATGGCAGACTCCTCATTGAGAGGGTTAGATATCCGGTCTTGCTTTGTTGAGGATTGTTCATCCTCCTCACTGCTGGACTTGACTAATCATTCCTCTTTCCTACCGCCCTCATCCAACCACCATACTATACATAACAGAGTAGAGAAGAGTGTCATATCTGGAGAAGAAAAATACGCCCATCCTCATCTACAAGGAAACCCAGATCCACCATCTATCCCCCACCATCGCTTCCAAGCCCCAGAAAACGAAGAAAAAGGTAGTCAGACACGACCATGATAGAGACGTATCGAACTGGAATATTTTTTGGACGCCAAAGGAAGATGCTAGTGGGCAGAACGTGGGAAATCGCCTAATTCATGGCGAGCACGCAAATACAACAAAGCCATAATCGTATCGTACACATTGGCGGTGGGGCGTGAGAAAAGAAAAGCAGTAGGGAACGAGCTGGGATCGAGTGGCTCAGTAGTAATCCCTAGCACTTTTCTGCAGCTCAATCAATCGCCAGCCTCTCGTTTCGGGATTGTTCACATCCTCTGGAATCCTCGTGACACCAATCGCATATGTGACCTGCTGGACCTTGTCATCCATGCCCGACGCCAGTTCACCAGACTTTGCGTTGCGATAGACATGCACCTCCTGGGTTCTGCAGGTAAGGATGAAGACGGGGATCTCGCCTGGTTCGAGGAGTTTGGCGTTTAAAACATCGACACCGCGGATGTCGACAATCTTTCCATCCGACTTGAGACCAGCGGCCTGGTATTGCTGCATGAGGGCGGCGTATACAGAGTATTGGGCTGCGGATAGCCACTCTTTCAAGACGCCAACATCGCCCTTGACGTATGCGTCGAGAACTTCTGGCAAAATGTATTCGCGCATCTCGGTTAAGAAGGGCTCCATTTGGAAGCTGGGGTCCATTTCACGGAACTTCTTGATGACCATGGCCGTTTCGTTTTCGGCGAAGAAGCCAGTGATGCGGTCAGAAATGCTACGGGCAGTCTCGATGATGGCGTTGTCAGACTCCCTGTAGACGGTCTTCATATTGAAGAAGCCCTGAGCGAGCTTGGAATTGTCTTTCCATTCTCGCCACACTTCCTTGTATTTGGCGTCCTTGTGAAGGGTTACGTTTGTACCAGCACTTTTGCTGTTAGTGAGAAATCCTATAGCTGTCAATGGGAACATACTCTGGATTCTCAACCATTGGCCCTTGGACTTTGCCGCCAGCTCGCTTGAGTTCGTTGAGCTCGCGTAATTCTCGCCTTTTCCTACGTTCCTCCTTCTCAACCCAGCCGCCATATCTCGATGAGCTACCATCGTCAATAGTCTCCTTGACAGCCTGGAAAGCCTTGGTTTGCCGTACTGGCCGGGTCGCATATTCGAGACCACTACCAGTAACCCTCGCAGCAGCACGAACACCCTTTACAGGCATAGTATCCCAGGTCCAGGCCGCACCTTGACCAACGGCTGACGCAGTCTTTTTCAATGCCTGCGTGGTCTTGGTCTTTGCAGCTTCTGAGAGCTCCCCAGCCTTTTGGACTTGTGGGTTCTGGGTGAAATCGTGTAACGCACCGCCCAACTGTTTTGTGCCCTCATTCCAATCTTTCGAAGCCTGGAACTCTTGCTTCAAAGTCTCGGTGAAGACCTGCCATGGCGTCTTATCGCCGTGGGGCGGAGGTGGCGGGGCATCCTTCTTTTCTTTCTTTTCACCCTCTTCGCCCTCCTTCTGTTCACCAGTTTCCTTCTCACCCTCCTTCTTCTCTTTGGCGTCCTCG
Source organism: Pyrenophora tritici-repentis (assembly GCF_003171515.1). Taxonomy (NCBI): domain Eukaryota; kingdom Fungi; phylum Ascomycota; class Dothideomycetes; order Pleosporales; family Pleosporaceae; genus Pyrenophora; species Pyrenophora tritici-repentis. The sequence goes on from NC_089390.1 coordinate 2,126,914, forward strand.
CCCTCTTTCTTTGCCTGGTCACCTGCGGCCTGCTCTCCCTCAGAGGCAGCAGATTTCTTGGGCTCGGTTCGTGTGGCGGGCTCGTCCTCGTTTACAACCTTTTGCTTCTGTGCTTGCTTGTATAGACCGGGCCGAGACGAGAAGTGGCGGGCGTATGCGGATGACGTGCGGAGGACATCGTGGGGCATGAATTGGCTCCGCAAGAGAGGAATTGCCGAGGGCGAAAACTGTGTGGGTAGTGAAGTGCGTATAGCAGATAGTCTTGAAGCTGTAGGTAAAGTCGATATCCGCCTATACGCTGCGGCTCTTCCGTATGCGCTTGCTGGCGTTGCAGCGGCGGGCTGTATCCTCCATCGCGCACTGGCGGCAAATGTGCTCGTAGTTGACGGTCGCATGCTCCGGGATTGGACACAATAAAAGCTAAGTCTTCAATTAAAGGGCAGGACCGGCCCAGCAGATAATTCTCAGAAGGGCGGGCGCGGCGAAGGTTGAATGAAGAACGTCAGGCGGGTTGCCATCTTTTTGCGCATCGGCCATTCGGCACTAGTTAGTGCCTCCCAAACTACGCAACTTTCTGCGACCTTCTCTCAGTGCATCCCCGAGCCTCGATCGGGCCATTGACCACCCAACATGGCCAACAACACTGCGCTACGAACGTTCCGCTCCCTCACATCCACCATTTGCGCATCGTGTCGTCATTCACAATCGGCGCGGGCCTTCACTCAGAGCACACACAATGCCGCTGCACCACCCGGCAAACCAATCCAAATGGACTCGATGCTCTCCAATGTAGACCGAAACTTTCAGCAAGCAGGTCCTGACCCCTACAACCCGTCCATCAGAAGCATAATACCCAACGCCAACCAGCCCTCGGGTCTTGTCAACCTGGCGCGCGAGTGGGCAGAAGACGACAAACACAAACTACATGTTTACGCCACCAAGCACAACACACATCTCTGTCTCACCAAACCGAACCGCGACCCCTTGATATCCGTGTCATGTGGGAATATTGGCTTCAGGAAAGCAGGTCGGGGAACGTATGATGCTGCCTACCAGTTGGCCGCCTTCTTGATGAGCAGAATTCAGGACAAGGGTTTACTACCGCAGATCCAGAAGCTGGAACTGACCTACAGGGGGTTTGGGGCGGGGAGAGAGGCTGTAACAAAAGCGATATTGGGTGCTGAGGGAAGGAAGGTACGACCGTTGATTGTCAAGTTGTCAGACTCGACGAGGCTGAAGTTCGGTGGTACAAGGAGTAAGAAGCCGAGGAGATTGGGTTGAGACTTTGGTGTATATATGGGAGAGTATATGTGGGTAGTATGCCGCCACCAGGAGTTTATGGGTATACGCTTTCGGCTTTTGAAAGCAGGCACACTGGAGACGCACATATAACAAGATAAACAAGCCAATTTGAGTCATGTCAAATTTCTTGGCAACGGTGCCCGTTCAGCGGGTGGAATAGTCCTACCACTAGAATCTGTTTCCGCGATGCTAACAAGTCTGGGGGCAAGATTTCCGGCCTCATACCTAATAGGGCCTCTTGCGCCGCCCGAATCTGCGCGACTACTCCCAGTAGGATTACTCGCGTGCTCCCAGCCTCTGCTTTCTTCATGAGTTCGATGTCGCTCCCGCTCTCGGTCGTGTCGCAGCATCGACGCCCCTTCGTCTTCGAAGTCCTCGTCAAGTAACTCTCCATCCGCAGTATCATAATCCGGTGGTGCTATCCATTCCCGTGGTACAACGCATGGGAGAGCGACGCCGATGCTGGCAGCTCGGTTGAGATAACTCGGGGCTGGGCGACCAGTGAGCTTTTCGCAGAGGTAGGATGTAAAATGATTGCAGTTCTTTGTGAGGAGGTTGTAGGATGTGCCTTGGAACTCGTGTGAGGCCTAGATTGATCAGTTCAGCCCATGAATCACATAACCGCATCTCATTTCAATGTCGCACCTCTTGTATAATAGATTCCAGTTCTTCCGCAGGCCGAAACGAGAACCCGTGTAGAATGGCCTGTCTGAAGGTGCCGCCTGGAGGCTCCTGTCCTGGCTTGGTCCAATAAACGCCAGTCAGATCCCGCCGGTCGTGTCCACCATATGCATATTCTTTGTCGCCGATGACGACGCCTGTATGTAACAGAGAACTGCCTATTGCCCACAACACCGTCGACACTTTGCCGGGTGGTAGTAAATCATAGACGTGTATGGTAACCTCTGCTCTTTGTAACGATAGCGTACTCCTATGTTGTTGGCCAGACGCTTTGCGCGAGGGTTTTGGACGGGTAGAAGAAGACATTCTGAACGGGTGTGTGCACAATATGAGTATAGTATGTATTGCAGTCAGGTGCGTCTATGCGTAATGGGCAGCAGAGGGTGGGGTATCATGAAAGCTGCCAAAGGGTCCGAATATTGAGGGATGCGAGCCGAGGTTACAAGAGTAAAAGGAACGGGACCAGCCCTGGGAGTAATATGCGGAGAGGGCCCTGGAGGTGTGGGGAGACGGTGAGGGAGGTCGAGCGTCTGTGGCATAGGGCAGACATGGCCGCGTCGTTGCGGTCTGGAGGCGCGGCGAGCATGCACCCACCCTAAGAAGCCATCTTGCCTATTTGGGAAGCACGTCAATGCGTCTTAGCGCAGGAACTTAAGCTGCAAAATTCGATTGGACTCTCTGCCGTCACCAACCCGACCCAAGCAAAACTGCAGGAGAGCGGCTGCAAGTCACTCTCCCACCCCTCTATTTCATCACGCCCCCCACCAGGTCGCTCACCTTTTCTTTCTCTTCGTTGATACCCACTTTGTACCCTCCGGCAGCAAGCACTGCCAGCCAATTTTCGGCCTCTTTTCGCTCTTGTACTTGTCCCACCAAATTTTTCCTCCTCTACTCCTCTGCCCGCACATACGCGTCAGCCCCCAAGAAGAAAAAAATGCCTCCCAAGAAACAGGTCAAAGAGGAGAAGCTCCCGCTCGGCAGGCCAGGCAATAACCTGAAGAGTGGTATCGTGAGTGAGAGCCCTGCGTAGCTTTGTTTTGTCGCGTTCTCACATTAACAGTAATTGCCAGGTTGGCCTAGCGAACGTCGGCAAGTCGACTCTCTTCCAAGCCATCACAAAGTGCTCACTGGGTAACCCTGCCGTAAGTCACGCGTCGTTTGCGTTTTGATTTTTTTGCTAATGTGCGTAGAACTTTCCATATGCCACCATCGACCCCGAAGAATCTCGTGTGCTGGTCCCCGATGAGCGCTTCGACTGGCTCGTAGAGCACTATAAGCCTAAGTCGGTCGTGCCTGCCCATCTTACCATCTACGATATTGCTGGTCTTACCCGTGGTGCATCGACTGGTGCGGGTCTCGGTAACGCCTTCTTGTCACATATCCGCGCTGTCGATGCCATCTTCCAAGTCGTACGATGCTTCGACGATGCCGAGATCATTCACGTCGAGGGCGACGTCGACCCAATCCGTGATTTGGACATTATTGCCGAGGAGCTGCGCCTAAAAGACATTGAGTTCGTTGAGAAGGCACATGCAGCGCTTGTCAAGGAGACAAGGAGAGGCGGCCAGAGTTTGGAGATGAAGAAGCTCAAAGAGGAGCAAGCTACCGTTGAGAAGGTCCTTGAGATGCTCAAGGCTGGCAAGGATGTCCGCAAGGGCAACTGGTCACCCAAGGAGGTAAGCCCGTCCTCTTTTTTTCTCCTACCCCTGTTACAAGATGACAAAGAGCGATTGCTCTATAATCCCAGCTCTCTGATGGTCCATAAACGCTGGACCGTCCTGAAGTGACGTCCTTTTCTGATTTGTAACATTCAACTCCATTGCGCAACATCAATCTCCTCGCGAATCGTAACTTACAATTCGTCAGGTCGAGCACATCAACCCTCTTTTCCTCCTCTCGGCCAAGCCTGTGGTATACCTTGTCAACTTGAGCGAGAAGGACTACATCCGCCAAAAGAACAAGAACCTACCCAAGATCGCTGAATGGGTCAAGACCAACGCCCCTGGTGACCCAATCATCCCCATCTCCGTAGCGCTCGAGGAGCGCATTGCCGTCATGTCCGACGCCGAGGCTGCTGAGGAGCTCAAGAACCTGGGCACCAAGTCCGCGCTTCCCAAGGCTATCCAGACTATGCGCAAGGCTCTTCAACTTGGTAGCTTCTTCACAACTGGTACCGACGAAGTCCGACAATGGACGATACGGACTGGTACCAAGGCACCACAAGCCGCTGGTGTCATTCACGGTGACTTCGAAAAGACTTTCATCCAATGTGTCGTATATAACTACAACACGCTGAGGGAAGAAGGTGATGAAGCTACCTGCAAGGCGAAGGGTAAGATCATGACCAAGGGCAAGGACTACGTTGTTGAGGATGGTGATATCATCCTCATCAAGGCCGGTGCGGCAAAGGCGTAGACTGCTTGTCCGCTGGCTGTACTGGATCGTTGGGCCTTGGCTCTTCTGTCAGTGTGTATGTGTTTACGATTCCGATGCACTCTTATGATGAGATACATGAAAAGCAGCAAGTCTGCAACTGAATGAATAAGCAAACACATGAGCACAATTATAATTTCAATGTTTTTGTGACCTTTAAGCTTCGTGACTGCCAAGTTTGAAATATCCGCGTTCTCGAGTTGTTCAATTTCTCGACTTTGCTGCTCCACCGGTGTTTCATGGTGGGCCTGTCTTCTATCCAAAATAAATACCAACCCTCGAATGCCGTACTGAAGTACGGCAAGTTTTTCATCATTTACCTCATTTCGCCTTTCCCTTGCTTTCAACCAGCATCCAGCTATTCCCACAAATACAATGTTTACTCACGCCCATGAGCCACTGACAATGATGCGGCGCATACCCTTGCAGCCCCGGAAACACATCCTCCATACAAGAACCACACCTCACACACTGCCTCAACATCCCCTTCCTCTTCTTGTCCTCCCCATTCGCCCCCGCAGCACTAGCAATGCTATCGCTGCGATTGCGCGACCCATGCCCCGTATTGACCGGATGCGTAACCGTGCCCGTACCACGGATAATCATCTTCTGGCACACATCTACGACATGTGTATCATGCCATGTAGCCGCACGTTTAGAAGTTTCAAGACCCAACCACGTAGTATCGAAGAACATGAGTTTTCCCAGATCAAGTTTATCCGCCAGACAAGCGTTTGCCTGGTTGCTATTCCAGAGGGTATCAGTGACGAGGCGTTTAGCGACTGGAAAGAGGATATCAGGGATTTTGCCGACGAGGAGCTGGCGCTCGAGGACGTTGCGTTGGGCTTCTGATTGGGAGCGTTGTCTGTAGATGCCGCGGACGTGGTTTTGTGTTTCGCAGATTAGGACTTCGAACCAGCGCCATTCAAAGGGTAATTCGGTGACGGCAGAGAGGAGGGGGGTGAAGAGCTTTTTTGCTTCGGGGGAGGGCGTGGGTGCGTTTGGGTTGGCGGTGTGGGCTTCGGCGCTGCGTTTCACCCATTGAATTGGTTGCGCCCACATTTTCATCATGGCGCGAGGGAAGGCGGAGAGGAGGAAGAGGACGGAGGGGTTATTGAGCTCGTGCATTTTGGCTTCGAGGACTTCACGCGTTAGTTCAACCGGGGGGATGTCGGACAGGGCGCGTCCTAGGGTGAAGAGTTCGTCCAGTATGTATGCCATGAAGTGCATGGTCCATCTGCAGGTTCCAATCATTGGGGGCACGTATTCGGCCTTGAGGTTCGTTTTCCCTGGGTCGCCATGTAGACGGAACACGGCCGTCAAGATCTGTGTAAGGTACTTGACGTTGAGGATCATCCAAGCCATTTTACTGCTGAGTGAGCGCTTGATGCCACCTTCAAGTCCCAGAAGATGCATTGCCGAAAGATTTTTGACGAAGAAGGGTGACCGCCCCATCAAGATGAAGTGATTGGTTGCGTTCTCATCAATTCCGCAGTCGATGTTTACTTGGAGACCCTCAAAGAGATGGTTGACGAAGTCGTGTTTTCGCTTTTCGCTGATTGGTCCGACAATGGCGAAGATGTCGTCGCTCGAGAAGTACTGGTTCGCGGCTGAAGCGAATTGGAGAGTTAGTGCTGCAAGTGCTGCTGAGTGCTGTGGCTCGTCATCGCCTGTAGCTAGTGTGCCATGTGAGTACTCCATCGAGCGCAGCTTTGTAGTACCATCTAGTTGCATACACACAGCTATGCAGTGGTTGGGCGAGAAAGCCACATGTAGTGAAGGCTCGGCATGTTGGAAAATGTATCCGGCTTGTAAGAGCGAGGTCACGGTGTCGGTGTTGTCATCTGGCAGGATACCCTCCATAGTAGAACGTTTCCTGAACTCTATTGCACCGTCGCTGTAGCAAAAGGCAAAGAGCATATCATACCAAATGGGGTAGAAGGCTAAGACGACTGCATGGAGTGCAAAATCAAGCTGCCTCTTGAGTACAAAGGTATTTTGAGCAGGTATTGAACTGACGCTTTTCTTCTTTGACGTGACCTGGTCCAGACTTGGATGTAGCTGACTTTTTTGCTCTTGATGCACTTCCCATTTGACGACGATGCTGTAACGCGACTCCTGGGGATTTAAGTCATATGATATGGGATTTGGTGGTTTGCAGAATATGGCCTGGATGGTGGGTATAGAGACATCGTCCTGCTGGGGTGTAACGGGAAGGAAGTTGAGGTGGGTTAGTTGAGCAGCAGCTGTGCCCCTCGATTCTGTACCGTTACTCAGATCGTCATTTGTCATGTCAACGGGGTTACAATCGTCTTCCATGGCTATTAATGAGACCTGAATCGTTGGTTTCTCGAATGGACCTGCATTTTGACTGCGCTTATCTGCTGGGACGTTCCAGACTGTTTCGATACGATACAGGTAAAGCCTTCTCTTGACGTCGTAGGCTGTCAACAGAAGAGTGTTGTCTACAGGGATCAGTAAGTAGATATCAGGGTAAATCAGGGGTATTACCATTGTTGGACGCAAACGCTGCATGGGTAAAGGGCTCCTTTGTTGAGAGCATGGGCCCAAGCTGGGCAGATGCTTCTTGCCAGTAGTTGTCATTCTGCTGGAAGCGAAGCTTGAGTTCGCCGTGCCTCTTGAGGTAAATGAGAGACGCTTTGCCATCGACGGGATGATGCGCGTTGTTGAACAAGTGTTGTCTGATATTCCACTTCCACTTGTTTCCCTCTCGGGCAGCTGACCAAGCAATGAGGTTCTAGGAGAGAGTTAGTACAGTTTTTCTAAGGAGTTAGTGGTAGCCCTACTTTTTGCGAATAAGGCAGAATCGCCAGCCAGTGCATGCCTACGACTGCATCTACTTCGGATTCAGGATGAGGTATATCGGCTCTGCTGAATTGCATGCGGTCCAAGGCCATGGCACACGAGAAGACCATGACACGACCTGCTTCGTCCATGACGGCAAGATCATTGCCTAGGTGACTCCATGACAGGTGGGTTAATGGAAAGACCTCCCGATTCTGTGGGAATTCCAGTGGAACAGCCTTCCCAAGGTTCCATTTGCCGGTCTCAGGGTCATACGAGAAGATCTTCAGGTTGACAGAGTAGCCATCAGGACTGATGTATGCCACGCAGCCATTCTTAGACCATGAGATTTTCCTATTACTTCTTAGTCAAGCATGTAGACTCACTTGAGATGTGTCTTACTGGCAACAGCCACTGGACGCTAGCTCGTCAATGCGCCCGTCGAGGCCTTTTAGTGGCGGGATTGTGTTGATAGTGGTGATGTTGACATGTTCCGAGTCTCCGAACAGATCGTCCACGTCCATGTTGTAGCTTGCGCCGTCCATTTGGGCGAGATGTCCCCTGCCTGTAGGCTGATGCAAGGTAGTTAGATATGATGATGGGAAAACAAACGTCGGGCGAGGGTGGTCAAGCGAGAAGGAGCTGTTCAATGAGCGCCAGAGTGGCGACCAAGTTAGTCGCCGGGTATCACAGATAACAGAAAAGAAGAGAAGGGAAGCTTCTCAAAACGACAGCTGGGGAGCAGCCATGAAGTTGGTGAGGCTACGCTCTGGTTGGCAGACGGACTGAGACCAGCTCGCGGAAGTAAGCGAAACCCAGCTAACGCAGACTAGAGTTAGCGCACCTTACGTAGCGCCGTGTGCTGTTCGCGGGTGCTTCGTGCTGCAGTCATGTGTCCAGCATCATCCTTCATTGTGGATGAGTGCTAATGAGGGATTGTCGTGAAGGATGTGACAGAAGTCGAGACCAAGGCTTCGCATTTGCATGTATGCGACTTGCGCATTGCACATGGCCGCTGTACGCACTGATCCGTCCCTGCAATATGTACTCAAGGAAACGGTTCGCTGCATGTGCGCTGGGACATAACTTACATGAAAGCACGCTGTCCATAATGAAGAATGGCAAACAAAGACCAAAAACTCCATTCACAGAGCAACAAGTCAATCTCACATATGCTATAAACTCGCGTGTCCCCATATCGTGCGCCAGATCTCGGTCGCTTCTGCACAGACAGTCTTCGTTCCAAAGGTAAACAGATCCAGTGTTTAGCTCCCTCCTTGGCATCCCTACCCGGCGTCTTATGGTTGTCGAGGTGAACCAGCGCTCCCCGTCATCGCATCCACCGCCAACCTCTTCACTCGGCCCACCCACCCTTCGCCGTCACCACCACAACCCCGGCTATCCCAGACGCGCCTGCCTATTTTTCGACGCGCTTTCTCGAATCGTCGCAATGGCCTAGCGCGCTTACCCTTTACGTACGGCTTTCCTCGACGGAGATCCAACAGCAGTTCGTGGTAGTCACGACCCACAGCCCTCCGTCCCTGCTTACCCACGTTCTCACCCTCTTTACACATCCTCCGTACGCGGCATACTCGGAGAAAATAGCCTGAATACATACATGAAGGACTTTGTCGCGATAGGCCAAGCTATCAAGCGTGTTGTAGCATAGACGCGGTACCGTGTGTCCTCAAAGTCGCAGCGCGCTTTGCCTTCACTCACGAGCCTTCCACACCGCACGCGACCCGTCGCTGCCTATTGCTGTATACGCCATAACATTCCACCCGCCTCTTTTCCTTCACAATGGCTGCCGACACGCTAAATGAAGGGCCAAGCTCGCCCTTGGCCGAGAGCTCAGATTCTGAACTCTCGATCCTCTCTCGGTCGCCCACCCCCCCGCTGGAGCTCAGCAGATCCTTCGCTCAACAGCGCGCATACGTTTCCCCATCCTCGTCTCGACGGTCTTCTGCCAAGACCACACCCGCGCCAGAAGACATGCCTTCACCACCTTCCAGCAATGACGAGAACCCGCGCCCCTCGAAAAGACGAAAGATTGCCGAGCCCAAGGAGCGCACAGCCGAATATCTCGATCTTTCCACAACCGAAATAAACCAAGACGAACTGCCACAACTGCAGCGCTTGCTAAACGTCCTGCACAAGAAGCGCAAGATTGTTGTCATTGCAGGTGCAGGTATATCCGTGTCGGCCGGCATTCCAGACTTCCGATCCTCAACGGGCTTGTTCAACACGCTCAAGAAGGAGCACAAGCTCAAATCGTCCGGCAAGGATCTCTTTGATGCCTCTGTATACCAGGATGACACGTCTACATCTACCTTTCATGACATGGTGCGCACACTTTCACAGCACACCAAGTCAGCAGAGCCCACTGCCTTCCACCATCTTCTCGCAACTCTCGCTCAAGAAGGGCGCTTGATGCGACTCTACACCCAAAACGTCGACGGTATAGACACCTCCCTACCACCCTTGAGCACAGAAGTCCCACTACCTAAGAAGGGACCTTGGCCAAAGACTGTGCAGGTGCACGGAGGTCTTGACTACATGGTTTGTTCGAAATGCCACGCCTTGGCGCCTTTCGACGCCGAACAATTCAATGGACCTAAACCCCCGCCGTGCCCGAGCTGCGTGGAAAACGATGAAATCCGCCTGTTCGCTGACAAGCGAAGCCATGGAATTGGGCGATTGCGGCCTCGCATGGTTCTCTACAATGAATACAATCCTGATGACGAGTCTATTGGTTCTTGCGCATCACATGATATGCGAATGCGGCCGGATGCTGTTATCGTAGCCGGTACCACGTTAAAGGTCCCTGGGGTACGACGCATCGCCCGGGAAATGTGCAACATTGTGCGCGATCGAAAGGACGGCGTAACAGTTTGGCTTAATAACGACCCCGAGCCGCTAGGCAAAGACCTCGAAGATAAATGGGATCTGGTCGTGAAGGGACCCTGTGACGAAGTTGCTCGCCACGCGAAAATGCGACGATGGGATGATCCCATGGATTATAAGACTGTCACCGATGAAGATCTTAGCAAAGTCAAGGAGAAGCAAAGAGCAGAGGTTGTTATTGGCACCCCTCGCAAACCAGGTGTACTTCGCAACGCTGGCCAGTTGACACCTGGTCAAAGTCCTCGCATTCTTCCCAAATCTTTCAATAAAGAGGAGCCGGACACGCCATCGAGGAAGGGTACAAAGCGGAAGACTGATGCACAGATGGACCTATTTGGAAAAGTCGCAAATAAAGGACTCCCGAAAAGGCCCAAGGCCCAGCCGAAGAAAGCGGCAGCAAGCAGGAAGTCGAAGAAGGAGTCGAAGAATGATGTGCCCGCTATCAACAATGTCTTCAAGGCTACGAAGGGCACTGCAAGATCTTCGACTAAGAAAGCTTCCGATGCCAGCCTTACAGTCATCGAGTCCAAATACACGCTGCAACCACAGTTGAAGCCTAAAGAAAACGTCAGCGAGAGCATTCACGTCCAAAAGACCCGTTCTCCGGCCACTCCGAGGAAGACCACACGGTTGACTAAGATCAAGGCGGACTATGTTTTCAGACCCGTGTCGAATGTGGACGGCCGTAACAATCACTCACCAAAGCGGCCACCCATCGAGAGCTTTACACCAACCAAGGACCGCACTCCAAGTGCCCAACTCCAAGAGGAGATGGCATACGCGCGTGCTACATCCTCTAGGGATGATTTTCGTCCTTCATCATCCGGTAGCGCGCAGCGGCACATCATCGAAAGTCCCACGGGGGCGGTGCCCAAAAATATGAATCACCTGCTCTGTTAGCGTTAATTGCATTCTCGGCGTTTGCAGTACAATCACTAGGGCAATTTTTGCATTTGCGTTATGGTATCGGGTGCGTTTAGGCGTTCACTAATGAGGGCAGACAGAGACAGCTGTGTCTGTACTTTTCTCATTACTAGGTAGGTAGATTTTAGCTATTGGCTTTTCGATTGCATGATACCCAGGCCATCCCCTGGTGGAGCAAAACACAATGCTTTGGGTCCTTCTAAATATAGTGCGGTGTTCAATGATGGTTTACGGCTGCGGCCTTGCTGGTTAATCTTTTGCTACTGTGATTATTGGTATCGATTTTAGTGCTGTTTAAGAAGTAGATGTAGTAGTACGACTCTGTTCCATGCCGTACCTTGATAATCTACACACACTTTCTCTTTTGACTGCTGCCTCAGATCACGTTTTCTGAATGTTGTGCCAGGCGCGCTTTCCCTAATAGCGTTGTCACCTTGGCGCTTGGACGTGCACTCACTTTGCTGACCACTCATTCTTTACATTCCTTCACTCGACAGCTCGCGCAAGCGTTTTCATGCATTGCATCTCGACTTTTGATTGTTGATGGGCATCTACGATAGAATCTTTGTGGTCTAACATCTAGAAGTTTGCAGATTTGTTGATTTGGTACATCTTGACATTCTGCCAACACTAAGTTACCCTATTCTTTGATAACAACTTTCACAAACTGAAAGAGCTGGAACTTCGGGAATGTCTTCTCCGCCGCTTACCGTGCGAAATTTGACGCAAACGGTCATATCGATAGCACGCATTGAGCGGTTTGAAGATCCCAATACCCTACAGTCAAAAGCGAGAGGATACGTCTTCAGCTCAAAGAATACGACTACCTTGGCTCCTACATCACCTGAACTCAGCGGACACGCGCAAAGCTTCATCCACCAAGATATGAACATCACACTCCAGCCTTTTGAATCATACACGCTGCGTTTCTCCGACTCAGCAGAGGCTGGAGCCACGACAAAACTGTCAAGTCCAACTCTTCGCCTCATCATACAAACAGGCCAAGAACGCCACCGCGTCGACACTCACCCTTCATACACACAAAAGTCTACCCAAACCTTCACGCCGCTTTCGGGAAACTCGCTGCCACCAACATACAAGGCGCTTTTTCATCCGTCGAAACCAATTCCGCATCTGGCCATTCATTCCAACCACATTTCCAGATACACCTCATGGATGTCAGCATTACCAGACGATCTCCCTCTTTCAGCCATGAGTATACCTGGAACTCACAACTCTCACACCCATTACCGCGCTCTACCATCCGTTCGCTGCCAGGTCCATGACGTAAAGACGCAATTGGAGAACGGAATCCGCTTCCTCGACATACGCGTCCAGCCCGTCCACGCAACCGACCCACAGAAAAAAGACCTGTATCTCGTGCACGGCGCATTCCCCATTAGTCTGACAGGGCCAAAATATCTTGAACCCATGTTAAAAATATGCTACGACTTCCTCGCAGCAAATCCAAGCGAGACCGTTCTCATTAGCCTGAAAAGAGAAGGCGTAGGCAGCGCAACAGACGAATATCTTGCACGCATCCTACAAGACCACTACATCGCCCCCAAACAAAGTCACTGGTACACTGACCCCAAAATCCCCTACCTAGGCACCGTCCGAGGCAAACTAGTCCTAGTACGCCGCTACAACACCGCCAACCCCCCATCCTCTCCCTCACCATCCAACCCCCAAACTACGGGTCTAGACGCAACAGCCTGGCCCCACAACGCCTCCCACGCTCTCTTCCCCCCACACTTCCCCACACCAACGTTCTGCCTCCAAGACTTCTGCGAGGTCCTCATCCCCGAATCCATCCCAACAAAACTCCAACACTGCAATGATCATCTCGTCCGCGCTGCCGCCGCTATACACCCCATCCCAGGTGTGTCGACCGATGTCGTGAATCCCGTACCGCCAGGCCCGCTATACCTGAACTTCCTGTCTGGAAGCAATTTCTGGAAGAAGGCGTGTTGGCCGGGTGCGATTGCCAAGATTGTGAATAAGGGAATGGAGGAGTGGCTTTGTGGGGGTCATCATCTGGAGCGGCCGGCGAGAGAGACGAGAGAGCCGGGGGAGGTGGAGGAGAGTAGGGAAATGAGTGGTGGGGTGAAGAGGGCGGGGAGCGGGGATGGGAGTACAGGGGTTGTGGTTATGGATTGTGTGGGTGAGGGTGGGGATTGGGAGTTGGTGAGGTTGGTGGTGGGTATGAATATGGGTGTTTTATTGAAGATGAAGGCGTGTGTTGGATGAGAGACTTGGTGATGTGTAGATGGGGTGTGTATGTATACAAAGATTGCGATAGAGTAGTTACCTCTTGATTTATATACAGGTGTGTTATACAACAGCCGTTCTCCTATCACTCATCTCTGTCTATTCAGAAAGAAATCAAGGCCACTCTACTTATCTTTCGTCAACGTAGCCCTAACCTCCCTGATCCCCTCCCTAACAGCAGCCCCAGGGTCAACCACATTCGGCTCTACGCCCGCCCTCTCCTGTACACTATCCTGCGCCCCGCCCTTCCTCCCATGCCACCCTGTCGCTCTCAAATATCCCGCCGTACTAATCCCTACAAACATGCCTCCAAAATGACTCGCATGATCTACCGTACTGACCCTCTTCTTGGAGGCACTTATAAGTTCCAAGACCAAAAACGCCGCAAACAGCATCTTGGGCCAAAATGTAACCTCTGCATCCTTGGGAACGGGCAGTTTGATAGTATCCTGATCCGTAAGCAAGCAGTACAGGGCCGCGACACCCCAGATAGCCGCCGAGGCACCCACAGAAAACGAAGTAATATTCCCCTTGCCAACATTCGCCCAGTAAAGGGAGGCCAGCGTACCTACAGCGCCAGCACTAATATACGTGCCCATGAACACGCCGCGGCCCACGAGATCGCAGCACGCGAAGCCAACAAGCGACAACATCATCATGTTTGCGAGAAGGTGCTCATATTGCTGGTGGGAGAAGACGTTGAGGATGCTTTGGACGGCGCGTGGGTAACCGGGGACGTGCATGAAGAAGCGCGTCATCAAGGGCCAGAGGGGCACGACGCGCCATAAGCCTGCGACGACGAGGTTTGCGGCAACCAGAGCGGCGACGGTGGCGGTTGAGGGGGCGAGGTCGGGGAAGAGGCGCCAGGATGGGTCCGGCGGGATGTAGTAGTGTGCAAAGCCCCAGGAGAGGATTACGGTGAAGAGAACGAAGGCGGTCATGGGGTAGAGGCGTTGAAGCTGGTTGTTTGTTAGTAGATGTTGGGTTGGGGAAAGACAGGGTGTTTAGACGTACGAGAGTGGTCTCTGCGAGAAGTTCCTCTGGAGTTTTTGCTTTGGTGGTGACGGATTCCTGGCGGTACTTCTCCATGATCTCTTTCCTGCGGCTGACTTGCTCGCGGCCGAAGACGTCGACGTAGGTTTCTTGACCCGGCTTCATGAGTTGGGTACCTGTGGGTGTGCGGACCCATTCTCCTGTCGCAAGCTTCTCTTCCATTGCCCGTTCCTCGCGCTCCTTCTCTTCTGCTTTGCGTGTGATTTCCTCGAGACGCTGTCTCCGCTTCTCCTCAATGTTGAGCTCGAATTGACTCTTGCCTGCGTGTAGTATGCCAATCTTGCGGTTATCGGCTTCTTGCTGCAGTCTTTCCTTTTCCTCCTTCTCCTGCTGTTCGCGGAATGCACGAGCGGGGTCCTTGTACTTGGACTCTGTTTCTGGGTCGGCCAGCCATAATTCGTAGGCGATGCGGTTTGCTTCCTTCTCTGCCCATTCTTCTGCGGCGCGCGCTTCATCTATGGGATATTTCTCGCGGAGCCATTCAAGTCCCTTTAATGCCAACTCCCTATTCACGTGCGTGAACTGCTTGCCTAGGTTATCTACGCCGTAGTCGGCGAGCGAGCCTGCCGTCCGCCGGTGGTGCAGTATGCGCAGCACGTTGTTGCCATCCTGTGCTGATAATCGGCGGCCAAATATACGCTGTATTGTCTGGTCCTGCACGGGGCCTTCGGGTAATGACCCTATCCGTACAGTGCGCTTGCGTGATTGTGGGATGACAGGGTGCTGTGGCGTGTCTATGACTTTCGCTCGGTAGTGGGGTGTGGAGGTGAAGGAGCGGCATTGCGGTCGTAATGATCTGTGTCGTTGTAAAAGAGCTAGCAAACCCGATTTGTAAGGTTGCTCCAGCTGTGGTTGTGTGGTACACAGTCGCCGTGCGAGTGCGCATGTTGGTCGAAGAAGAGACATTGGGTCATATGCGCCTGCCTGTCTGCCCCACGCCTTCTTCTACAGTTCCCGGCTATGACAGTGCAGTCTTGTTGTTTTCCCGTGCGCTCTCGGGCGAGCAATGCATCATCGGTAAGCGGTGCGCTTCAGAGTGCTGAATGAATCATGCCTACTTTGTCCTGCAAATGTTCGGCATGTCGGAGTCTGTGTTCAGCCCTGCCGACATTCACACTTCCCCGCCGTCTCCATCAACACATGGCTCTCATAGGTATACACCCACCAGCCATTATGCTATGCATTGGACTTGTAAGATTAAATTACATTGTATTATTGCCTCACAACTGGATTTACGCCTCATCTATCTTCACCACCTCCGACATGGAACATTCCCATCTCCTTCGGGTACGAGCCTATCTCTACATTATGGCCTGGCAAAGACAAATTCGCCCTTCTCCAACGCCTCCTGGATAGAATTTATAGGCTTGACATAATCCTTCAGCTGCGCTATCTCGTCATCAATTAGCATTGCCACCAAATTGCCGAATATAATGCTTCCCCCGGCGTTCAGATGTGTGTTATCCGTCGGATTTAGATTATACTTGTGCGCATCGTCGGCACCGATAGCGTTCAAGTACTTCGTACTTGCTCCGTTCAGATCAATCATATTTGCTCTACTCTGCTTAGCAGCCGCCTTCGCCGCGGCCGTCACGTCGGCCAAACTCTCCACTACGTGACCCGTCGAGTCGTAGCTGCGTCGGCTCAGCGAGGTGACGATGATAGGCGTCGCTGGGACCGCGCGGACTTCTTTTACGAATGCGACCAGGTTGGCGGTTAGGGCTGCTATGCTGATGTTCGCCGCAGGCTTCTGGTCGTTGTGCCCGAACTGAATCGTCACGTAGGGCGTGTAGTCTCTTGACACTGTCTTGGCTGTTGCAAGAACATTTGCCCAATCACCACCTTCCCGAAACGATACTGTCGTAGCGCCATTGTGCCCGTAGTTCTTTCCTGATGAGCCATTGCCGAGCGTCGTGTCCAAGAAACCGGTGCCCCAGCCCCCGCCGCCGGTGGATTGGACCGCTGTTGTGGAGTCGCCGGCTAGAACAAAGAATGGTGGTTTGACTTTTGCGCTCTGAGCCGGGAGAGCCGCAGTAAACGGAGTGAAGAGTGTAAAGTAGTATAGGGTAGTGGGGATATGCATCTTGGGTTTCAGCACTTGATACGGCCCGAATGGAACTTCACTGACTTGACGCGTATATCACCCTATCCTGTTGGGAGCGAATGATTCATTATATACCCAAGAATCTGACTCCCGAGGTCCATTACCCATGTTTCCAAAATTAGGGCTTATCATATTATCCAGATGAATATGACAGAGTGGTACGTGTGGGCAAGTACGAGCACATCTCGAGCAATTCCACCAATCGGTCTCGGCAAATCTTCAATTCCCGCTAAGCTCAAAAATCCGCTCGGCATAGTTACTACATCACCTTCATCTACTTTGAACGTTGAAGAGCCTCATCGTCTTAGTGCGAATACCGGATCGATCCGCACCCTACTTACGAGTTCGCTTGTATGAACCCTGCATGGAGGCTATTATAAGACACACAGGCCGCCTTCTGAATGCTATCTACATCGAACCATGGCTTCCGAACGAGCCGTGACTCAATTACAAGGCGTCCAACCTTTTGCTTTGGGCTTCTCGCTTCTATTGTCGTACATCATCGGGACTGTAATCTACAGGCTATACTTTCATCCCCTCGCTAAATACCCAGGTCCGACATTGGCAAAGATATCTTCGTTTCCATCATGGTGGCATACAAGGAAGCAGAGTAGACATTTATGGATGCTCAGGTTACAAGACCAATATGGTCAGTATATAATCCTTCTACATTCAACTGTCTGTGAAGGCTTGCTTACTTCTACAGGTCCCGAGTTTCGATACCAGCCCAATGCCGTATGCATCAATACCCCGGATGGCCAACGGCAAATCTATGGCCATCGAGGGAACGTGAGGAAAGGCGACTCCTACGTTATATGGAGGCGTACCATTGACGCATTGAATACTTGGAATTCGACTTCCAATGAGATCCATGCTCGCAAACGGCGAGTGTTGAACTATGCCTTCTCCGAGTCCGCTATTCGTACTGCAGAACCCTTCATTCACACCAATATAGATCGGTGGATCGAACTTCTCGGTCAACACCAGAGAGAGGGTAGCGAATGGAGTGACTCAATTGACATGTCGCCGCAGACGTCTCACTTGGTATTTGACATTCTTGGGGATCTTTGCTTTGGCAAATGCTTCGATATGAAGGAACCTGGAAGTGATCTGAAAAGTGTGCCCGAAACACTGACAGGTTATATCAAGGCACTGGCACCTGTAAGCAGTTACCGACTTGCTCGAGGCCGCGCTAATACACCTAGACTGCTTGGGCGCCATGGATCTCCATCTGGATATGGCTCAAGCCTAGAGGCCTGGACAAGCTATTAGCACGGGCCGCTCCTGTTGATGTTAGGTCATGGTATCAATTCGTCGCTAGCTGCCAGAAGGCTCGTACACAGCAACAAATCGAGTATGAGAAGGCACCGAGATCTGATGGGCGAAAAGACTTTTTCCACTATCTCTGGCAAGCTAAAGACCCAGAGACAGGAGTTGGCTATTCGCTCCCAGAACTGGAAGCCGAGATTGGCCTCTTGATAGTTGCGGGATCAGATACGACAGCTACCGTCTTGTCAGCCCTCTTCTTCTACCTCACCCGCAATCCCAGTGTGCAGGAGAAACTCGCCAAGGAGATTTTGAATGTGTTTGCCAACTACGATGATATCAAAGGCGGGAACATACTCAAATCATGTCGCTATCTTACTGCCTTCATACAAGAAGGCATGCGCATGGCCCCTCCCTTCAGCGCGACTCCAAGCCGCCAAGTCCTTGATGGCGGCATCACAGTCAACAACAAATACCTCCCCAAAGGTACCCTCGTCAGCACCGCCATCTGGGCCGCACAATACAATCCCGCCTCCTACTCCGAACCCTTCGCCTTTCGCCCAGAACGCTGGATCGTTGGCGAAGCAGGCTCAACCGAGGAAAGCGTTGCGCTAGCCGAAAGCGCCTTCTGCGCTTTCTCGTCAGGTCCCCGTGGCTGCGTAGGCAAAAACATAGCGTGGCTGGAGATGCGGATTGTGATTGCAAAATTCATCTGGACCTATGAGGTTATGAAGGATCCGGAGAGTAACCTCGGTGGTGGCAGCAAGGACGGTGAATGGGGACGCACAAGAGAGGATCAGTATCAATTGTGGGATATGTCCGTTGCGCATCGTGTAGGACCCAAGGTACTATTGAAGAAGCGGGAACATTAGTGATGGGTGATTGGATTAGGTGGTACGGTCTTGGTATGAGGGTACGCTATATGGTGGAGACTGGATTTCGGTACCAGAAACAGCGAGCAGGGAAATGGGTGTCTAACTGAATAACGTGATTTGGGTATCGGCTTAGAGAAGATATGGTGCAGACACGTGTAGAAATATGTATAAAACAGCTTCTGCGCAACCACCGAGAGCTCTTCTTCTATCCAGCACAAAAGTCGAGTACAAAGTTAAAGTGCAAACTCCTACAATCTCAAACACAAAATTCGAACTCAACCAACCCCAAAGCTTAACATACTTATCAACAAGCACCAAACTTCACCATGCGCCTTACCACCATCATGCACGCATCCGTAAGATGCCTACCCGTCTCCCCGCGAACTCCACGAACCCCAATCCGCACGTTTCCTAACAACCGCCAAACCCCAGCCTATCCCTTCCATTATACAAAAAACCCCTACCGGCCCCTAAATCGCGACGGGAAATTGACATGGCTACAGAAATGCACTATAGGTGTGGTGTCGGCTGGTGTACAGGTAGCGTTCGCCTTGACATTTTCTCATATGCTTTATAAGTGGGATCACCCAGATGCGGAGTTTCCGGGGCCCACTAAGAAGGAGGTGAGGGGGTTCATGGGGACTGTTGGTGAAACGTTGACTGGGTTGGGGTTTTGGAGAGAGGATAAGAAGGGGAGTGGGAAGGAATATAAGTAGAATGGGATGAGGTATAAAAGTGACGAGGCATGGAGAAGGAGAAGGAGGAGTAAGGGAGAGATGGATGATGAACATTTCGGACAGGGAACAGGGAGCATCGGGTAATCTCCACTCTAATCAAATTTTCGGCATCGGGCAGGCGTTCATGTCAATTCGCTTATGCCGCGTAATACTGTCAAGACTTGTATAGCAATAAATCTACACTCTATCATCTTTAACCGTCACCTCCGCCATTTCCCCATTTTTGCCCTCCTCCGCCTTCATCCTTACAAACTCTTTCTTCATACTCTCAAACTCCCTAAACCCCTGAAAATACTTCCGCCTAAAATCATTCAACTCACTAGCCCTCGTCCCCTTCTCATACTCCCTCCTACTTGCCTCGTAAGCGCCCTCTGGAATCTCCTCCTCGCGGCGGCGCCGATAAGTCAACAGTCTGCGTGACCATTTGTTGAAAGCTTGGACGCAGACGGAGGTTAGCTCGAGGCAGGGATGCGAGGGGATGATGAGTTCGATATCTTCGTCGTTGGCCGTGGGCATCCACATGCTGAGGCGCCCGTCCTCAACGAGCGTGGAGACGGAAAAGGCGAGGATGTCGTCGAGGAGGGCAGTGAAGGAGTAGGGGCGCTTGGGTGGGATGTAGCCTGGGGCTTTGTACTGATCTTGGTGGGATTGGCGCTCTTCTTCTAGCAGCTCCTGGCGGGAGCCGAGAACCTTCAGACCTTCGCGGATGCCGTAGGGTGGGTCGCAGACAATGCCGTCGAGGTAGCCTTTTGTGTAGTCTTTGTCTGGTAGGAGGATTCTTAGCGGCGTGTTGGTGAGGTCCGAGACGAAGGAGCCTAGGTAGTTTGGTTCGATGCCGTATTGCTTGAAGTTGCCAACAACGTCGTATTTGCCAGTTTGACCTCTCCGAGCGCTTCCCCCTGTGCCGCGAATTGTGCGGCCGTCGATATCGCTGCCAAAGACTACAGCCCCGAAGTGGGCGCATGCTATTGGGAAGCCGCCTGTGCCCATGAAGGGGTCGTAGAATAGTTTTCCAGGTGAGACGTGTGCAATGTTTGCTGTAAGTAGTGTGAGCTCCGCGTCCATGGATGTAGTGCTAATGTAAAGTCTCTTCTTGAGATCAAATCTCTTCTTTGCTTCATTACGACATGAGTCTGCAATGAAGCGCCCAAAATACAAGTACTTCGGCTCCTTCACATCCAGGTCATAGTCTTCGAACACACGGAAGGCAACATCCGGGTCTCGCATCTTTGGCGGTCCTTTGAAAGCCATGTAAGAGAAGCTGTCGATGATTTCTTTCTGAGCCCCAGGCGACTTGCCACCCCGATAGCCTTCGACAGTGAAACGAAAGGATGCAGTCTCGTACTGAGACCATTTGGGAGCAGATATACTGCGGACGGAGTCATGAAGACTATCGTAAGTGGGACCCTGACCCCATAGTTCGTATATGCCTTGCGCCAAGATGCTACGGGCAATAACTTTCCGCGCTGCGCCATCTGATGGTAGATCTACAACACAGTAGGGAGACTTCAAATGTTAGCATGTAGACTGGTAAAACACAGATGCGATCTGTTGCACTGGCTCGAATGGCGACAAGGGTGTAATCTCAGAGCAACCAAAGAATGCCAATTGACACTTACATCTTCTTCATATCTTACAAATTGTAATGTTACACCAGCGATGTCCGCGAGAGCCTGTAATTCCACTCTCCGAAAGCTTTCGTGCGCTTGCGCCAATCTGACAAGATATTGCGGCATGGTAAGGAAAGATTTAGGACAAGGCTGGAAATTTGCTTTTATAGTTTTGGCGGTGCCTCAATCAGGTATGCGCACGGCAGACGTGACCTCCAAGCCCTCACTCGCCATTGTGCTGCCTCATGTGGAAGGAGTCACGGACCAGCAAATTGGGGTGCAAAAGGTGGGTCTGAGTCTGCAGGATCTGATTGGGTCGCTAAGATGACCGGGATATCTGTGATCGTCGACCTCTTTTCAGAGACATGACATTTAGGCCCTCATCCTTCGCCTGTTTGCTGTATCATACCATTGAGGTTGACTCCATTCCGTATCCGGCATAGTTGTACATATCCTACCGTCCCTATAAGGTGAATAACCATAATACGCTTCTCTTCACTTGGGATCCGCTAGATGCATCTCGACCGGTACTGTGTCATCCTCCAGACCCCCCCCCATTCTCAGCTGGATGATGGTCGCTCGATACGGGCTAGACGCAGAGGTTTCCAAGCTCGTATATAATGAAGTCGGCTTCTTCCTCGTTAGTTTAACACCCTCAGCATTGAACCACATAAGTCGATCGCTGTAGTCAGAGATAGCAAGTTTCATATTATGTACATCAATGAACTCCACTTGGGCAAGGGTATCACCCTGACCTCCTCTACTACCTCCGCGTGCCCTCCATCTATCCTCTCCACGAAACCACACCTACCTGGCCCCCTGATCAAACTTCATACTATACCCCCCACTCCCCTCATCTTTAACAAACTGGAAATTCTCCGTACTCAACCCAAACGGCTTCAAAATCCCATTGCCCAGCTGTTTCAGCTTGCCCATCATATCCGCCATCTCCCTATTCTTTGCCTCCTCCATCTCCTGCGGCAGTTTCCGCAACGCCGCCGCCACAGCCTTCCGATCCAAATTCGACAGCACATGCGGCGGCTTACCCAGCGCTTGATAGTCCTCTA
Source organism: Pyrenophora tritici-repentis (assembly GCF_003171515.1). Lineage (NCBI taxonomy): Eukaryota > Fungi > Ascomycota > Dothideomycetes > Pleosporales > Pleosporaceae > Pyrenophora > Pyrenophora tritici-repentis. Next base: position 2,148,946 of record NC_089390.1, read on the forward strand.
GCGCACCCTGCAGCGACGACCAGCCGCCGACTTCGTGTCTGGCTTTTGCGCGGCGCAGAAGCGCCTTGGTACGGAGTTTGTGCACGTCGTTAATGGAGTGGTTTGTGCGTGTGAGGGCGGAGAGGAGGATTTCGGTGGTATCTGAGATTTCGGATATTGTACCGCTACCGTCATTATTGTTGCCGGTTTCCGGGGGATCTATGCGGTCCAGGGCTTCCAGGGCTTGCGTGGCGGATTCTACGGCTTGCTTCCATTCGGCGAGCTTGAGGTGGCAGGCTGCGATGTTGGAGCGCAGGACGGCGATGTCGTATTCGAGGTAAGTGGGACAGACCGCGAGGGCTTTTTCGTAGCCTTGTATTGCACCGTCGTACTCGCCGGATGTGAAAGTTTTGTTTGCTGCGGCTTTCTCGGTGCTTGCTTCGTCTAGGAGCTTCTTCTCTTCTTCTGGGGGGAAGATTTCCGGCGCTGGTGTTACGGTGACAGTCGCGCCAGGTTTTGCAGCACATTCGCTTTTCGAGGCCATAGCAGTGTTCCGCTCACGGAAACTGTACGTGGGCGTGTAGGTGTTTATGTCGCGTGCTCAAAGAAAAGGTATCTATTTGCAAAGTGACGTCTACGCTCGGGGGTCCGACTAGCGCGCCTAGGCCACGTGGGGTAAACATTCACTTGCACCGGGCCAGGCTTCCGCCAATCTGCATTGAAACTCCACCACACATCCCGAGATACTCAGAGCTCACCTAGACTTCACAGTACTCCTCATAATGACACCCAAGTAAACTTCCCCTCACAAAATTTCTCCAGACACCCAACATTGACCCTCCCCAGCACTACCCCACCACCCCGCATTCGCGCCGCCCTCTTTGACATGGACGGCCTCCTAATCGATTCGGAGGACCTCTACACTGAAGTGACCAACATAATACTGAAGCGGTACAACCGCCCCTCTATCCCCTGGTCCATAAAAGCGCAACTCCAAGGCCGACCCGGCCCGCAAGCCGGACTCATCTTCCACAACTGGGCCCAACTGCCCATCTCTCACGAGCAATTCATGAACGAGCAATCAGAGTTACAGAAGGACCTTTTCAAGCGCACAAAGCCGCTACCAGGCGTCATGGAGCTGCTGCCAGGACTGAAATCCAGAGGCGTACACCTGGCGCTGGCGACAAGTAGTCACAAGGGAAATTTCGAGCTCAAGAGCGCGCATCTAGGGGATTTGTTTGGTCATTTTGAAAAGGAACATCAGGTTCTTGGTGACGATCCGAGGATACCCACTGGAAGAGGGAAACCGGCGCCAGATATTTACTTGCTGGCGCTGTCTACGCTGAACAAGACTTTGGAAGCACAGGGCCAGCCGCCTATACAGCCGGAGGAATGTCTTGTTTTCGAGGATAGTGTACCCGGTGTAGAGTCTGGAAGGAGAGCGGGCATGCAGGTGGTGTGGTGTCCGCATCCTGAGTTACTGGTCGAGTACAAAGGTAGAGAGAAGGAGGTTTTGGCGGGCCTGACGGGCGAGCACAAGGAAGATGAGGAGGCGCAGTTGCAGAAGACAGAAGTTGAGGTTTTTCAAGGAAAGAGGAGAGTTGGTATGCCAGGTGAGATTGATGACGGATGGGGGAGGTTACATCACAGTTTGGAAAACTTTCCCTACGAGAGCTATGGCATAGGGAGCAATTTATGAGTTGTCAAAGTAGACTACATCATAGCCATCTAGTTGCTTGCGAAATGCAAAACCATGCTTACGCTAGAATATACCAAAGTAGGATAGCAGCCAAGACCAGTCATTCAAATAACTTTGGTTCAGTCATGAAAACATGGTTCGTATTGTTTTATCATATACTCCGTAATGTCATCATCACCTACATCCGCACGCCAGGGTCCCGAGCAACAAACTCATAGAGGCATTCCGCGCCTTGTCAAGGAATCGGACTCCGAATTTCCCCCCAAAGATAGAGTGGTAGCGCCAGCCAGTACATGCGCGCCACGCACCCCGTCTCGTGCCAGTCAAATGCTTGATGCGAGAAGAAACAACACCTAAGCAAGCTCCTCGATCTTGGACTTCTCACCTGCTGCATCTGCTGCGGGTGTCTTGTCCTTGCTGTCCTCGTCGTTCTCGAGTTCGGGCATGTCGTCGTCGTCATCGTCGCTATCGTCGCCACCAGCGTCCATTCCCATGCTGCTCAGGTCCATACCGCCCATACCAGGCATGCCAGCCATGCCTCCCATGCCTCCCATGCCTCCAGCACCGCCGAGCTTACTGAAGTCGATGCCACCGAAGCCACCATCACCACCAGCGCCGCCCATAGGGTTCATCTGGTTCATGGACTCGTCCTCGGGTGCCTCGTCTTGCTCATCCTCATCGACCCACTGAATATTGTTAGCACATAGCTCTCTTTTACTCCTAAGTACGTAGCTTACCTTGTCGAAATTGGTCTTGAGGAAGTGCATCTTCTTGCTGTCTTTCAGCAGACGAGGCCAGTACTCCTCCTTAAGTTCCTTCTTGCGCAGTACCAATGTGACATCACGGCCGCTGTGATGGATCTTTGACTCCTTGGGATCGATCTCCGCGTAAAACTCGAGGTCAACGGCGTATGTGACTTTCTTAGATGTTGAGGTACCCTTGAAGCTGAGTGACTCCTCCTTGAGGTCGAGCTTCAGATCCGACTCTGGTACGTCGGCGGCAACGATGGTGAGGTATACGTAGTTCTTCTCAGGCTCGGTACTTGAGGAGCGTTGCGCCCAGGTGACTGTCGCATGTTAGTATCGAATGGCTCCTTACAGGCTCTATGAAAGCTGTCAAAATCCGTCGCGACAGGCAGTGCAGGATGCACGTGTATCTGTGACGGGTCCGTCCCTGTCACAACCATGGTCCTTGTCGCGAACAGGAAAACCACGGAAAGTGTCCCGGGAGCTTTTTCGGATATGGCTTGGTGGATAGGCTGCAGCTTACCTTCTGGAATCTGCGTAGTCATTTTGAGGCTTGTGATTTGGTGATGCGTTTTCCAATCGTGTTCGAACAGTTATCTGAGGTTTCTGTACAGTCTTCTTAGGCGTGGATTGCTGGGTAGTTGTAGTGTTTGTTGGGAGGAAGCAGTTTGAAGGTGGAAGAAATGCACAGTTGTGGAGGGACTAGCGTGGAAAGTAATAGAAGCTCTGTGGAAACTTGGACTTCAGCGCCCCGGTTTTGATGGATCAATTACGGAATGGAGCTCGTAGGGCGGATTAGCAATTTATTTGATAGGTGTCTTAGATCTGCTAAATGGTCTCAGCCAATGTCGCGTTGAGATAGACAAACCTCGATCCCGGGGCTAGTGGGTTGCAACTGCCCCGCGAAGAGCTCAACATCACATGGGGCCCGAGCTCGAGTGTTGCAAGGCATGCTGCCACACCCGGGACCCTTACCCTACTCATGCATGAACGACCGCTTGTATATACAAGACTTGCGCAGCAGGTAATATCCGTGTGTAAACACCTACGTAGTGAATTGTGATTGACTGGCTACATTCACTTGCCCGAATAGACGCGCTCGTGACCAGGCGCTCTTCATTCTTACCTACACCGACTCCCGCCTTATCCCCGACCGTTCGCATATGCGATACTTGCTTTTCTGGTCTAAACACCAACCCACCACAAGGCCTTAAGCACGCATTCCATAACTGAGCGCCCGCCATGGAGACCATCCGAGGTCTCCTCTGGAAGCCGACGCCCGAGGAGCAGGTACACCACCCTATCACTACATGTCGCAGCAGCCCACTAACCAAGCCCCCCCAGAAGCGCAAATGCAATGCCCTCGTCCGGCAAAACGTGCGCAAGCTCGACCGCGATATCCAACAGCTTAAAGCCACAGAGCAAAAAACCAAGACGCTGATCCAACAATCGTCCAAACGCGCCCAACGCAACCCCTCCATGGCCAAGCAAGCCAACCAAGACGTTCGTATCTTCGCCCGCGAACTCATTCGGATCCGGAAACAAAATAACCGCCTCATGACGTCCAAGGCGCAGCTCAATAGTGTGCAGATGCAGGTCAATGAGGCCTTTTCGGTTAGGAAGATCGAGGGCAGCATCAAAGCTAGCACGGGCATCATGAAAGACGTCAACAGTCTCGTGCGCTTACCGGAGCTGACGGGCACCATGAGAGAGTTGAGCTCTGAGCTCATGAAGGCGGGCATTATTGAAGAGATGCTGGATGATACATTGGGCGAGAATGAGATGCTGGAGGGAGAAGCGGATGAGGCTGAGGAGGAAGTAGATAAGGTACTGAGCGAGGTGCTCAAGGACAGGTTACCACCGAGCAAGGCCAAGGAAGAGGAACTGCCTACTGCGCCACAGCACGAGCAGGAAGAAGAGGAAAACCAAGAAGAACTGTTGGCGCAGATGCGCGGGCGGTTGGAGGCGCTCAAGAGCTGAGCTAGCATACAGCACATTGCAACATTCGAATATTAGATTTGGGAACTGGCGTTTGGGTGCAGGGGCTTGATGTATGCAGCGAAATCAGCGACGACAGAATGAATTTCTGAGATCAACAGTTACCACATGTTCTATATTAGCCACTATAGTTTGTCATGTCATCTTCTCCAAACACTGCACGGTTGACAGATACAGAGCATCATCTCAAAGAAATGCATTGGAACAACAACATGCCCTTCCGAACCGGGCGAACGCGATTTTTAACCCATCTCTCATGACATCTTATAACGTCTTGGTATCAATCGCTTTTCGTCTTTCTTTACAAGGGGAAAAATCCAGAGTACCACCACCTATCCGAGCAACACCTCGCCGATCTATATCTTTCCTCATAAAACAAACTACGGGCTACATGCTACACGAATACGTATTCAATCACCCCTAATAATCTTTCCAACAAACTTGAGTTCCCACTCCTTCGGCTCCTCGCCTACAAAAAGCGCATTCGCTCGGTCATCCAGCATCTGTGCTGTCACAGCAATGCCATCGTACCACTCGCGTGCCTTGTCGTTGGTGTTCTCGCTCCATACTGCTAGCACGCCGTCTGGACTGCGGGGTGTGGGCTTCGGTGGTACACCACGCATCTTGAGTAGCATGTTAAGGATATCGCTGAACTTGTCGCCTTGCTGGGAGAATGATGAGGGGGATTTGTCGAGGGGCCAGCGGGGATTACGGGGGGATTGGTGGTTAATGATGTCGTCTGCTGCTGATGGAGAGGAATTAGATTGCAGGGCTGAGGCTAGATCGGCATCGAGGGATTGTTGTTGCTTAAAGGTGCCGTCGATAGTGTCGTTGGGGTTTTTGTCAAAGGGTAGTTCCCAGGATCGGAAGAGCCAGCACATACGCTCTACACAGGCGAGGAGCATGACTGCTACTAGGAAGGTCTCAAACGGGTTCGCTTGTTGGCGCTGGAGAAGACGACGCTCGAGGTCGTTCATGACGATGCGGGCAAGACATGCGGCGCGCTTCTCTGTCGCGCCCATGAGCTGCATGGTGATGAGATTGTAGGAGGCAGCATGCTCGAGTGATGTAATCGGTGTGCGGATGCCGTCCTCAATGTCTGCAGGCGCCAGTATAGCAGGAGCCATGGTGGGCGCAAGTGAGGGGTTGGAGAAGATGTGCCATTCAAAGTTACGAGATGTAAGTATGCGGGTGAGGTTCCAGAGCTCCAATGCCTTGGAAATGAGACCATCCTGACTTGATGATGCTATGCTCTTTGCGCTGTGTACCGTCGCTCTCATAAAGTCCGAGTCCTCGGTATCGGAGAAGTGGCCCCCCATCTTTTTGATATAATGGTCCAACTTGCCACTAACGTCGTCGTCGCCGTCTATTAGCTCCAGATCGGGCGATGATAGTCCAGCAAAAATGGCAGGATCTATGTCCGTGTTCTGAGCAGCCTGTGATTGCTGACATTTCAGGGGTATAAATGTAACAAAAGTCGCAGAATCAGGGAAATGGGAAGCCTCTATCCGTCCTGGAGTTTGATCGAGTCGTATTTGACCTTTCGCCTGGTTGGTTGCATGGAAGGCCAGAACACTATGGAGGCCTGCGGAGTATAGACCAAATTCCTCGGCGATTCGTGTACGGATACATGGCTGCTTCCATAAACGCGCACTCTCAACATTCTGGCAAGTATTGCAAGGATTCTCTCCGGAACATGGCTTCTTCAGCATGCGGCACCGAATACAGGCTCCTCGTTTTCGTACCTCCTGTACCTCTTTACGCCTAGTGTCGGTGAAGCGACCCCTAACCTTGGGCTTTGCAGGCTTCTGGTTCATGCTGAAATCAGTAGTGAAGTGAGTCTGATTGCCTGGGTTCATCGCTAGCGGTCGCGGATGGCCCATACCTTTGTGCATCTCAGTCGCCTGCATTTGCTCTTTGCCATGATCTTGCAACATGGGATCCAACGAATTGGGCTGTATATTTGGCCATTGCCCACGTCCTTGCGGGTGGAAGAACTTTCCATCTGATATACCATGCATACCATGTGAAAGGTTCATGTCTGACTCCATAGCCATGCCATTCGTTAGTGGCATCAAGTCGTTCGCCGCGGATGCTGCCATGACTAGCGATGGAACCATATGCGCCATAGAGTTGGAATTCGAGAGAGGCATGTGGCCCATGTGAGGCGAAGTGGAAGGAGAATGATGTAGTGACCCGTTGAATTGGTACATGGATGGCATGGTCGGCGCATTTGTCATGTCTAGACCGTGCGATAGGCCTCCCAAGTCAGAACCATCTGGCCTATCGTCTTGTATCAAGAACTCTTCTAATAGTCCCGCGTGGCTCGAATGGTGATTGTTATGGCTGTTGTTATTGTTGTGCATTTGCGATGGCTGCTTCTCTGCCATGCGCTTCCCACTCAGGTCCAGATGCTGTCGCGATACCTCTGCCAGTGTCTCTAAAGCAGAAAGCTGCTTCGACGGCGCAAATGGGAGGTTCATCTCCTGGCCATGTTGCATTTGACTCGTTCCAGATGCGTTTGCATTGTTCGTCTGCGTCATATTGTCGGGGAGGGGCAGTTCGTGCATTTGTAGCAACGCACGCTGGCGATCTTGAAGAGGTAAGGCGGGACATTTTTTGACGAGATGGTTGGTGAGACTATCAATGCGACCTTTGGGAAACTAGACGCTGTCAGCCATCACCTTTCACTCTCCTTTTTCTTTCATCATCAAAACTTGTAATTTGAACCCCCTTCATCGCAGAAAAAAAGCTGCCTGCAGTCTTGTAGCCAAAGTTCATGTGCTACTTCTGGATGTGTATAGTACAAAAATATCACATTAGTGCGCAAGGGCTTGATGTAGTTACTCACCTTTTCACCGCAAGATTTGCAGGTATGCTGGTAGCGATTGCTTGCATCCTCCAGCTTGGGTCCACGCTCGAAATATTCGAGAATCAGTTGGTTGGGCCTCCGACCCATGGTCAACTCAGGATTCGGGTACCTGGACCATGTCGTGGGTGGTGGAATGTTTTTGCAGACAGAATCAGGCGGTCAAGGCTCCGGCGGTGTGGAAATCCTTTTGTAGCCTATGGTTGGTGGAAAGAGTGTGCGGAGTGTCTGACGTCGGAGCGCGGTACTATTCCGGGCGTGCTTAGGCGCGTGAGATCACCTTGGCGTTAGGGTGCCACCCAAGCTAAAGCCATCCGAATGCGAACATCGATTCATCATGTCCCTCGATGGATTGCTATCTATTCGATACATGGTAGGAAGGCTTTCATAAAGATCTACCACTGCAACAAATGCTTTGAGAATGAAACGTTGATGGAAATCCGCATGCTGCACACTCCTTTTGGATGCCCAGGTATTCTCACCAAATCAGGCATAACCTTGTCGGGTAATCGTATGCTAACTGCGGGAATCCGTGGTTGTGGAGATAGTCAGTATATCCGCTAATGTAGTCTTGGGGTCTTCATAAACATCGGCTTCGAGGAAGTCCCTTGCGATTTGCTCCTGGATCAAAGTTAGAAGCGTCCATGCATTGCATTAACTTACTTGCCGCTTCTTCGAGTTCGGCGGTTTCATCTTCTGGCATTTGGCAGCATGCGGCGACAAGATTCTCACCTCGCACTGAAAGAAGTATGAGGTTTTCGGCACGTTGTATTATCTCCTGAGGAACACCATTCATTGCAGCGCAGCTACCTCGATGTCAATAATCGTAAACCAGAGTGGATCATACAGACTCACCATGTACCGAAGCTTGAAGTACTTCGACCTTCCCGGAAGCTACATACTTTTAGTCCACTCATAACGCAATTTACTGAGCCGACTTACTTGTATAGATACGTTATTTGGTCGCTGACCTCCACTGCATCTGTATCGATGCGTACTTCCAGGTGTCCGAAAGCAAGTGCTGGCCTTGGCTTGAGTAGTTCCCTCTCGAATAGTTCTATCAGGGGTCAATAATTGGTCGTACATTGAGCAAGGCTATCCACCATGGAAATGCGTAGTGCCAATGACCTTCGGCCTTTCGGGACCTAAGCTCAACAGATGTTCCATGACTGCGCACGCCAACCCAGCTCCATCACTGGTCTCAGTGCCTTTGCCAAACTCGTCGATGATGAGCAGGCTTCGGCGGGTAGCCAGGCTCAGGGCCAACGAGATCTGCTGCAAATCTATCATGAAAGCGCTCTGGATCCGAGACACCGTCTCGCGAGTTGTGACCCTGGAGAGTATCTTGTCGGTTATACCAATCTTTGCGCTGTTTGCTGGTACAAAGCTTCCAATATGCGCCATGTAGACGATCAGAGCAACCTGTTTGAGATACACACTTTTGCCCGAGTAATTGGGGCCTGTCAACACAAGCATGCTTGGATTATCTTTGTGCGCATATGTATGGCGATTAGAAGAGCTAGTGAACTGCTGGAAGTCGGCAGCATAGCGCTGATCAGATGCCCCTGAATGTGTTGGGTCTCCGTCTCCGCCTCTTAGAATTGTATTATTGGCGATGAAGGAAGATACTGTAAGCTCTTGCAGTATATGACTATTAATGTTAGTAGCCTCAACCTGATTCCAAGATTTTGAGACCTACCGTCCTCCTTTGATGTGTATGATGTTTTCATCTGTCATGCTAGGGCGACAGAGCTTATATTTCTTTGCACCTTGCGCCAGGGCAATCAAACTGTCAAGCTCGCCACAAACGTCAGAGCAGGAAGTTAGAAGTTCCTGGTATTGCAGTAGGTGTTGAGCAAGCTCATGACTGATCTCAATCTCGCGATCAGATATGATACCGTAAACGTCGCCAAAGTGATCGTCCATCTCTCGTGTCTCGCTGTTCTTGAAGTACACCTGCTCTTCAGTACTGAACATCCTCTCCCAAGGATTGTCGAAGCTGCCATCGTAGACAGCAGTACCAGTCTCGGGGTCGACTGGAGTCGTGCAGAGAAAGCCTATCTGAGGAAAATAGATGACATTCAAATTTGCGCCTATTCTGATCAGTACCACTGCACGTTTTAAATGCGGTGCATGGCCAGTAAAAAGTGAAACTTAGGTGTATATCCGAGATAAGAACAACTCACGTAGGTCAGAAGGCATTTTTTCGGACAGCTTTCTTGCCACTCGATTGAGAAAGTCATCAAGACTATCCAAAGTCAATTTCATTTGGTCCAGCTCCTCATCGATGCCTGGTATTATGACCGTTCGGCCTTGTTCTACTGAACTCTTCAGATCGATAGTTTCTCTGATTTTTCTTCCGATCTGGGCCAAATGATAGCTTTCAAACGTCGTCAAAACCTTTCAAAATTAGTACTGAGGCAAGTTCGTTCTGTGATACTGCTTTGCGCTTTTGAGCGGTAGGAATGAAGACTTGCCTTATTCTTGATAACCACTAGTTCCCCTCCTAGTACTTCTTGTAACGTATCTTTGATCTTAAGCGCATGAAACACAAACTTTATCAGTCAGATTGATCTGTTCAGTATTTCAAACGCACTGTGACTTACTGCCATGATCGATGTCCATATGCTTTTCGAAAACCCCCGGGCTCCTTTCGTCGAACCGCCCACGCCTTTTCTGAGGTTGATCATCACAACCCGCATGTTGCCAATATTCTTCAGGCTTTGTACGATAGTTTGCAACGCTGACTCATTGTCTGGGCGTGTAAAAATTTCCACCGTGTTCAATCTCTCGTTGATGATATCAAGGTTGAGGCTAGGGCGAAGGAACTGCTGCCGAAGCAAGAACCTGCCCTGCGGTGTTCTTGCAAGATGATGGAATAATCCGTACACCGAAAGGCCTTCTTTTTCGCCCGAGCTAGCTTTAGTCGGGCCTTTGTTGTGTGAACGTGGATGAGATTCGGCACCCATTATTTGTAAAGAGTGCAGCGTATCAGAATTGATAAACATCGTTTCACGAATCGTGAACATCTCCAGAGTTACGACACGAAACATCAGGCGGGCAGTGTGATCACCCGGTAGATACGAGGCAGCACGTCGGCGTTGTATATACGATATCAGTGCGCCAGCGCAGCCTACCTATGTATACATCAGTAAAAATATACTAAAAGAGAGGTCCTCCATACTGTTGAGCGGCTTTCAAGGTCGATCCACCCTGCGAGGCGGAGTAATTGCCCTTGCTGGCCGGCAGAGCTCTCCTCTTCATGGTGGTTCGCAGCAGCAAGCTCTCCCGGAACGTTGAATCTGACACGTGTACCATTCTCTTCGCCCAGTCGAAGGGCTACTAGCTTGGTTCTTGCTGAGTCGTAGTAAAACTCGCTCGGGGGCCTCACTTCGAGTAGATAAGGGAAACGAAACTGGTCGTTGTCACCGCTGCTAGACTCTCCGCTCCTGGCTTCCGGGTCGAAGCACTCGATCACCTTGTCATCAATCTTAGTAGAGACCAAGATCACTGTAGGCTCGATGAAAGTTTTTACTGTGTGTCATTAGTCAAGTACCTGTGTGCCAAGCTAACAACACGCACATGACTCCACGATGTCGATGTCACCGCATTGTATATCTTCCATGAAATACATCTTTTCGTCTCTTGCTACATAATAGCAACACCCCACTGTGCCGCGTTGCGTCAGATCGACGGTCATGATGGTTTCATTCAAAGTATCGTCGTTGCCGTTGATTACATCTAGTGTTTCAGAGCGAGTGTTGAGCGACGTCTCGTCTGGAAGCGACCTATCCTGGACGTGAATATGTGAGCGCCAGCGCGAAGTGGCAGCTGAGGGCGTGATAGATGGACGCCTGGCCGACTTGGAGCTGGAAGTGCTCCAGGAATTGACTGTGCGGTTACTGTGCGAAGCAGCGCTGCTGCGACTTCCTCTATGCCGATAAGGTTGCGTGACGGGAAGTTTGCGCGGCATTCTTGCGGTCGAATAACACCGAGAGTGTTGCTGGTGTTCGTGTACTTGAGGTGAGTGACGGGTATTGTACTAGAAGAAGTTGCGAAGGAGCGCTCGCGTGACGCGTGCCTGCCGCGACAAAAATGTAGAAATATGGGCATGAGTATGAGCAGGGTATTCTGAATTTATGCAATCTCCAGAGAAAAGAAACTGGCTACCTACAAATGCCGATTATGCTACATTATGTACATGTGCTGTAATTGTCTACAGTGTATTTTACAGTCGTATCATCGTTAGTCATGCCACATCAAGCAGAAGCAGCTACAGTCAGGCCTGTGCCATCTTCCTTTATAGAAACCTTGGCTGTATCACCAGTGCGTATCTCGCCTCTTATGATCTTGTCCGCCAGGCCGTTACCAATCTCCCTCGCAATGAGCCTGTTCAGCGGTCGGGCGCCAAACTTCGGATCATATCCCCTGTCGCAAAGCCACTGTTTGGCCTCATCGGGACACTCCAAGACAATCCTACGATCGTCCAGTCGCTGTTGAAGTTCCTTCAAACGGATATCCACAATGTCTCTAAGCGCTTCGCGGGACAGACGACGGAAGATGATGAACTCATCAAGGCGGTTGAGGAATTCGGGTGGGTATGTTGCGGAGACCACGTCCATGACAGCGTTCCGGATTTCCGGCGAGATCTCGCTGGAGTCTTTTTCAACAGCATGCAGGCTCTGATCGCCAACAATGATATCAGCTCCTAGGTTGGATGTCATGACAATGATGGTGTTGCGGAAATCAACTTTGTGGCCCTGTGCATCTGTGAGGAAGCCTTCGTCAAGGACCTGCAGGAGTAGCGTCGAGATGTCTTTGTGTGCCTTCTCCCATTCGTCGAACAAAAGTACCGCATAAGGCTTTCGTCGCACGGCTTCTGTGAGTTGACCGGCGTCCTCGTACCCAACGTAGCCAGCGGGAGAACCAATGAGGCGTGAAACGGTGTGCTTCTCACTGAACTCGCTCATATCGAACCGGATGACAGCTTGGGGCGTGCTGAAGAGATATTCGGCTAATCTCTTGCATACCTCGGTCTTTCCCACACCTGTTGGTCCCAGCATCATAAAAGAAGCGATGGGCCTATTCTCGCCGGAAAGGCCAGCTCTTTGGAGACGAATAGCATTCGCCACAGATATCAGGGCATCATCTTGACCCTTCACATACTGGCGCAAGGTGTCTTCCATGTGTATGAGCTTCTCGCTTTCTCCCGCATTGAGTTTGGATAGCGGAATACCGGTTGTGCGGGAGACGACAGAAGCGATGTCGTCCGCAGTTACAGAGTCGTGTAGTAGGGAGCCCTGTCGGCTCGCTCCAGCCGTCACCTCCTCATCTTTGGGAAGCTTCTGTTCCAGTTCGGGGATCCTACTGTACTGAAGCTCACCAGCTTTAGCAAAGTTGCCTTCTCGGCGGGCCAGTTCGAGCTCCAATTTCGCCCTTTCGAGATTTTCTTGTGCATTCTTGATCTCATCGAGCTCCTTGCGCTCCTTCTCCCACTTCTCAGTCAAGACCTTGACTTCATCCTGCTTCTCCTTCAAGGATTGCTCCAGTCGTTCCCGGCGCTCTTTGCTTGCGATGTCGGTCTCCTTGCGGAGTGATTCTAGCTCAATCTGAATAGTCATGATTTGTCGATCGAGCTCCTGGATCGCGTCTGGCTTACTCTCCTGCTGTAGCCGGAGGGCACTCGCGGCCTCGTCTACCAGGTCAATGGCCTTGTCGGGTAGGAAACGGTCGGTGATGTATCGATTACTGTACGCAGCCGCAGCAACTAGCGCATTGTCGGTAATGCGTACACCGTGGTGGACCTCATATCGCTCTTTGATGCCGCGCAATATAGAGATGGTGTCTTGAACGGTAGGCTCTCCAACAACGATAGGCTGGAATCGTCTTGCAAGTGCTGCGTCCTTTTCAATTTGTCGGTATTCATTGAGTGTTGTTGCGCCGCATAGCTGCAACTCTCCGCGGCTGAGAGCGGGCTTCAAGAGGTTGCTGGCGTCGATGCTGCCCTCTGCCTTGCCCAAACCCAAAAGTGTGTGCAGCTCGTCAACGAACAGAATGACGCCCTTGTTAGCTTCTTCGACTTCTTTCAGGACGCTCTTCAGTCGTTCTTCGAAATCACCCCGAAATTTTGCACCAGCAATGAGTGAGCCGAGGTCGAGTGAGATGACGCGCTTGTCTTTGATCGATTCAGGCACGTCACCCTTCACAATGCGCTGGGCTAGGCCTTCGAGAATTGCTGTCTTTCCAGTTCCAGCGGAACCGATCAAGACAGGATTGTTCTTCGTTCGTCGCGACAGAATCTGTATTGTACGCTGTATTTCCCCGTCTCGCCCAATTACTGGATCCAGTTTGCCATCTCGCGCCCGTGCTGTGAGGTCCACTCCGTATTGCTCCAGCGCAGCCTTTTCCGGCTCACCACCTAGATTCATGCGGTGGGTTCCACCGGGAGGGTGTGGCCGGCCTCCATTCGCATATCCTCGTAACGATATAAGCGACCGGAAAAGCTTTTGCTGCTGCGACGTTCGTGCTGTGGACGCATTGAGACACAGCGGCGATGTGCGGATGGGAAGTGATGGTGAAATGGAGGGGGATGCGACACGCCTTGCGGCAATGCGTGCTCTACTGATCAGCATGATGATATTGAGTCAGAAAACAAGCAAATATCAATTGGAAGAAGCTGGGAATGGATTCATTATATTCGTGATTGATGGCGAGAGCACAGGCTTCCCCGAAGCTGCGCGGTGATTCGATGTTCTTCTACGTTCACGAGCCGCACCTGTCGAGATCACGATGACACCACTACTACAAACCAAAGTCTAGAGCAGCGCGAGGACACAAATTGGCGTAGGAATACTCCAAACAATGCAGATGCATAAAGGTTTTGGTCGTGGTGCCCGCGTCCATGTGCGGGCAGTGCTCGACATCTGGACGGCAAATGCGCTAACACGTGCTAGCGCCAGGATCCGTGCGTAAAAATCCGAATAGCAATCTCCCTCCGCCAGCAGAAAAACCATTGACTCCTTCTCCCACCACCCACAACTTCTCTTCTCCCATCCCATAAACGCAATCCACACCACTGCAACCATGGGTTTCACCGACCTCGTTTCCGAAGCAGGCCTGACACTCCTGAACAACTTTGTCAAGACTCGCAGCTACATTATTGGGTAAGTTACTACCCCACCATACACAAACTCGATTCCGCGTTATGTTCCCCCCTTTGCATCGCGTCGCACCTCCAGCCTTTTCATGATGAGAACATTTGGTCCGTGTTAATGAGGCGGCTTAAGACCCCGCTATCTGAATACAAACCCAAGCGCTTGTCGCACCTCTGATCTACTTGTTGTTTCCGCTGCATCTCACTCAGGTACTATGGAGGAGTCATCGGCTAACAAGGCATAGCTACACCCCATCGCAGGCCGATGTCAAGGTCTTCCAGCAGATCAAGGAGGTTCCCGCGCCAGAGAAGTACCCGTACGCATGGCGCTGGTACAACCACATGCTCACCTTCGAGGGCGAGTTTGACTCCCTTCCTGGTGACCCAACCAAGGAGTTCACTGCCTACGGCCCCGAGTCTTCAGAGCTCACCCTGAACCCCGCCAAGGCCCCTGAGAAGGAGGCTGAGGACGAAGACGACGACGAGGTCGACCTGTTCGGCAGCGACGACGAGGAGGAGGATGCCGAGGCTGCCAGGATCAAGGAGGAGCGTCTGGCCGAGTACAACAAGAAGAAGGCTGGCAAGACAAAGCCCGCTGCCAAGTCTATCGTCACCCTCGACGTCAAGCCATGGGGTATGTTTTCTCACAGATCTACTATAGTACATTTCACTAACTCCTCATAGACGACGAGACCAACATGGAGGAGCTCAAGGCCAACGTTCTCGCTATCGAGAAGGACGGTCTCGTCTGGGGTGGCTCTAAGCTTGTTGCCGTCGGTTTCGGTATCAAGAAGCTCCAGCTTAACGTTGTCATCGAGGACGATAAGGTGTCGCTGGACGACCTCCAGGCACAGATTGAGGAGGACGAGGACCACGTCCAGTCCACCGACGTTGTTGCCATGCAAAAGTTGTAGATGCGCCGCTGATTGCAGGCCATTTTATGACCATTTGACGAAGAGTATGCACCATCATGACAGGCGGTTTGGCGGTGGTTAACGGTTTGACGTCTTTATGAGCAGTCGCTAGGCGATAACCAAAATAACGACATGGTAGAGATACCACTTCCCACTGCGGGACCAACAACAACAACAACAACAACAAAAGTTGCTGCTTATGTGCACCAGTGACATAAAGTCATCCTGCAATACAGACGAGAGAAGTGTGCTCAGTATGAGGATTGAGTGGATGACTGCATGGTCATAAACTGATGTTGCTCTTTGTCTTTGTGTGCCGAGCAGACGTAGAGCCAGTCCCGAGCTGCCGGACGCGCGAGCGTGTTGTTTCATGAGCCGCCTCTGATGTTGGACATGTGCCCTGAAGCGCGCCACAACGGAAATTGCCATGAAGCGAAAGTGTGTTGAGCAACGGCATCCAACGGATCATGTGTTCGCGCTCAGCTCGCATCCATAGACGGTAATGATCGCTATGAGGCTGATAACAGCGGTACCACGCCGATGAGATGGGGAATGGGCCGGGCTTTGATTCTGCCGCTACCACTCAGCGAGCAACAAGCGGCACCGAAGTATATCACAAGCACTCCGCCCTGGGGGGCTGGAGGAGGAAAGAGGTAGGTAAGCGTCTTGGTTAGTGCTACAATTGGAGACTTGCCCCACCATCTTCTTCTCGCGCGTCTACACGCAGCATGCAGTAAACACCGCCCTCGGTGCCATCACAGCGTTTCTGAGCTACACAGCTGCAGTGTGAGCATGTGTACGGCAGCGTATAGTGTACCCGCAGATAGCCATAGGTACATTGGTGTCCACCAGACCAGTGCATGAGAGATCCCGGCCTCATTCAGCCCTGGCGGCTGCCTGATGACTAGCTGCATCGCGGGAGCATTTCAGCCCCCAAATGCAACATGAGGACGGTTTCTCTCAAATTCTCTGCTGCCGCACTTTCCAGTGCTTTCTTTCTCGCACTCTTACGTTACCTACCCGCTTTGTGCTTCGTCAGTCTTGCTGCTGTGCCGCTCATCGGCGTCTGATCACCACCCCGCTCTGTGCTGTCTCACGCCGCCACTGAGACCACACACAAAACATATCGGGTTGATTGCTTCTGTGTTTCGACAACTCTGACCTTTGTTCAACCTGTCACTGAAATTTGTTTTTCCACAAAACACCCCGATCCCTTCTCACTCCAGCCATGCCACCCAAACGAGACGAGTGGGATAGCAGATACGGAGAAGATGACGAGTGGTACACGACCAGAGACCGTGTGACTGCTAGCACTCGTCATGTTCATTCTTCTGCGCCCAAGCTCCCACCGCGAACAGTACGAGACGACGAGAACCTTCGTCCCGACTATGGCCGCCGCACGAGTGAGTTTCTCGCTCCTCAAGTCCACTACACGACTGGACTTCACCGTACGCGTTCGCAGGGTCATGCGCCAGCTCCTCACGTAACCATCTACAACACGACCCGTATGGACAACGAAAGTAGTCCGCAAGTGCGCGCCGAAACAAAGGCCCCGGAGGCTAGTCCCCGCGGTAGATATGAGGGAAAGCGCACCATTCCCGGTGCTTTTGAACTCGAAGATGATATTGCCGAGTTGAGAGCAGATTTGAAAAGGGAGCATCGTTCGCGCTCTAGGCACGAGTATGAACGTCATCACCACTCGCCCGAGTCCAACTACGAAGACAAAATCCAGTTGACTCTCGCTCAACAGCGTGTGAAGGATCTTGAGAAAGAGCAAGAGCGGCGGCACTATTCACCCGACCGCGGCTATGAGGACAAATTCCAGCTGCTCTCTGCTCAACAACGCGTCAAGGAGCTCGAAAGCAAACTTGAGAGAGAGCGAGAGCGACACCACCACTCACCCGAACGTAACTATGAAGATAGAATCCAGTTGACCATGGCCCAGCAACGGGTCAAGGACCTTGAGATGGAGCGTCTGGAGCGTCAACGTCAGCACTCACCAGATCATAGCTACGAGGACAAGGTGAAGCTAGCGGTTTCACAACAGCGGCTCCGAGAAGCCGAAGAGAAGCTGGAGAGGGAGCGTCAGGAGGAGGAGAGGGCAATGCGTGATGAGCTAATGAGACGCCGACTAGAGCTTGATTATATCAAGGACATGAGGGAGCGTGAGCATGAGGAAGAGAGCATCAGGAGGCAAGAAGAGCATTTGCATCGTGATTGGGAGTTGAAGCGGGAGAGGGAGGAGCGAGATCGTGAACGACGAGAGCTTGAAGAAGAGAAGAAGCGCGCTGCTATCATCGCCGAAAACAGGGCAAAGATGTCGAGAGAGCAGCGAGAGGCCGAGGAACAGCGCGATAGGCTCTTGGATAAGATTGAGAGAGAGAAGCGACAACAAGAAGAGGAACGCAAACGAATTCTCGCTGAAAGTAGGGCCAAGATGTCTAGGGAACAAAGGGAGGCTGAGGAACAGCGTGACAAGATCTTGGCGAAACTGGAGAAGGAGAAACGAGAACAGGAGGAAGAACGTAAGCACATTCTGGCTGAAGCCCGCGCAAAGCAAACAAGGGAAGACCGCGAGGCAGCAGAGCAACGCGAGAAGGTTCTGGCGAAGCTGGAGAAGGAGAAACGCGAGCAGGAAGAGGAGCGCAAGCACATTCTCGCAGAAGCCCGCGCAAAGCAAGCGAGGGAAGACCGCGATGCAGCAGAGCAACGCGAGAAGGTTCTGGTGAAGCTGGAGAAGGAGAAACGTGAGCACGAAGAGGAGCGCAAGCACATCCTCGCAGAAGCCCGCGCAAAGCAAGCAAGGGAAGAACGTGAAGCTGAGGAGCAGCGCGAAAAGATTTTGACTGCCATGGAAAAGAAGAAGAAACGCGAGGAAGAAGAGCGCCAACGCATCATTGCGGAGAACACGGCCAAGATGGAGAAGGAAGCGCGAGAGCGTGAGGCCCGGGAAAAGGCCATGGAAATAGAGCGCAAGCGCATCATCGCCGAGAATGAAGCAAAGATGGCCAAACAAGCCAAGGAGGCGCAAGAGGCACAGCTGCGTGCAGTCGAAGATTACCAGAGGAAGAAGGCCAAAGAAGAGGCCGAAGCTAAAGCAGAGCAAGAACGCATCATTTTCGAGTACGAACGCAGAAAGATTCTGACCGAAGAGAAGGAGAAAAAGGCACGTGAGGAGTTTCTCCTGAAGCTCAAACTCGAGGAAGAGGAGAAGAAGCGCAAGGAAAAGGAAGAATATGACAACTTTCTGCGTAAGCAGAGGGAGAGAGAAGAGGAAGAGAAGAGGAAGAAAGAGGAGCAGGAAAAGGAGCTCGAGGAGGCTATGCGCAAGAGACTTTCTCAGTTTGGATTCCAAGAAAACCAGATACAAGTTCTGGTCAACCCTGAGAAGCAGAAGGAACAACTGCAGCAGGGCATGCTGCCGAACTATCCACTCCAGCAAGCTGCACCCTCTCCTCCTCCTGCTCATCATCACCATCACCACCAGCATCAGGCGATTGCTATTGCGCCTGCACCTACGTATGCCAAAGTTCACACGAGCCATCTTGACGTCGAGACACTGCACTATTATAACATTCCGTACGAGTACGACATGGTAAGTTGTATTTCCACCGCGGTCTATTCTCAAACGCTAACACATAACAGGACCCAAATTACATCATCATCCTCCGGGAAATGTCGCAACGCGATACGGATATTCTGTTCGAACACACTCGTCGTCTACGCTCACATCATGGCAGCACACTCTTCATCGAGGCAGAGGGACACGACAGGAAGGGCAGGAAAGAGTACGCGTTCGTGCGCAAGAGGTCTAGGTCCCGCTCCAGGGTCGGGGGTGGTTCTAGGAATGTGAACCTTGGGGATATGTTTTTGAGGTAATGGACCTATTGATGGGTTTGCATTGAAATGAGCTTTGTCTTTGACGAATGTATGTATGACGGCCTCTTGTATTTTCTCTAGGATATACCAAGTTTCTTTAGTCTTCCGCATATAGGTATTTGAAGTTTATTGCCCATGTTTCTGTCGCGTAGGTAATTTTGTGATGGGTATCATTCGATCACGCGACCATCTCGTAAGCGCAAGCTACATTTCTTCGTTGTTCTGTAAGCTTGTGTGACGCTTGTGTCTCAACGACACTTCAGCTGCTGACCGCCGATACTGTGCTACCGCTTTGCAGCTTAGGCTGACATTGTACGTGGCAGCAGAGTGACGATAGCTGAGATGCTGCGAGATGCCTCACACGACAGCTGTATAAAGACTCGTATCGGGCATGAGGCGCACCACGTGCTCGCTCGTCACGTTTCTACGGGGGGGGGACGTGGGGAAGAGTCCGGCCCGCATTCAGCGGGAGCCTCGGCATAACTATGGTCGGAACGTGAAGGAAACCTGGGAACCGTTCGCGCCAACATCAACAACTCTCCTACATTCTATTCTAGCATGCTTTGATACCCCTTTTGATTTTATCTTGATTCAACATGGCCGACGCGCTTTGCGGGCCTTCCAACGCCCTTCAAAACTTCCAGAAACACACAACTGTCGACCGGACTTTACAACAGGACCGCTTGGTTGGGAGACATTCACCAGCGCAGGTGTGTAGTCACATGTGAAGAAGTTTTAAGGCTGAAGTTTGACAATCGTGCAGGGCTTCCGATCAGCACCAAGCGCAAATGCTGGCGCACTTGATTCCGAGTTTGACGCCTTTCAAGCTGGACGACCAGTTCCGCCGCCACAGGAGTTGCAACACTTTGGCCCCCGATTCGCACAACCTCCTCCACACTTTGCGCAGCAACCTCAAGTACCCGACTGGGCTGCAGACTTCCAGCACTTGAACATTTCCAGTCAATCTCCGCAAACATTCCAACCACACCGACCGCAGGCGGCGAACGCGGCGTCAGCATGGCATCAGGACTTTTTGAAGCAGCAGGCGCCAGTTGCGCAGGCCCCTGTCATGCAACAGAACATATATGGGGGCATGTCTGGGTACAGTATTGGTGGAGGATTCCGAGGACAAGCATTCATGCAAACGCCATCTTTCCAGAGTGCCCAACATTCCGAGACGGCCCAAGGAAAGCAGCGCGCGCAAGACGAAGTACCCACCTTCGATGAGGCGGCTTTTGAACAAGCATTCGCCCAAGCCCAACAGGACATGATGGAGGTAGCCTCGGCGGAGCAAAGCCAAGCACAGGCAGCGTCAGAAACGCTGAATCTGGATCGGACGGGTGAGATGGATCCTCTTCTTCGACGGATACAAGAAACGCGGCCAGGTGTGTAGTATCTGTCAAGCAGTACTACAGTTTGCTAACCAACTTTTCCCCTCGCAGCCGTCTACTCCGCCATTCAAGTCTGGAGCGAAACAGGCCTCGGCCGCACCTCAGAAGCAGTCGCATACCTCGACAACATGACCGTCCAGGAAAGAAGCGGCAGCCTAGTTCAAGACGCAAACGAAGCCATCTGGATCGTCGACTCCCTCCAGCGCATCGTCAACCGCGACGCCCCCGAACAAGTCAAGACCCGAGCTGAGGAACTCATCAAAGCAATCAACCAGCGCCTCATGTCACAATACCCCCTCGGCACCCGCGTCCCTATGAGCCAAGAGCAAATATGGCAAGATATCGAAGAAGCAGGCTACACACGCACCCCAGTCCACGAACACATACTCCAACGCCCTGAGCCAGAACAAGAAGAAGACTCACAACCCCCTCCCAACACCGACGATGAAATGGCCGAAACAGCAGCCCGTCTCCTCGAGCGTGTCGCCGATAACACGAGCGAGAAGTTCCAAAACTCGCAGTTCCTCGGTCTTATGCGTAGATTGCGGGATCGCGAAGTACGTGTGCAGGAGGATAAGATTGTAGAGGTCGACCAAACACAACAACCACAGCGAGCGTCCGGGGCGGAGCAGCAACAACAATCAAATCGACCTTCGACAACGACGACGATGACGACGCAGATACCAGACATTGACCCCACGATTCTAAACTACGCAGCTACAGATTTCGAAACGCCAGTTTATTCGGGTGATGGCGGTGTGGTGGGACTGGGCTTGTCACAGTAGGTTTGAGTCGATTGAGATGGGCGGGCTGGTTTAGTTGACTAATCAAGGGGGCAGGCTTGTTTAGACGGTGTCGTTGCTGGAGCCGTGGCTGGGGAGGGATATGTCGCGGTAAAGATTCCCTGGTATGAACAAGATGGGGATTTCTTCAGGAATGTACTTCCTGGCAGGGATCCGGTTACTAGACTAAAGGGGTTAGGCGAGGGAAGTGGGGGGTGAAAGTGGTAGGGTGACGATGAGATAAGTTGTTGGGAAACGAATATACTAAAGTCTTCCGTGTTGCATCGCGTTTGCAGTTATAGAGATAGAAGGGTGTCGTACTGTAGAACCAGAGGAGATTTCGGTACAGTGAAGCAGAATACACATAACAGATCATCAAACTTATCATTCCCATTCCCTTGTCTAACCTCAACTCTCCCCACCTCAATCCCCCTTCCAAGCCGGCACCCATATCCCCACCCCCTTCTTCGCATCCACCCTCATACCCTCGGTCCCCTGCACCTTGAGACTCTTATTGAAATATCGATCCATCACCTTCAAGCACGGATTAATCCACCTGCCCCCATCCCCTTCACCATCTTTACCACTGCTGCCATCCTCGGCATCACCCACCAGCAAATTAAACCTCACAACCATCCTACTCATCGGTAAACAATGCAGCGTCCTCAATTTGGCGCCACTAAACCCAAAATCCTCGCTCGCCTCCATGGCGAGCTCGAACACAAGGAAGTGCATAGTGGGGTTCTCGAGATAATAGTCTAGGTGCACAAGGCAGGGGATTTCGTCTGAGAGGGTGGAAGAGGCTAGGACGCGGGGTTCCGAGGAGGGAATCTGGATGCGGGGGATGGGTAGGGAGGATGTGACTAGGGGAGCGCTAGGGTCCGACGTACGACGCCACGTTATATCGAGTGTAGTATCTAGCGCGGTAGCCCGTCGTTCCTCGAGATTATTCTTACGTACGTCGAGGCTGAAGCTCCATTCGGTGAGGATGTGGGGGTCCATCTCTGTAGGAGAGACGTTGGTAAATTCCTTGGTTACGTCGCATGTGGCGCCGCCGTGGATGCTGTGGACTTTGACGCAGAGGTCAGAGACGATGAGTTGCTCGTCGGCGAAAGAGGCGACTTTGGCGCGTAGGCCCCATTTTTGGGCTATGCCGAAGGCGTCCGGAGATTCTGGGTTGGGAGGCGCGGTAGACTCGGCTTCTGTGAGGGAGAAGTAGCTGGGCCAGGGATCCGGGTGTACGCGTGCGTTGAGGTCGTAGCTGGCTTCGAAGGGGGCGTTGAAGACGAGGTCGGTGACAAGGATCTTGGAGATGGGTATGTCACGGTCGCTGAGGACGTGGTAGAGGACTTTTACTTCGAGCGCGTAGTCGGCTGGGTCTGGGGGCGCCGTGAAGCGGATTTTCTCCGTTGTTCGCGCGCCTTGAGCTAGTTGGCCTACGACGTGTCCGGGAAGGTCCATGTCTGCTGATCCGTCGAGTGGAGGGGGCACTTCTTTCATTGGCGAAGATGCTGGGCGTTCCACCCATGTGTAGGCAAGAGTATCTTTTGAGCGACCCAAGAGTCGTACCTCGAGCACAGCTTCGGTATCCTCCTCTTCTTGGTTCAGTATTTCGATGGCCAAGGTAACGGGTTCGTCTGTGTAGTATTGATTCCGGACTTCTGGAAGACTGATCTCCATCTTCGGCGGCTTCGGCAGAATATGAACGGATGTGCCAGATCCTTGTTTCAACGCTCTTGACTTGATCTTCGTGTCTGATTTGATCCACCACAGCGGACGAGCCGTGATATCGGGGTCAGTGTCTGAGCAGATCAGGCTGAACTTCCCTGTGCTCACTTCAAATACACATGTTCCCACATCTACATCGCCTGACTCGCGGAAAACAATTGGAAAATTGTACACCTTGGTCTGGCCAGCATGCAGAGTCAGATCGGAGACCCCCTCCCATCTTGGCTTGCAAGTAGTCGAATGAGTCTCTTCTAACGTACATGAGTACATTATCGAAGCGCTATGAGCTGCATCTTGTTCGCCGTGAGTCAACCGTACTTCAGCCAGACCACCGTTAAATTGATATTGTAGAGATGACAAGGTAACAGGAGCAGAACCTTGCCGAGCATTGGATGTAATAGCGATCTGACACTGCAGTGGTTCACCCACGTTGCCCTCGGCTTCGGAGAAAGCGAAGGATGTATGCACTGCAAAGTCAGTCTTGTCTCGAGGTAAGGAGGTGTGCACATACAGCAGGATAGGTGGTCCTTGACGTTCAGACTCACGCTCACTTTGTCACTTCCCTCGCTCCACAGTGGGTCCAGACATTTCATTAGGTCGTATTTGTATTTAGTCTTGCCAGGAATCGCTGAACAATATTAGAATCATGTAAGCAGTAGGAAGCAACCGAACACTTACTTCGACTGTGCAACTCCCATTCCGTAGCCACAAAAGTTTCCAGACTTTTTGTCCGTAGTGCACACTCATGCAAGGCCCATACCACCTCTGAAGTCAAAACCCACCATCCTTCTTTCCTCCAGGCCATTGTCTCCCAGAGTGGGCGTAGAACCTTGAAGGCATCTCCGAACCTGTTGACATGCAGAAGTGTTCGAGCAACCTCTAGCTGCAGCTGGTCCACCTTCCGAAGCTGTCCTCGGGTTCGAAACTCTGCTATGGCGGCGTTGAGCTTGCCCGAGATGTCTCTCCAATGCTCAAATCCATTGCCAACGCCAGGCATGGGGTACTCCTCATGCGGATGTGGAACGAGGTAGTAATCATAGATCTGGTTCCGATTAGAAACCTTTGTAGCAGGCGACATGCCTGGAGGGACTCTGTCGTCTTCGGGCATATCCCTCGCGAGTAGATAGCGCCTTTTCGCATGGTCGCTTGCGACTTTGTGCCAATAGCCGGCATGGTGCAAAAGCTCCCATGGAGGCATCCTTTCTCCTATCGGGAATTGCTTTTCAGGCTGTGAATACAATGCGCTCGGGATGTCCATCAAAAGATCTGTCTCTTGGGCAGGATCTCTTATCTTGAAGATTGGCAGTTCTGCCCGCTGAACAATCTGCGCCATTGCCGCGGCCCACCTTGACTCCCATGCTTGCCAACCGTAATTTGCAGTTCCCTTACCCCGGCGATCAAGCACGTCTTGTAACCTCTCCTTGTATCTTAACCACGTCTGAACTGCTGAAGTAGGATAGTTGTTCCATAGCTGGCACCGGATGTGCCGTAGCGCGATGATGTCTGCCAGCAGCCGTATCTCGTCCCATCTGGGAGACCAGCTCGCAGTAGTTTCAAACAAGCCTTCGGGGCCAAACAAAGACTCCAAAGCAACGCTGTAGTGACGCTGGGCAGCATCCATTTCCTGGCGGAACTCTGCGAAGATGCCGAGCTTGAAGTCATAACGAATCCCCCATCCAGGGTAAGACAAGGTCTGAGAAGTCCCACGCGTAGGCGGAGCAGTGGGAGGAGGAATGGTACCCCGATTCTTCTTTCTCCGGGCATGCTTTGTAAGGTCTCTGTAGTATTCGACGCAAATGGGTTGCAGGATGGCTAAAACAGAAGTGACAAAGGCTTCTAACTCGACTCGAGACGTTCGCGGTGGTAGGAAGAAAAGTGAATTCTTGGGGTCCAAGCCAGTAGCCCGGCGTATGACGGCTAATCTATCCTCAATCTCGGGTGCCTCCAGTATGGTCTTATCACTCAATAGCACCACCACATGTCGGATACGATAGTCAGACTTTTGTAATTGGCCCTTGATCTTGTTGATCTCCGTCTTCAACTGGTTGTCATGTAGACTGTTTGTGATGGGGTCTGTAGTGAAGTCGAAGAAGGATATGTATACGGAGGGAACATAGTGCTGATGCTTCGAGACCCACGCGGGAGAAATTACGCCATCGGGGAAAGAGGGAGAGCCTGGCGAAAGTGGGGATATGGGTGAATGCAGAACCCACGATGTTGCGGCTGCAATGGCTGGACTGTTCGGAGGTGTCGTCTCGGAGTTTGTGGGCGCGTTCGCCTTTTTGGGGGGCAATTGGAAGGTCTAGCAAACATCAGCCCGTCGTTCGGTGGTGGTGTAGGTGCGCAGGCGGCTGTACTCTTCCTACGCTCCGTATCCGGAAGCCATGTGTGATCCCTCTGCGACTAAAGCTCCGTCCGTTCCAGGGAGCGTTGGTGCCATCTGCACTGAGAAACTCGTGGAGTAGCTCAGATGCGCGTTCACTAGTTACGGGTGGAATGTCGGAGCTGATGTTTGTGACAGCCCGGCCTGGGAGGACATCTTGCACTGGACGAGGGGGATCAAGCTCCTTGTTAGTCGCTAGACCAGAGAGGACTATAAAGGGTAGGTTGTGAACTACAAAGTCAGAAGGATATGCCTCCATAACGCTGCACCAAGTTTATCGCTCCATTCCCAAGTTCGAGGCCGCTGAGCAAAGGAGGGGTGGAGGTGGCGCGATGTTGCAAGTGATTGTCGGCTGCCAATCGCAAAGCCTCGGATGATCTATCTCAGGATGATGACTCAAGAAGATGCAGTGCTGCGTGTTTGCTGCAGGTGGAATACTCGTAGCGGGCATGTCAATCCGCGGTCGGCGGTCGGCGGTCGGCCTGGGTGAATTGCGGGCGCGGGAGTGATGATGACGCTAGGGTGAACCCTGTCAGCCCTCTCTCCCGCCGAATGATCCGCCGAGTGAATCGTCCGCACAGCACCAGCTTCGCGACAAGCTTCTGGCGATACTGCTCATACAGTCTACGCGTCTTTTTCTTCTGCCGGTGGTGTGCATATCCGAGCGTAGCCCTATTCCTTCCATTTTTCCATCCTCACTTATCCTACATCCACCCACTCTCGGCGCGCACAGGCTTGAGGCCGTCAAGACAATGGCGGGCCAACAGCAGCAAATACTGGACACCATCTTCAGTATGAAGAGGAAGATGTTGCGAAGAGACGACTGTAAGGCTGCATTTGCCTCTGCTATAGCTTCGCTAACGTCCCTCAGCCGACACGGAAGATTCGGAAACAACGTTGAGCAACAAGAAGCAGGATTTGAGGCGCAAAGTCCATTATGCGCGCGCCAGCGACCCCGACTTTCTCACAGATCCGCATCCTTACAAAAAGGTTTGTAGACGTGCGCGGTTGAATGCGCGCAGTAGACTAACCGTCTCAGCGCATTGAGCACGCCGGCTACCAGCGATCCATCTTGCAGCGCAACCCTCCACGATACGATGCCGATGGAGACATTGTCGAGATTGAAGACGAATATGACGACGAAGATGACGTGGAAACCGTCGAGGAAAATCCATACGGAGACATTCAGCTAGAGAGTATGTAGCCATCTGAGCGACGGTAAAAGGTCACGAGCTTACCGGAGATACAGGTCTCCTCGCGCCCTTGACATCGGCCGCCGATCTGCCCAATCACCCAGCCTTGAGTGTAGCATATACGTCCAGGCACCTCACGGACCTCGCAAGCGAAGTCGGCGTCCTTTCACGGAAGGAGCAGGTCACAATCGCGCGGGCAAAGAACCTGATTGTAAAACTACAAGGCGATTCTACGTTTGCGCCCGCTGCTTTGGCAGCCATGGGCAATGCGCCAATGCGGGAACCGCGGTCGAGGGAGCCAAACGGACGCGCAGAGAGGGGGCAGCAACAAGCTCCTGATGCTGAAATGCAAGACTCTGTAGAAAGCGCTCAAGATGTGGACATGGAAGATGCGGGCCGACTCAATGGGACTGACCGATCGACCAACGGCCATGTCAATGGAGCACATGCAGTAACCAATGGGACGCACGGAGGAAATACAGACGGGAATGGGGAGAGGGCGCAGTCTGCCACGGCCGAAGATGTTTCCGATACAGCATCGCAACAAACGCATAGAATGACGACGCGTACACGAGCTCGAGCGCACGCAGCGTCGACTCCCTCGCCGCCTCAATCGCCGTCTAGTCGCATACACCCGCTTTTCATACACCCTACCGATTCATTGCCGGACCGTGATTTCGGTCTTCCATCTCAGCAGGCTGAGGATGCGCGCATGCTACTTATGGCATACATACAAAAACAGGAGGAAGTCGCGCGTATCACGTCCGACCTGTACCAGGGTCTGCTGCAGGCCGACCGCATGAGACAGGACGTCTTTAAGTGGTCCAAAGCAGAAGCCCATGTAGGGGAAATGAGCGACGGCGAAGACTGGTACGACAATGAAGAATGGGGTCTCGATCAAGACCTGGCTAAGGGTCGGGATGAAGAAGAGGACGAGACAGCAGTAGCTGGGAAAAAGTCGACAAGACAACGGCGTAAGCCTGACAAGGACGATCGATAGCTGGAACTGTATAAGCCACCATGGCTTCTTGTGCTCAACTCTCTTTTTTGTCTATGCACAGCAAGATACCACATCATAGGCATAGAATAAGTTACCCTCTTAGACGGGCATTGCACACCAGGTCGCTCTTGCCTCAGGCCTGCTGCTCACGTGTTTGCGCCTCAAGATGGTACCTTCTTCATCCAGCACACTTCAAACTTCTTGACACCTAAACTCAGCCAGCAGAATGGAGTTTGTTTTACGCTGCAATCAGTTGAAGTGCCGATCACAGCTGCATGACAGTGCTGTCGTTACCACTTGCAGGTTCGTCCTTTGCACTTTCCTCCTATGCACTGAGGTTGCTGACAACATTCCAAAGTCATGTCTTCTGCACCCACTGCGCAGATAGCACCGGACTTTCGAGCTCGACGAGCACACAACGGACGTGCCCAGCATGCAGTGCATCACTCCACAATCCAGACGACGTAGTTATTGCAGGCCTCAACCCCTCCGAAGACTACAAGACGTTAGTGCTCAGCGGTCTCAGTCCGACCCTCATCATGGAATGTGCTAGTCGTGGTTTGGCATTTCATAGCTACCAAACTTCACAGGAAATTGTCTATCAGGAGCATCTCGCAAAGGGGTTGACCGAAAAGTACAACACGCTAAGCCAGCAGATGGATCAAGTCATTCACGATGCCAACTCGCAGATTAAAGTCCTGGAGGCAAAGATGCAAGGTATCATAATCTTGCTTTTGTCTTTGGACTTTACGCCTGACATTTCTAGCCATGCAAGCAGAGCAGATATCTCTCGAAGACAAGAACCACGAACTCTCTGAAGCCTACAAAGAAAAGGCCAAGGCTCAGCAACAGACGCTGAAACTCTACCAAGGACTCAAGGCGCAGGTCATGGTATCGCATGTAGCCCACGCTGCAGGTGATGAAGCAGAGTACACGCTTCAGACTGCTCGAAGAGATCGCTTCATCGATCGCCTCCCAGGTACACGGACAGGTACGGCCAACTATAGCCAGATGGCTATGCCGCAACAGACGGGGGGTGGTAGACCGCACGAAAGAGACATTAGTAGGAGCTCCGGAAGCAGCGGACCTCAGCGGCAGGGTGGTGTCCAATACGGTCCTCCTTTTCACGCACATTTGCAAGGTCGAGGCCTGGGCGGTAGAGTTCATACTGGCCGTAAGTTCACACACTTTCCATTTTTTACCAATCAATTTGATACACGCGCCTGCTTGGAAGTGTCCCATGCTAACGCAGTGTAGAATCCGCTCCACTCGGGACGCCGTCGAACCCCCACAAAAGCCGTCTGCCAGTCCTGGGCGGAACACGTCAAAATCCATACCTCAATCCGGATGCTGCTACGCCATACCAGAGTTCAACCATGACCAGGCAGCCGCTTGCTGGTAGTATGGCACCGCATGACTTGGGAAACTTCGCGCGTGGCGGCAGGTCATCGGGGAGACCTGCGGGTGGGCACACTGGGGGGGGGTTGGTACGATGAGCTGGCAGATGCATGATTGTCGCTAGGCGAGAATGAGAGTGTGCTGGGTAACGGTGATATCTAAAATTTTCCAGGGATAGTGGAGTGAGAGATGGAGTTCATCAGGCCGCAGACGAGCTCGTGCAACGTAAGGCTTAAGCGCGACGTGTTTGTCTACTATAGGGCCATGGATTCCGGCTTTCAACTTCCCGACAGTGCTATCTAGGCGTTTTCTTCAATCCGAATGCTTTCAAGTGAATTGTTGTTGTTCAACTGTCCCGAGCATAATTTGCTCGCCCAGCTGCCATTCCATTCGCTGAGATGATGATGATATACATTCACCCTTTTACGTCAATTCCAAGCCTTCTTCTTCGATCCTGTCCTATATATGATTGTAAGCACAGAAGTCGCTTGAGATATATAAATTTGCACTAACATCTCCTACACCACCCATTCCAGCACCCCAAGGTTCATTTCTCTCTCACCTTGTGGTTTAAATCGCTGCCGGATCTGATGGTTAAAAGGAGAAACGAGTATGTAGGATACATAGCTATAAACTTCGGTCTCATGATGTCTAAGATTGCGAGAAATGAGCTGTTGTTTTGTCACCCTGTGTTGGGCCTTTGTTGGGCTTGCGAGATGGACCAAAATGCAGTCGTCAGCCGGAGACAGCATGCACCTGCATAGGTGGTGTCGTACAACTAAAACTCATTCTCCCGCTTTCAAATCTGGGCGTTTATACCGGGCGGACTTAAGACATCGGATGCGTTCCTGGGCCAAAGCGCCTCGTCGTCGTTGCCGCAATCGAATACAAATAGTGGGTCGTGATAGGTCGGGGATCAGGGTAATCTGCCGCAAGCCACCGAACCACACACGCATGGAGAGCAGAAATGTTTACCGTCCAACGAATCTCATATATCTAGCGGTTGCAAGATGCATGCTCCACCATGCGCTGCATTTGCGCTAATGACGCAATGGCTATGCTTGGGGGGTGAACCTCGCGGATCCATTGGCTGCGTGAGAGGGCATATGCTCATGCGACCCATCTTTTAATTGAGTGTGGAAGCTTCTTCTTTTCGTATGGGTGTGTAATGATACGTCAGTAGGTTTTGGTACGATAACAGTGGATGACGGTATCCGATGTCATTGACATCTCGTGACCTGACGTTCCCAAACACACGCTTCGAAAGCGAAAGAGTGAGTATATCGATACAAGGAATACTCTCCTGTAAAATCAAGAAGTCGAGGTAGCACCAAGGGTAATTGTAGACTAGGGTTACGTTCAAAAAGCAAAAGTTGGGCGCTATCCTAGTAATTTGCCATCATGTCGATCTGCTTCCGAGCTCTGGAAGTGGCTTCTGCCGGTACTGTACATATGACATGGCACTGTAGCCACTAAATTTCCAAGCGGTGAGTAGGTGCTTCCAAGTACAAGATAGCCAGCTTCCCGCCTTGTCGCTGGAGGCCGGTGCATGCAACGTTCGGGGATATCGAAATTCTGTACATCTTTACTGCAATGACGGCAATTCCAGGGGTAGGTATATATCAAGGTATCTTAGCGAAAGCTGTCGTATCTCATTAGAAAACTCGTTTCACCCGGCTCGCTTCCGTATCAGGTTACAAAGGTTCCATATCCTCAAGAAGCTTCGGGGCCTTTGGGGGTTTGTTTTTAATGCATAACCGTCCATTTTTCAATGAGCAGCAACCGAGGCTGTACTTTCTTTGTCCCGTGAATAGTGCATCTCCTCCTGCGGTATGCGGATGCTCGTGGGATACGGCTGAGTGAGTGAATCACTACCTGGGAGTCCGAATGGCATTGACAGACCACAGTCCTGCGGAAGGAACTTCTTTGGCGTGGAGACAGCAATTGACCGAAGTTGATGGAACGAAGAAGCCGGCGTCGAGCTCGTGCCAGCCATGACTTGCTAGTTTGGCAGGGACCAGCCTGTCCTGACTTCGCCGGACGGGCCGACGACGACGACCACTCATCAACATCGCGACACCTCTACCATCGACACCATCACTGGAGAAATCCACTCTTGCTATCACAGACTAACAGCTTCATTATGTCTTTCCGCGCGTCCTGTATATACCTACATAATGTAACGGCCAAAGATCCTTGCCACCGATGCCCGACCGCCCGAGATCTTTGTACCACACCAACTATTCATACACGGCCATCCGTTAGCACTGGACTACCCTACAACAACGTATAACCAACCTGAACGCCATCGAAACATGAAACCAAGAATCCCACACTAACGCCAAACGTTATAACCATATAACTATCCATTATAACATCGTGCCACTATGACAGTACCCCCATACCAATGATATCGCCGAAGACGCCTTCATCCTCCTTGAAGCGGCAACTGGAAGAAAGAACGATTAACATAACTTTTTTTTGGGCAACCCTTAAATTGAAAGCCATACGATGAAGAGTTTTGCAAGAGGAGGTCAGCGAAAGGGCTATGTGACATTTGGCTCCCCGCCACTTGTCAGACGCCGCATGAGAGGGTAGGAATATTGAGGAGCTTTCGAGATCGAGACTAAGGAAATAAGAAATGCGTAAACAAAAGGAAGAAGAACAATTTTCGTTGACATGTGAGTTGCAGAATGGAATGGCCGGGATCCAGGCCTGTGATGGACATGCCGGGTGTTGAAGTTGACACCATACCCATCCAAAGTATTTCTCGTGAGCCGCCGCTCTTTTCGACAGTATTTACCGACGTTTATGGACCGCGCAATTTACAGCTGGTGGCAACGACCTCGATAATGCTTCAACAAAGCGTCCTTCCGCTGGAACGTCTTGTTGCAACCCTTTTCGCATGAGAAGAACTTGCTTTCGCCATTATGCTTTTGCCGGTTGTGTCGACCCCAGTTGCCCTTTCCGTAGACACCACTAAACATTGCGGGACAACTAGGACACTGGAACGAATCCGATGATGCGACGCTTGCGATTGAGGAGCGCCTAGAGGAGCGGGATGACCTACGTATAGGAACTAGAAGAAAAACGTTTTTAAGAGTAGATCTACTACAGTTAGTAACTTGACCACAGGCTCACTAAAAATGGGCTTACTTCGCATCGGCTGTGTCTACCAATCTATTCTGGACATGGATATGTTGCGATACATTGCCTATTGGTGCATAGGACATATATTGGAACATTGTCGAGCACTGCCTGAAGCTCTGATCACGTCGACTAAGCTGTGCCGATAAGAGATCTTGATGGTTCGTCCGGTTGTTTGCCTGGTTATTATCACCGCGAAAAGTATCGGTGTTAGGCTGCATCCAATGTCGATTCGGAATAGAGTTGTTCAAGCTCGAAGAACCACCATTATCGCCGTTGGCACACCCAGCTTCATTTGAGCCGATCTTATACACCAAGCTGCTCACTGTCGACGCCAACATCTGCCGATGATCTTGGTGTGTGTTCACCGACGACCATGGAGCTTCTGGTTCGGAGTGATGGTCCTTGGATACTAAGACAGTGTGATTGCTTGGCTGCTGGCCCAGATCTATGTGATGGTTGTTCCACGGTTCTTGTTCGAAGTACAGGTATCCATAACATGGCTGCGTGTTGTACAAGGTACCACCTGGCTGTCTTAGTGTGGATTTGTGGGCAGCAATTTCCGGCGATGCATAGGGAGCAATGACTTGGTGTTGGAGATTGCTCATTCTGTAATCGTTCGATTCGCGTCCAGGGACAACAGTGTTCATGTTGTATGGTTGTGACTGGGGTTGTGACTGGGGTTGACTCCAGTGAGTAAGCATGGGGTCGTGCCCAACCTCATTTTGTTTCATACCTCCCTCGGGAAGAGAAGGGTTGATGGGACTAGCTTCGGACTGAGGGCCATGATGCTGTATAGTATCCGGCAAGAAGTCCCCAGGATCAATCTGCTGGGGGTATTGGTTTTCAACAGGATCAGGCTGTGGGAAAATCGGGATTCCTGTGTATTGGTGGTTCTGGTATCCACCAGCATTGTTCGTCGAAGTGCTGTATTGCCAGGAGCCGTTGCCACCGCTAGGAAGGCTGGGTTCGCTGTACTGAGAGCCAGCATGCCCATCGTCGACATGGGTGCCCTGAAGTTCGTTGTCGTTACCCGGGATTGGGTTGGGCAAATGCCGAAAAAGCTCGTTGACACTCATTTTGGTGAGCTCTTACAGAAGTTCTCGGTGGGCTATGGACTCCCACTTCTGTTGGGATTGAGATGGGTGGACCTTTCAGAGGGTGCAGAAAGAGGGGGGCGTGTTTTGCCGCGGATATGTTGATGGGGGACGAGGGTTACCAGGATAGGTAACGATGAAGTTGGATGATACCAGCTGATTCAATATCAAGGTGCTGTTGATGGGATGAGATGAAAGACAGTTGTCGTGGTATGAGTTGCGCGGACCACTCACTCACTAGCGACTAGCCGGGGGGTATCGCGGAACTGGACGGAGCCTTGCGCACAGAAATTGACTGCTGGAAACGCCACTAATAAATACAATGCTATAACACCAGATCTTGGAAGAGTGTGGTGTCAGGTCTGAGTTGCACCAGCATACCGAGTTATAGTACTTGAGTTGGTTGATATCCAAGGCGAGCTCAACAACTCGAGCGCAACCACCGCAGCAACGACGGCGGGAG
This sequence comes from Pyrenophora tritici-repentis, assembly GCF_003171515.1. Taxonomy (NCBI): domain Eukaryota; kingdom Fungi; phylum Ascomycota; class Dothideomycetes; order Pleosporales; family Pleosporaceae; genus Pyrenophora; species Pyrenophora tritici-repentis. The sequence continues at coordinate 2,182,765 of NC_089390.1, forward strand.
GCGGAGTATGGGCATGCAGGTCCTTCAACAAGCACGACGATCCTTGGTCCTTGCCTCACTTCTGTCACTACAGCGTTGCGCCTAGGTAGTATTTACGGTAAAGCGACTACCGTCTGAGACCTCTGGGGTTGCGGCACAGATCCAGGCCGCTTTTGCTACAACATCACTATCTCCTTGGGTGCGTATCTTCTGGGTCCTGTTACTAGCATAAGTCGCAATGCGCATCTGGGAAAAATAGCGGTGAGGGAATGGACTGGGGTGGCTGAAAGTCCTTCCCTTAGTGACGTTGACCGGTTACGTCGCGCGGTGTTGGTGAATCTCTCACTCGACAGAGGAGTGGGATTTTCTTTTTCTCCCTTAATAACTTGTCATATCTTGGAGGCAACAGCAAGCTGAATTTGCCCCGAAGTGGTCATTTTGTCAATCACGCTGGATCTACGACCCGCATATAAGGCGCTGTCATTGTATGCTGAGCCACTCCGCTATCGTCGTGACGAGATCCACCTCATAAGTCCTTCGTTGTGATCGAAGACGACAGGTCGCGGCGATGGGCAAGGCGCACTCGGGGACGACGTTGATCGTGGGCAGTGCCGTTGCTACTGGCTAGAGTCCGACGCCGGTCGACGGGAAGCATTCGAAAGATCTTCGTGCATACGCAGGACTGACTTTGAATGATATGAAGTAACAAGATCTCATAGGGTTTAAGTGGCAATCGACTAGAATACGAATAGGAGCGCACATGATTTTGAAAGCGCCATCAGGTCTAAAGTATCGAGGATACTCGTCTGCTTTATCATGCTCACGTATGATCTACCAACCCGCCCCCATCATGTTCGTATTGAGCCGCGCATATTGATCACAAATAGGATCCAACACTGGGCTATAAGTGACCACGGCCGCGGCTCCGCCCCCAATCCACCACCTTAAGGGATGGTGGGAGGGTGCTCCTTCAATTCCCTCGGCGACTTTCACTCATGCGCTAATACTCTTTTACGTCGCTTTAAACGCTGCAAAATGCAGCGCATCTGCCTTTGGTTGCTGATGCACCAACTCGGAGATTTGCCAGCATGCTCCAGCTAACACGGAGACTGGAGTCTCTCGAATCCGTCAACGCGGCACACGCCTGGGGAGGCAGGTGCCCAGCCTAGTTGACCTCATGATATGACCCACACACCCTCGATGGTGTGGCTGTACTCAACTATCACAGCTGCCGGGGGTATTTCGCGCTTAGCTGGGTGGTCATTTTGGAAGCTGAGGCCCAGCCGATGTAATCACAATCAACCCACTAGGCATGACTATTCCGTCCGAGGGCGCCGTCAGCGCGCGGTTTACCGCCGGGCGAAGAATAGGCTGGGCCGATTATAAACAGAGCTTGGGATTGAATTCGCATGCTGACCAACACTACCGCAACAGACGGCAAATGCGTAGTCTTTTGTTTCGCCCCTTGGCGATTCAGTAGATGCGTCGTGTGTGGGTGTGCACAAATAAGCTACTAGAAAGATTGATCGACAAGTGAACACCCGTTCTTATCATGGTGTTCTTTGTGGATTCGCAGCAACCCACCAATCCACCAACCACGTGCGGGGTCCAGTCAAAAAACGCGGGCCGCATTTGGACCGCGCGCGATAGCCGTACCGTAAATGGAATACTTCTCCTAAAGACTCGAGGGCTGACAGCCTGCTTGGAAACTATGCACGCTCGTCTGCATAGCGTACTTCTAGCCGCCCAGTCCATGCGGCATGGTTGTAGCCCCACTTTCCTACACGCTCGTTCTATGCAAGACAATCTGTCACCACACCAGTACGTTCACGTGGCTTTTGGATAGCGAAGGATTAGCGCAATATCCCCCAAAAAATACGTTGACAGCATTGTATCTGTAATGAGAGCAGAGACGCTCCCCACGGCGTACAAGATCTGCGGTCCACCACGGCTCGAAGATCCTGTATCATCGTAGTGATCAGTAGAAGTACGCCAGATACTATTGCAAGGTACTGCTCGATACAAATCCAACATTAATTGGACCAGAACTATAGATGCCATGTCTCCCAATCACCCCCGGTTCCATTGCACCGGCTCACCACACATGGCATGGGAACTGGTGACTTGGGGGCGACAAGGCGGTTGGTGACCGGGCTGGCGGATCTGACAGGGACAGGATTCAATAGACTGTCGGTGATCGGGCTCCACTGCACGGCATGCATGACAATCACACTGCAGATCAACGGCTGGTGCTACGTAGGGCTTCGTGGTGTCCTAGTCTATCCAACGACCATCTTAGCTTGGAGCATCACTCGATTTCGTGTGAAAAAATTGCCGGGTGAATGGCGATGGTTGTCTCGTAATTTCCACGGAATATTTTTGAGTAGAAACTGAACTATCATCGGTTCACTGCGAGTAGCCGCTCAGACGTATTCCCCGTATGAAAATGTCATGACTAATTCGTCTAGAGACCGTCTTGCTGAACTTAAACGAAACTAAACCGGTTACAGTGGCCATTGCATATGGCGGGCCGCCCCATCTGACCTTCATGAGTGCCGCCATAGGTGCCGGAAGCTGGCGACATGGCTGCCGCGTGTCGAAAGCAGTGAGACGGCGCTCCATAGGCGTAAGCTTATACCGAAGGATGAAAGGGCCCATAAGACCGAGGCTAAAGTACTTCGCCCGTGTATAGATAGAAACTAAGTATGTCATAGTCGTCTTCATCACTTGAAAGAGACCTATCACAAGTCGCAGATGGCGATGTTGGTGATGTGATAGTGCGCTTTCATATTTGGATGCGCCGATCCTCGGAATCATTACTCAATGTATCTTCTATGATTGACATGAAGCTGATCGCAGATGAGTTGAAAAGTGTCGCATGACTTGATCTGGTGCTGACCACCCATACTCCGCCACCCACACTCTAGGAAATACGAAACGAGGAAAGCAAAAGTTGCCATGTCACTGGCTGTGGCAGCTGAATTACGATGGAATAGCTCCAAATTTCTCATTTGTCAGTCAGGACAATGTACACTCACCTGATATCACGTAATAAGCATTGGGAAGGTCTTTCCAGCCGAAGTACAGCTTCTTACTCATACTGGTTGTGCTGTCTGTAGGGCTGATCCCTGCTCCAGAATACATTACTGTCACTATTTTGGATGTCACGGCTGGGTTCGCTAGTAGCAGAGACCATACAATAGCATTGTGTGAACAGGAAACCTTTATTGAAGCCTTAGGATTCGGTTGAGATTACGCGCGGAATTTGTGATCTCGGTCATGCTTACGCCCCGAAGACGCCGCAGTCTTGCAGCATTCAGGCAACTTGCATCTAGAAACGACAATGATGTTTAGGTAGGGGCGGTGTGTGGTGAAGCAGGAACAAACACTTAAGTGGACTGCAAATCTTGTTTAGATCATAGGTGAGGCTCACCTCAATCTGACGCAAAAGTACATTCTACCTGCCCGCATCTCTCTTAGTAGTACAATTTCCTCGTATGAGATACTTGTTCCTTCTTCTTATATGGCGTATCTTCTCCAATGTTTAGGGCGACTGCCCGGAAGTGGCAACCGCCACAACGTACGCAATGTTGTTGACAGTGAACGCCTGTCATATAACAAACGGGTCAGCTGTATGCGACAGTACGAGTACCCGATGCTCCAAGGTATGAATACTTAGCACATACATCATACACCGTCCTAACCTTCACAGGGTTGACGTACCTTGACCACGGCGGAACCACGCTAGCGCCAAGATCTTTGCTCCAGATGTTCTGCAGCGAGATGCAGAACACGCTTCTCGCTAACCCACACTCGGATGCATCCAATCCAAGTACAACTGCCTTAATGGTAGAGGAAACCCGGCTTGACGTGTTACATATGTTCAATGCCGACCCGGAACACTTCGACATAGTCTTTACTGCCAATGCTACAGCCTCCATCAAACTGGTCGCAGATGGATTTTCTGGATGGACAGAAGGATTTGATTACTTTTACCATCGTAATAGCCATACAAGTCTGGTCGGCGTCCGGGAACTGGCTCACCATAGCAACTGCTTTGCGTCGAATGACGAGGTCGAGAGGTGGCTTGGTAACGAAGACAAAGATCTTGCAGAGGAATCATCACAAAGACCGGTGTTGTTTGCTTATCCGGCGCAATCGTAAGTGTCGCAGTATTTGATGTGCTTCAAAGGGTTTCACTGACGTCTTATCTCCTCCCAGAAACCTGAATGGCGAGCGACTTCCCTTAGACTGGCCTGGGAAACTGCGACTCTCATCAAGTCATCCAAATGCATACTCTCTACTCGACGCAGCGGCACTGGTGTCTACTACCGCATTAGATATGAGCAATCATCTCTCCGCTCCCGACTTTGTCGCCCTGTCGTTCTATAAGATCTTTGGCTTCCCCGATCTCGGTGCTTTGATCATCCGCAAGGCTGTCGGTCATGTCTTTGACAAACGGAAATACTTCGGAGGTGGGACAACTGAGATGACGACGTGTATTGGGGATGCGTGGGTGGTTCGTAAAGAGTCAAGTCTGCATGCAAGGTTAGAAGACGGCACAATCGCGTTTCGGAGTATCCTTGTCTTGAACTGTGCCATTAAAACCCATCGCGATTTGTTTGGGGGACTTGAGGAAGTTTCGAAACACACAGGATGGCTTGCCAAGGTCCTTGACGACCGTTTGAGGAGCTTGAGGCACACTAACGGTATGCCAGTCTACCACTTATACAGCTCTCTGGACTCAAGCTACGGCGATTCGAAGACGCAGGGGGCAACCGTGGCTTTCAACGTCTGCCAAAGCGACGGAACATACATTGGTCCATGGCATGTTGGCGCTCTCCTCCGAGCGAATCACATTCACGTTCGCACGGGCACCGTGTGTAACCCCGCGGGTATATCGTGTGCGCTGGGATTAGACGCCAAGTGGCTGCGAAAAGCGTTCGACGAAGGTTATCGGTGTAACACGGAGACCGATGTTCTCGCAGGGGTCCCTGTTGGTGTAGTGAGAGTTACTTTGGGGGCTATGAGTACGTTGGAAGATATTGAAACACTCATAAGCTGTCTCTACAGAAATTTTGTGGACAATAAAGATGGCCTGAACAATAGCGCGCGGTCATCTGACGAGAAGAAGGACTCGCTTATGGAATCTAAGCAGCCCAATGCTGTAGCTGAGACCGAAGGCACATTTTCTACAACACCATGGCGACGATGGAAGCGACGATGGATGTCATTTCCCAGTTTCTCACGATAACTACTTTTCTTGCTTTACTAAAAGTGTTGCAGCATTCCCTAATGGATAATACATCTTGTTCAAGATTGACCTTTTGGATTTGAGAAAATCACCGACCTGAACCGATACTATTAATAGAATTGAAGGATGTTCTCGGCTTTGTCCTATGCATTGAAGCAAAAGCAGTCAGGAAATATGCCTATCACGGCTGGCAAACTTGTGTGACGACGTGGCGTATATTTTGGGGCATCACGTGCCGAGCTAACCCAAAATAGTCACATTGCATCTTAGTAGGATCTCGGGGCTCACTCTTCTTTCGAGGTACAGTCCGGACCGGCATGCATCCTCAGTGGCGCATGTGCATGCACAAAATACGAGACAAGAAGACGCAAGGTGAGATGAGGATATGCAGCCAAGGATACATCGTATACAGTACGAATTGGTACGAATTGGGGACGGATGATAATCCCAGATAAGTGTGTGCGATCTACTGCTTGGCCAATCTAGACTCGTGCGAATATTTCGATCAACTGCGCCGCGCATGCACGGGAAGGGCTGTGCTGGTGGGTACGATCTTGGTCCGTTTCGCCGTGCCACTAAGACGGAGATGTGCATGGGAGCGGGGATTAGGAGCTCCATTCCGAAAGTTGATCCAACATAAACGACCCAGAAAACGTCGCGTTCACCCAGCTCGTAACACAGGCCGAAAGCGGGCCGTCTTCCTAGCGTCCCTTGACTAAGTTGGACAAACCCTCTTCCGTCCAGTTGTTCGACAGTACACTCCAAATCATTACATCGACGCAGAAAACTCACGATCGAAGAGGACCCCTATCCTTGAACGTACACATAACTGCTATGGGCCTACATGAATGCACTCGGGAAGTTCGGATTGGATAAGCAAATCGTCATTATTGCGAACTGTAAGCTGTGGCAGCTTGCTGTCCAATAAAAGCTGGCGTAATCATATCTCCAGACCCGATTGTTTCCCTTAGCCCTTCAGTGCAACCTTCGTATCTGGTTTCATCTCAACATTTCTTCCTTAAATCCACCATCGGCCTTCCCGTTTCTGATAGCGTCTCCTTCGCGAGGACCTTCCGACGGTTCAGCCTGTTGGGTTTAAGCATGTCTTTCGTAAAAACCATCATCTCTACGGAGGAGGAGCGTACCGAACTGGCACCGGCAACTGCAGTTAGCCTCGCACCCGATCATTCGCAGTCCACCTTCTCTACACTTAAAAGAACGTTATTATTATTTTCTTATTATGGCACCACGTGGAAAACCTACTGATCTTTCACACCCCGCCAAGCCGTAATTACAAGAAGAGAATGTACGGCATGATGGATCCGAAGGGTTCGGCGCAAGACCATCAAATGGACCCGGCGGTTCGTTTGCTTGTGAGGCTGGAAGGCTCGCAACATTGAGAGCAAACAAGGTTATCAAGTTGATAAAGTGCATGGTGAGAAGTGAACGTGTTCGGATCTTGGGAATAGTGAAGTGGTGTTCAATACGGGACAGTCTGCAGACTTTACCGGTTACTTATACTATAGTCTCCAAGATCGTGATTAGTTGTCAGAAAGTTGATGACAGAAGCTCCGAAATGATCCCTAGAAGTGTGTATCCTGAACCATTAGGAACTTGACGCTACGAACCGCCATTCGCCGAACGCGCGTTTATCGTGAGATTGGCGTCTCGCAAAAACGCGCAAGTGATTAGCATTGCAACCCAAGGCCAGCTGACGTGAGACAATCTTCGCACCAAGGGGACGAGAAATATCCAACACTCTTTTTGTCTCTTATCCTCGAGGATTCTAGACGCTCTCTATACTTATAAAGATTGTAAATGTATCACACTTGTCGAGAACTACAAAGATCTGAAGATACAAAACGGGCCAAATTATTCTCGTCTAGATGTAAGCTTGTTAGAAATAGACCGTACTCACCCGGATGCTCGCGGGTTGTTTCCTCGCGCAACATGCCCTATCGCGTATACAACCATCGCTCGCTTAAAAAAGATACCTAGAGCTAACAGTTGCCGGAAAGACAGTTCAAGTATTTGGTGACCACGAAGAAGGCCAAGGTGCCAAGGTGCCCTAATCTCGTATATCCTTCTTCATCAGTCTCGGCACCTGAAACGTTTGTGGAGATACTCTTCCAGATCATGAAGGAATGAAAGTAACATTTTTGTTATTATGGCGCCTCGTTGAACGACATCGAAAGAAAAGGAGAACTTGGTCGCCATCACTAAGCAAGAGGAGGCGGGGGGCCATGCGGCGACGATGAGTTTGCGAGGTTAAAGGATATAGAAAAATCAGTAGGTTTAGGGCGCGACAATAAGTCAAATATAAATTAAAAGCTATGTCGGATCGTGAGTATCGGTAGGTGCGTCAGCTGCTCAACGATGCCCAAACAGCCGACTCGATCCTACTTCGGCTCTACTCGTCTCAGATCAGATACACCTTTGTAGCACCATCACGTAGTAATCAATCAGAACCATCACCGAACAGAATGCATTCCTAGTTATCGTTATTTCCTTTCAGCACTAGTGCTACAGCCCTGCCAACAAGCTAAGTTATTTAGTTACGTTTAGTAGGCTAAAGGGTAGACTAAAGGGCGGACGGCGCTTAAAGGGCTAATACAGTTATATAGTCGTTAATTATGTAGTAGCGAAGGCTATAGGCTTATTATATAAGGAGTTGGCGGAGGGGACCTGCCCATCTCTATCTCCATCTCTATTATCATCATAGACGACGACGATCTGCTCTTCCTCACCAAGCAAAAAGGTGTAGCTCAAGTCGAGATCGGTATCCCGTAAATCTCTATTTTTGCGACGGTTTGAAATGCCCCAAGAGCTGTAAGTGGCGGGGTTGATACATAAGGCACTGTCGCCTCGATAGCGAAGATCTCGCCAAGCCACCGATGAGATGTAATCCGTAAGCTGATCCAAATACTATGACGATGCGACGTCTACCAGTATGTTATGGAGACTCAACCAGGCCACTGTAGCTCTATGGTCACCGAAAGAGAAAAATGAATAATGCATAGGGATAGCTACATCAAGGTATATGCTAGAGACTGCGTGGTATAGCTCCGCACAGCCATGATTATATCTGTACCTACCGACAGGTGAGAATAAGCATTAGCTTCGACACACACTTGTGGTCGGGTCAACGATGTGACAGAAAATTCCGGTGATAGCCATGACTCGCTTCATTCCAAGAATCGACGCTGCTTAGATTAAGACCTGGGCTGATGGAAAGATGTATGACTGATGTTGCAATGCACGAAGGATTCGCTGGCAAAATAACTTTATGCTCGCATTTGCCTGTGTACCTCAATGTATCCCAAGAAGTTTCATGATACCAACCAAGGGAACCTGGCATGTATTCCACTTGAACTGAAGTCACTCAGTCTCTTCAGTAAAAGAGGGATAGCTCGGACATCCGATAGACAGATTGGTTCCTGTAATCGACGCAGTCGTGTGGATGGTGGGAAAACTCGGGACGCAAGGCATTGGGTAACTACGATTTCATTGTCAGTATCGGGTTTCGACTCACCATCTTCGCGGGTGTTGAGTTCTTCGACTTTCTATATGTTAAGTAGTCATGGGCATAAAGGGAAGAGGCTGCGATTGTGAGTCGAAGGTAGAGGCGTAGCCTGTAGGGTACGAGCTTCGTGTTGGATTACCTAGGTACTTAAGCTGCAGGCCATTTCGCCCACCACACACGTACCACTTACTAGTATTACCACCATTTAGACGTGCGCTCTCTCTTGTTGTTGCCTCATCTGCACATGCATGCGAAGGCCTATACACCCCTAGCTTTCTGTTGCTACAGGATCTGTTGGTAAAACATGCTTACCTATGTAATAGTCTTCCTGTTGGTAGGTCTATAGCACTAGTGCTGAAAGGAAATAACGATAACTAGGAATGCATTCTGTTCGGTGATAGTTCTGATTGATTCTCTTTCGAAGGAGAACTATGGAAGAGCTAGATATAGGAGGTCTGGTCTGAGCGCTGCTCGGACGCCGCGATCAGTGCGGCCGATCGCGTGGCTGAGATATCGTTGATATCTGTGATCCGACACTTCCCATCCATTCCTTTCCAAACACCATAAACAACCCCTAGAACCAGAATAGAGCATTTGTAGTGGACAATTCAGCGTGTATTGTAAGCTTCTGATCATGGGCATGCACGCCCTTCAACGACGCTGAGCTCTGTGGGGTGAACGGCATCAGCAGAGGTGCCCCAAAAGCTTTGTCGTATCGCTGCCTTCGGGTATGACAGCACACAGTAGCCATAAGTACTGAGAGGATGTATTCGCAGGGTGGTAGCATGTCAATGACGAAACCCAATACGGTATTTGCATCTCAACATTGTCTCAACACATACTGGCGACACCTTTCCTATCACGCAGACATGTAATTTCAGTACTTTGGCGAATAATCTTCTCTTAGGTCCATGCTCGCACCCAAACAGACCTTCATTGCTGTGCTTCGGGCTCAGCCACATGCCCAGGTGTAATCTGGTTCGCTTCTGATACCTTAACTTAACTAGTTAGCGGAGAAGTTCCATGCGCCACAATCAGCCGCATTATAGAGGCAAATCACGCGCGAGCAAAAAGCGCCACGTTACTGAATATTATACGCGTTTTTACGAGTTTGGCTAAATGAACATTGGCACACATGTTTTGGCTGTTACTTCCAAAGTTAATATGGATTGTGCCTACGGCAAACGCGACGCGTCATGCTGACAGGTAGCCAATCTCGAACTCTATTCTATTTGACTTACACCATCGAAATTTCGACACTATGCCATGCTTCGTATGTACGCAGCTCTGAACTCACATTTGAATTGGACTACATAGCATCTATATAACTGACAAAGCAGCGAGCCCTTGTCTATGATTAATCTTCGTCTCCACCGGTAACGGAATGGATCTTTGATGGGTAGAAGGGCCGAATTGGGACTTTGTGAATGGGTTGATGGAAACAAGAGAGGCTGAGCTGCTTCGAGCTCATCATTGGCTGTGGGTATGCCGTGAATTTAGGTGGCGAAAGCGAGGAGGCAGGTGTGAAAAGCTCAGGAGAGATCCCGAGGTCGCGTTAAGATCATGTGGCGAAAGTGATGTTGACTGTTGTTGTGGTGACGACAGATCTCCTTATCGGCCCTAGGTCTAAAACTTGGAGCGAAAGGTGATAAGTGGGGTGCGATTTACGGTACACAAGGTGGAGGGGGCATAATGCTTACAGTGGCCCGTGCTGAAGCCGGAAACTGAGGTGGATTTCAGCACGGTGTCAAGAATTTTGTGTCATCCCCCGTGGTTGTAGGTACCATATAACCCCTGTCCCCCTAGTTAGGGATCATTTACCATACCAATCATATCGAGCGAAACTCGCGTCTTTTCTGAATCCGATATCTGCCCGCCAATCGACGGCTATTCCTATCTTTGTTGGATTTGGATCCTGTTGCAAAACCCAGGTAAGCTTAAGGGTAACCGAAAAACCGTCTAAACTAGACTACTCTATCCCTAAAGCTTATAGAGTAATCACTCTCTTAAATAGCCTAGGGAAGGTACTAGAGAGAATTATCGCCAAAAGACTAGCTAGTCTAGCAGAAAATACAAACCTCCTACACCCCTCACAAATTAGAGGTCGAAACAAGAAATCTGCAATAGACGCCGCTCTCCTCTTAGTAGACCAGATTCAACACAAAAAACAGCAAGGCCAAATTACCTCTATAGTGTTCGTGGACGTCAAAGGAGCTTTTGACCACGTCATACACAACCGATTCCAGACCGACTCAAGAAACTTAGACTCCTAATTAGCTTAATTTTCTGGGCGAAATCCTTTCTCTCCAACAGGACCCTAAGACTGGCATTCGATAATAAGATTGAAGAATTTAGCAAGATTATAGCAGGCATTCCACAGGGCAGCCCAGTATCACCAATCTTCTTTCTTATCTATATCCGAGACCTATTCCTAGCCTTACAAAGTTTTCAACTGTCGTATATTAACGGCCTATCTCTCACTACGTCATCAACCTCTCTAAAGAAAAATATAAGAGTACTACAAAAAGAGATAGTGTCAGATAGCAGGGTTACTCGACGTTGGCAGCAACCAATCAGCGTAGAGAGGGTCAGTGCGCCCCTCAAGAGGGCCACAAGCGCGGACACACGATAGACAGAACACAATACACACAATCATCAACATCCATCACTTTTGTGCAATATCTCATTATATCTGACAATTAAGAGTCTCACTGCCTCAATAACGAGCGATAAAACCACGAAAATGGCAACAATCCAGACCCAACGGGACGCGACGGTCATCCTCACCGACTCAAGCAACTGGATCCCTTGGTACCGCCAACTTAAGCTGAAATGCCAGTCGCAAGGCATTTGGCCACTGTTGGACCCCGAAGGAGTGCGACTCCAGCGCATCCAACCGGAGGCTCCGCTACCCCCAGACATTTCGCAGTATGAACCGTCAAGTAGCCCCTCAGCTGCCTCATCGCATACCACCCGAAACGCTAGAGGCAACACGCGAGGATCAGCACAAGACACTACAGAAATGTCGACAACAACCTCACGAATCCCCACTATACCAACGCGAGTGTCAGAACTCTCAGAGAAAGGACAAGAAGCGTATAAGGAGGATCGCGACGACTACAAGCTGCGCCTTGAGTCATACAAAATACGGGAGAGGGACTATCAAGAAGAAAGCAACAAAATCTCAAAGATGGTCGAACACATCCTTACAACCGTAACACCCCATTTACAACTTAGCTGTTGCGCCGAGAACGGCACGCCGCGCGACTGGATAACCGCCCTCCAAGACACAGTTGGAGTGGATGAAGACGAGGAGAGAGCGCGAGCACGAGAGAGATACCAAGCCGCACTCAAGCCAATGCGTTCAACCACAAACTGGGAGACGTGGCTAAATGAATACGATCAGGCTGCAACTCGAGCTGAAACCCTTGAGGTGGCCGAGGTTATGCAAACACAAGCCGTAATAGACGACTTCCTAGGCTCCGTATCTAAAATGGCATCAACCTGGACCGCAGGGTTCCAAGGGCCAGGGTACGATAAGAAAGCCATGAATAGGAAAAGGATGATGAAACTCTTCCGTGAATATATGAGTCTTCAATATCCATCAAGAGGGAAGCCAAAGAGCGCCTTCGCGGTAGGAGACTTATACGCGGCGAGCGGTGAACCCGACTCGGACACACTGAGGGACGCCTCTAGTGTGGAATTAAGAGCGCCATCCAACCAAGGCCGGGGAAACCCTAGGCAATCAAACAAACGCAAGATGGATGGTCAAAGTACCAGAACCAAGCAGATCCCGGAGAGGAATTCAGCGAAAGCTGGAGACATATGTCCTGCCTGTGAACAGCGTCATGAGATATCTGACTGCTACTATGTGAACAAAGCCAAGGCACCTGAATGGTTCAAGCCAAATCGAGGCATCGCAAGATTAGTACAGTACAAACTTGAAAATGACACCAACTTACAGAGAACGATGCAGGAAATGTCCCCAGAGACTAAACGACCTCGATTCTCGACAACGTCACGATCGATTACACCTCATATCAAGACATCACAAACACCGGACGCAGTCATTGAATGACTAGATGGACGCGAAATCTCAAGAATTGATGAGGGCACGATGAAAGCGGCATTCAGCGCAAGCCAACAAGGATATCCATTAAAGGATGCCTTCATCCTGGATTCCGGCTCGACTACGCACATCTGCAACGACCTCTCAAGAATTGAAGACGTACGCCCGTCGACGCCAGGGGACTACATCTGGGCCGGCAGTTCCAAAGTCTGGATACGAGGATACGGAGCTGTCACATTGACAACAGAGGGATCTCAGGACAAACAAGCCTTGCACATTGTCAACGTTGCGTGGTGTCCAGACTTCCTCTGCAGCCTAGTATCATTCAGGCTACTCCGACGACAAGGAATATGGTGGGACAATCGGGAAGATCCAACAAGCCTGCGACGATGGGATGGAACAATTATTGCTATCCTATCGGAACGCCATGGGCAATGGATTATCGAAGACACCACTCCATTCGACTCAGCCTTCCATGTGCGTATGAATCGAACCAAGCGATCACCACAAAGGGCGACAGCCATGCTATGGCATAAACGACTAGGACATCCAGGGCCATCCGCTATTGAACACCTCATACAGCAATCTGAGGGGGTGAGGATCAAAGGAATCACCACAGTACAATGTGACGCCTGCGGCAGATCAAAGTCGAAGCGCCAAATAAGAAGGGCGCTAAGACTAAATGACGAAGGTCCTGGAGAAAGAATTGCAATCGACTTCCATGAGTACGAGGCGGACAGCTTCACTAAGGAAAAGAGTCAGATGCTAATAACTTGCCGAAACTCCCGATACGTTTGGGATTTCTACTTCAAAGACAATAGGCCAGCACGCTCTATTATTCGCCTATTAGCCCTCTTTATCCAATTTATGAAGAAACAGTTCAACATTACGGTCAAGGTCATTGAAACAGACAACGAGATCGTCACAGTTAAGCAAGAAGTCGAGAAATGGTGCACGTCCCTATCAATCAGACTCGAGCCTTCCGCTCCAGACACACAAGCGCAGAACGGAGGAGCCGAACGCTCAGGGGGTGTGATAAAAGAAAAGGCACGCGCAATTCGACTAGATGCGAATCTTCCATGGGAACTCTGGCCAGAGATAACCAGAGCGGCGGTATACCTATACAATCGAACGCCAAATTATCCAAACAAGTGGAAATCGCCTTACGAAATATTCTTCACGCGCGCAGCTGCCACAAATGGCATAGTCACCGGACCCCGAAGACCAAACCAAGCTCATCTAAGAGCATATGGGTGCAAAGCCTTTGCAATGACAGACGATACCCACCGAGGAAAGTCAAGGCTGCAACGGCTGGACCCAAAAGCCTGGATTGGGTATCTTGTGGGATATCAGTCAACAAACATCTACCGCATCTGGATCCCATCCATGGCAAAGGTAATCAGCACTCGCGACGTAGTGTTTAACGAAGACACAATCTTCAACGGCAAGACTGAGGACCTAATGGACAATCTTATGCACAACACCCTAGAGGAAATCGCAACTTGGGTAAGAACAGTCGAACTCACAGGTACTCAGAGCCAACAACCAGAAACCGAGACGTTCTACGAGGACGATACGACGCAGGAAGAGAGCCCGCGCACTCAGAAAACCAGATACCACCAAGGAAGGAAGGTGGTAGAGGCATATCTAACCCCGCCACCAACTCCTCCACCTGTGGCCTTGCTAGTTCAAGGAGAGGTGAACAACGAGGATATGACGAACATGTCCAACCAATCAACATCAATGACCAATCCATGGGCAGCCGCATTCATGGCCGGCACCGAATCAGGACACATTGGTCAACACGAAGGAAAGCCAATCGACAAGGCTCAGGTGAAGAGACTGCTATCCAAGGGAATCAAGCCCCATCGCAACCAGCTACCGCCACTCCCAACAGCATACTCAAAGCTGGAAGACCATCCACTATACGAAATGTTCAAGGAAGCAGAAAAGACACACCTTCAGAGTCACCAACAAATGAAGTCATGGACTGAGGTCCAAGCATCACCAGTCAAACGAGCAGGGCACCAGATCCTAGACTGTATGTGGGTATACACCTACAAACTCGACAAGCATCACCGCCTCATCAAATGTAAGGCAAGATTGGTGGTAAGAGGAGACCAACAACGCAACATCACCTCCCAAGACACATACGCAGCAACATTGGCAGGACGCTCATTCAGAATGCTCATGGCAATCGCCGCCAAATACGATCTTGAGCTAAAGCAATACGACGTCACTAATGCTTTTGTGCATGCTGCAATCGACAGAGAAATATACATGAGGATGCCAAAAGGGTATCAGAAGCCTGGCACTCTACTCAAAGTGCGAAAGGCACTGTATGGGCTCCGGATCTCACCATTACTGTGGCAGAAAGAATTCACTGCAACTCTTGCTTCGATAGGGTTTCAACAAATACCACAGGAGCCATGCTGCATGATCAAAGACGGAGTTATCATCTTCTTCTATGTGGACGACATCATCGTTGCGTACCATTCAAAGCAAGAATCAGAGGCCATGAAGGCCATCAACCGGATCCAAGAAAAATACGCTTGTACGGGAGGAGATAACTTACAGTGGTTTCTCGGCGTAGAGGTCATGCGCAATCGCAAGCAGAAGACCATACAGCTATCTCAAGCCGCATACGCAGACAAAATCAGCCAACTAGCAAGCCGACAAGACATCAGACATGACACGCCGATGTCAGGCATGGAACTCAGACCCAGGAGTGACCTAGCAGAGCCGTCCGAGATCAACCGCTACCAGCGCAAGATTGGCTCGCTTCTATTCGCTGCAGTCACAACAAGACCCGACATAGCCTTTGCAACATCACGACTTGCTCGCTTCCTAGTCAATCCAAGTACAGAACACCAGGACGCTGCAGACCGTGTGCTCCTGTACCTCAAGAAAACAGAATCCCTAGCCCTCGAACTCGGTAGAGGCGATGGCCTTGAGGTAGCAAGTGACGCATCGTTTGCAGACAACACACTAGACAGGAAAAGCTCGCAGGGATACGCAATTAAGCTGTTCGGAGGACTCATCGCTTGGAGAGCAAGTAAGCAAGATACTGTGACAACATCAACAACAGAAGCAGAGCTGCTTGCCCTATCACAAGTTGCTAAGGAGGCAATCTTTACGTCGCGGTTGTTGAAGGAGCTTCAGGTAAACCTAAGCAATCCAATTATCACAATCAAGTGCGACAATACCCAGACAATCCGTCTAGTAAATGAAGACGTTGCCAAATTGCAAACAAAGCTTCGGCACGTTGACATACACAATCATTGGCTACGACAAGAAGTTACCCGAAAGACGATCAAGGTAGAGTATGTTCCGTCTGACAACATGATCGCAGACGGATTCACCAAGTCACTGCCAGCCAATAAATGGGCCAGTTTCCTTGATCAGTTGGGACTTGTTAAACGCAAAGAATCCCCGTTGAAAGAAGCTGAGCTTGAGAAGTTGCAGGAGCATCTGGAAGGCCTCTATATGTAGGATCGATTAACCAGTTTACGCAGCTTGCAATCAGGGCTTCCAAGCTGAGGGGGTGTGTCAGATAGCAGGGTTACTCGACGTTGGCAGCAACCAATCAGCGTAGAGAGGGTCAGTGCGCCCCTCAAGAGGGCCACAAGCGCGGACACACGATAGACAGAACACAATACACACAATCATCAACATCCATCACTTTTGTGCAATATCTCATTATATCTGACAGATAGCTACACTCTTCGCTAAGGGAGAGCAGCTAGACATTATCTTCGACACGTCCAAAACAGAGCTAATCCACTTCACCGCTAAGAAGGAGAGGATAGAAAGAGCCCTTATACTCCTAAACAACGACAGAGTAGAACACAAAGACACTGTTAAGTGGCTAGGCATTCATCTAGACAACCGTCTATCATTTAAATCACATGTATCTATACGTGTAAGCTAAGCTAGACAAGCTTTCTACAGGCTAGGAAGACTAGCAAATATTAAACTCGGCCTATCAACACACGCTATTAGACAACTATACCTAGCATGCGTAACTAGCGTGTCAGACTACGGAGCACAAATATACTAGCAAAATTAACCCTACGCTACAAAGATGCTACAGTTACTACACAACCTAGCCTGCTAGAAAACTCTAGGAGTTTTTAAAACAACACTAACAGTCCCTACAAGCCTCGAAGCGAGCCCACTACTACCAGCAATTAGGCTTAACTTAACTATCTAGAACTACGTAAGCAAAGCAAACCTGCTAGCTAACACCTATTTAATTGCAAAGGCAATAACTCGAATCTAATTAACAGACCTCTAACACTCGAAAAAACTAAACCAACACAGACAGCTATAAGCTATTACAGACTTAATTCCTAAAACTAACAAAAGAGACACAGAGCAGACTATCCCATACCGGTTTAGACTATAGGATACTCTAAACTATACCGTAACAGTCTCTTAAAAGTCTAAAGAAGAGGAGGTAAATGCACACTAAGCCTACATTGAAACAAGGCTAGACAATTGCACAACAATATACTCAGACGCCTCGCAAACACAAGAAGGAAAAGGAATAGGAGTTAGGATAGCAGTCTACAACTCAACCCAGCAAGAGATCTACTTAGAAATGTAACAGGCTGAGCCTATTACATGCGCTACGCTGTGTGCGTAGCTGTCGTCATGCGATTCCTTCGAGATACATCTATAGGTTTCTGTCATCATCCATCTAATTCTACTTCGGCCCATCTTCGGTCCGCTCCTGTATTTATGTACAGCTAGCATCCTTTTGTAGCTCTTTGTCAAATCCACTCTGTTACAAGGCATCTCTTGATCAGTCATCTGTGTATCGTCATCGATACGGCCGCTGGGGTCTAGCCCCTTACAAGAAACAGTCAATATTAGACAATACTAGCTAGTCTACAACGGCGAACTAGAAGGGATTACACGAGCATTTAAATACGCAGCTAAGAACGCTACAACCAACTAGGAATTTGAGGTCTACGCAGATGACTAAGCAGCAATCTATAGGCTTAAAAACCTATCAGATAACCTAGGACAGCAATAGCAACTCCGGTGCCTAAAAGCGGCAAATACAATCCGACAAAAATAAGCAAATATCCACCTACTCTAGGCACCCGGACACACAGATATAGTTGGAAACGAAAGAGCAGACCACCTAGTAAAAGAAGCAACTAAAGAGGACCCCAGATCAACAACAAAGAGCATTGCCTACCTAGGCACGATAACTAATAAGATATAACAAACTGAGCAACGCTAAGAGTACGAGAAATACAAAGCAAGAGCAACCGCTCTAAACAAAGCTACCTACTTAGCAAAATACCCTCTTAAAATTAGGAAAACTATCCAAATGCCACCGAACACGAAAAGAGTAATCTCTAGCGCCTTCTACTCTCTTAAGCTAGGACACGGATACTTCAACTCCTACCTAAAGAGAGTCAAGAAACGAGACTCTAATCTCTGCACCTGCCAAAATACTCAAACGCCAGAACACCTACTACTTTATTGCCACCTATACAAAGACCAACGGAAAACGCTCCTACAAACAATCAAACATCACCTAGTCACACTACCGCTACTACTCCACACTAGTACAGGTATAGAAGCAACCCTAGCTTTTATCACCAGCACTAGAATAGGAACAAGAAAATGGTACTTAGGACAGCCACCAGAAGACCTACAGAGAGACACTGTATAAAGCTAAAAACCACAACCCTCTCCTTTGTCACAAGAGCCCGCTGCTACATCTCTTTCTACTCATCAAACTGCTCTTTAGCACCTGGAAACAAACAGATACAAGCTATCTCTTGTAGAAAAGCCAAAAACCATATCAGCGAACCATACCAGAAAATCATGTAAATTAGAAAAACTGTCGGATCGTGAGTATCGGTAGATACGTCGGCTGCTTGACACTTCGGCCCGACTTCGGCCCACCTTGCGCAGAGCTTAGGTGTACCTTCGTAGCAGCTATGTTCGTAGACAAAGAATACCAATACCAGTCACCAGAAGAATCTCGTTGTTGTTATTCACCCGTACGATCGTACAAGGCCTACCAACAAAAACCAAGATAGAACGGCCTTCGGCCAAAGTCCTACATAGTCTCTGACTGAAAAAGGACTCTAATGGAATAATAATAATAATAATAATAAGGGTAACTGTTGGAAGGCCTTGTACGATCGTACGGTGAATAACAGTAACTAAGGTAATCTTGTGTATTGGTATTCCGGTGTATGATGATTCTACGAATGTGGGGGCTACGAAGGTATACATAACGTTGGGTCCGAGTTGGGCCGAAGTAGGATCGAGGCGGTACATTGGGCCTCATTAGGCGACACACCGTGTGTATGCCGACAGTAACCGAGAGATGAATCATTAACGAACTATCGACTTCTAGTACACAGACACGAATATACGAACTTGAAGACAGCTGTTATCTGTCCGAGTCCGAAGATAAGCACTTGTCCTGAAACGGACCTTGGCAGCGGGCCAGAAAGACTAGCTTTGAAAATATGGTGATTTCGGTGATATCTGCGACTGTTCTAGACGTGGCCATTCGCGCGGGACTTTGAGGTAGGTGTGAAAAAGCTTGGTAGAGCTCTCGTCAAAATTAGGTAACCGATCGTTCTTCGATTAGGAACTACGAAACCTGCGCAAAAATGGGTATAGAGGTAGTAAAGTCTACGGTTCCAAGGCTATGGCTAATTTGCTTGTTAACTACTCTGCCCCATCAGCGGCTCCCTGGCCGCCTTCTTGGTCGATCTTCGTTTGTGCTTCTATTCCAATTTTAACATCGGGCCTATATTTGTTGCTATCGGCTGTTAATCCATAATTATGCCGCTTGCTGGAACGTCTAGACGTACGAAACCGATCTAGATTATTATTACTATTATTATTATTATTATTATTTTCATATATGTTAGAACAAGGTCTCCTCTGGTGGTATGACTACCATAGGCGACCGAGTAGAGGTACGAAAGGTAACCCTGTATTGGATTGAACTTCACTAAGAGCTATTGTTCTATCTACTTGTTGTTATGATGATCTTAGGACGTACATGACAGATCATCATTCCGCGTCGGTCCTTCTGCTCGGGCTTACTCCACGAACCTCACCTCGCCGACCTGGACTGAACCTAACATATTCTTAACAATATAGTTATTTAAACCCGGGACGGTAAGCCCTATTTGCAAGCAACAACTCTTGTGTACTCTCTTACATTCAACTACTCTATTCCAGCCTGGCTAATCTTTTGGATCAAACTACTCAATTCCAAATCAATCAAAATGAGGATATTCGCTTGTGTTGCTCTCTTCTCTCTCATCTCAGTCTCTTCTGCTTGGTTTGTACGTCACCTATTCCTATAGCGTTCCAAAGTATAATAATTATATTAACACCATAAACTGTTAGAACTGCAAATTAAATCCACAATGCGGGACTTGCGAAGGAAACAACGGCGATGTAGGATTCTTTGCCTGCGATTGTGTAAGGAGTCTTTTTTCTAGTTGATCGTTGTTGTGGAAGAGGGGCTAACTAAAAAGAAATTTCCATGTGCATATGAAGGTAACGGGTGCATTCCTGTCGCTCCTAGAGAAGGGATAGCGAATTGCGGTCCGCGGGTAAGATAGGGTGCATGAGGACTTTACCGGCGCTATACCGTCGGAGACGATCGGGATTGTATCTCACTCTGTCTTGATCCTATTATAGATGAATCTGCAAAACAATCTTCTTTATACCGCCTTGCTGTGCTGTACCTTACGACTACTTCCAATGCTTATATTCGAATCGCTTTCACTTCTCGTAGCGCTAGTGTACAAAGTAGGCAATATGCGCTATCTTATGAACATTTCGTCCGGTGATCATCTATGTAGGGGAACCACTTAGCTACGATGCATTAAAGTGTTTTTCTTCCCCAGAAAAGGCTTTAGATGATATGTCTTCAGTCTCGATAATAGTATCTTCTAGTATCTGCTTGTTTCCTAGCACCTGTCTATCTTTCGAGTAGAATGCAAACGATTTAGGATAAAGCAGTCGCGTTAGACATGTTTAATTTGATGCCTACTTCTTACGAGTGGCTCTTCTTTACGTTCTAATACTAGCGGAAAATAGAGTTAATCGCTTCTTAGAGCTCTTAGCTTGTTGACCTGTTGATGCAGCATGTATCAATCAAGCTAAAAGTATTCTAAATCGTTCAGCTCTACCTATTATGCATAGAAACGAATCTTATACAATCGCATTTCCTTCCTTATGTTAGCGTGATTTACACTAGTAGGACTCATTAGATTATAGCAGACTGCCTCTTTCCCCCCTATGTGTGCGAGAGGATTGCATGTGAAGGGATCTCTTCGCTACTAAATAATTTGTTTTATCCGGCTAAGCTCCTAGTTACTTATCTTGTACAATAGTCGCATCGAGTTTTATATACAGTTATCTGTGCGAGCTGTAAAGGGGGCCTTAGGGCCTCGAAGTAGGCCAAGGAAATTGGTAGCGCACGATGGCTCCTGGGATCGTTCGTGTGGAACACGAAGATCGTAGCTGCCGGGCTTCTTACGAGTCCTGAATCACGATCTGCTGATTAGAGGTAAGTAAAGCTGACCTCCTAGTCGTTGGTGTCAGCGCATCTCCAACACTTAGGGCAGGAGGCGCAGCCCTGCGCCAAAGCTGCAGGTAACAACGCATCATCCGACAGCCACCATATTACCAACCACTAGGAACTCCTGTTGAAGTATGCGATATAGAATTAGAATGCATTGGTCGTTATTTACTGTTAGACCACCGAGATGTCTATGCAGCCCGTACCGGCGAGGTCATGTACTGTAAGGATGCACGACAGGAAATCTGTGACGTGAACTAGTTCCCTATCGCAATAATTGCCTTAGCATCAATACAAGACACTCTAAGCGGCACTTTGGTTTAGCACCAGCAACTTTAATACTGTTAATGCGCACTACTATGAACTGTTGTCGCCTACTTAATCCTGGCCATCGCGTGCTCGAGCCTGTCGCCCTTGCCCAGGTGGTCATCGACGCGGGTATGCTTCCACATAGTTGGATACTTACAACACGCGCTTCCCAAATCCGTGTGACAGTTCAATTGATATTTTATGTATTTACCACCCTGAATTGGCGTAATGTCTCTGTCTATGGGTACGCCTACCGGGGTACGGCAACGTGAATACGCGTCCTGGGTTTTGCGGTGCGTCTCCCTTACAGCAAACATTCGCCAAGCCATAGTCTTTGTGGCGTCTGTCGAACCTGGTCACCGAATCAGAGCTGTCAGAACTCGGTCTAGAGCGGTCTCAACGTACGGGGTGGCATCGCATGCGCCGCATTTGAAATAATACCATAATATAGCGCCATCACGTAAACGATAGAAGTAGATATTGAGAATGCGAGTATAGCGAGGATTGCCAGCTGCGCCTTTCTCACTGTACCGGGGTTTTTACCAATAATCTGTTGTAGCATTGCTGCCATGATAGGTAAACACAATATGCGTTGATAAAGTAAAAGGGCGTAACTTGGGCTTCGGGTATCATCAGCTCCTTGTCAGTGGAGTTTAAGCTTGCTCAAGATAAAAAGATATGTCATGTGTAGACAGAGAACTAGCAGATGGCATAGTGTTTTCAACGAAAGCAACCACACCGCCTTGTGCTGCAGACTTTCACTTTCTAGGCTTGCTTCATTATGTAAGACTATACAACAACTTCCGACGTACCTGGACAATACTGCGGTACAACGAGTAGAAATTGAGTAAACATCTGGCAAAAGGTTTTAGGCTTATAGTAACCTATGATGAGAACACACGACTGATTGCCAGCGTGTCCACTCATGTACGATGCGCTGTTAGTTAAAATCGACTGAATACCTTGGTGGCATACAATTACGTCTGGTCCCATAGAGATTGAAGTACTTGAAATGACATTAGTTAAGAACAACAAAAAATTCATCAACGTGCGCGTTGTGCGTCACGACGCAGTATTAAGTTTACGCTGACGCATCGCAGCCCTGGAGGCGTCCAAAGAAATGCCTGCAGACCGTGAGACAAGTCTATATCCATGGATGCGAGAAAACGCTAATATGAAATAGAAAGAAGAAGCAAAAAGAAACTTTTATAAAAAAGATTTTCTTGACTTCTAGTGGCGACGGACTTCCCGATGTGACTATGGTTGATCAATACGATGACGCTATGACCAACTCAGCCACGGTGGCGGCCCAAGCAACACACCACTCACATCTCCACAAAAGAAGCTTTGAATAAACCCCCTGAACTGCAATCGAATCATCCACTGGAAACACGAAAGCTTTGCGCACCTTCGGTTGCCTTTGGTGCATGTACCTGTTCAGGAAGCTGACTAGCACTTGTCAGCTCACTTTCAGCTACAACGATGTATCGGTCGACATCAGGGGTGAAGATTATATTCCATCAAATATTACATCAGTAAAGGTATAGAAGATATTCATGTACGCAGCCCTTCGCCCTCTCTCAACAGCAATGATGTGTTCGGACTTTGAAGCCGCTATTACTGGCTCTTGTATGCGCTGTTTTATCAGCTATTCTCATTCGCTTTATCCTCCTATCATCAACATACGGCGATGGTAAGGACGATGATGACTCAGGCAGGATATCCCGCATACCATATGACTCACGGTGCTAATCAAGCTGACGACTGTTGATAGGAAGTCTTCCTACGATGATTGGACACGGTCGATGCGAGATGCCATGGAGGTCTGAGCAAGGTTGATGATAGGGTAATCGATCCGACATTAGGCTGCCCGTCGATAGCTCCCCAGGTCCACAGCGGGCTTGATAGGTATCAGCCGCCGGTGCCACCGCCAGGCATCTGGCTAAGACATGGTGGCCGTATATAATGGCAGCTATGCCCCAACTCCAGTGACTTGACGCGTAGCGCTCACGTAGGGCGAAAGAATCCCACATAGTAAAGTTGAGGCCTCCACCGTAAACCCTGAAAAAGCATTGAAGAAAACCGGCAGGACATGACAGGCCAACCTTCCATACGGACACCGACGTAGCTTTGATTCTTAAGGAGGGCGCCCAGAGCATCTCTTTCGCGAACATCGAAGTACAAAGACGGAACCCAACCTGAGACACACCCTCGTCGTACAAAATGTACGTATCCGTATAGTACAACCCCTCCTCGGTACCTCACCTTACGCAGCGTTTTAGTCCGAAACCCGTTTGCGCAATCAATCATCATCGGTGTTAGGAGTACACGATGTCTCGGAAGGTGGCAGGCCGCGGTTACTAGCCGGACATAGCACGGACGATGTAACGACATGACGTCTGTTGGATGTTACCTCGCTGGTCGTTGGGTTTGCGACCGTGCTGGCGTGGACCCTGATCTGTTTGTGTCGGACCTCACCCGCTTCTCTCCAACGACCACCTCATACATACCCCACCTCACCGCACGATTATACACCTCCTCAACGCCGCCTACTTCAAGAGTGAGCATGGTCGGAGGTCTTGCTTTGTACTCATGTACGGCTGCGGCGAAGCAACGGTTGCATGGATGGTGGTATGCAGCTCATCGAAGCCTTTCCCACATGCCCCTCTACCGACGCTACCTCATGAGCCAACATTGCTCCATGCAACACGTGACACTTCAACAACATCCCTGCATGGGATGCGAAAGATACCAAGGTTTTCTCTCGCATACGTATACCAAACGCCAATGAAACCAAATAGACAAGAGAAGGAACTCCTTTTTTGTGTTGTTATTTTTTTTCAACCTTTTTTTGGGGGACGCTCGATTTTATGCGACAGGACCAACGTTATGAGATATGCAAAAGAAAAGGTACTAAGGAGGTGGTATGTACCCAGAGTGGATTGGGAGTGTCCCAACCTTGGACAAAGGGTTAGCACGACAGGCCATGAGGCTGTACGCCTGCTAGCGATTGGAGAAGGCCGCCGATCCACACAAGAGGATAGAATAGGAACAAGAGATAGCTTTGGTATCTTTGCTGATGAAAGAGCTGTTCTAGGTTTGTGGGGTTGGTTTGCTGTGTCCGAATTGGCTCAATCCCTCCACCCGAGTATACCCTTCAAATCTTGAGCTTGCTCTCCATTTGTGGTCTGGGCCCGACGTCGAGGAACGGGCAGACTATCTTTAACCAGGCGATTGTGCTGCTTCCTCATGTGCTTCAGTCTAGCATCGTCTCGCCGGAACACTCGGTCACACGCAGCACAGATGAAGATCGCTTGGTCTTTGTGTACTTGCTTCTGGTGCCGAGCTAGGTTGCCTCGCCGCCATTTGCCATGGAAGACTTTGTTACAGCCCTTCTCGTCGCAATGAATCTCGGACAGCGCGGTCGACGAAGCATCGGTTGTAGAACGCGTATCCGATAGCTGGGTGGGCATTGTCGAGTGCAAAGAGTTTGGGTCATACCCGAAAGGCCTAGCATAGTCAGCATCAGATCAGATCGCGAAGCTACTTTTACTACCCACCGCTCGGTCATACAGCCTGGATACAATCCAATTTCCTGGTTTCCGGGTAGTGGCAGTAGTGGTTGAAGAAATTGGTGGGGGTCTAGAGCATTTCCCAGAGGGGCTCGAAAGCCTTGGGATAGTTCATCTACAAGCAATCCGCAGTTGCGGGTATTGGAATCCTCGATCATCATGCGGCAAGTTGTATTGTCTGCATACATACCGGTTGAGGATGGTGTTGTTGTGGAGCCTTCGGCCCCGCTGACGCTTGAACGGTTGAAGCTCGACAAAGTAGTGTTGGAAGGCATATGAAGGCCATTGCTCCCATCCACCACATGCTGTTGAGTCATTCCAAACCAATACTGGCGCTCACGCTTTGTTAGACGCTCTGCCATGTCCATGACCGCATTGATAGACTCGATGCTATAGTTGTTTGGGTCATCCAGCTGGAAGCGATCATCGCGAGGAGATGCGGGCGTACAACATGCAACATCGTTCGCGCCACCATGCATCTGCTGATGTGTATTGTTGGGATGTTGTGACCAGTTCATGTCGACTGAAAGACTTGGGTCAATATGACCCATCGAATCCCAAGCACCCATGCCATTCATTGTTTGGGAGTCGTTCGACGGTGGGAAGGCCGAGAAGCTCTCTTCTGTGTCAGGGGACTGCCACTGATTGCCATCCTCTTGGTGCTCGTTGGGTGCCATGTCTTCGGCTCGTAAATGAAAAGCCTAAGAGGCGGCAAGAAGCTACCGTTGTGTGTTCGGAATCACGGCTGGTATAAAGGAGCTCGAGGAACCTTGGGTATACGATGAGAGGCGATGTTGTCTGAAAGTGATTGTTGCGATGGCAAGGTCGGTTGGGGTACAGACAGGGGCGTCTTCGGAAGCTTGATGATGGAACGAAGTATCGAAGAGGGGGATCGATTCGGGGTAGGTTGTGGATGTCTAGATGGCCAAGAAGAGGTCGTTACTTGCAAGGCGACGATGGTATCGAGATGGGGACGGTTGGCAAGCGTCGGGACTTCGAGCAGGAGAGTAGCCCACCTAGCGACAATATGCACGGGTTTATCGCTGTCCGTAACCCGCCGCTGTTATGTGGGGCGTTGGGGCGAAGTTGAGAAGGGATGACACAGCTGTGGGTGACGATATTGTGTCGGGGTGGTGGAGTGGTGGAGTGGGGAAAACAGGGGCGGCAGTAGAGATTGTCGGATTGCAGCTCATCGAGAGCGGAGCAAAGAGTGGGAGACGATGGGATTTAAAAGCGTCCTGTCTGACCGAGTTGAAGGACCACACTAGGCTTTCCATCCGGGCCTGTCCATTCACAGGAATCCTCGCGGAGGACGGGCTATGTCGCCGACAGAACGCAGACCAAGATTCGACCTATGACGGTAATGCGTCATGAGCTTTGGTCGCTGGCAGCACGTATGCTCTGTGTCCTGGAATTTAGTGCCACGTCGCTTTGAGTGTGTTGCCAGTCACCTTACATTGTCCTTAGATTGTCCAAGCACTAGAAGATGTTTCTTCCATTGCCGTGGAGACGTTTGCAGCCGACATTTGCTGAGTATACATCATCCATTGGACAGGCCAATGATTCGTAGAGAAGGCTATGATGCTGCCCCTCCGCGCCGGCTGGTAAGGGGCTCAACTACTCCGGTGGTCGTCTGCAGCAACCAAGTGCGCAAGTCGTTGGCGAACGAACAGAAAGTGGTTGCAAGAAGCTTTCACAGGGCTCATTGTGCGCAGAGGCGTTTTGACATGGAAATTGGTCGAAAGGTTCGCATGGAAAGGCTAGCGTCGCCATGTTTGGGCAGTAGGCGCTTTTAACGGAATCAGCTTTCTAGCCGTTACCCATTGCCGGTTGCTGATGGCTGCTCAACCCGCATGCATGACTGCTGATCTGATCTCCGCGTCTAAACGGGTGGGGGCGGGTAAAAAAGAAAGTCCCCGTTCTGTTCAGAAGCTAGACGTTGGCTTCGGCATACACCATATCTACAGCAAGCTGGGCAGCCGACCAATTATCAAACAACAGCACGTAAATTTTACCTTGATGAGCAGAAGAAAATGGCCCAACATGATGAAAAGCATTTCTGCGCGAAGAATTCGGCGCCTAGGGAACAGCTCTCACGCATTGTGGCTGGAAGGATCGCGTAGCGTGCGCCATTGGATTGAGTAGATACATCAACACATTGCACACGACGACCGAAATAACCCTCTGGAGCATTTTACTTCCTAGCTTCAAGACGGCCGTTTGTTTATCCGGATATCGAGCCAGTTGGCACGCATCTCCAGGCTGGCAATAGTATGAGTGAGACGAACTGAAATCACTATCGATTCTTCTTAGCTGCACCCGCCCGTCCCTCGTGCGCATCGCCCACTTGCCGCCGTTTAGTTGGCGCCGGTAGTTTCACAGCGTATGCGGGCAAGCTCGAGCAGTTACCGCGCATGGCATGAAGGTGCATGCATCGCAATCATGTCATGGAAGTACCCGGCGCACATGGTGAAGAGCTTGTCACGAGGCGAGCCAATTTGACAGTTCCCTTGTTGAGACACAGTGACAGTGTGAAGAGCAACCAAGTTGTCGCAACAACGCGAATGGCGGTCTGGCCTCGGGCAGATGGCCTAACGTTAGCGGCCTTGGCACCCCCCTCCCCCTCAAAGCTCCCAGGGCTTGAAGCCACCGAATGACATCTGCATACACACACACATTGGCGTTTCGCCCGTCCTGTCTCGCTCTCTTATCACCAGCAGCCAGAATCAGAATGGGCTGGTAAGTGGGCGCGCCTCTACGTCGAAAGCGCATGTGCAAAAATTGCGTCGCAACTGAGTCGCGTCTGACCGCCAACACGACCGCGTAGCCTCACCACGGCGCTCGGCATCTTGATGTGATCTTTACTGTTAGACTCGGGCCATTATCACTACCACACTTTATGCTGATCCCGCAGCGTTCACGATGGATGCTTCCTTCCTAGCGTCTCGACGAGTGACGTCTCCAGTCGAATGCCTTGCAATCTCAATATCTAGCTATGGAGAGTGCCTTGCCGCAGCACATGGAGCTATTGCATGTAGATCACCGGAGGCAGCAACCCTGGTTCCATTCCCTGGCTCTCGGTCTCGCATCGCCTTGTCTTGGTGAAGTATCGATATGCCAGGGCATACGGTGGCGTTTACGACCCGACAGACACAGCTCAAGGATCTAGCCTAGGCGACACCCGGAACATCAAGCCTTTCGCACGGATGTGGTTCAGACCCAACATTGACGTTGAAAAGCCCAACAGTTTCAGCGGCCATGCTGTAATCAGACTCTGCCTTCACGAACATCACCATTGGCGCCACTATCCCCAGCAGATGTCCTGGGCACGGATACGCAAGCTCTTCTACCATAGCGGTGAAAACTCAGTGCGCCTACGGAAACATCATCTGGTAGGATTATCCTCATTATGTGCCATTCACAGTCGCAATACCGCCCGCCGCTGGTCAGCTTGGAAGCCTAGGCTTATTGTTACACCAACCTCTTTGTGCCCTCGGATGAAACGGCACACTGAGGGTACCAGAAGGTATAATCCCTTTGGTCATAGCACGAATTCATGTTCTAGTCGTTTGCCTACTGCAAAGGCGAGCGCTATGCATGGACACCCGACACGTGGAGGCCCCGCTCAGTATGACGCCAAAACATCTATCATCGGTAGGCCGCGAGTCACAGAGATCCACTTTCAATTTCGCCCAGAATGGCGGATCGGGCAGAGTGACACAGTAGAATCGTCATGTCACGTTGGTGTTTTGAGCCGCACGAAATCACTATCGCTGATCACGTCATATGGGTCTCCCAACATACAGTAGTCTGACAAGATATCATGATACGATAAGATCAATTGCACAACAGAGAATCGGGGGTTCATCCAAAACTTATTCCAGGTGTGTCATTAAAACTAGATTAGATTGATAAAAGTGGGAAATAAAAAGCGCTGCGGAACGTCGAGAGGGAGTAAGATTCAACGAGACCAGCGGAATAGAAAAAAAATAACAAGCTGCATGCAGCTGCATACACCACCAGGAAAGGAGATTTCCAGCTCCGAATCTGCGCTGTGGCGCACTCGTACTCACAACCGATCACAAAAACTCCGACTTCCGCTATCCTTAGACACGCTTCTTGGGCTTTGTGTCCGGAATCTTGTGCTTGTCCCATTCGTGCTTTCGTGCGGCATCTGCGCGTTTGTATACCTTTTCGCAGACTCGGCATGCTGTCTTCACAGCAACTACCAGTGGGTTGTGGCGAGCGAGATGCCTCTTCCTATTGCCCTTGGCATATCTATCACCCAGAGTCAGTGACTGTCATAATTGTGCCATGTTCCGGGGAGAACTTGACTTACTTTCCGGTGAATTGCGTATTGCACATACTACACGACACGGGAGGATCTGGGGTATCATCAAATACGCCAAACCCTGCCTGGGGCAGCTGTGGTGTATCTTGAGGATGCTGGTATTCATTGAAGTTCATAGGCTGATGGAACTGTCTTGGCGGCTCGATGGGATCGAAATTGCCTGGTGGACTCGCGTGCACTTGAGGGTGACCAGTCCAACAGTGTTGACTGAGAAGATTGTTCAATCCTGGGCCGAATATTCCTCGTGAAGTATTGAGTTGCGTGCCGTTTTCGATATACCAAGGCGCTTGGTGACGAGAGAAGTTGGGTTGCATAGCATACACTGGGTATGCCGCTGATGGATTGAGATTGTTTTGATTTACGCCATCAATACCCTCAGTCCGAGTGTACATGTGGTCGCCCGTGGACTTCGTCGGGCTTACTTCGAAGGAGGAATGGGAGGCCGCAAAAGAAGGGCGACGATCCATGTTTTCGAAGAGGAGTGCGTTTGCACTCTCATCTGGGAAGCCTGACATCCGTCGATGACCAGGCCCCTCCAGGCGTGGAGTCTCTGGAGATATTGGCGAGTCGTATGAATGACCGAAGCTCATCGTTTCAGGAGTATAGTTGGATCGTTGAGCTGTATTCAAACTCAAGTTATCGGACGGAGATGTACTACCTGACGTCTGAGACATGGTTGAACCTGTGGCATAGCTGCCCAACCCGAACGCTTGGGAACCCATGAGTTCGTGGCTTGTAGATGCAAACGTGGACAGTTCTTGTGAAGATCGAAATGCGGATAGTTCGACGAGGTGATGCTGGCTGTCGGCTTCTTGAAGATATTCTTCTCGGGGATACCCTTCCTGGGGATAGGCGAATGTGTTTCGGTCGGACCGGTTGAGCAGGCGATGAAAGCGCTTCTTAAGAGTGTGGCGACGAGAAGGATTTCTTGTATTTGGCACAAGCGAGGTTTTCTCTGTAAGACTTCCCGTGTACCGGCAGCAGGCAGGTATCTTTAGATGAAGACAGTCGTCAATGACGGGAGGCCACTCGGTATCAGGATAGTCAAGTGAATGGGAGCCGAGACGTGCTATTGACCCAGCAATGTTATGGCTAGGCGATGTGAAGCTGATTGCTGGTCAATAACGTGCCCTTTCTCGCAAAAAACTGAAGGGCGCACGGACTCACGTAAAGCTCCAGCGGCTGCTTGTTTCAAAATGAATATGCATTCTTCTACGAAGGGATTATGCTGAGATATTTGACGACTGGCCGTAGCAGCGACAATGGAGGACCTTATCACCCCGCACAGCGGACACGGCGAAGGAATATCCAAACTCTATGGCGGAGATAAATTATGTTGGTTCCTCAAGGACGGCGCTGACGTGAAGCAGGACTGGATAATTTATTTTGCCGTTGGCCAGGAATTGAAACACTGTATTACGCTGTATTCGCATTTGTTTCAGCGGCCTGCGTACCGTGAGGGGGTTGCCACATGGTGCCCAACTTGCCAGGCCAATGCCATGTTGATAAGAAAACAAGTTGCCTTAAGAAGGCAACCGGAGTCGAGCAGGCGACGATGGCTTCCGTCAACAATGTAGGCGACGCTTGTATGGAGTGCACGAGTCGCTTCGTATTCCCGCGTGAGCGATGACCACCCGGTCGCGTCCAATAGATGATGAGAAGGACTTGAGTTGATCAAAGTCGATGCGGACATGTCTGTCGCTAGAGTATCAATCCGACCTATCCCATTTGAGGCGGAAGGACTTGCTCGCATGTCGCCGATGCCCCTGTGGTTTGCAC
Source organism: Pyrenophora tritici-repentis (assembly GCF_003171515.1). Taxonomy (NCBI): domain Eukaryota; kingdom Fungi; phylum Ascomycota; class Dothideomycetes; order Pleosporales; family Pleosporaceae; genus Pyrenophora; species Pyrenophora tritici-repentis. The sequence goes on from NC_089390.1 coordinate 2,214,185, forward strand.
ATGGAGAAGGCAACGTGTGGGGGCATGGTTACACTAACCTGCTTTTGGACATTTCACCCAACGATGGCAATAGATCTAGACCTCTCTGCATCCATACCATGTCCCAGGAAGGGCTAATTCAGATATGCGGGGATGGTAGAAGCGCCCTTCTCGCCATGAATGAGGCGAACTGTCCTATGTTTGCCAACGCCGACGATGGTGAAGAGGCATGTGTACGGAAGGCGTCAGATCCAAACGTCCGGTTGTCGAGCGGTCGGAGAAGGTCTTCGAAGTCCCGTCAGGACTTTCAGGAGCAGGGTGTAGTTGGTGGATGCGTGTGGTCGATTGACTTGGACTGCGGGGTGAGTTCCATGGCGATGCAGTGGTATTCAATTTGTAACCTCTGTACGTTTTCTTGGCGAGCCATTTCTTTGGAAATTGAAGAACGACACAGCTGGAGATATACTCTCAATTCCAGGCAGAGTATCAGGTTGTAGCCTCGCACATTTCTCCGATACTCAGCACAGCCCCTGAGCCTTTCATTGTCTATAGATTCAGATGATCATCGATGCAGCTGAAGCACTGGTTGAGAGTTAGACAGCGAGTATGCCTTGAGAAAGCCTCACGGGGAGGCTGTGCCAACCAGTGAGTAGCATCTGAAGTCGGTCCAGACTCATAATCTCAATACAACTACGCACAACCAAATCAATGACTGGGGCGGATGATTTCTGTAGACGTCGCCTCATGCACGGCACATCTGCAGAGATGTCAACAAGCAAGTCAAGCTGGCTTGATTCTTATCGATTGCAGATCACAGACAATATAGAGGCTCGTGCACAGTGGCACGTCCCAGAGAATGGTCTGTGATCTGCAATCGATAAGAATCAAGCCAGCTTGACTTGCTTGTTGACATCTCTGCACATCTGACGCCCCAACATTCGAGGCGCTCGACTCGGAATGAGTACCCACGCATTAGCTGATGACACGACCGACGGGACCAGATGCCGCATTTCTGACGCCTGTAACCTAGCTTGCATGCTGCCGCACTGGGTGCCTCGCACTTCCACGATAACAGGGACTGTCATTGTCAGCGTCACAAGGGTCTAAATTGAGCTTTTCGCGCTAACGGCTTAGAGTCAATGGTGGTGCAGGGGCCCACGACTCGTGCAAAGCGGCCCCCGGCCCTCACGGTCGCCTCATCGCTGCCCGATGGCCTGATTCTGGCCTGAGTCCTCCAGTCCTCAAGGAGCGAAAAGGAAAGCCAAACCAAGGCCGACAACTTTCGCAGATGCTTCCTATTTGGAAGACGTGTGTGTACTATCGATAAACCACATTCGACGTTCAAACTAGGTTAGGTGCGTGCTCCCGACTCCACGGACCCGTCCGCTCGGCGCAATCTCGCCGATCAAAGCCGCTCGCCGGACCATGCTTCCCCAGATTCGGATTTAGATCTAGCAGCACGTCATACCTATCGAACTGGCCTGGGCGGGGCCTGCGATAAGGTGTCATTGATGTTCTTCGGGATTGACCGATGCACGCGCGCGCTAGGAGACTGTGATTGACGGTTATCGTACGACTCCACTAACTAAGTTGCGCCCTTTGACCTGGGGTTGGGGTCTGCGTTAGCTGGCGACACACCAGCATTACCCTGCAGCTAAGAGCGTCCAAGGGGCCTTGCTTGTCCCGCCTGCTCTTTACCATCACACCGGTGTTTGCGGCATACTGCAGTCTTTGAGGCGCTGTACAGCTCTGGGTACCCAATGGCGTTGCACTATGGCTATACGGCTGTACTCGGGTCCGCACCATCGCGCCTTGTTACCTCGCAGAGCCTCAGTGTTAATATATCGCTGGTCCTTCACCATCGTCCTGCAAACTATCAATTGGATGACATGACAGTGTGTCCCTCTCATCTGACGCAATAGTAACACCCCATCTAATCGGCGACTGGTCCTGTGCTTGTCCTGCAACAGGGATTCTACCGCACGTTCTGACAGATCAACATCGACACCACTGTACGAGCTCATCACACAGGCAGGAGGAGGATTATCGATTCTTTTTTTTTGCCTTCCTTCGCCCCCAGCTCTACGATTTTCTCTGTACTATCGACTTGACTGGCTGTCGCTGCGCACACGTGTTCGGTCATGTAATTTCCCAAGATGAGAGGAGGCCGCTCGTAATGCACGATATCTGCATGTCCTGTCTCAGGATGAGTCAAGTCGACGTCTGCACTGGACTATTTTTCCGGTCAGTCTTTTAGCCGCCCAACAGTTTCTTTCTTGCACCGGTCAATGTTCCGGTCAGGGTTCCGGTGAGGATTGACGGTGCGTTTTCGTGCGTTGATGTCGGCGACTTCGTTGTGAGATGATCGGCCATGTGGTGAGATGCATGTGATGGGAAAACCTGCACGAGGGGTTGGCAACGTCAGAGAATGATGCAGCTCTCGAGCGCATTGCAATGATGAATTGGACGTGCTATACGGCAATAAAGGTGGTGACATTGCAATTGCCCTTCACAACATGGGAATCAATACAAGCGGTATCTAGAAAGCAATCACCAATTGACGTCTCAAATATACAGCGTCTCATGACTTTCGCTGCGACAAAACTTCCATCATAATCATATAATGCTAAAAAGAATTGGGTTTGTGCATATGCCAGAAAGACTACAATGTGAGAAATGCAGATCCCAAGACTGCCTACGTAACTTTCAAGGCTGTCATCCGAAATACATCGGGGGCCAAAACACGACCTTCAGCCCTATTGCCCCAATGAGAAATTAAATATGTAAACTCCGTCCTAAAACCCAGGCTGTACGTGCATACCTGCAAACGGAAAAAACGTAGCCACATCAGCTGAGTGTGGAGCCTTGAGCTGGAAAAAAAGGTATCAGAACCCAGCCCTATTATTTACGCCCCAAAAACCATGCAGGTCACATATAAGGAATCTGCCCACTTCCTTAGGTCCTCTTCTATCATTATTTCCCCATCATTGTTTCGACGCGATGATTTGTTCGTCATATCATATCCGGCAGAGTTAAATCAACGTCCACGCCCACCAAAGGGTCTGTACTCCTTGTACTCTTCCTCTTCGTCGTAAACCGCTCCGTCGCGCCTGACATGCCCGACGCCATCGTAAGGGTCGTGAAGACGGCTGTAAGGTATGCGGGGCTGCAGCTCTCGGTACCACTCCCGCTCGGCGTGGTTTGGCGCGATAGCCCGCTGTTGAGATACATTCGTTGAGTTGGTGCTGCCACCATACCCATTGTGAGTTGAGTTCTGGTTTACAGGATGTACAAGAGCGGCTTGAGGGTAATTTGGATTGTTTGAAGATCGGAATCTAGGGTCTTGGAATCCGGGCGCGCTGAAGCGATCAAGGTTGTTCATGACTTGGTATAGCTGTGAGTAATCGCGTCGCGATGGGCGAGGCACAGGCCTATATTGTGGGTCCTGGTATGGGTCGTAGTGCTGTGGGCCACGTTGCGAACCCTGACTAGACTGTTGCGGTGGATGGCTTGAAAATGAGTAATCGCAACGAGTATGTTCGAAGCAGGGTGGGGTAGTTGGTTCGTCGAAGCCTGTCGCGTACGATGTAAGCTCTTCCTGGCTCGCCTATTTACGGTCAGCTATGTCGGATCAAGCTAGCGCGTATAACTCACAGTCCCATGGGTCCGGCGCAAGGGTGTGTAGGAGCCGGCAGCGGCAGAGTCATCACCAGGGCGGTCGTGGCGTGCACCATTTGAGTGACGGCTTGAGCGACGGCTTGGATGGCTGTACGACTGACCGCTCGAGTGGCCGCTCAACGGGGCCTGCGAACGAGACATGTTGGCTTAGATCTTGTGACTCAGTGCTATTCTTGACGCTCAATGTTTCGAGTGAGGTGGGGTGAATGCAGGTTTCGACAAGTGACAACTAACAGCGGCCGCGACAAGGCGGTGCCAGGTACAAAGATACGAACGGGAAGTACGGTCCTCAAAAGAATCTGATCACAAGTATGGTTAGTGAAGACCTGTGGTAGACACAGAGAAAGTAGGAACAACAGCAAGATAGATAGCGTGGGCTCTAGCAGATGTCGAGAGAAAAGGGTCGAGGAAATGGGGGAGCGGGGCGAGAGAGGTTTTGAATGAGGGCAAGCCCACGATTCTACTTCGCAGTCCCGCATCCTCTCCTCCTGGCGTTTGCCTTAGGCATGCTCTTGAGGCTCACTTGGCCTCGTGCTCCCGTGCTCCCGTGAACCCTGTATGCCTCAGACAACCAGCTTACGGCTAGTGTCTCCAGCCCAAAAGGTTCTCCAGAGCAAACCTGTTCGCCGTTGCCCATGCAAGACGTAGAACATGTGTGCGTGACCGTGCAGGAAATGTAGAGGTGATCGCAAAATAGTACTTGGGCAAGCAGTCCCCTGTCAATGTGGACCACTCACGTAAGGCGTATCTGAGGGCGCACTGGGCTTCGTATGGCGCGCACTTGCGCAATCCTGGATATCAGAAGGCGCGCAAGAGCATTATATTGCTTGGGGAGCGCCCAGCTCTTCATTGGACGGGTGATACGCCGTGACGTGTAACCTAAGAGGACGAGGGCCAAGACTGCACTCCTTGTGCAAAAGTGCACTCGCCGTGATAGAAGGCGGCGACGAAATGATATTTGCGGAGTCCCAACAGTTTGGGCGCCACGGCACTCCTTCCGTTCTTTGGTTGACCCAGCCCTGTGTGAGCCCACGGGGCCGGTTGACCCTGGTAAACGTGGCGCCTGGTACGTGTTTCAGCAGAACCCATCAAAACTGATATTTACGAATACGAGGGAAGGGCATCGACATATCAGACCGGCCTCCTATCGTATAGCCCATGTATGCCTCCAGAGCCCAAAGATATTAGCTATGAATGGTGACAGTATTGGATATGCGGGGTAGGTAAGCCACTGTCCTTCCGGACGCCAACCTAGATGAATATGTCCATGGCGTGGGGGCTCTTTTCGCAAACTTTTCTATGTTTAGCCAGATCCTCGACCAGACCTTAAACTTCGTCCTGTTCAGTCCATGAGCGTCATCGACCAGGTTGCGGAATCTGGATGTGGAGTCTAGGCCTTCGGGAGGTAGGCGGGAGATCTCCTTCTGCCGCATCGTAGCAGACAGCCGAAATCCGGCTCACGCGTGGTAGTGGGTGCATCGTATAGAATCAACCACCTGTAGCGCTAGATGTAAAAAGGTCTAGTGAAGGTTTGCAATTGACTGTGATGTGCTCTCATATGATGTTGATACGTATAAGATGACTAAGGCACGCTGCACCCTTGCCAAGACGTCGGAATGGGGCGCACAAAGCCTATCCTCAATTACGCGTGTCTTACCACAACACCATCAAGAACGTCCGGAGGTCGCATTGCGCGAGATCCTCTACGAAAATGCCAAGTCTCAACGATCTACCGGCAGAGATCATTTACGCGATCTTGCCCTACACTGAACCCGACTTGAACCCCGCACTCTCCATCTACCCTCTCAACGCGCTCGCGGCAACAAGCAGAAGACTCCGCGACATAGTCGAGGAACACGCGCGCAGGCAGCTCAAAAAGCACCGCAACATCATCCCACCGGTAAAGTCAAGAAAAGCCTGTCGCCGAAGATGGTTAGGTGAACTATGTGCTTTCTGCAAGAAGAACAGCAAGCGACGAGCATGCTTTCACCCAGCTCTTATATGCTGCACTGACTGTGACAGGGAACAGTTTGAGAAAATGGTATATATATAGCATTTCATGTGTGCATACTATGATGGCTAACACCACAAATAGACAATGACAGAAGCGTTGAGGACAACAGGACTCTCCAAACAAGACCTCTTCACTCCATCCGAACTACACCCAAATCTTCCTCCGCTAAGGACTGGGCTCTACCCTATATATGGCGGTACGGCGACTACGCTGTCTACGCCCGACGTGCTCGCGCGCAAAGCATATATAAAGTCGCTCCCTAGGCGTAGAAACAAACGACCCGCGACAGGCGTGCCTCCGGGCTTAGAGAAGCGTGCCCGACAGACATGAGAGGGGGAACTAAATAATTTGCCATTGAGGTCGATCGAGGTGAGGCAGAGCGGGCTTGAGAAATATTGTCAAAATAGCAGAAGAGACAGTACTCAGTTGGAGCTTAGGTTTAGGGAGAGAAAGACAATGCGCTGTGTGTTTGTCTGCACATGGGCGTTCTGAGCGGCTAGGTTGCGATAATCTATAGCAGTTTTGCAAAATCTCAAATAGGAATCCACAATACATGTTCAAGTCAAGTCTGTATAAGTGAGGGCGATATCTAAAACAAATATGCATAATCAGCTGTAATATAGGTGTCCCTGTTCACTAAGAGAATCCTTCAAATCGTGCTTCCCCTGTATTTGATATTATCTATGTCTGGAAAGAACGCCTCGTCCTTGTGAAATAATTAGGTATACAGCTTGACGGAGTATGAAAATAGAACGAAGAAGGCAATATAGTAGGACGAACGCAAAGTGAAAAGGTAGAGACGATAGTCTGCAAGGGGAATAAAGACGTCGATCATAGCAGTGTTGGCATGCTTAGTTTGGAGATCTAACCCACCTGCCACTTCCCCGCCGAATCACTCCACTTGCCAAAAAAAAGTGCCAATCCAGAACGTTCGCGACCATGATCAACCATGTTTAAAATTTGTGACTTTAGGGAAGCGAGAGTAGGAGGTAGTCATAGGGATTTGATACAGCCAGAGCAGTATCGTGCGCCTAGGGTCTTGTTTAAGATGAAGTGGGGATTGGGTGTTGATATTTGGAGTGTGGCTACTTTGATGAGTTGCCTCCAATACTAACCGCTTCCGTTATGGGTATGAGTGATTCTAGGAGAATATAGGATTTGCTTGAGGCCGAACATGTTCATAGTGCGGGGTAGGAAAGGCGAATTCTCGCTTACACATGTCGCGGAAATGGTTGCATATCCTTGGCTAACATCCGTTGGGTACTTACAGAGAAGCGAGAGAAGGCACCTGTTCTTAATATTTGTGCGCAAAATGCTTGAATGGCTGCGCGGGAAGAGAGAGAAGACCTTTGAATTACTGAAACATCCATGGTTAAATCAAAACATTTTCTAGTAAACAAAATCACGAGATGACTGTTGGAGTGAAGATAGATGAAAAATTCAATTTGAGAATGAACAAAACGGTGAACTTCCTGATCCCAATGCTATACTATGGTAGTAGGACAAACCTCCTACTTGTCAATGGTATCCTTCCATTCAATTCACTCAACATGGGACTCATTGAGACCGCCATGGGTTTCGTCCTTCATCAAACTCTGTACTTGTGTGTACAGGCTTGTCATCCATATAAGTTCCTTCCAATAGCCCCATCCACTACCAGAAAACCTTGAAGACCAAAACCCCATAACCCCATCCCTCCATACTCCATCCATCGATGCTTGATCCCCGGGCTAACACCGCAGCAGTGTTGACATGGTTGTTGAAGCTTGACCCGATTGGCTACCTTCCAGAATTGACCTGAGCCCATAAAGGCCGCCATCTGGAGTGGGCAGGCGGAACACAATCTCAAGGGTTGTTACACCCTTGACCCAAGGTAGGCCTGGTTTAGCGCAAGCGCCATTGACCATCTGTCCTCCATCACCTTGGAGAGATCAACTCAAGATTGTCTCAACGACCAAATGCCAAGGATTGTCGACAGCCACACCTGAGATCAATCAATCAAGCAAGCTGACAGCCCCCGGCTTGATTGATTGGCTGTTTGTATGAGATTTGGCTGGATTGATTGAATTGGCTTGGCGGAAAGTTGTTAGCTTGATTGGTAGCTTGGGTGCTTGATTCCCAAATAGGAAAGTTGTATATATTTTTTGGTGTTGAGTCTCAGCCGTCGTCCCATATATCTAGATCGTCGTCTTCGCCCACCCACTTGCTAAGCTCGTACAAAACGTCCATCTGCTCGTCGGTAAGCTTTGATTGGCCCATATCGTCGTTGTCGCCGCCACCAAAACCTGCCCGTCTCCATCGTCGTACTGAGTGTAGTGCTGCTAGTAGCTCAGGTGATATACAGCGTCGGCGAGGCTCTAGTAGATCTCCGAGCTCACTGAAGACGCGCTCACACTCACAGCTTGAAGCGGGTATAGAGAGTATAGTAAGCGCCATCTTACTAAGGTTGGGATATTGATCGCGCAGCCCGAACCAGTATTGTATAGGATCGGTGCCCTTGCCAACGATTGGCTCGCGCTTCCACTGCTCATACTCATCCTCCTTAGTATTGCCGCGTGTGGGATCAATAATGCCGTCAATCGCGTCGTCAATATTGCTCGGTTTCTTCGGTGCGCGTGTGTAGCAAGGCCTCGGTAACGGCAGCGACTTGTAATCCGCCCACAGTGCCTGGAAATTAAGATTATTAAGCGCCAGCCAGTCAGGCTTCTCAGCCCACGCTTGATCGCAGTAGTGTTTGTAGCGAGGATGGAGTATTGTAGCAGCGTAGTAAGCTGGCGAGTCGTCGAGTTTAGCGTAGTACTCGTTCGCCTTAAGTAGCGCTGCGCGTAGATTAATAGGAAGGTGATCTTCGGGTGCCTCGTCGTGAGCGTCATGGACTACGCAATCGTAGTAGAGGAGGCGAGCTTCTAATTGAGTGAGTAGAAACTCAAACGTTGGGATCACCTCAGCGATCGCGCCAAAGCTATACTCGCCACGTCCCTCAAAGCGCTTTGTACACTCTTTAAGTGGCCTAAGAACCTCTATATAGTCGGTAACAACAGCCCAATCGGCAGCTGTGAGGCCGTCTGATCTCATCCACTGTGGAGCAGCAGGCCGATTTTTGCCCTGTGAGTCGGCGTAGATATCCTCTTTTGCTGTATTTTGTATGTGGGTGTTCGCGTACGCGTTGATGGCCGGCGCGAGCTTTATAGCTCGCTCAAAACAGTCGAAGTATGAGTTCCAGCGTGTGACTACTGGCTTGATTGGCTGTAGTATCGTGAGCTTGTCGTCTGCGTCGTGAGGTAGCTCACGGTAAGCTGTACGCTGCGCCTTCTCAAAAAGATTGTACTGCTGCGGTGTGTGGATATAGTTGACAATATCGAGAAGTACGCCTAAAGGCCCGTGCTTTCGCCACTCCTTTATAAACGCTGCCTCGTCGGCGAGCTCGTCAACTCCCTCGTTGTTGTATGAGTCTGCATCTCTGCCCCAGAGCAGTCTCTGCCCAATCAGATTGATCGTATGAGGGCCACAGCGGAGGCGTCGGTGTATAGGATTGAAGTTAAGCTCGTGGGCAATCGCAGCGACAGCGGTGTCGTTATTAGAGGCATTGTCGAGGACGAAGTAACCGAGTGTGCGCTCGCTTATGCTAAACTGCTCTAAGATTGATAATACAACCTCAGCTAATCGATCGCCGGAGTGAGCGCCTGTGAGCTGAGGCAGCGCGATAGGCAGGTCTCGGAGCTTGCCATCTGAGTTGACGTAGTGGGCGACGATACCGAGAAACCCGCGCTTGCCGCCTTTCGTTGTCCATCCGTCAAAGCTTATATGGATCTTGCTAAGCGATTGTGACAGCTCGTGGACAACGCGGGGCCTGAGCCAGTCAAACAGTCGTATGACGTATTGGGAGACGCTCTTGTGGTTCTTCCAGAGCGCTGCTTCTGCAAGTGGGTTGGCGATAGCAATTAGGCGTCGAAAAGCTGGTGTTTCGAACTCAGAGATGGGGTGGTTGTTCGCGACGAGCCAGTCTACTGCGGCAAACCTAAAGCGCTGCTTGCTAAACCCGTTAATCTGATTAGCTACTGCCTGTGAGATAGGGACTCTCGCAGTGGTGAGCGCGTTGTAAACACTAGCAACTGGAGTCTTGCCTGGTGCTACTAGCCTATGGCCAGGTTTCTGCTCGCTGAGGTGGCGCGCGGCTGACGAGACTGCTGCGCTTGTATTGTATATCCCAATACCAATATCCGTGAGCTTGTGCTTGAAACACCAGTGGCAGATGAAGAATACGCGGGTTGGATCTTTGAGAAGAGCGACGCGATAGCCGTGGCGATAGATCCAACTCCGCTTGTGTTGGTGCGTCGTGATAGGCTTCGTATACAGCTTAAGGCGACCCCAATCTATGCCATCATAATTGTCTTCGAGATGGGCGTCAAAAGCCTCATCTACAGCGTCGTCGGCGGCTTCAGAAGACGGAGCGAGCGTAGCTTGCTCACTGCCCTCGGCGGGCGCGACGATAGCGTCTTCGGGCTGCGACTCGCGCAATCGCGACTCGAAAGTATGTGTATATGGAGGCGGCGGAGATAGAGCAGATGGCTGAGATTGATATGACTGCGAGTCGATCGCGACGGGCTGGCTCGCAGTGCCGCGCGCGCGCTTTCTAGGCGAGGGAGCGCTATCAGAGACGCGTTTTTTGGGCGGCATGAGGGCGACGATGAGGTGAGGTATACGGCGATAGATCTGCAACACCAAAAGTATATAGTATTGTGGGTGATGGAGATGGAGATGGAGTATACTATATGAGACGACGCGCTGGCTGCTAGTTACACGGAGCTATCGGATATTACTCAATGTTACACGGCGTAACTAAAACACCAAAAAAAGCTCAGTATAGAGCTTTTACAGCTATCTAAGCTGCCTCATGGGCTGCCTCATCACCGAAATCTACTATATACTTAAGGCAATCAAGCTATCAATCTGAATCAAGCTCACGGAAAAGCTCAGCTGGATTGATTGCGTTTTTGTATGAGGTTTGGCTGGATTGATTGAATTGGCTTGGCATCAATCTTCCAATCAAGCTATCAAGCTAGCTTGATTGATCTCAGGTGTGTCGACAGCAACAACCATTCAACACCACTGATCCTCCTTTTACATCTTTCTGATCCAAACCGCAACCAACTGAAGGGTCACCATACAGTATAATCTGTATCCCTGTAACAAAACTTGAATTTCTTCGTATGCGGGTGTGGCGTGAGACAGTCGACAGTCGAACAGAAGCCAGTGCCAGCGAAGATGGTGCCTATGCCAGGATGCCATGGAAACATGTCGATATATCGAGGCAGTGAGCCATTGTAGTGAGGACGATGCATCTTTGATGAGGCGGTATGAGGGAGTGAAGTGGACAAGACGTCAAGGTCTGTGAGGTCCGACAAGAGGAGGCAAGTGTGAAGTAGTATAAGGCGGCGGCAGAACTATTATTGTTCTAGACGAGGCTAGGTGGAGGTGGTTGGGTACAGGTTGAATGGAGCCATGCTGACTGTCGACTGTCGTAATGATGTTGCGTTAATATGACTCATGATAGGTTGTGATGAATGATGTCATGCATCATGAGTCTTGGCAGATGTCTGACTACATAAGTCAGACTTGAGGTACAGAGGCAGGTACTGAGAACTTACTTGAGAGGATTTTTCCATCATGCTCAAGCTTGAAGAAGGGAGTTGAATTGAGAAGTTGGGTGAGTGGGTGGGTTGTGGAGCATGCGGCTCGGGAAGCGAGAGTGCTAAATATTGACAACGACGTAACCCTGGACGTGTCACTGTCTGCACAAGCCGTTCACAGATGGAACATTAGTTTTATTCACGAGGTAGCAAAGTGAGTCTGAACAGGTGGCGGTGTCTGTACCGACTAGGATTACTATCATGCGACTATGTTTCCAGACCAAATTTGGCCGCAGGCCGTAAGTGATCAGGCTTGTATCGCACATGCATCTAAGTGCTCGTTGATATCCGACTCTGCCATTCTAAGATTGCAGATTGGGCAATTGACCAACAGCCTCTTCTGCGTGACTGGGTCGCCGTCTGTGTCTGATCGTTGCCGTTTTTGTGTTGCTTGCGAAGATGTAGAAGCAGAAGCTGGGGAAACTACGTCTCCGATGCTCGATGTCGCCGTCTTCCCACGACTCGATACAGCCGTCGAGGTTTTATCCTCTGTGCTAGCGTCGATGGACCGACCGGAAGTGTCACCTTCAGTTGCGGTCCCTTTCTTAGCTCCGACTGTAATCCAGCTGTCAAGCTTGTTCTTCTGTTTGCCTGCTCGCTCCTTGGCGCTCATAGCATCCAGCTGCTTCTTTGTGGGCGCAGGTTCCTGGATTTTGGTATAGGCGCCTCCGCATTCGGCCTGGTGTCTCTCCCACCACGTGTCGCTCCTGCCCGGGGCTCTGTTCATGCTACGTTTGACTAGGCCAAAGTACGGCGGCTGGGTCTGGCAAGGCCCATTGCACTGCCAGACATGGGTCCGGTAGCTCTCGACTTCATCGTGAAAGGTGTGGTAGATTGTGACAGCGTAGTTGCCGTGGTTGTTAAGGGCGTCTGCAAGCAGCTGGAAGCCTGGTCCATGGCCTGTTCCGTCTCCGCGTGAGTGGCTCCAGGAGGTGGCGATGAAAAAGTAGGCGTGTATAGCTTCATGTAGCAAAGTGTTGATAGTGTCGTCGCGTGGACGGTACTGTAGCAGCGGCGTGCTCAGCTTGAGGCGGATGCGGGTGAAGCTGCCGCTTTCGGGGTCCTTGGACAATTCACAGATTCCGGCGCACTGCGATTGGCATTGTTAGCCGGTGTTTGACATGGCAGTCTAGAAGTGGGTGGGGCGACGGCCGCGGTCCGTGACGGTAACACGCGGGCGGCTTCAGGTGTCCTGGCTGAGACAGTGGCAGAAACGGACTGGCGCAGCGTGGTTGTTGTAAACTCTGACCAAAATAAAGTCGACGTACGAGCGTTAGACGAGGCGACCAAATGACTTGGACACGGGATAGGAGAAGATTTCGAAAGTAGAGGACGTCGTAGAGGGCAAACAAGTCGTGCACGTCGACGAATGGCTCTCCATTGCGCCGAATGACATGGATACTGCTCAAGGCCCGCTGTTGCTTATCCGAGAGCGTTTCCAGTGTCGCAATAGCGGCCAGTGCAGCGTCGAGGTCGGTGGCGGGCATGACAGATGCGAAACATAGTTGGAGTGGCTAGTGTCCAGGGTCTTTGGGCAGGCTGATCTCGGGTGAAAAGCACTGCAGGGCTGACATGGGAGGGACGTGGGGACATGGGGACAGGGGACATGGGACATGGGACATGGGGGACGTGGATGCTATTGCTATGTATTGCTATTGCTATGTATTGCTATTGCTACGCATGAGCCGGCCTAGTGGCTTCGGAATGATTGCCTTGGCCAGTGTGTGCACGCATCGCTAACGACTATGCAACCCAACGCCCAAGAGCGCCGTGCCTTGTGGCTATTCTGCGCCCCTTGCGTCGTAGCAATTTCAGCAGTTTGGCAGTGGCAGCAGCATTTGACTGTTTACCCCTGAACACGTAGTAGATTTACCGTGTGCGCGTAGATCGATCCCCTATATCCACGCCGTGTGGGCGGGAGATATTAAGCCTCGCTATGACGCATTGCTCTCCACATGCCTAGGACTGTCGACTGTCGATGCTGCCAAACTGCTCTCCCACCACGCACGTGCATGCTCCCCGAATACACCGTGCAAGTGCAAGAAGCCAAGATCCCACGACTGGTCCACGCATGTGCGCGACTGCAGACACGCTTGACAGACATGGCTGCCATCGACTCCACACCGCGGGCCGTTGATCTCGTCCGGTCCGCCTCTCAGAGCTCGACCATATCCAACCCACCCAGGAACCGCAGTTTGCAGCGTGTGCGCCCGTCGAAGCGCAGCTCAAACACTTCTCTAAGCCGCAGTCGTAGCCGAGCTGCCTCTCCGGACGTCGACACAAAGAGCCTCACATCGTTCCCCTCACTATCGCCCAGCCCAGACACGTCCCCGGCACAGTCGCGCCCAAACGGCTGGTTTCGTTCCACGCCAGCGCCCGAGGAAGTCGTGAAGAATGCCGAAAACAGGCCCACAGCCTCGCCGGATACGGTCAAGGCAATGCCGCCACCGGATCTCCCCAAGAGCCCTACTCCAGCCTCGACAGTGCGAAAGGTCACCAAGTCGACCCAGCAGATTGTGGGCAGTCTGGTAGCAGCCACGACCACTGCAGACCGGTCCGCCCTTTTCGACGACACCCCAGCCGAATCCGCAAACGTGCCTGGCAACCTGCATTTCGCCAGCGACGAGAACGTTCAGGATGCATTGCGACAGACGGGTGCTGTGGCACTGGTGAAGCAGCTCGCGGGCGATCTGGCGCAGCGCGATGCTCAGATTACAGCCCTGCGGAGACGGGCCGAGGAGCGGGAGCGGATGCTGAGGAAGATGCTCCAAGAGTGCGAAGTCTCCAACATGGACATTGAGAACAGGCTGCGCGAACTGGAGAAGAGCAAAGAGCAGGACAATGGCCTGACAAAGACACGAACCCGGGGCGATAGTGGGCCCACTGGACTGCACCCGGACGACCCCATGGAAGACCGGCTCGCGAGGGCCATGGAAGACGAGCTCGCTGAGCATCCGGATGCGCTGGGCATTGACACGGGCGGTGCGACACCATTGGCAGATGTCATGTCCATTGACTCTGTCGCGTCCGACGCTCGCGATACCACAAAGTCAAACTGGAAGAGCTATATTTGGACAGGGACGAGCAGGAAGAGCAGCAGAGCACCGTCTGTAGCAAGTCTGGTTGACAGGGAGGCAGAGACTCTAGCAGGGCATGGCCGGTCGCGTGCATCTAGCGGAGCGAAACCAGCCCGAAAAGCCCTCGCAAACGATACCTTTATACCCCCCGCTGGCGCCATACCCGCATTGCGCAGACTCAATAGTCAAGACGCTTCAGAGACATCGCCGCGTAGATCGTCGTCGGTATCGCTGGCAAGCTGGGCGTTGAAAATGGTGGCGGGCAACAACCTGAGTCCCAGCAAATCCAGCAGCATGCGAGGCCGTCCATCTCTCGCATCCGATGCTGTCGATCGTGCCCCTTCTGTGGACTCGACCAAGACTGCAAAGTCCGCAAAGTCATCTTTAGCCAGCACGCAAAGGCGAGGACGAGCCCTGGGTCCGAACGGGACTATCAAGAGCATCTCGATAGAACAGTCCAAAAGCCCGTCTGGCAGTGTTGGTCCAGCTCCACCAACTCGTGGAATGAGCAACCTTGGCCCTGTTGAGATGGATCGTATCTTGCCTGAAGACTCGCGCCCCCCAACGCTAGTACAGCAGCACAATCGCTTCGTCGGGAGCAGTGAGTACTTGACCGATAGATTCGGCTTCATTTACGACCAGCGCCGAAAGAAGAGGCAGAGTGAGGCTGCGGCGGAGTTGATGAAGCAGAAGCGAAGCAGCAATGTGGAATCACTAGTCGATGGCAGGACTGTACTTAACAGCCTCGCAAACGACGAGGACCCCAACGAGGCCAGTCCGGCCGCTGCTGACCAGAATGACGGTACCACACGTCCGTCCAGCTCAGACTCGGACAATCAAGCCACCCAGCCAACAAGTAAGACATGGGCTGATTATTTGAAACTCGCCACCCATCCGACTGAACTGCTTTCACATACTCCATCTGCTGCCCCCATTACAACGGTCGAAACTGCTGAAGGCGAGACGTCTACTTTCAAAATTGGCCAGAACCAGATCACCTTGATGAAGCGAGGATCTGTGCCAACTACCAGCATCACCTCTGAACCATCACCATCTCGCACCGTTTCGGGTAATTCGGACATTTCTCCCGCCATGGTCTCGCCAGGGCCTGCCACACCTATCAGCCAATATCCACCTTCTATTGATCCAGTGCAGTCTCTGCTTGAACAAATGAGTGAGCTGCATGATAACCTCCAAAAAGAGAGGACCATCAAATGGAATGACTTTCTACGTAAAGTACGTGCTCAGAACAAGCGCGAAGGGGAAGTTGCCAGTATCGCTGAGAATGGCAAGGGTAATGCCATGCCAGAAACCTTCCTTGCGGATGGTGAATTGGTAGGCATTGCAGGCTTGGGCAATAAGGGTAAGATTGGGCGTGCAAAATGGCAGGAATTTCGACGCCTTGTGCTTGGTGGCATTCCAGTGAATATGCGAGCCGCGATTTGGGCTGAAGGAAGTGGAGCGTTGCATTTGCGCACTCCGGGCTATTATGAGGATTTGGTCAAGAATGGTGAAGACGACCCCACAATCGCAACCCAGATCCAGATGGACATTACTCGCACACTCACTGACAACATCTTCTTCCGCACCGGCCCCGGCGTACAAAAGCTTCAGGAGGTACTGCTCGCCTACTCTCGCCGTAACCCAGAGGTTGGATACTGCCAGGGCATGAACCTGATCGCCGCCTGCTTGCTACTTATCATGCCCACACCCGAAGACGCATTCTGGGTACTCACCGCCATGGTCGAAGAGATCCTACCCCAGCACTACTACGATCAGCACCTCCTCACCTCGCGCGCCGACCAAACCGTCCTCCGCTCTTACGTCAGCGAGATCCTCCCCCGCCTCTCAGCCCACCTCGACGAGCTAGAAATCGAGCTCGAAGCTCTAACCTTTCAATGGTTCCTCTCCGTCTTCACCGACTGCCTCTCAGCCGAAGCCCTCTTCCGTGTCTGGGACGTTGTCCTCTGCATGCACGACGGCTCCACTTTCTTGTTTCAAATCGCTCTCGCCCTACTCAAGTTGAACGAAAAAGCGCTGCTTCAATGTGACACACCAGCTGGCGTATACCACTACATCAACCACCAAATGACCAACCATGCCATCAGCATCGACGGCCTCATCCAAGCCTCCGACGCCCTCGGCCGCGTCATCAAACGCAAAGACGTAGAAGACCGTCGCGCAAAAGCCGTCGCCCACGAGGAAGAACTCATGCGCCAACGCGAGGAAGCCCGTCAAGAACGCGCCCAGAAACGGGCAAGCAAAATCTCAACCGACGACGACGTGCCTGTAACTGCTATTCCCATCCCTGCGACTGAGCCAGAAGCCGAAAGCATAAAGTCCCTCTCTGCTAGCCTCGACGCAGAGTTGTCAATGCAGACTGGTCCCATGCGTACGCCGCTTAGTAGCGCGAGTAAGCGCGAGGAAGAAGAGGAAGAAGCTGAGAGTTTGAATCGCAGTCTCGAGGTTATGAATAGGACACCTATGCCTATGGATGAGGAGTTTACGTGGCGTGCTTGATTATGCGTCGGGGTTCATCCCATTTTTTGGTTTGGTCTGGTTTGGTGTTTGTGTTTTGCGAAAAGATAGATATACCCCTGCCCCCCCCCCCCCCGCCGCTCATTTTCCTCTTCTACTTTCACATTCGTTCCTTGGGACTGTTTGTGTATTACTTTTCTTTCTTGTTTCTTTGGAATGGCTCAGATTGGATATTTTGGGCATTGATACCCCTCCTCCCTCTCCTTTTTCTTCCCTCTTCATGGGCCTGTTTTATGTTTTTACGTTTATGGTATTGTCATTGGCTAGATAAGTTGCCAGCACAAGCAAGTAAGCAAGCAAGTAAGCAAGCAAGCATGCGTGGTGCATGAGATAGTTGGCATCGGGAAAAGCGCAAAGTAGGAAGAATGAAAACAAACAACTACGTACATTAGCGATATTCATGTGCAAACATGATGACATGCATGCACTGTCAAGTAAGGCGTAACGTCATCACGACCACAGCACATGTGTATCATGTGATTTCAATGTTGGGAGAAATTGCATGTCACATTGTTAAGTGTTTTCTAGCTACCTTAGTCAAGCAGCTTGAAGCAAGTATCTTCCTTGCTCAAACTCCGCATCTCATGTCAATCAATACACGTGCTGCATTTTCGCTCCTTCCAACCCCAACAGCGGCCACCTAGCTTGACCCGGGCTGACAGTTACTTCCTGTCTTGTCTACCAAAGCGGAAAGTAACTGGTCGGCGCAGGAGGTAGACCGCTGCCAAATACCACTCGTCCTGATCGTCTTCATCTTCAGAGCTCTCGTCATCCTCCAAGAGACTCACGGCGCGTGCCCTCAATCCACGCTTCTTATTGCCCTTCTTCGTCACCCCGGTCTTCACGTGCCCGTGTGGGCGGCGCTGGGAGAGAGGCATGTTCTGATTGTCGAAAACCTCTTCAACTATCATCTTCCAGGAAGAAGTAGTTACCACTCAACTTCTGTTCCTGGTCAAGTTGCGACTTGTCCTTGTTGATACGAGGACGGAACGAATTGGGGTCACGACGGAAGGTGACATCCAAGTTCTTCAAGAAACTGTTGCAACCAGTAAGGAGGGACTCGGGCTTATTGGCGCGGGCATTGACAGCAGGTTGGCCGTCAAAGACAATGACACGGTCAGCGAGGTAGGTGGCCATGATGAAATCGTGCTCGACGACGAAAGCAGTCTTCTTGGAGTGCATGATGAAGCGCTTGATGACACGAGATGCAACAATACGCTGCTCGGAGTCGAGGTAGGCACTTGGCTCGTCGATAAGATAGATTTCGGCTGGCATACCAAGGGCCAAGACAATGGCGACACGCTGCAACTCGCCACCAGACAGGTTTTGCACTTCCTGGTCAATGAAGTCGTCCATCTTGAGGGGCTTGTAGACGTCGGTTTGGAACTGGGGGCTGAGGAAAGCTGCCTTGATCTTCTTGAAGAAAAGTTGACGGACCGTTCCCTGAAACTTGGGTGTGATAGTCTGCGGCTTCATGCTGATGCTCATCTTGGGGACCTTGGTGTCGCCATCAGGCTGCAGAGCGCCGGCAAGCATCTTACAGAAAGTAGTCTTTCCAGTGCCGTTCTCACCCATCATGACAATAATCTCAGAGTCGGTGAAGGCGCCAGATTCGATGCTCAGGTGGAAGCCTCCTAGAGTCTTTTCCATGGCAGGGTACTGGTAGCCGCGGTTGTGGTCAACCATGTATTCGTCACCGGCCTCGGCAATGCGGAACTGAAGCGATTCTTCACGGAAGCGCAAGTTCTCAGTGGGAATGTTTCCATCCAAAAAGATGTTGATACCTTCACGGACTGATGCCGGGAGGGTGACTACACCGTAAACAGCTGGCTTACCGTAAAGGACGCAGATGAAGTCGGAGAGATAATCAAGGACGGACAAGTCGTGCTCGACAACGATAACGTAGTCGTTGGGGCGGAGAAGACTACGAATCTTTCGGGCAGCGGCAAGACGCTGCTTGACATCCAAGAAAGACGACGGCTCGTCGAACATGTATACATCGGCTTGCTGAACGCAGACGAGGGCGATGGCGAAACGCTGCAGCTCTCCACCAGAAAGTTGTCCGACATCACGGTCAAAGATGTGTCGCAACTCAAGGTCATCAATCATTTCGTCAAGGTTCTCCATCTGCGAGCGGGCTTGGATGAGCTTGCCGACGGTGCGTTCGGCGGACTTGATGGCCTTGGGGATCTGGTCGACATACTGGGGTTTGACTACAGCCTTGAGGTTGTCTTCCAAGACCTTGGTGAAGTAGTTCTGGAGTTCCGAACCACGGAAGTATTTGAGAATCTCCTCCCAGTCAGGGGGGTTATCATACCGACCCAAGTTGGGTTTGAGCTTGCCACTCAAGATCTTCAGCGCTGTGCTCTTTCCGATACCGTTTGTACCGACTAGTCCCAAAACCTGGCCCGGACGGGGCATAGGCAGTCTGTGCAGCTTGAAGCTGTTTGCCGAGTATCGATGCGTGACCTGGGTCTCGAGGTTGGTGGGCAAGTTGATGATGTTGATGGCGTCAAAGGGGCACTTCTTGGGGCAGATACCACACCCAATACATAGCCGCTCAGAGATGAAGGCGATCTTGGAGGAGCCGTCTACTTCGATGCACAGCTTGCCCGTACGGACGACGGGACATGACTTTTTGCATTCTTGTCGGCATTTCTGGGAAGTGTTAGGAGAGGTAAGGGGCGAGAGAGAGGTAGGTTGGTGGATGAGTGGCACTTGCCTTTGGCTTGCACTGTCACGTCGAACATCCTCACGTTAGCCATGACCAAATTTTGTGTGTGGAGGGGTAGTGGGGTACCTTGTCCGAGTTGACAATGGCAATACTAGGACGTTGTCAGTCGCAAACACATGCAATGGTTCACAATGGGCCACATACCGGGTGAGCTTGTCAGACATGTTTGTGGCGACCAGGATTGTCGTGGGTTTGCCCTATCGTAGATGACAGCAAACGTCGTTGTTGGTGGGGAATTTGGAGGCTCAGTGCGCGCGAAGACTCGACAATAGCAGACTACCCAGGCAGGCTGACAGGCGAAAGCTGGGGGAGAGGCGCAGGCTATTGTGCTCCAACGTCTGCACCGAGTGAAGGAGGCGTGAGAAAGGTGGAGAGGACTGCACAATAGGCAAACTGACGTTGTTCGCATTCAAGCCGTGGTAAGCGTTTTGGCCCTTGTTCTGATTGGGTGGGCGGCGGGTGCGATAGTGGTTAGCGCGAAAGCGAGGCGCTGGCCTGCTGCTTGCAAGCCCCGACCATACCTAAGGAAACTCCACAACCCTCACCACGACCGACACTTCACCCTACCCAGACCACACCCCACACCCCATATCGAGGGTATCTTGGACATGGACTGTACGTATATCTACTTTTAAGTCTTCCGTCGCGTAGTTTCCCTGCACAAACCCGTCGGCGCTGCCTGGTGCTGGCCTTGCCCAAGTCGATCAATCCATCACCATTTCACGCCCATGCATCCCGCAAGTCACTATTCACTCCTAGCACGGCCGCCCACTACGTAAAGAAGGCGCCCGCTTGCCCTCCACCCCCTCTATAGCACGCTCCGTCTTCCCACTGCTTCACGGCTCTCCACCGCCCTTTGTCTACTCAGCCCTCAACCACCACCTCCGCAATCCATCAGACTTCCATTGCTCGCGCCCTCGGCCTTGTTCTTGGGCGCTTTCTGGTTATTCTGAGTCGCGTAGTTTCGCTCTATCCAACGCGCCCGCTCCGAGCCACTCAGGCCCACGGAACGTGTGAATATCTTGCTGACCCTCTTCCACAGCCGCGTCCATCATGATGCCCTCTTCACCAGGCAATGTCGCCTCGTTACCATACACAAACGGTCATTTGTCGCCTCTCGTAGCCCATATGACGACCGCCGACAGCTCTTCTCCCCAAGCCGACAGCGATTTGTCCGACGCGAGAGAGGCTGCCGCAGCCGACCAAGCCTCCGATGTAGATGCGCCAGGCGAGGAGTACGACGAAGACGAGGAGATGGCTGCTGCTTCAGACTCGTCCGAGGACGTTGATGCCGAGGGCGAGCCGGACGGCGACTATGACTCTGACTCACCGCCGTCCGAACGGGCAGAGAGCAACCGCGCTCGCAGCTCATCAGAGGAGTCAACGAGGCCGACGAAGCGCAAGGCAAGCGAAGAGAAGGAGTATCCCATGGAGCAGAACCCTGAGCTATATGGTCTACGTCGCAGCGTATGTGGCCTACACGATCTTCCTCTCTTCACACAAGCTAACTGTAGCCTAGGGTCGTGCCCGCCACCAAGGTCGTCGCATCGTAAGTGACCTTCAGTTGACGAAAGAAGTCAGTATTAACAAAATTTAGGTCGATAGCAGTGATGAAGACGATGACTACAGTTCGGATCAGCCCCGTAAGCGACAAAGGACCGCTTCGCGCAAGAGTTTGTCTCCCCACCTTTCGCGTATGACCTTGTACTGACCCATGCTCCAGCCTCCAACCAACCAACACCCGTCTATCGCTCGACTGGCTCCGACTCTGAATCAGATGGCTATGTTGGCGCCCGTCGCAACATCCCGACCAAGAAGCAACGCCAACGTCAGCACGCCGTTGCTGCAGGCCGTGAACCACCATCACAAGCCGAAGTCCGATTTTCTGCTCGGCGCACAGCCCAAGTCGCGAATTACAACGAAGAAGAGGATGAGGACGAGTTCATAGAAGAGGATGATGAGATGACCCCCAACTACTGGGCGACCGCGACAGAAGACACTGGTCCCGTCATCGATAAGATTCTCGACCATCGACCGAAGGATGGATCAGGTAAGAGAGAACAGTCGTCTGCTATGCTAGCACCTGCTAACAGAGTCAGAAATTGATCCTTCCTTTGAGAAGAAGGACTTTGAGTACCTGGTAAGAGCAAATCATCACTCCTGCCATACGCAGTACTAATTCGATGCTTTCAGATCAAATGGCAAGACAAGGCACACTACCATTCGTCATGGGAAGACTACAAGACGGCAGCCTCGTACAAGGGCTACCGAAAGCTAGACAACTACTTCAAGGGCCCCGTCTCCAGCGACATGTACTTCCATAGCCGGAAGGACGAGGACCCTGAGGAGTTTGAGCAGCACATGGTTGCACGTGAAGCAGAGCGCGAGAGCCAACTCGACTTCCACGTCGTTGAGCGTGTCATCGACTCACGAGATGGTGAAGACGAGACTGACTACTTTGTCAAGTGTAAGTTCACTCACTCTCAGCCCCTGACCGGATTACCTAACATTGAGTAGGGAAAGGATTGACGTACGAGTTCTGCACCTGGGAACCAGCATCGCTCGTGAGTCGCTTGTCGCAGAGCGAGATCGATCGTTTCCTTGACCGCTCGTCGAACCGACCCTCCTCCGACCTCCGCGAGACGAACCCGAATACCCGCCGGAAGTTCGTCAAATTGGACGCGCAGCCCGACTACATCAAGTATGGTCAGCTAAGGTCGTTCCAACTTCAAGGTGTCAACTTCCTTGCGCATAACTGGTGTCGAGGCACCAACGTCATCCTGGCCGATGAGATGGGCCTGGGAAAGACGGTGCAGACTGTTTCCTTCATCAACTGGCTGAGGCATGATCGACACCAGGATGGTCCAATGATCTGCGTTGTACCGCTATCAACAATGCCTGCATGGGCCGACACTTTCAACAACTGGACCCCGGATGTCAATTATGTCATCTACACCGGTAGAGAGGAAGCCCGAGCGATCATTAGGGACAAAGAGCTTTTGGTCGATGGGAACACCAAGAAGATCAAATTCAACGTACTATTGACTACGTATGAATACGTCCTTGCCGACTGGCAGTTCCTGCAAAGCATCAAGTGGCAGTTCCTCGCCGTGGACGAGGCGCATCGACTGAAGAACCGCGATTCCCAGCTCTACGACAGGCTGCGGCAATTCAACGCACCGTGTCGACTACTCATCACGGGTACCCCCATTCAGAACACTCTGGGGGAGTTAGCTGCTCTCATGGATTTCCTCATGCCGGGGAAGATTAGCGTTGACGAGCACGTGGATCTCGCTTCAGAAGACGCCAGCCGAAAGCTTGCCGAACTCAGCGACGCGATTCAGCCGTACATGATTCGCCGTACCAAGGAGAAGGTCGAGAACGACCTGCCTCCCAAGTCTGAGAAGATTCTCCGTGTCGAACTGTCGGATATTCAGCTTGAATACTACAAGAATATCCTGACACGCAACTATGAGGCACTCAATGAAGGAGGTGTCGGCCACAAGCAGTCTCTACTGAACATTGTTATGGAGCTGAAGAAGGCTAGTAATCATGCCTTGCTTTTCCCCAACGCCGAAAACAAGCTTGTGAAGCCCGGCTCCTCGAAAGAGGAGACCCTGAAGGCTCTGATCACCTCTAGTGGCAAGATGATGTTGCTGGATCGCCTGCTTGGCAAGCTGAAGGCCGACGGCCATCGTGTCCTCATCTTCAGTCAAATGGTTCATATGCTGGACATTTTGACGGACTACCTCAAGCTGCGTAACTACTCATTCCAGCGTCTAGATGGCACAGTCCCAGCGGCTGATAGGAAGATTGCCATTGACCACTTCAACGCACCCGGTAGTGAGGACTATTGCTTCCTCTTATCTACTAGGGCTGGTGGTCTCGGTATCAACTTGATGACTGCAGACACTGTCGTCATCTTCGATTCCGACTGGAACCCTCAAGCTGACTTGCAAGCCATGGCTCGCGCCCATCGTATTGGTCAGCAGAAGCCTGTGAGTGTCTATCGTCTTGTCTCGAAAGACACCATCGAAGAAGAGATCCTGGAGCGCGCTCGTAACAAGCGTATGCTTGAGTTTATCACCATCCAGCGCGGTGTGACCGATCGTCAGCAGAAGGAGCTCAACGACAAGATGAGTCGCGCGGCTGCCGAGCCAAATTCTGCCGACGACATCAACAACATCCTCAAGCGCCGCGGACAGAAGATGTTCGAACAGTCGGGCAACCAGAAGAAGCTCGAAGAGCTTGACATTGACTCAGTCCTGGAGAACGCCGAGGAGCACAAGACGGAACAGGCCGCCGGTCTCACGTCGGATGGTGGTGAAGAGTTTCTCAAGAACTTCGAGTACACTGATGTCAAGATTGATCTCGAATGGGATGACATCATTCCCAAAGAAGAGCTTGAGGCGGTCAAGGCCGACATCCAACAGCGGAAAGACGAGGAAGAGACCCAGAAACTGCTTGAGGAGAGCGCTCCCAGGAAGCGCAAAGCTGCCTCATCAAGTGCACGAGAACAGCGAGCAGCGAAGAAGCGCGCGCTTGAGGCCACCCACATCGACGTTGATGACGACGAGCAATCAGAGCAAGATGACACCGTTGGGAAGGATCCCAAGCGCCCTCTTAATACAAAAGAAGTGCGGAATCTCATCGGAGCTTACTACCGATATGGTTCACTTGACGAACGTGCCGATGAGATGCTTCAGTCAGCGAAACTCGTGGGCCGAGATCTCACTGTAGTCAAAGCCACGCTAGATCAGATCGTCGCCGAGAGCACACGACTGGTCAAGGAAGAACAGACGAGGCTCAAGAACTTGGAGATTGAGGCTAAGCGCGCCATCACCAAAAAGGACAAGAAGGCCGTCTTGTTCGACTTCGGCAACGTAAAGAAGGTCAACGCTGAGACTATCCTTGAGCGTCCGGTTGAAATGCGCATCCTCAAGGAGGCCGTCGAGGCGACTCCTGATTGGCGTAACTTCCGAGTGCCAGATGCCATCAAGCCCGCGAGTTACTCTTGTCCTTGGGGCGCACGTGAAGATGGCATGTTGTGCATCGGCATCCAGCGTCACGGTTACGGTGCCTGGGTCAACATCCGCGATGATCCAGAGTTGGGACTGACTGACAAGTTCTATCTTGAAGAGCACCGTGTCGACAAGAAGGAGGAGCGCACCAAGGCTGAAGAGAAGAACGCCAAGTCTCCAGGCGCTGTGCATCTTGTTCGTCGTGCGAACTATCTTCTGACTGTTCTGAAGGACAAGAGCATTTCGGATCCAAGCGTTAAGAGGCTAATGGAGAACCATCACCGCAACAACAAGAAGAACCATCTCAACGCGGCACGTCGCACAGACAAGGCGAACAGTGTTTCTGCCAGCCCTGCACCTTCTGGTCCAATGCGAAAGATGGCTTCACGAGATTCGGAGCGTCCTTCGCAGCGTACGTACAGCAATGGCGAGAACCGACGGCCTGACAGCCGGACTGAGAGCCGCCAATACGATAGGAGTCGGGAGGACCGCCCTAGGAACAGCGACCAATACAGGCCTTCGGATGCTCACCGCAAGGAGTACCGGAATGACCGTGGTAGCGTTGATCGTCGTGCGCATATCACGGACCGGAACGGGACGCCAGAGAATCGTCGAAAGATCAATGGAGACCTGGATAGGCAGCGTATTCGAGACGACCGGCCCCGTCTTTCAGAGGACCGTCCACGTTCGCACAGCCAGAGTCAAGTACCCGATCGCTCTGTGGAGACGCCCAAGCCAAAGGAGAAGAAGGCTGACGACTTCCTTGAGCGGAAGCTTCGACCTGTGCGCGACAATCTCAGCCGCCTTAAAAAGGCAACGCCGAAGAACTACCCACAGAAGGATGCGATGGTTAAGGTGTTGAAGATTGAGTTAATTGCCATCGGCAACTTCATCCGTGCTGAAACGCGTGACAACCCAGAGCTCGAAGAGCGGCTATGGTAAGTTCCCTCGCCAAATGTTTCTATATACACATGCTAACAAGTCTTAGGGGTTACACGATCACCAACCACTGGCCTCGCCCTGGCGTCACTGTTCCCGCCATCAAGGGCATGTACAATAAGATGCTGAGCTCGGAGAAGCCGGCCTCTGGCGCGACAGGCACCAATGGGCAGAAGAACGGGGTTTAAATATCGTTGACGCATAACGTATTTGATATCCATCGCTCGTTCGAGCCCTTTAGAATCAGCATATGGGCGTTTTCGATTTGTACGGTGTGATACCGTCATGTATATTTGCAGCATAGCGTAGGTGTTCGGCTCGGTTGGACTACTCAAGAAATGTTTAGCTACGGGCACTTTTTTGGTTATGTGTTTCTTTCGTTGTATGCATGGACAGACCCAGTCAGGGTGAGCCAAGCGGTGTTCATGTTTTTGCGCGGTGGCGCAGTAAAAAGGCCGAGCTTCGGCTGTTGATAGAGCATTTGCGGTACTTGGGAAAGAGCGTGAGCATATTACAAGAGCGAAAGCATGTCTCTACAAAGAGGGGATGCCATTGTTAGCAGTTTGTAGATTCAGCGTCCTCTGCATCGATGCAAGACAGCAATGAACTACATGCATCACTACCCTGGTCACGTACGTGATGTGTGAATGTGTGGTGGCTGCGTATGTATTGTGCGCTCTCAATACCTATGGTTCCGACTCTTGTTCCATAGTACAGTAGACGTGACGAAAGATTATAGCAACGTTGCGAAGTTCGCGATCGTGAGCCCACTCGATCCCTTTGATTGCGGCACTTTGGAAGGATGAGACATGGTCACGCGAATCTCGTCGTATGCTAACCCATGGGTAAGGGATCTCCGTATCCCCACGCTGGATGTGAAGGCGGGGTGGTGCCCACTGGCCCACTCATGGGTGGGATGGTAAGCAGTTGAGGCATATTCGAGCATCACGATGGTGGCATTGCATGTCGGAAGCTAGGCGATCAAGTGCAGTGGAAAAAAAGGCGCATTGCGGTGAGTGCTATGGCGCAGTCTGAACATCAGTCACACGACAAGCAGTCGTATCTTGATGCGGCAAGGAGAAGCAAGTGGATTATGTGCGCTGGTGATGTGTGCAGGTCAGTTTGGCATCGCGTGGTGGTTGGGCGTGAGCGATGACGCACCAATTACAAGGGGGATTTTAGGGTGTGCGCGCAGCAGTGGGCGCCTTGCGTCGGCCACCATCAAGGTATCTTCGGCGCTATTCAAGCATGATTTAACGTAGACGTCTCGCAACACTCATAAATTCTCATAAATTCACTTGCAAATGTATCTTCCATTCTGACCATAGAATACTGACAATCATGGTGCGATCAAGGGACATGTTGATCTGCAGCCTGCTTCTCGGCGTACAGGCCGTCTGGGCCGCCCCACCAAAGGCGGCAGGAAGTGCAGGAAACAGCCGCAGTCCGGGTTCTGGGGCTACTGCTATGGGCGTAAGCAGCGCTACGAATGGCCAGCGGACGCTCAAGGGCAGATTCCTGCATATTACTGGTAAGTCAGCGACGTCTATTTGTCATGTACTGTACATGTAGTACTGGTACCCGTAGCTAACGTATCACTGTAGACTTCCATCCCGATCCTTTCTACAAGACATACGCGAGTACCACCTCGGATGCAGCCTGCCATCGCGAGCGTGGCCCGGCCGGCATTTATGGCGCAGAGACGACGGGCTGCGACTCGCCCTTTGCCCTCATCAACCAGACGTTTAGATGGATAAACGACAACTTGAAAAACGAAATCGACTTCATCGTGTGGACTGGTGACTCGGCGCGACACGATAATGACGACGCGATTCCGCGGACGCAAAAGCAGGTCATAGAGCAGAACGAGTACATGGTGTCAAAGTTCACAGAGGTTTTTGGACAGAACGGGCACGGTGGTGGTACGAATGCCTTTGCTATACCAATCGTGCCGACTTTTGGCAACAACGACATATTGCCTCACAACATCTTCACGAGCGGTCCAAATCGATGGACGACCAAATACCTGGATATCTGGCGTGGCTTCATACCGGAGGCACAGAGACATCAGTTTCAGCAGGGAGGATGGTTCTCTGTTGAGGTGATTCCGGGGAAGCTGGCCACCATAAGCCTGAACACCATGTAAGCAACCACTAAGAGTAACATTGGGGTTTGTTGCTAACACGCGCAGATACTTCTTCACTTCCAACTCTGCCGTCGACGGCTGCGCGAAGAAACACGAACCCGGCTACGAACACATGGAATGGCTGCGCATCCAGCTTCAACTCCTACGAGAACGCGGGATGAAAGCTATACTTATGGGTCATGTTCCACCCGCCCGAGTGGATGGCAAAGAGAGCTGGGACGAGACATGCTGGCAGAAATATGCCCTTTTTGAACGACAGTTTCGCGATGTCATTGTTGGCAATCTCTTTGGGCACATGAACATCGATCATTTCATGCTGCAGGATTTTGAGAGCATCGAAAAGGACACAGAAAATGGCCATATGGGGGTCTCTGTGCGCTCAGCTACATCGGGCAACGAGGTAGAACTCTTCGAGGATGGCGAGGTGACTGTCGCGTCGGCCACAGACTACCTACTCAACCTACGGCAGGCTTGGGCTCAACTTCCTGCGCCGCCGGTGAAGTCGAACAAGAAGTTACGTACAAAGTACAGTGACGAAGAGGAAGAGGAAGAGGAAGAGCAGGAAGATACAGTGTGGGATTGGCTCGCGTCCATGGTCTCAAGATCGTCAAAAGATCGGAAAGAGGAGAGGAAGAAATACCTCGAGAAAATCGGAGGCCAGTACGCTGAACGCTATGCAGTAACTCATGTTGCGCCGAGTATAGTACCAAACTACTTTCCTACACTCCGCATCATCGAGTACAACATTACTGGTCTAGAAAATTTCGACGTATCAACTGGCTCCAGCAGCCTACCAATCGTGGACGCGTCAGCCGGGCAGATGCCGATCGCTGCCACCGACTATGAGGATGACGAAGACTATGTAAGGCATCTTGAGACCGTACAGCGAATGAAGCACAGGGGCAAAAAGGACAAGAAGAAGCGGAAGTACAAGTTCGAAGTTCCGGACGGCCCTTCCAAAACTGCACCGCCTGGCCCTGCCTACTCACCGCAGACTCTTACTTGGACACGCTATGTTCAGTACTTTGCAAATCTCACTCGCATCAACAACGATTTTGTTGATTCACCACTGAACGCCGTCGTTGTTCAGGACACGTCTGCAAACGAGTTCGCTGTGAGCACCATCTTTGGATTCGAGATTGGCCCAGACGGCAAGATCAAACAGAAGAGGTGGAACGAAGGGAAACATAAGAAACATCAAGGCAAGCAGCCGCGACCTGAGCCACATCCTAATGAGTTTGTGTTTGAAGTAGAGTACGACACGAAGAAAGACAAAGGCTTTTCCGATCTCACCGTAAGACGATGGGTCGAGTATGCAAGGAAGATTGGCTCAGGCGAATCGAAATCGAAATTTGTCGATGTTGAAGAGGAGGAGGTTGTGAACGAGCATCTTGGAGAAGATGAATATGACGCCAAAAAAGGCAAGAAACACAACAAGGGAAAGAAGGGTAAACACCACAAGAAGCACGAGATGTCAAAAGAGTGGTTCACGTTTGCCAAGCGCGCATTTGTAGGGACCTTGGATCCACATGAGATTCAGGAGTTATTTGGCAGTGCATCAGCAACAGAGTCATTGGAAGGGGCGCAAGAGGTCATGGAGTTGTAAGCAAGAGAGAAGCGCGCGGTTCATGTTATGTTTGAGTGGGATGTTGAGGCACGGTATACCCTTTGATGTTTGGTGGCGTTTATATTTCCTTTTTCCAGCATCCCGTTGCTTGTATCTTGCATCAACCCTAGCTGGTCTTGTCTCGCTATTTAGGGCGTATGGCGATTGAACGCAGAGCTACGTGATAGATGATGAAGAAATGATTTGCATTGGTGCATGTTGTAAGGAAACATGTACTGGTATCTGACAACACTGGACTTTGCAACCTCTGCCACGTGTATTTTCCATCCGCGCAACAGATGATCGTGTTCGACATGCCTAATCGGGCAAGTATTGCTCAAAGAGTGGATTGAGGTGGATAATGCAGTGTCACCCTCCAATGCTTTTCACACGCGGGCAGGGACCAGATTATGCCCAATCAGGTAAGTTTCTAGAGGCGTGGATTGTAGCGGGTTGTTACTCTTTTCCTGGGTTGTTACTGGAGTGTCCCTGGAGTGCTCCGGGAAGGGTGTGTTACTCTAAACCCGTTTTTCCCTCCCAATATTCGTTTGTAAGTCGTGTGACCTTTAGTTTACGTTCGAGAAATAGAAGCAGATGAAGCCGGCGGCCATCTGACCAAGTGCATCGTCTACCGTGACTGAGCACCAAGACTGCTTGGCCGCTGCAATCAACAGCACTGACGATAAGTTGCCTACTTGGGATACCAACTACGGCAGTGAGAGGTTCACACGGCAATCCATATATTACACAAAATTGCTTCTTTGGACCATGGACTTCGGCGCGTTGGCTTGCGCAAGTTTGATTGTAATCAACGGCTTTTTGAGAAGTTGCCCTGTCAGGCAGGAGGCTTGCTTTGCTCTGTTGACAGCAAGCCCGTGGTCGATAGTTCACATAGACCCGCCTGTTCAGAACTGTTCTGGTGAACGCTTAAGGCTTCTGACAACGCAACGGCTTCTCAAACCAGGGTTGCTGGAATCCATGGCTGTGTGTGGACTGCCTATCTTGGACAAAGGGTCCAAGGGAGTGTGAAAGGTAGACTGTGGCTAATGTCGTCGATTATGCTTTGAAGAGTTGCCCATTCGGGCAGCTGTGGATCTTAAGGCCCTGGCACATACCACCTAGGTGACATGAAATACTTGACAGCGACAGCGTGGATAAAATCTCTCGATTATGTTTCTAATAGGCATATCTGGCGCTTACAAAGATTTCTGTATACTAGGCTGTCAAGTATTGTGTGTCACCTAGGTGGTGTACGAGGCGTAGTTTGCGAGGCGCCATTTCATTACTCCGAGTTACGTCATTGAAGGACATCTGTGCATCTCGATTGTCGCTTTATGTAATAGGGCTCCTCCATAGTCCATGTGATGTCTGTTGCTGGAGAGCAGCCAGTCGGGTGCGACGGAGCTTGGGAGTCAGCTACTTAGTGGCTTGGTTGACACCACGCGACACCAGGTCATCATCCCCTCTACATTTTTACTTAGATGCTTTGCAAGCTTCGTATTTTTCTTGCGCTGGAGAGAAACTATGTTTTCAGCCCGGGTTTAATGGGTGACGGTACGTGTAAGCGGTGCTAATCAGGCCGTAGTGTAGCCTTGTCTCCTGCATTTGACGCATGCCTCTGGAGTTCTTCATGGTCCCGATGGATTGATTTGGGTCGCTTCTCAAGCCCCGGTCTGGGATCATGGCAATTTCGCTATGTTCTTGCTACTTTTCAGACTCGCGCTTAATTCCTTCCCTCCCCTGGTACTTTTAGGTAGCAAAGTCGTGGAGTTGTACAGGCAGCCGCGAGTGCAGATGCCGCCATGAGCCTCAAAAGCGCGCCGCATGACCTGCATACGCACCACACACAACGACCACAAGCCACAGCACGAGCTCACATCACCAGCCTTCACACCCACAATTTCATCATTATTCAAATGATCATTTACCTCTGTCCTTACCAATAACATACAACTTGAGAACTTACACAAACACCCCTGGCTACAGCCTACAGACCATGGCATCCCCTTTTCGACCCGCGGACCCAGCAGAGAAACTACCAGCCTACTATGAGGACATAGAAGACGACAACATTCAGCACTGCTTCCGTGACTTTGACGTAGAACGCAACTTTGATCTCTTCGACAGGCAGACACGAGACCCCAATAGTAATAACTTTTGCCTGGACTTTGGCGAAGATTTCGCTTACTGTGCTTTCGACCTCGATTCGCAATCATACGACAAGTTGCTCAATGTGCCGCGGCCAACCGAACTGCACACCCGATGGATCAATATATGGATGCCTTACAACCAGAAGGCTTTGATCCGTACCTTGGCTGCACACTTCGACTTCACCCCACGGCTGATGGGTATGATGAAGAGCGATCCGGTGCCCAGCAACGATTCATCACTGCAAACCAATAAGAGCTCCTCAACCTTGAGGTCGATCTTATCGCACAAATCACGCACGCCTGGCAAGGCCAACGCAATGAAAGAGAGGGTGAAAGAGGCGAATGAAGCAGAGCACGATTCGGAGTCGAGCATCGGCATGACAGAGCTGATGGAGTCCACACAGTTGGAAATGGTACGAGATATGGGCCACTACCAACTGGTAGACGACGTTTGGCACTGGAGTACTGTGGATCAGGGCCGAAGATGTGAGTATAGTCGTTCCTGTGGTCTTGTAACCTGATTCATGAGAGAATAATTTTGCTGATCATGGCAGACATGTGTATCGGCTACAACTCATTACACAACGTACGAACTAAGAGAACCGGTGAACACCCGGAGACGACCGATAGAAGCCGTGATATACCTCATGGCAAACGTGTGTGGAACTGGCTTCTTCTCTGTGAGGACAAAACTGTCATTTCCATCTCCGAAGATCCATTCCCGTTTGCTAATGGCCCACTGAACGCGAGTGACCTAAGGACGTTGTTTACTACCCGGCGGAACCTGGTAAATGTTTTCAGGCAGTTGACAAAGGCACCGACGCCGCTTAGGGATGCGGCGCTGGTTCAATTGCCTCTTCGTAAACGCGTTGGCAGCAGCGACGAGGAGACTGCCCACCGTCCTACAGATGCTCCAGGATTACTGTTCTACTACCTGTTCGAAGATTGGGGTGCCACATTCGACCTTATCTCTCGTCGCGAACAGGGGTACGGTGCCGAGCTTGAAAGACTGCGCCGAGAGATGTTGCAAAAGGCTAATCTCACACACATCGATCAACTTCACCATATCGGTTGCCAGCTTGCTGTACTCAAACGTGTTTATCATAGCTACCAACTCATCATCGAGCGCGTTCTCAAGAAGCAAGAAGCTACACTGGCGTCGCTGAAGAACTCGCGCGTCATGTCTGGCAACGAATCACTCATATCATCACATCCGGTGTTTGATTCGGCAGGTCCGATGATGCCAGAAGCCGACAGTCTCCTCGGTGTGGCACTCAGCTCAGCTGCGCGTGTCCGGTTCGAACGCCTTAAAGACCGCATTCTCCTTTACGCACTCAGCGAGATCCAGGAATGCCTCGACCAAAAGGAATCACTCGTCATGATGAACTTCAATCTTATCGCCATCAAAGAGTCGTACAGCGTAGAACGCCTTACGTGGGTGACGCTCCTCTTGGCCAAGATTACGATTCTCTTCACGCCTGTCACGCTTCTTACGGGGTACTTCAGCATCCAATTCAAGAACACGGAGTTTGAAATGGTCAGTTATTGGAGGTCGTTTGGTTACATTTTCGGAGCCAGTCTGGCGTTGCTGGTCGTGTTCAGTTTAATGAGCGGGACGTTTGAGGGGAAGATTATCACGAGGAGTTGGACACGGGCTTGCTATGATATCAGTCGGAGGTGGCTGGCGCATCGGAAGAAGAGGAGTGAAATGCTCTGAGGATCATGCCCAGATGACGTTAGGGTGGATGAATGTCGGCAACGTCCACGGATACATGGGCTCTTCAAGGGGCGACAGGATCCATAGGTCGCATAATAACTTCGTAGAAGATTGCAGGTCCGACCGACCGATCCTCCTGCATGACCAACTGCACGAATATATGAGTTTTACTGCGGAAACAGATGACGGGAATCCCCCGGTGAAATGGTCGTCTTACTGCAGGACAGCACGAGAAGAGATGTCGGGTCAAGAATCCTGAGGCTTGGATGGCCATGCGGGCAACTGGCCGTTCATGTAGGAGCTGGAAACATCCAAACTCAGGTACGCATGCAGATGTATCCGGGGCCGAGCAGGGGACCCGTGCGGCTCCCGTGACGACTTCCGCGCCCCGCGCACTATTTCCGCATCGGTGGCCCATTAGACTATCGTTTCCCCATCTGACGGTGCACAGATACTGTCAGTCGCAATACCGTTAGCCCGCGTACCTTGCTGATCAAGGGTTAGAATGCTATGTACGAAACGCCGAGCCCGAACGAGGTGCTTCCCAGTACGCCGGCGACGTAGCGTTGAGACTCGGCATCCTACGGATGCATTTGAAACGACACCAACGTGGGCAGCGGCATTTACCACTTGGATCGCCAGTGAAACCCAGTTGAAAGAAAATGATACAGGCATTATTCCCGCTTCTCTTTCCGCCCGCAAACACTGTTCAACCGGTGAGGAATCACATCACAGCACATATACGCAGGGTTTTCTTCTTTGTATAGGGGCTTTGCTCAACACCGTCGTCAACCTTCTATGTCTATCCAGATATGGCAATGAATCGACGTACTGTTTCATATCGTAGCCGAACTTTTACAAGCGATTACGCCCGGCTTACCTCCCGTATTGAATACGGGCTAAACTTGGGCAGATGAGGTGAATTACTCGATGTCGAGACGATGCAAATTTGGTGCACACTTCCTTGCAAAGGCAACAAAAGATAACGAATCGCTAGCCGTTCTGGATTATCGATAGTAAAGTCCTTGGGCGATAACTGTTCACTTATATGCGCAAAAGATAAAGTCACGATTCGCGAGTCTCAGATCAGACGTATTCGATCCGCTTCGATCGATTTTGACTCCGTAATACATATACGAGCGGTATTGCGAAGGCCTCGTGAGGCACGCGAGAACATGTAACACATTTTTTCAAGGATGTACCGGGTCACTGACACTTCATATCCGACTATCTTATGGATGTCCGGAACGCCGACCACAACATACGAGTCGGGCCGTTAACGTGACATTCGCGAACGGCACCTAGGCCAACGGCTCTATTCCTAATTTTTCCTATACGCTATGGGACCCCACAGGCCACGAAACTAGCCAAGTTCGCGTGTTCCCTCCTGATGAACGAGTTCAGCCAAGAAGGTCAACGGTGCACTGAAACGCTACCGTAGGGGTGCCATGACCGAAGGGAAGGTTGCGAAAGAAGCGGCGACGCGCGAGCCACAGCCTCGCATGCAAATACATTGATAGACGGTCCCCAGAATTACTGTCCGGGTCTCTGGTCTCTCTCTTAGGGCTGGCTCCTTCTTGTTCAATCTTGATCATTTCCGTTGGAGAGACGTCATTCTTTCATTCTTTCATGTTAATTCTTCCTAATACTAGTTACCTATTCGGCGGTCGCATTTTATGTAAAGTCGTGCCATCGCAGCCCCATTTGTACAGGAAGAAGGACGAACCAACGACCAAAGCTTGGTGTTCAAATGTAAGTCTTTCAGATTCTGTTGTAGAACAAAGAAAAAGAGAAGAGTACAAGCGAAGTAGACATGATGGATTTCTGCTCTCGACTTATATGTGCAAGAAGAGCAGCTATGCACATCAATAGCTACCCATATCACGTTGTTCTAGACATAAAGAACAAACAGTTAACGAGACTCCTAGCCTCCCACACGCTCCCAATATGCGTAGCATGGTATCGCCGACACCGGAGGAGCAGAGTCAATGGCCGACACCGAATTACTCAGACCCCGTCAATCTTCATGCTATGGTGCTTGGCTTCACAGTCCCATCCCTCATACTATCCATCGCCTGTAAGTAGACCCTTCCTTGGACGCGAATTGCGAAACGCGACCAAGATTGATCCTCGGGTTGTTTCCAAGAACGACCCCCACTTTTTACAGCATCATGACTCGCTCTACATGAATACGGGCTGACAGACATGGGTGCTAGTCCTAGGGATACGCTTCTACGGAAAAGGGCTCCTGAGACAAATACTGGGGTTGGATGATTACATCATGCTTGCAGCAATGGTATTTGCCTTGCCGGTAACAATATTTCCCATGGTGGGGCTCAACTTTGGGCTGGGCTTGCACATCTGGGACTTGAAGTCAGAATGGCATACACCGTACTGGAAGGTAAGACACGCAATGCGCACGCGAGTGGACGCACTCCTGAGACTAATGAAATTTATAGATGGTTTATACAGCCGACCTACTCTTCCCCATGGCGTGTTCACTCACCAAAATCTCCTTGTGTTTAACATATCTGAATCTCTTTCCCGGACCTTCGACCAAGATTTTCTGTTATACTATGAGTACCTTTGTGTCTTGCTATACTGTTGCATGTATCTTCATGTCACTCTTTCAGTAAGGTCTTCCTTCCCCCAACCGCTGCGCCGATGCACTAACAGATGAACAGATGTTCGCCCATTGCATCCTTCTGGGATTCGAGCGTCGAGCCAAAATGCATCGACATGCGCATCGCTTTGGAAGTCATTGCTGCACTGAACAGCTTCAGTGACTGTGTAGTGTATCTGTAAGTAACCTTACAATCCACTTCCACCATAGCAACACTAACAACGCCATCTAGGTGGCCCGCAAAACCCCTGTGGAGCCTCCAACTACCCCTCCGCCAACGTATCGGTCTAATATGTCTCTTCGGTATCGGCCTTCTTGTCTGCGTCACCGGCATCTTACGAATGTACTATCTCAAGGTCTTCTTCGAGTCCTACGACATGCTCTGTACGCAGCTTCTTCTCCCCTTCCATACGATGCAAGCACTAACAAACCCCTCTAGGGCATGGAACAGCAGTCTGGATAGTAATGGTCCTCGAGCTCGACATCGGCATCATCTGCGGCTGCCTCTCTGGCGTCAAACCCGTCATGAGCGTCCTCTTCCCCGCCCTATTCGGCTCCTCACAACACTCACAAGTTGGCGAGGGAACACGCATCACCGCCTACGGCCGCCCCAACACACACCAATCCTTCATGTTCAAAGCCCTCTCTGAAGTATCGTCCAAACAAGGTGACCACGTTTCCATCGACGAAGTGGAAGCGCAGAGTCAAAATGGCCGCGATACCCCCGAGCAACAGAAACCAATCTTTATGTTTGCGACAGTGGAGACGCAGAGTCAGAACCCGGGGAATGTGCAGTCGGACCAGAAGTCTGAACAGCAAAGTCCCACTTTAGGGCGAGAGGAACATAGGCTCGAGGCACAGACTGGGCATGCAGACAAACATTTATCTAGTGAAAGTGGGCAATGGATGCTTGATCGTGATCGGCGAAAGAGTGCGATAGAGAAGAATGGGATGAGTGATACCGCGAGCGAAGAGTGGGTTTTACCCGCCAACAGGAGGAGGAGCTTTGCATAAGAAAAAAATCGAACGGGGGTAGGTAAAGAGGATGGTGTTTAGGATGGCTTGGCGTGGATTCATAGGTATACCCTTTTTTGGTTGTGGTATACAACGGAAATGGATGATGGCGTATGTAGGGTACGGGATCAGGGTGTAGGGACTGTCGTTCGATTGTTAATTTCTTTGGCAATGATGTGTTTGTTCCGTTTGTGCAGGGTTGGGTCTACGATTTTATACCTTCGTTGCTCGTTAGAAATGCGAGTAGAGAATTATGTCACGTTTAAAAGGTAGACAGCAGGAGCAGAATGAGATACTCAATGGGTTTTGCATTCAGCATGGTGGCTCTAGCTTGTGTATATCGCAAACTCAAAACATGTGACACACTTGTTGATGTCTGGGCTATCGTTACTTCATTGGTGTATTTACGTGACTATGATTGTCTGGTATCTCGTCATGACATTGCGCAACTCCATCTATGCTCTTCCAGCCCTCCCCACCTGGATCATCTCACCAGTAGGTTTATCATCACTCCTCAAGACTGGCCAGCTTGTACCATCAGCCTTGGCTAGTGTCATCTCAAGCTTTGTGCCTAGAATCCTGAACTTGCTCTCTTCGGGCTTGATGCTTGCGAATAAGGGGAATTCTGTCTGGTAACGCTTGCTATCCGTCGTAGGCAAATCCAGCTTCACATGATTAAGCTGGAAGTCGACGACTGCCGTGGACTTGTCGATCTTTTTGAGATATAGCGATGCAACAACAGACGTTGCGGTTTGGTAAAAGTCATGTCTGGTAATTTGGTCAGCAGTTGATTGTCGGATTGTATGCAACCAAGGAACTCACCGGACAGTATCCAGCTTTTCTTCGCCCTCCTTCTTCTTACCACTGCCCACAAACAGATGCCTGTCTTTTGTCTTGCATCCCTCGATATTCATAAACTGATCAAACTCCAATACCCTCCTCTTACAGCAACTCCAGCCTTTGCTGCCTTCGTGGAAAATGGGAGCGCCAGGGTGATGCACGCAACTCTCGCCTTCCCTATTACCTCCTTTATGAACTGCTCCACAGCCTTTCCTCCTACATGTCATACCCTCCTTCAGCACTACACTTGGGTCGTCATCTTCGGACTCCGGCGGGGGAGCGAGCGAGGCTGTCGGCTTGGGCGCAGCTTGAGCGGTAGGCAACCGGGGAGCAGGCGCAGGCAGAGATTCTTCTAGCGACCCAAGATTGACTTGTGTACCATTGGGGACGTCGGGAGCTGTGACTGGTTCCGGCGCGGGTGTGTCGTCTACATCCGAGTGCTTGCCCGTTGTGCAAGGCTCGATTGCGAGGAATTCGTCAAAGGTAAGAACGCGAGGTTTGCAACATTTCCAGCCTAGAATATCAAATTAGCAAACCTGGTACAAATGACCAAGATTGACTTGAGCTGCGTTACCTTTCTGCCCCTCGTGGAAGACAGGTGGACCCGGGTGGTAGATGCACTCTTCATTCTCGTCCTCATACGTCTTGCCGCAGCCTTTGTGAACGCATTTCTTCCCCATTTCTACTGTATCTTGAAAAGCGCTAAACGAGTGATAGAAAAATAGGGTGTGCGTTGAGTATTGACTTGTATTCCCCAGATTTTGTCGCCAATTCGAACATTCTGGAAGTCGGGACATCATGTCATAATTAGGGGTCCAAGCGCAAACCTTAATCCGGAACCATGAAGCCTTCCTTTTTCGTATCGATGCCGAGGCGCGCTCAGTCATCACCACTCTGCACCTTCTTTCCACTCTCTCCTCGTGGTCGCGTCTTACTCGCTTAGCTGAAGCTGGCGCACCATGTTTCGTGCCACGTCTCGTCTGCTCGCCTGTCGGGTTACCTTCTTCACACGAACTCCATGTGGACTCTGCGACACCGCGAAAGCCGTTGTTCAAAATGTCAAGTCGAAGAGACCTCTAGAATACCATGAGATCAACGTCATGGAACCAGGTCAGGAAAAATGGAAATGTCTGTACGAATTCGACACGCCTGTGGTAAGGCGACCTGGGCTTCCCCGTCCGTATATGTATGCAATGAACAGAGTACCTGAATGTTCAAATAGATCCACATCGACAAGGCTGGGTCTGGAGAAACCACCGAGTCCTCACTCAAGCTAATGCATCGTCTTAAAGAAGAAGATGTCATGAAGTTGATGGATCAAGCTGAGGGGTCTTGAACTCTACGATATACACATGATATGCTTTCTGCGCAAAATCACTAGATCATGCAGTACCGGGATATCTGCCTGGCAGCATATTTTCGGTACGGAATCAAGTACAAAGTATATGTCACTGCAAATAGCGAATGTCAACAGGGCTCTTGCGATCGACGGTGTCGCTCTTGTTGGACATCGTTGTTGAATTGGGTTTCTTCTAAATCCTATAAAGTATACGTATCAAACCATGCTCGACAACGATTACAGGCCGACGGTATGGTTGCGACTTTAATGCCGATCGTATAGCATGGCTGATGTTCACACAACTTACTGGAATAACCACGCTCATCTCTGAACGAAGTTGAACGCTCCTACCTCGCAATCTAATTACTATGACATCGCCGTTTTCCAGAGCCAAATGTGTAGCCATCGTCATCTCCATGGGAAGCCACATAAGCTACAGTGCACGGTCACCAGATGATCACCAACGCCAGTTGAGCACCCCCACCACCACCACAACACAACTTCAACGCGTCATAACTCAACCAATATGGATCCGATTCAAGAAGCGATTGCAGAAATCGAATCACGCGAACCAGGAGATGAATTCTCGTACCAAGCAATTGCTAAAAAGTATGGTGTAGGACGTATGACGCTGATGAGACGGCACAAGGGCGAAACCGAGGCCTATGGCGTGCGCCAGCTCTCCCTCCATCCACAACACGAAACCGAGCTTGTAAAGTACATACAGACACTTACTGAACGACGTTTGCCACCTACGAGGTTAATGATACAACGCTTTGCTTCATCTTTGGCTGGAAAAGCGGTTTCAGAAACCTGGGTTTCCCGGTTCCTCCGCCGGCATCCCAACCATCTCATCTCTGCCTACAGCAAGGGGATGAGCAAACAACGGTGCAAAGCCGATTCAGGAGCCAGGTACAGCTTGTATTTCAAGCTTCTCCTTGATAAGATTGAGGAGTACAACATCTCGCCCACCCATATATTCAATATGGATGAGAAGGGGTTTCAACTTGGAAGGATTGGCAGAACAAAGCGTATCTTCTCCAAGGCACTCTACGATCAAAAGGGGGTACGCCAAGCACTTGAGGATGGCTCAACTGAGTGGATAACAGTGCTGGCTTGTATCTGTTCAGATGGCTCAGTTCTGAGTCCTTCACTCATCTTCAAGGGAGCCAATGGAGCTGTTCAATCAAGCTGGGTTGATGCTATACAAGTAGGGGAGCACTCGGTCTTTACTACGTCGTCTCCCTCTGGCTGGAGCAACAACGATATTGGGTTAGCTTGGCTCAAAGAGGTGTTTGAGAGAGAAACCAGACGGCATGCTTCAACTGGGTATCGATTACTACTCCTTGACGGCCATGGATCCCATGTTACTATGGACTTTATCAATTACTGCAACGACCACAAGATCCTATTAGCTGTATACCCACCTCACGCTACCCATACGCTTCAACCGCTTGACGTTGTGATGTTTAAACCTCTCGCGAACGCTTACTCAACTGAGTTGGCTGAATACCTTCAAGACAGCCAAGGGTTACTTAATATATCTAAAGGAGACTTCTTCCCGCTCTTCTGGAGGGCTTGGAGTAAGACTTTCAAACCTCTACTCATCAAGAGGTCCTTTGAAGCAACTGGTATACACCCACCCAACCCAGAGGTTGTACTCAAAAAGTTTGCCAAGGAGGCATCAGATTCAGAAGAGAGCTCAACCTCTGTACTCTCCGGGGAGGATTGGCTCAAGCTCAAGTCAATTGTACGCCGTGAGGTGAGGGATCAGAGCAACAAGGACGTCAAGAAGCTTCAACGAAGTTTGCACCACATTGCAGCTCAAAATACACTCCTCCGCGGCGAGGTCAGAGGTCTCAGAAACTCCCTAGCCATCAAGAAGAGACGGGATAACAAGTCCTACACCCTACAGCTTGATAACCATCCTGAGTATCATGGGGGAGCTATTTTGTGGTCACCCAAGCGTGTACAACAAGCTCGGGATGATCAGGTATCACGACAACAACAAGCCGAACAACTACAGCTTCAAAAAGCCGAGATAGCTGAGATGAAGGAGAAAGCTCGCCTCTGCAAGCTTCAACTACAGAAGGAGAAGCGTGTTGAGCGTGAGAGACTCCGGGAGGAGCGGAGGAAGGTAGCTGCTGCAAAACTGGCTGAGAAACAACACCAGAAGCCCCTCAACAACGCCAGAAAAGTTATACAATTGCCCCAAAAGGGTAAGCGCAAAGCTTCACAACCTCATAAACCAGCTACAAAGCGTCAAAAGCGTGTTGGGGTTGCTCCAGCTGTGGTAGGAGTCGCAAGCGTTGCACCAGCTACCCCAGCGCGTACCATGTCCGTGCGCGTTTTGGCCATGTTCGAGTTTTGGCCACCCCAACAACATGAAGATACCAGAAAAATGAGGCTGTATCACCAGCAACAATAGCTATTAATGCGAGATCTTGTGGAGTTGTAGTAATTATATCATTGCGATTAACTTGTGCTACTTGTATTTACTTGGTAGCTTAGTTTTGCGGCCAAGGCGGGTGGTACGCGCTGGGGCGGCTGATGCAGCCTCCTCAGCTTGAACATGAGATGGAACAACAACGGCACGTTTCTGACGCTTTCTAGGTAGCTTAGAGGCTTGTGAGGCCTTGCGTTTACCCTTTTGGGACAGTTGTATAGCTTTTTCAGCGTCGCGAGTTGCTTTCTGGCGCTCCTTTTCAGCCTCCTTAGCGGCTCTCTCCTTCTCCCTCACTTCCTTGAGCCTCTCTCTCTCAACACGCTTCTCCTGAGCTTGATGAAGCTTGTACAACCGAGCTTGCTCCTTCATCTGAGATCTCTCAGCTTTCTGAAGTTGTTCCTGTTGTTTTTGTTGTTGTCGAACTGCTTTATCGTCCTGAGCCCGATGGACCTTATGAGGAGACCAAAGAAGAGCACCACCATAATACTTATGGTTGTTGTTGACGTTTAGAGTATAGCTCTTCTTCCTGTGTCTCTTTTTCACCAAAAGAGCCTCCTTGAGGTCCCTGTTTTCACTGCTTAGGATACTAAGTTGAGCTGAGATATGGTGGAGACTTCGGTAAATCTTCTTTGTATCCTTTGCGTCCTTATCTCGCACTTGATGAGATATAAGAGTCTTGATTTTAAGCCAGTCTTCTGCACTAAGCACAGAAGTTGAGCTTTCATCTGAGCTTGATGCCTCTTTGCGGAATCTTCGGAGTATAACCTCAGCGTTAGGTGGGTGTATCCCAGTTGCTTCAAACGACTTCATGATAGTTTGAGGCTTAAAAGCAGCAGCCCAGGCACTCCAAAAGAGGGGAAAGAAGTCTCCTTTCGTTACTGGGATAAGCCCCTGGCTTCTATAAAGGTGGGATGAAAGCTCAGTTGAGTAGGTAGTTGAGAGAGGCTTGAACATCCCAACATCAAGCGGCTGAAGCGTATGGGTTGCATGAGGAGGAAACACGAGTAACAGGATCTTGTGGTCATTGCAGTAGTTGATAAAATCCATAGTTACGTGGGATCCATGGCCGTCAAGGAGTAGTAATCGGTATCCTGAGCGAGCTTTCCATCTAGTCTCTCTCTCAAAAACCTCCTTAAGCCAGGCGAGTCCTATATCGTTGTTTGTCCAGCCAGAAGGGGATGAGCTGATGAAGACTTGGTGCTTTTCTTTGTTGATTGCGTCCGTCCAGCTCGATTGTAGGGCTCCAGCAGCTGACTGGAAGATGAGCGCTGGCGATAGAGCTGTACCATCCGAACAGATACAGGCTAGCACCGTCACCTACTCTCTAGAACCATCCTGAACAGCAGCTGTAACCCCTTTTCGATCGTATATCCTCTTGTCGAAGACCCTTTTCGATCTCCCAGTTACCCCAATCATGAAGCCCTTTTCATCTATATTAAAGATGTAAGAGGGCTCTACATTGTACTCCTTCATCTTACTGTGTAACAGCTCGAAGTATAAGCTTTACTTAGCTCCTGAATCAGCCTTGTGGCGATTGCGGTCTATCCCGGTCTGCCAGCGTGAGATGAGATGGGTTGGGTTTCTGTTGATGAAGCGAGTAACCCAGCTTTCTGAAACCTCCCTACCAGCCAAAGACGACGCAAGGGAGCGTATTATTGCTCGTTTAGGGGGCGTACGTCGCTCAGTAAGCGTCGTAATATGCTTTAACAGCTCGGTTTCTTGGTGTGGGTGAAGGATTCTATGGGCGAGCGTATGCGGCTGGTTTTGGCCCTGGTGTCTTCGAGCTAGCGTACGGCGACCTACACCATGTCTTTTTGCGACTTCTGAGTACGAGAATGGTGCGCCTAATGCGCGCGATTCGATTTCTTCAATCGCTTTTTGAATCGGATCCATGGTGGTGGAGTTATGACGTGTTCTGTATAGGTGGTTGTTGTGTTGGGGTGGCCAAAACGCGAACGTGGCCAAAACGCGCACGGACATGGTAGTCGCCGTTCACGACCAATCCAGCCCACAAAAAAATTATTTGACTAGCGCAAGACTTTCCCAGGCCTGTATATAGTATTAATTATTATTTACGCAATTTTATCACGACTAGTGGGGGCTCTACAAGTCCATCTTTTTGAGTATATTGAGTTGTTGGGGTGCTCAACTGGCGTTGGTGATCATCTGGTGACCGTGCACTGTAGTGCTCGTCTCCGCATGGATGTGGGGTAAGCACCACTCTTGAACGAAGGAGGGGTACAACAACAACACATCAATCCATTGCATAAAACCCAGCACATGTCACTCTTCGCACGAAAAAGCTCCATCCCCCCAAAACTTGTATCAGTTCCCAGGTCTTACCAAGTCCTGAATTCCTGCAACAATAGAATTCCACGTTTTTACTCTAAGAAAATCACCATGAACACGCTTCAAGACAAAAGCCGGATATACAGGGCTTTCCAAAAGGGAGGTCCAACGTTTGGTGGATGGCAGGTAAGACCGTTCTAATAACGTCAATACAATTATCTCCAGGTCGAATACTGAGAGAATCTAAAGATGCTCCCTGGAACTAACCACTCCCGAGCAATCGCCCGCTCAGGCGTCGACTGGATATGCGTAGATACCGAACATGGCAACATCAATGGTACTTCTATTCTACCCATCCCCAATCTTACCCCTGGCTAAACCCAGAACCCCAGATTCGCAGATGCACGAAGCTGTCACGGCAATAGCCCACGCCGGCGTCTCCCCCCTCGTCCGCATCGCCGCAAATGAAGCGTGGATGGTAAAGCGCGCCCTTGATGCCGGCGCACACGGCGTCGTCGTGCCTCTAATCTACACAGTCGACGATGCCAAACGCCTCGTTTCGTCGACTAAATTCCCGCCACAGGGGACGCGAGGATTCGGTTCGCCGCTCTCGGTTCAATGCTTCAATAACGAATCTATGACATACTACCTACAGCACGCCAACGAGTTACGTGTTCCCATCCCTCCCTCAAGTCCCAAACATGGAGGAGGTGAGCTTTCGCTGACGTATCGACTTGTAGTACACTTGTGACGATTGTGCAGATAGAGACGGCGTCTGCTTTGCAACATGTTCGTGAAATTGCCGCCATCCCGGGTGTGGACTGTTTGTTGATCGGGCCGTTTGATCTGGGAAATAACATTGGTCATCCGATTTTGACTTCCAGACTCGACCCGGAGTTGGAGGAGGCGATTGAGAAGATCAAGGATGCGGCGCATGCGGAGGGGAAGAAGGTCGCCATGTACTGTAATAGCGGAGAGGATGCGAGGAGATATGCAGATCGGGGCTTTGATATGATTAGCATACTGACGGATCAGATGGGTATTATAGGAGCATT
Organism: Pyrenophora tritici-repentis; assembly: GCF_003171515.1. NCBI lineage: Eukaryota > Fungi > Ascomycota > Dothideomycetes > Pleosporales > Pleosporaceae > Pyrenophora > Pyrenophora tritici-repentis. The sequence goes on from NC_089390.1 coordinate 2,259,080, forward strand.
CAAACAGAGTTTGAGCGTCGCTACTGGGGCGGTGGAGGGGAGCGGCGATACGAGTGTCAAGGGATACGATGGGAAGTAAGGCGAGGCTTCATTGATGCTTTGGAATCTATCACTGTGTTTCTGATTTCTCTGGGATTCTTTCGTGCAATCTACACTTTGTCTTCCCCATCCGAACAGTAGAAGGTTGTGTAATCTCCTGAGAATAAGCATCGCTTATTTTTGCAATATAGAAAATATCCACCAGGCATCTGCATGAGTATAGAAAGCAATGTAATTATTTTTATCGGTGAGAATTATGACTCGCTCTATGGGAGGAATATTAAGAGACAGTCGCCATGCATGGAGAGGTATATGACCACTAAGGAATGCCGGCTACAGGCGTACATCTATGAGAAGGGAAGTAATGGATAGTCAAACAAGCCATACTTGGATGAGCCATGAGCTCCTCTTCTGAAAGTGGTGACAGGATGGCGAGTGAAGTGACATCGAAACCATCTCACTCCTTCATAGGACGTGAGAATTATCGGCGAGACCCTGACTTCGTCTTCTTGTGGCGTCTGATGGGCAGCATGCGGCCTCCTTGTGCAATCTGGCCATTGCCGTTGCTACGAGACATTGAGCATAGGGGCCTGTCATCATCTGAAGACATGGATGCCATGGCGAATGAGTCGGTATTGTGTCCGTAGTAAAGCAGCAGAGCAGTACGCATCTTCTTGACGCCTAAGATACCGATAGCGCCGGCAGATTTGCTATGCTTGACACTAGGATGGCCTCCAGTAATGTTAACAAGTTATTTCTTATCACTTGGAAGTCAGCTTACCCATGAATTCGTTTTCGATCATCGCTTTTAGGGCTTCGTCCTCGGAAACCTCCACGTAGTCCCCACCCGGGCTCTTCTTCACACTCTGGTAGAGTCTTTCGGCACATACAGTAGCGGCCATTGTCGTTGCCATATGCTCACCGGTTCCACTTGTAACGGTTGCTACACTGGTGTGGTCCGGGTCATCAGGGTCGACGGGGACAACAGCAGCACCTACGCCGACGAGAGCTGCTGGGCCGACGCGTCCACGAAACTTCATACCGATACCTCCCGAAGAAGCGCCACACGCAATGTTGCCCCATTGATCTACGGCGATAGCTCCGACAGTGTCAGTGATGTGATCTTCCCCTGGTTTGTTCTGAATCGAGACAGGTGGCGTTGGTGAATGCAGTGCTGTCTCTTCAATGCAGTTTAAGGGTGTTGAAATCTGAGCAAATCGAGACTCTGATTCGCGGTTTTCTGAAGCCGGGGACAAAGGGGTGTTGGCGACGATAGATTGAAGCTCTTCCAATGACTTATCCTGTGTTGTCTCCAAATTGGCAGTACGCCTAGAGTCTTCGCTGAAACCATCGGACCAATCCTTGCGCGAAGATTCTGCGTGCATTGGTCCATGAGACGCGTCTCCCATTTGAACATCTTCCATAATGCTTTCGTAAGCTACATCGCCAACTCGGTCTCGATACTGACCCAGATTAGGAAACTGCTGCGTGCTGTTGACAAAGGCATTGCGAGAAGCATCCGCAACCGCGGGAGGGCAACTGTCGTCGGTCAATGATGTTCGGTCACATGTTCCAGGGGTAGTGAATTGCTCATCGCTGATCCATGAGCTCGAAGAACGCTCAGAGGTAGGCAAAGAGGGATCAGAAGGAAATCTATGGTCTTCATCGTACATCATGTCGTCAGACGGTGACAGCAGGGGTGCATAAACTCCCAGCAGGTTCTCGGTATGCTGTTCACGCATACGCGCCTGGGCTCGTTCCTCTTCAGGTGCCGCGTTATCCCTGATCTTCCAGCAAGACGGATGCGCACTACTCTTCCTGGATTTGTGTTCGGCAGATTTGAGATCCGCACGCCATCGCAGCCAGCGCTCCTTGGCGGCTGGTGAAACCAGTGCATCATGCGGTAGGATTGGCATGCCCATCTCTACAGCAAAGTCGGTGGCACCTTGGGAGCATAAGAGGTTTGGAGGAACCCGGCGGAGCGTCAGTGAATCCATAGTGTGGTCGTGGACCATTCGTGCTAGGCAGATAGGATTCTTGATCTCTGTCAGAATTTGTTAGTACACGGACAACTATCAGCACCTAAAGACTTACGAGCTACAGCTCCAACAGCCCCACTGCGTCCGTAGTGATCAACAACAGAGGCGTCGCATTCTACAACACCATCCATGGCCAGATTGCTTCCGTAGCCAGCGTTCGTGATTTCTCTGTCTTCGAGCATCTTGACGGCAGCCTCGACGGCATCTAGGGATGTGCCCCCGTTTTTCAATATCATCATAGCCAGCTGTGCCGCACTGTATATGATCAGCATCATAATTATTCATGGTGAACTATGATAGACGAGGCCCAGTACTCACTCGTTGCATGCTTGAAGGTGGATCTTTTCATTCTGGTGGCTGTGGTACCCTGCACCGGCGTGAACATATATGCAACACAGCTCATTGGGAGGTGGGCTACACGAAGCTTTGCGTGTGTGCGTGTCAATGTATGCGCCATCTATGGGTGCGTAGTGACGACTGTGGGCCGACATGCTTTTCTGTGTGGAAAAGCGCCGACGAAAGTCTCGGAAACGGGGACCGAGCGTCTCCAGGATCACCAAGCTTGTACGGGGCTTGGATGAGTCTTGAGCGTGGGGCTGTTTGGCTGTTGGAGCTGGAGCTGGAAGCTTGGACAAGTTCACAGGCAGCGCCTGTTGTCCGCACGAGGTGCCTCTGGCGAAGATGGGACTGACTCAGCGATTGAGTGGAGATGTGGTAAAGCGGTATGGAACCAAATGTCGATACGGGCTTTAAGTGATCATTTGAGAATGAGAAAACGTCAGGTCGATAATATACGTAGCCTGAGAACTGCAGAGGTAGACTGAGAGGAAGAGGAAGAAGAATACGGAATTAATGAAGAGGGCGAGCCGATGGAGGAGCGAAAATTTGGGTCGGGCGGATGTACAGTGAGAGTGGGAGAGATGCTCGGTGAGCACTGTAGGGGCACAGTCAGTGAGAGAGAAGTTAGCAGTAATGTCGGTGTTGAGCTGTTGATGGCTCCTTCCTTTGCAACTGTCTAAGCTTTACGGTTGACTAATGCACTTTGGTGTGCATGACACATATAGCAGGCACGTCAGGTTGAGCAAGAAAGAGCATCCAGGGATGCACGAAGGAGAGGTACACTATGTAGGTGCCAACCAAAGGTAGTCATTGTTTCCCCGCTATTGCAGCTCATTTCCGCTGCCAAGGGCGGAGCGGGGCGGCGCCTGATTCGAGGACAACCCACATGCACCGACCTCCGCCATCACACCTCTGACAAAGTCACCTCTGCACCCTTTGCTCGCTCTCCCCTGCACCCACAGGAATACTTGAGCTGCTCTGCATATTGTTTTTTGCGCCAAGCAGCAGCAAGAATGGCGTCCCAAACCCCCGCCGTTGTCATGGACAAGTAAGTAGCGCTGCCAGCTGCCCACGGGCACCCACACTGCGATTGAGTACTGACGCTGGCACGTAGCGGTACGGGATACTCGAAGCTTGGTATGCGATGGATTAATCTCGACTAGCATTACTCGTAGTAACAACCGACCCTAGGTTTTGCCGGCAACGACTCCCCATCCTTCGTCTTTCCCACTGCGATAGCTACCAGAGGCCCAACGGGCGGTAGCGGTACGTCAGGCTCCGGACGCCCAGCGGTCGCGAACAAGCCCTCTTATCTGACCGGTGGAGCTGGACCTGGCGGACATCTCTCTGGCAAACGCGGCACCGAGGATCTCGACTTCTTCATTGGTGACGAAGCTCTTGCCGCAGCCGGAGGTGCGGGCTATGGCATCAACTACCCAATCAGACATGGCCAGATCGACAATTGGGTACGGAGAGACATACGGGTTTCAAAGAAGGAATGCTGATGGCTTGCAGGATCTAATGGAGCGCTTCTGGTCCAACTCGATATTCAAGTACCTGAGAGTGGAGCCTGAGGACCACCACTTCCTACTCACCGAGCCAGTACGCCATGCTGTCCCAAACGCTAGTGGTGCATGACTAATGTACTTCCAGCCATTGAACCCTCCGGAGAACCGCGAAGCGACCGCTGAGATTATGTTCGAGTCCTTCAACGTCGCCGGTCTCTACATCGCCGTACAAGCTGTGCTCGCTTTGGCGGCCTCGTGGACAAGCTCCAAGGTGCAGGATCGATCCCTTACGGGTACCGTCATCGACTCCGGAGCTGGTGTCACGCACGTTATCCCCGTTGCTGAAGGCTACGTCATTGGTTCCTCAATCAAGAGTGTCCCTATCGCTGGTCGCGACATTACAAACTTCGTACAGTCGCTTCTCAGAGAACGTGGTGAGCCCGACTCGTCTCTCCAGACTGCAGAACGCATCAAGGAGGAATACTGCTACGTGTGCCCGGATATTGTCAAGGAATTCGCACGCTTCGACCGTGAATCAGACGACCGCTTCAAGAAACACGTCGTCAACTACCCCAATGGCAAGACCACAACCGTCGACGTCGGTTACGAACGCTTCCTTGCGCCTGAGATCTTCTTCAACCCTGAGATCTACTCGTCCGATTTCCTGACCCCACTACCCACCATCGTCGACACCGTTATTCAATCCTCGCCTATCGATGTGCGCAGAGGACTGTACAAGAACATTGTGCTCTCAGGTGGTTCAACACTATACAAGGACTTTGGCCGACGTCTGCAGCGTGATATCCGGCACATGGTGGATGCTAGGATCAAGGCATCAGAAGCGCGGAGTGGAGGTGCAAAGAGCGGTGGTCTGGATGTGCAAGTCATCACACACAAGAGACAACGACACGGCCCATGGTTCGGAGGCAGCTTGCTTGGTCAGACGCCCGAGTTCAAGAGCTACTGCCACACCAAGGCAGAGTATGATGAGATTGGTCCCAGCATTGTCCGAAGATTCGCGCTGCTGGGCGGACCTGGTAGCACGTAAGAAGACTGCAACCTTCCGAGACCCATGTAGATGATGGAATGGCTTATTGAGCGAACATGAGAATTAGCAAAACCTAGCGAGAATGACAAGATTATCAGCCAAAGAGTTGAAAAGCCCGTGATACACACTGATGGTTTGTAACAATGTTTAACTGTATCGACAGACAGCGCATCCTCACAGTACGTACTGACGTTCCATCGCACTGCCTAAAGCCATCACGCCTGAGCTTCCTATTCCTTCTTCTGCCCACCAGCCTTCCTGGACAGTACAGCAACACCCTCCACATGCCCCGTCTGTGGGAAGAAATCGAAGCCCCTCAAACTCTCAATCTCATAGCACCCCTCTCCCTTTCCGAACCCGCCATCAACTCCCTTCATGCCACCGACCAAGACACCAATGTCCCTAGCCTGCGTATGAACATTACAGCTCACATACACCACCCTCGCTGGACCATACTGCACCAACTGGCGCAAGAAAGACTCATCACAGCCCTTGCGCGGCGGATCAAGCATAACCACCGTTTCCTCAGCCGGCGACTCGATCGATGCAAACAACCTCGCCGCATCTGCAGCAATAAAGCGCGTCGAGCTCTCCGGCAAATTGTTCAGCTTTGCATTTGTAGATGCAGATTCTATGCTACTGGACGAGATATCGATTCCGAGTGAGCTTTTGAACAAGCTCGATAGCGTGATGGTGAAGAGCCCAGAGCCAGAGTATGCATCGATGAGATGCGTGATCTTGTGTCCCGGGGTCGAGGGTAAAATGTGTTCGCGGATGTACTGTGTAAAGACAGGGAGGATGCTATTGTTGTTTTGGAAAAAGGAACCAGCGGGGTTGACGAATTGGAAGTCGTCTACGTATTCTGTGGTTTTTGCGTTGGAGTCCGTTGTACATGTTTTGATGTGGATATGATCGCCTCTGTCTTCGACGATAGCGTCGCTGTCCTCTTCTTTGCTCACGTCGTAGTCTGCTTTTGGGACTCGGGTTGTGCTTTCTCGGAGGAGTAGTGTGGCGCCTTTGTGGTACGTGGAAAGGGTGTCTGCCACGCGATTGCGCTCACGCTTGTTGCCGGCACGTACGGCATCTGTCCCGATGGGACAGTCTTCTATGTCGATTGTTATGCGGGTTCCTTTCTTCATGAAGCCGATGGGTGGGAGTTCTTTGAAGGTACGTTTGATTCCGTTGCGGCCATCACTGCGGCGGGCGTCTGGTGGGCCGTCAAAGTGGGGAGTGAGTTTTGTGCGGTATCCGTACTGGAGTGGTGAGCCAATAGTGTCGCCAATGGTGGGAATGGGCTCAGGAGGTAGATTTGAAAAGTTCTTGTAGGCCTTTTCAACAATGGACCTCTTGTGCTGCAGCTGGAAGTCGTAGGGTAGCATTTGGAATTGGCAACCTGAACAACTGGCAAAGTAGGGACATTTGACTAGCAAATCATCACGGTGAGGCGAGGGCGTTATGACGTTTACAAAATCAGCCATGGAGTACTTTTCCTTCTCAAAGTGTTTGTGTGGCCGCGCGGTTACAACATCTCCTGGTACGCTAAAGGGCACGACGTAGACTTGGTCCGACTCTGCGCCTTGCTGAAAACCGATACCATCTCCTGTCGATGATATTTCCTTGATCTCAACTTGGATCTCGGTGAACCTTTCTGGCAGGTTGGTCGAGTTTTCCTTTCCTTCTCTTTGCACATTGAGATTTTTAATGAGCGCTGTCACGTCTTCGAGTAAGACTTCCTCGTTGGTCCCATTCGTTTTGAGGATTGTACTCTGCTCAGCATGGCCATTTTTCATCCGCTTATTCTTGAATCTGTAGTTGCCTCGTGATCCCTCCTCACTTCGTAGAGGTGTTTCGAAATATCTCTTTGCGCCGTTGCTCTCAATAGGCGCCACATTGTCTGCTGATGAAGCCATTCTGTATCTGGCAATTTGAGAATACTGCTTACTGGCCAGCAGTGTCCGAAGCGGTCGAGTAAGAATTCGTGAGCACATACAGCAAATGTTCAAAGTTGAGAAAAGTTAGTCACTCAGATGGGCAGAGCGGCGATTGGCTGGAAGCAATTACTGCCCTCCCGCTTAGTCAACATTGAACTTTCCGAACTTCACTTTGATCGTCACCAAGGTGCGCAGGCCACCCGCTATTACCGCCTTGCTGCACTCAATTGGCCCTCAAGAGGAGGTTCCAGGGCAACAATGAGTGTCTGCCGCCCCGCAAGATGTCTCTTTACCAAAGCAGCATCTACGACGCTTTCTAGACCACCTCCGCACCGCACCTTCCACGCTTCTGCACCTCGACAAGCCCGCAAAAAGAGACCGCACTACCCCTCAATAAAGGCCGAAGAGCTCAAGCTCCTCAACGAAGCCGCAGAGACGGAATACCCAAAATTCGATACCTCGGAGACAGCGCTCCTAGAAAAAAAGTATACGCCGTCGCAAATTGCCGCCATCAAAGCCGCAGAATCCACAATCGACGCCCGCGATGTCCTCATACAAGGCCAGCGGAGAACAGACGCATGGCGTCTCAATTACGAAGATGACCTCGCTGAAGTCGACCCGGTGACGGATCGCCCGGAGCGACTGACAGGCGACGACATTATTGGCAAGAAAACCTTCAGAATCGCCAACGAGGTGGAGCGCGACGCAAACATTTCCCGCCTTGCGACGGAGAACCTGGCGAAAATGTACCCGGACGGTATTCCAGAAGACGAATCGCAGCTGCGCAATGCCATGGACGCAGCAATCACACAAGCCACGCTGGATCCAAGCGCGACGTACTATTCCAAGAACCCACATGCATTGCGGGCACTAGGTGACGAAAGACACTCGGTCATCGCACCTGATCTACCGCGAGTGGAGAACCGCATGGCCCGCCAGACGCGCCGTCTGTCGTCCGAAGAGGAGGAGGACCCACGACAAAAGCGACTATTGCAATACCTGGGCTGGGACAAGCAGAAGTTGCGTGGTATCAAGGTGAAGACGCTCGTCGTCCACGGCGTCACCAACCAGACGCGTATGGGCAAGATCAGGAGTCTATACTACTTGACCATTGCCGGGAACAATGACGGTTTGTTGGGCATTGGAGAGGGAAAATCCGTGGAACCCGACGAGGGGCGGAAACAGAGCGTGATGAGCGCGATTAGAAATCTAAGGCCCGTACCTCGGTATGAAAACAGGACAACGTTTGGAGATTTGGAGAAGAAGGTGGGCGCGACAAAAGTCCAGCTCTTCGCGAGACCACCAGGTAAAGACTTATTCTTCCCACTCTGCTCATAGCCTTGTAGTCTAACGTTGTAAAACCAGGTTTCGGTCTCCGTGTCCAGCATCTCATCTTCGAACTCGCCCGTGCCGCCGGCCTCCAAGACCTGTCGGCTAAAACACCCCGCTCAAGAAACAAGATGAACGTCATCAAGGCTACGTGGGAAGCTCTGACTAACCAGCGGCTACCCGATGAGATTGCCAGGGCGAGAGGCAAGAAGCTGGTTGACGTGCGCAAGGTTTACTATGGTGGATCCATTCACTAGAAGTTTACTTTTGTGTCTATGAACATGTGAATCCTGTATCATATGGCTGGAATAGAGTTGTACCGTACACATGCCATTATAGCACTGGTATTGGTATGAATATAGTAGCATTGTAGATATCCTTTGTATGCATAGCATCTACCATCATATCATCTTGCCTTCTTATACACAGCGCCCGGGGTATCATATCCACACTTTTGTCCTCTCTCCCCCCATCCATCTACTCATCCCCAAAATCCATAATCCCTTCCCCTCTTCCCCCATCCCTCTGCAACCCCTCACTCTCCCTCACCACGCCCTCACCCAAATCCGTATCAATCTGCTGGTTCAACACAATCGAGTAAACACTCGCTTTCAACAGTGTGAAGACAAGTGATGTCTTGCGTTCGAGGCCCCGCAGGCCGTCGAGAATGGCGGCGCTGGGGGGCGTTGGAGAGGGTGAGGAGGAGGGTGGACATCTGCGTGGAGGGTTAGTGTTTGTCAGATTTATTGATTGGGAGGGAGGAAGAACAGGAGAGGGGAGAAAATTACCGTATTCAAGTTTCCGAGTAACCTGGCATATTCATCTAGCACTTCTTGCTCGAGGGGCGTGAGGCTTTCGTCGCTGGAGCCTGAGGACATTTGTGAGGCGGAGAGGTGAGCGTCGGGCGGGGAGTCGGAGGCCATTTTGTCTTTTGTAACTTGTCTTCGCTTCTCGTTGTTCGTGTCTTGTCAATTGCGGGCAAGCACTGCTTGTGCTGCTTGCGCGCCTTGGTAAAGTGTAAGGCGTGGGTTGTTCGGCACTGTAAATGTGTATGTGTATAAGATAAAGCGTCTCAGACTCGCGTCACTCTGCGAGTTGCTGCAGTAACTACACCCAAGGGTGTGCTATCAGTGGCTTCTTGGTGGGGCGTTGATCCGACAGTTGTTCGGTTTGGTCGCGTTGTTTGCTGGGCATCTGCGAATCACTCGTCGCGTCTTCCCCGCAAACTCCGCGTGGTCCATGCACATTTCAGAAGCGTCACAACCCAACATCAGTTTAGCAGCATCACGACATCAGTCTTTCAAAAATGACTTCCTCATTGCCCCTTTCCTTTCCTACAACAACCTATTTCACCCACACTCCTGCCTACTGTCTAAGCTGCTTCCGCCCTTAGACCACATGCTCCTCAACAAACCCATGCTCTGAAAATGAAATACAGACAACGCCAGAAATATTTTGCTGCAATTGCGATGATGACTAGAAGGCCCGAGACAATATCCACGAAGAAGACGAAGTATAACACCGTTGAAACGCCGTTGTTGGAAAAGACCTGTTTGTCTACTATCCGTGGAACGCGAATGAGTGGAGTCGAGAGAATATCACACATGGAGATCCTCTCCTTATGCATACAATGCTTTATTTTGTGAATCACCCACGGTCCTACCGATGAGAACTGGTTTGGGTCAGGCTGTATTGACTGGAATCGTGGCTGTCGTGGTGATGGTCGTCTCCATCGTGATGAAGGGTGACGCTGTTGAACTCTTCAAATGGATCTGCCACTTCGCCCATTGGCGTGGCTAGACCAGAGTCCAAAGGCACGCCCTTGACTCTCGAGGCTCCAATATCAACACTCTGGGACTCCTTAACATTCCGGAAGTTGGGAGTCTCGATACCCTGGCCCTGGTGTGGGATGATCGGTGGCTTCATGTGTCTTAGCAGCGCCCATTGTGTTGTCTTGAAGAATGGTGCAGTCTTGATATCCGAGGCGCCGGCACGGGATCCAAGTCGTCGGGTTTCATCTTTGATTAGGAGCTTGCGGATGATGCCTTTGCAGAGGCTATAAGTTGTTAGTACAAGACGACTAGAATATGTATGCGCAAACGTACTTTGACACTTGTGGCGCACCAGAACCCTCTGGGAATGGCACCTCGTCTCGGAGAATGTTGGCGAAGGTTGCGTTACGGTTCTTGCCTTTGAAGGGCGTAGTTCCGTACAGCATCTCATAAATCAATATACCAAGGGTCCACCAATCGACCGCACTCGTATGTCCGCAGCCTTTGATGACTTCTGGCGCAATGTACTCTTCAGTGCCGACAAAGGAGTTTGTTCGGAAATTGTTTATGCATGATTTGGTGTCAATGGTGGGAAGGTTATTGGAGGAAGTACCGCTTCGGCCACTTAGAATCATGGTTGGGCGACCGCCAGTATCAGATTGTTTTGACAAATCGAAATCTGACAACATGATATGACCGGACTGATGGAGGAGGATGTCTAAGAAAATTAGCTGTGGTCGCCGCAGAGGTGGGCCGTGACGTACTTTCTGGCTTCAAGTCACGGTAGATGAAGCCCATCAAATGGAGGTACTCCAATGCAGCCGTGACCTCGGCAGCGTAAAACCGCGCGGCATCTTCGTCGACGCACTTGTTGGGTCGGGTCTGTAGGGCGCGGAAGAACTCACCACCGCTGCAATATTCCATGCAGAGATAGAGGTGGTCTTCGGACTGGAAAGAGTGGTATAGAGTAACAATAAAGGGGTGGTTGCTGGTAGCCAGAATTTCCTGCTCGGCCAAGGCACGCTTGATCTTGTTCCGCTTAATCATCTCCTTCTTGCTCAAGACTAACTGTTGTTAGCACAGGCTAGTGTTTCTACACGCCTCACGTACCCTTCATGGCGTATAGCCTGCTAGACTTCTTTTCCCGCACCAAGTATACCTTGCCAACGTCACCCTTACCGATCAACTTGATTTTATCGAAACTGCCCGGGCCAACCTCGACGTTGCGGACCTTGATGGAGTTTGAGCTGTAAGTCCTCCTGAAGGCTGCCGCCTGTCGGATCTGGCCCGGCGAAGGTATCGGCTTGCTGGCGTCCGTGGGCAGCAGATGGGTCGAGTCGACGGAATTTGTTTCGACCATGCTCAGGGTGGACGAGTTGGGGTGGTGTAGGACGGGCTGCTTGCCAAGTTCTGCAGTCTGCGGTCTTTCAGTAGACTTCCCTGACGAGAACAAGCCCTGGGCGTTGGGAGCAGAAGCTACCCTTCGCAGTTTCCTTGCCAATTCCTCCTTCCCAGCCGTCGTAGCATGGTCGTCCGAAGCAGTGACACCATTCACTTGCGTCTTGGGTATCGCGGGTGTGTCTGGGGGAGATGGGGGCACGCTGCCTTCATTGTGATGGCGTAGGGCCGGTGGTCCCTGGTGGGCAAAGTAGGGGTTGGCGTGGGCGGTCGGCGACACGGAGTCGTCTAGGGGGTTGCCTTCGCTAGCAACCGTCTGCGAGCGATTGCGGGTAATGTGAGGAATGAATCTCGACTGGCGGAAGCCCGACTTTTCATTCTTGCCAGGCGCGTTGCCTTCATCGGAAAGCTTCCGGGTGTCGCTGCTGCTGTTGATGCGGAAGAAGTTCTTGATGCGCTGTGAGACTTGGCCGTCCTTGCCATTGATGGATTTGTTGGTGGACAGAGCCTTGCCCGAGAAGGTCCGTTTCTCGGTCATGGTGGTATGGTTTGGTGAGGACGAGGTGAACAGCTGCGTCATAGCAGTCGCACAACGTCGACGGCAGGGAGCAGTAGGCTACGGGAGGAGTGATGTATCTATGTGGCAAGGCGAGGCGACGACGGAACAACAGAGACTCGGGGGGGTGGTTGACGATGGCGCGTTCCAGGGTCAGTGGGACATGGCACGTTGGGATGAGGTCAAAGTGCAGGGCGGCCGGGCGAGTGTGGCTGGAGCGTCCGGGACGGCGGTACGCGAAAGAATGTGCCCGTTATAGAGGCGCTGGCACAGGCGGGAGACGGGAGACGGGAGGCAATGGGCAATGGGCGAGAACGTGTGCATGCAGCGAAGAGCGAAGACGTTCACTGCTGAGCCGGGGAGAGGAGCGGAGAGGTGCAGGGAGCGGTGCAGGTGTGGTGTGGTGTGGTGTTAGGATGGGAAAGCAGAGCCGTCGTGGGTACGAGCTAGGGCAGCGGCGAATGGCGAATGATGGCGGAGGGCAGGTGGGGCCTGTGAGATGCGGATGCTTGTCTGGAAGACGCGGGCGAGGCGATGGACTATCGACAGCCCTTCACTACTGCTACCCTTTCAGCCCACCTGCAGCCGGCCAGCCTGAGGGCCGGTCCGACTCAACACCATATCAATATCACGTCGGCCTCATTTGTAAGTACATGGTGTATTTCAAAGCATCGGCCCCCATGGTAAATTCCCTCGTCCCTGCCGAAGTGCGCAATTGCTGCGCCGCCCGCTATGTACGTATGTGTGTACTTACCGTCGCAGCACGTGCCTTCCCCACGACCGGCGCACTCTGCAGTCTGCATCCACACCCGCTAGCATCGCCCACGCCCATTCGCATTTATCAGCAACGCAGAACCTTGGAAGCAGTGGCACGTCATCGCACCAAACACGGCGGCCCATATTCGACAACTGCTGCCACAACATTTGACATCAACTGGGCCACATCATTGCCCGAAGCGCCACAACTCCGCGTTGCTGAATGCTGACCCGAGTCCATGACCCCGTACCTAGTATGTACTTACCTCTCGGCCGTTTCCATCATCCCCTGACCATGACCCTCTCTCAACGCCAATCGCCAATCTGTTCTAGAACTGTACTAACACCAGCTAATGCGCGCGTTTCGCATCCTATCCGCCGCTCCCACACATCGCCCGTGCACATTCGCCTCGCCTCGCCTCACTCACAGATGCGATACCATGACCAAGACCAGACTTTGTATTACTTTGTATTATGCAAATACCCAATCGCTGGCCATGTTGACTATCTAACATGTCCTGGCTGAATCATATACCTGATATCCGTGACTAAGACCGCTAACACTTTTCCTTCACCGTCATGGGCCGCTGTTCTGGCCCAGTCCGTCCGTAACAAAACAAATTCTTAACCAGTAATCCACCCGACCAAACCCATCATGTACCACTGCTGCTGTTGAAACTCTGCAAACGGCCTTGTCGTCATGGCCCTCGAAACATATTGTCGATAAGACGAAATATCCACCCCTTCTGACACATACCGAGGCTGATTGCTTCGCAAGTGCGGACGGGCATCCGTACGTACAGGGGCCAGTGCCGGCTCACCACGTCGACTTTCAAGTGCGTGAATTCGCACCATGTACTTCTGTCTCTTCCAACTCCGTCCTCTTGAGCTGCTGGAAGCGCTGTCGCCACTTGTCTGAACGTGTCTTACGCTCGTCGGGAGACATGTTTCGGGGGTCGTCTTTCTTACTCCGTCGGAACTTGTTAGTCACCTGTTCGAGCTTTGCTTTGGCAGGCGACTGTTCTCCGCCCTTCTTTGGCGAGCTAGGTGCAGGCGACGACGTCGTTGTCATGTCTCGCTCAATGTCCATTGTCTTTGCCGGGGATGCAGCCTTCTGCTTGCCTTTGCTACTCTTGAAGCATGATGCCTCGCTCTCTTCATATTCCACACCAGGCGTCTCATTGGAGCGTTTGTCTGCTGCAGCAGAACGACGACCCTCGTCAATGCGCGTTTCGTTGATCATCTCTGACAGATCGTCCATGGCGCCATCCAATCCTGACAGGCGATGGTTAGCAAACGACCGAGCACCAGGCCCGCTGTATCCGCCCAATTCGCTTGAGCTCAGTTCCTTGGGTGTGGGGTAAAAGCGTTGAATGCTCCACGGTGTGTTCTGGGAACGATTTTGAATTTGGGTACCAAACGGTTGCTGGGATGATCCACCGTTCGAATGTCTCTCTTCACGAAATGCAATGCCTTGGTCTTTCATTCGCGGCGGGAACATGACGGGAGCATTGAGGTACTGTATCTCTGACGCTACACGGCGATTATTCTCTTGACTTTCATTCATGCTGTTGTTGTTGATGCTCATATTGACGGCCGAATCGTGAGGTAAAGACCCAGCAACGAGGCCTCGTAGCGAAGGAGTCCTGGATTCAGCACCGCGTTGGTACTCTGCTTGGCGCTTCTTCGTTTCATCCGTGAGGAAGTGCAAAAGACCTTGAATGTAGCCTTGCAATACCTCAGGGCTATCAGGAATACCAACGTGGTCATAGCCTGCCTGGTAGCCCTCCTGGTATGTACATGGGACATGCGTCACAGGTTTTCCAGGGAACGGCCAGTTCTCATCTGTGCCGCCGCGCTGATCCGAGTTCGTTCGTGGAGCTGCGCTGCTGCTTGGAGCAGAGGTTACTGTGGTACCAGCACGCTCCAGCATAGCCGAAAACTGTTGGCCCGCAGCACTATTGCCCAGGGATGAAAGTGAAGGCTGCTTCCCGAATACTTCCGGCCATGAAGTGAGCTTGGGTGCTGCCTCTTGCTTCCTTGAACGTCCCGAGTGTCCTTCGTTCCATGGGCTAGCAGGCCAGAGTTTCTCTGGGGTAGATGGAACGGCCGTGTTCTCGTTGGACGAGTGCTTGTTCTCGTTGCTCTGTGGCGCTACTCGAGTGGATGAGTGCTCATGAGTGTTTGTAGGGAAAAAGTCCATGGTATCGATGCTAGATAGACTATGTTTCTGTGACGAAGTTCGGTGTTGACGATTTCCCGTTTCTAACACTTGTTGGCCTTGCCAGTTTGAGCGCTGCTGAGATGAGGCAGTAGGCTGCATAGTTCCTTGTGTCGTATTGGATTTTGTGGCTGGCTCGTAGGTAGGGCTCTTCGGGTTCAACGCAGAAGCCTTCTTAGCTTCTTCGGGCGGTGGAGGCTTGATCTCAATGGCACGAGAGCGACGGCTGGCAGATCCTGGAGGGGACTGTGGTGTGTTTGTCGGTGGTGGAACAAACGGTGCTGGCTCCGCTGTGGGGAAGCTTGGAAAGGCACCGAAAGACTGCGGTTGGGGCTGATACATTGGCATAGCTGCATATGGATTGGCGGGACCAAATGGGTAGTTGGAAGCAGCAAAGGGCTGCTGGAATGGAGCTCCAAACGGAGGCATCGTTGCTGAACCGGTACCAATCGGGCCAGGAAATGAGTTGACATGGACAGCGGTGTTTTCAGCTTCAAGGGCCGTTATCTGCTTCCTCAGCGCATCAAGCTCCACGATGAGACATCGCTTCTTTTCAATCATGCCCACACGCCACGCCTCGCTTTGATGACTTGCTTGCAATACCTCAGTCTGTTCTACCGTACGCAGCTCTTGTTTCTTCAAAGCTTGTTGCGTCTTGAGTGTGGCGATGTCCATGCCGGCAAATGGTGTGTGAGTGTTGGAGCGTGACGGGCCAAAGCTAGGTCCTGGCATGGCGCTATGAGGAGCCAAAGCTGAAGGATCAGGCATCTGCTTGACTGTCGGGTCCATAGCGGTAGGTCCAACGGAAGGAATTTCTGCTGGTACTGCATACATGCGATCCCCGACAAATATGACCGGTTGACCGCCAATCACCTCGATGCGGGCTGTGTTGTTGCCGTTTGACTGAGCCTGTGCTGGCATTATGTTGCCTGGGGCGGCACGCAGTGCTTGTTGTGGCCTGTAAGTGCTGTCGCCGTATCTGGACGTCCCAAGCGGTGGAAGGTCGCTGGGAACTATTCGGCCACCCGCGGTTACTCGTAGACCGGGTGGACTGCCGTGCTCTTTGAGAAGCTTCTCGGCTTTCCCGCGCTTGATCGACGGTGTTGGCGAAGGTTTCTTCTGAGACCCAAAGCCAGCGAGAGATACCGTTACAGGAACACGCAAGCTTCTGTTCGACGACCTGCTTGCTAGGTTTGCTGATGCGGACGCTGATGGGCGTAGAACGTGCTCTGGAGGACAGGAGGTCAGCGTTTGTTCACATTATGGAGTTGGAGTAAGCCAATAGAACACGCGTGGATGAAGTGGGGCATGAAGCGAGAAGACCATCTGGTGTCTGCGGACGCAAATGAGATCCACACTTGATCTGAAAGAACGGTGAAAGTGAACAGTGAGTGGCGACGAAGAGTAAAAGCCAATCACTGACCTCTGATTACATCCTCATCGGGAAACTTCTCAATCGATACAGCTGATTCAGATACCGAGTCGCGAAGCGCAAGCAGTTCGTCTACCCTGTATGCAAGAGACATCGTTGATGGTCCGTTACCCTAGGCCAGTACCGCAGGCTACAAGTCGCCAACCTAATTGGGCCGTTGGTGTTAGGGCCAATGAGATGTCGAGCCGAACAGGCGAGAAGGGTTGAGATGGTGTGATGCGAATATCCTGCAAAGGTTTAGCATCGTTTTTGGATGGCGCATGTTCACTTGATCAATGAGCATATAAACGCCAGAGAGTGTAGACGCACCTCAAAGCTGATCGATGAGAGGGCAATGTGAACAACGAGCGAACGACAGCTATCCAAAAAGCCGAAGTGCAGCAATGTGAAAGAAGACGGGACGGAACAAGAAGATGGAACCAAAATGAGTGTGTTGGGAAGAAGCTCAAGTGAAGCTGCCGGGTACGTTGTTATAGCCTGCATCATGTCGTCACTCCCCAAGCACGGTCAATGAGGGTCGGTTGTTAGGGAAAGAGATGATTGAAGGACGATGGGGGAAGGTTTGATGAAGAACATCGTGAAATGTGACGCAGCTGAGATGCTGGTAAGCGTAGCTACTACCTGTGGTTGAGGAAGGAGCGGTGGACCCGGAAGCCTCGTCCGTGTCAACAGTGAGCATTGCCAAAAACAGAGACATGATGACAGGTATCATACGTAAGGATACCTGGATATTTCAAGACGGTAAATCACATGAATGTGGATATAACACCTACGGTATGCCTTGCATTGCAGGTTCTATGCTGCATTACGTATTATCCCAAATTACACCTGAACGCCATCGCTATGCTCCACGTTTGATATCATATGCTGTTTTTGCATTCCAATGTGTTCCTGAAGTCTTTCTCAATCGCAACCCTCATGCTAGTCTGAGAGGCGACCGAGACTATCTCCTACGGGTGGCACGAGTACTCGGTGGCGGCGCTGACTCAAAGGCATCATCGGATTCGATCTCGTCGTCGCTCTGCTCATACATTAGTCGCTTTTCACATGAAGAGTATGCTGTTACTTACGGGCTCTTGTACTACTTTTTTACTACGCGACGTTGTGGGCCGAGTTGGCTGGCTACGCTGAGTCGGCGTTTGAGAGAAGCTCAACTTTGATTGTGTTGTAGCAGCCTTTGTTCGCGCGGTAGTTGTCTTCTTGGCCGGCGACTTGGCCCTTGCAGGTGCTTTTGTTGTTTTCGCGGCGGCTTTCTTTGCTGGGGCCTTCTTCTGTGATGCTACAAAAAGGTCTTCGCCGCTGTCTTCTTCATCGTCATCGTCATCAACCATGATTACGTCGTTGTCTTCCTCCTCTTCATCTTCTTCTTCCTCTTCTACAACCTTCTTTTTACCCCGGCCGCCTCTAGCAGCTGGTGCAGCCTTCTTCGTAGCTGCAACTGCTTGTGAAGTTGTGCTAGCTGCTTTGCCACGGCCGCGTGGAGCAGCCTTCTTTGTTGGTATCGTAGCTAAACTCTCGTCGTCGTCCTTCTCTACTTCGTTGTCAGATCGTATGAGAGCGCCAGGTTGGTCAGCCCAGTGACCCTCAAAATCGCTGTCCCAATTATCCGGCTTAGGTTTAGTCTTAGACTTCCGGACCTTCTTGAGCTGTCCTGAGGCAAACAAGTCCTCGAGTTGTTCGCGGTACTCTGCCATCTCTTTGACAATCTCTTCCTCTTCAACTTCATTAGCCTCCATCAAATGTTTCAACTGGTTTTTGAGACTCTCTTTCACGAACGTCTCCATAGCATGTTTGTCGTCTTTGTCTACAAACTGGGAAACGGCGTCTCCGAACGAATTTTGCGGCAGGATTGTCAAGGTCTGGGCCGTGAGAAACTCTTTCACGAGCCTATCGACCTTCACTGAATCAATCGTTAGTTCAGCGAGCATCTGCTCGTCTGGTTCCTCCGTGGTAATCTTCAGCGATCGGTTCGCCGACTTCTTCTTCCGATGGAACTGTACGACGTCATTCACATTGGCTACCCTACCCATGAAGCGGTTTGAGATACGTTGAGGATTCTCGCAGTGGAACTCGCCCGGCGGAGGAGCCGTGTACTCGACTCGCAGCCGAACGAGTGGTAGCGGTACTTCAATGTCATCGCCCTCTTCTCTGTCGACTTGAAGCTCTAGCCAGTCCCGCCTTGCTTCATCGATCAGACCCTCGATGACCTTGTTTAGATGCTGAGTGATCTTAGCGCGATTGTCAGAGACACGCCAGAGCTCCTTTTGCTTAATTTCTCTTTCTTCCGCGAGAACTATTTCTTTCATGATGAATGGCCTAACGGTTTTCAAGCGAATGTTCTCGGTAGTAAACTCCTTGCCCGTGACACTTAGAATGCAGACATGCTTGGGGACAGCCTCTCCAGGCATGAGCGATGTCGCCACCGACGAGCCGGGTTGCATGACGTGGAAGCCCATTTCAGGATTGTATCGGGGATCTATCAGACACTCATGCTCGTGGCCCCAAACTACAAGATCCATGAATTCTGGTAGAAAGTTCTCGGGAAGGTAGCTGGTTGGTGTATGGGCATGATGATTCTGGTGGACGCTCATGAGATTGAACCACTCGTCCTTTTGTGTACCTGGCTGGAAGAACTTGACGTTACCGTCCCTCCAAGTGTGGAACAGGCGCTCGTCGCGAACGTTGCTCAGACCATAGAGAGCCAGCTTAGTACCGCCCTTTTGGAGAAGTACTGGCTTGACTGCGATTTTATCGACTTCCGGGGTGCGCCCAAAGTAGTTGACAAATCCAGACGCCTGCAGCAAATCAAGCGGAGAGAATGAGCCCTCGCCTGACGGGTCGTCATGATTTCCGTGGATGGCAAAGACTGGTATTGCAATATTGATGTCTTCATCCTCGTAATTGACATGATCAAACATGCCGCCAAAGTTCTCGCTCGCATCGCTCAGCATCTCCAACTCGCATGGCTTCTCTCCAAGACAGTTCATACGCAAGGAACGCATGACCTGGTACATGGATTTTCTCGAAGGCTTGTTCTCATGGAAAAGATCCCCGGCGTGCAGCACCATGTCGACATCATGCTCCTTGGCTAGACACATGACCTCATGAAAGGTTTTCCAGCTGTCGTCTTTCCGCTCTGCATCGCGTTCATTGTATCCGACATGACTGTCTGTGGCGACGAGGATACGAATTGTGTCGGCATCTACATGGCGAGTTAGCGCATGCATTCCGTCTTGTCTTGACTCTTTGGTATACCTCTCTGCTGACCGCGTGCTCGTGGTGGCATGCTGTGCGGTGAAGTGTCGTCGCTACTAGTGGGGGTAGACTGTCGACTCAATTGACTTCTGCAGACTTCAATCACTCGACTTGAAGGAAGGCTTACACGACAGAGCTCACAATTCGCGACGCGTTTCCGCCTGGGCCAAGCCATCAACCGTAGCCATTAGCCGTTAGCGCTGCCCCGCGCTCTCACGTGATTCTCGTGAAAGCCATCGGAACCTGTCGAAAAGGTTCGCCGACCGCATCTTTCACGCCTCACGCAGCAATGTTTCCTACGCGAGCCCTCTGCGCTCGGTCAGTCTGGAAAGGTAACCCATGGTTCATTGATATGAGGTGAAAGTAAAGGACAGGCTGACTTGTACTTAGGCCCCAACATCGTCGCGTAAGCCGCAGCTTTGAAGCCCTAGCAGAATCGCTCTAATATCTCCAAGCCTACCGATAGTACAGAAGAAGGCAGGCGAACGTGTACCACCAATCAAGACACAAGCCCGCTCAGCGACGATATTACCCAACTTTGTCGGCCTGAAGTTCCAGATACACAATGGCAAGAGCTACTCGGACCTTACCATAACAGAGGATATGGTCGGGCACAAGCTCGGAGAATTTGCGCCGTATGTAGTTGAAGATAAAAGGCCATTGGGCGCAACTGCACGCAAGGCTTGGCTAACAAATATTCCATAGAACACGGAAGCAGTTCACATACAAGCAAACGAAAAACAAATGAGGAGGGTCTGCACGCGCATGGAACGGGAGTTTGGGTATCGATTTGGGTTATCTAGAAGCCACTCTGTACTGCTATTGTACAAATATGATGAGCCCTGTAGTGGGTAAATATCCTGATATCCTGATAGAGAGAGAGAAAGCCCTTGCGCCTAAGATGCCGACCAAACGCCTGAAATGCATGTCGTGTTTCGAAACTACCGCGTGCAGTCATTGTCCAACTCTCACATGTTCGTGAGAGACATGCAAGAAGTGCTAACGGTAGAACTCGCCACGCTTGATGTTGACGCCGTACTCGCCCACGGCCATACCCAAATCTTCCATGGTGAGCACAGTACGGCCTTGGCTGCCGCCCTGCCCTCCTCCACCATACCCTGGCCGCTGAATGCCGAGATTGTAGTCCTTGGTCTTGGACCCGCTGTCTTTGCCCCCTTGTGCTCCACCAGGCGCAGCTGTCCCGGGCGGTCCTCCAGCACCACCCATAGGGTTGTTGCTCGTAGTGTTGGACGAGCGAATGCGGGAGAACTGGTAAGCGTCGGCCGCAATGTCGGCGATGAACTTCTGCGTAGCGAGGGCAAGGAGGCGCGCAAGATGCTGAGATGTCTGGGGCGGTGGCGGTAGGCCGGCGCGTGTTAAGTAGTAGTTTGTCACCGCATCGGGTATCTAGTGGCGTGGTTAATACACAGCTCTCTAGGTCAGGGGGGCGGGTAGTCGCATACGATGGGTGCATATTCGTCCATCTTACCCAGGAACTCGCGCAATGTGGCGTCCTTCTTGGCCGGTATCCGAGCTTCAAATGCGGTGGCCGAGTCTGGCACTCCGTTGACTGTTGCCGGCTCTGTCTCGTTTGCGCCGTCAAGGTTCATGGCGTCGGTTTCCATTTGACTCGCGTCGTGCTTGATCTCGTCATCAACCGTCGGGTCCAGTTCGTCGTTCATCTCCATGTGAGTGTCGGGTGGCTGCGAGTTATTTTCCGACATATTGACGATGCGTTGATGTCGGTTGCGATAGGGCGTACTGTATGACGTGGGCGAGAGAGAGAGTTGGGTTGCGCCGATGCGGAGACAATGCGGGAGTGAGTGAACGGCAAGCCAAGCAACCACATGCGGCAAGCGCGATTGAACCGGTGGAGCAATGCAGCGCGCATCTACCACTATTTCTCCCCCACACTTCCAAGCTTGCTCTCTAATTGTTTCTGCATTGTATGCATTCAACTTTAGTTGATTGACTAACCTTACTTACAAGGCTCTGGCACAAATGCGGGCAGCACCTGACCCAGGCATATGGCCATGTAAGAGGACACTTGTGGGCCTTCAGCCTAATGCATATTGCGATACATCTTCCAGCTGCCCCTCGAGGAAGTCATCTTGCACAGCTGCACCTGCCAATACGAGAATGACCTAGTTGCTACTTCCTGATTGCTCCAGTCCTGAAGCGACAACTAAACTACTACGAAGCACACTTCAATTCGCCCCTCAGCACCAAACCACCTCACACGTAGCGTATCAATATTTTGTCTACACTCATTTCTGAACTATCGTTATAGACTGGCAAGCATATACATAGCCTCCTGCGCTCGTCATCACTTGACAAAATATGTCGTGGCCGTACTTACGGACCTTCCTGTTGAGCTCCTGGTGTGTATTTTCCACCATCTTGAGAGCATCGATGATGTGCACTACCTTGGACGAGTTTGCAAGAAGACGCACGGTATTATCAGCCACGGGAGATTTTATTACGAAATAATACGAACAGTCATTCACTATGCTCCTAAGCATCGGTACGACTACCAGCTGTGCAACGTCTTGCGTCTCCACCGCAACGTTGTCAATGACCTGGAGCGGCGTTCTGGAAGAAGCCTTGGTGTGGTCCCTTCATACGACTTTACCTCATCTTGGCAGCAATCTCTAAAGTCGGTCACCGATTCGTGCCCAAATCCTGCCGCCTGGTCACATGATGCAATCTGTGATGTCTTGGCTCGATATCAGGGCATACGCATCCTTGAAGATGTTTGGTTAGAGAGAGAGCTCAGCGAGGCCGACTTTGTTCGCGCAAAGGTCAGCCGTAGACGACCTTAGCCACTGGTGACATTGCCACGTTCTAGCGTGATATGGAGACAGCCAGCATCATCTCTCTTCCCGTTAGGCATCAGCTTGTGCGACGAGACTCATCAACTGTCTTTGCAGATTATCTCGCAGCACCATCTCAATGTTATATATCGCTCTTCGATCCTTGCAGAGAGGCAGAGAGCGGTGCTGCGGCCAATCGGTCTACCTGCGTTGGGCAGAGGACTATTCAGGGTCGTCGCAGACTATAAGAGAATGCATTTCTCTGACCGAGCGATGGTGGCTTTCGAAATGCACGAGCCTCGGCGAGAAGATTTAATGCTCATCAGAGAAGCTCTGGCCATGGGGTGGAAGCATGTACAGTGGAGTATTTGGTGGTGGGCGAATAGCGAAGACAAAGCGAGGATAAGGATGGAGAGGTGGACGTTGGCCGCGCGCTACAAGTGAAGACCTAGTCGACTGCTATAAATATGTTTGGTTGTTGATAATCAGCTGCTCCCGGTTCGCGTATTTGAGCATGCTCGATCAATCTGTGATATTGCTGGCCCTGGCCTCTTGGGCGTCATGACGCTGTAATCATACATACAGTATAATACTCTAACAAGACAAGGGCCATTCTCCAGGCATTCCGCAGGCATGGACGGGGACAAAGCCGGAGAGCGACGGCGGGCGCCAAAAGGAAGGCTGTGTGAATGCAGGCCAGCTTCGTTCGGAACAAGAAAAGTGGTTGTGGCGGTGGATGTGTCCGTGTTTGTGCCATCATATGAGGCACCGAGTTTGGTGCAGCTGCAAATAGCTTAGAAGTCAAATCGACGGGATGGCCGTCGGCAACTTATCTGTGCCGGCGCACTGACTTGCAAGTCGTGGGAGATGACTGTGCTATAAGTATATTGCAAACCAACAGCACCTTGGGCGCGCCCTCGGCGGGATTCGGAAGGCCAATGGTCGTGTCCCGTTTTCCCGTGGGCACAAGGACGGACCCGTACCTGGCTCGCAGCTCGCTCGTGCGGGCCATGGCAAAAGGACGTGGACTGCACATGCCGGCACGGCCGTGACGGAAGAGGCCCGAATGGCAACTCACACGCTCACACTTTCACACGCTCCGTGCAGGCAGCCATAGAAAGGCTTCTACTACATGTTTTATTTCTAGTAGGGCAGCATGGCAGTGGCAGCAGTAGGGCAGTAGCAGTAGGGCAGAATGAGGGGTCGAGAACGGTGCGCGAGACGTCATTGGCGTGTTTTCTCCAAGCGCGTCTCAGTCAAACTGCGATGCTGCAAATGCAAAAGCACACATGCACATGCACACAATCAGCGCAGCGGGCAGGCTTCACTGCTTCACAGACACTGCGCTGGCTTGCAGTACAAACTGCGCGTCGCCCGCTAGCACCTCCACGTCCCCTCTCCACGGGCCGTGGGCAAAAGTGTGGTGAATGCGCCGAGTAGCGTGGGCTGTCGGGGTCTTTTAGTAGAGCACCACCTTAACGAAAGAAAAATTCGCGCTTGATAGTGACCCTCTTTCTTCCACTTCCACCTGCGCTTGCTCCTCCCGCACACACGACAAGTCAA
Organism: Pyrenophora tritici-repentis; assembly: GCF_003171515.1. Taxonomy (NCBI): domain Eukaryota; kingdom Fungi; phylum Ascomycota; class Dothideomycetes; order Pleosporales; family Pleosporaceae; genus Pyrenophora; species Pyrenophora tritici-repentis. Next base: position 2,283,079 of record NC_089390.1, read on the forward strand.
TTTTGCCCACCGGCGCCTGGTCTGCCTCGTCAACTTCGCATACGACCATCAGACGCCGCCTCAGCCCGCTGCCTCGTCGTTACCTGCCCGCCAAACCCGCTTTGTAACGACGACCTTGGTGTGCCTGGCGCCCGTATTCTGCCTACCCGACCGACACCCTCACTTAAACCCAAGCCACCCCACGACGTTCTGCCACCGTCGCAAGTGTCTGCTTGACCAAAGTCACTCAAAGGACGACCCTACCGTCTACTCAGACTCTCTCAAGAGGTTAGTTTTGCACACCTGACCGCTCACGCCCACGCCCGCTTGCTCAAGACTCTTTGCCTACTTCCCCGCCCGTCTGCGTTTGGCCGTCTGCGCAACACACCTGCCTGCTGTCTGCTTATGAGCTGGTGCCAGTAGGACCCTGTGTGTCCTTTGCGTGCCTTCCCGCTTAGCCCTCCGCAACCCACGCACTCATTTCGGCCAGTGGTGCCCTTTAAAATCCCACTACGCCCACCCACGTCACTATTTCAGACCACAACGCCTCGATTCTTACTCACCCACCTTTTGCCTCCTGCATTCTTTGCTACTCAGCACATGCTGTCGACACCCTCGCTAACACCATCTACTGCAGCACCTGCGAAGCTTTCTGCCATCATCTTAGGAAACACTCTCTGTACCCCCGGCGTGTGAAATCGCCCACTACCGGTCCACTATCCGCGCCACTACTTAAATTTCTGCCCCCGCAGAAATCTTACCGAGCAGCTTCCTTCTGTCACCAACCCGCGACTTGGTAGCAGCAACGGCATTTACGTGCGGGGAGGTCAATACACACCTCTCCGGACACACCAGCGCCAACAACACCAGTTGGTCTACTCTTCAGCGCTCCCACCGGGGACCCCTGCGCTCACCCTCGTCTTATCAATCCAACTGTAGCCGAGACGCACACGCCAGCTTCACCATGGCAGCCACTTTCTCATACGCGCAAGCCGCAAAAGGCATTTCAACGCCGCCTAGCTTGAACAAGCCGGTACCCAACCCTGTAACACAGTCTAAAGAAGCAAGCAGCCTATCTGCATCAGATTCACATCCTTCACCGAGCAACTGGGCTGAAGATGTTGAGGCCGAGTCGCGTCCTGAGCAGCCTGCCGTCCCTCACGAGGCGCAGCCAGAACGCTCTGCTTCTAGGGCAGCCAAGGACTCACATCCCGTAGATGCCTCGGTCGTCTCCTCTCCCGATCTGGGAGCCTCATCTTCGTCAACAGTGACCAAAGATGATGACGTCGCATCGATACAGAACGCCTCCTCCGAGTCAACGACCTGGGATAACAAATCGCAGGCCTCAACCTCGGTGGACAAGTCGGTTGAGCCGGTAGAGAAGACCTCCGAAAAGGTTAAGAAGGGCAAGAACACTGTAGTCAAGCCGCTGCACGATGCGCCTGTACCAACCGTGAACCCATGGAAGTTGCGGGCCGACGAGATGAAGGCCAAGATCCAGAAAGTTGTACCCGCGCCCGTTTCCAACGGGGCTTCACAGGCATCCACCGGCGCACCCACAAAGAAGACCGAGTCAATGTCTCAAGAGAAAGGCACAGCTTCTGAGAACAAGCAAAAGGGCCGAGGAGAAGGTGCTCCAGGCCGCAAAGACGTAAAGGGCGATGTCGAGACCAGAAACGGTGCCAAGGGCAGGTTCTCCGACAAGGACGTCAAAGCAGCGCCGCCGAGCGTACTACCGCCGCCGCCAAACCGTGACCAAGAGTCATGGCCGACTCCAGACACCGCTATCGACGAGGACCGCAAAAAGGCCCAGGAAAAGGGCGAAAAGGTGGAGAATGCTCGCAAAGACAGCGCATCTACCAGTAAGCAGGAGTGGGTGAAAATCCCATACACACCATCTGTCGTGTTCAACACGCCTCTGCCCAATGCTGCAAATGCGCGGAGAGGTGGCCGACCTGGTGGACGTGGTGGAGCGCCGACTAGTGGCAGACCTACTGGTTTCGCCAGCAACGGTACTGAACAGACGGAGAAGGATGGCTCTGCACCCAATGGTGAACACATCAAGCGGGAGCGCATTGAGGCAGTTGCGCAAGATGCCTCTGCCAACGCGACTACATCGAAGAGCCAGGCTCCCGCAGTTAACGGAGATGGTGCCGTAAAGGCTACTGGCTTTGTAGCGCCTGAGTCCGAGGTGCAGCCCAGGGGATCAACCGTGACATCGCAGATGCCGGCCCAGAACGGTGCCTACCCGCGTCAGTACCCCAACAAGCCTCACAAGAACCGCCGCGGTGAGCACCATGGTGTAGGAGAGCGCAGGAGAGAGGACGCATCGTCACCCACCAAGGATAACACCTGGGACGAGCGTCGGGCTCCTGCTGGAATGCAGTCTGATGCTGCTGGAGAGGGTGAGCGTCGAGGTCCTACCTACCAGGATGGCCCCCACGGTCATTCAAAGCGCTTCGGTTCCTTCTCTAGCGGCCGCGAGCGTGGCCGTGGAGGCGGTCGAGGGGCGCGTGGAGGTTACAACAGTAACAGCCATCATTTCGCCAACGGGCACCCCTCGTCAGGCTTCCCTGTAGGGCCACGGTCCCCTACAACATTTGTACCTGAGAGCAACAGCTTCTTTCCTGCGCCTCAAGGCAAATACGGACGGAATAGTCATCGATCTCAGTCACTGACTAATGACCCATACCGGTATCAGGCGTACCAAAACGGTTACCAACTTCCTTCTCTGCAGACATCTCATGACATGTATTCCTATGGCATGGTTCAACCAATGAGTGCTGTACCACCGTTCAGCCCGTACGGCAGCGGCCTTGATCAGTACCAAGTCTTTAACACACTCGTCTCTCAGGTGTATGATTCCGTAAACCACCCTCTTGATATCTTTGCTAATAGTGCACTAGATCCTACTACTTCTCCCTCGAGAACCTACTCAAGGACGTCTATCTACGCCGGCATATGGACTCGCAGGGGTTCGTGCCACTTGAGTTTGTCGCTGGTTTCAACCGCATCAAGAACCTTACTCTTGATCTTGATACGATTAGACTCGCCTGCCAGCAGTCTGCCGAGGTTGAGTATTGCACCTCTGAGACCGGTCAAGAGCTGCTACGTCGTAAAGATGGCTGGCAACTGTGGGTGCTTGACATTACCGAGCGCGAAGCAAGTGCAAGGAACGAGGGCCCAAAGGAGCTTCATGTCCCTCAGTTTTCTCGCCCTGCCGGCTTTGACCCCTCCAACCCTCCCCAGTGGTCAACAATGTCACCTGGTTTCCCGATGAGCCCGTATGGAGGTGAAGGCGCGTATTCACAGATGAATAGCTTTCATCCTACTCCCCAAGAGGGTGGAATGGTACCACCAGAGAACGCAGTGAATGGCGCTGGTATTGAGGAAACAAAAGGCACTGCTGTCTCGAACGGGCACCCCATCGAGAACGCGACCAAGGCTGTGAGTGGAGAACCTGATTTATTTTCTGACATGCAACTCGACAGCTTGACAGTCATTGTTCGCAAGCAAGACCAGTCACAAACAGCGTTGCCTCATTCCGTTTCACGAACGTTTTCTAATGGCTCCATCGATAGTAAACATGGCGTGCCAGATGATTTGGAGAAGTCAATCACATGTCAACCGAGGGTAAACGGTGGCTCCTCTCATGGGTAAGTGGGCAGCGCTTCACGCATTCCATCATGATATATACTCGAGGGCCTCTGCAGTACTCGCTTCAGGCCAGCCCGTTCCGGAAGTGCAATGAACTTTCATGGCTGGCTGTCATCTACCCACTGTCCGCTATGTCCCTGGTATCCGTGCTGATGACCCAAGTAGTAACCCTGAAGACTGCCGCCAACGATCAACTTCTCCTCCTGTCCGCCTCTATTGGGTCAAAGATCAACACAATCCGGTCCACTCCATTCCTTCCGATTCTTCGCATGAGTCATATTATGACCTTCGGTCAAAAGCGCTCCAACAGCGTTCAACTGCCCCCTTTGGCACAACGCCTTACGACATGAATGTTCTTTACCAGTTTTGGTCGCATTTTTTGATACGAAATTTCAACAACTCAATGTACGACGAATTCCGCTATTTGGCATTCGAAGACGCCGTCCAATATGAGACGGATGCTGGCATTTTAAATTTGATCAAGTTTTACGGGGAGTCTTTGCTATCACCACAGGGCGTAATCCGACAGCGAGTGGCCGCCGACTACGCCGAGCTGATTAGAACCGAGCACGTGTATGGACCGGCTTTCTGTCAATTGCGATCGGCTTACAATGGTGGCATCGGTGCCCGAAGTCGGAAGCGCATGGATGACTTGCTCGATGCCGATACTCTGACCCTGTTGACTAGACCATGAGCGAACAATGGTGCAAAATACGATGCACGGTGGTCACGTGGGTTATGATTTTTCTGGTCATCCTTTTTCGTCTTGTTGCGTCCACTGTGCCGTCCCCCTTGTGTGTTTTGGGGAGTTCATACATCAACAAAAAGTTCATTTTCTGGCGTTCTCATGGTCGACGATGGACCCTTCGTTTACGATAGACTCTTTTGCGCACATTCCCGGTATTTCCTTAATGTTCCCACGAAATAACATGCACAATACGAAATACCCTCCAAAGGATCTGGCTTTTCCTATTCTCCTGGATCTAGTGGCTCTGCGTAGGGTTCTATAGCATTGGAGCCGGCGTCTTGTGTGGTGGTTTTTGCATTTTCAGTCAGCTCAACATGTGCGTGTCGACGGCGAATCTCTTCTCCGGGCATCGTGGTATGTATGTTATTTTTCCTTCACAAGTAGATATGGTATTCTGGTACCCATATCTACAAGAAAGCAACGGTTTCAACGTGGAAGGCTTGTACACTCAGACCTTGATTTTGTAAAAGTACAAAAAAAAAAGAACAGCTTGCGTTTCTCATCAAATCCTTTTCGTGTCTACATGTAGTGATGCACAGATAGTCTGACAGCAAGACGGCATTAGTGGTGCCGATGGAAGATTGTTGAAAAAGGGCTGCTGGTACCATGGCACACGTTGACCCGATGAACCACCCAAAAGCACTGCTAAGTAATAACACGTGATTACAGCGTTGTTCTCCCGACTCCCTCCTTGAAACACAGGGCGGTCGGTGGGTGAGTTGGTATGTGACTTCTGCAACCTCATGTACTGCCCGGTGACCCCACCTCTTAGTAGCTTCATTGTTGGTAGGCCTTGTACGATCGTACGGGTGAATAACAACAACAAGGTTCTTCTGGTGACTGGTATTGGTATTCGTATTGATTGTCTACGAACATAGCTGCTACGAAGGTACACCTAAGCTCTGCGCAAGGTGGGCCGAAGTCGGGCCGAAGTGTCAAGCAGCCGACGTCTCTACCGATACTCACGATCCGACATTCATGGCTATATGCTTATTAACGTGTTCATACACTACGAATTCATCTAGTGAAGTCAAAGATCTTCTTCATTCTATAAACCTTGATCAACTTTTTGTATTACTCTAAGGAGTTAGGCTTGTTGACGGTCATGGATGCCGAAGTCTAAGAGGACTCGTCAACTGATGGGCGTGCTACAGACAGCCTGGACTCTCTTATGGCAGCGTCGTCTACCGTCAAATTTCCCACCCATGAGCCTTGCGAAGTTCGACAGGTCTTCTTTTCTTCGTATCTTGAGAGAAACATATTCCAGGTTGCTCAGACTCCAGATATTGCAGAGCTTCGTCTAGGGGCTGCAGCTGCCTACCAAGGTTGCGACTTACTACTCGATGCGGTCACAACCCATATTCATCAATGTCTTCATGAGGAACAAATTGCTTCCGTCAGCTATTGGAGGCAGAACTGGGAACCAAGGGGTTACCAAATACTATTGAGACTTCGGGACCTTGTGGACAAAGCCGAGAAATCGAACCAGCTCGGACCTAATAGCATACTGTAACATTGGAGCTGGAAGTTTTTCACTTAATACTAGTCGGGCGGGGCACTTTATTGCTTATATGGCTCCAACAAGGCATGTATGCAAAGACAAAAGAGATGTTTTAGTCCAAAACCGTTGGCTAGTATGACTATGGAGAGTGGAGCATCATCGCATCGCTGTTAACTGTTATCAAGTTCTGATCAATACAGGAAAAGAAAACGACACGACAGTTGCGCCTTCCTATGATCTGAAATTAGCATGTTTGGTTAAGAATGTTTCTCTACCATCAGAGGACACATCGTCGAATCAAGCGCTTCACACCCTGCAGGGGTGAATCAAGAATTGCGTAGAGAACCATGGAGTCTGTGGTGCATCTTCACCAAGCCAGTTGGCAAAAAGGATCCCTGACATTGGCGATACATACGTATATCTCTGAGAGAACGTGGGATCCCCGGCCAAGTATGCGTGTCTCAGTCATTGTTGGGATAAGACAGGCCCTTCACTTCCCCTAGACAAGGCGTCTTATCGTCTGCTCCAAATTTGGATACCCATCAGTCAGCTACACAAGACTTTTTGTGATGCCGTCACTCTGTGCGCCAGGCTCAGTCTGATATACATCTGGATTGATGCGTTGTGTAAGCTACAACTTGGGATATAATTGCGAGGTAGCCACATGCTAATTTATTCAGGCAACAGACAAGACGACAAAGACGATTGGAAAGAAGCTACTACAACAATGACACGAATATATGAGCAAATATCGCAGCTTTATGATATGATGTCAGCAACGGTGGATTTATTGCACCCAACCGTAGTTGATACAAGTAGACTCCGCAACAATCAATTCAATCCGGTCACTCTCCTAGACCCACTTACCTATCTAGGTAGGGCTTAAACTCCTATAGGTAACTACTAGGCTTAAAGCGGTAATCAATCAATCCAATCTGAACCTTCTAGGACCCACTTAATTGATTGTTGCGGACTGTGGATACAAGGCTTGCCGTCTATGTCTCCACGGCCTTTACATTCGCGAATAGCCGCCCAGATTTCACAGCCTCTACCCTGAATCTGGGCACTTCCCAATCTTAATTAGAACCTGGGTGTTCCAGGAGCGACTTCTCTTGCAGCGAATAGTTCATTTCGGAAAATACCAAGTAAGTTGTCTGTTCGGTTGATCATCGAACCTATCACCTCATCCTCTAATACTCAACCAGTCCCACTCTATTCCATATTCATGTTCATGAGATAGTTTTATAGTTTTAAATAACCTCTATATACTCAAGGAAAATTTGCTAAATGCTTATGCTTATTGGACTATTATTATTATTATTATTATTCCATTAGAGTCCTTTTTCAGTCAGAGACTATGTAGGACTTTGGCCGAAGGCCGTTCTATCTTGGTTTTTCTAATTTACATGGTTTTCTGGTATGGTTCGCTAATATGGTTTTTGGCTTTTCTACAAAAGATAGCTTGTATCTGTTTGTTGCCAGGTGCTAAAGAGCAGTTTGATAAGTAGAAAGAGATGTAGCAGCGGGCTCTTGTGGCAAAGGAGAGGGTTGTGGTTTTAGTTTTATACAGTGTCTCTCTATAGGTCTTCTGGTGGCTGTCCTAGGTACCATTTTCTTGTTCCTATTCTGGTGCTAGTGATAAAAGCTAGGGTTGCTTCTATACCTATACTAGTGTGGAGTAGTAGTGGTAGTGTAACTGGGCGATGTTTGATTGTTTGTAGGAGCGTTTTTCGATGGTCTTTGTATAGATGACAGTACAGTAGTAGGTGTTCTAGCGTTTAGATGTTTTGGCAGGTGCAGCGATTAGAGTCTCGTTTCTTAAATCTCTTTAGGTAGGAGTTGAAGTATCCGTGTCCTAGCTTAAGAGAGTAGAAAGCGCTAGAGGTTACTCTTTTCGTGTTCTGTGGCATTTGGATGGTTTTGCTGATTTTAAGAGGGTATTTAGCTGAGTAGGTAGCTTTGTTTAGAGCGGTTGCTCTTGCTTTGTATTTCTTATACTCCTGGCGTTGTTCTGTTTGTTGTATCCTTTTAATTGTCGTGCCTAGGTAGGCAATGCTCTTTGTTGTTGATCTGGGGTCCTCTTTAGTTGCTTCTTTTGCTAGGTAGTCTGCTCTTTCGTTTCCAACTATATCTGTGTGTCTAGGTGCCCAGAGTAGGTGGATGTTTGCTTGTTTTCGTCGGATCGTATTTGCCGCTTTTAGACATCGGAGTTGCCAATGCTGTCCTGGGTTATCTGATAGGTTTTTAAGCCTGTAGATTGCTGCTTAGTTATCTGCGTAGACCTTAAATTCCTGGTCGGTTGTAGCGTTCTTTGCTGCGTATTCGAATGCTCGTGTGATCCCTTCTAGTTCGCCGTTGTAGACTAGCTGGTATTGTCCGATATTCAGACTCCGCAACAATCAATCGGATCGGCATGATTGATTCCTATCTAGGTTAAAGGCTGCCTAATGAAGTAATTCTTTAACCTATATAGGAATCAATCATGTCAATCGATTGATTGTTGCGGAGTCTGCCGATATTAACTGTTTCTGAGTAGATCTCTTGCTGAGTTGAGTTGTAGACTGCTATCCCAACTCCTATTTCTTTTCCTTCTTGTGTTTGCGAGGCGTCTGAGTATATTGTCGTGTAATTGTCTAGCCTTGTTTTAATGTAGGCTTGGTGCGCATTTGCCTCCTCTTCTTTGGATTTTTGAGAGACTATTACGGTATAGTTTAGAGTATCCCATGGCCTAAACCGGTATAGGATAGTCTGCTCTGTGTCTCTTTTGTTGTTTTTAGGAATTGCGTTAGTAATAGTTTGTAGCTGTCTGTGCTAGTTTAGTTTCTTTGAGCGTTAGAGATTAGTTAATTGGATCCGAGTTATTGCCTTTGCAATTAGATGGGTGTTGGCTAGCAGGTTTGCTCTGCTTGCGTAGTTCCGGATAGTTAAGTTAAGCCTAATTGCTAGTGGTAGTAGGCTCGCTTCGAGGCTTGTAGGGACTGTTGGTGCTGTTCTAAACACTCCTAGAGTTTTTCGACAAGCTAGGTTGTGTAGTGACTGTAGTTTCTTTGTAGCGTAGGGTTAGTTTTGCTAGTATATTTGTGCTCCGTAGTCTGACACGCTAGTTACACATGCTAAGTATAGTTGTCTAATAGCGTGTGTTGATAGGCCGAGTTCAATGTTCGCTAGTCTTCCTAGCCTGTAGAAAGCTTGTCTGGCTTAGCTTACACGTATAGACACATGTGATTTGAATGATAGTCGGTTGTCTAGATAGATACCTAGCCACTTGACAGTGTCTTTGTGTTCTATCCGGTCGTTGTTTGGGAGTATGAGGGCTCTTTCTATCCTCTCCTTCTTAGCGGTGAAGTGGATTAGCTCTGTTTTGGATGTGTCGAAGATAATGTCTAGCTGCTCTCCCTTGGCAAAGAGTGTAGCTATCTCTTTTTGCAGTGTTCTGCTTATTGGACTAGTTATATTAGCATTGTCGGTATCTTTCCGATTCTGGTAGTGGTGCGGCATCACGATACATCCTTGCTAACAAGGATTTATATGAAGCTGATGTCTTTGCTGTCAATGAGAATTCTGTCAGACACTGCCAAAATCAAGTAACTATATACTCTAAACTAAAGCTGACACATGAGAGTGACTAATTACTGGGAAACTCGAATTTTCTTGTACAGATGTGCTGGTACGTATGCATTCACGAAAGATAACAAGATGTTGATTGGTTGCTAAATACTAAGAATGAGCCTAAGTTCTTTATGCATTGATATTAGGTAAGACTGTTGTATCGCATACATTCGTTGGGCAGTGAACGATATGCTGCACAGCTTTAAGGTGCTTTGATAGGGATTGGGAAATAATCTATCTTGGTTGTTATTTGCTGTCAAATCCGGGGCATATTTTTAGGCTTACTATACCCCGCTTTTAGTATTAGCGAGGGTGGCGAGCTATTGGTAACGTTCTGTCATGTTCCTTCGTCTTCGTTATCCACCATCACGTGACGACAACAGTTTGCTACTCAGTCCCTACACCGCTCAACCCATCGCCTAACCCAACACCAGCGCGACTTTTACCAGCGCAAATTCTGACCGAAGGCAAATAATAAGACCTCACATCAAGGTGCTTCAACTCCACATCGAACGTGGGATCTCAAGACCAGCCAAATGGTGTTGCATGTAGAGTGAGTGCATACCCATAAAGCTCAACGCTTCGCCAACTAACCATACTAGGCATACAGATCTGGGACTTGATCAGTTGCTGATTAAGCTGCACCGCAACGAAGAAGTCTCGCCATCTTTAGTGAAGAGTATTGCTGCACACGCTTCCACTCTTGCTGAGAACATATGTACAAACTACACGACCCTCCATACAATTCTCACATGTCACGAATCAACAATTAGAAGAAGATGGTCAAAGAAGTCAATTTTGCTTACAGCATGGCCGAACGTGCCTGAGTTCCACCGGCCGGATTATCGTGCATTCGCAAGCACCTTTGCGACATCTGACAACGCAGACGAGTTGGAAGATACTCCAGTCGCAGAACGTATCCTTCCTCCGGACGAGAACACATGGCCATTCATCAACCTGGAAGACCTCTCAAAGCCTAAGTGTTTGCTGACATTCCTCAACTCCCGTGACCGAAACCCTCCCTACTTGTTCGCATTGACGGAAGAGTATTTCAGTCCTCTGGCAACACTTCCACCATGTGGTCCTAAGCCAGAACTGAAGAAGCATGTGTTACTGTTTTCCAAAAAACCCCGATCCTGCACTATATGGAAAGTTAAATGCTGCCATCAGAGTTATTGAGGAGTATTCCGTCACCGAAGACGGGTATGAGTACTGTCCCCGTCCTGGACTTCAGTTTCTGTATATACAATAAAAGATTTACAGCTTCTTGGTGGCATGCAGCCAGCATATCCTGCATGGCATGTCAGAGGAAGTGCTCCTTTGTGGACATGTTCAAGAGCAGCCACCGGCTTCCGATCTCGAAATGCACAGGGATTTTGGACAAACGGACTTTTCAGACTTACTCATGGCTGCGCCTTACAGAAACCGAAGATCGTTAGATTTTTCGAGGCTTCGCGATTACTTCAGCGCCTTGTACACCAGCGCAAAAGACCATATCCTGGCTCTACGAGAGGATCCATCTTACTTTGCAGAGGTGTTTGAGGAACTCGCCTACCATAGCCCTAAGTTGGTTCTGAATGCCTAAAGTCTGGTTGATTCAGCTCTGGACACGGTAGAATTTCTAATGGTGAAAGCCAGAGAGATAGTCATCGAAGCCTACACCATGTTCGCCGCATGGAAGGAACTCTATGAAATCCTCGACCGACTTGTAGAGGCTTTTCAAGGAAACTCGCACGATCGTTTCTCATGTCTGATGGGGGAGTTTGACTGCCGGACGAGGAATGTTTCCGTGCTATTGTCAAAAATGATTCACGGATATCATGCAACTGCGCCCAACATAAGAAAATTCTACGTTCGCGAGGATGACTCCACTGCTAGCCCCAAGCTCAAGTTCATGCGTGGTAGTATTGGCACCTCTGAAGAGATTCAGCTCATAGTGGCGTTCCAGCAACTCTACCACACTCTAGAAAACCCTCTTCCTGACCAAGTTTTGCATCATATCCTCGATAACATGGCAACAATCTTGAGAAACAGCAAGCCTGCCAGAGACCTGATGTCTCCCAGGGTTTCAGAGCTATTCACGCAGCTGACAATCGTCGGAGAATGTCTCATGCATTGCTCTCTATGGCGAGAAACACCAAAAGGATATGCTGTTGACCACGATATGCCACATTCGCACGATGAGAAATTTCTCAAATGGCTCTATCATCCCGACTGTTGTCAACTTCCGGTGCAGTCTATCAATCCCTTCCGCGGGAAGCTAGCATATCCCGTCCACAAAGTCCGCAACAGTCATAACGTCAAGACTATGCGTACTGTAGAGGCGAACCTAGACAAATTCTGGGAGTGCGTTGATAGATTCTATCAGAGGACAACGGGAATATCACAGCATAGAGTCATCAAACAATGCATCTCAGAAAGTGGTCGCATGCAGCGCACGCCGTCTTGGGAAGAGCCCTGGACCACAAAGCCGAAACCACAAGAGATACAAAAATATGTCTACCGACCGTTCTCAAGGATCTACCACGATGCAAGTTCTTAGGTCACAGGCACATTCAACAAATTGGCTATCCAAGAGAAGGTCAAGAACAAGACCAAAGGCAATGCTGCTGCTCCTAAAGTGGTAGAGCCCGCTGCTGACAGCAATGCCCCAGCGCATGAGACGAGCGCACCCCCGCAGACATTCAAGCTCGACAGGCGCACCTACAAGACAATGAGGGCATTGTTCCACGTTTCCTGTTCCGACACCGAGGACTTCCCCAAGGCAATAAAATGGGATGAGTTCAAGCGAGCAATGGTTAGGCTAGGTTTCGCTACGGAGAAACTGCAAGGATCCGCTTAGCAGTTCACACCTGGCGATGGTGTCAATATTGAACGTGGTATACATTTTCACGAGCCGCACCCTGACAGCGATATCCCGTACGTTATGGTGAGGCGATTTGGAAGGAAGCTGGAGCGTGTGTATGGGTGGAATGCCGATACGTTTAGGTTAGTTTGAGGATTGCGGTGTCAGTATTGGGAGAGTGAAGAGATGATTGTGGAGACTATGACGGTCTGGATTGCACTTTGTAAGATACAAATTCTGGAGAGGTGTCTAGAACACAGAAGGAATCAGTACATGCCGAGATCATATACATGGGGACCATTGGACAAGAGAGCAATCTAATTCTGACTTGCACAATACATTGTTAAACATTCCCAGTGAGGCATGTACATTATTACACCACTTGTATGCATGCGTTTATAGAAAGGACCGACCTTCTGCCATCTCCTTCGCTGCCAATGTCATACCCTCAAGCCACAGCGCCTCAACGTCCTGCTTCAACAACTGCCGACTCGTATTATCATCAAGCAGTCTCAAGCCACGCGCATCCCGACAAGGCCGATATAGGACTTTGCTCAACTCTAAAACATGAATCGCAGCTAAGAGAAAAAGCCTGGTCGAATACTCCTGTGCCAGCGTCCCAAAAGGATCTTCACAGCCCAGGATGCAGATTAGCTCTAGTAGTTCTCTAGCCCCGTAAACGGGCAGATGCTGCTCAGATCGATGGATACCCAGAATGATGAGGAAGAGATGTAGTTTGAGCCAGTGTTTTCCAGTTGATTGACCTTCCCTGTGCAGTCCATGTAGCATCCAAGCAGCGTTTCGTATGTTGAGCCAATGCAGATTATCGTTTCCGGCGTCAAGTTGATAGCGCATTATGGCTTGCCACGTTGCCAAGGAAAGCGTAAACCCCTTCTGACAACAGCGCGCAACGCACGAGAGCGTGTTGAAGAGGCTTGTAATAGGGCAGGTTGTCCAGGTCGCTTGAGGACCGATGGAAGAGATGCGACTGATATACCTCATTAAAGCGTTGTATTCCGGGCCAGGAAACTCCTCAAATGCCAACATGATGATGCGGACAGCGGTGGCTACCTGGTCGCCAGGAGGCGGATTCATGATGCCTGACCAGAGTCTACTGAGAAATCCCCCCTGCGTCGAGTCGCGTACGTTAAAAGTTTGGCTGTAATACTGGATAAATCGGGTAGGAGAAACCGGGGCGTCGGGAGCAAAGATCGGGGGCGAGGTACCGGTACTCGGACTCACTTGTCGCGCTCGACCTCGTCGGTCGGGAATGTTGGACGCATTGAACAGCACGCCACGACACAGTGGACATGTGCCTGTCAAATTCCTCTGTCGCAGCCATTCTTCGAGACAGTTCTTACCGAACTGATGCCCACACGCTATGATCTGGATGGCGACGTGCTCGGCGGTAAACGTGTCGTGACATATTGCGCAACTGACTATCTCGATGCCTGTCTCAATGAACTTTTTGGCTGACGATGGGATGGCTTTCTGCGAATCCATGGTGGCCAAAAGTTGTATTAGCTTCTAAAATCCAAGCATGGTTCGTGGGTGTTTGCGGCAGCCGCTGCTGGTAGCAACGAATTCGTAGTTGGGTGGCTGCCTAACAGGGTTGACTACTATGGCGCTATACCAGTAGCGTTTAGGCTCAAAATTGGGCTTAAGACATCTAAGACAGCACCATAAACTACGCTGAACAGATGTGTTGAAATATCTTAAGACTGGTATAGTGCGCTACTACATGGTAGTCTGTCAATATAGCCCATAGCCCCATAGTGTATCTTTCTTAATCGCCTGGACAGCAGAATCTTTGATATGCAGTGTCTGTGAGGCTGTCGAAGGCTACGAGAATCTCTGGAGAGATCACAAACATCACGCGCCAAGTTTTCCCTTAGCTGTACTGGCGAGCCTGAGCAGATGAACCTACACTCTGTGCATTCAGTTCTGCTATCGCGTGTATTTATCGCCCATTAGCATGTTGGCAAGCCTATGAATTCTTAGGCTACGCCTGATTCAGCATGTGGATTGAGATGGAGTTCCTCATCTTTGATGAAGCCTAGCTGGATGGCCTGTTACGTTCCGTCCTTGCCCTTTCTTCTCTTTTTCTCCATCCGCATCTTACTCCCCCTCATCATCTTCCTCTTGTTTCTTGTTTTCTTTTTTGCCCTTCTTCTTGTTGTCACCTCCTTCGTCCTTCTCTTTCTCCTCCTCTTCCCCCTGTTCTTGTTCCTCTTCCCCGTCCTCAACTTGCTCTAACATAAAATTGCTCCATTTACTTGTACTTTCGAGATTCTCCGAAGCCTTTGTCGCCGAGCTACCAGACTGTCGTCTGGTTTGGCTTACGCGGACCATTTGGGTGAGAACCGCAAATTCGATCTTGAGCTTAAAGCTATGCACCAGTGATTTGAAGGTGTTCAAGATCATGTAGAGTTCCAGAAACTCCATTACGAGCAGTGCAGTGTCCATTACCAACAGAAAAATGTTCATTGCAATGAGTTGCCACATCCACTTCCGATCCTGTGCGTTGAAGTTCACACGCATCGCGTTGCGGGTCTCCCAGATATAAACACAGGATATGAAGACTTCTTCGAAGCTGGAGAGAGTCATTTGTGTCTTTGCCATGGCTGCGTAGGTCCGAGTGTATGTGCCCGGTTGGTCCGTATACTCGCGTAGGTTGAGCATACTGGTAGGGACACAGAGAACAACAGCCAACACGATAATCATCCACAAAATCGAGCGTACGAGTTTCCGATTCGATGAGATAAGGTGCAAACGAGAATACAGGACCAAGGACTGTCCGGGGACCATCAAGACTAGCCCAACAGTCATGAGTATGTTGTCGACGTGGGTGTCGTGTGCAACATTGTTTTGCTTCATATATGCCCCTAGGGAGCCAGTTAGTGACATGATATCAGATACATGGACGTGTACCTGCCTGTGGCGTATGTAACAGTACTAAGTACATCGACAATCAAACTCCAAAAGTAAAGACCAGAGTATCTCTTGAATGTGAAAAATACGAGAAAGAGTAATTCGATCGAGTTGTACCAGGTCATAGCCGTGAAAGCAGCCGTTGCCCGTGGAAGACCACCACCAACAGCTTCCAAATCGCTACTGGCGCTGGTGATGTTTGCCATCTTGTTTGAGCCGATGGAGTCCAAAGGTTGAGTGCGGGTATAGGTGCTGGAACCACAGCATTATACCAGGGAAACACCATCTGACTGAATTCGTAATAAAATGAACGGCATGCTATGCGGCAAGCCATTGACACGGTAGGGGCACATGTGGGTCGGGAGCTCAAAGTCGAGCCCGGGCTGGTACCAAGGAATTCTCATGGCTTTCTAATTCCCTGACATAGGCGTTGAGCTAGTACATATTTGACAAGAAGGTGAGTAGCCACACGGCATCGGTCTCAGCATATTGAATTCTGAGAGTGTCGCAGAGTGGAGGCTGACACATCCACGTGGCGGCTGCGACAAAATCAAGTGAGCTTGTGTCGCACTTTAATTTTTTACAAGAACCCATGTAATTGGCACATCGGGGAGTATTCTGTTAGTGGCATCACCGATGAATTATTTTGCGGATTCAACTTTTGACTCGGTGGTGGTGTGTCTGAAACGATGAGGGGGTGTGGAGACGATACATGCAGCCTTATCGAGGGTACAAAGCTCGCGAAATCTTAGTAGACAACTAAATTTACAGCCATTCGTCGTACGGCGTTGTGGGCTGATGCGTGGTGAAGTGATCAAAGCGACGACAGAGCGTTGTGCCGGCCTGGGCAGGAGGATAGCTGCTGACTCAGATATTACGTAAGGTAGGAGTCAACGACCAACATCTCATTCTTTAATTTGCACATTTCGATTGTCCAAAACTCATGTCAAAATCAACCCAATGACAGGCAGTAGCTGAGACGGGTATTCACAGATTGGTACAGTTGAGTTTGGGGTGACGGAATATGTCGTTTGATATCTTCTCGATGCTTGGAACTGGCTTTGTTCATTCTAACTTCTTCTTCTGCAGCTCCCCAGTACTCTGGGCTTATATCTTGCAATCCTATGCAATCTCAAAATCTATGTGAAGTTAGTATGATCACATAAGTCGGGAGGAGAAGAGAGTAGGGATATTTTCTTGTAAAGCGCATCACTTAAAGCCGCTTTAAGGCAAGAGTCAAAAAATCTCGGAAGAGCCCTTGTCAAAATGATGTAATCAATTTTTCTTCAGTTCAATACGCCAAGGATAGGTACCGTGGTACCGTCAAGGAGATTAAAACTCCGGGCGCACACCAAGAAATCCATCAAGCCGCTTTGACTGCCAGCCATATTACCATTGCGGAACAAACACAATAAAATGGATATTCACGGGAAGCCTTTGGTCAATGTAGAACGTTATACTGTTTTCTACACTTAGAAAAATGTTGATTTCTATGCTCGTCGCAAATACAAGCAGCTTGCTTCCACCCGTTTTTATGCAACTACTACTGGGTCTATTTTAGCCCGAAATAATCTAAAAATGAGCATGCAGGCTATTCTTTTTCCCTAAAGAAACTATGTTAAGGTAGAACTTTGGTTGAAGTCTAGGACTTGATACCAGGCTGCCGTGTGTTGAGTACTGTGGAGCTCTGGACACATTGAGATGCGTAGATAGACGAAAGAGCTGTAAATGCAGCAGTGGTTAGTACACTCATAGGACCCCATCCTTCGACTAGCATCAACTTTCGGATCAAGTCCATTGAGAAGATGCGTGTTCAGAGCGCAGATGTTGCGCTTCAACAAGAGCGCCTTGTTGAGCCATCTGCTCTGCTTCCGCACCATCGCACTCTTCCGATTGGAACGATCCCAAATCGGAGGCTGTCGAGGAGGCTGTCGAAAAAGTGGCTGAGGAGACTTTCGGGGTGTTCAAAAATCTCCTGAGAAGGCAACTGAAGGAACAGCCCAGGAGCCTTCAGAACACGTCCCAGACCAGTTACATAGTAGTGAGGATGTTCAGACAACCACGATCGCAGAGACCTCCATCGACTCTGCCCCAGAAGATGCCATGGCTATGGCCGATGTAGCAGCCACCGAGGAAGACGTTCTCGTCTCGGAAGCCCCTGTCACTGCTGACCATCAAACACAGGCGACAGGCAGTACTGCTATCGCCATTTTTCTTCTCGAGGCCAGATGGAGGATGTGCCGTAAGGATGACGAGGTCAGCATCTTCAGCGAGAGCGATTCCCTGAATGGTGAAGCAATAGACGAGGTTGCGCCTAGCAGTGGAGCTTATTCCCGCCTCCCAATTACGGGAAATCTGTCGGCTTTAAATTTCAATGCCATTGTTGTCGACCATGGCATGTCGGACATTGTTCAAATCGACATAGCCAACTCCAAAACTGCAGGCTCCTAGACTTCGAGCGCACAGCAGCAGCGATCATCAGATTCTGCCTCAAACACAACCCTTGATGATGAAGACGTGGAGATGTTGGATAGATCCCAGGCTTCCAGAGCACAGAAGTCATCATCATGTCCTGTCCCAAAGACGACCCTTGATGATGCACACGTGACGATGGTGAATAGAGAGGATGATGGCACAGCGAATGTCGACCTTTCATCTTCAATATCCGCTCATCGGCCTGACCAGGCTTCGCTAGGTGCCAAATCGCCTACACTGGCGACAAAGAATCCCACGCATGCGACTGGAGACAAAGATACGATTGAATCAGACGTCATGCTTGATCTCCTCCTCCAGGCTAGGCGCCAGGTAACCAGACGTCCAACCTAGTTCCTGCCTTTTTCGTCGGCATGATGGAATTTACCTTTGAGAACTCATCAGGCTGTAACGGGCTGAGCCCGAGGTCACATGACTAGGCTGCCAGCCTAGTCGCTTCCTTCCTTCTATCACTCCTTCCCCCAGCAGACCGTGGGCCGTGCACCAACCCAAACAAAGCGGGATGGCCGCCCACTTTTCTCTTCTTCTCTTCATCTCGACTGTAAATAGCATCTGGATTAGGTAGCTGGAATACAGTACCTACAGACCGTTCACACAGGCGTTGAAGTAATTAAGAGACACTTCACAAGTCGAGTAGATTTTGGGCGCTCCGATCCTCATTCTAACGCTGCAAAGGCTATAGCCAAGATGAAGGAGCTCATCAACGATGGCAAGCTATACTCCCCGATACTACTGATGTGGATATGTAAGGAGGCACTAGTAGCCCAAGACCAGGACATGCAGCCCTTTCATGACCCAGTCACGCTCTACGTCGATTTCTCCAGGAGCAGGGGCCCTCTTATCCGTCTCTTTGATAGGTTTTGCGAGGCCAATTTTGAGCTCGCGAAGGAGGCCAACCCGGATGGTTGCTTGGCCTGGGATCAGATTAAGACCCTCTCCCAAAAGGAAGAGCTCTCTTGCTTTGGTTTTAAGAAGATGAGCAGCAACTCAAAGGATTTCAGGCGAGCCATCCTTGGGAAGAATATCAACAACGACTCAGAAGATTATGTACGAGCGATCACTGGGAAGATGAGGTTCTGGTACGAAGTGAAATTGCGAGCGAAGTTACTGAGCAAGTAACTGCTGGTGAAATCGTCCACCAGATTCCCGTCCCACAAGCATCCATTGCGCCCAGTCCTCGTGCGCCCAAGCATAGCTTCCTTGAGCACGACTGGGACCGCGCCGGAATATCGTCCGCCAAGCGTAGACGCTATAACGAGAACAAGCCTAATAAAGGCATACACTTGATCAGCTTTGACGGTCCCGATTCCTTACTTCAGTAGAAGTCCAACTATCCGGGTACCTTCCTCGGCAAAGAACGCACACTCGCCGAGTCACCCAAGACATGTGCAAGTCCGGATAAGATATTTGGGGCTGAGTAACTACATCCGATACAAAATTTTAAAACACGCAATCACGTATAAATCTCTTCTCAGAGCCAACGGAGGGCGGTATCGTAGAGTGTGTGAGAAACTGGGTGTATTTACAGAATGGCTACGATGGTATTTGCTTTCGGGAAAAACTTCAAAAAGAGAAAGAAAACACCACACGCACACAGAAAGCTCTTCTCAGGTGCACAGAGAGTGAAGCGCGGAGCGTGTGAGATACCAGAAGTATTTACTCAGGGGACTGGAAAGGATGGTGCAACTGAGATACTAAGATTCAAGGAGCTGAGAATGTGAGGGGTCAAACTGGCGACTGCAAGAGGACTGTAGGACTTAAAATAACCGGTGCGTCTGTTGAGGGATTTGTACGAGGATACTATGTGGTAGTTAGAATTTTTGGAACTATATGTGACATACAGCGTTGAGATGGGTTACTTTTGTTGTTAGTTTGTTATTGGGGAGATAAGACAGTATACAATGAAAGTTTCTTTTTAAAGCAAGACTGTCCGTAGCGCTGTGACACATGTTGTGAATCTGGCAGGTCTACATGATGTAGTTTATAGCACGCCGTGACTGTTGACACGGCAAAGGTGTCGAATACTAGCAGTCGTTGCAACGAACAAAGTGTATAGTATTTGATTAGTAGTGAGCAAGAGCTGGATGGAGAGATCTCCATATGTACGGTTGCGAGCTAAGCGGGAAGCTTGGTCTAACTAACGTGTCCGTGCGCGTGATGCGCGGGGAACACCATATCCACTACTTCAAAAATGAAGCTATTAAGCCACGTATATAAGCTGTTATTATACGAATTTATAGAGGGGGAGTAATTAGATGCTTGCGATCAACTTGTACTATCTATATTTTGATGGGAGGTTGACGTTGCGGCCACGTGATGTGAGCTTTGATGGAGGAGCTGGAGGCTCTTCTTGAACTTGAGCACCAGCGCGAGCAGCCTCAACGCGTTTTTGACGCTTGTTGTTCGATGAGGTAGCTGCTGAAGCTCTCCTCTTTCCCTTTTGGGGTAGTTGTATAGCTTTAGCAGCGTCTCTCTCCTCCTTCTGGCGCGCGCGTTCAGCTGCTTTCTCAGCTCGCTCAAGCTCCCTCATCTCCTTGAGTCTCTGCCTCTCCACACGCCTCTCCTCGAGCTCATCTTGACGCTGCAGTCGAGCCTCCTCGCGCTGCTTCTTGGACCGTGCTTTTTGGAGTTTCTCCTCCGTCTCATCTCGCTCCCGTACTGCTTCTCTAGCTCGAGCCTCACGCAGCTTGCGAGGAGACCAGAAGACAGAGCCACCGTGATACTCCTGGCGCTGTTGAAGGTCAAGAGCTTTGCCCTTCTTCCTGTGCTTCTTTTTATGTTGAAGAGCCTCCTTTAAGCCCTCGTTCTCATGCTTTAAAAGCTCATACTGCACAGAGAGATGGTGAACGCTTGAGCGCAGCTTTCTTGCCTCATACTGATGGCTATCATTAACAGCAGCTCGTACTAGCCGATCGAGCTTTCTCCAGTCATGATCAGAGAGCCCTGACGATGAGCTTCTCTCAGCTTCTGGCGTGCTAGCAAATCTACGAAGGATAACGTTGGCATCCATCGGCCAGATCCCAGTGGCTTCGAAGGCCTTCAATATGAGGCTCTCTGTGAAGGAGGATATCCAGGCGCTCCAGAAGAGCGGGAAGAAGTCCCCTTTCTTGATTGGAATAAGGCCTTGAGCCTTATGGAGATGGTTAGTGAGCTCGTTAGAGTAGGCTTGAGAGAGTGGCTTGAACAGCACTACATCTAGCGGCTGGAGCGTATGGGTCGAATGGGGAGGAAGGATCATGAGGAGGATCCTATGGCGATCGCAGTACTTAATAAACTCCATCGTGAGGTGAGATCTATGGCCATCAAGGATGAGCAATCTCCATCTACCTGATCGTTGCTTTGTAGAGCGATCAAACACCTGCTCCAGCCAAGCTAGGCCTACGTTATCATTTGACCAGCCTGTTGGAGATGATGAGACAAAGACCTCATGTTCTCCTGCCTTGATATCTTCTACCCAACTCGATCGTATAGCTCCATTTTTAGCTGCGTAGATAAGGGCTGGAGGCAGCGAGCTCCCATCAGCGCAGCAGCAGGCCAGGACTGTCAGAAACTCGCGTGATCCATCCTGGAGAGATGCTCGAACCTCCTTCTTCTCCCATTGACGCCTGCTGAATATCCTCTTACTTCTGCCTATCAAGCCAATTAAGAAGCCCTTCTCATCCATATTGTATATATCTCGAGCCTCTAGGTGATATTCGGTGATCTTTCGATGCAGCAGCTCGAAGTAGAGTCTATACTTTGACTCAGAATCAGCCAGGTGGCGCGTACGATCCATGGCGCTGGTCCACTTTGAGATGAGATGGATCTCGTGTCGGTTGATGAAGCGAGTAACCCAGCTCTCGCTGAGCTGCTGATGGGCTACTTCTGATGAGAAATTCCTGATCATCTCTCGTGTAGGAGGAATGCCTCGCTTTGTGAGCTTTTCGATATATCTCACAAGCTCTAGCTCTTGTTGTGGGTTGAGTTTCTGCTGGTTGAAGTTCTTGTCTCTTTCTGAGCTTGTCTGGCCCTGGTGCCTTCGGGTCAACGTAGATCTCACAACACCATGCTTAGCAGCAATTTTAGTATACGAGAACTGTTCTCCTGGCTCTAGATTTTCAATATCTTCAATCGCAGCTTGAATTGGGTCCATATTGGTGGAGTTAACGTGTGTTGAAGGTGAAGGGGTTTGACGTGTTTTGGTGTTCCCCGCGCATCACGCGAATCCGCGCATCACGCGCACGGACACGTTAGTGGTCCAAGCTTCCGGCCCGGAAAAACTCGCCGGGCTGGCTGTACGCGCATGTCCCGACAGTGACCTCATCCTAGAATCGATACCGTATGCAAAACATCATTGTGCCATCATCCTTCTCGGCTTCTATCTTCTATAAGTCAGTCACTTCAAACATATTATGCCATGAACTAAGAATGTCTTTGAATATTTTCTGCGCCTGACGCTTCCTACTAACATGATATACTACCCGAACACCACGTATGCTATGCAACCAATTCTAACACTCAGTTTTCAATGCGAATGAGAACTTCTTCGTTGCTCTCTTCAGCCTTCCGCATGCCCCGTCGGACCCTGAGACGTGTAATCCATCGTTACAAACGCACGGTCTACCTCCTTGAGGCCTTCTAGACAGTATTGTAGTGTTTCGGCAATATCATGGCACCTTCTCAACGGCGTTCCTTCATTCATCAAGACGTCTATTTCGACACAAACGCCATCGCCAGCATGGTAGCACTTTAGACTTTTGAAGCCTTCAACGAGTGGGGCAAATCTATAGGCCATGAACATCATCTTGCGCTCGACACGCGCGTCTGCTGCTTCGCCAGTAAGACGAGCTACGTTTTCAAAGCAGGTGCAGGCCCAGTCATAAATGATGAAAAGGGAGAGGCCTGCTGCACCGAGGGGATCCAGCCACCATACGTCCAAGTGGGCGCCTATGAGAGGAAAGAGAAGGGATAGAGTGTTGAAGTACACGTCTGATATTGTTAGACTACATTTCAGATCACGTAAAGATGTACTTACCAGTTTTGCAGTCTTGGGCTAAGGCTTGCACTTGGGTTGTCTTTACGCGAGCGCATCCAATCCAAATTGTTCCCTTTACGACGATGGTGGCTACCATGGCGAAGATAGCTGCAGGTGGAAGCATGGCCACATCGTGTTCGCCGCTTGGGAGGAGCTTCTTAATAGACTCTTGCAAGATCTGGAGGAAGGAAATGACCATGACAATGGAGAAGACTAGAATACCAATAGGTTCCAGACGTCGGCGACCGATGGGAAATTTCTTCTTGAGGCTCTCGATACGCCAGCCAACCAGTCTGTTGGTGATCCAGATGATGATGGTACAAAGCAAATCTAGGGCTGAGTCGACAAGAGATGCAATCAAAGAGAGAGAGTTGGACCAGATTGCTGCTACACCCTTGGCTCCTAGCAGAAGAATGTTCACAATCACGTTGATCTACATTTGGTCAGCTTTTGTTCACAATTCATCTCGATCGATACTGACATTGATCGCCCACTTTACGCTCCTGGCGGATTTTCTCCGCTTCTCCCGCTCCTCTTCCGGAAGAAATGGTTCTAAATCCTCTCCGCTGCTGCCCAGCGGCCCTCTGTCTTCAGCTACACCGTCGTGGTCGGGGTCACGCGGGTTCATGCTGTCAACAATATCATCTGCAAGCGACGAAACCACCATGTCGACTTCGGCCCAGTCGTCCAGACGCTGGTTCTGCTCTTCGTAGAAGGCACGGACCTTTTTATTCTTTATACTCTTCAACTTTATGAGGCGTTAGTCATGCTACTTTCAAATTGTGATTCCTGGACGTACGCTCTCTTCGCTTTTCCGGTATACCTCAAGCGCATCGTGGTCCACATTGTCGATCAACTTTTGTTTCATCTCATTTGCGCGGTTGTCCCTGACCGTTGCTTCGATCGCATCGCGAAACCGCTGCTTTGGTTTGAGGGGGTTGATCGCCCCATAACCGTGTTCCAAATCGACACGCTGGTACTTGTCGAACTGCTCATTGTTCTTGTTGCCGTTGTGGTGACCACTAAGGATGTTGCGCCGGCCAACCATACTGCTTATATCAGAAGCTCTCCGAGCTCTCCAGGGGACGATGAAAGAAGATGGGAATAGAGAAAGTAGATATGTGAAGACTTCAAAGTCAAAGGGATTAGGTACACAGAATAGAAGACGCGACGCGACACAAACCAAGGCAGACAAGTCTAGAGGTGTAAATGCTTAAATGCGTAATAGCGTCAAAGAGCGCATCATAAACTGGACTCACTAAACTCTATACGGCTGTGTCCCTGCATAAGATGCCAATTCTTGATGAGGCTTGCACCAGCTTGCGTGGTGTGTCTTGAAGGGAGGTATGACATCATAGCATCCGGCTTGTCTAGCGTCGCGTGGAAAGAGGGCGCGATCCGACGGCTGGCACAAGCATCAGCCACTTGGCAGGCACCCGTCACACCGATACATGTTGCTCCACGAAGACGTGCAGTCTTTTTCAACTTCATAACCGCATCGATGAGTATACGGAGGCGCGAAGGGCTGTGTTGCCTTGGGGTGCTGACGTCACATCTAAAACCGGATGGTCTCTTCAACACCAACGCCGTTGAAACACCGCCTAGGACATTCCGACCATCGGCACGTGAGCGCCGTGCCGCTTAACCGAAGGTAATGGAACCCGGCATCCGGTACACTTGCCAATCTAGTGTCAAGCCACCGTTGATATTCGATCGATGCTTCCACTGGTATAGCACCTAGGGAGCGAGAAATGAGTGACACTCCACTTTTTTGCTCTCTCTTCCTCCCTCTCTACGACCACAACAACGTAGTAGAATTATTATAAAAGCTTATAAGAGAGGTAAAATAAAGACTAAAGAAAGAGACTGTAAGATGAAAAAATTATTATTAATGTTGCAGTGATAGAACAGAGCTGCAAAGTTTCGGAGATAACGGAGGTGTCAACTTTTTCTCGCTCCCCAGGTGATAGTGAATCAAGATCCTGTTCTTTGCGGGTTTGCTTCTCCATATCTTGGCGATAGCTCCGATTCCTCAACGTTGCACGACGCATCAGACGTCGTTATGAGCCAGACTCCTCCTCCATGGTTTCTTAATGACTATACCGTGGCGTGCTCTTTCAGTTCTTCTCGCTCAAAGATGGATTCCACTCGGCTTGGGACATCGGATGGTCCGCCGGGCCTTCAGCCGCCTTAATAAGCACGCCCCGCATCAGGCCCGACAACTTCTCCTAGTCATCGGGCGAGGCCCGCCAAATGAACACGAAAGCTTCACGTCTCGCGATACATATGCTGTCAACATACCGTCGTGATTCTGTATCCCGAACGCCTACCACCATCGACCATGGCACCATCTACAGCAAGCGTTGGCCGCCCCAATAACAATGCGGTTCTGGCCGTAATGGCGGTCTTATCCGTTATTGGACTGTACTGTATGCGCATTGGTTGCGTTGTGCACGACTACCCGATCGACATTCTAGATGTTGCAAAGACGGCCATTCTGCCAAATGGCGTGAAAATGAGGAAAGACTACTTCGGAATCAAACCTGTCGACGAAAGCCTGAGCTTTCTGGTGACTGCATTTCTTTACGGTCCTACGAAATGGAACGAGGCCTTCTATTGGCAGCAAGTACACTTCCTCGGTCAGATAACAGTTATAATCGCAGTCATGAATGTCGAGGCGTGTCGGGAACGAAACCAGAGTAGTTGGCTGAAATAGTAAGCTAAGGACTGTGCAGACTAGATAGTCGGGAGCTGACAGAACTATAGTACTGCCATATGGACGTTTGTGTATCAAAATCTCGGCGGGGCTATCTTAGTTCCCATTTGGTGGCTGCTTCTCCATCGCATGTCAGGACCCAAATCGTATTTTAGGAGCGGACGCGCTGTTCCACTGCAATACGCACGTATTATCCTTCCAGGCACCATCATATTCTACGTGCTACCCACCATTGTCATGTTTCTCCCATACGACAATTTATCCGTCCACGAAACAACCATCGCCTTTTGGCAATTTTCGCCCATTCTTGTCAACGTACCTCTCTGGCTTACACCGCTTTTCAGCTCATCTTCCACCCAAAAGAACAAAAACGCAGACATTCTTCACCTCAGGATTCTCTACGTCTTTCTCTTCACTCTCTCCGTGGCAGTGCACTGGTACACCATTGTCGGCATCTCGACATCTGAAAATCCAGACGTAACCGGCGCCCGTGTCTTTGTTCCCAGCACCTATACCTGGAGGAAGTCAATGGACTGGGGCTTACTCTTCATTTTTCAGTGTGACTGGGTTATTGTGGGAACATCTTGCTTGATTGCGTCTTGGGTGGCCCTGTCGGATATGCAGAGATTGAAGAAGGGAGCAGCATCAGTTGAGAATGTACTGGAGGGCTTCATCGCAGTTATGACGATTGCAATTGGTGGAGGGCCAGGAGCGGCACTAGCTGCAGTTTGGTTCTGGAGGGAGGGCAAGATGGCGGAGGTTGAGGGGGGCACGGCTGTCAAGAAGGGGCAGTAAAGCGGAAAATGATGAAGAAGATGTTTGGAAAGCCGATCTTGACGTTAATTGTAAACGCCATTAATACCAATGATTGCGATGATACCCCCCCATCTCCTCTCTAGATTTATATCTAGCCACATGCCCGAGACTACTGCATTTGTCAACTACCACGATCTTCAGGCTACTAGAGACTCAGTGGTAGAGACCAAGAACTTCCTGATAGCATCCACATCTCTGTTTGAAACAGAGAAATAGGGATACGGCTGCGGCAGAGGAAGAAACGACTTCTTCCCATCTTTGCCACCGGTCAAACGAGCCAAGGGCCAGAATTCTTTGTTATCAGGGTCTCCGCCAGTAAGAGATTTATCGTGACTCATCCACCTTGACCCGGGGTGCCAGGTCTAACAACGACAGCATCTTCAGGTCTCAAGTAATCCCACCCGCCAGAGTCAAGATCGCAGTACCACGAGCTACTAGGAAAGAAGCGACGGGCAAAATCCGTAAACTCCAGCGAATATCCTGACTCTGGTCCTGCAGTGCCAAGAGCTTGTGCCCATGCCCCCCCACGCCCTCTTCACGTGTGGTTGTTCTGCATTGTTCTATGGCGTGCTCGGACCATATACTGTCTTTGTCGTCGCCGGACTTGTAGATCTCTTCAGTAGATGGATTGGAAGATGAGGGGTTTGTTGGTTGTATTTGCCTGTGTCATAACCTGCGCAGTCACCAAAAAACCCATTCGCCTTTTTCACACCAGGAGGTAAGCCAAGGGGACTTGAATTTGAAAGATCCTGGTGCAAAAGTAAGACACCAACGCCGGTTGCTATGATGACTCGTGATGAACGTAGCTTCCTCTAGAGATCGTCATCTATCGCAGTAGACAAGACGTCAACAACTGCATATGAGAACTGCGTTGATTGTCCTACGGAGTAGATACACAAGGTTATATACATAAGATATACGTAAGCACATAACGGCAAAGGAGTGAAAGTGAAGGTTGTAGAACATTCGGCCAAGAAGCATCGGGCCGATTCCAAGAAGGGTAGTCCTGAATGGCAACATCATCTACTGCGCCCATTACACTCCACTGCCCTGCTGCTGTGAACGGAACCCCTCTACCATACATACACAGACATTCATCACACAGAATAGCAGGCACCAAGACAGAAGTGAAGCGAAGCAGGGTATCTATTCGTGTTCACTAAAAAAACCCAGAGCCAATCCAGTATTACAAGCCAGTATGTACCCATTTAAGTGCAATGCTAGTGTGTGTGTTATGTGGCCGATTCCCCCCATCAACCCACTCTTAGTCCAATGAAAACAAGCCCTCGTAACGTCGTGAGTGAAAAAAAAAACATATTCGCTGTTATCAAACTTCAAACTCAGCATGTACGCCCTGTCATGCTAAAACTTTGTACATCCACCCCATCCCTCCCACGTGGAGTCATCTTCTACGCTTCTACTCCCCTCCCCTCCACTACACTATACACACACACTCATTTCCGTCTCCTCTTAGGACTCCGCCTCCTAGTCTCGTCCTCGACCTCTTCCACTGTCGCAGCCGGAGAGGTAGAATTCGAGCTCGCACTCTCCACCTTGGCAACATCTTCAGTCCCAATAGGCAACTTGGCGTCTGCAGTGGCATCAGGAACATCACCACTACCAGCACTCAAATCTACTTTGCCCACCGCATCCACCATTTCCTCGCCGGGAAACGTAAACGCCTCTGCACCGCCACTACCATCAGCCTCTCCGAACCCGGCAGTATCAAAGTTAAAATCGGGGAGCCCAGGGTTCTCGAAGCCGACATCCCCGCCCCCGGTGCGGTTTCCATTGTCGGTGAAAAAGTCGTCATCATGGACAAAGTTGTCAATGTTCAAATCATAATTCCCTGGTTCTCCTAGCGGGTTAGCGTCAAAATAGCCGTCTTGACCGTTTCCACCAGCACCAATACCCTCAATCTGACCCGTCGGGCTAAGCGGCAATATCCTTTCATGGATATTTTGGATCTTGTGGTTCTGTTGATCCGACAGCTTTTGCAGCATTTCGAGCTGTTGCTGTGTGGCTTGGTAGTGTGCTAGGTCATCAAGGAGACGAGCCATTTCGGGTGGGTTGGGGTTAGTAAGGGCATTGTTTGTGTTTTGGGCCGATGTGTTTGAGACGATTTGCGAGAGGACGTCGTTGCGTTGTTGTTGGGTGAGAGGCACGTGGCCATCTTGTGTTTGGTAATTTGAGAGGGCGGCGGCGTAATCAAAGTCTGGGGCTTGATTCGTGGACTGCCCAGCACTGGCGTTGGCGTCTTGTATTGCAGACATGATGGCGTCATTCTCGGGTACGGGTGTCAGATTGGATGGCGTGTCGGCCTTTGCTGGAGCACCGGATAGGCTGCTGTCTCTGCCCGTTGAAGTTGGGTATGGCGATTGGGACTGGGACTGCTGTCGGTTGAGTGGGACTGACTGCCTGAACACTGTCGGTCGGCTTCCAGAACGTCCTGTGGGGCTCGTGAGCGGTCTTGTGGTAGGGCTGATAGTTGTGGCACGGCCCGTCGTTGTCGGCTGCAGGAGCTCTTGGTTAGGACCGGGCGCGGGAAGAATGGCTAGTGGCTTCTTATTTCGCTGCACATGTGGAGACTTATTTGCTTCTTGCATAGGGTAGTCATCCACATCGACAACATTACCGTGGGGTTGTTGCCGTGATCCAGGGAACATGTCAGCAAGATTCATGTTGGCGTTGCCCTCTAGACTCCGATTGTAAAATGTGGCAAGGAATGTCAGGATGGCGTTGATTGAGTTCTCGTGGCGGTCATGCAGCGCTTGGAAGGATGTCGCTCTTGAGTACAGCTCTTCATTTTGGCGTTTGATTTGCGTCAAGACATTTGAAATTAGCTTTTGTTGCTGCTGAAGTTCTCGGACCTCGACCCGTAGACTGTTGTACTCAGATCGCGGGATCATGGCCATTTGTTCGTTCCCACGGACTGCCACTTCTTCAACGTAGCCCCCGCCTCCTGTGTCTTGAATGTACTTGCGATCTTCATCGCTGTCACCCTTGTGCTCTTCGTCCCGCTTTCGCTTGGGCCCGGCAGGCGGGTTCTTTGGTTTTTGGATTAGCCATAGTAACTCTTGTCTGCCACGCTTGAAGTATTTGTTGTAGTACTCGCTCGGTGCTTTCGCTTTTGTCTCGCTAGCTTTCATAGAGTTGTCCGACAATCCAACCTTCTTATGGAATCCATACATGTTCAGCTGCCGTACAAACGAGGCGTAGTTGTTATGCTTGAAGAGCTCGGGTATCAGCGTTCGCGCAAACTCGTCCTCGTCTAGAACGATGAAACTATTGCCGTCGTCGGACCATCGAATGAGGTTTTCGTTCTTGTTGTTATCGAGGAAACTATCGCGACGTTAGTACTGTCATGCAGGGCAAACAGACCCCGCATTTGAGTGGGGAGACGGCAACAAGAATGGGCAGACTTGAAGTAGCAAGGGGCTCGACTTACCTGCTCAGCTTCTGAACGAATGGCGGAATCTGCTTTCGCTTCGCCTGCGCATCCTTCTTCGCAAGTGCCGCCTTCTGCTCCAGCTCTTCGTCATCATCGACCGTCTCCCACTGCTGTGTCGGGCTTGGGAACCCGTCCCACTGGTTTCGCCGCGGGGCAGGTGCGAGTTGCTGGTTTGTGTTCCGCCGTACCAATTGTCCCGACATTTGCGCGTTGTCGTTGTAGCTGTCGAGCGACACGACCCGGTTGTGTCCACCGCCCATGCTGGTACCATAGTTGTCGTATAGGGGCGGATCGTTGAAGTTCATGTCACCGCCGGTTGCGGATTCGTTCCAGTTGATGTACTGATCGGCTGGCGCCGGGATATCGTGCTGGTATGTCTGCGTCGGTGCCTGTGGTGATGCGCCCGGTGCGCGCCGCTTGCGGTTGGACATGTGTGTTCGCGCGCTTCGCGTAGCCGCTTCAAGTAAAATGTTTGGTGGCTTTTGTTCCGTTGTGCGTATCCGCACCTCCTGGACACGTTGTGGAAAGATTCTTCACAAGTCCCCCGAGGCGACACAGCCTTGCAGCACGGTTCAAATCACAAGGACGTATAACGCGTGGATAAAAAGTCCAGGACCAGCGCTAGCCTCTGATGGTAAGGTCTAGACAGTGCGCTTTCGTCGCGGTTATGTAGGCCTTTACCCCGAATTGTTGTCTCTCGTTGTCGCCGTTTTACTGAACCACGATACAATTGTCCTCAAACAGTCGGTTGACTCGCACAAAGAATGTTTTAAAGACCAGCAAAGGGCGCAAATACCATGATCGACCTAGGCGGTTCTGGAAGGCAGCAGAGAGGCACAGGAAGGGCGTTGGAAGGCAGGCGTCGGCGGAGCAGGATGAGTCCGATCGCTAAGTTTTGGGGGAGAAATCCGGGGTACAAGGCCTCCAATGGCGAGGGAAATCGGTGGAAATGGTGTCGAAGAGTGTGCGCGACGTATCTATAGCAACCCCCCAGCCTGGTGAGGGAAGTGTAGGAAAGATAGGGTGGAAGCAGGTGCGGCCGCGTTGCGCATGTATGCTCGAACGATGAGATCAACTTCACCGTCCTGCACCGCCAGCGTCATTCGCTTAGCGCGCACTAGCATGACTCGTGGGCTCTACCTTGAACTTGCCGTGTCACTCGTACCATCTGAACCTCCTTCCACATCACAATATCCACATACACGTACGCATCGCCAACTTCTAAGGCCATCTGATGCCCAGCCACATGTGCCGATCGAGAGAACATCACAGACCCACCGGGACCTTGAGTCGGCCCGCCTGAGGTGGACTGATGGGAAATTGATTAAATGCGATAAGTCACCGCAGACATTCCGATGCTTCCCACCCGTTACACTACGGAAATGCCCACACGATGGCAAACTCTACTATGCAGAATGTTCTAGAAGCTTCTCATGACATGTATGCCCATATAGTCCGACATGAGGCCACGTTTGAGATCTCGATCACATCCTGCCCCAACCATGCCTTACGTGAAGCATTCTGGACTAACAGCCAATTTACAACACACCACACGACGACACTGACATCACCGACACGTCTCACTACCACTGTTAAAAACAAGTTTCAAGCAATTCAACTACCATTATCGTACTGCCGCGCCAGGCACACAGCAACGTCCTAAACTATAGTAATATCCAAGTGGAAAGGAGAGTAAATCAACTAAAAAGAACAGGAAACCTACACGTCCGACCGACCGTCCAACCCAGTGCCGAATGCGACCGCTCCCGCAAAACTGAAATATCTGTACTACAACATCGTCTGTGTGGCCCGTACGACCCAATATAATTTCTGAAACAACATATCCCATATGTTCATAAATGCTTTTTTTACTGTATCCAAAGGTGAAATGCGAGATTCGAGGGGCGCGGGCCCAATTTAGTTCTGGATGTAGTCTCTCTACCATCGTAGCATCATTCTCTTCGTATGCATCGTAAAGTCAATCCAGTGTAAGTAGCGAGGCCAAGTTGGTGGTATAGGCCGTTAAACGTTCGTCATCGGTGTCGTTCATGGGCGCCATCGCACGTCTCTTTTGAAGGAGGGATGATACGTGTGACGACTTCATTTCGTGCGTAGAGCTGAGATTTCGCTACTGTCCTACAAGAATTTCGACATTGGATTGTGATGATAGCTCGTCGCTTCCACGGTTTTGATGCCCGTTCTGTCGCGGGCGGCTAAAGCCCTGTCCTCGCTCGGGGAGAGGTCCACGAGGCTGTCTCGATGGACGGTCGTCGTAGTTGGTACTAAAAGTACGGTGGCCGCCAATAGGGCCGGGTGCATCCCAAGATGTCATCTGACGCAGGGAGCGCGGGCTGCCGTTTTGCGGGTAGCTAGAGTTTAGTTGCATCCGATTCATTTCCCTCTCGAGCAGGCCATCATCACGTTGGGACATGGAGCCTGTCGTTGGGGTGCCATTCGGGTTCGTCGAGCTTCCACTGTAACCGAGACCTTCAAGGGAGATGCCACCAGGACGGCCAATAGGATGGCTGGCCGTCGATGGTGCGGGTGAAGGTGTGTAAGATCTAAGATCGGCGTAAGACTTGGCACCGCGAAGATTTGGGACTGCGTTGAGCCCGCCAGGCGAATCAGGGAATCCGAGAAGGCCCGATGGCTGGCGATTGAAGGCGTTATAAAATCCACCCTCGGCGCGGACGTCACTGAAATCAGTGGTCGCTGCGCGATTAAGGTTTCGGCGTGGTTGCTCCATCTGGTTGCTGGGCATCTGAGGCATTGGTGGACTGAGCCCCTGGTTGTCATATACCTTGAAGATATGCACCTGTCGCTGATCGCCAGTGCCCTTTGAAATATGGGCAAGACCGAGCTGGTGAGCCAGTGTATGGATGGTGCGGCGCATAATAGGGGTCAACGTTGAAGGGAATGTCATGCTATCGCGATCCTTGGTTTCCTTGAAGAGCAGCAACTGGGTGTAAAAACTGAGCACCTGGGGGTCGTTGAGGTCGACGTCTGGATATTTTGGTTAGTTATGAATTCGGATGGGAGCACTCGAGATTCAAAGACATACCAACTGTCTTGGGTGCACTGCTTCCTCGCATGGCGGACACAGGCGAGGGTGAAGTAGCGGGCATGTGCGATGCAAGGGAGGTGAAGGAAGACTGTGACTGGAGACCGCCACCGAGAGGACGGTGTTGCTCCTCGAGCTGTCCGCGACGCTCACGCTTTTCACGTTCAATGCGCTCGCGTTCGGCCAGCGGCAGCATTTTCTTGTACTCGACGCGCAGCTTCCTGCCGTTGAGTTCAAAGTGGTTCATCGACTCGATGACAGCTGCCGTCTCCTCGGCGGTTGTGAAGTTGGCAAAAGCCAAGCCACGAAACACACCATTGTCAAAGTGATAGTTGAAGGCGTAAGGCAGGGGTAGGCGCAGTTCGGTCATGAGGTTTACGAGCTGCTCCTTCTTGACGGCAAAGGGAATATTCTTGATGACGATGGCGGTGGGGATGAGTTCC
Organism: Pyrenophora tritici-repentis; assembly: GCF_003171515.1. NCBI lineage: Eukaryota > Fungi > Ascomycota > Dothideomycetes > Pleosporales > Pleosporaceae > Pyrenophora > Pyrenophora tritici-repentis. Next base: position 2,316,343 of record NC_089390.1, read on the forward strand.
TCGTCGACATCGTGGCCGTAGCTGGTGTTCTGCATGGCGTTGAGGTTGTTGTTGCTGAGGGCGAAGCTAGGCAGACCCTGGGGCTGCTGCTGGTCCATCCATCCCTATTAGTGACAGATGTCAGTACAAGTACCAGTACCGGATTTCACATTGCCACGCTGGCGTGATGAGGATGCTTACCGTTGGCAGCGCACTGCGGCCTGCTCCGCCGCGCTGCTGCGACTTGATGCGAGCGGCACCGCCTCCGAGCGAGCCCAGGCCGCCGTTCTGGGAGAAGACAGTGTTGTTCCAGCCCTGGGGCGCGCCCATGTCGTAGCCGTAGGCGCCGGCGTGCATGGTTTGGTTCAGGCGCTCATAGGTACGCGGCTGGTCGTAGGAGCGCTGGTGTTCATCCTGCTGGTACATGTTGGACTGGGCCACTTGGCCGTAGGCGTCGAACTGGCGGGAAGGCATGCGATGCAAAGAGCCCGTCTGAGGCTGGTTTCGTTGGGCAATGGGCGACCGCGACGTCGTCTGGTCGTACCCGGAAGAGTACATTATATGCGGTTCAGATTAGGGGGTCTGTGGCGCAGTGGGAACCGTTGCTGAGGTCTGAGGTGCAAGATGAGCAGAAAATTAGGCCGGAGGTAAGAGTCGGGTGGCCCAAGCGCAAGTGTCGTGAAATGAGCGGAAGGCCAGCGTCGCAAACAATCAAAGGCGAATCGGAGGGATGAAAAGGGGGGAGATGACGCTCGAGCGGCCGTGGTCGAGGGCTGGCTGGTGAGGATGGCTAATGATCAGGGATTCCCGGCGGACCCAGCTCCAAAGTCCCCTTTCGAGCCGCACGTCTCAGTGGGACGCGAGCAACAGGCTAGCAGACGTCAGAGGGGTTCACTATCGCCAGGGACGACGCGACTGGTGGGTGGTGGCCTTGGTAGGGAGCAGGGAGGACGACTGAAGGCGACGCTTGGTGCGCAAAACTCGCCCACTACCCAAGACTAACGGCGCGGGGAGACGGCTGCACACGTGCGTTGCTCCGAAGCAACCAAGATATGAGTAATGGCAGCTGGGAAGGGATGGAATGGGCTGCGCGCTGGTGCATGCGAGACGAGAGTGACAGGTTCGCCGACAGACAGACGACAGACGGGATGGGGATGACTCCAAACGCGCTTGAGGCTGACGATATCATGTACCCGTGTAAGTATACGTCTGCCTTTGCCTCTGCCTCTGCCAGCAAGAGGCGGCGGCGGTGGCGGGCGGCCATGTGAGTAAGGCCCGTCTTTGCTGCTCGTACTCGCACGCCCAATCACGCTTGCATCTTGCATCGCCCGCTGCAGCTGCTGCAACCGTCGTGTGTCTGGCATTACCGGTACATACATTAGTTGTCAATCCCCCTCTCCGATGCACAACAGACGCGCATCCCCGGGCGCAGGCCTGGACAGATTGGACGGGTGCCCTGTATGTACACCAATTACTCGCGCTGCGCGCGCGGGACCCTTGGACCTTGGGCTGGATGGCCCAGCTTCACAAAAGGGAGGGCTGATGGCCCGGCGTTCTGGAAGTCGCCAGGTCGCGGCCCGGAGCGTTAGCTTCCCTGCTAATAACGTGGGACAGTCACATATACTTTCTTCTCCAATGCCGCCTTGTTACATGCAACCTGGGCTGTGACTGTAACTGCATCTTCTACATGTCCTGTTCAATCAGGTATGGACGGGGTTGCTGCGTTCGAGCCTGCCGTTGCAACGGGTGGAGAGGGTGAACGAGCCCAGCACGCGACTCGTCAGCTGCACGTTGCTTCCCCCGGGGCCACGGCCAATCTCCCGATACACGCTTCACCAGATGTGCACAGTGCTATGTACGTACAACGATATTTCATCAATGTCCCTATTCACGCATACATCCGCCAGCACAACCTTCATGCACACCCCTCGCCGCCTGCACCCTCCCACCAAAGCAGACGGCCGCGAGCCGAGGCGACGTTGCACCACATACTCACTGCAAACGCAAAAACTATTCGGCCAGGCCAGTGTCGAGTTTCACTGCCATCGTAGCCGCTACGAGACGATCGCGACGGCATTCCACTTTTGTCATGTCTCCGACTGGCTGACCACGACAGAAAAGCCTTGAAGGATCGCTTACACGCATGCATTGAAAATCATGTGATTCCGACCACTTGGGCGGACCCCTTTGGCGCGCCATCAATACATATCCAGTATCCATAGAGGTCCCGTTACTGCGGCTGGTAGCCTGACAGCTTATGCCATGGGCCGGTACCGTGGCCGCCTTCAGTCCTCAAAATCGAGCAGTCGTGACCACTCCGTCTCGCCTACGCGTCGGAATTCCGCGCCTGCTGCAAACTGCCCGCTCGCTTCCCATGCTTGCATGGTCGCCTGGTCATACGGCCCGTTGACATCTTCTTCCGGCGCATTCAGCCAGTGAAACTCCCACTGCACCGTCTCCGGATGCGGGTTCTTCCAGTCTTCTCCAGTCTCTCTCTTGTACTGTCGCATGATGGACTCGCGCGGAAGTTCGTAGATGTCCTCCACTCCGCGGTCCGAGAGCCGGCTTGCGCATTCTGTAATCGAATCGATCGCCTGCTTGGCTTTTGCTGCGGCTGCCTCTTGCGCGGGATCGACGTCGACCTCCATGGCCTGCTGCTTCTTCTTCTTGGCCCAGTTGCTGGTTACCCTCTTCTTCGGTGCAGCCTTACCGTAGCGTACGAGGGCCTCCATGGGTGTCTCGCCGACCTCCAAATGCATAATCAGATTTGACAAGACGTCGCTGGTAACAATCGAGTCCTCTGCCCTCTCGCGGGCCTTGATCTCAGCCTCCCTCTTCTCATGCGCCTCCTTTGCCTTTTTCATGTCTTTCTTAGAGATGCCCTCGAGCCATGAATCTTGGGCAGCCTCGGGATCGAATGCTTTGCGCACAAAGTTGCCAGCTTCGTCGAATCGGCCTTCCTCCTGTTCGGCGCGCATATTAAACGCATCGAGTTTGGGCGCATGCTTCTTCTTGCTGCCCGCACCAAGCTCCTCGTCCATGTCAGAACCAATTCGATCGCGCTCTTCGTCATCGCCCTCCTCGCTACTGCTCTCGACGTCTTCGGTGCGGCTCTTTGGGCCCTTTGTGAAATCTACTGCAACGTGACCCCCAGACTTGCTGTTCTCTTCTTGACCCTCAATCTCCTCGTCGTCCAAGAATCGCAACTGCTTCTTCTTGGTCTGGCCTCGATGTACTTCTTCATCTTGGTTGTCGTCCTTGTCCTCATCTGCGAACATATCGTCGTCGTCATCGTCGTCGTCTTTGGGGGGCTTTGGCTTCTTGCTGAACTGCGCCTCGGCACGAGCGTCGAAGTTCTCGGTGGAGCTGTCCGAATCGTAGCCATCGATGTTGACCGCGTTGCGCTTGATTCCTGAAGTTTTGCCTATAACGTCAGCTTCTAGTGCAGGGTCTTCATCATCATCTGCATCCGGAGCCAGCGTCGAGGGATTGCGGGGGTCGAAACGTGGTTTCTTGGTGGAGGGCTCGTCGGTGTCCAGGTGGTGGGTGCGCGTGAATTGCTCGCCAGCGCGCTTTGGGCGCGCCGGATTATATGTGCCACTAGAGCTAGCCATGATTCACGAGTGGGTGTCGTGTGGTGATCAAGTTGATGTTTGTCAACAATCTATCCCGGCTAGGCAGTGACGTCTTTGGGCATGTTCTAGAAATTTGGAGCTCGGACCAGTTGCGCGGTGTTCCACGGTTCCGACGTGCACAAACGGCGCAAACGGCTAGCCGCAGTGTTACCTATGGTTCGTCATCTCTAGTCGCATACATCTACTATTCTATCTCTCACCACCTCTTTCCTTCCAACTCGCGAATTTCTCCTGCTATCCAGCCACCACTGGCTACTCACCACAAACTTCACCCTACAACCTTTTGCAACCAACATGGTAGGTGCGACCCCACTACTTGCTCTCACTCCACTCACACATGCAGTTCAATCCAAACTTTTACGACCAAGACGATCCGATGGCCATGTACACATCCATGCGCCGTGGCGGCGCTCCCAGACGATTCGACGAATACTTCAGATGCTATCCTATTGTCATGTTGCCTGGCCCAGAGCGCGAAGAGGCAAACCACGGCGGCAAAGTGTTCCTTCCTCCTAGTGCTCTCGACAAACTCACCAGGCTGCACATTACATATCCCATGCTTTTCGAGCTCATAAACGGAAAAGAAGATGGCAAGAAGACACACGCAGGTGTTTTGGAATTCATCGCAGAAGAAGGCAAGATCTACCTTCCTCACTGGCTCATGGAGACACTCAAGCTCGAACCCGGCGATCTCCTCCAGGTCAAATCGACCGATATACCTCTTGGCACCTTCATCAAGCTACAACCTCAAGATTCTTCCTTTCTCGACATTTCAGACCCCAAAGCCGTCCTCGAAAACGCGTTTCGCAACTTCTCCTGCCTTACCACCGGCGACATCTTCACATTCTCGTACAACGACAACGTCTACAGCATAGCTGTCTTAGAGACAAAGCCAGAGCATCCGAGCAAGGCTGTATGCACCATCGAAACTGATCTGTCAGTCGACTTTGCACCACCCGTAGGCTACCAAGAGCCGCAGCGAACAAGCGGAACAAGCACTCCACGCAGCGGGAAGGGCGTCATGGCTGGTAAAGGAGGTACTCTACACTCACACGGCACCATGGCAGAGGCGATCAACTATGCAGCTATTGCACCATCAGCAACAACTGCTGCTAGCGGAGCCAAGGCGACATCATCCCATTTCCTCACCGCCGGCCACAAGCTCTTGAAGAAGGGCAGCAAGGCACCCACTCCACAAGCTTCTACACCTGTCGCAGGAAAGTCGACGAACCCACCTCCTACAGTAAGGCGCACAAACGGGCCGCAACCACTGAGGTTACCCCCGAACAAGCTGTTCTTCGGGTACGAGATCAAGCCACTCAAGGGCAAGGAAGAGGAGGGCGAGCAGAAGGAGTCGAAGCACTTTGATGGTTCGGGCCAGACGCTGCGAAAGAAGAAGGGAGACAAGTGAGGTAGATACCCCAGGCTGCGGAGATAGGAACGATAAAAGAAGCATTTCACGGCGCTGAAACGGGATGTGCAGATCTGCAAATGAACATGGCGTATGGAGTTTGAGCAGAACATATACCTCATAGTTTGATGCAAATAACAGTGGATATAACTGGTTGCACGTTATTCTGGTCTTTTCGTACATACTGTATTCCTTTTATCTCTTGGCAAGGTATGCCGATGAGATAATACGTACTCCTATGTGGTGAGATGACACCAGCACTTCTATGGCGATACCTCCACGGCAAGAGCAAAGGGAACACATTACGCATATATTTGTGTGCGAATTAATCAATCGTTATACTATCCACCGAGATCTTGATCCCGACTACCCCATGCAAAATCCTTGGGCATTGCAATTTGACGTCCTCATCATATCAAAATCGAGCACTGGCACCTTAATATCCACCGAGGCTCACAGAACACAGACAGAATGTGGTGTCAACTCCACATGCCTCTTTTCATCGCCGACAAACACCGAGATCTCCCATGTCCTCCTCGTTACCGACCTCATCCTTGACCTTCTTTTCCTCACTCTCGCTACCTTCCTCAACCTCAACCGCAGCCTTGGCCTTCTTGGGCGTCTTGGGCTTACGCGCGCGCGGCTTCTTGGATGGTGTCTGCTCGGCGTCATCGGCGTCATCGACACCTGCGTCCTCTACATCGCGTTTGGTGGGCGTCTTCTTCTTGCTGGGAGTCTTCTTCGTGGCGCCACCTTCAGGAAGAGTCCAACCCATGGAGTCGTAGAAGTCGCGCTGTTTGACACGGAGGGCGGAGATGCGGTTGCGGATGCTGCCAATGGTGGTGCCTGGGTGGAGGGTCAGTCGGTAGAAAATGTTAGGGAGTGGGGTGGGAGGCACTTACCAGGGAAGGCGGTGGTGAGCTGCTCATACTCTTCCGGCTTGACATAGCGGCCTTGGGTGATGAGGAGGAGCTTTAGGTGGGGATGTTAGCATGGGTGCGCTGGGGTGCGCATGAGGTGCGGTGTGTGTACCTTGTTGTCGTTGGGGCCTTCCCATTTGAAGGGCTGGATGTTGTTAGATACGTTTTGATCATGAGTTTGGTGTCTACTTACACCCTCACTGACATCGCCGCTGGCAGAGACCGCTTTCTTGGGGGCCATAATGCTTGTTGTAATTGGAGTATACAGGTAGTGTTTGGGTGAGCTGGCACGGTACTCGAGTGGTTGAGAAGAGACTTGGAGGGCAGATGCTGGGATTACTTTATGCGTTTCTTGTGCGCAGAGACGCAGAGCGGGGGAGGCGAGTGTAAGTGTGTGGTGAAGAAGATGGTCAAAGTATCATACGGCACGTGGTGCGGTTGGTGAGAACTACTTCAGGACATAGAGCTCTGCACAACATGGCTCACTCTCACCGTGAATTACGTGCGCATAGTATCAACGGCTTGAATACAGTATCGGCACTGCAAGAATTTAAGTATAAAAAAACACTTGTATGGCCAGACGTTTGTAACACTCGACAGCGACCATGACATCCTGATAGATAATTGCGCATGCTCCACACCAAGGTCGATTCGGGCTGCAAAAGACTCAGTAGAGTGTTTTATACTACAACTCTGCTCGCTTTGAGGTTGGAATGTTCTGGATCCGGCTATCCTGAATTCTGCGACGACGCCATCCACAATGGGGCTCTTCTGCTCCAATTCCGCAGCAATCTCTTTTTCGCCCTCAGTCTACCTCCGCGGCCCATTCGGTGTATATCATTATCTTCGCCGGCAGGGTGAAGAGAAATTGGACATGTGAATAGATGGCTAGGTATCATTTGCCTCATGAACATCGTGCGCCGACATCTGGAAGTCCTTCATCAAGTAGAGAGCGGCTAGATGGCACTGTAGGCGAGACTGCCGTCCTTACATCTGACCCGTGCGTACACTGACGTTTGAATTGATACCTAGGTACCCATGACGGCCTTTCGGCTATGGTCGATATAGGATTAGATGATTTACAAAGACGAGAACGGGCGATTACTAACAAGAAGACAACACGATTGCCGGACTAGACTCCGATGCCGATCTTGGGATCACGAAATTGATACCGCTGTCATATTGCATTCTCACCGCCGCGCAAAGTACTAACCTTGGCCCACCCGAGTTATTATAGCGACGCCATATACGAGCGGGCAATCTCTAGTCTACGGCAGAGGTCGTCAAGCACGGAAATGGAAGGCATACCCGGAATATCTCCTGATAAAGTCGTCGTACGCTGAATCCCAAGAATGAGGCTTCGGGAGAAGACAAGCGAATATGAGGCTATGTAGGCCTTGACTAATCACTTTGACCTCGTATTGCCCGACGGAAGCGCTGGTCCGCAGAAGCGTGGAGGTGTACGTACGCGTGGGCGGAGTGGAAACATGTGACTTGGGCATCGGCCCCGGACCTCGGATCCGGGGGAGCTTCATTCCAGCCAAATTAAAAAGGAAGAAAAAAAAATCTTGATATCTTTGTCATCGGGCATCGGTGCCCCTGCCACGGTGCGGGTGTGTAGCTACAAAGTGTCAAGCGTGAACGGGACGATGTTCAGGCGTAGCCTAGGTGTTTCAGCGCTGTGGCGGCGTCGGCGAAGGCGCCCAGACATTTAGGGCTGACGTATGCGGGTGGCGCGTTCTGTGGCCAGTGCACATGTTGTACCGGTACCTCTTGCCAGGTTTCTCGCCTACCATCCCGTCTGATATTCTACGAAAACATCGACATGGCGCATGGAGATCGTCAGCAATCACCAATACAGGCCATGGTGCCGTATAATTCGCAAGCTTATCTCCACAAGTCTCTAGCACCAGTGCGTTGTACATTCGCGCATGACACCGGCTCTTTTCTCGTCAGCCCAACTGTTCCTCCACAGCTCCCGCTTATGGCACCACTTTTGCAAGTAACGTTTACAGGCAGCATACTGCCGCAATTGAATGCCAACAAATGCATCTTACCCAACCATTTGAACTGGGCCAAACCAAAGACAATGGCCGGAGGCTGTCCGCATGACCAAGCCTTCCGCTGAGACATGTCCAAGATCATGCACTCTGCCTAGGCTTGCTATTCGACCGCCAAGGGATCCGCTCGAAGTTGAGGTAGGAAGCCTTTTGTGGTGGCTCTGTATGCAACATGTATTCCCCTGCCCGCACGTGGGCGTCTGCGGGCTGATCTACCCGATTCGGGCCTCGCTTCTGAGATTGTCTTTACGCTTGGCCTTGTCAACGGCTCTATTGTTTCCGCATCTAATCGCTTGATAAAAGATGAGTAAAATGTCGAGATCGGATCGGCCTGCAGTCGGACATTGGTCGGCTCACGTCAGTGTCAACCTTGGAGCAGTTCCCTACATACCAAGCACGCTTTGCCTCGGACTTCCCTATCCAATGTCTTCCAGCAATCGTATACACTCTGACTCGTCCCCAACTCCACTTCGACAGCCGTCTTCTCATCGTTCATCCTTCTTTCCACTTTTTTTTCGTCAGACGCTCCCCTATCACCATTTCTTGGCACCATGTGTATTCGCGTAGTCGAGAAGTTCCCTGTCTGTGGCTGCATCTACCATGTTCACTCGGTGGATCGTTGCGCCTCTTATGGAAGGCATCCAGTCGTGGACAGAATCATATGGGTTGGGGCTTCCTGTCCGGATCATGGTGGACAGTCACGCTGGACAGTGCCTATCGGAAGGACCGGCAACGTAGACAGCTCCCCGCATCTACTCACAATGCCGACTACCAGCATGAGCCTGTTCATGCGAGACATTTGCTTCAAATAGCATCATGGAGGCGTCAGAGCTCGAATCTGGTACATGCTCACATCGGACGACATGCACAGCACACGGTTGGTACCTTTGGTGATGTTGTTTGGTACCAAAACTAACGGATTGGTATCTCAAGTACACCTGCAATTGCGAACAGTATTTCAAGATTGTTAGGAGACTCGAATGTGACACGAGTCCATCTGCCGGCGTGCAGTCAACACCCACCGTCGAAACGTTGGTATCTTCACAGAGCGGAACGCCATTCCCAAGCTACCAGGGACTAGACGCAACACATGGAAGAGGAGGAAATAAGACCAAGCTGTAAATGTACGCATGCAGACATTCCTCGAACCGGCCCAATACGGACCAACAGATCCGCGAGATGACTCATTATGATTACGAAAGAGAGTACAAGGACAATATATCGATAATCAATAAGACGAACTCCCTGTTCACCATGAAAAGCCACTACCCGTCGTCAATCTATGTTCTGTCGGCTAGGGTACCGCTCCCCACACTGCTCCCCGTATCGCAGACCTCTCGGAAATACAACTACACTGCGTCGCTCTTGCTCTCTACGCTCTTCAGTACGAACCGACTCGTGCCTGAGGGACTCTGCAATCGGTGACGACACACTCCTCTGAGTGCGTATACTGACTGAGCCCAGACTGCGTACGATGTTCTCCGCGGCAATGCGGAGCCGATCCTCCTCTATGCTAGCAAGTCTCAGCCGCACAGATGGGGGACACTGTGTGGGTGTCTCACTTCGCACCGTTGATCCAGCGTTGTATACACTAGAAGGTCTCGGAGAGATAGTGCCCGGTCCCGATTGTGACTGTCTCCTAGTGACAGGAAGCGACTGTCTGCCATAGGGACGAAGTGGTTTCCTGTTGGAGGGATGTGGCTGTCTGTTGGATGGATGGGGCGTCTCCATGTCTGGAATATACGACTGGCTGTTCAAAGACCTGAGGCTAGTGACGCTCGAGTTTGGGACATCAGACCCTGCCCAGTCAACAGATTTGGTGCGTTCCACGTGGGTACCCGAGCGCATCATCGTTTCCATGAGAAGGATGTTCGATTCGGAGTCCATGGTTGGCGTTGCAGAGCGCTCGAGATGAGGCGTACGCTGGATCTTACTCTGGCGAATCGAGTAGTTGCTCAGCAACGGATACTCAGTCAGCCTGCTCCTCGCTTCTTTGACATTACGCTGGAGTGCCACAAGGCGCTCAATGTCGCGTTTCAGTTCCCACTGCGCGATGAGATTAAGCTGCACATCCTCTTCAAGATTAGTCGCGCACAGACTGTCTCCCTCTTCATACTGGCTCTCCCTGCCGCCGGGCGTCATCACTCCGGTGCCGAAGCTATACGTGGACGGGCTGACAGAACGCTGTTCACTCTCGCTAAAAGCCTCCTCGAGAACCATTCTGTTCTCGTTGTACTGAAGTGCCCGAGCTTTCAGCGCATAGTCCTGCAGCCCCACGGCCAAGCATGCACTCGCCCTTGCCACTTGGCTCACAGTGTGGTGCTTGGATCGATATGTGCACGGCGTAAACACGCCTGGAGATGGTAATTGCCTCGTCAGCATCTCGGGCCACGGAATTTCCTTCTCCTTCGCCTCCTCATCTTTCATGGAAATGAACATTTCCACCAGCAAAGCATCAGGGTCGTCGATGCAGAGAGCGCGTTCTTGTCGTTCTCGGTTGAGTGTGCAGACGTCTTTGTAGAAGACGTCGGCTACGACGGCGGAAAAGGGATGAGTGATTGTGGTTCGTTCGAGGTTGGAGAGGGAGTATGTGGAGTCTGCGTGGCATGTTAGCGGGTCCTAGACGGGGTTTAGGGAAATCAGTGTGCTAGTGCAAGCAACAAATATGAAATACATACTATTCTGATCATCCCCCAACACGTGATCAACAGCCTCATTCATTTGCGCCATGGCAGAGGACCAATACGACCGTGCTTCGTCCATCTCTTGCTGTGTGATGCATGCTCTCTGTTCTTCTGCCATGCGCTGATTCGCATACTCGTACTGAACAGCCATCTGGCTTTCCCTGTCTTCATGAGTGTTTGAAGGCAGTTCCGCCACACTGACTTCATCACTAGCACCTTCGACGAAACTCCACGGCCGAGATGCTGGTACGCCTACTGGGTGTAGTGGAGAATCTGCGACGGTGCTGGAAGGTGAGCTGGCTGCCGTGTTGTTGGCATTGTTGTCGTTGACGGTGTAGATACCACCACACGCCGTGTACGTCGACGAACCCACCTTCTCTGTTTCTCCTTGTTCCTGATCCTGCCCTTGCTCTTCCACTAACCCCTGTTCTTTCCTCTCAAAATGACCATCGAACCTCCGCGTCCTCATACCATCATCCCTCTCACACTCATCCCTGCCCATAGCACCGACCTCCCCACTCTCATACTTCTGAACTCGATCTGACAGCAAGGGACTGAGGCGGTGACTTTTCAACGGAAGAACAGGTGGGCTGGACGCCATTTCCGGGCTAGAACTTGAAAGCATAGATTTTAGTAGGCGTGTAGGTGTGGATGCTACTCGACATTTGAAAGATGAGAAGAGAGGGGGAGGTGAGGAGGGGGGTGTTGTGGAAATGCGGTTGTGGCTTTTGTTGGGGGTAGGGCTATCCGAACCACCAAAGGAACACAAGGATGAAGAGCGAAATGAAGAGATGGGAGAGGAGGTGTAGGGATTACGTGTTTGTTCCGGGGGGTGTAGGTTCTGTGGGCTTGGGGGAGTGTGGTACATGATTGCGATGTTTCTTCCAAGGATGGAATAAGACGAGAAAAGAGGTGAAGAAGAGAACAAAACTCAGAGGGACGAAGCAGCTGTTTTATGCTACCTGTTGTACACATTTTTCTTGGTTTCCCAATACCTTACCCCTCTCCTCGGCCATACAGATGACTGCAGCTGTGATGTGTAGTCTGGCTCTAAGGGTGGCTCAGGGTCTAGATGATACCATTGCTCTTCTCTTGCATCTGATGAACGGACGGTATGGAAGGATATATGTGTCACCCATTGCATGTTATATATGTGAGAAGGAATTGGCTGGCTAGTCGTTCCGAATCTTTTGCTAGGCTTCATATTGCCGTGTGGAGATCGGGTAGGGCCAAAAGAATGGGAAATTCTCAAGAATCAAGCGAGGTACAATGTCCATCTTCATGTCCTTTGTGATTGACGTTGACAGTATATTGGAAAATCCATTCTCCACGCAAAAATCAGTTCATGATGGCTGAACGAAAAAGGGGGGTGCGTGCCAGTTGTGCATATCCTCCATACCGCGTTCCAAGGTCGGTAGCGGGGAAAGCAGAGGCAGAGTACAGCACGTTCAGTACCGGTACCGTGCTAGTCAGGTCCGACGATACCCGCTGACATTGCTGGTACCGATGCCAGTGCCGATGCAGGTTCACGCAGCTGAACAAGCTATCCATGGATGTACTCGGTTGCCCAAAGGAGGGAGGTGGAAAGACAGGCATCTACGCTTTTTGCTTGCACATCAATATATGCACTAGACTTCATTCGCTGCTCTGCAAGCGTGGCTGCATGAAGTGGTATATAATTTGAGCGCTGATAACAACCACACTAGTTCACAGTTCACCAAAAGTCCCAGATTTCGTATTTCGCAAATCCTATCCTGATAGAATATCCGTTTTCCACATTTTCCTCCCAAACCCTTCATTCGTCCCTGCCCCTATCTCGATTCTTCCACCCACGCCAAACCCAAGCCTGGGTATATATTCAAGAAGAGGAAAAGGAATAAAATCGTAAATCTCGTTACCGCTCATGATGCCAGTTGCCAATAAACACCGCAAACCTTGTGTGAAAGGTAGCTCGAAGCCTGTGGAAAAAGTGAAAAGAAAGTTTGTACACTGCGCATGCTTCTGCCTGCTGCCCCTCCTCTGTCTAGTAGTTTGCACCATGCTCCTCCTTGGGTTTATACATGATAGTCGTCAAGAACTAGGTCTTATTAGCACACATGCCCGTGGTCGCATATCAATCCAACGTACCTTTTGTTTGTACCTTGTCGTCGCACTGGTTGCTAAGATGTTGTCCTTGATACTGCTCGTCGCCAGATGGTTCAGGACGGTGTGGTTCGGATGAATCAGCACGCTGCTGTCGTCCTTCATGGGCGTCGTGCCGTTCAAGATACTTTTGCCGAGGAAGCCGGGCAACGACGGGGGAGTAGGCAGGTTGCTCGTCATGGCGTTTGCACGAGCGTAGCGCGAGGATTCTTCGGGAGCATCAAGGTCGATGAGGTAGCGAGGAATATTCTGATGGTACTTCTTGGTTGGCTCAGGCTTGACAGGCTTGGCGGGTTCGGGGAGGGGAGCTTTAATGGTAGGTTGGACTTGGGGTGCTGGAGGGGGAGCCTGGGGCGGGTACATGGCAGCGTCGCGTTCTTGTACGGGTGTCGGAACGTCAAGCGTGTTGGCCGTGTCCTTGGATGGGCTGGTAGCGAGGGCTGGTGGCTCAGGATACGGGACTTCGATATAGTTGACGAGTATGTTTGTGTAGTCGACTGCCGTGGGCAGCTTGTCGCTCGTCCGCATGTCGTTGTCGACGAGAAAGGTGAGATGGTGGGTGCCTGGGGTGACGGAGACGTAGGCAGAAAGGGCATCTGGGTTCTTGCTGGGACCACTACAAGTTCAGACATGTCAGTATCGGTGTGCAGTGTAACGGTGGGCAGGAGAAAGATGCGCAATGCGTCGAGGATCTAGGTTCAAAGGCTGTGACCCAATATCAAGCACGTCGAGTTGATTAACGAGGTCTCAGCCAGAGTGGAGCGGATGGACAGCCACACGGGTATATGCAGGACAGGCCATGCGCTGAGACAGGGAGCAGACCAATGAACTTACTTTCGATGTAGCTTGTACTTGCGATTCCAGCCTGCAAAAGTACCCGTGACATATACACGCTCGCCAGGACCTTCCCACTCGATTAGGGTGGGCACAGTTGGGCGGCCGGTGCTGGGTGTCTTGAACTCTTCCCCGAGGTCATCGTCGTCGGCGGTGGTGGTGCTGAGCATCGAGGAGCGGCGTGGCAGCATGCCCTCGGCGTCGCTGTCCTGGATGGGGCTCCATATCTCCTGGGCCGAGATGATGGGCGATCCGGGCGTGTGCACCTCCTCCTCAATAGGCAGCGGCAGGCGGGGCGGGCGGCTGAACTGCGACGAGGGAATGTAGTCCTGCGAGGCATCGGCGGGATCTATCGAGGACAGCAGCCGCTCGGGCAGCTCGTCGCGCAGACCTTGGGGCACGTCGACGGGCTGCGTTGGCGCATCAATGGGCGGCGAGGGCGAGGGCACCTGCTGAGCTTCTGGCTGAGGCTGGGGCGCAGGCTGGGGCGCAGGCGCAGGCTCAGGCTCAGACACGGGCTGCTGCACTGCTTGGGCGATGGGGGCACTGAAGGGAGTCGTGTTGCTGGTCGTCGACGGGCGCTGCGGCGGGGTGAGGTCGCGGGGGTTCTTTTCCCGCGGCGGCTCCTTGTTTTTGTTGTGGCTACTCTGCTCGTTGCCCATGGCGGCGTCGCTGGATGGGTTGTGATTGTTGTTGTAATGCTCCTGGGCGGCGCGCAGCTGGCTGGTGACTGCTCGGGTGCTAGTTCCCACCGTTTGCGCTCGTCCACGCGAGAGCGGGCGGGCCGACGTGGGATGGCTCTCAGCGTTCTCGAGGCTCACAGACGGGGCGGCGGGGGCTTTGGCGGTGCTCAACGCCTGGATTGACTCTCGCCTCCGCGCCGAGTGGAACTGGCTGTGCGGGGGGTGGTGGATGCGTTCGCGCTCTCGCTCTCGCTCATGGTGCGCATGCCCATGTGATGTTGTCACATTGTTGGCCGTGGGAGAGGCCGGCTTCGACGACGGTGACGTCGTCGACGAGGTCCGCGAGTGCTGGTTGCCCATGGATTCCACCTTGCGGCTCGGGGGAGGTGCTGCTGGCGGTGCGTGCAAATGAGGCCTGCTTCACTGAGGACATGACATGCATGGAGAAATGTAGCATAGACGTGGAGAGAGAGAGCTTACACCCGCACCCACACTGCCACTGAAGCTATCGCGCCCCGGTCTTGGGATAGCATGCAGCGACACACAGGGATCAACATTTCCATGGCTGCAGCTGCATCAATCGTCGGACCTCCTCCGCACCCGCCAATGCCGCCGCCTATCGTGGGGCTAGTAACCGCTTCGTGGGTGCACGCGTCTGTCTGAACCCCCAACGCGACACGCAACGAGAGCTGAGAGCTGCTTCTTTGCCAGCCTACGTCACCAACCATGAGTCCCGAGTAAGCACACGACCAACGCCAAACCATAGACTAGTCCCCCCTCTACACCATGGACGCCGCAACTCTCCTCTCCTTTGCTGCGCGTCTCTCAGCCCAACTGGTCCGTCTCACCTGGTGGCCCATCAGCAAATTTATCAATGCCTGCATCATCCTCCTGCTGCCCTTTTACAATCTCACCACCTTCATTCTGCTTCCATTCATCCACCTCGCCCACGCCATCATCGCCATTCTATCCACCCCCTTCAGAGTCAAGTGGCTGGAGCAGATAGAGGTGAGCCATTATTTATTTGTCAATCTCAACACAGAGCTGCTAACTAAGTCATTGCAGACATTGTACGTCTTTCTCGGCACAGCTGGCCTCGTCGGGTGCCTCACCGGCGCCACTGTATTCGTCATCTTCAGGTTCCTGTCATCAACTCTCCATCTCGATGCGCCAATTGTGCCCGAAGAGCCCGACATGGGAAGAACTGCCGCTGAATATCGTGCCGCACGCCGTGTGAGAAAGGAGCAGATGATCGACGATTCACCGAGCACCACCCCAATTGTCTTGAAACGAGTCCCTGGGCCCCGCAGACGGGGATTGCTTTCGCAAGCAATCATCGAAGAGGAGGATTCAGACTTCTTTTGAGCCTTTCAATGTGCTTGGCTGCTATTATTAGGTCCAGTTGCATCGGCCACCAAGGTAGAGTGTCCGGAATCGCTCCAATGCAATGCCTCGGTTTGATTGCTAGGCCTCTGAAAGCAAAGTGTCGTTGTGTGCTCCTCAACAAGATTAGACTTGCTAGTATCCCCTTGACCCTTCTCGTCTTCCGTGTCAATCTTGTGTAGCTCCAAGGAAATGTCCGACAGAAAAGAGAGCTTCCTCCGCATCGCTGGCGTCGCTGGCTGTCTGGGCTGTGGGGGTGGCCGATGTTCCTTCTGCCGTAATTGCGGCCTGTTGCACGTCAGCCTCATCAGATCGTCCCGGTAGCGCCGCGTATTGACCGCGGCAACATTCTTGCGCCTTGACCCGGTGACACTCACGTTGTAGAAACGCTTTCCTTCTCATCGCTACCAGCTAGAGTGAGCCAGTGAAAGACGACCGCAGCCCATGTAACTAGCGTTCTCCATCAGCATATGCCAATGGCTTGTAGTAGCGAACATACCGTCCAAAGTACAAATGGTGAGGCAGACCTAGAAAAAAGCAGACATTAGTGTCCTTCCAGTTCCTCAGAAATATCCGACTGACGAAAGCCAATTCTTTTCCAACAAGAATAGTAAGAGCCGCGAGATTTCCAGCTGTTGGGACAATGACGAGCACGCATCCAATGAGCGTCTTCCAGAGTAACTTTTCAAACTTGCGTGCCATGACTTGGTTAGAACGTTGAAGGTCGAAGGTAGCTTTTTGCTTTGCAGTGCGACTCAAGATGCCTATTCCCTGTGCTACTCGAGATGCAAAACCTGCACCGAATGCCTCGCTGTCTTTGACCAAAGGGCTTAGGAGGTAGATAAATACGAGTGTGAGATAGAGGTTGATGACTATGTCGCATGTTAAGAGTGGGATGACGGCGTATCGTTGTAGTCCAATTCGGCAGCGTCCGTCTACGCTAGAAAGCCAATACACAGGTGAGATGAAACCAGTAAGACAGATGGCGCCAAGACTGATAACAATGGCAATTGTACTGAGCAGCCAGAAGACATCATGCTTCCGCGACAGGTGGGACGCTCGCATGGTGTGCACTCTTTCAACGAGGAACAAGTACCTGTAGGTGACATGGTAAATTGGTACTCGCAGATAAAGTATCCGCGGAGCTTACATGGCCACCTTACTACTCGCATAGAAGGCGATGCAAATTCTCATCGAAGCCTGACAGCTTCCGTTGTCGTTGAGACCGAGGCCATTGTGGACAATGGCAGAGGCGAAAACGAATCCAATCGAAAGGATGTAGAGGACCAAGACGTACACCTGTGTCAGGGTTATGCGGTGGAGCGTGTTTCGATCAACCAAACGGACGCGATGTCCTGATAGCATTAGTTGTAGTGCTATCTTTTATTGCACACATATAAGTAATGGGGTACCAAGTAGTCCGGACAATAGACAGATACAGAACTTGGAAGTCACTACGAAAGATGTCCGTGGCCCAACTGGCTCGCCGTATACAACGGGACTTTGTGCGGACAAGGCCGGCTCATCGAAGGGAAGTGGTGTTGAAGATACGGCTGTTGCAAGTAGTTGCCAAACCCCGAGCATTGTGGTGAGAAGGTGACGCAAGACGTGTGGATGCTAGGTAGGGTAGGTAAACATAATTCGTAGGTTTCAGGACATGGTAGTGGCGCTTTGAGCGAAGAGGTTCAGATGTCATCACGTCGGCCGCACATTGCTGTTAAGATGCTGTGTACCGCCATCAAGTGGGAAGGGGCGTACAGGTGGCTTGAACATTGCTTCCTTCACATTTACATGGCTTGTCGTTTTGTCGGATCATGCCTTCCTGTTTAGCGACTGGTTCACCCGTACTACATGTACCTCTCGCTCCCCGTGACCATGGAATACGAGACGTAGATACAGTCAACTCTCTGTCAACCTTTACATGCGGTATATGCGGTGTCAGAGGTGATGGGATTATGTACAACCAAGCTACCGGGCTTGGTAGGAGTAAGTGTTTTTTGCCTTTGCTCTTTCCTCCGAAGCAACCCACCCAATGAATTTGGTGCCGAATAATCCGGATTCATGGTCTGAACATGGTCTAGACATGGTCCAGGGTCGACCCGTGGTTGTATGTAGTTTTAGTCTGGACTAACGGATAGTTAAATCGCCCACGGCCGAGCCAAGGGCATCTGGTAACGAGCACTGTACAGTGGCTCACTGACTGCTCGTACGTCATGCAGGACGGGCGGTAAAGGCTCATGGATGGGGTGCTGCTGGGCATGCCATGGCAAATGTCACGACAGGCGTTGAAAGCGATCAAGATGGTGTGGCGTGCTGCACCAAGTCGTCATAAGCGGGCTGGAAATAGCGCGACGGAGCCCGAAGTTGGACCTTGGTCCGGGTGAGGTGAGATGGGAGGAGCCGCGCATGTCCGGCAGTACTGTACATATACAGTATTCTTGTTCAATTCAGCATCTTGAAGGAGAGGAGGATGAAGATTAACGAGGCCGTGGATGTGTTTGAATCTCGCAATCTCTTCTGCATGCTGCGTGCTGCGGCTTGCATGTGAATCCTCCAAGGCCGTGAAAGCCCTGTACTGGTGTGGAGTTGCCGATCTCGATACGCCGCCGCCTACCACGTCTGCGGTCTGCGCCTGCCTAGTTGAACCCTTGTCCCTGATGTGGGCTAAGCGAGATTGGCGTTGAGCACTGCCTCGCTCTATCAGCGCGTGCCTTTCCTGCACTTTCGCTATCTTTCTTCGTACACCTCGTACCCGCTCCCGCCTACTGTACTTCCAGACGGTCCTTGATGATTCACAGAGGCTTTGACTTGTACCTTGTTTAATATTTCATTACTACTTCGCCCTCGCCTACTTCTGATTTCTTTCAGACCCGCGCCCGTGCACCGCCATCCCCGAGGAAAAGGAGGTCTGCCTCCAAACAACAGTCACGATGCGCAGAGGCGTCACCATATTTTTGCTGGTTACCATTGTTGTTCTCGGCTTCGCGGTACACAGCGTATGGACACTGCTCGGTCTACTAATCGCGACTGGCCGCGAAGATGCCATTCTCCGCGAGGAGCTCCCGGCGCCAAACTCGAGCGCAATCAATGAGAAGCCGCAGTTGATCCCCAAGATCATTCACCAAACGTATATCAACGAGAGCATACCCGCGCACTGGAAGAGCCCTCAACAGAGCTGCTTGGATCTACACCCGGACTACGAGTACAAGGTACGATACATAGAGGGGCGATAATCGGCCCCATGGCTAACAGAACATAGCTATGGACCGATAAGAAATCCCGCGAGTTTATTGCTACCGAGTATGTCCCGCCGTCCGTGAATGCGCACAGCAGACGCTGACGTTTGCAGATACCCATGGTTCCTCGAGACGTTTGACGGCTACCCGTATCCCATCCAGCGCGCCGACGCCATTCGATACTTTGTACTTCACCACTTTGGCGGAATCTACATTGATCTCGATGATGTATGCATCACGATCCCCGATATGACTGGTGCGCGACTAACATTTGTAGGGATGCAACCGTAGTCTCGATCCCCTCCTAGCCTACCCAGCCTGGGTCCGTCGCACACTTCCTACGGGTATCTCCAACGATGCCATGGGCGCAGTTCCCCGCCACCCTTTCTTCCTCAAGGCCATCGATTCACTTACCGACTACAACCGCCGCTGGCCACTGCCTTATATCACCGTTATGGCGTCGACAGGCCCCCTGTTCCTGAGTCTGATCTGGAGGCATTACAACAATGCTGGACCCCTTGATTACGAGCGTGTGCGCATCCTCTTCCCGGAAGAGTACAACAACCATCCGTGGAGTTTCTTTACCCACCACCTAGGAAACAGCTGGCACAAGACCGACGTCAAGGTCATCTTCTGGCTCGGCAGGCACTGGATGCTGGTCACGATTCTCGGTTTCGTCGTCGGCTTCACCATCCTCGGCATGCTGTACAAGTTCTTCGTCTTGAACAAGCGATCCACCGGACCTGGCTCCCCCAAGATGCGTTTTCTCAACCAAAGGATGCCATTCTACCGCCGCATAAGTCAAAAGAGCTTCGAGTTCGACGACCGCCACGAGGTCTAATGCGCCTCGTTTGGCGCACTGCATTTCTTGAGCGTTGTACCCTATCTGGCATTTCTTGGCGTTTGAGTGTTTCGGCCGCTCCGCATTTTCACTTCTATCGATACTATTGAAAGAGGACCATGTGCCTTGCTATGTTTGTTTAACTTATTTGGGGCATGAGCCGTGTCGGCTCTTTTGTTATTAAAAAGGCTGGACCACTGTCGTTGTAGAAAAGGAACTTTCGGGCATTTTCATAAAATGGCCAGACAGGCGCTGGACCACGGCTGCACCGTTGGCAAACCCGAGCATATTGCCATCAGGGCTTTATTGTACGTATCTAAACGAAGCGACACCGCTCGCGATAATATGAATATGAATAACATTGACCCACATTCTCACCTTTTCAGCGGTCAGCAATTTCGGTGCAGTCTAGCACTGATCAAAACATAGACGCTGGGCGATCAGGCACTGAGTTAGCGCCTACCGCGAAGGCGTGGAGATCAGATGCCTAGTGTGATGGGGTTCCTGGTTTAACTTCCGTAACACCTGGGCGACATAACATACGGGACAGCGACAGTGTAGGTAAATCTACGTATTGTATCTGTCGTTGACATGTCTGGCGCCTATAATTATTTGTGTATACTAGGGTGTCAAGTATATCATGTCACCCGGATGATAACTTAAAACCATGAAGCACAAGGCCTGGCTATG
The DNA here is from genome assembly GCF_003171515.1 of Pyrenophora tritici-repentis. Classification (NCBI taxonomy): domain Eukaryota; kingdom Fungi; phylum Ascomycota; class Dothideomycetes; order Pleosporales; family Pleosporaceae; genus Pyrenophora; species Pyrenophora tritici-repentis. The sequence goes on from NC_089390.1 coordinate 2,336,841, forward strand.
CGTCCAAAGACATAGTGTGGGCCGCAGCAACGAGTTGTCCAGTCAACCCTAAGGCGGCAATGACGAAGCCGCCACTTCTTCCGTCATCGCCTGGCCCTACCAGAACAAGCAACCACGCAACTGCAGGGATCCGGATGTAGAGAAACAACGTTTGACTTAGGGCTCTAGTACGCCGGTATCCGTCCAGAACCCACATCGTCATCCTCCAAATCTTGCCTTTTGTTTTCATTCACCTCCCCCGTTTCCATCTAAAGAAGCTCAAGTCGACATTACTTGCGCACTATCACCTTCTACCATGCCTGGAACAACTATACCCATGCGCGAAGGCGCCGAGCTCGTCGGCGAGCATGGCTATCGATACCTACTCGTGAAGGCTCTCGGTCAAGCCAACGTATGGGTTGCCGTCGATGCAGCTACGCAAGAGAAGATATTCATTGTTAAGCAACCCAGTGATGATGACGTCGGCTATGGATGGCCGCTTTTCCAACACGAAATGATCATGCATGAGCTGCTCAAGGGCATTCCCACAATCCGACAACAGGTCGACCGCATCCCACCGACCTCACGGGCTGATCCCCCACGGATTGTACTGGAAATTCTTCAGTCCACGCTGTGGGATGCGAGGAGGGAGCGCCAATTCAGCGACGTGGAACTCAAAGGCATTATGCGCTCTGCGTTGTCTGGATTGCGAGACGTACACGCAAGAGACTTGGTGTATGCTGGTATGTCATTCAGATACCGGCCCCTCCTGATGTTTGACTAACACGTTATTCTCTTAGACCTCAAAATGCAAAACATCCTCCTCGACGGCTTCTCCCACACACCCTCCTCTTCTGCCACAGTGTCAAACCCTCAAATCACCGCCAAACTAGGCGACCTAGGCATCGTCATGGAACCGGCAAAAGGCCTCGTTCAGCCCATCATCTACCGCGCTCCAGAAGTCTATTTCAGAAACGAAATCAGTTCCGCAGCGGACATCTGGTCTTGGGGCCTGATATACTGTCAGCTTTTGGAAGCTCAGGCCTCGTTCCATAAATATGGACTTTATGATGAGTTGCTGCAGGGAAGCAGCCAGATCCAAAAGGAACGCTCTGTTGAACGCGCTATTGCACATGATTTTGGTCTCGGCTCGCTCGACTACTACGACGGCTGCAGGCTTCCGTACCACGACCGATCACACCGTGAAGGTCAGCATTGGGATCGTCTGAAGGAAAAGGGTGTTCCTGACAAGGAAATCCAATTCCTGCGCTGGGTACTGAATCCGGTGCCTACTGATCGACCCACAGCGCAAGAAATCCTCGACGCGGGATGGTTCACGATGAATGAAAAGGAAACTGGACGTATTGCTGAGAACCTCAAAGTTCGGGTTGAAGAATCGAGGCGCAGGAACATTCACAGGAAGAATAGCGAACCGTTGTTGTCTTCAGTGTCAAGCCGGTATCAGTATTCAGGCAAGGGTGCTCAAGCACCTCCGCATATTGTTGATTCTACGGTTTTGCCTAGTACATCCATGACGGAAGAGAAGCATCAGCCTGTGCAGTTTCAGCCTGTTCAGTTCCAACCCGTGGCACCCAGACCAGCGGAACAGAGCCGCCCGATGGCATCCAGAGCAAGTACACATCGCCCCGCAGCAGGCAGTACATTCATGAACTATTCATCGTTTATGAAGTGATGACAGATATGGATAGCGTCGCGCTCTTGTACGTACCGGGAGAATCACTTGTTTGAATAGTGTACATAGCATTGTATCGATCGACGGTATAGCTGAAATCAGACTTTGAGTGAATATGGAAATTCAATATATATTGTCTGATGGTCTGGTTCCCTCAGGAAGTAGTTTGAGTTAAGTTGAGTATGTTCTAGTCAAACGGTGAGAATGGCAAATTGCAGTCTAGAGTTTTCACGAATCAATGTTTCTCTTATGCACTCCACACCATGATGAATGCACTAAGAGTTACTTCAAGATGCGTTGTAATCGATGAGAAGGATACAAAAACAAGACTCGCGGACTACGGACAGAACAATCGCCGCCGCCACCGTCGCCGCCTCAGCAAAAGACTGCACGACACATGCTATGCAGTCTCATTGCGTGCAAAGCATAACTTGACATTGCAATAGAAGTCGCAATGTACCCACAGCAACGTGGACGTGCTACCGTCATTCATACATGCCGTCTCCTCACCAAACCGTGGAAATGGCTTCCATCTGTGTCTCGTTTTAGGTACAACCAGCACTACATACATTGCATCACGTACCAAGAAACAACAAAGAAACAGCCCCGCCACTTAACCACCAACACGCGTAAAAAGCGCCGAATGCACCTGCAAAACTTCAGAATAGCAGAGAAAAACGTCTAGACGAAATAACATGGTGGTGTGAGATTGTGAAAATCCAATAAGAATAAAGATAAGAATTAAATAGACGTGATCATCACGCACCGCCCCATGCTTCGATCTGATTCGTCCAAACCCGTCCATCGGCTTGACACACGCCTTCCTTGCACATCTCTCTCTGCGGCTCCCTCCTTGCTGGAACACAACAACCAGCTTTCCGCCGACACCGCCGACCCGCCGCAACCACGCCATCTAGCCCAACCAACCCACTCCAACCCAGGACCAATTCCATCGCGAAAACTCGTCCACGCCCACCCTTTCCATCAATTTTGACGCGATAGAACGCTGCAGCAGGCGCGTGCGACACTTTTGATACCGGTTTCGACGTTATTGCGACGCGTTTCTGGTGTCGTGCTGCGGTGTTGCGCAACCGAGTTGGTTGGGTGTGCGGTGACTCACACACAACGCAGCCCCCTTCTTTCGCCGCCGCCCGCCGCCCGCTCTGCTTGCTTGCCTGGGGTGCGCGCTGCACTTGCGACAACCCACATCACGTGCACGACCAACCATGACGGCGCGTGCGACAGGACAGCGCTTTCGCCAGCGCAAATTATCTACTAAACAGAATTTGCCAGTTGTGCGCGAGCACGAGGTTGAGCAGCTTGCTGATGACGATGCCTCGCGCCACATTCCCAAAGTCGAGACGGGTGTTGAGAAGGGCGAGGAGATTGTAAGTTGCGCTAGCCTGCTTTTGGACACATACAATCGTCCAGAGTCCTTGTTCAATCCAACGCATGCAGATGCGATGCACGTCGTCGCCATGCCTTGCCTTGATCCGTCCTTTTCTTTTTCTTCTTACCTCTGGTCCCTCTTTTCACAGATACTAATGCCGTCTGTAGGAGCATCATTTACAGGCCGTCATCTCTGCCGCTCAGGCAGCAGCACAGGGCTCAACTGGTGGGAAGATAGCCCAGCTCTATATCCCAACCCCGGATGCTGTCGCAAGTAATCTGCAGTATGAAGATGTTTATCCAAAACGTTTCACTCAGCCTGCAACCTACATCCGGTTCTCGTCGACTGTTGAAGATACGTCCGGCTGTCCCTATTGCATGACCAGTGATGATGTCGCCTTTCTCAAGTCTTACAACCAGAAGCGGAGCAAGAACAATCAGTGCTCTGAAGACGAGTTCGAGGAAGTCGTCTACTTCTTTGAGGAGACGACAGCCACTAAGCAGCCTTATGCTGCTGTCGACAAGTCGCCTGTGCTTGCGTTTGAAGAGCTCGAGGCAGAGTTCGACGAGACTGTAAGCTTGTCGGCGCGTCGCCATGCGAGAGAGATATACCATCACTGGAAAAACCAGCGTTTACTCAAAGGCAATCGTCCACTGTTGCCATCGTTGAAGTTCGAGACGAACCTCGAGACCGATGATGCCGATCCATATGTCTGCTTCCGCCGTCGCGAGGTCCGCCAGGTCCGAAAAACGCGCGGGCGCGACGCTCAAGTGACCGAGAAGTTGAAGAAGCTGAGAAAGGAACTCGAGGAAGCAAGAATGCTAATGCAGCAAGTCAAGCGACGAGAAGCCATGATCAAAGACCAGCTTGCCACTGACAAGACCATCTTTGAACAGCGACATACTGTCAAGGAGCTCAAGCGGAAGCTTGGTATCAAGGGTGATGATGATGAGTTACTCATCACTCAAAAGGTATGTTGCCGTACTACACCTGTAACAGCTGTGGGGATTACTAACGTATCACAGCCCGCACCCAAACCAAAGAGAGCGGTTGATGTGGAGCGGCAACGCCAGACTTTGCCCGGTATGAAGCCAACGAGCACTCGTCCAGACGGGCGTCTTGTGGATGGCGATATTGTCTACCTCGAGGAGCAGCAAGCTAAGCGGACCGAGGCAATCGACAGCTTCATCGAAGATAACCTTGTCAAGCACCAGAAATGGAATGTTGGCTGGGTCGACGCAACATGGCGGCCCATCACCCCGCCCCTGGAACCAGCTGCCGCGAAGTCAGACTTCCGTACAGTGTTCACGGAGAGTCAGCTTCCCACACCTCCTGCATCTGTGTCTGAAGAGGAAGGCGCTGATGCAATGGCAGTGGTGCCGTTGAGCAAACAGCCCGACTCGCGGAGAATTGCGCGCATACGCTTCGCTACACCACCTGACGATGTACCATTTCAAGACCAGTCTCGCTACCGACGGAGAATAGGTCGAGGAGGGCGCATGATGATTGATCGTCGTGGTGTGAAGCGCCAGAAGACCGAACGAGTAGATGACCGTCTAGCAGACCGATGGAGATTTGCCGGTGATAGTAGCGAAGATGAACAGACGTATCCCGTTGACTGGACTGACACCCTGCACATCAGGTATCGCATGATGATTGAGCGCCAGGGTGAAAAGACTGCTGCGCAACAGCCCCCGGCAGCTTCAAATCGTCGGGCGATTGAGGGGCACAATCGGCCGGCGCCCGGTACGTATCACGCCGTAAACCAGCCTGCACCAACAGCTGCGAACGCCGGCAAGTAATCGCTGCGGTCCCAACTCTTCTTTTAGCCCTCTTTATTACAAGTTGTAGTGTGGTGGTGTTGGCCGACAAGTTATACCCTTTTCTTTTTTATTCGCACGGAAGGATCCAGAGATCTACAAAGTTATGTACAATAAGCTCGTATACTAGGGGAGGAGTGGTTAGTTGGGCGGCTAGCCGATGGCGTGTGTGGTCTGTTTAGAGCGCAAATTAGCAAGTCGAAATTTCAGAAACTTGAAATAGACGCTGGGTTGAGTGCTGCGAGGGCTCCGCCTGGCGAAAAAAAAAATCTTAAAACTTACTTGAATGACCTGCTCGTCCTCTGGAAGGAAAGCGCCGACGTGTGGCTATAGGTTGGCTGGTGGACAAGTTCCCCAGGATTCTTCTTCACGTTCGGTGCTTCTTTCCTGTACCACCCATCTCCACATCACCCTCCTCGTCTACTTCTCTTGACCTCTTCATTGTCGCCCCACTATCTCTTGCCATCTTTTCCGCCAGCGCTTCTTCCGCCTGAATCAAAAGCTTCTTCTCTCCAATGCGCACAGCCTTTGCCATGGCACACCGGCGCTGCTCAATCGTCGTCGTACCAACAGGAGGCACCTCCTCGTGCATCTGCAAGTCTTGCTCTAATGTAGTAGTATACTGCGCAATCCTCGCCTGCAATATCTTATGCAACATGCCTGCTCCTTGTCCCGTAATCTTCTCCGGTTTCGGCAACTTTCCCTTGCTCTTCAGACGCTCAAAGTCCTCATTGGAAAGGAGCATGCTCTCAACCAGAACGACAAGCTCAGGCGATAGGCTCTCCTGTAGTGTGAAAGGGGTGCTGGAAGCGATATCGTAGCCAGTATCCAGCACCTCTTGCTCATCTAGATACTCCAATCTGTTCTCTTGCCATACACCCTCATGTACAAGGATCTCGCTGACAAGGTCTGTGGGGATTTCGACCACATCGTACTGCGCATAGTTGTCCGTGACGTAGCCGTACCGCCGCAGCAAGTCGCTCCTCGGGAGAGGACCATAGTCGTTGAATATTTCTTCCCCTGCCTGGATGGGCTTTAGAGCCTTCATCTCAAGACAGTCCTTTTCGTAGAACAGTCGAGCGTTGCAGCGGTCGGCGTCAGCGTTCAGCATATCGGCCAAGGGAACCATGCCTTTGGGAAGGGCAGCGTCTTCTTCTTCCTCAGCGAAGCCCTCTTCGTCCACCTCTTTAGTAGGTGTAGCGGGCTCCACGTCGAACGCGTAGGCCATGATAAGGCTGCCCATTTTATGCATCAACTCGAGGTTCTCGAGACTGCGCATTTCCTTGGCTTTGTCCTTTGCTCTCTCATCTCCGCTAAACACTATGTCTGCAAACTCCTCGATCACTGGCAATAACTGCTCGAGAAAGGCTTCATCGGCGCTTTCTTTGCCGACCTTGCCGACCACAGCACTGGCCTGCAGCTCTGCTAGCTCGTCTTCGGTCCAGAACATGAGCGTGTTGAACTCGGTCGGCAAAACGGCGAAGTAGGGGGCCCAGTTTGACGCAGAACCGTTGTGATACTCATAGAGCATGACGAGGATAAGGGAGAGCCAAGGGCCGAGGAGCGAAAGGGTAGCGGCGGGGATCTCGGTGGAAAGGATACTGTTTTCCACGCTGAGAATAGAGGCGCGGGGTATACGAAAGAGAAGCTCGTGCTCGGCAATATCCTGACTGGCAACTGTGAATTATCAGCCATTTTTCTGAGGCTTGTTTGCAGTACGAGTGGCGGGGGGTGGGGTTTGACGTCTCTGCGAACGGGTGTGGAATCACTCACCAACGCCCCTCCCAGCATCTTTATTCCTCAGATCCTCCAATTTAATCTTTGGGCTGATTTCCGCACCAGATTGTCGCAGCCATGCTAGGAAGGCCTGGCTGGCGCTGTCGAAGTCAGCCATGCGCAGAGTGTTTTGTGTTTTGTGATGTAGGATGGAGGTTTGGTGGTGGATATTTCGGTGAATTATTATTTAGCGGTTGGGAACCGAGGCTGCGCTTGTGGTCCGAGCGGAGTGATAGTTATGTGCCGGGGTGAAGACACCGTACTTTCTACGGGGAGTGTTCGAGAGAGATGGTGGATCCCTTAAATAAACAGCTCGAGAATACGCGATAATGAGTTTTGGTTCAGGGCGGAGCAGGTAGCTCGTCTTGTGCGAAGTGCGACAATGTGGTTAGATGGACGCAGACTCACGTCGATGACGTCTTACTTCGAGACTCTTATGCAGTCGTTTCAAACAATATCCCATCTAACAACAGCATCTGTATGACCGCAAGAATAGCTTCAGTCATGCAGACACGACCCTCTAGTCGACTGATTGCAGTTGCCAAGCGTGATGGCTGCAGCCCTATGATGCATGTCAGATCCTTATCGCGACGATAACATTTTCCAACGTCACCCCGCATCGCTGCACGCGACACCCTCAATTGCATGTCGCAGAAGCAGCCGCCATGATTGCCATAGGACTTGAAGGAAGTGCCAACAAGATAGGCGTTGGCGTGATATCGCATCCGGGGCCGAACAAGCCGCCCATCATCCTCGCGAATTTACGGCACACGTATATTTCCCCCGCTGGAGAGGGTTTCTTGCCAAAGGATACTGCCATACATCACCGAGCATGGGTCGTGAGACTAATCAAACAGGCTGTGAAGCAAGCCGGTGTCAAGATTGAGGAAATTGATTGTATCTGCTACACCAAGGGGCCAGGAATGGGTGCGCCACTCCAGAGCGTTGCGTTGGCGGCAAGAACTATCGCCTTACTATGGGGGAAACCAATGGTTGGCGTGAATCATTGCGTTGGGCGTCAGTATAACTGGTCATTTGATATAGAAGAAAAAGCTGAATGATGATAGACATCGAGATGGGTCGCTCAATAACGCGCGCCGATAACCCCGTTGTCCTCTACGTGTCCGGTGGAAACACACAAGTCATCGCCTACTCCGCTCAGCGCTATCGTATATTCGGCGAGACGTTGGATATTGCCATAGGAAACTGCATAGATCGATTTGCTCGCACACTCATGATACCCAACGACCCCTTTCCGGGATACAACGTTGAGCAACTGGCTAAAAAAGGGAAAAACCTTGTTGATCTACCATATGGAGTGAAGGGCATGGATGCCAGCTTCTCGGGTATATTGGCTGCTGCGGACCTCCTTGCACGCGGATTGGACGAATCACTGCCGGATGCCAAACGACTGAAGACTGAAGACGGCGAGCTAGTGACAAGAGAGGATATGTGTTTTTCTCTGCAAGAGACCATTTTCGCCATGTTGGTGGAAATCACAGAGCGCGCCATGGCGCACGTTGGATCCCAACAAGTGTTGGTTGTGGGTGGTGTAGGTTCAAACATGCGATTACAGCAGATGATGGGAATGATGGCAAGGGACAGGGGTGGCAATGTGTTTGCGACTGACGAGATGTTCTGTATTGACAACGGCATCATGATTGCGCACGCAGGTCTGTTGGAGTATGGAACAGGCATCAAGACTGAGCTGAAAGATACCACATGCACGCAGCGTTTCAGAACGGATGAGGTCTTTGTTGGGTGGAGGACTGACTGAGGTACGCTTTCTTTCAATATGATACCCAGGCTGAGATTCCAATCACCTTTTTTTAATCGTTATCAATTCTTAGCGTATGCAGTGAGAGAACCTGCGCTCGAGCTCTTCCCATGTGCTTGAACATTGCGCACAGACTCATTCTACATATGTATGACCACACACTTTGCGCCCTCTTGTCCTGCTCTATAGTTCATATCGAACCACTAAAGATTTCCAGCTGTAAACGCATCAAGAGTGTTCACAACATTTCGGAAGAGCCCAGTTTATCAAATTCGCCTTGCGCCCAGGAACGCCGTCGACTCGGGAACCATCCACTGAATTGAATACTACGACCATGGTTGGCAACCGAAAGCACAGAATGGAGATGTTCGCCCCTGTTATGTCTTCCAAGTCCGTTGCTGCCACCATATCTATGCGCGCTTCTCCCACTCGTCACGTAAGTCCCTCTAGACATGTTTACCGTCAACCCACGAGAGGTTCGATACTAATCAGGATAAAAGACATGGAGAGTGCCCATAAACATGCGAATTGATGTCTGAAAAAAGCGCAATGTGGGTTGTAAGACTTACCTGTAACGAGCAATACGCAAAAGAGGTTGCGGCGCGAAAGGTTGCTGAAGCGCGCGCCGATGCAGTTGATGTCGAGAACTCGAAGCTACTTACGATGATCGATCGTCAAACCGGTACTATCACAGAGCTGCAGAACGAACTCAGCAAGGCCATCGAATCTCTCGAGACGCTTCGTGAGTAGCACCTCACTATTCGTGGCAGCCCGTACACACAACGATGTAACAGAAAAACAGTTTCACTTGCCCGATTAATATACCTGATATCCGCTGAACGATCACATGAACGCATTATGGACCTAGGGAGTGTATAGGATTTCCGGGCATGCGGCGCTTAAGGAAGGAATACTCATAGTAGCCCAAAACCATTTGTCTGCATCCGCACGATAATCTTTACATCATGACAATTGTCTATCTACTAAGAAAGATAGTTAATGGTGAGCCAGTGGTTATTTACCTCTAGGGCGATGCGAAAGTCATCACTGCTATAAGCAAATAGTGGACGAGCTTTTAGAGGTCTATTATCGGAAAACGAAACTCTTAATGTATGACTAGTGTATTAGGCAGGTCCCTACTATTCTAGCTCTCCCTTCGATTATGAGAGGTGTTTTACTAGGCAACTGTGTTAGGTACATCGAGCTTTTCGATCCATCTAACTACACCCACTTGGATATGCCGGAGACTCCTCTAAATAGAATGCTTGCTATTGACCGGTACAAAGTGCCAAAATATGCTATAGAGCTCTGTTGTGATTTGTCTGGTCTACTAGAAACCGTCAACGACTGTTGCAAAATTCATATACGTTTCACAATATTAGTTGAATCCGCCGAAAGAGATGTCTGCCACTGTATGCTTAACGTATGCCCAGTCTGTTTCGACTAATGCCCAAGCTCCTCCAGCGAGGCAGTGTGATAAACTTTGGTAACGGCCCGTTGATGTCTACCGTGAATCCAACTGCTCTATGTAGGGTTTTTGGTTAACTAATTGGAGATTGTGCTGTAGTAAGTAGAATGAGTGCTATGAGATTGATAAGAGTAGTTATATCCAGCTAACTTATTCTTAGGCGCAAGGTTACTGTGAGGGAAGGTCGAACTATCTAATAGGCATTTCTGATGCGAGGTGGGTGATGTCGACGCTGTCGCCATCAGCAGAGCCGAAAAAGCATAATTGCCGAGGTAGGAAGGCACTACCTAACCCACGACACGTCGTCGATTCTGAGCACATTGCCAGAAGTTCGCAGTCCTTCTATGCTATCTTTACAAATTCGCGTACAATTTAATATTTTCTTACAAATTGGAATCAGCTGAGTAAGAGGCTTGGATGACCTGGCGCACAGTGGAGAACGCCTGGACGGCGTACAGTACATGAGCCTCGACTAGGACGGATTGGTCGCTAGAGGCTGCGGGTCCCAACAGCCGGCATTTTGCTAATGCATCGCTTGCGCCCTGTTGGTAAAGCTTGGTGGAGGCCTACGCTGACGTTGCTGGACGCCTGGACGCCTCGAAACACTTAAAGACGCGATGATAGCCTTGGGAAATGTCAATTAGCTTTGTGTCAATATAATGTTGTGCTTTCACACCCCGTTGCTGCTTGTTGCAGCAGCCAATGCGGTCATTGCGGCTTCGAGTGATGGATGCGGCAAGCCACTACCCGACAAGGTTCATCTTGATGAGTCTGTAAACCTTTCACTGGAGAGCGACAGCGGTATCACGCCTCGGAAATATCGCCTGCACATCCCCGCATCCTATGATACCAGCAGTCCAGTGCCGCTTATCTTGTCCTTCCATGGCCGCGGCAAAGATGCCGAATACCAGGAGGCTCTAAGTCAGTTCTCTAATGCGACTTATGGATTCCAGGGAATTTCCGTATACCCTGAGGGGATACCGGTGAGCAGCCATTAGTTGAAACGAATATGATGCCACACAGTACTAACATCTCAGAACACGAAAGGAACGCAGCAATGGCAAGGCGACCCTGACGCGCCTGCTTCCATCAATGACGTCACCTTTACCCTGGAGCTTCTTGACCACATCCAATCTAGGTACTGTATCGATACCTCGCGCATCTATGCAACTGGAAAGTCGAATGGTGGGGGATTTACCGGCGTCTTGGCTTGCGATGCTACAGCGACGACGCGCATTGCAGCCTTTGCGCCAGTATCCGGCGCCTTCTACCTCGATGCCAACCAACAACCCATGCCTTGCAACCCCAGCCGAAAGCCAATACCACTAATCGACTTCCACGGCTGGCACGATAAAACCATCCCCTACGGTGGCGGGATCAACACTCGGGGCAATGCAAATTCCACAAGTATCGTTGCTTACATGGATGATTGGGCAAAGCGTGATGGTTTCGAGGTTGCGGCGAATACCACGTCGTATCTTTGCAGCGGAAACATGAGGGTCACGAGGTATAGTTGGGATGATGTGGTAATTCATTACAACTACACGAATCTGGAGCATGACTGGCCAAGCTCTTTTCCCAACGGCGACACTAAGAATTTGTTAACCTGTAAGGAGGCTGAGGCGACATCTATTATTCTGGAATGGTTCACAAAATGGACGTTGTGAATGTAAGAAGCATTTGGTAGTAATCGCTATCAATTGCTGTTGCTCGGCCATTGCAATAGCAATTTATTTTTATTTTAGGCTCTTAATTCGTCATATTCTTTCTACAACCTTCTCGCGCTGGTAACGTGAGGTGGAGAACAGTGGCGGTAATCTGTCGCCGTTCCTAGGCAACACCGTTTGCACGTGTGAGGTAAACACTGGACCCTGAATATACATCTCTGTGGACGCATAGATGATCTAAAACATAACCGCCCAATTCTTCATCTGACATCAACGACAGTCTTACAGAGAGAATGACTTCACCGGTGCACCCAGGGTATCGGCAGGCCATGGCGTGGACGCCTACGCTCCAATCATATGAAGAGTACCTGCAAACTTCGGCAGCCTACTACACAACCTACCGAGGCCTTATCCGCAACCAAGATGGGTCGTTTGGCGGGTTCATCCGCAATCCTCAGCCAGTGCACATGATAGGTGGATACTGGATTTTTCGATACAAGAAAGACGAGCAACGCGCCCATGCACGCGGCATTTGGGAACCGGAACAGATCCTGATGAAAACCGAGCTAAGCCAGTCAAACTACGAGGACATTGAAATCAGGTGGATGAGAGGATACAACGACCCAAACGCCATCATGGCACTCGCCGGCACCGCATCATGGCACTTGGGCGCCATTAGTGAGATACGTCATCTTCTCGGTTGGCCCATGTCGTCCCGAGACCATACCCCCATCTATCCTAGTGGTACAGATGCGCGACTGAAGCGCTACTGGGATGAGAAGTATGCCTTGCTTCATCCGCAGCTTCTTGTTGCGCCGACACCCATCACGCCGGCGCTTCCTGCAAATAGCTCGGCCCCGGAGTTCCCTCAAACTGCCATATCCACTGGCTTCCCCAAATCAGTGCCGACGCATGAGCCGGAAGCCGCAAACCATACCGCAACAAGTTCACCACTTGCTTTGGAGGGAGAAGCTAGTAGAACTCTGTCTCCCACTACCTCAACCTCCAGAAGCGGGCCAGATGATCAGAGTTGTTACCACCAGCCAACTACACACCGAGCTGCCTGGCATGATCAAGTGACTCCCAATGGGATCCGAGAATCAGTGCGACAAATCTCACCAGCGGATGTTCCTGAGCAGATTGAGTACGAGGATGATTGGGAAACAGATTCTTCGGGCACGTACATTGAACGCGAGACGGATGCTCATACGGGGCCAGATGTGCTTGCCGGTGTGCATCCTTCTCTGTGTGAGGGTACTCGTACAAATGCGGATGCTTCTGACTCCACGCACCTTCTCACTGAATTCGATGCTCCTACTAACGTGGAAGGTCCGACCAGCGTGAATGCACCTACCCACCAAGACGTTCCTTCCGATACAGATTTACCTTTCAACGCGACTGCTACTACTGATGCGGAAGCTATTGCCAATGACGCGCATACCGAGGTGGAAGCCCACGTCCACGCGAATGTTTCTGACACGGGTATTGTCTCTACCAACACGAGCATTGTCACAACTGCAGCTGCTTCTGAAGATTCCACGCCCCCTCCCGACACAAAAGTACCTATGAATGCACAAGTCTGCATTCACGCAATGGCCCCCACCGACGCAAATATCTCGTCCCATGCGCATGTTCCTACCAGCGCTAAACCTGTTACCGGCGCAAAGATCAATACCGACAATATTTCTGAGGAACTGCGTACCTACATGGAGGACTTGAAGAATCTACCATGCATGGACTGTGGGAAACTAGACAGTCATACAGTAGACTGTCACCTTGGGAGTAAGTACCTACCTATGCACCTATCTGTCTCACGTCGTTAACATCATCACGACCTCAAACCAAAAGACAACCCCACAATACTCGACTACCGCGTCTTGGCGGATGCTGTTGAGCGTTTTGATCCTGGTCCTTGGAAGGCACATTTTGATCCATTCCCCGCGAGGGAACCGGAGGATACGGCGACGCAGATACGAGGAATGGCGGACATCATACGGAATGAGGACAGCTACAGAGACAACGTCGAGCTTCATCATCTGCCAGATCATTTGATGATCATTCTCTGGGCATTTACAGTCTCGGGCCAGGTCATCGAGGAATAAGCTGCTTATGTGGACATGTTCAATTGCCTGGGGACGCTAGGCGATGGCTTATCAACTGAAATATAGTCAGGGGCCAGTGAAAAGCTTCAAGAGGATTCATATGAAGCTTCTACGATTGTAACATAGTCAGAGACTCCCCTGCGTCATCAATAAAATCCTACTTGCAAGCGTTTACAATTATTCCTCTCACTGTGGACATCCCGTGAGTTAGCTTTCACTGAGCGCCGCGCAATGTGACTGCATCTTTCGGCCCTCTTCAAAGTACAGCTAAACGCCGAGTATAAAATGCCTCAGTCGAGCTGAATGTGCAGTGATAATATCTCGGTATCCTTGTTATATTAGATTGGCGTTGCTAACCCCCCACTTCGTCCTATTTGGGTCATCTGCCGAGGTAAAGCATCACAACACGTCACGGTGGACTGAACATTTAGCAAAGATCGACCTGCCTTCAGTCAATGCTCCTTTCTCGGCAGCTTCGTCGGCCGAAGCAGAGTAATGCAAATGTCTTGTTAGGTATAGAGCACCCTTATTGCTTGAAAATTGGGTCGATACAGTCGACCCGGAGCACCTAAAACTACCACACGCAAAGACTCCAGAACAATTCATCGACGCAGAATATTCGAAATTGAAGAGGACCCCTAGCCTGAAAGATGGACCGGTCTGTAATTCAACACAAGCTGGATGTCGCGCGTCTTAGCGTGTTGTCGGATGGTTACGGGACCTAGACTATTTCCAAGTCGTGCTATCTTATATCCCGTCTCGAAGTACTTATACTGTATTATCTAGCTGTGATTTACATTCGAGGTTATACTATCGAAAATGACAGACTTCGAGACCAATATTCAGAACGCGGTTACCGCACATGAAATTCCTGGCTGTGCCCTTGCAGCGACCAATCGAAATGGTGAACATTACATCTTATTGCTACTTTAACAAAAGACTAACGGAAACTATTAGGCTCTTTCAACTACACTAAGACCTTTGGCTCAACCAGCATGAAACCATCCAATGCCAAATCTATACAGCTCAACACTGTCATGTGGATCGCATCCTGCACCAAACTCATGACAGCCATTTGCGCTATGCAACTTGTAGAGCGCGGCCAGCTGCGTCTAGACGACCCCGTATACGACATCATCCCGGAGCTGCGCTCCAGGACCATAATCATAGGTCTCACGGACGCCCAAGTCCCCATCGAAAAGCCACACAAGCAGGCCATCACACTGCGCAACCTGCTCTCTCACTCCAGCGGTCTTACTTACGACCACATCCCCCATCCGAAAATAATGGCCTGGATTAAACACCACAACACCACACCCAGTCTCAGCGGCAAGCTCCTCGAGCGCTTCATACACCCGCTTGTTTTCGAGCCCGGTGAGGGATGGACATACGGACCTGGCATCGATTATGTCGGTCTAATGGTTGAGCGCGTGACCAAGATGCCACTGGAAGCATACATGAGAAAAAACCTTTGGGAGCCGCTGGGAATCCGCGATATGACATTCTTCCTCTCTTCGCGGCCAGATATGAAGGCCCGCTTGGCAGACATGTCCCGTCGCAGCGAGGACGGGAAGGTCGTGCATACAGATGAGATGATGCCGTATCTAGACGAGAAGGGCAATGAGATGGAGAATTGTATGGGTGGACATGGGGTTCTTGCGACGCCGGAGGAGTATATCAAGGTGCTTAGGGCGGTGCTGACATGTGGCGATGGGGGCGAACAAGACGTAATCCTGAAGAAAGAGTCGATTGAGGAATTCCTGAAACCGCAGCTGAGCGAGGCGAGTAAGAAGGAGATTAATTCCCTCTTGAAGAATGATCTGGTATGTGGTTTCCTAGATCTTGTGTTCGTTCAACCGTCCACTGACACGCACATTTCAGGTCAACAACGCAATGGGCGCCACGCCGCAAGCCGCCACCAAGTCATGGAGTCTAGGCGGCCTCCTACTTCTCTCAGACAGCCCTGATGGGAAAAAAGCCGGCACTATGATCTGGGGCGGGTACCCGAATCTCAGATGGTTCGTGGACCGGACAAAGGGACTTACGGGCCTTTATGCATCGCAGTTGGTTCCTCCGGGTGATGCAAAGTCTGCGGCGATGAGTAGTTTGTACCAGGAGGGTATTTATGGGATGTGTTAATGAGAATGTGGATGTACAGAATAGAGAGGTAGCGTGTATGGCTATAGATGTACGGGTGGTTCGTGATCAGGTCTCAATGATGGAGAATAACGCACACAGAGATGCGCTTGTCGATGCACCAGGGTGAGAAGGTCATGGAGATGCGAGAATATGAGGCAAGATCCAGCAGACGCATCATGATCACCAGAAGGTAGAACAGTCACGCAAGATGCAGGCTTTGGGTTTTATGGGGTTTTATTCTATCGACATAGGAAAAAGAAGAAAGTAGACGCAAGTCCGTATCCGATCCGATCCGATGCTCGTACGATGATGTATGTGAGCTACGCCCATACGTATTGATGTGTAAGTTCGCGCAATCTGACACCCAGTCTGGCCATCCAGCAACCATACCATGAACTTCTGGTATTTATCCGTCGCAACCATGAAAGCAAGAAGCAAGAAGCAAGAAGCAAGAAGCAGGTAGTAAGCAAACAGTACGCAATAAGAAGCAAGCATGAAGCAAGTCGTAAGTAATGAGAAGTAAGATGCTCAGCACATTCACACCAGCTCTAGCGACGACGTCCCTGGGCACGCAGCATAGCATTGCGCTGGAGAGCCTCTTTCTGACGGGTAAGGCCATAGGCAGAAGGATCAGTAGGCACCTGAGGCGGGACAGTGATGACACCGTTGGGGCCAATGATACCGTTGCCACAAGGACCGCCGAGATTGCCGTGGAAACCCTTGCCGGACTTGGTTGAGGAACGACCCTGGGTACCAGTGGTAGTCTTGAGGATGAGGGGCTTGTTGATGTATTCACCAGCTATGATAGCGTCCACTGTGGCCTCCATTTCACAGACGTCAGAGCTGGGGTCGAAGTCTCCAGGCACGGTGAAGGTGTCAGAGCTCAAGTAGTTGGTATCGAGGGGTGTGAAGCTGTCAGGACTGGAGCTGTTGGTGCTAGACGCGGCGACGCTATCAGAACTGGAGTTGTTGGCGTCAGGCATGGTGGAGCTGCCAGAGCTCAAGTTTCTGGGATCGATGGTTGTGGGGCCTTCAGTGCCAAACACGTCGGCGCTGAGATTGTACGTGTAGTCGTTGGTGCCAGGCACGGTGAAACTGTTGGAGCTCAATTGGTCGGTGTCGAGCGGGGTGAAGCCTGTAATGCCAAACATGTCGGAGCTCAAGTTGTTTGCGTCGAGCGGGGTGAAGCCTGCAGTGCCAAAGACATCGAAGTTGAAGCTGTTGATGTAGCTGTTGGTGTAGTCGTTGGTGTAGTCGTTGTTGCTGAGGTTATCCACGTTGAAGCTACCAGCGTTGAGGTCGAAATTCACAGTGTTGGGCTCGAAGGCACCGAGGTTGATTCCATTGAAGCTGTTGGTGTTCACGGTGCCGCAGCTGGTGCTGTTGTTCAACGTTTCATGGTTAGAGAAGGCGTTGGAGAAGTTGGGGGTGGTCGATGACTGAGCTGTCAACTCGCCGGTGTTGCGAGAAGTATCAATGTTCTGAAAGCCACCGTTGATGGAGGAGGTATCTGCAGAAGTCAGATCGACAGCGTTGTTGTTGCCGATGATGTTGGCTTGGTAAGGACTGCTAGTGACGATGTTTGCAGCTGGACTTGAAGAAATCGCGGAGATGCGCTCTGGCATCATCTTGCTCTTGTTGGCGGCCAAAATGCGACGGGCGATGCCTTCAATGCGTTTCTTTTCTGCAGAAGGGTCATCCTTGGTGTCGACGCTGCGGCCTGCGGTGAGAAGATTGGCAGTACCTGTGTTGAACAGATCTTTGCCGATCCACTCATAGTCAGGGGGAGGCAGAAATGCGCCAGCCGCACCGATCTTGGCACCGGTCATGGGGTCGATGCCATGAACGAGTGGGTCGACTATTCTCCCCTTCTCAATCTTGGTGAGGTCGGTCCAGCGTTGTGCGAACAACTCTGTGATGGTTCGCTCCATCTTCTTGGTGACCTTTTTGGGCTTCACCACCTTGGTTGATGTCTTTGTGGGCTTCGTCACCCTGGCCGTTATCTTCTTGGGCTCTTTCGCCTTGGTGGCCCGCGGCTTACCGGCCTTCTTGGCGGCTACCACTGGGGCGGTAAAGACTGGTGCGGCAAAAGCTGGGGCAGCTGGCTCAGGTGGTAGTGCCAGGAGCACCTCAGTGCCCTTAGAGACGGCCAGTTCGAGGGCCTGAAACTGGGAGGCGGAGAGGATCTCACCTTCCTCTCCCGCACCAGCTGCGCGGTACTGGGGGCCCTGGGAGGTGGGTGGAGGGGCCCAGTCTCCACCCTGGATACCTCCAGGCTGACCCGTGACCATGTCGGTGGGCGAGTCCGACATGTCGATACCCGTGTCCTTGAAGTACGCGTCGTTGGAGAAGTCGCCCATCTCATAACCAGACAGCTCGCCTTGGTACTGAGAGTTCTCTCCGTTGGACATGTTGGAGGATGGAGATGTTTGGTAGTAGATTGTTAGGGGTAAAATTAGGTTCAAGTATGTAAATCTGTGGTGGATGAGAAGAAAGAGGAAATTGGGAATTTGCGACACCAAATGTCTCCTATGTGCGATAGCGGCTGGGCATTATCTAAGCAACTGAGAAGCTGGTGAGCCGCAAGCCTGTCTTGCATGGTTTAAATCGCTCAATTTCGCCTCCATCTTGGACGGTGCAGGTGGTGATTGCGGGACCTCAACTTCTTAATCGGGCAGTCCACGATGTGACGGTGGGTGCCTATTGGCCCAATCTCTCAAGACGATTAGCCTCTGCCTGGAATCAGGTGTCGATCTGCAGACATGAAGGGTTCGGCAGGCAAGTTTTGCGTTTCAGCTCACCTTCACTTATGGACCTGACTGGCTAGTGAGAGGGAAGAATCAGGCGACAATAGCAAAACGTTAATCCGGGGTTGGGAGATCGGCATTACGACCGGTTTTGGGGTCCTTTCGCGCAATGGCAGCGTGTGAGTGGGGCAAAAGTGAAGGAGGCTCAAGAAGCGTCCCGGCAAACAGTGGGCGCACAGCCGCCGCACAGCAGATCTGGGGACGAAGTTAGATAAGACAATCCTTGCAGGTAGCCGTCAGATAGATGCAGGGGTACCTTTGTCTCGCATTAGATATGTTTGACAGTGTTGGTTCTCATCGACTCGTGAGTGTGGCCGTGAGTGTGGCCGCGAATGCGGTGCAAAAGAAAGAGACAGCCATCACAACCACGACCACACTCCAGTGGAGGCAATCATGAGAAATTAGATGAGAATTGAATTTGCAGGAACTCTATTACATAGGCTTTTGTGTCTGGTCGTGTTGACAGCCTGCAGTCATTCACCGCTCTAGGGACCGTTTGGTCAGAGAGTGCACTGACGTCATCAGCAATTAGCACCACAAGTGCAGCAGCGCTCGGAAGCACAAACTGATACACGTTAGCGGAACTATGTGTTTCAGCTGTTTGAATCTTTCAGTCGTGTCGTGATGGCATATAGGGTATGCAGAGGTTGTTTGAGTTTGGAGGGAGCAAGTCAGTAGAAGAAAGACTATAAAGCATAGCAGGTTTGCACGATAGTCCAAGACCCATGAACAATATACGAGTAGACAATACATGCGCATCAAGGGGTTGCGTTCACAGCAGACTATAATACAATATCAATCGACGTTGGCCTGTCATACGCTAATCTATGCATGTCATCCATCTGCGGATCGCTAACCGCTGCCCCGAAGGATCTAGCTAAGAATTTCACATCGCCTGGCATCCTTCAGACGTTCCTCCATCAACACGTCGAATCTTGCATCCGCATCCTATTCCACATCTCCTGTTATTATCCTTCATTTCCCAATCTATACCGTGCGCCATGCGGCTTCAATAGACGCTGAAATTGCTGCCTGAGGCACGCGACAGCGTCCAGTGACCAGCATCCGGCATCTCCATCATTGCGTTTGTTTATGGTCTCCTGTTTTCTTCACACAATGCGATGATGCCATTGTAAGATCGCAGTTAAACACAGGCGCTGGCGCTGGCGCAACTCGGCGTGCTGCTCGTTGTGCCGCACGGGCCGCATAGGCAGAAGCGGCCTTGTTACTTGCAGGTTGGTGCGCACGTGCTAAGATGGCAGGGCTGCAGATGCGCCCGTTTGATACACCCATGGAAATCGGAATCCTCGAATTTGCAGCCAAGCTCGCAGCAAATAGCTTGGGTCGACTTGAAGATAATGGCAGGTGCATTGCGCGGTGCATATGTCAAACTCACGGACGGTTATCCGAGCCAGTGCTGCTTAGACCCGCGCTGGAACTGCCGTCTTTAATGCGCCTCAGAGCCTATTCTTCTGAGAGTGGCTCAACTGCTTTCCATAGTCAAAGCTTGCCCCTGGTTCAAAATGGCCGCCAACCAAGCGACCGCAAAGTCGCCAGCGCATTCTTGGTCGTCGACACCATGGTCTTGAACTTCGGATGGTAGACTGCTGAGGGAATAAAGGGGACAGAAAAACCCCAAGGCTAGCTTCGTCGCGCACCGGGTATGGCAGAAACTTCCGGTCACATACTTCAGGGTTCATAGGCAGCTCTGGTTCTATGAAATGCTTCTCGCCCTTCTCTGCTTTGAGGTCGGCAAACTCAGTGTGCAGGCGCTCGGTGGTTGGAACAGCCTCATCGCAGTCGGGGTTCACCAGTAACTCGTATTGTCGATGGCTTTTCGCACCTCTGCATCGCACTTGTCTTCGATGGCTATGCTACATTGACGGGTCTCCTCCCACATCCTCATCATCCTCGCGGATGCCTCGATCAGACCTTGGTTCTCTTACATCTTCTCCTTGGCCAGGTCTTGAGCTGCTTAACCACGTCACGGACCTGCATCTTGAGCAGCGACACCTTGTCCTCGAGGTCGGCGATTGTGTCTTGGGCGCTGTTTGCAGCGGGTCACGCTTCCAGTTCGGCTTCCCTGCGCATAGTGCAGTCGTTGACTGTGTTCTGTGGCGAGTCAAACAGATTCTCCCTCTGTTCCTGTAGTCGCCTCTGAATTCATAGTTTGGAAGGGTCCAAGTGTAAACGCGGGAAATACACATACTACCCAACCACGTTCTACAGACCAAAGACAAGCTCTTCAGATAGGTAAATCTTATCTGTTATTATAATGATTTCATAAGTCAAGGACAAATCCCGCCCAGCTTCCCCCCATAAATTGATGAGTCGGCACAGTTTTTTCTTTCTATCAAGTCGGCCAGAAAGTTGAATCCAGCCATACGTCCTCAACACGCAGTTTTTCGGAAAAGAAGACTGAAACAAGTCGTTCGATTGCCCTGGGGCCGTTCAGCTCCATGGGGAGGGCATTGCATGTTCGTGGTGTGAGGCGTTCTACTCAAGGTGCCTAAAGCGGAGTAGATCTGATCGTGCCTCGGTAACTTTGCGACGCGGAGGAGCTTACCCCAACCATTGCCGTCACTATGGACAGTTAGCCGCCCCATGTTTAGTTAAAGTACCCCAGACTTACTCTGCACACTTGCACTCCCTAAACCAATTCCCCCATTGTGCTAGTAAACATGTCTGTACCATACGACCGCGCCTACGACCTCCTCAGCAATAGCCAGGATGGCCATGTTTCGGCCTCACAGCGCATTCCCGCCATCGCACGGCCATTTGTCAGCGAACGAGCGGCAAAAACACTTGATATCGTACGTCTGCCATGATGTGCAAGCGAATTTGTGTGCTAACGTCTTTGATAGGTAGAGAGATTTGTCGAAGAAGAATGCATTCCCGCCGACGACGTATACGCACGCCAGCTGGGCCAGACAGTGCAAGAGCGCTTCACCTCGCACCCATCCATCATGGAGGACCTCAAGAAGCGAGCACAAGAGCTCGGACTATGGAACATGTTCCTGCCCAAGGCTCACTTCAAGGAAGGAGCCGGGTTCAGCAACCTGGAATACGGTCTCATGGCTGAATACCTGGGCAAGAGCCGAACAGCATCCGAGGCTGTCAACTGCTCTGCCCCCGATACTGGCAACATGGAGGTCATTGCCAAGTACGGCTCAGAGGCACAGAAGAGAAAGTGGCTTGATCCGCTGCTGGAGGGCAAGATCAGATCTGCCTTCTTGATGACAGAGCCGCAGGTTGCGTCGAGTGATGCAACTAACATTGAGATGACTATCAAGCGCGACGGCGACCACTATGTGCTGAATGGACAGGTTCGTTTGCCTCAGACCTCCAATCACGTTTCACATGACTAACAATGCTTCTAGAAATGGTGGTCATCAGGCATTGGCGACCCTCGCTGCAAGATCTTCGTCGTCCTGGGCAAGACGGACCCGAACAACGCAGACAAGTATAAGCAACAATCCGTCATTCTCGTTCCCAACGACACTCCAGGCGTCACCGTCCACCGCATGTTGTCCGTCATGGGCTTCGACGATGCGCCCCACGGTCACGGACATGTCACCTTTGAGAACGTCCGCGTGCCTGCCAGTAACATGGTGCTGGGCGAGGGCCGTGGCTTTGAGATCATCCAAGGCCGTCTCGGACCTGGCCGTATTCACCACGCCATGAGGAGTATCGGCTCTGCTGAAAAGGCGTTGGAGTGGTTCTTGGCCCGCATCAACGACGAGCGCAAGAAACCTTTTGGACAGCTGCTCAACAAGCACGGTATCATGCTCGAGCGCGTTGCCCGATCACGTATTGAGATCGATGCCGCACGTCTTGCCGTCCTCAACGCCGCTATCAAGATCGATGAGACCAATGCCAAGGGTGCGCTCAAGGAGATTGCCGAGGTCAAAGTTCTCGTCCCGGAGGTCAACCTCAAGGTTATTGACTGGGCGATGCAAGCCTACGGAGGTGCCGGCGTGAGCCAAGACACCCCATTGGCGCAGATGTGGTCGTCCGGCCGAACGATGCGTATTGTCGACGGACCGGATGAGGTGCATCTTCTCCAGTTGGGTCGAAATGAGAACAAGAGGGGTTTGGCACACAAAAAGCGCATCGAGGCGCAACAAAAGAAGGGCGAGGAGCTGTGCAGAAAGTATGGCATTGAGCCCAGGGATCCGCTGTACCTGAACAGGACGAGCGGAGAGGCGAGCAAGCTATAGATGACAGCTTAGTTAGCAGAAATACCTGCCACGTTGTAAAAAATACATATCAACATGAGCATTATTCTCCAATGATGGCTACTCGAATGATACACGCCGTCCCAGATGCGGAAAGATTCCGCTAGCGCGAACGCGCAATCTGCATGCTCAAGCACGCGAGAAGTGCATCAGACTACCGTAGATGTTAACATGATGCCCCCCCACAGCAGAGGAAGCTTCATGCCGTCTGGTTACTACTCAAAGTCAACCCCCAATCTACCAACCTTGGGGTCGTCTGACGGTCACACTGGGGATGAACATGTCTTGACGTCGCCGCCACCATCTGCCACACGCCCGGGACCGAGTCCTCTGTCGCCAGTTTCAAATGGTGCTCTCTCAGAAGCCGCTGATGCAGAGGACAACCAAGATGATGCGAAAGACTCGGCTGTGCTAGACGATTCTGACAGCGAACATTCTGGATACGAGGATGAGCAAGCGCCCGGATCCCGACCGCTATACGCGTCGCGATCGTACAGTCACATACCACAAAGTACTGCGACTGCGCTCTACCCACCCTTTTACAATAGGCCACCTAATCCCCTGCCGCCATCTCCCTCGTTGACATCGCTCCTCCGCCCTGCCTTCAGCCGCCCGACATCGAGACCTACAACACCAGACTCATCCGATGTAGAAGGCTCGATGAAAGCTGGGTCGCACACTACTGGCACGAGCACGCCTACCACGAACCTTGCGAACTCGGCACGGCATGCGGCGACGGTTCCTCGGGCATCGCCGAAAGTGCCTACATACGAGTACTATGGCTTCGCCCTGTACCTGGGAAGTTCGGCCGCATTCCTAATGTACATACTCTGGGCATATGTGCCGGCGCCCATGCTGCACCAAATGGGCATCCATTACTACCCAAACCGATGGTGGGCACTCGCGGTGCCCTGCTGGTTGGTTGTACTGGTCATCTACATTTACGTGGCGCTAGCAAGCTACAACACCCGCTACCTTACGCTGCCATTGAGCAGCATTGAGAACCTCGTTGACGAATGTGCTCAGGTTGCTGTTGTGGATCGCACAACTGGCCGGATAGTACGTGATCCGGTTATGCTGACAGACAAGCTACACGAACAGGACAAGGAAAAGGGCACGATAGGAAGTGCACCACACAGCCGCAGGAGCTCATTTTCTGCATATCAATTTAGCGCATCGAACCATGTGGACTGGAAGAGTTTCTGGAGCACGGGCACAGACGCCGTTATGGACGTGCCGATAGGCGGGGTCTGTGAAGTCCTGTATGGGACCGACGATTGAATATGCATCGTCATCCTGACTACTAGATACTAAGCAGATAGCTGCCGACTACACTCCATTTGGGATGTGCTCACTCAACTTCCCTGCCACCCTCGGTCTAAGCCATGTCTGCGCGGAAAAGCTTGTAGCGGCCAGTGGGTCGAATTAACCCCCACTTACATGTGCCCCTCCCGACGTTCGGAAAGCACTATGCATGACAGAGCAGCGCCCCGCTACAGCAAAGGTATTGGGTTTTCGGATTGGATGTAATGCCATGTGCTATCTCGAAGCTCCGGAATGTGCCTTCTCTCGTTAGCGGGGCTGGTTGCGATAGAGCTTGTATAAGTCTTCACCCGGCACCCGTGAGCACTCGTTCTCCATCCCATCTCGGCTCGTGAGCTTCGCCGCTTTGCTCTGGGTTCAATCTTTGCACCCGTTCTCATATACAGCTTCCCTTTGAGAATACCCAATTGCCCATCATGAAGTCCGTGGTTGCTCTTTCCGCCTTGTCCATGCTCGCTGGTGCCGAAGCAGCTGAGACTGTCCTTGGAGCTTACATTTTCCATCGTCACGGTGATCGCACAGCAAAGGCGCTTGCTCCCACTAACCTGACTGCTTTGGGTTACGAGCAGGTCTACACGTCCGGCCAGTACTACCGCTCACGCTACTTGGAGGGCGAGTCCAAGATCTATGGTATCAACGAGAATCAGGTGAAGCTATCTCAGCTCCAAGTCCAAGCCCCTGTCGATAATGTGCTTCAAAACTCTGCCATGGGCTTCCTCCAGGGCCTATATCCCCCCTTCCAGACAGTTCAGACACTTGCCAACGGCCAGAGCGTACAGTCACCCATGGATGGATATCAATTAATTCCCGTCAACACAATCCAGACCGGCTCCGGCTCAGAAGACTCTGGCTGGCTTCAAGATGCTTCGACCTGCCAGAATGCAAAGACGAGCTCCAACTCTTTCTTCGACAGCGCGAAGTACAAGGATCTCGCGTCAAGCACCAAGGACCTTTACTCTTCGGTCGTTCCTTCCATCAACGGCATAATGAGCGATGACCAGGTCAGCTTCAAGAACGCCTACGTCGGTACGTCTACCTCAACCTCCGTATGATCTGCAATGCTGATGCTAACATACACGCACAGTCTACGACACCCTCCACGTTGCCGAAATCCACAACTCCAGCATCCCCAACTCGGATGCTATCACAAACTCTACTCTGGAACAACTCCGCCTCCTAGCAGACGCCCACGAATGGGGTCTTGCCTACAACGCTAGCGACAACATGCGTGCCGTCGCTGGCATGCAACTCGCGGGTGAAATTCTCGAATACATGAACTCCATCATCTCCACCAAGGGCGCTAAGAAGTTCGGCATCCAATTCGGCGCCTACGCAACCTTCATGTCGTTTTTCGGTCTCGCGGATTTGCAAAAGGCGACTACTGATTTCACGGGTATTGTCGACTATGCCAGCTCCATGGTCTTCGAACTCTTCACCAATATCGATATGGCGTCTTCGGGTTTCCCCAGTGCGCAGGATCTGCAAGTTCGTTTCTTGTTCCACAATGGCACTGCTAGTAATGCCAGTGAACCTACTGTTTTCCCGCTTTTCGGTGGCAGCGCGGATGCCGTGTCGTGGACTGACTTTCAGGATAAGTTGAAGGAGTTTGCGATTAGTACTACGGAGCAGTGGTGCAACAAGTGCGGTGATACGACTGGTGCTTGTGCGGCGTTTGCGAACAACGATGGTGGAGCTGCTGTGAATGCTAAGCAGAGTGGTAGTGGCAGCGGTATGTCGCCGGCTGTTGGCGGTGTTATTGGCGCTTTTGTTACGCTGGCTGTTGTGCTGGGGTCGCTTGCGCTACTTATGTTGACTGGTGGGTTTAGGCTCGTTAGCAAGAAGGCGCTCGCGAGGGGTGGTGCGGGTTTTGGTGTGGAGCCAAAGGCGTAGATGGTGGCGGTGGTGGTGATGGAGATTGGTGCAGGGGTGAGGGAAGACACAAGTCATGTGTTTTGAACACGGGTAGTGTTCTATATGAGATAAGAGATGCAGATATGTAACGATGTATATGATAAATGAAGCAAGATTACATTCCCATTGCCTAAATCTAGATATTTACTCCAACCTGGGTATATCATAACCCATGTTCATAAAACCCGTCGTAGCCAACGCCGTGAAATGCAGTATATCAACAAGTAGAAGGGGCAGTTGATCAAGCCCTCAGCACACTAAAATGATCCTTGGGCGCAATCTTTGGTGCACCCAACCCCTTCCGCACTTCCTCCAACTGCTCGAGCCCACTCTGCTGCTTCCCCTTCTTAACCCGCCTCTTCCCCTGCGTATGGTGACTGCCCAAGAAATCGTCCATGATGCTATCAAAGTCCGACCTTAGAGGTGGTGCCTCACTACTAGACCACTGACTCACACCACTCATTTTGCTGAGCCCAGATATCTTACTCATCCCGGAAATCATGGACGCATCGTCGGGGAAGTCGAAGCTACCGTCGTCGGCGTATTCTTCTTCAATCTTGTCGAAGCGCTGGTCGAGCAGTGTGAGACCTTCTGTGCGGTGGAGGGCAGAAGAGGACATGGAGTAGTTCGAAGTAGACGTCTTTGCACCTTTGCGCTTCTTGCGGCGGCCACCTGCCGTCAGAGCTGAGGCGCCTGTGATGAAGGATTGCGAGTCTGTTGGTTGGGCTGGAGTGTTGGGTTTGGAGGCTTTGACGTCTTCCTTGAATTTCTTGAATTCTTTCAGGTACGCCATGTCAGATGCGTCTGCGGGTGCCGGCGCTTCGTCATGTGCGGGGAGTGCTGATGGATCTGCGGATTCGTCTGAGGTCTTCTTCCCTTTGAGTTTGGGGGATGAGGCTTTGATGGTGTCGTCGGTTTCCCAGCCAGGGTCTTCTTCGTCGAGGAAACGGTCCATGGGGTCCCGGTCGTCCTCATCGTAGCCGGCACCATTCCACTCGCGTTGGTCGACTTCATAACCGTCTTGGGCTAGCTCGTTGAAGATGTCTTCCTCGTCATCAACATATGCCTCATCCTCGAGCGCCTCCAGAACTTCTCGTAACCTGGGATCCATGTCTGGCTGGAAGCCTGCAAGCGCATCTGGGATGTTTTGCTGATCTTGGTATGTTGTCTTGCGCACAAACTCTGAAGGCGCCATGTCCTCTCCAAACATGTCGCTCACACTGCTAATGTTGCTGCTAACACTCAAGTCGGCCTGGCTCCTGCTGTCGTTCAAAGATACATCTCGCAACATGTCTGCGAGGTCCATCTTCTGCTTTCCCTTCTTCTCGGGCTTGGCTTCCACGAAGTATGCCTCTCCACCGCCAGAGCCCAAGTCTCGCATATGCTGCATGTAATCATACTCTGTATCGTCATAGTAGATGCCATAGTTGGCGGCTTCTCCCTCGTTCCTCCGGAATTTCGACGCATATTCGCTTTCTAGATCGCGCCTTGACTTGATCTTGCTTCGTCCTGTTGCTGCCGAGTACTGGCTTGCACGTGAACTTCCTGCAGCCTCTGATTGTTCGCGCTGATTTGGCGCGACAGTCTCTGCAAAGACCATCTGCGGGGCGTCGTCATCGTGAATTCGCGGGTCATTTTGGGCGCGGTGGACCAGACGGAAGTTGGTCGCCGTCTTCTTGTCGCTGTCGCGGGGTTAGCGGGGTATTAGTAATGTGCCTCTCTTCTGCTTACATGAACTTGCCGCGTGCCATTTTGGAGGCTTTATTAGAAACTCGAATGTACTGTTGCAGCAGTGGCGAGTGTGCTGAAAGGAAGTCTGGGGAAGTCGCTTACAAAGGGTCTTCGGCGTCGGGCAGCGGTCAAAAAAATAATTTAGGCGAGGGTCCAGTGAATGACGTGGGGCGATTTAGGGCCCAACTTTCTCTTCGACTCACCCACACCCCTCTATTGGGAGATCTGAAACACAACACCACAACCACGCGATATCCATAGTTGACCGCAAACATGGTGCTCGCAAAATCCAAGAAGAGCGTCGGGCTGGGCAACAGCCTGATGAATGACAGGTTCGGCAAGGGAAAGGGCGCGGACATGCGGAGGGGCA
The DNA here is from genome assembly GCF_003171515.1 of Pyrenophora tritici-repentis. Lineage (NCBI taxonomy): Eukaryota > Fungi > Ascomycota > Dothideomycetes > Pleosporales > Pleosporaceae > Pyrenophora > Pyrenophora tritici-repentis. Next base: position 2,365,032 of record NC_089390.1, read on the forward strand.
ACTTTAACGCGGGTATTGAGCGCACTGGTCAGAATGGCGAAAAGGTACGCATTATCTTCGTTTGCGACGGTCTGGATACCCTTGGCATGCATGCGCTCTGTTAGAGTATATTGCGCTCGACAAGAAGGTGTCCAGACGTTGGATTTGACCAGGGACTAATACTAACAATTCCTAGTATATCACGAACGAGAAGAAGGAAGCAGCTTGGGTCAAGATGCGCTCTGTCACCGAACAAGGCGCCCTCGACGACTTTCTCTCGACCGCAGAACTGGCCGGTACCGACTTCACAGCGGAGAAGATGAACAACGTCAAGATCATTCACAAGGACCAGAAAAACCCGTACCTACTATCCGACCTTGAGGAGCGCAACATCACAAAGAAGCACAAGGAAAACAAGAACAGGCTCACCGTGCCAAGGCGACCAAAGTGGGATTCGAAGACTACACCGCAAGAGTTGGACGAGAAGGAGAGAGCCTCCCTGTTGCAGTGGCGAAGAGGCTTGGCTGAGTTACAAGAGAATAACGATCTGCTCATAACGCCTTTCGAGCGCAACCTCGAGGTCTGGAGACAACTGTGGCGTGTTATTGAGCGATCGGATTTGGTCGTGCAGATTGTAGATGCTCGTAACCCGCTCATGTTTCGATCTGAGGATTTGGAGGATTACGTCAAGGAGGTCGATTCGAAGAAGAACAACTTATTGCTGGTCAATAAGGCGGATATGATGACTTTAGAGCAGCGAAAGGCTTGGGCCGATTACTTTGTAGAAGCTGGTATCAACTACAAGTTCTTCTCTGCTGAACTTGCCAAGGAGATGAACGAGGCTCGCGCAATGGACGAGGATAGCGAAGACTCTGATGAGTCGGGCGATTCCGAAGACTACGATGAGGAAGACTTCGAACAGGAGACCGACTCAGAAGATGAGCGTCTTGCGAAGCAAGCCAAGAAGATGAACCTGCAAAATAAGAAGGCGGAAAAGACGGAACTAGTAGATGAAGCGACCGTTGTACCTAGCGGGAGCAGCTCTGAGGAAGTTGAAGACGAACGCACGCGGATACTTACCACAGAGGATCTCGAAGCATTGTTCCTTGAGCACGCACCTGATATCGACACAGGACCAAATGGCGAGCCTCGCAAGACATCCATCGGTCTCGTCGGTTACCCTAATGTAGGAAAGTCTTCCACCATCAACGCACTCATTGGAGCGAAGAAGGTGTCTGTTTCAGCAACGCCCGGAAAGACGAAGCACTTCCAGACTATACATCTCAGCGACAAGGTTGTCTTGTGTGATTGTCCTGGTCTCGTCTTCCCCAACTTTGCAACGACTAAAGCCGAGCTTGTCTGCGCCGGTGTTTTACCCATCGACCAGCTGCGAGAGTACACTGGACCTGCGGGTCTAGTCGCTCGCAGAATACCGCAGCCTTTCCTTGAAGCACTCTACGGTATGAAGATTCATCCTCGGCCAACAGAAGAAGGGGGAACTGGTGTTCTTACCTCTGAGGAGGTTTTGCGTGCCTTTGCCATCGCCAGAGGTTTCTCTACACAGGGTCTAGGTCAGCCCGACGAATCGCGAGCAGCACGATACATTCTCAAAGACTACGTCAAGGGCAAGATTCTCTTCTGCCATCCCCCACCCACTGACCCGCCCGTGGACCCCAAGTACTTCAACCGTGAACTCTACGACGTTAACCATCTCCCTGCTAAGCGCCGCCACCACCCTCTAGCCAATCTTCCAGGTAACACATCTCTCAACGGTATGGACGAGGACGCATCGCTCATGGACGAGGATCTTGAAGGTGGTGGTGTGCCCGTCCAGGGCGAGAAGACGCAACGCATGGACAAGCGTTTCTTCGGACCTGGTCAAGGCATGGGACGCGTAAACCAGCCTTTTCACTACAAGTATAGTGAGCAGGGCAAGGAGTTGAGTGGTAGAAAGGCAAAGATGATGGCGGCTTTGGAACAGGATGTTGATCCGACCGAGATGAAGATGAACAGCAAGAAACACTTCAAGGCGAATAAGCGGAGGGCGAAGAAGGTGAGGTCGGAGTATGTAGATTAGGGCATACTAGCTGGCCTTTTTATGACTGCATAGCTGGCGTCTGGGTTAAGGGGGTTTGATTTTGACGGACCGAATGAATTCGTGTACACGTCCAAGTGATAGAATTATAAAAGTAACTTTTCTCATCAGTGTCTTTGCTGAAGATCTTGGGAATGTTGCATTACAAGTGTGACCAAGTAATTCCAAGCGTGGAGTACATGCATAAAAAAGCTACCAAGTCAAGATGTAGTGTCATCTGTCGTCCACATGTGAGGTTGGATATGAGGTCCGCGCGCCGACATCAAAAGATCAGATACTGTTGAGAATACCTGATGTTCGCTATGGTTTCTATACGTCCAGATATTGCATTCACCCTTGGGAAGCTAAGCCAATACATGACCGATCCAGCAGAACACCATGGCCATGCACTGAAAAACCTGCTACGGTGTCTTCGATCGACAGTCTCAATGAAACTACGCTACGGACCAGGGGGAGCACACTTACAATTTGTCATATAATCTGATGCTGACTGGGCAAGCGACATTGTGGACCGAAAGAGCGTTTGAGGAAGCACGGCGATGTTCTATGGAGGGCCAATATCATGGTCTAGCAAGAAGCAACGCTCAGTTGCTACATTAAGCTGCGAGTCTGAGTATATAGCACTATGGGACGAAGCAACTATTTCAAAATATACTACCTTCTACACCTCCCTACACCTGCCTAATCAGGAAACTCCAGATATTTCAATATGGGACGAAGTAATTATTTCAAAATATACTATTTTCGACACGCGCCCATACCTGCCTAATCAGGAAATAGGCCAAAGATCAGACGCAGCAATTATTTGGAGTAATACAGTTACTATAATCTACACTCTACATACTTGCCTAATCGGGAAAGTTGAAATAATTCATGTTAACACGCAATATAACGACCATTACAGTTCGATTTAGACCAACCATAATCGATGGTTTGTAGAAACTGCCTATTTAGGAAGGAGGTGGTATTTTCTTCGACTTTGCGAGGGAGGGCGTAGGTCGCTGGTGTGGTGGGTAGGTAGGGTGGTCGCTGGCTTGGCAAAGGGAGGATATGGTGAATAGAGGGTTGTCGCCGCTGTCGTCGAAATTTCAGGTCTTCTACTTTGCTAGGACTCATGGTTTGGGATGGGAGTTGCCTAGTTGGGAAAGAGAAAAGAAGGGTCCAAGGTTTTAGGGTGAGATGAGATCGTGGGAGAGCAGCAAGTGGTGGCATCTGTGGGCTATGAACATCAACGTAGGTGTATGATTACACGGCACTTATATAACTCAAGAAGGGATATATATTCGTCTCACGTACTTATACTAAGATGTGAACAATAACATACCTTTATTCATCAATGCTACAAGGAATATACACGACACATACAAGTCATCGCTTAAACGCTGAAAACGCCAAATCAATCCCATAAACGCCATTCGCCATGTCATAGTCACTCATGGCGGCGGCGGCTCTTCATCAGTCGCACTCTCGTGGTTACTCTGCGCCCTCCTCAACGGACTTCTCTTCTGCTTCTTGCCACGATCCCTCGCTTTAGGACGAGGTGGAGACTGACTCTGTTCCTCTGCTTTTAGGAGATCCATAGCGCGATCGACTTCTTCCCACGAAGGCCTACTATCGCGGGTACCATTTGGCGTAGCGGGTCCGGACTGTGTTTCGAGAACCTGAATACGCACAGCTTGATCCTCGAAGCTCGGCGTGGGAGGCATGTTCTCTTGTGTGGGATGCGGCGCTGCCTTCACACTATTTATTTCAGGGGAGAAGTCACGGCCGTGTCTGTTGCTTGGAGTGTCTGGGGTGAGAGGATCGTAGGTGGTCTGCCCTGGGCTTCTCAGTCCTTCCGTTTCCGTGTCAGAAGGAGCTTGCTGTCCATCCTGCTCACTCTCGCTTCTCCACATGCTCTTGAATGTTCGTCGTCTTCGTGCCATGCCGGACTCTGGCGGACTACGTGGTGGTGATGACTCAAAGAAGCTCGTGTACTTGCTTCCTAGCTGCTGTACAATGGGAACGTCTGCGTTGGAGCCGAGTGTGCCTGACCTAACAAAGAGGACCAGACCCAGACACAACAATAAGAGTGTAGATTGTACTACAGCCATTCTCTTTTGCCACACAAGTTCATCGGCCATGAGGCTCAGCCTCGTGCCAATCTCGCCCATTTCGGACTTTTGCCGCTCCTTCATGCTCTCTAGTTCAATAACTGTACTCTGCCATAGTTGGTCGTACATGGTACGGAAGCTTTTGAGTTCCAGCATGACTGTGCTGTTCAGATGGTCAAGGAACTTTTCAGTCTTGGCAAGCTGTCTTTTCTCCACCTTGACGAACGCATCTCGAAGAGCACGAGATTGCTCCTCAATATATTGTAGTGAGAGGGTGCTGTTAGCTTCGAGATACTGGAGACGCTTGTGGATCGACTTGAAGAAGGACTCCTGTGTTGAGGGAGTTGGGGCATTTGGCTGTGTAGCTGAGCCTCGTCCTGGTGACTGGGTCTGCTGGCTAACAACCGTATTGTTGGTTGAAGCTTTAGCTGCCGAATTTGACGAGGATGATACAGCGGTGTTCGTCAAGGAGACTGGAGATCCGTCATCTCGAGAGACAGAAGGTGACTGCGTGGATGAAGCCTCAGACATGGGGCTGTGAACCTGTGGTTTATCCACGCCCCCGCTCATTGGCCCATGCCTGTCCGAAGACTGTGTTTCTCTTGCAGCAGTGATGTTTGTATCTCTGCCTACAGAACTGCCCGTGGCAGGAGATGGTAATGATTCCGATGGTGAATCTGAGATGGAACGAGTTTGGGGTGTATCAGTCACTTTCCCAGCCGACGCTTCCATTGCAGCTGTACTGGTGCTCGAAGACGATGGCTCAATAGTAGGAGCCGATTTGACAGCCGTATCCTGAGAAGTGGCTTGATGACCAACAGGTTGAGCTACTGCTGACCCACCTGAGTCAAAGCTACTGCCCTTGATTGCCTCAATGGGGATCTCCTCTGGCGGTAAAGGTCCGCTATCTTCAGCTGGCTTCTTAACATCTACCCCTTCAGCCTCCAGGTCGTCATCGTCGTCGATCCCTCTCGCTCCCTCTTCTTCTCGTCTAAACTGCTCCATCATGGTCGTGCCATGGACGCGTAACAAGCTGAGCGGACAGTAGTATTCGTTGCCATACTGTGTCAGGAATTCAATACGCAGGTAGCGTGCCCAGATTTGAGGTTCGGTGATGAGAAAAGGCTGAATGTCGCGGGAATTTCGGGCTTCAAACGTGCCCAGTGTTCTCCACTTCTCCATCTTTACAGGGTAGCGATCCGATACACTGACTCTAAAATGACGGAACATGGAGGAGAAGAACTCGTAGTTGGCGAGGACGACGGTGTCGACTAGGATGTCATCACACAGCTCTACAATGAGGAACTTGTTGTCCGAAGAGCACGTGTTTAGCATGTAGCTGTCCTTGTTCTCTACCAAAATGGAAGACGAACTCTTGGCCTGCTTGTTGGTCTTGAGGACCGTAGCAGCGCAGTCAAAAGACGCGTAGTTAAAGCGCTCCTTGCACGTCTTACCCGCGTCTTTGCTTAGAGACCATGCACTTGGCGCGACCTTGCCTTCTCCCTCTGGGGCCTTGGTCGCGCCCGCGCTGTGCCTGCCCTGCTGTATGCTGTTGGCCACACTCCCATCTTCTGGACTACCGAAGCCGCTGAAATCAATGGAAATCTCGCCCTCGTCGCCCAGCGAGTCTAATGCGTTAACATTGACCGGCCTTCGTCGAGCAGGTTGGTTTGCTGCTGCTGCACGCCCCTGTCCGACATTTTCAGGCGATTGGCCAACCTCAGCTAGGTTCTTCTTCTTCCATTCCTCAAACGAGAGGAAGTTTGCGTTGTCAAATGGTGAGTCCGTCTCCAGCTCGAGCTCGGGCTCCTCGCTTGGTGTGCCGCTGCTTGTTGCCCCCGGCTCCGAAACAGTGCCAGGGGAGGCAGGCTGTTCTTCTTCCTTTATCGTGCCCTCGGGTCCTTCACGTATAGGTATAGGGGTCTGTAATCTGACTATGCCCCTCTCAACGATCGTACCGTTGGTGCTGGCTGCCTCGTGTGGCGCCGACCAAGTCGCTTTTGCGCATTGCTGCCGCAGGGTATGGGTAATGTAGTTTATCGTGCGGTACGGTGATGTGGTCTCGCTATCGGTATATCTTCGAATGGACGATGTCAAGGGCGTGGGAGTGGACGTATGCTGTGTTGTGGCACCCGAGGCTGCAGTAGCGCTCGACTCGTCTGTCGCGGTCCCATTCGCTACCTCGGCGAGGACAGCGGTCGGTAAGCTGCAAAGCAGCAGAAGGATTGTCCAGTTACGGAGCGGAGCGCCAGTTGTGATCATTGCTTGGTTGCATGTCTTAGTCAAGCATGTTTAGGTTCCAGTAGAATCGAGTGTTTGAAGCCAATCTCGGTTCCGGATAGATGACATGGGGTAGTGCCCAGGAGGAGCTGGAGCGAGATTGGGGTACGGCGCGGAGTGAACAGGTGTTCGTGAAGACACGTTTAGTTGTTTCACCGCTTACCCTTGTGAATGGTTGCGGCGACGCATTTGTCTAAGCGACTGTACCAGTGAGCGATGACGTTGCCAAGAGTGACATATCAGCCGCGCTAGGCTCGTGACCTGTATCACCTGCAGCAGATACATGTCCACAGGTGTCCCTACATATGTACCTAACCAACAAGTTGCATGACTAGGTATTTTTTACATCAATATTCATTACAGTTGTTAATCTACATACTTATGCAGGCCGTATCATGTGACGCGTAATCTATCTATGTGGAGCACTTGCAACAGTAAATACGTATGCAGTGACACGATGTCAAGGTCATAGCGTGGCACGCGGCACGCTCACATACAAAGTTGCGTGCTGTTCGTATAATAATCTCATAAAGGCTGCTGCCACACGCCGACTGATAACCATTACAAACGAGCGAGGTCTACACTCAACCACCCGAAATCCGTCCCAGCAGCCAACCCAGCCAGGGCAACCTATCGCCCTGCCACATGTTACGCCATCGTCTAGTACTCATGTGTATCGTTATGGTGATCCGTTGATGCCGAAAGAAAACGCCATACAAGAGTGCAACAAGTACTGATGCCCAAAAATCCCGCTATGCTGTGGCATCAGGCGTTAAAGGGGTATGTCCAAAAGAAATCCAGGTCGAGTAAGAAATGAAGGCAAACATCCAGACAAATGACGCAAGATCGGATGCTGTAAGAAGCCAGGACAAGGGTTAAGAATATGAAGGGCCAGCCTGGATAAAGTCGTCTAGAAGCCTTCGTTGCCTGCGCGGCAAACCTTGGCTTCCGAAACCCACTCAGAGGCGAGTACTTGGTGTGCTGTCAGACGGCGGGCAGGTATGGGGTCGAGAATTGAGTAGATGACATTACGACATTGTCGCTAGGGTGTGTTAGCGGAGACATGAACTAAAAGGGTCGGGGTGCTTACTCTTCGCAACACTTCAATAGGTCGATACCCCTCTTCCTGTTTCCGGTCCTCGAGGTAGCGATCGAAGAACTCATCCTCACCCTTTTGGGCGACACGCCATAAGTGGCGGCCAGTCCTCATGGCCATGTAGATGATACCGCAGGCCCAGACGTCTACAGCGCGGGGGTCGAACTCTTTGTCCACATATTCCTCGGGCGCGATATAAGGGGCAGAACCACAGAGACCAGCAGTCATGTGCGCCTCCTTCTCCCAGGCCATACGGAAGCACTCGCCGTTGCCGAAATCGGTAATCTTGATGGATCCGTGTGTAGTGAGGAGCAGGTTCTCGGGCTTTAGATCCCGATGTGCGACACCCATCTCGTGCATGTATTCGACACCGCGCATCAGCTGCTTGAAGAAGCAGTCGGCCTCGGCCACTTCAAGCTGGCCGGCAGCGAGCACGAGAGTATACAGGTCGCCGCCCGAACAGTATTCCATGACCTCGCAGTATGTGCCCTTTTCGTCCTGGAGGAGATCGAGCGTGGTGATTACATTAGGATGCTGCATCGAGGACGATATACAGAACTCGGAGGTAAGGCGTTTTTGGTATCGCTTCGCAGACTCGCCAGGTCTTTGCTTGAATTCCTTGACAGCGTATAGCTGCTCTCGTTTTGAGTCCTTGGGGTCTTGCTTGTGTGCGACACGGACGATTCCGAAAGCTCCACGGCCAACGACCTCTTGGCATTTGCCGTACTTCTGGACCAGCGTCTGGGGCAGGGCGTTGACTGCATTCTTCTGCTCTGCGAGCTTCTCCTTCTCGTTGCGCATGACGTCGACCCAGTTGGACATGAGACTGAGGGGCTGGTCCTCTGCATTTTCGCCCTTTTTCTTGCCCAGCATCAAATTCTGGAACATGTCGGACAGCTTCTCCTGGCGCTTGGCCACCTTGAGGTGGTGCTCGTGGGTGCCGTCCTCGTTGACCCAGAAGCGCTTGTAGGGCGGCGTAGGGCCCTCCTTCTTGGTGACGGACGTCTGGCGCACTGGCGCAGTGCGGCCGTTGGTGGCAGTGCCATTTACAGCCGCCTTGACGTCGCCGTTGCGGTCCGGGGCTGGCGAGGGTTTAATACCCATCATACTGCTGAGGCGCGACGTCATGGTGGGCTTCTTGGGCTTGAGCAGCGCTTCGGCGGCCGCCTGCACGCTGCTCGCGCCAGAGTGGTTGACGGCCTGGGGAAGGACGAGGTTTGCATCAGACGCAGAGTGGAGCGAGGGGACCGACGACACGGTCGAGGCCGAGGCCGACGGCGAAGCAGCCGTTTTGGACGCGGCACTGGGCGAGTTGGTGCTCGTGGGAGCCGCCATGGTGGGTGCTGCGCTGCACTGCGGGGCGATGGTGTGGGTGGTGGTGGGTGGGCGGGCGTTGGGCTTCGTAGGGTGTTTGGAGACGCACGTGTCTCGCGGGCAAGTAGCCCAGAGTGATTTATTTGATCGCGGTCAAAACGGCGTATCGTCGTCTGCGGCGGGCGATGGAGATGAAGTTGGGGAGGCGCGCGTGAGGAGGCGACGTGGGCTGCAAAAACACTGTGGTGGCTCTGATGTAAGAATCGCCAGGGCGTGTGGGCAAGTGTGGCAGGTACTTGCGGGCGCGAGCAGCGCTTACAAACGTCGTCGACCAGGAAAGAAAGAAATAAGAGACACGACCGAGACACGCGCTGCCTCTTCAATTTGCTCCCACTCGCACTCGCACTCTGTCGTCAGTGTGCCACACCAACGTGGCTGTGCAGATGATGACTTGCCGGTGTACCGAGGCTTTTCTGCGCGTCACTGGGCGGCGGGCAAATGAGTCGCTGTCGATGTCGCTGGCGCTGGCTGGCAGAGGGCAGGCAGAGACCGACTACAGAAGACACTTGTGCATGGTGCGGGTCTCAAATATTCAAAGCAGAGGGGTAAAATACGTGCAGCGTGGGTAATTTGTGCACTGCCTCGACTCTCGTCCGTGTACGGCTTTCTGCATGAGGTCTGGCTTGCGCGATTTTCACTTCCATTACCTATGACTACGGTATGTTACGCCAGTCCTTTTGCCAGTTGACCGCTGCGCTGCCGCTGCCGCTGCCTCGATGCCTGCGCTGACAGAAAACGGCACCCACCCGGCACATGGCTCACCAATTCTTTGCTCACTCGGCCCTCCTGACCATGTACAGAAATGCTACCCCAAGCCTCCAAGCCTCCAAGTGCCCCCAAACTCCCCAAGCTTGATATATTCCTATTATGGCGCTTGCCTCGCTGGCCGGTCCAGTCGTCTAATTAGCTTGACATACCAAGCACTGTGACGCCACTGCGCTTCGAGCTTATCCCAAACACTGCCAGCAGATTGCGTATTCCATTGACCTCATACATGCGAACGTAGAGTCCGAAAGCCCGCCGAATAGCTGCTAACCTGGCCTCGGCTTCTCCATTGTGCAATCAGCAGCCTTCGTGTTCAATGGCGCCCATGACGTGCCGGCAGTTGCCAGCCATGCTAAGAAACAAGGCCAGACATGCAGTTTCACTCTAGCTACCGTACTTTGATGCCGCCTGGTGGTTTCAGTAACAAATTGATTGGTAAGCAGCTTGGATTCCCCTCATACCGCATACCGTAGTAGTCACGACTATCCTAAGCCGAGACATCGTACCCTTTAAGTGGGTCGACTATCAACCGTTTCGTCTCGACATCTGTTCACATACAATCTGCTACTTCTGCTTGGCCCAGGGTACCAGGTCCTGCGTCGGACTTTCCGCGGCGTACATGAACAACCTTGTGCCCCGCATTGCAGCGACAGCATGGCGCCCCTCTAGAGAAACTCTCCACCAGTCTTGTTCCACCTCACCATGCACACCGCATCGCTCAAGCGTGGAAGCTTCACCCGGCCACTAACAAATACCGCACCCACCTAGGGCCCACCACTGTCGTGAATCAACCCTCATGCAAGTCTTCTGCGACCTGCACTTCATCCTCGGCCATAGCTCCTCTACACTCGCACTGACCTCTTGCCGACTCCATCAGTCTGGTAAGAACCATACACACGGGCCTCCAACACACGATCTGACCTGAGCTACCGCCTCAGCTCACTTCATCGACCCTCTCGTGTGGGAAACGCGCCGACCTAAATACCCTAAAACAGCTAACCACCAAAACTCACTCGGAATACGATATGCTTCGCTAGCCACGGACAATTTCCTAGTCCGTAATTCCGTCCAAGATAGGCGCTGCAGCATGCCAACTCTACTTTCTGTGCCTTTTCTCCCACACTTGCAGCTTGCGTCTGCCGAACAGAAATAGCTCAGATCGACGTCGCAGCAGCAATCGACCCTACGTACATCAACGCCTGCCGCTTCTGCTGCACTGAACGGTCAGCACAAGACAGCCCACTGGGCACGTCTTCCGCAGCCCGGTGCATTCGCACACGTAACATCCGCCTACAACCTATAGCACCGCTCAAAACTATGCCGACCAAGGCCGACGGTCAGAGCGTCGGTTCCTGGCAATGTACAAAATGCACCAGCCTCAGGTAACGCATGCAGCCTACTCGTGGCTTCTAGACCCGCGGCTATTGGTCCAGCAAACCTTCACCACACGCCAGACTACGGCACAAGTTCGCACACGCGCGACGCAAGTACCCGCCTGTTCATGTGAAACGTAGGGCTCTTTGCGACCCTCTCTCGGACTGACCGCTATTACACGAATGGGAGTATCCGGATGTGCGGGTATATCTGGCTTGGCCATGGATCATGGCCTTTGGTAGCTGACTGGCGATCATGCTGGGATGAGAATCTGTCGCCATCGAACTCGCTTTCTTCTAGTCGACAAAGTTTTTCTCTCTTGACGTGGTCTAGCAGAGACCAGAAATGTGTTTTCTAGATATGTGGAAATTGTTGTGCTACTTGTAGGTGAGGATACGTTTTAGTCCATGTGGCTGTGCAGATACGTGCTTGCAACCATCACGTGCACGCGTTGTAAGTGATGCTGGAATCAATTTCTAGATCAACAGTCTTCCTTTGATCAACAATCTTCTTGCCCTTCTTCGCCGCCTGAAAGGTTGTTCATGCAACGTCGTCCAACATTCCAAATCACAAGTTTGCGCACATGTTCTAGACTTTTTTTCCTGTGCGACGTGGCGGGAGCTATCTTTTTCTTCCAATGAGAAACGCTCCAGACCACTAGCCGAGATTTGTGTAACGTCGCGTACTGGATAACATGCATTTTCTTGTGCACGTGCAGGTGATGGCTATTGTTCACGTCACTATACTGGGTGCCTAACATTTAGCATGAATATGCTTGAAGATACTTGTTTCTCAGCGCTTCTTTTTGCAAGATGCTGGTATTGGGCGATCTTTTGTTCTGGATGAGTATAGGCATGTGCATCGTAGGTAAAAGTTTGAATACCAGATGCGTATGAACAAGGTCAACATATGATACCAACTATCCTAACTATACTTGTTTCTCTTACATTATCATAAATCATGTTGCTAAACGACTAGCTATTGGTGTAGCTATTCTTCATAGACCATCTGCACAAACATTTGAGCAAGCTGGATCTCATATCTTTGTCGATCGCGTGATACCTAGGGTAGCGTCTTTTGGAGATTTTGAAATCATACAACATGTCTATCTCGCCAATCTCGCCTCCTCTACACCCCTCCGATATCTCTCCCTCAAATCTTCGTCACTGATAACCTGGATCTCTTCACTACTCTCACTGCGACTGCATCTCATCATGGGCTCCTCCACCGTCGGTGAACACGGCGCAGTACCACCATCACCACCACCACTACCACCACCACCAACAGGCGTCTCCCAGTCCATCTTCCCCCTAGCCTCCCCCTCCTCTGCATTTTCATAAAAGACACCAAAGGCAATATCCGTCTTGTCCAACCCATCTTTCCCATAAAGTTCTCTTTCCAGCCCCTTCGTCTCCGCTCTTATCAGTTGTTTCCCACCAAGCCCCGTCCTGCGCCTTGCCACTTGCACGATGAGAAACGCAGCGCGAAGAGGCGTCATCTGATATCCCTCCTTCACCAGCGTACTGTTAATCTGCGCATCTTGCCAAAGAACATACATGCTAATAGCCCACCCGGCGGTCGCGAAAACGAATAGCCCAGACATTAGTGTTGAGAAGCCCCATTGGTACGTCTGTGCTGCTGTGTCGGGTAGACAACGGGTTTTGTCTTCGAGGGAAGTGTCGTTGTAGCCGACGGAGTTGTAGCAGTATCCACTGCTACCGTTTAGCTCTTGGCCGTCGTAGGTTTTCCCGGCGATAGTGACAGAGACGGTGGCGTTGCAGGGATAGAAGATATATTTGTTGAGTGAGCTGTCCCAAGTTTTCCAGGTTTGGTTGTTGTTTGGGAAATCGTAGGAACCTAGAGTGGTTGTATTTAGTAAAGAAAAGTAATGGATGGCGGAGGAGATTAGGGGATTGTTACTTACATCGGCCGTATCTGTAAAATCTGGAGTAGGAGACAGAAGTCCACCGTTGTGATACGTCTAGTGCGGGTAGGATTGTTCCGTTTGATAGTTGGCAGTCACCTGTAATGGAAAGCCATTGTTAGTAACGAACAGGGTTTGTGCAACAGCGACACACCACTGCAGCCTCAAATTGGTAATTGACTCACAGTAACCTTGGCGGAACGAGTTCATAAACGAGTATTTCTCATATAATTTCTCATCGGCACAAGCAGGTTTCGCCCACGTTTGGTTTAATGTCCCCTCGATGACCCACGTGGGTTCGAGCATCGACACGGGAAAGATGTTGTTATCGGACTCCAAGCTGATCCAAGCAATGGCCGTGCTGTCGTAACCCGTCATGGCGCCAAGGACAATGGGCACAAGAAGGACGTAAGCGGTAGACCAAAATATGTAAAAGAAAAGGGCTTTTGTCCACCGGCACTTTGCAACCCATAGCTCTTTCATCAGTGTCCAGAGAGAGCCCAGACTGGGGCCTTCGAGAGCAATGCGCTGAAATATGCTGAAAGACGCTGGATGCCGCTCGATAGCCCGTAGCAATGCATCGCAGAAGACGGTATATGCAACCCACCAAGCTATAAGCTGAACACCCCGCCCGACAAACACATCCCATGCAATATCCACCGTCTTTGCCTGCGCAAACGACAAACTGCCAAACTTAGTGTCGAGCGCAAAAACCTTCTCAATGCCCGTGATGGTCGAGTTCTGCGGCGTGCCCGACAATTGGTTGCCACAGCCGATGACTTTGTCTGCAAAGACGCCTCCGAAAGGATAGGTGCTCATGGGTGCGACCATGCCGAGTATAACCATGGGCAAGATAGTCGTCAGCACGACCATCCAAAAGGCGTGAATCTGCCTTTGAGTCCGTCGGGTGTGTTTTGCAAACGGCATCGAGATGATGAACCAAGTCGCTACTTTGGTGATGTGCCAGGAACGGAGCCATAATTCGTGCAAATTCCAGTTCCAGTGTGTTTTCCATTTCATCCAACTCCGCCAATTCCGCCACTTGCTCTCAGTCTTGATACTGTCATTTCCCCATGTTTTCCGACGCGGCGGGCTATTCGAAAAAGTGTCGTCGGTAGAGACAACAGAAACACAGGTATGGTTGGGCGCCATGCCCTTTTTATCGTCGTAGCCCACCATGGTGAACGGTAGGGTGGCTCATATAGTGTTAGTTCGGCCGCACAAGAACTCGGTGTCGAAGAAGCGAGGGAATGAGGCTTCCAGTGCACCACACAGACACATCTTGAGAAGGATGATGATGGCCTTAGCAACTAGATAGCATTTCGAATGGCGTGGGGGGCCTTAACGGAGCCAACCCCGGCTAATCATCCTTCACGTTGTGTCCGGTCGAACCACAGAAGTGCGGGAAGTCGAACATCCCCCAGTGCCACAGGAAGTGAAATCTCCTATAGGTCAGATAAGACTCTGCGTAAGAGAGGTGTCATCTGGAGTGAAATTAGAACGATCGTCGTGTGAATAAACAAGGTGGTCGGAAGCTTGCTGAGGCTGTGTACATGTCGCTACACCGAAATAAGCTAGACTCAGGCACGATGCCGGCTGGCTCCAGGATGGACCCTGTTCAGACGACAATCGTTGGCGGACCCGAGTGCACCTCACAGACGTCACAGCGATTGGGTAATGGGGAAGCTGTCAAGATGGCCATACTCTTTCTCATTCAATCTGGCATCCCCTCATCTGTGGTGGTGCTCCGGGCCCAACCACGTAAATCATTGACCCTTATATGTACAAAACGCCGATCAAGGACTCCAGGTAAACACAGCCTTCTGACGGCAGCTTCTCAGCCCCCAACGGGTGTTCCGCTTCGACTAAGAACGCTTCCAGAGCTATTATTACGCGGAACGGGTGTTGCACTCCTGCTTCTTTCCCTCTCGCGGTCACGCTCCTCAGTCTTGACTCGCTCGCGCGCTTCTTCGACGAGTCTCTTAGCTTCTCGCACATTACGCATAGTCCTGCTGAGCTTGCCCTCTTTACCATCTTGAATCTTCTGTAACTCGCCCCGCGCTTCAATGTCTTCCTTGGTCTTAGTAACGAAGCTTTTAAGGCTGACTTTGATGTTTTGGCGAAGATCCTGTCCCTCGTCAAAGATGGCGTCGCTGTCGCGTATAGACTTGACATTCTCAACACGTCTAGTGAGGTAGAGTGTCGGACGGCGGTTGGCCTGGTTCTTGTATTCGTCTCGACGTTGTGCGATGATCCGTTGGACTTCTTCTTCGTAGGCCGCTTCGTAGACGTTGATGTCGACGTTTGACGGTGACTCGGAGACGACGCATCCGTCTTCTGGATCTGGCTGGAAGTTCTCGCCGGTACCGATATTGAGGAAAAGGGTATCTTCTAACGGGTTGTGCGCTTGTCCCTTCCCGATAGGTGTGGTTGGCCCTGATGACAACAGAGATGTCCCAGTAGGGCTTGAAACGGAATGTATGGCGGCAGGTCGGAACGACATGTTTTCATGTACTACCTTGCCATCAGCGAGGGCTGGTGATCTTGGCGTGGTCGGACTGCTGATTGCGGAAGATCTGCCGCTTGGGCGCTTCTTGGCTGCATCAGGCCGAAGACTTGATTTGGAGTATGCCATGTCATCCTCGTGCTGTGGTAGTCTGTTTCCCTTGTCATCGATCTTGATCTGGTGGTGTACACCTTCAGCGGTAAGCACGCTCTCGACTGGTCGTCGGTCGTGAGTGTCTTGTGACTTGGATTTTCGCAACGCTGACGGTCGCATGGATAATGGAGGTTGAACCATTCGCGAAGCGCTACCCAGTATACTTTCTATGCGTTCGGGTCGTCGTCTGAACAGCAACTGCTTGAAACGTTTGACTGCCCGTACCTGCAGATTGTTAGCTTACCATCAGTCTCAACACTGGGCAACCTATGCTACTGAAACATTATCAAGGAAATACTTGCACCTACCACTGTGACTAGGTGACCCATGTTGCCTGTGATGGCAGCATTGACCTCCTCGTCCGTCGGTGGTTCAATGATGATTGCGACATTCTCAGACTTTGGTAGTAGGGGGTCCGTTCCTTGTCGTGTCACCCATGGGTGTTCCTGCCTGTGTTAATCTTGATTGTCCGCCAAGCAATGTCACAACATACCCTGATTTCTTCCATCTGTATCCTTTTTTGCGGGTCCTTCTCCATAAGTCTCTGTAGCAGGTCTTTGACATCTGGACTGCACTCGGATTCAAACTCTACTGGATCCAGCCGTATCGATTGGTAGAGCTCGATCATGCCGTGTTTCTCGAATGGGATTCTCCCGAATAATAGGCAATATAGCGTACAGCCCATGGACCATATGTCTGCAGCTCTACCCGACACATGACCGTGCTTGGCGACACATAATTCAGGAGGCATAAAGGCTGGTGAACCCGCAGACTTTGCGGTCTTCATTTCTCCCGCCTTGTCAAACATTTCCGAGACGCCGAAATCGACAATCTTCAATACGTCTTCTTCTGTGATTAGACAGTTATCAGGCTTGATGTCTCGGTGAATGATGCCCTGAGCATGGACTGGTGGTCGTTAGCGCTGTCTTGTCAAAGAGACTTGACTGGACGTACGATATTCGAGGCCTAGTATCATATCTCTGAACCAACATCTACACTGCTCTTCGCTGTATGGGTCGGCTCGCTCTTCGAGACCTACCTGCATGACGACGCCCTTCTTGCACATCTCCATGACCATGTACAATGAGTCTTCCTCTGGGTCGTCGAGTACTTCGATCAACGAGACGAGGTTTGGGTGGTTCAGCTTCTTCATAATGGCAATCTCCTCCTTGATCAGCTCAAAAGCATTGTTCTCCTCTGTAGTCGAATGTCGGTGCAGGGGCGAATTGAAGCCTATGCCGGCCGGGAGCGCGCGCATTCGTTTTGCCGCGGTCGGTCGACGGAGGAGATTTGACTGTGCGCGTTTTCGTAGTCGCGACTTGGAGAACTCTTTAACAGCCTGCGCGTGTTTGCGTCAGCGAAAGCCAATGTCTGTGCCGCCCAGGTGACCCGCATCGTAGTATTAGGCGTATGCGCCGCCCTTGTTCTTGCGCGAGGGTTGGTAATCCTCACATATTCGTTTCCATACTGGTCGACAGCGAGGTGGACTGCGCCGAACGAGCCGCGACCAATCTCCTGCTTCACCAGATACTGGTTGATACGATGTTGGGCGCTGCCGTCATCTTCGCTATTGCTGTACTCGGACCGCGCATTGAATGTTTCCTGTGAAGGGTCAGACGCAGGACTCTACATAGCACACATGTTTCGGTCGCAGGGGAGCGATATCGTGGGCGATTGACGGCCCAGGGCCGGACCGGGGGTGGCTTCAAGTAGCTTCGCACGTCGTGTTGAGCATCCCTGTCTGGCTCTGGAACCGGGTCCGTGATCGCATGGGATGTCACGAGGGAATCGTACCTTTACACGTCTTGTCGAGGAAGCAGCACGTTTGTGGTGTCGCAAAGGGCTTTGATATGCGGGCGTGGACCTTGTACAGCATCAGCAACTCGGCGGGGTAAACAACGACCTAGATGACCAGACAGCACGCACATAAACTTGACTGGCGATGGTCTACCGCCCTCGACGAGTGCAGGGACGTCCAAGGTGGGTTGCGAAGTGTATATTCTGAGGTTGGGGTCTGACGATTGCTTCGAGGGAGGTCTCGGCGTGGGTGACATCAAGACGGAAATGTGAGCCAGTATAGATGGTTGTAAGATTGAGGACTGGCTAGGGACTAGTAGGAAGGAATAATATGGGGAGATTTGGGACAGTTAGCTCTGATGTCAACGTTCCGATCGTCCAGGATGTCTTTTCCTAGGAAAGAGGGGGGGAGATGCAGCAGAGAGGGTCTTTTCAGCCTCAGCCGGTGTCAACACATGCAATCAATCGCGACCCGCCGCTCTGCTAGCCACCTTGGCGCCATCTGTGCTCTGCTGTCTGGACGCTATAGCGACTTCTGCTGGATTGCTTCAATAGTTCCGCTTACTTGGCATGAACGACACCCTGTGACGTATAATTCGCGCAGCGAAACTCGGCGGTTATTGGCGGTGATCGAACCGAGTTGGGCGTTCCAGGGCTCCATATCACAAACATAAGCCTACTGTCACATCACGCCCATTAGGTCCGCGGACGGCACGTCAACCACGGAAATTCTTTTGCTGCAAAACATCCTCAGCTATCCGACGCAGACGCCGCCGCAATTTCGACTACAATGGTGCTCTACAGCTTCTACATCTTCGATCGGCACAGTAAGTCGTGGCCTCAGCGGCGATCACACACCTCACAACAATGCTGTGCACATCCACTGACCGCACAATTACAGCCGAGTGCATCTATTCGCGCCGCTGGACACCCGCCCGCCCGACATCGTCCTCGTCCAAACCTGCAGCAGCGCGCCCGCCGTCCGGGGCCTCGATTGCGAGCAACAATGGCGACGTGGTGGCTGCCGTGCGCAAGGGCATGTCGCATTCGGACGACGAGAAGCTCGTCTTTGGTCTCGTCTTCTCGCTCCGCAATCTCGTGACTAAGCTCGGGGGCGCCGACGACACGTTTCTTTCCTACCGCACCGGCGAATACAAGCTGCATTACTACGAAACACCGACGCGCATGAAGTTTGTCATGCTCACCGATACAAAAGTTATCAACCTACGCCAATATTTGCATCAGATCTGGGCCAATCTCTACGTCGAATACGTCGTCAAGAATCCGCTTGCGCCCGTCGAGCATCCGGGTGGCATTGGCGTCGCAAACGAGCTTTTTGAAAGGGGTCTAGAGGCCTTTATAACTGCCGTCCTACCAGTATGAGAGATAGCAAGACAGGTATAGGGACTGATTTGGCAAGAGCAGGATGCATGGTAAAAGTAGGGTATGAAGCGTCATAAGCTTCCACCTGATCAAGAGCTTGGGTGGTTGTTTGGCGATGCAGCGTCAGTCGGCATACACCCTTCACATCGACTTATACGGCACAGCCTGACCAAGGCGCCGCGTGTCCGATGACACATGTGCGAACTTGGCCATGTACTAAATAGAGACTACACTCCCTTCCCGACGTGCACCGGGAGTGGCCAGGCATGCATGCACCTCCTTATCGGAATATCTAAGCCCTTTTAGCATCCGAATCCGAAGAGTGACGAAACGATACCGTCTAGAGACTTCAAGTAGCCAAGTACATGGCTATACCAGGGCGAGAGCTATCTGGCTAGGATCATACACTATGATCATGGCGTGCATGCACCCAAGACAGACCAAGGGCACCCCACATCATGTACGTAGCCTTACCAAGCTTCCCGGCGGGAGAAGCCATATTTCCCAAGTAGCAGGGAGTGCAAAGCTTGTCAAATAGTATCCGCTGTTCTGGTACCAACCTTGACAGTACAAGGATCCAGCATAGCAACAATACAACAATTTACATATTGCGCATATGGTCAATGTTTGAATATTTCATTTACTAGTCATTACTATTATAAGCCAAGTATTGGACTAGATCATCTATATCATCAATCTCTAGTGCTTGTTCCAGTACTGACCCTCGCCCTTCTTCAGGCCCTTGACATCAGACTGCTTGACAACAAACACACCGCGGTCAATCGTGTTGACAACCACGTATCCAGAGTTGAAGGTGTAAGCTGACCAGGTACCGCCGTTCCAGAGCGCATCACCACCGCCGGGCTTAACGTCATCAGTGGGGAAAACATCAAAGTAGGCAATCTCTTTGACCTTGCTGCCATCGGGGAACTTGGGAATCGAAGAGACATCGAGAATACGGAGACCGGCCTGGTAGTTGGACTGGTAGCTGAGACCGTCGTAGACGTACTGGTTGTGATCAACGGAGCGGACTGTGGTCTTGTATAAACCGCTGACAACAGGCTTCTCGAGGTTCTGGATATCCCAGATATACGTCACCGCGTACCCATCGGCTGCGGGACTTCCCGGAGCTGTCCTGTTCGGGTCGATCTGGCCTTCGTCGAGCTCGTCATCCATAACAAGATGGGTTTGCCACATGGGGTCAAGAACCCATCCTTGATGAGTGTACGAAGCGCCGACGTAGGGTGTACGGGAAATGATGGCACCAGCATTACCCATGCCCTTCTTGTTGGTGACGTCGTAGATGGTCAAGGTGTCTTCGTTGTAGCCGTAGCAGATGTCGCGTCCGTAGTACTTCTTGTGGGGGCCGCGGTAGACGATGCACTGAGCATCGTGGGTGTAGCCGTCCTGGCCAGCACAGCCCTCAACGTAGGGCTTGGTGGGGTCGTCCATGTTGATGAACATGGGTCCACCAGCACAGGTGTCGTTACGGCCGGGACGTCCACCAGCACCGCAAGCGACGGCGTAGCCCAACTCTGGGTTGGTGACGACGGTGTGAGTACGCCCCTTGATACCCTGGTTGATGTCGACGAGAGCAACGTCCGTCTTGATGTCGAAGGTGACCGGCTTCTTAGGGGAGAGACCGAGCAGCTTCTTCAGGTCGAAAACTTGGACATGGTGACCAACACCTTCAGAGCCGACAATGAGGTGATCCTTGACAACCTTGATTTCACGCCAAATGACAGAGTCGTTGTTGGCAGGTAGACGACCGAGGTACTCGAGTTGGCCATCCTTGGTAACCTCGGAGAAAGAGGCGCCATAGGTCTGGCCGATGGCAATGAAGTCACGGCCCCTGTGCGACCAACCCCATGAACCACTGCCCTCACCCACACCGTCACCGAGCTCCTCGTGCGTCTTGAAGTCGTACAAGTCGATATTCTTACACTTGTAGGTCTGGTCGGCGTCACCCTTGACAGCCTCGACACGACCATGCTTGCACTCGATCTTGTTCTTATTCACGCGCTTCTTGGAGAAGCCATTCCACCTCTTGTTGTCGTAGGTGCCGGCAGCACGCTCCTTGGCCCAGGCAGCCTGAGGTAATTAGTATCAGTATACGCAAGCTTGAACACTGTAGCCTACCTCCTTGCCCTTCATCATGAGATCCATGACATCTCCAGAGGCATACTGCTGATGGGTAAAGCCATGGGCCGCGACCAGAGGCAGCAGAGCCGTTGATAGAGTAGCCCACTTCATTTTGCGAACAAGACTGCGGATTGACGGTTGGCAGTTGATGATCAGGTGAAAAGAGCAGATGTCGAGACGTTAAATACCCTAACTACCGGTATAGCACGCGCAAGCACCGAGCTCATTGTGCTTTTCGTCGGCGGCACGCCTCACACCCAGCATACCTTCCTATCGCAGTTGCTCCGAGATCCTAGTAAAGAGACCCAAGACCCGTGTAGAAGCACGGAAGCAGTGGTTCTATGCAGCACCATGCTAGGTGACTCTTGGTGAAGTCTTGGGAGATAGTTTTCTGGGTCATCTACCATACGCGCCGAGGCCAAACTGATGCTTGGCAAGCGTTCCACGTTGAATCTGACCACTCGCAAGATAAGTGTATCCATTATGCTGCAGGGTTTGCTGGTCGAGATTGTGGCGGGGGTACGAAAGCCGTAGTGTTAACAAAGGTGGGGATCCCTCCAGCGGAGATGGCGGCTGATGATAGCGTAGCCTGAAAAGGAAGCTGCTCTTTTTGCCAAGCACTTTGGATTGATTCTGCGCCACGACCAAAGAAGTGCAGAAGCCTGTCTGGAACTTTGAGGAATCCGAGAGTCGGATAGGCCTTTGCAAACCGATGGTTGACTTTAGCCGGAGCACTGCTGCGATGCTCCTTCCGAGATGGGGATATTGCGCTGCATATCGAACTTTTAGTGCTTATAGCGTGATCCGAGTGTAACTAAAGAAGCTTCGCCGTCTTGATTCAGAAAATGGTGAGATGACCGGCGCGAGTGTTGGGCATCTGGAGCAAAGTTCATCGGTGTCGGTTGTTCGGCGGTTGACCTGCCTCAGAAAATCGTCGTCCACGAAGCAAAGCGAGGACTGGAAAAGTCAATCTTCATGTTCGGCCTTAGCGCAAGAGTCTTTCTAATGAGGAAGGAGCGGAAGAGAGCGAAGTCATAAGGAGCCGTGCGGCGGGAGATGACATGGACTTGAGGAAAGACAAGGGAATGGATAGCTTCTTGTAGCTGGATTGAAGTGAGTCCGCTAGTTTGTTATTGAGCGCAATTGAGATGTGTGAGCACAATTGAGGCCGTTCCTGAAGTCTCCAAGAGAGTCTCTGGGATGATTGGATTAAGGCGTGGTGGGCTGCATTCGCTAGTAGCATCCCGTAGCCTGGGCGGTGATAGCTGGAGATGATAGCTGCGCAAATACCCCGCTGGAAAAGATCAATGGCTATCAGGTATCGGTCACGTTTCTATACTTCAGTGTTAACAACATGCATCTTACTTTGGGGCCAACCTTGGAAAGATGTCAGATTAGAGTTAACCTGTCAGCACCGTAATCCGGCATTTTCACTGCTTGGTACTGCCGGAGGGACACCACAAAGAAAGGCCGAAAGCGTGGAGAGCGGAACCAAAGCGCGCCTAGGCTAGACTCGCACCCCTGTTCCTTGGCATCTCACCATGATGATCCAAGTGCGACGGTCTGTATAGTGATGCCGGCTTGAATATCTACAAAGCCTACCAATCTCCCACGGCGACGATGAAGCTCAGCGAAGACGACCTCTATCGTACCTCTACCCAGTACCGAAATTGGTCCTTCACTGCCACACAACTCGCCGCCCAGCGCCTCAAGATCAACCTCCAGGCCACCGGGCGCGTCAAGGCGAATCTCGCACGCGTACGAGCGCAGCGCGCGCACGATGTCGTAGATGGTGATGGCACAGGATCTGGTGTTGACAAGGAGAATGGGAGTGGAACAAGTGGAACGAATACGCCGAATGCGGGTATGCAGTCTGTGACGGAGGTGAATTGCCTGACCGCAGAGGAAGAATTGAAGATTGTGGATGAGTTCTGCGAGCGCGCCATTGCGCTGGGGAGTCACTACAGTTTCCCATTGAGCGTAGTTGTGCGTCTGTCTCATATCTCAACATCCAAGACATGATATACTAATATCTACTTGTACAGGCAACATGCATACAATTCCTTCGCCGCTTCTACCTGTACAATTCGCCCATGACGTACCACGTCAACACCATCCTGCGGACCGTAATGTTCATGACGACTAAAGTCGAGCTATTCCCCATCCACGTTTCGCAATACGCAGAGGGCGCAGGCCGTAATGTGACCACCGAAGACATTCTCGCACCCGAATACATCATCATGCAAGGTCTACGCTACAACCTTGATGTCCGACACCCCTTCCGCGCCATAAAAGCCGGGCACATGGAACTCCTCGAGATGGCGCATGGAAAATATCAAGGTCCTGCACAGGGCATGTCGCCCAAGGAGATACAATCCAAGATCCTACAACTCCCCGTCAAACCCGGTGCGCCCCCCATTAAAATGCCAGAGCGCAAAGTAGAAGAGAGAATACACGCAGCATACGGCACAGCAACAAACACGCTCCGCACAATTGCCGTCCTAACAGACGCCTACTTCCTCTACACCCCCTCCCAAATCTGGCTCAGCGCTCACCTCCTCGCCGATGAACCCCTAACCCTCTTCTACCTGTCCACAAAAGTACCTCCATCAGCCCCCCATTACGAAAAACTCATGTCCACAATCCGGTCCTGCGCACAACTCATATCATCCCACCGGCTCTACACCAACGCCGCGCTCCCGGCGCCTGAACGAGAAGCCCGCGAAGCAAGGCACAAGGCCCAGGTTAAGGCCCTGGTCCAGAAACTAAAAAATTGCCGCGACCCGGATAAGGTTGATTTGGTTAAGCTGAATCAGGCGCAGAAGAGAGATGCGGTGCAAGGTGATGCGCTTGAGGAGAGTAAGGCTAAGAGGAGGAAGTTGGCGAGGGAGGGGTATGAGAAGGAGAGTGATGCTTTTTGGGGGCCGGAATTGCCAAAGGGTGCTGCGGCGGAGTGAAGAAGGAGTAAGTACTACTGGGATGACAAAGAGTATTGTTATACTGGCGCATGTATTTCTTGAGGGTCAGGCTAGGGCATTGGGTGGCGTTCAAGATACCAGGGATCTGCTTTTTAGGTGGTCAAAAGGTCTTTAGTCTTAAGCTTCTTCAGAGGAATCTACTCCTGCTGCAGGTTATCAGTTTTTCTTTGTGAGCTTGCTATCTGAATTTCTCTATTTGGAATATCTTGAAGTCAGACTGCCTTGGCTCCACGTTCATTTACTGTAGCCGGGCCAAACGCAAAGGAAACTCCCAGAACACCCTTATCCCTCCTACCGTATCTGATAACCCAACATGTCGCGTACGCACTATACTTCCCTTCATAAAACATGTGTCAGTCCGTCGTATGCTCCATATGCTTCTCCAAAGAAATCAAATAAGATCGCTCCACGCACCGTCTCCACCCATCAATATCCCCTCCATCCACTTGGAGACACACCACTAGGAGGCGTACCACCCGGCCTCCCAACCCCACTCATCGCATCCCTCGGGTCCCTCGCCGCATTTGGATACATGGGTGCTACAGGCGCGATACCCCTAGTCCTCTGGACCCCATGTACGGAGGAATTGCCCAGATACTTACCAAACATGCCGTGGTTAGCTGGAGCGAACATACGCCTCAGCTCTGCCACCGTATGACTACCTCCTTGGTCATTGTCGTTGTCTGCCTCAGCCTTCCTATCAGATTCTTCTTGTAATTTTAGCTGTCTGGCGTCTTCGAGTTTCTGGAGGTGGTCCTTGTGTGGATCTGGCGCGTTTTCCACGCTACCGAAGACCTTGATGAGCTTTTCTGTGCGCTCTCGGATCTTTTCCTCAAGAGCCCCGATGCTCAGTTCTCGAATATGGGCCCTCTTTTGATTTCTTGACGTAGGCGTAGGTGTAGACGCGGACGAAGGCGTTGGAGTTGCAGAAAAGGTCCGATTAGGTCTATGTTGGAGTTGGGACCGACTGGATTGATCACATTCCGATTCCACATGTGCTGGTTCTATGAGCGAAGATCTGATTATGCTGGCGTTATGAAGTTCGGGATTTGCGTTGGTCTTGCTGACAGTTGAGATATTTCCCTCGCGGTGACGAACAAGTGCTGAGGTTGTCGCTTGCGGTATGCTCTTAGCCCGGACATTTGGGTCTGTCTCTACAACCTCCTGGCGTGTATTCTGGATACCATCGCGTTGGGCATTCGCGTACTGCCCATCAGATGAAGAGTGAACCGACCGTAGAGGACTACCACCCGTGCCAGTCTCAGGTATGTACTGAGGACGAAACAGACGAGAATCCTCATCACTGGTCTTTATTCCGCTCAACCGAGGATCGAATGCCGGTATCTCGTCGTCTCCTGAGCCGCTGTCGTCATCCTCGATCTGATCTTGATGAAGCTCCGCCAACTGTAGGACGGGGGCAGATTCAGGCGATGCCTCCTGATCCTCCTCTTGATGTACCTCCTGCTCGGCCTCCTGATCAATTTTCTGACCAGCATTTTCTTCTGTTTCCTGCTCTACCCTGTGGTATTCCTCGTGCTCAACGTGCGCAAGATCTTCCACTGGTGCCTCGGGATCATCCTGTAGCTTGATAGTCGCTTGGTCGAAGGATTGCGCGATCTGGTCTTGTGAAGCCGCCGAAGTAGGCATAGGAGGAGGTACCGATCGAACTTCCCGGTCATGCCCGTCACGATCTGTACTGGGACCAGCCCGCGAGGGTCCTCCAAAATCGTATCTATAGCCAGGCGTCGTGCGATCACCACGCCTGCCAAATGCCTCGTCAAAGTCTTGGAGTACATTCTTTAGGACAACGATGGCACTATGCAAGTCAGGAAACTCGCTGCCACAGGCAGAGTAGATAGATACGATATTCCACCCAGCTGTCATCAGGTTGTCAAAGTTCGGAAACGCCGTCTTAGCAATGGAGTTGAACAGGCCAATCTTGACATGGTTCGGAATCGTGTCAAACGTTCTGCTCTTTGCTTCTTCTGGAATGGTATTGAAACCAATCTGATTACGCTTGTTGGAGACGTGCGGAACAACCGGCTCGTTTCGCTCACGCTTTTTCATCCTCTTTGCTGCTCTTTGATTAGCGTTAGAATGTCATAGAAATATGCGTTACTCACGATTGGAAGCTACAGAGCCCTGTTCAGCGTTTGGATGAAGCCTTAGTAGAGACTGAAGAACGTCAGTGATGTATCCCTGAACCCTATGCCCATGTCTTTTCGACAATGTCTTCAGTATGAATGCCCAGACATACCTCTCCTTCGTGGGACAATGTCGGTGGCTGATTGACCATTTTATATGCAGCCCGCCTAGCCTCATTCAATCGATGCTTTCTTGCGTAAATCGACTGGAATTTTTCCTTGAAAAGCGGCACCATACCCCTGGCAATGAAGCCATGAATCGGACATGAATCTAGGACGTCTTCATCCAATGGTAAGGGGTCTTCAGCACGTAGCTGTATCTGCCTATTTTCCACCACCAAGTGCACTCGGTATACATTGTTGTCATTTTCCGGTAGATAGACATTGCCAAGATCAAACCGCTTAGCCTCTTCTTTGAGTGTGACCAATGTAAGAGGAGGTTTAATCAAGCCGTTTACCTTTGTGTATGTAGGTGGTTCGTCGTTGCTAACATTGCTAAGGAATTCATTGAGATGTTGGGGATCGAGGAAGCGCAGCTGATCCCGCAAGATGAATGCGCGCCTCTGGGGCTTGTCGAGTGCGTTGAACGTGGGCGCTTCAATCTCCATGGTACCTGATGTAAGGAAGCTGCGACGCAGTATAGACAGGACTGTTGTCGCAAGTTCCTAGGTAGCTGCTGAATACCTTGCAGTGGGTGCAGAGCAGAGATCGAGAGTATCAAGGCTCCTTGCAGTAATAGTTGGAGTTGAATTATGTTTGATCGTAGAAGATAAGAGTTCAAGCGTGATGCGAGGTGGCACTGTTTATTTATACCTGGCGTGGGGTGGCTAGTGCGTTCTCTCACCTTCGCCAACTGGACTGCGGCCAAAGCAGTGAGCGCGTAGGCGTGCGATCTCGAAAAGGGAAATGAGCTAGCCGTGGTTATTATGTGACTTTCTGCAGAAAAGGGTTTGGATCGCTTTTCGACTGTGCGGTGGTGCCTGGAGCATTCAATCAGTCCAGACATCTACCATA
This sequence comes from Pyrenophora tritici-repentis, assembly GCF_003171515.1. Taxonomy (NCBI): domain Eukaryota; kingdom Fungi; phylum Ascomycota; class Dothideomycetes; order Pleosporales; family Pleosporaceae; genus Pyrenophora; species Pyrenophora tritici-repentis. The sequence goes on from NC_089390.1 coordinate 2,392,129, forward strand.
TGTCGGGAGTTGAGACATTGTCGGCATCAAAGTCGGATGGGATGTCATACCGATGCATCGAGTGAACCAAAACATTGTCGAGACAGATTCTCATGGTGAAGCATGGTTATTGCTTGGCTTTGAATTCCTCAAGAAATAGTGTGGACACTGGTGCCAATAGTACACGAAGACGCCGATAATTGAAAAGAAGATAAAAAGCGTAAGGGAGTTAAGCAGAAAAATGATTAACAGAGCTTTTCGGTATATTAGATAAGCAGTAATTCTTCAGCTTAACTGGCATGTCAAGGATGAGTGTCGTGGTACTGTAGACGAGATAAAATATCGTCGCTCACACTGGAGTATGGGGATTGGTCCTGAGTTCAATCGAAAGGCCATTGATAGAGTGGGGCACGCTCACTTGTGAGAAAAGCACGACTGGATGGGCGGAACTTAAAGGGAAGCTACCTCACATCCAGATATCCCCATGGACTATGAGCGTGATTGAGACAAACGATTCAGGAGGTCGTATGAATATACCAGTCACATTGCTGTGTGACTATCGACGGTGCGACTTGCACTCATAGGTTCGCGGTCAAGACAAGGGAAAATTAGAAAGATGACAGTGATGAAGATTATGAGTCTACCGTCTGACTTTGCTATTCATACACCTGCATGAAGTTGAGCTTGAAGCTGATGCTGAGCTACCGTACTATCCAGACTTCTACAAGTACAAACCCTCTGGCTCACCCTCAGTCTTCGTCTTCAGAACACGTTCTCTTGCAGTTCGGAAGTCCTCCATGTTGACACGCATACGGCGTTCACGGAGAGCCATGAGACCAGCCTCGGAACAGATGGCTTTTACATCGGCACCGGAGAGGTCGTCCTTCTGGTTAATGAACTCGTCAAGATCGACATCCTCGTTGAGGGACATCTTCGAGGTGTGGAGGGTGAAGATCTTCTTCTTGGTCGTTTCTAGGTGACGATCAGCAAATGCATATTGAAAGGTGACGATGAAACTTACGGTCGGGGTTCTCAAAGAGAATCTTTCGATCAATACGACCAGGACGGATGAGTGCCGGGTCGAGCGTCTCAATCTTGTTGGTAGCCATGATGACCTTGACATCACCCCGATCGTCGAAACCATCGAGCTGGTTGAGAAGCTCCAACATGGTTCGTTGAATTTCGCGCTCACCGCCAGACGTAGACTCGTAACGCTTGGTTCCAATGGCATCGATTTCGTCAATGAAGACAATCGAAGGCGCATTCTCAGCAGCAGTCTGGAAAAGCTGTCGCACTAGCCTTGGGCCGTCTCCGAGATACTTTTGAATCAACTCACTACCCACGATACGGAGGAAAGTTGCACTGGTCTGATTTGCCACAGCCTTAGCCAATAGCGTCTTTCCGGTTCCGGGTGCACCATAGAGAATGACACCCTTGGGTGGCTTGATACCCATCTCCTCGTACAGCTCCGGATGCAGGAGAGGGAGCTCGACTGCCTCTCGTACTTCTTGGATCTGCGTTTCCAGACCACCGATATCAGCATACGACTCCGTGGGTGCCTTGTCTAGCTTCATGACAGACACTAACGGATCCGCATCGTCTGTGAGCACACCAACGACTGATACGGACTTGTGATGCAGAAGGATGCTCGCTCCGGGCTCTAACAGGTCCTTGTCGACGAAAGACATGATGGACACATAGTACTCGGGCCCAGTGGCGCTGGAAACGATGGCATGGTCGTCGTCGATGAGCTCCTCCAGGTTGCCGACGCCCATGGGGCTGCCTCGCATGTCGTCGACCCGCGAGCGCTCGTCGGCATTGCGGTCCTCGGGGCCTTCCCCGGCCGTGGATGTGGCAGGCGCGTTTCCTTCCTTTACGGCCTTTGCCTTGCGCAGACGTTCCTGGTTCTCGACATATTCCTCCTCCAAGAGCAGATGGTCGTGAATGCGCTGCATTCGGAGGTACCGTAGCTTGCATCGTGCGGTCGGGTACACGGTCGGGAGCTTTGCAGCGGCGCTGGGACCTGCAGCCTTCTTTTTCTTCCTGCCGATGCGCGTCGTAGGCTGTGGCGGGGGCTCGTACTTTGGCTTGTCCTTCTGCAGAGGCGACGGTTAGTGTATGCGGTGAGGCGACAGACGGCAACCTCTTCAAAGTCCCATTCCGCGTGATACGGCCATCACGTACCTTGTCCTTTTTGCTCTTGTCATCACCAGGAGGGCCGCCGCCTCCAGCACTCGATTGTTGATTACCCTACATGGCATTAGCAGCCTATCGTTGCGTGTTCCGAACCGATCATCCTTACCATGGCACGCAATCAGCCGGGAAAGGGCAAATCCAGCGCTGAACAGGGTGGGGCGAGGAGAATCAGATACACTGCAGCGAGTGCCGTGGTAGAGATGATGGCGAGGTGCGGCGTTGGGTGTTTGTCAGATGTGTTGATGCTCTGATTCCGAAGCTCGTGGATAGGCGTCGGGGAATCGGGGTTAGCGCTTCTGTGGCGTCACTGTCTCGTCGAACCGCTGGCCTGCCTCACGATTCCACTGCCATACAAGGACAGACACGTCAGGCCCGGTCCGATAGCCATAGACACTTTATAGAACATTTCAACTCACTCCAACTTGTTCCAAAATCACCCTCCCCGGACTCGTAACACTATTCGAGCTCCAACCCCGCCAGTGAAGCACTCCAAAGCTCCCCACGCGGGTCAGCAAGTACCCTGACCACTCCGCTACCAAAACTACGTCCAAGTAAGTCTCACCTGTTGTATTCTTCCACAATTTCAGCTAGGCCTTTCGGGAATGCTTCAACTTTTCAACTTTCCGCAAACTTCACCCGCATACTACAAGCTTCCAGCTTAGTGGAGCCTGGACTAGTTGGCTGACCCTCAGGCTGACCCATAACTAGAAATAACTTGGTTGCACCCACTTGCTGCCTGCCTTGTCACCTCTACTTCTCTCTCTCTCCTTCCCCGCAGCCTCTTTAACCACCCCACCCACTCATCACTCTTCCATTCACCCTCACACGATGGCTTCCAACCGCAACCGGCGAATCGCAAAGGAGATTGCCGATATCCAAAATGACCAGCACTCCAAGATTGTCGTCGAGCCAGCAGGCAACGGGGACGATCTCACACATTTGCGCGGCCAGTTTCTAGGGCCGCCAGACACGCCATACGAAGGCGCAACCTACTTTGTCGACATCAAGATTCCAAGCGAGTACCCGTTCCGCCCACCCATCATGAAGTTTGAGACCAAGATCTGGCACCCAAATGTCAGCTCACAGACGGTAAGTGGGCACCCATCTGATCTATGCAGCAGCACTTGTACCCTACCATACAGTTGCAGGACGTTAACTGGAAATAGGGCGCCATCTGCCTAGACACACTCTCCTCGCAGTGGTCACCTGTCCTGACTATCAAGTCTGCCCTCATCTCACTACAGTCTCTCCTCAGCACACCCGAGCCAAAGGATCCACAAGACGCCGAAGTAGCTGGCATGCTCATTCGCAACCCCGCCGAGTTTGAGCACAAGGCTCGCGAGTGGGCGGTCAAGTTTGCGGGTGCGCCCAAAAAGGAGATTGCAGAGGGAAGCGGCGGTGCCACGGCAGCCTCCATCAAGAAGAAGGCACAGCAGGCAAAGCAAAACGAAGAAAAGTCGAAGCTGGCTGCATACAAGGGATACAATAAGGACCTCGTCAACCGCTTCGTAGCAATGGGGTTTGACGTCGAAGCCGTTGTCGCCGCGTTTGAATACGTTGGCATTGACCGAATGGGTGGCGAGGACTACGAGCTGGAAGAGGCTTACATGGGCGACATCACTGCACGGCTGTTTGGCGAAGCGTAGCCTATCTCTCAGGCATCTCTCATTCATGTTGCTAATTCACTGTCTTGCTATTACTGAATAACCGAAAGTTATTTTCTTGACTTTAGTTAGGGTAAGGAGTATGGGCGTATCACAACCCATCATGTTTGTTCTATCATTTGGCGACGGCGTCGGATATGGTGTATGAGGGGAGGGACTTGGGTGTTTAGGGTAGTAAAGATGGCGAAATCGAAATCGACACTGTAGACAAGGTCGGTTGGCCAACAGAGTCGTTCCATTTGACTGGTCTATGTGTGTAGTGATATGTACAGATTGAAGTTGAAGTCATTTGCTCATTTTTCTCCCCTCATTAGTTCCATCTCCATCCCATAATTAGGCAATGGCAGAGGTGACGTGAACAATTGCATTGCCAGACTTGGTGACAGGATCAAGCTCAAGAGACGCATGTCCGAAAACAGTCATAAGGTTGGGCTTCTCCACATTCTGCGTAAGCTTGAGAACTACAAAATCATGTTAGTATGCTGTTAAAGCACCCGGGGAATTTAGGGGAAGAAGAACTTACGATTACCGTCGTACTCCCAAGAGAAGGTCTGAGGCCTGCAAATCGTGCCGTTGCACTGGCAACGGATGCCCATGGGGTAGCTGTCTGATACAAACATAGCAAATAGTTCTAGTTGTGATCCATTCGTCTCGACGGTTGCGTTCCATGCGCCCATATCGCGGGGGGGTAGGGTTGGCGGCGACGGAGAAGGCGAGGGCGAGGAAGGCGAGGGGGGGTGGTGAATTGCATGATTGCGGTTGGTGTTTGGTTTGGTGGTGTTGGTAGATGGTAGTATTATATTAGAGTGCCAGTTCTTGTTGTTGGGTGATGGTGGATATTCTTGGATACAAAAGCCTTTATATACCTACTTCATTCCTCCGCTTTCTCCTATCTCCATCGTGCAGCGGTCACGCCAGCTCCACTGTTTACCCACCCCGTACCTGCAATGCTACAGCAGCAGGGGGTCACCGTATCCGTACTTCCGTACGCTGTTAGGAGAGAAGCTATGTTGTGAGCCAAGGTTGCTGATTGGGACCAGACTTGTGGCCGTGGCCGTACTGGTGGCCGAGTTTGGTAGGACGCATGATTCCATGTCCGTGCTGCGTAGTGGACTTGGGTGCCCAGGACCGGTACCCCGGACGCCACGAATCGCGTGTTTCTCGTTTCTCTGTCTCTAATGTCCGAAGATATGTCTGCATAATATCTGCATTGTTGAGTCGTGTTTTGTTGGTGTCTTCTCGGGGAGATAGTAGAGCGCGCCATCTAAACCGCGATGAATTTATAATTGTCGCACAACGAAGGCGTCAGACCTCCAAATACTGTATCGGCACTCGTTGACATGTGCAATGCGCTGAAGCAATTGTCTCTACACTTATGAATGCAATGAAGCGGTAAGGCGCAAGTGCAGCATACTCAATATGTTTAACACTTAGCCATTTCCTTCATCGCTGTTCCCGGGAGACATCCTGCTAATCGATTTCGTATTTCGACTATACTGCGTGACGTATGCATGCCACGAAGGTGGTGTTGGGAGATAACTACAGGGTTTCGCATTAACTACGCATGTTTGCGATGTCTATAATTAGAACTATCGGCCGACTAACACACTATTGCTCTTCCGCGTCTCCGTCACATAATTCCTCTTCTGGCCTGTAACAAGAAGCTGGATATGTCCCTTTGCAGTTGGAGTGTATTGAACAGTTGCACATTGCTGGACGCTAAAAGCTGCGCATGCAGGCTTGCTGTTAAGAACAAATTGTGCCGTGAGCTTGACTCCCGGATCCCAGCGTCCAACGGATGCCGTAACATTCTGACCCACTTTGGCCTGCTTAGTTGCAATCTTAGGAGCTCCTTGCCGCTTCACAGCGGCTTTGCGACCGCCGTTTCGGATGACATCATCCCAAATATTCCCACGTGTGGAGGGATCAATTGACGACGGGGAAAGCGGTGCAGGTCCGGAGGGGGAGTGGTCAAGAACCCACTTCTCGACGAGTTCAAGATAATCCCACGTCTCGCGTGCCTGGTAGTTTCCACCGTGTGGTTTTTCGGGTAGGATTGTGACGTTTGCCCACCCCGACCCACCAGCTGCATCTGTTCGTTTTTGGAATTCCATGACACCCTCGTTTAGGTAGTAATTATCCCAGGTACCGACATATACAAAGATACGGCCTGCCAGTGCGGTACCAAGATTGCGAGAGGAGTTGAAGTTGCTGACGACGTAGTTGGAAAGGTCAAAAGGCTTCCAGTGCTCGACTGCTTCCTGATAGATCTCGCCGGTCACCTTATCCCAAGGCTCCAAAGGATAGTTGTTGTAGCCTTGAACTCCAAAAACAGCATTCCAGACGTCCCACTGGTTGAACGAGCGAGAGCTAGTTCCGAAGCTAAGTTCCCAATGGTTCTCTTGCGCAACGGTTGCTTCAACAACCTCAGTGCCGTTGACATGTGTACGGATGCTAGGCACAAAGCTGCCATCTGCACGCTGGTACGCGTTCGAGGCCGTGTAAAGCTCAATATCTTGGTGACGGTGAAAATCCAGGGAGTCGGGATAAGAACTGAAGCAAGCGCCGAAGAGGTCCGGTCGGTATATGACGTTGGCGACCGACTCCCAGCCGCCCGTAGAACCTCCATCTTGGATGCGTGCGTAGGGTGCACGGATCGTTTTGAATCTTTCCTCGATATAAGGGATGAGCTCGTCGTTAATTGCGTCGCCATATGGGCCTAAATTCGCTGTATTGACTGCATACGAGTCATCGTAGTATGGCGATTCGTGTCGGAAGGAGACCATGATGAACTTTGGGGCTGGACGAGCTGCTGTCTTGTTAGTGGCTGGAATTTCTCCAGCATTCCAAGCCGCTGTGAATTTCTTGTTTGTGCCGTAGCCATAAGCGCCATCCGCTCCAGCCCAGTGGTTCTGATGATAGATGACAGGGTAGCGTGTCTGGTTGTTATAACCAGCTGGTAGCACGACATTGGCGCCTATGAACATGTCGCGACCCCAGAACTTGCTCAGTTTTTTGCTGCGGATCTTGACATATTTCAGCCTTTCTGTATCGGCATAGTTTCCTTGATTGCATCCGCCAATCTCTTTACCAGTCAACCCATCCACAGTCGTGACATTGTTGAACGTAAGTTCGAGTTTCTGCGAGCCTCCAGATACTACAACCTTAGTAACAGATGTTACCAAACTCCCAAATCCATTCACGTTGGGTGCGCCATCGACGCAGGGGAATCGAACGTTAACAATGGAGCCATCGCTGCGTGTCACCCTCTCATATCTGGTGAGGAACCCTTGCACGTTGTAAGTGCCTGGTTCGACGTCGCTAAGACTAACGTTGGGCCAGCCAAATACTCCACTCTCCGCGTCGTCGCTGCCTCCGTCTGAGAATACAACTGCAGTCTTGGGGCCAAATTGGTACACGTTCTTGCCTATAAGATATGTTCAACTAGTTGTTTCTTGCTAATGCGAAGGTGCTAAAATACCATAGATCTTGTTCTTGGAGGTAGTCACATCTGTATCCTCGAGCGGGTCGGTTCCGTTGGGCGCAAAAATCAGTACAATGCGACCATCCGTGGGAGAGCTCAGCAGGCCATTAGCCACCGACAGCTTGATATCTAGGTCGGTGTTGCGTTCGGCATGATTTCTAGTAGTTGGTACAGCTGTTGCACTTAGAGCAATCGTAGCGTAGAGGATAGCGGCCTTCAACATCGCTGAATGTATGAACTCTTGTTCAGGGATATCGGATACCAACAACCAAGCTATTAGCAGGAGGTCAAGCTTTTTGATATTGGCTTGATTGCCATACTGGTGGCCTCGCGAGGGCTGTGCTAGTGAGGAACACTAGCCCAAACAAGAAGGTACCGAAGCCATCTACATCCTAGAGGGAAAGATAAGGACGACAAGGAAAATTAGTTTGAATAACGAACCCCTTCAGCCTCTCTTTTTCGTTGCTCGCCGAGAGCTAACGCGTGCAGTCCTTACTAATGCTCCCATAGCCCTGGTTCGTCGAATTGCTTGCGCATGGACAGACGCCTCCTGTCTTTGGGGAAAAAAATAAAAAACCTTTGTTATCGAATTGGGCATGACTTAGATACTTTCCATATCAATTCTGTGGGTTGTAAGCTCGAGTGGTGTTGTTCCTGACTGTTATGGTTCGTAGGCTCCTTCCTACTAAGCCCAGTCTTCCAGCCATGATGTCATTACGACAGGCATGCCCTGCGTGTTCTTTGTTTTCGCAGATCCCCATGGGGAACACAAGGCCAGCCTTGTAATTATACGATGTCGTTTCTGCCTCACGAGTGGATAAATCCGATCTGATGACCATCGTCGCCGATTCGTTGGCGCAACGAAGCAACGATGGGGAGGGCGGTGTAGTTTTATTTTGTTGTAAGCGAGCCATCAAGACATCAAGATGATCATCGCAACACTAAGTTTTACGCTGATTTGGTGTTACGTTATCTAAACGTGAATTCAACCCTATCTTTCCATCTTTTCCCTCTCACTTCAGGCTCCTCACTCTTCACTCAGCGACGATAGTAACAGTGTGGACTCTGAACCCGCACAACTCACCTGCATCAACCCTTTAGGTGCCCATCAACCTTCAACACTGAATTTGTCTAAAACATCCACGCATCCATCACACAAAAGCTTGCGATACGCAGTGAACCTGAAGTAGAGACGATTGTTACTGCAGTTGACCATAGGTCTCGAGGCGCGGTGCAATGCAGACCGCCTTGGGATAACTATGATTACCGCAAATATTGCCACAAGAGTGATTATGACTGGTAATACCACGAACCATTATGGTGGATGTTGGCGACCATTTATAGTCATCGCACGTCTTGACTCGTTACGATTGCCTTTAGCGCTGTTGACAGCTTTGGTAGCATTCCATTTGAAATCTTCGATTAGATATAGTTATGTCAGCTGATGTTGTCGTAACAGCGGGCAGCAAAGCAGTTGTCACTTATACTATCGAATTTATGATTTGTCGATAGTCTCAAGATTCCACGCCCTCCCATCTTCCCTCAGACATGACTTCTTTCTCCAACGCTTTCTAGATCAAGAAAGAGGACATAGTACTCGCCTAGCACTTTTTGGGTTTGGAAATCTCAAAACGCAAGGCATACATGAGGGCACATGCGTTTTAGGCAGCAACAGCGGAAAAAGAACACAGTATGATCTCTGTCAATATTCAGAAAGATATTTTGAGAGTTCTTTTCTCGGGATAAGAAGAGCACACAAAGAAGAGCATGAGGTCTATATACCGGCCATTCTAGTCCCAGTTCACTAGACTACATATCATCATTCTTACCCACGGTTTCAGATATAGGTATACGAAATCTCTACTCTCCACATCAGCAGTTTTTTGACTTATTTTGAAATCAAGAATCAGAATTTCAAGCGGTGATAAGAATCTACTGCCCCCGGAAGTTCATAGCACCGCGTTGCTTGTAAGAACCTCATTCTGCCAACATAGATACCTAGGACTAAAGGAAATTTTAGAAGCAGAATAGGAGAGCACTATGATTGTTGTTATTATATTTTAGAAAGCAGGAAGAAGATGAATAGGTTTTGGTAGCAGGGAGGTAAGAGAGACGGAGGACAGGGATGAGGTTTATATACCTCTCACGTCATTCCAGTGATCTTTCCACACATAAGCAATCAATCGCAAGATTTTAGACATTCAAAGCTTGGACGCCGAATTTTATTCTCTTCTCCCAGATCACCACATCGGTGTCGAAGTCGTTTTCAAAGTTTACGAACATGCTGTGTACTCTGGAATTTTGGTAGTATGAAGTAAAGATTCAACATCTTGTACACACGTAGGCCTGCCGTTGTCTGCATATGTCTGACATACTGAAAATATGAAAGAAGGCTCAGAAAATGGTATAGTACTGACGTTGTTGAGACAAAGACTTTGGAATTGCTTTTCAATATGTAGAGGAAAGAGAGGTAACAAGGGGTTTATATGCGCCAACGCTCTGCGCTCTGGCCCTTTCATACACTAGCACTGATGAAATTTCTATGGTATATGGCAAGGTAGTGCGTCGTTTCTTTTTGTTCTTCCGCATATAGAAAATTTATAGTTGCATTATCAAACAAGGCATACAACCACCCGAAAAAAGATTGTTTCAGGTTCTCAGCGTTTTAGAAATCAATCACTCCGAAAGACAAGGTCCCAGCCTTACAATTTGAATTGTGAAATTTTAAGAAGAATAGACGCAGAAGAGCGTGTCTCTGCTTTTCCCCAGTTTTGTTCTTACAGAAGGAGCAAAGAAGATGCTTTCGTGGCAACGAGAAAGAAGGAGCAGAGAGAAGAGATACATCTATGTACTCGGCGCCCTACACTTTACTCCGTTGCATAACTGCTCCACTCCTAGGTTTTCGAAATATAGTCGGAGATTCGATGATAAGGCACTGCATAGCACAAGACTGCAACGCACATCTACTTCTTCTGTCTCTTTTCGATACGTTAATCCCGGGATTCTGGACCGGGACAATCAATCGTCGTAACATAGGTTTTCTTGCAACGAACAGAAAGCAACATGATATCTTTACGGTATCGTTTTCGAAGAGTAGACGCAATACGGCGGAACTAATACTGCCCAATCTTACTCGCAGTCATGAATACAGCATCTTCTTTTTAAGAGCTTCGAGTGAAGAGAGTAGATAGTAGTCTGAGCCGTAGAATCTGTGCGATATTTATACAAATTTACCCCTGGAACATCAAAGAGATTTCTAGAAGAGAAGCAACACAAGTATAAGTCGTGTTGCCCTAAAATTTAGGAAGGGTGAGAAAAAGACATGAACCTTTGATGTTGTTGGTTGGCTTTGCAATAAGTGCGTAAAGGTAATAACGATAACTAGGATTGCATTCTGCTCGGTGATGGTTCTGATTCATTCTACGAACATAGGTGCTACGAAGGTATACCTAAGCTCAGCGCAAGTTGGGCCGAAGTTGGGCCGAAGTGTTGAGCAGCCGACGTCCCTACCGATACTCACGATCCGACAATATCCGTCTTTTTCATATATCTTAAAACAAGAGCAGACTTTCAAAAGAACATTGCCCTATTTCTTAACAATATATATCTTTATTCAAAGAATCCTAGTAGCGAATATACGTCCTCCGGGCTGTTCCCTTAGAAAGACATGAAATCATGAAATGTTTGCGTCTGCTTCTGCTTCTAAATTGAAACTACGAAATCACTACCGGCGTTTCTACAGGTCAAAATTGGTTTGAAACCTCCCCCCCCCCCCCCCCGCCCCCAAAACGAAATCAAAGGTATTATGTCGGCGCATTCGAAGCTAAGTAGGATTTAGAAAAACTCCTCCCTCCTCTCTTCTTCTTTTTGTTTATCACATAATTTTCTATCGTTCATTGAAAACGAGCAGAGCATAGACATATGTTCTCTAGACTATTCGCCAAAAAGCAGAGTCTATTAAACCATGTCTGTGTCTGCGTCCTCTAATACACTTTAAACGCACCAATTCCCATGTGTTTCCTCTTCTTCTCTACTACTACACTCACGCGATGTGCTCCAAAATGATACATCTGTCGGATCGTGAGTATCGGTAGGGACGTCGGCTGCTCAACACTTCGGCCCAACTTCGGCCCAACTTGCGCTGAGCTTAGGTATACCTTCGTAGCACCTATGTTCGTAGAATAAAAGAACCATCACCGAACAGAATGCAATCCTAGTTATCGTTATTTCCCTTTACGCACTTAGTGCAAAGCCAACCAACAGATATTGTCTTCAACAGAAACTTTTTCCAGAAAGCAAAGCGAGAAGATATGCTGTCTGCCTGTTGACACGGCAAAGGTGTCGAATATCACTGTCGTTGCAACGAACAAAGTATATGATATTTGATTAGTAGTGAGCAAGAGCTGGGTGGAGAGATCTCCCTATGTACGGGTGCGAGCTGAGCGGGAAGCTTGGTCCAACTAGTGGTCCAAGCTTCCAACCCGAAAAAGCTCGCTATCTAAAATACATCCACGCCGGGCTGGCTGTACGCGCATGTCCCAATACTGCCTTTTTCCATTTTAGTAAAGGATAGCGACGGGAGTATGGTAATAGGGAAAAGGAAGAGGAAGAGAAAGAAGAGATTTTATACCCCAGGAGCTAAGGAATGTGTCACGGTAATCACCCTGATTCCCTGACACCTGAACGGCCATAGACACTAGGTGCTCCTGTAAGCACCCGGCATCTGTTGATTAGCTAAGAGCAGCTGAGACCCCGCGCTAAGCGCACAGGCCCCGCTTATATCTGCTCACCGCAACTTGAACCTGTTCTGTTTCCTTACGCAACGTCTTGTATCTACACTAGATAGTAACTACGATCAATAAAGAACTGTAAAGACTATCTTCTGTCTGTGTTCGACTGCGACGTAGTCTCTCGTGACAGAATGCAACCGCATGGACTGTCGGTCAACGGTGATTCTTTAACCACCAGTTCTTTCAGACACATAGGCAGTTTGGAGGAGTTTCCAGACTTGAACGCAGACACGCTACGTCGGACATGTTGGTAACAAGACATACTTTTAGGAAAGCTCGCGGAAGAACATGAATCTGGGACTGAGTCTATTTAGTAGACAAAGAACGAGGAGGTAAGATAATAAAGAAAAAAACACAGGAGAGGAGAGTTTTATACCCCCCGTCCCTAGAGCTCCCACCGTTTCATCTACTCTCGATTTTTTGATCTAGTTCCTCGACTACCATCTCACACATTCAAGTCTTTCAAGATACTTTAGAACCAAGCACACGAACAAAAGCCCAAACATATCCCGTAGTCGTGGAATTCTCAGAAATGCCGACAGGAAGAATATAGAATTTCACTTTATAGATTTTAGATAGGCAAGCTCAGAACACAAGGTATTTTAGAAACCCCGTTGCTTTTCTAGAGGGAAGCATACAGAAAAGCCGTAGCTCTCCCTCGCGCTCTTTTCCAGAAGAGTTACGCTAGAGCACACCAACTTCTTGGTAATATATTTTGCCAAAACAAGAATAAAAACAAAAGAACATTTGTCCCAACGTGTTCTTATTTCGAAAACAACAAGGCCTGCGGAAACTCATCTTGGCCAGTAGCAAAAAAGGAAAGGAGGGGGCGGAAGGGAGTTTTATGTATAGGTGACTTGTAGATTTGTAAAGGAAGCGTAGAACTTCTCATAGATCCTCTAGAAAAGTGTTAGTAAAAAAAAGGAGATGAGAAAATGTAGCAGCTACTAGACCCTAGAATTTATAAGGTGTACCATGTTGCAATTTTCATATTGGTGCATATGTGGGAATTTCGATGTTGGCAACAGGTCACGTAGAGCTGGAATAGTGTTTTTGAGACTAGAAAGAGGAAGAAGCACATGAGGAATACATCCAGATGTTTGAATTACATGACAGAGATTTTTATATGTGAGGGAAAGAGAGACAGAGATAGCGAGGAGGAGGGGTTTTTACATACCCCCAGACTACAAATTCAGATGTTGATAAATCAAGTGTCATGTGATGCTTATGCTCGATCCAAATCATACATTCCAAAAGTCCCCCTCTGAGAGGTCATGTCATGCTAGTACCCACCCTATGCCGCTATTTCCGTCGTCTCAACCTTCCTCTTCTTCTTGCCATGATGTCCCCTAGCTTCTACTCGGCCCTCAATCGGCAGCACCCTCGTAGCTGTGAAGATATACCCCTCGGCCCCACCTTTACTCGTCATCATCGGATGCGTCCGTCCGGGAAGCACCTGCCACTGTCTCGCCCTCGCCGTTTGAAGCGACGGCGCAAGCAGCAACGTCGGATTTAGTGGGAAGTCCTCTTCATCGTTATCACCTTCGCTAGCGCTATCGCCGTCATCGTCTTGGTCATGCTTCTTTCCATTCGCCTGCTGCTGCTTTTGTGATGGACCGAACTCGCGGGCTATATACGCAGCGCGACGTTCTTTGGAGTAATAGTCGCAGAGTTCGACCAATGGCTCGACGTTGTGGTTATAGACGACTACCCTCCCTCCACCCCGTACAAGGGGCACTAGTTCTCGTAAGACAGTCTTTGCGTCCATGGCGGTTGCGACAATTAGGCCGTCGAACCCTCCTCTACGCGTCTCGTCTACCACGTTCTTGACGCGCTCCCAACGTCGTCGCTTCTTGTAGTATGTACCGCGCTTTGTGGATTTAAGCGTCATTAGGACGTCTTCTGGGATGGTTTCGGGTTCGTCGTACGTGGGGTCGTCTTCGGGGTGGAGGAGTGACAACCAGGATAGCGACTTGAGGTGCTTGTAAAGAGGGTGTGAGACGGTGGGCGCGCCATAATCGTAGCCAAAGTATTTGAGATAGGAGAGATTGGGTTGGTTATTCGGATGTAGGACGGTGAGAGTGTTGGTTTTGGCTGACATCTGGGGAATGTGCGGCCGCGGTGGCTTTCGTGGTCTTGGAGGAGGATCTGAGGGGGCGCCATTCGTTGATGAGGGGTCGGTTGCGTTTGGCGCTTCGGAAGTCATGGTAGTGTCTGCGTCTGCGTCTACCATGGTGGTATCGGTATCTCTTGTCTCTGGCGTTATGGACGTGCCGTTTGTTTTTGTAGCTTCTGCAGCGTCTGGTTCTTCGTCCGATTCGTCCTCCTCATCTTCAGGGTACAATATACCCATTTTCTCTGCAAGCGCTGCCGTGACAAGACCTCCAGTATCATCCACCACAAGCCATCGCCCTCCACCTATCTGACTGACTCCATCTTCTCCTAAAAGTACCCGGTTTGTCTCTCCAGAGTGTACGTTGGCCCAGGCGTTGATTAAACCCAATAAGTCTTCTCTCAGTTCCATAATCTTGTACGCCTCTTTCTCCAAGACATATTCTGTGAGCAGGCCAACATCCATGGGCAGCGCCGTGAAGCGCTTCAGGTACTTTTTCGACTTGCGTAGAGTATATTTGGCTAACGAGAAACTCGTCTTCTCGTCAATGGCGTTATGTGAAGCCATAATCTTGGCGATAATCTCCTTGCCCGACCCGGCGCCAGCCTTCTTCAGCTCCTCGATCTCGGCCATGGACAGCGCCTGTCGCGATGCATCATCAATTGTCAGGCGGTTGTTGCGCATTATGACCTGCCCATCTTCGCCTACGATATCGAAGCCCGCATTTCCCTCGGCATTTTCGTCGCTCGCGTCAGCAACCGGCACTTGTTCGCTTCCCAAAGTTTCGGCATGTAGTTCAGAGGCAGGTACGACGCGCAGCTCCGTCTTGGACTTGCCGTCGTCTTTGTCGAGAAGCTCGTACGTCAGATAGTAGGGGCGGCCAATGAGAAGGTTCGAATTGAAGGTGCCAAACTTCCCAAGATAGATATTACTGGATAAATTAGTAAGGACTTCACATATCATCTACTCTGAGGGCTCACTCCAGCTATGCGACGTACGTATTTGGTGTGATCTCAATTATCTTGTAGAGACCAGAGGGCAGCCGCAGCGCCACGTGGGTATTAGGGCGAATGTAGGAATGCATGTCGGAATCTGGGCCTTCCGATGCTTCACGTCACTATCCCATGTGCAAGACTATAGTTTTTGAGACGGGCGCATGGGAAGAGCGAAAGTTGCCGGCCCAGTGAATTTGTTGCAGGGATTCCAAGCTTCCCCACGCTCAAGCCACACGCACAGCCACATGGTCGCCACAACTTGCTCCGCCACACTTCACGTCATCGCCTTCGCGAAGTCCGCGACACCCATCATTCAGGCCGCGTGTGCAACTCGGGGCCGATACACCGCTGCCTAGATTGACGCTTACTCTGCGCGTCTCATTCACAAACTTTATCATTGTTCTCCTTCGACACCTCGACAACAACTGCCAAGGCCGCTTGCGCAACACCGAGAACTTGACCGTGTCTCACCACCAAGCTCTGCCCTTTACATCGCCCAGCATGGTACTTCGGAAACCTGACGACCATGATCCTCTTGTACCCGCGCCGCTGTCTAAAGCAAACCCCCCATATCCCACCTCGCCTACCGAAGAGCATCCGCCCGTGCTTCCCTTGACACCAGGCAACGTAGGAAACGCGCCCAGCCCGAACAAGTCGCCAGCTTTCAATATCAAGACACCAGAAACTACACCGCTTCCCAATGACAACAATGATATCGACTCTGACTTGAGCGACGACGAGTGGAATCAGATCGACGACGATTTCGAAGAGGTCGACCCTCACGATGTACCTGCTGCGCTGAAACCTGCTGGAGGGAAGATGCCACCGGTGCCCAAGAATGGTGGTCTCCCCGACGCCCTGAGAGCAGGCCCCGCCAACGGAGTGCCCATAAAGAAGCCAACTGGCCACATATCGCCCATGCCCACTGGAGCCAGTTCCGCATCTTACGGCGCTGCGAGCACCGTGTCTGAGCAGTCGAATGGTTCCATTCCACTCCAGACGAACAATCCATACCTAAAGATGCAAACAACTGGCCAGAATAGCTGGGACGGGGAGAGCAGTCAGGCCATCTGGGGCGATGCGCCAGGCCAAGCCCACAAGTACGAGTCCAGGTACGAAGCGCCCGTGGAGCTGCCGGCATACCAGACGCCAAGCACACCTTCCCATGAAATGCGGAATCTGGGATTGGGCGACCATTCACACGAGCAAACCCCCGCACCACCATATGAACCGCCTCTTATCGAGGTAAACTCACCCACTCCACGGTCTGAAAACGCAAATGTCTCTCTGGACGCAAATCCGTGGGAGCCTGCAGAACGACGCCCCAACAATGCATGGCAACCAGCGTATACAAATACCCCCAGCCCAGTAGCGGATCAGCCTGTTCCATACAATACCCATGCTCTAGAGACGGCCCCTGTGGTTCCTCAGACGCAAACACAGCAGACTTCAGCGTCTCTCGAGGAACAACCGCCTGCGCTGCCTCCAAGAAGATCGACTGAGGACATGGCATCTAGTATGTCTCCAAGGCCTATTGATACTGGAGCGGGCTCTGCGGTTGCACCTGGTCTAGAGTCTCCCAACACTAGGATGAACAGACAGAGGAAAGAACACTATCAAATCAAGCACATCCGATGGTTGGATCACAATATTGAGGACATGCGCGTCTCACCAATCTTGACGCAAAACCTAAACGGACCATGCCCTTTGCTTGCTCTAGTCAATGCCCTCGTACTCTCAACCCCTGCAAGGCTTGAGACTGCATTGGTTGAGACGCTTCGCACGCGCGAGACTGTTAGCTTAGGCTTGCTACTAGATGCTGTCTTTGAAGAGCTAATGTCTGGTCGACGAGGCGATGCTGCGCAAGAACTACCTGATGTCAGCGAACTCTACAAATTTCTCCTTGCTCTGCACACTGGCCTAAATGTCAACCCAATGTTTGTTCCGGATACCAATCCGGGAAGTGGTCATGCTGCGCTTACGAATCGCGCAGGCGCTTTCGAAAACACACAGGACATGAAGCTGTACCGAACTTTCAACATTCCGTTAATGCACGGATGGCTTCCAGAGGCCGGAACTCCTGCGTTTGCCGCCTTCAACCGCATAGCGCCTTCTTATGAAACATCACAATTCGTTCAATTTCAGGAAGAGGAGCTCAACACAAAGTTGGCTTCGGGCGATTCTCTGAACGAAGAAGAGCAGCAGATGTTCACAGACATTCATGCCATCAAGGAGTTTTTGTTGACCTGGCCAACACAGTTGAGTGACTATGGTTTGAAGGTGATTCGAGATAATCTCCAGCTCGGCCAGGTTGCCATCTTGTTCAGGAACGACCACTTTTCCACATTGTGCAAGAATCCTCGCAATGGACAGCTCGTCACTCTCGTCACCGATCAAGGCTACTCAAGCCACGACGAGATTGTTTGGGAGTCTCTCACAGATGTCAATGGTCAAGGCAGTCAACTCTTCTCGGGAGATTTCCGCTCAGTTGATAACAGCGACATGTCTGCGGTACCACAAGGGCAACCACAGTCCCAACCTGAAATCGATAACGGCCAAGGCTGGACTACTGTGCAAGGCCGTCGTGGACAACAGCAGTCAGATGCTGCACAAGCTGTAGAAATTACCTCTCCCAGCGAACTCAGTAGAGCCGAGCAAGAGGACCATGACCTGGCACTAGCACTACAACTCCAGGAGGAAGAAGAAGACCGCCAAAGACGCGAAACTGAGCAACGAGAACGAGACAATCGACTCACTGCGAACCCAGCATCGCAAAACCCTCCACCCCCAACATCGCCCAACCGCCGCCCTGAGCAGACCCCGGCTATCCCACCTCGTCGCAACAACATCACAACCCACCGCCCAAACAACGAGCCCGCGCCCCCGCCACTCTACGAAGAAGCAATCACAACACCCCAATACAACCCTCCCGCCGGCCACCCCGCAAACCCCCAAGCGCCAATGTCCCATGGAGGCGCATACCAAGCTACTAGTGGTGGCTTGCCTCCACCCCCTGGTTCTGGAGGTCGCCGTCCAAACATGATGCCCGGTCGACCTGGTAGACGGCAGAGTGGTGCTGGACCGGATGGTGCGGTACCGCCGAACGGCAGCGAGGAAAGGGATAAGTGCGTTGTCATGTAGACACGCAATTTATTCGTTTCCGATGGTTCAACAATATGCTAATTTCGATGCTTTGGTGTTAGGGATACCGTTGCGTTGGGCTGCGATTGTTGTTGTATCGTCGCTTAGGCATTTGTTTGAGTTTGGGCGTTTAGGGAGAGTATGTATACCCGGATCTTATCTTTAGTCTACAGTCTGAAAGTTGGGGTTGTAGTGCGAGGTAAGGTGGACATTATATGGAGATTATAAGGGTCAGAGAGAAGAGGACATGGTGCTTATTCATTTGCTTTATATGATGTAGAGTAGGTAGATGTGCAGTTGTCTCATGATTGAACGAACTATTATTTACTAAGAAACAGCAACGTAATGCATATTCCTTGCTTTCGAGAAAAAAATCATTTCGTACATACATTGACCGGAATGTGAATCTTCTGTCAAGATAATCGTGGTCTCCGAGGAAGAAGGACACAAAAGGCTTTCCCGATACATTCATGTTCGTAATCATCACATCCCATCGCAATACCACCCTTTTCCCTCGCAATCCCATTCACCCTCGCAGTCCTACAAACTCCCCTTCCGTCTACCCGAAACTCCCCAACTGCCTCAACCGCTCCATGTCGGCCAACCGCGTCAACTCCTCCTCCCAAGCATCTATTTCACACATGTTAGCCCGTAATCCAACATCACATAGCGCACCACCACATCACTGGAAAACTTACTTATCGTCCTAGGCGTACTAGGATTACTCATCGGTTGGGGCGAGGCAAAGAGGTCACTCTTGGGTGATGTGACGGTGGTCAACTTGGATGCCGACAATGGTGATTTCAATTTTGTTTTTGATTTCGAGGTGAAGGGGAAACGGCGTTCGTGCGAGGTAGCTGCGTGGCGGTTGTAGGGGCGGGGAAAGCGGGGGTGGGTGTGGGTGAGGATTCCCGGGAGGATTCTGGGGGAGGAGAGGGGGAGGGGGAGAATGTGAGGGGGGGGAAAAGGAGGCGATATTCGTTTGGTAGGGTGGGCGTGGTAGGGAGGGTTTTTAGTGCTTCATCTTCATCGTTACCGCCCTTGTTTTGTTCCATTTTCCAGTCTTTGAGGGCGCGGGCATCTCGTTCGATTGCTTTGGCGGTTGTGCAGACCCAGCTGTCGGTACTGCTGCTGTTGTTGGCGTCGTAATCTTCGTTTTCAGCTTCGTCGTCATGGTGATTAAAGTGCCAGAAGCGGAATGCAGGATGCGAAATCCCGCCAACGGCGGCAGATTCGCCAAAACTACCTCCAAACCGCTTATTTTGTCGACGAAATGCATCGTCAGCTGCGTTCCACTTTCCCGCCAACTTCATTTCTGTGCGCTTCCGCTCCATGAGCTTGATTTCGTTGGCCCAGGAAGATAGATCCTCGATGCTGGGAGCCGTGTGGCGAACAAACCGGTCTCGAGGAGAAACTACGTCCTGTTCGATTTGGGTTGCCAGAGTGCTAGTGGTGTTGATGCTGAGGTGGTCTGGACGGGACTTGATCGCGTGACTGCGTGAAAGCGAGCCTGAGGATGACTTTGGATGGCGAAGCATGGGACGTGAATAGTTGGAGAAAGTGGCTTGTCGGGAGCGTAGGCTGAGAGGGAAGGTGCCGGGGGTGGGTTTGATGGGACTGCTGGCTGAGCGTTGAGCGGTCCTAGTTCGTGTGTTGTTGTCTCGGTCTTCTTTAGCAGACGTCGTCTCGTTTTTCAAGCTTCTCATGATGTTACCGTATTCATAGCCCTCGTCTTCGTCACTGTCTTCGTCCTTGAGGTTCTCTTTGTCATTCAGTATTTTGACAGCCCATGCTAGTCGGACAGCCTGCTCATCAAGGGCCACCTCCCTCTCTTTCCGTCGACGTCGATTCATACGTAGTGCATCACGCTGTCCATCTAGAATTGTAGACACGATATCGATATCGTCTTCGAACCACATCCAATAATCTAGATCTCGCAGTTGCTCCATGGTCCCTATGTTGTGCTCGAGCAGTATTTCTGTCTGTTCCTCTGCAAAGCAATGCAGTTTCTCGACGACTGGTGTAGAACTCGAATCAGGCAGCAGGTACTGGAGAGTAGACAAGATGGTCTCTGCGGCAAGACGCAAGTCCCGTGGTTTGACAAGTGACGGGTGCACGCTTTTATTTTTGATGGTGGAGGAGGTGCGGATGGCGGAACGGTTGGCGCAGAGTCGGAAGGCCATGGCGGTTACGTCTTGATTGACAGAGTCGTAGGCGGCTCGCGATTCGGGATCAACGAGAAGAGAGGGGGTACGTCGGATGGGCATGGCAGTTATGGGCGTTACGGGTATAGACTCACTCGTCACCGATGATGTCTTGGGTGTGAGAGAGGCCCAGAAGCCGCCTTCTGCGAAGGCATTCCGGCTAGGACCTGCAGTGGCGGATAGCGGAGTGACGGGACCTGGCACTACCACATCCCAACGTGGTCGCGGTGTAGTTGGTGACCCAGTATCGATGCGTGGGAGATGCGCGGGACGCAGTGGGTGAGCACCCGTTGGCGCGGTGAAAGACGAAAAGCTACGGAGAGAAAGTCGCTGGCTTCCGGGTATGTCGACACGGAAGGGATGATTATCCTTTGGCGCGGTGACAGACGAGAAACTACGGAGAGGTGGTTGACGGCTTCCGGGTATGTCAATACGTAGTGGGTGAGTATCCCTTGGCGCGGTGATAGACGAGAAACTGCGGAGAGATGGTTGACAGCCTCCAGGTATGGGGTCAGAACGTCCAGGCGGTGGAGGCGAAGGTGAAGGCCATCCAAACTCAACGAGGTTATGCTCCTGCGTCAACTGATCTATCCGACGCAACACCTGCTTCCATTTGGGGTCTGAAAACTGCTCCTCATTCCAGTATGTGACCTCTTCCCAAAACTGATCTTCTTGCTCTTCCCTCAGAAATTTTAGTCCAGACTTTTCGTGTTTCTTCAGCGGCTTGCCCGTCGCAGGCGAAATTTTCTCACTGTGCATTGCTGCGTCAGCTTGTTCCGCCATGGCGAAGCAGCTGTCGCAGCGTGGCTAGTAGGCGGGAGTTCGAGGTACGCGGATGCGGAGTGCGGATGCTCAAGCAGTGGGCCTAAAAGTATTCATCAATCATCGGCAGTGTTCTATTGTCGTTGACGGGGTTGCCTATCGTCGGGTGTGGAGTGAAGAGTCGAGGGCGCGCAGCTGGTGTTCTTGTATTTGCGTCACTACAGTCACGCGCAAGTATCCTTACCACAGCAAACGCGCAACTCGGCGTGAAACAGTTTTCATGGGGCAGACAATTGAGAAAGAGAGATGCAAGAGTGAGACAGCAGAATGACAATAGATTTATCATGGAGAATTTTGTCTAAGTGGTATCCAACTCCACCTGATGCAGATGGACTCCTAGTCCAAGAAAGTAAAAAGGTTTGTATGTACAACATTGAGAGCGCGGTCAGCTTCGCGCTCTTCAATTACGCAGGATATGTTAATCTCGCTGGCGCCTGCGATGGATTAGCAAATTGTCACGTCACCAAACATTTTCACGTACCTTGCGATATCATCTCGATATTAATGTTGTTCTTGCCCAAGACGCTGAAGAACTTGCCGGAGATACCAATCATGTTCTTCAGCTGCTTACCCACTAGGCTTACAATGGCCATGTCGGGAACAATGTCAATGGCACCGAGCTGACCGAGGTCATTGACGGCGCCCTGAAGATCCTTGTCCTGAATTCTGTATTCGTCCTCACCACCGCCGCTGAGGAGGGCGGATTCCGAGTGCAAAGCCATGGACACATGCACCTCGGACGACGAGATGAGGTCGACAGAAAGGTGCCATTTATCCAGGATGCTGAAGATGTTCATGAGGAAGCCATGAGCACGGGTGCGCTTGTTGCTGTGCACGTTGAGCACGACAATGTTGTGCTTGATGGTCACAGCAGTAGGGCGCTTGGGGCCTTCCAGCTGAGTAAGCAAGCTTGCTGAACGCGTGCGAAAGAGAGTCGTGTCTTTCAGAGGCGCACGATCGTCAATATTGTGCAGATTGTCTGGGAAGATGATGGTGCCAGCATTGCGTGGGTTCATGACGTTCTTGATACGGATGGGGATGCGGGCGCGAATGACCTGTTCCATAGTGAAGGGATGAATGACTTCGGAGCCGTAGAAAGTCAATTCGGCGGCCTCGGCAGGCGTCACAGTGGGAAGTAACGCAGCAGTGGCGACCTTGCGGGGGTCAGCGGTGAAGATGCCATCCACCTCCTTCCAGACCTGAAGCTCCTTCGCCTTGGTGCCAACAGCAACCAGCGCAGCACATAGGTCCGTGTATCCACGTCCGATGGAGTTGAGCAGGCCTCCTGGCACGTTCCCAAAGTAGCCTGTGATAACTGGGACCTTGTTTCCGCAGGCTGCCACCTCCTTGCCCAGTTCTTCAGCGAGATCCTTGTAGAACTTGTCGTTGAGTCCGCCCTTGACAGGCGCATTGAACTTGACGACGTCGCTAAGGTCGACGAACTGCGCGGGTGTTCCGCGATCATTCAACAGCGCGGCCATATACCGACAGCTCAGCTTCTCACCTTTGCTAATGATCTTGTCCTCGGCACGGCAAGTGACTTCCTCCAAGTGTTGCGCCGACTCAAGAATCTTAATCAGACTCTCGCACTCGGCATTCACCTCTTCGGTGTAGGAAGCCAAGATTTCGGGACTCTTCAGGATATCCTTCCCGGCTTGGATGTGGTCGACGCGAATGGCTTCCACAATCTCGTCATAGCCACGGTTATTTGGTTTCTCGGCAGCGCGGGCGGTGCGAAGAAGGCGGTTGGTGGTTCCTTCCAGCTTTGTGTTGCTGCTGCGCGCGGAGCACACGATAGCGGCGCGGTTCGTCTGAAGACCAGCTCTATGCCCTGTCAGCACTTTCCTTCCTTATGACGTGTCGCACTTTTGCGCCTACTTGACAATGCCCGCTATGTTCTCCGCGAATTTGCCCACACTCGTACCCCCAAACTTGAGAACAACCCAGCCTCCTGGCAAATGCTTCTCTTCCGTGTGAGCTATCTGCTCCGACTCGTGCGTGTGCCCATTTGTGACTGCCGACATGTTTGTACAAGTTTTTTCGGTCTCCAATTCAATTTCTTCAGCAAGATTTCTCCGTGTTTGAAAAGGCTCTTATAGAACTGTAATAGCAGCTGCTAGTCGACGGCGTGTTTCGTGAGAAGTTTGGTGTGGTGAAGTGTGAGGGAATTCTGGGTGAGACTTTAGTGGGGTCTGAGTCAAAATAACAATGTCTCCGCCCGTAATCGGCTGCACATGCTGCTGACGGTGGCGCCATTGAACCCCTCCGACTTCATGTCGCATACAACTTCGCCTAGCCATCAACGCAGCTCCATCCATGGACGCTGTACCTTCGTCCACTGTCCTACAGCCCATCTCTCAAAGACACGTCTGCCGCCGTCTTTCACGCTTGACAGCTCATTGTTGCGCCTTGGCGCTCAACAGAATGGCTATTGAAATGCGCTTTCGGCTTTGATTACCAGTGATGACTTTCTGGCCAATTGCGATGGTCCTGGCTGCTTATCCGTCCCGGTCGTTGCACGTCTAGTCGTCGTGTTCGGCGTACAGCCTTCGGCAAATGTGCGTTCGTCGCAAGGCCATCTGGCAAGAGCTATGGAATATAGTGTGTCTGC
The DNA here is from genome assembly GCF_003171515.1 of Pyrenophora tritici-repentis. NCBI lineage: Eukaryota > Fungi > Ascomycota > Dothideomycetes > Pleosporales > Pleosporaceae > Pyrenophora > Pyrenophora tritici-repentis. The sequence continues at coordinate 2,416,128 of NC_089390.1, forward strand.
ATGTGATGAGTGTAGAGGCACGCGGTTGACCAAAAAAAGCCGACTCACCGATGCCCCACAACATCACGATTAGTACTGCAACACCACCAAAACAACATGTAATCTCACATATTTGGGCTCAAATCGAAGCTTGAAGCTATTCAAATGTATAGAAAAGCTATGTATCTAAGTTTTCTTGGGTTTGTAGCTCAAAAGGAGCGTTCAGGAGTTGTTTTCACCCATTTTTCTTTAGTACCCAGTCATTCTACCGTCCATATCGATGCAAGTTTGCAGTCTTTCGGGCATCTGATTAATCCGATCATTAATGAAACCTTGTAAGACGTTTCCCCAGCCTTCACATGCTAATTCTCTCGTCTCAAACTCGTCCCAATAGGGAAACTTTTTGAGGTGTTGCTTCATTACTTGCCAACAGTTTTCTATGGGTGAAAAATCAGGGGTGTTAGATGAGTTCAAGTAGTAATCAAGGTTGTTGTCCCGTTTCCAACGAGCTACAATGTTCCCTTGACTACCTCCGCCATGGCCGCTGTCGTTGTCTTCTTCCAGGATAAAGGGGGGGTCGTTTTGGAGCTATTTCTTTACCACAGGCTCAAGGATTTGGTCCCTGTAAGCACTTAAGGAGAGCTTGCCATTACGGTTACCAAAGACCTTGTAAAAGGTGAGGTTTAACTTAAAGTTATAGCCACAAGCGCCCTAAATGTGGCAGGTTTCCCAATCTTTCTCTTCATCCTAATTGAGTTGTTCCTGAATACAATCACCACAATAACGCTCCCCAGGCTTCCGAATAATGCGAAGCTTGCCTTGGGGACCTACACGGCAGTGTACTTCATCTGAAAAGCGTACGTCATGCCAGTCTTGAGGTTCAGGCTTAAGTGCAAGAAGCGTTTCGGCATGCTTTACCCGTACCTTTGCACATCTTTGAGAGACCCACCCCTTTGTACAAGCAATACATTTGTGATACTCAAGAGAGCCAAGAGCACGTTGTAGTGTCCGTCCGGAGACTCCAAAGTCGAGTTCTTAAGCTAATTGTGGCCAAGAAAGTACCCTTGCATCCCATCCGACATCTTGGAGGAATCTGTCAGCTTCCCGGAGCTGCGTAGGGCTCAAAAGAGCTTTCCTGCCTCTTCTTTCTAGTGAAGTTTGACGATTGTGATGCCTACGGCTGCTCTCATCGTCTTTGTCGTTTAATATTGCCCATCCCTGGTGCTTGTTGACGCCATAGAAGCTGAACAAATCGCTGTGAAAGTATGTGATGCCCTTTGCGTCCATGAACTCCGCAGCACCCTTGATCTTCGCCTTTTTTGGTGTCTCAATACGGTGATTTGTGCTTCTGGGCATGGCGAAAAGATGCGCGCAAAAAGAAAAGGGTTCTGTCGGGTGGTGGCTGAGATATTGAGTTGGGATGGAAGCTTGTTGGCATTTGGCGCTGTTGTTGTGGGGTGGGCGGCTCGGTGAGTCGGCTTTTTTTTTGTCAACCGCGTGAGAGGCAATCACTTGCGCAACCGTCGCGCATGGTGCGACAACGACACTTATCTACGGGTAGCTGCATCGCTCGTCCTGAACCATCACCTAGTTCTCCGGGGTTTAAGCATCTGCGTGGCCATCAGCCTGTTTTTCCGGTACCTGCTTGGAGCTCGCCACTTCTACTTACCACTGAGACAATCACGAGGTTTGCTGAGATTGTTTGACACGGCCGGCATGTTCATCTAGCCGCTATGTTGCTGCGGCCGACAAGGTCACTTCCCTAGTCACACGTCACGCCATACATGGGGCCAAAACATGGCGGCTGTACTGAATCGCACAGCCAGAGACCAACACAGCCACCAGGATAGGAAGCCTCAATGAGCGACACATCGCCGCAATCCATCACTCCTTTGTCTTTACACCAGAAATATGCGTCGTTGCTGCCTCGCAGTACTTTCGCTTCCGTGACTCAGTATAGACATTACACCAAGGAGGGGCTGTTACGATAGAGTCTGGCATGATTTTAGCAATATGCACTCCACAGACTGTTGTCTGCCTCGTGAGCCTGTCAATCTCTCCTAGATTAGGAGAAGCTCAAGATAAAACTGCAGGATGGTGGTTGCGGCACAGTCTACCATCCAATGGCTGGTGAATCCACGGCCACATACTGGATTCTTGTCGATGCAAATTTGCGGCGTAGTCACATGTACAAATCAAACGAAGCCACCATGCATGAAGCACTAACATGCCATGCCATGTATCGGCAGCCTGGATAACGGAAATAGAGACTGCTGCCACTCGCATGGTTTACTTGAAAGTACTGCCATCATTCAACGCATTCCAGTCTTTATCAATTCCTTCTGCTCTATTGAACATGGCGGCAGTAGCACAAGCCGGCCTTACAATCACAACACTGTCGTCAGGAAGTGGCCTTCCAATAGACAGTAACTGGCCGCCACTTACAACACCTTTCACGCCACCAGCTGGCTGCACTGATCATTGGATAGCGATTGGCAGAGAAGGAGACAATTCTGTATCGATGTTACAACCCTCCACCTGCACACCAGACGCTACGAGTATCCACAGCCCAGGCACATGTATGGACGGGTACTACGTTGCAAGAATAGTAGAATACAGAACTGCGGGATATAAACCAGGCGATGATCGATTATGGGGAGCCAATTGCTGCAGAAAGTAAGTTGAGATCCCCTCCCCCCAAGAAAAAAAAAGCATGTACGCATAAATTGTGTCCACTCGATCTGACAAGAATGTCACAGTGATATGACTTCATCTGGTGAATTCGCTATTTGCACCTCATATTACAATACCCCCATCACCGCGTACAAGAGGCGGACTTACGTCTATACCAACGATGTCATTAGCACTTCAGTCTATACCGCCGCATACGACAACACGACAGTATATTCTGTTGGGAATATGTACATGCCTCCATTTGTTGTCCTTTGGCAAGCGTCCGATCTTTCCAAATTCGACGTGGACTACGCATCATCACTCGCAGCACATTTAACTCTTGACTTTACGCCGACGCCAACGGCTGGCGTTACACCTGCAACGGCATCGCCCCCAAGTCGAAGCGCACCTCCATCAGCAACGGGGTCTGTCCTTTTTGATCCTAGCCTGACCAACTCGGGCCTTAGCACTGGAGCCAAAGCAGGAATAGGCGTAGGTGCTGCGATCGGTGCACTATTCTTATCTCTCCTTGTATTCTTATTGTACAAGCAAAGACTGCAACAGAAATCAAAACTAGACAGGAATTCAGCTATTCAAAATGAACAGCCAGAGCTCAGGCAGACAAACGCAGCATAGCTATCATCCTCAGTGCATACAGAGATGGGAGAAGCGATATGCGGAAGGGGTGATATTTGTACTGGAGGGGATACATGGATGAGCAAGAGGAGGGTATAATGGGCTGTGTGCGGAATAAAGCAGGAAAGGAAATGAGGTAGGAGATAAAACAGCATTAGTTACCATAAAGTCTTATCCCAAGAGGACCAACGTCTCGTCAAAGCCGCCAGCATTCACCCACGAGAGAACACAGAGAAGCATGTCAATCCCATTATTTGCGGCTAATCTTCGTATTGTAGATCTTTCTTTGTCTACCGCCATTTCAGCATCAAACAGTCATATTTCTCGGGGGAGGATAGCTGGTGTATATGTATATAGCGGGGGTCAAGCTGTTTAAGCTTGGCCTGGGTGAAGGCCGAAAGTCGAGACTATGGAGATATATCTAGACAATGGCATATAAGCGACGGAAGCGATATCACCCGCATAATCTTAATTACTATAGCCGCCGAGCAGAACCGTCCGTCGGTGTCGCGTGGCTTGCCGTCTGTACAAGACCGTTGCATGCGCTAACCTCTCACAATGCATCGTGCATGTTATCATTGGCTATCCACACGAATTTAAGCTCTGCGTTCCTTGCAGCGAAGAGGATCTGTACTATCGCATGTCTTGTCGTCGCTGTGATTGTGCAAGTGCTTACTATAAACCCCGATGGTGATGTCATTATGCAGGATGCCTAAACTACATTGGGCGCAGTTTGCCCGCATACAGCACACTACGGAACCCCGACTGCAACGGCAGCCCGACCTCGGGAACAACAAAAGCCATTAAACCCACGATAGCTTCAGGTACCAAAGAATTGATAACCTAGAATTTTTTTTTACCCCGGAAATTGTTCTTTCGTATCTTCGAGCTTTCCCCCACTCTGCAAAGCAGCTGAGACAATTGAACTAGCGCAAGATGAACTTCATTTCAAGTACACGCATTATCATCCCATAGGCAGCCATCCGATCACTTTACTAACTACCCCAGGTCTCGTCAACTCTGACGCAGTCGTTAATCCACTACTCGACAATGGATACCTGCCGCACCCTATCATACGTGTGGGTATTCGCCGCCAATTAGCGGAGCGTCTGCAATCCATAGCTACCACATCGCTGGAAGCCGGCTATGAATCCAAGATGAACTACGTAAAGCTGCTCAGGGAACGTCCCATTGCGATTGAGACGGCAGCAGCGAATGAGCAGCACTACGAGGTTGGCACGAGCGTGCTGAAGGGTATGCTGGGTCCGAGGATGAAGTACTCATCCTGCTTGTATGAAAAGGGCGGGGAAACTCTTGCCCAGGCAGAAGTTGCAATGATGAGGTCCTATGTTGAGAAGGCAGAATTGAAGGATGGGATGAGTATCTTGGATCTTGGGTGAGCTCCGTTTCCTATTCTTGACTCCAAATCACTATCACGTGTGCCGAGTCGGAATGAGCGTCTCAAGATAGCTACTAACAACCTGTAGATGCGGCTGGGGCTCAGCATCTCTCTATTTTGCCGAAGTCTTTCCCAACTCCAAAATCACTGGCTTCTCCAACTCCAGGACACAAAAGGAATACATTGACAGCGTCGCTCAAGCCAAGGGATTTAAGAACCTCCAGATCATCACCGGTGATGTCGTTGAATACGAGTTTGAGCCATCTCAGTACGACCGCGTAGTCTCAATTGAACTTTTCGAGCACATGAAGAACTACCAGCTTCTCCTTCGCAAGGTCAGCACCGCCTTGAAGCCCGGAGGCAAGCTCTTTGTTCACATTTTTGCCCACCGCACTACGCCCTATGACTTTGACGGCGGATGGATGACGGAGCATTTCTTCACCGGAGGGACCATGCCTTCTGCAGATCTTTTGTTGTACTTCCAAGATGACTTGAGGGTCAAGAAGCAGTGGTGGGTGTCGGGCCTGAATTACAGCAAGACATGTGAGGACTGGCTTCTTTGCATGTACAAGAACAAGGACAGTATTTGGAAGGGACTGGTGGAGACATACGGAGAGGCAGGTGCACTGATATGGTGGAACAGGTGGCAAGTCTTCCATCTGGCTTGCAGCGAGTTGTTCAAGTGGGATGGAGGTGACACGTGGGGTGTGACCCATTATCTGTTTGAAAAGCCAGAGTAATATGGGGCATGCACTCGGTGAATGCTCGTAGATCCAAATAGACCAATGTTGGAGAATACCCATAATGAGGATTAACCGTTGTGTGACTTGACGAGTGCTCACAAATCAAGATCCATGGCGATGAGTAATGTGTGGAATTCTTTCATTTAGGTCTCTTGGCGCTCTGCGCGCGGGATATCGCAGCTTTCTGCCCTTTCGCTCTCAGCTCCCCCATGGTGTTTGACCTGCGATCTGACTATCTTTGCACACTGTACATATCTACGTTCCGTCCTCTCGAATTGCTCAATGGTCCCATGGGTGCTTCCAGCCCAATAGTGCTGGGCCGTCCTTCTTCGCGCGGTACATCAACTGCCACTATTAGCGTCCTTTCGCACCCATACAGATGCCACGACATACGAAGAACCACATTGAAGCGCCGAGGCCGGTTGCCATAAATCGGTACAGCGGTCGGACAGGGTGGACGTGGATGGGGTGGTTTGGGTGAGGCGCATATTTGGGCGGCCCCATGCGGGCTCGTGTGGGTTGCATGATGTGTGTAGAGCCTAGAAGATGGTGAGAAGCCGTGACGACATACGGCAGCGCGAGTCGGGTCATACCTGCGATATCCGGAGTGCAATGGCTCGTTGACGTCTTTGGTGAGTGAGGTGTGGTTAAGGTCGATCGGAGGTTGCGCTAGTGTTGTGGCGCCAAGGATGTGGCATCATCCGTTAATCGCGTTCCTTGCTCCTTCACTCGCGACAATACAAACGCCTATTTTCATGTTTGCACAATAGCCCTCGCTCCGAGCACTCCGGTGCACACCAGCGCCTACCTTCGCGACCCGATATTTCTCGCCGCATCAATCCACCATACTCGATAGCTTGTTGCGCAACTCCTCCCTGCGGACAAGTCCTCCGCGGACCATTTAGGACCAACAAGCACACCTTTGTTCCTTCCATCACCGAATCCAGCCAGCATCGTCACCGAAATGGCAAACTCGGCGAGTGCGACGCCCTCTCGTACACTGCAGCGCCGCTTCAAGGGATGCAGCAAAATCGGTGGTTACGAGATGATGCAGAAGCTTGGAGAGGGCACTTTTGGTGAAGTCCACAAGGCGCGCCAACTCTCTTCTGGCCACGTCTTCGCCCTTAAGAAGATTTTGATGCACAACGAAAAGGATGGCTTTCCCATCACGGCACTGCGAGAAATCAAGCTGCTCAAGATGCTCTCGCACGAGAACGTGTTGAAGCTAGAAGAGATGGCTGTAGAGCGACCGAAGACTGAAGGCAGGAAACGCGCCATTCTCTACATGGTCACACCGTACATGGACCACGATCTCTCGGGTCTTCTCGACAATCCTGAAGTCAGGTTTCAAGAAGCGCAGATTAAGTGCTACATGCTGCAACTTTTCAAGGGCCTGCGATACCTCCATGACAACCACATCCTACACCGAGACATGAAGGCCGCCAACCTGCTTATCAACAATCGCGGAAGATTGCAAATAGCGGATTTTGGGTTGGCGAGACATTATGACGAGGCGGTACCACAACGAGGCAGGGGCAATGGCGAAGCCAAGCGCGAGTACACAACCCTGGTCGTAACAAGATGGTACCGGCCGCCGGAACTACTCCTACAGCTCCGCAAGTACACACCAGCCATTGACATGTGGGGAGCTGGCTGTGTCTTTGGTGAGATGTTCAAGCGCAAGCCCATCCTCGCCGGCCAGAGCGATATACATCAGGCGCAAATAATATTTGAGCTGGTGGGTTCGCCAAATGACCAGAGCATGCCCGGATGGAATGAGCTTCCAGGAGCTGAGCCTGTCCGCTCTTTCCCACCCCATACCGGCAACATCGCCCAACGGTTCCGCGAACTATCGCCCATTGGACTATCGCTTATAAAAGACCTCATGAGGCTGGACTGGCGGAAACGAATCAACGCCATTGACGCCATCGACCATCCATATTTCCGAGAATCTCCATTACCCATGCGAGAGGAAGACATACCGCACTTTGCAGACTCGCACGAACTGGATCGACGGAACGCCAGGGGTCAGAAACAAGCACTGCCTCCAGCACCCCAAGGTGGCACTGTGGGTGGAGGTCCCAACGGAGAATGGATGGGCCAAGGTCCGCCACCACAAGGATGGCAAAATGGTGATCGTCGATACGGCGGCCCACAAGACCGAGGGCCTCCTGGTGTTGATAGAGGTCACAGAGGCGGCTACGACAGACGCCCGTATGACCAGCGACCTCCCCCACCACCACCAGGCGAGCGAAGACCAAATTGGGGCAACGGTGGAGATCGTGGACATGGCCTGCCTGCACCACCTGCAGATGGCCGACACCCGCTCCCACCTGTACCTCGTTACGGCCCTGATGGTGGCGACCGCCGCAGACATCCACATCCTGCCGCAGCTCCAGCTGGCGACACCTACATACCCAGCTACGGTGCAGAAGGTCCTCGTCGCTCTCGCGAACCAGACGATAGCCGAGCACGTCGCGGGTCCCGTGACTCTGGCAACTCTCGTGAAGGCTTTACCGAAGACCGTCCCGACCGTAGCCGCGCATATCGCGACCGCGCGCCCAACTTTGGAAGAGACAGGCGGGATGGCCGGACACGATCGCGTAGCCCGGACCGTAGGGGGGACCGCGGACGAGATGGTAGGGAGAGGGACACGGATATTTACCGGAGGAGATAGGACACTTCTCAGTCAAGTTTGGGGTCAACGGCAAGGTCACGTTCAATCCTTCATACCAGTCGTACAGACCCAGGAACGAAAACTCACAATACAGTTCACCCACACGCGGACACACTCGTTACAGCCCGTCTAGATACGGACACCCACGTGAGCATCAAGTCCACCCGCCGCCTTAGGCTTGTAGGACATCTCCAACATGTACTTTTACAGTGGCAGCGGTGGTATCAGCAAGGCGTCTTTTGAATCATTTTCCTCGCGATCCGGCGAACGTTTCTTCCATTCTTCCATTTTTTGACACATAAGCGACTGGATTGGAGGGATACACACACAAACGGTTTTCTGCTTTATTCCTGTCTATGTGGTCACGGCATGGCGCTTCGATACGGAGGACTCGTTTGGAAGCACATTATTCAGCCTGGAGACTACTTGGCGGTCGCGCGCGCTGTCTCTTGAGGGCTTTTTTTCTGACACTTGATAGACCGATGATGGATGGGTGGCATGGCATGGCATCCAGTTTGATAGATACCACGTAGTAGTACAACAGGGAGACAAGCAAAATAGTACACTGTAACAAGAATACGAATACGAATATGGAATATTGCAGTTTTTTGGCTGTTGGGATCGATTGGGTGGGTGCTCCTAGGCAACCGGACCCTGAAAACCTGCTCGTGACAGGCATGCTCACTCACCTTCACCTTTCCTCGCTCACACAGTCTATCCTCCTCCCCCGCACCTTGTCTAGGCAGACAAGGCTTCAGCCTCGCAACTTTTCCCTCGACTTCACCGTTCTTCAACCGCTCCTCCGTTCAGCCACCCCACCTTCGTCTTCCATCTGTAAGTGTAGCTCATCTCGTATTATTCCAGAAAACAACATCGTTAACGCCGCTAGTCAAGCAAACCAGCATCGCAGTCGCCATCATGGTTAACAAGTGGACCCCAGAGCTGGATTCGATCGTATGTATACGCCTGGCATACGCGAGAAGAACCAGAACTGTACTAACAACGATTCTGTTGCAGCTCGTGCGGTGTGTCTTCGAGGAGTGCAACGTCTCTTTCAGCAAGGGACTATGCGCAAAGATCGCGGAGCGCGTCACGGCCGCTGGCATGGGTAAGTATTCCCACTCTGCCTCTGTCCATCTTCCTGAGTTCTTTTCCTGGCCCTCATCCCACCTCCCTCTCTTCTTTCTAACCTCTCCGCTAAACGCACACCGGCAGAGTGCACTCCCAAGGCCATTGAGAACCGCCTCTACTCTTGGAAGAGGAAGGCCACCTCCAGCGGCTCTGGTATCAACTCCTCTGCTTCCACGCCCGTCAAGAAGCCAGCCGCCGCCCCCGCTACTTCCAAGGCAGCTGCTTCGCGCACCAAGGGCAAGGGCAAGAAGGTCAATGACGGTGATAGCCCTGAGGGTCTCGTCGACGATGAGGAAGCCATGCGTCAAGCTCGCGACGTCACCTCCTCCGCACCCACTTCTGCCGCCGCTGCCAAGAAGGGCAAGGCTAAAGCTGTCGCAAAGCCCAAGCCCAAGGGCAAGCGCGCCGCCAAGAGGGAACCAGAGTACGAAGACGAGTCTTCTTCTGCTGATGAGGAGGCTACTGTCCACGTGAGCAAGAAGGTCAAGAAGGAGGAAGACGTCTTTGACGAAGATCACTTCCCCCAGTACGAAATAGAGGACGACGATGGAGAGTTTGATTCGGAATGAGTTTTCGACCACTGTTTTTCCAATCACCTTGCTCCCTTCTTTTCTTCCTTCTTTCAGCGTTCCTGAATGGCTTTGGGGATATTTAGGGGTCTGGGTTTTGGAGAATTGGCTAGGTGCGTGCGTGGGGAGTGGGTCGTGCAGGTCCTAATTTTCTCGGGATATGGTAAGAAAAGTCGATGGTGTTTGTGTGGCTTGAGCATGATATCAAGGAGACTTTCGATTGAAAGATGTGCTGCAGCACGAGAGGATGCGTAAGCGAAGCATACATAGCTCAGTACTATAGTTTATCGTAGCCTCCAGCATGCATTTTCCCCTATTAAACGATAGCATATGATGTCCTAATGATAGTTTTGGTGATGTGATTGACCTGATTGGCTCTTGTGATATCTTTATGGCCGTGGCTGCAATTTCTTCTGTATCACACACTCGCTCTTTATATCTACCTTCGCTTGCATAACGACCACTACTTACCGACATTAGTGGAAATCACGGAGCGTCTCGATCAAAAAAGGCTAAGGAAGAGACTCTAGGCATTATAATGGATAACTAGACACGGACTAAGAACACAGCCTAGTGACTCAAACCGTTGCAGTTTAGACGATGCATCAAACAATTGACCCTGATCGTCCTCCAAAGCATCTCAAGTACCAATGTTAAGCGACAGAGCATTCCTAATCCTCGTTGTCCTCGTCTTCCGCGTCGGTAATGTGTGCTCGGTTGTACTCATCGTCGTCATCGTCTGAGGTATATCCTTGGCCGTCCTGCTTGTCGTTCTCGTCAATGCCATGTCTCTGGCTGTCTTCGTCGTCCTTTGGCTCTTCCGCATCTGCGTCCTGCGTACCATCCACGCCAAGGCCTGTATCCCGTGACCCTACTGGCTGTCGCTTCCGCTCATGCCACGCCTTCCAAGAGTTCAGTACGTTCTTTTTATTACAGCTCTTCTGAACATAAATGTCCAATTCCCTAGGAATGGGATGTAGCTTATCCCTGAAATCCTGCTTTGCAAGATCTTCCTCAGACATGGACTTGCGCTGCTCCAGGACTTCAGCTTCGCGCACAAAGTACTTGGCCCAGCAAATCTCATACTTAAAGACGTCTTCGCGCCGCCATGGTTGGCGCTGCTTGGTCCTATACTCGCTGCCGACCGGGGAATCTTCAGCTTCGATTTTGAGATCTTGGAGAATCCACTTGCAAATTTCGACGAGAGGAACATTGTTTGCGTCTTGGACGGCGCGTTGGAGCCAGATTTTGCGAAGGCGACGGACTACATTCTCGTAGGCGACTTGGGGTTGTAGGCCACAAGGTGGAAGCCGGTCGTCCAAGAGGGCGGGCACTACGTGGTTAGCTTACCGTCTTGGTGGGTTCGTGACGCACTAATCATGTACGTGCGGCTAAGGTTGAAGACGTACTGTAAGGCAGTAGTGCACGCTCCTGCTCGAGAGAAACCCGGTTGCCGTCGCGCGGCCTGCCATTTTTGTCAGAGCTGGGAACGAAATCTTCAGACTCGGAGGTGTCGGACCAGTCTGGATCATCTACGCTATGGCATCAGCTTTTGTAGGCTAGAAAAAATCGGATAAACCCAACTTACCCTGTGCTGTAAACGGCGAGCCATCAGATGCGGTCCTGTTACGACCGAGCATCTGTGAAAGCCAGGCCATAGTAAACGATAGTCCGGAATATTTGAATAATACTGTGGCGGGTTTAAGATATTGAAGAGTGGGGGGACTAGAGGGCACCGTGTTGCAAGAGGGGTCGGGGCAGAACAGCAGATGATTAGACCAGTGGGTTGGGTTGGCGCTTGCACCTGCCTGACCAAACGCGCAAACCTTAGGCAGGTGACGTCAGTGCATATCAGGGAAGGGGGCTAGCATAGGAAAATGATTTGTTTCAGACACGGTGGAGACTGCGTGGGAGAAGGCTAGAGAACTGGAATTAAGTTGCGTGACCAGCCACTAGCTCAATCAGTATGCTTAGGACTAGCGGATTGAGTATATGTTATTATCTTGAATCTGTCCGCAGTAAGGATTTGCAATCATTTACAAGGCCTTGCCCATGAACTTCCTCTTGGTGTAGCTTAGCCACCATTTGCTGGGTGTGTTTGTCTCGTCAGCATAGACACGGTTGAGTAACCGTGTGGCCAATTCCTGTCGCATCTGCATAATGTACTGTCGCATCACTTCTGCCGAGTTCCTGTCGGCCGGTGCCTCGAAAGCCTGGTTCAGCGGGAATCCAGCATCGCCTGGGATCGCAAAGTTGGTGTCAAGCGCAATATTCATGACAGCCTATTGTATGCAGTCAGCTTTTGATACTCTCTTGTCCCCACAAACTCCCTCAGGCAGCTACATACCTTCTCGGCTTCTCTCCTTGACATGGCCGGCTTGATCTTGCCCAGCACCTCGCTCACGTATAGGATGCCATAGATGAGCACGCGATCCGCTGGTCCCTTGATTTCGAAGTTGCGGAAAAACGTGTTTGCGCGGAAGAGGGCGAGAATCTCGTCTAAGGGGTCGTATGATTCGTGTGAGGCATCGATGGTGAGCTCGGTGACATCGGCGGGTAGAGCAGGCAGTTGAATGGCAGGGCCGCGGGTTCTTGTGCGTAAGGGAAGGAGGGCAAAGTTGCCTGCTAGGAATCAGTCACACTTTGCATATTCCGAGCTTCATATGTGCAGCCGTACCAATCAATTGCTGGTTGGGCTCATCGAGGAAGACGGAGTGGTAGGCCTAGCGGGGTGTAAGCTACACATGTTCCATAGACCCATGTATTGTATTTGACAGCTCCAGTATGTCCGGCATGTCATGCACTTACAGGCATCTTGACGTCTGCTTGCCTGGTATGCGGTGTCGTGTTCTCGAAGCTCGTCGGAGGTGACGGCGCAGCTCCGCTTGACGAGCGAGGTTCCTCGTACTGTAGGGCTGATCAGGCGGGGGTGACTAAGCCAGCCGCCAATTAACGCGTCTCGCGGCGCGTCTACCACAACTTTCTTGGTAGCAAAACGCATCTGGCACTCTCCCGTCCCTAATTGCTGCTTGTCGGCACTCAAAACTTTCCCAGTAATCTGTACCACTTACAAGCTCATCACCATGTCCGACTTTGAAGATGAAATGGACGTTGATGCGCCTACTGTGGACAACTCAATAAGCTTCGGCGGAGACCAAAAAAAGGGCAAACGGAGTGCTGCAAATCTGCCTGTAGAAGCTGAAGACTCACTACCATGGTAACCCTCACAATATACAACTCTCCTGCCAACTACTGACATGGCCTAGGGTCGAAAAGTACAGACCAAACTCGCTAGACGATGTAGAAGGTCACAAGGACATAATAGCAACCATTAACAAGTTTGTCGACTCAAACGTATGTCCTTGGTCCCTCCTCGAGAATAGTCGCTAATTGTCTTAGCGACTTCCCCATCTCCTGCTCTATGGCCCACCAGGAACTGGAAAAACCTCAACTGTCCTCGCACTTGCACGACGCATATACGGGAACAAGAACATGCGACAGATGGTGCTGGAGCTGAACGCTTCAGATGATAGAGGTATCGACGTCGTAAGAGAGCAGATCAAGACGTTTAGTAGCACCAAGCAAATCTTTGCTGCGGCACCCAGGGCTGGAGATTCGTCGCTCGCAACCTTCAAGCTCATCATCCTTGATGAGGCAGATGCCATGACTGCGACGGCCCAAATGGCACTGCGACGTATTATGGAGAAGTATACAGCAAACACACGCTTCTGTATCATTGCAAACTACACACACAAGCTCTCACCAGCACTACTCTCGCGGTGTACGAGGTTCCGATTCTCTCCTCTTAAAGACCAGGACATTAGGAACTTGGTCGACAAGGTCATTGAAGACGAAAAGGTCAACATCACACAGGACGCTACAGGCTCACTTGTCACGTTGAGTAAAGGAGATATGAGGCGAGCACTTAATGTGTTGCAGGCTTGTCACGCTTCGAGCACGCCGCTTCAGCCACCGGGAAGGCCAGCAGTAGACCCAAACACCATCGTGCGTGATCAGATCACTCAGACGACCATCTACGACTGTATAGCAGCCCCGCATCCCTCCGACATCAAGTACATTCTCGAAACGCTACTCTCAAAGAACGACATGACCGAATGTTTACGGACGGTTAATAACTTGAAGATAATGAAGGGACTGGCACTGGCAGATATTCTCACAGCGGTCAGCGAAGAGCTCGTCACCAACGATGTCCCTCCGCAGGTCATGGTCACATGGATGTCAGGCCTAGCAGACATCGAGTATAGGCTAAGTGGGGGTGGTAGTGAAACCATACAGACGGGCGCAGCAATTGGTGTTGTGAGGACAGGTGTAGAGCTACTAGAAAATGGAAAGAGGTGATCCGTCGCATCACTGCGCCGCGTCCAGCACTCACTCGCGACGGAAATTCATACCAATTTATTTACTCTCAAGCGGCGCGACCGTACCATCGTCATTCCGCGATAATCACAGGTGTGAACGGACCATGATGTGGGGAACTGTGTATCAAAACACCGAGGATCACCGCGGTGATAGGATCAGAGTCGTGTTTTGCGCTAACCGCGCTAGTCAGCATTCACGCGACTCGGACGCGCCTTCCGACTAAGTACCCCGGGTACTTCCACTTGACCGTCAACAATCGATAACAACACTCAACTCACAAGGCCCAAACATTTTGCGATAAGCGGTCGACACGCGCATACTGACGTTCGCATTCGTAAACATTGGGACATTCGCCACCACGTGCCCCGCCATCCGTCCACTATATAATACCCCACACGCTCCAACCCAAACAACTCCCCCACAATGCCAGTAAAAGTAAATCTACCTTTCAAAGATATTCGAAACAAGGCTAAGGTTGAAGAGAGAGCAGACAGTACATCGAACCGACGACTCAGCCTGCGTCGCAGTTTCGACTCATTACCCATGGCTAAAGCACAGGAGTCTCCAAGTCTACCAAGTCGCCAAGACACAGGCCGAATTAAGAAACGACCCTCCAGGTGGCGAGGACCGGTAAGCTCCAAAATCACTGAACAGTCGTGTGGCAAACGTGACTAATGCGTGTAGCAGAAGAACGCTGATACTCCAGCAAGGCCAACGGCAAACATAGCAGCCGTTGCTCAGTCAAACACATCCAGAATGCGCGAAGTAAAGCAGACCGGAGGCAGTCAACAGCCAAAGACGCCCAATGTCGAGCTAAGATTCTCGTTCTCAGCAGATGCAGATGAAAGCCCGGAGCAAGAAGAGCGAAACGCCACCGTTGCCGCAGACCTCTCTCAACTTTCCGTGGCTATCCCGTCAAACAATTCCGTCTCGGATGCAGAAAAGAAGGCATCTCCAGTGCAGGCGGTTGGACCACAGCCCACTATGTCTCAAGTACCTCGATTATCAAAGCCGAAACCAAAACGAGAGGGATACGGGTTCAGCTATTCAGAGTCTTTCATGTATGATTCGGACGAGTATCCAGACACCGAATGCGAATGGGAGCCAGAGAAGGAATCGACGGAGAGCCCTCAACGCCCGGCGCCTTACAACCCTTACCTCAACTGGGATGGTACTCCGTATACTGGCCGTCCCAATTCGAGAGACTCAGCGACTACCATCGAAAACCAATCTTTTGAAGATATGGTCGTGCTCCGCGACGTCGGCTCTTTCTATCTTGCCAGGCCTCAACGGCCACTACCATGTACCCGCGCCACACGCGAGGACACTGTCCGTCTAAAGCGCCAGGCGAAAACGTTGATTGCGAAGTTTGAAGAATCAGCCGAAGTGCAAGCTCAGCTTTTGACACGGATTGAGCGCATGCTTTACACTGGGCAGCAAAGGACAGGGACTCTTACAGCATCCAATCCGATGCTTCACTGTGCGCTGAAGCTGCGCGACTTTTTATTGAAATCCAAAGAGGAGCGCATCGAAACTGGGGAGCATCGTACCAGTGTAGAGCATGAGATTGAGTGGATCAAGTGGTTGGTAGATGCGAGCCGCACAGGAGTGATGCACATCAAGACGGAAGGGTGCACGTGCCGTCCGGATTGGGATTCTTAGAAGGAAGAATCAAGGCCATTGTCACTACTATCGCGACAACTGAATTGGATTTGGGCATTCCAAATACTATACAAAAGAGATGGCTTAACAGACAAACAAGAAATCTAGACCTTTCTAGACCACTTCCCAATGCTTGCTCTCTAGATCGGATCTTTCTGAGACGATTTGGGAGGCGGCTGAAAGCCTATCACTCTGAAGACTACCACCGTTATGGCCTAGCCCCGGTTGCCCCGCTATTTCCAACCTGCCTTTATTCAAGGCAAGCCTCTCCCGCTACACAGCTCTTGGCAAATGACGCATCCACCGTCATGTCGATGCAAAGCCACTATGTGATACAATGTGCCTGATATCGTAAACTCAAGGTCTAGCGGCAATAATTCGCAACAGCATATAAAAAGAGCCACTGTGATGGGTCTTTCCTGTCGTACTTCTGATACAAAAGGCAGTATCATATCTGATTCAACAGTAAGCGCGAATGATTCTTGAAATCAAGCATAGCTGTAAAGAGAACTCTAGATATCTGGAAGTCCAATAAACAATATAACAACATAGCTTCCTCACATGATCTCACCAACGAGCATGGCCTCCGCAATTGCCTCGAAACGAAACAACCAGGAATAGCCAACGTCCAGCTTTTATCAGGAGGCACAGCAAACTACGTCTACCGCGTCACAAAACATGATGGGTCAAAAAGCATCTTCAAACACGCCGCGCCCTACCTCCACATGAACAAATCCTTCGCACTCGACCCGACGCGTATGAACTACGAAGCCCATGTCTTGGAGAAGTTTTCATCCTCAGCGAGTCCCTTCCCGGCGGCTCTAGAAAGCTCAAACGTACATGCAGTATGGCTGTTTAGCTACGACAAGGAACCTAAGCTGCTCGAGATTGAAGATAATGGTAGCCGCAACTTCAAAGACGCCTACACAGACAAGACGTTAGAAATCCCCCTCATTGGGAAGGACCTGGCGGCATGGCTTGCCGCACTACACACGTGTTCTCAAGAAATGTCACTCAAGCTACCAGGTCATATCCCGGATACAAACAACAACCCAATCGCCGTCGACATCTATAGACACTCTTACAGGAACCTGCATACACCACTCTCACTGTTTGGCCACGATCCCCAACTCGCTCACCGAATCGATGACGAGTTCGGGATACTCTTAGCGACAGAGAACGAATGTATCTGCCACGGGAATTTCTGGCCCGGTAACGTTCTCGTACACATCACGGAGAACAAAACAGCTAAGATGACAATCGTGGATTGGGAGATCGTTCGGCGAGGCACTAGTGCAACCGATGTAGGGCAGTTTGCGGCTGAGGCTTTCCTTCTCGACCGCTTCAGAGGTGGCAGGGGCTTGCTTCCCTGCTTTCTTGCGTTCGTATATCACTGCTAGGGAAGATTCCGGTGTACTTAGGAAAACTTGGTTGCGCAGAATGGTGGTGCATTGGGCGGTTCATGTAGCGTTTTGGCCTACCAGAGTTGAGTGGGCGGATCGGGAGGGTACGAAGGAGCTTGTTGATATTGTTGTGGGGGTTCTGTAGGATGTTATAAGCGATGACTGGGAAAAGGTGCTGAGTTCGCTGCTGTTGGAAGAAGTGAAGGATGTGTATGCGACTCTTTTGGTTGAACCTTGAGTATTGCAGTATAGTCCGATACACCAAATCCCCCTCATGTGCACTGGAGAAGCCTTTCGAAGAAATTCCGAGACGAGAAGACTCGCATGTAGAACCACATCCGCTTCTTCCCGAAACGTTGCTACGTCTAGTACCGCCCCTATTCCCATCTCTCTATTGTCTTCTCAACATCATGTAAGCAAACTACATGCCAATATATAGCCCCGTACTCCACTTTCTCATATCATCTCTCACTAGACTAAACACTCGCACACACACAAAGTTAATCGTACCCAACAATAAAGTAGATGGGACAACGCTCAGCGACACGATGTTCACAGAGGAGCAAGAAAGAATGGTCCACCAATTAGCTGCTGAGTACATGCGTAGTCTAAGTATCGTTGTCAACGCAAATAGTACGCGCGACAACAATGTAGCGCCTCCTCCTGCGAATGTTATGGCTCAGGCAGAGGCAGTTCCTTAGATAGTCGGACAACAGCGGAGTTCTCAATTAATAACGCAACAAAGCTCGCTCGTTCCGCGAACGATGCGACAAAGCCGACGCACGCCAATGATGTAGCTCCTTTATCGGACAACAGGCACAGCAGGTGAAACGGGGTGTTGGTGATGGAGGGTGAGATAAGGGGAAAGAGTAGAAATGACGGAAAGGGAGGGGGTGAGGGAGCGTGGAGGGGGTAGTGGGGGTTAAGAAGATGGTTCTTAATGATGACTGCTAGAGGGAGACTTAAGCTTCTCTGTAGCGGCTACATATGTATGTTTCCTTTTTAATCATGCTTATGTGTACATGTGCAGCATACTATTATAACGAAGTACTCCCCAAGAAACTGTCGTAGTAAAATGCATGTTCACACGAGGTTGTTTAAGTTGCATAAGTGTTTGTAATTCAAATGTCTGTATGAGAATGCATGTCATGTGACCTTGTATTGCAAGTCTTCAATGTTGTGGAGACTGGGTGAGGATCGTACTGGGTTAAGGGTACAGGGCTAGAGCTCCTGAGAAAGACTCACCGTTCCCACTTTAGTATCCTATCGAACATGCGTACCGCATCGTCTAAATTCTGTAAGCAAACACACGCTCTCTACATACATACATATATACACCTAAGCTTTCTGCCTCCCTTCTTACTAAGCTCACTGCAAAATGGCCGCTACCACCATTACGACCAGCCTATCTGAATGCCTCACCAGGTCCATCGCTTCCTTCTTCGCTTGCTTCCTATTTCCCCTCTTCCACACAAAGATGCGACGCTTACCCCCAGAGGTTCTTGACGAGGCGCTCGTGGAACGGGATCGACGTGATAACTTTACTCCGGAAGGAGAGGGCGTCAACGGATCCTTTTCTTCCTGCCGTTCTGGATCCCCCGGCTACTTCTGTGGCAATAGTACGAAGGCCGAGGGATATATAGGAAACCGAGAGAGGTCTGATGAGCCGGTTCGCGGGAGGAGTAGTACGGTTAGGAGATGTACAGGGGCTAGAAAAGGACGAGAGTATGGCAATGAAAATGGGGATCCTGCATGCTGAAGCTAGCGAAGAGAGATGCTACTCCGTATTTTCTTCCCAACGCCGGGGTCGAGCGGATGGGTATGGGTAGTAACGTTTCTGGTATCAGTCGATATTCATGGTTCACTATAATAGGAACGTTGGTTCTCAATACGCTATCAAGTTCGTATCTGCAATGATGAGTTCGGTAGGCGTGATTCCGACCATGGCCGGCCCCACATGACTAGGTAGTGGCGATGGCAGATGACAAGCCTGGATCTTCTAGTGTCGCATCTACGATACTGATGCTATATTAGTGTTGCTTTACGGGCAGCGACGTCAATATGGGCTACCGGTCTGGTGACTGGGGTCGTGTCTAACACCGGAACTATGACAAGGAGGGGTCCTCTAGCGATAGATGCGTGAGATCAGCCCAGGAATACACAAACGATACAGAGACACATCGGATCCACGAGAGTTGACACGAGCCCCGCGAAGCTTTCTGAAAAATGACTGTACTGCGCAAGACCTCGTCCGAGAACAAGAAAATGCGAGAAGCAACGACACTCGTGTTGCGACATTTCCCCGGCGCTAGTACCAATTCGGTATAGCCGCCGACATTTGATTGCGAGGTGGACACCACCTACGATCTTCATCCTAGTGCTTCTATTTCCATCTCCACCCAGGGCAAATTGGGTAATCTTGCCATGCTGCCATACGAGGTAATGCATGAATATCGATATCAGACCATGGCTTCAGAGAGAACCGCGTGCCACTACTGCGTTGGTCTCCGTACATATAACATGAAAGACTCCATGGCCGCAATTGCGCTCACGCATCTTCCCCTTTGTCGACATTCCTAAAGATGGGAAAAGTCTCTCGCGCCATTGCGGCCCTTCTCCTGGGTACGCAGGTCGCCATCTCCACACCGCTTCATCCCCGGCTCAACACAAATGAACTTGCACAGCGCAACACATCAGCGACCGCAGGCGACAACGTCATCAGTGTGTTTATTGTTGAATTCGCGAACGAGAATGAGACTCTATCGTCCTTTTACGCGTCTCTCGAGGCCAACGGCGTGCACGCCAAACACCGGATGGACCTGAGCTTCCGTTTGTTCAAAGGCTGTTCGTTCCAAGTCACCGGTTCCAGCGCAAATTCAACCGTTTCTGATAGCAGGAGCTTCTTAAGCAAACTTCAGGCCGTGCCACAGATCGGGAAAGTATGGCCTTCCGAAATCATAAGGCGTTCACCACGTCCAGAGGATGTTACAGCATCTACTCAGAATACACGCGTCAAGCGACAAACACAACAAGAGGATACCTTCTCTCCGCATGTCATGACACAGGTTGACAAGCTTCATAACGAAGGTATAACAGGGAAGGGATTTCGCATCTCCGTTGTTGACAGCGGCGTCGACTGGACACACGAAGCACTTGGTGGCTGCTTTGGCCCAGGCTGTCTCATTGAAGCTGGCTACGACTTCATAGGCGACAACTACGTGCCTGGTTCAACACTGCCGCAGCCTGACAGCGATCCAATGGACAATTGCGTAGGACATGGGACTCACGTCGCAGGTATTATTGTGGCTCAGTCTAAGGGCAACAAGTACGGCTTTACCGGTTCTGCTCCTGGTGCAAAGCTTGGCATGTATCGCATGTGGGGATGCCCAGGGCAGTCCACGAACGAGATTGAGTTTGCGGCATTTGCTCGTGCTGTTGAGGAAGGTGCGGATATCATTTCATACTCTAATGGCGAGGAGTCTGGATGGTCGCAGAATTTCCGCGCCATCCTCGTCAGTCGCATTGTCGACTCTGGTATTCCAGTTGTGGTCTCCGAAGGCAACGCAGGTGGCAAGGGACTCTTTTATGCCAGCACGCCAGCGACTGCTGTCAGCGCTACAGGGGCTGGAGCGGTGACGAATTCCATGTTCCCTACATTTCTCCAGCAGGGCTCCTACAAGGTCGGCGCCAATTCCACGGACAATAGCATGACTGATTTCGGCTTGTTGATGGGCACTCCTCCGTTCGCAGCTGAAACCACTCTCCCACTGTGGTATGCTAGCAACGCCTGCAGCCCGTTGCCAGACGATACACCGGATCTGAAAAATCGTATCGTGCTTGTGGAGTTTTTGGATGCAAAAGCAACAGGATGCTACCCGCAAGATCAGGGTACCAACATTGCGGCAAAGGGCGGACGCTTCATGGTCTACTATGAAAAGACCAACTCGACGATGCGTGACGACCCGTTTGTCTATTCAGACGGTATCGAAGGAGTAGCCAGGGTTGTCCCGTATCACGCTGAACGTTGGATTTCTCTACTTTCGCAAGACACTACCGTCACGGTAACGATGCCCGCCAACGGATCTGCTACTCACCTCGAGCAGCTGGAGAACAATGATAACGGCGGATATGTCTCAGGCTTGTTGAGCACTTGGGGCCCAAGTTGGGAGCTCAACATGACACCTCAGCTCGTGGCACCCGGAGAAAACATTCTGGGCACATGGCCAACAGCTATGGGTAGCTACCGCGTCTTGACTGGCACGAGTATGTCGTCGCCACTGATTGCAGGTGTCTACGCACTGCTTGGTCAAGTGTATGGCAAAATCGATGAGAAGCGTTTCCGCAGGATGCTTACGCATACCGCCAAGCCACTCGCCTGGCAAGACGGCAAGACGGTACACCCTGACATCCTCGCCCCAGTTCCGCAACAAGGCGCTGGAATCGTACAAGCATGGAACGCCGCTCATACTACCATCGAGCTCGATGTCGATAGTCTCATGCTTAACGATACGGAGCACTTTGTCGGCACTCACACCTTCAGCATCTCCAACACCGGCTCCACTGACGAAGTGTTAAAGATGGGCCACAGAAAGGCCGTCACCATGTACACCATGAGACCTAATACTGATAATTTGAACCTCGGTGGCTTCCCCAACGCTATCGTCGATTCGTACGCTAGCATTGCCTTCTCGTCCGACAGCATCACGATTCCCGCAGGCAAGTCCGCCGAAGTTACCGTAACGATCACGCCACCCACCGGCGTCAATGCTACCTTGCTGGCTGTATACAGTGGATTCATTGGTTTGGGTGACAAACTTACACTTCCATACATGGGCGTTGTCGGCAACATGCGTGACGTGCCCGTCATCAGATCCGATAATACCTTCCTCGCACAAGGCTACGGTCCCGTAGCTGCAAACACCACTTACACGATTCCACGACCAGACCCAGCGAACCCGCCTGCTACTGACAGCGGCAGCGAACAGAACGATCCAAACGTATACATCAGTCCGATAGTTGGAATGAGCTTGGTACACATTGACGTTTTGCAAGGGAATGTGGTATTGGGAGAGTTGGCGGGATGGCCACGAATGCATCTGGGCAGAGATGAGGCCCGTGGTTGGTTCAATGGTTTGTTGGCCGATGGAACAGTGTTGGACGCGGGGGTGTATAAGATGAGAGTCAGGGCGTTGAGGATTTTTGGAGATGAGAAGCGCAAGGAAGATTGGGATGTGATCGAGACTGTCGAGTTTGGGATCAAATATTAATTTAGCCGATGATGCTGTGGCTCTTCAAAATTCAATATAATGTATAGTCATCGCTTGCACTCATGCTCAACATTCACGTGATGCGCCTCGCTGGAATCACACCTTTGGGAATTCTCTATGGTATGTAAAAGGTGCTATGAAACCGAATACTGGCGCGTCGGATCAGCTTCCATGACAAAAACTCGCATTGATTATCGCTGCAAAGGCTCGCGCAACATCAAAGGCTGCTGGTGGATAGGTCCACCCCAAGGCGTGAAGTTGACTGTGAGGAATTCCACGTCTTTGAAGCCACGGTTCTGGTAGAAGCGATGGCCGGCAGCACTAGATTCCAGATAAATGGGAAGGCCCAGCTCATCTGATCGCTTGATACCCCAGTCTAGAAGGAGGCTTCCTGCACCGCGGCCTTGATGATCGGGGTCGGTGTGTAGTAGATGAAGGTCTAATATTACGTCAGTATTGAGCATTACGCCGCAAAGAGACGGTCTTACACATGTGCGGCCTGTTTCCTAAGATCTCCCTTTTTTTCTCCGCCAAACCACCAGCGTACATCAGAGTCGCTTCCACGTTTCTGCCAGGCCCGATGTGCGGTGGATCTGTAGGGGTAGCTACGTCATCCGGATTCTGAACGATAACATACTTCGTAAAAGCCACCATCTTCCCCGTAGCCTCATCGCGACACTGCTGGTAGTGAACGGTGGAGTCTTTTTCCCTCAATTCTGTCAGTTCCCGTGCTCTTTGTTGCACGGCATCTGGGGGAAGTGGGCCAGATAGGAGTATGGGTGCAAGAGGGCTGTCCTTGTAGGCAACAAACTCGATCTCGCACGCTCGGAGGATGTCTTTGTCAGACACGTCGCAAACTGTAAGTGTCATTGCGATGAGTGTGTTTGCTGATAAATATGGCAGCCTGGAAATTCGCGAGTACTTATCTCTGGCGTATCGGACTTGGCGCCTGTATGCAGTTTGGTGTCCTTACGCCCTTTTCGTTGGCTTCAGGCAACAGCGTGGTATGCTGATATCTGATTCGCAGATCGAATATATAATCATGTTTTTGTTTTCTAGTATTCTGCGATGATGTTTTTTCAAACGAACTACAAAAAAAAGTCGACAAAGAAATAAGCTTCCGCCAGCTTAAAGGATTCTACAAACGACGTTGACAGTTGGCACACAAAAAGCCGATCGGCTATTGTGGTTTTCGAAATACCTTGAGCCGCCTGGATCTGGTTAGCTTGGTGCCCAAGAACATCAACTCCCATAGTAATTTGTTAGTAAATTAATGCAGCAGCCGTTTCCCACCTCCAGAAGCCCATGAAGCTAGTCCTGTACTCTAAATCGTTCGTGTATAGCGTTTTGTTTGTGTGGAGCTTGTTGCGAGCTCAATCTAGCTGCTGTTGGGATGCCGCCCAAGCGCCAGCGTAAGCCGAAGCAGCCATTCGATCAAGGCGTTAACCCGTCCTCCCAGAAGCGTAGAGCGCCAGCAACTAGACAAAATCCTACCCATTTAACGCCTAAACGTGTCCGCCGTGAGGCGCTGCCGTCGCCTCCAGCGACTGCCCCGCCGCGCCGTCAAAGCCCGTTGTCCGAGCCTGAGCTGCAAGCCACCCAAACAGCTGCCTCCGCGCAAGCTGAAGATATCGTTGGCGAGGATGAGGATACTTTCGAGGATGGAGATGGCGATCCGCTGCCTGAGGATGAGGATGAGATCGCTGCTAAGGGCGCTGCCGGTAGTGTTGAGGATGAGGGAGAGCCAGCGTACCGACGTCAAGAAGGCACTCCATGGCTGCCTCGCTCATCGCAAGCGCTAGAGGATGAGGTTAATCCTGTACTGCGCGTTAGGTGGAGGGCTTGCCTTGGTGGTGATATGGAGAAACACTTTATTCCTGAAGCTGCCGATAGCGAGCACGGCGTACGGCTGTACTCGCTGCATTTCGACGACCTATGGCAGTGGGTAGATGACGTTGTTGCAGAATTACGGCCAAAAAGAGCGAAGATCTCATCTGTTTGCACTGTTGTTTACCCAGCTAAGCAGGCCAAACGCGAGCGCGCGATAAAGCGATTGCGGCGAGGTGTTGATGCAACGTGGAATAGCTTTCAGCGCCTTGTTGTAGAGGTTGATAACTATGTCAGCGAGCCAGTAAACGTCGATTTCGAGCTCATCTTGGCTGAAATTCCAGGGGAGCAGCAGCCGTTGCCAACGGTTGTCGACGGTCCTCGTCGACGCACCGCAACGGTGATTCAAGAGGAGGGGCTTGCTGGTGTAATAGCAGCTGAACAAGCAGGTAGCGGGCATGCTATTGCTATCCGGGATAGATGGCGCTGTACAGATACCCATTGCGAGAACTATCCTTATTGCTGCTGGATGGCGCCAACAGCGAGGCAGCCAGCGCGCTTCGAAGATCACCTCTTTGTCAACGGCAACATTATCTCCATGTGGGCAAGAGCAATTACAGCGAGAAGGGCAACGTACGATGAGCCATCTGATGATGTACGGCTTGCAATTTTGAGAGCAAAGGACCTGCGGGTGCATGAGAAAACGCGCAAGTTGCGGGCGGCTGGAGATGGCGACGATGATATCAAAAGCTTAACAAAACTGCTCATCGTTGGACAGCTTGAGCGGATGAACAGGCAACCTCAACAGGAGTCTAACTTGCAGGCAGCTGCACCAACGATAACAAGAGCTGAGGTATCTAGTGCATCTCAGTGGGCGCCTATCCGATATGATCATGAGCAGGAGATTAACGAGCATACTAGTAATTTCTTTAACTACCTTAAGTTAAAATTTCCTACAGTTGGAGAGGACATTAACGAGCTTTATAAGACTCTTGTTATTGACGGAGCTATGGATATCAACCTCTTGATGCAGCCATCTGGTGATATCTTGAAGTTGTGGACGCAGCATTTCAAGCAGCCTCCTGGCTGGTTTTTCACGCTACAAAACACTGCAAAAGAATGGCAAGCTGGGTACCAGGGTCTCACAGATCGTAACTGGAGACGAGTCGAACGTTGTAAGAAAAGAGAAGAGATTGCGCGCAAGAAATTGGTGGTTGAACCGTCTAGCAGTGTTGTGGAGGATGATGGCGAGAATGCTTGAAGCTTAGTGGCCTGAGCGTTTTTGGTGACAGCGGCCCGTGCCCGCTATAGTGTTGAGGTTTTTCAGGCGTTTCAAATGCGCTGCAACAATAGTCTATTTGGATAGCCCTATGTACAACACTACAACGTTATGCGATTATAACAGGTTAACTTCCTAAGATAGTTCTATATGTATAGAAATAGCTCTTATTTTTTTAGAATTATTAAATCGCTTTTGTGGGTTGCGCATTAAGGTGTAATCGTTCGCATTTGTATGGTATCATCTACCTATAGAAACGTACTGTGGCATCCATTTAAAAGCACAATTAATAGGGATAGCCACACCTATGGAACCAGCTTCTGCAGTTAATATTACAGCACACCAGCTGCGCTGCATACTCAAGAAAGACCCCAAAGTCAATGAAGTTCTCCGCTTGCGCTGAATTCCTTTTCATCCACCCCTTGAGCTGCTTAAAGCTCTTCTCGATGGGGTTGAAATCTGGTGAGTATGGCGGCAGATACTCAAGGAGTACTCCAGCACTTTGGCAAAGCACCCGTACACGCTCTGATCGATGGATGGAGGCGTTATCAAGCACGATTACTGAGGCTGGCCCTGGGTGAGGATTGCAGAACGGCAGCACTTGAAACTCTAAGAAGTCTTCTAGGATCTCAGATGTAATCGCGCCTTGAAAGATCTTATAGCTTATGTAGCCATCTATCGTCATGGCTGGCAGCAGCGACCACCGTTCTGATCGCCTGAAGCTGTGTGATAGCTCCACCGGCTCCCCGATTGGAGACCAGCCATACTTGCGGTCGCCCGTACGCTCATTGCAGGCGCTCTCGTCCAACGCAACGATCTGCTCCGCCTTATAGTGTTGCGCCATCCTGGCAAGATAGAGGCGGCGGAGTGGCTCACTCTGCTCCTTTGCCCGCTTTGTTGCAAGCTTGCGAGACCATCTCATCTTCTCTAGCTCTCGGTAAACGCTCGCAAGGCTTATCCTAACGTCGTACTCGTCGTACAAGAAGTCCCTCATCTCATCCATGTATGCGCCCGGTGAGCCATTGAGGTATGCCTGAAGGCCTTCGCGCTGAGCTTGCCGGAGTATAGATGGCCGCCCAAGTCGAACGCAGCGCGGCGGATAAGGCACGCCCCAAAACTCTAAGCTCAACCTCAGCTTTGCTACTGTGTTACGGCTCGCACCTGTAGCTCTAGAGATGGCTCGATCACTTTCGCAGGCAGCAATTCGGTCGAGGATAGCCTGGAGAACAGCGGGCTGCAAGCGGTGGCCGGTGCCTGGCATCGCGATGAGATGGGCTCGAGAAAATTGCAACACCAAAAACGCGAGTCAGTAGAGGCGATCGCAGCAAACAATGAACTTCAAATACGTTGTGGGTGTTAGAAAGCGTGGCTGCATCGATTTACTAACAAATTACTATAGGAGTTGATGTTCTTGGCCACCAAGCCAACCAGATCCAGGTGGCTCAAGGTATTTCGAGAAACACCCATAGCATCGGCGGCACTCAGCACAGACCCGGGGCATTGCTGAGAGGCAACTCCAACATTCTAGTTGCGTGACGGCACTCTGTAGGCATCTCCAATGAGCTGAATATACAATCATACAAAGTCTTTTTGGTAAATATCTTGCCAAAAGTGGAGGAGTTTTGCCCTCATGGTGTATGTTCCGGCCAGACGAAGGTCTTGAAGCACGTCCTTGGAGTTTTCCACTTTCGATGGACCACGCTAAGCTGTTTCAAGAAGACGGTCTCGAAAAGTAACTTGACACGGATTTCTATGCTCTGGCGCTTAATCAAGCCACCGGCTACATACAGCAACCATAAGATATGCTTGGAGAGGATGCGCAGCGTGGGACATGCACTGCGTCCACAAGGCGATGAGTGCGTAGTCCCGGAATGAAGCAGCTATTCCAAATGTCGACGACAGTTTGTACTTATGTGCAGAGATATGCTGCAAAGATACAAGCTATAGATATGTGATTCTGGGATCCCTCGGAGATTTGTAAATTGTAAAGTTAATCGACTAGTCGAGATGTCAAGTCTGCTTGGGAGCTGTCGAGTGCGGGTGCCTTACCCGAATTCGCAGCACATTTTTCAACTTTTGCGCAAATCAGATCTGGGTCTTGAAGAACAAAAGCGTGTTCTCTGTGGAGGTGCTAGCAGCTCTATCATAGGGGGCACTCAAACACAATGTTGTGTATGTCCGAGCCATCAGACTCCGCAACAATCAATCGATTGACATGATTGATTCCTATATAGGTTAAAGAATTACTTCATTAGGCAGCCTTTAACCTAGATAGGAATCAATCATGCCGATCCGATTGATTGTTGCGGAGTCTGCGAGCCATGCTGTTTACTTGCAACAATACGTCATATAGGAGCCGGCTGGACAACACAACACGCGTCACCTATAAAATACAATAAAATTCTCTCAGTACGTCTTACTCACTTCAAACTCCCATCGCGACCATGAATCTCTACTGTGGGTTACTTCACTTTTACCTTTTACCCGAGCCTATATACACTGAGAGAAGTGCCAGGCTCTCAAATCATTTCAACATTAAAGGCGAGACAACGATGTCCTCGCCCACGGTGCAATTTACACCTGTCTACGACGGATCACCTAAGCGTGGGTACCAAGTAGAGTCCGCAACAATCAAGCGATAGGCAGATTGATTACCGGATTAGGCCTCGAAAGATCACTATCTGGTCCGTGACAGACCTAATCAGGTAATCAATCTGCCTATCGCTTGATTGTTGCGGACTCTGGTATCAAGGTCTGGACCAACTCAGACTAAGAGACTCGGCTTAGAATGAAGACTACAAGAGTGAAATTACCCGACCTCCGCAATTCGAGACCGGGAAAGATCAGTCCAGGGCCCAGGCCAAGTTATCGCGAAGACCAGCAGATAGGAAGTGCATCCATGAGATTTGCGCCGATTGGAGTCTACAAGGCTCCTGCCCTATTAACCAATACAGCCCCAGCAGCCAACTGATTACGAGATATACGACGCGAAACATATAACATGTTTTATAAGCGAGCCGCCAGTACAAGCGAGCCGCCACCTAACCAACTTTCTACACCTCTCCTATCTTAACATACAATGGCTCTACGCAGCGCGCCTCAATTAGCTTCAAATGAAGCAGATATACAGCTTGCTATCTCTTCTATTAATGCGCATCAAATTAATAGTGCTTCTACTGCTGCAGCTATATATAATGTCCCACGTACGACACCACGTAACCGACGCGCTGGTATACCTGCACGACGCGATTGCCAGCCCAACTCAAGGAAGCTTACCCAGAGAGAAGAGGAGGTGATTATCAGCCATATCCTTCACCTAGATCTACGTGGATTTGGGCCTACCTACGTTGATGTACGAGATATGGCTGATAAGCTGATAGCTGCACGCGGCGCTAGCCTAGTTGGCATCCACTGGCCGCGCAACTTTGTCAAGCGTACAGATAGCCTTCGGACGTGTTTCAACCGAGCGTACGATAGGCAGAGAGCTCTCTGTGAGAATCCAGCCCTTATCCAACGCTGGTTTAAGCTAGTAGAAGAGACAAAGACTGAGCTTAGTATCTGCGATGAGGACACATACAACTTTGATGAAGCTGGCTTTATAATGGGCAAGATTACAACGCAGCTGGTCCTAACAGGATTAGAGAGAAGAGGCAGGCCAAAGAGTATTCAGCTAGGCAATCGCGAGTGGGTAACGCTAATCGCTGCCATCAGCGCTGGTGGCTGGTCAGTGCCACTATTCCTTATCTTCGCTGGCTAGTACCACCTATCAGCCTGGTATGAGGAGGATATCCTACGCGACTGGGCGATCGCAGTCAGCGACAATGGCTGGACGAATAATGAGCTTGGAGTTGAGTGGCTAAAGCACTTCAACGCTCACACGCAGGCTCGTACTATAGGCGCGCGTCGCCTGCTTATTATTGATGGCCATAGGAGCCACTAGTCTCTAGAGTTCTAGGAGCTCTGCAAAGAGAACAATATCTATACGCTCTGTATGCCTCCTCACTTATCTCACCTACTCTAGCCACTTGATGTTAGCTGCCTCTCGCCATTGAAGCGCGCGTACAGCCGTGAGGTGGAGAGCCTCATGCGCAACCACATCAACTACATCACTAAGCTAGAGTTTCTGCCAGCGTTTAAGGCTGCGTTTGATCGAGCGTTCACGCCAGCCAACATCTGCTCAGCCTTCCGCGGCGCAGGCCTTGTTCCTCTACAACTAGAGGCTGTTCTATCAAAGGTAGATGTACAGCTGCGTACACTTACTCCTCCAGCAGCTGCTCTACCAGAGGCTCCCTGGGTAGCTCAAACACCAAGCAACGCGCGTGAGCTTGAGGCTCAGTCAAGCCTTATATGTTAGCGCGTGCGCCAGCATAAGAGCTTATCACCAGCTTCGATCATTAAGGCGATTGACCAGCTAAAGAAGGGCGCTGAGGTGATAATGCTCTCTGCTAAGCTGATGCGCGATCGGATCTCTAGTCTTGAGAAGGCCAACAGCGCAGCCTCAGCGCGTAGGCAGCGCTCTAAAAGGCGTATACAGAAGCATGGAGTACTCACAAAGGGAGCTGGAGAGGATATACTGACTCAAAATGAGGCTGACCAGCAGATTGCTCATGAAGAGCGTTAAGGAGGAGCGCGATCAGGCGTCAGCTAGCGGGCTCAAAGGCGCTGCACCAGGTGCAAGGAGACTGGGCACAACTCACGCACATGCAACACTAATACTATCAATATAGAGTAATCTACTGTATCAATATCTAGCAATAGTATTATCGCGTTGTTGAGATGCGTCGCTTTGAAGTTGCAAAAGTTTGGTTAGGTGGCGGCTCGCTTGTACTGGCGGCTCGCTTATAAAACATGTTATCACTAGAGATGATCAAGCCCTGTCTTGACATACTGCCTTGGAGCCAAGAGAAGAGAGTCCGACTCCGAGGTGCCAATAGCAGAACAGTTCTGTAAGAGTGAGTGATACTACTACGTACACTGTATCTGCAAACACCAACTGACTCGCTGCGATACCTTTTAAAGAGTTGTGGAACCCCCTGCCAGGCATCTTTCACCCTATCCGCTCTAATAACAAGCGTGATAGGGATATGAGGAAGTACCGCGAAGAGACGGAGCAGCTGGGATATAAAATCGTACGTCGAGATATCAGCTCCAAGAAACCCGTAGCATGTAGCCGCATCAAAAGTTAATACAATCTGCGCCTTCGCGGGTTGAGTTGTGGTTATGAGCAGGACACAAGAGCGGCTGCGTGTTGGCTCATTGGGAGCGAACTTGAAATGCATTACTAAAGCACGTATAACTACATACTTGACAGGTAATGTGTTATTACTTTCCCTTGATGTCCAAAATTGTGGCATGTTTGTCTACTATCAAGCTTGCGAAGACAGGCATTACCATCTAACACATAGTCATAACAGCCATCACCATACTACCACATCATGCGGAGCATCTCTGTAACCTCCATGTTAGTAGATGACTCTAGGATATTCTATTGCCTTACTTACGTGCACTTGTAACGCCCATTGTACTTCCCGATGTCGATACAACAGGTCTTATCAAGGGGGTGTCCATAATACTTTGCCGGGCAACGACAACGCTCGGTGACGCCGTCATAGCGGTACACACCAGCAGCGCAGCGATTTTCGGTACCGGAATATGTGCATTGGCAACGGAATCCCACTGTGCAGTCTTGGACGGTTGTGCGACTGCAATCTTCATCTCCTAGTACTGGAAGCACAAGCAGTGCAAATTGAAGGAGGGTGGTTGCCTTCATCGTGAGTCTATAGATCAGAGTCAGCATGATAGAAAAAAATCGCAAGGTCTGATACGCACTGTATGGATGGATTGTTCTACGGTGCGAAGCTTTCGTTAAATAACGTAATCGATGGTTCTTCAGACTGGTACACCCAGAATGGGTAACGTGTGGACTCTTGTAGAGAACAAAGAGAGATGCTTTCCAAAAGACGCAGAGAAGAATGACCCTTTTTATTTTGCAATGCTAGTACATATATCTGACTAGAGTTGTGCACAGTCCTGGGCTTAATGCGCTTATCTTTGAAGGGCTACCCTTGGCCCAATCGGTGAGTTCCTCGATGACTTCTCTGTGGAGAGCGGCATGTCACAGATGATGAAGGTGGTATGCATGCTCAATTTGAGATTATTTCAGCTTGGCAGAATACCTAGGTACGTAAAGCTGTTCGGTGGCTCATGGACACGTGCTCTCTTGAGACAGTTCGCAGACTATGTAGCACGGAGACTAGCAGAACCAAAGTGCTTACCGCGTACGTTGAACCTGAGCTATAGCACGGTGGCGACATGGGGCGGCAACCGGTAACTAGATAATCACATTTAGTTGAAAACGTCGCACCGTTTTATTGCCGCACGAAAAGCATAAGCTGACTATTATCAATGCTAAGGCCCGTATTTCTCCCCGTTACTACGTAATTATGGGTACGCTTGCGAGAGATGATCATGTTTTCGGCGCTTCTGTCGGGAGTTTTGGTAATTACAATAAGCTACCGGTAGATATCGTGCCAAAAAGCAGCAATTACCAATCCGCGCGCAAAAGCAAACGCAAACGTTTCTCAAAATTCGCATAGAAACTTGAAGTAAAGAATATTCATTTACATATCTGTCAAAAAAGGCGACCGTGTACTTTGTTTTATCATTCCAAGAGGATAGGGAATCATTACTCTAAGCGCTTCTAATACGCCTTTGGACGCCGAATGCCTCCGGAACAGAAAGTAACGCGTGCGCGTTAGCTCCTCCGTATGTTAAGCTCGTCACACCTACTCTATCATCATGCGCCAACTTTAGTTGACTAAGCAGTGGCCGTAGTCTTCCCTCAAAGTTGCACATCGGGTTTGGCGCCCCCAGCTTTCCCATTGGCGGCACGAAACCGTTCGAAACGGCAATTGCCATCTTAATCAGACTCAGCATCCCGCTCGCTGCCTCAGTATTGCACCCGATGGCACAGTGAAGCCAACCTTGTCGACTGAGCCATCGGACCCTATTGCACAGCCCTCAATAATAGCATACACTGCTTCGTTTTCGCGCCGCGCCGCACTCAATGTCTTGATGACCACGGCAGCTACTGTATCGGCTGGTACTGATCCATCGGCGGCGGCATCAAGCGGACGATAGTAGCCAGAAGGACTGAAGACCTGGCCCGGCGCTGTCACGTAACCGCCCAACTTTGGACAATGGACAGTGACTCCACCAACAAGGGCGGCGGTACAAGTCTTTGCACGCAAAGCAGAGAGTGCTTGCTGTAGAGCAACCAACGAACTCGAGCATGCAGTGTTGAGCGTCGCATTGGGCCCCGTCAGGTTGAGCTTGTACGCCGTGAACGTTGAGATGGGCAGGCCGAGCAGTGTGCGATGGCGCGCCTGGAAGCTATCCGCAGGTGAAGGTGTGCCGGGTGCATCTTTGTGTGTGTTGTATGCCGCGCCGATGAAGACGCCGGTGGGGTTTGGTACGCTCTTGGTGATGGAGATGTTGGCGTCTGCAAGCGCTTGAGATGCAACAGAGAGGAACAGGAGTTTCCGGATTTCCTTAGTAACGAACAATCTTTCGACGGGGCGATAATTTTACCTGCGGATCTGTGAGGTTTGCCTCATCTGGCTTCATGTTTCATGCTTCAGCTTTGATCAGTGGCAGTTCGGGCAGTGAGCCGTAACGAGGTACAAAAATCTCATCTTCTGTCATGTCACCGGGCGGCAACGCCTCTTTGTGAGTCACAACTGCCGACCGGCTCTCCATAACAATCTTCCAGAAGCTATCGATATCGACGGCACCAGGAAAGTAGCCGGCAAGACCGACGATAGCGAACTTGTTGTGGTCGAGGTTCGAAGAATTGCAAAGAGACGTAGCAGCTGTGTGAATGTCTGAGTCGCTATCACTGTCGGAACTACTGTCAGAAAGAACATATATCTGCTTTGGCGTTCCTAGCTTGCTTGACAGAAATTCAGCTTGTTTAGTAATGGTAGGCGCCTCGGAGATGTCCAGTAAGCTCACTTTGCAGTTCGGGAAGTGATTTACGATACGCTTGTGAGGTTCTGTCAGAGTGATGCTGTGTCCCCCAACCTCAAAGAAGGACGTGTCAAAGTTTGGTGGACTGTTCAGCTGTAGAGTCTGCATCCACGAATTCCTGAGGACTGCCGAGACACCCGACTGGTCTTTCTTTGGGGGCATGCTGAATTGCCTATAGCGCACTGTATTGGTCTCAGGGGAGGATGTAAGTAGAACCCGTAGCTGTCTAACAACCGCTGCACGGTCTATCTTGCCGTTGGCGTTCATCGGCAGTGCCTGGACAGCAGAGTCCGCAACAATCAATCAGATCGGCATGATTGACTCCTACCTAGGTTAGTGATTACTTGATTAGGAAAGTGCTATACTTAGATAGGAATCAATCATGCCGATCTAATTGATTGTTGCGGACTCTGCTGGACAGCAAAAAAGCGAGCGGGAAGAGAGTAAGATGGCATGTCCAGAGCCAGTCTGCTACGAATGACTTCTCATGGAGCCGTCTCTGGTACAATGAAATCTACCAGCGAGTCTCCATGTACTAGTTTGCACTTCCGGGCTATGATCCAGAATGCTCTTCTCAATCTCTTGCAAGTCCATACGATAACCCTGTGGCTTGATCTCGCGGTTCTTCATGCGCCCGCCAATGTGCAATCTTTCATGCTCGTCCAAGAAACCCTTGTCGCTGATTCGATACATGGCAGTATCGTGACCATCCAGCTGGATTGTACGAAAACGACTCTCGGTGAGCTCGGGCTGCCCCTTGTAACCGCAAGAAACCTGTGGGCCAACGATACAATTCTCTCCATGCTTCCCAATTGGAAGTGAATCGTCGCTATCTTCGGAACAGACTCGGAGGTCGAGTTTGGGAAAGGTTTGCCGATCGTAGATGGTAACGGAAGCCGAGGATCGCTGCGCTGATCTTCCGCGATAACTTCCACTGTCACAATAACGCTGGAATCATTAGCCAAATTAAAGAGCAATAAGATGGTTTGGGAGCATACGTTGTCTCTGTCGGACCGAAAGCGTGTAGGAACTGAGCTTTCTGTCTCCATCTGCCGAGCAGCCCAGCGGAAGAAGGCTCGCCTCCAACAGATATCATCCTCAATGAATCCAAGCTCCGTTCAACAGGAATCTTGGAAAGTACCGAGAGCGTTGTGTGAAAGAAATTAATCTTGTTCTTTTCGATGATAGTGGCGAGGTATTCCTCTGGGTGATCGACGAAGCAAAGGGTTGCGCCATACGAGAGCGTCACTACCCACTCCAGGACGGATGCATCGAATGCGAAAGTCGCAAATTGAAGAACTCGACTGCCTGGTCCAAGTTTCACAATGCTACGCGCAGTGCTCACATAAAGGCTTAAATTGGAGTGCTGTACCATGACCCCTTTTGGCTGCCCGGTTGAGCCGGATGTGAAGATGACTTTCGATCGTTAGCATCATCATATTGATTTTGATACATTTGAAGTTAATGTGGGCGAGATCGTCGTCTCTTTGAGCTATCTTCAGCAAAGTGACCGATTGTGTCGACAGCTCTCGCTCAACGGTGTCGAGGCTTACTACTGTGATGTCCAGGTTGGATAGAGTCTGCTGAATCTTGAAATCGTCGGTCACCAGAAATCGTGCTTCAGATATAGAGGCAATAGCAGCTTTGCGTCTGTCTGGTAGCTTCTTATCGAGCACAACGTAATATGCGCCCGCTTCGAGGATTCCAAGAAGCCATATAACTGTGTTGAACACCCGAGAGATATGCAGCAATACTCCGTCGCCAGACGCAACCTTGTTTGCTGCGAGATAATTTGCAACCTGACTACTTCTGTTGGCTAGTTCGCGATATGTCATGGCCTCAGTGCGCTCTGCAGAAGACAAGGCAATGGCGTTGGGCTGTGCGGCTGCACGCTGCTTGATCCAAGTATGTACCCGGGAACTGCTGATGGCTTCGACGTCCTGTAGAGATAGGCCATCGAAAATGCTGGCTACTTCGCGTTCCCCCAAAAATGGCAGATCGTGCAGTTTGAACTAACTGTTCTGTTGTGAAGACTTCATGGCGCTGAGAAATTCGCCCTGCAGTTTCGCCATAGTTTCGTCACCGAATACGTCCGGGTTCGCAATGACCTAGATATGTTAATCGGCAAAAACAGCGACAAGGGGCATCGTAAGCTTACACTGAGAGAAACTCCATCTTCATGCTCTGGGAAGCAGAAGAAAGATCCCAAACCCCCTCAACCGGGTAGATCGAGCATGTTTGTTAGCTAGCTTTGGTGAGAACGTCACAGCCAGCTTGGACTTGAGCTGAGACTCATTCATCTGTTTCCGGGCCTCTTCAATCAAGCTGAGGAAAGGGTACATCTCATGTTTTTTGACATTGGAGAGGTTCTTTCCAAATGCCTTTCCAGCCTCGGCAAAGGTGGCATTGTTCTGCAGCAGGTGCGCAAGCGGGATCTTCACTGGCATCCATTGCTATGTCAGCTCCTATAACTTTGAGTATTTTTGTTATACGACCTACTGTATTGGCCATGTGAGAAACACATTTCTGGAATTCCTTGAGGCGTGCGCCAAATGCCACGAAAAGAGCCCGATCATGATGCGGCATAGGTTCCGCGTTACCGTCTGTGACCAAGGCGACTATGGTCGAGGCAACCTGAAACCAGGACGTCTTATAAAGTCCACTCCACTTCTGTAGCCCCTAGTTGGAGAAAAATGCCCAGGTGTGCATACGGCGGTAATCACCGTTATACTTTGCAGGAGGGGTAACGGACCACTAGAAAAGACTCGTGTACGCGATCTGCGATAGCCAATACTCTCTGGAGGCTTGCCCGCTTGTGCTTCTCAAGTAGGCATCCTAAAGGAGCTCTGTCAATGCGGTCATGATAGATTGAATAGTGCTCTGTACCTATTTCTGGACGTATTCACCGTATGAGAGGCCCAGTTCCTCAGTGGCTAGCTGCTCCGTGGGAGGCTCGAGAATACTGAGGATCTCCTTGGACAAAACACTCAAGCTGAAACCATCAGCTGCAATGTGGTGGCCAACGGCGAACAGCCCGAATGTACCTAGGTAGTATCGCAGTAGACAAGACGTCAACAACTGCATATGAGAACTGCGTCGATTGTCCTACGGAGTAGATACACAAGGTTATATACATAAGATATACGTAAGCACATAACGGCAAAGGAGTGAAAGTGAAGGTTGTAGAACATCCGGCCAAGAAGCATCGGGCCGATTCCAAGAAGGGTAGTCCTGAATGGCAACAGGTAGTACGGAGCTTTCCTGCCTCAAATCTGACGTTGTGCAATATGACCTAGCGGACCGGAAATTCCGAGGAGAGGTCGAAGCTGCGACGCAAAGAAGACGAGAGTTTGTCTTGTGAGTGAACTGCCATGAATGGTCTATTCGCAAGATCATTCCCGTCAAGGTGGAACGTCGTTCTTAGCATCGGGTGGGTTTTTCCCATGGTTTGAACGACTGCGGAGGGTGAAGCTGTTAGCTCAATTCTGCATTGACGATATCGTAGAACTTACCTTCCAGAAGGCGCTCTAGCGTCGGACTCAAGGAAGTTAGGTCGACTTCGAGCCTCAGGTAGTAGTGACAGGCATATGGTCTGACCAAGTAATCCAGCCAGAGCGCTTGCTGTACTTTTGGGAGGGAAATCACAGAGACGATATCGCTTGGTGAATCATGGCGACCATGGAGTTCTGAGCTGCTTGGGACACGACCGCTCAGGAAAGGCATAGGCTTGAGTGACATGATGAAGGAGTCGTGCTGCGAAGGATCTGCTTGCTGGTGTTGCTCGGGATGGCGACCCTCCTCTTATACCTTTTAAACACTGTTTTTGAGACAGTATTGTTTCTCGGCGAACATGTTCCTTTAGGATTGGTCCTTCGGGGTTATAGATTAATGGCCTAGAAACATTGACTAGTACATACCCATCCAGCAGCTTTCCATATCCAATGCAAAATAATTGGGATCTGCGGTTGTATTCATCCATTCTTTTCGATATCAACAACTCATTGATCCTAGATGGATGGCTTGATCTCCAAATGAGGTAAAAGCTGTAAAAGGTATCATATATGCCTGTATCTTACACATCTTACGTATCTCCTCAATCCTAAGGGTCCTTCACCGGGCGAACAGGATTAGATTGTTACTGTGCCGCCCGGTATATCTCAGATTGGCAATTTAGCAAGAAAGTCTTGAAGCAAGGACGTTGCATGCTGATGGGACTACTGAAAATTTCTTTTTCCATAGCCTGTGAAAGCCAGGAAGAAGCTCAGCAGACAACACTAAAAGCTGACGTTCACTTTAGTAAATGTCTATCATGTTGATGATTCCTCCAGCAGATCGAGTGGCGCGAGGTGGTTTGAGTGGACGCGTTTTTGTCAATGTCCTCTTCTGGCAGAGTAGATTATGTAGTGATTGATGTCGTGGTCCCGACCCTTGACATTGTCAGAAACAACAGCTGGTGGACTTTTCGGTCCATCGACATCCATTTTCTCGGGAAGTACTAAGTACGGTACCCGCATGATAATGAATCGCAATGGCACACGTTTAGTCCAGGATATTCTCGCGGGTCGATCTTGACCAGAGCTGCATAGGTATGAAGACTAGCACTCGTAATCAAGGAGAACCGCTGTACCACCTCTTACCGGTAATGGTAGGTTTAAGAACGCACCTGCCAGCTCAGTGCAGGGTTCATGTGATCAGGATAACCGTCGGAAATCAAAAAAGTGACAAGACTTCAACCTTGAATGTTCACATGCATGCACGTTGCGCTTTCTCGACGCATCAAGATCTCTTTGTGGAAAAGCAAAGGCACGTGGTCGAAGGAGTCGCCAAAAAGCTCACAGTCAGACGGTGTTTGTGTGCCGTGTGTTGGGGAGGTGTAGCCGGGAATAAAGTCATATGTCGACCCCTGCGCACTAACCCCGTTCACGGGCTATGGGACGGCCCTTCTTCGAACCGCTGCGGATATGTACGTAGCAGCGCCCGCCTAAACTCTTGAATCAGTCAAGCATTTTTCGCTCAGCATGTTTGTTCGAAACGAGTCTGCATGACAGCGGTCCGCCCAATAGTGACCGGCACTGTCTTCCAAGGATTTGCCGCCGTCCGTAGAGTGCAGTTGCACAGCCAGGGGTGCCCTTCACGCACAGCAAAAGGGCGCAGTGTTCCTCGGGGAAGTGCGAGTGCACCCAGCTGCGAAGTTTAGCAGGGCCACTTTTTCATTAAAGGGCGTAGTGCTCGTTAGTGAAAAGCGTCTGCAGTTGCTCGCTCTCAGCCTCCATTCCAAGCTCAGGGTCCTTTGACTGTGTGTACCATCCATACCTTGCCATAGATTGCAGTCTGCGACCATCCAATATGCTTCTCCGGAAGCTACAGGCTCTGCCAGACCGCACGGCTGGGGGCAGCCCCTACTACATTCTAGCCGTTGTGTACGTATCAGTATCAAGTGCTTTGGCGTTTCACTAACACATGTTTTGCAGGTGCTCTGCCATGTTTCTTGATCTTGCAAACTTGAGCGCTATCACAATTGCACTTCCCACAATCCAGAAAGACTTCGGCATCAACGTCAGCGACCTTCAATGAATCATCTCCGCTTATGCTCTCACGTTCGGTGGGTTCCTTCTGCTAGGTGGTCGCGGAGGTGACGTATTTGGGTAAGACTTTATCAGAATTCCCGCTTTTCGCAAACTCAGCTAACGTGCATTCAAGACATCGTCGTGTTTTGCTGTTTGGCACGGTCTTCTTCGCCCTGTTCAACTTGGTTTGCGCTTTGTCCTCGACCTTCATAGGACTCGTTGTCGCCAAAGCGTTCCAGGGTATTGGGGCAGCGTTCACCATACCTTCAGCGCAGGCGCATATTGCCCTACACTTCACCGACCCAGCCAGGAAGGCGAAAGCCCTTGGAATCTGGAGCGCCGCAGGATCACTGGGGTTCATCATTGGACTCATCCTTGGCGGTGTCCTAACCGCATTCCTCGGCTGGCGATTCATATTCTATGTGGGCGTACAACAGAAAGGAGAGAACTGGTTGATTATTCTACTGAGTAGAGATGTGTGCTTATATACATAAGATATGCATGAGTACATGACGTAGATAGTAGAGTGGTGAAGGTTGTAGAAGATGCTAGAAGATCTGATAAGAGTATCGGGCTGACGCACGGACACCCAACTGTGTTGGCTGACATTCTACGTATCTGTGATTATCTCCGGCATCGTTATTCCCGCGGCGTATGTTCTTCTTCCACGAGTACGGTCACCTCGCGCTGCTACTCCGCCTCCTGTGGACGGGAGTAACACTAGCGAAAGCGCAGCGGCACCGAAGAAAGCGCTTCTTCAGTCCGTTCGCGAGCGCCTAGTTCGATTCGACGCCCTAGGCATCTCTCTTGGTATTCCTAGTATTCTCCTTCTTATCTATGCCCTTGCGTCTGATCCAAGAATCTCACTGACGATATCGTGTTTTGTTCAATAGTTCATCGTCGGCTGGGCCCTTTCTATCCCCGGCATTCTCCTCTTCAGCTTCATTACTGAGCACAGTTCTTACTGGCGTTACAACTTCCCGGGCATGATCCTATACATTGCCGGTATTGGCGCTGTTTACATAACCGCCAACTTTGTCGTGGTCTCATCCGCGTTCAGGTCGGATCACGGCGCAGCTGCTGGTGTATTTAACGTCGCGCTTCAGGTCGGTGGTAGTGTGCTGGGCTTAGCCGTACTTATGGCAGTGGCGGAAGGCATCGAGAAGAAGTACGGCGACGCGAACCTTCCCCAGGGCGAGCTTAGTGGTATCGGGTATAAGAGCGTATACTACAGTTGTGTGATCTTGAGTGGTATTGGGCTCTTTCTTAGCGTCTTCGCTATCCAGGTACCAGACAGCATGCGCGGGTCGCTTTGGAAGAAGCCTGAAGCAAGTGCCCCTACCGAAACCTCCTCGTCCTATGAGCTGCATCCGACCCAGTCACGACAGAGCTAGACTTGGTCCATTACACAACTGGTTGACGCTACTCCATCGCAGAGCTTCCTCTGCAGGGGTAACGGAAGCTTCAAGTTGGAGTCAAGAAGAAGCAGAAGAAGTGATAGTATGTGTATAATGTAATATGAGATGGATTTTTCGAATGGGAACCCAATCCCCAGTAGGATCAAACGCACCGTGGTCACGATTGCTGCAGAGACAAACGTAACACAGGTAAGACCTGCTACCATGGCAGTGTGCGAAAGCATCAGGAGGCGAAATGCGTTGAGTACTGTCGAGTGAGCACTAGGGCGGTAAGTCCGGATTACCCAGCGATCACTGTTGTGAATATCTTTGCCACATTGGCACGGGGATATAAGAAACTTGACACAGTGCTGAGATCTACCTGGACTTTCGACATCGTGCTGAAATCTACCCGAAATCTCGCGCTAGTGCCTGCTTCACGGTGCCCAGTTAAGTTTTTAATGATACCCCCGTGCTGGCACTAACTTAGCGCAGACGTGGGTCTTCGATCCTCCAGGGCTGACCATTGAATCCTTCCGTCACTGTGACATCACACAAGCGAAACTTCATGTTGCGAACATCACCATCGCACATTCAAGTATTAGTTTCAATCAACTCAACGGCTTCAGGACGGCACCGAAATGTACAAATACCCGGATTCAGGCTTCACCGCACGACAATGCAGGGGTGCTGGAAGCTTAGGCGCTTACTCAGCCCTGGATGTACCTCCGTGTGGACATCAGACAGCCATGTCACAGTAGACTATGGCGCTAGACACAGTGTCAGAGTGGCACGATGCGACCTATTAGCCAGATCTTTGCCAGAAAAGAACTTGGGAGTGAATCAACCGGTCGGCAGGGATAGACCGGGAGCACAGCAGCACCTACAATACGTCCCGCATCCACAAGATTATGACGGTTTCGTTGAGAACTTCGAGAGATCGCACCAATCTCGATTTTTTTCCATGTTTGCTCGCGAAGAGTGCCCTATGTTCAATTGCCGCTCTAAAAGGGCATCGGTAACTACCTGCTGTATCTTAGCGTGTGCGGACCTTGGCGAGAACGGTGGCGTACCGAGCTTGGCATAAGAGACACCAAGAAGCTATAGCCAAGAGAGTTTAAGCATGAGAGGTTGATCAAGCTCGTAAAAATAACAGTCTAGGGAACAGAGTACAAGGTATCCAAGAAGCGTTGTTACTTAGTAAGTCATTCGGGGTCCGTCTGGAAGGCCAGGATGAGCGAAGCAGCGCCGTCTGCTTGCGGCGGGGTATGCAGAAGTTGCATAAGCAGCAACGATAATCCCATACTGATACAAAATACTGACAAGGTAGATCGAATTTGCTGTGCAGTGCCTTCTCAAGAATGTGCGCTCGAAGGTAAGCTTGAAAAGGTCGAGATTGCTGGCGTGTCTTTCATGGCTGTGGCCCGTGCGTTTGCTTATGGACAGGTCCAATCACTCGTATGGCATACGCGTACGCCTACGTTTGAAGCGGCGGTAAAGAGCCCAACCCCTCATCCTGACTGCCCACCTTCATAACTGCCAGCAAAATCCAGTTTGTGGATTCAAGAGTCCAAATCCAAGCTCTCCTACTTGCATCCATACATTCTTATCCCGAGCACCAACAATGCCATTCGACTTCGAAAAATATGATGAAAAATGCTCTCAGATGTCACCAGAACAACTACAACTCGAATGGGAGCACTACACACGTCTCATCAGTGGCGCGGCCGCTTCAGCCACTCTCGGTGGATCGGCACTGGTTTTCACTGCGGGCGTCAGTATAATTGGAGTTGCCATTGGGTCTGCAGGCTTCCATAACGCTCGAAAGAAGCGTCAAATCATCAAAAGACACCTCGCTCGTTACAGAGAGGCGCCTACAACGCGTAGGCGGGATGTGATGGGGTCGGCGGCTTTTAACGGCGCTGTGGGCATAACGACGCTCGGTTTGGGAACTCTGGGTGCTGAGAAAGTGTTGGAGTTAGGCATAGAACATGGAGTATTTGGCGGCGCGGCTGAGA
Source organism: Pyrenophora tritici-repentis (assembly GCF_003171515.1). Classification (NCBI taxonomy): domain Eukaryota; kingdom Fungi; phylum Ascomycota; class Dothideomycetes; order Pleosporales; family Pleosporaceae; genus Pyrenophora; species Pyrenophora tritici-repentis. The sequence continues at coordinate 2,458,763 of NC_089390.1, forward strand.
CGGGGGTGGCAGTCGCGACTGGAGTGGTAGTCAATGGAGTTAATACGGCTGCCGATGACACATACCATAAAGGCCTGAAGAAGAGAGCAGAGAAACGTGCGGGTCTAGCTATCGAGGAAAAACATAGTGACGGAAAGAAGACGAACAACGGAAAACGCAGGAAGGCTCGGAAGAAGCCACACGGGAGCTCAGTGAGCAGCTTGTCAATTGAAACGGTCAGTGTTTAAGAGTCGAAGTTTCGCCGGAGATATGGATTGCTTGTACCCGGAAGAGATTGTACCAAGGAAGCTTAGGGACGAGCTACGTTGATTTAGATTCAGCGGCCAAGTCACGTATACAGCAATCCTCTCCGTTTATCCGAGTCATGCTGCCACACTTGAGTGGTGCGGATATCTCTGCCGTACTGATTCGGTGCACATGGAGACCCCGGACTCGTTTGCCTAAAGCTCTACATCTTGGCCGATCTTTACCCACAATGACATCACGTGCAGTGTTTTGGTCGCAGAGGGTAATCCGTTTTATTTTCGAAGACGTCTTTTCTCAACATTACGTCGAAGTGAGCAAGAGCGATAACGACAACGACATGGGCCCTCTCAAACAGATGGAGCAGTTGCTCTCTACTCACAAAACACATTATTCGACCATGTCCGACCCCAGCGATCGCAAATCCTCGCAGCAGGATTCTTCTCAGCAGCTCAACTACATTGATGATAGCTCTCAGAAAGTGCTGAGCTTCCAGAATCCGAATTCGCGGCGTTATGCTGTTCATGACGAAAATGGAGATGCAACTGGTACCGAGTGGGAGTGGTGGAGTCGCGAGAATCGTAAGGGTATGTACCAACCTCATACTTGTTCGCATCACGCGTTGACAAACGTCACCCCAGGCCGACACATTCTTCTCCTCAATCATGACCAAGCACCATCGCATGCCGCACGCACAACACGGCTCCTTCGAGCGCTTACTCGTATGATGACGGTCATAGCCTGGTGGGATGTCTCTTGGTGGATCGGCATTCTCTTTTCCTTCGGCTCTATGTGTTCCGTTACAGCCGGCGTCTTGCAATGGCTTCCAATCGCATACCCATCCATGACATTCGTCATCGACCCATCCATTATTGCAGGTGTGATAGCCTTCATCCGCGGGATAGTCTTTCTGTTGGGCGGCATGCTTCTTGTAGTCGAAGCAGTAAACGCAAACCAAAGCGACTGTTTCGGCTGGGCTTTGAAAGAGGCTTTGAACTCGGATCATGAGAACATCAAATTTCCTTCTCGGGACGAAGAGCAGAGCACTGGTAGCGGTATTCAGGCCCGGGATACTAGGTCAGGTTTTCAGCCCGATCGCCGAAACTGTACACACATACACAACCCCGACCGCGTTAAGTACGAGATCATGCACACCAAACATTTCAAAGTCGAAGCCCGGCCAATGCCTGAATCCGCGCAAGCCTGGAAATGGTGGCCCACATGGCAGGATGTGCGCGTACATTACCGTCGCGAAATCGGCTTCAACGCAAACCTCATCCTCTTTATCGGTACGGCCATTTTCTGGGTCACAAATCTTCTCACTCTGCCGGGGGTATATCAAAGGCTTCCCAGAGGTGTGATGTACGGGCTCTATTATCCTTCTTTCCTCCTAGGAGCCATCAGTTTCTTGCTGTCATCAATACTGTACATACTAGAAGTCCAGCGCCGATGGTGGAAGCCCGCGCCCCATATGGTGGGGTGGTGGGTTGGTATGGCGAACCTGGTCGGTAGTGTGGGATGGATATGGAGTGCTTGTCTGGGGTATTGCGATGGGAACTGGTGTCAGTACCAGAGTGTTCTGGCTTTGGTCTGGGCACCGGCAGTCTACCTCATGGGCAGTTTATTGTTGGTCTACGAGGCTGTGGAGAAATGGCCAGTCCATGTCGATGGGTAGAGAAGAAAGTTTGTCAGTACAACGTGCACACGACATGCATACCGCTTTGATGCCCCTCCCCTCCACATAGTCTCAAGCACATGAGGCTTCCAAGACGTCATAATGCGCATCACATGATTGCGCGTCAGTGTCGTTTTAGGTTGCCTCTCAATGATTCGCTGGTGCCTGGCTGACTAGGCGGCAACAGCCACTAACCCGCATTCGTGTCGCGGTAGCGCGTTGTTGCCTACCTAAGACAACACAAACGTCTCTCGCCTCATCGGGATTCTGAACCACGCCCCTCTCCTGTACTACAGGCTCCTGGTGGTGATTAGCTCTGACCTCTCTCGAGATATAAACCCCAATGCTGTCTTTCTGCACAGTCCGCAACAATCAATTAAGTGGGTCCTAGAAGGTTCAGATTGGATTGATTGATTACCGCTTTAAGCCTAGTAGTTACCTATAGGAGTTTAAGCCCTACCTAGATAGGTAAGTGGGTCTAGGAGAGTGACCGGATTGAATTGATTGTTGCGGAGTCTATCTTTCTGTCTCTTCATCTCATCTCATCCAGCAACGTTGATTGCAAACATTTCACTCTTCTTGCTCCATATATTCAGACCGTGATAATGTCGAACCAAGAACAATCCTCACCTCAAATCCCTCTCCCGCCACTACCAGCCACTCACGTGGATTGGATCTCACATGTCACCAATCATCCAGACACGCCATTACGTGAGTTGATCACTCCTTACAAGGAATACGACTCGAAACTGCGTGAGGTCTTTGCGCAACAGCCAAATCATCCAGCAGCCGCAAAACCCAATATCGTTCCTGTCTTCGCAGGTCACGAGCAGGATCTCAAAATCCGTGCTCGCAACCTCGCCGCTGAGTCGGAAGCAGAACGCCAATGCTATCTCATGCCACTCAAGAAGTGGGATCGGAAGACCAATGGTACCCCAGCTGTTGTCCAATCACTGAAGGAATTCCAGAAGAACTTTCAGCTGTTCTCGGAATCCTCCCTTGTTGATATGGATTGGTCCAATGTGGTTGTTGCAGGCAGCGCAGTCGTGACCTCTTTGTTGCCTGTTCCAGAAGAGCACAACAGGTCCAAGCGCGCTCTTCGCGAGTACTACCATCAACAACTTGCACCTGCTTCGGATGTTGATCTTTTCCTTTATGGTCTCACGGAAGAACAAGCCGTTGAGAAGATCAAGCAGATCGAGCAGCGTATCAGGGACTCAATCTTGACTGAGACCACCACTGTTCGCACCAAGAATGCAATCACTATCGCCTCCCAGTACCCAACACGCCATGTTCAGATTGTGCTGCGTATATACCGGTCCATCTCCGAGATTCTCACTTGCTTCGACGTCGATTGCTCTTGTGCCGCCTACGATGGCTCTCAGGTCTATGCCAGCCCTCGTGCATTGGCTGCATACATGACACAGATCAACACTATCGACCTGACCCGTCGTTCTCCATCATACGAAAATCGTCTGTCAAAGTACTCCCACCGAGGTTTCGAAATTTACTGGCCACTGCTTGATCGCTCACGCATCGACCCTACGATATTTGAGCGATCATTTGGTCGCACACTTGGCCTTGCTAGATTACTCGTGCTAGAAAATCTACCCAGCAACGCAGATAGGGAAGCTTACGTGGATCAGCGACGTGCGGAGCGCGGAAGGCCAGCCATCAATCGATGGGGTGGACGCGGCTTCACAGGTAATATGAAGGAAGAGCACGACGACGAGGTCGCAGAGTGGGTCGAAACAGACGAGGTCAGCGACTACCATACCTTCACTATCCCATATGGTCCCAAGTATCATGCACGGAAAATCGAACGTTTGTTGTACGCCAAGGACTTACTTCTCAATGCCGAGTGGAACCGTCCGAAGGAGCGCGAGACTACACTACATCGACACCCTGCATTCTTTGGGAATGCTACTGATGTGATTGGAGATTGCTGCGGCTACTGTCCTGAACCCATTACACCCGAGGACAAGGATATCGTGGGGGAAGAGAACAAAGTCTACGTATCTGGCAGCCTGTTATTTATCAAAGACAATCCAGGTCGACAAGCTATCGGATCGTTCAACCCTCTTACTAACGATGACTGGACTGAAATGGCCTACGTTGGGAACACGGCACGGTTATGCCAAGCCATCGTCGAAGGTGATCTGGAGCACGTCCAAGACTGGCTCCTTCAAGAAGGCGCTGACCCTAATCAACGAGACTATACTGGACGCACACCACTTCAGTTGGCTGTCATGACTTCAACACCTGGGATAGTACAGGTCCTCATCGATGGAGGCGCTCGCATCGTCGCACGTCTTGTAGACGGCAAGACGGCTCTCCATCTTGCTGCTATGCGTGGCGAAACCGCCATGGTTAAGGCTCTTCTCATCAAGAGCGAAGCTAACGAGGAGCTGGAAGCTGAGAAGGACGCACTTAAAAAGGGCGCCCCCAAGCCAACTGGACACGATAATCAGAACATGGCTGATGTTGAGACGGCGGTTGACAACGGCGCAGAAACGGGCACGAAGTCCCAGGGCAACACGCAAGACCCTGAGAATGCCGAGCATGACAGAGACGATGATAGTGAAGAAGAGAGCGATATCGATCTGCTCGATGAAGATTCCGAGAACAACGACGCGACAACCGAGAATTCCATCGTCAAGGTTAATCGCAGGAATTCGGTCGATACTCACGACGCTATGCTAGACAGCACTGACGACGACGAACCTGATGTCTACGATGTCAACGTTTTGGCCTGGGATGCGCCGGTATCTGCATTGCATCTTGCGATTGCGAACGGCCACACCGATGTCGTCAAGATGCTCGTGCAGGAGTTCGGCGCCGACGTGTTTCTGCCTGTCAAGCTTGTCCATGACTTCAACAAGTCGGCGCGAGCAGCCATTCTCCCTATTGTCCTTTCGTTACAGCTCCCGCAGGAGAAAGCCAAGGAAATGACAGAGCTTCTCATCGACCTTGGTGCATCACCCGCCCAAGCTGACGTCGAGCATGTCACTGCTCTTCAGTACTTCGCTGCTCATGGGGTAGAACTGCTAGCCACCATGATCTCAGCAAATCAACCTGCTGCACAGCGAGCTCTCGGTCACATTTCCATGCCAAACGGTCATTTTAATCGCGATAATATGGACATCCTGAGCACGGCCATCCGAAATGGAGATGAGACTGCTGTGGATGTCCTCTTGGAACTTGGCGCGAAACCCGAAATTGACTTCGGCACTTACATGACCTCATTGAAGAGCAAGTGGGACGCTGGAGGCTCTTCCGAAGAAAACGAAAAGAGTTTTCGGCGAAGCTTCACGCAACCTATATTCTCCGCTATCAGTGCTGAAATGCCATCGGTCATCTTGAAACTTTTGGATGCCGGTGCAAACATGAACAGTCTCACAGCAACTGCTTGGGATGCAATCCACTCGCGCCGTTCATATGGCAATAACGACATTCATACTCTGTTAGATGCTGTACGTCAAAAGGTTGAGGATATGCGTGAATTTTTGAAGACAGGCAAGGTCCCGCACTGGAACGGCGGCTACATGTTCAGCCATAACCTCGGCAACCCCTTTCCGCCTATCGTTTTTAAAGACGACTGCGAATATCTTCAATATTATGACCCAGAGTCGTACACTCATTGGCAACTGACGGTGCAGATTTCAGACGCCAAAAAGCTACATGGACCAGCACTGGAAACCTACAACCAGTCGGTTGCGTTGAGCAAGGCGCCCAAGGGCACAGAAGAAAAGAAAGCCGCAATCCGGTCACTACTCTCCGAGTTTGAAACACTCGAATCCCAGCTTCTCGAACGGGGCGCAAAGACTTTCAAGGATCTCCATCCCGATATTACAATCCAGGCCCGCCCAGACTATCACTATGGTGGTTATGAGCCGGAGCCTCCGAAACCATGGTATCCTATCCTCTCCTTCAATCTACCTGATCTGAATGATGAGCGACGTGCTGCCTACGTAAAGCTCTTCGAAGCGTGCTGGGAAGCTGACCTGCCGACTGTGAAGGAGCTCACGCTGGCAGTATGGGGCAACCATCAAAACCCTCTGAAGATTGCTGTGCAGGACAGGGCAGGATTTTCTCCCTTTTCTATTGCGGTTCTCCGGAAGCATTTTGACGTTGCGCGAGCTGTTCTAGAGATAGCGCATGCTCAATTTGCTCCCGAAGAAAAGGTCGGGACGGTCAAGCACAGTATCCAGTTAACCAACGATGACGATGATGCTTCCGATCGAGATGATGCAGATGTCCAAATCTATTCCGAGATTGTGGATGATCGATTCACCGTGGAAAACATTGGAGAGGTCCAAAGCCAAGTCAAGAGTAATGTCACCCCGCTTACGCTCATGTTATGGCCATGCCCGGCGCATTACATCTTAGGGGGCGAGGACACATCACAAGCCCCATCACAACAAACCCATGCACTTGTTGACTACCAGCAACAACTCCAACAATTGTGGGGGTATTCCAAACAAAACTATGGCCATAACTATCGTAGTAGTGGTCGCTCTCCCAGGCAGGTATTGAAGCATGCGGCAAATGGTCGAAGTTATCCTGTGCGCTCAAAGCCCGCTCAAGAGCACATACCGGAAGTAGACAACCCGGTGAACCTCTTCCAATTTGCCATATATCTGAACGATTCAGAGCTTCTTCACTTTTTGATCAACATGGGAGAGGACGCTTCCCGTCGCAAAATCGGCACTGATGACAACGCAGCACCCAGGCTCTTCCGTTTTGAAGAGGCGAATTTCTTGTACGCAATCCGCCTTGGCCGTACAGAACTATTGAAAGGAATCATCACTCGAACTGGTTGTGGTATACCCCTAGATGACCTAGTCAAGAAGAGCGGGGTTAAGATGGCGGAGAAGCCACAGCAGTACCAAGGTCTTTCTGTACATGGCCGAAAGCGAGAGGATTGGGCAAACGCTGGGAGGGAAGTGCAGAGTCAGCAAGCCGGAGCACAGCACCCGCCCCTGCTTCATGCCGCGCAGTTTGGAAGCCTTGACAGTGTCGAATGGTTTTCCAGTGATGCGGTACTGCGCTGCTACTTGCAGTTCACAGATGACCACCGAGACGACATTCGCATTCAGAATCTCGCGAAGACGAAAGGTGGTGTAGAGTTTGCCATTTCCAAGTGGCTCAACCTGCGCGCTCATTTGCTTTTACACTGTGTCGTGCTAGGTAAGACGAGCGACGAGTCCTTGGACCTGCTTCGATACCTAGGTAAGACACGCCCCGAGGCGCTCGAACATCGGTCTGCGAGTGGTATGACACCTCTGCATATTGCCTTCCGTCTACATCGCGTCGATATGATACCGATTCTCCTGGAAGCTGGTGCTCAACAGACATGCCGTAACAACGTTGGAGCCAACATCGTGCACTCAATACTGGATAATGCTTTCCTCCCACACGACAAGAAGCTCGATCGTATTCGCAAACTGTTTGGTCTAATCGATCCTCGCCTCATCGCTAGTCTCTTAACAGAACGAACGACCGAGGCCCCCGGCGCAGCTACACCCCTCGCCCGCTGGATGCATAGCTTCCGGCCACAGTACAGCGGCTCTGTAGCAGAAGGCCACGACAAGGTCCTCAAAGTAATTCTCGACTTCAGCAAAGGCGAGGACCTCGGCATCATTAGTGGTGAAGGCGATACACAAGTACATGCTGCCGCTCGCTACGGTGCCCACGCTGTTCTACGTGCCATGCTCGACTGCCGCCCTGACCTTCTCTTCCGCGAAAACGCAACTGGACGAACGCCTTATGAGATAGCAGAAGACTCCTACTTGACCAAAGAAGTTTTCAGCAACCCCCCGTCGCTCTCTCCTCCGAATAGAGATTGCTACTCCAACAACCGTCGCAGGCTGGTCCGCCGCCACAGGCCGGTATCCACGGGTGGCGTGCTCCAGAAGAGGGTAGAGGAATTTGCCGAGGAGCTCAAGGATGACACACCAGACGTAGAGAAAGTTTTGGGGGTGTGTAAGGAGTTTGCCACTAAGGCAGAGGGAACGAAGAGGAAGCTCGTTAGTCTGGTGGAAGCAAGTGAGGTTGCGAGGAGGCTGGCGGCTATGCAGGTTGGGGATGACGATGAGGACGACACGGACGAGAAGGATAATGATGGTGATGAAGAGGACGAAGATGAAGAGGAAGAAGAAGAGGAAACAGACTTGAGAGGTGATGAGGTAGAGGTCTGGTTTACTATGGGTGAAAGTGCAGATTTGTAGTTGACGGGGGAAGAGCCACATGTATGAAGTGTTACGGTAAAGCTGTTAGTAAGGCAGATAATTCCATATGTATATCTCTTTCATACCCCATATATCGAGAAATCGACGTTCATTTCGCACTAAGTTATTCTAAGGGCCCTGAAACTCCCATCATTCATAGCAAGAATATCAAAAAAAACCCTCACTTGTCCCCACCCTTCCTCATCATCCAACTCCAGTGCCCTTCCACGTTCCCTACCAACTCCTCCCAAACCCCAAAATTAGGAACCCACTTCCCATCTTTCAACAAAATCGCCTCCTTAGCCAACTCCGCATACTTGACCGCCATATCCCCATCACCCACTGCACTATACGCCAACGCCGCATACCCATATGCCAAATCCATGAAACCCTCCAGTCCCTCGCTGCGATACAGACCTAGCAATTCTTCGACTAGCGCGAGGGATGTCGCAGGCGAGGCGGAGGGCGAGGTGGCGGACCAGTCGTTTAACTGGGATTGTATAGTTTGGATGCGCGAGAGGTTTGTGTCAGAGTTGGGGGAAGTGCAGCGTAAGCAGGTGCAGGTGAAGTGGAAGCCGGTTTGGAGGTGTTTTTGGCGGAGGGGTGTGGGTTCTAAGGGGGTTGTGTCTGTGGTTGTTCGTTAGTGGCCTTTTGATAGGGGATAAGAGAGGGGAGCGGGCTTACAAGCGATTGTTATTTCCTCGCCGGTGGCAATGGGACGTGTGACGCGAACAATTTGGGTGAGGTTTTCGGGATCGATAACGTATTGTGCGCTGTTTTACGTGTCTTGGTTAACACTTGCAAAACTTATGTCTTCACTGCACCTTCCCAACCTGACCAAACGAATACGAGGCTGGGGGAAGGGGAAAACTCACTTTGGAGCACATCCATGATTCGCCCTACTAGTCTCTGGCCATATTGCCAAATGACCAACTCCACCCCCCTACTTCAACCCGAAAAGTATTCGACTTGACAACATCCTGCACTTTAACCCTCTCATCCCCATACACAGTCGCCAAGTCCAAAAACGCGTCTCGGCTTTTCTCCGGTAACTGCTCCACCGCGCGTCGCCACCACTTCTCCCGCTCCAGGGTCGGAAGTTCAACTTCTAGGTACGCCACGAACGTGGGTGTGTGCGCTGTTACTACGTCGCCGAATTCGAGATCCCGGGTTGCTAGCATGCCGAGGCCTTTTCCTGGGATGGCGGTTGCAGTGTAGGCGTTTGTGGGGGGTGTTTATGAGGGGTGGATGGGGAGATGTGAAGGCGGGGAGGGAGGCAAAGGCTTTTGCGAGCGCAGGGGTTGTGAAGATTGAGATTCCGCGGTTGGAGCTGTAGGTTGTGGAGGTGTAGATGCAGAGGGTGGAGTTTATGGTTTGGAGGACGGGGGTGCAAATTGGAGGGTGTGTCCAGGGTGAGTTATCTGTGTCTTCCGTCTCTTGATTGTGGTTCTGATGGAGCATGTCCGAGTGTTGGAGCGGCGTCCATGATGCGTACTCTGACCATCCGTCAAGTGAGGTTTGTAGTTGGAGCGCGTATAGTGGGCTTGTGTATACACTCGTAGAGGCACGTGCAGATCGGACCAAAGCGGAATGTGCTAGGACAAAAGAGATACTTCGCATTTTGAGGTACATTATGACGGTCTGAAAATGGGGAGAAGAAAACTTGCAGATCTACGGAATTATCGTATGAACATATTGAAGGATTCGTGGAGAAGTTGGGGTGTTTGAGAGGAAAAGGTGGTGGTGGCCTGAGGTGAGACGCTAGACGTTTGGACCCTTGTCATAGAGTTGCGAACCATTGCTCATCCCAAGTTTCACGATTGCGGCTTTGATAAGTCTTTGGAATATCGCGCCAAGAGCTATTAAAACAGTAGTCGCGGCTTTGAATATGCAATAAGCTTCTCAATGCAAGATCAGCGTGACTTGCTCTACGATTTGGTAAATTATTAACCAATAAACTGGGTATTTGCACTTTTCAAAATAACCTGAAAACACCAAGAAATGCCGTATAGTACCATACAGATAAACATGCCCTTAGCCTGCCGTCTTCAAAATTCCTCATGAATCGTCAGCGTCCTCCCCACTGCGCTTCTTCTTCTTATTCTTTTCCTTGCCCGCGCCCTCCTCTCTCTTCCTTTTCTTCTTCTTCTTCTCACCACCATCCTCCTCGGGCGCCACATACTCCTGCATCCTTTCTCTCCTCTTCGCATCCATCTTGTCCTTCATCTTCTCCTCCCTCTCCTCTTGCACCTTCCTCTCTTTTGCATGCTTTCCCAAAAAGTACTCGCCGCTCTCGATCTGCAGATCCACCTTGCTCTTTTCTTGCGGCGGCGGGAACGGTGTGTATGTCTTCTTGGTCTTGTCGTTGACCTTGTGGGGTACGCGTCGCTTGCTGAGCGAGCGCTTCTTGAAGTTGGGTAGGAAACGATCCCAGCTCTCGTTGACAAGCTCCGGGTCCTTGGCAAGCTCCTTCTTGATCATGAGCTCTTTGATGGCGTAGATGGGGTGAACGTTGTGCATGGTGTCTTCGACGATGCGCCGCACCTGCTTCAGGCCTTTGTAGGGGCCCATGGCCGCAACCGTATTTCCTTGTACGAGCAGGTAACACTCGGTCAACAGTTCCAGTGCCTTGAGCGTCGATCCGTTGGGGCCTAGGATGCGCTGCCGCCTCTTCACAAAACGCTCTTTATTGCCAACCAAATTCCTTATCTTGATAATGTCCATGGCAACTTCGTCGTCGAGAATCTTAACCGCTTGTGGCGCCGGTACACTTCTTGCAAGCAACTTGATTAAATCGCGCGCATTCAAGATAGCCGCAGGATCCCACGTTTTCTGCGTCGTCCATACTGTCATGGAACCCTCAACGAGGTTGAGCTCGCACCCGATGCCTTGCTTTTGCAGTGCCTGGGTGATGAATTTCCAGGAGCCCTTCAGGTACTGTTCGCGGTACTTTGGAAAGAGGGTGCTAAAGCGGGACTCGTCGGTGAAGGCACCTGCCGTGTTGTCTTCGGGCTTGAAGGGCTCGATCTGTGCTATGATTAGTACTTGGTCGTCGCATGGTCGCATTCAAGTCGCAAACTGACCTTCCACTTATCGATGTCATCAGTATCCCATGGCTTATCCACATTGTGTGTTGACGGCATCTTGGCAGTCGTGTACCCTGCGCTTCGCAATCAAGTCTCGAGATTGTCGCGGTAACTTTTTTCTGAAAGTTGCGCTTGCGAAGAGAGGTCTGCGCTAAGTTTCTGCCACCGCCTTGTGTGGAGCTTGGGCCATGTGACGCTAAGCCCGGCCATCCCGCATCACATGGTCAACTTTGTGCACGAGTTGTATCTGTACTTTATTTGCGTCAGGAGAACTATCTACAGATCTCGTAAGTATGCTTGCTTCATGCAAACATGCCCACTTATCTCTTCCGACTATCAAAAAATGCTATAGGACTTCAAACTCGTAATAGACGTATGCGGTATACTCTTGATCACCCATGTGCCCAGCTTGTTGCATGTCGTTCGACATGGCCGCGTCATCCTTCTTGATACGACCTTTGCTGTCACGACCAAAGGCATTGCCACCAAGGTATGAGTAGGCCGTGTCGAGATTCGTCTTTGCCGTCTTTGCTTGTTTGGGGGTAGTCTGTAGTCATCAGTCATTTGAACACGGCTCCCAGGCACCGTGTTTACTCACCTGAACTATACCGCATACAAAGTCAAGCGGCAGACCGTATCGCAGCACCGTCTCCACAAACACTCTTAGGGCCAGCGCATGAATCCAGATCATGGCACTCTCGCTGTACCCCGTCCGACCCAGCCGCAGCGCCTCGCCCCAGAGCTTCCGCTCATCCTTTGCCAGCTGATCTGCCTCTTTGGCCTCCTCTTCCTTTCCTCCCTCCTTGTATTGGTAGTCTCTCGGCGTCCACCTCTTCTCCCTGCACTTGTGCACAAACTCGGGCGAGTGCTTTTTGAATGTTGTAACGGCGAAGAGGGTGAATTCGTCGTCTTCGGCGAGCTTGTTGGCAGACCGCGGAACGACCATGGGACACAGCTCCTCGTATTGCTGGTAAAAGTCTTTTACGACCGTGTTGGGTACGGCAATGAGGTGGGTATCGAGGTATTCCGAGTCGCGGATCAGCGCCTTTGGGTTTACGACATTGACGAGGGATTTGGTTGAGAGGTTTCCGGTGCGCTTCCGCTCTGCGGCTGCGAGGGCGCCTTTGGTCTGGTTGTACTGGCTAAACTTGGACTTTACGTCGTTGTCGATGCCTTGAATCTCCTGCGCACATGATCAGCCAGAGTAGTGTTGCGCCAGCTGCGCGGTGCCCACCTTCTGTAATGCATCTATGAGGTCTGCGATGGGCTTGTCCGCCCGGTACTTGACCTTGTTCCACTGGAAGTTTCGCAGGTACTGGTCGACAGGCTCTACGTCATGTGAGCTCTAGCTACTAATCGCCCGGTGCATCCCCGACATACTATCGTTTATCGTCTTCTGCTGCTGTATCTTGCCCTCGTCGCCGTCTAGTATCTGCCGTAGGCTCTCTCCGACCTTTCCGACAACACCCTCACACGCATTACTAAGCTTGGCAAGGTCATCCGCCTGTTGCACCAGTGCATCCAGAGTTCCGATCTTGAAGTTGGGTATCGCGAACGGCGAGGTGGTCCCCACGTCATTGGTTACCGTGGACCGAAGAGCTGTGAGAGCATCCTCGGCATGATTCGAGGGCGAGATGGACGTCGGCAGCGACACCAGCAGGTACTTGCTGCCCTTGGACATGGTTGCTGCAGTTGTTTCGGAGCGATCGGGGCGCGATATAAGCGGTTATGGGAACGATGGCCGTTTTGGTGGATGGAATCCCGCGCAGCTCGATGAGAGCTTGGGCCCACGGCTAGACCAAGGTAAGCCCGCAGCTGCCGTCATGCCAGTCTTATATAGAACCGCCGTGAGTACCCGCCGAGCAGCCAACAGCAGAATTTCTTCAAGTTTTCCAATCTCACCCACACACAATGACTTCAAAAAGAGCAATTGCTGCGTTGCGTCCGGCCGTCAATGGTCTTGCGCCGCGAATTCGGAGAGCCGAACGTATACAGACGGCGCGCTATTCCACAAGTTCATACACAACTCCCACCCCACGACCCCGCAAACTTACACAACAATCTCATCAACAGATCCGTTTTGCTTCTTCAGAGACCGGATCTGACCAACTGGGCAAAACTGGTCTCTACGAACTTCACAAAAAACATGGTGCCAAGTTTGTACCCTTTGGCGGCTACTCCATGCCCGTGCAATATAGCGACCTGAGCATTATCGATTCGCATAACTGGACAAGAGAGAAGGCTAGCTTGTTCGATGTTGGTCACATGTAAGACGAAAGCATGCCAAGTTGCGCAACATCAAAATAACTAACATACTATTCAAGGGTCCAGCACCACTTTTCTGGCCCTGGTGCTGAAGCTTTCCTTGAAAGCATCACACCATCGTCACTATCTTCATTACTCAAGCACCAGTCCACGCTTTCAACCTTGTTGCATTCAACCGGTGGCATCGTAGATGACACAGTAGTCACGCGTCTAGCCGACAAGTTCTACGTCGTCACCAATGCCGGGTGCAGGGAAAAGGACACAGCCTACTTCAAAACGCAACTAGACGCCTGGAAGAACTCGCACCCTGATCAACCCGTTGAGTGGAAGATACTCGACGGTCAAGGTCTCATCGCCCTCCAAGGCCCCTTGTCCTCTGAGGTTCTCTCCCGTGTCCTAGACGACAAGTCCAAAAAAGATCTCGAATCCCTCTACTTTGGCCAATGTACCGCTGCAACAATCAAAGGCACTGATGCAGAAGTGCTCGTAAGCCGCGGTGGCTACACCGGTGAAGATGGTTTTGAAATCAGTATTCCCGCGTACGCCACAGAGGCCATCACCCAATTCCTGCTCGACTCCGCCAAAGACGAGCTACGCTTCGCGGGTCTAGGCGCCCGCGACACCCTGCGACTAGAAGCAGGCATGTGTCTCTACGGCCACGATCTCGACGACACCACCACGCCCGTCGAAGCCGGCCTCTCTTGGATTATCGGCAAGGACCGCCGCGCAAACGGAGGCTTCCTCGGCGACTCCGTCATCCTACAGCAGCTGAAGAAGAAGTCGGAAGGTGGTGGTGTATCACGCCGACGCGTTGGCCTCATCGTTGAAGGATCCCCTGCGAGAGAAGGTGCGGAGATAATCAACGAGGCGGGTGAGAAAATTGGTACGATTACTTCTGGTTGTCCGTCGCCGACGCTCAAGAAGAATATCTCCATGGGCTATGTGAAGGACGGTATGCATAAGGCGGGTACGGAGGTTGAAGTTGTGGTGAGGGGGAGGAAGAGGAAGGCGGTTGTTACTAAGATGCCGTTTCTCCCTAGCAAGTATTATAAGCAGCCTGCCAACATTAAGGCGTAAATGGAGCATGATATAGGGCTGGTTTACATCCTTTTGCCGGTGGTTTTATTTGTTTCAGGCAACCTTTCAACATGTAGTTGCCTTGTTTGATGGTATAGATACTCGGAGTCTACTCTAAGGCCCAAGCTCTGATGAGTGTGTTCAGCCAGACTATGTGGCTCAGGTAATTCAATTTTTCATTTGCCTTTCAAATGCATAACAAACAACAAAAGTATAAGAGGCGTTCTTTTATAGAGAATTTGTCTTATTCAACTGTCCTTAGCGTTTTGCCATGTGCGGGGTTAACTGATCTATTTGATACATTGAATCTAGAGTAAGAAGTATACATTACGTATGAGACGCACCCTTGAAGTAAGTATCATCGACGCAAATATTGAGTACATGTATAGTCATATACGCGTGAGCTTGAAATTCTGTTTGATAGGTTTCCATGGGCAAGAATCGAGAAAACTGAGAGGCGCTTACCTCTGTCAACGTAGACGTCGTCATTTGCATATGTATTGTCACCATAAGTAATATTGAAAGTGTAGTCCTCCTTGATCTTGGACTTGTCGGGTTGATGAACATCACGATTGCGGATCTGCTCTTGGGGCTGTAGGGTAGAAATGGTCCAACTTTGACATACGTTAGCATTCAAGGGGCCAACGATAATCATATGCCGACTTCGTAAACTTACAGATCAGAACTTCCCGTGTCAAGGAGAACATGGATGGGATCATCTCCAAACTTCATAGGGTTCACGCAGTACGTCATGGTTGGACTGTCCCAGGTAGTTTCTTGGCTTACCTAGTTCCACTGGGCTGGAAACCACTGCGCAGGCAAAAGCAAGCGCAACCTCCATAATTTGAGCAGCGGAAGGCATTATGGCGAGAGGATGCGTATGCTGTAATCAAGGAGAGTGGAAGAGAGTTTACTGGAGTAGATAAGAAATGACAAGAGCTAGACACTACTCATGGCTTTATATCACGAAGTCACAAACAGTGTCATTGTCGGATCACAGATATCAACGATATCTCAGCCACGCGATCGGCCGCACTGACCTCGGTCACGCGAGCAGGCGCACTGATCGCGGCGTCCGAGCAGCGCTCAGACCAGACCTCCAATATCTAGCTCTTCCATAGTTCTCCTTCGCAAGACAATCAATCAGAACAATCACCAAATAGAATGCATTCCTAGTTACGTTATTTCCTTTTCGCACTCAGTGCAAAGCCCTACCGACAGTCATCAAAATAAGTCTTATCGCGGTGTGCTTTGCCATCGTATGCGAATCGGGCTACACCTTTTTCATGAGAGTACGAACACTTCATGTTGGTGCATGAGCCCCTCTGCGACTTGTCCGAACTTCCAAATCCCGCAAGGTTCCGAGTAAGCTCATATTGTAGTTTCAAATACGCCGGGAAATGATAGAAAAGCTCGTGATAAGCACCACGTTGATCAGTTACGGGGCAAGTGGTCAGAGCCGCGGACAGCCTCTTCGACGTGAACTCCTGGTACACTCGGTATGCTTGTGGCTCAATCATGCGATAAATACATATTTACCTCCTGGAACATAACTTGGTGTTGCCATGCACGTACTGATAAGTGGAAGGAGTTGCAAACAGCATATCCAGCACAACTCACCCTTCTTTCTTCCGTGTCAAAGCTCTAAGGGGATATACTACCAACCCCATGACCAGATGCCTAGCGCCTTGGTTGTTCCGGTCATACGCTGGGACATGGGTGTGCGTCCATGCAATGTCGCAGGCAGCGTCGCTCAGGATCCATGCGCAAGTCGGCGCCATTGAAGGGCGTTGTCATACCGACCAACAACTCGTATCACACGGAAAGATACGAAGCGATCACGACTGGTCGCTTAACGGTAGCAGGAACGAAAAAGATCAGTCCAAAGTCCGAGCGCAGATATTGAGATTTTGGTGTGATCGCAACGGAGAGTGCCACGTCCAAGTCGATTAAAGAATGATGTTAGTGGTGCACCTCAGCTTGCTCATCTTCCACGTCCCCTGCCCCTTCCACCACCTCTTCCCCTACCACCTCCGCGCCCTCTACCACCCTTTCCTCTTGGCGCAGTCCTCTCATATATCTTGACATGATCGAATGGGCTATCGGCGACTCTGAGGTAGCTTGGCATACCGTTATCTACAACTGCTAAAACAACGTTCCTATATCCATGCTTGAGCCTTTGGTACGGTTGATCCGAGTCTTTGGGTCTATCTTCTGGTACCTGTGCCATGAGATCATTCAGCTGTGCGCTCGTAGGAATGGCGCTTGTACGAGCATCAACGACACAGATGCGGAAGTCGGGGGTAAGACTTGCACGGGCAGATTTGCGGAACTTGGCTGTTGTGCGGTATACGTCAAAGTGGATGCGGTACGGGTTATCTAGGGACGGTGGAAGGATAAATGAGGGTGGGCATGCGCGGTCGTGGCTTGGGATAAGCTTGAGGAGACAGTAGATATCGCTGTAGCTCCTGTACAGTCCAGGTTTGATGAGCGGGCCGAAAGCCAGGTTCTCGGGTGAGATTGTATAAGTTGGCTGGCTCAGACGCCGCCATATATCGGCGAAGAAGCGTGCGATGATGCCAGGACCAGAATCAGGTTGCTCCTTAAGCTCTGGCGGGGCAGGCAATACCTCCCCTCTATCGTCATCCCATGTCCCCGTCCTGAAGACGACATAGCCTGACCTCTTCAATCCAGCATAGACGTTGTACATCTCCAGTGTCAACTTCCCGCCGACGCCTCCCTCGAAGCCGAGAAAGGCCGCATACGCTGACTGTAGGCTCATGGGTGCACCATCCTCGGTCCTATAGACTGTCTCGTCGCCTACCTCGCGCTTCACCGGCCACCGACAGTCCAGTGTGCCTCTCTCGAGCAAGAATAGAGCCTCCTCAGGCAGGAGCCACTCCCTCCCGCCTTTGTTGGTGCCTATGGTCTGGAAGTGCTGAGATCGGACTTTGTCGACGCATGCCATGTTGCGCTCGGGGTCATACATGGCTAGGATATGGCCCTTTTGCGTGTGGGTGCGTTGCCACGAGAGGACGCCATGCATGGCCCGGCGCGAGGCCTCGAGCGTGTCGAGCTGTAGGTTCGTCTCATGGCTTTCAAAGTCTTTCTCGCCGCGCTTGGGTAGCGTAGGATGTGCGCTATCCTGTGCGCTGTCGCGGTGAAATCAGCATGGTGGGGGACCAGAGCCGCAATAAGAGTGCAAATTGCCTACGTGAGTTTGTCGAGGAACCGAAAATCCTGCGCCTCTTCGGTGGGGTCAAAGTCAGCAGCGTCGGGCACGCGCAGGTGCGAAATGTCCTCGTCTTCGTCGGCCATGATTCATCAAGAAATGTTGGTGAGAAAGGCAGACTAGGATCGGTGGTGGGGGTTGACTCGGAGATGGCTCGGATCGGCGGTGGGCGGACGGGGCAGCACGTGACTGTCGCCAAGGCGGCAGTGCCATATTCGACACGGCATAGGGACGCCGACATGAATGCATGTCATGCCGCTTAAACTGGGCCACGGCATCGCAGGCAACGCAGCAGGAACATCTGCCAGGCCAATGACAGGTCGTACAAGTGGCTTACCTACATCAGTCAATACACCTTCACGCCGTTACCCTATCACTGCATATGCGTTTGTGTCTCCATTTGTTTTCGGCAAAGTCTAAGTCAGACCATTTTCAGGTAACGCAGGCATGCGGCACAGGGGAAAGGATCGCGGCATGTCTGGTGACAAACATTAGGCGTTGAGAATAGACCCAGGCAGGGCGTAAGTGAGGAGACGGTGCAGAACCGGCTGTCGTAGCGGTTGAACATGTGCGTACGGCACAAGGAAGCCGTCGACGGCATGTACAATGACAGACGACAGACGTCTGGAATGGCTGGCAAAAGGCGACAATGCGGTAACGCCCAGGGAAAATCTTCACGGTGATTGAACGCTCGCTACCGAGACGGGAGAAGACTGTCACGGCCATCGAGAGTGGCACGAAGAAGACGACAGTGACGAGAAACTGCAGAGGATATCATCCCAGACAATGTGTATATATATAGAGCCCTTCACTCACATCCATACCATCTCATCCCATATTCAACCACTTGAGCACTCAACCACTCTCAACTCAAACCATTTCTTCTCCCATCTACATCATGCCTTTCACCAAATACAAAGCCGCTGCAGTACCTACTCCCCCTCCATCTTCCATAGAGCCCCTGTCTAACCAAACAACTAACCAGGTCACCTCTGAGCCCTGCTGGTTCGACCTTAATGCCGGCGTTCAAAAGACTATCGACTTCATCAACGAAGCCGGTGCCGCTGGCTGCAAGCTCGTCGCCTTTCCCGAAGTCTGGATCCCAGGCTACCCCTACTGGATGTGGAAGATCAACTACCAGCAATCTCTGCCTTTGCTGAAGAAGTACCGCGAGAACTCTCTTCCTATTGATTCGGAAGAGTTTCGGAAAATTCGCAGGGCTGCGAGGGATAATCAAATGTGAGTTTTCTGTTGTTCTAGTCTAATGCCTCACTTTGCTAGTTCTCACATTTGCATCTTTTACTTCACTGATACCGTTGCAGTTATGTCTCTCTGGGCTTCTCGGAGATCGATCATGCGACGTGCTATCTGACACAGACGCTGATCGATCCCACGGGCGAAGTCATCAACCACCGACGCAAAATCAAGCCTACACACGTTGAAAAGCTGGTCTATGGTGACGGTGCTGGCGACACATTCAAGTCCGTTACACAGACCGAGCTTGGGCGTCTGGGTCAACTCAACTGCTGGGAGAACATGAACCCATTCCTCAAGGCGCTCAACGTCTCCGAAGGCGAGCAGATCCACATCGCCGCGTGGCCTGTGTATCCCGGCAAGGAGACACTCAACTACCCTGATCCAGCTACTAACGTTGCGGACCCAGCGTCTGACCTAGTAACGCCAGCATATGCTATCGAGACGGGGACTTGGACGCTGGCGCCGTTCCAGAGGCTGAGTAAGGAGGGTTTGAAGATCAATACGCCTGAAGGGGTAGAACCCGAGACTGACCCCTCAACGTACAATGGACATGCGCGTATCTACAGGCCAGACGGGTCGCTGTATGCAAAGCCTGATAAGGACTTTGATGGTCTCATGTTTGTCGATGTATGTCTTTCCACTCCTGTATGTTTTGTATGGCTGCTAACAGATTCACAGATTGACCTCAACGAATGCCAGTTGACCAAGGCTCTGGCAGACTTCTCAGGTCATTACATGCGCCCTGACCTCATCCGCCTGCTCGTGGATACCCGTCGCAAGGAACTTGTTACTGAAGCTGATCCTCATGGTGGCATTACCTCGTACTCTACTCGCCAGCGTCTTGGTCTTGACGTGCTGCTCGATTCGGATGCGCACAAGCATCAGAAGAGCGGTGCTTCTGATTTGGGAGCTACGAACGGTTTGGCAAACTAGGTCTCAAGTCAGACATAGCTGCTTCTGCTGGACATGCCTCTTGAGTGCTTGCTCTGGTCTGAAAGCTTACAAACGGTCTCTACACAAAAGTTTAACTGTTCTTTACATTACTCAATAAATCATTCCACTCTTTTTCAGATACGACTGCATGCAGTGTTACAATGCTCAAAATCGAGAGCCGTGTACGAACAGAGTGCAACTGTAGACTTAGTTGGGCAAGAACGCGCAATGTCCCGTTTTTTCTCTATCGAGGTGCGCCAGTCCCGTACATGACTCGAGGACATTTTCAGGAATGCAGGTGTCGGCTAACCAACTTCAAGACGGCAGGTGAATCACTGATCCTACCCAAACAACTGCAATCCAACACTGCACTTACCAAAACTTTATTAGTCGCAATGACATTCGCATCTTCCTTCTCTCAATTTCATGGTAACAATTGCCATACATTTCCACTCTCGCTTTCACCACCTACCACTCTACTTTGCACTCTCAGACTCAGACTCACTTTCACTTCGCCACCCCGCCCACCATTTCACGCTAAGAACATCGATATCCATGTCTACTCTCAAAGTCATTCCCAAAATCATTCTTTAATCTCAGCACTGCCCTCCCACTTCATCGTTCCCCCACACACCAAAGTCACCATGGACGACCGCCACAAGCCACCCAACCGCTCAGCCTCCATGCCGCTTTTTCGAGAGTACCCGCAATCGCCCAAACGCGTCGAATTGCAAGCCTGGCAGCGCTCAGTAGAAGTAGCTCAGCGCGCAGTGGAAAAGGGAGTGCACGCACACATATTCCAGGGTTTCGGTAACTACAACACCACTGCCATAATACGGACTCCAATCTATGGAGACTTTGCTAACCAGAAACTGAAGATTTCAATGGCACTACTGCTACTGCTACTGCTACTGCTACTGCTACTGCTACTGCTGGTGTGGTTGAAGTAGACTCGCCTGCGAGCGACACCACTGTCAAGCAAGTCCACAGCCAGAAGAACGATAACGACAAAGGTATTGCACCTACATCTGCACATCCCTATGGGTTCAAACACGCGATGCACATGAAGGCAGAGAGACGCGGTCGCTTACCCAATGCCCTGCATACATCTCTGACTAACTCTGCAGTCCCTTTTGCGCGTATGTACCACACGGATGCCAGAGTGCCGCATAGCATGCCGAGTTCTATGCGACCTTCCGGTCCGGTGATCACGGCTGATGCGTTCGGCTCGCCTCAGGGTCTCAAGGGTCTTTACGGCACAGCGATGTTGCATCAGCGGAGAATGGCGAGTATGCCATCATCGCAATACGTGGGTCAGATGGATAATCAGATGTCGCCAGTGTCTAAGAGATGTGTTCCTCGAGGTCAAGAGATGGCAAAGATCCCTGCTATGTTTCAGCAATACCATTCTGATGAAGAGAAGAGGAATAGCGAGAGGGTAGTTGGGTTGAATAAGGAAAACGGTGGCTTTGCTGGATTCGGTATACCGCAGCCGTCTCCCAGATCCTTCAACAACACTCCTGGACACGGTCGCCAACCTACCGATCCTTTCGTGGACTATACACCAGAACCGAGCTCTCGTATACTGCAGCCATCGAATCAGTATCTGGTTCCAGGTCAGTCTTCCGTCGGCGCATCCAGGTTCACTGCAGGTCTGCCATCGCCCGCCTCTGCTTTTGCACAAAATCTCGTTGCCACACAGCCGCTTCCTCAAGTCTTCTACAACACAGAGCCAAACACACCAGCATGGCCGTCTTCTGCTCCCCCAACATTCACGCTAAACGTTCCACCTAACAGGGCATACGCACCGTCACCTTCACCGCACGTATCTGCCCGCCCCTCTCTTCCCATACCTCCACCTCCTCTCCCCAGCCTCGGAGCCCACTACACGCAGGATCCCACCGGCCGCGCGCGTCTCGACTCGCAAAAGAGCGTCCGCGAAACCTGGATTCGCACCGAAGCCACAAAGATAGCTCAACTGTCTCGTCTCCGCCACCAAGCTGAACAGCTCTACACCAAGACCCAAACCCAAGAAGACTTTGAGCTCTGGCAGAAAGCCTCAGCCGCATTCGCCGAGGCTACCAGTTTGGAAAAGAGGCAGGAGGAGCGCCGCGCATTACTTCTGAAGGACAGGGATATGTTGCCGTTGACGACGACGAGGAAGGAGGACATGAGTGCTGCGATGAGGGAATTGTTTGAGACTGCGGGTGTGGATGGAGGAGAACGCAAGTTGTTGGGATTTGTGATGGCGCTTATGGAGAGAGTCTGCGCAGAGGTCAAGGATGGGGAGGGCCATGAAGGCGGTATCTCAGCGGATATGCTTGCGACGCTTAGTTTGGAGGAGAAGAAGGAGCTGCGTAAGCATCTTGTTGGCCGACTCCAGAAGGTGCAAAAGTAGGCGGACAGGTAGATGCCTAGGCCCGTTGCGAGATGAGGCAAGCAGAATCTATGTCCAAGTAGTATGACTTGATGGTGGAAACGGAGGAGGTGGTGTAAGACTAGCAAAGTATGTGGAATTCACGAGAAACCCATGCTCCCATCTGTTTCCCTAAACAGGAAAAGAAAATTAATTACAAAGATTCTATGTACAAAACGTCATCAGGTCAGGTCAAATATAGCTAATCTAAGCCCCACCACCAGGCACAATCTTCTTCCCCTTGACACTCTTCTGCTCCATGCCCAAACTCACAAAAAACGCTATACAACTCGTCGCAATCGCCAGTATAAACGCCGTAACAATCGCATTGTTATAGCCCCTCAGCACGCCCGGCAGAAGAGCTGCAGACACCACTTTCCTCAGATTCGTCGCCCCCGCATTCGCCACAATGCGCCCATCAAGACCGGGCGCATACTTTGGAATCTCCTTGGCCAGCGTATTAACGAATATGTTCTGTGCAATAGAAATGGATAGGGCGCCGCCGAGTGAATTGAAAAACATGACGCAGGCGTTGGCAGTCGGCATGTCTTTCTCGTTGGTCACGACTTGCACGGCGACAAAAGGGATTTGCACGCCGGCTCCCGCGCCGATTCCCGAGAGAATTTGATACCCAATCCATTGGCTGGATGGGGAGCCGACTTTGAGCGTGTAGAGCATACCAGCGCCGATGGCGAAGACAGCGCTGCCGAACCACATAAAGGGCGCGTACCAGCCGACGACTGTAATAAGGCCGCCGATTACAATGGATGAGCAGGTGATGCTGACAAGGTAGGCAATGGTGCGGATGCCGGACTGTTCGGCCGTGGTGCCCTTGATGGCTTGAAAGTAGAAGGGGAGGTAGAAGATGTGTCTTCAATCGTGTTAGTTTGTTTTTGCAAAGAACTATAGTGGGAGCAAGGGTAACTCACGTGTACAAGGCCATTGATAGCAGAGTCGAGTAGAGACAGCTAACAAGGACTGTGCGCTGAGTAAATACTCGTACAGGAATCGTTGCCCGCTCACCCTGGCGGAGCTGGATGATGATGAAGACGATGATAAGGAGTCCGAAACCTAGTAGCGTGCCCCATACCTTGGAGTTACTCCACGCGTATGTGAAGCCGCCCCATTGCAGTGTCAAAAGCAGGCATACGATAGCGCAGATGAGAAACACAGCGCCGGCAATATCAATGTTCTTGAGACGCTCCTTGACAGGAAGATGCGAGTACTGGCGCTTAGGGTTGCTGAAGAAGAAGAAGACAACGAGGAGCGAGACGGCACCGAAGGGCAAGTTGATCCAAAAGCAAAAGCGCCAACTTGCGATACAAAGTCAGTCCGAGCCAGCCTCGTATTTGTTTACATTAGGGGAACTTACCTAAGCCGGTCCGTGAAAGCACCGCCGAGAATGGGTCCGACGACAGACGCAATGCCAAACATGGACGACAATGCAGCAATGTAAATAGCTCGTTTTCGCAAGGGTACCGAGAACCCAATGATGGTCATACCGCCAGAGTATAGTGCTGCTGCGCCAGCTCCGGCAACCGCTCGCCCGATGATGAACATTGGTGAGCTCGTCGCCGCTGCGCAAATGACTGAACCAACCTCGAAGATTACAAGGGCAATCAGGTATGTGTATTTAACATCAAAGTATGTGTATACCCTGCCGAAAGACGGTTGAAGAGACGTTGTTGTCAGGAGGTATGACGAGCCGTACCAGCCTACATCGTCGAGACTGTTAAAGTAGGTGGTGATCTTGGGGATGGCGGTAGCGATGATTGTGTTATCGAGAGCGATGACGAAAGTCGTAAGACAGAGACCTATGGATAGCATAACCAGTTTCCAGCCGGTAAGGTATTTTGATTCGTCTTCGACTTCGTCATCGGCGTGCTCCTTTTCAGCGACATCAGCGCCAGTCTTTTCCCCGTCTGCTTTTCTTGTAGCCGCCTTGTCCTGTGAATTTGTATCGTTGCTGGTTCTCGACTCCATTGCATGCGTTTGTGTGTTTTCTTTGGCCTCTAATGTGGTTTCGGGACTCTTTTCGGTACCCGTTATCCTCCCATCGCCTGCTGTGGATGGATGTGAAGCTTCGGCATCGCGAAATGGTGTGCTTGCGCTGACGGAACCATCGTTCGTTTGCATACCGCCTCTATTGCCGTCGCACCCAGGGTCGAGAAGTTATGTGTGCTGCCGCTTTGAACTACGTAGTACTTCCAAACGGGTGGGTAGAAGGGATAGATACAGACAAGCGGGTCGGAAACAAATGCTCGTTACCCAAGATCCGCAATTTGTTTCAATATGTATTACAAGAAAGAGTGAAGTGGAAAAAAGCAAAGAAAGGAGACCTTCGGGGTCCGTATGTATGCAACCCTACGGACCCTGCTCACGCGCCGCAATCAAATTGCATAGTCCTTGGGACATGGCCGTATAGAATACGGTCATCGGCAACCAGGCGAGGTGTCAAATGAGCACTTCTAACCGAGTTGGCGCGGCATTTTGGTTCCCGTGCTCTAGTCCGCCAATCATATAATATGGAAGAAAACAAATCCCATGTTGCCGATCTCTACCGGCTTCGCTACAGTTGCAGCAAGCGTTTGTGGCGCTCGGCCTTGCCGTATATCTCTTCCACCCATAGGCTCGACTGCGCTTATGATAAATTCAAAAGTCAACCTGACGCGCGATAAGGCCCCTTTTATTGGTCGTGAATTAGTTGTCGCATGATAGCAGAGCGATAGATGTTGGTGGATGTCGCTATGCATGGGTCTAGTTGCGGTCTGTAAACTTGTACGCCTCCCTCGGTTAGACACAAGCCTGGCCATCCCAGCTAGGATCGAACGATCTCGAACCATCGAAACCGAATGCGAACATGTGATACGGGATCCCTAGTCTTCGTCTACTATTGCAGATCTGATGTCCATATCAAGCTTCATCCTTGACGAGCATGTGCAGCGGCCCGTTTCGCTCCCGAAGCCGTACCACGGGTTGAAGAGCAATTTCCAGTCAAAGCTTCAAAGTTACCATTGAGCAGGATACGTATAATACATGTACAAGGCGACACTCGGTCGAACAAAGGCGACGAGAGTTGGTCTTCGCAGGTCTAGAAAGGTCAAAGTAAAGGGTGCATTCATACTCCCTCCCATAACATCTAAATCTCGCTATTATTACAGTGATCTCATCACAGCTCTGCAACATCCCATCGATCTAACTGACTTGTTTCACTGGAGCTGAATTAGAATTCGTAATTTAAACGACTGGATACTTTCGCACCTCGACTGGGCATGAATCACAGGATGTTTCGATTTTGACTGTGGCTAAGATTTTGCCATCATGACCTCTGCCACACTTTCGTTGAATCATCTGGCCTTTGGGACATAGTTGCTGAAACACCATCTCGGTGTGTCCACACTTGTGAGAGTAGGCGTGGTAGAAACACATTGAAGGCGACAGTGGAAAAGTATTGGTATCGACTGAAAATTGGTTGGAAGCCCAATTGTTTGTCAAGGGCCCGTTTTGACGGCGAGATAGAACTAAATATATCTGGTGTCTTTTTGGTATGACTCCAGGATATTTACTATATTGTTAGGCCAGTCTGATGTGAGAAGGGGTATCAGCTTCATTGCCTCATGTCTTACCTAAGACGAAGACCAAAGTGGAAAAAGTCAAAGTTCGTACAAGTGAATAAGTGAATGAGTGAATGAGTGAATGAATGACAATGTAGAAGTGCTTTTGTCAAGGGAAATATAGCTTGGGATTATGAAAAGGCTGTATAGATGAACAGTACAGTGTTGGGTTTCTGCATGCAGTCGGCTACTCTTTATATGGTAACCTATGCATGCCTTTGGACATGATTGCCACTCTTTGCTCAAGTTACGCAGTTTGACAAGTATGAGCAACTAGGCAATCGGAAGTACATCCGCTGTCTGACAAATTCTAGCATTGTACTCGGCGAGGATACACGGATCTCATCCTGCTGTCATGGCGTCGAAGCTGGATGGAGACTCACCACCAGGTATGGAAAAGTAGTCGCACATGTTATTTTACAGTAGTGTATGACTCCTTCCCGCTGCTGTTCAGCCCTGCGAATGCGTCAATGCGTTGTGGTACAAGCGAAGGCGGAAGGCCCCGGGTAGGTGGGTACGAAGCGCCTGTTTGGAATGCCGGGGTTCTACGAACGCGTGCTCCCGTAGTACATGCATAAACGATGGTCAAACATCGTTTAGCGATGGCAAGATTTGCTCTGCCGAACCGGTGCCACGGTGTGTATCGCCAAAGTGGGTTGTTTGATTTGCAGGATGGGGACGTTGGTGTTTTCCTTCCAGAATTGTACATGTTTTCCTCAACGCCGCCTTGCCGCCGGAAGGTAACTTGTAACCAACTAGGTGCTTGATGGCGCGATATCCGGGCTTGAGGCCGTATACACTTGATTCTGATATCTGAGACGGCAGGTCTGGTGGGAAACCCTGGGTTTCCAAGCGCGACGCGTACGTCTCACTGAGCGGCGACATAGTAGAGCTGGTGTACGTTGATCTCTTCTAGTTTCATCGCACAGCCCGCTGCGTCAGCGCAGATGGTGTTCGCAAAGTTTTGATGGTATTTGTCCAGCAATTTTTGGAAGTCCCAGCCAATCAGCGTGTGGTCTCACCGCTAATTCAGGTGGAGTCGTTGGATACAAACTTGCTGCAAGCCTTGCTTTGGCCCGCATATGACGAGATGATAGCTAATGATATCCGGCAGGTACCAGTTCCTTTGGGATCGGTGATGGTAAGCTCAAGGCGGACAGGATTGTTTGAGCATTCGGCTCAATGTTCGCCTTCAAGGTTGAAAGATGCGAATTACTCCGCTCGGCCATACTCACAGGCTCGCGACGTCATGCCAGGAACATGTCATAGTTTGTGAATGTATCGTCAGCATACACCCTGCTCGTTTACGCGGTAGGATGCAGAGTGTACATGGACATGGCAGCATGTGCTGACCGCTCATGGTTGAATTGGAAGCGGCCTCTTTACCGCTTGCGAATGAAGGGGAGATGGCGGCTTGGGACTATCGCTTCGAAGCATCTCTTTCGGGGACGGACGATGATGGCATACTGCATCCCATCCAGCCGTGGAACGATGCGTTGGCAACGGGAGTCGGTCGTCTGAGACGGCAGCTGAGGCACAGCCCTGCAAGTGCACGCTGGCACTGGCGAAGGTCGAGGCGGAGACGTTGACGTCGACTAGGAGAATATTGAAATGGCAGTTCTAGCTTGGATGCCAGGTGGCAACGCCTGTCTCCGTCTGAACCATTAACGGGAAAAAGGACCTGCAGCAGACGTGTGTAGTCTAACTAGCGGAGAGCCTGACGCTTGACACGTAGCCCACCATGGCTCGCCTGTCTGCATATTGACGCAGGAGCTGCATGTGCACCTGCGTCTCCAGAAGGTCGGAATGGTTTGGATGAGTTAATACTAGCAACCGTTGCCTTTGCGTTCGCCCTGCAATTCTTCTCTTCTGCCGTTGTGTTGTCGCTGTTGTTGCTGTTGTTGCCGTCGTCCGCGCGCAATTGCAGTGCGCACTGCCGCTCGTTCCCCTCAACACCAAGCCCGTGACCGTAACGGTCGCATCATCAAGAAGAAGCCCCACCGGCTGCCCAAAGCGCACTGCAACGGCTACCCTCTGTGCGCATCTGCAAAGTTGGAGTTTGCCTGCTCGAGCTGCTGGTGTGTGTGCGCGGCCAGGTTCGCGTCCTCGGCATCCCAAACAGCTGCACTGACCGCTGCCACACCGCCTGCTAACGTCACGGCCCTTTAAGACGGTCGCATAACCTCGCACGCTGGGACTTCCGGAGCTGGAAGACGTCGCGATGCGCTGTCCGAGGCCTCAGATCCACACCTCCCAGCCTCCCTGCACTTCACAATCGAGGCTTGACGTCTGCTAGCCTGGCGCAAAGGGTCCTGCATTGCCTCGTCCACTGTGCCCTTCGATTGGCTCAGCCATTGCCCGCGTCGTCGAATAAGAGCAAAGCCTAGCTCCAACACAGCGACACCCTCTCCATCTATCCGTTTCGAGACATATCTCTCCAATGTGAGCCTTGCTACGCAATCTGCCAGTCTAGCATTCAAGTGCGTCGCTGACAGCTGCCCAGACGTTTTCCAATATAGACTCGTCCCCACACGAGCGGCATACACCACCATTATCTTTTTTTCCCTCTCGTAACTTGTATAGACGCCTACATCATTCTATCATGTGCATACAGTCATCGTCACTCATCGCCTAATTCAATTCAACAAATCTCCGAGCTGCGCTTTCCGGATTGCGCCATCACGAGAATCGACCTTCACTGGAACAACGACCGTGCACGGACACCCGGTCTTCTAGATTGTGGAAACACATCAATTGGCCATCTTTTCGTTGCTTCGGTTTCGAAATCTCCTTCCCTCGGCCGTCTTCTCCCAAGGCGTCATCGGTCAGCCTGGGCCGGGCTGCACTGTGTCTACCCGTTTGGAGATACAGCGCATCGGTCCGGGTTGGCGGTTAAGGTACGTCAGTGCGTCAGTCAGTCTTCACCATCTTCAACGCATTCTCCAGAACATTACCATCTTGACTAGCTCCATTTCCCATCACAGTCCCATCCACTTCCGCCATCTCTTTCCCTCCCCCTGGCCCGAGCTCCGACTTACGCCGTACAACAGACACCAGTAGAATTGGTTGAAAGATGGCTTCTCTGGACTTTGATCAGAAGTTCCTCGGTCGGATAGCCAAACAGACAGAAGAGACAAATCCCTTTTTGTCCAGCGCGCTCTATCAGATCTTGGGCCTGTCGGTTCTGCTGGCCCGGAGACTCATTCGCGCCAGAAAGCTTCGCAAGCTAGACACGAGTCGAGACACGCCATCACTTGCAGCCTACCAGCACATACTCTGGATGTCCCGTGAGGGCTTGTCTATACTGGAGCTATACATACTTCCGTATGCTCAAGACAATCAGCATGGACCCGAGTGTAGAGTGTTGAGTGTCAAGTTGCGCGCAAGCTTCTACCACATCTTCTGTCTCTTCCACAACCAGCCGCCAGTAACGACAACAAACATGACGAGTACTGATCCCCGGCATCTTGGTGCACCCCCTTTGCCGTTGTCCCCACGAAACGGCAATGGGTACAGCCGCAAGACAGATCCTTCGAGACTGTCACCCCCATCGAAGCGTGCAGGCAAACAGCCTACCCTTCGTGAACCCGTCGACTCTATTGTGTCCGAGACATCCTTTGTCACAAACCCCTATCCATCAGGTGGACCAGTAGGAACCCCATCGCCTGGGCCAACGATCAACGCGCCACCGGGCCTCAACCCTATCCCTATTCCACAACCTTCATCTTTCATACTACCACCTCTGAACTTTATACCATTAGCTAGTGGCTACTTTACCACAGCCACGCAATACGCCACCTCATATCTACCCGGATCACATCCACTGAGACTATCTGTTGCGCTCGAACACAGCGCGTTCCTATGGGACTGTCTTCACGATCACGACGGATCACGACGCATTGCTCGGCGTGCCATCAAGGACGTATACCGCGCGCAAGAAGCTATGGACGATACAGAATTTGAAGATGCCGCAGAACTTGTGGGCATTCTCGGTCGAATGATGAAGCGGAAGAGTTGGGAAGGTACGCCACGTGTTGGTGGCATGGCCAGCCCGGAGCCAGTCACACAGGACTCTCCACAAGCAAGTAGTGGCACTCCCACTCAATCAGGTCGACCTACTACTTCTGCTGGTCCACGACCCCAGAAAAACAGCCGGAGAGCAGCAGAGGGTCCCCCAATATCGGACATCACTATACAAATACAACCACCACCCAGTGCAACGCGCAGTCGAGCAAATACAGCAAGCAAATCGTCGCCTCGGCAAAAAGAAAGCAAAAGCCATGCGAACAGTCCGAGATCAGCAACACAGCGGCATGTCGAAGCTGGCAGTCCACACACCACACCGCGCACTAGGCGTACCAGCCACGAAAGTGGCTCCAGCACAACGCCTCGAGCACCACCGCAAGGACATGGTCCCCGCTCACCCACCACACCATCCACGGTCCGTACCGCCCACCAAACATCGGGAAGCGGAGGGTCATCAAAAGGAACTCCCGTCGCCGGCACTTCCACTCCCCTTACGCAAAGTGCGGCCGCAACCCTCATTTCTGACAACATGCGCAACTCGCCCACGCTGCGTCGCACACCCCCCACCCACTTTTCCTCGCCCGAGCACCATGGTTCGCCCTTCTCGCCGTCGCAGGAAAGCTCTTTTGCGCGCCAGAAGAGGTGACTAGCAGAGACGGGGCGGGAGAAGCAAAGAAGAATGGACGTGCAATGGACGAATTCGGCTTCGGAAGCTGATCTTGTGCTGCTGCCTTGGACGCAGCCTTCGTCTGTGTCTTCGACGCCGGTGGATCATGCCGGGTCGTCGTATCAAGCGCATTCAGCCGCTTGATAACATGTCTATTCCTTCCCGTCACGTCGCTGCTATATATACTCGGAGATGTGGTTTGCTCATGTCTTTACGGAACTGCACATACTCCCTCTTACCCTGGGCACTTCGATGCTCCTACCATACATACACTACACTACCACCTTTGTACCATACCCACTGGGCGTTCAACGGGCGTACATACATCTCTTCCTCCCTTTCGACGGATTTCCAATACTCCTTATCAGGTTTTCCTCAGACATACGTTTTCACATCAAACATTATAGCATGTACATGTCATGTGCGTGTGTCTACCAAAAGAGCCGCACTGATTCACACTTTGGCGGTTTGGCGGCGGGTTTGCAATAATGTCTTGTAATGACGACATGGCGTTCTGGGATTCGTTTGCTTTTCTAGTCATTTGGTCACGATAGGGTTGCTGACGATACCATTTTCTTGGATCTGAGTCATGTTTTCTTTGGCTAGTACGATGAGGATGAGCGTACATATATTAATGAAAGGTGGGAATGAGGATGGTGAATGGGAGATTTTACTGTTGTTCATTATCGTGGTCTCGCTCTCCGTGACGTGCAATACGCAGCCGTGGGTCGCCCCCCGCATTCCCTCAACCACAGAAATTTCTTCACACACCCCACACATATTACAGCCTATTTATCATCCCCATCATTTCCTCTTCCACTGCGTAATTTTGAATGCATACATAGATTGGATAATTTAAGAATTTCTCATCCAATTACAACGCAGTAAGCAGTCCGGTCGCTTAGCTCAGTTGGTTAGAGCGTGGTGCTAATACAAGATCTTGTATGATACGCCAAGGTCGCGAGTTCGACCCTCGTAGTGACCATCAATTACATATCTTTTTTGCTGTTTTTGTAGATACAGGCTGCTACGGAGCAGGACATTTCTCTACTTATAGAGTGTTTAAACTAGTTATGCTATATTATACTGATATTTTCTATTACTAACTAACTATAAATTATATCCAAAATCCTACGTAGTACACATCCATTACGCCAACTTGCCCATGACAAACGGTAAACTACCACTTAACCCTCCATCCACAACCATGGCCTGCGCATTAACATAGCTCGCCTCATCACTCGCTAAAAACAGCACCATCCTAGCAATCTCATCGGGCTGACCTCCCCTCCTCAGCGGATTCAACTGTCCAATCTTGCGCTCTGTACCCCGTTGCCTCGCTGCATCATACGTCACCTTTGTCATGCCCGTCTCGATCAAACCAGGACAAATGGCATTGCACCGGATGCCTGTGCCAGCTAGCTGGTACGCGCACGTCTGCATTACGTTGATGACGGCGGCTTTGCTAGCAGAGTAATCCGTCGTTCCAGCGCTCGCACGCAGACCAGCCACGCTGGCTGTAGCGATGATACTACCGCCTGGGTATTTCTTCGTGTCAGAAGTTTTAAGCATTGCACGAGAAGCGTGCTTTGTAGCAAGGAAGACGGATAAGGTGTTTGTACGGAGTACATCCATGAACTCCTTGTCTGAGATTTCCCAGAAGATCTTCGCGGGAGCGATACCCGCGTTTGCGAAGAATACGTCTAGACGTGAGTAGGTGGTTAGGGCTTCTTGGCAGATTTTCTCGACGGAGGCTTCTTCGGCGGCGTCGAATTGCGAGGTGTGAATCTTGACGGTTGGGTAGAGGGTGCGTAGTTCTTGGGCGTGTTTGGAGAGGTTGGTGGAGGAGAAGTCGCAGAGGTAGATTGCGAGGGCGCCGTTGCGGGCGAATTGGTGAGCAGAGGCACGGCCGATGCCGATTTCTGAGTTTGCGCCTGAGGGAGGAGATGGATTAGTTGGGGGATGGGGGTGAAAGGGATGGTTGTTGTACCGGTTATGATGATGACTTTGCCTTTGACTCTTCTACACATTGCCATTAGTCTCATGTCTATCTAGATAACGTGTATCGCTCATTGATTCAAACTCACTCGGCACCCAAATCACCGGCTATAGTCTTGATTCCTTGCATGTCATCGAATGGCTTGGTCTCAGCTGGAGCTTCATTAAGCTCCTTGCTCAGTCCCTGCTTGTTGATTGTCGGTAGTGGTGCCATTACGGGTTCCTCGTCTCATGAACGATCAAAAGTCTAGACGTATGAGAAAGGCTGAAGTACACGTTGGGTCTTAAATAGGTAGTACCCGAGTTAAGGATGTCTTGGCAAGATGCCGAGGTAAGTCCAACTGACGCAGGTCCTCCGCGGGGTCATCGGCCGGCCCGTGAAACATGCCTGCACGACTAGCTTGGTCACGAAAGCTCACATAGCGACATTGTGGGGAAAATACGATTGACATGGTATTACCTTCTTATACTGTTTTTGTATGCAGAACAGCCTTAGCATTGCCCACATATATATGAACCAATAGTCTACTCGCCATTTCCATCTGCACTCTCTCCATTTCCTCCAGCCGCAGCTTGAGCGGCCTGCGCCATCTTCCACTTTTGCGCATTCGCCATGAGTCTTGCCAATTTCGCCGCACTCTCGTCGTCTGCAGGGAACACATAGTCCACATACTCCTCGAAACTGTCGTCGTCCAACTTTCTTCTCTTCTTAACCTTGCGCGGCATCTGTTTCTCAATCTTCTCCTTGTCTTCTGCACTACCATGAACATCCTCAAACGACTTCCAGGCGCTGAGAAGGGCAACGCGGTCTTCTTTGAGCTCGTGTTCCTTGAGACGTGTGTGGGCACGCGTGAAGATTTCGCGAGCACGTGATTTGGCGGCCTCGCTGATCGTCTCGTCGTCTTCGGCAGTGGTCTCATCGGGCACGCTGAGTTCAAACTGTGCCCATGAAGTCCATACCTTGACGTGGTCCGTCTTCTGCAGCAGACGCTCGTATAGTGCACGAGTGCGTTCGTACTCGCCTTCACCTTCTTCGAAGTCTATGTAGGATTTCCAGACCAGTTCAGGCATGTCTAGCTGCGGCTCCTCCACGGCAAGCTCGAAGATGGCGCGTGCGCGTTCAAGGTCATCAAGACCACGCTCTAATTCCGCAAACTTGATCCAGGTCTGAGAATTCGATCCGTTCCACTCAATGTATTTGGTATAGAGTTGCCGGCAACGGTTGAACTCGAAAAGCTTCATTTCCAACTCAATGTAGCCTTTGAACAGTTTGTCCTTTGGGCACATGCCCAGACTCTGACCCAAGAGCTTGCGTGCTGTTGTAAGTTGGCCCTGCCTAACTTCAAAGTGTGCAAACATCAGCCATACTTTGGCAAAAGTGAAGCGCTTGTGCGGAAGCAGGCGTATGCACTCTTGATATATTTGGCGTGTCCGCTCAATGTCGCGTGAAACAGTCTCCTCATAGACGGCATAGAACAGCCAGAGATAGATGTATCGTCTCCAATGGCGCTTCTCCTGTGTCGGTGGTATCTGTGCAATCGCTCGCTCGTAAATGTCTCGCACTCGGTCCTGATTGCTAGATGTCTCTTCTAGCCGTGCAAAGTCGACCCATGCATCGTAGTTTTTGGGATTCTCTTTCACCTGCTCTTCATAGTGAACCCGGCGTTTCGACAATATAACGTCTTCAATACCGTCCCGATCTCCATACTGCTTCTCAAAGGTCGTAAAGGCCTTGTGCAAATTGACAGACTTTGATCGTGGCATACGATCCAGAGCAAACTTGTAAATGGCTCGGGCTCGTTCTAGCTCCTTAAGCCTCGCTTCGAACTTGGCGTATGCCATGAATAGCTTCTCGTCCATGAAGTCATCGCCAAGTGTGGTAACAGCTGTTCCGTAAACGTCGCGTACAAGATCGCTTGTGCCATTCTCTTCCTCAAACTTGGCCCATTTAATCCAATTCTTTGGCTCGGGATGCACAACGGTAAATCGCTCGAATATGGCTCGACATCTCTCGAATTCACCGTGTCTCTTTTCCAGCTTGATGTATGAACTCCATGCTGCCTCTTCGGGCTCCCATTGCATCCAGCGTTCGAAAACAGACCTTGCACCATCGATGTTGCCGAGGGTCTCCTCCATGTAAACCTAGTTATTATTGTCAGTCACCTATACACAAATATTTGAAACTGCCTGGACCACTTACATATTTGTACCATAACTTATCAACTCGCGGAAGAATGGTGACGGCACGATCGAGGAGGTTGCGCGCATGCTGGACGTTCCGATGCTTCATTTCAGACTCAATATACCGCAACCACAGGGCCACGCTTGTCGAGTCGACATCGAGGGCTCGTTCGAAGATGGAGCGTGCACGTCTGAATTCCTTCTGTTCCAATTCCCAGGCAGCATAGCGCATCCAGTTGTTCATGTTGATGCGGTTCCGCCGCACATAATCCTCAAATTCCTTGCGCTTCCTGCCCTGGAACTCGTGCAGCTCCTCCAGATCAGCAAAGCGCTGCGTTGGCGCTTTAAGCTTCTCATCTTGACGGTCGACGGCTTCTCGTAGCAGCTGCTCTGCGCTGATCTGTATGGGCGCCGCCGCAAGGTTTTTGATACGTGGAGCAGATGTCTTCTCCATGGTTGAATCAAGGTGTGGTATAAGATGTGATGTGCGCGGAGGTGGGAAGCAAAGACGCTATGCGCGTCTTCGGTAGACGGGAGGAAAGTTGCACCTGGGTGATGTTGACAGAGAAAGTCGACGGAGCTCGGCTCAGGCTGCAGGATTGTCGGACAACCGACTGTGAACGAGTCAATACAACCGCCTTCTTACCAGAAGCTTCACCGAGTAGATGATGAATATGTAAAGTGTTGCACCCAACTTTGACAACTTGAGAACGCGACTGCCTTAGCGCAACTTCCTTAGCGCAACTTTTACCTGCGCGCCAAGGACCTGTACTCTCACGTCACTGCCGCGCAACTCCCTCCACTCTCCACCACACTCGTCTCTCGCCCTCACCAACTCGACCGGTGGCCAATTCCGGCAAGAGGTACGTATACCACTGCGCGAAACCGAAGGACACTACTCAACCCAACTTTACTAGGAGGGCAACCTCTGGCCGCCGTCGCGACTGTTAAAAGTCTCACCACTCTACTGCCCTCCACCTCCCACAAATATCTGTGAAAAAGTAGCGACATTCCCAAGATCGCATCAATATGGCGACGCTAGAACAGGAACTTCTCGCCGACTTTGCTGAGGATGAAGATCTTCAGGATCTTGAGAATGATTTCGGAGGCGGGTCTGGCGAGGACGATGACATGGTAGACGAGGAGGCCGAGTACAGGCAGAAAGAGAAGGACAATGACAGCAAAGCTGAAGCCGACATAAAATCCGCCCAGCAACTGAAGATCAATCTCGAATCTGTCCTTCAGCGCATTGAAGAAATCAAGGACAAGA
This sequence comes from Pyrenophora tritici-repentis, assembly GCF_003171515.1. Taxonomy (NCBI): domain Eukaryota; kingdom Fungi; phylum Ascomycota; class Dothideomycetes; order Pleosporales; family Pleosporaceae; genus Pyrenophora; species Pyrenophora tritici-repentis. The sequence continues at coordinate 2,494,933 of NC_089390.1, forward strand.
TGGACATTGTGGAGGGTGAGTCTTTTGAGGACTCGCCGGATTACAAGCTCCTCACAGAGGCCAACGAGTACTCTACACAAATCGACGGCGAAATCGCTACCGTACACAAGTTCATTCGCGACCACTACTCGGCCTTTTTCCCGCATTTGGAAGATCTACTCAAAAACCCCGTCGTCTACGCAAGGGCATGTTTGGTTATCGGTGGTGGACCTCTGGACAACATCAAGAACATTACGCCAAAGTTGCGAGGAATTCCTGAACTCGATCCTGCCCTGATCATGGTAGTGGAAATTGAAGCCACGCGTGTCGAAGGAAGGCTGCTTGATGAAGCTGAGCTCTCTCTCATATCAGATGCTTGCCACCTGTTGCTTGAGTTGAATGACGCGAAGAAAGTGATTCTGCAATTCGTCGAGTCTCGCACAGCCGTTTTTGCGCCCAACCTTACCGCATTGATTGGCAGTCTGACAGCAGCTCATCTGATCTCATATTCAGGAGGTATTACCAACCTTGCGAAGACGCCCGCTTGCAACATCGCTCCTCTAGGTTCGACCAAGGTCTCCGGTGCTACCATCGGTCTTTCCAACATCGGCTTGAGACATGAGGGCTTTCTATACCACAGTGATATTGTACAGAACGTGAGGCAAGATCTTAGGAAACAGGCTTTACGTATCGTCTCCGGCAAAGTTATTCTGGCAGCACGAGTCGACGCTCACTCCGGCTCTCACAACGCCGACATTGGCATGGATCTGAGAAAGGAATGCGAAAAGCGCATCGACAGACTCAGTGAAATACCCGCAAACCAAAAAGGCCAACGAGGTAAGTTTGTTCTGGATCACATAGACAACATCAGCACTAACATTTATTAGCCCTGCCTGTCCCTGACGAAAAGCCCTCCCGCAAGCGTGGTGGCAGACGTGCCAGAAAGGCCAAAGAAGCAACCGCAATGACGGAGATCCGTAAAGCCCAGAACCGCATGACGTTTGGCAAGGAAGAAAAGGAAGTTGGCTACGGCGACTCAGTCAAGGGAATGGGCATGATTGGAGCAACCGACACAGGCCGTCTCCGCGCGCAACAAATCGACCCCAAAACCCGCGCCAAACTTTCAAAGAAGAACCCAGGTTGGGGCGGCGATACCACCCTCGGCGCTGCTTCCTCGCTCAAAGGTTTCGGTGCAGGTGGTACGGCGACGAGTCTGCGCGCTCAGGGCTTGCGGACTGGTGGTGTGGGCCTCGGCGGTGGCGCAGGAACGAATTCGATTGCCTTCACGCCTGTTCAGGGTCTTGAGCTCGTAGATCCCAAGGCAAGGGAAGAGATGAATCGGAAGCGCAAAGCGGATGATGATCGCTGGTTCAAAGGTGGAGCATTCACGCAGCTCAATGGAAGCAGTTCCAAAGTTGACGCTGGCGGGTTCAAGGTCCCTGCGCTGCCGATGAAGAAGCCTAAGACGGATTCTTAGGTACCGGGAGACAGATGGGGATGAGCATTATTGGCGTTTTCATGGCTATTTGGGATTGCATTGTTTGGAGTTTAGGCTTCCTTGGCCGGGACCACCACATGGGGAGGAGACTGATGGGTGGATGGACACTAGCGTCGCTTCATGAGGAGTGAGTGAGTGTTAGTCACGACCGTGCAGTCATCCATTAGCCAGCGTGTATAACCTGATCAAATCTGAAATAAATCTCAAGCACGAAAGCTTTTCACCATGAGTACACATGCAGGTGTATACACGCTACAAACAAGCCCGTTCGCATATCGTGGTCTACCATGGTGATAAGGTAACCTGTATATCAAGCCCATCTTCCAAGATAGGTATAACAACACATGACAGGTTCCCCATCTATGCCGTCTGCAAGCAAACAAAACGGCCACGCAAGCAGTAGCGTGAACACCCCCAGGGTCCTCTCGGTTTCCCGTCTTGGATCCCTATTTGCCAAATGAAGTGACGGCAAACGGACAAATTACCGTGTTGTTTTCCCATGACCTCACACATACCTGTACCGGTATGTGCAAACGCAATTTCGCGTGACCGTATTTGCAAATGGGATTACAATAAGATACATAAGACAGCTCAGACGGCGTCGTACGATGATGATACTACCCCATCTGCTGGTCACGGACCTGTCATCAGTCATTTTAAAACACAAGCCTTAGAACTGTCATTCTCACCGGACGCGACCGACCAGCCAACCAGTCAGCACTCCGCGCAAGGAGAACCAAGAAGAAAAATACAGGACAAGCGCAGCGTCACAATAGGGGCAGTCTCGAGCAGCGAGAACTCTAACAGAAGAAAAGGGAAGGATTTACGATCCGAAATCATATCGTCGGTTGGTCGTTCGTTGGGGGCCTTCCCGCACAACCTTCCTTTGCTTCGTTTGAGCGTTCTCGAAAATGGCGGCGTTTGCGTTACGGGGGGGATCCCTGACATTGTTAGGGGAGGGGTGGGAAAAGGCGAGGTGCGGGCTCGGTTCTTTCTCGTGTAATGGGCAGCGGTTGCAGAGATAAACGAGATCTTATCATGTCATGGGCGCGCGTGTTGGGGCGCATTGGAATGGTTTTGGGTTTGCTTGGGGGTAGGTATGGACGGATGGGATGGATGGATGGGGCAAATGATGCTGGTGGTGTTTGCATATCTACGAGGACGTTCCAAGTACGTATATACAGGGGCCTGTGAGGCTGCAGCGTGGTATGCATGTGGGAATGCTGAGTATGTGCATTCTTACAACGACCTTTCTTACCTGCATTTCGCCTTGTCAGCCCTAGGGTCGGGGGCGGTTTGCCTGTGTCACGTTGAGGTCCCGTCGGAATGTGTTATCTCCCAGCCAGCTGTTTCCGACGCTGATGAGATGCCGAGGAGGGTGGTGAGCGGACCGACCAGTACATGCCTCGACACGTGTTGGATGACCTTGTAGTGCGACCTGTTCGTCAAGGCGACGACATGGGGTCTTCCGGTTGATGCACCGGCTACAGGTTGGTCACACTCACACGCACCCCCCGTCAGGAGCCACAACTTTGTCGGGATATGATGTGCAAAGTGTGGGTTGATTTATCCGCGCATAGCCTCCTCTTGGGTTGGCCACTGGGGGGTTTGTGTTTTTAGGGTGCTGAGTCTAGGTTTGGCACGACTTGCATCATGACTAGCGACATGGGCAGTGCGGGTAAATGGCCGGGGAAAATTGATTCTGCGACGGACGGAGGGGTGCATCTTTTCTGTCAGCAAATCCCGGATGGATAGAGCAGTACTGGGTAGGATGTGACGACTGCGACGGCGCTCGGTGCGCGAAAGGGAAGCCGGGCCGCGAACTGGACACAGCTGCTGCAGTCTAGAAATGGCGTCCCCCCGTTGCGGGACAGGGCGCCAGTTGTCAGCCTGCAAACCCATCCAGGACGTCCAAAGGCTTTCTAAGCGAGGATGCGAGCTTTGGCAGGGGAGTGACCTTTTCGCGTTCGAGAAGGTTGCCGCTCGCGCCGGCTGCGCCGGGACCCAGGTACGGTGCGCGCAATCAGCCTTAATCAAAGTTTTTTCTTTTCTTTGCAGCCCCGGCTGGCACCCGTCGACATGCTGTGTATGCGTGATGGTGCTCTACCTATGTGTACCGGTAGGTCATGGTTCGCCTGTCGTCACGTCACAGACGATTGATCCTGCATGTACCGGTACCCAGCTAGACATGCACGGCAAGGCTGGCGGGAAGGCGTCTAGGCAAACTAGGCAATTAGGCGACTCTTGCGAGAGGAAAAGAACGGGGAGTAGGAGTGGGAGTGGGAGTGATTATTACGGGTCTGATTGCAGAAGACTGGGTCAGCCAAGGGTGCAGCGTCCAGAAGCGGGAGCAGGCCAGCCTTCACGTGACGGCGCCCAAAGCAGCCTAGCGCCTGCCGTCTCAAAAGCTACTTCTTTTTTTCCAGGCGGTGTCCGACGTCTCTTTTAGCCATTTGCCAGCAGGAAAATAGGGCGCGGTCACGCACAGAAAAGCTAAAAAAGCCCCCCCCCGAAAATCGCACAAAGATCCAGGAGACGTCCCCGAGCTCGACGTCAGGACTAGCAGTCGACTACTCCTACTGTAGATACCAGCCTACTACCCTGCTCGCTACCTTCCGCTCAAGCGAGAACTCGCTTGTAAGTCAGAGTCCCGTTCCCTTCATCATGGCACCGACTGCTGGCTGCTGCACTGCCACATGCACGCTCATTACCTGCTAAAGGCGGCTAGCGATGCATTGGCGTCCTGTCGCCCGCCCTTGGGGGTGCCGCTTGGTGCGTCGAGGGCATATCGCGCATGCAAGACGTGTTTTCATTCTTGATTCGGGCGCCCCTCGCCGCCGCCAGCACTTGTTCTCTCCCTTGTCAGGCAGTCATGTAGCCGTGGGCGTAGTAGTTTGGCCAGCGCGTTAATCTATGCCGCAGTCTTGGTCATATAACCTCACACAACACGGACGTGTACTGTACCGCACCGCCTATCGTCTATTGCCCACAGCGACTGCGTGCACTGCGCCGTGCAGCCAGCGCCGCGGCGTCTTACCGAGCGGCCAGGCCCCTGTCCGCGGGCCAAAACGCCCTCGCCAACTCAGCTAATCCCAGTTCCTTGCCGTCCCTCTCTTCCCATCTGCCTCAAGCTTTCTAGCGCCTGCGTGCTCGACAAAGTCAACCCAAACACCTGTCTTGCGCCCCGGCGGCCAGCGTCCATTGCTAGCCCATGTCGCACGACTTTGCACACCAGGTCAACGCGCAGCCATACTCGCCAGCGCCGCAGCACTTTCCACACCCAGGCATGGCCGATCCCAACATGCAGTCGCGACAGCAGACCGTCGCCGCCTATCCTTCACCGCACTCGTATCCCTCGCCCTCGATGCAATCCTCTTACACGTATCCCCCGCCCCAAGGCCAGCAGAGCAATGAAGGCGGCTACCGCAGCTCTCCCCAGGGCGCAAACATGTCGCTACCGCCCCTCAATCTGCCGCCAATTCGTGTGCAGGACGGCCAGCAACCGCAGGCGCAACAGCAGCCCCAGCAGCAACCCATGGGCTCGCCCCTCCCTCCGCCGCAACAGCAGCAGCAGCAACAGCACCAAATGCCCCAGTATTATGCTCACCCAGCGCATGCGCAGCCTGGCCCGCCCATGATGGCCAACATGGGTCCGCAGTTCAATTCCATGCGCTACCAGCTGCCGCCTCAGCCCGACCAGCGCGTTCTGTCTGGCGGTCGTCACAAGAAGGAGATCAAGCGCCGCACAAAGACGGGCTGTTTGACGTGTCGCAAACGTCGAATAAAGGTGAGTGAAAAGTCCATGGTACGCGGTCGACGACGCGACGCGAGAGGAGCTATTGCCTTGTCGCTTGCTTAACCGAGCGAGAAACCTTGGATCCTACCTCTTACCTCGATCGTCTAGCTGACCAAACTCCATAACAGTGTGACGAGGCGCATCCCATGTGCAGAAACTGTCAGAAAAGTAAACGTGAATGCTTGGGCTACGATCCCATTTTTAAGCAGCAATCCGGCCCAGCCCAGATACAACCTGCTCCCAATTCCGCGCCTGCTCCCCACGCCACAAGTGCTCCCCCCGCCCCTGCCCCGGCTTCAACCTACAGCCAGAGCCCCGTGCCCCAAGGCTACGCTCCTGCCTCGTCTGCCGGCTACGCCGCTGCCGCTCCTGCCACAAGTGGGGAACATCACCAGCCCAGCTTCCACGCCATTGATCCTGCACTTGCACAGGCAGACTCGGCTCTTCAGTCACAGCACTATAACGGTGTGCATGCCATGGATCCTGCTATGAGAGCTCCGGGCCCTGCATTCCCTCCACCCGGGCCGCCCATGAAAGGTTGGTGCACACACTCAAGTCACATATTTTTTTTATATTAACCCAATTATCCAGGCAAACGATTGACCATGTCGGAAACCTTTGCCATATGTAACCACAGCCCGCCAGACGTTCCTCAGCGTACTTCACCTGTACCCCGTGAAATCGACGAAGAGTTTACCCGCATCTTCGTCAACGACTATCTAGCAGGCCTCGACATGATTCTAGAAACCAATTGGTTCTCGACAAGCAGCAATGCACTCAATAGAGTCTTCTCAGATCGTAGCCTGCACGAAGAAGCCGCTTTCTTCACCGATACCATCAAGTACAAGACATCTGATGCCGACATGGGCGGCGTCTTTAGTCAAGAAGCTAGGCTGCTGTGGCACCTGCTCGGCACTTGCAAGCACAACACTCCATCCACTAACGGGTCGGTACCCGAAAGTGATGACCTCTTGTTACGAGAAGCTCGAGCCCGTTTCGACATCCTCGAAGCTCTTCTGACCAATCATAATCTCGACTCCAACCCCATCCGCCAGCTCACATACCCTGCTGGGCTCGACGATGAGAAGAGAATGGAGATCGATTTTTGGCAGCATCTGGGCGATTTCGTCCTGTACTCCGACGCTGACAATGCGCCCCCTGGTGCTGCTGATAACGCACTCGCCGTCCTCCGAGGAGTATTACGCATGCACGAGGTTCGTGACGCCATCTACTCGATTGCCGTTGCGCGTCACTATGGCAATCGCATTGGGGGCTTCCCCAACAGTCTACCTGCCCCATCGACACACCATCCTGACAGCGACCTAAGCAAGCTTACCATCGCCATGACGTTCATCAGCCACGAGAGTCGCGCCGCTACCCAACAGGTACTCGCACGTATCTGTGACATGGCCATGGTCTCGTGGAATGTCTCACGAATGCCATCAAATCATCAGCCCGGTGTTTTCCTACAATGACAGCAACATCTTGGATTAAGCTAGAGAGACACTTCAATGTCTCCAACTGTGACGGCCTTTGAGAGATGTTATTCTCGTTTACTACGAATTGCAAAGTCTGTTTTTTTGTTCCTCTTTGCATTTCCCGAGCGGGCGTTTTTTTCTTCTCGCCATGTGCTGACCCCAGCCAACGGCACTCTGCTATCGTTAACGATTTATACTCCCTGAGTCATACACCAACCCCCCTTTTGTTACGCTTTTGTTGTTCTTGCATTGGAGCTGGTGGTATCTACAGCATTTTTGGGGGGGCAGGCAGGCATCACAAGATATATACCCGGTTCAGATCGATCGTGTGCTGGTTTTATTTTGGTTTCCCGTTCCGCTTTTTCTCATGGTTGCCCTGTTATCAATGGGTATTACCCTAATCACTATACTTTTCAAATGGAGAGAGATACTGAAAGACGATATGTGTGTGCGTGTGTGTTTCCGTCTTACAGTAATTCATAAGGAGGTGGATAGGGGAATGTACGTGTGCGAGGTATCTAGCACCAAAGTACTGAATACAAAGACAGGGGAAAATTTCAATCGTTGCGCCTATTCTCGAAAAGTTGGAAAGCAGAGCTTGATGCTCATGTATGGAGTGACAAGTCGGGATCTCTTGATGTTTTTTTCACCATAAATTACACTGCATTGCAAATCTCGGAAATTAGGAAAACCAAACAGCTGAAATAAACGGGCGTGTTCGGCGTTGGGTTTGGCGTCGCTCGGCATGCTCATGTCATGTCACCCTACCTGCTCATTTTCCCTTTCCTCGTCACACGATACCGTTCGGCCTCCCCGCGGACACAAGCGGTAACGTCCCTTGCACCAGTGCTCTTAGGTGAAAACCTGTAATAAACCCATCCTCTTGGCCATGTCTATGACCGTGTGTCTATCTCTTGTTTCCTTCCTTGGCCGCATAGTGCGAACCAGGTCAAGCAGAAAGGTTCCTTAGACACCGGCAACTCACATACCATGTACATGTACCCCCATGCACCGTCTTTCCGTCGGAGAATTCCCAACCCCCCGGGTCCCATCCCTTCACCGTTCACTTCAAGCCCAACCTTACCACCGAACCACCGAACCACCGATGCCGGTGCTAATGCCGTGTCACTGTTACTACCTACCCACTTACACACACCGCACACGCAGCTTATCAAACGACACGGAACAAGCCCAAACACCGCCCGTTGCCTTGTAGTAGTATGACGCCTGCGCGTTTCGTAGTAGTCATGACGCCGATTTGTGTCGTGCGACCCATTTTCACACATACATACGCTACGTCGGAGAGACAGGACGAGAATAGTAGACGAGATGGGCGTGAGGGGTGCGTAGTACACGTGTTACGCACAACGGCGGGGATGCCGAGTGGCTCGGTTGCGAGGGGCGTGGTGGATGTGGGTGGAGGGGTGCGTGGTGGAAGGTGGCGGTTGTGCGAGTGTTTGAGGTTTTTGGTGGTGCAGGGAGAAAAGGGAAGGTTTTGCGAAGGTGGGTTGTGAGGTTTTATGTGGGTTGATTGAGTGCATGTGGGTATATGTGGGTATAGTGAGTTGGGGTTCAGAGAGCTGATAGAGAGTGTGTTACCGGGTTTGCGTACGTAGATCCATCTCCTTTGCGGATTTTGATTATCTCTTTTTGGTTTTGGGGTTTTGGTTTTATTGCTGCTGACGTGGACAATCGCTTAGGAGTTCTTTTGACGGATGGGGAATGACCTAGCTCAGTTCGATTTCATCATCATCTATCCACCCGTAGATTTTGTGTTACAACACAGAGTGAGGCGGTATCAGCCTCACTTTACTCGTACAATGTCCTAGTTCTTTGTCGATTGGAAATCCAAACGGGCACCTGCTCAAGATGTAAAGAATATCAAGCTTTTGTGCTGATGAGAGAATTTTACTGTATGAAATTTTCCAAGTCTAAGGGTTTTGCCCTACGTAAGTTCTGCCTTGCTTCATCATAATGGTTACCCATTCATTCCTTGCCCCCTACACGTCCCATATCCCTTCCATATTCACCACTGTTCACCATCCCCTAGCACCCTATGCAACAACACCCTGGCAAACTTGCTCTCCCCTGGACTCTTCGTACACCACGCAACCCAATTTCCCCTTCTTGAATCCCTCCACCCTCCCGCATCCCCCACAACCTCCTCTTTCAAATCACCCTCGCCCTCCGTGATAGGCCTACCCCGTCGATCAACTACAGTACATCCCCTCGTCCACTGTCCACTCGTCTCCACACGAATATCTTCTTTCTTGAACTTCCATGCTGGGTTAGTAGCGGAGAGCGCATACCATATAGTCAGTGGGTCGTGCAGTGCGAGACCCTGTTTTGTGGGGTCGACCTGCGGGTTCAAAGAAGCGTTTTTGGCAAAGGTGGAACCGAGGAAGAGGGAAGTCCATTCAGCTAGGGGACTGCCTTTGATGGGTTTGAGATTGATGTAGTCTTCATACATTGCTTTGGGGAGGATGTGTTGTTCTGTTGTGTCGAGAGGGAAGAGTTTGAGTTTGAGACGTTTGCTTAGTTTCTCAGGGTAAGGGAGTAGTTTGGCGGACTTTTGAGAGCTGGGGAGGGTTGGGGGCATGGTGAGATGCAGGTTTGCCGATGTGAGGGCAAATATACGGGCGCTGGCTATAGAGTCGGCGTAGGTATTGAACTCGGCGCCGGGGGTCATCTGGTTTCGATGGTTTAGTGAGGTACGTATGGGGGTGTTGGGTTGGGAAATTAGGTTGAAGGGTGTGATGGGGATGGAGAGGGTAGTGGGCGAGTAGATGAGGTGTAGGGGTGGTGGGGGTCGCTACGGAAAGCTTCAGACCGAGATGGATTGACGGAGACGGAGGGGAGGATTTAGCTTACGTTACCAGGCGCGTCAACAGCTCCACCCATCACAACAACCTCCTTGACCTTCAAGAAAGTTTCTGGGTCTTGTGCAGCCGCAATGGCAAGGTTCGTCAGAGGGCCAACTGCTACAATCGTTATCGTATCCGGCTCATTCTCCCTGAGCAAGTCAAGCATGACTTCATGCGCCGGTTTCAGCGAGGGTTCAAATAAGGAATGCTGCTCCTTGACCTTCTGAAGCGCCGCTGCTTCGTCCTCGGAAAGACTCTCCGGTGCGGGTTTGAATAAAGACTTCCAAGTTTCTTCCGGGGAAAGGTGCGGATGCTGACTTGATTAGCCACTGATACGCCTGAAGGATTCACTGGAATACATACACTATGATGTATACCTCCCAAACCATCAACACCATCTACAAGTTCTCAGCTTTAGCAGACAAAAAAGACCCTCTCTCTATACTTACGGAAGAAATCCGCCACCATCTTATGTTCAGCCAACGGCTCTTCAGCCCCAACGGCGACTATAATATCATCAGTAACAACATCTTCGAATCCCATAACCCTAGCTCACCAATTGGTTTCCTGGCACTCAATGTCTCAAATCCCTCTGGGCGATTATTCTCCTTCCGCCACGCCCTCTCCTTTTCAATATGATGGAAGAGAGTAACGACGTTCCTGAGGCAACTAAAGTCATACTTGTTAGCCCTGAAACTTTTGTAGTCAACGGAAAACTTACTTCTGAACCTCGACATTCCCAAACGTAAGCGACAACATCAGCACATCCAACTCCTCACTCTTTGCGGAAAACGCAAGTAACATTGCCAAAACATCATCCACGCCCTACCATCCAACCCCCTTAGTGTCAGTTACCAGTTTACCCCGCATGACGCACAACATCCAAACTCACCGGATCAGTATCGATGATAACTTTGGTGGGTGGCATGGTTCCCTAACTTGAGAATGGAAATAATTGTTTGATGGGTGTATTGTCGAGTGTCACTGGCTGAGTTTGTTGTAGATGTGTTGAGAGTATGCAGGCATGATTAGATAACTAGCGTGCGCCGTTCGTACCCGTGGACACCAAACCATACATGGCAGGTGTGGGCTCTAGAAACGCGGCGGAGCTCACCGACAATGGCTGATGGGGCAATCCAACTCCACTGTGGGTCCGCTTGCCTGCCCGCAAACATCAGGGGCAATGTAGCGATGATCCCACCAACATGATGGACCTATACGCAATCAACAATGTGTGTAAAGAAGATTTCTTGTTACTGGCGATTGAATCCAATCGCCGAATTTAATGACAACGCCCATGATTCCCATTCGTAGTCTACACATTGTCGTGCCACTTTGCTCTGAACCTGGCAAACCGCACTTTTGACCCCTCCGCCTACTCCCAAATGTTCTAAGCTGAGCAGCTATCCAATACAGGGCTACTGCTACTGGCACTGCCACATGTTGTTTCCCAAATAATATGATATGCGTTGTCGAATGTAGTGGGCCGTCCGAATCGAAACACGTGTCATGATGCGTGGACCCGTCCGTGTCTAGTAGACCTTCTTCTTCTCGTCGACGGAAAACTGTCCCGGGCCCATGTTGACCAGCAAGAGAAGACCACCGCTGGGAGTTTGTTAGTGATGTATGTGAATTGGAAGCACAGAGGGTACTTACACAATTGAGAGGATCTGGAAGAAGTCGTACTTCAAAAAGTCCTTGTGTGGGTGTTGTGGGTGCAACGTCCACCAATTGTTGACGTAGAGATTGAAGACGCTGAGGATAAGCACTAGCATGATGGCCGAGAACTTGGCCTTGAATCCAACCACAACCATGACGCAAGCAACGAGACCCAGCAGACTGGCAATGATTCTCCAGAAGCTCCAGTCGCCGCGGAAGACGAAGCCGACAAACAAGAAGATGAGCAGAACGCGTCCGGCGAGCTGGAAGTACATCTTCTTGTCCTTTTCGTCGAGCGTAGGGAGGCCGGCGGGGGCGAACTTCTTGCGGACCCACGAATCGGAAAGCACCATGAGCAGTCCGCCCATGACGGACAGGTTGCGCAGGAAAAAGTTGAGGTCAAAGACCAGACCGTATCCAATGCCCTGGAGCACAACGACAAACATGAGCATGCCGACGCAGTAGTCGGAGTATTTTCGGCCGATAACACCAGCCGAGCCGATGAGCATAAGAATGACATTGGTGATGAGGAACAAATGCGTGGCTCCGTTCCAGACTAAATCACGGCCTTGGTTAGCCATTGCTCTTGGATTGCATGTGAGGGGCATGGAGAAGCATACTGTGTCGGTAGTCGTGTAGATATGAGATTTGGTCGGACCATTGTGTAACTATGCGCAGAGCGTCTTCGAGAAAGGTTACGACGATTAGGAAGCGGCCGATTGCTGGAAGGTATCTTGGGCCTTGTTAGCCATGTCGTCTAGTCGTGCGGGCACGGCGGTAGCAATGGGCCCAGTTCACGTCGTACTCACGGCTTAATGGGGTCCGCGACAGTATCCAGCATGTCCTCAAGCTTGCTCGTCTGCGCCCTCAGTTGGTCCAACGGACTTGGATCATTCCTGCTATCGTCGTTGCGCCCCGAGTTGCCAAAGGGGCTCTGGTTGCCCAAGTGGTAGCCAGCTGTGCCGCGTATCTGCGCCATTGCTGGTGTGTAGTAGAGAAAGAGAGAGGGTGCGAGGCGAAGGTCTTGTAGGTTGACTGGGTTGTTGCTGCGAACAGGTGTCCTTCACGCGCTTGAGCTTCCGGCACGCAGATTATGTCAGCCACTAACCTATTGCGCGTTACTTTCGAGTCTCACTACACTTTTCTGTTGCAAGCTAATAAATTGCAGGGTGGAGTTTCTTTTCTGCTTCCGATGAAGGCTCGGCTCACTATATACTTATTATTACGCCGTGCGCGTGTCCCCAGGTCCATGGGGCCTCAGTAACTCGGTTCGCGCAACGTTTCCAACTACCTTTTCGAGGGCACTTTTCGTCTCTACCCTTGCCCGGCGTGTCTGGAAGTGAAGATCGGTACCATCCATTGCCGTACCATTCTTGAACTAGCCCACACTCGCCTTGGCACCAATACCCGGCGAGCGATCACTCGGTGGATCGCGATGTGAACACATGTAAGTATATTTGGAACCGGACATCCGACGGATACCCCCTTGGCGAAGCTTTTCCAGTCACCAAGCTTTGCATGTTATGTGTCATTTTTCATCATTTTCATCCCAATTGCCATGTGTATGTCAAATGTATTTTTCTACCCTCTAAGCCTCGACAGAGCCTTTCATCCAACGTCGATGGTAGTGTGGCTGGTTGTTTGATATAATAGTGAAGTACATGATCAGAATGCAAAGGAAGTGCCACACCAAGTCCAGACGCAACCCCATACACCAATGCTTTTCCATTACCTAGGAAAGCAAAGCAGACGAAGGAAGCACCTAATGCCTCAGCCATACCCCGCGCTCAACACGTAATTCCCACATAGTCATACCCGGTGTCCTTCCCCCACGAATAAAATACCACTCTGGCCAAAGTTGACGATTTGCTACACCGACGCCTGCGAGACCTCCTATATCAAATGCCCCCGAAATGACCGAAATTGGAAAAGGAACACAGCTGCGGGTCTTGGATGAGCACACATGTACCCAAGGTCATGAGCCCAGCTGCTGGCTTGGTGGAGCTTGAGAGCTTCACATGACGGCCCAATCGTCGACATCGTCGCCAGTGGTTGGCTTGAACTCCTCGGCGAGAATCTGGTAGCGAGAACTGGGATTCTTGTTCTCCCGGAGAGTCTCGGTCGGTCGAACTGGCTTGGCCGCCTGTGGTGCCTTGGTGACATTGATGTCCTCGCGCTCTTCCGCGAGTTCCTCGTTGACAGTCTTGCGCTTGGTCTTTCCACCCTTGGGGACAGTGGTCCAGGCGGAGTCCTCCATGGCAAGTCTGACCTGCTCTTCCTCAGAGGGTAGGCCGTTGTAGGTGGCAGGAGTCGCGGCCGTGCCGTTTGTGGGTGCGACCTTGGTAGGAGCAGGTGCAGGCTCGAAGGTGTCGAGAAGCTGGGGAGCGGCCTTGGGGGCCTGGACAGCGCCGCGAGAGGGGACCTCAGTCCAGGCGTTGGTGGCAGGGGCCTTGCTCTGACCAAGACCATTCTTGGCCGGCTCTCCACGAGCCTCACGAGCAACGCGTCGCTGCTTCTCCTCGAGAGCCTTGCGCGCCTTCTCTTCTTCCTCACGTGCAGCCTTGGCCTCCTCGACCTTCTTCCTGTTCTGGCGCTGCTTCTTCGTCTCCTGCGCAACTTCGGCCTTTTGTGTCTGGTTCTTGACGGAACGAGCTGGCTTCTCGGAAGGCTTGATGCTCATGACAGCGGGGGAGGCAGATCGCTCACCCAGCATGTCAGAGACGTCCTTGCCGCTCGGGGCCTTGTTGATGGCGGCCGCGGGAGGAGCGACCTTGGAGTCAGACTCATCTGCGCTGGAAACCGACTTGGAGGCTGCTTGCGACACGGCAGCCGCGGCCTTGTTACCGACGTCCTGAACGGTTGCCTTGGCCGACTTGCGAGGAGCCTTGGTCTTTGGCTTTTGGCTTTTGGGCTTGGTCTCGGTGTCCCAGTTGACCGCATCCTTGAGCGAGTTGGTCGTGGACTTGCCCGTCGTCGATCGTCCTCGCGCAACAGCGTTGTTGTTTTGGTGTACATAGTACCAGTAGGCTGCGGCCCCAATTGCCAGGAACATGGCCCAGCTCATCCAAGTCTCCATGTTGGCGGTGGGGGTGTGCAATGTTTCGAGCGATGTCACGGTAGTGGATACGTGGCTGCTATGCGCAGAAGTCTGCAACTGCGTGGCCAATGTCAATTCGGTGAAAACACAGAGTAGAGTGGGGATGAAATGGGAAGACTGAGTGAATGGTTGCAGCCAGGAGAAAGCCAACCCAGGGAAGAAGGCGGGTTGCAGACACTCAGGGAGGTCAAGCAAGGAAAGGGAGTCAAAAGGGGCTTACCAGTAATTGTCTTTGCCTTAGCCCGTGGTTTGTAAGGTCAAGGTTTGACGCGTCGCACCAGCTGCTCCGCTCAACGGTCCGGATGGCGTTGAGGAAGAGGCCAGGTAGAGGTGTTGAACCACTTCGGGAGCTACTCGGTCGTCGAGTGTAGCCACTGAATCGCGCACTTGACACCTGCGAGCGCCAATTTAGCCTGGGATGAGCTCACGTATTACACGCTCGTAGTGGCCTTGACACGACGTCGGAGCTAACAATGTGTGCTAAGGGACGAGGAATCAATTGCTCGAGGTTGCAAAGTGGAAGCACTCCATGTGATAGTGAGTTGGGGGAGTGTCCAGCTACTCCCCAAATTAGGACACCGCTAAGCAGGGGTCCACGGAGAGCCGCTGCATCACGTGCTTACTTGTAACTAAGTCTTGAGCGAGGGCACCGTGATAAGCCGGAAATAAGATATTACAGTCTCGCACTCACTATCCTACACCATAGGCTGCGCAGTCCCTCAACGCCTCGCTTCGCCTCCCCTCAATGGCTTGCACTCAAGCAGAAGCAAGAGCGACTCGAAAAGGACACGAAGCGTAAAGCGCCTGCGGAACGCTAACTCCGACACCCCCGACGGGGTCCGCCGTCTCTATGGTCGTATACGGCTTGGCGCGAAGCCTACACTGTCTGACGCCTGCATCATTGGCATGCCTTTGAAATTACCCATATCCTGGCCTCCCTCCCTTGTGCGACACTTTGACTTGGCGGATCGTTACAGATTTTAATGCTAATTGTCTAGGATACTACCATATGATTTCATCACCGTCGTGAACACATTTGCCACCAACGCCAGCAAAACAACACGAACAAAACCACCAAGAAACAATCGTAAACAGTAAGCGTATAGTACGTATCATGCTCTTCAACGAGCCCTCTTTCCAGCACAGCCTTCTTCTATATCCTCGGTTTTCCTCTTCCTCCCGCAAGCATCACTATGCAAACTCGAACTCCGACTCATTGGCGGCGTAGCAATAGTCGGCCCCGAATTCATCTTTTGTGCTTGTCTTGCGGCGGCTGCGGCAGCCGCTTGTGCTTGTGCTGCAGCCTGTTGCTGCTGTTGCGCCGCCTGATTCCTCTGCGCCATCTGCATCTGCCTTGCGATATCTCCCAATCCCGGGCCAACAATATTTCTGTCCCCAATAATCGTCGCGCCACAGTTGACGGTAATGTTGATACTGGGGTACATTTTCACGCCTCTCATCTCTGTCCGTGATGTGGCTAGAACCCGCGCTGTGGGAGATGGAGGTGTTAACGGGCGTCCAGTACCGTCAGAGGGTGCTTTGTTGGGATCGCCAGTGAGTATGGTGCTGATTAGATTTGCCACACGCATGCTATCCATTTGCGCAATGGATACTATGTTTCCATGGCCGCGAATTTGTGTTGCGGCGTTGATGGTGACTTCGGGTGTGTCTTCGTCGTCTTTGTCATCATCCTCTTCCATGTGGTCGTATGGATTTCTGAGATTTGGGATCGGCATGCTGGGGTCTACTACCATGTGGTAGGCTGGTGGTGGTGGCATGTGTTCCGAAGCAGATGTGTTTGATGTCGATGGCCCGTCTTCTGATGTTGATGAAACAGAAAGAGTGGTATCTTTTGCACTTTCTGGACCAGACTTATAGAAGGGTTCCATGGTCTATATGCACGCCCGTGGAAAACCTCGATTCGGAATCTGGTGGTGTTCTTGTGGTGTACACTGATCGTGTGTAGTGTGGCGTGATGTTGGTGTGACCTAGTAGGTGGAGATCATGCGAGTCGAGGATGGCAGCAGGTGGTGGTTAAATGCTCTCCCGAGAAGTTGCGCAACCGCGAAGAAGAACAGGAAGGTGTGTTCCGGTATATGGTCGTTGGTATAGTAATGGACAGACAATGGAGCTGATGGATGCCTTCAGTACATGTTTCTACATAAGTATACATTCAATGTTAGCGTCAAGGTCTACAAGATAACTTGAGCAACATTCACTTACAACACAAATAATCCAACACACTCAATATATGACTTGTGCAAACCTCACCCACCCCGTGCCAGCGGCAAGAAGGGCCGTCATATATACTGGATCCACCCCAGTCCTGCCGCCTATTCACAGCATGCTGAAACACGCAACACAATAGCAAGGCCAACACTCAAGCGCCCCATGCACAACATACCGCCCAAATGCATCATCACTGCACGACCATGGGCAGAACCCATACACTTTGCTATTGTGTACCCTCGCTCAATAAATTCGCGCTAACCCTCTTAGGATCATGCTACGCCACAATCCCCGATGCTATTGTCGCCCGCACCCATCGCCTTACTTCAAACTTGCCTATTAACTCGCACACAAGCGTCCTTTCCTGAATCAGATCCACTCCCCTCCCTGCAGATCCAACTTCACAAATTTCTTGGTAAACTACCAAGCTTGGTACCCGTACAGAGCCAGCCAATAGCGCTGCTACATGATGCATTTGCCATTGTGGCACAAGGTTGGGTAGATACTCCGATGCCAATGCGTGGCCACTCCTGGTGGGTGTACACGTATGCAACTGTAAGAGTCATTGAATACGGACAATAGAAAGGAAATAGGCGCAAGGCGCATTCTTGAGCGGGTATATACCGTTGCGGCGGTCGAGGGTATACGCCGCGTGCATCTGCCGTTGAAGGGGCGCGGTGCATACTCAGACGGGTTATTTGGCTGTTTGCCGTGGATAACTGGTGCATTTGTGGGGCGCGCCGACGGTACAAATGGCGGGTTTGGTTGGGGGATGGTTGAGAATACTTTGGGTGCACAATAGAAACCCGTCGCGCGCACGAACAATAGCATGTGGTGGGTAATGTGGGACACTACAATGTGCACTATATTTTCCGGCCTACCAACGGGGAAAACCTTCCGTAAAGACTGTCTAGACAGCCACCATGGCAATGCTTGTGATTAATGTTCATCCGGTTAGAGCTGCGCTTGCCGCTTCCGAAGCCAACTACATGCACTTCTTACGATAACGCCTAGGAAAGCCTATTTCTTACTCCTGTTAAGCCGGCAAAGTCCTCCGCTTCTCCCCAGAATCCAGGTTCACAAAGCTGGTCTCCTGGCATGACTGGTGGAGAGCTTGCAAGTTGGAGACACTAAGAATACAACTAAGAAGGGAGAACAATAAGAGCTCAGATATCCTGCTGATCATCTCTGCAAGACGCAGATCTGCGGCAGACCAACACGGCAGACGGTGTCTAGGCAGCTGATGTGATAGAAGGAAGCCACGCCGCAGTTTGTTCGCCGAACACTCTGACATGAAACCGCGGGCCTACAAATCAAGATACAGTAATCGTCCTTCATCCGCCTAGATGGGTGTCACAGCCCAAACCGCAGTCCTGATAGAAGGACTATAGTAGGTATTTTATAGGGTTACCAATAGACAACACGATACCAAGCCCAAGACGCCACGCTACTAAAATGCGACAAATATGGAAAAGCCGACAAGTTTTCTGGTTAACGGGTTGTTTACCGATATCATAGTCAGGCTTTTAGCATAGGACACCCCTCCTTACCGCTGTGACCGATATGGCTGCTGAACTTCATGAAGCGGTCGTTCGCTGTAAAACAAGTTTTCAGACCAAGGCGGGAGTTTCTTGTCGCGTTCATAGAGGTATCCACAGTTGTTGCATAGGGTACGCGGTCCCTTTGGTCCATCGCGGACAGCCCACACGGCAGTTCCCCACACCCAACAGTGTGCGCATCTCCACGTTTGCCGTTCTCTGTAACATGATTGTCAATATTAATTCTCTCATATTTGAAATAAGTATTGGTACGTACCCTTCTTGTAGACCACCATCCTGTCCACCATAGCCTGAGCCCCCTCCAGCTCCAGGCGTGCCCCGTCCGACAGGGCTCAAACTCCTAAACCTCCTCTTCTTCTTGCTGCGCTCGCCGCGTCCCATGTTTTCTTGTCCCTCAATGTTGTTGAAGAATTCGTTGGCTGGGGCGCCCGTCATATTTGTGGTCGAGGAGAAGCGCGCTGTTTCTCTCCGTAATCTGCGGATTTGCCTCTCGCGGTCACCTTCGCGCTTCTCAATCTCCTCGGGTGATAAGATCTCAACTTTCGGTTCCCATTCATCGCACAAGTGCTCTTGGTCGTATCTCCAGCCCGCGCCGATTGTGGGCTCAACAGCGTCGTTGTCAATCTCCCCATCACCCACTAACCCGCCATTTTCACAAGCCTCCTTCTTGAGTCGCAATACTGCTTCGTAAATGCTATGTGTCATGGCGTTAACCCATTCCCCTGAAAGTCCGAGATCTGCGCAGGTAGTTTTGGCAAACATTTCCGCAAAACCCGGTGGATGCAGGAGTGACCATTCGAACTTGTCCGTGTATAACCGGTTCATAAGGTTGATGTTGAGAGTGACAATACACCGGTAGGTGTCATCTGGATTGTGGAGCTCCTCGGATGGCAGTGCGGTGGCAGCCGCGCTGATGCCATTCGGTATGCCTACAGGTGTTTGCGCACCCTCTGTGTGCGATGCGCCGTTTGTCACAGGGGTGGAAACTCCATTAGTGGCGGGAACGACGGGTGTAGAAGTGCCGTCTCGACTTCTTTCGGGTAGTGTGACTTTGGCACCTGTTGCTTGGATACTCTGGACACCTTGTACAGCAGGCGATGCTGTAGAATGGAAGAGGGGGTGCAGCGCAACTCCAGCATACTCCTCTAGCTGCTGCCGGATTTGGTTTGCAATCTGTGAAATGATCATTGGTTTGCGTTCAGTCGGAAGATCCAGCTCGTCGACGAATTGTTTCGCAAATTGATCAGGCGTGGTCAAGGCCTCGTGGAGGTTCCAGAGGAAAGAATCCTTCAATCTGTAAGCTGGCGTGACATCCGGCTGCTTGTATGCGGGCAAGTTCTCGTTGATGCCAAAATCCCGAGCATTGGAGGGCGTTGGTAGCGGGGCTTCTGGACGGAAAGACTGTATGTCCATGTCTATTCGAATCGGAATCAATGTGACTGGCAGAACCGACTGCGTCTGGACTTGTTTTTCCGTACTACAAAATGTCAGCCTCTTCTTCTCTTGACCAAATCGTGCCAGTTGCCACTCACAGGTTACGCTTCGGTCTGCCCATCCAGTCCCGCCATATCCCCTGCGTGTCGATAGGCGCAGTGAGCTCTTCGCCTAGAGCTGCTATTTGCGCTTGTTGGTCCACGCTTGACGGGTCGGCCTTTTGTACACTGCGCAGGCCCGTTGCTCGCCGTGGACGGTCACTATCTTCGAAATCATCGTCATCGTAGGCATCTTCTGCATAACTGAGGACAGCAGTGCCTCGCTTCGTCACGCGCGGCGCAGGGAGCGTATTCGAGGGCGGGACGATGGGCGATATGAGTGAATTCCCGTGGCTACGTAGGCGCGGCGCATAACTAGACATGAATGCCTGCGGCGGCGCCGTCTTTCCCGTGGTCGTAAACATGGCTGTTAACACGCGCGATGAGTCGTGTAGGAAATGTAAGGAAGCTCAGCAGAGCTCGCGAACACCGGACGCGTCGCAATCCTTATAAGGGCGAAATGTGGACCGACAGAGGCGCAAAGTTTGGTGAGATGTATGTCAATTCGCAATACTGCCCGGGCTATTAGTGACAGTGAAAGTCCGTTCGAACGGCAAATGCTCGTGCGCGTTCCTGTAAAGTGATGGGATGCTTTCGCGGTTGCGATGCAGCTAAAATTGCCAAGAACCGCTAATCTGGAATAACGCTAGGGTGATATCCCCCCTTCACCCACTTCACGATGCGCTTTACATTTTATTTCCACGACTGCCTGGTCATTAGCGAATAGGTGCATAAAAGCAGCGAGTACAGGAAACACTTATTAGCCTCGCAAAACACGGTGTATGACAAGGCGCAAAATGAACTCAGCCTACGCAAATCAACTTATCGCACGCTCACTGACAAGAGATCGGGTAACTTTACATCATATAGGGTCTCAATTCCTCCTCCCGTTTCATACAGTCTCACTCTTCCATTGTTAGTCATTCTGCCAAGTCATCGACGTCTCATGCTGTTCACTCGGTGTGTTGTTCACTCATGTGCTGTTCACTCACTATCCCGTCACGTCACCAGTCGCACCATAACTGATATTCAAATGTGAATAGAAAGCGAGACTTATCACGCCGGCTCTTCGTAATAACACAAGTGCACTCGGGTCTCTGTCCGGGGCCCGTAGAGATCTTGCTATCGCAGATTCACGCAATCACACAATGGTACCCCGCGCTCATTGGCCACAGGGCTACAATACTATTGTCTAACTGTCACTCACCTTCACTCCGTAACAAATTCTTCACCCTTTGTCTCATTGTACAGGCTGTTGTGACACAACACCTCTCGAGGGCTATTGTATTATAGCTTCACAGCGCCCTTCCTAGGCCTTACGACTACTAAAGCCTCTACTCTATTCTCCCCTACCAAACTCATACCTTCCTTTCTCCATCAGATTTGCAACGTTATTCCACACTTCAACACACATTTCAACATGTTCAACAAGTCCACTCTTTTCGCCGCCATGCTGGCCATGGCACCTTTTTCCGCCAACGCTCACATGATTATGGCGAGCCCCGTTCCTTACGGCCATCCCAACAACTCTCCTCTCGATGCATCGGGCTCCGACTATCCTTGCAAAGCAGGGCCTTACACCATTGTCACTATGAACGACTGGAAAGTAGGATCGACACAGAAGCTGTTCTTTACAGGCACTGCTGTCCATGGCGGCGGTAGCTGCCAAGTCAGCGTCACGAAAGACAAGGAACCCACCAAGGACTCCAAGTTCAAGGTCATCTACTCCATCGAAGGTGGCTGCCCTGCCAATTTCCCTGCTAATTATCCTGAGGGCGGCCCTAACTACGACGGCTATTTCCCTTTTACTGTGCCACCTGAGCTCCCCAACGGACAAATGACGATGGCTTGGACGTGGATGAACAAGGTTGGTAATCGGGAATTCTACATGAACTGCGCGCCCATCACCGTTTCAGGAGGAGCTACCGACACGAAGGCCTTCGATGCACTCCCCGATATGGTTGTCGCCAACATCAACGTGCCAGCTGCCGGTACTTGCAAGACAAAGGAGACTTTCGACTACACATTTGCCAACCCGGGAAAGTACAAGACTTCGACCGGTTTTGGGCCTTGGATGGATCCTTGCAGCACTGGTGATAAGTCGACGGCTCCTACTCCCAGTGGTGGCGGTGGTGCAGTCAATGCAGGAAATCCTGTTCCCGATGCCGCGCCTGCTGCTGGATCTGGATCTGGAGCGGAACCTCCCGTATCTGGGGCTCCTGTTGCTGGTGTACCCGCGGCTCCAGCATCGTCCGCAGTTCCAGTATCTTCTGCAGCCCCAGTGGCTTCTGCGCCTGCACCCAACACCACACTCCGTACTATCGCAACCGTCCCTAAACCTCCTTACCCCGCAAACAACACCTCAGCACCTGCACCCACCGGCCAACTCCCCACTGCTTCTGCTCCTGCTCCAGTCCCCACTGGCGCAGCACCCGGCGGTAACGGTACCCCTTGTCCTACCAATGGCGCAATCATCTGCTCGCTCGATGGTACGCAATTCGGCATCTGCAATTTCGGCAAGGCTCTCATGATGTCTGTGGCTACTGGGACCAAGTGTGTGAATGGAGCCATTGCGCGCCGTGACGCTTTGTATAGCCATCGCAACATGCGAACTGCCATTTGAGTCGGGGTATGAGGCTGCTGAGGCTGGTCTCTGGCATTTATGGTTTCCCGACAGCGAGGATGCGTGATGCAGAGTTTGATTTTGAGTTTTGTCACTGTTTATACGACGCGATCACCAGCGATCACCATGCTTTGAGTATGCGAGCATAGCGTAGCATATTAAATCAAAAGTTGTTTCATGTAACTGAAATTTGTTGGCCTATTGTGTTGTGCTGTGATGTCTGTGGTGTTCATAAACCATGTCTTGAATGACATCCGTTATGGTACGTTGCATTGTAGGATAGATCGTTTGTCTCTTACCACTACAGCACAAGACAGATCGACCGATGTCTGAGACCATCGCTTCTTCCTTCTCACTTGCTTTAGTCACACGTGCACTAGATCATTCTGTACAACACCACATCATCTCCTATGAAATCAAATCCCTCTTTATAGCAACTCTTGTATCTTTACCCTCCAACTATTACAATCTCCTTGGTCCCCCACTACTCCTAAAGAGTCCCCACCCCACCACCACAGCTGCCGCCCCTAACAGCACCCAATGCGGCACAAAAACACCGTCTTTCTCAATATGCATATTATACCCTCTCGCCTTCTCCGCATACGCCTTCTTTCTCGCCTCAACCTTTTCCCTATCCACAACCCCCTTCTTCTCCAACAGTACCTTTTCAGACACCCCACCCCTCTCCCCCCTCTTTCTCTCCAATTCTCTCAACCACTCCTGCACAAGCTCATCCTCCTCGCCGCTCAAGTCTACAAAGGGCTGATCTTTAAAGGATATAAGACCTTGATCTAGCGGAGATGCAATATTAAGACCACCCACCACCCCCTCCCTGCTTTTCCTCCTCTTTTGACTAACAACAGCACCAGTCTCATCAACTTCGTCCTCGCTGAGCGGCAACCACTCCCTCAACTTCTCCACCGGCAAACTGCGAAAAACAAGACACATCAGCATCTCCAGCACATTCATCGTCAGTACCACCTCCTCCATACCCATGGGCACAAAACACAAGACCGCAAAAACATTCCACGCACTCCTCTCTAGCCCAAAATAATGCAAGCCCCCATTGTCTCGCCTGTACCTGAAATTCAAATGCTGGCCAACTCTCTGCCGTAAACACATCGTTTGGCCAACATACACTCGTAAGCGCTTGTCTAGGCCTAAGATTCCGTTGAGATAGATGGCTCGGCCTTCATAGCGTAGGTCGCCTGGGTAGGGCGAGATTTGCTTTAGAGCGTCCAGGGACCAGAGGGGCGTGGAGAGGAATGTCCAGACGGGGGCCCGTATGAGGGATAGGAGCGTGGTTGTTAGGGTGGGGATGGTGTGGTGGGTTATCCATGGGGAATAGTGCTTGTGGTAGGGGCAAGTAGGTGATTGAAGTGTGGTAAGGAGGTGAGTTAGGATGGCGTGGGTTTCGAGGTAGGCTGGGGATTGAGACTGAGACTGAGATTGAGGTTGGGGTTGGGGTTGGGGTTGGGTGGTCATTGTTGGTGGTCGTTGGCCAGAGAGGTCTTGATGGGATAGTGCTGATGTCGAGCTGGCAACTGAAACTGTGGCCATTTTGTATGTCTAGTAGTTCCGGGTTGTAAATGCAGGATACTGCACGTTGTTAGGCAGCGGACCCGTATAGGATTAGCGCCGAGGCAGCAAGACGCCGGCGGGAAGGCGTCGTAATGCTATGTTGATATTACATGTGCGGTCAGATAATGAATAATGAAACCATTAGAAGGTGAAAACATTGTTCAGCAAATGATTCTTACTACGCGGTGTTGATGGGACGAGATTTAGCAGTGAGGCGATTAAGGCTGACCAATTTGCTTGCCTCATCAGGTAATGCAACGAGAAGTGTCGATTACGGCGCGTCATGGGCACCATGAGGTCTATGACTTTGGCGCACTTTTTCGCCTCTAGAAAACCGTTCCAACCAACACCAGCTAGCGTCATCACACAACCCGGGCAGTAGCCTAGATCACGGGAGCACACAACGATAGCACTGCACAGTTGCCAGGCCTCATTCAAGTAGCGGTGAGATTCTTGTAGACCTATCGCATTCAACAAAACGGATGCACGGTCTAATGTAATAGGCTTCTTTGCTTGCGCTGAGCTATGGATATTGTAGACTGTTTTCTGTCTCATCGTGGACTCCTTTTACTCCTTTTGGACACAGCCAGCCGCGTTCATGCCCCCGTCTTACCCCAATAGACGACCACTACCGATTAACCTAGGCCTGTTGCTGTCGCTTCCCAGATCAGTCCTTCAGCGAACGGATTACCAGTTGTGCGTTGTTATGCAGGAACATCTTGCCAGTATTTCCTTTTATATCCAAAACATGGATGTACTACTCCTCAATCGTCTTGACGCACTCCCATCCACCGCTCAGCCTCTCCTTCCATAGGCTGACCCTGTTGTCGCCGGTGCTGACTGCTAGAACGTTGCCGCTCAAGCTCCAACTCACGCGCCAAGCAGCAGCATCGACGTCCAACTTGGTGCGCTTCCACTCTCCGCGTAAATCCGAAGAGGTCCAGATGATGACAGTCTTGTCCTGGGATGCGGAGGCAATGTATGACTTGGAAAGGACGGTAGGTGACCATGCAACGTCGCGCACCCAGTCCAAGTGACCGCCAGGTAGTATCTGCACGTTCTGCCAGTTGCCAGCCTCGGCGCTAAACTCCCAGATCTTGACCTGGCAATCGCTTCCACCTGTAACCAATCGTCGCGCAGCAACTGTCTGATTCCCACTCGCGCCAACAACCTGTCCTGGTGCAACAGCAGGAGCCCACGAGACACTATTCACGCCGCTACCATGAGCATGGAAAATCTGATGTGTCCAGTTGTTGTCCTTGAATTCGAGTACCGAGACATTGCCGTCGGTCGATGCGCAAGCGAGAAGGCAACCGGCTTCGTGGGGTGCCCAGGCGACGAGATTGACGGATGCCGTGTGTAGAGCGACGTCGTAGATCTTCTGCCAGCTGTTGGACTGCTCGCGCCAAATGAGGACTTTGCCGTCGTAGGAAGAGGAAGCGAGAATGTTGCCGTACTTGGGGTGTGCCCATGCTACGCTCCAGACGGCACCTTCGTGTCTGTCAACCCGTCAATGCAAGTCCTAGTGTACTCTAACGCCGCAAGGCCCCAGGTGTCATTCTGAACTGCCTATCCTAGCCATGTACGTACCCTTTGAGAGTCTCCACCAGTGTGTGCTTGTCGGCTTCGACTTCAAAGATCTTGATGGACTTGTCCGAAGAACATGTTGCTAGTCGCCTGCCATAGTAGTCCAGGACAGCATCGTGCTGGAGCTCGTTAGCCTGGATGGAGAACAGGTCGGTGCCAGGTAAAGCTGCCATTGCGCCAGCAGGTGTGGGGTTTGGGGTACGAATGTGGGCTTGGGTAGTGATGGAATGAGACGGGTGTGTGTCGACGTACTATCATGTCATCATGGCCAGAGTTCGCTATAACGTTCGCCTGGAATGCGGAAACCGCAAGTTAGCGGGACAGTTGTGAGGGCGCGAGGGCGGGCATGTGCTTGCCATTTTCCTTGTACAGCAGCTGTGGCGTTTAGATGTTGATCAAGGGGAAATTCAGGAAGGATTGAAGGTTTAATGGCAAGTGTGTAGGCAGCAATATAGGCAGGCGCGTCAAGACGTGTCCAGAGCTTGGAAGTTGGGTTGCTGCTGCTGTGGCCTCAATGCAGGGGTCTAGCGATGAGATTAGATTAGATGGCTCCAACACGCTACTTGACTGAGCATCACATGCTACTCTGCTTTGAAGCGACAACATCACAACTCTCATCATGTCGTATTCATCTCCACGCCATTCACAGAGTTTTTACCAGTACGACTCTTCAACGCCACCACCGCCGCCGCCCAAACCTGGACGTTCAAGCGGGACTGCAACACCATCACAGGGCCCTCCACTGCCTCCGCCCCCACCAGGGCAAGCGTCTTCTGGAAATCAGCAGCATACGTCACAGGCGCAATACCAGCAATATGCGCCCACAGATGCAGAGCAGTTTGTGATTCAGCCCCCGGATAATGGCTGGTTGCCAGATGTTCTCAAGGACAAGTCGTAGGTCAATTCTGGAACATTAACACGAGCATTATTGAGTTGTAGGCAGAACAAAGGATTTGCATCATGTATTGCAGACACCAGAACTGCAGAATGCGATTATTTATAATCCCGAAACAACACATGCCTCTCTGACTGCATCCATTGCACCTTTGCAGGCGCTTCTTGCACAGAACGTGGGACTGGCAGAATCACTCAAGCAGCTTGAAGCGCACGTGCAGCATCAGCGGGATGGGGTGCAGTCACGATTGCTGGCACTCCGTGCCCTAGAGCGGCAGTGGAAAACGAAACAAGCCGAGCAAGATGAAGCGCTCCGAGAGTTTAGTCCCCCGGCCTTGTATCAGCGTTTGAGTGCCTCAGTGGGTGAGCAAGAGGCTCTCTGCCGAGGCCTCGAAGAGAGCTTTCTCGAAGGCGAAGGCGAAGGCTACGGCGGTGGGGATGCCGTGGCCAGCGACCGCGAGGTGACGGACTTTGTGAGGCGGCTGAGGGAAGGGCGCAAGGTTGCCTATCTCCGGGCAGAGCGCAAGGAGCGCTGGGATGAAGGCCGAGTGGGTGGGTGGCGGTGAGGTGTATGTAGCAGTAGAGTATAATAGAGGTCCTGACAGGCTGGACAAGTGTTCGGGGGTACCCGGAGTTTCGAATAGCGCCAACGGTTTTCTAGGGGCAGGTTCGGAATTATTCGCAGCACTGGTCCATGCGCGAGTTGTTACAGGGCTCTCTGATGGCACAATCGTCCGTGTGGCATGAATGTTTATGCGGCGTCAGACGTGAAGGATAATGCCAGCCATTGTCCAAGCGGCTGGCACATGCTAAGCTGGCGAGTTGAATTGCGCTCGGTCCCAATGTCAGATAATAGTAGCACTAAGATGATAACAGATGCTAAGATTACAGCAGCGGGGCGGCTTCATCTTGACAGAGATTGCCATGGCCCTCTCGTATACTACTGTTTCGTCGAGTCGTGTTCCCGCGCGCATGGTCCGCCGTTCGCAGGTGTCGCGCTCGAGCCAAATGCCCAAGACAGGCTAGCGCCTAGTGCCAGCTTCCGCATCGGGCGGAGGTAAGTGGCTAGCAGCTAGGGTAAATTGCTTGCGCGATGCGAGAAAATGAAGTTGACGCAAGCCACCCCGTTGCAGGCGTGACGGACGTCGGAGCAATAGTAGAGCGACCCAGGCTCTCCAGCCCTCCAGCCCTCCAGCCTGCACGCTAAGACCAGTGACACTTGCCATGGGCGTGGGTTATGCGCATCGCGGTACTGCGTGCCGACGAGCTGCTTATGGTGATGCCATGCTGCTATGCCTCACCGCGGCGTTTCACATCCTCAGGCATTGCTGTCAACCCCACAGTGCAGCGACATACTTGCAGTACCTAACATTGCGCCCCGGAGTGCGCGAGACTGCACAAGCAACGCCAGCTCCGCAAGCCAACGTTAATCTTCGCCTTCAACCACAGGTTCCGAATCATCGACAACTCTCCACTGACTGCGAGCCGCCCCCCAAGACGCGCCCCTTGGCCCAGCCACCCCCATTGGCCGGCTAAGCAGCGTACCTGCAGAGCCCGGCTTGCCCCTGGCGCTCCTCTGCTCCACTCCCAAGTACGCGAACCGCCCATCACAGGTAGGTCTGTGTGGGTGAGCGCCTCGATCCGACCAATTCAAGGCCTGCCGTCAGCGTCAAGACCCCTTCGCGCCCCTGTCGCCGGCACATGTGCCAGGTCGCTAGCCAGGTCTCCTTTTTCGAGCAACCGTCTTTGGCGACTCTCCACCTCTCTTTGCGCCCATCATTTGTGCAAGGCCATGTCTATCGCGGGGGAATAGGTCGAGAATATGCAAGCCGTCCAAGCGTCCCCCGAGGACGCGCATCCAAAAGTCTCGCCGCCTCGCCAAAACCCAAAAGGATCCGGCCTGGCCTCGATTGCCATTTCGTCTTTTGCCGCCTTTCGGTCGCAGTCCTCTCAGCCTGTGCCCATCGCCGTCCAGTCGCCGGTGCGCAGAAAGCCCCTGCCTGCAGACTCACCTGTTGTTGCCCGCTTCTCTGCTCAGCAGTCCAAGAACGCCGACGACACTGTAGCCATCTACAACGACCTTACCCCCGACTTTGACGAGGACCTCTTCCTGCCCCGGGATCTCGACGAGTAAGTAAGCGCTTGCCATGCTAGCGCCGTCCCTGTTGCTCACGATGCCTCTAGCAACCCACACGGAAGGACCCCTCTGACGGCGAACACTCCCAAGATACCACGAGCCTTGGTCGTCACTAAGAAGACCCCGCCTACCATTTCGACAGCCCCGAGGCATGATCGAGCCTCCATCAGTGTCCACACCCACCAACCCACCAAGGCCGAGGCGCTGAAGGCCTTTGGCATCACTGGAGCACACGCCCGCTCTCCTACTATGCCGAATATGCCATTGTACTCAAGCGCAATACAACAAGCCCCAGATCTAAAACTCAACTTGGACCGTGTTACCGAAGACTTCATGGACGATTATTCTTACGCCGAAGACGACTCACGGCCAAAGAAAAACGACAAGCCCAAATCGCCAGGCGCAGGCTTCACGTCATTCTTCGGCTGGAATTCACGGCCGCAGAACGGGGCCGAGTCGCCGGCGACCGCCTTCTCGGGACAGTCTTTATCTCCCGACTCCCCGCGCAACAATAAGATGAACGCCAAGACCAAGCCTAACGGTCTGGACATTCCAGCCGCCAACTCCTCCTACTTCAACGTTCCCGGAACTCCTCTCCTATCATCGTCGCCCCAGATGAACGCCCACGTAGAGGAACTCGAACGCGAGCTGCGTGAAGTTAGCTCTGAGCTTGCTGCTTCCATCCAAAGGGAGATGGAATTGGAAGATGAAGTCGAAAGGTGGAAGGCCGAGAGTGCTGCCGGACAGGCAGAAAACCGGAGAACGAGCGATTACTACTCTGATTCCGGCACAAGCTCCATTCGATTTCCAATTACTGATCCCGAAGGCAAATTGGAAGAGTTGGAGATGCAGCGGAGAAAAGCAGAGCAAGAGCGCGCGTCGCTCAAGGTGCGCATGGCCGAACGCTTACAAGAGGAGCTTCGGCGGCGCAGAGATTTGGAAGAGCAAGTGCAGCAGCTTGAGGACAAAGTCCACGACAAATCCAGCGCAGGATCTTTTGTCGAGACGCCCAAGCTCAAAGAACTCTCATTGTCGCTCGAAGATGCAAAGAGGCGTCTCGCCGAAGAAAGACAGGTCAAGGAGAACTTTGAGGATCTGTTGACGGCGCTTCGCGAAGAGCTCGAGAAACATCGCAACGAGGCCGATAATCTGCGAGACGAGGTCGTTCCCCAACTCCGGGCGCGGCTCGAGGTGTTGGAGAGTGACGCAGCCGATACCGAAAAGCTCGTGTACGAGACGACACGCATGCAACAAGAAATTCAACAATTACGATCAGAAAACGAGTCGCTTGTTAACGCCCGACGGTCAATACCGCAGCAGCCTGTGCAGTTTCAGTCCATTGCAGAAGAAGCAGAGAAGGCAAACAATACGCCTTTGGCCAGCATGCGCGTTGGCTTAACCCGTTCAAATTCTTTAGCCCGCAGCTCAGCCGGGCTCGGTTCCAAAAGGGGTTCGCTGTCGCGCTCCAACTCTGTCAAGGATAGATCAGGCGACATCTCCCCAGTGGGTGCACCGACCGTCAGCAATCCGATGAAGGAATTGGAGGAGCAGCGAGATGCCCTTCACAAAGCACTCAAATATCTCCTTCAACGTCAAGAATTACAGCAAAAAGAGTTCAAGCGACGCATCAAAGAGGTAGAGGCAGAGCGAGACGCTGCGTTGAGTCTCACTCCTCGACGCACCGCATTCCATAAGGAGGTCACCGGTCTGAGACGGGAGGTCGACTCTCTCCGACGTCGTGCTGACGAAGCGCTTGAACAGAAGTGGCAATGTGAGAAAGGTCTGAGCGGACTGCGCATGGATCTGGATCGCGCACAACAAGAGACGGGCTCCCTCCGTGATTTGCTTCAGGAACATGACATTTCCATACCCGAAATTCGCTTGGAAAACCAGCCCCTGGCCTTGGACAGGGCGTACAATGAGCTACGAACTACTCATGCGCTCTCGCTTGCTCGTGTCAAGCAGATGGAATCCGGTAGTGATGACTCGCTCGGTGCTGCTAGTGCCGAAGCAACGCGAACGTTGGAACTATTGAAGCAGAGCATTTCAGATGCAGAGGCTGAACGTGACTATGCCATGAACGAAGCAGAGCAATACCGCAAACAGGCCCGTGCTCTCCGAGAGTCTGAGATGGAGCATCTGGGCAAGGAGAAGAGGCTTAGTGGCGACTTGTTCGACGCAGCCACTCGCATGGACGACCTCTCTCAGAAGATCCAACAACAACTCACGGCCAACAGCGCTCTGCGAAGCCGTCTTGCCGAGGCCATCACCCGTGGAGAGCTTGAGCAACAGAAGTCGACTGAACAAATCATTCAACTTGAGCAGAAGCTCAAGGCGGCAGAGGACAAGGTCATGCTCGCCCAACAGTCTTCGGAAGATGCGGTTGCGCGTCACGAAGACGAGGCTCAAGCCATCAAGGAGAGCCACACTAACCACCTGCGCCGCAACAAGTCTGGCCTGCTCAGCCCTGCGGCCTTTTCGCCCAAGATGCCGCCATCTCCAGTGTTTGCACAGAAATCTCCTCGCCTCGGTGTCACTAGCAGTGGACCCGCCATGACGCTTGCCGAAGCCACCAAGACGGAGATGCTCGAGAAGCGGGTAGAGGAGCTGGAAAAGGCTCTTCGAGATGCTGATCACGAGATGGAAGAGGTCGTCAGCCGCATGAACACCGCTCAGATGGAGGTGGCAGAGTTGCAAATGGAGAGGTAAGTCTGGTCAATATGAGGCATACAAGCACATACTAACATGTCTGCAGGGACGAGGCCATGAGGTCAACCCGCAAACTCCAAGCTGAGATCGTCGCCGAGCGCGAAAAGGTCAAGGCTCTGATGTCTTAATGAAATTCGACAAGTACATCTATCACCTCCTCTTCGCCGCACAGATCGATACTCTTGTGTCGTGTTTGGGATACTGTTTTAACATTTTGGGAGTTTACTGGCGGACTATCGCATTTACACGGGCGCCACGATGCTACGCAACGCATATTACTTTTCACCTCGGCACATATTGTACTACTATACACATTTGGATTCGACATTCCCGTGGTAGGCAGCTTTGCCGCCACAGTTTTATACCCGCCGGTACAGGGCTACACGCACTTTGTTTGATAGGCGGCAGCCTGTTGAGATTTTGAGCTTGCAGCTCGTGTTGGATTAGTTAGCAGTGAGCACGCTCGGTTAGCGTAGCATATTATGTATGTAGTTGTATCGTACTCTAATGGTGTAATGGATCATGGTCGAACGTGTTACTTGACAAGGAAGCGTGCTAGTACTGTAGTACTGTACTGTTAGCGAATACCCAGATGCGCCATGCCTGCTCCCCCGCGTGGCGGCGTGGCGGCGTACCGGCGTCCGATGTGTCGCCAGACAGGTGTCTCTGACTCGACAGTTGCATGCGGGATCCAGACGGCGACATTCATAGAGCGAAGGAAACAAGTTGGCTGCGGCCGTGTGCTCGATGAGTTGATAAGTTGACAATGCCTGGAATACTCATGTAGTGGGCTGAGGGCTTGAAACGTTGTCTGTTGCTGGCGCTGTCCACGTTCCCCGCCCGCGGTGGTCCTTGCGCCCTAAAGTTATCCCTGACCGAGCTACGGCGGCACTCCCCAGCACTTCCCTCCCCTTGCCAGCTGTGCCAGTGCGCTGAAGATTCCTCTGTTCGATTGCTGTGGATCTCTACCAAGCCCCGTCAGACTGTGGCTCTGTCACCGCCTCCGACGAGACCTTTCTGCGCCGCTTGGGTTGTGAGTTCCCGGCACTACTTGACACCCAACAGTAGCACACCGACTTCCCCCCTCCAAGACGATTGCGGTCCACCATGAACAACAACAACCAGAACAACCAGCAGGGGAACCGGCTGCAGCTCAACTTTGGCTTCGGTGGCCAGAGCGGCGACCGCAACAACCAATATCAGCAGGAGGCCGGCCGAGCATTCCCGACGACGCCCTCGACCTTCCCCCAACCTGTATACCCAAACCAGGCGGGTCAGCAAGAGGTCTGGGGCGCCCAACAGCAGGGCAATGGCTACGCCGGCGGCGGCGGTTACTTTGTAAACCCCTACCAACAGGCCCAGTACCAGGGCCAGCAGGGCAGTCTACAGGCACCGGGCAGTCAGCGCTTCGATCAGAGTGCCAATGGCCTGGCTCAGCAGCTGTCACACCAACACCTGAGCGGCGGTCGCTCTGGTAGCCCGTATGGCCGCCAAGGCTCTCCGAACCCTCAGCGTCCTCGTACCGCCGACAACAGGTATGGCTACGGAAACTCCAGCGGCAGCTTGGGGCCACGACAGCCGTCCATGTACGATGACGAAGCCCCGCAAAGGAACCCGACAAAGTACTCTGAGAACGTCGAGAAGCAGGCCATGGTCTCCAAGAGCCTCATCAACACCTTCTTCAAGGACAGTGTGCAGCGGGCACGCGACCGGAACCAAAGGTGGGATCGTGTCCTTGCCTCCCTTCGCTACACGGCTAACATGAGTGCAGAGCGCTTGAACTCGAGGCCCTGATGAAGGAGCCGTCCATCTCGGACAACCGCAAAATCAGCAAGGAAAACAGCATGCGCCGCGCCGAAGTCGAATACCTGCGATTCTTGCGAACCAAGGAAAAGCCTGAGAACTTCTCCACACTTAAGATTATCGGAAAGGGTGCCTTTGGAGAGGTCAAGCTCGTGCAGCGGCGCAACGACGGCAAGATCTATGCGCTCAAGTCGCTGGTCAAGCAAGAGATGGTGGGTAACTATTCGCCACACAGTTCGGGCATCATCCTAACAACATGCAGTTCAAAAAGGACCAACTTGCACACGTCCGGTCAGAACGTGACATCTTGGCCGAGTCTGACAGCCCATGGGTCGTCAAGCTGCACACGACTTTCCAGGATAACACTTTCTTGTACATGCTTATGGAGTTCTTACCAGGTGGTGACTTGATGACTATGCTCATCAAGTACGAAATCTTTACCGAGGACATTACGCGCTTCTACATGGCTGAAATCACACTTGCGATAGAGGCCGTCCACAAGCTTGGCTTTATACACCGGTATGTACATGGTAGTAGTCAATGACAGACGGCTAACTCTTGGAAGTGATATCAAGCCCGACAACATCCTTCTCGACCGTGGCGGCCACATCAAGTTGACTGATTTTGGTCTATCGACGGGTTTCCACAAGGAGCACGACGCTGGATACTACAAGAAGCTGCTTGCTGGCGGCGCACACAAGTCCAACCGCGATAACCGACAATCAATGAACTTGGACCAGATCCAACTGACTGTCAGCAACCGTACCCAAATCAACACATGGCGTAAGTCTCGTCGACAACTGGCCTACTCAACAGTCGGTACACCCGATTACATTGCGCCCGAAATCTTTAGTGGTCAGGGCTACGACTACAGCTGTGATTGGTGGTCGGTGGGTACCATCATGTTCGAATGCCTTATCGGCTGGCCGCCATTCTGCGCCGAAGAGCCACACGACACTTACCGTAAGATTGTCGACTGGCCGCGCAACCTCCACTTCCCTCCAGACCAGCAACTCGGTGCCGAAGCCGAGGACTTTGTGCGACGGTAAGCTTCCGATATTATGACGTGAAACCAACATACTTAACTCGTTTTCAGACTCATCTGTGACGCCGAACACCGTCTCGGTCGCATCGGTGGCGCCAGCGAAATCAAACAACACCCCTTCTTCCGCGGGGTGTCGTGGGATGGCCTCCGCCGCATCCGAGCTCCCTTTGAACCCAAACTACAGTCCAACGTTGACACGCAGTACTTTCCCATTGACGAGATCGACCAGAATGATACATCTGCTGCTCACAGGGCGCAGGCTGCTCAGGCCAACGAGGACGAATACGCGGCCAGCTTGCCGTTTATCGGTTATACGTACAAGCGCTTCGACGCTTTCAGGGGCTCGTAAAAGTCAGTTGGTGTGTGTTGCGTTGTGTCTGTTAAGCGGTGGCGGCGGAGATGGGGTTGAGGGTGGATGGACAGATGGACGGGATGTTCGCTTTTTCAACTGGTGCAGCGCATCAAAAGGATGATATATGTCTGTTATCGCAATGGACGGGTGTTGGTTGGCTGGCTGGCTTTGGCTGGGAGGTTGGGAGGTTGGTGGAAGAAATGTGCAACTCTCTTTGACTACATCAAACCCGACGACACGCGTAGGCGGGTTCGGGGATTGTATTTTCGAGAAATCCACTGGAATGGAAAGAAAGTTCATGTTACATGTCAACTGTGTCTTATCCGACTTTTGTTGTTTGTGAGATCTGGTGGACATATGTGGGGATGAGTAAGTTAGGCATGATGAGCATAGGGCAGGTGGTTGAAATCGTCACTTCGTCTATTAAATCTGTGCGCCTTGTCGTTCGTTGCCTGTACTTCAAAGTGGGGTCATAAAATGGGTGGGTGGGTTTTGTTAACATCCATACGGACGTGAAAATGGCAAAATATTCAAGGTATATGTCTGTATTACACAAACTATCCTGTGCTATGTCCTCGCATTCCCTCCTTGGTTCTGTATGTATCTTGCTCACATTGTCGTAAGGGAAAGTGCAAGTGGCGCCTTTTCGAAGATGAAACGCTTAACATGAATAAGGGAAAGTGGTATAATCGATCTCTGTGAATTTACGCCATGTGTATGCAAGCTTAAAGATTCCCGGGTCCGTTGGGTTCAAGCAGGAGACTGGTGTATGTTGTGTTGGAATGTTTTCGCCTCGCCTTGTCTCGTCCGCCCGTCCATGTATAATCGTAATGTCGCTCGTAGCTGGCTATCCATTTTGCTAGTCGCCTATCCGCGCCCTCGTTGACCTGTTCGAGTTGTGGAAACGGTAGCTTGCGACCGCTCACCGGGCTTCGAATTGAACCATACTGTTATCTCCACCATCAGCTCCTTCTCTCTATGATTTCTCCTCTCCCTCTTCTACTCTGTTCTCAACCTTCTCCGTTCTTTCCTCCAACCTTCACTTGCTGGAACTTACCGGTTCGTCCTCTGCTTGTAAAGAACACGATGTCCACAGTTCCTGCAGCGAATCGGCTCTCCGCGCTTCAGTGGGACGTCCATGTCGCAGTCGCCGCATTTGTACAGGACAGCGCGCGCGTTTGAGTCGATCGTGGCAAGGGTAGCGGGATCGGTGTTGGAGGTTGTGGCTTGCGCGGGGTTGTAGCCGGACATCTTGAAATGTGTGGTGGTGTGCGTGAAATTGAGTAAGTTTTCGTAGTTGGAGTTGAGAGTGTGTGGGCGTTGGGAGGCTGGTAAGGTGGGAGAGGAAAGTTTGGGAAGTGGATGACGGGCGTTGGTGATTGACGGAAAAGTAGTGCTAGGGTTGGGTGGTGCGTGCGCGTGGCTTAACTATCGATAGCTGTGTACTAGGCTGCAGGGCTGGCTCAAGATGCTCACGTGCTATGATGTGCTGGTTTACTTCATTCGATTCGATTCGTTTTTTTTATGAAGATGTCTGCGGTGTGCAGCTGATCCATCAGTTATTCTTCTCAATTCTTGTTTTGTAGTCGTCGGTTCAAGCCTTGGGACCTAACTACACGTACGTGTGCCTGCTTCCTTCTTAATCCACACAAACTTCATTATTAAGCAGTGTCTCTCCTCACAAAAACACTAGCCTAATTGATAGATATCACTGCTTATAGCCCTAGCTTATTACTTCATTGCTACCTACCCGCATCGACGGCGAGCCTTATGTTATGCCCCCCCCCCCCCAAAACCACAATTCTGTTAGCGAGGCTTGCAGTATGTGGCTATGGTGCATACTGTACGAGGCTATGCTCATTGCGATGCAATGGCTACGCTCCGTTTTGTCGCTGATACGCAGTATCGCTACCTCCGCATCTCCACAATGCTTAGGAACTTCCCCTTGTAGGAAGTGCGTTTAAGCATAACACTTCTCACGCTTTGCTCGATAAACCCACTCTCCTAGCACTTTTAATCTATGCATACCAAAGCAAAAGCGTACTTGAACTTCTTTCTGGTTCTCCTTTTTAAATAGTGGTTCGGCATCATAAAGGTAGGATACGCCAGACAAGCTCCGCTGGGACTTTACACAACATAGCGTGCCCATGTGCCCGTCGTCTCGATAGTCCATCAAGGTTTTTTGCTACAATCAACGCGATGTCGCTGATCATCCCCACTGTCGCCAGACTGAAGCCTGAGATTCGCCTGGCCGAAGCGGTATCCCATTTCGAAGCCAGTCTATCTAACGCCCTTAAATCCCTTCCAGATACCAGCAATGTCATGCGATTCACGGCAGACTTTGACAGGTCTCAGAGAGCGGGTGGTAGATGTTTTGGGCCTCGGTTTACGAACTTCCTCCACGATGTCCAGTAATTTGCTGTGTTAGGTGACGTTCTTGTTGGGGGATCTCAAAATATTATTGCTTGCGGCGTATGGTCGCTTATTCGACTATCACTACTTGTAAGTACTTTGCAACAATTGAAATTCCGCACGATACACAAAGACGACAACTGGATACTAAAATAGCAGGAATGCAGCTTTGCTGACCTTTACAGGCGTTGGTCGCATCATCATCATATCTCGAAAGCCTCTCGCTGGTCATCATGGATGTCGGCCGTTCGGTTCTGTGATATCAAACGCTGGCACTCCTATATCCTCGATCTAGATTTCTACAGTCCCACATCAGCGAATATTTCATTGTAGTGGTTCGTCTTTGTCACCGCATAATGGCGTTCTCTCAATAGCCCACATTCTCCAAGATGGCTGCTACACTCAACGACGGAGAATGAACGCAATTCATTCAGAGCTGAATCATTGGGCGAGATCAATCAGAGATGAGTTGGACTTGCTGATGGCCAAAGGTATCGAAAAAGAGGTCCAAGAAAGCACAAGATTCAGAGCACTATCTGCCCGGCTCTCAAGAGCCAACGAACGTCATCAGAATCTAGCTGAAAGAATATGAATTCTCGATCTGGTGTCTGGTTATGACGGTGAGATTGCTTGGAAACAGACTCGGAAGAAGGGAAATACGCAAACCTTCACACAAACATAAGATTACCGGGACTGGAAAGACGGCTCAGTATCATCTACGCTGGTTTACACAGGCAAGCTTGGTTCTGGAAAATCAGTCATGCTTGCGAATATGGTCGATAATCTCACCATTCATGTTGAAGATACGAATGCGATAGTTGTCTATTTCTTCTGTAGGTACGACATATCTCGAAGTTTTGAGGAGCGGACTGTTATCGGCGCATTAGGACGGCAGATTCTGAGAACCATACCTGATCTTTCCGGCCTCACTGTTGCGGACAAGACACATCTGAGCTCCGACGATGTAATACCGCTACTCAAGCAAGCAGCCCCATCGAGTTCCAGAATCTACATCGTCCTCGACGGGCTGGACCTTTGCGCACGCCCAGATAGGGATCAGATATCAACCGCACTCAATACCTTCCAACAAGTGTGGAAAGCATCTATATGCATATCTTACAGATCAGAACCTGATGTCACTACCGATATACCTCAGTTGTTGAACACGATTAATGTTCCGCAACCCGACAACAAGCCCGATATTGAGGCGTTCATCGAGGCTGAACTGGACCGATATATAAACAGTGGTGTCCTGGTACTAGGCAACCCAGGGCTGAAACACGAGATTCAAGATGCTCTGATCAAGGGATCTCATGGGAAGTTTCTCTGGGTCACTCTGCAAATTTATTCAGTGTGTTCTACGATGACTGACGAGGAAGTCAGAGAGGCACTTGAAAACCTTCCTCAAGATCTCACGCAGATCTACAACCAAATACTGGAGCGGACACTCCTGCCAGGACAAGCTTATCGAGCCAACATATTCAAATTTGTCTTAGTTGCAAAGCGGCCAACCACGATTCATGAGATGCGGGAGGCTCTTAGTGTGACTCCAGGTGATACGGATTGGAATCCTTCAAAACTACTCAACGATGTATACCAACCGCTGAAAGCCTGTGGATGTCTGATTGTTGTGGACGAGGAAGAGCTTACCATACAGACAGTGCATCCTAGTGTGGATATGTTTATACTTACCGGAGAGTTCGAGGCACACAATCCTTCCAGATACCTCGCCATTAGCATGAACGATGCCCATACATTGATGCTTTCCATCTTCATTACTTAACTCAGCTACGGAATATTCAGAAATGAGCTTTCTACTCGTCGTCCAGTGCTTGATATCAGTACTGCGCCTTCTATGGTCATCAAATCAATACCCAAACTAGCTGGATGGACTGAGGACATGACATGGATGTGGATTGATACGAAGAAGAAAGCCAAATTTGACGCTTCAAGAACGATTGAGGATTTCTCACGATTCCAGGCAATGCTGGTCCAGAAAGAGTTACATTTCTACAAATACGCAAATGCATTTGCTCTACAGCACATACCGTTGGCTCCACAAATACCACGAAAAATCTTTACATCATTATCACGCCTCCTTTTGCGGACCGATACTGTCGAAGGAGTTCTGGATCCTTTTCCGTTCTTGCGACTTGAGTTGCTTAACATTTCAGGAGATGAACATGGTCTCTTTCTCACTAATAAACCATATGATACTCTTTCAAACATGAAGGTTCTGGAGTGGTGCCAATTGTTCGATCTAGCGATGAAGCATAATCGTACTGTTTGTCTAGTGGATTTAATCAGAAAATATTTTGTGCCGGAACCCGAAGTTATGGACGACAAAGACAGAAGATATTTCTGTGCCACGCTAATTGATCTCAAAACAATCTGCTACTGTATCATTCAACACTATAATACCATCTCAAGAGAGTTGATTCAGCTTCGGGGTCATGTTATACCAGGAAAGTTTTCTGATTGGGCGATTAGTAGTAGTAGTAGTAGTAGTAGTATCCATTAACGTCCTTTTTCAGTCAGAGACTATGTAGGACGGTGGCCTAGGGCCGTTTGACTAGTTTTTTCCCTCTATACCCGTAGGATTTCGTTTCTTTGGTCGAGTTTGACTATGGGGGTTTGGGTTTTTTGCTTCTATACAGGAAAGAGAGAGAGACCTTGTAATAGACACCCGTTTATCTCCACCTTTGTGACCAATCCCTTTGCTATAATAACCCCGTGCTCCTAAGACTGAAAAAAACCTCGTAGGGGAAAAAGTCATGGGACCTTGAACGTTTGTTGTATATAGCGGCAGTTGCGGCATATTTTCGTCTCGGCGGTACTTTGTGGCTCGGTTGTACGGCGGCGGCTAGCGTTAAGCGTGCGGGGTATTGGTGAAAAACTTTCCAGGTTTCGAAAGGAGCCGTTCGATGTTTTTTGGTAAAGCTAGAATAATAGAATTATTATAGCGGTGAGGGGAGAAGGATTTGATTGGGCGATTACAACGGCTGTGAAACATAGAAACTATGTTATTCTTCAAATTCTCCTACTCCCTCTGCTACCAGCAAGCGAGGACTTACCTATAGAGGCAGAGAAGCATCTATGGGCAGAGTTGACCGCCAAAAAAGACAGGAAAATCACAAAATCAAACCGGAACGTCGACGGTGGGTTGACTTTGAATTTTTGTTGCGAGAGAGACTCTTGCACGGGTTGTACGCCTGTGCCCAGCGAAGATGATGGGCTGTATATTGTACTCTAATTTATTCTTTTCTTTGAGCAAAGGCCATTTGCTCTATAATAATACATCCATTTCTAAAAGACTCAATGGCTATTGTATGACGGGATGAATGGTTGGTTGAGGCGTTCAATCTCGGATCCGGGTCGAGTTGTAGCTGTAATCGTTTGTATTTTTTTCGTTTAAGAGCGGAAGTTTTAGGTCGCCTGTAGGAGAGTACTATAGTACTCGAAGGCACAATAAGACTAAATGAGGAGTCATCGAAGAGTATATCTTCGACTAAGGGCAGTTGCCGCTACTTTATCCACGACATTCAGACGGGATGAATGGACTTAATGCATTGTGTCAGATGGTCAGATATGAGCAAAATCTATAAAAATCATGGAACCACAATCAAACATTACTGAGATCTAATAATGGTTGCCATCACACTTCCCATTTAGCCTGTATCGGCCTCTGGCCCTCCCACTGTCCTCGGGCCTTTCATACTTGACAGTTATAGTAACATTACGCTCTAGCATAGTGTCGGCATACACACGGTGTGTCGCCTAATAAGGCCCAATGTACCGCCTCGATCCTACTTCGGCCCAACTCGGACCCAACGCTATGTATACCTTCGTAGCCCCCACATTCGTAGAATCATCATACACCAGAATACCAATACACAAGATTACCTTAGCTACTGTTATTCACCGTACGATCGTACAAGGCCTTCCAACACATAGCTTATTTCCTGCAAAATCGGGCCATTTTCACTAAAAGTAACACCGTGAGTAGAATATGAAAACAATCAGCTTACACGTCAATCAGATGCTATTCCATGGGTTACAAAAATTGTGATAAAAAA
Organism: Pyrenophora tritici-repentis; assembly: GCF_003171515.1. Classification (NCBI taxonomy): domain Eukaryota; kingdom Fungi; phylum Ascomycota; class Dothideomycetes; order Pleosporales; family Pleosporaceae; genus Pyrenophora; species Pyrenophora tritici-repentis. The sequence continues at coordinate 2,535,843 of NC_089390.1, forward strand.
TGAGATAAAACCTTAAATCTCCAAGATCGCACGTGATGGGGCTTTTGCAACAGCATCAGTGCTAATTCCACCATAGTACCATCCGCATCATACTCCCTATCTCATTCTTCTAAAGAACTCTACTCGAACCACCAACTCCAATTTTCCCGAATAACACTTACCCCCTACGCCACCCACACGCTCTGACCACTCACATCAAATCCTCCTCATCAACACTCTCCCCCCTCCTCCCCGCCAGCCACACCCTCCCACTCTCATACGCCCCAAGATACAAGCCAGCCCCAATAAACGTCCAAACACCTCTCAGCGCGCCTCCCCTCCACAGCCCTTTGAATCCTTTTTCCGCCACAATCTCTTGTCCAACCTGCCAACTACTTCTCCTCGGTGTGTTAGAAGAAGCAGAAGAAGAGGATTTGGATTTCCCTACTGCATCGACCAGACCGTTTGATTTGGATTTCTTGTTTTCTTTGCTGGAAGAGGGACTCTCGTCACCAGCACTCAACATAATCCTCGTCTTAACAACATCCACTGGCGTCGTAATCACCGCCGCAACAGTACCTGCCGCACCCGCACTAACCGCCGTAATGCACCCACTTTCCACGATCGTGCCCCTCGTCAACCCTCTATCGTCTCTATAATCCTTAATCCCCTGTTTCAGCCGTTCGAATAGCGGAAACTGCATTGCTGTAAACGGCAGATTACGGCCTGCAAGCGCCGCGTAACCGCGCCATAGTGCGAGGGGGTTTGCTCGAAATTTCGAGAGAGTGGATAGTGTGGCGTTTGTGGGGGAAGGCTGGGATGAGGATGAGGAGCTGGAGGGCGATGGAGAGGGAAGCATTTGAGCGTTTTGTTTAATTACTTCTGCGGGGGTGAGGATGGCGCAAGAAACTAGTTCTGCGAGGGAGGAAGCCGAGGCATGGACGAAGGCTATAGGAAGGATGCCGTTTGGGGATGTGGCGGTGGTGTTCCAGTGGGTGAAGAGGGATTTTGTGTGTTCGTAGGTTGTGAAGAATGCTCCTGCTGTTTCGGGTTGTTAGGAAACATCTCATGCGGCATTGATCTTCTTGAGTAGAAAGTTTCGTGGGGGTTGGGCGGGAGGATTTACGTACAAGATGGTAGTGTAGCAACGATCACACTTCCAATCCCCTGATACACGCCACGGAATAGTTTTGGGTCTACTTTCCCCGTACGCGTATTCGTGTATACGCGTGCATAGTTTGGGGATTGGATTCGTGTTTTTATCGTGTCGAGTGGGTAGACGAGTAGGTCGACTGTGAAGGCTGCAATTGCGCCTGCCTAGTCATCTCGTGTCAGATTATCTGTATGTAGGGCTATTATTCTTTCCTTTTCTGTAGGTCTTGGGGTGACCTTCACGTGGACCTCGCACGCATGTTGGAGATTGAACGTGAGGGATGATGTACATACAATCAAAATGTCTGAACTCGTGTTTCCAGCCATTGTCCCGTGCGATAGGGTTATTCTTTTGTCTCAATACTTGTAAAACTTTGTGCTTTGGTAGGAATTGAGCATGTAGTGTTTTCGAGGCAAGGATTATTTTGCCGATCGTCAACGGGATGCACTACGTCACCGATGCTGTTCCCGCACGACACGATACACGATAACACGTTTTCACGTGCTGAAAAATACCCATCTCAGCCGCACGTTTACATGGGCTTTGCATGTCATCGCCAAAACTACAAGGGACCCAAGACTTCTCAAGGTACCTTTTCATTTATAAATGCAAAGTACCATGTATGACAACGAATCAAAATCATATAATCATATCATTCAATTCATTCGATACTTTTCATAATATCCATCCATCCCTGTCGCAGAAAAACAGCTCGTGTCCTATTTCTTACGACGCCAGACGGAAAGATGAGAAGAAGCGGAGAAGGGGGTATATCGACATTCCACACATTTCCATAAGCCCTATACCGTGGGAAAAACTTTACCTGAGAGGGAAAATGGTATCAAGAGGCACCGAATGTGGCAGCCTTTACCATGTCCCCATGATCAAACAAATGTCATCTCAATCCATACCCTTTCAGGCCATATCATTTCCCCTTTAACAACGCCGCAAAATATCACTTTTTTTCGTCATAAATATATGTTGTATGCATCGAGCCTGCGATTGGAACAAAGAAAAACGTAAGGAAAATGAGGGACGCGACTACAACTTGGTGTCCTGCCTGTTAGAGTCGCTCAGACGCCGGAAGGGTCCTTGCATGGTTGCACTGGGTCCGGGTCGAGCACTAGTGGTCCGTGTAGCGTTGCTGCCGCTCGCACTTGCGGTTGTGTTACCTGGAGTTCTCGAAGTGCCGGCGGCATTGGAGCGCTGCTGGAGAGTCGCACTCACCACCCACTGCAGGTGCATGCGCATGCTGCTAATGGCGGCATTGACGTGTAGCATCTCATCCTTTGATCGCTGGCTCTCGTTGATAATCATCATGTTGGTGCGGCCATCGAGGTCGGTAAGGGCGTTGGCGATGCGAGACACTTCTTCGCGAAGGGAGTCGTGTAGCGTAAGGAGGTGGTGGACCTGTGAGTCAAAAGGTGGCTGGGCGGGGTTGCTGTCATTTCCCGGTGCGACGGGTGGAAATGAAGCTGGTGGCAAACGAAAATCGGGTGTTGGTGCTTGGGGATCGGTGTCATTGGCGTCCAAAGGGTCGGTGACGGGGAAGGAGGTGTCGTTTCCATTCGATGGATACAGGTAGTTGGTGATGTTTGTGAGCCCGTCTTCGAGTATGCCAACCTTCCTAGTAAGCGGTTCCATTCGCGCTTCGTTCCTCTCGATCCGAGCTTGCTGTTCGCGGAAGTGAGGCGCCATCGTTGCCATTGCACAAGCCGGTTCGTGGAGCATGACTTGGGCACGCTCAGCGTGGAACTTGCATCCTACGATGAAACCCTGGCATGATATGATGTGCTTGGGACAATCGTTGTTGATGTGGGGTTTAAGGTCTAGCCGGAGTACTTGGGTCGAACATAGCGTGCAGGACGTCATGCGATTCTCGCAGAGGCTTCGCTGATGCTCCTGTGTTATAGTGTTTAGCGCATGCTCTATGAAGCTGGAAGGCCAACAAACCTCGAGATCCCTCTTCACAATAGATGTGTGACAGTCCTCGCAGCTTACAGTATAGTGCAAGCAGCCCAGATGGAAGTCCTTTTGTGTTGTCTGCAGGCGGCAGTCGGTCGCGGAGCACTCGACGGGCGTGTACTCGCAGTACAGCATAACGTGATCGTGCACATTGACGCGCTGATCAACCCAGTTGCAGCCAGCCTTGGTATTCGGGCACTTGACTACCAGCTCGTTCAGCATATTCTCGATGATCTTAGGCACGGGGCGAATGTCCTTGTCCGTCTCGACCGCATGCCGGCATGTAGGGCATGTCCTCCTGCCATTTGGCTGTGGACGCCAGGCATGGTCGAGACATTCGCGGCAAAAGTAGTGCTCACACGATAGTTGGACGGGCTTATCAAAGGGCGCATGGCAGATCAGGCAGACGAGGTTGTTGTCCGGTTCAGCGACATAGTCGAGGTTCTGGAGTTCGGGGGGTATCTTGACGATTCGGCTGTGTCGACGCTTCGATGAGGGTGAGTTTGACACTCGAAGAGCCAAAGGTGAAGGGCTGCTGGGAGGGCCACCGACCGTAATTCTGCCATCGTACTCATCCGCCCAGCCGGCCCAGTTGGCATTGCTGGACGAGCGCGACGAGCGCCGATCATTTGGGGGTGGGATGGGGCTGGGAGACGACATGGTGATGGAGAGAAGGAAGGGGATTAGAGCGAGTACTGTGTGGCCTTGTCTTATAAAACAGAGGGCTTACATTCCCTCTGACCAGTCTCCCAGGTCGTCGGCGGTAAGATGCGCTGGCCCCGGTGATGCAGTGACAAAGGTAGCGGCGGGTGGGCAGATGAGTCGAGAATGGTCGCCCTGGCGGTCATGCAGAGCGCCAGAAGCAAACACTATATAGGCCGGTCAGGAATGCACATGGTCCCAAACGAGAAGGGAGCATGCGGGCCTTTGGTGTATTCTTGGAGGTTGCGCAAGAGCGAGACATGCGCCGTGCAGCTGCCCGCAGGCCTGTCCTGGTGCGCCCCGCCAATGGTGAATGGCCCGCTGCCTCCGCCCGTCGACCTGTCGTCAGCGGTCCGCTCCTGGAGTGCAGCTGCTGCAGCCTTGCCGTCTCAGTCTCCACTACCGCTTGTAACTGCGACCTTGAATGCGTCCGCAGTCTATAATTCACTCATCCTTCCTATAGTTGTATATTGGCCGTGCCTTCCCTGGCTTACCACCTCGTCGGCGCCTTCCCATTATATCGCGTGCTCCTTCCCGTTTCTCCGTCTCCCCGTTGCGCCTTCCACAGCCCATCCATCCCGTAAACACAGCACTCGACCACCACCTCGGCACAACCATCCACCATGGCGACCAATCCGCCGCAGCTGTTCTTGCTCGCCGATCACATCAAGCTCTCTCTGCTCGAGCGCCAAAGAGCCCTCTCCCTGAATCTGCCCTCCAACAGCCAAGACGGACAGATCTCGCGGTCCTTGGAGCAATTGCGCTCCGGTATCGAGTCGCTGGAATCGCAAGTCTTGGATACATCAGACGAGTAGGTCAAGCCACTTAGCCCTTGTACAACGACATGTTTGTAACCAACAAACCCCCAGATCAATTACATCGCAACTCCCCCGCCTCCGCACTCAACTCAATGATCTAACATCGCAATTCCGCGCCTCCTCCAACGCCGCTACATCACCAACCCTCACCAACCCAAACGACCCCTCACTAATCCCCGACTTTGCTGCCGCCCAACAGAAGAAGAAAGCCGCCCTTTCAAAATCCGTCCGCTTCAGCGATAACCCCGACTCCACATCTGCGGCCGAAGACCCCAATCGCGCCGCTCTCTTCCCTTATCGCGACGACCCTGCTGATAGCGAGGCGCCCGATCAATCTCATCTCGATAACGAGCAGATTCACCAATACCACAGCCAGGTGATCCGCGATCAGGATGACCAGCTTGACCGGCTGGGCGAGAGCATCGGGCGTCAGCGCGAGCTTAGCATGCAAATAGGTGATGAGCTGGACGGACAGGTCCTGTTGCTGGACGATGTGGAGGAGGGTGTGGATAGGCACCAGGCACAGTTTGTGCGGGCCAGAGGCCGGCTCGATCGCTTTTCGAGAAAGGCGAAGGAGAATTGGAGTTTGACTGTGATAGTGGTACTTATCATCATTTTGGTGCTGTTGATTATTATTACAAAGTGAGTCGTTGAGCCTTGTGCAACTTTGGAAGATGGGAGAGCAAGATATATGGATATACATAATATCGAAGACCAGGGTAATACCATGGCATGCACGGCGTTCTGGGGGCATAGCGATCATCATCTAAATTAAGTCACATATTCCATCCTGATCATTGTGGAATAGTCTGAATCTCTTGATTGCTGCTATGATATACGAGCCACCTACATACAGTCCGCCTCCCTCTCGACTGAATTCAACACATTCACTCTTTTGTCAACGCCCGGAACGCCGCGCATGAATGCAAGAATGACAAATATATAAAGGCATATGTTCTAACCAGACCGCTAGTGATGCTGATAGTTTAGGTCTGCAAGGGTATCACTGTTTTTGATGCAAATAAAACCGCTCTTGATCTTAGTCTTGACTCGAATCGACAGAGCATGGCGTCCGTCCGGGTCTGTAGGTTTACGATTCGACTTTCTGGATGAATCAAACGAGTGACGATCCATCATCCTCGGCATCGTAACCGACATACTGATGTGCGTGGTATACCACCTCATGGTAAACCGATTGCCTTTTTGGACTTGTCGTACACGACATATGTTATCGAGACGGCAGGAACAACCTTGAGTAGGTTCGGTGTAAGGCCTTTGAAAAGTCCCCTTACACCTTCTCCGGCTATAGTCTGACGAGTGACATCCATGATACCAGTGTACGTCCTTGGATGTAAGACGGTACCCTGGCTTTGTAGTCGAGTTCGCAAAAGATTCAGCGGGTAGACGGCACTTGCGCCGAAAGCGCCAGAGAATCCACCAATGGCTGCCGTCATAAAACCACCTGGTTCGGCATCTGATTCGTGGCAGCCAAGTCGCTTCGCGTTGCGGCGAGCGACGTAACGTTTGAGGTACTCAAATGTACCCAGGTCAAGGGCTGCATATGGGAAGATGCCAACGATACCCATCGGCAGACCTCGATAGTACGCCACAACTCCACCACTTTGCCACATTTTCTTTGCTGTGGCCCAGATCAAGCGATTACCACGTAAGCCGCCAGAGACTGTCTCGCATTGCATGCGGCTTAGACTGTCAGTTCATGCTAGAAGACCGGTCCTCAAAATCACCTACAATTTCAGAGTGTCGATGGGGTAGACGGCAAATTGTGACACCATGCCTAGGTCTCGTTAGTGCATTCATCAACAGTATAATCTCAAGCAACGTACCGGCAAGGCCTCCAGAGACAAACTTGGACCACGAATGTATGATTGCTGGGTCATTGTGTCCTTCTATCTTAGCGAAGACACGTTTTGCAGCCTAGACGAGTTAGGGAATGTGTCGTGTTTATCTGAACATACTTGCCTCATAAGAGCCAAATTTGATGGCTGATTCAGGCATGACCTTGACGACGTTCAAGCCGTTGCCTAATACATCCGGTAAGTTTCAGCGAGCAGAATTAACACATTTCCAAGCTTACCAGCATATAAACTACGCATACCGCCTGCCTGCCATAGCTCTTTGGTGGCGGTTGCAAGTGGTCTCCAAGCGTTCAGAGCAGCTTTGACGATTTGGCCGTGCTTGGCAGCAATGACAGCTTCTTCGGCCACGCTGGTCTGAGCTATGAGGTAGACTTTCAAACGATCGAGGGGTGCAGTAGAGGTGCGAGAAACAATGCCTGCAACGCCTCCCGCCACGAAGTAGCCTGGATTGGGAACACAAGCAATCAGCATGGTTCCTAAGCTCTCTATAAGTCCTGCCCGTATCTCTTGTAGAGGAGAGGTACTCTCCTCGTCCTCAGATCGTGGCGGGAGGGTAACTTGAGTGGCAAGCGTCGAAGTGGAAGGTGACGCCAATTCGAGTGGGACGGTATCTTGTGGGAGGGGACTGTAGGGCGGTGTACGCGCTACAAGAAAAAGGGAACCGAAGAAAAAACGAAGAAAACGCTGTGCAGTACCTAGGCCTTGGATTACATCGTCGCTTATGGCAACATCTCCTTCTTGGTTCATTTTCATGGTGGCAGAGAAGTACGACATGACGGCGTGAAGAGAGGGCGCATTGGCCGGAATGAATAGAAGAAAGTCCCTTTCAACAGTCAGTATAGTCGCATACAGAGGTTCACAGCACAGCTTCGGTCAAGCTTCTATTCACAATTCCATGTACTGCCGCAGGCTTGTTCAGGTACGTACCGCCATTCTTCGAAGCTAATAACCCCATCGTTGTTGGTGTCGACTTCAGAGAAGAATTTGTCAAGATTGGTGTTGGGTACTGTGAGCCCAGCGGACCTCAAGGCGGAGCGCAGCTCGTCTCGGGATATCTTTCCGTCGCGATTGTAATCGATGGAGCGAAATAATTGGAGGAGCTCTTTTTCTGTCTCGTGCACAAAGGTACGAAATTCTGGTAGAGCGCAGTGTTAGTACCACTCAGACGCTGCGCCAGTTCGTGTGGGAGAGCAACCGACCATTATATGTGATTCTTCCATTTCCATCGATATCCACAGCCTGCATCACCTCGTCCAGAAGCTGGTCGGCATTTTTCAAGGCTACAGTATGGTCTTAGCGACGTAACGTATGCGCGAATTGCCGGTCCTTACGATGATCCAGCTTGCGCAAACCCTTCTTCAGGCCTGCAAGGTCAAGGTGGCCTTGTTTGCGCGTGTCGAGAGTCGCCCATAATTCATCCACCCTGGCGTCAGCAACGCTTGGTCTTGATGTGTCCATTGTCCTGCTATCTTCGGTCTATCATGGCTGGGGGTCGCGACACACGGGTCAGGGCGGTTGGCGGCACGAGCGAGGTGAGTTGCGGATAGAATGGCCGGCGGTTTTGGATGCTGGCTCATAGGATTCCTACGTGGTACGTGGGGTATGAGGTCAGTCCCTCAAAGCTTGGTGAGGCCTTCTGTAAGGGGCTAGCTTGACGTGCCGCAACACCGAGGGTAACCACGACAGTCGACAGTCGGCTAGGTCAGCATTCGCCCGCACATGATTGGACACGGCCTAGTCCATCTGCTGTCTCGTACGTTTGTTGTCAAAAGCATCTTACTACATGACATGACACACATTGAACATGTATTGACTCTCTCGCTGCGCATCTGGCCCCTTTCTAATTACCGTCTTTCTGTGTGACAGAAGCCAGCCATACTAAAGTATTACACGAATACCAACCCATGGAAAGAGCAAGGAATATACGGTGAAGGCAACAAAGTTACCATCGCTTTGAAACACATATCAGCCATCCAACATGTCTTGCAGCTACTGGGAATCGACGCAGCGCAAGTTCTGGACTTTTACAAAGCAGGAACTCGCACTCGAGCGGAAAAGGATAGAAGACTCTGAACGAAACCTGGTCAATCTGTATCCCCTGCCGGACCGAAGACATCTCAGCATATACTTTTCTCACCGTGAGTGATACGGCACAACGTTTCAACTTCCGGCTGACGGACTGCAGAACTCTCCAAAATGGCAAGACCTCTGGGCATCCGTCAGCAAGCTCTGGCGACGGCCCAGGTCTACGTGCGGCGTTTCTATGCAAAGGTTGAAATTCGACGAACGAACCCGGCACTTGTACTAGCTACGGCGCTGTATTTGGCTTGCAAGATGGAGGAATGCCCACAGCACATTCGAATGGTGCTGGCAGAGGCGCGCCACTGCTGGGGTAGGTCATGATAAACACATTATTTTACTTGTCTGACAAGTCTACCAGACACGTCTTTCAACGACATCTCCAAGATTGGCGAGTGCGAGTTTACCCTCATCTCTGAGATGAACTCGCAATTAATACTTCACCACCCCTATCGTAGCCTTGCAGAGCTACAGACGCAGTTCCAACTGACACAGGAAGAAAACGCATTAGCGTGGTCCATCATCAATGACCACTATCTCACAGATCTCCCGCTTTTACATGCTCCACATGTGATGGCCATTACTGCCATGTTCCTGGCCGTTGTCTTGAAACCGATAGGCTCGCAGGTCAACGCAGCTGGGATGAACAGCGCACTCCAAACATTGGGTAACGCGCGTGGTGGACAAGGGATGCAAGCAAGGATACAGAAGCTGGTGGATTGGCTTGCTGAGAGCAATGTGGACATTGAAGCTGTTGTTGAATGCACGCAGGAGCTCATATCACTATACGAGGTTTGGGAGTCATACACGGATAAGACGTGTAAAGACCAGATTGCCAAGTTTGTCAAAGCTAGAGGACTGGACAAGTAAGCATACATTGAGTTTTGTTCAGATGGTGCTCGATCATGGAAAGGCCGGTACGATGCGGGCTAGCGAAACGTGGAAAGAGGTATATGTCGACCAGACCTTTGACGGAACACCAAACGTTCAGTTCATTTCCTGTTTCCAGTAGGTTTGTATTGGCGGTGTTTGGGCGAAACAGCCTCACTGGGTGAGACGCATACGCGCAAGCTCGATGCAAATTGGAGTCGTAGTCGGAGGGTTTCGCAGCAACGGCTACGGCGGGCTGGCAGCAAGATGCGTTTTGATGATTTGCATGGTAGTCAGCACTTGTAGCAGTAAGCAGGCCTACAGTAGGCGATTTCGTCCGCCGTACCGCAGGTCATCATCCAGATTACATCGGCGTCGACTTGCAAGCATTAGATGCATCCCGCGCGGCAGACAGTCGATCAATTGAGCGTGTTTGGAGCTTGGAAGTGGTTTTTCATGCAGTCAGCCTTGGCGCTGTCGCAGACACGTTTTGTCAAAACTGTTCGCCACGGCAATTTATGGTGAGGAAGATGCCGAAGAACAGTGGCTCGGGCGGTTCACCATGTTGATGTCGACCAGCAGGACCGCGACGCTACATGATACAAAGATGGGGTGACGGGATGCGCGAACGCCAGTGCCAGCCTTTCGCTGCCTTGCGGTGTCGATCGGTCGAGGGCGCGGGCGGGATAGATAATCGGTCGCAGAAGGAGCAGTAGGCGCTATTTTGGTCAACTAGTTCGCCGACGCCCATTGGCTGTTGGTGTCAACCCCAGCAGTCGGGACGTCACACAGCACCACCCAGGACGGGGGCCGGACCTGGTCGGAAACCTGGCGGGTTCAAGACGTGTATCGCATGGGGGCGCTGAGCGTCTAGAAGTGGTAGCAAGACGGTCGTGTGTTGCTCACGAGGTGTCGCTCGTGTGTTTGTTGTTGATCTCGTCGCAGCCAGGCCGTCTAGCACCCAACCGCTTCCCATGGGCAGGCGTCCGGACGGCGCGGACATTCCAGAACATGTCTCGCGACTCAACAAGGCAGCGATTTGCAGACGTCGTCGGCAGGGACTCGGTCGCCACGAGCAGATGCTGGGAGCCCCTCACGCACCATGTCAAGCTGTCGACAGGCACGGCCAGCCCTCGGACTGCTGCAAGAGAGCGTCGGGACGTCCAGTCTACTTGGGACCGCCCTTGCCGACACAGCATCGTCGGGATCCCTAGGACTGCTAGTTGCTAGCTGCGCGAGGTATGCATTCCCCTGGCGACGGCAACGCTGCGGAAGAAGCGGTCAGGGCGCAGGCGCTGCCGTGGCTGCCAGTGCATGGTCACTTGCCCGCCAGCTCACAGCCTCGCTGGGTTGGCAAAGAGTTAGCGTCGTGCGTCGCATAAGTCTTGTTTGATAATGCGCCGCCCTCGTTGCATCTGTGCTGTGTGGCCCGCCATTGCGCGCCTATCCCACCCGTTGAGCGCTGCTGGCGGCTCCTGAAGCTCTTGAAGCTCTCGAGGGAGCTGGGAGCCTCGATGGGGGCTCGATGCTCAGCCCGATCCGTAATAACTCACACAGCGGCGCTTCACATTCGCAGCGCTGGCCATGGGTGCGTCCAAGGTGGCTAGCGCACGCTGCAGTGCCAGGCTAGAGCGCATCGAGGACAGGGGGCGCGTGGTGGCAATCCATGCAGCGAATCACACTCGTCTTCTCCACTTAACTCGTGCGCCCGGGCCACCACCCATCTCGTCTGACCCCAGCCTGTTCTTCTCCAGCCCTTTCGCTCTTCCTGCTCTTTGCACTCCTGCACCCGCGCTCTCCCACACACACACACATCTTCTCAGCCTCACATCGCAACACCAATAGTTAATAACTCTTCCACGCGCACCTCTACCGACTCTACCGACTACCTTTTCTCTGCCTCTCCCGCCTACCGCTGCCCAATCCCGAGCTATCCCCCTTTCAATCGCCTTTGTTGTGGTCGAGCTCCCCGGATCCCGCACACAACCCCTCACCCAACCACTGTCTGAACCGCCGTCTGCATAACACGACTCAACCACCATGTCGCAGTTCTTCAACTACGCTGCCCAGCAGCACCACCCCCAGCACCTTAACGCCCACACGCACAACAACAACCATCACGGCGGCCGATCGCGGAGGGCTCCCCGGATCTCCGCCCAGCAGAACCACAAGCAGTTCCGCCAAGTGCGCACCCCCAAGGAGTTCAACGTCGAGCCCCCCACCCTCATCGCGTACAAGCGCGACTTCGAGGCGGCCCGGTCCTTTGACATTGAGGACGACGAAATGTTCTGCCCCTTCCACCTTCTCACCGAGGATGATGTAAGTTGCTTGTCGTCGACTCCCGCCTGAACAGGCGCTGACACTCGATGCACAGTTGCAGTCAATCCACTCGTCTGGCTCGGACCGTTCGTCGCTCTCCAGCGGCTCGCCCCGAACAGTCGCCGCTCCAGCACCAGCTGCAGCCAACTCCCTCTTTCGTGCTCTCCACCGCCCCGAACCCATACACACCAGTCAACTTCCAGCCAAACAACTCGCAGACTAAGCTGCACCAGCCACTAGCCCCAGCGCACCCGCAATGCTATCCCGATTGTTGACCCGTCCACACGAGCTGTTGCTAGCCCACCGAGGTCCATCTCTCCCAACCGACAGATGCAGCAACAGTTCATGTCGCGACGCTGGTAGAGCCTTGCAGGCACGAGGCTATGTGTCCTGTTCGGTTAGTAGCGCGGCGCCCCGCTTGCTAGGCTAGTGGCTACCTAGATCTGTTCTTCTTCTCGATATCCACCGGAGCATCCTACCTCCATTCGACTCCCCTGTATAAATCTACGATATCTTCTTCGACATGTTGGGTATACCACTAAACTGGCCACGGCGTTGCTCTTGTAGCACAAAACATCTTTTCCGAATAGAGCGCATTAGTCTCTTGCTTTCAAGCGCTTACGCATTCACGGCGGGTTGCACATATAGGTGTTCTGGGTCGCATTTCTGGCTATTCTTATTCTTTTACAAGACAAGTAAAAATCTTGGTTACAGGCAGTGTGTCCTGTAGCGTTGCTGTCATACATTACTTGTCGCCCGGTTGCCTGGTTCATGGCGCCATTACAAAGGGTAGATTTCCTATGTGCGGTTGGTCTCTGGGTTTCAAGCGGTCGGTATATACCATTGTTGGGCGCCATCTTGCGAAGCGGCGGTGTCAAGCGTGTTGTGGGTCTGATTCTTTGGAGCATTGTACGACGCTGGGATGATTCTACGCAGTCATTGGCGCAGGTTCGTTTTCGTTCGTCTTTTCTATTTTTCATCGTATGAGGATTTATTGATGCCCGAGGAGCGGGTGTCTGCCATTTCTTCTTGGATGTTACCGTGTTATCTCTCTCTTTCGGGAGCTTTATTCTACTCACGCATTACACGCCTCTTAACGAGGGCAGTGAATCCTAGAAATGGACTCTTAACTTGTTATCTGATTTGCCCCATATGCAATTGTGATGCTTGGAGTCTTGGAAACGAGTGACCGTCTATAGAATGTGGCACGACAGGCTGCATTGCAGCCCGCCCGCTTTCAGGCGCCTACTCCGCCTACTCTCCGGCTAGGCCATGTCTCCCCACGCGGCCTCCCCGTGGAGTTTCATGCAGGAACACACAGAGGCAAACGCATTCAGGTACCAGACGGCGGTCTTGATTGACTACGGTTCACTCGCCTCTTGCGAGCGTGCGAGAGAAGCCATGCCCGCGCGAGCCTGCGTCTGCATCCACCGACGAACCCCCGCAAAACAACCACCACCACCAAACGTAGCTCCACATAACCCTCCCAAACTACCACCATCATGTCCCCCATCCGTGCATTTGCGACCCGTCGCGCTCCCTTTGTCTTTGTCCAGCGTGCAGCTTTCTCCCAGTCAATAGCTCGCCCTGTTGGCAAGGAATCTGCTCTCCGTACGTTTCTCCTCGACACCCCCATGACACAAGCCTCACGAAGCTAGCTCGCTAGCCACGCTTACAATGCCTCTATTGAGTAAAGAAACACACGCTAACATATGTTTGATAGATCACGAGGGTCGCGCTGAGGAGGTCGAGAAGAAGAAGCAGGAGCACCTGAGGAAGCAGAAGGAGGGAAAGGGAGAATGGGAGGAGCAACTCGCCAGTGATAGCGAGAGCGCTGTACGTTTACCTGCACATATCTGCTTGCTCTATCGGGGCATGACATGATACGATACGCGCGACAGAGGGACAGTTGGCTAATGAGCAATATCACAGGTCAAAGCGGATCGATCCGAGACAGGAAAGGACATCAAGGAGCAAATCAAGAAGCTACAGGAGGAGGCAAAGAAGGTTTAAGCCGGTACCCATCAAGTCTCACAACGGACTAGGGGGAACTACCGGAGTTCTTCGCGAACTTAAGCCGCCACAACAATGTCGTCTAAGCTTTGTTTCGAAATACAAAAAGCAAAAGCAGACATGGCAACCCATGATCTGCGATGGGGAACGGGGTATAGGGACTAGGGCATTATAGTATGTAGAAAGTTTAATGTATTCATGGTAGATGTGATCTTGGATGTACTCTTGAATGGTGATGGTGTATCGTTCGATCCGAGACAGGAAAGGACATCAAGGAGCAAATCAAGAAGCTACAGGAGGAGGCAAAGAAGGTTTAAGCCGGTACCCATCAAGTCTCACAACGGACTAGGGGGAACTACCGGAGTTCTTCGCGAACTTAAGCCGCCACAACAATGTCGTCTAAGCTTTGTTTCGAAATACAAAAAGCAAAAGCAGACATGGCAACCCATGATCTGCGATGGGGAACGGGGTATAGGGACTAGGGCATTATAGTATGTAGAAAGTTTAATGTATTCATGGTAGATGTGATCTTGGATGTACTCTTGAATGGTGATGGTGTATCGTCCATGGTTCGCCTTCTGCATTAGTGGCTACTCACACGCTCCATGTCTCCTCTCCTTTCCACACTTCTCGTCCCCATCCGTCTGTCTATTTCCATCCCAGTTCCAACAATGCTTTTTCGCCTGTTCCTCCGTCGCTAGTTTGCTCGTTCTCGGTTTTGCCGACCATCAAGGGTCCCAGCGATATTCTTGTCGCCCAAGCCGAGGAACAGAAAAACAATGGAAATACAAGCCTCGGTTTTGCCGACCCGGTAGTTAGTGAGAGAAACACTAAATATGTCTGGGTGTTTGGCGGCTTGGGAGTATAAGGAGGTGGGCGCTGTGGTACATATGTAGTGCGTGGGGTTTGCTAGGTCTGAGGTGTAAGAAGGCTTTTTACATTCGATGGACACATATCATGTTTTCTTGAGTGATGATGGATGGGAGAGGTGGAAGAATGGAAGAGATGGGAACACTATTGCGGCTTCAAGAGACTGCTCCGACTTCCTAGACTAGATGTGCTTGGTAATTGTATCTTTTCTGTTGTCGAGATGTGGGAGATGTCTTTCAAGGCCAAGTCTGACACTACAAATGAATGTTAGTATGTTCATTCAGAGTCTAGCACATGTGATGCTGCTGATCTTGCCCATTATACTTGGTATCGCAATTTAGAATCGCATAGTCACGATATGCACATTACAAGACTACGCTTATCCTAGTCTGTAGGATAAGTCCATATATGTGAGTATGTCAAGGCTTGTCTTGCGACAAATCAATGTTGCTTCCGTTTGTGTGCAAGGCCTTCCATGCACATGTCCCGATATATCCGACATCGCACCTGGATGACATGAAATACTTTGACAGTGATAATATCGGCAAACCCCGATATCCATTCATAATAGATATATCGGGCGCCTATAGTAGCTTTTGTATACTAGGATGGCAAGTATTTCATGTCACCCAGGTGATACTCAGCTCAGGCCTGTGCAATCCTTCCATTCACATGGGCATCAACGCACAAGGTGGGGCGAGTGTGGCGCAATCAACCGCACGTTGTGCGTTGTGCGTTGTGCAAGGCAAAGCATCGCAAAAAGTGGGTATTACAAACCGAAGACAAGAACACACGCGTATCCTTGTTGGCTTTCTGCCGCAGGTTTTGGGTGTTCTTTGGGCTTTGGTGGGGTCCCTTCCCTGGTGACGTGTGGCGTCATTTCCTGCACCGCCTTATCCGTGACAACAGCTGACTCTCCCTTGCACAGAAGCAGTTCTGTTCTGTCTCTCACTCCACCTCATATCTTCTCACCTCTCTCTCGTACTGTCTGTTCATCATCGCAGTCATGGGTGTCTCAGTAAATTATATGCTGCTCGTCGCTATTGCGATACTGGTGTTACTGCCTGCAGGAGCCGACGCTTTTGGCGCGGGAAACATTGCGTCTATCTCGAAAATTGAAGGCCAAAACTGGCGCCATGGCGATATCGAAGATATGCTTGCGACGGTCGCTTGCTTGAAGGGACACAAGTGGAAGAGTAGTATGATCAAGGGAAGACAGACGTTGTTGTGACTGTGCTGACTGATCAGGCTGTTGATGTCGGTACATTGGCCAAAGTTCAGGTATACTTACGGGGTTCTTGTTTATTTCGCAACAGTTTATTGATATTTCATAGGGAGAGACTATTCGCGTCCTAGTCTGGGTCCTGTCTTTCATGTCATTCGGCTACGCGACTGGAGAATTTGAAGTCACCGCGGAACGATTGGGCTGCTATAGGCCCGAGGAACATATCGGTAAGCGAAGTCGCTTTTGGTATCACGGATTGTCGCTAACAAGATCTCAGACAACCCTGTAAGCGGCATGGACATGTAAAGCGATATTGATTCTAACATCTAGAAAGAAAGACTACGCAGACAATGAAGATGCGCGCAAGTATGATCCTCGACTTCGTGGTCCAGTGTCGGAAGCTGAGCTCGCTGTCGATCCTGAAACTGGCATGAAGAATTACATTGCCAATGAGCGCGGTGGCTGGGCTACTTCAACAGGATATGTCAAGTACTCGTTTGCACGAGCCATCCACTTTGGCCGATTGTACACACATGGCCCATCAGGTCAACGCGGACGAGACGAGGATCTTTCAGAAGCACTGCGCTGCCTCGGTCAAGGATTACACTGTCTTGAAGACTTTGGCGCTCACACCAACTACACCGAGCTTGTACTCCGCGAACTCGGATACACCAACGTATTCCCGCACACTGGCATAAACACTGGCATCAATCTCCATGGAAAGCACACCTACCCGCTTGTGACTGGCACCTTCGGAGGTGTTGACTTCTTTCACTCTGTTCTGGGAGAGGCCAACGACCATATTACCCAAACTGAGATTGACGAGGTCAACACTGCTCTTGTCGATGCGGTGGCTGGTGGTAATAAGCGAGGTGGCCCAGACGGTCAGTCGGATGCCTGCAGTGGTCTCATAGATGCTTTGAGCAAAGTCCCAGGAACCGGCGATTTGATTAGGCAAGCTCAGAGTCTGCAGGCCTCGTCGGATGCACAAGCTGCAGAGAATGCCCGCTCGGGCTACGGTGACTACAGTTCTTCCAGAGCTGGACCCGAGTCATTTGACGCACCACCAGGATCCGTTGGCGGACCACCTGGACCAGACATACCCGGCACAAACACCGATCCCGCAACAATTATCCCCAAGATATATCCCATTCTTGTCTTCAGGGACAACGTCGTGCGCAGTATCTCAGCCATCATCTCCAAGATCCCTGGTCTCGAGAAGCTAATTGAGACCATCACGGAGAAGGTCACTCTATTTGTGCTATCATTGCTCGCACCGTTCATTCTACCAATCATCAAGACTGCGTCAGCCCAGCTCAAGAGCGGTTCGTCAGCCGTCATTGACTCAGCCGCCAAGCACCAATATGAAGTCTGGACCGACCCCAACTCCACTAACCCAACACACAGCATGTTGTCCAAGGACCACTTTGCAAACATCCTGAACCAACCTGCTGGTCAAGTTGCCGTAGCGATCCTACAATACGTTGCGCCCCGCGTAATCTATGCTTGGGACCACCCAGACGTTTCAGTCGATCAAGTCCTGGATGATTGCATGCGCGTCTTCCATCACCCTGCTACCCGAGACCCGAACTGTGAGGTGCATAACAACATGTTCGAGGTTGTGAAGCGGTGGGCACACAACTACCATGGCAAAGACCTCAACGACCTCCTCTCTTCTGAGTCCGTCAAATCAGGCCGCAACCAGAGTGGTGCTCACGATCATTCAACAGGCCACGGCCACGGGGCCGCTGGTGTATCCGCTTTTGGAGGTGGTCACAGTCACGGTGGTAGCAGCGGACATGCACATTCTAACAGTGGAGGTGGATCAAACGACTTCCTGGGTTCTCTGGCTAGCAAGATTCCTGGTCCCCTCGGCGGCGCCTTTAGCAGCTTCGTTGGTGGAGGCAGAACTCGTGAAATGGACGAGGGTCAGCATGCTTCTTCGTCAACTACACCATACCAGTCGCCCGGACACCAGCCCTCCCAGTGGGGTAGCTTCCAGCCTTATCAGTCTTCTCACCAAGGCGAAGCGTATCAGCCGCCCGCAGAGTACAGTTCTGCTGTACCGTCTGGTGGCTATGGATGGGGCCAGGGCCAGTACTCTGGTGGCCAGGGAGCGGAGCCGAGTTATACAATCCCTACAAATTATCAGCAAGGTTATGAAAACTATCCTGCCCCAGGTGGTTATCAGCAACAACCAGCACACCAAAATCAGCACCAGCAGCCTCCTCCAGGAAGTTATGGCGCTTATGATCAAGGTCAGGGTGGTGCGTATAATACTTACGATCAGGGCTCGTCGCATCAGCCAGGTGGCGGAAGGCAGTGGGGCGGAGGTCCCAACTCAGCGTGGTAGGTATGTGTTGGCTACCCAGTATGGGCAGAGTGAATCGAGATCTTCTAGATGTGACATTGTCTGAGGACAATGCACTTTATCACAGAACCATATCCCAAGACCATGACTAATGCAAAGAATGAACTTTCATTCCGTTTCCCATCCATCGAGTGATACTTTGCACATACATCGACACAGATCCAACAGAAAGTTTAGAGTAGAGATGTCTTCATTTCATTCCATCATATCTTTCCGCCATTTCGTTCCTCCTCCGGCCATCTTTTCCTCTTCCGCAAACCACCACCTTTTTCGAATACATATTCATGAAAGTACGTTTTCGCTTTCCATAAAACAAGACATGCCAAGCCAAAGAGTATATGTATGAAAATGTGAACGCCTGCTATTATGCTAGCGTATCGCGTGAGATATTTTTGTGTTGTGTTGTAGGAGGTATGGTATTTGGTGTAAGCAGGTCGTCAGATATCAACGCTCGCGCTTCCACCATTAATCTACTCGTTAATCTTCGCCAGCAACCTATCACCCATATATTAGCTTCCTATGCCGAACCACTCCATTGCTGTTCAAACTTACTCATGGTCCCTGAACAGACTCAACTCCTCGTCTCCAACCTTGATGGGCGACCCGCCATACTGCGGGATCAGCACCTTGTCACCAGGCTGCACGCTGGGCGCAACGCGCTTTCCATCCTTGTCAATGGCGCCGGGGCCGACAGCTAGCACTTTTGCTTCGTTGAGCTCTTTGACGGCCGTCTCGGGAAGGAAGATGCCGGTTGCGGTTTTGGCTTCGGGCTTGATGCGCTGCACGAGGATGCGGTCGAGGAGGGGAGCAATGCTGCGGATGGATTTGATTGCGGACTAGCCGCGTGTTAGCTGATGTATTCGGAGGGTGTGGGGTGAGTTGATGGTGGTAGGTAAATTCTCTAACTTACCATGGCTGCGATTTGAATTGGGATTACGAGACCGAGGTAAAGAAGAAACGGGGTATCACAGGAATAAAGCGCTGGCTTGTAGAGGTCGAGAAAATACAATTGTCGTTTCAGAGGATTTGGCGAAAGATGAATCGATGGTTGTTCTTTGCTTCGAGAAAATTCCGTGATCCGTGCACACTGGGGGGGGGACCTACCTCGGAACATGCCCGCTGTCTCGCTCGGAACTAGCAGCAAAAAGAGCTACGTACTTTTCGCCTTTTGCGTCTCGCGCATTACCCAACTAAGTAACTTGTTTTTTCACTCCCTTTCTCTTCGGATTGTTTGTGTTTTCCGAGACTCTGGGTTTACAGGTGCATGGGCGGTTTTCGTTCAATGCCTACATGTTGAGAAGCAATGTCCTTCGAGTGGGGAAATGCTCTCCCATTGCGGTAGCAAGATATGGAATGAGACACTATGGCGCTGCGGCGAGCCTGCCAATTACTAGCGAGGAGTTCCAAAATGCGTTAAGCAAGTTGCTAAAGCCGGTGGGCAATAGGAAGAAATTGGGTATGCGCCATTGGAAAACAGCAAGAGAATAGTGGTTGACCGCATGTAGGGTTTGCGATTAGCGGCGGCGTAGATTCAATGGCACTTGCTGCTCTATACAATGAGGCGCAGTCGGTAGATGAGCTTCTATCCAAGCCACATGCATTCATCGTGGATCACAAAGTGCGACCTGAGAGCACAGAAGAGGCGGAGTGGGTTGCGCGGGAACTGCGCTCAAAGTGTGAGACAGGCGCGACAGTCATCTGTGACAACAGACGCTGACGCACACAGTTGGTATGGAATCTACCATACTCCCTCTTACATGGCGTGACGAATTTGACTCGAAGCGATTCGAAACGGAAGCGCGTACACTGCGGTACCAGGCGCTAGGTCGAGCATGCAGAGATATGAAGATTACATCTTTGATGGTAGGACATCATGCAGATGACCAAGCTGAGACGGTTATGATGAGGCTTTCAAATTACAGGCTACGGTCTGGACTACAGGC
Organism: Pyrenophora tritici-repentis; assembly: GCF_003171515.1. Lineage (NCBI taxonomy): Eukaryota > Fungi > Ascomycota > Dothideomycetes > Pleosporales > Pleosporaceae > Pyrenophora > Pyrenophora tritici-repentis. Next base: position 2,556,027 of record NC_089390.1, read on the forward strand.
AATGCAGCGTGTGGAGTGGATACCAGAGTGCGAGGGTATCTACGGTGTGTACCATAGCGGGCGCGGTCAGAAGCCGGATCCCGACCTGGACATTCCGTTTCTTGTCGAGCAGGGCGGCATACAGGTTCTCCGACCACTACTGGGGTTTGAAAAGGCACGGCTGATTGCGACATGCGAAGAGAAGAAGGTAGGCTGGGCAGAGGATCAGACGAATCAGATACAAAGTCTCACGTCTCGCAACGCGATACGGCACCTCTACAAGAACTACAGACTCCCACAAGCGCTGAGCGTACCGTCACTCGTCGACCTGTCGATTCATATGCAAGAACGTATCAACTGGCACAAGGATAGTGCGCACGAACTCCTCGATCAGTGCCTGTTCAAGCTTGATATCCGAACTGGTCGCCTTGTTGTCCGCTTCCCGCCGTTTTCCGCCCTCCTGCCCCGTCCCATTAAGACAGAAGCCGACATGAATGCAGCGAGAAACACAGCATATTGGCTGATTGAGCGCGTAGCCGAACTCGTCACACCGAAATTCAAAGCGCCCCTCGCCCAGCTCTCGGCAAGTATAGAGCACATTTACCCCGAGATGGAACAACAGGAAGACGTCGAAGCAAGTGGGCATTGGAACACTGTCCGAAAGACGAACTACAACGTCTACAGTATATGGTGGCGCTTTTGGGACCAGCCCACGCCGTTCCCGAAACACAAGGAAGACGGCATCAATCTGTCGCTGCCGCATCTGCGGGAGTGGATGCTCACACGTCAGCCACTTAGTGAATCAGAGAAGACAGATGGATCAAGTTACTTCGAATATCCTCCTCGTGGCACTTCTTCAGCAGACCATGTACCGTTGCGTAAAGAAAGCTACCGCCTTATCGATGGCCGGTGGTGGATCCGCATACGCAACCTCCTCCCCGACGACACGCTCATCCTGCGCATGTTCCACAAAAGCGATCTTGAGCATTCTCCTAGGTTGAAAAGTAGCAAAAAACAAATTGACGATACAGACACCAGACATCCGTACCGCTACATGGCCGCGGCATTGTCGTTGCTCGACCCGCCCGACTTGCGGTTCACGATCCCCGCCGTCTTCCGCAAACATGCTAAAACGGGCGTGGAGACGATAGTTGGTTTCCCCACTCTCGACGTGCGCGTTGACGGATTCGGTCAGCCCGACGACGTATGCGAGTGGAATGTGCGGTACAAGAAGATCAATCTAGGACCCACGCAGTCCATGGGCGATGTCGTTGTGCCCGGGATATCACGCAAAGACATAATCATGGCAGAAAAGAGACATGAGTCGAATTACGCACAGAGCGCCTGGCATGCCAGAAAAATCGACATGAAAATGAAAGAGGTCGAGAGAAACAGATTGGCGGGCTTCAAGCACGTGCTAAGTGTTGACGTGAGGGATAAGAAGAAGAGAGACAGAAAGCTGGATAAGCTGGAGGCTTTGGCCAGAGCCAAAAAAGGTGAAGGGGACATGTAGTTGATACCCCGGTTTTGCAGGTTTCTGTACATGTATGGTGTACATCGGGCTCCGTGTTCGGTATGGACTGGATGAGAAAGATGTGTATTTTAGATATACGTTACCCATCGATCCAAGGAAAGAAGTGATCTAGTCGAGTCGACACCAGATTTGAATCCAAGCCTACCTACTTCAAAACGAGACTGGACCTTTGCCCCAACCAAACACATGGTCATCCACACAGCCCTATTCCCCTACAAAAAAAAGGAGAGAGAGAATCTCATTCCACACCGCCTCCGCCAAAAGTTTACAATATATTCCTTGTTAATCGTTAAAAACGCCATATACTCCAAGCCACCCTCAAGGACAAACCCACACATCCCAGTCTTGAAGATACTAAACCCCATCAAGTTAAGCAAGTACATGACGCCACAGCTGACTGTATAGTCCAAAAGAAACCAAAAAAGGGCCGGTACAATACGCCAAACCACCAACGGTGTCATGCCTACCAAGTACACACACCCACACACGCGCGCATGACGTCCCATACCCCCAACCCACACACGTACCTACCTACACCCTGCAGCGGGCGCACCGCCGGCCATGATGCAAAAACGTCCGTGGCGGTGAAGCTTAATCCGACTTCCCTACCTACCTACTATCTGCACTTACCACAACATAGCCATAGCCACAGCACACAGCCGTTTTAACTAGATGCAGTAGTCTCGGTCATGGCCGTCAGCACTCGTGTTCGTGTTTCAGATTAGATGAGTGCACTATGGTGTCTGCGATAGAAGACATCCAACACCCACCCCGGCGGACCGTGTGTTCATGGGTGACAGCGGGATGCAAGGTAGTTAGTTTGGTCGTATGTGGTATCATGTCCTGACAGTTGATTGTGGAGAACAGTCTGGGCTGTGTAGCGACCCCATCACTGTCGTAACTGTAGGATGGTGAGACGTGCGTTGGATTGGTGTGTGCGCGCTACGCTGGTGGGGGGAGCAATGCGGGCATGGGAAAGGAAGACATGGGGATGTGAATTTGTCAGATTGTTTCTGTTTTACAGTAGGGGCATGGCGGTGGGTATGGTGTGGCGGGAGTTGTCGTGGTGGGGTTTGAGTGTGGTTACTATGAGTAACTATACCTGACTTGTAGGAATATTGTATGGCGTTGTTGTGGCTGGTTGGTGTGGTGCGGTAACATGGCTACGAGGATAGTGATGGGACTACGGTGTTGACTCGCGTAGCTCATTCATGCCATTGAATCGAGGCTCTTTTCCTCAGCGGGCGGCAGCGCTAGAGAGAGACAGCGTGGGTAGTAGTTCAGGGACGTGACATTTAGGGAGCCTACTACGGGTCATGGCGATGTGGGTAACGTCTATTGGTGAGAAGGGTGGCGTTGCCGGACATTGATTAAAAAACACGGTATAGGTATGATAGCCCGTAGCCGCAACTTCTTGTGGCCATAGTAGAGTCCATGTGTTTCAGCGTGGGTTGAAACAAACCGCGGCACACACCAAAAGGCTTGAATTGATGCACAAGTATTTGGTTCGCATCCGCTGGGCAGCAGCGAGCAGCGGCGGGCAGGGTACAGACACACGGAAAGAAAGAGAGGATGGGGTCAGCCTCCTTGATTTTGGTGGGTTGCTGCTCGAGCCATATTTGCAGCCCAACTTGTGCTGTGGCGGTGAGCGGCAAGGGGATTTGGTACGGGCAGATGAATTATTGGCCTGGGAGATCGTCTGCCGGAGTTTATCGCAAGTGCATAGGTGCTCTGTGCGTGCCGCGATCATTTTTGAGCACAAGATGAAAGGAGGATATGTGCAGATCTAAGAAGAGAACAGATAACATTTGTTCATTTCTTTTTGCACGTCTGAAGATTGACAGATGGGGGGGGTTTGTTATTGTTGGGTTGCGATAGTCAGGACAGGCGTAGATGGGCGACTGTATCTTGACACGTAATAGCGGGTTTCTTCCTGACTTGGGTGTGGCAGGCTAGGCCATGGTTATGGTTTGCTGGTAGTGCTGGGTCAGCCCCTTTGACGTGAGCAAAAGGCAATAAATCAGCCGGCATGGCCCTAGTCAGTTACACTGGCCAGGTGTTTTCGGCTGATCTGATGGTGGTCGAGGGGAACAAATTTAAAAGAGTCAGTCCGAGTGTTGCAATTTTCACAGCACCTGCCAAGCTGGCGGGACCGAATCAGGTCACAGCAATACGATCGTGGCATGCTCGGACGGCAGTTTGCTGCAGGGGGCGTGGTGCAGTTTCTGCAAGCACAGAGGCGTTGATGATGGCGGGGTAGGGGGACAAGACTCGAAGCATCAGCGTCGAAAGAAAAAAGCATGTCAGGCTCTGCTTCAGAGTTGAATCAAGGCGTGTGGAGGACGGGCGGCACGTACAGTAGTCCCATCGGCTGCATTCGCCAGCGCCAGCGCCAGCGCCAGCGCGGGTGGGAAAGCAATAGCAATTTGGGCGCAAGGGTTCGCTGACGCCTTTTGAGGTAAACGGGGATCAGCGCTTGGGTGGTCGCGGCGTGCGGCGATTCGTTGGCTGCATGCCGCTAGAACTGTCTGGCCTGAGCTGCAGACACGCCTTGGCATGAGGTGAGTGTGAGGGTCAAGTTGTGCAGAGTAGGAGATAGTAGGTAGTCGTGTAGCCATGGTGTCGTGTAATGTACGGTAATGACTGTAGTTGCACATGCTAAAGAGGATGGCCTTGTAGCCGTTGAGCCGCCCAAGCTGTTGGGTTGAGGCGTAGAAGGGGGCCGGATAGGGATCACCGTAAATGCATGTGTGTGTGTGTGTGTGTGTGTGGTGTCGATCACGGGTATAATGTGTGATGGGCTCGACATGGTTCTACACAAGTACATAGGTACATACAGTAGGTACATGACTGTTGTACAGAAGCATTATCGAGGTCGTGCTGTCGAAAGAGGCTGCCGTGTGGTAGTCACGTCGACAGCCCAGGCCACTGGCAGTCCTAACATGTCTCGTGGTCCCTCTCATGGACTGAGGTTGGCCGATCGCTCTGGCAGATAGGGAAGAGGGGCAGCGCGATCATGCGACCATATTCCAAGCATTGTGGCCCCCCAGGCTTATCAGACGCGTGGGCAGCCAGCAGCCAGCAGCAAAGCCGCCAGATGCCGGGCTAAAGGCAAGTCTCTGCTGGCCATTCTCGACGCCCGCTGCTCGACGACTCCAACTTGCGTCGACGAAGCATGGTGGGCGTGCACAGCTGTCGTTTCAGGACGTGAGCATTGCATAACGTTGGTGAATGGTGCTATTCGTACGGGCTAGTTGCAGGCGGGTCCGCTTAGTGGACGTGCTGCCGCGCGACCAATTTCGCTGCTGCCATCCCTGCTCCCGGACCCCTACCTAGCAACACGCTCGCAAGCTTAAAGTTCTCCCAGCCCAGGACTGTCCGACATTTTCCTATCCTTCTTCCCCTCGACACCGCCCTTCGCATCCTTAACTCAAGGTCGAGCTTGCTTGTCTGCGTCTGCACCTTGCACGCTATAGACTTTCCCTTTTTGTACTCTTTTGTAATAAACAACACGACGAGCTTGCCTCCCAGCGCCATTATCTTTCTCCCCAGACTCACAAACCCCTCACGTGCAATTCTAGAGACCAAATCTCAATCATGTCTACCCCCGTTGACGCCCCCAAGCCCGTAGAGGTTCCCGACGTCGGCACTGCTGGTACTGTTGAGCCTGCCCCCGCGCCTGTTGTTGCTAGCGACAACACTGCTGCGCCCGCAGAGGCTCCCGTGACCGACGAGGCTCCCAAGGTGGAGGGAGAGGCTGCTGCGCCCACAGAGGAGGTTGCCGAGACCAAGGAAGAGGACAAGGTGGTTACACCCATCGAGAGCGGTGCTCTAGGCTACAAGGCGCCTGGTCTCAAGAAGTGAGTCACATGTAGCAAACAGACACATGTCTGAAATGCATGCTAACCACCATGTTAGCGCCTTCCGCTTCTCCAAGAAGTACTTCTGGCTAGGCGAGGAGCCTGTTCCCGCTGAGAACCTCCGTGAGTACCTCCGTGGCGAGAAGCCCGAGGTTGCCCACTCGGTTGCCGCGTGGTCCAGCCAGACCGGAAAGGGCCTTCTTTTCTTTGTCAAGCACGCAGACCACAAGGAGCACCCCGCTGGTGTGCTGAACTTGGTAGGCACAAACATAAGACTTTTGACAAGCGACAGCCCCTGACATGTGACAGGCCTATGCAACCGACCTCGCCAAAGACGGCGCTGTTGCCTTTGCTTTCAAGGTCTCAGGCCACAAGCACGCTTTCGAGGCACAGACAGCTGCCGAGCGCGACGGGTGGTTCGTCGCCATCGAGAGGGCCATCACCGAGGCCAAGGCGTCCAAGGACGGTATTGAGACCAGCGACGCCTACAAGGAGGCCAAGGAGAAGATCAGTAAGTACCCACTGTGTTCCCAAAACGCGTTGCGACGTGACTGCGCTAGTCGAAGATCTGGCCTTCTCCTGCAGTAGGCTGACATCCTGCAGGCAAGCCCGCCGCACTAGCGGGCGCTACTTCATCCGCCCCCAAGAAGAGCATGGACGCCGCGCCAAAGCTCGCAGAGGCCGAATCGCCCGCCGCAGCTGAGGCCTCCGCCGCCCCTGCCCGTACTGGATCTTCCTCCAGCTCTTCTTCCGACGAGGCCAAGGCCAAGAAGGCGAAGAACAAGTCCCGCTCCGTCTCGCGCGGTAAGCGTGCCAGCCTCTTCGGCGGACTCCTCGGCAAGAAGGACAAGGAGCACAAGGAGGAGAGCGAGGCCGTCAAGGACGACGCTGAGGCCAAGAAGGAGGATGGCACCACCGCTCCTCAACTCGATGAGGGTATGTGCAATTCTTTGTGTTTTGCAGCATCTTCGCTAACAATTTCCAGTCCCCACCAGTGCTCCCGTCAACGCCAACGACGTCGTGAAGCCCGCTGACGAGACCACCGAGCCCACTGCCGTGGTCGCTGCCCCCGAGGATGCCGCCAAGGTTGACGAGACTCCTGCTCCCGTCGTCGCTCAGGAGAAGCCCAAGCCCACCAAGCGTGCTTCCATCTTCGGCAACTTCGTCGAGAAGCTCAAGTCGCCCACCACTGAGAAGAAGGAGAGCGAGGCTGCTCTTGCGCCCGCCACCGTCAAGGAGACTGAGACCACCGAGGCTTCAAAGCCGCTTGAGGAGGCCGAGGTCGCTGCCCCGGTTGCCGCAGAAGGCGCTGCTACTGAGACCACCGAGACCAAGCCTGTTGCTGCTGTCAGCACTCCTGGAAAGGAGAAGGAGCACTTCAGCTTCGGCAAGCTTTTCGGATCCAAGGACCGAGCCAAGTCGCCCGCTCCTGAATCCAAGGTGGATGCTGCTGCCCCCAAGATCGAGGATGCTTCAGCAACCCCCGCTGTAGCTGAGCCAGCGCCCGTCGAGGCTGCCCCCGTTGCTGCCGAGACTAAGCCTGAGGAGGCTACTCCTGCCACCGAGGCCCCCAAGGCTGACAAGCGCAAGTCCTTCTTCGGCAACCTTTCCCGCAGCCTTTCCAAAGCTACTGGCGGAAAGACGCAGCCCAAGGACAAGAAGGATGCTGCCAGCCCCGCCCCCGTCGTTGAGGAGGAGACCACGGCCGCTCCCGTTGAGGAGAAGAAGGAAGAGACCGCTGTCCCCGCTGTAGGAGACGTCCCCGCTGAGAACATCAGTGTGGGCGATGCTTCGAAAAGCGCCAACCCGACTGTCGCTACAACTGCGTAAGGTCTGGTGGGAAGACGTCAGCCTCAACGACAGCCACGACGGAATGACGGAAAAGCAAAGATACCGTAACTCCCTTGTTTGACCGCACGACCAACCGATACCCCCAGAAAGTGCTTTGGATCTTCGATATGATTCAGACACTAGATTTGGATCAAACTTCTCCACATATCCCATTACATTTAGCTTCTCCTTGCATCTGGACCAACCCTCGTCACTCTTTTGGCGTGGATCACTGTCTGTGGCATTGACGTGTTGGCTCATCGCTGTCCTTTGCCCACGTTTGTTTAGACTGATACCACTGCATCTGTTTCTCTCATTTTGATACCACTGTCGGATCTTGGACGCATTTGTTTTTATCGCGAAATACCCCGGATACCCTGCGTACAGCCTTAGTAGAAGGTGTACACAAGCGGCCACTAGGGCACATGGACGTAATAATCTAATAAACTGTCTTTTGTTCTCACTCTGCTCTTGACACTCAAGCCGGTGTTACAATCTCGACTGATGTGCTGTGTAGCTTCTTCGTTGATTTCGTGTCTTTTGATCTTGTAAAATTAGCTATACGATAGCGTTCGGAAGTAGTTCGTAAAGTCGTATGCAGAGTTCGATGCGGGATGCCGTATGTGGATGGTACCGATTGCAATGACGCTCACTCGACCGCAAACTGCGGCTAGACGATGGCGACAGTCAGACTACAAGGCCGGCCCAGCCCGTCTTGTGCGCATGATGTATTGCGCATGAGATCATGTGGCCAGCTTTTGGAGTGATACGTACGCATCGTAACGAGCGGAGGACGGGATGACTCCCGCAGCAGCCCCCAGCACAGCACAGCGCAAGCCCTACTCCGCCTTTCCAGACTTTTATCGATTTGGAATGGATGATGCTTTTTTCATGGTTCACAGCGGCCCTTTGCCACACGCACCCTGGGGTAATCCCACTTTCTCTTCCTCCCTCAACTCCCGAGGTGATGATGCACTTTGACCTGTTTCCTCATTTATTGCCTTGATTCACCCGCTGTGTCTGCATTGTTGTTGTCGTCGTTGTTGCTACTACAGCTCAGCTCCACTCTCGCTCTGCGCATTACATGGATGTTTTGCTCCGCCCGAGGTTGAGGGGTAGCAAAGTATAATCCACCATGGTACGTCAATTCTTTCCCCCGCGCGCGCATGCGTACGCTCCAGGACATATTCGCAGCCTGACATGATATAATCCAGGGCTGTTGTTTCTCAACCCCAAGCGGCGAGGATGACACTGCACCTGTCATCCGCGCGCAACATTCTTCGTCGCGCAACATCACCGCACCGTCGACGCGCCGAAACTCTATTCCCTCACCCCGCACATCGCACGCCTCTCAAGCAGCAGCAGCAGCAGGAGGAGGAGGAGGAGGTGGTGGTAGTATCCTCGATAACCGCCCCAACACACCACTCAAACCCATCCCCTCAACCCAACGCTCCCGTCTCCCCAACACCCTCGCCCCAACTGCCACTACTTCAAAGCGCGTGAAACCCCTGACGCAGCCCACGACGCCCGTATGGACGCGCTCGCGCCTCGACAAGGAACGCGGCGATTGGTGGGACACGCAAGTTACAGGCTCCCAGGAGATATGGGGTGCGATACGTCTGGCAGCACAGTATCTGCAAAAAGGGGAATTGCAACAAGCGCAGACGCTGTTGGATGTTACAGGGTGTACATGTCCGACGGGCGTGCTTTGGAGGGGCGTGTATGATGTCACGGGTGTGCAATATAAGGTTCCGGAGTGGGTTGTTGTGGAGCCTGAGGGGGTGGGTGAGGATATAGGTGGAGATGGAGATAGTGGAGTGGCGGGTGCTGGTGGTGAGGAAGAAGATGAAGAGGGTGCTGGCGGTGAGGAAGTTAGCGTGAGGGTGAGGACGAGTCATGATCAAAAAGATGTTTCTCTAGCGATTAGAAAGAGAGACCTCGTGGGCACTATTGTGGACAGGTTGAAAAAGGAGGCCAAGGTATGTTCGTTTGCTATTACGCTCTAATAACTCTAGAGCTTTCGAAGACAAGACTGACGATTATAGCTCGACTCCTCTTTCAAAGTCAGACTCGTCTACAGCGGTCGCGTGTACCACGACTACGAGACGCTGGACGCGGTTCCCCGCTGGAACTTTGACCAGGACTTTGTCCTTACCGCACTTGTGTCGGCCATTTAACACAAGATTCTTCTTGTGGCATATGCGGATGCTGGGGCTCATGTGCTTTCTTCCCTTCTCATCAAAGTTATATATTCTGTGGCGTGAGTTGGATGGCTGGTTTGCTCCATATTAGATACCCCCCTCTTTTCTCCTTCTCCATTCATACTCAGTAATTCGGTGGTACCAGTTCAGGCATCTCTTCTACTATAGTGCCTGGATCCTCGGCCATGCACGTGAGTGGTTGTAATGTTGATGTAGGCGTAGCTTTTAGTTGTTTGTAGCTTGGTTATGTAACACCTCATATTTGCCCATTCTACAACTTCTCGTGCATTGAAATAACTGGCTCAGATGGATGTGTAAGGAGGATGGACAAGAATAGGTAAATGAAAAGAGAACATCTTTACATTATGATGATGTGAATAAACAAGAATCAACCCCTACAGTCCATTACTATTACATACATACATAGAAGAAGTAACGTCCCAACCTAACTATAACTCCCCGCCGCCCAACTCTTCCGCCCTTCCTTCTGGTCCCTGCCCTCCCAAAAGATAGCAACACGATTCGGCTCCCCATCAGCCCCCTCACGGTAATCATATCGTATCTTCTTCCACTTCAACGCTTTGCTCTCCTTAATCTCATCCCCACTCATCAACATACCGCCCTCTCCAATCCTGCTCACCACAGGCCTCAGCAACATGGCCATGCTGAAATAACTATCATCCCTGACAATCGTGCGATGTGCAAACAACACCAGCAGAATGAGGGCGAGGAACTGGATGCCGCAAATACCGCCCAGTATACTGAAGATGTGGGGCCAGTCGATATCTAGTTGCTGGCCTTGGTTTGGGACTACAGTCTGGGACATGAGATTATAGCGGATGCCATGGTCGTCAAAGGCGGCGACGGCATTGATTGTGAAGTGCATGAGAAGGTCTTCGACTTCATGTGCCTGCATGTTGTGTGCGGGCGACCATTTGTTACCTTGAATGTAGGACCGGTATTGTCGGTCGGGCCAGGTATCTGTCCATAGTCCCGCCCAACCGATTGCGCCGGCTGCTGTACGCGCGAATCCGTCGGTGCCGTAGACGGCGGCGGAGTCACTACGACTACGCATTGTTATATCGTTTTTTCCAGTAGGGTCCGTAACATTGCTCAGCGTGCTGTTGCAGATGAACACGGACGTTTGGTCAACTGGGTCGTCCTTGATGCCTATCTGCGTGATTGTAAAGTTTGTACAGCGATCGCCGCAGTGACGGTCTAGGGATGCTGCATATGTCATTGAGCCTGAGGCTATTTCGGGAAATTCCCACTCAAGGTATTCTTCCGTGCCAGGCTCTCGGGCCACCAGGTAAGCACGTCCGCTGGTTCTGTATTGGATTTCGCTATCTTTTAGTTCGAGCTGAGTGCATGTAGCCTTGGCAGTCACGTTGCGTGAACTGGCCATGTAGTTGAGCCACTGATGTGTTGGTTCGCGGTTGAAGAAACGGTATGTGTATGCACCGTCATCTTTGTAGATGGGTACACCTGTTTGTCCAGATAGATCTTTTTGTATATCCGAGACATTGAATACTGGATATGCCATGCCTGCCATCCCATATGTCCATGCTGCATCCAGAGGCGCCCCGTTTATCATCTTTTCAGGATCCACCGCAAGTTCAGGTGAAGTTTCGTCGACATACCAGGCGTTCAGGTTCGCGACCGTTACATTTCCCTTGCTAAGGAGTGGGAGTTCAGAATTGTTTGTGGGCCAAAACAAGCTCAATAGAGCGACAAGAACCTGGGAGCCAATATTGATCAGAAGCCAGGCTAGACATGCGAGCCACATCCATTTCGTGCCATCGTCCCTCACATCTTTGAACCACCGGAATCTCCGTAGCCATGTCTTGCCGCGAAAACCAGGAGAGGATATGATCATGAGTTTCGTGACCTTGGCTAGGGAGCTGAGATGGAGAATGAGATCAAACACCTCTAAACTGACATATCGTCGAGAGAGGAAGGTCCATCGAAAGACGGAGGCGTAATGCTTCAGCGATGCGAGTAGGTTCAAGCCCAAACATAGTGATAGGCCAATTGTGAGTGAGTTGAAGACACGAAGATCCTTTTTAGAGAGAACGATTGGGTGGCGGAACCCTTCCCAACACTTGAGAGTAATGCACATGGCAGCACTGAAAAACAACGTGATTAAAAGCTTCGAGGCGCCAGTAATCAAAAGTGATTTTCGTGCTTCTCTATGGTCAAAACGCTTGATGTGATGCGACCCTTTTTCATGTTGAGATCCGTCTTCCATGTCGAAAGTTGTACTAGCAGTGCTGAAGTTTCTGTAACCGCCTGAGCTGGGAGTGCTAAAGTTCCTGTACGCGCCTCCTTTGGCGTCCATGATTTCTGGCGAAGCGACCATTGGTGGTGAGAACAGCGGGGTATCGTCGACGTCCTGCATCACTGCATCGCCGTTATTGTATGATGTAGGTTCAGATGAGGTCATCAATGGTATAATGTCATCATGTCCACCTTGGACAGCACGGCTGCGGTCCATCAGGTCGTTTCCTATCGCTAGCGCGAGGTGTCGTTGTGGAGGCTTGTGTTCTCGAACGTGAAGTCGAAAGGGACAGAGTGGGTGTCCTGTGGGATATGCTTGTACCCACTAGATAATATTCTGCATTCGCGTTCGATAACAAGGGTAAAAGACTCGAGATGTACACTAATGCCGTATTGTACAGGCGCCGCAGTGCCGTCGTAAAACTTGGAAGAGGGGAGATTGATACAGTAATTCAGAAACGACTGATGGAGGGAATTGTGATTAGAAAAAGCCAAAATATTCCAGCCGTCTTATCTGTATCTACTGGCGTGGCTACATGGGACCGATGTTGGGGGCTGAAAGATTGGGGTCACACCAAGAACGGCTGGAAGGCTTTTTCCACGTTGGACAAAGTGGGCTGAGCAGCAGCGTGCATAGCATTTGAAATCCATGATAATAGAATGCGGATGCGATAATAGGAAGATGACAATCATCCTTCGAGTACCTCCTTCACCAAGCCTCATCTGTGAGTACCTACTCGGTGCTATGCGTGTCGCGGTCCGCGACCCCACCAGGGGAGGCCTTGGTCTAGGTCCCGCAATGCAGTATGGTAAGCTGAACTTTACATCCGAATGGGCGAGACTGGTGATCAGTAGTCCTATTGTTAGGCTTTGTGGGGTGTTGCAGCGGGGGCTGATTTGTTGACGCGTCCCGAGTCGTGGGTAACTAAGGTGTCCGTGCACGCAATGCCCGGATCGGAGTAATGCACACCCCATCAACACTAAAACTTTAGAAAAATGAGGTTGTAGAGCCACCCACAATAGCTATTATCGCGAGATATCATAGATTTGAAGTAATTAGATGCTTGCGATTAACTTGCGCTACTTGTATCTATCTGGAAGGTTGACGTTGCGGCCGCGGCGGGTGGTTTGAGCTGGGGCAGCTGGTTGATTATGGTTTAACGCCCTATCTGTAACCTCCCATAGGGTATTCGGGCTGGGGCAGCTGGTTGATGTTGATGTTGATTATGGTTTAACGCCCTATCTGTAACCTCCCATAGGGTATTCGGGCGGGTCCCGCCGTGGTCTTATAGTGCTGTCGCACTTGCCTCGTGGAACCTATTCCTAGGTGTTTTGTATCTAAGGGGAGTGATGTCCTGCCTATATACATGTTCGTGAAAAGGACTCCCGCCATTTGAAGCCGTTTTCCTACAATATTCTAGTATTTCGTGGCTTGCGCCTTTGATCGATGCAGTACAGTAACTGCTTTTTAGAGAGAGAAACGAAAAAGTAACAAGAGGCAATTTGAGATATAATAAAAGGTTTGAGAGAAAGCGTGTGGGTTGTGGCATCTATGCGGCGTTCTGCCGCGAATCCTACACTGAATAATGCCAAGGAATTCAGCGGGTCTTTGTGAAATTCAAAAATAGAAATCACTCGTCATAGAAGGAGTTCGTTACCTTCACGAAGGTCTCGAACTCTTGTGGCTGGTCTATTAATTGCGCGAGGTACGCTAGGCCTTCCTGTCTTGTGCGAGGGGGCACGATGGGGCGTAGAGGCCACTTCTTGAAGTGTGTTGTGGCTCTCTTGCAGAACACTAGGTGTTCTGGCGTCTTGGGCCTGCCGCATAGGCATTTCGAGGTATCCTCGTGGTTGAATTTTCGGTGGTACCATTCAAAGTCGCCATGCGTTGAGCGTATCATAAGGACTTTCGCGAGTATCCTTCGGGGTAGCCATAGCGCTGCGGGCGTGCGCCTAGTATCGTATGGCAGCTGCCATTGCGTGTACCATGCTGATAGCCTACTGCTCTTATCCTTCCACCAAGTGTCCCTTGTATGTTCGAGGAGGCGGCGGCCTACTGTTCGTATACCAGATCTTGTGGGGGAGGCGGCCATGCCGTATGGCTGGTGCGGGTCTTTGGCCTCGTTGTCAGCCAGCTGGTCGGCGAGTTCGTTTCCAACAATCTTCATGTGTCCCGGCGCCCACCGCGTTTTCACGTTGTAGGCCTCCATAGCTCCATGGATTTGGAGGAACGCCCATTGGGAGGAGGTAGGGGCGGTTCCGCGTATGCCCCATATTACCGAAGTGCTGTCTATGCAAAGTACGATCTCCCTCTGGCTAGGCAGTGAGAGTTGTAGTGCGTGTTTGAGTCCTCTGCACGCGCCTATAGCCTCCGCATCGAAGACGTGGCTAAGGGCATTTAGTGAGCCTTGTCCAGTCGCCACGGCGGCCTGGCCCTGGTATATAGCGTACCCGTAAGTGACCACCCTTGTACCGTTGATTTGTTGTTCAGACCCGTCTGAGAAGACAGTGATTGTCTCTTGTCCAAGAGACTCCCACCAGATGGTGAAATTCTGGGCAGCAATGTCCTTTCCTTGCCCTTGCGTTGGATCCTGCCTCGACCCGTCTGAAAAGTGAGGGCTGGCTAGGACGTTTCGGGGTGTGGCGGGTAGCAGTTGTGCTACGCGCTGAACCTTCGATCTTGGTATCCGTCGGTTGCCCGCTGCGCGTCCTCGTATGACTAGTGGCAGTGTAGTTCTATTAGTAAGTGGGTGCTTGTCGTCTATTGTGCGTAGGTGAACTGCAAAGCGGAGCTTGGCCTCCTCTAGCGCCACCTGTGCCGACGGCATCGCAGCTTCTCTTAGCAGTACTGCGTTTGGTGTTGTCCTCCACGCAGGGAGGATTGCCTTCGTGGCTGCTATTAGTGCCTGATCTATCGTGGTTAGGTGCCAGCCTACCCTAGTGCTGACCGTGGGTTTACGGGAAACCCTTGCAATTCGTGGGTTCTTCGTCCTGCCCTCGTACCATGTTTCGGCTCCGTATAGTAGTATGGGCAGGATACATGTTATGGCTGCCTTGCGTAGCGATCCTGCTGGAGGGCCGTGGGCTGTGTTGGCGAGGCTCCGGAGATGGTTCGCTACTTTCCTAGCTTGCGCCGCCCTTTCTGCGACGTGCTTCTTGAAAGTTAGTCCCCTATCAAACCACACCCCAAGCCAGCGCAGCGCTGTCTGGCTTCCCCCCTGCGCAGGGGCTATAGGGTGAATTGTTTGATCTTCCAATTGGATTGGCGGCGCATGTAGTCCTTTCTGGCGCGTGAGGTGGATCAGCTCCCGTTTCTCTGGTGCAAACGTGATCTTGTTCGCAGCTCCCCATTCATTGATAGATTTGAGGTCCTCTGCTAGCAGTGCGACGTTCTCGTCTAAAGAGTGGGAGACCCGGTATAGGTTGATGTCGTCGGCATACCCGAACCGGAGTTTTCGGTCCTGGTTGAGTAGTTCAGCTAGGTATAGGGTGTATAGGACCGGTGATAGCGGCGATCCCTGCGGGGTGCCGCAGGCCACTCGATGTACAGGTGTAGTGACATTGCCTAGGCGTACTCGCACCCTCCTTTCCGACAGGAAGTTCTGGATAAATTTCCGGAGTAGGGGTGGCCACCCTTGTTGCCGCATTCGGTGTAGTAGCCTGTTTTTCAGTAGCGCGTCAAACGCCCCTTGGACGTCTAACGTGAGCATAGAGACATGCTCGTATCTTGACCAAGCCATCTCCACGTCGTGTGTGAATGCGGTCGCCAGGTCCATCGCAGAGCGTTTTGGCAGCGCTCCACCGTGCTGTGGGCTTAGGATGTCAAAAGCCATAGCTGTGTGTGCTATGCGCCTTGCTATGATACGCTCGAGTCCCTTCCCTAGACAGGACGATAGGGCAATTGGTCTCATTGATCTGGGTGAGGACTTATCCTTCTTCCCGACTTTGGGTATCATGGCCACTTCTACCGTCTTCCAGGCGGCTGGGTAGTGGCCTTGTTCCATGCACGCCCGGTAGATGCCTAGCACTAGGTGTCTAATGTGTTCCCAGCATGCCTTTAGGAGTCGGACGGTCACCTGATCGGGTCCTGGGGAGGTGCTAGATACTCCAATCACGTAGCGTTCAGTCTCCTCCATCGATATGTATGTGTCCCATGGTAGTGGCGTGGTTTGCGGGTCGTTGTCAAGAGGCGGTGGTTCTAGGAGGTCGTCCTCCGCCGAAAAACGGTCGAGGATTGCCTCTCTAAGTGCCTCAGCTTTCTCGAGTGGTGCTGTGATTGTCCTACCTTCGATTACAAGTGGGGTGTCCCGTTGGTCGAATGATAGTTTATGCCAGCCTACTAGCTTGTATAGATCTTTGTCGTTATTACAGCCGTCTATGCGCTGCTGCCAGTACGTTCTCTTGGCTTTTCGTACCGTAGCTAGGAACGCACGGGTGGCTTCTGAGGGGGATTGGCCATAGTCCGACTTTTCCTGGATATGCCGCTTATACGCCACTCTACAGTCCTCTGTCCACCATGGGGCGGAGTGGCCTTTTTCTCTATTTGGTGTTCCCGCCGCGTGCATTGCATCTCCTATAGCTTGGGTGATTCTAGCTATGCTTGCGTCGATTACGTCCGCTGGGGCGCTATTGCTAATTGGCTGTACGCCTACTGTGTAGAGTTGAACTAGCCCGGCAAACCTATCTATGTTTCTCTCGTGGACCCGGTAGTGATGCTGTTCTAGCACCGCTCTCCCTCGGCTTGGAAGGACAGTCACTAGGGTGAAATGGTCTGACCCTGTATACATATCTTCGCGGACTGTCGTTCTAGCGAAGGGTATATTTGAGAAGGATACGTCTAGCACGTGTCCCGCCCGATGTGTTGGGTTACCTGCCTCGCCGATGTAGGGTATGTCGTTCTGAGTGGCCCAGCGGGCGATCTCTGCCCCCCTATTGGCCGACGTGGAGCCGGGCTCAAAAAGTTCATGGCGGGCGTTTAAGTCACCCCCTATAAGGCAGTTACGGGGTGGCGTTAAAGCTGTGAGGTATTGAAATGTCGAGTCATTCTGTGGCTGCCTATAAACATTCAATATGCGGTAGCCGTTGGCCTCGATCCATAGCACATCCCGGCTGATGCGTGGGTGTATAAGAGTAGCCCTTATATTTGGGCTCTTACGGGTATAGGTGAGCACCCGTGGTCGGTCAGTTCCCCACGTTGTGGGGTTGTTCCAGCTTATCACTGGCGATATCATATGGAATCCTGGGTGTGTAGAGGTCCGGGTTCCAGTGAGAGTAAAGGGTTCTTGGATGCATACTATGTCTATGTCTGCTTCCCATGCACGTTCTAAGGCTGTAATGTGGCAAGGCGAGCTTCTGGCCACATTCACCCAGCATACCTGCATTTGTCTGTGTCGGTGTGGCGTGGTTTCGCCGGGTGAATTCGCGGGTTGTGCCCTCATTACGCACTAGATCCGAGGCTCATTTCAGTGTCAGCGTGCTCAGACGATGACGTGTTAGGGTCTTGGTCAGCGGTGCTAGGCTGCACGCTTCTAGCAGACATTCGCGCTAGGTTGAGGTCTTGCGTAGTTGCAGCTGTTCTCTTAGACCTCCTAGTCCCTAGGGTGGTTGCGGGCTCTCTAACAGTGGCCGAGTTTAGGTTATTTACGTCTTGTCGGCTTCTTTTACTCGCGTCCGTAGGTGTTCCCACAGGCTCAGTAGTATTAGCTATGTCGCCGTCCGTGATTTCAATGGAGGTTTCGACCGTGCTGCCTGTCTGTCTTCCTCTAGCTGGCTGCATTGCCTCAGAAGCACGGTCACCCGCCTCCCTAATGACTTTTAGTTCCCCCTTTGTGGGTTGGATGAGTCGGCCGTTCACCCTCGTTGGGGCTGCTGGGCACTTGTCGTGGGTTGCTGGAAATGGGCCGTGGCAGTTGGCGCACTTTGGTGTGTCTTTGCATTGTTCTCCGTGTGGTCCCTGGTGAGTTGCCGTTGTTTTGCTGCATGTCGTGCAGCGGGCTGGCCTTGTGCAGCGGCTGGTTTTGCAGTACCCTAGGCAGCCTGGGTCGTGCAGCATTGCAGGTGAGTTCTTCTTTATCTCGTGCGCGTAGTCGCCCGTCCCAAATAGGCGAAACGATCGTACGGGTCTGGTGAAAGATATAATCCAGGTTGTCCTTCCCTCCGTGGGTCCATGTCTGGAGGGCCGGCAGCTCGCCGGTTCGATCCCTGTCTGGGACAGAGCTTCGCTGACTATATCGTCTATTGTGGTGGGTATACTTTCCCCTGTGATAGTGCGGTATGAGCTTTCTACGCCCTGGACTGCATAGTTCACCCATCGTTCAGGTAGTCTTGCGCTCTCGCCCTCTACCGCTCGGATCATAAGTTCGCGATTCTCCTGCCCCATAAGCAGGGCCTTAATTTTGTCGTTGCGGGGCGTAATCGCCCAGCCCTGGGGCAGCTGGTGCAGCCCCTGAGGACTCCTTAGCACCTGTAACAGCAACAACGCGTTTCTGACGCTTCTGCTTTTGAGTAGAGCTTTGTGAGGCCTTGCGCTTACTGTTTTGGGCTTGTTGAATAGCCTTTTGTGAGTCGCGAGCTGCTTTTTCACGTGCCCGTTCAGCCATCTTTTCAGCCTTCTCCTTCTCGCGCACCTCCCTGAGTCTCTCCCGCTCCACACGCTTCTCCTGAGCTACTTGAAGTTTGTATAACCTAGCCTGCTCTTTCAATTCTAATCTACGAGCTTTTTGGAGTTGTGTCTCGTCTTTCTCACGTTCTTCTACTACCCTACGTTCCCGGGCTTGGCGAAGTTTCCTTGGCGACCAGAAAACAGCTCCTCCATGATACCCATCCTGATTAGTTTGAAGATCTAAGGGGTAGCTCTTCTTCTTCTGCTTCTTCTTGGTACTCAGAGCCTCCTTTAGTCCCTTCATCTCATGGCGGAGTAGCTCGTTTTGGGTTGAGATGTGATAGAGTGATCTGTGTAGTTTCTTCACCTCCTTACTTGTTCTATCAGCTGCTGTTTGATTAACTAGAGCCTTGATTTTACGCCAGTCTGATCCACTAAGTACAGAAGCTGAGCTCTCATCTGAGCTTGATACCTTAGGGGTGTTGCGGTTGAATCTTTTAAGTATAGGGGTTGGATCGGGCGGCCAGATCCCTGTGGCCATGAAGGACTTTTGGATAGTGTTTTTCTTAAAGGAGGACACCCAGGCTCTCCAGAAAAGGGGGAAGAAGTCTCCTTTCTTAACTGATAGAAGCCCCTGGCTGTTGTGAAGGTAGTTAGATAGCTCCTTTAAGTACGCAGTTGAGAGAGGTTTAAACATTACAACATCTAATGGCTGAAGGGTATAGGTTGAATGGGGGGAAATATAGCCACAAGAATCTTATTTTGATCGCAGGATTCAAGAAACTCCTGAGTTACATGAGATCCATGGCCATCTAGGAGTAGCAATCGGTAGGAGGAGTAGCTCTTGGATTTGGTGAATCGATCAAACACCTGTTTGAGCCAGGCGACCCCTATCTCGTTGTTTGTCCAGCCTGATGGAGATGAAGTAATGAAGGCTGAGTGTTCTCCTTCACTGATATCCTGTACCCAGCTTGATTGAAGCCCCCCCTGAGGTACTCTGGTAGATAAGGCCTGGGGGGCAGTGCTAATCTATCGGCGCAAATACAAGCTAGGAGGGTTACCCATTCACGCGAGCCATCTTGAAGAGCTGTAGTAACCTCCTTTTTCTCCCACATTCGTCTGCTGAATATCCTTTTTGATCTACCAGTAACTCCAGCTAGAAAGCCCTTCTCATCCATATTGTAGATATCCCATGGCTTGATCTTATATTCCTCTATCTTCTGGTGCAAAAGATCGAAGTATAGGCTATATTTAGCACCTGAATCAGCCTGGTGGCGCTGGCGATCCATGCCGGATTGCCAACGTGAGATTAGATGGGGGGAGTTTCTGTTAAGAAACGAGGATACCCAGGTATCACTAACCCCTTTTCCAGCCATAGTACTTGCGAAATTCTTAATCATCTCTCGCGTAGGTGCTATACGACGTGCCTTAAGCCCCTGAATATACTCTACAAGCTCCTTCTCTTGTTGTGGGTGAAGGATTTGATGTGCAATTGAGCGGGACTGGCATTTGCCCTGATGTCTTCTAGCCAGCGTTGATCGCTCAACACTGAACTTTTTTGCGACTTCTGAATACGTAAAATGCTCTCCGGGAGCACGTAGTTCGATTGCATTAATTGCATCCTGGATTGGATCCATATTGGTGGAGTTATGTGGTGTCGAAGGTGGGTTGGGTGTGAAGGTGGGGTGTGCATTACTCCGATCCGGGCATTGCGTGCACGGACACCTTAACTACATGTGTGAGGTGTCTAAGCCACGCGACGAAGTATTTGGGGGCTAAAATACAAACTTGTTTATGTACATCAGCGGCACGGCACTAGACGAAACATTTGTGCAGAATGCTGGGACCATAGAAGTACGGAAGTTGAAGATATGGGAAACACGATGTAGCTGCTGCGGACGTCGCTCGAGGCGAATGATGAAGAGCAGACGTCATACTTCGGCCGCGGTTGGCAGGCACTACCGACTGTCAGCCCGCGGACGACAGAAAGCCATCATATCTTGAATGTAGAAAAGGTACCTGTAGATCCTGCGTACTGTCACCGCATTTGAGGTATGTGTGGTTTGTAAGACGAGGTGAGGTTTGAGGAGCAGTCCGCGGGCGAGAGTCCCAAGGCCGACTAGCTTCAGGGCATCCGTTACTTCACAGCACTAGATGAAAAATAAACGAAGATAACAATAATGCACCCAACGGTGATAATAGCGCAAACAGTGGAGACAGTACATGGAAGGGCGTGATGCGAGTATATTTCAACGCCCTCATCTTCTGGCCCATCTCAATCTTAGTCTTAATCCTAGCCATCTACCAACACAAAGCAACAATGGCGTCTTCACAGGTTGTGCTATACGATCTACCTAGCAAGCAAGGGACCGCTTGGTCGCTGAACCCATGGAAGAGTACATATTCTATCTCCGGAACCAAACCCCTCGAGCCACATCTAACACTACCGTAGCCCGCATGATCCTCAACTACAAAAAGATTCCCTACACCACGGAATGGGTAGAATACCCGGACCTCGCCCCCAAATTCAAAGCCCTATCCATCCCGCCCAACCCCAAAGACGCCCCAGGTTACTTTGCAGACTATAGCAGCCCCGCCATCAGATACGCAGATGGAACCTACCAAATGGACTCCTGGCCCATTGCCCATTCGCTCGAGTAGCAGTACCCAAAGCCCTCTCTTTACCTCGATCAACCCATCGTCATAAAGATTCGTGACCATGTTGTGCAGATTATGGGTCCGATCATGGCCTTGGTGATTCCCAGGGTGGTGTTACTACTGAATGAACGAAGTGCGGAGTACTTTTATGAGACCAGAGAGAAGATGTTTGGTAAACCACTGGAGCAGGTGGAGAAGGATGCTGATGTGGATGACTGTTGGGAGAAGGTAAAGGGGCCAGTGCTGGAGGTGGGGAACTTGCTGAGACAGCATGGAGGCCCGTTCTTTCTGGGCGAGACTGGTAAGTCTCACTTGTGAGGTAAAAATGTGTGGTGTACTAACCTAATGGACAGCTTCCTACGCCGACTTCATCCTGGTTTCAATGCAACACTGTGTTAAGCGTGCGAATGAGGATGTGTACGAGAAGCTCATGGCGCTGGATTATGCGCTGCCCCAAGTTTACCAAGCAAGCAAGCAATGGCTGGAGAAGGAGAACTAGAGAGCGCCACTATTCTCAAGTCCCGCTCGATCTTTTGATGTAATGCATTCAAACTATATATGCTCCCCACGAACAAACAAAGGAACATCAGTCCTTTCCAACACATACACAAAATTGCATACCTTTGGTCTATGCGCCACTTTATCCTCTTTCTTCTCATTACGCACTTGCCACTCTGTATCATCAACCTCACGTCTCTCTACAACACGCCACAACTGATTAGGGTATGGAAACGGTAGACATTGAGGTATCCATTCTGACGTTGCAGAATCAAGGAAATCAAAGCGTTCGCTGGAGTAGGATAATGCTATCCAGTGCGCGCCTGGCCTCGCTACAAGTGCCAAATTTACAGCCATGACTATTACTGGGTGTAGAGGCACTGTTGATGCGGTGGGCTCCAGGTTCAAAGGTTCGTAGGAACGCACGGCTACCGGGTATGGCAGCGGGGCATGCACATCATCTCCGCAAGCAATTGAGTCGGACGTCGATTTGTCCAGTATGACAAAGTAAGCAGCACGCTTACATCTGTGCAGCATGGACTTGTAGTCAAGTAGATCCACGGCATCCCAGCGCATATATGCGATACCATTCTCTCTAGGGTCCCTTTTGTACTGATCTTGGTTCTTATAGATGTCGTGTTCACGCTTCCTTCCCAGTTCAATAGCAACGACCGAGTAGTCCAGGTTATGTATTTGCTCCGGGTCATCTACATGTGAACGTAAATGGTAGGACAACAACGATGTGCCGCAACCTATGTGTAGCAGCTCCGGCTTTTCATCGCTTGCTTTACTCAAAGCAGATATTATGTAGGGATCTAGTATGGTGGGCGACTCGAGCCATTCGAAAGGTTCGTCGTTTGAAGTGAAGCGCTCATTCCAGTAGGCTTGCGATCCGAAGGCAGGCGGTGAGTTTTTGGGCATTGCAATCTGGATGATTGGCGTTAGAACTAGGTTGGGATTAGTTGTAATGTTTTCACTTCACTAACAGGCTGGGGCGGTTTAAGTAGAAGAGGGTTTATGAGTACGCTTAAAGGTTGTCTGTATACGCAAATTGCCCGATGGGTGATGTTTATAGAAGACGAGAGAATCATCGAACCCATCGTGATGCGCCGGCCCGAGCTTTCTCCGCGATCCGAAGATCTTCAACGCTTCACAGTTTGCGGACTCCCGAGAATGGCCATCACACACGACTCACAGCCATGGCCGCCCTCCAATCAATACCACGCTTCCTCCTACCACGAAGGCCTCACCTGATACGACCGCAACCCCGCGCATTGCGCCTGCTGCCCTCCCCCACCAGCCTCCGTCATGCCTCCGTCTCCGCCAAAGGTCTTTCGGAAGAGTTCAAAAGACGCCGAGAAGCACAGCAAAGTAAGGGAACACCCGTAATTCCGCAGCCCGATAAATACCGGCCGCCATCGCACGGCAAAAAGCCCCCGAATCGCAATCTGGAGAACAAGATCTATGGCCCGCCATTATCGGAAGAGGATAAGAAGCGCATGGCGACGAAAAAGTACCCGAATATGATGAGTCCAGAGGGCACATTCTCCCATTGGTTCCTGCATAACAAGGCTATTCACTTGTGGATCACAATGGTATGATGTCTCCTTCCCCCAATATACACGTCCCAAAAGCCCTCAAGACTAACCCCGCTTACCATAGGGTATCCTCGTCTCACTCGCAGTAACCGCTTGGTACCTAGACTTCATCCATAAAACCATTTATGCCCACCTCCTTCCCTCACGCAAAGATTTCCTGCACCACCCCTTCCAGTCTACATCGCGATTCATCGAAATCTACAAGATGCACATGGCGCAGACGTCGCAGGAGTATCAGCAGCAGCGGCTGAAGAAGGCCGAGGAGGTGGAGAAGAGGAAACAGTATAGGCTTATGAGGCAGAGGGAGGCAGAAGAGAGGGGAGAGGAATATGTTGAGGATCCGAGGTATTACGTGGGAGAGGATGGTGTTAGGCGCAGGAGGGTTAAGAGGTGGTTTGGTATTTGGGAGTGAGAAGACTGTTTTGTTTTGCTTTTCATGCGTGGGAAGAAGCACCACAAGAAAGAAATTTGTACGAGTGAGGGAAAAGGACAACGACATGCCAATTTGGCGAACATCTACAAGGTCACCACCGCTCTATAAAGGGATAATTGTGGCCAAAGAGGCCAGCTGGGTGACGAGGCGACAAGACGTAGTGCATGTGAAGTGTGATAAGGTATGTATATTGAACAGTGTAGAATATATATATTGATATCAGCCACTCATTTCTGCTTCCGTTGTCAAACAATCGCTCTTCTCTCTTCTTCCTCTCTATACCCAATCCATATATCATCGCTCGGACGCATTCCACTCTCCAGCCCATCCATCTTACACATATGTCCCACTTCCTCCGGAACCTCCCCAACCCTTTCCATACCCGTTGCAAAAGCCATCATCAGTCCCGCCTCAGAATGCCATCCGATATGACAATGGAACGCCGACACCCCCGGGTTATCCGCTACAAAAGATATCAGTAGCCACCCATAGGCTTCCACAGTCGCCGTATCTCTACGTAATGGATTCTCCAGGCTAAGCCGTGAAGACGACTCAGGTATCTGTTTTTATAAAAGAGACATAGGCGGATACCCATGTCCACTTCCCAGGATGAAAAACTTGTACCCATGCAAATGCATGGGATGCGCTCCATCATCGAAGTTTTGAATCAAGATCGTAATTGTACGCGTTCCCGTCGTCCTATATACAAGAGCTTGTTCAGGCCTAATACGCTCCTCGTCCACGAAGCCTTCCGTGATATTTTCCTGCATCGCACCAGTGGAGTCCAACATTGTTTGTAATATAGGCCTCGTAGCATTCCTCCGAAAAGAACTATCATTGAAATACCCCCGACTCAATCTCCAATCGCGACTCTGAAAGCTCGACCGCAAGTAAATCGCATACCGAGGATCGATTTCCGGCGCTGGAATAGCTGCCACGGGGACCAAAGTTGAAGTGTTGAGATCCTTACACTCCACATCGATGATGTCGGACCAATCTCTGCTTTCCGGTATATCACCTTCACCACCACCGTCAAAACCCTGCCGATACTCCACCACCCCCCTAACCTCCTCCTGTAACTCAGCCTCCTCATACGCAAAAGAATGCGTAAACACCCTCGCCCTCATCCAATACAACACTCTATCCCCCTTTTCAGGCGGCGTCAAAACAACGCTATACCTCTGCGCCGGCGCGATATTTACCCTATGAACGCCCACCGGCACCACATCGGTGCCATCAACCTCCACAACCTGCACCTCATGTTCATCAATCTGCAGTGCAAATTCCGCAAACACGCCCACATTGATAATGCGCAGACGCGTATTGGACTCTGAATCCAGGGTAAACCGCGCGAGGGAAAGGTGGGAGGAAGAGCAGGAGGCGCGATGGCGGTGGGAAAGAGTACTGCAGTTTCGAACATTACGGCCATTTATCAGGGCGGTGGGGGGAACGGGTTCGGCGTTTTCGGTGCCGGGGGAGAGGTAGGTGCGCAGGGGGGAGGATGACGGTGTGTAGTAGTGGTCAGATACTAGGAGGACTCTGTCCTGTTTGTATGGCACCTTCTGCAATCTGTCCTCGCCCTCCTTGCTTCGAGCGTGGATTATCAAAGGTCCGACTAGCCCGTCACTGGCCTGCATCTCTACGTATGAATGGTACCAGTATGTCCCTGTTTGCCCGGATACACTGAATCGATACGTGAATTCTTGACCCGGGGCGGTTGGACAGTTCGTTACGCCTGTTGTACCGTCCATCCAATTTGAACCATTTTGAAATATGCCGTGCCAGTGGATTGATGTCGCATTGGGGGAGGCGTTGATGACACGTACGGCTAGGATGTCGTGGGTGTTTAGTTCGAGGAGTGGGCCGGGGAAGGTGCTGTTGATTAGGAGCATAGGGCGTGGGACGCCATCCGGGGAAAGCTCATGCTGGGCGATGTGGAACTTGTAGGTGCGGGTTGTTGGAGGTGCGGAGGTGGACCAGGTGGGATTGAGGATGTAGTCGGTTTCTGGACGGATTTTTCCCGGTGAGAGGTGATGGTAGGTTCTAATGGGTAGGAAAATGATGAAAATGAGGGTGAAGAGGAGGAGGAGAAGTGTGGTTATGGTTGTTCTCAGGGTCCAAGGTCCTGGGCGTTTGTGATGGTGGTGCATTTCCCGATGTTCTGAAAGGCTGTGGGAGATGCTTTGAGTGTGGCTGTTTGTTTCGTGTAATAAACCGACCTCCTCTTCCATATATTGTTGATGTTGATCGGAGGCGTCTTCCAAATCGAAGCTTTCGTTCCGGTAATTAAGGATCATGCTCGCAAATTCCACGATAGAACCAAATGTAGTATCAATGACGGAATCTGTGCGCCTCAGAGTAGAAAAGCCCAATTTGTTCAATGTCAATATCCGTTGGTGTTTGTCACAGTGTTGGTAAAATAAATTTATGGAGTTGAACTCTGGTAGCGATATCGTTGTTCGGTTGAGAACCCAGATTGAGATTCAATTGAGCCAAACTGCTTCACTCGGGAAGATAATCCAGGATTCACAAGACCGTCCCATGTTCACAGTCCCATATTCACCCGTCCTCTTCATTAATCTCCAAGAATCATATGAAGCGCAAAGATCTGGTGGCCCACGCGTCAACGCCCGTCGTACCCGCTGCCATGGCGGGCATGACCGGTTCCAGGTCGGCTCCCCCAATTCAATCAAGCCCCGCACGTTAGATATGTTGCTACGTCAAAGCTTGTCCGCCTTCCGAAAAGATGATATTGCCGTGTCGATCTGCGCATCCCCTTCTTCCACAACTATGCACGAGTACGGCCAAATTGTGGCAATTGACCGCGTTTGTAGATCTTGGTGAAGTGGCTGGGTTGTTTGTCCTTTACTACATAGACAGTAGCCAGATTCTTTAACATGAACAGGATACGTGAATGTGGAGATGAGTAGGTTGTGAATTGAGTCGCGGTGGATTTCTTTCACATGCGAGGAAATTTCCTATCTCCGCTACCGTACAGTACCAGGTGATCAATTCTGGGCGTACCCAACTAAAGAGGTATTGATTGTATATCTCATAGAAAAATCCATTGGGCTTTTCGATATTACTCATTGAATTACAGGAAGAATCGCCTGCTTCCTTCCTTAGTTTCTCACTTTACTCATACATATTCGTTTAACAAAAGAGCCCACCTCAATAAAGGGCGACTTACGCAACTATAATAGACAGCGAAGGCAACCTTGAGGTCTACATCGTCCGTCATTATGATAACCCCATCTCTCCTCTCCTTAGCACTGATATCGAACCTCGCCCCTGTATTTGCCCAAACCAAAGTAAAAGGCAAGGCATTCGACCGCCTCGCCATAGTATGGCTTGAAAACACAGACTACGAACTCGCGGCCAGCGACCCAAACCTAGCCTGGCTCGCAAAGCAGGGTATCAGCCTCACGAACTACTATGCCTTGACCCATCCATCCCAGCTCAACTACGCAGCCTCCCTATCCGGCGACTACTACGGCATGAACCACGACCACTTCTCGGATATTAGCGACGATATCTTCACGCTAGTTGACCTACTGGAAGACAAAGGCATCAGCTGGGCTGGGTATCAAGAAGACATGCCAATCCCTGGTTACGAGCGCCAAAACTACCTCAATCCTAGAAACGGCGCTCTTACGTATAAGCGCAAGCACAATCCCGCGATATTGTATGCTGCAAACGGGAAAGAGGCGGATCGACGGGCTAAAATCAAACCTATGACTATGTTCAATGGTGATTTAGACAAGAACACTTTGCCGCAGTAGATGTTTTGTTACCCCGAATATGACAAACAACGGTGCGCTTTCTCCTCCTTTCGTTCTCATCCCCATCTCCCTTTCCATCCATCTCTCCATACTAACACACACCCCAGGCCATGACACCAGCGTAACTACCGCCGGCCGTTGGACCCGCAACTTCTTCACTCCCCTCCTCAAGAACACTTCCTTCATGGACCGCACTCTCGTTCTAATAACCTTTGACGAAAACGATTCCTACGCCAAGAAAAACCACGTCGTCGCCATCCTCCTCGGTGACGCTATCCCAGCCCATTTGATCGGAACAACAGATACTGCCTACTACAACCACTATAGCGGCCTCGCTACCGCGGAGGCGAACTGGAATCTACACACCTTGGGCCGCTGGGACGTCGGCGCTAATGTATTTGGGGTCATGGCGGAAAAAACGGGGGATACAGTTAGGAAGTGGCGCGGGAAGGTCAAGTTTGAGGACATGTCTTTCAATTAGAGCTACGCGGGTAAGCTGAGTAAGATACATGCTGATGTGGAGTTGCCGATACCGAATACGGAGGCAGTGTATGCTGGGAGGAGTGTTTTACCGGCCGTGGTGAAGAAGTGGGGGGCATTGGTGAGGCATTCAGCATATACGACTGGGCTGGAGATTCCGGATGGAATACATCCCGACGGTGAGTTCAAACAGAGGTGAAGCCCAGAAGGGATTATAGTGCTCTTAGCCGTTTCTCTTGGCTACGGGTTCAAGGATGCTATACTGGCAGGCTGGGCTGAGAGATACATGGAACACCCATGTCTCATTAGAAACTCATTTGGAGTTTTATCAACTCTTTTTCTCCTTGATACTGCCATATGGCCTACACCGCCCATCTCCTACGAGCTGCAGACTTCACTTCCCCTACACTCTTAGCGTTTCGCCGCAACACAGCCCCAACAACCTGTATCCTACATGCATCAGCATATGCGCCCTTTCCAATTTCTTCTGACCACATATCCGGGTGTAATATTGTGTATTCAGCAACTTCTGCACCCTCTACGCTCTTCAACTTCTCCAAGAAAGCGTCATGGCCGGGGTTAGAGGTCGGTATCGCAACGCCAGTATAGATGACTATGATCCCACTCGAAGACATGAGTTTCATCCCTTCTTCCACAATCTGTATGGAGAGATTTAGACCGAACGTTGCGCCACCATCCGCATACATAGGGAGGTCCTCGTCGTCGGTGCTTGAAGCGATATACGGGGGGTTGCTTACGATGAGATCAACGCCATATGATTTCATGTCTTGGGGTACGGCATTGTAGAGATTTGACTCAGCGAAACTAATTTCAACTCCAGCCAAATGCGCGTTGATATTGCCCAAACTCAGTGCTCGCGGATTAAGATCTAGGCCCAGTGTTCTTGCCAGTGGATACGTCCTTGCCATGTGTATTGCCCCCGCGCCGGATCCGCAGCAGACATCTATGATTGAGCTTGGCACCTGTGGAACATGGCGCGCTACGGATTGGAGGAATGAGACGAAGAGGTATGTATCGGGTCCAAAGAAGACCGAGTCTGATGAAGCGGGAAATGAAGAGTGGACGTAATAGTGAGGTCTGGAATCAGACGCATGGCCAGGGAGATAAAAGTCGGAGATGCGAATGGTGGAGCGATAGCTCCTGTCATTGCACTGAGTGATGATGGAGGCTCGGTACAGGCTTTCGAACACTTCATCAGGTATCATCGACCGTAGTACTTCTCTTTACATGAATTAGCATGTGAATAAATTTGGAACGGACATCACTAGCCTGGTACAAGGCAAATTCCAGCCAAAAAAGTCGTGCGCGTTCTGCGCATCTTCGGTCGAAGCATTGGAGCGTCGCTTGCTGACGATCCTACCCTGCGTTTCTGGTGATGGGCATATGAAATGATAGTTCGCCTCGGAAAGATGGCTGGCAAGTGCCTGGTAGGTAGTGCTTTCAGCCATGGTCAATGTTGTGCCGCAAGTGAGGTTCCGCGGGTGATTTCATGGCGCAACGGGTGAAAAGGCAGTGCAGTGTTGCGGCCTTTGCCGCGGAACGCAAGTGCGGGTCACAGTGACGTTGTGGTTTGTCATATCCTTTGATTTGGAGCATACATCTGGTGTCGTGATCGGGCTTGGACGTACGCAAAAGGCATAACGGCTAATCTCCGCGCGTATTGCTTGAGGAATGTTTAAATTTCAAGGACGATGATGTCGTGAAGACGTTCGTTTCCAGGTCGGCGGCTCTTTACGTGGTCTGGGGTGCGTCTTGACTAGCCACATCTCGCCTAGTCCTCAGATCTCGTCATGGATCACGCTCGGGGCCATGTCGCCATGACATTGACAACTCAGGTACCGACCACATGCCCAGGTACCTACCGTCAGTATGATCGGGAGATATCCGCTTGCAGGTGTCTGATTTGCCACAGCCGCATTGTTTGCAAACAAAATCGACGGTCTCCCAGATGGCTACATTTTGAGACTGTTATACCGTCGCGCATCTCAAGTACAATACCACATATCACAATGTACACCCTACAGACTACAACAGCGATCTTGATCGCCTTTCTGGCTATTGTTGCATACAGTGAAGTCTGGAGTCGTCTCGCAAAAGGCTGGTCGAGAAGGAAAGATCTCGAAACCCCGAACAGCCCAAGGATTCCCATTATTAGTCCTCTCAACCCGCCTATCGAGGAAAAAAGTCTGGAGAGTCTCCCAGTATCTCGTAAAATCGAACGAATGGACCAGGATTTGGAGAAATACAAACAGCTTTACCACAAATTACACAATCTAGAAGATTACCCCGATATACTACCTGAGTCTCGCGAACTTCTCTTATCACTTCTCTCCTCGACAATCACCGACGCACTCAATGCAAATGAACAAGGTATCCTGTCTGTTGAACGCTTCTCGCGCGACGGGTTAAGCGACTTTCTCAAGGCCAAAGATGTCGATGTCACCAACCGATGGCAGGAATATCTCAGTCGCCGCAAAGCCGGGGGATCTCGTGAGATAGTCAGCGACAAAGATGAAGCGAAGTGGTGGCTCAAGCAAGCAGCGTGTGTAAAATACGTGGATGGCGCATGGCTCGGACATATCAATAAGATTAGCACACCCTTCAAGTACCGCCATATCACCAAAAACGCGTGGCAAGTCATGTCGGAAGAGCTTGGAGACGGCGACCTTGCCAAGAACCACGTTCATGTCTACCGTGAACTGATGAAAGATATCGAGGCCGGGTTGCCTGCTGCTAACTTGGAAGACTTCGTCCATCCCCGTCAAGAGCTTACCGAGACGCGGTGTTGGAAAGCCGCATTGGCACAACTTACAATATCCCTGTTTCCGCACGATTTCTTACCCGAGTCGTTGGGTTTCAACATGGCTTACGAAAGCTTGCCTCTCCACTTGCTAAAGACGGTCAAGGAGCTTCGTGAAGTACGACTGAATCCGTATTATTTCGAGCTCCACATTTCTATTGACAATGCGGACTCGGGACACGCAGCAATGGCAATGGCAGCAGTGATCAATTATATCGAGTTGGTTGCGAAGAACGATGGCAAGGAAGCAGCGCACGTGGCCTGGAAACGAGTGCAGGCTGGCTACATCCTTGCAGAGGGCTTACCAACAACACCAGAGAGTCCATCTTTGAGGATGAAACCCAGCGACACGTTTCCTCGTACGGATACCGAAGCGGCATTGATCGAAATCTTTGCAGCGAAAAGTTTCGTCGCCCATAAGATTCATTGCAACAGTCGACTGAAGATTGGCAGACGTTCGCTGGTCGACTGGCTAGAGCCAAACGCCTTTCGCGACAAACAATGGAAGAAAGACTTCCTGCATGATCTGGGTAATTGCAAGCCCTGGGTCATCAAAGGAAGTAGCGAACGTAGTAGACTCGTCAAGGAACTGGTCTGGGAGGGCAAGATGTTCGGCAGCTTCACAGAAAGCGAGGTCGAGATTGTAAAAGCCTGGATAGATGATCTCGAACCTGATGAAACACGAACCATAAAAGGGGACTCAAAAGTTTATTTCGACTTTATCCAACAACAGTTCCCTTATCCCGCTGTGGAGTCGCTAACCAACAACCTGGATATTACGAACTGTTACCCTGTTCTCACGACGCCCGAGCCCGTTACCGTTTTAGTGTCCATGACCGATATCAACGGCCAAGATCCTGACATTGCGCCAACTTTCGACATTCACAGACTAGACCTTACCAATTTCCTGCCGCTGTGGTTCTCCTCGCAATCTCTCCTCGAAGGCCTCCCCACCGTCCCCGTCCGCGCGGCCACCCCGTTCGGCTCCGCCATCATCCGCGTCCTGCGCGCGCAATACGGTTTCAGCAGTGAGGGGCTTGGTGTAGCCGGTATGGACGAGGTGTATCGCACCGATTCCGGTGAAGCCATTGGCATCGTGGAGGTAGGTTTGCAACTGTGCCGACGTGCAGGTCTACGGGAACCAACTAATCTGACAGAGGCACTGGCGTTGGGTAACACCGAGACGGTAGCCGTCTCGTTCTCAATGTGGATGCTGTGGGCCAGTATGCGGTGGAAGGCACACCGGGACTTGCTTATAGGTGTGTCGTGGGCGTTCATGGAAGCTCATGCAGCCATCGCAACCCAGGATAAGCGAGGGGATCTACTTGGTACAGAGAGCCGGTACTTTTTGCGGGAAATTGCGATAAGGGAGCAGAAAGGGCTGCAAGTTTGCCGGCATGACGTTTTTCGGTGTGAGGCACGGAAGACTGATTTTCGCAGGGGCCTTGCCATGGCGCGGCAGGCTATCCGAGCATGCTACAAAGGTTAGCAACTTTGAAGAGGACGGTCAAAACAGAAACTTGAAGAAAGGTGCGAGTTTTGAGTAGGATGAAGGCATCGATAGATACCTCAAAATGCATTCTATGCTAAGGACTAAATATGTTTCAAAAGAAGTGAAGACTCTTTTCCCCCTACCACCCTATATACACTCCCCCGTTTTCAACAGCGCAAAAGACCAAGTATTTACAATGAACATTTTTCCGACTGCCAGAAGTAGAAGCACTCTACTTCTGGAGGGTCAGGACACCAGGCCTGTAGGGAAGGCGGTCGTAGTCGCCACCGGCGTTGGGGTTGCGGCCCTGGTACAACAGCTGCAGGTTGCAGGGGTCGACGGTCATGGTCTGGTCATTGGTAACCTTGACGAGATCACCGTGGGAGATGTCGTTGGTCCAGGAGGCGCCGCTGTTCTTCTTGCCGGCGAAGGGGTTGGATTCAGTGGCAGCGTTGGGAGTCCAGCTACCGCCGAGGCTGCTGGCAGTGAAGGAGCGGAAGAAGCGACCGCCGCTGCCCTGGGCCTCGACAATCATGAGGTACTTCTGGTTGCCGGATCCACCCTTGACGGTGTATACCTGGACGGCCTCGAAGAGGTTCTGGGCAGTGTCGCTCATGACGACGGTTGAGGTGGTACCGAAGTTGCCGGGGAAGTTGCCAAGGGGCATGCTAGCGCGGTAGATCTTGCCGTTGTCACCAGCGAAGAACAGGTACATGTTTTGGCTGTCACCGATGACGGTCTGGTCAATAGCGCCGGTGCTAGAGTCGGTGATCTTTCCGGAGAAGAGAGGCTGGGCAGCACCCCAGCTGTTCACATTGCTGGGGTCAGTGGAGGTCCTGTAGGTGAAGGTTGTGGGCCCCCATTGATAGCAGAGAACCCAGACGTTCTTGGGGGCGAAGAACAAGAGCGTAGGCGCAACGGCGTTGAAGTTCTGGGCGTTCTGGGGAGCTGAGCTGAGCTGACTCAAGCTGCTGACGGTACCGAAGTTCATGGAGCCATATTTGCTACCGGTGTCGTGGTAGGTGGCGTAGACAAGGTGCTTTCCGTTGTACTGTTGGGTGGTGAAGTCCTTGAGCGAAGCCCATCCGGACTTGGGCTGGGCGAGGGCTTGGGAAGACGACCACTTGTAGGTAGAGGGAAGCGGGCAGCTCTGCGCTGAGGCAGTGGAGGCCAGAATAGCAACAGCCGCCGCAGGCAGGCTAAGGTCGGAAGGTGTGAAACGCATGGTCGCTGTGAATCGAAGGAAGCTGGTATAGAAGAAAAGACTGGCTTTACTTTGAGGGCTGTGAAGTGAAGTGTGGTGATGAGACTATAATGCTGGAGAACCATAGGATATATATACCTGCAGGCTCGCTATCGGACCTAACAACCATACAAAGCACAGTCCCATCGTGCTGCATTCTGGGCCCATCAAAATCGCCTCCAGTCCATGCCATTTCCGACCATGGGAAATTGATAGGCTATGCCACTCGCCTTGTTCTGGTTTGGTATATTTTTCCGTTGTTCTGGGTATATTAATGACCTGGCGTTTCAAGGGTTGTAGCTGGCTGCACGGACGGTAATTCTCCGTAATGCGGGGAACATCCGGCAAACAAAGCACTCTACCGTAAGACAAAGATTAGCATACTGGGTTCCTTGGATCGATATAGTAAAATGCTTAAATCGTGGACACAAACGCGCACCTACGCGTGGTTCTGTCGCGGAAACTTGGTGTTCCTGCTCCATTGATCACTCTCCTCGTATTGTTGGTGGGCCATACCAACCAACACTCATAAGACGTTGTTTCAAAGTTATGCGTGGCGACAGGGCACGTAACCGTGATGCATCTCGACCTACGAAGTCTCGGCTCAATTACCTATAATGTAACCCGCAACCCGCGTGTGACTACTAAAACTACCACCGGGTGTTTGCTAAAACCCACGTTATCTTACCGAGCGAGGTCTAGTTCCCGTTCGACTACATGTCACCCGGCCTGAAACACCCGGTGGCCGAAATTCTAACGCATGGATAGCAGGAATGACGGTGGCGCAACCATACCTAGTACCCTGTGGAACAATTGTTTGGTTGATCGCGGGAGGGTCAGACCTAAGCGTTCTTAGGGTTGGCATTGCTTATGCTGCGATACCCCGAGAGGAATCGAGATTGCTGCTACGTCAGTGAATGCTTAAATCTTTGTTTTGTTTTTTGTTGCAGCCCGAAAAAGATTATGCATAAGTTCCACACATCTTTTGGGGCTTCCACAAAGGCGGCGAATGATCCCAAAGCGCATTACCGTACTTGTGCACTGGCCGTACTGTGAAATTGTGTGGATAGAGGCACACGGTCGCCGTGCACACCTTGCGCGGACGTGGCGCGACATTCACTTGAATCAAGGGATATGAGGTCAACCTCAAAATCGACTCGTGGAAATTCTTCCACCCGCCGAGATGAGTGAGAGTAGTACAGTCACATATCGTTCGCTTGCAGTATGCTCGACCAAGACAGACCACAGCGCTACTGGCAAATTCGATGGGTTGCCAGTTGAGCTGGAGGCGGTGGACATCTTCCTGGGGAAGCTCCACCAGTCGGGTATCCGATTCGATGGCTAGATTGACTTTAGACGGTCGCTAGTCCAAGAATGAGTTGATTGGGTCTTGGTGTGGCGCTTATGGGTGTGAAGGTATTCTGGGGTGCATTCGCGTTCTAAACGTGACCACAAAATGGCGATTCCTTCCCGTTCCACCAGTAACAAACAGACCCGCCCGCCAAATACGGCAGTCGTCTGGAAAAATGGACTCTAACACCCATTCCGGCTCTCGTGGAGGCTGGTAAACGCTTGGTAAGTTTTACTCGGCATTGGCGGTTTCCAAGACTAAAGAGAGATCGTTCATGCCGCCTTCGCGCAGGATCTGGGGTGATATGATCCGCTCCATGGGGGTTCCTTGTCACCCATGGTTGGCGGACTTTATTAGGCTTGGGTTACCATTGGACTGCATACTTCAGCATAGATGTTGTAGGCTTCAAGTTCTAGTAACAACCCTCTTGCCGTCCTATATCCCAAGCTATCCGTGGATGTTGGAGATCGCCCGTATCGCGGCCAAGAATGGACGATCCCGAGCGTGCACTCGTCGGTAGCCTCGGACATGTCGTCTGAATCGAGGATCTTGGACCGTGAGTAAAGATACGAGACAACCTCGATCTACTTGTCTTTTGCCAAATCAGCAACTTGGGAAAAACAAATAACTCTTTCTCTTAAGTTAGCCTCCACACTACGTTGCCAGTAAGCACGGCAGATGTTCTGGGGACTCCTGATACAGCTCGGCTGCATTTCGAGTTTGCGTATACAGTAAGGCCTAGTGACCAGTTTTTGTTTTTCTACTTGACCACCAGACACATATGCTTAAAAACAAGGGATATCTGATTGTGGAAGCTGTACCGAGGCACAACAACATTAGCGTGTATGTACGGTACTTACTATTCCGACCCACAAGGCATCGGTCCTTTGTGACATAGATTGTAGGGTGAGAAATTAGTTGAAAATCAAAATACCTTTTGGCCGACAGTTTAGTTCGAGCTGGAGTAGACGCAGTAGTAGTAGCAGTTGTCTGATAGTGAAAACTAGGTTGCGGGCCGGTGATGCGAGGCGAGAGCTGACTAAGTCGCTACCAAATTCTCACCCTCGCTGTATTCATCACATCTACCTAAGTACAGTCGAACGTTACACTGCTGCCAGTATACCCTACCCCTCAACATCATTATACGATTGATACTTGACTCAACCCCGCACTTTGTAGCCTGTTTGTTATTTCATCTGGATAAACACAGCGATCATATGTGAACATATGCTAAATGCTATGATTGACATCCTGGTATATAGCAGAAAACGCCAACATTAAACATGAACTTACCGTATGATGTTTTGACGAGAGTTGTCTACGAACGAAAGTGCCATGGCGATTCCATGTAGTAGTTTGATGTGCGATTATGCGCATCGAGAAAGCTTCAATCACGACTTTAAGTTGTACATTTAGTATCTACTACACGGTCGGGTTCCACCAGAGCAAGCCGAAAAATGATACTCCAAGTTGAGGATAGAAATGACTCCTTGTAGTTGACGCAGCTATGATCAAGGCATATCTATCGTGCTTTCTGCTAACGAGTTGCTTCTGTTTCCGTAGGGTATATGATTGGAATCGAACGCGACATGTCTTCGAATACCGTCAATATGTAAGCTAGAGACCAGTGAAGATGATAGACATACGTACTCTTCCTTGTCGTTTCGCTGCATTTATCTTTTGTATTGTTGCAGATGTGCTTGCCCACGCATTCATCTACCTCTCGCCTCCACGCCTTCGATGTGATTTGTTTCGTCCTTTTGTATCGTGACCGCGACTCGATAGCTTCTCAAAGATACACGCCATCGCCACCATTTTCCTGCGCTGCAGCGCCATTTGTCTGCTCAGTTGCAGCAGTAGTTCCGTTCGTCGCCGCACCACCCTCTGCCTCAACCTTCTTCTCCTCTTCTCTCACCCTCCAAGGCAACCCCCTTACAACGCTAACCTCATTCACGATGGCCTCTCTCCTCTCCTCAAACCTCTTCATGACAACCCTATTCTCCAGCAGCGCCTCATAGCAATCGCGATCATCGTTTTCGCGCGCAAACTCCTCCAGCTGCTTGTTGCTACTTTCGAGATGCGCGAGTTGGTTCGTAAGTTCGGAGTATTTGGCGTATAAGGATTCGACGGAGAGGTCGGAGAGGGCTTGCGAGAAGCGCGTGAATGTTATCGGGGTTACGGAGGCGGACATGGCTGTGTGGTGCGTGTGTGGTGTGTGGTGGGAGTATGTGGTAATGGGAACTAGGCTTGGGGTTGAACGCGTGTCTTCGCGAGCGGTGGAGTAGTTGAAATAGTATTAGAGATTATTTGATAGAAGAGAGAGAAGAGAAAATGGGTCGAAGTTGTGGCGGAGAGTAATAAGGTGAGGCTGATGCCTACCTGCTTGCAGTGTCCAACGGGCTTAGTGGGGTAGCTTTTGCCCCGCATTCGCGTATTGCGTCAGCGGACTGCCATATGCTGTGTATGACTCCGCTTTTACCAGGGCTCTACCGTGGTTCGGGAAGCTCTGCTTATCACTCCCCCTGCTGTATCCCACTGTTTGTCTGGAATTAGATATGTCTATATACTTTTTGGAATAATCATTATTCTAAAAGCTCATCAGGCACTTTGGCGGAGTGGTTAACGCGCTGGCCTGCTAGTCCTGTATGGGGAAGTTAGCCAGTTCCTTCGGGAGCGTGTGTTCGAATCACACAGGTGTCGCACTAACCATGTTTTTTTTGCTAAATATTTTGCTTAGTTATTCCATCTTCACGGCTTGAGAAATAGAATGCCAAGGCCCTTTCTTCTTTCTACATAGGTTCGTTCGCGCATGTTATTTGGGTCATAAACATTGTGAATATGTAGATTTTTTGTGGGATATTGTGTTATACAGTATTGACTACTTGCTGTACATTCTACTACTATCTTCCTGGATTCATACCAGGCATCAGGTCTGGCTTGTCCAAGACCATACCTCTCAGCAGAACCAACTGTCGCAAGCCCTCCCAGTCCTCGCCCTCTTCGTCACCCCGCCTCCAAACTTCCTTGAAACCCCATGCGCATGCTATGCGATCAAGGGCGGCGCGCTCATCTTCCCTAATGTATCGGTCCAGCAGTGGAACACCAGGTCTCCAGACGACTCTGTCGTGATGATCGTTGTATGTTGTGAGAGCGACAAAGCCGAGGGTTCCTGTGCACATGACATAGGTGCTCATGCCTGCGAAAGCGTATAGCTTGAATGTCCAGGGGTCGATGAAACCGCTGTATACGGAAAGTTCTTGGGCAATCATGTACAAGGCAAGTGGAGTGAGACTGGCAAGGACTGCTGGAAAGCCCATCTTGGTTATCATACGGTGCCGCCGCCATGCAGGAGCCCTGTAGGTTTGGTCGACGACGGCGAGCGCCAAGTTGATGTCTTTTGCATCGATTGCGGCCGTTAGTGCTTCGTCGGCGAGATCAGCAGGGATGGCTTGCTTTGCCGACTTTGGGGAGGGTTGGGAGAATTTTGGAGGTGAGGAGCCCGCGATTGGAATCGGCTTGTTCGCGTAGAGGTATAGTGCCTCCGGAATGGTCTTGGGTCGAGCAAGCAAACGTTGCAAATGTATGTATAGGCCGAGGATATTTGGTGAAACGAAGACTTTCTCATGTGTGATTAGGCCCCGTGCAAGGTTCGATAGATACGGCGGTGATGGCAGCGCATCCAATCCTAGAGTTTGGGTCCTTGTCTTCTGTTCGGTCTTGACATGTCCCCCACTACTGAGTCCCGAGAGTATTGTACTGGCTGAACTCTGTCGTATCGTTGCCTTTTGGCGCAAAGGCTGTCGGGAGCGTATGGCGATGGCATATTTTGCCACATAATCTATCCCCTCCAGCGCCTCCAACACGGTCACCTCTGGTTCGACCTTGGGCGAATTGCAAATGTGCTTTATTTGAGCCTCGACCTCGGCCAGCTTCTTCTTCAGCGCTGCGACTCTGTCCGAAGTCTCAGCACCCCCATCGTCTCCATGCTCAACTTCTGCTGCTTTCGGAGCTGTGGTTGTGATGATCCGAACTGAAGTTTGGGGTGCTATGGCTGGCGAGCGCACGGTTTGCCGCCGTATTGAGGGTGCTTTGAGGGATGATGTGGATAAGAAGACGCGGCGAGTTCCAGGCTGCTGCAGTATGTAGTCGCACAGTTGACATAGTGGGCGCGAACGCGCGCGCATTGGTAGACGTTCAGGCTTCATTGCGCTGGCCGGACCCGTGGTGGGCGCAGTCAGGTTTGGGTGACGCAGCCGTCGGGCGCTGGGATTCTCATGCCAGGCGCCAAGTGTGACGGAATGTTCCAACCATGACCATCACTCGAACACGACACTCTTTCACGCCGACACAACACAATCAGGCAGGAAGAGACTGCACACGCGTATACAAACTCGACAGTGCGATAGTAAACACACCAAGGCGACGCGCGAGACACACTCAACCATGCCTCCACCACCACCCCCTCCGCCGCCCATGCCGCCCATGGGACGAGGCGCTGGAGGGCCACCACCCCCACCAATGCTGGGAAAGTCACCGGGGGGAAAAGCAGCGGGAGGAGCAGGCAGAGTAGGTCACTTCCCCAGCAAACAGCTTGTTTTGGAGAAACGGTTTCACCATGTCGAGCAGCAGCTAACCAGCCACAGGGTGCACTACTAGGAGATATCAGCAAAGGAATGAAGCTTAAGAAGGTCACCCAAGTCAACGATAGATCCGCCCCGATAACAGGAAAAGTGAGCGACGGCCCCAGTGCTGCGCCTATGGGAGCACCCGCCATCCCTGGCATGGGAAAGCCGCCTGCAGTACCTGGCCTTGCGCCGCCAGTTCCCGGTGGAGGAAACCGAGGGAGGAGTAATAGCGACACGGGCGATGGAGGAGGTGCCGCACCGCCGCAGTTGGCAGGAATCTTTGCTGGAGGCATGCCAAAGTTGCGGAAGGCAGGCGGCGTAAACACGGGCGCGGACCAAAGCCATGCGCCATACCTCTCAGATCCCGAATCGAATCGCGGCTCTGCACCCAAACCACCGCGAGGAGCAGCGCCGAGACCTCCAGGGCTCCCGCCTTCAGCGCCTCCTGCACCGCCTGGAGGACCACCCGCGCGTCCAGGCATCAATGCTCTTCGAGGCCAGGATTCAAGACCCAATTCGGTAGCTTCAAGTATAAGCGGGAAGCCAAAGCCACCGCCGCCGATTGGAAAAAAGCCGCCTATGCCACCGCCATCTTCCCGAAAGCCATCCGGTCTCGCTCCACCGCCTCCAACAGCTTCACCAGCTCGTGCGCCGCCTATTCCAGGAGGAGCTCCACCTCCACCACCGCCTCCTGCTTCAACCTCTCCTCGGCCCACCGGGGTACCACCACCTCCCCCTCTGCCACCGCCATCTCCGGCTCCGCGAGCTCCAGCACGATCGACTCCACCCCCACCGCCATCGGACGACGAATACGATCCCTATAAATATCCTGCTCCAGCCCCTCCACCTCCTCCACCAAATGGACACACCCCGTCTCTCGCAGAAACAGCAGCACGCAATGCTTTTGGTCGCGCATCGCCTGCTGCGCCTCCTCCACCTCCCCCGGCAGCACCACCAAGTGCACCCGCGCCTCCTCCGCCACCCAGCGCCGCTCCGAGTCGACAGGCCTCCCAAACACCATTGCGATCAATGATGGATCCCAGCTCGTACACCCTGTCAAACGGAGGATCGAGTATCAAGAGTCCGACTCATTCGGGCGGTGGAAGTAGAGAAAAAGGCAGGGTCAGGCCAATTCAGGATTTGAGATGGAGATTCCAAGATGAAGGCCAGTTCCCACGG
Source organism: Pyrenophora tritici-repentis (assembly GCF_003171515.1). NCBI lineage: Eukaryota > Fungi > Ascomycota > Dothideomycetes > Pleosporales > Pleosporaceae > Pyrenophora > Pyrenophora tritici-repentis. Next base: position 2,596,469 of record NC_089390.1, read on the forward strand.
CCCAGGGAGTTTACCAACGGACCAAAGAAATATCGTGCTGGGAGAGGCAGCAGTGTGCCTTTAGATTTGAGCGCATACGAATGAGTGTTGACTTGTTCATTGAAAGCAATCAAGAAATTGGGCTGGAGCAGCAGGAGGAGGAGACGGAGAGACTTCCTTGTCTTTACTGTGCGGAGAACCTGATCTAAGATTAAGGTTCTTTTCTTTCTTTCTCTAGGGAATAGATTTTTGGGAGCTTTAGCCTTCGTATTTGCATGGCGTTCTTGGTGTTGCTGTCTTTGCAGGCAAAACCGGGGGTAGGAAAGGCTGGTTGGCTGGTTAGAAAGGGGTGGGTAGCATTCCTTCCAAGGAAATATCAAAACGTCCTCGGAAGATAAAGCATGTGTGTACCGACAAGTTTTCCTTAAGAAAATTGCGATACGTGTTTTGGCGATTGAAGTAGTATGGAGACGTTGATGAGAGGCAATAGCTGATTCGTGTGCTCGCGACACCAGCATGTCTGCATGGACATGAACATGCTGCTTTTTGTTCTCCTGGATGGCATGTACCATGTGCTCACCGATAAGCCAAAACTAAGCATAGCAACACCTACTTCCATTATCTGTTTTCTAAAGAAGAAGTTGAGTACAACAAAAGTTAGATAGAGTTATCTGCTACATCCGAATGACTCAGCACGAACCCCTATGCCTCATGGAGTGAACACATGCGCACGCACTCCCATTGGCGCACTGCTAAGCGTGTGATTTGCAGGTGAGAAGTTGGGTGTTCGGGCCGTGTATCTGGTGACGTCGAGGATCAGTGGTACGCTTACTATTAAGCTACATATTTTTCAGCCGGCTTGGCGGTTGGTGTAGGGGTACCCCACGTGTAGTTCCACCGAGCGTTACTTGTTTCTGTTTTGGCGTTGACAACGAATTCACTCTCACAAACGGGACTGATGCAATTTCTAGTCTTGAATCAGCCTTTCACTGAGCGGGTTTGAAACCTTCTATGCTCGGGTACCTTGCTGGTTTGAATGTGAGATGGCTGACTCGAAGTCCTGGTCTTCCGCCTGGGACAGACTTTGAGCAAAAGTGAAACGGTCTGGTCAAAACCACACCAGAAATTACTAATACATGATACTCTGTCAAGAAGCAAGTGTACCTTAGAGGTAGATTAGCTACATGATAGTCTAGATGTGAGTCAGCGACCTCATGCCCCGCAATTTGAGGCATTTAGAAGCAGCGACGAAAAGTGTAGGACATTGGATCCGAGATTTTGCAAGAATGTGTATGCTGCGAAAAGTCCAAAGATCGACACATGTCTTGCTGAAGAGTAATATACTGTCATATCACTGTTACTGAACCGTTACTCTGCGAATGAATTCATGCGTTTCTCGCCCAGCTTGTACTTAAGCTGACCGAAGGTCAGAGCACGGTCATGTGACAACAATGGAAGACAAGACAGATGTTGTTCTACCAGAGACTCCATACGTACCGGGCAGCTGCGAGAGTTAGATATCTACAATAGCGACCGCTGTTTTCGACGTGACATTATGAAATGCTCTTGTTATTGCTTTCGCCTTTTCGGGCCGGTCTAGTTCGCACTTGATAGGGGTTCCGAAGTAAGCCGGACTTGAATGAAAATGTACACCTAGGCCGATGGACACGCAATCAAAGATACCGGTACAGTGGCCATTGTATGAATGCGCTGGTCAAAGACGTCAGCGTTAGTCCAAAGATGCCGAGAGTGTAGAAGACGTACATCGGCCTCTGACTAATTTGGAAAGCATCTGTGCCACATTCAGCCCTTGCTTTTCCCTCTTCGGAAACTCTAGGGCGCAGTTGAACGCCCTTTTTGCTAAGGCCTACGAATCGGTATCGGGAAGGATATTCGAGATCTTCAAAGCAGAGAGAGCTACGTGTCAGCCATCGATGGCTTCGAAGATGAATGCTGCGTCGCTGCCAGGTTAACACACGTCTTCTGTGTCTGTCTAAACCAGATCTCATCAGTCGAATTTCGCATTTAATGGTTGAACAGTCCAAAGAGACTAGAGCCCTCCCGGTTCACGAAACACATGACGGGGCCCAGATGAATCTAAGTTCGAGGTTGGGACGGGCGGATGCCGGTCGGACCTTCGGACTTTGGGAACTCCGGCGTCACATCCTAGGCCTAATCAGGGATTCATCACCCCCATTAGCAATCATTGCTTGGACCTCATCCGAGGTGTAAATCAGCGGGACATTCGGTGAGTCGCCCATCCGAACTACAAACTTCCGCACCTCGCTTTTTTTTCACTCCGGGACGTGCCCACAACGAGCCACACAGCAGCCACAATCCTCCGGCCATGACCATGAAACTTGCCGTATGTGTATCAGCTGCGAGGAGCCGTTGTAGCCGCTTGCTAATACTTCATCGAAGTGTCTTCGTTGCAAGCGTAAAAAGATCAAATGTGACCGAGCAGACCCTATATGCCATCAGTGCATTACCGGAAAAGCGGAGTGTCAATATGTGGAGCGGCGCCAAAGACCAAGACCCGCACAGCAAAAGGCCGTAGTACAGCATCTGAGCCAGAGATTAGAGATGCTCGAAAAACAGATCAGCGCCTCAAGCGATACTTCCTCACCATCGGAGTCTTTCAAGACACCGGGGCGAGAAGTAGTCCAGAAAGCAACGCCGATAACATCTCCCAAGGGCTCGTGGAATGTACCAGCAAATGGCCAGGACTCGTGGGTAAACTACCCCGAGCCAAATATCTATCTTAAAACGGTGGCAGCTGATAGGGATAGATTTACCGACTTGCGACGGACACTCGCCGTAACTTTCAAAACCAGGCTACTCCAGTCGCGACACCAACACAAAGTATCGACAATGCCATGCTATCGCTCAACGAGGCCTTGGACGATCTCGGAAAACTAAGAATCCGGACCGATGCCATCAATGTCGACTTCAAGTTATCCCCTGTTGAAGCACGCGCATGCATAGACGGCTTCGTCAGTGTGATGAACGCAATGGTCATCCCAGATTGGTTCGCCCCTAACATGATTGATCTTGAGCTTCTCCGTGCTATAACGGATGTCATCGACTCTCCGTATGTGAACATCGATCCTGGAGTACGTGTCATGTATTTCAATGCTCTGTATTATGGGTTGGAGCAGAGTGAAGGCCCTGGCTGTGACCTGGCAGCAAAAGCATACATGAAAGTACTTGAGAGTGTGCCAGCATGGCTTGAGTCGACGACCGAGGCGAATGCAGACGGACCGACGGCTGCGATGACGAGCTGGACAACCATCATTATGCACGATTATGAGCTTTCCTGGAAATTCCACTGCAAGTCCTATCAGCACATCAAGTCGCAAGGCATAAACCAGATCGACGCCACACCTGCAAAGAACTTTGCAGAGGAGAGCCAACGGAATTCTTTCAGACTATTTTACTGGCATGTCATGTCAGTCGACGTCCTATTCCGCTTGTTCTATGGCAAACCTACCGTCGTAAGGTGGCTCTCAGATAACATTCGGCCACCAAGCATCTTCACTCCCGACAACATGCACCCAACAGCCTTTCACACAATGATCACCATTACCTGGATAAGATATACGGTACTGACTGTGGAGATAATTGACTACGTCGATAATCGAGTGCAAGACAGGACAGACCCAAGCGTTGCGCAAAAGGTAAACGAATGCTGTTTACAACTCGAAGAGATGATGGAAGAATGGAGACTGGAGGAATTAATGGACGACCAAAGAACAACAGACGATCAGCGCTGCCTGATTGCAGATTTTATCAGTACGTTCATTTCATTCAATGCCCGCATAAGCTGACTCTGCTTTTAGTGAACGTTTACACTACAATTATTGGGATTCAGCGCCTGATCAAGAAATCAAAACCGGATGAGATTAGCTTACGGGCTGCGCGGAAAGTTTCGAATATCATCCTAGATTTCCAGATCGATCCGACATTGAATGCAAAAACGAAGAGCATAACCAATCAGTAAGTAGCAGATTCAATCTTCTCTGAACATTGAGCTATTCCAACGTCGAAAGCAACATGGCAAATCCATACCACTTCGATCAACGGCTCTATGCTCATTAACCCTTTACTGACCTCCACCTAGCTTCATAACCTTCTACCCCTTCTGCGTAGTCTTCACACTCTACGAATACATACTCGCTTGCCCCAACCCCGAAGACTGCGAAAGCGACATCGTCGGCCTCGAAAACATCGGCATCGCTATGACCGAAGCCTGTGTCACCCACAAAGACCTCGCCCCCTTCGCTAAGACAATAAATGCCCTCAACCGCGTCTCCCGTACGCTCCAAGAAGAGCGCCGCAAGAACATAGCCACCCCAAGAGCCACTGCAGCAAGAGAGGGAGAGGAAGAAACACAATATCATAACAATACTGCACATGGACGCGTCGACCAGCAGCCACACCAGCAGCAGCATCCACCACACACTAGTTTCGATACCATACAGAACCTGGTCGCGAACGAGTTACCCGATTTCGACATGTCTGCTTTTGCATCCATGCCAGATTTCTCGATGAATGTAGAGGGAGACTTCCAGTCTCATGGCTTCTTCCGTGCGCTTGAGAATGATCTTGTCATGAAGAATTGGCCAACGGGCGACTGGTGGGATCTGAGCGGCGGTGGTGCTGGTGGCGTAAATGAGACTATGGGGCAGGGCCCTGCGAGGTAATTAGCACATTTTGTTGGTTGCGAAGGATGTCTTTCATGTGGGGCGTGTGCTGACTTTGGTGTAGTGGAGATATACAGCCTTCGCAGTATTCGTACCCTACGCCGAATCCGTGAGCTACGTGGGCTGAACCTAGAGTTTTTATGTTGTTTTGCGCGCCGTTGGTGGAGTTATGGTGTTGCATTTTCGTAGTCGTCCATGGGAGGGTTTTTCTCAGTTACTACCTAGGATACCAGATGTTTGGTTGAGAGAGGCATTCTAGTGCTTTATTTATTTCGTCGAATGTTGGTACGCTGCTTTGGTGTTTATACTTTCTGGATTGTAGTCTGGTGTGCATCATAGTTTCACTTTGATGTGTTCTCTATGTCTGTGTTACCACACAGAAGTCCCTGTCTTGTTGCAAGGGGGGGCTGAGTTGCTTGGATGGCCAAGTTAGCGATAAGAATCAGCATGTGAATCCTTGATGAGAAGCACTGCAGTAATCTCAATAGAGGTGATGATTCGTTGTGGCCAATGTGAGTGCGCTTTGTTCTCAAATGCAGTCTATTCAGAACGTTTCTTCTGTCAGATTCAATGGTTGGTGAAAGCACTAGATGGACAATGTTCTTCGTCAATGGCATAGTATTGTGTCTGCTAAGGATAGACGAATCGCTACCGAGCCCCGGTAGCGCATTCTCATACTAAATACCCGATGATGACTCATCCTAATCCATCATGGGCGACCATGGCCCATTCTGGGCAGGGTCCTGACATCTTCGACGCATCGTATATATCTTACACACCTATCAGTACTTGCTGTATACGAGTCGGATTCTCCATGGCTGGCTAGGTTCACAGGTTATCATCCAGCATCATAGTCCGATCAAAACGTAAAGCCGCTACACTATCATGTAGTAGATATCGGCCTCTCATCATCCGTACGCAGATCATGATTTCTTATAGCTCTTAGGTCTTACACCCTAGCGCAACATCTCCCGCCAACCCATGAATCCCGCTTCCGCCTCATCCCACAAACCCCGTACCCTCTGCGGGTCGTTCCGACTTGATACAGATGACTACACAGAACGCTATCAGATACGAACCGTGCAGATACCGCTTACGTGTACCACCATCCCTATCAACCAAAAAAGCCACCGAAGCTGTACCCGACAATGTGAGGTATTAGAGAGCGTCAGCGTTGCGGCTCGAGCCGGGATGAACCAGTGAGATTGTAATGGGGAACGGGTCGGGTATGGCATGGGTTCGATCGGGTCGTTCGTGTTGTGTACGGTGCTGACATTGACGTCTGCGCTGACGCGAGTGTGCATGCCATCTTGGAACGCACGGAACATGTATGCCTACTGAAAAAGCTAGGCATAGTGTGAGAAATTGGAACGGGACGAGATGGAAAGAAATGTTGGTACATGGGGAAGTAGGCCAGCATCTTCGTCTCCAAACTCACGGCACGCAACGTTAATTGCGTCACACCGACCTAGCTTTCCTCGGCTCGCGTCTTTGCTTATCCTTAGTCAGGCAAACGCCACCTACCAAACTAACAGTGTACCAGTAGAAAAAGCAAGCTAAGCGAAACCGAGAAGAACAAACGAGGAGAAGAATTTGCAGATCCGTGACGAAACGGCTGGCTCGCTCTCTTGTTCCGTTGTTTCCTTCAAACAGTGTATGTGACAGTAGTGGAGCCTGGCGCTTCTTTGGTTCAACGTCTAGTCCGTTGCATTTGGTCTAAAATTTGTTTCTTTTTCCGTTCTTTGTCTGAATCGAGGGAAATGTGAGGCGAACCATGCTTTGTTTGTTTGTTTGATGGCGCATTTTCATCGTTGCTACCGCGTGTTTTTTTCATTTTATTCCAAAGGAGCGGGAGCGAGCGTTGGGACCATGGTGTAGGAGATGTAGAAGACAAGGGGAGAACATGCCAGAGCCTATCGCTCACTCCGCTTCGTTTTGATCCACTATAGGGATGGGGAAGGGGGTGTGAATCAGCCTTCTGTATACCATCACCTCATCCTATCATGGAGCCTTCTAATCTCCCAACTACTGTCCATCCACTTAACACGACACGGCGGTACGCGTCCTAACCACCAGCCACCACTTACGCAACACCCAGCCTTAGCTCCGTAGTTCCAAAAAGCAAAAGCACCAAGTCTCTAACACCAATACGTGGTCTTCTGAAGCGCCCGACCATCGCACTGCTCACCAACTCCCAGCCTTCTGAACCAAACAATCCCCAAGTTCCTCCAGGCCCAAACAAACCGCATCTCTTTTTCCCTGCCTTGTCTGTCCTATGCTGTCTCATCCCAGCTTTCATGATCTAATTACCCCTTGTTGGCTCACAGACTCCCACGCTTTCCGTCTCCCGCCCCATCCATCCATCTGCACATTCACGCAGCCATATGCGCCCCCTGTTCACCATCTTCCGTTGTAACCAAGCACGCGGCCGTCCCTATGATACTTAACTAACCCAATGCATGGGTCCATAACGTCACAGCTAGATATCTTGGCAGATTTGCTTGATTGCTTGATGTTGTCCGCTTTTCTCGCTGTGGCTGTAGCTCTTTGTGACGTTTGTGGCACATTGTTCGCGTTTCCCGACAGTTCTGGTATCTGATTTCCTAATATATCTTTCGAGAAGGAGTTTGATATAATGCTGATGTGTATTTGCATTTCTGGGATGTTTGTGCGTGTGAGGATGATGATGATGATGATGCCAAGACAGACAGAGGAAGACAACCCCAAATCAACAAACGCCACCAACCGAACCATAACGATGTTCGTTAAGATTGTATGTTACCAAATTTATGGTATAGGGAACGATTCATTCATGTAGAATTTTCAGCTTATTCACCGACCAGCGAGTCATACCACCCGCAGCAGCCAACTCTCTTTTCAGCTCATACTCATCTCCCCACATTCCGCACTTTACCCCAAACATGCCACATATGCACATGAGCGTCGCATGAATTCATAAAAATCCAAAAACGCCACATCAAATCAGCCACATCGGCCACAAATCTCACTCTCAAACCCCCAACCCTAGTCCCAGCCCTATATACACATCTCCCATGTCAATATTCATATAAACAGGATGACATGCTCCAACGGCGGCTTACGTGACACTACAATAAACATGCAAGGGTCTTCATATATACTTCTGATGACACGATATAAACGCAAACACCAATTTCAAAACAAAAGCACATGCACACTCCCCAAGTCGTCAACGTAAGCTCACATAGAGCGGAGCGCGCATGTGTGTGCGGATAGATGTTGCGCAGCGCGACTGCGAAAATCAGTAAGCACCAGCACCAAACCATCCAGACACTCCCAGGTCCAGCGATCCAAGGGCAAGGAAACACGAGCCGTGGCGGAGGGTGACAAGGGGCGGTTAGTACTCCCGTAAAAACACGCATGCAGCGTCGGCGTATTGCTCAACCTCTTTTTAACTTTGCCGAGCCCCATGTTACCGCAACCTTACTGCATTTGCGCTCGTATTGTCGGGGCTGGGCAAGGCGGCAAAGGCGCCGAGAATTCCTACGACGCTGAGGCCCTGTGGCCAGCCCAATTCTAGACCATGCGATATGGCGCAATCCCAACGAAGCAAAAATGGCCGAATACGAACGACGTCGGACAACCGTCCAGTAGGGCTAGCAATAGCTACACGACGGAGAAGGAGTAGCGGACGGATTGAAGCGAGAGGGGCAAAGAGAAAATTGCAAATGACTTTGTAACCAAACAGCCTGCATAAACAGTATTGAAAAAAAAAGAAGGGGTCATTATTCTTTATACTACTACTTTATATGCTAATGCATCGAGTCGTCCGTGCCCCTGTTTCGTACGTACTCTGATGCTATGTGGTGGTCGTTAGGTGTGCCCATTTTTATCTAAACGCCGGGAAAATGACTGATTAGCAACGCCGTATCCGCATTTCATGATGATGCCGATGCAGACTGCTGCGGCTATAAAAAGGTGAGGATGAAACAATAATACCATTGCTCATTGGCCCCACCCGGAACCGTACATGCAATGTGTGCCCAGGTCCAGAATGCTGCTTACGAAGAAGCCCGAAGATTGCGAGATTGGTACATGATTAGAACGCTGTAATAAACTTTAATGCAGTGGTTGGTGCCGGCACGGAGTCGTGGTGGTACGGAGCCCGCCGCGAGGGGTGGCCGCGACGTGTAGGCGAGAATCCAGTAACGCGAAACGTGAAGCGGATGACGTGGCGTGGTGCCATTGCAGCAAGGGATTTAGACTTGCTCGGTGAAAGCGGATTTGCGCGAGGCATTGGATTCTCTCCGCTTCTTTTGGAGCTTCTTTGATGTTCTCCGCTCGGCGCGCTCCAACTCCTCGGGTGTGGGGGGCTGGAAAGTGCCTGGGCGCAGGATCTCGAAACCGGAGTTGACCTTCCGGATGACGGGATCGTTGCGGTCCTGATTCTGCTCGGTGGTGACCTCGTATGGTACTTGATCGTAGCTGTACTGATGTTGCGGGCCGCGAGGCTCGTACGTGTCGGGGTAGAATGGAGCGTTTGGCGCATACGACTCAGTCAAGGGAATCGCTTGCCTGGCCTGATTCGATGCGTGACCGTCATGACTCGGACCGGCAGACATAGTTACGGGCGCTTCTTCTGGGTCGGTAGCAGTGCGGCGGAGCGGAGGCGAGGGTGTCTTCTGGGGCATAAAATAGTTAACACCGTTGACGGTAGAAACATGGTTGTCCGCAACGCTGGCCCACTCTCCGCTATTACCTGGCTTCCGCACACGAGGAGTGAGCTGTCCAGTTTCGGCGACGTGAGAGAGACGATGGCTTCGGAGGAGTTCGAGGTCGGTCTTGGGGTCAATGGGCGCTTGGTGTGAGTTGGGGCGGAAGTATGCCGTCTCGTATGCGCGGACGTCTTGCCCAATGGCCATGTAGTCGGATTCATCACTGGTGCGGCGGCTTGACTCTTTCGAGGACTGGCTGGTCTTGTGTTGATGGGTGAGGCGCGCTAGGGATTGTCAGCATACATCAGCCAATTGGCTGGGCTGTGGCTTACTTGGCGAAGGATCAGTCGACGTCCCGGTAGAAGGTGAAATGGTAGTGGGAGATACGCTGTGGTGGCAGTTGCTGCATCGTGGAGCGTCCTGGGCCTGGGCGCGAGCAGCAGGAGAGGATGAGCGAGACTGGTGGTTGGAGAGCGGCTCGGCGGAGACGGCGCGGTCGAAGGAGCTAGGGGCGACAGAACTGTTGCGACTTGAACCTTGGGCTACTGGTTGAGGGAGCTCAAGCTGAGAGTTGTTGAAACCGGCGCGAGGTATCTTTTCGCTGTACAAAGAGGCTCGGCTGCTGGCAACGGGGGTGTTGGATCGGGAAATCCATACGCCGTCTACTTCGATACCGCTTTGAATGGCGCGGATACCAAAGGGAATCTCGTCTTTTGTTTCTGTACTGACTTGGGTAACAGGCTGGGCCTCGAGCATTTCAGGAGATTGTGCGCGCTTGCCCTTGTCGACCTTGGTGTACTTGCGCAGTCTTCTCCTATCGTAGAAGAGCTTGATGAAACCACAGAAGATAGTGACAGCCTACCCTTGTTAGCAGAGCAACAATGGAAGGGTGATTTGGAAATGTCGTACAATAGCACAAGCCAGGACCTATGGCGATGACGTTAGTGCATGTGCGGTAGGTGGCTAGTCAAGTTACTCACAAAAGTCATCTTCTGCCACAGGGCCCAGCTAGTGAAGAAGGTATTGCCATCTGATGCTCCGAAACCCATTTTGGAGGATATGGAAAAGAGAAATGAAGAACAGAGCGAGGGTAAGAATAGGAAGCGGGGAAGAGTCGAGGTTGCAGAGGCTGGGAAGCGGCAGTGTTGATCAGTGCCTTGCTCGGCAGGAACTAGTCAAGTAGCTGGGTAACAAGGGAGGAGCTACCACTACCAGCAAACTCAGGGTGCGGGTACGGGTACAGGTACGGGTACAGGTACGGGTAGTCGATGAAAGGGCGACTAGTATTACAAGTGAAAGAGCGAGAGGAAGCCGATAGTCTCAGGCCAAGTCGGGGCACGGGGCGGGGGATTATGAGGACGAGGCGTGGACAGGACGTGGGTGTGGAAACGAGCGTGGAACGACCAAAGGGACGGGTGTCACTAGTGGTTCAGGGCTGTCATACACCAAAGCCTAAAGCTGAATCACAGGTATCCAGTGTGGCTGAAGGCACTCTGCGACTAGCTGTGTGGTGAGGGGATAGTCGACGGCTTCAGCTTGATCAGAGGGAGGCGGCGTGGGCAGAGCGAGTATTATATTGACGAGTATTGAGCAGGCACATGGGTCATGGCCGCCAATCCGGGCCCGCAGCCAGAGGAAACAACGGGACGCTGTCATTTCATGGGGAGCAGGTTTTGGCGCCCCTGCTCCCACTCCCACCTGGGGCAAGAGCGTGTGCAGTGTGCCGTACGGTATGTGCAGGCCATGGCAAAGGAAGGCCTGCCTAGTCGGCCGCGTGCTTGGGCAACGCTGAACCAGGCGCCACCCTGCATGTGCACAGAGGACGCCCAGGGGGATTCAGCGGCCGACATGCATTGGTGACGCGAGCCGACGGCACGACTGCAAGGCTCGAAATAGCAAACGATGATGCGCGAGTGTTTGGCCACAGTCCATGACTGTCTGGCAGATCGGCCTTGATACTATGTGGACCTTCATACGAGCCCGACATGGTAGACCCAATACTTTCCCCCATGCCAGTTGCTCTGAGCCGCGCGACGCTGTAGCTGTTTGAGAGAGCCGCGCACCTCGTACCAAAGCGGCGTTGGCGAAATGTCTCATCATCGAATAACCTGAAGTCGCGTGTGATGTCTTTTTTTTTTTCCTTCAAGACCTTTTACCTTTGATTCACTTTGCTGGCCCTGGCGACGGTGAAGGTTTCCGGGCGAGCGCTGGTAGACTAGCCGCGAGGTGCTGTTAGGCTAAGCTCAATGCGCAAGGCCCCGACTCTGAAAACGGGAAGGCGCTTCGGGGGGGTGCAGGACGTGGCTTCCTCTTACGTCCATTAGGTCCAAGTCGCTCTTTCTGCTTTCGCCAACGCTCTTCCCCGGCCAGACCTCAGTGGCTGTCGCAGACACTGTCATCCGACAATACCATGCTGAGACGACGGTAGGGCTGCTGCAAAGAGCACACTGCCGCTGCGTCCGTGATCCGAGGGTGCCGACTCGCTTTCGTCTTTGCTCCACACGGCCTGCGGCTCCTCTAACAATACTCGTGTTTCGTGTTTCGTGATCCCACATCTCATGATTATTTGGCACCCTTTCCAAGACGTCCTCATTTCAAAACTCTACTCACGCCAAATCGGCCGAATTCCTTATTCGTACCGTCCTTTACGCAGCCTGCAGCCGCACAATTTCGGAAGAATTGGACCTGCACCTGCACCTGCACCCACATGCATCCGCTGTTTGTACAATCCTGACCTGTTCCCATTGTCCTACCAGCCTCCAGCCCCATTCGTGGCGACTTGTCACCTCAAAGGCCTATGTCTGCGACCGCTCCACCAGAGCGATAGTTTTGCTCGCTGCTCCACCATGATGAATGCCCAGGCACAGGCCCCCTGTGAACCGGGGCATGTCCTTGCTCAACATGTCCGCCGTGCAATTGGCGATATTGACGGACTGAGGCTACACAACACGACATGCGTGTAACCTCAACTTCCAGCACACACCGCTCCTACTGCAAGGCATCTTTCTGTGACCTTCTGACTCGAGTTACACGCGCCTTCTCCATGGTCTCGGAATTCATGTATTCTCGGCCATCCATATTTTTAGCGGCAATATGCTATCGATTGTCCTGCACGTTGAATTCTCTGCCACGTCCTTTGCCGACGGAGCTATGCCCTACCCACATGCACCCCTAAGCTAGGCCTCTCACAGACATAGCCGCCCCTTCTTCTCCCATGCTTTTCTAGAAAAAAATGTTATCCACCTCGCTAATCTCCCAACCAAAGCCCATCACACATGGAGAGAGGGTCGAGATGCTGTCATTTGAGCAAAATTCTGTGCCAGGGGTTACCCGGGATTGCCTTAGCTCCCGCGAGCCACAACGCCCAACGTCGAGATGGAGATGCTCGTCCACCTTCACACGCTGGAAGTTTTCCCTCGCTTGGGTAACCGGATGGCTGCCAAATGTGGCAATATCATAAACATGTTGTTGCCGGGCCTTCAGCCTCGGCGAGGCATGCACAAGACAATTAGTGCTGCAAAGTCAAGCCGCGAATTATTGACTTGTCTCTAGTCTCTCGTATACGCAGATCATCTCGTATTTGACGCCGTCATGTGATACATGCCCGTGAAAGCGTCAGTAGGCGTGGACGACTTGCAGCGTCGGGAGCGTCGGGAATCGTCAACCGACCAGTGGCACCAAGAGACGTGCTCAAATTCATCGCAACGGTGATTAGCAGATGAGGGGAAATGCTGCAGGCGCTGGTTAGCTTCCGTTGTTGTCTGGACATTCCCAGTCATGTCTCTAATGCATCTCCATAGCTTTGCAGCATCGCAGAGCCATTGTCTCTGCATACCTTGCTAGATCGATGCAGCCAAGTTGGAAGCAGATGCTCGTCATGTATGCCCATCTAGATCACCTGCATGCGCCCAAAGCGCGACTGCTTCAATTACCATGACAACACCTACGGTAGCACGAATCTCTGCAGCGTAGTTCATGCACCTCTTTGCTTCTTTGGTGCGGCTACTCGAGACGTCGTCTAAGCAAACCACGACTGCCTTGGCCCAGGCACGACATGCAAATCACGCCGCAATTCCAAAATGATGCGCAAAGTCCCGAGGGCTGGTCGCTGTACCGGGCAGTCTAGTTGTTAGGCTGTGCGCAAGGGTTGCTTGTAGCCTACGGTACACTTTGAAAAACATGGTCATGTAACCTCATTGCGACCCATGGGCTGGAGAGAAACACCGGACTACCCGGTCAGGCAAAGAGGGGCTATTCTTGCAAAAGTGGAGTGGCACATGTGCACGTTCGCATCCGTGTCTGTCTCGAACTGCGAGTTCAGATCGTGTGGGGGGGCGCTCCGGCACCGCCTGAGGCACATCAACGGGCGTGACTGAAGCGCATGTTTCATAGCTACTATATCTTCGGTGCTTATCCGTAGGGGTCCAATATTGATAGTTGTTTCACCTGCACGGCACAGGTTTCGGTACCGACATCAAGTAGGTTCAACTGCAGTTTCCTGGGCCGGCGCCTACTATTGTCGCAGCATCTCGTGACAATCACACTAGGTAGGTGATGAGTCGCGGGGAAGCGTCTTTGACGCCAGGTGCTGAGGCAGCTTTTGTAGCCGCCGGGCGAAACCCCGGCATCGGGCGTCGGGCGTCGGACTATATCGTCGTGGTGAGCTCCATGTGAGGTTCGAACAAGCTGTTTTTTAGGCGTGCTGGTGGTGAGCTGAAGCGGGCACCCTCGGATCCCAGCGTCTGGTACCTGACGACTTCCATTCTCGTCTCATGCAGGGACCACCAGGAGGAGGCCGTCCTTGGTCACCTGTTTGACTCTCCGCACCGAACACCCCTCACGCCTCGAGTTTCGATATGTCGCTGCCACTCTGCCATGAGCTGCGAGCTGCGCAACATGAGCCGGTTTTTTCCCCCGACGCCGGCATGACGTTCTTTGATTTGCGCTGCCCTCTCGCACGAGTTACGGATAATGTTCGTACCGAGCCCAAACCCCAAAGGGTCTTGGTTCCTGCCCGATTGGCCCGGTCAGGGAAGTCATGATGTTAGACGCCGGATCCATGTGTCCCTGCTCAACCTTTACACCCAGCTTGATCTTACATACACGCTACACCAGCCTACTAAACCACTCGACCCTGTTCCTGTTTCGCCCCATTTCTTCGTCGCTGCCTGCCCGCCATGCCTATCCGCAACCCCTTCCGACGCACTGGTGGACCTGAGCCAGTTGAGGAGGCTCAGCGGAGCGCACCGGAGAACGGTTTCAAGACCACTGCCGTCTCGGGAACTGCGCCCCTGCAGATTAAAGACCCTACTGAATACAAACTGAGTGGTATGATTTTGTTTGCCATGCGCTCGGGGCGCAAAGCGTCGTCCGGAGCTGCATCGGGTGTATAGGCGCTTACAGTAATCATAGAGATCAACGACAGCGGTGTGTACTTGCCGGTAAGATCAACCCTTGAGCACGTGGGATTGGCGCATGGATTCCAAACAGCGACAGCCATTGCCATGCCGTAAGACGTTGGTTAACATTGCGACAGCCGTCCCCACAACAAGAGAAGCCCACGTTTTGGCACTCAAAGTCCAATGTCTCCACCACATCCTCCAACCATCGCAGTCTTCTCGCCGAGAATGAACCCTTTAGCATCTCCCGCGAGAGCTTCGACTCATACAGGAGATCATTTGTAACTTCTTGCTCAGCTGCTTAAAGTGGCAAGCATCCGCTGACATTGCATAGGATATCTCCGCACGGTCGCCGGTTGTCGACAATATCCACGAGACGTACCCCCGTCAATCGCTCGATGCGCGCCGCTCCGTAGATACCAGACGATCCCTTGACGTGCGCCGCTCCCGCGCCACTCCGCGCTCGTCAATGCAACAATCCCGCAGCAGCGAGAGCCACGACCAACTGCCTGAAGAAGGCTTTGAGGAAGTGGGCTTGAACGATGAGCCCAAACCCCAGCCTAAGAAGCGCAGCATCTTCTCGCGCTTCGGCGACAACAGCCACGGCAATGACAAGGCTGAAGAGCGACCCTCATCGAGCCACCACTTCTCGCTGACAGGTCGCAAGAGAGCCGAGAGCGGGGCAGGATCTGAGCTGAAGCCCATGCCCAGACCGGCGTCGGACATGCCCGTTGAGTCGCGGTGATACTCACCATATGATTGTTAATGAGGAAAGGACACACAAGGAGTCCAAGAGCTGGGTAGACCTTGGATAACCCCTATCAGATGGCTAGGAGCATCACGGCGTTTGGGAATTGATGATTTTGCGGTAGCACGCCACATTAGATGGGCAGCATTGGGGAGTATTCCTGGATGAGACAACGGAATTTCTAGCTTGACTGTCATGCAACTACAATCGCTAGTATCACACTATCATTGTCGATAAGGCGCAGAACCCGTCTATACGACAATGCGCCTTTTCACCGACACTTTCTTATCCAGATTGGAACAAATATCCTAATTATATCATCGGAGTGGAGGACTCGTATTCTACAATGTAGTATAGCCAACCAATCTACCGTGTAACTAGTGCATCGTATAAGCAGCACATTAGCAAAAACGTTGTCGTCCTGACTCGAACTTGCCTTCCCATGCGCCTCATCACGCAGACACATTAGCTTATTATAATTATATCATCGGAGCCGCACCGTATCGTATCTCCCCATCATCTCTGTCGGCTCGTATTTGTACCGTCAAGAAACCGTTGGTTAGATTAACTTAAATTCTGTTCCTGACTCGAGGGCTCCTTCCTCCTTCGTTTCGTTTTCGTCCCACCTTCCCCCGCCACTCACCGTCCGCTTAACCTAAACACCCCACAAAATGTCGTGAAATCCAGTATCGAGTGATTGCAGGTGCCCAATCTCTTCCTTTTTTCAACTCCTTAATCCACCCCTAGCTGTGCAGAGAAAAACCGTTGAATGCATCCGTCATTTTCCAAGCGCCTACAGCCCTGTCATTGTATTACCTATTTTCCTTGTCGTCTTTTCCCTGTCGGTCTATCCATCTACCCACCCACCCACCTACCGGCGTACCGTCCGGTTCCAGATTTTCTTCTCCCCCCAAGACTTTTCCAAGGTTCACTTTCCAAGCTTAGTTCCCCACTTATCCCATCCACTTACTTAATCGTGGTACGGAACTTTCCTTTGTTGGGAAACGACGTGAGTAGGCGCGTTTAAAAGTTGGTTGGATTTGTTTGGTTTGGTTGAGGGGGAGGCAAGGGCAGGGCTGCAGGCTGCGCGCGCCGTTCGTTTCCGGTGGTTCCGAGGTCACAGGCTTCGGAGGCGGTTCGGCATTGGTGCGTGGGTACGTGATGTCATGGGAGTGTAATGAGCGGGGTGGGTGTCTTTGGGATAGGAGGGCCGCGGAAATGAGGGGGGGGGAGTGGGAGGAGTTTGTGTGTGTATGTATGTAATCCATTAACGTCCTTTATCAGTCAGAGACTATGTAGGACGGTGGCAGATGCCATTCTAGCTATTTTTATCTCTCCTTTGACGTTCGTTGGTTGTGTTTTTGACTATTGTGGTTTAGGCATGTCCTAGCTATTACAGGGGAGGAGAGAAAGTAAAACCCTATTATAGCTGCCTGTTTTTCCTTCTCTTCAACCTATCTCTTTTTGCAACGCTTTCCTCGTGTTCCTAAGTCTGAAAAAAACCTCGAGGGGGAAAAAGCCATGGGATCTTGAACGAGGCGTAGGGTTGTAACAAGCTTAGCGTAGTGTTGTAGTCGTAGCAGTACGTGGCTCGGGTGTACTGCGGCTATAAACTGTCGCTAAGTTTTTTGCAGGGGTAGGTGAAAATTTGCGAGTTGGAGTAAGCCGTTCGATATTTTTTTGGTAAAGCCACAAGTGGCGGTGAGAGGAGAAGGATTCGAACCTTCGACCTCTACTACACTGCAAATTTGGAGTGCGGTAGAGGAATACCAGACGCTTTACCACTGCGCCATCCCCCCTAGTGGGAGGAGTTGTTGATACTGTTTGTTGTGTTTATACTTAGAGTCTCCGATTGAACTTTAGTGGCGGGTCAGCACACTCATGCACGGTAGAGCTTTGAAATGCACGATCAAGATCTATATATCTCGTGGATTCACTCTTTGGCCGTATTGCCAAGGATGCTACAAACCGTAGTCTGCAGTCATACCCAGAATCCATCAAAGTGCTACCTAATCTACCCTCTATCAAGAAGACATCATCCAACCTCACAAAATCAACTCAACTATCTAATCCACATGCCCTGCCTCCCTCCACTCCGTATCCTCCCCAAATGCGTCTTCTCTACGCCCTCCCCTTCTCTCCTGGTCTTCATCAGAAACGCCCTCAGGAAATGCACTGGTGAAGTCTTCAACCCCCACTTGCCGACTGGCGGATCAATGAAGCCGTCCGCATGTGCTACCTGGCCCTCTTGCGCGGTACCTTGCAGTAAACCCAGATGATCGCACAACTCGCTGTACTTGGAGAAGGAGTTGAGATATAAACTACCAGCGAAAAGGTTGAACTGCAATGTCAAGCTGCGGGATACGGAGCCGGGAGTGTATTCGACCGACGATGTAGAAGGTGAGATTGTCGAGGCATGCGAAACTGATACTTGCGCGGGCGGCGAAGACATGCAATGTGACCTTTGCGTCTAGACGAATCTTGGACATCACACTGTTCGCTTCTTTCGGACTAATGACCATGAGGTTATTGATCATATCGCAGTTGCTGGGATCTGGCACTGAAAAGCCTGCGCGACATGTTCCAGAAGGTATCAAGACGGTTTTCATAAAGTCCTTTGTGACGAGAAGGTCTTTTGGGAAGTCGTTGAGGTCGACAAGTCCACCTGCGCGCGTCATTCGTAGTGCTTGGAATGCGGGCTGCCATGCGTCAGAGACAGGCAGGAGATTGCCAATCTCTACCAGTTTCCCGAGATCCTTATGGATAGTGGATGTGGGGGCTTTCATGAGAGGAGGGCGTTCGATTTGACGTTCTTCTTCAATCTCAGGCGCGAGTTCCCTCTCTTGCTCCTTGGCAAACGGCACACAATCATGGCTTGTAGCTCCAAAGTCGCGGCATCGTGTTACAATCTCAGCAATCTTGGGGTTGGAGCGTTGCGAGAAACCATCGCTCTTCTGAGATTGTAGCCGGTATCTCGTCTCCAGGCTCGCAGCTTCGTCTTTGAGCATACACTTCGATCGAAACACTTGGCTTTTCGCTGGTAGTCGCGTAGATCTTTGCTCTAATATCCTCAGGCACGATGAAAGTCACTGCTTGTCCATTGCCAAGCTTCTTCATGCGCATTGCAGCTTGCATGGGACGATCCTTCGTGACTTGACTACCTAACGTAAGGGCGGCGCGATAGTTTCGTGGAAGGCGCAAATCAGTTCCGCGGGTATGCGACTCGTCTAGGTAGACGGTGCAAGATTCTAGCATCCTTGAATATGGCGAAGTCTGGAATGGCTCAATCCGGGAATTGCGATCGAGAACGGAAAGTTCCTCGTCTTCGAAGTATACGACTGCCTGGACATCCTTGTTACGCATCTTCAGCCAGGTTGCCGCGACTTGTCTATTATTCATGTCAAGAATGGAGGCTCAGCAGTCTAGGAGGACCCTGATGTCTCGTTCGAGCATCTGGATGAATGAGAGCAGATGTTCGCCGTCACTGTCACTGTCGATTGCACGCGCAGGTAGAATCTCGAACAACGTCTCATGCATGAGTAGATATGACAGAACCTGAGCGTTCGTATGATGTTGAGTCGGAAGATCAAGCTGCTCGATCCTGAGTGGGAGCCCGTGACGTGTGTCCTTGGTACCAGAGAAGCCCGTCGTTGAGTGCGCTTTTTATACTGCAAGATCCCATCCCGATGCACTGAGCTTCTTGGTAAACTGCTTCAGTTGCTTGAGAAACACCAAATACGAAAGGAAATCATCCACGACCTTTCGTGAATACCAAAGTCCTGGGAACAGCTGCGTGATGTACTGTTGCCGGTCGTGTATACTGATGACGGAAAGATTTCCGAAAGCTTCGGGTAGGCTGAAAGACGCGGTGCTGACAAAGTCGTCGTAATGGATGGTCGCATATTCAGACCTCAGAACATGTGTAAGTATATCGAAAAGTTCCCCATCTCCTAAGCCTGAATAGTACCAGGATAAAAGAGTGAGGATGATGACCACATCCGGATGGGAAAATTCACTCCGTGGGAAGGGCGAGTCTTTGGACTTGTAGGGTATGGCAGGCAAAGTGCGTGGGATACGAGAGCGATCCAAACCGAAGTTGACGCGGTAGCGTTTTTGGCCGAAAATGAAGCATAGGACACCACCAGCAAACAGTCCACGTAACAGGAGTAAAAGCGTCTTTGTCGTCTCATTCCAGAACGGGCTCTTCTCGACTGCGCAGATCTCGTCGGTCTCCAAATCTTATGTAGCGCAAGGTTGCCGTTTTCATGCCTGGTGACTGGGGTCGAGAAGGTATGTCAATGCCAAACTCGACAACATGCGTCGCAAGTAAGCCCAGCACTCGGTCAGCAGCATCAGATTGCAGGACCTGACCCGGGGAAACTTTCCATCGGCGTTGTTCTGGATATCGATAGATTCGGGAGCTTCATTCTTGACCTGCAGAGCATATCCTGGCAAATAACCACTCGGCAGTATATGACGGAGGCCATGGTGTTCAGAGAGGGTGTGCTGAGGGACTGGTCTGTACGGTTCGGCCTCCTGGCAGCCAGGTATACTAGAAATGAAGTACGCTGACACGTCGCGCCAGTCTTTGAAAGCTCTCGGTAAGAACAGTTCAAAACTGTTGCTTTTGCTACAGATTGGTTCGAAGAAAGAAGCCATTTATAAATGTTGATCTACATGGCGTCTGCGTTACGCTTGGCTGCGCATCTCTTGCAACGGCTGGAATGACGTTGTGTGGGATCTTTACCAACAGTCATAGGCTCGTAAGTACGCTCTTGCGTGTTGTATTGGTCGATGAACTTCCCGTACATTTCCTTGAGAGAAATCAACTCTGCACACTTCTCTTCTCTTATGAAGGCTGCATCATCTTCAATATCCCTCAGTTCGGTCTGGGGTGTCTTGCCCTGTTCAAAGTATCTGACGGCAATGGAAGATGGATGTCCAAAGTTCTATAGACAGAAGGATTATCCTTGAATGCTTGATCTTGTCGGAATTGAATGTAACTCTCAATATCATCAAGTCGGACTAAGTGCTTCTTTTGAGGAAGTAAGAGACATCGGAACTCGCTCAAATCGACTTCAAGATCATATTCTATCAGGAGAGGATATATGGCGCATGCTGAATGATCGCATGCAATCCAAAGCTCGGCCAGAGTAAGGTACATGACCGAGGTACCGGTCGGTAATTGTGTGTAGGCAGAACTAGCCAGTTCATAGTAGTCGGCCAACAGTATCGGTATGTCTTCATAAACATACTTATCGTGTAGGTAGCGACGGATCCAATCATTAAGATGTTGTTCGACCCATTGTTCAAATGCAGTTAAAACAAAATATAGGCTTTTATTTGTGTGTTTCAGGTTGAACATCGTGGATGAAGCAGCGGCAACTGCCCTCAGTCGAAAATATACTCTTCGATGACTCCTCATTTATCATTGTGCCCTCGGAGTACCATGGTGATCTCCCATGGTACTCTCTCATAGGTGACCCAAAACTTCCGCTCTTAAACCAAAAAAATACAAAGGATTACAGCTACAACTCGACCCTGATCCGAGATTGAACGCCTCAACCAACCTTGTGTGTTTCAGGTCCACTGGGAGTTTATGACGACGGTACACCGGGAACTCGAAAGTGGGATCTGAAGATGACGGCACTTCCGGGAGGATATTCGAACCAAGAAGTCATCCAAGCCCACAAGTTTCATGTCGAGGTCGAGCTCCGGCTTCAAAGTGGCAATTGCTGTAATTTTGATGTTTCCTTGGTGGGCAACCAGGCTCTCCCAATGCTGCTTGACAATCTCATGGGCTTCTGTTATGCTGATTTGGATGTACTGCCTCCACGATGGTTGGAGACAATCAGTCTGTCCGAGAAGTGCGAATTTGCGCAATCGGCGTGTCAACTTTGCAGAAACTACATGGATAGCTTCGCTGCCAAGTTCTTTCCAGTTTTTCTTTGCCTTTATATTGTCAGTCAATATGACAAAAGAGGACAGCTTCTTCACATACCAGATTAAGTAGCTTAACCAGCATGAAGATCATGAAAGCCTTGTACAGGCCGTCTGCATTTGATGTACTCAGTGCCTTCCTTACTACAAGGAGCTGTAGCGATATACGTATTAGAAGCCACAGCGGGGATCGTTGTTACGGCATGAAGTAGTCTTTCCACAGAACCTCTTCGCGCGTGTGTTTCGTAATTCGTCCTACACTCGGCGGACTACTAAAAGCTGCGAGGACATTCCTCGCAAAAACCTTAACTATGCCTGGGTGTGTAGTTTCGCGTTCCTCTACTATCACTACATTGCTCTTGGTGATTGTATACTTGAATCCCGGGTGCTTTCTGGGTACTTAACTTGGCGAAAGTAGCGGAGGTGGATTGGCGAAGCGATTTGTCTGCAATAATCCAGATGAACCCCTATATTTCTCTAACCATTGAGTCGCGAGAATTTGTACAACTGAGAACAACAGCTCCAGGCTCCGCTCCCCTTCGCTCCCCTTCGCTCCATCCACCACACCCCTTCCTCCCCCGCTCAAACCTTGCCAGCAAACCGAAAGTCCCTCCGTAAACGCGTATGCCGTTGGATTTATCGATAAAACCACTTTGTATCACCATATGACTGCTAACAAACATCTGAATCATGTCTCATCGATAGGTCCAAGTCGTCACTCCTGTCACCCACCATGCGTGATGCATTAGCAAGCCAACAATACCCATCGAGCAGCCTGTAGAACCAACCAGGGGCCATCTTATGTTACAGGACCTACATCTAACAGGCCCATACATAGTCGCCAAGCGTGGAATCTACGCCAGTGTATCGGTTGAAGCTCTCGCACAGCGCAAGATCGAGGTATCTCTCAACTTTGCCAAAGCTAAGCCATTCGCTGTGCTTCTGACAGTAGTACTAACCTTACATTGATGTAGTAAAGACACTACCGAAAATTTATTCCGGGCAGTAGCGCGGCTCACTAAGACCTGGTTTTAATGAGAATGCAATAGTAGCTGTTTGGCCTCTGATAAACAAGATTCATGACATTTTTACAAAGAATGATAATCCTATCCACCCTCTCTACCCTATCATATCATCCTAGCAAGCCTTTAGCCCCTCCTTAAACAGACAAGCTTTTCCAGGGCCCGTCGCCACAGACT
Organism: Pyrenophora tritici-repentis; assembly: GCF_003171515.1. NCBI lineage: Eukaryota > Fungi > Ascomycota > Dothideomycetes > Pleosporales > Pleosporaceae > Pyrenophora > Pyrenophora tritici-repentis. The sequence continues at coordinate 2,619,131 of NC_089390.1, forward strand.
TGGGTTCATTCCCTGGCGTCGTCCCCTCAAACTCCTCACAAATCTCCTTCACCCCACTCACACAAGTTGCATCATCAATCGTCGCTGTATCCCCGAAATTTCTATTAACGCCCGCCAGCAACTTGCCATTGGTAGCTTTCACCCCCTTAATGACCACGTGGCGTTCAGCTTTAGTCTTGCAGTTTCCACACGCTCGGTACAGTTTGCCGAAGGTGTCGACGGTGAAGCCGGAGATTGTTACTGTGCCGCCGCCATTATGCTGGATTACTTTGTCAGCGGCGCCAGTCGCGCCGCCACCTGTGACCTGGGCGTTGCCGTTGCCTTTTAGGGTAAGGGCGTCTTCGCAAACGGCGGCCCACCAGACATTTTCAATGGTGCAGGAGCCTTGGCAGTGTACGCCTTCGATTTGGTCTTTGCCTGGAGTAGGCGTTAGTTAAGTGCGCAAGTTAGGTGAGATGGATGAATTATGGTGGTTGCAAGGCTAGACGTACCGATGATGGCGTTTTTGAGCGTGGCTCCATCTTTCAGGATAAACACAGCGTCCGAGTCACCGCCTTCGGCCTGCCCGGTGCAAGATACGCCGCGGCCATATGTCTTCATGCCGCCATCGAAGACGCCAGTGATTTCCTTGGGGGCGGAGAAGGTCTCGCTGCCGTTGCCAGCGGGAATGGGAAAGGAAGCTCGCTTCATCACGCGAGAGAAGTCCATGGGCGAAGGCTTTGCTGGGCCGGCAGATACAGTAATAGCAAAAGCCAGGGCCAGGACAGAAGCAAGTACCGAAGTCTTCATCTTCGGTGGTTGATCGGTAGTGTGTGAAAATTGAGAGAATTGATCGTTTCTTTTTGAGAAAGAGTGGCAATGAAGTTCGTCTAGCGAAAGGCGATGCGTCAAGCAATCAAGAAAGGAACAGAAGAAAGATTGTAAGAAGGTGGAAGGGAGCCCGTAGAGCTGAAAGAGAGAGGAAGGCTTGTTGGCTCAAAAGCTGAATGAAGAAACTCCTTGAGTGTCCCTCTACCTTTTAGATAAACCCCTCGCTCCACCTTCCACCATGCCATGGATCTCAGCTCGTCTGTACATCCATTCGCCATACCGAGTCGCGGCAGCAACACACGCATAAACCGCCCAGTCTCCCGATAGAGTGAACGAGCGGCCCAGCGCCCCACTTTGCCTCATGCAATCCATATAACCAAAAACAAAAGAAAGCAACAGCCTAGACGATTTTGGATCCACAGATTGTTGCTCTCGGATAATCTGTGATTAATCTTCTCGAAACAAGATTTGCGAGGTTAGTGCTGTATGTTTCGCGTATCGAGTTTCCCGTGTGGGTCGTATCCTTGTTTCGGTCTGGTGGGTGCCAAGGCGGAGGTGTTTCAAGCGCCAAAATCGTCATACCGGTATGTATCGATCACGAAGCACCGGCATTGAAGTGGCGTGTTGTTTGATATGTAGCGTCCCTTCATGTCGGTGTCAACGGAACGTTATTGGTGGCGCTAGATGAAGGGCTCTTGTCTGTGCAAGAGAGTGCTGAGTAGAACCACAAGCAGACAGCGCAACTCCGGGACTCGCGAGTGCAAGAACCAACGCTCTCCAAATTGGCAACAGGGTTGGTTGTTGGTGTTGTTCGGAAATCGTCTGCTTAGATGGCTGTCTGTTACCGTTTAGAGCAGCCGTTGGTCCTTGCGATGCGTTTGTTTCCGGGAGCATTGCTCCATATCAAGTCGAGGCGGGAATACTAAACACTAGTCCTATTCATTGGGGTGTGATAGTACGAGGAGGACGGGAAGGGACTATGCGTGTGTCGTAAGCTGTGTCTGTGCGTTTTGCTTGGCTTGGCTCCACTACTATATGGTGATGGATAGGATGGGGCCCACGAGATGGAAAGGCAAGTCATTCAATGCGTCAGCTTCAAACTGAAAGGCTATATTCCTGTGTACTCTCGTCTTTGCAAACTGTAGCTGCAACGCTCAGCTATCTTATCGACGATCAATCTCAGACGCTCCACGAGTGCGTGTATATAGTGGAGGCGTAGAGAACGTCTGAAATCGTAGCAATGGATGATGTTAATGGTACCAAATATTATGCACGTTGAGAAAGAATGCCATTCCTGAAGGAACAATTCATAATAGAAGACGCGACCTGTTGCTGTGGGAATGAGTGTGGCATGTACCCTACCGAATGTGGTTTTGTTGAGGGGTATCCTTATTGCCATTTACTCTTTCAACGTGCTGGATCGGAAAGAAAATCCAGAAAAGTCTGGATTCGTAGAGAGCCTAGGAAACGAGGTCTAGGAGGATATGAACTAATGAGTGACGGATGTTCTGGCTGACCTCTTGGCACGATCAGTTTCGTAGAAGGCGCTTCGGAGCTCGCTTCTTCGCAATTTGACGCAAATTGAACCTGGTAATGGCGCAGATTGAACAGGGCCTGCCAAACTGCTCTTTACGGGCCTCGTGAAAGGCTCTTGTGCGGTAGAGTTGCAATGCGAGTGCTTCAACATCGATGCGTAGGACCCAAAGGGCACTAGCATTGCCTCTGATGTGCTTGGAATTAAGAATGGTATCGGATGAGACATGGTATTGCCTTGATACTTCATCGATTGTCTGTGCTTACTCATTAGATCATGTGATCAAGGACGTCCCGAGGTCAGGTTGAGGGAGATACTCACCAACGCCTGACGATAGAAGCAGCCTTTACAAGCCGTAATGACACGACTGACTTGTGAAAAAGGGTATCTGTCCAGTACTGCGTAGCAATATACACATCGTCGTGGGGCATGCTGTAGCCATAATCGTCGATAGACGATGCCGCTCATATCTGGATGAACACATTTAAAACCGTACTTGTCGAGCTGCGCGAAAGGCAGATTGAACATTGTCCCATTGCATGCTCGCACCAGATGTGAGCAATAATTCTCGACGTGCTCATGGCACCGCTTGGATGTTCTGGCCAGAGCGTTGAAAGGATGGGGGACTACATGTAGGGAGAATATGTCGGTAGCCCAGCGGTCGCGGTCTGGAGGGCGAGTGAGGTCTTCCTGATCCTTGATACTCCGCTTTGTTTTTTCGGGAATGTCGTGGGAGCTCTGAGCTTCAGAAAGGCCAGGGAGACGGCAGCGAGGATGCACGAGGTAGGACAGAATCTGGTCGATTATCTCAACCGGAAGCTTCTCAAACATGGTCAGAGTCGGCGTGGGACGCATGTCGCTTGAATGGAGTAGTATCGGTGTCGTGGAAACCTCATGCTGAAAATACTTGATCGTTTCCAGCACAGTAGTAGTGGAAGCCATGCGGAGAGACGAACAGACAGGAGAAGAGTGGAATGAGCCAAAATCCAGACATTTGAAAAAGGACAGGCTGAACCTTATAGTGCGTGATGGACGAAAAAGTGACAGGTATCTTAATGCGGGACGGCAGTGAGGCCCACCAACGAGGACATCGGGATGCCGAAAGCCGCATGTACTCGGCTGTGATTTGGCAAAGATGCGGGAGGCTGCGCGTCCGATATGCAGCAGCCAGGCGTTTTCGATGCTGCATGCTGCTGTATGATGAGATTGGCGACGAGATGTCTCCGCGCGTGGCCAACAGAGGGGCCTGGAGGAGTCGAAGAACAGCAAACACCTGGGCAGGATGCGGTCATCTCCGTTGGTTGCCCGAAACGGCTAGCGCTGTGTGTCTCCAACTCACCCGTCGGACCACCTTTCACTCCAACACTCGACGAGTAACATTGGCGGCCAGCGAGCGTAGCCGGGAGAAGACACCATGGCTGCCCATGCCTCAGAGGCCCCCGTCGCCGCAAATGAGTCGGCACCGCCGCCTGCTGTGGGTGTCAAGGCCGAATCGGCAGCGGGAGGCGCGACCAAGATCAAAGACGAGCACGCGCCTGCAGCTGGCGACGACGACGACGACGATGGCGGCATGTGGGACTCGGCTTCGCTATACGAGGAGATTCTGGATGAGGTGGAAGCCTTTGAGTACTCCAGTGACGGTGAGTCGGCCCCACAATGTGCATGCACGCTGAGTGACAGCCACTGACAGTCGCATAGGCGTAGACGTGTGCACCGCCGAAGAAGCGCGACGCCTGCGCCAGCGCCTGCACGAGGTGGGCGCAAGCCAATTTGTCATGGAAAACATCACGAGTGAAAAGATGACGGCGCGCAAGCTGTGCACCGCCTTTGGCGTCAAGATCCCCAGGTGGCTCGAGGATGCCAAAGACGAGGGCTTCTACCAGCTGCTCGGCCTGGCTATCAACCGCGAACTGAACAAGCGTCCACGCCTGCCTCAGTACAAGACCATGGACGACGCTGCCGCCCTCCTGCGCGAGCGCAAGAACATCATGGTCATCACCGGTGCCGGCATCTCGACGAGTCTGGGCATCCCCGACTTTCGCTCAAAGAACACGGGTTTCTACTCGCGACTGCGCCAGATGGGCTATGACGAGCCAGAGGAGGTCTTTGACATTCACAACTTCGACGACAACCCCTGCACCTTTTACGCCCTGGCCGGCGACATTGTGCCCGATCTCGAAAAGTGGACGCCAACACACGAGTTCATACGCCTACTGCAAGACAAGGACAAACTGCTTACAAACTACACGCAAAACATCGATAATGTCGAGGCGCATGCTGGCATACGTAAGGAGAAGTTGATCCAGTGCCACGGCTCGTGGGCAACTGCAACATGCCGCAAGTGCAAGTTCAAAGTCCCAGGTGAGGACATCTTCGACTCTGTGCGTGCCCAAAAGCCCGCAGAGTGTGCACGCTGTAAAGAGGAAATCGCCTCTAAGCCCACCAGGAAGCGCAAGCGCGCCTCCAACGGCAACGGCAGCAGGAAGAAGCGATCGAGCGACGAAGACTCCGAGTCCGACGGCGCATTCGACATCCCGCAGCCAGGCATCATGAAACCTGACATCACCTTCTTCGGTGAAGCCCTGCCAAACGACTTCTTCGACCGCCTCAAAGACATGGACAAGGACAAGGTCGACCTTGTCATCGTAATGGGCACTAGCATGAAAGTCGCCCCCGTCTCGGAAATCCCAAACTTCCTCCCCCGCCATGTGCCCCAAATCTACATTTCTAGAGACCCAATCCACCACATCAACTTCGACATTAACCTCCTTGGAGACTGCGATGTCGTTGTCGCTGAACTCGCCAGACGAGCCGGTTGGGTCCTGGAACACAAAATGATTCCAGATGTCCAGGCTGTCGAAGTCGCACTTACAGACGAAATCGATCATATCTCCACCGTCAAGGTTCGCCCCGCGCAGGCCTGAAATGTGCACTTGTTGTGTATTTACGATACGGCGTTGCGTTTGTGCACACATAAAGTACAAACATATGTCTAGGGGCGTTCACGGAGTCGCATTGCAAGGGCGAGGGTTGTGGGTATGTTTATATGGTCATGGTCTTTCGGAATCGGGACACGCGGTGCAAGCCATCCGTGGTTGGGTCAGGGTGGGCCGGGGGGCACATACATGAGATACCAGGGACCTTTGAGTCCAGCCAGACCCTGGTGCAGTGTTTTTTCTGTTTCTCACTGCACAGGTCGCATCTGCCTTTGTTCCTTGTTTTCATCATCATGTTTTGTCATTTTCGTTGTAATAGATATCTCGTTTTGAAGAATTGGTAGATGTTATCAAATATCATGGAAATTATTTGCTTTTCTGAGGGACTGGTTTGTGTGATCAATCAATTAATTGCCAGGGTAAACTGCATGTGATGCTACGTTTGCCCATGATTACATACCGGTATCTAGGTAACCTCTTGATTTCAGGCTAACTCCGTCTCTAAAATTCCAACTTACAATGCTAGATACGTCTACATGTCATGTAAGTACATGTATAACCGTGAGAGACCTGTCATGTGCACCCAAAGCACAGGATTGAGCTTGCACCTCACAGTAAGACAACAAAGTCAAAGACAAGAATACGTGTTCATGTACTAATGAGACAATATATATATACATGTCGAAAAAAGAAAACAGGGGAGTAGCCCAACCCTCTAAGGTTTCCCAAAAGGAAAAAGGAAAAGACCCAACTCCATTGCCCACCCCAATGACAAAGGAGATCCCTGTCCATATCCATACTCATAAGACCCATCATTTCCACTCAGACAAGAACAAAATCTGTCTCTCTAGATACCGGAATCAGTCTGCTCATAAGGCCGTGAGGGATTAGGTCCACTGCCCTCCGCCCAGTACCCATCCCAAGCATCGCACCCATCCTTGAGAATACTGGTATCACCCAACGTTCCCTTGATCTCGCTCATACGCTCCATAAACTGCACACTGAGACCCTGACTAGCATGCCACGCAATATGGCAATGCATAATCCACATGCCGGGGTTATCAGCAGGGAAGGCAATCAGCATGTAGCCGCCAGCCGGTAGGACAGCAGTGTCACGGCGCGTGGGGTTGTTGAAGTTGAGGCCAGCGGTCGAGCCGTCCCAGGTGCCTGAACCACTGCCGACGATGTAGTAGTCGTGGCCGTGGAGATGGATAGGATGAGGGATAGGAATGGGCGACGCGGATTGGATCCACCAGAGGTACCATGAGTTAGCTCCTTCCACTGTGTAGACGTTTTCGCTAGGAGCAAAGTTCTTGGAGCCTCCGAGCACGGTTTCAAGAGAGGGATTGTTCCAGTCGATGACAAAGGGGTTGCCGTCAATGGTCCACCGGAAGAGGTTGTTTTGAGAGGCGTTGGAGAAGGAGTTTAGGGTCATCTTGTGGTTGGGGGCGTCGCCGACGAGGGAGCTGGGGACTTGGTTGGGAACAAAGGGGACTAGATTGGAGGAGGATTCATCGTCGCAGGAGGTGCGCATGGTGACACCTGTGGATGTGGGGTTGCCGGTTGTGGGGGCACCGTCGTAGTGAAGGATAGCGCCAAGAACCTTGCCGGATGTTGTCATGGCATTGCTACCGCAGGCAGTTCCAACGGAAACACGGAACCAGTAGTTGTTAACAGTCTGGTTTGCTGCAATGACTACATCGTATCGTTGACCAATTTGTAGAGTCAGTTGATTTGTGACAAAGCTCTTGATTGGGACAAAGTCGGATGTCAATACAGTGAATGGATGACCGTCCATAGACACGCTGAAGGTAGTATCGACGGATGTGTTAATGATACGAATGCGGTACTTCTTTCCCTTGACGACATTCATCCTGGCATACTGGCCGTTGTCGTTTGCTGCGTTCACGTGCGTTCCATTGACCAGGATGTTATCGGGTGTTGGTGGGCCACGGAGCGAGTGCTGTGCGAGCTCGTTGAGAAGGAAAGCCGGGCGGTAGTACCAGTCAGTAATGGGAAGAGCACCAAGATCAACGTCGTAATTGGCCGTAGCAGGCCCATCAATGATCATAGTACCGACAATACCTTCACCGTACTGAGCCGAAAAGTGGGAATGATACCAGCTTGTGCCAAACTGGGTAGCCCTGAACTTGTACTGTCGGGTCATACCAGGTGCAATGGGGCACTCGGTAACACCAGGAACTCCGTCGTGCTGGCAGGAGTTCAACTGTCTGATTCCATGCCAGTGAATACCGGTTCCGTTGTGTGCAAGACTGTTCTTGACGTTGACAATAATAGTGTCACCCCATTTTGCGCGCACAAGGGGTCCAGGATATTGGTTGTTGATCAACATCATTTGCTTGCTTGTACCACTGCCATCGGGGTTGGGTCGGGTAACATTAGTAATCTCAAAGTTGTACTGTTAAATTGTTAGCATATATCGACTCCATGAATTGGAGCCTACTCACAGTAACAGTGGTGCCATCTGGAGGAGATTTGGCATCAAAGTCGGTAGCAATGCTGTAACCGTTGCTCCAGCAGCTTCGCGTCTGTGGTCCGTTGGTGCAAGCACCGTCCTGCCTCTTGACAATATCTTCAAAAGAAGGGAACTCATCGGACAATGGCTCAGCTTGTAGAGGGCTGCCAAGTGCAATGGACCCAAGGGAGAGCCATAAGGCTAAAGATTTGAACAACATTATGGGTGATATGCAATATCAGATGCAATATAAATGGCGGCGTGGTCCAGATATACGAAGAAATGCTGATCAGACCAATGAGTGACTGAGATGTCTTGGACTTAATCAATGGATAGATGAATAGACCAGAGTGCAGGGCCCATATATAGTATTTCCATGGCTAACTTGGCCCCGAGTACATGCCACTGGGTGGTGGCAATAGCAATCCTGGCTCAGGCGAGGTCAGCCAGCCTTCTTGCCGTGTCACCGTCTATTCTTCGTTTAATCCCTTTGTGTACTTGGACCCACGTTCCAGATGGTCGGATCAGCGTGGAGGCGCCCTAGCTACGGTCTTCCACATCAGCACAATAGACATTATGATCATTGGAAGCAGACATGGTAGCTGATTCGATAAACTTCAGGTACAGTAGCCGAGGAGCTGATGTCGAGCGATTGTTATGGATTGGCCGCGAACGGTCGGCGACCGGGTAACGCCTAGGCAAAATCGATGAGCCAAGACATCCGACGGCGCGCGGGTGTAGCACCGAATTAGGCTTCCGGTATGTAGAGACGACACCAACGCTAGTCCAGCGGCAGTTGTATACTTACTTGGAACGGTCAATGATGGTCGTTTAAGGTCATGTTGGATGGCTTCCCAGCTAATGGATCTCTGGAGCTCGCGTAAGATGGGAAGTCCCCGGTCGGATGCGAGATCTATTGAAAATGTGGATCAAGAAACTCCACAAGTAACGGCCCTTTCTGATGCCAACATATGCTTATCGAAACGGAAGCCTCGCGCGTAGAGGCTATGATAGCGTGCGGCAGGGCTGGTGTAAGGCGTCTCTTAGCCCTGATTCAGAACAAGGGTGTGGCTAACATGACCAAAAAGCACAACGGATGTACACCACTTGTGCAGGCCATGTGGCTGAGCCAGGGTAAGCGGATCCCAAAGTTACGGCCGTCGTATGCGGGACGGCAGGGTGCCATCCGAGGCGTTTCCAATGAGTTATGTTACCAAAATAACATGGTTAGCCGACAGGATTCGAGTTAGTCATGATGTACTCGATTGAGGTATCAGATGGAGCAGAGCCACTAGGGGCAAGGTAAGGCTCACAAGTTTCTGACGGAAGCCTTATCCCATCCCCATGGTCAAGCGTCAATACTGTGGAGCAAGAGATCCCAGGCCGAGGCTCCAAGTCATCAACAAGACGCAGGTCACTGTTAGGTAGGGTCCACGAACAATCTCCTCGGGACAATGATCAGCCGGTCAGCACTCCTGCAAATTCCCATGATTTGCATCAATTATGCCGTGTAGCTTGATCTGCATTCTCCAGGCCGACCGTCAGGTCCGTGGGCTGTCCTAGTGACCTCTAGTAGGCGGAGCAATCATCCCGGCCCTCTTGCAGCTCGTGAGATTCTGCCGAAACTACGGCAGCTAGGAAAGCTTATGAGTGATACTTCAGGAGCCCGTCATGTTCAGTAGCCTGCTTGGCACCGCAAATAGACACGAGAGTGAACGTCGAATTATGGATGGTAACGGCGCGTGCGGCTGACAGCGCAGTGATGGAGAGGACATGGGTGCTGAGACAGTAGGGGACACGCCTGTCACCCGTAAAATTGGTTACTAGCAGCGAAGGATGCTGCAAGAACATGCGGACGTTGGGGGGCCGAGTGGAGTGACGTGATGAACACCAAAGAGATCGGTTCAGGGGTCTTTGGCGCTAGCTAAGCGCGGGCTTAGTTTGGTCCCGAGTGGCTTTAGTAGCGGCCGCATGCATTTCGCCCTCTCAAACTTCGCATCAACTACGTACAATCTTCTGCCCGGGCGCGATGCATTGCAGAGCATGCTTCCTGGTGTGGCGTGGAGCGCCAGTCAATGACCCTGACGATAACGCTGACCGCCGCCCCGCTGCTCCGCCCACATGTTCCACTCTGATTCTCAGCTCGCTTCCGAGCTACCTGGTTGACATTGTTAGGCCAGGCACCTGGCGTACGATGACTATTGCTTTGCATCCTCGATCGACCTCGGCTTACTCGGCGGTACGAGCAGGTTGAAGCCGCAGTCTATAAGCGGTGACTATGAAAACTTGATCAAGCTTGACCAGTCCACGGGTCAGATACAAAAGAGACCATGGCCCACGCATTCTGAACATCACTCACAACGTGTCATACATTCCACTTTTCTTTCGCTTCTCTCTAAATGACAGTCAAGATGTCCTCTCGTTCTCTGCTCCTCGCGGTAGCCGCTGGCTCACTCTCCTCCCTCGTTAGCTCCCAAGTCACCGATCCCAATGCCATTTGCTACTCATATGGTCTTGACTACATGGATGAGGGAAACTACTTCATAAACTCTCTGTCCAATGAAGACTTTGCCGCTGTCTCCTACTTCAAGGGTTGCAACGGGGGTAACGCAGATGTTCTCCTCGTTGCTCCCGAGGAAGCTCAGGGGGACACTGAGTTCCTGTGCTCTCAGATCCCCACTACTCCTGATGAGGTAAACCAACTGTCTACATGTCCGATTGAGAAGAGTCAGATGCAGTCAGGGCACTGGCTCCTCCTGGTCATCGGTAACAATGGCAAGGATGGTCAGCCTTTTGCATGGCAAAGAGGTAGGTTCCATGCACTTTCTGACGTGATCAACATCTGACACACATAGATCTGTACTTGACTGTCGGCCCTCAGGTGACCAGCACATACACGCCAACAATCACCATGACCATTACCTCAACCCCCACTCAAACCAAGACCGACACAACCACCTTCACAGATGTAATGACGACTGGCCCATTCTCAACTGTCACCGTGCCCAGCGGGACTGCCAAGAGAATCAAGACCATTACACCCAAAGCAGTGACAGCCACCTCGACCAAGACCATGACTCGTACCAAGGTTTCCCTCACTAAAGTCGTTTCGATCACCACCAAGACAGTCCAAGCTACCTGCACAACACCAGCTCACACAGGCCGCCCCGACAAGCCATGCACATACTCACCTACCAAGATCCACCCCGCAGCCCTCGTCACGCCCACCACCATTCCCACCAACTTTCGCTGGGCCCGCAAGGCCGACCGCGAGGTCGATATTGAATGGGCACGCGCGCGCATCGAAGCTGCAAAGCGAAAGCGCGACCAAGCCAAGGCACCCCTTGAGCGCCGCGCTCCCGATGCTCCAACCATCACCGTCACAGGCGACACACCCGCTTCCACCACTGCCACGGAACAAGGCCCACCAACTACGACCACTGAAACCGTATTGGTCACCGAGGCTTCTACTTACACCATTCCGGCTCCTACCGTCTTGTCTGGTCTCATCACATTGACCACTACCCTTCCTACGCCTACAAAGACCAAGGTTACGCTTGCCTTCACAACCACGACAAAGACCATCAACTTCGGCGCCACCTACACCAAGACAAGTACCGTAACGCCTTCAGCCTCTGTCACGGCATGCAAGAGCCAGGGCGGCCATTGGTGGTCCTAGATTCCCCAACGGTCAGATTAGTTCGAGGCGTACTGTATTTAGTTACATAATTGCTTGTTTTGTATTTCTCTTTCTAGAAAGGAGAGTGTGTGATGATTGGTTGCTTTCCAACACCGTTGTATATAGATAAGCCCCCCGCAAAACGAATTTTACGAATATATCTACTTGGATCATGTATCGCTGCAGAGCATACTGTGCCTCTTTCATCCATGCAGTGAAACGTTTCTTGGTGAAAAGCCTCATGTACATGTACAAGCCTTGCATTACCATGTCACCTGCGTTCGCTTCTCGGTGTTCAACATCACCTGTCTATAAGCTAACCACTGACACCCCACTCTTTCTACGGCCCATGAAGAATACGGACGCACGTGACTCATCGGGTACATATCCTCACCCACATCCCGCGCCACAAACATCAACATCCTGCTGGCGCCAGCCACCAGCGCCCCAATCGCCAAAACGTACGTTGACTGATGCCGTGCTCCCCATCCCCCACCCCTGCAACACAAGGCTTGTCTTACCCATCCCTCAACCTTGCCGCACACAAGACCCAAGCTTCAGGAATGTTTACCAACAACGTCAGAACGCCACTCCGGAAGTGCAAAAATGAGGACACCATCACACGTGCTTAGCTTCCGATGTCTCCGAGTTTACCATAGCGTAGGGTAGAGTTTGTGGTGTTATGACCACATGCCAACAGCGTGCAGTATCGTGGCGAAATACGAGCCGCGCTTTACCTACGTCCGAGTCCCCTCCCCACCCCACCTCTGACCATGTGGGTACGAAAGAGACATGTGCATGCGATAGTTAGCCTGCTAGTTGGCGCTGGTAGTAACGTTTGTGGTGGTGGATGTTTTGGCGCGCTAGTTTACGATCGCTGCAGGGTTTTCTGGATCTCCTCTCCGACGTCCGAAGAATAGGCGGTTTGGTTTAGTATGCGTGTCATAGGCAATGAGGATTTCTTGTTCGAAACGGCGGATAACGGGTGAAGGATGACGGTGCGGAAAATTCAGAGATACTAGATATGGTGGATTGACCCCGGGTGTGGTGCATGAGGGATGCACGGCGGCAAGCGCGTGCGTTTACGTGCGTACTGTCTGACCTGTACGTATGTATTGCTTCAGTATGACAGCGCATTGTCCCGCATTGCTTGCTATGTTATCTCATCTTGTTGCAGCTTTTCCACTGTTGATTTCAACATGGGTATTGGAAAGCGCGGCAGGCACGGCGACCAGCCAGCGACACGAGCTGGATGGCTGTGGCGTAAGCGTCACCGATGAATCCAGAGTAAATACGATTTCCCGTCGCGAAAGCGAGCGGGCACAATCAAGCATCAGCCAGCAAACGTGTCTTTCGTCTGTTTTCCTCCTTGACTAGCTTGTGCGCTCAGCTCCTGGGGGTGGCCTTGGGATGGGTTAGTGAGCATGCGACACAACGAGTCAGGTGGCAACTGTTCGAGAAAAGTTTATGGGCTGTAGGGCTTAGGTCCTCGCAAGGCGCGGGCTATTCTTCGGGCTTTCGCTACCAGAAAACTCATGGCCCCTGGTCAGCTTTACTCGCGGAAACAACGCAAGGATGGTTTGCTGCATCTTATGCCAACAGCATGTCTCTGTGTCACCTATATTGTACTCTTGCTATCAATTCTGTGCAGCAGCCCGCAGCCCACTCACTACCTGCGCCAGGCTGCAGGCAAGCTGGACTGGCATGTACTGTGGCTTCGACATGACGCTTGATCGATTCAACAGCAGCAGACACGCGCCTGCGCAGCCATGGATGATAAGTCAACCCACAATACAGATACGAAGGCCATTTGCTACAAAGGAAGAGGATCAGAGAACCAGGCTTGCAACAGTCGCATTCGCAGTGGGGAACAAGAGGTGGAGGTGAAGTTTATACGAGCCTGGGCGTCCGTCGCCGAATTTCTAAACTTAGGCCCGACTTCCCACCCCTTGTTAGCGGCGCGGATCGGAACGACAAGTCGACAGACACAACGCCCGGATTTAAGCGGTCGGTGGTCGGGGGACCCAATTATCGCCTATTGATGTGTCGTTTCACATTTATTGGCCGGAATGGTTTGAATACGAGAAAGCCGAGCCCTCGTCCCGCATTTGAATCATGTAACAGTGAGGATGGGGGAGCAAATGTGCATAAGCGGTTGCTTTCTTCTAACCTTTTCTTCTCAGCTGAAACCGTCGGACACCACTTAGGTACATATCACGCTGCCAAGTCGCGCACATGTAGCCTTTTCAGCCCGCTGATGTTTCTTTTGGCTTTCCTTCAGGTGACAATGGGTACGTACACAGTTCAACCATGCTACTCGTTGGCCAATTAGGTGGAGCATGTTACTTAACAGTCCCGCAGAAGCTTGGAAGCCTCACTGGACGCCCTATCTCAATTACTTACTCTTGTAGAGCGGCAGGTACCTAATTGCTGGCTGAAAAGCCTTACCGAAAGACCGGTGAGCGTGGGTCGGTCAAACTCAGTATCCATGTAGTTCCAAGAGCTGCTACTGTAGAGTACATAGAGTGTGGACGATGTTTTCCTTTCTGGCCTGCTAGCTATGAATGGCAATGCAGTGCGGACAGCGTTGCGGGCTGGCGGGATGTGGGGGGTATACGAAGCTAGGAACTTTGTGAAGCTGGGCAGAGCAACTGCCGAAACGACATGATCAACAGTGTGTGTGGGATGTCCAAATAGGTCCGTCTGATCATGCGTCTGGATACAAACCCTCAGAGACATCAAAAAACGCTGGGGTGTCTGGGAAAAAAACATGCCAAAGACCACTTGCTCGGGCTCGCGTCGCACATATTCTTTCTTTCCCCTCACAAAGCAGGGACAAGCATCCACAGAATTAAACCGATACCAACGTGCAAGAAGAGCACCCGTTGCTCGCATTGCATGTTCTTTCTTTCCTTCTTCGACCACAAGGCTTGTCGATTACATATCTTGGCTGTACCGGCCTAGGCGAAAAGCCACTGGACCAGCAAGTCATGTGCCACCCACCAAATCTCCACAGAAAATACATGGCAGATGGTATCTCCACTAGCCCAATCATCACCATCATCTCTCCCTCGCTACCAATACCCCGGCGTGGCGCGTCATCATGCTGACTCTGCTGCCTACAACTTTCACACGTCCGCGTGAAAACGAGCGTGGCTTAGTAGTGGACTACTCCACCACCACCAACTTCATTTCAATGTGGTGGTTTGCCAACACGAGAATATGGGCAGTGTGTGAGGCGCATGCCCCGTAAGCACCGGATGGGTACCTACGTCAAGCCCACCCACTTGTTTCTAGGTATGACCAAGAGGCAGCAGCTTTTGTCAACGGAATCCTTCCCTTCAGGAGCGACTCACGGTCAGCCCACGGGATGTTCGTCTCGACGCCCTCCCGCTGTCTATCGCGTGGTCACTAAAAGCCACCACCGTGTTCAGAGGCTGAGACCTTGCGGATGGCTTATTGCCCATCACCCAGCCAAACTCTTGCTTGACTCAAGCCCAGGCTCGGATCTGAGTTTAAAAGTCGTTTTCTTTCGCATCATGAGATTTGTGAACATGGTGTGCACGGGAAACATGTTCGTCGCCACTCAAAGGTTGGATGTGTAGCGAAATTCGTCGTGTTTCATTACATATCACCAACATCATTCGCTTCTAATTGACTGTCGTAAGTTCTTGGACCCTGGGACCATGTCTCAGAATAGTATCATTGGCAACACACGATATCCATCTTGTAATTGAAACCCCCCTGATCCCGGGGCAGACTAGGGTAGCAAGAATGAGCGTTCTTTCTCTGCGCAATACTTCCCACCATCACACTCGGGGTTGTATCCCTTCACAGAACAGTGTGGACCAACTCATAGCTGATGAGCGAGGCCCCAAGCCATATATTGGAAAGATAAGGCATCATGCATTACATTCGATACTAATTGGCAGCTTGCTTGAGCACAAAAGCCAAGATACACAAATAGACAGCCGGATCCAGGTACCCACCCATCGATGAAAGCGTTTGTAGCTGATCATGCGAGGTGGAGTTCACACTTAGGCCGGCAGTCTAGAGCAAGCTGTAAGGCGTCGAATGATGAATTCAGACGTAGTAACGAGGCTCATATTGGCACAGGCTGACTTCTTGCCTGGGAAGTTGTCCACGAAAATAAGTCGGGGCTGTTGTGGCCCACATGCTGCAGGGACAACACATGAGCCTTTCGCGGAAGGGCGAGATGCATGGCCAAGGAGTCCATGGTGATACATGCAAACTGCTCGGCGAGAACAGACTTTCCGGAGACCGCAGGCCAAGCCTTTGTACTCGTATTGGCACAGCTTTCCTGCGTGCGAAAGAATATGGGATGCTGTCCAGCGCATACTGGCGGCTTTGGATTCGTAGCTGAAAGGTTCTCTCAGCGCATCCGAGGGCTAGACCTCGAGTCGTTCCACTTTGTTGCCTTAATCTTCTGCTTCCCAGACCAGAGTCTCGCGACCCGCAAACTGCATCACAGTCCATGCGTGCTTGCCACCGAAAGCTTGTGCGCCCATAGCAAACCACTCCCCGTCCTTTTCCTCTACTAGACTGCTCCCTTCCATCGATACGTCCTCATCTTTTGTGCTGCTGGCCTTCCTCTTACCTTTGAACCCATCTTTTTTGACCATGAGAAACAAATCGCGGACAAAAGCTGGTGAAATCAGACCTGTCCAACGTACCACGACCATGTTCCTTGAGCTGACGCCTTTGCCAAAATCGAGCACTTCGTAGCGCGACAGGTGTGGATTGATGTCGTCTCCTTTTTCGATCCGAGGCGACTTCAACTGTACCATGTGGAAGTACTCGAGTAGGCCCAGCGCGTCCTCTTCCGCATAGAGACTGGTGAGATCGTTGACAGAGACTTGTGGTACTAGGATGTCCTCCATTATTGTCGCGTTTGGCCTAATTTCATGTATCCAAGGCTGGTGTCTCGATATTGGTTCTTTCCCTTCCGCAAGAGACTCGGTAGATGAAGGATTGAAGTTGTAGAATAACCAAGTAAGCGATTTATCCAGCACATTTTTGCATGCCCACTCGAGCCTAGACAATCCGCCCTTTCCATGCTTCATAGAGTTTGCACGCAAGTTATATTCGACTATCCACCGCTGCTTCTGGTGTTTCCTGCCGCCGTCTTCGATGGGAATGCCCTGGAGGCCGCACCGTTCGTATGTTGGGCGGGTAAGTTCCATGCGGAGTACGCCTTCGTAGAGCTCGAATCGGTCGTTCAAAAGCGGCCGGCCTTCGCTGAGCATCATGACATTTCCCTGTTTGATATAGCTGTTCATGAAGTCGCTTTCAATGATTTCTCCGAGCTTCATATGCACTCGCGCATATTGCGCTCTCGCTGGGCCATCATTCCGTTCGAGCTGGCCTTTAATAAGCTCATATGTCTCTTCCGGCAGTACCAGATTTAGGCTGTGGCTGTACTTCTGCTTGTTGAACGTCGAGAAGGGCTTCCTCTTTGTGGAAACATTTTGCGGGTCGATGTAAGACGGCAAAACGCTGTGGGAAAAGTATATTTTCGTATTGGGTCCGGAATCGGTGCGATGAATATCGAGCATAGCGTATAGCGACAGGGTTGGTGGGTGTAGAAGAGGAGGGATAGTGTGAGTAACTGTTGGGCAACTTTGGAAATACCGTGGGCCGAAATTCCGTCGCGTAGAAAACGCGGTTTCCCAGCCGTGGTGCTTAGCTTCGCGCTAGCATGTGAGCAAGAACCACCATATCCTTCACCTTGCACTCGGTGATTATTGAGATTGAGACTCAATTTCTTGTAGTTTTGAAAGCTCATCAATATGTCCCGAATTATTATACAGTATGTTAGATAACTAAACATTTGTGTAGGCACACAAAAAAGGTTATATCGTTAACTATGCCTTGTGACAATGGTAATCTATCCAGGCGATGCAGCAGAGCTATTCTTTGCATAGTCAAAAGATATGGGATTCGAGTTGATATGTGCCTATTTATAAGGGGCAATAAAATGAGGAATGCTCGAACAAAAGCTTTTTATGAAGAAATTGATCCGTTATGTGTTTACAGGTTGGTACTCTATGATGGCGACCGAGATCAGTACCGCGGTCCTATATGCGGGAGAAAAGATCTTCTCGAACATACAGGATCTCATCTCGTATGTGACTTCCACGAGAAACTTGTTTTGTTATGAAACAACAGCATTACTGTGCGTCTACGAAACTCGGGGACACACGAACCACCTCCAGACCAAATCACTTCCTCAACTCGCCCAAGCTTGGTGAGATCTAGATTCCAACACATCAACATCTTCAATCTTTACAATTGCACCAACGCGAAGTCATCATAGTGTTGTCTCTGTTTATATCCCCACTACAGCACTCTACGATGATGGGGCTGGCTCTATAGTGTAGCGATATATGAATGACCTAGATGATATAGTCTTTTTCTTCATATTCATCTAGCGTATATGGTTAAGCCGATGCTCATTCATCTCCCACACCCCCGAGGAGATTACTAGCCCACTGGTACGACCCAAGGAATATAGCACCGCCAACGCTGATCCAGCCTACCCTTGGCCCCAGCCCAGCAAAGAAAGCCCTTGGACCCGACTCCTTCATGATGGTCGACAACATGGAGAACATGGGTTGCTTCTCCCTCGCAAGCATCATTCGCGTCTTGAGCACATCCAGCGGCGTTGTGATACCCGCTGCCACGGCTCCAGCTACACTACCCAACAAACCTCCCTCCAAGCCTGTAACCTCGCTGCGGCCCGTTCGCGCAGTCCTATATTTCTTGAGGGCTTCCCAGAGTGGAAACTGAATAACAGTAAACGGTACCTCGCGGATAATAGTTATCGACCAGCCGCGGTACAACTCCATCCATACATGCGCCAAACCACGAGCATGCCGCTGATTCAGGATATGCGTCAGAGCCGATAGCGAAGATGGATGCTGCGATGCTTGCGCACGCTGCTTTATAACCTCTGTCGGCACTCTCACAGCACACGCCGCCACCTCACCCAAACTCGCTGCTAACATGTGCACCACAGCCTCGCTCCCGCTATCCCTGACTTCCTCTTTGTACAATTTCCCCTCGGCATTATATTGAATTGCAACCTTGGGTTGGGCAAAGGACCGTTTTATCGAGTCGTACGTTATGAAGAAGAGGGCGGCGCCGGGCGCGGAGCCCACGATTGCGCTGCCTACGCCACGATAGATGCCATTGAAGCCTCCGCTGGCGGCGAATCCGGCGCTGGATTGGAGACGAGTTTTGAGTGTATCGAGCGGGTAGAGAGATAGGTCCACGGTTGTTCCTGCTAGGCCGCCTGCCTTGGGAGGGATTAGTAAGGGTAGTAGGGACGATGAGTTAACGACGATGGTCATAAATATCCAGATACTCCTCTAACGAGGTAAAATGCATTTACTTACTATAAGTGACCGCAAGTATGGCGACTCAATCCATGCCCCTCCTTGTGTAGGATCGAGCGCATGCTGCATTGTGGGAAGAGAGTATTCGGAGCCGATAACGGCGATTCAAGATGATGGGCAGTTGGGGAAACATGGGGGTCTGTGCGCAAGCTAAGGGCTAACTACTTGTCGTCTGGACTCTTCGGCTACTTAGCCCTGCTCACTGAAATCTAACATATGCCTTCTGGGTTTAGTGACATTCGACCTGTATTGAGGGGCTCTTGAAAGAGGCGGGATGGAGCGCTGAATGATGGACGGTCTAGGCATCAAGGTGAGATGTTTGGCTAGCACGAGGCCACCAAGATGCGATCAAAGTGAAAACCGGGTTGGGAAGAAGAACGACGGCCAAGATGGAAGTGGTTTAAATAGAACCAATGGCGAAGCTATGGATCTGACGAGTGATGCGGAGTCAGCAGAGTTCTCAGTGGATTCAGCATTGGAAGCTGATAGCAATGAACCTGGACCACGAAGCCCTTCATCTGCAAGTTCCTCATCAGACTCAGAATCGGATGCCGACAAGAACACCGAATCGAACAGTGCAAACCCTTCCCTGGATCCCATACGTCGTATCAGCTGTATACAAGAAGCACAACTCTCACCAGATGGAAGCTGTATCTTCACCTCAGACTATGGCCGGAACTTTTCCGTTTATCCCATCTCCAACGACATTTCGTCAGGAGACGACCCTCAGGATCTCAAACCATACACGTCGTTCAAGGCTCCCAGTCCAATATGGGCTTTCGCTGTCAACCCACTATTCAACCTACAAGACCCCGCCAGTACAACTGTGCTACTGAGTCGGCGAGACTTATACATCACCTTGCACAACGCACTATGGGACATGTCTAACCCCGCTAGTTCTGATATGCAGTCATCAAGCACCGCCACAGTCAATATCTCCACACCGCTAGCCTCGTACAAACTGGTCAACAACCTGACCGAAGCCGTGACTGCTCCTCTCAGCCTATCTTTTTCAAGCGACAGCAACCACTTTTTCGCCGGTACGCAAGATAAGATCGCCATATTCGATATTCAAGAAAGAGACGCACCAATCCATACCATCGCCACCATACCCGCCAAGCGTACCAAACTTAAAGGAGGCGGCCGCGGCTTCAAAGGCTACATATCTGCTCTATCATTGTCTCCACCCACCATCGCCTCTACCGACGGTCTCATCGCAGCAGGATCGTGGACACGCTACGTAGGCATCTATGACCCTGTCTCCGGCGCCGAAGTAACTCACTTTCCCCTCCCGGGCAACATTGCCTCATGCTCGTCTCTCGGAAAGATGCCACGCAATAAAAACCTCGAGCACGTCATGGGCATGGGCGTTTCATCACTAAAATGGAGCCCATGCGGTAGGTATCTCTACGTTGCTGAGCGGTCCTCTGACGTCCTGCTTATATACGACGTCCGTAACTTTTCGTATTCGCTAGCACATTGCGCTGGGAGAAAGGCGCTGACGAAGCAGAAATTGGGCTTTGATATTTGGAATGCGGGACAGTCACCGTATGATATCGAGGGCACGAGCCATGAGGTCTGGGCTGGTGGTACGGATGGCAGGATTCGTGTTTGGAGAGATCCGTATGTTAAGGAAGGTGCTGTAGAGCCGGACGAAGTTGTTCAGATCCATGGAGAAGAAGAGATTCCTATCGTCAGTACTCTGGTTCATGCTTCGGGTAGCTTGGCGGCTGCTGCGTGTGGGATTGTTGAGATTGACGATGGTATCAAGACGCGGGGTCAACAGAGAGGTGGTGGGTTGAGGCCGAAGATTCGTGAAGGGGGCTCTTTGGATATTCTCGGCTTGGGATGATATTTCTGCAGCGTTCAGAGAAGAATGAGATGTCGCCATCGTGGAACGCCAGAGTAGTAAGCGGGACAGAGCTATATAGATGATTTCCACGATCAGCAACGTTTTTGGTAGCACTACATACTTATGAATTAGAACTAGTTATACAAAGTATATATGGTTATATCGGCCTCCACGTTAAACTTGACTGGATATGTCAACACCTCGATCCGGTATCATTGGTTGAGATATGGCTATCGGTAGGCACTGGTCGATGGCAATGCCGCGAATGGTCGAGCTGTCAGCAAAACGTCCTACTTGGGCAGGTCGGTTGCGGCGATGTTGAGCCTCCGCATCCTCTGACTCATCGGGACATATTGGGGGCCTATTAGAGTACATAGTACAGCCATGCGTTCCGTCTCTTGTGCATCTCTCCATGATACAGACTTCCTAGCTGCCTTGACTTACCTTGCATTCTATCTCCAACCTTCTCTCAAGACAACATGCCTCTCGAACTCCGCCCTATGGCGGCCGCAGACACACTGTCCTGGACAAGAGTTCGCACACTTGCTTACTACGGCCCTACACATGATGTCGTGCACAATGGACCTATCAGTGATTCATCGATACGCGGTGTAGCCGAAGACCGTAAACGTGAGATTGGCCAGCCAAACACGTGGCATTGGAAGGTAGTCGATACGGGTCTGGAGCCTAGCTCTGATGACCCTCCTGGCAATGGCGGGAGAACGATTGCCATCTCAGCGTGGAGTATGCACAACGTTGGCACTGAGAAGAAGGACTTGACAGCCGGCTTTCTACCACCGGAATTGCGACTCGATGCGCTGAGTTCACTGTTGAGTCCATTGCGAGAAGCTCAAGAATCCATCATGGGCACCACTACGCCCTTCTTCATGCTGCACCAGCTCGCTACGCATCCGGATCATCAGGGCCGAGGGGCAGCAAAGGTTATGCTGGATTGGGGGCTTGGAAAGGCGGATGAAAGGGGGTTGGTTCTATATCTCAATGCTACAGAGACGGGGCAGGTGGTGTATGAGAAGAGGGGATTTAGGCTGGTCAGGGCCCTAGAGTGGGATCGGAAGCCGTGGGGTGGGGAAGGCAAGGATTGGCACGGGTGTATGGTACGGCAGCCACATGGATCAAATGTGGAATGAATAGTAGTATCCCGTGCATGTTGGTGTTCATGTGGTGTTTCGGACGGACTGAGCGGTAGTCCGAAAGCAGTGCAGCGACCCCGCAACAATGTTGTTAGAGTCGGGGGCGCGGGATTTGTCGTAGTCGTGAACAGCTTCTCCAGTAGTTCGGGATTAGACAGTTGAGCCTCGGCCTGGGGTGACGTATTAGTCCGTGGTGGAGGGCGCGCACTGTTCACGCTTCTCCCGCCGCAATGGCGCAGCGTGCGCCTGTTGGACTCGGCGTGGGCGTAAACCGGCTGGTTCGATAGACATGATGCGCCTGGGCAGGGACCTGAGCCGCCCACTGGAGTTTGATCCTATTCTTGTTCCCTTGACCAAGCTTGTCGCCCGTTAGAAGCGCCTGCACCCCCAGCTCCACCGCAGACGCAGCGACCTACAGCGCCCGTCATTACCACCCTCTCCACTTTCGTCGACGCAAATCGCCGACCGCATGTCCGCGCAGGGCTAATCGAGGGGCATGGGACGCAACGCGCGGAAGCGGATTTCCTACGGTAAGTACCGCCTCGCTGCATGCGCCCTAGACTATGCGGGTGAGGTGAAGGACAAGCAACTGACACCATGTCTGCGCAGTGCTGCCACTTGCCAACTCGGCCGGAGGACACAGACTCGGAGTCAATGGCTTGGCCGTCGACCCCCAGAATTCCATCCTGTATGTGCCTGTACCTGTCGGCTGAACCGACTGTGGCCGACTAACATGGCATAGCTACTCGGGTGGCCGTGATGGCGTGATATGCGCCTGGGACCTGCATCTTGACCTGAACCATACGAATCCAGACGAGCGCGACCCTTTTGCTGACACCAATGCCACCGATTTCAAACCTCCACCCACCCACTTCCGCCAGCAAGTCCAGGCACATACGCACTGGATCAACGACCTTGTCCTCGCCGAAAACAACAACGCCCTCGTATCCGCCTCGTCCGACATTACCGTAAAAGTATGGCGCCCCGCAGCAGAGGACAAGCTGCCGCCGCAAACGATAGGCCTGCACACCGACTACGTCAAGCGCGTCGCGGCGCCTGGAGGCAGCGAGAACTGGGTAGCCTCGGGTGGATTGGACCGCAAGATCAGCCTATGGGACCTCAGCGGCGCGGGCAAGAAGCTCGAGATTGCAGTGGGCGAGGATGAGAATACGGCAAAGGGCTCGGTATATGCCCTGGCGGCAACACCCAACATCATCGCGAGCGGCGGGCCAGAGAGCATCGTTCGCGTATGGGACCCAAGGTCAGGCAAGCGCATCACCAAATTCGTCGGCCATACGGACAATGTGCGCGACATCCTCCTCGCTCACGACGGCGACATGATCCTGACGGGCTCCTCGGACCAAACGGTCAAGGTGTGGTCAATGACGGCAGGTCGCTGCATGTACACGCTCACCATGCACAACGACAGTGTGTGGTCGCTGCACTCCGACTCGCCCGAACTCGATGTTTTCTACTCCTCTGACCGCTCTGGTATCGTAGCCAAAAGCGATGTGCGCAACTGCGCCGAGATGGATGAGGGCCTTTCAGTGGCAGTATGTCAGGAACACGAGGGCGTAAACAAGATTGTTGCGGCTGGTGACTACATCTGGACGGCAACCTCGAGCTCGAGTATCAACCGGTGGAACGATGTAGAAACTGCGGCCGAAGTTGAGCTTCCGGAATCCTACAAATGGCACAGGAACAGCGTGTCGACTATGCGATCGCGATATCCCTCACCTCCTGCAGGCAGTCCGCGCACTAACGGAGAGACGGTGAAGATACCGCTCAAGTCTCTACTGCGCATGTCTAACACCGCACCATTCCCACAAGCGGTCGCACCAAAGGACGCCGATGTCTCTACTCTGGCAAGCTCACGGAAGCAGTCAGAAGTGTTGGTAGCTCCCGACCACGGCGCTGTTGGTACGATACGGGCGCTGCCAGACTTTACCATCGAAGGCCAGAACGGACTCATCAAGCACCATCTCCTCAATGATCGACGGAGAGTGCTTACTTTAGATACTGCGGGAGAGGTGGTGCTGTGGGATTTGCTACAGGTAAGATGACCCATCGATGTACTGTGCATTAGCTAACATGACTAGTGTGCGCCCATAAAATCATATGGCAAAAAACACATGGAGGACGTTATACCAGAAGTGAACACCCAAGACAGCGTTGCTCACTGGTGCGCCGTCGATACAAGGATAGGAACTTTGACATGCATGCTCGAGGAGAATTACTGCTTCGATGCCGAGACTTATGCAGATGAGCTAGAGTTTGAGGAGCCCATTGATTTCCGGGAAGATCATAGAAGTACGCATCACCCATAACAAGTCCAAGCAACCAGCTAACAACATGCAGTAAATCTCGGCAAATGGATACTGCGATACTTGTTCTCCAATCTCATCGATGAAGAAATCAAACGCGACGAGGTTGTACGAACAGAGCTACTCAAACAAAAAGAGGAGCAGCCGCAAAGCCGTCCCACCAACATTGAATTGCCGAATATGAATGTCAATGGATGGAAGGATGCAATTTCAGGGCCGACATCCGCCTCTACTCTCAAGGCTGAGAACAATACTCGTCTACCGCACACACCAGGCCTGGCCATTGGTCTAGCCACGCCGATGGCAGGCCCTATGAGTGCAGGGCGCAACTCGACTAACAATCCTCTAACGCCGACTCAGGAAGAAGGGTCGCAGTTGGAGAAGACCCAAACACAACGAAGCTCAAATCAAGATGGTGGTGACTACTTTGGATCCGCGTCCGGTATCAACGGCAGCAGCAATGGAAATGGGAAACCCGCTGAAATACCAAAAGAAGGCTCAACTGATTCAAAAGAAGAGCCCGTCACATCACCCACCGAGACCGATACGCCGACGAAAAAAGGCAAGGGCATGTTTGGCAAGAAGTTTTTTAATATGAAGAAGTTCAGTACCGGGACCGCCGTTCCTGAGCCAGCTAAGCCAGCTGTGGACGAGAAGGCTGAGGACAGCGATTCACGCTCTAACAAGACGGACGAAAAAACTATCGAAGATAACTTCTACGGTACGATTCAGCGGATTCGACAAGGCTACGAAGAACGGATAGCTGCTGGAGCGACCAAACTAGACACTGAGATCGCGCCAAGCCTGCCCAACGAAACACCTGTATTGAAACCGCCAGCGATGACCACGATTCTCATCCAGGAGGACCGTCCCGATTCCGGCGGTGTTGCAGATCTCTTCGAAGGCAAAGTCGGAACCTTGGGCTTACAAGCCGATCTCATCGAAAAAGCCGCGCCCATGTGGCTAGCCGAAGTCTTGCTACGCGTAAGTACCTTCAAGAACCATACAACTTCCACAAACTAACCCCGATACCTAGAACCAACTCCCACCAAAAGACATAGTCAAAGTCTCCTTCGTCCTCGAGCCTTTTGGCAATGCACTCCCATCCATTTCATCCGACGGGTACATTCCTTTTTCCCTCCCCTTGGAGACAGCAGCACAAGCTAATTCGACACTCAGCAACAACCGCCTCAATGCGAACCGCATGCTGCGTGCGCGCAAGATACTGGGCTACGTCGCAGAGCGCATCGAGCCTGCGCCCAGCAAGGAGGATCTCGAACAACAGGCTGCTGAAGGCGGTGTACTGAGACCAGAAGATTATCTGGAGTTATACTGTAATGGACAGGTAAGCTATGTTTCCGTTCCCCTCCCATGCATCTCTACCTTTCAAAATAAGAAAACCCGCTAACATGGTACGCGTCCAACAGCTCATCACACCCACCATGACGCTAGCCAGTATCCGTGCACACGTCTGGCGCGGTGGTGGCGACGTCCTTCTTTACTACAAAGCAAACGGTCGCAAGGAAATCAAACACGCTCCTTACCCCGGTCCGCAGTCTGGTGCCCCGCCAGGTCCGATTCATGGATTGAGAGTTGGGGCTGGACTAAATTCTACGCCGGGCAGTAGCAATGTCAGTGAGAGGAAGCAGAGTAGTGAGGCAGATCAGAGGAGTAATAAGGATACCGCGGGTTTTGGGCCATAAGGGTGGTTACGGGTGGCTGGTATGGAGTTGGATATGGCGAGTGGAAGATGGGTTGGATTGGTTATCGTTTCTTGGATAAGAGAATACGGGTACAGGGACATAACAGGGATTGTGTAGTTGTGCATAGCTCAACTTCGCTCAGTCTAGCCTCTATACATCATTGGTCTTTGTCCCCGTTGATCTTCTCTGCGGCAGTCTCACTATCCCTCATCTTCATCTTCATCCAAGCATCATTTGTAATATGCCGAACTTCCCCTTCCAGGTTTTCCTCTGTGACTAGAGATCTTGGCCGATATGTCTGCAGGAGTCGGCAGTCGAACGTCAGTGCAAAGGCAAGAGCAAGAGAAGGGGCACGACTGCATGGTGTCGAAAACGGGGAGTCATAATCGCATTCCAAGAAAGCTGTTGAGACAAAAAGTGAACACTCTTTGCCCCTGCGTTGATTGGTATATATACCTTCTCAACACACCCCCGCAATTAAGGCAGGGAGACAAAGTAATGCGAGTGGTTTGCAACGCAGGCCCTTCACGGTGCTGACTCCGGCTCTGGCCCTACTCGGCGCTGACCTCATGCTCTTACCCTTACTCGGCTCTGGTCACTCACCCAACCAGCAGTTCCTTTGCGAACATGCTGATGCGCTGAAAGCGACCCGGGCTCATAACCTATTGGAACAAGGTCCCTCTAGTAGTATGACTACCATGGATAACCGAGTGGGAGGAGGGACAAGGCGGGGTGGCTGCAACGTATTGTATTGACTGTCGTGTTATGTGTCCTCTCAGGCTGTTGTGGTGGATGCCATTGCCCACCGGGCAGTGCCTGCCACACCAGCACATCATGTGACCCCCAAGCACCTTCTACCTGGACTGAACCCAGATATTCTCAACAAAAGCTGTCTTTTTGCATAATAGACTAGGCGATAAGAAAAGTGAGCGGAATACATTTCCTATGCAGTCTTCATGTGTCGTCGCCGTCTTTACGCATACATACCCACCTAGGCAAGTAACGACCGGTTAGGGCACAAAAATAAAGTGGTGGAACGTGCAATACGTCTTGATGCATTCAACGTCTCTTCACAAAAACGCAAATATGGTATATAACTATGTAAATCGAATAATAGCCCCTTATCCTACACGAAAATGCGCCACGTATCCTATCCTATCTATCCTACCCATTCATGAATACGAATGAGAATACGAACAACGAATCCCCAGCAGATTGCACAATGAAAGCCGGCCAACGTTCAACATCCCGTCATGAACCGTAACCCACTCCTAAATAGCGCCATTGTAAATGTCCCTCAATATCGGTCTTCCATCCAAGATTCCCCTCTTCCCAGCCGTAAATACCTTGCCAGGTATCCTCCTCACCTCGGGACTGCCACTGGAGCTCTTGTTACCCAGCCTCCGTTTCGGACTCCTGGCATTGACTTGCTCAGAAGTGGCAGCCAGATCACCGAGTGCCTTGCGTTTCTTGCATGGCGTGGGTGATAGAACGGGGCTTCTGACCATGATATCTACATGAGTCAATTGATGTGAAGGACGGGTTGGCGTTTTACTGGTTTGTGTGATGCCTTCGTCGAAGCTATGAGAATCGATCATTTCAGACTGGAGATCGATGACCCAGTTTTTCTTTCGGCAGAGGGTGACCAGGTCGCGCAGGAGTTCATTACTAGAGAGTGTCTTCTCACTGCCCAGGATGACGAGCTTGGATCGTGCGCGTGTGAGAGCAACATTGACACGTCTTCTGTCTTTGAGTAGGTCACCCACTACTCCGTTTTCGTTGCTGCGCACACAAGATACTATCACAACTTCTTTGTCGCGACCTTGGAATTTGTCGGCGGTATGCAGTTCGACGCCCGCGCATCCTTGACCACTGATTGCTGGTGCGGCGAGCTCAGATGATTGTGTTTGTGTATATGCTGATGACAAACTTTGGCGCAGCATAGCGAGTTGCGAGCGATAGAAGGCTATGATGCCGATCTCATCGGCCGCAACTCCAAGGCTAAGGAGTGATACTGTAAGCTGTGTGACGAGGCGGGCTTCGAGCGTGTTGGTGATGCGGGACCCTGACTGTGTTTCCAGGGTAGCGGAAATCAGGTCGGTATTGATAAATACCACGGGCTGGTCTGGGGACAAAGACTGTGTCAGCCAACAGCCTGCGGTATCTGAACCAGAACAAGTTTCCGCTGCACTCGATCGGGACAGGTATCGCTTCTGGTGATAGGTCTTTAAGCCATCTGGCTTCGGCAGTGCGAGCTTGCGGGAGGCTACACTAGCGGTACCGCACTTCAATCTTCCAGAGTATATAAAGGTATTGGACAACAGCATGACATCGGCGCACATACGGTATTGATGCTCTAAGCTGACAACTGCCTGTGGGTGGGCTTCACAGAGCAGCTTGAACAGTGAGACATCTAGGCCACCTTCCATGGCTTCCTTGTTCTGTACCAACGGCGGAAGCTGGTAGTGATCACCTACAAGGATGAACTTCTGGGCCATGCGAATAGGTCCAAGGCAGACTGGTAGCGTGATTTGTGATGCCTCGTCGACGATGCAGTAGTCAAAGACTCGACGGTTGAAGAGGGAATGGTTGATAGTCAAGCAAGTAGTGGCCACGACGGGCGGCTCCATCCAAGATCTCTCAAGCTCCTCCACACTATCCTTTGGCTCTACTCCGAGCGTAGCGAACTCTCGAACCTCTGGGTGGATCTTCTTTACCGTGCCAAGGCGCAGTATGCCAATTTTGTCGTCCCGGATTTTGAGAAGAATATTGTCAACTGCAGTATGTGTGTAGGAAGTGAGCAAGACACTTTTGCCTTTTGCAACGAGGGTCCGGATAATGTGCGCAATTGTCGTTGTTTTTCCGGTCCCGGGCATCCCTAGCACCAGTGCATAGTCTTTCGCAGACATGACTTTAGAGACAGCAGCTCGTTGATCGGAATTCATAGACATTTGTGACGATTGGGGTATTGATAGTGCATCCGTGACAGGCTTGAACACGGGCGCTCGCCCATCCACAATGAGCGCACGAAGGTCGTGAGCTTTGTAGACGCTGTTGTCCATAATTTGGATAAGGTTGTTGCGGGCTGCAGCCATGCCGTTGCTGAACTCGTCTTTATCCAAACGATACAACACTGGCTCCTCATCGGCCTCATGTTTGGAGACTGTATCGCCTTCTTTGGTAACCTCCATGATGCCGGCGAAGGTCTGATTGCTTTGCGAATTGAAGCCCGGGAGCTTGATACGAGCATTGTGCAGCCGTCTATCAACAGCAACAGTGATCCGGCGCTTCTTGACGTTGGTCACATACCCATTTGCCAGCGCGAAATGGCCTTGTTCATCTGATACCACGATGGGCTCACCGACGATGAGTTGGGATTCGGTGAAGGAGAAGCCTGGTACCGGCCGCTGTTTGATGAATGTGTAGCTGTACCGGTTGATCTTCTGGCCGTTCTCCTCTTCGTGTGCAGACCCAGGTTCTAGTATAACGTTGGAGAAGCAGCGGCCCAACTTCTCACGGTCGGTGCTCAGCATGGTCCATAATTCTCGGCGAAACTTCATCATATCCGTCTCTTCCTTGGTTAAGAGGATATCCCATTTCTTCATGAAGTCCTGGTGGGAACGCTGCAGTGGTTGTACGAGCTCGTCGTATCGCTCTTTTGTCTTCTTGTTTAGCATCTCACCTTTCCCATCCTCAACGAGATTGTGATACAAAAAGCATGACTCCTGTGCGTAGCACTTTTGACACTTGAAGTCCTCTTTCAAGATAGGCGGTAGTTCAATGCGATCTCGGACGTAACATGCCAGCTCATTACGCTTGATGATCATGTGCATGATGTCGTTACGAACAGCGGGGACGCGACTGATATCGGAAGTTTCGAGGTAATACAGGATGCCGTATGCAATATCAACATCTGTACTGGTTAGCCATATATGGGCTTACTTTTTAACAATGAATCATACCATAACGATTGGATAACAATAGGTTATACAAAGCAGTTTGCGCGACGTGCGCAGCATTCGAAGAGTTCTTGCCAGTCTTCACTTCAAACGGCACTGTCAGAGTCCGTTCACCCTGATCATCCCGCATTGTGACTTGTACGGTAGCATCTATGTTTCCTTTCAAACCGTACATGGGGGACCAAACATGTTCTTCGACGTCGAGCAATTTATTAATGCTCATGATAGACTGCCGCCCATTAAGCTCTCGAACAACAGCGTCATTTTGAGGTTCTGCGCGAACAAACAACTTTGCCCAAGCCTGCAGCTCGGGTAGCTTGCTGCTCATGTGTTCCTTAATGGCTTCGCACGTCGAGTTGATCTCCAGAATAGTCTCCAAATGGCGCGGTAAAAGGACATCAATTATTTCCGAAAGAAATACGGAGTCCCATTTGTTCACTTTCATGGCTTCTTGAAAGAGCTCGTGGAGCAATGTGCCGTAGAGCATAGGCGCATTAGCCTTGCTCGTCGCCTTGACTCTGTCCTGGAGCACCGCTCGTCGTAAGCAACCAAATGAATCGGCAACGACGGTTGATGAGATAAGATGGTCTGGATGCAAGATGAGCATATTGTGGTGATCGTCAATTATGCACTGGCCAGTGTTTGTGAATTCGCCAATGACGTGAACAAAAGACCCTGTTGTACAAGGCGTATCGAACCAAGCTTGTCGTAGGGTGATAGCTTTGAACAGCTTTGTTTTCTCTTCTTCGACCAATAGCACCTAGGTGTGTTAGCTCCGGCACTGAACTATTGGAAAGGAGACTGACCTTCTCAGGCATTTGATAACCACGGTCGGTGGTGTATGAACCTTCGTCCACTTGTTTGATTAAGTAACGCTGTATGGCCCTATTGTCCTGCTGGCTCTTCGAGAGTTAGTACGGCTTCATCATCATGGGTGATTATGGGTGGTACGTACAGTACTTGCTGGTACCTGTGTCGCCGCGACTTCAGCAGCAGCGAACTCTTCGGCATCAATATCGTCACCAAACTCGTCGTCGTCATCGTCATCCAGGAGATTGATTACAGGCGCTGGTGTGGCATCTTCAGTGGCTGCGAATTCTTCGTTTCCTGTTGCAGCGGCTTGACCTGTTGTTGCCGACTCTACAGATCTCGTATCGTAGAGAGATGCAACTTGCTCCAAGTCCGCAGCAAAATCATCCTCATCGTCTATTCCGAACTCGTCGTCACTTCCGGTCTGTGGGAGGGCTGGCAAAGTTACGTGTTGTTCGGGCGGCGGTGGACTGACCGGTTCTGTAGGAACGGTAACATAGCTTGTCAGATATGTTGGTTGATCGACGTGCTGGGGCACTATATCCAGGGCTTCTACGAGGTCCGTATCAAAATCATCATCCCCAAAGTCATCTGATGATCCTGGAGATGCTTGGGGTTGGTCGGCTACCAGTTCAACATTAGAGTCATCCTCTTCTTGAACAAGCTCATCATCACCATCCAGGCCCACACCAAGAGGCTCTGACCCGGGTTGCATGGTTTCAGACGTGTCCATATCTTGCTCCCGGGCACGTCGCTGTAGAGGGGAACCTGACGAGACACCTTGGCGATCTCCAGCCGCGGGTAACGGAGACGAACTCGAGGGAAGTTGCGAGTATATGCGCGGCTGCGGTTTCGATACGCATTCCCTCATTCGCTGCACCATGCTTGCAATATTGGGCTTCGCAGGTTGTCCCGGCATCGTACCATCGGAACTGGAAGCGCCAGCAAACACATCCTCGGTTGTATCTTTCTCCTGGTGGAAAACACCATGCACTCGCCTCCTCTTCACGTTCGAGGCGGGAAACTCAACGCCACAGCTCGCCCAGCGTCGTAGTCCGTTGACGCTTCCAGCAGCGGCAGCAGATCTCGGTGACGACTCATTGATCAGGTGCGCAAATGCTACATTCTTATTGGCGCCTGGTGTCCCTTTGCTGTTTGTGTACCGCGACCATAGTTCCATGGCCGGATCAGCCTGGGGGGTCGTGATGTCTTTCCGGGCCTGATCGAGTCTACTGTCTTCTTGTGACGGTGCAGGCGACGAACTCCTAGCGCGCTTCTTGTTCTTCCGTGGCAAAGGTGTATTCACTGCTTGCGACCCTCTCCATATCAGCTGCTCTTCTGGTGAAGCGACGGGCGGCGGCGCATGTCGCGAGGAGTCATCAATATTCCCAACGAGATCCGCCAGCGGTAGTCTCTTGGTGGCTGGAGTGGATGGCGGCGGGCAGTCGGTGATGGTTGGTAGCTTTGGCGTCTTGTTGTTGTTGCTAACATCTTTTGCGACTCGGTTCGCCTTTGGCGTGGCCATTGATTTAGATATCTTGGCTAGCGCAGCGGGTAGGTTCTCTTTCTCAGCCTCACACGCCTTCAAAGATTCGGCATTTGACGCACTCTCAACGAATTGGAAAGACTTAAGCTTCGTCCGGGTTTGAGTCGACGGCATGATGGGAGGGCCGCTTACTACTTGCCACGTCGGTGGTGCGGCGTGGTTATTAGGGTGGTGGGGGAAGGCACCGTTGCGCGGGCGGTTCCATTGGCCTCGATATTGCTGCAGGGAAGACGATAAGTATGTTTTCGGTGAATGCTGAGTGTCATCAAAATACCTTCGGCTTCTGGTCCTGGTCAAAGAATGACCTCTGGCGAGTCGACATGGAGGCGATGGACGTCGGAAGTGGACTGAACGCGTGAACGCGTCGCGTGCAGCCAATAAGCTGGGGTGAAGCCAAAGCGGAACATAGAAGCGAAGTCACGTGGGTGGGCGCCGGCTAAGGCTCGGAGCAATGTTTGTCTCGGAGCCGAGTTGGAGAGTGCGGGACCTACGCCGCCAACCGCAATCGGTCATGGAATTGACAGGCACTTGACACACATATCGCAAGTGCCTCCGCGTATCACGTACATTCGAAAGAGACGGGAACTAGGGACGAGTCAGATTCGTGCTTTTGCACCAATTGCAGCTTTGTCACATAACAAGCTGGGGCCACTTGCATCGCCTACTAAGCGGAGTTTAGAGATTCCATCCCACGTTGCTGGGGCTCTTTCTTTCCCCAGATTGCGTGAGCTGCCGCGCGCCGCTCACAGCACACCAGACCTTCTTCTTCACACTTTTTCCTCAGACACTCCCCTTGTAGTACTATCGCCAACATGTCTGCTGCCGATGCGAAGCCATTGCCTTTTGTCTACCAGTTCGCGGCTGGTAAGTCTAACCTTTCTTAACGCCGCTCACCTCCGATGCGACTGTCATGTGTACCTGTCTGGTAGCTTGACAGAAGCCGCAGTGTGACTCTAGCTGCCTTCCAAACTACCATCTGCAGTACAATTCAATTGAGCTCTGTGAACAAACGTTAATCATGTATAGGTGCCGTGGCCGGTGTGTCAGAAGTGAGTGCGCCAACTCTGCCGGAGCTCGCGTGAGGCGACCAATGCTGATTTTATCTTGCGCGTATAGATTCTGATCATGTGCGCACCATTCACTATGTAACCGGACGCAGGAGTTTCAATGCTGACTAAACCCAAAGGTACCCGCTGGACGTCGTCAAGACCAGAGTGTAAGCGACTGCACGTCAAATCATATCGTAACCACCTCTAAATCCACGTAGACAACTCCAGACTGGCAAGGTTGTTGGTGATGAAGGCTACAATGGCATGGTAGACTGCTTCAGGAAGATCATCAAGAATGAGGGGTACGCTGTAGCAACCCTGGGCACTCAGACTCCATGGGCTAACACCTCTCAGTTTTTCAAGACTGTACCGTGGTATTAGCGCTCCCATTCTTATGGAAGCTCCCAAAAGGTATTTACACGTCCAGACTGCGAATCTCCATCTCTGTACTGTTCGCTGACGCCATTTAGGGCCACCAAGTTTGCGGCCAACGACTCATGGGGCACCTTCTATCGTAACCTATTCGGTCAAAACAAGATGAACCAGTCCCTCTCCATCCTCACTGGCGCCACTGCTGGTGCAACCGAATCCTTCGTCGTCGTACCCTTCGAGCTCGTCAAGATTCGGTTGCAAGACAGGGCGCAGGCGCACAAGTACAACGGCATGATGGACTGCGTTATGAAGATTGTCAAGCAGGAAGGCCCTCTTACCTTGTACCAGGGTCTAGAGTCGACCATGTGGAGGCACATTCTCTGGAATGCAGGCTACTTTGGTTGCATCTTCCAGGTCCGCGCTCTCCTGCCTGCGGCCTCTGACAAGAAGGGTCAAATCACAAATGACCTCATTTCTGGTGCTGTCGGTGGCACTGTCGGTACTATTCTCAACACCCCCATGGATGTCGTCAAGTCCCGTATCCAGAACTCGCCCAAGGTTGCCGGCTCAGTACCCAAGTACAACTGGGCATATCCTGCCCTCGGCACCGTCATGAAGGAGGAGGGCTTCGCTGCGCTTTACAAGGGTTTCCTGCCCAAGGTGCTGAGACTGGGTCCCGGAGGTGGTATCCTTCTCGTCGTCTTCACCGGTGTCATGGATTTCTTCCGCACTATGCGCGACGGTAAGTAGACGACGCCAAGCTGCAGTGTATGGCCTCTCATCGTAGACTCCTAAACGCGAAACCGGACAATAGACTGTGCATCCCGTATCCGCTTCTGCTACATCAGCAAAGCAGGGTCAAATAGCATTACTCAAACACTTCATGATGATCGTGCTATCTCTTCGACATGTGACACTA
This sequence comes from Pyrenophora tritici-repentis, assembly GCF_003171515.1. NCBI lineage: Eukaryota > Fungi > Ascomycota > Dothideomycetes > Pleosporales > Pleosporaceae > Pyrenophora > Pyrenophora tritici-repentis. Next base: position 2,653,669 of record NC_089390.1, read on the forward strand.
GCCCTCTATCCGTTGCGTAGATCACCGCCCACACCGTTATCTCCCCAAACTCAGTATCTTCATACCTTGGAATTGCTTCACGCGACATGATTGCTTATTCGCCTAGACTCAAAGAACACTGGTCTGGATTGCTACTGCCCACCGTTGCCCCCGCGCTCAGTATGACCCCACCACACGCGCAACGCGGGCGGCTAGACGCGGATGACGTCACCCCTCCAGCCAACCAACGCAGCCACCACCCATTGTTGCAGCCTGACCACACCCCTCCTAGGTAACTACCAACTGCCCAAACAACCAAGATTCCTTTTGCAATCATAAGAGCCAGGGTCCAACAACACACATAAGTACGCCGCCCCTCTTCTTCTATCAGTTTTACAAAAGCTGATCACCACACACAGTCTACGAATCTAGTTCATTCAACAAACCTAATACACCACCTCTTCTTCCACAGCAAACAAGCAGCGCTACATCAAGATGCCTCTCGTAGTTCCCGGCCTACAGTCCACAGACGGAAAGGAAGACTGGATGACCAAGCTCATGGGCAAGAAACTTGGTGATCAGCATGATGAGATGGTTAGTTCAATCTTGCCTCCTTTCCCTTATCATATCCCCCCTATCTCCCTTATAGCGAAGTCAAATAGGCAGTTATAGCAAAGCTAATACATACGCCGAAAAGACATTCGCAAAGACCGATCTCCCCAAGGAACACCGCATCGTCAAGCCCGATTCGATGAGCACCATGGATCACAAGCCTGAGAGGCTGAATGTCCATGTTGATGAGGATGGTACGGTTAAGAAGGTCACCCATGGTTAGGCGCGAGTGGTTGCTGTTACATGGCGCAGGGCTACAGACGATATAACAATCTGATGGAGTTAGGGTAGTGGTGCGGTATGAGGTATGAATATTGAAGGTCATCTTAACAGAACTCAACAAGGAAATAAGTCACGGTTTCTTGAACACCTCTGCTTGCTGATGCTGATGCTGATGCTGATGCTGCTTCTGCTCATCGCTGTGATATGAAATATGTCCATGTCGTTCATACACGCGAACGTCTGAAAAAGAGTGGTGTTCTCGCCACTGATCTAGAAAAGGTACCGTATCCCGAAGAACGTTTCGCCAATGCCGAATAACAACGAAAAATCAACTACCCGAACCCAGAGAACAGCAGCGCCTGGTAGAAACAATAAACGTGGTATCATACAGTAGGGGAAAAATAAGCGCCATCGTACAAACATTTCACGGTCCCTGGCTGCCTCAGTCATCATTTTCATCTCAGTAAGCCATGCCCCTCCCTTGCAGCCCTACAGCCCTACCATTGCGCACGGATACTCGGCTTCGCCGAAGAGCAAGTACCTTTTGTATACCGCCACAGTGGAGAACACAAAGCTTATTGCAATGTTCCCAAAAATGAATGTGGTGGACGAAACTACGCCCTCGGGCGTTTCCTCTTCGCGCTCTCACAATCACCCGTGGTATCCGCAACCGCAAACTGCGCATCATCAGTACCACTTTGACCCAGCGCCTTGACGACCTCGCTCATCCTCAGCATGATAGCATGCATACCCTCGGGATGCTCAAAGCACAACATGATACAGGTGCGCATTGTTGTGGCAGAGAAGTAACGGCGCAGGACCTTGTTATCGTGCTTGTTGCTCGCGGCGCCCATGACAAGACCGATCCAGAGGAGAACGCCGGCCATATCCGACCAGCACTCGGAGAGGTTTGATCTTTCAAGAGCTTCTTTGAGGTCGTTGAGGATGTTGGTGGCGGGTCGAGTGCTAGGTTGTGCGATTGTGGTGGTGGGTCGGGGGAAGAGGAAGACGTCGGAGGAGCCTGAATGGAGGGAGGAGACGGAAGGGCGTTGGGAGAACGTTGAAGAGGTGGAGAGGCGGTGCGAGTATGTTGATGAGGCTGAGGGGCGGTAGTGGTGAAATGGGAAGCCGGGTTGTGAAGCTGTCGTGTTTGCAGTGCTGTAGGTGCTGTAGGATGGGCTGACTGAGTAGTCTGTTAATGGTGTTGAGTAGTGGGGATCAAAGGTCGAAAAGAGAGATTCGTTGGACTGAGAGGCTGCTGATGTCCTGTAGAGTGTGGATGGCATTCCTGACGATTGCAAATTGGTGAGTGCGGAGGACAGGGTTATCCGATGGAAAATGGCATTTGCTTGGACAACAGCCGTAATTCGAATGGCCTCGTACTTCCAGTCCTCGGATTTTAAGACTTGGTTCTTGCGAAGTTCTTGTACAGGTGGGCAAAATGCTATTCGATCGTATAGACTCGTAAGCCTCTCCACGTTCCGCCGACTTTGCCTTGACTCGTGGATGAATTCATCAATCATCGTTCTTATTTCATTCAGAAGCTTTTGTGCGTCCGAGTTGCATTCTGTTGACCTCTCTAGTGTCACGTACTTGCCGTGGGGATAATAGAGTGGCGACTCCGGTATGGCAACGTTGAGCGGGTATTTTTTGGACGACCTGCTGGCGCAGTACCTGACATACATGGGATTTGGCCTCATTTCCCGCAGGACAGAGGTCGCCAGATGTGCCCACGAGACTGCGGAGGCTATCATACCGTCCATGCCCAGGTACTCTAGGCCACCGCGCTGTTTGATCATAGTTTCAATGCCGCCTTGGTGGTACGACAAGGAACCTTCGTTGCGGCCAATCACTTCACCCAGTATGAGCTGGCTGACCGCAATGATATTGTGATCAGCCACGCTCTCCGCGCCATTAGTCAAATTCCCACTCACGAGAATAATGACATCGTTCCGCAATGCTGCAGTCTCTATGCTCTCCACTTCACTTCGTTGGATCACGTCGTGGTGTGCGGAAGCCATATACAAAGTGCTGAGGAATGTGTGCGGGTGTTCAAGGCATGCGGGGATCCAGTGTTTGCCTAAACCCTCAGTACCGAAATATCTGCTGCAGTGGTGCTTCAGTACTGTGACTGATACGTTGGGATGGGCGGACTGGAACATGGTTCGGAAGGGATCAATGTTCTCGCCAATCGATACTAAAGGAGGCATTGGAAAGATGTCGAATGGGTATACTTGGTCTGTCCTAACAGGAACGACGATAGGTCCTTGCGGCAGAGTAGACTGGCGAGGTCCTGCCCGCACTACCTGGGTATCAGGACGCGGAGCCTCTTGGGTGCTTTTGATTGGCTTCGGAGATTTGGTGTGCGAGTTTTGCTTATTCCCGCTGCTGCTTTTTCTTTTGGACGTTGCACCGGAACGCGATTTGGAGGCACCTCGACCTTCAAAACTCGACCTGTCCGAAACTTCACTGCCTGCCCTAGAAGCGTCGTCCGATGTCTTCTCTTTCTTTAAGAAACTGAGCATGGCTCCTTGGCGAACCTCATGCATGACCTCTTTCTTTTTGAATCCATCAGGAGTGTTGGCGGTAATCCAACGGAAATCTTCATTGCGTGATGACGGTTCCGTTGGTGAAAGACTCTTGGTTGAGGTTCGTGGATGTGCGACTTTGCTCGGGTGTTAGTATACATATCCGAAAGCATGAAACCGTAAGATGGGTGACGTTGGTGTTCGTAATGTGGTTGCACACCATGTAGGTGCAGCGGGCATGGGCAATGAACCTCGGCGCGACATCTCTGGAAGCGATGTACGCAAATCGGATACATATCGTGTAACGAAAGAGGCCCACTAACCAATGGGTTCATGATGAGGCGACATGGAGCTCCAGGGCAAGCTCGTATCGGAAGCTACAGTTGAGGCTGGCGAAGGATAGGCAAATGGCGTGTGATGGGCGGCGAGAAACAGAGGTCGTTCGGCTGGAGGGGCTGTCATTGTGTCGACTAGCTCGATAGTCAAGCACTGGCAAGTTTGGCAGGTGAACGCAGCATCCAAATGATATCGCGGATATAGAGATCTTTTCTTGTTCAGGTTGCAGAAAGTCAGACAGAAGGGGCGAAGGATGAATTGGTATTAGTAGGGCTGAAGGCCAAGGGGCCAGAAGTTTATATATACGGCCGGCAGCTGGGTGCCTTGCCGTTTGTGCTTTGTGCCAGAATGCGAGATGCCGGCCATGCGTCGCAGCGTGAGGCGACAAGTAGGCAATTGTGCGTCATGCAGGGACGGTTGGGTATGTTGGTGATGCGCAGCAGTAATGTTGCGGGGAGACACACACATACGGTGAAGCAATCGGTGGCTGTGCCATGATGCTGGCTCGAGCGATGGAACGAGGGGCCTGCACGGGCGGGGATAGAGGCATTGCTGGCCCGAAGCCCAGCCCACTTTCCTGGTGGCGTCATGATGGGTTAGAACATTCTTGGATTGCATACCTGGACAGCACGCCATATGCTCAAGTCGGGATTGATATGGGACGAGCGTGGTCATTGCGAGGGCAGAGACGCCAAACGTCTGCGCCCTCTTTGTCACCAATTCTTTTCTTTGAGCCACCGAACACCCCGCTCGTCATCCCCAGAGAGCACCGTATATATCATTGGACACTAGTTTACACGTGCGGGTGCTGACACCAATCCCACCCATGCAGGTGCTGAACGCCTCAAGCGAACTCACCGCCGCCGTACCATCACACAGCACTGCAAACGAGCTATGCACATCCTGACCTCTTATCTGTACGCAATCTTGCCCAGTGCAGGCGTGTGATGTAGAAGCGCCTTGGCTCAGCTGTTCATGTACATACTTTTGCGCGACACGGAATACGAATTGTCATGCGATTCCACGCCAGACACATTACACAGATGCGAGCACAGTCTAAAAACCTTCGCTTACTTGGTTTACCAGCGACGCGGGCCCGCCATGTCTGGGGGTTCTGTCAAAGATGCGGTCGGGACAAGTGGGTCAACTGTCTTCACCCAATCGTTGGGCATTCCCTCCTCGACCTACATCCGCGTCAGCAGCCCTGTGGGGTCGATACGAGCCTGTGCCGCTCGATAATTCCAACGGTAGAGCCCTACCATGACTTTGGATGTGTCGGGCAAGTAGATCGGGAGGCTGGTCAGCTCCAAGTCGCCTCGCCAGGCCAATGTAAGCATAGCAGCTTCGAACGAATTGGTACACTTGCAGTACTTTATAACTGTGTACCAAATATACATATCTATAAAGCTCCAGCTACCACACCTACTGGTGCAAGTTGCTCATTCCAAGGCCAAAATAATCCACAGGTGTCTGCGGGCCTGTGCCGCTCCCAGGACTGATGTCGGTCCCCCCGACGCTAGCATCACCACTATCTCCCGACGTTCTACTATTCCCGCCGGGCCCAATTTCAGTCTTCGGGCCGCCTGGTGTGAGGTGTCCATTGGTGCGTCCTCTTGAGGGTATGCCCAGTCGAGTGGCATGAAATGTGAAGTGGGACTGGCCCGATTCTGCTGACGGGCTCTTCAGCTCTACAAGCTCCAGTGTACTTCGAAGCGTTGCACCAGACTCATCCAGCGCCATGAGAAATCGCGCTAACTCTTTGCACAACTCCCAGTCCTGCTCGTCTTTGGCTCGTTGGAGTAAGCGCACGACTTGATCCCCTGTCGGACGCAGTTCTTCAAATGTGTGGAGAACAAGAAGATAGCCACCCGCTGTCTTCAAGTTGCCTTTCTGCAGCGATTCCTCGAACAACTCTTCTGGTGGTGGCAAATTGGCGAACAAAGTCCTCCATGATCGCACCTCAGTCTTGCGGGTGCACTGTACTACAATTTCAAGATATTGAGGAAACGAGCTCAGAAACGATAGTACGCTTGGTAAAAGAGCTTGTTCTGGGGGTGGCTGAGTGTCGACTTCCTCGTCTAGAACTTCATGCAGTAAGATTTCCAATGCATGGGGAAAATATAAGAGGTGTTGATAATGATGGCTTAGGTGCAAGGCTGCAGGGTGGTTGAACTGCGCCAGATGGGAGCGTAGTAATGCGGGAAGGAATAGGTGCGTCTGTGAAATACGTCAGCAATCGATCAATACGTAGCCAATAGTGCGTTGTACGACGCGCATCAGCTTACCCTGGTTCCAAAACGCAAGAAGGCGAAGCTTGTGTCTCTGCGTTGGATCAATTCGGACTCTACGCCAAACACGATGGCTTTGTTGATCAATGCTGAGAGTGGATAGAAGTCGACAGGAATCTTGACCGGCGTAGATAGCTCCCTGCCCACTTCGGCAGATGCAGACGACAGTACGTCTTGCATATCAATCCAAACACGCATGTCATGGCCGTCAAAGAACCACAGCGAATCGCGCAGATCGTGACCATGCACATCGTTCATCGTCAGCCCTACCGAAGGACTAGGCGGTAAAGAGTCGACTTGCTTGTCTAGCGCAAATGCAGGGTGGTCGCGCATGAGAGCATATGTCTCCACGTTCTGCGCAATAATGCGCATTTCGTACTTGAGTTCACCGCCTTCCGTAGTTGTCGGCTGGAGTAACACCAGTTTTCCGTCAACAAGGAACAGGATTGTCGCAACTGCCACATCTTGGGAAGGGTCCCCATTGTCTGAGCCTTGTTAGCAGGTGCAAAGATACGGTCTGCGGAAGACTCACTAATTTGGTCTTCGGGTAATATCCAGCTTAGTGCTCGCACTCGTGGAGGCGCGCGGATAATGCCATGCAGCGCAATCTGACCGACCTGAACCAACTTTACGGTCGCATCTGTGACACTAATCACGTAGTGGTACAAGATATTTTCGTAAGTATAGACCAAAAGAGAATCCTCTCCGGACGGAGCGATCAGCACTATTGGTGCGGGTAGCTTCTGGGTATGCATGATATGACCGTTGTCGAGAGCTGCTTCGCGTGAATACACTCGGACCTTGAGCTCATGTCAGTATGAACAGAGGAGTGGATGAAGTGCCAATCATACCTCGTGAGATTCGTGGCACTCAACTGCCGCAATCAAAACATGCTGGAACCAACACATACCACCTCGCACAGCAAACTCGTTTTCTATAAAGGGATCGTCAAACATTTTCCAACGTCCACTATTCACGCTGTAATGAGCAAGTCCTCTCTTGCCCGCTATTGCAACGTATCGTCCATCATTCGATATGACCGCACTTCTGATTGGCCATTGGTCCACCAGGTAGGCGGATGGAACTTGAACGTGATGCCAAAGCGAGACTTCAGCGGAAATGGTTGTCAGGTCTGGCAAGTCGTACCCGCGATATATCATGAAGCCGGTACTTGTCTGCATCAGCGAACGTGATATATTGGCAGACGAAAAGCACCCCGTGACCGCGCTTCGAGCCATCTCTATAATGAAGAGACGGTTGTCGTTGTTGCCTAGCATCAAAAGTTCCGCACCGCCCCCAATCCAGAATGCTTCCTTAACACTAAGAAGCCATCCCTCTTTGTTCGTCTCGGAAAGCGTCCTGTCTGAGGTAAAGCTAGTAGCGCCAGGCTTTCCATATACACTCCACATCGCCCAGCCATTCTCGTAACCAGCGAATAAACAATATCCATCAGGTGAGTAAGCCAAAACAGTCAACTTCCCTGGTGATGTGACATTGGGTTGTAGTTTGTGCGAAAGAGGGATGTTGCCGGTGTAATCTTTTGCAGTATATACGTATATCTCACCCCTGGCGCATCCGACAGCAAGTAAAGAGAATCTTGCGTTGATTGCAGCTTTGACTCCGTGGTCATTGTTGGTCTGGGGAGTATGGAAGCCATAACCGCGGAAAATCCCCGGTATAGCGCTGTCTCGATTCGCCGTCTTTTGCACAGCAAACGCTTGTCCATCCCCAGTGATCCAACATGCCAGGTTCATAGGTCTGTCATGGACCAAGTCAAGCAGGGTAGCCTTCCCTATCCATGTCATCTTGGATAGTAATTCAGTGCTTGTTTGACTCCCAGCGTTGTCCGGCGCCCAGCGGATACACTGTACAGCTGCAGGCTTCTCGGTTGCAACAACCAATTCGTCATCGAGGGCCAAGGCTCTTATAATACCAGCATCAACGCGTATGACCATGCGAAAGCGTAGACTGAGCTCTTTCAATCCGCTACCCTCTCCAGGTCCCGCATTGGTGTCATGCTGACGTTGTATCTTGAAGCCCGTAATTGCGCTGCTTCTCCTCGAATGCGCTCCATGTGTGTTCGTAAACTGGGCCTTGTATATGCGCGATGAATGGTCGCGAGCGAGCGAGTATGTGATCAGGAAGCCGAGCGTAGTCTGTACGACGAAGATTTGCGAGTCGGGTCGAAGTAATACATCTGTATTTGGACCGTATGTTTTGACAGACTGCTCTGAACGCAGTACAGAGGCCAGAACGACCGTAGGCTTGGGAAGATATCAGTGACTGAGCGAATAGACGACCGGATAAACAATACCTTTGTCTGCCACACTGTGAGAGTCGTCCTGGTAAGAGTTGCAAACATGTGACCGCTCCTAGTCACTCTAATTGCAATTATAATGCCATGTATGTCGTCCTCAACCGGCTGGTTCGCTGCGGCTACTTGCGGCAATTGCGTGTCTTTCGTCTCTTTCGTCGTACTTTTCTTCTCCGTGAATGTCTCATTATTTGCCTGAGTTGTCGTGGCGGCGCCCGATCCGTCATGTTTCTCGTCTGATTGCTTGTGCTCCACGCCATCGTGAGAGATGTGCGTGCGCCCTGGCTCCGTACGTTTGGTGGCCGCAAAGACGGAGGGCGACGAGATGGGCCAATACGTCATGGCGCTTTACCGCAAGCGATGGCTGCATTTGCGCGCGCCCATCTCACTGCGGGGATGTGTACTTCATGGAGTTCATGCTAGCTGGCTTGGTTCGGGTGGAGTGGCTGTGGAGTTTGGCGGTCAACCTGTTGACCCGCACGAGGCGCAGCACTTTGTGGCTGCAGGTCCGTGCACAGTTGACCGACTCCCGTATTTTGGTAGGTACCGGTAGATATTAGTAATGATCTACTATACACGAGCTGTTATCACGATGCATCTACCTGCTGGAGCTAATGCATACTTCCAACCTGGTTGTGCAAAGTGGCGTGGACTTTGGATAAGCGTGATCATGATTACCCAATCAGGAAGGAAACCGGAAGCCATCGACTGCGGTGGTTCCACCAACATGAGTTTCGGGGGTCGTGCTTATGTCGCCAACTGCTTGGTTTCGTGCCAGCTGGTGATCGCCATATAGATAAAATGATTGACACGGAGGTTTTCGATAACATTGAACTAATACCGCAAACTCAAGAGCTGTCGTTCTTGAAAACTGTCGAATCGGCGGAAGATGGATTACAAACATCTAAGTAGACGATCAGGAAGAGTAATGAAAATTATAGGTCTCTCATACACAAGGATGATCTCTCGTTGTATGGGTTTGCGTATAGCCCCGCATCTAAGCCGTGTATTGATTGCGCTGGTTCCTGACTACAGTACTTGCTGAAGTGCATAATATACCATCTATCAGTTTAACTAGAACTCTTCCTATAACTACATCTTATTATTAATAATACCAAAGTGTGTGTCGCATCTGATATTGCCTTGGGTAGGGTGATTCTGCTAGTGAATCATTGGTTTCGGAAGGCTTACTAGATCGCTACCGCTACCCGACACAGAATTTTCACATGCATGGTACTAACAAGAACATGAGATTACCAACAATCTGACAGCGTCTAGTCGTACACGTGTATGTTTATTGTATGTGGTTATATTTTCACTATTACTCATTTTTTTCATCAATCACATACGGTGAGATGGCCGAGTTGGTTATGGCGCCAGGTTAAGGTTATCTTAACACATATTCCTGGTCACGAAAGTGGCGTGGGTTCGAGTCCCACTCTCATCAGCATTCGTCTGGCTTCAGTCAGATACCCCAGGTTCTTTTTTTGGTTGTTGTGAAGGAGAGATACATCACACCCACCTTTTTTTGGCACCTGCCATGAACACGCTACAAACTCTACCCCTCTACATCTAAGCGACCAACAGCATTATATACATCTGCATACATGATAACTGGATACCCTGCGGGATTTCCTTTTTGTGGTGAAGATCAAGGAACAAACTCTCATGCACCCTTTTTTGCACCTGGCACGAGCACGCTGCGAACTCCATGTCCCCCTACATTTGCACGACAACAATGGCATTATATACATCTTTATATAGGATAATTCAATACTTGGGAATCATGTGGAGTCACTATGTCTTTGGTTCGTTTGAGTAAAGCTTGGGTATGGCATAACACCACGTCGTGACTACATATGCAGACATGGACAAAAACATCCGCATTAGCAAAGCAGATAAGCTTAGATTAGTCACAATTGTATCATGAAGTTTGTTAACATTGTAAGTAACGACAGTGTGTTTAGTTAGAAACAATGCTACGGAACTGATCCTTCACAACTCCAACTACATTAACGATAACTACTGCAAACTTCGTCGCATAATCCGGCTACACTCTACTGCGACTCATCGTCCTCAGTATTGGGCGTAGGGGAAGGTCGTTCTGGAACGGGCAGTGCACTACGTGTAGGTCTCGGTAGTGGGACAGGAGTCGGACGAACAGAGGTGGCAAAGGTGCGGCTCCTTGAGGGGCGGCTAATTGCTAGTCAGCACAACCAAGCAAATCGTCTGTTAAGTATGTACGTACGGCACGGGCGAAAAACTGGGAACGGGTCCACGGCTGACCGATGGGCGGGGGAAACCTCCAGTGGGAGCTGGGAAACTGGGGAAGGGACCGCTGGGGAAGCCGGGAAAGCCTCCAGTAGGGGCTGGTGCTCCTCCACCGGGGAATCCAGGAAAGCCGCCTGTGGGTGCTGGGAAGCTGGGGAAAGGTCCGCTGGGGAAACCAGGGAAGCCTCCAGTAGGGGTTGGTGCTCCTCCACCAGGGAATCCAGGAAAGCCGCCTGTAGGTGCTGGGAAGCTGGGGAAGGGCCCGCTGGGGAAGCCCCCAGGGAAGCTAGGCACGGGAGGAGGAGAGCCGCTTGGGGGTGCTGGAACTTGAGGGGCGGCAGCAACTAGGCTGTTGAAGAGTCAGTAAGGTTCAGTGTTGTTAACAGTAAGTTGCATACCTGGTCAAACCCAGGGTGTAGCAAGCGGAAGAGATCTTCATGGTGATTTTTTCTTGCGTTTTCTAGTCGGAGGATGTTTGCTTGTTGAACAAGTCGAGGTAACGCGAAGATACCAGTGCTTTATATGCTCTTGAAGGCATACTAAAAGGCTAAAGTTTCTCCATAGTCCTGCAAGTCGTAGATTGACAGCGAGTCCAGTGCCATCTGCTTGGGTGTCAACATCATGTTATGCAGATGAGATATTGCGGACGCGCAATCTGTGTGGAGTCTACACCACTTCACTCGCCTTGAACCAGGCAAAGCACCATGTACCTGTATGCTACGGTAAAATTCAATATGATGCAGATGAGTTGTCGACTAAATGATAAAGACTGATGTCTCTATCACGTCACTGCCCATCGATTTTGCACGGGTTACAGAGCGGAAGCGTCCAGAATCCTCAGGACCTGATGATCAATTGCCAAAATCAGCATGCTAGGAATCACACCCCGGCTTGCTTGGTAGCACGCGTGCTAAGCATTGGAGCAGCTTGATTGAGCACCCTAGTCGTTGGGAGTTGACGACAATCTTCCTAGCTATGGGACCATGCGGAGGTTGATCCAGAACTCGGGTATGGTCCGAGCAGTGTGCGGGATACGACAAAAGATAGAGTAAACCTGGATGTTTGAACATCCAATTGCATGCAGTTGTAGTACTCATTCCACAATCGCCGATGCACTCTCGTCTGGAACTGAAGAGAGATGCTTTGCTTGAAACAGATTGATTATTTCTCCTTTCAGTGGCTTTCGAGTAACATATAACTGGGCTAGAATGTGGTACCAGGGACTTCTTTCGGAAAGACTATTTGAGATGCTGTTTATAGATACGTTTCCGTAACAGTCATGATAACAGGACCACCGGCGTTTACTGTCGGCAATGTCGATTGTCCTAGAATCAGTGTACCTGACGAGGTAGATTTAAACATCCTTCCATTACCCGCAGGCCGGTCGGCAGGAATTATCCGGTAGTAATTATCATTGCGGGGAACGATCGCAGCTGCTTTTCTGGGGTAGCTCGTACTTGCATGATGGTATTCCTTAATCAATGCGTTGCAGAAATCCGCGCCTCCTGTTATTGCGTAACCTATAGACGTCCTCGGAGGTCAGGAACCATTCGGAGAGGCTCAAATTGATATGCAATATAACTGGAAGATGATCATTCGCTGCATAGCGCGATGCCGCAATAGGTTCTGGATTGAGACGGGGATTTAAGTGAGGCAATCTGAATGTTCATACCCCAGTCAAGGCTAAAAGGATGTATTTGCTGCGGTTCGACAGAAAAGCCTAACAGGCCTTTGCAGCCCTACAAAAGTCGCATGGTAGGAAATCACGCCAGAGATGCAATGTAGGAGCGGGGACACCAAGCAGCTGGCCGTAGCTGGGTCCTAGGTAAGAGGCAGGGTCGTTGTATAACAGTGAAGGCTTTTGAAATTGCCATGCTTAGATTGGGAACATGATATGGGCCTTGACTGTTCATGAAGCACGGAAGTCCGACAAAGATGGAGTTGGGAGTGATGCCCTGGTGATGGCCCGGTACGTCGCATTTTAGACGCCCAGGGCGCTTGTCTCATTTGGGTTAGTGGTGCAGAACCTCGACCCGCTTCTCAGAAAAAGTTCGGGAAGTCGCGACATGTTGCGACTGAACTGAGAGACGGCAACACCACGAACAAGTCTCAATATGGCCGGCATTAAAAGAAAATCCGCGGGCGCAACTGCGCCCGAAATCAAGACCAAGAGCAAAAAGGTCAAAGTCGATAAGCCTACCTCGAAGCACGAGTCGAAACACGAAGTCAAGCCTGCGAAGAAACCATCCAAATCCAAAAAGGAAGAGAGCCCTGGTGGATCCGAAGAGTCGGACACTAGCGAGCAGGAAAACGGCTTTTATGGTTTCTCCGCTGCCGAGGGCGCAGATGTAGACATGAGCGATGCAGAAAGCAGCGAGGAGATTGAGGAACAGGATGCAAAGTCAAACGGCAAGACACGCAAGCGCAAGGATGACACAGAATCATCGAAGAAGCCCAAAGGCGATGTATCTGAGTCAAAATTGGCGGGTCTAAACTGTAAGGTCTTGAGAGGATTACGTTCGAAGCACCAGGCTAATTGTGTCTCCAGCGAACAACTCACGAGAAGCGCATGCGAAGCAAAAGGCCCTCGCCAAAGAACGAAAAGCTGCCAAGCCAAACGCTGACATAATTGAGCGCTCGAAGAAGCTTTGGGAGAAGCTTAGGTTGAAGTCGCACGTTGACAAGGACGAACGAAAGGAGCTCGTTAAGGAGCTATTCGAAATCATCACAGGCAGAGTCAAGGACTTCGTCTTCAAGCATGACTCTGTACGTGTCATTCAGACGGCGATAAAGTACTCGACTATGGAGCAAAGGCGAATGATCGCAAGGGAGCTGAAGGGCGAGTTCAAGGTCCTGGCCGAGGGCAAGTACTCCAAGTTCTTGATCGCCAAGTTGGTGGAGAAAGGGTAAGCAGACCAGCCACACAATCCACTCCAGAACTAATGGGAACAGAGACCCCGAAATTCGCGATCTTGTCATTACTGAATTCTACGGCCACGTCAAGCGCATGATCAACCATCCCGAAGCCGCATGGATACTGGACGATATATACCGGGCTGTTGCAACTCCGGAGCAGAAGAGCCGCCTACTGCGTGAGTGGTACGGGCCCGAATTCTCCATCAAGGGCCTTGACACGAAGGGCACCGATAGCGCAGAGTTGTCAGTCATCATAAAAGAATCGCCCGAGAAGAGGAAACCCATCATGGACTATCTGGAGAACCAGACCAATGCACTCATTCAGAAGAAACTCACGGGTTTCACGATGCTGCACGATGCTATGTTGCAATATTTCCTCGTTTGCGAGCCCGGGACTGAACAAGCGAACGACTTCCTCGAACACCTCAAGCCCGACCCAACAATCAAGGAAGGCGAAGAGGCCGACAACGTGGATTTGTTGAAGAATCTTGCCTTCACAAAGTCGGGTTCGCGGCTAATGTCACTGTGCTTCGCCTATGGCACAGCCAAGGACCGCAAGCTCTTTTTGCGGCCGTACAAGGACACAATCGAAACCATGGCTTTCGATCAACATGCTCATCACGTCCTCCTTGCCGCAATGGCAGTCACTGATGACACCAAGCTATCAGCCAAATCCATCTTTAGCGAACTTCTACCAAACAATGACAGTCTCGCCGAAAAGGTGTTGAACCTTGTTAACGACACTCGCGCACGTACAGTTCTGTTGTACCCATTTGTTGCAGATGCCAAGTGGCTATTGGATGACAACACACGGGAGCGATTGTCCGAGTTGTACACTATTCGCCAGAAAACATCCAAGAAGGACCCGAATACCCGTCTACAAGAGATTGCAAAGAACATCGAACCGCAGTTACTAACGGCAGTCACTGCCCGAGCTGCCGAATTTGCTTCTTTTGCGTTCGGATTGCAATTCATGGGTGAAGTTCTCGTTGGAGCACCAGAGGTTGAGCCAGCTAAGCGCAAGGATGCCTTGACAGAGATTGCACGTCTGTCGCAGTCAGTCTTGGACTCTGCGCTGCCTGCATCAGCAGGAGACAATAAAGCCGGAAGCCACGGCAAGAACATGCTGAAGACGCTGGTTCAAGGCGGCAAGTTTGACCCTACGACCAAAAAGGTCGTCCCGGTTGAGCCTTCCCTTGGTTTCGCCGATTTGCTCTGGCCTCAGATCAAGGGCAACATTAAGGAGTGGGCTACGGGGCAGGGCTCTTTTGTTGTAGTTGCCTTGACTGAAGCCGAAGGCTTCTCAAAGAAGGACGAGGTCCTGAAAGCTTTGAACAAGGAGAAGAAGGCTCTGGAGGCTGCTGCCAACCCCTCGGGTGCTCAAAATGGCGAGTCAAAGAACAAGAAGCAGAAAAAGGGCGACAAGTCGGACACCACCCCTAGAGGGAATGCAGGTGCAAGGATCCTTCTTGAAAAGTTGTAGACAGTCATTTAGCAGCGTATGTATCATTTGAACAAGTAGTATGATACCCATCTGGGCATTCCACATTTGTCTTCTCCACTCAACTTGCATTGTTGTGATATGATGGTTATGTCAGTATGTATTTGTTACATATCGCATAGTTATGTAACCAACTCGATTTAGTAATGCTTCCGCTGAAATATGCATATGCAGATTCCACGCGAATCGCTGGTCGCTCTTATCACAAAAAATGAGTTGCTCCTTCCCTGATGCTCACCTCCCTACGTCGCTTCCAAAACATAGCAAATAGATGGCCTCAAACACCAGAATCTAGACGTCGCATTCGAGGACCCAGCGAATTCCCACCGCGCTCAGTTTTCTAGCCCACAACACGCGACTTCCCCATCCCAACAGCCTTGAACTCAATCACACTCATACTCCCGCCAAAATGCCCCAACTCCCCACTCTAGACGAATCCTCCCTTCCGTCCATCTTCCAAGCCGAATGGCGTTCAAATCCTGACCCAACGGCTCTCCCCTTCCCGCGCTCTAACCCCCCATTCGCCCTCACCGCAATAGACTGGCATCAACTCTCGCTCTCGGACTCGGATTTCACACCGCATACCTGGCCAAACCTCCAGTATCTAATTTCCACCAACCGCCTCGAAGAGCTCAAACGCTGGCCCAGCTCCCTCAAAGCGTATCTAGCGTGGACTGCGCACGTTAAGCAGAAGTACGGGAGCGTGATGACATATCTACTGCACCAGCGCTTGTACTGGGAACCCTTAGCAGAAGATGAGAGTGGGGGAACGGGTGCATTGCGCTTTGCGGTGAGAAATGACACTCCGTTTGCGGATCCGGACGACTACAAGATTCTAAGGAATGATTGGACGTATGCGCTGGAGGGGATTTCGCATATTGTGGTGTGGCTGAAGCAGCGGCTGCCGGTTGATGAGAAAGGTGCGTTGAATGAGGAGGGAAAGGCATTGGTGGATGCATTTGTGAAGAGAGAGTTTAGGGAGAAGGGCCGGGAGGGGGAGGTGGGGAGTAGGGTTATTTGGTTCAAGAATACTACTGATTTGCAGAGTGTGAGGAGTTTGGAGCATGTGCATGTTTTGGTCAGGGGGGTGGATGAGGGGGTGCTGGAGGGGTGGTTGGTTTAGGGTGGAAGGTAAGGTGGATGGGGGGTTGAGTATTGGGGAGCTTGGAGGATGGGCATCGCGGGTCTGGTGAGCTCTATCATCTCATCGTGTATGTCATTATGATCCACAGATATCGTTTGCGTGTTGGCTTCTTCAACGCTTATCACGTGCATTCGAAAGAAGTTATAATAGATGTGGTATGGTCTATCCAGGACGCCTTCCTATGCTGAACAGCTGTTTGCAGTATTTGACACTCATTTTGTCAACTACATTATATTTACAGAGTGTCACAAAGAGACAATATTTGAAATTAGTCATGCTGCTAGTACCCACCAGCACGCACGAGTCAGATCCGTAATCTTCCTATCCGCACACTCCTCACCTTTCATGAACGTCATCACTTGTCAGCCCTTGAGCCCAGAACATGACACTTTACATGTAGCAAACTTTCTTTTTTTCCTAACACCTCATTCGACAGCGAATTGTCTTTTCACCTTTCACACACGCTACAAGCGGCCCTCACCGGATACTATGGCAATCGCGATAGATCTTCACGGGGCGATCTGACATAGATGGCGCCGATCGTTGCCGACGTGCATCGTCATGGATTTGTCGATAGTTTCTTTGAGCCCTCGACCCGCGCAAACATCGTGTCAGACTAAGCTCTCGGAGCCGCATTTCGCTTGTATGCCGATCGGTCATGGGCATTCTCGGCATTCGCGTTGTTCCTCTTGCGGGTCAACAATCTTTCGGCTGCCCCTGGTGTCTGGTGTCGGTGATGATGTCACACATGGAATTCTACTTAAGGATCTGACGCCGGAGCTTATGAAACTGGTGCTACCACTCCAGTTGTTGCTTTTTTGTCTACGCTTTCTTGTAGTTCGCGACTGAAGTAGGATGCTCGACCTAATTCGCGATTCGGCTTTTGGCCATTGCGTTCGACTGGTAACACGCGGAAAGTACCTCCAGTATCCTGAAGAGAGGGACCACGATATTTGGAAGAAGTACGTCAGTCATGAAAAGTCGGGATATGCAGCCTACCATGGAAAAACTCATCCGCCGGAGGACAATGCTGAAGAGGCATTGAGGGAGCTCACCCAGGCGTATGATGTAAGGAGTCGCGAAAGACACGACTCAAATACTACCGCAGTAGGGGAGGGGGTCAATGAAGCAAGTGGTGTCAGGGTCGATCCTGAGAAGGGAAAGGACCTTCACGTCATCGATTGGTATGGGCCGGATGATCCACAGGTATGTCTGTTTGAGATGGTGGGTTGCGAATTATGCTGATATGCTCTTAGAATCCCCGCAACTGGTCACGAGGGAAGAGATATTTTGTCACGTTTGAGATTTGCTTCCTCACCTTTTCTGTGTATATTGGTTCAGCGATATACACACCTGGTCTTATGGGCGTCATGCAAGAGTTTGGCGTTGCTCAGGTCCCTGCGACCTTGGGGTTGACGCTATATGTCGCCGGGTACGGTCTCGGGCCTCTCCTCTGGTCTCCGATGAGTGAGATTCCGCAAATTGGACGGCTATGGGTGTATATTGGCACTCTCCGTAAGTCAGGCTACCTTTTCACGTCGAGGTATAACGCTAACGTTGTTTTTCGTAGTGGTGTTTGTTCTCTTCCAGTTGCCGACCGTCTACTCGGTCAACTTTGGCATGCTTCTTGCTTTCCGGTTCCTCACTGGCTTCTTCGGCTCTCCTGCTCTTGCTACAGGCGGTGCTTCCATCGCCGACATGTATCGACCCAAGAAACAAGTCTATGGCATGGCTGTCTGGGGTGTAGGAGCAGTTTGTGGGCCTGTGCTCGGTCCCTTAGTAGGAGGATTTGCCGTCATGGCGGAAGGTTGGAAGTGGACCATTTGGGAACTGATGTGGCTATCCGGCATCTGCTGGGTGTTCCTGTTCTTCTTTCTACCGGAGACAAGTTCGCCCAACATCCTGTACCGCAGGACCAAGCGGCTGAGGAAGTTGACTGGCGATGATCGGTTTACTTGCGAGCCGGAAATGACAGCGGCTGAGATGACACCCAAGGATGTGTGTACAAGCCCATCGAAACGTTGAGAACACGAAGCTAATATGGTACCAGGTTATCCTAATGAGTCTGGTGAAACCCATCACCTTGAACTTCACCGAGCCAATGGTGTTTCTGCTCAACCTGTACATTGCACTCATCTACGGTCTTCTGTACATTTGGTTTGAGTCGTTCCCCCTTGTCTTTGAGGGGATATATGGCTTCAACCTTGGCCTCGAGGGGGTGGCCTTCCTTGGCATCCTTGTTGGCACATTTCTTGCCGCCGGGGTACTGTTCGCATGGAACTACTGGTATCTAGAACCGCAGTTCGACGACAATGGCAACATTCAACCAGAGAAGCGTCTTATCCCCGCCATGGTCGGCTGCTTTGCGGTGCCCATCTGTCTGTTCTGGTTCGGATGGGCTTCGCGATCCGATGTTCACTGGATCGTACCAATCATCGGGTCTGGCTTCTTTGGTGTAGCAGCGTTCACGCTATTCCAGGCGGTCCTACCGTACTTGAGCGATGCATACCCAGACTCAGTGGCTAGTGTGCTGGCGGGCAACGACCTGATGAGGTCTTCATTTGGTGCGGGGTTCCCTTTGTTCGCCAATGCCATGTACCAAAGATTGGGTATCAACTGGGCGAGTAGCTTGTTGGCCTTTCTGGGTATCGCCTTCATCCCCATCCCGTTCGCTCTCTACAAGTGGGGCAAGCAGATTAGGCACAAGAGCAAGCTGGCGAGGAAGGATATCTAAGGGGTTTGAGGTGAAAAGCATGCCATGATGAAATTAATTTGTCCATATGACTGTAATGTAATGAATAGTTCGGAAATCCCGACGACAGTGGCTGTTGCACGTGCTGAAGCTGGGTGCTTATCATGGTAGGCTCGATATACGGTCGACGTCATAGCTGGATGGATTTACGGCTAGATTGCGTTTGCATCAGGGTCATACCTGGATGACAGGTCTCGCCGTGGCCGTGAGTGTGGGAAAGGAGGTCCGGATTTCTCTGGACCCTGATCTACCGAGATTTGAAGCCGGAGAGTAGGGCCGCTTTTGGAATGCAGAGGAGGTCGGCCACTGAACATTTAGGCTGGGGAGGCCAGAAGTCACGACAGGCAAGCGCGGGCATGGGTGGTGGGTGGAGAGAGTGTTCCAAGGCCGGTCCCCCGCCTAGCTAGCGCATGTGCATGTCTTGGGCGCATGCAGCGTGGGCAGATTACGCTTGTGGCGACATGAAGGGCAGTAGTCAGTCCAACGCTCGGGGGCGACTTGTCTAGCACGAGGGGAGAGGTTTTGAAGGCGTCGCAGAAGTGGTGCTCAAGCGCTAGGTTCGCGCTTGCTCGTGAAGCTTAATGTTGATAGATAGGCTCGCCGCTGCGCTGTCGAGACGGGCCGCATAATCGCCATACTGAATACCGTACCCCGGGGATTTGCGTTGCTTGTTCAGTCGTGCACCGCCACAGAAATCTCGCGAACAGGTTTGAAGCGCTGATCTTTTCCGCCGCGGGCTACGGTGCCCCGACTGGTCGATTATCATGAGCGGACATGTACGCAGCGTGCGCTTCTCGAGCCCAGCCCACCACAACGCACTGCTGCTAAACAACATGGCCATGGCCGACGCGACCAAGCCCGTCGTCGTCAACGCGCCCGAACCCCCCCAGCGAGTCGAGAGCTCAGGGTCTGGCTCGTCAGGCGATTCCGATGATCATGCTCAGCTTGGCACTGCTGGCATCGAAGACGGCCAGTACAATTTTGCGCCTCCAGTCGAAGCAACGAGTGCCGTCGACCAAGTAGCTCCTCTGCGAGAGCCAACCTACAGCTGGAACAGCAACGCCCCGTCACGCAACCGTGGACCTCAGATCATGACCGACGTGCCACCAGCAGTGCCCCAGATCAACGGCAACGCCAACGCCAACGGCACCACGTCGTCGACCAGAGGGCCCCGTCCGTCCGCCGTGCGCACTCCCAGCAATGCCTACGCACCTGCCCGCCGCCCCCAGCAGTTCTCGCTCAATTCAAACAGCCACCGCCCACGCAACAACTCGGCCACACGGTCGCGGCGTAACAATCCCAATGCCGAGTACCGCGCCCAGGAACAGGCCTATGTGCAGCGCATCCGCCAGGAAGACCAGCAGGACGACTTCTTCGACCCGGCCCTGCGCACTCCCAGCTTGGGCTACAGCACCGACTCCGAGACGGAAGATGAGTCGCCATCGACGGCCGAGTATGTCGAAAACGACCCTTACGACCAGGAAACGCTGCTTTACTATGGCAATGATGACATGCAGCCCTCGATTGAGGAGCTCAAGATCCCCGCCAACCGCGAGCGTCTTGAGTGGCACTCGATGCTGGCCAGCGTGCTCACGGGCGACGTGGTCAAGCAGGAGAAGAAGCGGCTGATTGGCAGCACCGAGCAGCAGGGAGACAGCACCATGAAGGCTGAGATCTGGATGGGCATCCGTGCCAAAGTGTGCGGGCGCTCACTGCAGGCACAACGGCGCATAGTAGACGACACAAGGAGCAAGATCCGCGCCAACCTCGACAGTATCATCTCGTTTGAGGTCGGAGGTGAGGCCGAGGCAGGCCAGACGGCCGCGCAGCAGGTTGAGGACATTGTCAAGAAGATTGAAAAGGTCGAGAGCGCCTACCCCACGCGACAGGCGCTTGAGTTGGCATATCCAAAGGCAGCCTCGCAGCCCTACAAGGACGCCTGCGACGCCGTCATCGCCTGGCACAACACCATTGCCCTCATCAACACGGAAATGTCCATCCTGAAGAAGTGGGTTGGCAACGAGGAACTCGACTTCACAAAGCCCCGGCCACGCTCGTCGCAGGACCATCACCTGACCGACGAGTCTTCGTTTATTGACCGGATACTCAAGGAGGATGGTCTCAAGTCACTCCAGGGAGATACAAACCTACTCGCTCCACTAGAAAAGGTGATCCAAAAGGCCAAGAACACCCTCATCGCCAACGCCGAGGGTTTCGCCGACAGACATCTTCCGCCCTACATCGAAGAATTACTCACCCTCATCAACTTCCCCTCGCGTCTGCTCCAGGAGATCATCCGCGTTAGGTTATCCTACGCTAAGAAGATCAAGGATCCTTCACAACAGGGCGTCATGATGGCGGAACAGATGATCGCCCAGTTCCAGATCCTGCTCGCCATGGCTGGACAGGTCAAGGAGAGCTACATGGCCATCTCGCGGCCAGAACCCGGCTGGGATCTGCCTCCGTGCATCGAGGAGAACTTTGACACCGTCGTCTTGGATGCGCTCAAGTTCTACTTTAAGATGCTGAACTGGAAGTTGGCCGCAAACAAGAACACTTTCAAGGAGGCTGAAATCTTGGAACAAGAATGGGACTTTTGCAACAAGCTCGGCAGGCAACTGCAGGGAGGCGATGTCGAGACCGCAGAGCAGTTTAGTGTCCTCACTTCAAAGTCGCTCACTCGTCTCAGCGCGCACTTCGAACGAGAGTTGCAGCGTCGGCCAGACGAGCTCACCGGATCTGAGATGGAAAAGAGGTACAAGCAAATACTGGATTCCGTCCGTGTTCGACAGCGTAAGCTGTTCCGTTTCTCCAGGATCTTGACACAGCGGTTCGAAAACTGTACAGAGTTCAACATCAACAATATCGACTTGGACGAGGAACAACTGCATGAGCTGTACGAATCCTTGGTCGTGACCGGACACTTCCTCGTCGAGACGACTGGTGGTAACAACAACGGCGTCTACATTGTCGCGTCGCCAACCGCACTTGACCGGCCAAACGACATCCAATCGCTTCTCACCACTTGTTACCACGCCGAAGAGGCCCCAGAGGATCCATCGAACCCATACGTCTTGATCATCAGACCAGAGCAACATCTTTACTGGCCAGGCAAGAAGATGTCCGCCAACATTATTGAACCCCATCTCGATCTCAAGCCTGGCCGCTTGCGCCTCGTTGCCGATGGCTCTCAGCAACGGCTGGCCAACGCAAACATGTCGTTCCTCTCCTCCATAGGTATTGAGCTCAACATCCTAATCGATCAACGCGCCAACCTTCCACGTGTCAATGCAGAACTGCAAAAGATCAAAAAGACGGCATACAAGCTATCGAACACCATCATGGACAGTGTCGAAATCGTTCGTAGACAGACTGTCGGTCTTGACTGCCAGGATCTCATACAGACTTGTTTTGCCTTTGCTACCGAGTTCGGCCAGCGTTCCGTTCTCTACATGGACTACAACCGTCGCGCTATGAACAACATCAAGCTGACCAGATTGGCACTAGACTGGGTCAGTTTCATTTGCGACGACTGCATTGCCTCGGATCGAAAGACGTTCCGATGGGCTGTCGTAGCTTTGGAGTTTGCCATGATGATGACTCGCGGCCAGAATATCCTATCAATTAGTGAAGAGGAATACTCGCAGCTGCGCCTCAAGGTAGCTGGTTGTATGTCGGTCCTTATTTCCCACTTCGATATCATGGGTGCAAGGTCTACTATCGCCGCCCAAGCTGAGCGTCAGCGTCTAAATGCCATTGCTGGAAAGAGTCTGTTGGACCCTAAGAACGCCAAGGACGACGATGAGTCGATTGAGATGACTCAACAGCAATGGATGCAAAGACTTGAAGAGATTGACTCATTCCGCAAGGACAAGGAAGCTGAACGTCAGGCACTTGGCAGGGTACTGGAAGACTCTAATGAAGCTGATCGTGCTCTGACCTACCTTTCTTCCTCGGCGACAAATGTTACCCTCCGATGGCAGCAGGGTCAATTTGTCGGCGGTGGTACATTCGGATCAGTATACGCGGCTATGAACCTCGACTCTAACCACCTCATGGCTGTTAAAGAGATTCGTCTACAAGATCCGCAGCTCATTCCTACCATCGTTGCTCAGATCAGAGATGAGATGGGTGTGCTGCAGGTGCTTGACCATCCGAACATTGTGTCTTACTACGGTATCGAGCCACATCGTGACAAGGTATACATCTTTATGGAATACTGCTCCGGTGGATCACTTGCTGGCCTACTCGAGCATGGACGTATTGAAGACGAGACTGTCATTATGGTTTATGCACTACAAATGTTGGAGGGTCTTGCGTATCTACACGACGCTGGTGTCGTCCACCGTGACATCAAGCCCGAGAGTAAGTTTTGCATAGCCCCTTTGTTATCTTTACCTCGCACTAACACTACTCAGACATTCTCCTCGATCACAACGGAGTGATCAAGTTTGTCGACTTTGGCGCCGCCAAACTCATCGCTCGTCAAGGTAGAACCCTCGCGGCTGAACACAATGCTACACGGCAGGGTCGACAGCGTTCCATGACCGGAACGCCGATGTACATGTCTCCCGAAGTGATTCGTGGAGGCAGCACCGGCCGTCACGGTGCCGTGGACATCTGGTCATTGGGTTGTGTCATCCTTGAGATGGCCACTGGGCGTCGTCCTTGGGCATCTATGGACAACGAGTGGGCCATTATGTACCACATCGCCCAAGGTGACCCGCCGCAACTACCCTCTAAAGAGCAGCTGAGCGACACCGGTATCGACTTTCTGAAGAAGTGCTTTGACCGTGATCCGAACAAACGCGCTAGTGCCGTTGAGCTACTGCAGCACGAATGGATCATGACGCTCCGTGCCCAACTATCGTTGGAGCCAGCAACGCCGACTGATAGTAACTCGAGCAGCGGAACGCCGCAGAGTAGTAGGCACAACTCTACCTACAACTAGACATGTCCCGTGTTTGTTCACAGGGAGAGTTGTAAAGCCGTTGGCTGACTACCATATTCTGTGATAGTGATTCGTCGCTCCTCGCTACAGAAGTACAGTTTTGATACTAGCAGAAACAGTCAACTGAGCCCCGGATCGAGGTCGTCCAGTATTTCTCCATCTAGTCATGGGCCAGTCACTTCAGCGCTCTGCCCCTTCCGCCAATCTCAAATCTCCGAATCTTGATGGGGATCAAACGATCAAACCCGCCGTTTCCACCATAGCTGAGACTGTTGTAATGTCTTCAATCCCGCACTTACTCTGCAACTTCCCGCTAGCGTCTCTTGGGAAGTCTGCACGCTTGTGTTGGTTATCTCCTTTTCTTCGTCTTCACTTTCTTTACGCATTACTGTTATCTCGGGCAGTCGGGCATTTTCTGTATCGGGCGGTGTTTCTGCATTAGCGACGGCGTTTTCTTTGCTGCCTTGGGCCTATCTCTCTCTCGGGTTGGGTTAGTTTCTAATTACTGGACTATCATTAGGGGGGTTATAGAGTACTGGTGGAAGTATTTACCTTCGCTTATGACGAGAGACGCGGCATACATACTAAGCAACGATTGCCCTGCGAGGCCTATACCATGTTCTAAACATTTGCAGTTTTGGTGTTGACTTGTGATTGATGGTTGTCCGTTCGCATCCCGTGTTGTACCGAGGATGAACAATCACTAGGCTGTGGTGTTGATTACTTAGCCGATGATGGAGAGGTGCGGGACAGAGACGCGGGCGCAAACGGAAGGGACCTCGGCGTACCGATCCGCCGCAGCTCGGAGGATTATCATGTCGAAACGTCATGCACTTTTTCTGGAAGCAATCTGAAGTGAAGCGACCAGTCCGGCGTATACCAGCCCCAACGTCTGAGGGCTATTTCCATGATGCGTAGTGCATCTTTCAGATTTACGAAATAGCAATTGAACCTCTGACGGCGCGGCAATGTCAGATGGCGGAAAGTCCTCGTCGTCTTATTGTAAGTGCGGGCAGGAGCTCTGCGCATATTCTCATCTCACAAACATTGCAGTCCACTTCTTCGCAGGCCTGAACTCTGGCATTCTCTCGGCAGTACTCCTCCAACCCGCCGACCTTCTCAAAACGCGCGTTCAACAATCGCGCTCAAGCACCCTCTTTGGCACCATACAATCCATAGCCAGCGGACCAAACCCCGTACGGCAATTCTGGAGGGGAACACTACCAAGCACACTACGTACAGGCTTTGGGTCTGCCATATACTTCTCCAGCCTCAATGCGCTGCGTCACCGAGCGAGTTTAGGAGCCGCGGGGAGGGCAGATGCAGCGGCCAAGGGAGCAGAGCATTCGAGCTCGCTGCCAAAATTAAGCAACACGGCCAATTTGGCGACAGGCGCTTTTGCGCGAACATGGGCAGGCTTCATCATGATGCCGATAACGGTGCTTAAAGTCCGATATGAGAGTAACCTGTACGCCTACAACTCGCTCTTCACGGCATCAAGAGACATATTCCGCACAGAGGGGCTCAAGGGCTTCTTTGCCGGGTTTGGAGCAACCGCAGTTCGCGATGCACCCTATGCGGGGCTATATGTCCTCTTCTACGAGCAGTCGAAGAGAAAGCTTTCTAGCCTTGCAACAAAGATTGAACAGACATCCGGCGCATCCACCAAGCTTTCCACCAGCACGTCTGCAGGTATAAACTTTGTCTCGGGTGTCGCCGCAGCTGGACTAGGAACGACGATTACCAACCCGTTCGATGCCATCAAGACGCGCATCCAGCTCATGCCCGAACGATATGGAAACATGGTACAGGCGACTAAGAAGATGTACATGGAAGAGGGCCTGCGTTGCTTTTTCGACGGCCTAGGTATTCGGATCGCGAGAAAGGCAGTCAGTAGTGCGCTTGCTTGGACACTGTATGAGGAGCTCATTCGCCGAGCGGAAACTCTGAAGGAGGTGGTTGAGGATAAGATCTAAGATGTAATTGTGAAAATGTATAATATTTGCACACACTGACCTTTTATTGGCGTCAACATGGAGGATCTGTGCCGCGGAAACGACCCTCCCCTGAAGACTTTCACTATTTTCTCGAGCCCACGAACACATGCTTTAGTCCGGGTTGTTTTAATAGATGTGCACTACTGAACGGCAATTTACGGCCGACTATCGTGGACAACTCAAGCCGGTATTGCATCATTGGTCCCATGTTGAAGAATTCGGTCCGTATGTACATGCTACGCACGTAAGACTGCATCCGCAAAGGCTGCACAAGAAACGACTCAGTCAAATGAATTCGTTAGTATTACCTCCGTTAATGGCATAAATTGTCCATCACAGCCATATGGCTGCCGGAGTTCATGATTGTTTTCACCTTACAGAGCACTGCAGGACATTTCCGAGCATACATAGTGAAAGGACGAAGCTCGACGCCATCGTTACTGCCGATGACTCGGCGTTAGCCAGAACGCTCGGCTAATGACCGAACGTAGGTTTCCTGGCTCAACTCAAATTACAGTGAACGAAGTGGGAAGAGGCATCTTAGTGATTATCATACGATCGCTCCCCAGTGCTGCGCTTTCTGCCCACGCGATAAGTACCGTGTTGCCTACCAACATATCCATGAGGTTTGCCTTAGATTGCGGATGTTCGGTGTTTTGACATACGCAGTCTCCGACGTCCGCAGTGCGATCATCCGCTTTTCCAGACTATAGGCACGGAGGGACGGAGATTCAACCACTATACACCATGGCACCTGTACAAAGCTGGAGAAGTCTACATCTAGCAAACTTCTGGACCGAGCCTCACCCATAGCCCATCATTTCCAATCCTAATTTCAATCTTTTTGCTATCATGGATGCCCAGGGCCACAGACACACTGACAAGCCGGAACGAGATGCTACTCTCTTGAGGCCGGATCAGGCACACATTGAAGAAGAACAGGACAAGGAGATCCACGGTTGCAGTTCACACACTAAGATTGGCACTATGGATTCATATTCAGATACCTCTGATGTTGAGCGCGATGCCGGCATATCGAGGTTCCCAACACAACAAGACCATTTAGGTAGCGATCTCCAGCCGAACTCTACAGAAATTGAGCGCATACAAACGCAGAAGAGCCAGCACTCCCAGACCGTAGGTTGTAGTACGTTAAAGAGCAGAGCCTCAAGGAAACCATTACCAGCCTTCGGTGCAAACAAACCCTATCCACCCCAACTTATCGACCAGGAGGCGTACGTCGTGGGATTCGATGGCCCTGATGATCCGCTGCACGCCCAAAATTGGCCTTTCGTGGACAAATTGATTATAGCTACCATGCTGGGCTTCACCACCTTTACAGCTTCGTTTGGCAGTGCAATTTTCAGTACGACGATACCCCATCTTCAAGCAAGGTTTCATGTGGGCTCTGTGGTGGCTACTCTGGGTACATCGTTGTACGTGCTTGGGTTTGCCACGGGTCCGATTCTATGGGCACCTTACTCTGAGCTCAAGGGTAGACGGTCTCCGCTTGTGTTTGCATCGTTTGGGTTTGCCATCTTCAACCTTGCGGTTGCCGTGGCCAAGGATGTGCAGACGGTGATGATTTGTCGGTTTTTTGGCGGCTTCTTTGGTGCTTGCCCACTCACTGTGAGTGTTTCTTCTGCCATGGTTCTTTTCTTGGAAGGGCTGCTGATTTCGTGGACCAGTGCGTTGCGGCTGTCTTCTCAGATATGTTCAATAACCGGTCACGCGGAAACGCCATTACTATCTTCGCCATGGCTGTATTTTGCGGTCCACTCTTCGCTCCTTTCATTGGCGGCTTTATTGTAAAGTCGAAGCTTGGCTGGCGATGGACTGAGTACATAACGTACGTGTCACATCATCCCCCTTCACATCTCAATATCCACCTAACATATATCCCCCGCAATAGCGCCATCCTGGGCTTCGTCTGCCTTGGTCTCAACGTCATCTTCCTCCGCGAAACTTACGCGCCCCAAATCCTCGTCGAAAAAGCCGCCACCCTCCGCCGTGCCACCAAAAACTGGGCAATCCATGCAAAACAAGACGAAATCGAAATCGACTTCGGCGAGCTTCTCGAGAAGAATTTCTCACGTCCCCTCCGCATGCTCGTCACCGAACGTATCGTCTTACTTATCACAATTTACATGTCCTTCATCTACGGAATCCTTTACCTCTTCCTCACCGCATACCCCCTAGTCTTCCAGCGCGTCCATGGCATGAATCCCGGCGTGGGTGGACTCCCATACTTTGGCCTAATCTCGGGTCAGCTACTCGCTGGATTGGTCATATTCCTCCGCCAACCTGCGTACGAGCGCAAACTGGCGGCGAACGACAATGTCAATGTTCCCGAGTGGCGACTCCCCGATGTCATTGCTGGCGGCATTTGTTTCGCGGCGGGCATGTTTTGGTTTGGGTGGACAGGGTACAAGGCTGATATTCATTGGATTGTACCTACTCTGAGTGGACTCTTACTGGGTTTTGGGTTGTTGGCGATCTTCTTGCCATTGTTCAATTATTTGATTGATAGTTATTTGATGGTAAGTTACCATTCACTCTCTTCCTTCAAGATCAGAATGGCTAACATTCGATTAGTTTGCCGCATCGGCTATTGCTGCGAACACCTTCTTGCGCAGTCTGGCAGGCGCTGCCTTCCCGCTCTTTGCACGCCAGATGTTCGAGGGCATGGGTATCGAGTGGGCGTCTACACTGTTAGGGTGTTTGGCTGTTGTCATGGTTCCTGTGCCGGTTTGGTTTTACCTCCAGGGCGAGAAGATTAGGAGGAAGAGTGTGTATGCGCAAACGCGGTAGGAAAGGGGCAATGTAAAAGTTCTACGGGCGTTGTGCTGCTGAGTCTTTTGTTTGGTCAAAGCGACAGTTTTTGCTACGAGAAGAACAGTGAATTAGCAAACTTCATAGATTGTTACACGGATGAATCGTAGTCACTCTTTATGACTTAGGCAAGGTCCGAGGTAGAAGAGCTGGAGGAATTAGTGAGGTAATGATGTTAGATGGTAATAGAGATGGTGGGGCAATGTCCCCAACTCCATCGCAATAGAGAAAGACGTCAAGTGGAGTCAGTCTAGAATGAATGATGGCTGTCAACGTGATTTGCAGATTGTCGAATATCCTGAACACGAGTGAATCCAACCAAATACTTCATTGCATTAAAGTGCTTGCGACCATTGCCGAGGGCGTTTGAAAATCCATCATTGTCGTATGAGAGACCTTTGTAACGATGACTTAGGCAATTACTGCGAGTTCGCCCTGCATATGCATAGGGCGTTAGAAGCGCACAATTGGAAGCTATGATTCAGCCAAAGTGGGTTCTTGCGGGGAAGTTGTTGAGGCTCAAGGGGAAGTCGCTACCGGTGCCCGTTATCCCGGAAGCTAACATTGTTTGTTGATCGCACCTTATGCATCCGCCCACCCCTCAAAAAATGACATCCTAAACACCTTAAGATGCAAGTACGTCGATTAACTCTCTAAAGGCAAAGTTCAAGTAGCCGTTGTAACAGAAATCTAATAGTATTTTAGCTATAATTTCCTCGTTGGCTATAATCCACGTGCAAACCTGCATGTCGGGTATACTTACAGCAAGAGGGTATTTCCCAGCGACAGATCTCTCCATATTACTTCGAACTAGGATAGTGGCTCAACCGTGCATACTGAGCATAGCACTGTTACCAATTGTCGCCACGCCAGATGTGTGCTGTTACGCAGCTTCATTAGTCAGAATGTCCTGATGGACCAATACCTGATGCCTTTGCCAAACAAGGCAGGTGGGTAGATGCACGAACGGCCACAGCCGGGTATTGAAGCCGACCGGTGGCGTCTCGCTACAGATTTTGCCAGCTCAGCCATATGGGATAGCCTTGAAATCACCGGATCTAGGTCTTACCTGAAGTCCAATTATGGTAAAAAAAGATAGACACGGTAGGATCATGCTCTTGGCACGCAGGCTCCGGCCCCCAACGCATTATCCGGGTGAATGGGAATTCGACAGCACTCCGGCCTTGTGGCAGACTCTAGTGGCCCATTTTCAACTGGAAGCCGTATAGAGAGATGGATAGACTTGCCCGGTCTAATCTCACTCTCGAATGTGGCGCAAACTCTTCCAGGCACCCTTGGTCTGTACCTTACTCAGCGGCCGGCAAGACCTAGCTAAGGTAGCAATTCAACAGCTGCATTGGTCCAATTTCAAGCCATGATGGAGTGCAGCAGGGCGTACTGCATCTATACCAAAGCCATCTAGGTAGATATGGATTAGGCTGCACACTAGGTATTACTGTGAGTGCGCGAGTCTGTCTGAAGTATTTATATTGGACTGCGGAAGCACGTCGTCGTAAGTTTTTTTCGACTCTATCTTGTGCTCTTCGTCAAAATGGGTCGCTTCTCACTACTCGCTTCTTTGCTTTTGGCAACCAATGGGGTCTTGTGTGCCACATGGCTTGGTGAAGTTAAGAAATTAGACGGCGTTGACTATCAGTGTGAGTGGAATTTGTGTAAATGTCTTTTCATAACATACTGACAGGAATAAAGGCAAGTGCTACTCCGACAACGCGTGTTGGCCTACAAACAAGGATTGGGAAAAGCTCAACCAAACTGTATCTGGTGCCCTGCAGGCTGCAATACCACCTGGTGCCGTTTGCCACAAGAACTTTGAAAATTCTACCAGCGTGTATGATGCAGCAAAGTGTGCAGACTTGCAAGCCAACTGGCAGGTTGAACAAGTCCTGTATGTCTTATCATCTGAACAACAACGTTGAAGACAATGCTAACGTTATCCTAGGGTTGATGACCCAATTGCCGGACTGTGGCCGTTCAAGACCAACAACACCTGCTTACCGACCAACAACCCGTCTGAGCCCTGCTCCAGGGGTTTTTACGGGCGCTATGTAATCGTGGCGACCACGAAGGAACAAATCAGGGCAGGCGTGAACTTTTCACGAGAGCGCAACCTTCGTCTGATTATCCGTAATACCGGCCATGACTTCATGTGAGAATTATATCTGGTTATCCTTCCATGTAGGGAAGAAGACTAATGTAGCATAAGGGGCCGTTCGACCGGTTACGGGTCCCTCATTATCAATACTCACCACTTCAAGGAGGTCAAGTTTCTCAAGAAGTACACTGGACCTGGCGACTGGACAGGTAGTGCGGCTATCGTTGGTGCTGGCGTTCAGGGTCGTGAGCTCTTCCGTCAATGCTTTGCTCAGAGCCCCAAAGTCGTCATTGTTGGTGGGGAGTGCCCGGTATGTTGATAAGCTGGATACCATTATTCCAATCGCTAAACCCTCATAGACTGTCGGTTGGGGCGGTGGCTATATTCAAGGCGGTGGTCACGGTCCGCTTTCTGGCATATACGGTATGGGAGCTGACAATGTGCTTTCCTTTGACGCCATCACTGCCGAAGGAAAATACGTTACTGCCAACGCGAAGGAAAACTCTGATCTCTTCTGGGCTCTCAAGGGCGGCGGTCCCAGTTCTTTTGCGGTTGTCGTCGCCATCACGGTGAAGACGTTCCCCGAGGTTCCCACGGCTGGCACGATCCTCAATATTAACTCGACGCACACCAACGACACGGAACTGTTTGCCAAGGGCGTTCATATCTTCCACAACCTGGCGAATCACTACGCTGACCATGGAATGTTCGTGTATTTTGAACTTGGCCCAGGCCCTCAGGTCCTTCACATTGCTCCATTCGTCGGCCCCAACATGACCGGAAGCCAGCTTGCCGCTGTTCTCGCACCACTATACGAACAACTAGACGCAGCCAAGGTGCCTTATGATGCGCACACAAAGGCCTTCCCCACCTTCTTCGAAATGTACATTGACCTGTTCGAAGACGAGCCAGCAAACCGTCAATCCATTGTAGGGGGTCGTCTCTTCACACAGGCTGATATTACCAGCCATGGGGATGAGATTGCAGATGTCCTCATCTATGCAGCAATGCCAGAGCCCACCCAACTCGGGTTTAACGTCGGCCATATTGTTAATCCCGGGCGTGCATACCCCAAAGTAGACAACGCCATCAATCCTGCCTGGCGCAACGCCAGCAGTTTCGTCATTACGAATATCGTCATGGAGGGCACTGAACCATGGACGGTCAAGAAGGAGCGCGAGAAGTTCAACACCAATGTTGTGGGCAAGAGGCTGAGAGACGCCTCACCCAATGGAGCGAGCTACGTCAATGAAGGTGATCTCAATGAGCCCAACTGGCAAGAGGCGTACTGGGGCAGCAATTACGCGAGGCTGTTGAAGATTCGCCAGAAGTGGGATCCTAATGGTGTCTTCTTTACTGAGACTACGCCAGGGACGGAGAACTGGAGTGTGCTTGACTATGGTACGAAGCTGTGCAAAAAAACCAGTGCGTAGGCGGGGAAGTGGTATTGATTGTGGTGCATGTCATACGGGAGCGAACCTTGTTGAAGCGTATGCATATTGATTGCCTCAGGTATGACGCGACGACTGATACGCGTGTATATGGCGTGATGACTGCGTATCTGCATGTTCTGCGCCCAAGATTGTCAACGTAACCCGAGATGAATGTGATGCGGTTGAAATGGTGAGAGTTCAAGCACTTCTGTGTTCTATACCTAGGTGGAGCAGTGAGACCAAAAGCTGGGCAAGCAGCCCGGGGGAGAGCGGGAGCGATGACGAAAGAGTCGCGTTTTTCGCTAATCGGTAACGGGCTTAGCAGCAAGTTCACCTTCACAAGCCAATGTATCCTAACTACCAACAACCATCCCAATTCCTTGCAACCCCTCAGCTGTGTAGTCCCCCGCTTAAGACGCCAACTATTCCGCTTCGATTACGCAGATCCATTAGCGACACCATCGGATACAAAACCGTCTACGGTCCTACGGTCCGACGATCCGAAGAATCATCGCATTCCGAAGAATCCCATCAGGCTCCTATTCACCATCGCGAAGACCCGATTAGACGTTTGCCACCATTGCGCAGCCCACATCTCGCCCGAGAACACATGCCACGCGCATGCCGAACCTCTCTCCGAGTCCCGTTAATGTCGATTGAATGCCTCCCGTCCTGAATCCCTTCTTACGGGCTTTCTTCCGTAGCGCACTCCCCAGCCAGTGCCAGCCGGCGCAGCATCACGTAGGGTGCCTGGATAAGCCACGGGCAAGAGCGCAGTTGCTGACGTTGTATGCTATAGGTACTTCTTGTCCCGACGACCGAAGTTCTCCTCACATCGCGCGACAAGGAATCGAATACCTCGTACGTTGACCTCAGCGGCTCTGAAGACTTCCTCGCAAGCCATGTGTTACGTGTGCCAGGGGGCGTGGGACCGAACAACCATGTCAAGGATGCAGGCACTTTTAGGGAGACAAGAGGCAAGGCCAAGCAGTTCACAACGGCCAATGGTCGGACGGTGATTGTCAAGGACGCCTTCATCTACAGCAATAAAGGCTTCAAGACACTCAACCAAGCGCAGCTCCTTAGCGACACCATCTTCTACCCTGATTCCTTCGATGCGCAGCCTTGGCTGGTATACTTCATTTCCCGGCCACTCATAGGCACCTTTGACCCAAACCCGATAATACCGGCTACACTACACGTCAAGAAGGATGCCGCGCCAGCACCTCCACCTGCGGGGAGCTCAGCCATGGCTGTCAGCTCGTCAATGCCGCGGAAGAAGGACGTCAAGTCGTTCAGCGACCTCTTGAACCACTTTCCCATGATCGCCCGCCAGATGCAGCCAGGCCTGGAGAGGCTGTTCAAGGAGTTTGGCAAGGAATTAGAGAAGCCGCTACCAGTTACACCTACACAACGATCAAGACGTTCGTCCATGAGCTCGCGAGCCAGCCAGCGGAGACGAGGCTCGGCATCATCAGCGGAGACGGCACCACTGTCCATTCATAGCAGCATGTCGCAGGGCCCGAATGGCTTCATATCGAACCTAGAGATCAGCGACGAAGAAGACCAGATGCGAAGATCGCTCGAGACTGCTGTAACGGCAGCGATTGATCTGTTTCAAATGGTCGATAAGCAGCAGTTGTCACTTTTGGGCGCGACTACAGACTTGACGGGCCCTATCGTCGAGCGCATGATTGAGCGATACATTGCCGAGCAAGTGCACAATACCATCCTGTTCCCGCGAATCCAACAAATACGCATGCTGGAGGATGCCGAACTCGAGCGCCGAACGCGACAAATGATGGACATCGACATATCGCAGGTTGGCATTGATATTGGACACGGTCGCAAGGGCAAACAAGAGCTGGCTATACGGTTGTCGAAAGCCGTGGACAAGTTCAAGAGAATGGGCGTTGCAGGCAGTCCTCAAGAAATGCTGGAAATACTCCTCACAGTGCAGAAGCATATCACGATGCCGGATGAGCAACAGGAAAAGACCATGGCGAACGGAGAGCAACTCTCCGAGAAGCAAGATCACTTGCTCACTATCAATGCAGATACACTCGTCTCACTATTGCTCATAGTAGTCATTCGAGCGCCGGTACGGCATCTGCAGGCACGACTGTCCTACATGCGCCATTTCATCTTCATTGACGATGTCGAAAGCGGCGAAATGGGCTACGCCCTCAGCACATTTGAAGCTGTTTTGTCGTATCTGACAACAGACTCTGGAGGCTTACGAAGAGCAAGTCGACGTAACAGGGCACTGTGGCATGCCACCAAGACGGGTGATCTTGCGACCATGCAAGGCATCCTTGAACCTGACAGGTCTTTCCATGCAGACATGGACAGCTTCTCTTCAGATGAGAGCGACACTCCACCAAGACATCGCCCAGTCAGATTCGCAGCAAGTCTATCAGAGCTACGCTCTCCGGGAGGAACCATCACGAACGGGGATCATGAGCCACGGTCAAGATCAAGTCGTTCACATTCATCTCGCGAGAACGGGGTCATTGAGGACGGACCACTAGCACACATCTTTCCCTTCCAGCGAGCTCAGACACCGCCGCTACCCGACAGACCAAAGATGAAGAAGCGGGTATCAATGGACACGAGAAGTATGTCGAGTGGCTCGGCGCGCTCATTCCGATCTCGTACAACACTCGATTCGCGTGTTAGCGCTATTGAAGGCGATGTCTCGATAGAGAAGCTCACTATGACACAAGGGCCTGATGGCGAGTCACTGCTCATGATGGCTATTGAGAACAAGCAAGATAGGGCACTACAATACCTGCTCAGCCTTACAGAGTTCTATACTCCTTCACTCATCTTTGAAGACTACAACAATGAAGGTACCAACCTTTTGAGCGCAGCAATACAGCTCGGCCATGCCAAGACGACAGACACAATTCTCAATTACATACTGGAGAATAGTCCAAGTCCTGATGTATTGAGAGACTACCTAGCAAGGCCAGATGCAAAGGGTAGGTGTGTGGCGCACTATCTGTTCAATCAGCCACGTCTCATCGATCGTATCGGGCATCTCCTGCCTTGGCGGTTAAAGGATAAGAATGGGCAGACGCCAGTCTTTGCTCTCTGCAGATCTTACGATCACGATCAGTACCACGACATGGTAGACAAGGCGTTACTAGCCGCGACGCATGATCAAGATGACGGGCAGCCGCTGCATCTCGATGAGCACGTCGATAATAAGGGCAACAGCCTACTGCACATCATCACTGATCCGCAGCTAGCAGCAAGATTGCTTTACCGCTGCGATTCAGATGCTAATGCGACCAACGACCGTCAATTTACCCCGCTCATGGTAGCCAGCAAATATGGACGCACAGACATGGTGCGTGTGTTCTTCCAAGACCCGAGAGTAGACTTGTCTTACAGAGACGCGCGTGGCCTTACGGCTGTCGAGCTTGCCAAAGACGACGAGGTTCGCAATCGTATTGATGATCTTGTTCTCTTGTCCAATGAAGCCGGACCTGACGGGCGAACTACGACTGTCGTTCGCTCATTTTTCGTGGAAGATGGAACTGTACGCCTTGTATTGAAGTCTGGAGCACCCAATGACAACAACACAATCACGGTCACGACATGCCGTCGGTCATCGCAGGATTTTGAGAACCTTGGAAAGTGGCTTGCACAGGAGCATCCTGCGTCGTGGCTACCCGTCATACACAACCTAGCGTCACCCTACCTCATACCGTCAAGACCTTCAAGATCAATACTGCGCGATGTGCAGCTTCGGCTCGACGCATTTCTCAAAATCCTACTCAAGCACCCCACCTTTTCGACACACGAGTTGGTATGGGAGTTCTTCCTCGTCCCTGACATTGACTCGTCCATGCTCGCAGAACGCTCAGCACGCAAGGCTGAGTTGCGTGTCGAGCGCCTCCGCGAAGAATACGCTCCGATATACGATGTCCGTGAAGTGGAACTCTTCGTCCAGCACATGCGTGAAAATATCCGTGCTTTACATCATGCCTCAAGGTCTGTCCTCCGGCGCGCAAACAAGGTTCGGTCTGCGGCATCAGATCTCAATGATGCAGCCAAGATTGCCAATACCGCTCTGCATTCTGTCACTTTCCTGCCAGAGAAGCATCTGAGAGCGCTCGAACGCTACACAAAGACGCTGAACCAAAGCGAAGCAAGTCCGATGGCAGGCTTCTACTACTCGATGCATGCCATCTCCAGCACAATTAACGCCATCTTGACCTCACTGGCCCGTCCTTCGACCCTCATAACCGCCATGTCGACGGCACAGAAAGCCATCGATCGTCATAACCTTTCTGTCCGCCGCTCTGATCGATGGCCACTCGGTCTTCTCGATGACGCCCGATCTAGAGTCCAGAGAGATGCCCAAGAGAAGATGGATAAAAGTAAACTTGAGCTTGAAGACCTTGGCAGGGAGCTGAGGTACACGCAGCAGGTTGTTGCGCAAGAACTTGCGAGT
Source organism: Pyrenophora tritici-repentis (assembly GCF_003171515.1). Taxonomy (NCBI): domain Eukaryota; kingdom Fungi; phylum Ascomycota; class Dothideomycetes; order Pleosporales; family Pleosporaceae; genus Pyrenophora; species Pyrenophora tritici-repentis. Next base: position 2,690,323 of record NC_089390.1, read on the forward strand.
TGGCAGGAGAATAGAGTGGAGACGGGGAGGTCAGCACTCAAGGAGTTGGCTAGGAAGATGTGCGTTGTCGAGAAGGCTCGGCTGGAGAGTATGAAGAGAGCAGTTAGAGAACTGGGCATCGGGATCCCAAGGGCGAAATTAGGTAATGGGCATATCAACGGTGTCCAGACAAATGGCGTTCATAAGCCGGTGAATATCAATATGGGCTTGTCAGAGGCAGTGCTTGAACAAAGCAAACTCGACAACATTGCGCCTGGACTAGGCGCCGTCGAGGATCCAGAATGCGAGGGCATGATCTTATCCAACGGAAAAGCTCCCGCGGAGGACGCACCTCCTGCCGATGAGCTCGCGCAAGAAGCCCTGGAGCCACCACCGAGCACCGCAAACGGCTCGGCTTGATTCATCTACCCTTTTTCTTATAATTCTCAATGTATAACTCCTTCACTTGAAACTTCTTATTTCGATTTTTTTCATCGGATAGATGGCGTACACAGATGTAATGTGTGGGAATCAGGAAGGGTATTGGAGGTATATATATCAGCGACGGCGTTCGATCTGAATGTTTGTGGGTGTGGGATAGTAGTCAAGTATTCTTTAATCAATTTCTGTGCGAAAAACAATAAACTTCACCGCTTCTAGTTTGTCTTAACAGCTATGGAAAGACCAAGATAGCTAGGTAGAAAGACTTCCAGTCTAGAGTGAAGCATCGCGCTAACATTGCAGCGCCACCTGTGGTCCCTTCTTTTGGCGCCCGACCCGCACCGCACCGCACACCTGCCGGCCCACCCCCCTGCGCAAGCGCCCTTGTCTCTCCCTCCCCGTGATCCAACGATCAACCATCCATCTTCCCTGAAATATCCATGACCCCGCGGTGTTTCGCCTTGTCGCAACTTGAGCGCTTGCGCCACAGAGGCGAAGACGCAAACAGGGGTTTATTGGCTGGGGGTGGCTGCCATCAATGCTCGCCAAAAGACCTTGAATTAGGCGTGAGTGGTGAGGACCCTGAATTTATGACGACATTGGCGCGAGGCTGTGCCTGACTGGTCTCCCTTTGGTGGTTGTCTATTCTGCGGCATTGTACGACGGTTGTTTCATCCACACACTCTCTCTTTTCCTGTTTCTTATGTGGTCAAAGGGAAAGAGAAGGGAACTGCTGACTTTTCTTTACTTTTCACTCTCTTTATTGCTTTGCGTCGCGCGTTGAAAGAGATTTCTGTGACTTCGTTGCGCGTTGCGCGTGTATACTTGCGACAACGACATCAAACCCCCGACGAACCCTGCTATACAGATATTCCGAGCTACCAGGGAGAAAGAGACGGAAATCATGGCGTTCAACTGCTCAGACACCCCAGAATTCACTACCACAGATGCCGGAGTCGCCGGCGCAGGTGTACGCATCCCCACCAATTGTAAACACCTCCCTCGCTAACAATACTCCCCTTTAGACGCTCCTCTCCTTCATAATCACAAACATCCTCTCCATCCTCCTCTCCGCAACCATAATCCTTCTCGGTCTCCGCAAATCCACCTCAGCACCCATATCACGCAAGCTCTTGCAATCCTTCTCTGATCAACAAATTCTCACCGGCATCGGCATCCAATCCGTCGGACTCGCAAAAATGCAAACAATGATACCTTACCATTTTTTCATAATCTGGCTCTTGAGTCTGCTCTCCACAGCCACAAATCTAGCGACGCTACTTGCGCTTGTCAACGACTTTCGTCGCGACTGGGTGCTGAGATGGTTCAGGCAGATATTCATGCTGGTGAATATGGTGTTGGGAATTATATCGGGTATCTTCATTTTGCAGACTGTCACTAAGAATATGGAGCCTAAACTGCCCATTGCATGTGTTTGGGAAGTCGAGGGTAAAGACACGGCGGCGCCTAACGCGGCACTTAGTGTTACGGGTACGATCGCCGTTATCGCTGGGCAGGTTGTTACGTTTGGGTTTGCAACGTGGTATCTGCACAACCGCGACAACCCCAAATGGCTGAAGACGGTGCAGATAGTGGGACTGTTTGCCTGTGTCGCCATGGGTGTTGGGGCGACGGTGCGAGTGGTGCTGGAGAGTCAGGCATTTGGCCATCCGCCCCAAGCAATCAATTTGCAGGGGTCTCCAGAGGGCAATTGGAGTTTTGGACAACTTTTGCCGTTGTTGCTATTGGCGCTGCCGGTTGTTAGTACGATTGAGATTGCGAGAGGAGAGGAGCTTAAGCCGAAGAGCAGGGTGGATGAGGATACGGTGCCGCTTTATGCTAGTGGGAGTGATGTGGAGTTTCAGCCCAATCCGGTGGTGGGGAGTGCGACGAGTTTATTTAGGAAGTAAGCGGTCTTAAAGTTGGCGTTTTCATGATAGATATGATATTTACTCAGAACGACCGAAGAAGCCGTAGGTCTGTTAACTATTACTCGGGTACCTGCTATCGTATGCTCGTGAGCTATCCGGTACTATAATGAGCAAACACTAGCGACGTCATCAACCCGATCAGGACTTGGATGACGGCCATAGCCCGTGAGTTCAAACTTTGTCCTTCTCCCGGACCGATTCGCGGCTTCAACGACAGCCTAGGTCAGATCGAAAAGTTCATTCGATGACGTTTTACTCGTCGAACTTCTCAATTCCTATCAAAAACTGCTCCGGATTTTTACATGTATTGGGGTAGTTGTGTAAGACCTTACGCTTTTGAGTACAAAGTGCGGCAAGTTAACGTGTTTTAGTAGAATTCACATGGACTTTCGGTGTGGTAGTGAGTATTGTTTGGTTAATTGATAGACAAGGTAGCTTGTGTAGCTACCTGTACTATGAAGATTCCAAGAGTCGTGGCGCGCAGTTGATCCGTACAGATCCACCGGCGGCGGTATCGGTCAGCTTGAAGTGACGGTCGATTCTGACGATCCTCCTCGTATCCGATAATAAGAGCAAAGCGCTGGACATATCAGTTGGGGTCGCCCTGCGCTTTGATGAGTGCCCACTATGGGCGACCATCCTTCATTTCCATCATATCCTCTGATGAGCAGAGTGGACGACTTCAGCTTCGAACGAGTTTACTATCCTCATATTCTCAGGATCGACTTTGTAAGTAGCCTTGCATGTAGCCTTTTGATCATTCGTCTTAATATTTCATCTACTCCGCTGCCGTCTGAGTTGGTGTTCTATAGCTCACTCTCGACACTCAGAGTTGGCTTTGTTACAAAGAGGTTCCATTACTCCTGCACACTCTTGACAGTCCCAAATCATTTATTCAAAGAACACCATAGCTTCTAGTATCTCCGATTTTCGATAACAATTGACACGCGAGTGATACTATGGCTATAAAGGGTGATAGAAAGTGCAGTCATCACGAAAGACCTGTCTCGCCAGTCGGCAAAGAAGATGTTGGAGTCCACCTCAGAGAACAGCGTGGCAAAAGAAATCGGCAGACTAGCAACAATTAGTCAGATGGTAGTGAACGGGGTAATTTTTAACGAGTCAACATATATAAAGGTATTATGAGTATAAATGTCATATTCAATCTGCTCATAGATCTTGACTATGCAACTACAAAAGTAATATATTGCTCACTCTCTAGCTTTTGATCTAACTTGCTAGCTCCGCCTCCATTGCTAAAGTAAAGACGCTTAGAAAATCGCTGAACGTCGTCACAAAAGTACCTTATCTTATCCACACTTTGCCCTTTTCATTCCAGCATAATTGTCACCATCGATGGTACACGGAATACCGTTGTTATAACATGGGAAGTTCTACTCTGTTAGTAATGATATTAGACAAAGAGCAAATGCACATACTGTGCTGCATGGTTGCGAAATGCCAGTATCAACACAGTTTCCGATATCGTAAGATGTATAGGTCGTCCTGGGTTTGTGTTGGCAGGTCTACGATATCGTCAGAAGCAATCTTCAGAGAATGAAATAGGTGCAAAAGCTATTGTTATGGATACTTACAGGATCAGCGTAGGAGACTGCAATAAGCGATAGAATCGTAATAAAGGTGATTGACTTCATATTGTTGAGCAATTTTGTTGACTGTGATGTGATTGAGCCTGGTGGCGTTGAAGAAAGGATGTACGGGAGACTCTGTTCTTATGCAGCTAGACCGTATCAAGGCTATGAGTGGTATTCGCGCACGCATACTCAAGCCTCTGATGATCACACCAATATAACCAGCTTACATGAAGACCATTGGAACGCGTAACTTGACATATCGCTCCTGTCTCGTGTTGGGATTTCGCCCAAGCTTCTTACGGACTAACTTGTATGCCGAAGTCATCGGCTGAAATCGCTGGAAGTGGAGATGGGCGGAAGGTCGATGGGACCTTTCTGGTGGGGCTAGCTAACGGCTTACAGAGAGTTTACCAGGTGTCATATTTAGATGCTACCTCGTGTAATATGAATGTTGATCCAGACTAGGCAGTGACTAGTCGAAAACAACCACTATTTGTAGATCAAAGTCAAATAAAACACTATGATTGCGAACACATTACAGCGAATGGTTGGTATCACTTCGCAGAACCAGACCAGCCCACATACTCATCCCATATAACTATGGGAGCAAACGAGTACTATGGCAGCGAACAGAGGCGGTAAGCCAGGTCCAATGAGATTGATTAGTGTGCTGGGAAGTTGTATCTGCTCATAAACGAGCCGTAGGCAACTTTATTCTATCTACTCCAAATACATGCTGTTCACAGTCGAGATAGAGAAAGATGTGGAACATGTGCGGTAATCCTACTTTTATTGGGTTCGCGCATGGCACACATGTACTGCCGAGGAAGGTTTGATAGAAGGAAGTAAACGATCTCGTCCCCATCATAGTCCCCGGGTACTAAAGATAGGGCCGTACCCACGTAGTCAGAATATTGATACTTGACTATGACCAACCTAGTGTCCTTCGAGCCAAACCACATCCAGCCTTGTATTTCAGTCCAGTCGAATAGTTCAAATCGACGTCGTCTTCTGTTGCGAGGTGGGGCAATGGATCAAACCCAATGGTGTCGCAAGATATTATATCCAGCTCCGGGAAATCTTCTCGAATCCTGCTCCTTGGGACTGAGACTGCTAAAATTTGAGTAGCTCCGTTGTCTGTTTTTACCAGTTGCTTGATAAAGTACTGTTGTGGTATCTTCTCGACACGGGCAGCGCTGTTGGTACGAACTTCCATGTCGTCTGTGCGAAGGCAATCTATTACAGCAGTGTCTGGTGTTTCCTTGGACATGCCCCATACTAGTACTTCGAGGTGGGGGCATGACTCATGAGCCCATTGGGCACAGATGTCAATGAGCAAGCTGAGCGAGCTCAGCCAATTGGCTTGCTCAGCCAATTGAGCGGAGGCCAGCAGCTCGCTCGGCTCGCTCGGATTGGCTGAAACAGGGCTGTCAGCTCGCTCGGCTTGATGGGCTCAGTCCCGATTAGGAAAGTTATATAGAAACCTTGGTGTTGAGTTTCTCAGCTAATATCCCACTTATGTACACCGTATTTCGCGTCCATCTCCTCATCGCTGATAGCCTCCTTTACAGGCACCTCACCACTGCCAAATCTAGCTCTTATCCATCGTCGATCGCACTGTATTGCTGCTAGAAGTTGCGGAGAAATGCTGCGCCGACGGGGCTCGAGGAGGTCACCCAGCTCGCTGAATAAGCGCTCACACTCACAGCTTGAGCCTGGGATTGATAGCATGTCGATAGCAAATTTGCTAAGGCTGGGGTAGCGATCGCGGAGTCCTACCCAGTATTTTATAGGGTCGACGCCCTCGCTAGCGATCGGTTCGCTGCGTTTCTAAGCCTCATATTCATCCTCCTCGTTCTCCGTAAGCCCTGCCGGCTTAATAAAGCTGTTAATAGCGTCTTCTATATCATTGTGCCTAACTTTAGAGCGTAAGCGCGGCTTCGGTAAGCTTTTGTACTCCGCCCACAAATGTTGAAACTTGCGGTTGCTGCTCTCTAGCCAATCAGGCTTATCCGCCCACGCTGCGTCAAGGTAGCTTTTGTAGCGAGGATGAAGGATTATAACAGCATAGTAAGCTGGCGAGAGGTCGAGCTTGTTGTAGTACTCGCGGGCTTTAACTAGGGCAGCGCGGAGGTTGATAGCAAGGTGGTCTTCGGGTGACTCTGTATGCTCATCATAAATGACGTCTTCATAGCTTTGCAAGCGGTCCTCATAGACTCCAAGTAAGTATTCAAATACTAGAATAACCTCAGCGATTGCTCCAAAAGCACCGCTTTTGCCGCGGCCTTCAAGCCGTTTTGTAGCTTGTTTTAGTGGCCTAAGCACATCAATATACTCAGCAATCACCTGCCAGTCATGGGCATTGATCCCATCAGACCTCATCCAATCCGGCGCTGCAGGCAGCTTGTTGTTACGACTTCGGGCGTACGCGTCTTCAGTTTCAATCTTCTAAATATGGTAGTTGGCGTACCTATTAACCGCTAATTACAACTCAACAGCGCGCTTAAAACACGAAACGTAAGAGTTATAGCGAGTAACAACTAGCTTAACGGGCTCCTTGATTTTGTGCTGTTCTGTTGGCGCGTTGACAGGCTGGTCCCTAATAGCGAGCTTCTGATACTTCTCAAAAAGAGCGTACTGTTGTGGTGTTTTGATGTAGTTAATAACCGCGACAAGCACTCCTAATGGTCCATCGCCTCGCCAAGTAGCCATATTCTCAGCTTCGTTCACGCGCTCAGTCTCCTCGTTGTCGTAGGACTCTTTCTCCTCACCCCAGAGTAGCATCTGGCCAATGAGATTAAGCGTATAAGGACCGCAGCGAAGGCGACGCTCAGTAGCGCTAAAGCCTATCTGCAAGGCGAGAGTGTTAATCGTGGTGTTGTTGTTATGTGCGTTGTCGAGGACGAAGTAACCGAGCTTGCCCACAGTGATTTCGAACTGCTTGAATATTGCCATCACGACCTCAGCCATAGCCTCGCCGGTGTAGGCACCTGTCAGTTGTGGGAGCGCAATAGGCAAGTCCCTGAGCTCGCCAGAGCTATCAACGTAGTGGGCGACGATACCTAAGTAACCGCGCTTGCCACCTTTTGTCGTCCATCCGTCAAAGCTTACATAGACTTTGCTCATTGATTCTGAAAGGCTTGCGATAACCTTTAGTAACAGGTAGTTGTACAGGCGTATAACGTATCGTGAGACGCTGTTATAAGATGCCCACAAGGCTCGTTCTGCCTCTACGCTAGCTAATTATATCATATTGCGAAAAGACGATGATTCGAATTGTGAGAGTGGGAGGTTGTTTTCGACGAGCTAGGTAACGGCCGCAAGCCTAAACTCTTGTATATTGAAGTTGGTAAGCTCGTTGGCAACAGCCTAAGAGCAGCCCTTCTGAAGGGCGCGTTCGAGGAGAGTTTCTTTCCGAGGAGCGACGGTAGTGCGCTTACTTGGAGGCTTCAAGCCATGAACTTTCTTGTCTTCTCCGAGATGACGTGCTGGCGCTGATGGAGACTGCGAGACGTTATGTATGCCACGGCCAACAGTAGTGAACTTGTGCTTATAGCAATAGTGGCAGATCCACGTAACTTTTGCGACGTTGCTGCGCAAGGCGATGCGATAGCCATGGCTGTATACCCAGCTTGCTCGGTTCGAAAGTGATGTGGGCGGCTTGCAGTGCTTTGGGTAGCGACTCTAATTAAAGCCGTCGTATTTGTCCTCTACCTATACGAAACCCTTGTCGACAGCCTCGCTAGCTGCTCCTGAAGCTGCAACAGTGGCATGCTCGCTGCCCTTAGGTGGTGGGATGATCGTCTCTTCGGCGCGCGACTCTCGGAGGGTCGCTTCAAAATTTGGTGCTTGTGGCGCGGCAACGAGAGCTTGACGCGGCGACAGCGGTGGAGGAGGTGGAGATGGTGAGAATGGCTGAGTATCGACTAGCACAGGTTGGCTGGCAGTCCCGCGATGACGCGCTGCGACTCTAGGGCGCTTCGAAGTTGTCGCGATTTCTAGAGCATTAACGCATGTTCTTTTTGCTGGCATTATAGCAACGGCGAGGTAGATAATAGCTGCAAATAGAGACGCGTTGGTGGAGTATAGGTGAGTGTGGTGGGTGATAAGTAGTAAGTGAAGTGTCGCAGAAGGAGAATATTGTTGCCAGGCCGTTAGCCGGAAATTTAGTAGCTTATTTGCTAGAAATATAGCAAAAAAGAGTGTATTTTAGGTTATAACTAGGTTTCGAACTTACGCACTACACCTAAAAATCATCGTGAGATTGCCCCTCCACCAAGTCCTTCAGCCCCAAGTTTCCAACCGCTCCATCCAACCAAGCTAAGCAAGCTGACTGAGCGAGCGCCTATCCCTAAGCTCGCTCGGCTTGCAAGCGCGCACTGCGCGCTCAGCTCATTCGGCTTGGTCAAAACGTCCAAGCCGAGCGAGCTGAGCGAGCCGGCTCGCTCGTTGACAAGTATGCCATTGGGAGAACAATGTGGCAAACTCTTGGGTTTCGAGAGCTGGGTCTGTTCTAACCTTTGCTTTGGGAACCGCCCGGAGTTGGGGTTGATACAATTGTAGGATATTCAACTCCTTAAGGTTTTTGATTGGTTCCTATCATCAACTGTGCGCGTCACAATGGTAACAAACTTGCCAGATTGAGTCTTACGAGATATTCAAGAACGAATTCGTGTCTATACCGTCTGTACTTGAATTTAGAGCGCGAGCTACGATGTTGCAGCTCAGGCGCCCGCATTGCAAGTTGATTCAAACCATTGATCTCTTTGCAGACGGACTCTAAGGACGATTTGGATAACAATTCTTCGTCGTTTTTGAACATACCGCAGTCATCAAACAGTGACAGTGTCCTTAGGCTATTGCGTATCGGCCAGAGAAATGATGAGCGATCGTTAGGTAAGCCCTCTGCGTCAAAAACCGGGGGCTCGAATGTTTTTTTGAGAGACCAGGGAAGTGGAGACAGAGATGATGAATGCCCTAGTTACGTCCTAGCATGATCTCTAACGATATCATGTCCAATATATAAAAATCGTCATGAGTAGAGAGCGTAAAGTGCGTCAGATTTTGTAGGTTGGGGAGGCAGCAGAAGTTCACCGCGAATGGGAAGATGCAGTCAAAGAAAGCCAGCTTTGTCAACTTTGACATATCGAATATGGTGGAAGGAAAGCTCGGGGGCAGGAAACCTTGAATCGTAAGTTGACTTGTCATGACCTTCTTATGTTCGAAGAGAATCGAGTTGACGCTATCGTCGCAATAGAGCTCTACAACTTCGAATATTGGGTCCGCGTCTATACTCTCGTACATGTCATACATGAACACATCTTGTTCATGGACAAGAGTAAGCGATTCAAGTTCAGGCGTTGCTATGGCAATCTCGACGAATCCAGATGTTTGCTCATGTTCTGATGTGAACCCAGCAGTTAGCCGTCGCATTTTCGGAGATATGAGTCGCTGCAGACTTCCACATGGTACGTGTAATTCCTCGATAGATTGTTGACTCTGTGCTAGCAGGTTGACAATGGCTGCATTCATAGGAAATAGGGACAGGTATCTGGAAAGTGATTAGTGCCATTAGGGAGGTAAGTGTGGAAAAGCTCGGTAGAGCTCTCGTCAAAACCAGGTAATCGATAAGTGCCATTAGTCGTGTTTTGCTTTTATCAAGATTCGAGTACTGGTCCAAAATATCTCTTATAGAGTGTGTGAACACACCGAAATCTACGCAGCTTGTTTTTGGGAAATGACTGCAGGATTTCCAACAGTAATAATACTTTCTCACGTGGATCCCACTCTTTTGGACTAGAGAGCTCGCAGGTTATACTGCTTTCCGGCCATATATTGAGCAGGCTTAAGCTTCGCGCATATTGCAGGTTTCTTGATGCGCCGATGGCAAGACATTGTTGGAATGCTCGCAGCTGGCCATCGGGGTTTCTGATGTCGAACACGATGTTGCCATACAATCTCTTCGTCGCAAAACAGTTCCAACCTTTGCAGGTCAGGTCGAGTGCTCGAAGATCCGAATACACGCCAATCTAGAGTTGAAAGTTAGCCAGCCGAGGACTGCAGCGTGCCGCCGCGTCTCGGGTGGTAATGTTTACAAGATCCACTATCGTAGCTTTGACATCTGCATTGAGCTCCACTTGCCCACTGGCAAGAGTGGCATCTCCCATGCTACAATGACCCAAGGCAGAAGAAAGTGTAATGCCAGGGATGCAGCGCGAGACTGTGAAGGGCGAGGGCACTATCGGGCTTGTCAGAGGAAGCCGTAGGCGGGTGTTTGAGGTTACGCACTAGTGCGCTATTTCGCCGTCTCCATCGCAACGTACCTTCTTTCTCTACCTACCAGCACTGCACAACACAAAATGCTTTCTTTACCAAACGACATCCAATTACTCATCATAGAAAGCGTTAATACCAAAAGCGCCCTCAAGGCTCTCTGTCTAACATCGCAACATCTCCGCACCCTCAGCTTGCCGCTACTGTACCACACCGTCCACCTGCGTACATGGGACCAGGGCCACAAGCATCTGGTATGCTTCGCCAAAAGCATCGCTGCTGGTGCTGGTCGTCATTTACGTCACACACGAAGCCTGTCATTTGAAGATGATCGGCCTTCCTCAGCACCAGAATCCATCTTGACGGAACCCTCGGACAACACGCGTTTGGGATTTCGCGTGAACCAGGACTTCACAGCAAGAGACGAGCATGTATACCTCGTGCTGGCCATGTTTCCAGACCATTGTTTGCATACTTTCCGGTAAGAAGATTTTACTCAAGTCGGGAGACTTTGATTACATTTGCTGATCATAGACTTTTTCGGCATGCTAGGTTTTTGTCCGAGCGGTCCCTGACATCGAAAATCGCTGAACTACTAGAGCGAAGCCAACGCAAGATAGTACACCTGCATTTCAGCTGGACTAGTTATTCTCCTCGTGACAAAAGCCCATTTCAACAAACTCTTCTGCCTCCGATCGCATTGCAAAATCTCGATATCCGACTATCATGCGAGAGGGGTATCAATCCAGTCCTGAAAGAGATATTCACCAAGGGCTCTACCTTGACACGATTGTCACTTGGCGAGCAGCGTGAGAGATCACCAACGTCTCTGGGGTTTCACCTACTCTCAGGCATAGTACCAGAAGGGATGAAGCTAACAAAGCTACGTCATTTGTGTCTCCATCACCTGGATCTAAGCATGATGTTTCCCATAATAGCTGCCATGGTCGATTTCAGGCAATTGCTCTCTCTTTCCATCTCCGGATGCGATGACTCGGATTCTTTTTTCCATGACCTTGGTATTAGTCTGGCCAACAGTCGTGCTTCTCTAAAGCATATTTATGCAACCATATCTGACACGGACTGCTTGACCGATGTGCTCAAGCATTCTGACCATCTGACCAGTCTACATCTAGTCTGGCCCGAGGGCTGGAAAGAAACATTGTGGAAGACGATTCAGCACATAGGCCCTCATCTTGAAAGTCTCGGTTTGCACCACTCTAGGACGATGGAACCCATCAGCACCAACGCGCGTGATATTACAACTTTGCAAGCTTTGTCGTCGTGTTCAAAGATCAGGCAGTTGGGGATTCAGTTATCACATCGTGACTTGGATGTGCAAACATGGAATACACATTACATGTTCAAAGCTTTCCTGGTAAGTAATACGTTGAGCGACAATATTCCAGTCGACGAGCCTAATAGCTACCAGGACAACTTAAAATACCTCCCCGACCTACGTACCGTACACTTCCGCTACCCCCGGTGGATCGACACCAGCGAAGACACGTTAGGCGTCGTAGCCCCCAAACGCTGGCCGCAAGTAACATTCGAACTCCAACGCTTCGCCAACGTGTTTTTCCAGTTTCTCGAGACGCACAATCTCTGCCCAAGGCTAAATTGCTTAGCTATCGGCGTCTTCTGGGAGCCTAGGACGTCGTTGGGCAACTTTGCTTTTCACATCCCGCGTCATTGCTTTACCAAGGGGTATCAGACGGATGCTCTAGGTAGAACGACAGCGGTTGGTGTTCCGGTTTCGGTTCATACGCTCAGAACGTACGAGCCGGAGTCTGATATATTAGATTTGGATCCGGATTGTGAGTGGGTGGGTAGCTTGCCGGAGCATTTTCAGGTTTCGTGAGTTTGGGATGGATTTGCAAATGACGCGATATTTGGAGGTGGAAAATGATGATTTGATATGACAAAGATACTTCTATTTACTTGGATGTCTAGGCATCATATGATGGTTTACTTTTGTTCAGACACTCATACCACAGGTAGAGTAGCCCCGGGCTTCTTATTGGGCATTTGGTCTAAACGCAGGCATGCCGTTCTTCTTTCCCCACGCCCAGACCTTTGCATTCAGATCCGGCACTATGAACAGCCACACTATTGTCGCAATCCAGGCGCCAATCGTGTCAATGACGATGTTGTTCTTCTGACTACCAGACAAGGTAGCCCAGCGCATCAGATGTACCAGCCAGTTTGTCGGTGTCTGGAAGTTTCCACTCTCCAATCCTTGTACCGCGGTCGTCGCAGCCTCAAGCTCCGTCTGCTTAGGATCCGCCGACTCAAGCTCGAGGCTAACGGGATGCTTGGTCTTGTTCTCCGTTTGAAAGCCAGGAGACAATATGGTGCCCGGGAAGACGATATGAATGCCGACGTCAAAGGGCGCAGGTGCAACACCTGTGGTGCTAGTCTTGGAGCGGCGCGCAGCGTTGTAGAGTTGGACTTCGGAGCGGAGACCGTCAGCGAGGGAGCGGAGGGCGGCTTTGGCGGGGGAATAGGGCGAGTAGCCTGCTATGTTTATGAAGGCGATCGAGGAAGACGTCATGATGAATTTGCGGGGTGCCTCTGATGTAGTGCCCCTGTCCTGTGCACTATACGGAACCTCTGGATAAAACCAAGCTTGCAGCACCTTCTGTGCCATGTACGCAGTCGCAAAGTAGTTCAGCTCCATTTGCCTGCGCAGCGTGTCGGTGCTCGTCTCGATGAATAGACCCGGCGTCGAAGAACCAGCAACACACCACACAATCTCTGGCATGCGGCCATTGTTCCAGGCCGTCGCTTCCTTGAGTATGCGCGCGTTTTCAGACTCGGAAGTCACGTTGGCGGAGATGTAGGTGAAGCGTTGCGTTGAGGGATTCTTCGCGTGAGCTTTGGCATGCGCGACGGCGCCTTCGAGGTTCTTTGCTGTGCGTGCGACGAGGATGAGATTGGCACCACGAGCAGATAGGAGACGCGCGACTTCACGGCCCATTCCTTGCGACGAGCCCGTGAGGAGGACCGTCTTGTCCCCATATTAGCTTGGGGTTGGTCTTGAGCTAATGAGCCTATCTTACCTTGCCCTCAACGGGGAATTGGTTGCTCTTCCAGAATGCGAAGCCCATGACGTCTGCGCTTATGATTCCGACCAGTACCAGGAGGGGGACGGCTGCTACAATCAACAGTTGAGACATGGCAGATTGTCGTGTATGACTGTGCTAATCTAACATGGACATGTACTCTGCGAAGTTATGTGCTGCCGTGCATCTCACCCTTGAGGCCAAGCGGCAGTCGGATAACAGATAGTTTACCGTAATTTGCTTAGTGACAAGCAAGACGGCACCATCCGTCTCTTGCGCAAAGCTCGCTTTCGCAATTGGGCCAGTAACTAAACATGTATCAATCATAGAATTTGGCTTACAAACTACCAACTCAGCCGACTAATCCGTGCTGTTGTGCGCATGTGAACTCACATACGGAGCTAAGCCCTGAGCTTAACTCCAGCTCCACCACTTACTTAAAGCAGCTAGCGGCACATGGTCCTTGCTCACCTCCGACTCCCCGCGGCCAAGCCAAGAGTTGTACAGGAAAAAAAGTTGGGCGCGACTTTCACGTACGACTGAATACGCCACAACACAACAAACGTCGTAATTATGGCAAAAAAGAGGAAGGCAGGTGGCGGCGCATCTGGCGCGCCCAAAGCGCCCAAAGAAGAGGATTCTCGCATGGCCATCAACACGTGGGAAGATGTCGCGGATTCGGAAGACGACTTTCACATGAATCGTGATAAGATACTGTTGGATGAGGGCCCGGCAGCGAAGCGGATGAGGAAGTATCGGGAAGAAGGTTAGTTTCCAGCCTCTTTCCCCTTGCGCGCCGCAGCTGATCGTCGTTCAGACCAATTCCTAGAAGCCTCGGATGAGGAAATCCTCGATATTGGCAGCGACGACGAGAGCGAAGCCGATTTCGACGACGACGAAGATGAGAAGCCGAAGCCAGTTGAGGAAGAGGACGTAGACCTAGGTGGATGGGGTGCCTCGAAAAAGGACTACTACGACGCCGATGCGATAGAAACAGAGCAAGATGCGTTGGATGAAGAGGCAGAGGCAAGGCGCATACAAAAGAAGCAGCTCCAAGGAATGACAGAGGCAGACTTTGGCTTTGACGAGGACGAATGGCTTGGGCAGGACGAAGAAAAAGACGTGCAAGGCGGTGCTGTAGTCACCGAGGTGCTGCCACAACTGCACATCACTGAGAGCATGTCCGAGGAAGAGAAGATGAAGATTATGCGGGCGCGATACCCCGAGTTTGAGCACATCTCAAAGGAATACCTGCGACTGCAGCCGCTGCACGATGAACTGGCGGCTACCGCGAACGCTGCAGAGAAGTTGCTGAAGGCGCAGGCGGCCAAGTCAGGGAGGACGATCCCCACACCCATGGCAGTGACAAAGTACCGGGCTTGCGCGGCATATCTCGCTGCAATGGCCATGTATTTTGCTGTACTCGGCTCGACCGCAAACGAGCATGATTCGTCTGTCATTGCCTTGGATCCCGTTGAGTTGCACGAGCACCCGGTCATGGAGAGTCTACTCCAGTGCCAGAAGATGTGGTCGCGAGTAGAAAGCCTACCAGTCTCTGACCCGATGGTGGAGGCTGAGATTGACGATGATGTTTCCGAGATTGATCAAGTCAACCCCGAGCTCCATCGTGACGCACTCGCTGTCAAGAAGCCGATCAGACAAAGGAAGACCAAGGCGGAGAGAGCAGCGGAGATAGCCCAGGCAGAAGCAGCAGCACGGCGCACTGCGAAGCTTGCCAAGACTGAGCAAGATCTCGCAACGCTCGACGCGCTCACTGACAAGGCCGCACTCAAGAAAGCGGCGCGGAAGAAGAAGGTTGTAGAACCCAAGCTTAACCTGCTCAATGCGGACGACTCGGACTTTGGCGAAGAGACGGAACTCACTGCACACGAGGCTGCTGAGAAAGCGAAGAAGAAGAAGTCTCTCCGATTCTACACATCGCAGATCACCCAGAAATCCAACAAGCGCGATACCGCTGGTAAAGATCAAGGTGGTGATGCGGATATCCCACGCCGTGAGCGTCTGAAGGAGCGACAAGCCCGTCTACAAGCCGAAGCTGAGAAGCGTGGTCAACAAAACGCTGGCCCTGGTGTAGCTCTAGGTGATGATGACGGTGCCAGCTCAGGCGAAGAAGCGCCTATACCTAAGCGCTCCGACTTTGAGGACGAAGAGGGTTACTACGACATGATTGCCGCCCGCTTTGATAAGAAGAAGCAAACCAAGCTCGACCGCGCAGAAGCTTATGCGCTTGCTAAGCAGCAAGGCGTCCAAGTTTTCGAAGAAGAGACTATCGACGATGACGGTCGAAGACAAATCAGTTACCAGATTCAGAAGAACAAGGGGTACGTGATCGCTAATTCTACATTATTCATGGAGCTTTTTAAACTAACAATCTTCCCAGATTAACGCCACATCGCAAGAAGAGCGTACGCAATCCTAGGGTCAAGAAGAAGGAAAAGTACAAGGAGAAGCAGAAGAAGCTCAAGAGTATGAAACAGGTGTTTGATAAAGGTGCGGCGGCGAAGGGTAGCGCGAGCTACGGTGGTGAACTCACGGGTATTAAGAGCGGGTTGGTGAGGAGTAGGAAGTTGTAGAATACCCTTCGTAATTCTACGCGGAATGGCAGGGAGAAACGGGCTAAGTTGAACATATCGATTATGCGGTACCATTTGTACAAAATTCCTGGCTGGCAGAACAAGATACTAAACGGCGAACGCCGCTTTCTAACACAGATGCTTTTATTACCAGGTACAGAAGTAATTTGGATTACCTGCCTCCTACCATCACCGCACCTCCATCTCAGGCGCCTTTGCATTTAGAGCCGGATACTCAGGCACCTTCCACCCCTGTTCCTCCTTGCCCTTTGGCAACCAGCCCGCAAGCCACCCCAACATCTTATCCACTCTGAAACTCGACAGCGACCAGATAAGCGTATGTGCCACCCAAGCACCCCACTCCGACGCTGGGAACATGGCAAGTGCATCCGTCATTCCATTCAGCCTCTGCCCCTCTTCGATCGGCTGCTTCATTGTGTTTTGGTACGCGGCCAGCGCAGCGTCTACATCTCCGGAACGACTTGCCAGTTCGCCCGCGAAAACATACATTCCGACAAGGGAAAGTGTAGTTCCCATGCCCGTCATCAGGGAGGGACAGTATCCCGCATCGCCAAGGAGAGCAACTCTGTTTTTAACAATTTTCTTCTCTGGCATGTGTATCTGAAGGACTTCCGTAGCGTAGAAATCTTTGGCGCTTTTCATTCCCTCCATGAACCTAGGGGCATCCCATCCCGCATCTTCAAAGTGCTCTATCCATGCTGCTTTTTGGTCGGCGAGGGGCTGGCGTTGTACAGAGCGCATTTTTGCGCCGCGCTGAGCGTCCTTGAAGAGGAAGAGGTAGACTTGGGTGATGGGTTTGTTTCCGGTGCGTGTCATAATGCCGCGGTTGCGTGAGGGCAGGTATAGGCGTGCTAGGGAGTCTTCGGTGGGGAGGCGAGGGACATTGTAGTATGCAGCGTGAACGTTGAGTGATTTGAAAGATGATGCCTCCACCTCTTCGCCGAAAGCGAGTCGGCGGGTACGGGAGCCTTGACCGTCTGCTGCGACGACTAGGTCATAGGTTTTTGTTTCGCCGGTGGAGAAGGTGACGGTGGTTGAGGTGGGGGAGGAGCAGTCGAGAGATGTGATTGTTGTGTTGAACTCGTAAGTTAGACTGCCTTGGGTTATGCCTCTGGAGGTGAGAATCTCACGCTCGCGGAGACTGGTATCATACATCATGCGGACAAAGTCCCCGCGCATGAATTCGTACTCGCAGGTGAGGTCGAATGTGCCTCCCTTCTCGCCGGCGCCAATGACACCAAATGAAATGATGGGTTTGCCTTTGCTGTCCACGATACTACTTCCGCCCTCCTCAACAAGAAAACTTTCCATGGTTTCGAGGAGGCCTAGTTGCTTCATGATTGGGAAACCTTGGCCTTTGAGATCGATTTGCTGGCCGCCGGTGCGGAGGCTGGGAAAGCGCTCTATTACTGTGATGTTGTGATGGGGGTTTGACCGTTGAAGGATGAGTGCGAGTGCTGGACCGCATACACCAGCGCCTACAATGAGTATGTTCAAAGGTGGAGGTGTTGAAGTCGTCATGATTGAGATTGGAGAATTGAGTTTCCAAGAAAGAGATAGTTGAACCTCTCGATGAAGGATTTCACTTGTTTAGCAAAGAAATTACCTATGGGACAGGATCGAGCTTTAAATACTTCTGTAGTCACACGGTTAGTCTTGCAACATGCTATGCCAGCGTTAAATCCGCATGTCGCCGTTCGGCGACCGCAATGACCGACCGCTTCTCCGCATGTGTCGTGACAGCTCTAATGCGCATACCGTACGAGCATGTTCAGGAAGCTAAGAACCAATGGCTTCCCAATACGTAAGGTTGCGTGATGGAGCGCATTCTTACGCCCCGTTGTCTTGCATAATGGCCTGTATGCACCACGTTTTTCTTCTTGTGGACGGGGCGTTTCCTGACGACGATAGAAGGGGATCAGAGTATTAGTGAGCATCAAGGGCTGGTAGGATCAAGACGCAGTAGAGAGTCCTCAAGCATACAAGTAAATAAATAAATACGGCAGGCCACAAGTGCTTATTGCCTGGTGTGTTACCGCTGGGAATTCGTTGGGAAGCAAGCCCATGCAGCATTGTAATTGTTTCAACGCTGATTGTGACTCTATTAAGCACATGAAATCAATTAAGCTTGCTTCATATGTATCATCAGCGAATAGTTCTCAACGGAAGTACCCTTGGGATTGTGTGGCCAAGCATACCATAAGACAATTTCAACGCTAGCAGGTAAACGTCAAAGTGATATTATCAAGTGCGTCTGCAATTAATGTGTGACATATAGACGTTAGCTTATATTCACTCTAGCTCTGGTGTAAGCCTAGGTCATAGATGATATGTGAGAGTAGTCAAAATGACTGAGTCTCAGAGTTGGCGGGCGTGTTATAAGCGCCAAGAAATCATGAAGCCAACTCGGCATCACAACCATCAACTAACGTACCATCGCACCTCCCCCACCAACTTTGCAGTACGACACATAGGCACAGGACCTTCAACCTGCTTCAATCCCAGGATAAATCTCGCTAGACAATTAAGAATCTCGCCCCACCCACATACATGCGCAATGGCGATGCTCGGGACGATTCTGAACGGCGTCGGCGCGCTGTTCCTAACACATGCGTACGTTGGCAATTACTCTACCACAAGCCTAAAGTGTCGCAACCATATAAACACGTGCTGATGATGACTTAGTGTCTACTCCACCCACGAACACACAGCAACCTTTGCCTCGACTCCCCTCCCACTTGACATCTCGCTCGAGCTCCTCACCTCCATCCTGCTACTCTCACTCGGCATCGTCATCTCTTTCGCGCCGCTCAAGCCAATACAATGTGCACAATGGGCAGGCCAGATTTCACGCCAGGGAAGACACGGCGAAGGCCAGTATACGAGGGAGGGCGAAGAGGTTTTGAGCGAGGGCGATCCGTATGCATTCTTGGGTTTGGATGGCGGTATTGGCGGCAAGGGCGAGGGCAGGAGGGGATTTTGGGATGTAAAGGGAAAGAGGAGAGAATACGAGGAATGGGTTAGGGGTGCTGGGAAGAAGTAAAAGAGTGTAGAGTCATGTAGACAGGACGAGTTGGGTGCTTGCGAGAGATTGAACTGGCACAGGAACACGTGGAATGACTAAATACCGCAATCCACGGGGTTGAGGAATTCATTCGACAGCTACCCTTCATCATATGATACCGCGCGAAAGCTCGTTCGTATACACCATGCCCCTCGTACAAACGCCAATAAACCCAGACGCCATGCTTGGATGAGCAAAATAAGCACAAATGTTCAGTCTACCAATCTTCCCCCACAATACTCTCCTCTCACCCTTAGCCCGCCATCTTCTCTACTGTGTTGACCCCGCATCCCTTCATTTTACAAGTCCAGCACTCGTTTGCTTGCCTCTCCCTCGCCATTGTTCCAAAGTCAGCACTCTTCCTCCTGGGACCCTCAGCATCACCATGGATATCCATACCGCTGACCCACCAGACCGCCGCAGCAATAGCCTTTTCAATGATATCGATTTCCTCCTCGTTCCTTGGCGCGTACACCAGCACAAACTCGCGGGGCACAAACTGTCTGAACCATCCACCCTTTGCCAATGGATGCCGCTCAGCCCAGCCACGAGCAATCAAGAGATTTGCATCTGCAGGGTGCATCACCATGTGCATAGAACCATCGGATGGGTGCGCATGCATGATCTCCCCACCACATGTTCCTGTAATTGGGACCGTTGCAAAGAGTCCCGAACTATGCTTCTCGAAGCAGCTCGTCGATTCCACCAACCTGTTCTGCGGGTCTTCGGTCAATGCCTTGATTCTATCCGCCAAAAGACTATAGAGGCGTTCACCGCTCTTCTGCATTTGCTGTCTCTGTGGCGCAATGCCTGCGATTTCGGGTCTTGAGCCAATACGACGTGGTATCGTGTCTTCATCGAAGTAGCCTTTTAACGGCCGGAAATGGGGTGGAATGGGAATGGGCTGAGACGTGTCTTTGATGGAGACCATGGACAAGATCTTAATCTTTAGATAGCCCCGTGGTGTTGCTGGAGTCCCTCCAGGCCCAAGTGATAGGAAAGCATGGTAGTCCTTGTGTACGTAGAGGGCCGCTATGACAGGGAGGGCGAGGGCGAGCACCGTGGTGAGGATGTGTAGGTGCGTTTCGGGAATCCAACCCTGTGATGAAAGTACCTTCTGGAACGGTATGTTGAGATCTGCTGTTAAGTTTTGTGCGTCGGCCGTCATCTTGGTGGTATAGTCTCGGTTTTATCGCAAGTTGGGAAGGCTCAGGTAAAGAGTAAAGAATTGACGTAGGAGGGGTGCCTAGGTCCGTGTTGAGCTTTGGACCCGAAAAATGCGGCTGCTTGGTTGTTCAATAGCTTCCTGACGCAAAAGAACTCTGTGTTCCCTAGTGGTGGTCCGCGGAATACAAATGACGTTGGATTGATACAATCCCTTTGGCAAACAAAACCGCTAACTAAAGGGAATCACGATCCTCAAAAACTTGTAAACTCAAAGCAAGAATCCAGACAACTAACGCAGAATTCAAGTCAACGGATGCCATCAAGCCTTTATGCAACCCCTCTTCAATAATTCCTCAAGCCATGACCCTTCCGCCAAACAAGCGACCGACGTCAAACCTCGTACCCCGTGGTCAGCCCAAGCGACCGCTGTTCACACGTCTAGCTCCGCATGCGGTTAGCGGCGCTCGTCTGTGGGGTTAGCGGCCGCGCGCTAGATCTAGTGATTGGTCCACATCATGGTGCCTGTGACGCAGATAGTCTGCTCGGCTCTTCTCCACTCACTTTGCTTCCCGTGGGGGCTTCGTCACCTTGCCTGATACTCGTATTTTTTTCATTGCCGGAAGATTCGGACGTTGGTCGGTGGTATATTGATCGCTCGGGAACAATGTGGGGAGGCATTGGTCCGGATGGGTTCGCGGGGATCAGGGTTGGCGGGCTTCAGTTCTTGTTGTTGCCGATGAGGAAAACAGTCCCCGAGCTGTGAGTACAACAGAAAACCTTGGAACTAATTGACATACGGACACCCCTTCTTTGAAATGCATTCTGGGG
Organism: Pyrenophora tritici-repentis; assembly: GCF_003171515.1. Lineage (NCBI taxonomy): Eukaryota > Fungi > Ascomycota > Dothideomycetes > Pleosporales > Pleosporaceae > Pyrenophora > Pyrenophora tritici-repentis. The sequence goes on from NC_089390.1 coordinate 2,711,281, forward strand.
TCTTGTGGGACGTTTGCCTCAGCTGCCGATTCACAGGTGACTGATGCTCAGCTCCAGAGAGCAATTGACAAACCAACGCAAAGCACATGATTGGATGACTACGCGTGGCTTGTTTGATGCTTATCCTCTCCAACAGTCAACTTTCAAGCAACCCAATAACAGCCTCTTAGTGCTGTTCGCCCGCACCATGTAGTATGCAGGGTGATCGGGGAAGCGGTGATGCCGCATGTCGTGGCGCGCTCTGAGCACTCTCCGAGACCAACTCTTGGCACCCGCTATCTTAATTTATCACGTCTACAAAGTATTCGGTCGTTACGGAGGTGCCTTTCAAAAGTTATTGCTAGCGCGGTAGATCTATCGGCCCGATATTTCTTGGCACAGTCGGAGTTTTTGAAGCTGAAGATAGCAGTATCTTCGCTTTCTTTGGTGTTTCTCAAAGGTTAGTTATACTAGTAATGGCTCCTCGTTCTCACACAGACTCATTCACACGTGCTATAATTGTTACTTTAAAGTCCCGCTTTGTGGGCAAATCAACGAGCCAGATCAGCGAGATCCTGGGTATTTCCCCACGCACTATCGACGCTATCTTCAGCCGAGCCTGCCTTCGAGGCTTTGAGCCAAATGGACCAACCCTAAAGGTTCTTCCTGAACACCTTGAAGATGCTCCTCGCTCAGGCCGCCCACGTAAACAAGAGGCTATCCATGAACCTACTGTTGACAAAGTACGCCGTGACCGTTATGGACGAGAGAAGAGCTGTGCTGACATAGCTGGTGATCTTAGTCTCTACGGTTACGACGTCTCTCCTACCACGGTGTGGAGAGTCCTCAAGGCAGCAGGATACAAGAAGACGAAGCCGACGAGGAAGCCTGGGTTGACGAAGAAGATGAGACAAGATAGACTTACCTGGTGTCTCGCTCGTCAGCACTGGACTCTTGAGGACTGGAAGAACGTTATCTGGTCAGATGAGACCTCTGTCGTACTGAACCACCGCCGTGGTGGGTATCGGGTGTGGAGAAAGGCAGATGAGGCTCTTACAAGATCTGTGATACGAGAGAGGTGGAAGGGATACTCTGAGTTTATGTTCTGGGGCTGCTTCACGTATAATTACAAAGGTCCCTTTCATGTATGGAGGCCAGAGACAGCCCAAGAGAAGAGAGAAGCAGCTCTTAAGATTGAAGAGATGAATAAGATCCTAGAGCCTATTATGAGAGAGGAGTGGGAGCTTACTATAGGCATGAAGAGGATAGGCTTAAGGAATAAGCCTGGTAGAGCTCCTCAATGGAGATGGACTAAGGAGAATGGCAGAGATGTCAACAAGCAAGTCAAGCTGGCTTGATTCTTATCGATTGCAGATCACAGACAATATAGAGGCTCGTGCACAGTGGCACGTCCCAGAGAATGGTCTGTGATCTGCAATCGATAAGAATCAAGCCAGCTTGACTTGCTTGTTGACATCTCTGGAGAATGGGAAGCTCACTCGTGGTAATGATAAAGGTGGCATTGATTGGTGGCGGTATCAGACTGAGGTTCTTCTCCCGAAGCTTATCCCCTTTGCTAAGGAGTGTATGAGAGAGAGGCCAGGTACTCTTGTTCAAGAAGATAAGGCTCCCTCTCATGCTCACCAGGCCCAGAATATTATCTATCAACGAGAGAGTGTGGAGAAGCTCTTCTGGTGTGGTAACTCACCTGATCTCAACGCTATTGAGCCAGCCTGGCCATGGTTAAAGAGAAGAACTACCAAGAAAGGAGCTCCAAAGAGTAGAGGAGAGGCCACAAAAGCATGGGAGCAGGCCTGGAGTGATCTCCCACAGTCACAGATTCAGGCATGGATAGAGAGAATTCCTATCCATGTTCAAAAGATTATTGAACTTGAAGGTGGGAATGAGTACAAGGAAGGCAGAGGCCTGCCAAGAGTTCGTGGAGACTGATCTGTCTGTATTTCGGTAGTTTCTCGGTCAAATAGGAGACCCCCCTGTCAGCAATAACTTTTGAAAGGCACCTCTGTACAGTCAGGGTCCATATTGTCTACACAGGAAAGATGAACTTCTTCTGGACGGAGTCCGAATCATGTCCTTGTCTCTCGTGTCCATGCACGCATGCTTACGAGCCATGCTGCTCTTCCTCGGACCCAATCTCCTGTTGTCCCAGTCTACTCTAGCGACTTCTCACAAAAGACATGTATGACCATCACCGGACTTCTGAGTCTTACGTACACGTGCCCGGTCGGCAGTTGTGGTACTAAGCCCTAAGGACATATCACTGCCTGATACAAGGACCGAACGCGAACCCCGCCTGGCTCCCACAGATCATGTTCTACATAGAATGCCATCTTCAACCAGTCTACACCGCTTTGCTTACGCGAATCTCAACTGCAAACAGCATCTCACGCCACACGGGATTCCTCCAACCCCAACAAACGCAACCTTTGACCAATATCTACCCTTCCATGGGCAAGTAACCCGAAGCAGTGCGGAGATTTTGCTCCGTATGATATCAGCTAGGATTTTCATACGATCGCTGCATTTGACGTGCATCTCGGAATTTAGCGGCTCTCGAGGTAAACGAATACGTCGCAGAGTAAGCACGGGAAGACTTCGGCACATCACACGCAAGAGCTCGGCACCATGAACGTTGTCACAAACGTTGGATACGAAAAACGGAAGAAACAGAGGTAATTTTGGGAAACAAGTCGGCCCATGCTGACTGCAGGATTTATCCTATTTCATCCCTTTCTTTCCTGGGATTTAACACGTGCGAAAGCTAGTACGTGAAGGTCATCAATCGAGACAACCTTCAACCCGAAAGTGAGACCTTGGAAGCCATGGATCGGAAAAAGGAGGAGAATGATTGGGAGGCCCGCAAAATGCAACATCCAATATACCATGGATACGAAGCAAGGATATGTTTCTGGAGGGGGAAAATCCCTCACCCCACCACAACTGGACAGTCCTTGAACTCAACCATGTGGACTGCTGGATGCATGAAAAGAATGAAATGCCGACCAAGACATCACTTTCGGCCCGTGAGTTAACAACCATTGGTACACAAACAACAAGAATAGGTAATATCGAACACAAATATTGTCAGCATTTATCGTATTCCCACTGTACTGAACTATATTTATGCACATTTTCATGAATTGTATCATAAACAGTGCTAGCACAGATATGACGTAGAGGACTTTAATAGGCATCCGACCTCGGCTCGTACACTTGGCCTTCAACCGTCTTCACAGTCTGCATTCCACTCCAAATCATCGCATCAGCCGTCAATTCCAAGCCTTCCACATTGGCCGCACCTCCATCCAAGTTCCACAATGAGATACCCAAATAATTAGTGCCGGTGTAGTTCAGAATTCCCTCTGTAACAGGGAACTTGAGCTGTGGACCCACGTTGCTGACATATTTTCCGTACTGCCATCCGTTGACGTAGAGCTGGACGCGGTAAGCGGGCACGCTGGACCCGTTCCCTGAAGATGCGGTGCTGTTTGTGAAGGTGAAGCTGAGTGGGATGTCATAACCGGCGGGCATGTTGAGGTCGAATTCCGTGGCGAAGAAGCCGATTCCTGGAGCTGTGATACCAGCGGCCACGGGGCCAGGGGAAGCTTTCCATCCGGCGGTTGAGGCTGACAATGCACCGGGGAGGTGGAGACCCTGTCTTTCGACGAACAAACCGCCTTCATTAAGGGGCCCACGTGAGATATCCTTATAGTCCTCTCCGCCGAGGTTACCGGTGAGCTTCCACGCAATATCCGAGGCGTCGTGACCCGCGAGCTTGTATTCTAGGATGCCGCGGGGGTTCTTCATTGTTTCGGTGCCAATAGTCCAGTTCTCGTCGAGACCTTGGTTGTCGATTACGACGGTGATTGTGTAGGTTTTCCCCTTTGTGAGGTTCGGCATTGTGAAAGTCGAGTTGCCGCTCATGGCGCGGTCGTAGCCCCTCCAAGAGCCGAGGAAATGGGAGCCGATCCAGGCGGAAGAGCCGAATGCGGAGCCGCCTTGGGTGGTGAGGTAGAAGGTGGATTCGTTGCCTGTGGCGGTGAAGGTACCGCGGAAGAGTAGGGTGCCGGTGTGGTAGCCGTAGTCGGAGCTGTAGAGTGATACGGGTGTGTTTAGAGGACGCTTTGAGTTGTATGTCTTCTTCAGATCGGCCACGGTCCACTTGCTGTCGTCGTATCCGGGTTGGATTTCAGGCAGGGAGTCGACATACTTCCATTCCAGAGAGCTGAGCTGAGGGATGCTGAGCTCGGGCTTGGTGAATTCGACGTTCGCGACTAGGGTACCTGCTTCCGACTTGGTGAAGTCGAGAGCCTTGCCGTTGAATGTGATTGTGGAAACACTGGAGGGTGCGCCGCCAATGATTTCGACTGGTGTTGTTGCATTCAAATCACCAGTGAGTGCGATAGTGTCACCAGTGACCTTGGCAGTGCGCATCAGGTAGCCCGCCTTGAGCATGACCGGACTTGAGGAGTCGTGCGGGGCTTGGTCGACAGACCAGTAATTGAAAGCCTCGTTGCGGTCGAGCATGTACACGTAGATGAAGCTATCAACCCCAACCTTGGCCACCTTTCTCGTGCCGTCGGCCACAAAGTTCAGCAGTGTAACTCCGCGGGTAGTGATGCTCTTAACATCGCCTTCGAGGACATCCAGTCCCGTGACGGCGAGTGCAAGCTCGTGGGTCTCCCCGGGTCCACCATATACAACCAAAACGGTCTTATCCTCATACTTGTGCCAGGTGAAGACCTCGGCGGTAGAGTAGATGAGGTTAGCGCCACCGATATCATAGTCGCTGACATGAACCTTGGAATCGCGGCCATTCAGCGTAAGCGAAGTGCCATTCATCTGCGGAACGGTGATGTTGCCGAAAGTTGAAGTCTGGATTTTGAGTTTGTAGCTTGTGGAATCGAGAGAGTTGTACTTGTTGTGCCTGAGAAAGTAGAACTTTGTGTCTTTGTCGGTAGCAGGAGTAACGCTCAAAGCACTGTTGGTGGTCCAGGCAGTTGTTGAAGCATTACCTCGCGAGGCAGTTAGATAAGCAGGGCTAACCTTGAGGAAACTTGCTTGAAGCTTGAGTTCAGAGTACTTCTCGCGGTCAACTTGGCGATCCTCTCGGATTGGTGCTGCGTAGTCATAACTCGTGTAACCTCCAGGATGGCCAAGATTACCCCAGTTGGTACCACCGTAGGTCATATACAGGTTCAGAATTGTGACACCGAAACTGTACAGTTGCTTGTAGAAAACGCGGTTGAACTCGGCGCCTACAAGGATACCACATTTGTCAAAGCCTGGTCCGCCCCAAGGGTCAAAACTACCGGACTGGAACTCAATAATCGAGTATGGCGTGCTTGGGCTCTGCGTCTCGTGGATTTCATGCCAGTTTGTTGGCAGATTTCTGTCAGGCCACGTGTTTGGGTTGGCACAATCGAAACCAAGAGGGTAACCATCGTGGCCGTAGATATCGACAGCAGCAGGTTTTCCTGGAGCGTTGTTTCCTTGAGCCGAAGCGTCGTTGCTGATCAAAGGCACGATAATGCCGGCACTGCGAATCTGGTTCTCGACATATTCCATGTATACAGGATCTGGGAAAGGCTTGATCGCCGAAGTGGCCTGTGTGTACTCATTCTCTGGCTGCACCAAGATGATGGGTCCTCCGTTTGTAATCTGGGCAGATGCAATCTTAGCGCCGACGTTCTTCATATAGCTGCGTTTGCATTAGTTATGTCATTTCTCAGCTAGCGTGAAGACAAACTTACTTATCGGTTGAGTTCAAGTAGTCTTCGGCACGCGTTCTCAACATACCCTCAACCCTTTGAAGCCAGCCGGGGAAGCCTCCGCCAGAAACTTCGGCATTGATGTAAGGACCTGGCCTGGCAAGCAGGTAGATGCCTGCTTCCTTCGCAGCGTCAAAAAAGGGTTGCAAGTCAAAAACGCCCTCTTCACGGTATACTCCAGGCGTGCCTTCAAGCAACGCCCAATCAACGTAAAAGGAAACGCCATTGTAGCCAAGAGCCTTGATCTTCTGGAAGATATCCAGGTAGAGTGTTGGAACAGGCAGACTGCTTTGAATTAGGGACTGCGATTTTCATACAATGCGCAAAGTTTGACATACCGGTAAGGATGAACTTCACCCGAGTACAAGAAGATGCGCTCGCCGTGAACGAAAAGCGAGTCCTCATCCCAGGTTACCTAGGAAACGAAACTATTAAAATCTGCATTGCTTTTGCATCAACGAATCGCTTTCTTCAACTTACAATATCCTGAAGCACTTCCCTCTTGTACGGCTTGATCCAATCCTTGGGCGAAGAATACCCTACAGCCCTAGCCGCACTCCCAATAGCAAGACAACCAAGCGCAAGCGCGCTACAAAGTTTCTTGAAGCTCTTCATGTCGACCCAACAAGAGTAGCCAGAGGTCGAATGCTGTAACTTCGCAGCAACACGAGCGGGACCTGCTGGACCCAATATAATAAACTCGCCCTCTCGATCGGAACAGCGCCAGGGTCAAGCCAACGTGCACATGCGGGCCTTTCCTCGGATCATGCCTCGTTCCTGGCTGACAATGACAGCATAATTTCCCCTCTCGTGCCAATACCTTCCGAGCCAAACTAGGTTACTTCTGCTTCCTCACAATACAAAGCGTTCCCCATATTTATCGTTGTGTGCAGCAGGGCGGCGAGTATGGAGTTGAACCGGTTAATCGGGGGCAAAGGGTGGGGAAATTGTGTACCGAGTACATAAAATTGCGCAAGTGACTTTATTCCACCAATATCGCTGCATGGATGGCTGGCGGACACTTGGATCGAGTAACGCAGGCGGGGAAGTACGTCCGATGCACATCTTAGCCGTTGGTTGCCCATACCACGTCATTGGCGGGATAGATCCAACTTTGTCGTACTATAGCCGTAACTTTACAGGGCCGAATTATAACGATAATCCTATTATGGAGTTTCTGGAGAGATATGGGCGATTGAGAAGATTGGGGGCTACCTTCTGCGCCAAGTAGAAAAGAAGACGTACCAAGAGTGTCGCGGATTTCGCGGATTTCCCACTAAGAACGTGAGGCGGTGCGATGTCTTGACGATCAGTGGGGTTAGCGCTGGGGTTAATGCTTGTAGGTCTTGCCTGAAGCTTGGGGTTTACGACCGACTCCGCCCTCTTTTGGGGAAGACATCCGCAGGTGATGACGGTCGGCATGTGGGTGTGAGATGAGAAATCCATGGTTGAAATGGCTTATGATAGCAATGAATGGAATATTAGTGGCAGGGGGACAGACAATGTTGCCGAGGTAATAGCGACATGAGCTTTATTGACGTAACTACGGCAAGAAGAAACTCTGCATCGAGCAAACCAAACAGATTTCATATTAGCCGGCGATATGCCGTCTGGAAAAGAATAATTCGTTCGAAGAAGTAAAACACCAACATGCTATATCCACAGATGCACCAATGTTGCACGAAGCAATTGAGCTAGCCAAGACCATGACGACCGAAATGTAACCAAAGTAAAAATGCGTCGCCTGCCCTAATTCGCCAATCGAAGAAGGTGAATTCCGTACGTCCTGGTCTCGATTGAAAATCAATTGGCACGGTAATTCGTTCTCTGCGGAACTACAAGATCGTACCCGACGCAGCCCCGCTGAAAACAGTAACAGCTCAGTGCTGCTGGTGATTTGCATAATTAGGAGCAGCACCCGGTGCGTAAAAGGGTGTGTTGTTATTGTCGTCGTAATTCATAGCGTCCCAAGACATGTTGGGATACTGCCCTGGTGTAGCTGACATGAGAGGGTCGAAAGTATTCCAATTATTGATAGACTCTTGGCCCACGTTCTCCATAGCTGTTCTAGCAGCATTCATATCCATGGGTTGTATCCAGCCTTGGCTCTGATATGTGGTATTAACTGGAACCGATGGCGGTGGTGGTTGAAACTGCGGGGTAAAATTGTTTCGCTCGGGAGTCATAGTCACAGGGTAATTGTTTTGATAAGACAGCGGTGGGCGCTGTACAGAGTACTGAGGATTGTTGTTGTCGCTGTAGGCGTTATGAGCGCTGACTTGAGGTCCATAGGCAGCCACGACCGAAGGCTGTGATTGATTAACAGCTGTGAAATTGGCTGGTGCCACAGCATGTTGATTAGATTTGTCGTCAGGTGCCCGTTCTTTCTCATGTTTGATCGCGGCAACAATAGGAGGAAGGGTGCGTTCTGCAGAATCCTCGTCGTGTGGTAACCTAGTATCGGCTAGGTCCGCCTCTTTGGTAGCCCAATGGCTGTCGTCACTGGTGGTATTCCCAAATTGCTTGTGCATCTTTTCGAAGAATGTCGTATAGTCTTTCAGCCCGCCGCTGCCATGTCCATCGCTGGAATTGGTCTTTGGAGAATCGTCAACATTGCCACCAAATTTCTTGTACTTTTTCCTTTCTTCGCGATAGTATCTTTGCCACTCGGCCAGTTGACAGATCCACGAGCGAGCCATCTTGAAGCGGTCTAGAATGTGAAGCAGGAAGCTATTCGCGACATCGTGAGCCCTAGGTTCCAGGCGCGATGAAATGACGCTATCTGGATCCATGTTCGGGAAATAGTGACAATATATGGCTATATTGGTTAGCGAGCTTCACTGAAGCACGGAATGATGGGATCTTACTGCATATTCCCACAGCAAAACAAGCAAACGCTACCATGGGGGTTTGCACTGGGTTGCTGCGAGCTTTAGGGAAACCGATTTTATGAAGCAAGTTCGTGAAATCGCTACAGGCTTTTGCGCAATCTTTGGCTTGGTTGATCCAATAGTCTGGTTCAGGAGGGGGTTCGTCGATGGTTGGTTCGTCCAAGGGACCCACGGGACGAGTCAATGCCCATGGCGACGTGGGCATGTACTCCCTGTATAGCCAAATGAAGCACAAGGTATACATGGCATGTATTGAAACGTATTTGCCGGGGTTGGTAAAAACTCGATCCTCGGTATTGTCTGGCGTGAGCTGAAGATCCTTGGGCAGGTCGTGCTTCAGCCGCTTGAGTTTGTCTTCGAGTTTTTTGAACGTCGTTGTTGGGTTCCATGGTGGGGTTTTGCCTTCCTGCCTATGGTGTGTTAGCTAAATGGGCAAAAATGAAGGGCCAAAGCATGGCTTACCGTCTTCCACTGTTGCAAGACCACCAGACAATCTCACCAAAGACGACAACAACTTTGATGTACCAAGTGAGCTCAGCCTCGTGTTCTCCAATCTCCCATCTGCCACTATCGGATTGATGGGGACCGTTGTGGTCGCTATTGATACTCTTTGCATGGTCGTCCCACGCCTTTCTGCGTCTCGCGTACGCTTCATCGTCTTCACCCAGTAGTCTTGTACGTGCTTTACGTCCATAATTAAATGCCTCATCACTACACACAAGCTGGGTTCTCTGGAAATGCTCTGGCCTCAACATTGGGGGACGATTTTCGCCCCAACTCAGATAGGAGTCCATAAGGCAACAACTCCAGAAGGTGCGGCGTTGAGTTTCTCGCAGGATGACATGGTCTTTCTCGGAAAGATTGCTATCGTCCTTTCGGAGTGGTATCGGCTGTCCTTTGTGATCGACGTCTAGATGCGGGTAGCCAAGGACTATGGCACATCTTATAGCAATCCCGATCTTGATCCAGCCCTCGACGCCTTGTAGGGCGGTCCACTCATAGTAGCCCAGCAAGAGGAGGGTCTGAATCTTTTCTAGACTGGGCAGGCCGAAAATATCAGTGCCCATTTGCGTGCGCGTCGCCTGGGCATAAAACTCGGCAGTCTTGATAGCATCCTGTCCATGCTGTACCAGCTTGTCGTGGAATCGGGCAGTCTGGGTGAGGAAAGCCAACAGTAACGGCGGATATGGCTGTGGCGCTTGGGTCTGGGCCGGAGACTTGGCATCAGAGAAGTTGGCCGACGGCAGTTGTTGCTGCACAGCACTTAAGAAGGTCCTTTTGTGTAGGAAGGGGAAGTCAATAGAGAAGTGTTTTTCGTAAATGACAAACTGCGACGCGTGAGCGAGGGGGATGATGGGGGATCAGAGCGCATTTACCAGCTCTTCCCAAACTTGGGCTGTCAGTAAAGGTGATTGGAGGGCATCTTCGTATGTGCCCAGTCCCTCAACAGGACGCTGGGCTGGCGTTGCTGTAGGAGCTAAAAGTTTGCGACGCTTCTTTGGCGGAGCCTGGGCATGTCAGCACAGGGCGTATATTGTAGACCGGGATAACTTGTCACGTCGCCAAGCAGCACCAGACAGGGCAAGGTGACATGTGGGGGTGAAAGTAGCATCACATGACTAACTTACGTCGAGGTCGGCAGTACTATCACGCCGCAGCGGGCCGGTGATGGTGGCCGCGGCGGCGTGATCCCAAATACAGTCGCGCTTGGTGTTTGCGCAAGCCTCGCACGTCGTACCCTGACCAGCGTTTACGCACTTGGTCTTACTTCGGCGGCATCTGGCACACGCAATTTGCGAGCGCATGCCTCTTTTTGCTGAGGGCTCGGCACTCCCGCCGATGGCATCAAGGAGTCCCGGGGTCTGCTGGGGAGATGCTTTGACGGTTGAGGGTGACAGCTGAGCTAGTGGAGACTGATGATGGTGTGGCTGCTGCTGCTGCTGATGATGATGATGATGTTGCTGTTGCTGCACGGGGGAAGATGGCTGCCGGGGTGATGGATGCGGGTAAGCAGTCGCTGCTCCAGTTAGCCGCGGTGCATTCTCTCCAGTCATGGGAGAATGCGCGACGGCGCCGTGATCTGGCGGTGCGCGAATTTTGGCGATGGACGCAAAATGGGGGTGGGGGCCTGGTCGGTGACGGGGTGACGGGGGTGACGGGGGATAGCGATGTTGTCGTCGTCGTCGTCGTCGTCGTAGTCGTCAAGGCTGGCTGCGCGTGTTCCTCGTTGAGCCCGGGTGATGTTGCGACGTGCGGGCCGGAGGGATGGATATAGATGCCGGCAACGCCAGGTCCAAGGCTGGGGCCGAAGATTGCTCAAAACGCAAAGGTGGGATAAGGGCGTTGCGCAATCGTATCGGGGATCATGGGCCGGCCAACAGACAACACGGCCTGCAGTTGTTTGGATTGGGCGTGGTACCAGAAGCAAGACGTTTCGAGGGCCCTCTCTGCGATGCTGCGATGCTGCTGCGGGCACACGGGTATTAACCTTGGGTCTTCCCTCACCACGGAACGACAGTAACTTGGCGCGTTGGTCCTTGCAGGACGCCTCCAGGGCTGGTCGACGATATTTAAGCGATGTCTTCATCCGACAAAGCTACAGGTCACCGTGATTTTCTCTCTGCCGGGCCTGCCGTCTGAGCTTATGCTCTGTCCTACTTACTCTACTTGACCCTACATCATCGACCCCTCGCCAACTCGCCAATCCAATCCAATCCAATCTTGATTCTCCGCACTAACTACTGTCCTCTCACTCTCGCTTTGCTAGTAGCCAGAACTACTGCTACAGTAAACATCCCTGGACTCTAGCGACGGGCCGGCCAGAACGTCCGAGCCATGTTCCGTCTGGTCTGGTCCGGAACGCTCAAACGTCTCTGTTCATGCCGCTTGCTCCCATACCTATGTGAGCTGTCGCGCGCAGAACAGGCCCGGGTTGTTGACACGTGGGCGGCCATGCATGCAGTAGGAAGGTAACGCGGAGCCTTATGGCGCACGTACAAAGACGCCCCAGTCCAATGCGTTTGGCTGTCAGCCCGGCACATTGCAGTCAACCCGCTCTAGCACACACTCAAGGCCCTGTCCATCTGTCGCCAGCGCATCCCCACCGTGTGCCATGCAACCATTCCAACGGGGGGATGCTCTTCACATGATGCGACCTTGTAGCCTATCTATTCCCCAATCGAGCTGACTACGCATATCGCAACATGTGCGGACTTAGATCTTACACCGTTGGCCATAGCAGATAGCCTTGTGGCCTTGTTTCTTTCCTATTTCCTGTTTCCGCGTCTGACAGCCGTATCACCCCAATTTGCGCCATGGTTAGCACATGCGCTGACCGGGCAAATCACCACCATGCGCTTGAGCGACTCCGCATTGCAACGGCTTTATATTGAGAATGCCAAGTCTTCCATACTGTCCCTAGGAACACCGCAATGCTTCGTCAGTCAATGGGCTGCTCTGTTCCCCTCGCCACGCTCAAGCGAGCTATGTCGCGCATGGGCATGGGTCCAATTTCAGCCTGACATTGATGAGTGAGATGATACGCAGGCCACGCTGCAAGTAGCCGAATCTGGTTCTTACTTTATCGGTGTAAAATCCTGCATCTTATCTGCCTTCGGGCCAAAACAATGTCGCACCCGCTTTCGCTAATGATGAGTGTGAAACATGTGACTAGGTAGTCTTCAAGTCGCAGCCTTTGTATTTGTTGGGAATCGAACCTGCGGTAGATAAGGCAGCTGGTTGCTGCATGCACGAGCTTGGATTACACGGCTGACTAAGCCGTGTGGTCCGAGCTCTAGCTGCTGCCTTACTGCCGACCTCCCTCCACCTCCATAGAACAACAAGAACAATCACAATCATTTCAACTCGTTGCAACGAAGGTGATTCCGATACCTTAGCCGTATCAACAGTATTATTTCCGTCTACTCCATCTGGCAGTTGCGAGCTATTTACTACTTTGGCTTCATCTTAATTGGTTTTTGATAGATGAAAGACTATCTCTCGCTCCACGTGTCGATCCTACTTATGTCTAATCTCTGAAAGCTCTTTCCGGTATTCCACGCCCTGTACATACCTCCTCTTGACATAACCTCCGTCAGAAGCACTCTCGATCGGCGGTGAAAGCATAACCTTGGCAGTAGCCTGCCATAATGCTAGCTATTCGGTCTTGGGTAGCTTTGATGGCTGCCCGGACTTTGGTCATGGACTGTCCTCTCTCGACTAGGATATTATTAACTTGGGTAGACACTCTTGCCCCTGCTTCAATCCATGGCAGCTCGGGAGCTTGTTCAGCCGTTGTTTTGGGAGCTACCTGGGCTGTACTGAAGGGACTGGGGGAGCCGGACTGACTGGGGTCTTCTCGACAGGGCCCGGCAGTTGAAAGCCGAAAGATGGGACGGCGATATTGCTGCTTTGGCCATATCAGTCTCACTCACGACCGGAAAAGCAAAGGGCAATTACGGCTCCTCCGGGGTCTCCCCCATGGTTGCAGATGATGACGTCTTTGGGGTCCAGTGGAAGTCCCCGATGCAAGATATGTTGAAGCACCGCTCGATGTCAACACCATTCGGCGTATACATCAGTTTTAGACACGTAAGCCTGTCCTTTTGCGATAGAAATAACAGTATATTCGAAAATATATTGTACAATAGTAGAGAGTTTAGATCCGTAATGTAGCAAACTGACAACGGCGAAGCAAAAAGCAACACCACCTATACTTTACAAACCTGAGGATGACTCTTTTCCATCGCAAAATTGAGCAATAAAACCCCGTGCATACAGTAAGCACTGATAACAGAAGAGTCTCACGAGAGCAAGCGGTGAAGCGGAATTATGCCTCGCCACCTTGCACCTCCTAACACCATCACTGTTTCTTTCTCAATCTGTCGCTCTCGCCAACCCCACCTCCACCTTCTCCGCCAGGCATAACCACAGCCCCGCCCTCAATCCTCCGAAAACAAACATCCACCTGCTCCACCTCAACACAACTCAACTCATCACATCTCACATCACAATCAACCCCTGCATCCACCCACACCGTAACCGCCTGCAGGTCACTATATCCCCGCACAGACCCTCTCGCACTCTTGAATCCCCTTGCACAGACGCAATGGTCAACAACACAGTCTGCATTTACGCCGCATGAAGACGGAGAACCAGGTGTGTCTGTGTGGCATTTCTTCAGCGGACAGGGTGGTGTAGACGGAGGATCTGGCTCCGTGTTTGTCTTCTCATTCTCATCTGCATTCTCTGCGTTGTCATCTGCGAAATCTTCATATCCCCAACATCTCGGATCGCTGGGACAGTTACCACACTCTAGCCATCCATCTGGACATCTTTCCTCGTGTCCGAAGTTCGGTAGGCTGTCTATCATTATGCTCAGGCCGCCCGGTCGAGGATACGGAGACCCGGGGTGTGAGGGTTTCGGTGACCAGGGAGGGAGAGACTTGGGGTTATGAGGTGGGGGTTGTTGATGCTGCGCCTGGCGCTTTTGGAAGGCCGTTTCGTCCTGGGAAGAAGATATGAGCCGGTTATTCGCATTTTTAAATGCAATCTTATAGGCCCAGGGGTTTTGGTCTGGTTTCTTGGGTTTGAAGGGGCGGGCTGAGGAGAGGAGAGGGAGAACAGAGAGCAGAAGGTAGATCAACTTCATCTTCATTCTATTTTTTAGGGTGGTGGTGATGAGTAGTGTTATGGGATTAGCTTATGTTCTGGGGGCAATCTAAGACTATAAGAGCACGAATGTGAGTCAGTGGATATTCATCATAGGAATGGACAAAATACGGTGGTAGCGACACTAGTACCATAGTATAGTTGACCCGAAGCACCCCCCAAAAAATCTGCTGCATCGAAAAATCCTCAAATGATTACATCGACGCAGCAACGTTGCGGTCGAAGAGAACCCCTAGCCTCATAGGAATGGACAACATTGAGCTGTGATGGTACATTCCGCGCTTTTCGTGTAACGTTGACCACAAACATTTACTTCTTCGCCCATCACGCGATTCTCTTACACATTCTACACGTAATTACAACACATATGCTTTACCATTTACAATCGCATCAGCCCTTTGAGCGCCCTCCGCCCTTTGGTCCGCCCTTTGGCCCACTAAACTCAACCAGATAACCCATCTTTCGACTCACATTTGACTCCATTGTCGCGCTCTGAACCCACCGATTTTTCCATGTCCTCAACCTCGCAAAACTCATTGTCGCCGCACGGCCCCTCACCTTCTCTTTACCATTTCTCAATTGCCGGGCGGAGGTCAATCTCCCATGTGAAATTCGTGTTAGGCTGGGTATGCAACCACCAATAATCATTCGCAATCTGTGCGTCACTTTATTAGCAAACATGCACTTATCCAACCGAAAAAAGATAACCCCAAAGGTCGAGACGACTCACCGCATCAGCGCTCAACTTGGCCTCCTTGGGCATATCCTTCAACCACTCCTTCGTCCTCGGAATATCAATCACCCCATCCACAATCACATGCGCAACATGCACGCCCTGCGGCCCAAACTCCCTCGCCAGACTCTGACTCAGCGCCCTCAAGGCCCATTTTCCTGTTGCAAAACTCGCCATCTGCGCATTACTCTTCACGCTCGCCGTGGCACCCGTGAAAATGAGAGAAGGACTGTACTGCGGCTTTTGCTGCACACCGTTCAATAGCAAGGGCAGGAATGACTGGCTAAACAGTATACCGCCCATGGCACTGACGGCCAAACTATTCTGAAAGACTTCTGCGGGTGTCTCGAGGAATGGCTTGCGCATAAATGCGCCAGAGGCATTGAAAATGGCCGCGGCGGCGCTGACGTCGTCGCCGAATTCCTTTTTGATGACCGACACGGCGTTGCTGAGGCTGGCGGCATCCGACACGTCGGTACTAATGCCGATTGCTTTGCCGCCATTCGAGTTGATGTCAGAGGCTATAGCCTCGTAGTTTTCGGGCTTGCGCGCGAGGAGTACAACAGGGTATTGTAGGGCGAATTTGCGGGCCACCGAAGCACCTGTGCCAGCGCCGACGCCGGCGATGATGGTAATGAGTTTGGAGACCATGGTATGGGTGGTAAGTTGGTAACGAAGATGGTGATTAGATAGTTTGGGTTCAGAGTAGGAAATGATTCCTGTTGTGAATGTACGATATATCACTCCTTATACCTATTGTATCTGGTATTCTTAATGGTACATTTTTACTAACCACTAGTGGTGTCATTTTTGGTGGGATTGCATGAATGCGGAGATGCCTGGCTATACACGTCATGATTAATAAGCGCCCCTCTCACATGAACACGCTTGTGGAGACAATACATTCCTGTCCCGACGTCGTCGATGTATCCTCATGACTCTACGATTTGATATCTCGGTAGAATGAATGGGTACCTATCTGTCCAGGCAGCAGATGTACCAAACGTGATCTACCAAATCGTAACAGTCTACGTAAGCTTTTCCACAACTTCCTCAATCTCCGTCTTATCAACATCCATGCGGCCTATTCCGACTCTAGCATATGCCGGCTCACTCTCACGTCCTTTCATTGACTTTTCTTGAGTCTCGTCAAGGTGCGTAAGTTGCCTAAGCACCAATCCTTCGCAGTGACACTTCTGCGACTCAACAGTTTGAACAAAGGACTGAATAATTCTCAAGACGAAAAATACCAAATTACCATCGAAACGGTTATTTTTAGGCATCTCCAACAAGCTGGCTGCTTCATCGAAGTTGCAGAAGACGAGGCTATCTTTTAGCCATCCATCATTGCTCTGTGGAGCCCAACCAGGCTGGAAGATGAGATGTGGCTCATGCCGCCAGTCGGATCCATCGGAGTTTACACAATAGCGGGCAATACTCCTGAGCGGCAGCATTGGCGCTACCAGAGTCATGTAACCTCCAGACACCATGCCTCTGGGGTCGCTAGTACTGGGATAGACCACACCCTCAATGATATCTGTAACAGACCTTATCCACCAAAATCCTTTCTTATCCCACCCTTCTAAATCAGGCGGGTTTTGCTCTTCAAAGTCAATGATACCACCTTCGATGGATGCCCATGACCACGATAGTGGACTGCATATCGAAGGATTTGGCGGCTTAGCACGACGACCATGGATTGTGAACCAAAGTATGCATGCAGGCAACTGAGCTTCCCAAAGACCGGCGAGATACTGACCGGCATCTTTTTCGAAGTAATTTGTCAAGCTAGACAGGGCAGGAAGTCTGTCTTGCCAGAAAGTGATATTCCGTCCCGAATAGATCCGGACTAGCTCACACCAGCTTTCGGTTTTATATATACTGTCGTTGCCGAAGTGAAGTATTAGCTTGAATCGGTTCTCCCAGAAAGGTATGCATTCGCATATTGTTGCTTCGAGACAAACGAACACGATTTCCTGGCGCGTGAAGTGAACAACTCGCTTAGAAAGTAGCTCTTCTTGCAGACACCAAGCGCGCTTTCGCAATGTCAACTCAGAGCCTCGAGTGGAAAGTTGCCTATTTCGAGCCTCGTGCTCATGCTCAAAGTGAAGTTCGTGATCAAACCGCTCGCGGACACAAACGGTGTAATCTGAGTTACCATATGGCTTAGTGAACTTGGCCATTTTCACCCGATTCCAAAGTCCTTGGTTGCCATTTTCTGCCCCGGAAGCTGCAATCGTAAGATAAGCGCTGGCGAATATGTTTGCCATTTGGGAAGCTTGGTGTGCCCAGTCGGCCATGGAGTCTTGTACAATACCTATATGAAAGACACAGTGAGTCCATGCAAATAGAAGCCCAAAACAAAGATTCTTACACAGTGAATCAATCCAGATATATTTAATATTCAGCTCTCGGGCAAAGGATATAGCGTCTTGGAAAGTTGTGGACAATTTTGACCATAGGATTCCGGTCGCGAGGGACTTAGACAACGTTGCTTGAGTAGTACGAGCGATATCAAGTCCACCCCAACAATGGCTTAGGGCAGCATATTGGATGTCCAGTCTTTTGGGTGGTACGGAGTAGATTTCTGGTTCGTAAAGTCGTATAGGATCTTGTGGTTGTTTGCTGCCAATGTACAGGAGCCGCTTGGGCATAAATTTAGGTTCGTTTTCCGTTGAGGGCCAATTTGGAGTTGGTATCGTCTGGTTCGGTTTGCACATGGAATGATTGTCTTCGCATGTACGCAGCGCAGATTTGATGAATTTGGCACACTTCTTGATATTGGGGCTATGCTCTGGTAAACCTTGTGGGATGACAGACGGCCAGGGACTTTTGTTTCCTATGGAATGTCAAGGCTGAAATTGAGAAGCCTAGATTGCGAATTCGACTAGCTAATTCGCTCTTACCTAGCGTAACATAGAATACAATTTCGTGCTTGTCTGAGAAACCAGTTAAACCAATGTGTTGACCTAACAAGACCTTCTAATCTCTCAGGAACCTACATGTGGACTTGCCCTCCCAATACGCCTCCATGAAAGCCGACCAGCATCCCCGTTGGCTACGCATACACAGCCTTGTGGAATCTTGAATGGGATAATCTTCGTCGACGAATGCGACCTCGCAAACTTGTTGAAGCAGTTCGCATAGCTGGCAGCCTTTGCTTGTTGCATCCTTCAACTTGGTGTAGGTGGTAGTAGTGGCAAACAATTCAGCGAGGGTTTGATCTCGCAGCTCCTCGCAGACCGAGCAGTTGTGGCGGCGTGTTTTAGGCGGCGTTGACCTAGCTGCGTCTATTTTATCCCGAACAGATTTAAAAAATGAGTGTGTGCCACTGGCCATGGTCATACAGAGATGCCAATGATGGTTGACAATAGTAGAAGCTGACCATCTGCACAAGTAGAGCTTAGGTGTCACGACAAGGCGATTGTTGGCCGCCTAAGCCTCGGAGCGTTGAACCCATGGACGCTCGTAGTCGACTATCATTGGCTGTAGATAGCCACCATGGACGCATTGCCTCGATGAGCGGATCATTAAACAACGAAGCAATAGATACATTGGTGACTGGAGCCAGGTATAGTGTTTGATAGAAAAGACAGACGCACATTCCAGCGTACAAGTCAAAAGCACGCGACCCCTGCCAACCCATGCCACTAACTTAGCGCGTCTGATGAGGGGCAACAGCACCCGTGCAATGGCGGGGCACCACTTGTTCCATCAACACCATAACAGCAGGTGACCAGCTTCACCAACAAACACGCACACATTCATACACATTCACACTCGAATCGTCACAATGTTCAAGAAAGAGTAAGCTCCCACATATGCGCCAAATCCAAACCCCCAGCAAACTAACAAGCCATCAGCATAACCTCTGGCGCAAAATCCAAAGTAAAATCCAGCGCCCAACGCGCCATCCGCTCAAAGGTCGTCGAGCAATATCCAAAGCTAGAGCCCTACATCGAAGACATACTACCTAAGAAGGAGCAATTGGATCTTGTTAAGCTGTATGTACCCAAAGAGACATGTGAGAAATGTCAATACTGGGGGAAAGAATGCTAACCGTGTATTACAACACAGACCCGACCGCGTATCCCTCTACACACTAAACTCGACCCCCCTCTTCTTCCAACACATGGACGACGCACTCCTCCCCCACCTCACCCTCGTGCACAAATACCCCTATGCCTTCAACCGCCTGCGCATTGACCGTGGCGCAATACGCTTCGTCCTGTCGGGGGCCACACTCATGGCACCGGGTCTTACATCGCCGGGCGGTCGCTTACCAGGACCGGAGCTGAGCGACGAGGACAAGGAAAAGTACGGCGCAGAGGATCTAAAGGAAGGCGATGTGGTGGTTATTGAGGCCGAGGGAAAGGAGACGGCGTGTATGGTGGGAGTGCTCAAGATGAGTACAGACGAGATGAAGAAGGTCAAGAAGGGGCAAGCGTGTGAGGCGGGTCATTACCTGGGGGATGGGCTTTGGGGTCTGAAGTTGGATTGAGAGAGGGTGTGGAGAGCAGGTGCTGGCATATTGTCATAGACTCAGGAACCAGGCGAACCACGGATTGTTGGAGCAGCATTCGGACTGCTGTATGGGATGATGCAATCACAGTCGTGGTAAAGCAGACAGAGTAGTCAAGTCCAGAGGCTCATTCAGACTCTGACTGTGGGCGCGCCGTGAGATTGCGGCTCGACTATATGTGCGAGACCAGTGGCAGCATCGAAGCGCGCGCCTTAACAATGATAGGACGAATGTGAACATGGTGCAATGTTCCTATGCATCAACCCCGTTCCATACCAATGCCTAAACTGCTGTCGTGTTGGCAGTTTAGCAGTTTATTGTTGTGCACCTCCGGCTCCACGACCAGCACCAGCACCAGCACCAGCACCTCCAGCTCCGCCCATAAAGTTCCGTGCCCTAGGAATGAGGTTAGCTCCGTCCAGATCTCCATGTGAAGGTCCGACTTACATTTCGGCCAAGCTAGGGTCGTTCATGAGGTCCGACATGTTGGGCATGCCACCACCACCGCCACCACCACCACCTCCACCTCCGCCTCGCCCTCCACCAAATTGCTGGGCCATCTCCGCTATTCTAGGGTTGCTCATGAGATTGCTCATCATATCCGGGTTGCTCATGAGGTTCTGTGCCATTTGCCTCATCATCGGGTTCTGCATCAGACCAGCGAGATCTGGCATACCACCACCTCCGCCGCCGCCTCCACCGAGCATACCCGCAAGTGCTGAGAGGTCAGGCATGCCGCCTCCGCCGCCCATACCCCCAGCTCCTCGGGACGCCTCTGGTGCGCCAACATCTCCGCCCTCTTCTTCCACCTTCTTCCTCGCTGTCTCATAGCCCCTGCGCATGACTTCGGAGCCACCGCCTTCTGCGTCCATACCAGACTTGTATGCCTCCATAGCACCCTTTGCGTCTCCGAGCACGAATTTTGCGAGGCCCAGACGCGACCATGCCTTGGAGTAGTTGGGGTCGGCAGCGACTGCCATCTCAGCGTCTTCCTTTGCTAGTTCGTGTTTGCCTTGACCCGAGTATGCGGCGGCGCGGTTGGAGAGGTAGATGGGGTTGAGCGGGATGACATCGAGCGCGGCTGTGTAGTGCTTGACGGCACTTTCGTAGTCCTTCTTCTTCATGGCCTCGTTGCCCAGACCCTTCAGCCTCTCGGCCTCATCCTTGTTTGGTCCTCCCGTCCCCGCGCCAGCAGCAGGTGTCTGAGGCGTCGCTGGACGGGCTTCTTTGGCCGACGAGCTTCCCTCGGTTGTGGCAGTCGTCTTCCCCTTGAGCTTCTCGTATACGTTGTAGATGGCGAGCAAGTTCTGGTCGCCAATTGCGTCTTTCTTTGCCGCCTCGTCTGTGGCATCGACCTTGAACGCTTCGGCGATGCAGTTGGTGGCAACTTCGAGCTGCTCGGCATCGTCTGGCGCTACTGAGCCATCTGTCTGCGACGTCTGGAGGAAGTCGAGGATTGCAAGCGCGAGGCGCTTCTTCGATTGGAAAGCCTATAGCTGTGAGCATCGATTCACTTGCATAACGTGGGGCAATTTACCATGACGGCGTGATGTGTCGATGGATAGAGTTTTCGCAAGCTAGCCGATATCAATCTTTTCGTTTTAGTCGTCGAATGAGCTCAGGGAATGGATTCCGAGGATATAAAGGTTGTTGTAGTTGTACGTCGTGCGTGAACTCGATGCATTCGGGATCGAAGCTTCCAGGCTCCGTCGATTGGCGGGGCACGCGGTCAGTGCCGAGCTGCTAACGTACTACATGTGTATACAGTACCACTGCGCAAAATATCCTTTACAGTCTCCAGGAAACAGCACCATCCAAGGTTAAGCAGCAGCACTTATTAAGTTAAACTCTGGTACAGATATTTTCGTTGAGTAGAGAACCAAGGGTGAGATCCAATTGAGCCAAGGCTTCATTCGACACGTGATGCTACTACCAGCTTTCGCGTTGGACACCTGATTCCTCCAATGGGGGGCCATGGTTTTTGGTCTTGACTTCATATGGTATCATTCATGCTGCTAGATGCTATCATGTTACACGTCTACTCTTACAGTCCACCATGCAAACAATATAAGATAGAAGGAGAGAGGTATTCCAAAGTGCTCAATCATCGCTCAACCCCTCCCAAGCGCCCTTTGGCTTCTCCTTCGGCCACAGTGAAGTGAACCATGATCTTTCGTCTGCGAGCGACACGCTCTTCGCACGTTCCTCGACCTCGGCGTCTAGCGCGAACCTCCTCATTCGCTCCGCAATTCTTGCGTCTAGCACCATATCGTCGAGCCACACTCTCTCTTTCGTCTCGCCTTCTTCGCGCTTTCGCGCTGTTTTGTGCCAGTCCGGCTCCTCATGGGCGAGTAACCGTTTCTGTTCCCATTCTACGTTGCTGGTTCCATCTTCGTCGCTCATACTAGACGATTCGCTTGCAGTCTCAAAAGGTCGGTATGAACCAAGGACTGCAGCAGCTGTTTCCTTGCCAATGACGTCCGCTGCTTGTCGCCTGTTCAAGAAGCGATACATTCGAGTTGGGAAGTTGAAGAAGCCAAGGAGATGTGGGAAAGGTATGACAGCGGCAGGGCCGAGTGCTTGTGGACAATTCTGCGAGAGTACGGCGTTCTGATACTCGGCTGTCGTGATATAGGGCGGTGGCTGCTTCTTCTTCTTGGGCTTGTTTTGTTCCTCTTTAGGCTTTTCGGCTTCTTCCGGCTTAGGGGTGGCGGTGGGAGAAGCGTCGTCGGTCGAGGCAGTCGTGCTTATCTCGCTTGATGCAGGCGCAGGTTCACTTATAGCAGGCGGTACCTCCACATATGGTTCTGGCGTAGGAGGAGCATCCAATGGCCCCAGCCAGCCCTCGTGTAGTCCTCGAACATACTCTTTCCAAGTATGCCTTCCAATGACGATATCTCCTCCTGGACCAGTCCACTCAGTCACACCTGCTCTTTGCCTCAGCCCCTCCATCTCCTTTTCCAGACCAGGTTCCAGCGGCTCAGTAGTTGCTTCTCCTCGTTTCTTCCTCAATTTCCGTATACGCTCCGCTAATCCAGCTCTGATGTCTCCTTCTCTTCGACCCTCCACTGCATCCCAGTCTAGCGCTGCAGCCATGAGGATAGGCTTGACGTATTCGTGAAAGTGATCGCGCGCAGGGACCAATCCGTCCGCTGGTGGTGCAGACACGAAAACGGTGAGTTTTCGGGGTAACTGGTGTACATCGAGTGGTTCATGTGCGATGTGTTCGACGACCTTTGCCCATTTCTTCTGTATGCGCTTCTTCTGTCGGCGATCGTACATTACAGCAGCAGTCCATGATCCGGTAACGGAGAGAAATATCATCCAATTTCGTGACGGGAGTTTAAAGCGAATATTTGGCAAACCTGTCATGGTTAGGTTCAAAGTCGCATGCAGCAGTTTGATTACATACCCATCATCCTCCAGACAGGATTCGGGGGCTTTGGTGGCTTGCTGGGCCCAGCAGACGCCCCGCCTGCTGCTGAGGCCTTTGCATCTGAATCGGCCATGTTGGAGTTGGCTGTGGTGGCTGTCTTGCGGCGATCGTCGCGCTTGCTTAAAATTTCCCAATAGTCGGCGGGCGCGGAATTGAATCGGAACAGGCCAACACCGCTCCCAATGAGATTACCCAAACTTAACCCACGTCAGATTAACTTGGGATTGGAAAACACAGCACACATTGTAGGAGTCACATAAGCAAGTAAAGCCGCGACGAGTTTCAATTTTTATAGTCTTAATTGCGAATAGAGATATCTCATGTACATGTAACTAAGTTGCAAAATGCATATTGTCCTATTTCACAGCCAATCTAATAACCATGAATCGTATCTTATTTAAAGTCTCCGTGAGTTGTAAAAGATAAAGCTACATAGGAATCGCTACAGGTTTGCATCCTCCATGTCGGATGCGGAGTACGGTGAAAGAAGTTTTTTTTGGAGCTTAGGCTTGACTTGAATTCTTGTTACAAGTAACAGGAAGGATTCTCTCCTTGATGGTGGGCGCAAGGTTGAAGGTCAACAAGCCCACGTCAGAAGGTAACGACCGGCGCGGGGCGCGCAGATCACGTGACTGACATCCCGCCAAGGCCAACCATCCGAGGGATGGCAGGGTGTCAGATAATAGCACTGTTGAAGATGAGAGCGTACAGACGCTGGGTTAGACTAGCGCGACCCGGCATCTGAGAGAGCCAATCGGATCACAGGAAGGCTTGGCACC
This sequence comes from Pyrenophora tritici-repentis, assembly GCF_003171515.1. Taxonomy (NCBI): domain Eukaryota; kingdom Fungi; phylum Ascomycota; class Dothideomycetes; order Pleosporales; family Pleosporaceae; genus Pyrenophora; species Pyrenophora tritici-repentis. The sequence goes on from NC_089390.1 coordinate 2,735,083, forward strand.
CCCTAGGTGTGCCCACAACCGTAGACAGAACGAACACACAATCAATCATCAATATCATCACCATTATTATCTATTTCATCAGTATTCCAGATGAGAGTGAATATCTGACACAGGGCGCCTAGGGATGGCACTCAACAAAGCAACGAGTATATAGTTATAGAGGATTCCCTTAATACACTCGTTGTAGTCAACTTCAAATAGTTTATCTCTTACCTAGATTAATACTAGTTATTCTATCGTTTATATAGAATTGGATTGTTCTTCCAAATACCTACTATCCCACATTGTCGCCAGACAAACCACGCGGAACCAACGACATAAGACTCACCTGCCTTAGTGCGGACCAGGAAAGAGCAGTATAACCCCTCCGTGTAACATTACGGTTCATTGTGTTCAACTTCGAAATCTAAGGATTAGTACTTGATTCTCAAACCCACCGTATATTACATCGATCTACCAATCGTGCTATACACCCCTCGTGTCCATCGCATCACTCCATCCCCGAGAACCAACCCAAGATCATCTTCGGACGATCTTCACACTTAGCTAGAAATTAGCTCCTACAACACGAGAACAACAACCTTAGAGAGGCCCTAGCTAATAAGAAGAAGCGTAGGCAGCGGGGCAAAGCGCTATTACTCGAGCCGCCCACTTAATATGATGGAGGAGCAATACTCTGGTCGCCCAATAAGGTAGCAGAAGCGCGTCACCGCCAGGAGCAAAAGGACCTTAAAGAGCAGGAGCTACAACACCAAAAAAGTGAGGCAAACAAGCTTCGTAAGCAGCAGAAGCTTGCTAAAGCTTAGCTTCTTAAAGAGCGTCGTCTAAAACGAGTTGCAGCGAAGGAGGAGAGAGAGCGCTTAGCTACTAAGAAAGTCCTTTAGTGCGAGAAAGATAAGATAGCTAAGAAGCTTAACAGATAACTCTAAAGCGATATTAAGTTATCCTAAAAAGGCAAGAGGCAAAGCCTCAAGCCTGCTAAAGCTACGGAGATCGTTGTGGTGGATAAGATTGCTCATGTTATTAATGAGGCTGCTCCACAGCTCACCCGACGCGGCCGGCTAATCAAGCCACCCAAAAAGCTCCTTATGTAATATAAAGCTCCTAATATACTCCTCTATATCACAGAAACTCAACACTATAAAATCCCATGATAATAGCTATTATGGGTGGCTGTATAGCCTCATATTTGCGGTGGTTGTGGGTGCCAAGTTCGTGCATTCGGTGGGGCCGTGCACTCGGTGGTGGAACACGTTAACTAAAATATGTTGAGACAAAAAGTGAACACTCTTTGCCACTGCGTTGATTGGTACACATACCTTTCTAACAAAATAGCTTATTAGACTGACGCACACGTTATAACTGCCCTACAACGAATCAGGCTGTGCGAGGAGCAAAAAGATACGTTTTGCCTTGTCTGGTATGGATACGTCAAGAGTCGAACAAAAGCAAAAAAAGAATGTCGCAATTTTTGGCGGTACTGGGAACTGTAGACATGTTAGAAGATGTCTCAGGACCACCAATTATTTGGGAAGAGCTTACTCGAACCCAGGCTGGCGCGGATCTGGATCAGGAGCAAGTTGCTCCGCCAGCCACAACGCGACGTCATACCACTAGACCATACCACCTTGGGGTATTGTGTTTTGATGGAAAAATTTAGACAATATAGCAATATAATGTTGAGCAAAAATACGCAAAGCGGCAAAAGGCGAGCCTGGTAGGCTCTACCAAGTGAGGGGCTACCAAGTGGGGCTTTTTAAATGTCACTAGGTGAGGGGCGGCTGCGCAGGGCACATCCACACGTAGAAACAGTTCCTCGGCTGAAGCTTCTCCTGATCCTCAGTTGAGCAACTAACTCTGGCAAGATCGAATCACGCATCAATAGTATTAATTTACTAGGTTTACAGCCTTTAACATCCTTGACCTGAGTTTCGCCAACATCGCGTCTGACATGCCCAAGTGGCGGACACCCTAGCAATCCGTCTACTGCAGTCTGACCCCGAGCTAAACACGACCAACTTGCACTTCATCTGTGCCATTGCTACTTGATTGAGACTTTATACTAGGGCGTAATATTAGCTCTTGGATTGAGACGAAATCGTATGAGTCATCTCCAGGCAGGAACGCTTATCATCGCACCAACCGTCCGTCGCTCCTTCCTCCAGTGACTCGCCTATTCGCAAATCATCAAGATATCCATATCGTAAGCAACCATCGCATGGATCCGGACATCCTTCAGCGATGCGAGAATGCACATCAGTGTGCCGAGCGGGAGCTATCGCAGTAAGTTTTACATTATGAATCAATGCGTCAACCCTGATACGATGTATAGGACCATCATCGATCGCAAATTAGCACTCTCGGAAATCGAATCAACATGTTCAAAGGCTGAGAAGCTATCCATTCACCAAGATTGGGCAGATAAACTTCATGCCGCCATTCTGCATTACACTTGGGCGGCGAACACAGCAGTCGTTGCCCGCGTGCTGAAGTTGCCACGTGAACTTCGAGATACTGTTTATTTGCACCTCTGGGACTTTGACGAGGAAAAGGACCCAAACCGCGACTTGTTGTACTGGTGGGACTCGTTCGATGAGTGTTGGTTCAAGAAAGACGACGATGTAAGCAAGTCGCCATGGCTGGAGGGGTTTGGCCGATGCCTCAGACCGCCTCACTTTGTCGACAAGGCGTTTGTGGGAGAGCAGTTTGCGAAAGAAGTGCTCATACAATTCAAGGATGGTGTGGGGAGAGACCTACGACCAACAGGCGAGAGAAACCCCGTGGCTGAATGTGGACTAATGGACACGTCGATGGAGGAATTCGTTAAAAAAGATGTGTTTGGCCTAGGTCTGACTTTGGAAGAACTGGTACGGAACCTGGACTTGAGAATAAGCTTCCTCCCGGACGATGCCCCTTCCTTAGTCATGACGGACGACATGAAAGCGTATCTTTCGGCGGCGCATGATAGTGTGACGGCACTCCTCACTATCCCGTGCACGAATCGCATCATCTCGCACAATGAAAGGCATAGGCTCTTTCAAGAACGGGCCAGAATTATTACTTTGAGCATTTGGCAAGAAGAGAACTTTGAAGATGAGTTTCACATCCATATGCTCAAGCTTGTCGCTCGCGCCTATCACGGTTTGAGAGAAAAGGGTTTTACCGTCAGGGTGCAATACAATAGCGAGAGTATTGAACTAAGGCTACTACTTGAGGATGATGTTTGGGAGTGGACGGAAGATGACTGGAGGACAAACTTGAGTGCCAGGAACGCCCTTACAACACTGGCAAATCCTATCGCATCCCGACAAAGCAGCCGTTTGCAGCCGATTGTCTGGAAGCAGATCAGGGATCATTTATTCCCTGCTCCGGATACAGAAGTCTCGCCCGGCTAATCGGAAATTCACAACTCAGACCTTCCAGCTTGGCGCTTGACGAGGCTTGCGTTCTCTTTGATAGACAATGATAGCAGTTGATGGCCATTTTGAATTTCCAAACTTGACATCTGTTTTGTAAAGTCGATGCGTTTGCACGCCTAGGCTACTCCAGCTAGAGAACGGTCTACCGGTCTCAGTCCCGGCCCCTCAACTACCCTTTGTCGGCGTATCTGCATCCTTCCCCGGCTTCTCATTGTCTCTACTCCCACTTCTACTTCTTTCTCTATCTCCAACTTGACTGCTAGTTGGACTATCCCTACTGCTTCCCATTGCGGAGGCAAAATGCATGAGCATATTGCCATGTTTGACAGACTCAATGATATCTTGGGGCTTCGCGCCAGCTCTGATCCTCCCTAGAACCTCCGAAGCATCCTTATCAGACAGCGACTTGAGCAGCTCGAAAAGCTCCTCCAACTGCAGATGTTTACGTTTCGTTTGCGCAGTTTCAGTTTCGGTATATCGGCAGTCGCTGTCACGAGCCGAGCATTCACTGCAACTTGGTCGTTCGCCGTTGCACTAAGTAGAGCGATTAGATGATTTCTTCGCCAGTTTTACTCGATTGAGGATGCGATACACGGGTACCTTGGTTTTACGAGTCCTGCAAGCTGCACAGGCTAGGGATACGCGAGCCCGCTTTGATTGCGGGTGTGGAGCGTCGTTCCTGGGTGACGACGCAGGAAGTAGTGAGCGAAGAATAGGACGAGTCGGAGCGCCTTCGCCTAGACTAGCTGAATCACATTGTTGCGGCTCCATTACGCACACTCCAACATGGGCTGGACAAGGGTAGTGCCTGCTGGAGCGAGAGCAGACTTGGAGCATTGAACGAATTGCTTGAAAGGGTAAAAGATCGATCCCTACATGAGCATGTAGAGAGTGTAAGGCATGGAAACTTGATGCCCAGAAGCCCGGAACAAAGAAGGGGCGGTCTGAGAGGAAGATAACTCACGGGTTGTTGTGCTCATCAAGACAGAGAAGGAAGGATTTGCTCCCATGGCGATTTACCTACTTGTACAACTGAGAAGGAACTGGAGTGTGGTACCCATTTACGCTTTTGCCTTCTTCCGATGATCGAACATTACCCACCACCAAATCCGCTCAGCCAGCAAAAGTAGGCACTCGGAACTCGATTCGTATCGAGTTCCTTCTTATTGCCACTGCTGTGTCCTGTCAGATTTTCCCACTCATGGATATGTAAGAACTTCGGTTCTAGGCCGCCAATCAATCCTTCATGGGGCCATTTCCTCCTCACCACCGGACTGCTTGCTTTGGTCCCTGTATTGTAGGCACGCACTGCAGGTGGAGTAGGCACCTGGTCAGCGCTCGGCTATGGGCTTTGGGATGCAATTTCTGCATGGGGGTCCGAAGCTTTGCCATGTGTTATGATCCAATCTATGCATGTGTGCCTTGGCGCCCTCCCGAAGCTCCCGTTTGCCGCAATCGTCTCACGAACGAAATTGGGGTGTGGCTCACGTCTTTGGACATCATCGCCGATAGCTTTGCTGTCTCATGCTATAGAAGGATCACATTTTGGCGAGGCTTTCTCGCCATCAGGCGCCGGCTATATGGCGCTTCCGACTTCAAACACTCTCCTGACTGGTTACGTAGTGTTCGACGGGAGCCACAAAACCACTACTCATGGCAGAGGGCCTCGTTTAGCGAAGCTTGGCCCCTTCATCATGGTACGTATTGTCATTGGCGGCTATAATCCCGTCGATACTGACTGATTGCGAGTGGAACTGTGCTCTAGAAGTGTTTGTCTTCCACTCATCTGACACGTTATTTAGCAGAAGGATTCAATCGGCCGTATTTCAAAGTGAACGCAAGACCGCCAACACTGAAAGATGCAGCACCCCACAGCCCACAGGATTAACGGAAACGTTCGTCTCGACGAAATTATCCGAAAGAGAAAGATGGCTCGGTGCATAACCCGACAAGTAAGCTTGTCGGCAGAGTTACCAATTCGCGCATCGTCGATCCCAGGGAATTCGATTTCCCAAATTCCCGCGCGGCCTAACTACGGGTCCGCGGACCACGCCTCTCAGCTCCCCTCCTCTTCCCTAACCCAATCCACCTCTGTGCAACAGCGGCTGTTCTATCCGAACCATACATCACCCCCGTCCCGTAGCTGCCGTATCGGCCAGTCGTAGCGCCCGAATCCTTATCCACACTCATATGATCGTTTAACACTAGAAAGTATGAAATTATTTAGTACATTTCCACAGCTAAGGAAATGGTCACGGCAGTTGAAATCAGATGGTCATAGCCTACGGAGGTGCCTTTCAAAAGTTTTGTCTGCCAAGAATAATTCAGCCGAAGTACAGCCGCCTTAGCCGAGGCTTGTCTCTCCCCTCTATGTACTCATTGCCACCTTGTAGCTCAATTATCTTTTGAATATGTACAAGAATTCGCTCAATCCAAGCTTGGATCTTAAGTTGCGAGAGATATCTCCAGCAGTTCTGCCAGATTCTGACTGCCTCAGCCCTTGACTGCGGAGCTCCTTTCTTTGTAGTCTCTCTCTTTATATAGAACCAGCATGGCTCAATACAGTTACAGTCTGGCGAGTTACCACACCAGAGTAGTCTCTCAACGTCGTGCAGGCGATAGACCACACTCTGATAGTGGTGGGCGTGGCTAGGTGCCTTATCCTCCATTACGATAGTCTGAGGTCTATCTTGGAGGCACTCTTTAGCGAAAGGAATCAGCTTTGGGATTAGAACGCAGGTCTGATATCTCCACCAGTCTATACCACCTCCAGACGTACGCACCAGCTTGCCTGTCTTCTCTGTCCATCTCCATTGAGGTTTCCTGCCACGCTTATTGCGCAGCCCTGTCCTCATAGACTCTGACAGCTCCCATTCCTCTCTCTGTAGAGGCTCAAGCTCAGCGTTCAGCTGCTCAATCCGACAAGCAGCATCCTCTCTCTCTGCCTTCGTCTCTGGCTGGTAGAAATAGCATGGACCTTTCTTATCGTACGAGAAGCAGCCCCAGAACATAAACTCAGAGTATCCCTTCCACCTCTCACGGATACAGCTCTTAACTACTCTCTCGTCTGCTCTCCTCCAGATCCTATAGCCTCCACGTCGGTGGTTGATCACTACAGACGTCTCGTCTGTCCAGATAACATTCTTCCAGTCCTCCAACGTCCAGTCTCTATGGTCGATCGCCCACTTAAGACGAGCACTCCTCATCTCCTGTGTCAACCCAGGCTTCCTCGTTGGCTTGGTCTTCTTGTATCCTGCTTCTCTCAATACCCTCCAGACGGTAGAGGCAGAGATTTCGACTCCTTTGAGACTGAGCCCACCAGCAACGTCAGCGCAGGTCTTCTCTCGTCATGTCTATCGCGTCGTACTTGTTGGAATATCTGCTCCTTCACCTCTTCTGTCTGCTTAGCAGGTCTACCAGAGCGAGAGGCATCCTGAACGTGGTGTGGGAGGATCTTGAGAGGGAGGACATTTGGCTCAAAGCCAGCAGCGATAGCTCTACTATAGATACGATCGACTGTACGTGGATTGACACCAGTCAGCTCTGAGATCTGTGACGTTGACTTGCCAACAGGAGGTGACTTCAATGTTACAATTAAGGTGCGGGTAAAAGAATCAGTATTAGGAGCCATAGTAGATAGATGACTACGACTGATCAACAGCTCAGCTCAAAGGTGGGGAGTTGCGCCAAGAAGAGTTGCGCTGAAGCGCCGAGATTAGCGTCAGACAAAACTTTTGAAAGGCACCTCCGTACCTATCTCAAATAAAAATAGCATGTGACCTTGATTGGCATGTCCGAATTCGGCGGGACCAAGAAGCGCACAAAAACGTTCGCCAGGTCGTTCGGGCAGATCCCTGTAGTCGTTGTTCTCCACACCGTAGGTCAATAGGACCGGGTATATGAGTCGGTATCGCATCCCAGTGGAGGACGGGAGGGAGCGCCGCCCACGTTGACGAAATTACGGGCTAATCATGGTTGCAGGTGATGATGTGCATGTTCATTCTTCACGTATCACTAATCATGCTGGAACAATTGCAAAATAGTGATGTATGTTAAGAATATGTTAGGTTCAGTCCAGGTCGGCGAGGTGAGGTTCGTGGAGTAAGCCCGAGCAGAAGGACCGACGCGGAATGATGATCTGTCATGTACGTCCTAAGATCATCATAACAACAAGTAGATAGAACAATAGCTCTTAGTGAAGTTCAATCCAATACAGGGTTACCTTTCGGACCTCTACTCGGTCGCCTATGGTAGTCATACCACCAGAGGAGACCTTGTTCTAACAATGTATACCATTCCAACCCATACACAAAAGCAACCACCCCAAAACAATCACCAACATGACGCCATCCACCACGAGTCTATTATAACTGCAGCAACTACTAGTTACACCTTCTAAATCTTTTCCCAAAACCGAACGTCCTCGCACCTAGTGCCCCCGCTCGCGAATTATACTCAAGCCGGCAAAGTCGCCTGAAACTTTTTACTCGTCTGCCTCAGGTGTATAAGATGATATGGTCACCTCATGACATATCAGTCGTTCAAATGTGCGGGTCTGTGGATATACCCATCACAGGCGGGTGGGGTGTTGATGGTCAGGCAACGCAGTAGCATACATATGCCGCACCTAGCGAGTTTACCGGATGCAAACAAGGGGAACAAGGAGTCCACTTAAGTTTCCACTTAAACCACCCTACTCACGGACAGAGAAGTCAACAAACAAAACAACCAACATTTGAGGCGTAGATGTTGATTGACTGGCTCATTTCTTAGGGCTACAGTTTGTTTGTTTGAGTTGATGAGACTGAAGAGCCAATTTTTGGTTGGTTGATTGATTGAATATTGATAGACTTAAGGTTCTGAAGGGACGTTTCTATGACAATTCTGCAGGCGGCTCTTCCCACGTTCCTATCGCAAACTCTTCCGTGAGCTCCTCATCAGTATGCTTTGCTGCTGTTGTCGTGCTTGGTGTTGTAAAACCTGCACGAGTCCACCGTTGCAAGCACACCAAAGCAGCCAGTAACTGCGCGCCAATTTTCCGCCTTTGTGGCTCAATTATATCGCCAGTTCCCGCAAAAACGCGCTCACAATCAGAGCTGGAGGCGGGTATAGTCAACACGTCGATCGCCAATCGTGAAAGATGTGGATACTTCGGCTTCAACGATAACCAGTACTGTACAGCTGTTGGACCCTCCTTGTGTTGATCAGACGTCCACATAGGCTCTTTTAACCAGCTATCGTACTCATCCTCCACCTCCAATGTATGCTCGCCGTCCTCATCTAGTATAGCGTCGATAGCGTCGTCAAAGCTGCTCATGGTAGGTTTTGGCGCAGGGGTTGGTGTTGTGGCAGCAGCGGCAGGCTTGTAGGCAGCCCAAACCCGCAGAAACTTCGCGTGCGCGGTGCTCAATTGTGTAGGTTTGTCGCGCCAGAAGCGCTTAGAGTATGTTTTATATCGTGGATGTAGTGCCGTAGCTGCGTAGTAAATGGGACTTTGGAGGATCTTAGTAAAGTAATTGCTCGCTTTTCGCCTCGCGGCTCGCAGGTTGATCGGGATGTGATCTTCGGGCGCCTCAGATGGCTCGTGGTTGACCGATTCGTATGGCCGAAGGCGTGCATCCAGCTCAGTTATCACACTCTCAAATACTGGGATGACCTCGTAGAGTGCGCCAAAACGGCCACACTTGCCGCGGCCTTGGAGGCGATCTGTAGCAAACTTGAGCGGCTGCAGTATCGCCATGTACTCAGTAATCACCGCCCAGTCAGCCGCCGTAAGGCCGTCTGACCTCATCCACCGCGGCACATCAGGCAGCTTGTTTCCTCTAATAGCTGCCTGTTCGTCAGCCTGTTCAGTCTCGCGAATGTGGTACGTGGCGTATGCGTTGATAGCTTGTTGGAGCTGAACTCCGCGCTTAAAGCAGTCGTAATAGCTGTTCCAACGTGTAACACACGGCTTAATTGGCTCGCGAGTGCCGCCGCTGGCGCCTGTGGGCATGCTGTTAACTGCCTCGCGTTGGCAATCTTCAAAAATACTCCACTGCTTCGGCGTGTTGATGTAGTTGATAATATCAAGATACACGCCAAGCGGTCCTTCTTTCCGCCACTCCTTCATGTAAAAATCCTCCATCTTTGTGTTCTCCAGGGCGTTGTTATACGCGTCAGCATCCCTCCCGAACATAATCGTTTGGCCAACAAGGTTAAGTATGTGGCAAGCGCAGCGGAGGCGGCGATCGGAGGCAGAAAAGTGGTACATCGCGGCGAGTTTGTTAACAGCGGTGTCGTTATTGTAAGCGTTATCGAGCACAAAGTAGCCGAGTTTGCTGCGATTAATGCTGAAGGATTGCAGGATTTTGGTTACAGCGTCAGCTATCGCCTCACCAGTGTGGGCACCCACCAGCTGCGGCAGCGCGATGGGTAGGTCAACTATCGCGCCCTTACTGTTGGCGTAGTGAGCAACTACAGAAAAGAAGCCACGTTTGCCGCCTTTTGTCGTCCACCCATCGAAGCTTATATGTACCTTGCTCTCGGCTTCAGCCAACGCGCGCACCACCTGAGGCCGTAGCCAACTGTACAACCTCATCACGAACGCTGACACGCTGTTATGAGACCTCCATAACGCCGCCTCTGCCTCAGGATTAGCAAGCCTGATCATCTTGCGAAAAGCCGGCGTCTCAAACTCGCGGAGTGGTCTGTTGTTGTCGACCAGCCAGAGCGCAGCTGCCTGCCGAAATTCTTGTACGTCGAAGTTTCCTATAGTCTTGTACGCCTCTAGACTAAATTTGACACCGCTTAGAGCTGCCTGACGAAGTGATTGTTGTCCATGTTTGCGGAGAGGTTTGCTTAGGATTGGACCATCTTTGCTGAGCCGATGACCAGGTTTATCAAGCTGGAGGTGCCCGTTGGCGGCAGTGGTTGACTTCGTTACTCGGTGTACACCATTAGGTAGCTTATGAATATGACAGTACTTGCACACAAAGTACAACTCATCTGGGTGGTGAGTACCCTCCTTCCAGACACGCCAGCCGTGTTGAAAAATCCAGCTTGCCTTGCCTCGTGGAGTGCTCAGCGGCGCGACAAACCCCTTTAATCGCGACCAATCGACGCCCTCAAAGTCGCGAAAATCGACGCTCACAGCGCTATCCTCCTCCACCGAAGCCTCAGTGGCAGCGCTAGAGAAAGCTAAAGGCTGTACAATAGAGTCCTCTGGCTTATCAAACATTAACTGCGACTCCCAGGCTGGCTCATCAGTGAGCCGAGAGGCTTGTGAGGCAGCCAAAATAGGCAGTGGTGATGCCCGCCGAGGGCGCTCCTCGGGTTGTTGTACAGGCTTACATGGCGGTTCAATAGCCCGTGTGGGCGGCTCGATAACTTGTGTAGGCGGCTCTGTAGGCGGATCCGGCGTACTTTCTGGCAGCTCTATCGGCTGGGTTGGCTGGCTGCCGTCACCCAACAGCGCTTTGAGCGTAGGTTTGCGCGTACGTTGTGCTCGCTTGAAGGGAGTATCAGCTTCTTCGGCAGCCTCGGGCTTGCGTTTTGCTGGTATAGAGGGCATGGATAAGGCTAAAAGTAAGCCGGAGCCGCGAGAAAGTAAGGTGTTGTTAAATGTTATAAGCCTGATGTCAGTAGCACTAGGAATAGAACATGTGTGAATCGTGTTGTGTATTGTGCTACAGGAATTGAGATCTATGTCTCTGCCAGCTAGCGTTGTGGGCGCTAAGCCTCGTACGTACTAGCCTGGAGTGAGTGAGAGATGGGATGGAACCTAGGTCATATAACTTACACGCGAGTAGGCTTAGTAAGCAAGATCCAACACTAAGAATTCGTCGTTGAGCAGCTATCCCAGAGGCCTCACCTAGGTATCCCCCTCCCTCGCTTACTATCAAACAACACCAATCCTATCAACATTTTGTTCTCAAGATTGGTTGATTGATTGACAGAAATACAGTGGCTAACTGTTGGTTAGTTGGTTGGCTCCGAATCAAACAAATCAAACAACAATATTGATGAGATATTGATTACTGACAACCTTGCTCACGGAGCATACCGCGATTTTCATAGTAGATATTAGCCACCACCCTACCTCTACCATGGTAAGTAGGGAGAACCCACTTATATATGCTTAGTGACGGAATACGGGGATGTGATATGCATGGGCGGGTAGGTTTGGTATGTTACGGTATAGCATGGCAAGTGGTGTGGTCTGGACTTGGAGTGTATGCAGAGAAAGTGGTAATTACGATTATGTGGGTACTGCACATAGGTATTCATGCTGCAGCCTGTTGCAGGCATAGTATCCTTAGCTTATTTTGTATGGTCAAGGGAAGCGAGATGTGGTCATGCTGAAGATAAGGCCGAATTTGGTCTGCATGGGCGTATAGGTCAGGATTCAGAGTCATCCACCGCCCCCTGAGTCAACCCTATGGATGTACGACTCAATCTCATGATCAGCAGCTTCATAGCTCGCTGAGGAAATAAAACACAGCATACAGAGAAGGGAGTTGCAACGGGTTTCCTGGGTTGGCATGAAGATAACTTAGCGTTGGGCTTGAGTAGGATAGGTACATGGTTTTCTTACAGATCAGCCATTCTGAAGGCGTGCGATCTCGGAGGCGAGTCATAGCTACCGTATAGATCGGAAAAATAGAGAGCTTTTGGTGTCAGGTCAACGTTAGTATGCATGGAGTGAACTGTCACATCTGACAAATTTATCTCATTCGTGGCGTCTCATGCTTGATAACATAACGTAGAAAGAGAGTAAACCATATGAATTCCGTTATCAAACACCCTCTGGTTTAATTCTATCAACATACGACTCAAGGTTACGGATCACAAGATTTGACGCCGCGCTCGCAAAACAACATGGCAAGACGGAGTTAACTACCAATGATGCTCAACCAGAACATATACCAGATCACATACAACCACATTTATCTAGATCGCGACTACTCTAGCTGGCGCGCAAATCAACGAAGACTCAATCACACATGTATGCCCTATACTGAATAAATCCCAGGCCCACAAACGCATGACTCATTACATCATGGCTTTGTGAAATTCTCGCCTTCTGGAGTAAATCATGTCACACTCACATTCAGCAAATTTCAGTTAGCAGCGACACATTGTATGCTTGCTTGATCCTATGAGAAAAGAGACACATATAGTCTATGTATACTGTACTCGCAATGAAACTAGTAGATCATTCCTGCGCTACATAATTTCCTCAATGCCTCAACACATCCAGTGCAAACATGGTTGTGCAATCAACCCGTACAAGCAACAATAGTAACAACTACAACAAGAATGCCATCATTTTTGAATTTCACATCTAAGTTCAAGATATGAGCCCTCTAAATATACGCATAACCACCTCTCCTTCTTACGCACGCATAATATCATAATATAAGATTTCCATGTCATTATCCCTACTCCCATCTCCGTCCCCATCAAACCCATTCTCAGTACTCAAAATCGTCGTCAGCGCTCGGTCCTTTATTGTTTCCTACACTCTCTTGCCTCTGATACATCTCGGCAATCATACGACTCGAGCTTGCCTCATCAGGCTTCTTATCATCTCTCTCCTTGATGAATCTTGGAAACCTCAAACTCACACCTTTGCCACCCCCACCCACTTCGTCAGCGGCCGCCTTGTACCTGGGACTGAGCGTAAGATCCGCCGTCTTAACTTCCCAGACATATCTAGGCTCAAACCAGACGTCGGGCTGATCCTTATTGCCCGTTGAATGCGTGTAAAAGGGCTTCGGGCGGTCGATTACGATTTCGGAAAGCGTCTTGTGGAGGGATTCGAGTATGGCTTCGGAGAAGCCTGTACCGATGTTGCAGACTGTTTCGTATTTTTCCGTCTTGGGGTTGTAACAGGCGAGGAGGAAGGCGCCGTACCAGCTTGTGCGCTTGCCTTTGCCGTAGTAGGCTCCTAGCACCACGAGATCGAGGGAGTCTCCGACACCAGCGAGGTAGTCTTTCTTCACTTTGAGCCAGTTTTGCGATCGCTTCGAGGGCTCGTAGAAGGATTCTGGGCCGTCGAGCATCTTGACCATGAGACCTTCGCAGCCCTCTTTGACAGAGTCTTCGAGGAGCGTTTGAATCTCTTCTAGCTCGTTGGTGTTGCCGAATTTGGCGAGAGCAAATTCTCCTTCAACGGGGATGAAGGCTTCGTTGAGGTGCTCGCGACGCTCGCGGAAAGACTTGGTTACAAGTGCCTACTTGGGTTAGCATTAGACCGGTGAAGAGTACAAGTCGAAACTTACCTCACCATTCAGGTAGAGTAGATCAAAGGCAAAGACGCAGACCTTGACTTTAACATCCTCAACCTTGACATCCTTCCTCTTGCGTGTCATGAGCTGCTGGAAAGGCAACACCTTCTTCTCCACCATGTCCCACGCAACAGTCTCACAATCCAGCACAAAGCTCTTCGTGCCTTCTTTGACCCAAGTTGGTAACTTGGCAAGGATATCAGGGTACTTCTTTGACAAGTCCTCGGAGTTTCTGGAGAAGATGTTTGATACGCCACGATCACTCTTACCAGCAGTGGGAGCTGCGGTCGCCAATTCCATGTCTGCATCATGAGCAACGAAATGTATCTGGGCGCGCTCTCCATCGTACTTGTACTCGCATGTGAAGTCTTTGCCTTCGAAACGATCTAGTACCTCCGTAATTGATTTTGTTGGCTTGGCAAGCATAGGCTTGAGCGGAACACCGGGCTGTAGGCGGCAGTTCTCCCGCAGGTTCATTATGCCATGCTCGAGCATTGCTGGAATGATGACTTCGTAGCTGGGAAGCTCGCTGTAGACAGTCTTCAGCATGGCTTCTGCTTTTGCCAAATCTGTTGTCGACGGTGTCTTGCCTTCCAGAGACATCTCATGGAAGATCATGGCCTGTGCAACAGCCACCACCACAGTCTTCTCGGCAAGACCCAATCGAAGCTTGCCTTCTAGTGTTCGTACAATGAACTTGGCCTCACTTGGACCACCCTTGTCCTTCTCGATGTCGATGGCCTTTCCGGAGTTATGCGCATCTGCTGCCGACAACAACTTCTTGATGCCGTCAACTTTGCGCCCTTGAGCACCTTGCCCCTCTACAATGGCAATGCCCATCAGGCCTTTACGCACACCCTCCACTGTCAACGCCTTGGGCTTGAACATGGTTGGCTGCTTGGATCGGCTCTTTGCTGCGACCAGACCCAGATCGCCAATCTCGTTCTGGTCAGTCTTGATCTGTTGTAGATTTCTTCCAGTACTCTCAGACACAGCCTTCATGATCAAAGACTCGCCGATACCGAGTTCGATACCTGCGTAGTCGGCTGCGAGCTTGTTAACCATGAGCATAACAGTTGGCAGCATATCTTTTGGTGTTAATCGCAATACTTGTCGTAGGAATAACGAACAGTGTGCCAAGATTTCTAACCGCTTTGTAGTCATCTCAATCTTTGAGAAGGTTGTGCAGAGTGCGGCGTACGGCACTGGCTCGCCTGGTTTCCAGTCCGGGTATGGGTCCTTGGTGTTGGAAGTAAGTGTAGTTTGTACTTGCTTTCGTGCCTTGACCTTGACCTCTTCTTCCTCTGAGCTAAGCACATCCTCTTCCTCCTTGTTCGAGTCGACTTCATCCTCTGCTGGTGCTGGTGAATTTTCAATCTCTTTTTTTCTGCCCTTTGCAACTTTTGCAGGTGCCGATGCCTCGTCGCTGTCCACCTCAGCGGCCTTGGGTTTGGTAGCGGCTTTCTTCTTGCCCTTCGCTACCTTTGTCGGCGCAGAGACGTCCCCGTCTTCTGGATCTACGGAACTAGACTTCGTAGTCACTTTTTTGGATTTCGCAGTCGACTTTTCGGCCTTTGGCTTCGCAGCTGTCTTCTTTTTTGGTTTCTCCTTATCCTCACTAGGCTTCCTCCGTTGACGCTTCGACGGTGGCTCCTCTTCTGAATCTACTTCCTCCTCCTCCTCTTTGATTTGTCTCTTCTTCCCAGTCTCAGACGTCGTACTGTCAACCTCCATGGCGTCGCCGTCGGCTTCTACCTCTTCCTTGGCTGGTGCCTTGACGTCTGCATCGGAATCGACTTCGTCTTTCTGTTCCGTCTTCACATCTTCTGGTGAAGGTTGTAGCTCCTCCTTCTTCATGGGCTTGGGTTTGGTGGAGAATGACAATTTGGATTGCTGCTTCGCTCCGTCGCCGTTGGCCTTGCCGAAGAACTTTCTATAAGAATACAGTTAGAATTGTATTGCATAGTATCGGACAAAAGACTCAGCATGTCGCCGCACCCTAGAGTAGTCTGAGAAGGCTTTACATACCCAAGAGTAGCCTGCTTAGGCGGCATGACTACGAGAGTGTGATGCTGGTGTGCGCTCCACGGCTGTTGGTGGCAATTGTTACGCAAGAAGACAGAAGAAGACTGTAATGAGCGAAGGGAAGACCAGCAAGTCAGAGGCAATCGTGGTGATAAAGTGCAACAAGATGCATTGAGGTGGAAGGGCATACTCCGGACGGTGAAAGGGCACGGTAGCCTAGGCGGCAGTCAGCACTTTCAGAGCGCGACGCGACCTGGCCCCGACGCGAAAATCGAACGACCCCGACTCCCGATCCCTGCTGACATCATTGAGTTGTCGACATGGACTAGGCCGACATATAGAGCCATCATCATCACTTTTGACTTTGTAAATCCTCGGCCCAGGATAAGCTCGGTACCTGTCTTCGAACTGGCGAACTACTTTTGGAAATACAAGGAGCCGTCTCCTCCTCTCCCTCCGTCGCCGTCTTCTAACATGTCGAAATCGTCTGCGCAGCCACGCCTCACGCCACAATTCTGCTTCAACCAAACTGCACTACGAGGTCGGCACCCTTCTATTCTTGACATCCAGCTCACTAACTAATACGAAAGTTGGCTGAACACAGACTTTCTCCGTATATCACGCGGTACCATTGACGACTCGATAACACAGAACCTAAATGCCCTCCTAACGCCCGCACAACGAGGCTTTGATCCTACATCCACGAGCACAAGACAATTGTCGCCGCCTGGCCATGGGCGATCATTACAACCAGAGCAATGCGAAGGGTTCAAGGAGAAAATACTGTTCCCAAGTTGGGCAATACGATCGGACGTACTGGACTATTGCGCTGGTGTAGCAATATCACCGGATCCTGATGATCCAGAAAGCATACTGCGACAGATTGAGGACTCCAAGGCACGAGAGCGGACGGTAGATGAGCGCTTAGACCCATACTCGGGTCGCTACTTTCCCCAAGAGGCGAGGACAGAGAGCTTGGCTATGCTGATGCGGAACGAGAGAGCAGTGGAGAAGATTATACGGATGAGGACCTGGGGTGTGGTGGGCGAACGGTGTGGCATGACGAGCGAATCCGCCGAGGCTGCGTTTGACAAATGGAGGAGCACACAACCGAGATAGTGTAGGTGTGAGAGCTGAAGGTTCGTTCCATAGCGCGCTGGAGATACAGCATATCATCTCTACTCACATGTCCTTAGGCATAAGCGATGGCGTTAGTCGCGTGCAACGTCTACCTAGAGTATCATGGACGATTAAGTAGAACTGTACATTACACTCTCAATAGCATAATAGACCGTTACAGCAGAAAGCTACACACTTTCCCGTGGTCGATGCGCAAGATGATAGTATCGCACAGAGCAGCGCCGCGATGTGCGGAGAAGCCCCACAAAAACTTTTTCGAGCTGCTTCACGACATCACTAAAAGCTCGTCTTAGAGACTCCAGCTTGCGCGACAAAGCCCTCATAGACGCGCTCGCATCGGCACTTCAAGCTCACTGCTCATCATCGCAGAATGTTCTCAGATACATCAAAATGAGAACATGGGAATGTCCCACACCATCCCACAACTCCAATCCATCTTTTCACGGATAATTGCAATTGGTAGGAAAGACGGGCGGTTTCGATCTACGGGGCCGGGAACGGAGAACTGTCCACAGAGAATAGGGACAACTCTCAGCAAGCCGCTTTCGCGGAGCCACGATATATTAGGTATGTAGATTACCAACTGATGATGAGGAAAGGAAGAGAGGGACGGAGCTGCGCAAGGTTATGTATGCAGCGCCAAGCCGCTAGTGGGCACAGCTTACTAAGACTTTCTGCTGGGAAAAGTTCGGCCCAAAGTGGGGCAGGGCCTGGGTGAGAGGCTGGTATGTATAGCGGCCGTGCGGGAAAAACTTCGTATCCAGTGCGGACTTCACTACGAAAGGCGAATAGCAAAGCATCACATGGCGGGCAAGAGTCAGATCAAGTCAAGTCAAGGCAAGATATGGGTTCATGCATGCATTCAAGCTAGCTAGACCCATCATTCAATTCCATCGAGATATCCGTAAGATCGTGAACAGTAGCATGCCATCTCTCGAAGACGCACCCACGATATAACCCAGCAGACGTAACGACCGGCCTTCTAGTACAGGCGCTTGGGGGGGCTCATGGTGGCCTTGATGGTCAAGGAGCCCACGTTCTGCCATCCCTTCTTCAGCAGCGAGACGAGGTAGTTGATGGCCAACATGATGTTACCGATCAACTCATCTTCAGTCATGCCGACGTTGCCAATAGCGACACCCATGCACAGAACCTTCTTCAACTGGAACTTGATGGTGGACTTGACGTCGTCCATCTTGTTGGCGAGGTCCTCAGCGTGAGAGACGGGTGTAGGGAACTTGCCGGCCTTGGAGAGACCGGGGCCGAGGAGACGGGGAATTTGCTTGATGAGAGCATCGGAGGCAACGAAGGCGTCGTACTTCTTCGCGAGCTTCTTGATGAGCTTCTTGTTCTTGTTGAGCTTCTTCAAGTCCTGTTGTGACTGTTAGGTTTGTTCAAGCGCACGACTAATGGGAATACATACGTCGGTGCTCATGGCATCGACACCATGGTGCTTGGCACGATCAATGTCGTGTTGGTCACCGAGAACGCAAATGCTCATGCCTGCAATGCATTAGTCTACGGTCTCTCTCACTCTTGTACCAGACTCGACTTACGAGGACGGGGGATGGTGGGGAGCTTGATGGTTCCCGAGAAACGCTTGTCACGCTGGGGGTCGTAGTTCTTGAGACCGATCTGGAGTTCGACCGTCTCGAGGAAGTTCCTCTTCTTGGTCTCGTTGGAGTACTCAAGGAGTTGTTGAACGTTCGTACGAACGCCGGCGACAGAGATTTTCGACATATTGGCTAATGTGTCTCCCAGAGGATATCGGTTCCTTTGGTGGTCTCTGTAGTGGTGGTGTTGAAGAGAAGAGGGCGCAGTGCAGGTGGCGGTCGATTTACTGTGGGCAAAAAGCCGCTAGTGAGATAGGCGCTAGGCCACTTTAGTGCGACACACACGATAGATGTTACAAGGAACTTCTGAAAGTCTCACATTGGGAACTGATAACTTCATACAAGTCTCTTTAAAATATACAGACTTGAATCTCATTGCTTGCGTGCATACATCCACAGAACCGGTTTTACTATACACTCGCTTTTCGTCCCGACCCCATGCATTGATGAGTGCACTACGCCATGCAATGCCCAGAACTCCTCGCCATGACCGTGAGACTAAAAAGATAAAAAAGAATGTAAATCAAAGGGTAGCACATTTCAACCGCAATGCTGCTACGGGTATCCCTTGTGAGAAACCCCAACGCCAAATCCGCACCGTTTTGATAAGCCGAACCAAACCGAACCAGAGGGTATGTCGCCCACACGTGCCGCCGCGCCAAACGAAGCAAAAGCCGAAGCCATAATATACAGAAGGCGAAGGAGGACTGCGCAGATTCACTGAACAGGCCCAACAATGTAGTCGAGTGGTGACCAAGAGATGCCTCGCAGCTTGCCCTAGTGCATGAGTTGCTGATTGTTCGCAGGATCTACGACATTGTCCGAGAGGTTGATCAAGAGTTGAGCGAGGCAGCGTTTGGTGGCCGCATCATCACGCAATACCGAAGAAAAGGTGGCATCGCGAAGAGGCTCTGGGAGGCACTGACGAAGAGCTTCACGTGCGCGAGCGTTGTCGCTCAAGCTGCCCCAATTAGTTCAAGTTCAGGTATGAATGCAGAATGATGGCTTACCGAAGGAAACAACGCACAACGTGCTTGAGTAGACGCACCGTCTGCTGCTCGACTAGTTGATTCACCATATTACTAAGAACAGTACCAACAGCATAGAAGCGTTCATATGTCTGGCAGATATAGGCAAGACCAATGTCGTCGAGCAGAATCTTCTGTACGATGAAAATGGCCACAGTCTTGCTCAGCTCTGACCCCGTCTCCATGATACGAAGGCAAAGTGGGATGATCTCGGTTGTGAGGAGAAAGTTGATGACTTCAGAAGAGTCGTTCTTGACCAGGGCGCCAATGACACCGAGCGACGTGAGACGAAGATATTCGAAGGGCCGCGACTTGGACGTAGTGTTGAGAAACGGGTATAGGAAGAGCGGGATGTGCGCTGTGGCCAGATTAGCGATTTCGACTCAGTGTGGGGTACGCGACTTACCACTCAAGAACAAGCCGCGAGTTTCGGTGTGGGACGCAACACATTGGAGAAGTGCAAGTGCGTTACAGACACGATTCGAAGCAGCTGCGGTCAATTGCGACGGATTCAGCAGTGGGTAGACGGAGATGATCTCTTGTAGCAGCGAGGCCATGACACCTGGTATTCGTTAGTTCCACGTCGCGGTTTGTACTGTGCGATAACCATACCAAACGAGTGCCAGAGGATCAGAGCCAGCTCCGGAACCTGCTCGCGCTTCTTGCTCAATTCCAGGAGGGCTGCTTCGCGGGTAGTTGGCTTCATAAGCTGAGCTATCCATTCCAAGACGCGCCTATTCTCCTCCGTCATACCAGCATCGGCTGCCTGAACATCGTTCGCGGGCCCACGAGGAACCGGGTTGTTGCCGGGTAAAGTCGTTCCAGTGTTGGCCGCGAGTTGTTGGTGATACTGGCGCTGCGCGGCCGCCTGGACAGCCTGGGCCTGCTGCTGAGCATGCAACTGGGCAGCTTGCGCTTGATGCTGACCATGCTGGGCTACATGGTGTTGAGGCTGCTGGTGGTGGCCCTGGCCCCACTCACCATATTGCTGCTGATGCGCGAGGAAATGTTGCATTGGCTGCGAGTACCGACAGGTCTGTGTTGATTGCGGAGTGGAGGCGGGATAAGTGGGGTTGCGCGGGTTTATATCGTGGAAGCTAGGCGACTGAAGAATATGCTAGTGGGCTGGCGAACAAACGGTAACAATCGGGCGTTGTGAGTCTGCTCTAGCAGCGAGGCCCAAGGTTGAGGTCTCGCGAAACACCCACGTGACACCCCACTAGCTCGAGCACCCTAGTGCCTGCGGGAGCTCGAGCGTTTTGACGGAGATCGACCGCGCATCCGCGTCAGGTGAAGCTCAGGCAGCCATACATGCAAGTACACTGACTCACTTGTATGGAGCAAGCTGCACAATAGGATCAGGTTATTCAGGCAGCGGCCTACCCAGGAGCGGAATCATCACATCAAGGGTCCAGAGAAAGTTCAACTCCACAGCGCAACTGAAAAGCCGAATCAAAATTTGTAGTAAAGGGATCTAAGATCCTTCCGTCTCGTCTCTCA
This sequence comes from Pyrenophora tritici-repentis, assembly GCF_003171515.1. Taxonomy (NCBI): domain Eukaryota; kingdom Fungi; phylum Ascomycota; class Dothideomycetes; order Pleosporales; family Pleosporaceae; genus Pyrenophora; species Pyrenophora tritici-repentis. The sequence goes on from NC_089390.1 coordinate 2,756,079, forward strand.
CCGACGGCTCCAGCCACGAACAGATGAATGACAAATGAAATTCGTGGGTGATGCTATACCCGTAAGTAACCTCGCTCGCTCCTAAGTACTTCCATGCCGGTCCGAATTACCATACTCAAATAAAGCTCGTAGAATTGAACACCTTCCGCCAACGTGAAGAAGAGAATAGAATGCTGAAATACGTCCTTTTAAGCAGGGACTCCTATAGCCTCAGCTCTGCCAGGATAGTCTGAGCCATGTTCTTATACTGCCATGTTCCTCCATCCACTTTCTTAAATTGGATTCCGTGCAATGTCAATAGAGGGACTTTGACAATGAGAATCTCGAACACAAGATTCATGTTTGAGCCCATGTCAGTTTGTACATGTGTGGATGTCTCGCCTGCGGGTATTGCACGACGTGGTCGTCGCTCATCCCGGTCTTCGCTCCCATCCGACTCATCCGTGTTCGTGTAGCTACGATCTGCAGGCGAGGGCCGCGATCGCGATGTGGGTGTGTTGGGGGCGCGGTGCTGATTCCGGAATTCGTCTCGGTCTTTGTCCCCACCCATCAAGCCGCCGAAGCTGATCCTTCTCCTATGACCAACACTCGGCGGGGATGCGGGAGAGTCCATCGGCTTGGTCATGTTGATACTGGGCGCATGTCGACATCTGAACCCCCCTTTGATCTCAGTCCACTCGACACCAAGTTGATCTAGAACCCTGATCAAGTCATCCTGGATGACAGGCAGTGGTTTGGTGCTGGTTGTAGAGACGCTGAAGAGGCCTTTGAGAAACACAGGTTTGACGGCGTCCGGGCTGCGACTGGCTTCAGCTTGGGCTTCAGCAAGTTCCGCATCCGTCTCTTCGGGCACATTTGCTTCCTTGACTTGCTCTCTCTTGGCTCTCCGCGCCTGGATACTCTCGCGTCGTGCATGACCTAGAGATTTGGCTCGAGAGGCGCCGCCGCCAAGACGTGGGCTCGCTGAGAGATCGTCAGAGGCAGCGTCATTAGCCACCCGAACTTTCTGCCCGCTAAGTTCAGATCTGTCTGATCCACTTGTGGGCGGAGGATTTCCAGGGTCTTCTGAAGATCTTCCCCGTCGACTGAGGCGTCTTCGAAGATCGGCAGAGTTGACGCTAGTAGAGCGACCCAGTGCTTTCAGCTTGCGAGTAGTACTGCTCCCAGACTCTGGGGGTGAAAGTAACTCAGGTTGGTTGTTGGCACTTGTTGGCAGATGTGAAGCAGAAACTTCGCGGTCGCGTGGGCGTCGGATACTGAAGCTCTTTCTGGACACTGTAGCAGGAGTTGCTGGCTCAGAGGGGCCCGAGATGGCAACGGCTGGGGGAGGTGGCGGTAGCGGCTCAACCCGTTCTTTATCATGACTGCGGTATTTTCGAGTACTAAACCGACGTAGAAGACCAACTGCAGCACCCTCCTTCTTTGGCTGCTCAACTTGGGGCGGCAATACCGGAGGGGGATTGTTAAGATCCATTCTCTTCAGGCTTTCGGTGATGTCATCCTCACCATGAGTCCTTGCTCTGGGCCGTGACCTCCCACCCGTGGGGTTCTCGCCAGCCATTTCATAAGCGGCTGAGTTGGTGTACGCAGCTGGGGGAGCGGGAAGATCTGGCATCTTCAGTGATTTTTCATCTGGAGCCTGAGGCATGGCGGCAGGGCCTGGGTTTGCTTCGAGCTGCTCGCGCTCCATCTTTTCTCTAACCAAGAAGTAGACGGAAAGGAGAGGGCTGTATGCGTTGACTGGATCGAGTCCCCGTTGGATATCTTCTGAGGACGAAGTAGCCAGTTGCTCTCTGCTTCCGATTGAGTTACGCCTCTTGTAGAAGTCGAACATGCCCCTCTTCTTTTCGGTCTCTGGCGTTTGGGCAGTAGCTTTACGAGCTGCTACCCGAACCGCACGTTGATACTCTTCCGATTGGATCACGTTGGTAAGCTGGGTGGTAATGTATTCTGTTGTACCGAAATCGAATCCTTGCATCTTTTCGATGACTTCGGGGTCCAGTGGTAGCTGCACGGGCTCTCGTTGGGGCAGGTAATTTTCCGGGGGGCTGTTGAACCCCTTGGTGAGCCATGGATGGCTCATAATCTCCGAGAGGGTTAGCCGTTGTGTTGGGTCCGTCTGAAGCATCCTGTGAATCAGATTGCGGCACTCTGTACGACGTCAGTAGGAATTACAATTGAATTGTTCGAGATGACATACCTGCGGATAACCATGGTGGGTAGTCAACGTGCCCCTTCTTGATCTTTGCATGGAGCTGCGGCATGCTCTGATCGTCAAAGGGCACCTTACCGCACACCAGAACATAGAGGACAATGCCGAAACTCCAGACATCGACTTCGGGACCAGTATACTGCTTGGCCTGGAGGAGTTCTGGGGCGGCAAAATACAAACTTCCGCAGAATGTCTTGAGCTGGTTTCGAGGGGAGAATAGGTTGCTCAGGCCAAAATCGATAATCTTGATGTCGCCCATTTTACTAATGAGAATATTCTCGATTTTCAGATCTCGGTGGACAATGCTGTTCCTGTGGCAGTAGTCCAATGCACTGGCGATTTGACGAGCGAACTTGCGCGCTTGCTTTTCCTTCAAGCGTCCATGGGAGATGATGTAGTCGAGCATCTGCCCGCCGTTGACAAACTCAAACATCATATACCAGTGGAAGTTTGTCCTCACGACATCTTTCATGCCACAAATGTAGGGGTGGTTTAGCAGACTGACAATGGCAGCCTCTCTAGCTGTGCGAACTTCCTTGGAGTGGTCGGCCCGTTCGCGATCGGCAGCGCTCTGGTGCTGGTCCTGGGACTGTCGAGGGACGATCTTTACTGCGGCCTAGTAGTTTTGGTTAGCAAGGGACCCTTATTGCTCCTCACGCCTGCACAATGCCGGGATAGGCGAACGGGCTATGTGCGCAGGGAGAGGACATATGCCCTCTATGCCCCTCCCCTCGCTCAATAGGCAGGCAGACAGTAGTACACACCTGCTCGCCAGTCTCGGCGTTCTTGGCCAGTTTGACCTTTCCCATGCTACCGGCACCAATTGTCTTTCCTAGCGCCCATGTTCCCGTGCTCGGTGCGGTGATGGTGGTCCTGCGCTTGTTGACGGGTTGAGGCTGCCCCGTTCGGGAGTCAGCAGCTACGCCATTGATGGGCATTGCGGAAGTCGTTGACGCGTCAGACGCATACCGCGAATGAGTCTTCCGGGACGGGTCTTCGCTGCGACGGACGTTGACGTTGGGCTCCTGGGCGACGTTGCTCTGCTCGTAGTCTCGGCGGGCGACGTTGTTGAGCGCCGGCTGCGGATGGCGTTGGGGCGGGTGGCCAGCGGGCCTAGTAGCGGTGCTTTGCGAGCGATGGGGCCTGTCGACAGACCTGCGCGATGTTGATGGAGTGCGCACGACGGCGGGAGATGTTGGGGCAGCGGCCGACATGGCGAAGACGGCCTACCACACGTCCGCGATGCAAGGAGCAGCTGCGGGCCTGCGAGGGACGGGCGCACTGAGCGTGGAGCGAGCACGGATTCGACCACGTCGCGACTCTTTGGCAAGCAGTGTGAAGAGATTACTTTGTCGCTCTCGGTGGGTATTGCGGCGTGTGAGTTACAAGAAGCTAGGGGCCGATGCTATGGCTCTGGTCGCGGGCGCCGAACTTGGCACACCACAGTTGGGTGGGCGTCGTCTTGAATGAGTGTGCACTGTGCTTGGGCGATATGCAGGTCCCAGGGCAGCAGAGAGCAATGGGCAATGAGCACAGCAGCTCTAGCCAGCTTTCGACACGTCGTGGGCTATCAAGGACTCCCTACGTCGTCGAGCACATGCTTATGCTGCGTGGTTAATGTCTTGTTCCGCCTGCACGTCAACCGCGATAGCTCCCTCTCCACTTCAGCTTGGATACCGGTCTAGCCAGCCAGGGCCTCGGGCTGCTGCATGGGCACAACGACAGTGGGGTAGGGCAACGAGACAAACGCATCAAAATATATCCAAGCCTGCACCGCTGCAGCGCCCCTGTCTTTGCGTCCACACGATACACACTCACATTTGCTTCTTGCAAAACAGGGACCCCAAACATCCCCAATGCGCTGCCTACCTATATCAGGGTCCCTGCACTTAGCCGCCCTGCCAGCCATCCTTTTATGCACTTGGGCCGCTCGTCCCAGCGCGGCACTACATCATCGGGCCCACCCCTAGCCTCAAGTGCTTGCGCCTAGTCAACGGCATTTCAAGACAAGCAGCGCAGAAGAGACGGTGAAGACGGCCGTCATATACTATACGACGCGCCTATATGTCCGAGTGATATTGTCGTCGCTGTCAGTACGTATGCAATACGCGTACACCTATGTACTTAGTTATGTACCAGCAGATGAGCGGATTATTTTGGCCAATGAGGTCATCCCTGATTAGTCATCCACCAAATGAGCCGCTTTACTCGTCATTACGCCGCAACTTCCCTCATTGCTCACCAGCTTTGACTGTCTGACCAATAGAGACAGCCTGACGCCCCACTAAGCCCCATCCAGCGAGCTCATGGTCTAGACAATTTCACTCTGTACAGTAGTTAGTTCAAGCCATCGTACTTGCATCGCCAGCATATTGCCCCATTCTACACACCTCACCATCATGGCGTATAAACGGCCTCGCGCGCCCTCTCCGACCAATGCGCAGAAGCGCTCCCGTGGCGGTCCGTCAAAGTATATCTCGCTCGGCACAGAGCTTCCTGATGAAGATGGAGACGACGGCGCTTTTGTGCCGGTATGGAAGCAGACGGTGACCGACGAGCGCGGCAGAAGACGACTCCACGGCGCGTTTACTGGTGGCTTCAGTGCAGGGTAAGTTTTTGAGCCCGTCCTTTCACGAACGCAAGACTTCTTGACTATGCTAAGATACTTCAACACAGTTGGATCTAAAGAAGGATGGACCCCAAAGGCATTTGTATCCTCGCGTACGAACCGCAACAAAGACCAGCCCACCGGTCCGACACAACGAGCCGAAGACTTCATGGACGAGGAGGATCTGGCAGCAGCCGCCGAATCGCGCAACTTGGAGACTGTCCAAAAATTTGCCGGTATAGGCGAGGCAAGACAAGCAAAAGATGATGGACTATTCGGCCTGTTCGCGACTCAAGAAGAGACCATGGGTGTCAAGCTTGCGCAGAAGATGGGGTGGCGCCGAGACCAAGGCATTGGCCGTAAAGTGCGTCGCAACGCCGACCTCGAATTAGATGCCCCAGTCTCCAAGGACGGGGCTGCGCACATGTTTGCGCCGCAAGATGCTCGAATCATAATCATACCACGGGAAAACGTACAACGCAAAGGCTTGGGGTATACATCGGAAGCTCGCTTGGACGCAGTCGAGGACAAGGCTGTAGACCCCACATCCAAGTTTCTCCTACCTTACCACGAGGCATGGAAAAATGCACAAACTGCCAAGAAACCTGGCATAAAGAAGTCTTCCTTGGGCGTGGGTGTACTCAACGACACTGGATCTGACGACGAGGATCCGTATGAACTGGGCCCGAAGATTACATTTAACAAGACTGTTGGCAAAGACAAGAAAGGAAAGAAGCCGAGCAAGTTCGCCAAAGCAGGAACGGGCGAGAAGCACATATTTGTGTCGAAGAAGGGTTCCTCGAAAGCACTTGCTCCGCAAAGTCGGTCATCTGTAGACGGGAAGCCTCCGCTAAAGGGCTTTGTGTTCGCGTCTGGGACTGTAGACTATACGAGTAAACCCAAGTATCCACCACCACAGATACCGCCGGACTGGAAATCTTCCAAGGGAACTACGCCGAACAAAGATTCCAAGGGGTACCAGTCTGTAGCAGACGCAGCAAAAGCGTCAACGCTCGATGCAAAAGGTCGCTCAGTCTTACTCGGCGAGAAGCCTCTGCCTGGCAAGTCGATATTCGACTTCATACCCAAGGATGCCAGGGACCGTTTAGCCGCTTTATCTGGCAAGGCAGATCTCCCTCAAGGTCTGGGGCAGACTGCCCCGGAAGGCCATTTGCCAGCGAACAAAGCACCACCAAAGGATCTTTGGAGCCTCGTTCCTGCACTCGACAAGAGTCTGGCTGCTGGTGCGCTTGCCAAGGGTGCAACAGGCTGGATGCCGTACGCGGAGGATCTCGAGAAACGCGCACGCTACGTGGGATTTCTAGAGCTAAGGGCAGACCTGAAGAACGACCTCCCTGAACGACCCGATGGTGTATCCATCTCTGACTGGGTCAAGGAACTACAAGAATTCTCGCATGCAGCAGAAGTGTTCAAGCCAACCACCGGTATCATGGCATCACGCTTCACCTCTTCCTCTTCTTCCACATTACCCGGAAACAACGGCACTAGTACAACGCCGACAGAGAACCTACTCAGACAGCCCCTCTTGAAACCAGAAGACCCCGCCGAACAAGCCGCAAAACTGGAAATGTATGGTCCCATGACGCGCAGCAGTTTCCCCTTTCACCCTTCCCGCCTCCTGTGCAAGCGCTTCAACGTCAAACCCCCTCCGGACATGCCCGCCGGTCCCGATGAAAGTGAAGGTCACTTTGCCAGCTTCAAATCTCAGACTGCAGAGGCCATCTCCAAAGCGGAGATGCAGAGGCTGCAGCACGAGTTTTTGACTAATGGGCCGCCCATTCAGCGCCCCAGTTGGAAGGGTGCGCCGGTTGATGTTGACTCTGCGGCGACGGTGGGTGTGCAACAGACTGAACACGCAGTTGTTGATGTAGAGAAGAATGATGCATTGTTGAATGAGAGGGCGAGTGAGGATGTGTTCAAGGCGCTTTTTGGTGACGATGACGAGGAGGAGGATTGATGCGGGGTGGAGGGGAAGGGAAAGCTCAGAGCAAGTAGTAGATATGAGTCATATCCATTATCACTGTTCGGACACATCGGTTCAAGCTAGTCGCTTGGATGGAAATGCGTCATTTTCCTTGCTATTTTTTCTTTGAAGAGGGTTTGCTCTGAAGCTCAGTCTTATCATTCCACAAGGCTCAAACATTCCAAACCAAATGTCAGCTACACCATCAGTAAGTGCAATCACGAAGGAGACAAGATTCCAACAGCGCAATAGAGAAACTGGTGTTTCAACCCAATAACCACGAATTCCCACGAATTCCCACAATAATACACAAACCTCCAACTCCCCTACCAGAACCCGTAACCTCAAGGCAGACCCCTCCCACTATTAACCGCATCCGCAAGCATGCTAGTACCTGGCCGATTCTCCGCATACCTCTCATAACTATCCAAATACAACTCATCTGTACTCGTAGTCATAATCACACTCCTGTCACCCTCAATCGCATCAATCCAGCTCTTCCAGCGACTCCCCTCTTCAGCCTCAGGCCAACCGCGATACGGCCCCAACACCCTTCGTAGCCGAATAATCCAAGGCGCAATCTGAACATCGACGAAAGAAATGTGAGGGCCTAGGAAAAAGGGGCCAGTGGGATGAGCGGCATCGACAAGTTTACTGATTTGGGAGCGCGGAGTTCCTTTGCGTGCTCGACCTGGTCTGTTTGGTCTTGGGCTTGGAGGAGCTTGTAGAAGTAAGGGATGATGTTGCGGTTGATGTGGTCAGCCCAGAGGCGCGAGGTAGCGCGTGTTTGGGCATCTGGGGGGCAAGAGGCTGGGGCCGGCGTTGAGGTCCTCGAGGTATTCCATGATAACGGTTGACTCGTGTGTAGACCATGATGGGCCGTGGCGGAGAGCGGGGACGAGGCCGCGTGGATTGACTTCAAGGAGGCAAGGAGGCTTCTTGTAGGGATCTACCTCAATATATTGGTAGGGGAGTTGCTTATGCTCTAGGGAGATCCAGACGCGCTGGACGAAGGGACTAGAAAGGTTTAGTGTCAGCGTCACGAAGCTGTTTTATGATAAAGGATTAACCCACCAGAATGCACTACCGTATAATTTGAGCTCATCTTCTTTCGAATGGACCTTGGCTGTCGTCAAGGCATTGCCAGTGGCTTTCTTGTGATATGTCTTCTTGGAAGGATCTCCGCCCTGGTTGGTGTCGGTCATTCTGTATCAGACAGTTATGGGAACAAGTGAACCCGACAGCTGAGTCGGGAGTGAAGAAAATTTCGGACGGCAACTATGCCTGGCTATTGAGAGACTGCAAGCGGAGGGAGAATGTGCTTGACTAGGGATAGAGAGAAGGAATCGGGAGGTAAGACTCATAAAGGACGTCGATGTGTTGAACAGGGGGTCTAGTGACTTGTGTAAAACAGGTGCGCATAGAAAGGATAATATGCATACAAAGTGATGGTGGTGGTGAAGTTCCTTAGCATGCATCAAGATGACGTATGCACCTGGGTTGCAGGCAAATGGATCGACAATGCGCGCTATTGCAGCCAAAGAAATAACAGAGCAGAAGTAAAAAAGACAATGTACATTAGGGTGACTGAGGATAGACTTACCAGAGCTCGTTTCCTATCGTCCTTGTCAACTTTTGCTTGCCACCTCAGAACACTATTCTTCTTCACACGATCGCTCTCTTCGAGTGTATGTTTGTGTGGTCCAGGGACACCGTCGCCTTTTCCGTTTCCACCGTTGCCATTGACCCTTTGAAATGTGTAGAACTTCTTGGGGGTTGGACCGGTCTGGGGCGCGTAAGACATATTCAAGTTAGGCTGAGCGCCCATATTGGGAGGCATGTCCCAGCCTGCCGCTGGTTGCTGCGACAGCAATGGAGCTTGTCCAAAAAAGTGTGGGTTCTGGTTCGGATTGCCGATATGAGCTACCTCTCCTGGCGCATTAGGTGCTATAGGACTGGTCGAGTCATCCTCCACGCCAGGTGGTGGTAGGCCCAGTTGCTCCTCATACTCGGCACGGTCAAAGAACTCGGTAATCTTGATCTTGACATCGCATAGATCCCGCTCTCTGGCAACCCTCCTGCGCTTCTTCTTGTCCGGGTCTGTAGACTTCTTGGTGCCTGGGGGACGACCCTTGAGCCGACAGTCCCAGTAATGCGAGACGAAACGCTTCCGTTTGTGACGCTGCGTGGAGCGATGCGAGTAGACGTTGTCGATGTGAGGGAAATAGGTCTGAAATTGGTCTTCGGTCAGGGTGATGATGTCGTCGACGTGGAACAGCTTCTCTCGCCATTCGTCCAGGTCTGGTGGGTGTGCTATGAGTCTAAGACCCTGGAATTGGCCGTGGTTAGACAGTGGGGTCTCATCGCTAGTAGATTATTAGTAGGCATTCTATAGGTAGACAGTTGGGGCTAGTTTGGTACGTACACATGGCGGCCCTCGTGCTGCTGCTGTTGCTGTTGCTGGGGCGGCGGCGACTGCTCAATGTGGTGGGGCAGTATGGGTGGCGCTGGCGGCGGCAGAGGCAGTTGTTGGATGGGGCGCGGGACTGTCTGGGGCGGTGAAGCATGGACTTGGTGGTGGTACTGTTGGGCATGGGCATGGGCATGAGCATGGGCGTGGGCGTGGGCGTGAGCGTGGGCGTGAGCGTGAGCGTGGTCCTGAAGCGGCGGGGGATTCATGAATCGCGGACTCTCTGCATGCTGATAGCCCGCCGCCTGAAACGGCGGGTACGAGGCTGACGATGGCAGCGCATTCTGCTCAAAATGCACCGGCAGCGGATGCGGATGCGGATGCGACAACGGCGGCGGCGGTGGTGGTGGCCCGCTCAGCGCATACTGCTGTTGGTAGACGTCGGTGGTGTGGAGCGTTTGCAGGTCGGGCAGAACACCTGCATGGTTGTGAGTATGAGGGTAGAGGGTCCCATCGGCCGACTGGTGGAGCGTCTGGAGAGCTCCCGGGTGCAGCGATCGGAGCTGCTGCTGCAGGACAGGCGAGGAGGCTTGTTGCATGATGGCGCGCCGGTGTTGGACGCTGCTTTAGCCTCCCCAGCCGTAGAGTGGGAGAGTCTGATGCCGGACGAGCCGATGTCTGGGTTTCTTGCTTTCTGGCCGGCTTATGAGCTGAGTTAGGGATGGCAAATGTACACACTTTGCACTCAGGGCACGAGTGATATGTTCACGAAAGCGTGTTGATTACTTCTTTGTCTGATTCAGCACTCTATGTGGCCATAGCCGTTCCGCACGCTTAGAACAGCATTCAGCCGCCCTAGCTGGTCAGCCTTTGAACTTCATCGCCTTTCGCCTCTTGCACCACGTGCAACTTTTGTCCTCTGCACCCTCCTTCTGTCTAAAAGATCAAAACCCAGTCCACAACGCCGTGCCCATGCCGTGACCAAGAGAAGCATAATCATGAAACGCTACAAGTCCATCGCACTCTACTCTCCGGGCAGCAGATTGCTCTTGACAGCGAACATCTTGGACGTAACACCTGCCGTGAATCCATCCACCTGCCTCGAGTACTGCTCAACCTGCCTCGAGTTGAGGAGCGTCTCCAGCCGGCTGGGCTCCTGGGGCAGCTTGAACAGCCTCTGCCACTCGTCCTCTGGAAGTAGTGGTTGCTTCGAGGCCGTGCGTGCAGCATTCTCCGCCTTGCGCTTCTGCTGCCAGGCCGTAATCTTAGTCTGCTCACGAGCGAGCGAACGCTGGTAGTATTGGTAGTTGTTGATCTCCGTGTGGTGGTTCTCGATGCTCTCAAGGAGCAGATCGCACGTCTTCTCGAGGAAGGGGTCGATGGAAAGATCAAGCGAGTCGTAGTTGGGGAAGAGAGGTGGTTGGGGTGTGTTCGGATCCTGCTGCAGAGCAGCTAGGTTGGGTGGGAACTTGAGCTCTTCCTTGGGCGCATCCGAAGGCAGTTGGTGGAGGAGCGAAGTCAGAAGATGCGAGTTGCGGATGGTTACAGGGAGTTCGACCAGGATGTCGTGGTATCGCAGACCACTCTTTTGGAGGCTGTACCTGTCAGCTTCTTCTTGTGCAACACACAATTCGCGCTTACCTCTCTGTCGTGAACTTGCCCTCCTTGTATGCCGTTACAAATGAAGGTGATAGCCTGTATGCGCGCAAGTTCAGGGTACCCTGCGAACTTCTGCTCACGTCGTAGATCAAAGCGACAGTCCTCTCGTTGGGCTGGCTCTGGTAGAAATACTGGTTCTCGATCGTGTTCAGGTTGACAAAGTTGCCCATGCTTGTGCTGGTGTACCACCCAACATTGTTCGCGTCCACGTTGACCTCCCGGAGGAACTTGATCATCTCATTGCCGTATGCGATATTCTGCTTGGCGCGGGGAGCACCTGCAGCCAGACTCGCGGCCGTATCGTTCTGTCCATCCGTCTGGGCGGGAGCCACATCAGGGAATGGAAATGAATTGGTGATCTCCAGTACACCATTTTTTTCCATGCCAACTATGCTGCCCGTCGCGAGCGAAGGGAAGGATTTGCCACTCGCGGTAGCGATCTTGATAGCGACCTGGGCCAACAGTCAGTCTTCCATGGCTCCAAGAGTCGTCCACATAGAACGTGTTTATAGCACAATGGCGGGGCGCACAGTGGGGTACTGCCATAACACTTTGCACGTACCAGGGCATCGATTTGCACTGTCTTGAACAGCGCATCTTTCTGAATGTCCGCCATGTTTGATTCGTCGCGAAGGGTCGTGGAAGGGCTCGGCGAGGGTAGTAGCGTTGGACGTTCGTCGTTGGTAGGAAGCAGAATTCAGACACCAGTGACTACCTGCCAAGATTCACCTGTCTAAGCGAACATATCAACGCTAGTTCCAGAAAAGGTAAAGCCTGCCGGGGAGTACCGTCTTACTTCCAGTCTTGACTTGCAATGTAATTACAACCCTCTCCTCCTTCTAGCAGTGGGTAAGAACAGAGATTACATCTGCAATTCAGCATGGCCTATGACGAATTTGGTGAAGAAATCCGCCGCCTTTACGTCCCCACCGAGGACCCCTGCTCACGCCCCATTCCACTACATCAGCTAGTCGTCTACAACTCCCAGAAGAAGATCTCGCAGCTGCGAATGAAAGTCATGGCCAGGCCAGATTCTTTTCCAGACAAACAGAGTATGGTCGTCTTCATTGATGGTGCTTGTCGCAACAACGGCTCCCCGACAGCGCGAGCCTCATACGGCGTCTACTTGGGCCCCGAATCCCCATACAACCGCTACGGCCTTGTTCCGGATTCGTTGCCTCAGACCAGCACACGCGCCGAGATCGAGGCCTTTAGTCAGGCGCTTGACGTGATCCGTGCCATCACGGACCGCGACTTCATGCTCTCTCAAATCAAGATAGCAACAGACTCCAGCTTTCTGGTCAAGGCGATGAGCCAGTGGATGGAGACATGGATTGAAAACGACGGTATAGGTTCGGAGGGAAAGAGAGTGGCGCATTTCCAGATTCTGAAACAATTGCACGAAAAGCTGGATTATATGGAGTACAGTGATGACGGTGGTCGGGAGGTGCAGTTCTGGCACGTACCTAGAGAGATGAACAAGGAAGCGGATGCATTAGCAAACAAGGCTTTCGACAATACCTAGCTACATTCAACAAGATAGTGGCCCTCAGTATACCTGAAAAATTTATTGCAGTGCAACAACGCCCTATGCAATGGTATCCAGCGCCAGTACAAGATGCGTACCCAACAAGCTCACTGCTGTTACAATGTCCAAATCTTCTTCATTAGATGCAATCAGACCATATCTTGATCAGAACCGCCCTTTCCCGTCTCACCATCTTCTGGCACTTCCAACTTGTGCTCTTCTTTCTCTTCCTCGTCTTTAACCTCAACAACCTCTTCAGAGACACGCGGGGCTCCTGTTTCAACAGTGTTCTTCCTCTTATGGCTGTTATATGGACCCCACCGTGGCACTATAGGCTGTCGTTGAGGTTTGCGATTGTTGGCTTTTGGATTCTTCGCAATTGAGCCGTCGTCCATGCGCATCCATTCCGTATCTTCGTTGTCGATATGATCTGAAATGTCTGCATCATTCTCGTCTTCCCAGATCATCAGGTTGGTACCGTTGATTTCAATCGATCGACCCCCTGTACGTGGAACATGGAAGACGTCTGGTCCAGCCTTGCTAAAGTCCTGTTGCCACGTCTCTTTCTGCTGAAGCTTAAGAATGTAATCCATCGGTAATGCGTACAGAACATTGTCATCCTTGTCGTAAAGCTCTTTGAGCGGGTAGTCGAGGCAGGCTAGCCCAAACTTGCAGTCAATTCGGCTTGACAAAGGATGTATGCGGCCACCAAAGATCTTGAGTTCGAAGGAGATCCCGCTCTCGGTCCACATGTTGTCCCCAAAGAAGACTTCCGGCTCGGAAAGGAGAGGATGATCATGGTGTGGTCCAGAGACCTCGCAGAAATGAGCAACCTCATGCGCTAAACACGTAGCAAGAAACATATTGTATCGCAGTACCATGGCTGGCTCTCGGTATCGTAGCAAACTGAGCTTTTTGGCAGTGGTGTAGAAGTCCGAATGCAAGCAAATACGACTCGTATGGCACTTGTGGTTAATTTTGCGCATCAAGCCGTTCTTGTAGTCCTTTACGAGTCCCATGGATGCATACGCAGTCTCCGGTGGGAGAGGGTCGTGGTGAAAGTAGAAATGAACCGTGTCGATCTGGTTGTCCAAGAAGCTCTTGAAAGTTGCATGGCGTTCCTCCGACCATTCCACGTCTTCTTTGATCCGGAAGCACGGCTGTCCGTAAGCTGCTGCCGTCTTTTCGCAAGGCTCTCGTTTACCAAATACCAGAGTGTGCCAGAAATGAGCAGTTCCTCGGGATGTCAACAGTAAGGTAGCCAGTTGTAAAGCTGGTTTTAGCACTTCGTATATCCCATCGGGACACCCGTGCCAATTTTCCAGACGGAAAAGAGGATGTATCTCCGTGTCAAGCGTACAGACCGGCTCAGGTCCATCTTCCCCGAAGGCTACAGCTTGCTTCTTAATGAGGTCGACAGGGTCAAACCCAAGCCTGAGAGACTTCTTCTTTGCAGAATCTTTACGGTGCCCAAGTAGCCTTCTGTATTTCTCCAGCGCTTTGCGGTCTTCTATCTGGGCGAGGTGGTGGTTGATTGAAATGCTGAGCTGTAAACCAAAATCTTTGGGCACTTCGATTGTAGACGGAGTAAAGGAGAGCGACTTTTGGTAGTTCAACACATCAGGCAAGTCATGGACCAGCTTATCGATACACTCATCCATGATCTTGCCCTCTTTCAGCTTGTGCAGGAGCACTGCATTTTCGCCTCGATCCTCGGCTTGAAGATCACCTTCTCCACGCGCAGGCAAAAGATGACGCATCTTTTTGGATAGCGCCGGCGGCGGCCCGCATTCAGGGGGCGGAGTAGACGATTCTGTAGGTGTCCAGTCCATACTATCGGGATCTTGTTCTTGAAAAGCAACTAGTGGCGCGTCATCCTGAGCAGTAGGTTCCTCGTTGAGTTCGACGTCTTGGTTCAAGCGTTCTTCTATCAGTTGGGTTGTATGTACCATTGCCTCGTACGCCTTGCGATATCTGAAAGGGTCCATTCTGGTTGGCGTCAGTATCCTGGATGGGTCTTGTCGGAAGAACGGGTCGGGGTGTCGATCGGATTCGGCGCTTAACCAGAATTTCGGCAACAGAGGTAGACAAATTGTGTAGCTGCGCCAAAGGTCGATGCACTCATGGGGCTGGTTCACCAGGACGCGACAGCGCGATATGCGACTGGATCAACTGGGGAAGGGTGTTTGGCGCGAGTCGCAAATGGGTAATTCTTGCACTTCGATCTCGACAAAGCCACAGGGATGAGGTAGAGAGTCCAGCATCAGCCATCTCCCCATGTTCTGGTCTCACAGCACGGTATCGTATTGGTCGCTACCTAGGTATAGAAGGGGATGTTTAGGGTAGAGGGCATGTCTTACTCAAGTCGACGAAGCGGTCAACATCCGCTAAGCGATAGGAAAGTGTTTCATCCAAAATGACGGTGCTAAAAATGAAGAAATGGTAATAGTGCGGTGGAGGTCTTGAAGTCAGCCAGGGTCCACGGGTCGGTGTGAGTTGTTTAGCGCAGGCAGTAGCAAGTGCCAAGACCCGCTTTCCTTTCAGGTTTCCGCCTTGGTGACGCGCTTTCCGAGACACGACCGACATGACAGAGACAGCTCTAGCCAAGTCGCGCATTATTGGGAAAATAGCCACAGTTCCAGTTTCGCCCAATGGTATAGGGTGATGATACTATGTAATCGCAATTTCTTCAATAATCGCCAGGATCGTGCGACACCAGGTCTTGCAACGCTGTCTTAGTACAACATATGGTGAGTCCATGTCACTTTCGTTGTTTACATAGTTATACATATCGGAGATCACGTACTATTTACCTTGGACTACCGGATGCTAGGCCCCGCCACAGAATAATGGGATGGATTTCATCGAACTAAACTAATCAAGAGACATGATAAATAGGAAGGTCGAAATCGTTAGTCTTGCCCCAAAAGCAAGGAACATCACCCTTCCTCCTCCCCAAACCACTCCAACAACGCTTCATTAAACCTCCGTACCCCCCGAAAAGCCTCAGGTCCGTCACACCATGGGATTCTCGTTAAGAAATTGAACACTGTCTTCAGATCATCATCAAACGTACCCCGAACATATCTCCAATCTCCGCTCTCCACAAAGTCCTGGAGGTCAACAAAAGCAATCATAGCCTGCGCACAAGGCGCATCGTCCGTACTTCTGAGAAACTGCGTCCATTGCTCGCCAGGCCGTCCAAAGTAGCCGGTTGCGCTGCGGAACTCGCTCAACCGGTGTCGCATGTTCATCCAGCTCTCTAGTGCGATTTGTATACGCGTAGCGTTGTCGCTACCGAGCTTGGTATGTAAGGCTTCCGTGTCGCCGCCGGCCCAGAATTGGTTGAGTAGAAAGTTCATCCGCTCCTCTGCGGTGAAGTCGTAATTTTCCGAGCTGAACTGTTCTATGCCGTTGAGGTAGGATACTAGGAGCTTGAAGAGCTCTCGCCTATACTTGCGTTGTTGCCAGCTTGCTGAGTCTGATGGATGGGTCATCAATGATCTTTCTAATGCGTTGCTCAGCGCACCGCTCATGGCGCTGTTGCTGATGTTGCCCTGCCCATCGGTACGCTCTACATCAGCTTGCGCGGTTCCATTCTGCTGCTGTGTATCGTTCGGGATAACGGAGTCTTGTCTAAGAGGGTTTCGGTAGGTACCTGATGGCCCAGCAGCAGATTGGTTGTGGTACTCATACTGCATGTTGTCTTCATTTGCTCCAGCGATGGCAGACTGTAGTATGGAATCTATATATGAATTAGTTTGAGTGTCCAGGGTCCTCAATACAAACTCTCAGTCTATACTCACCTACTTCCCCAGGAGTCACTTCGTCACCACCAACCACTGTCTCAGTCTCAGCTGTAGTCTCTCGGGGTATCCATGTTGCATCTGTGTCATGCGTACTCTCTCGTTGCCTTTGCGTCTTGAACAGCAAGCGCTCTGGACGTGGGGGAGGCGAAATTGGGATCGAGAATGTATCTTGGCGTTCTCGAGGGTGTACTGGAACCGTTCTTACGCCTTTCAAGGGCTTGGATAGCTTTCCAGCCGGCGTCTGTTCATGTATGCTTGATGCTTTTCTCTTACCCGGTGTTGTAGTGTCGGAATACGTGGGAGCGGTAATAGCAATTTTAGGATTGATACATGCATTGAATCTCCTGCCAGTAGTATCAGTCGCTAGCGGAGCCTCTCTTTGTGGTTCAGGGGTCGCGAACATGCGTGGTGGTTCCGGCGCTCTGAAGGGCACATTGGTAGTCTCCGAGCTGGCAGAGTCGGAGAGGTATGCAATTTCGTTACGGTTGTAGTGGTTCTCGGATGGCCCTGATTCCAGAGCGCGACTTTTCCCTCTTGTCTTGCGCGGACTTGCTCTATACTCTCTGACCACAACGCTGATAACCCAACAGCGAATGAAGAAGAGAATGCTGCGACCATGTCAGTTATGGTTATACCAGCCCAATTCCTTATAGACTCACTTTTTTCGGTCATGTAGGACGTCCCAGTCGTGCTCATCAATACCTCGTCCCTGTGACTCGCCAGAAGAGCGGATCTCGCCGTCTTCTAACCGACCCCATAGTCTTGCTCCATACTGTTGCCCAAGCCTCATCACATCTTCTCCGAATACTGTTTCTTCGGCGAGGTCATACTGTAGTTGCCTCCGGTCTGCATGATAAGATGTAGCAAACGACTTCGCTATTTGCTCAATCTTTTCCTGTAGTTCATTGGCTTCATTCTTGATGAAATAGCCTTTGCGACAGTCTATCGTTTGACTGATCAGGCCAAGCGACTCCCAGGCATCATACACCTGCCTGCGCTCTGTGATGCAGGCATCAAGGAAAGCTGCACGGTCATCTTGGGAATTGAGAAGAGGTGCCATACTAGGAGAAAATAGTTAGAGTGGACTTCCCATACGCGATCGGAGTGGCAAATATATACAAATCTATTCCGACGGGCTGGGAGAAGCTGGAAGATTTTCTAGGGACGGTAGCTACGTTTTGTGGCTACTACATAAAACGGATGCTGTGGCGAAAAAAGCTGAACCTTTTCATGCGAGCCTTTACCACAGCTTCCCATAGACTCGCAAAATTTGCGCTGCCCAGTCGCTTGTTCAGACATGGGATATGCAAAGTGGTATTCAAGTTTTATTGTTGCCTAATCGTTCACGTGCCACTGCATGCAGGACGTGGGCTGTGCAGGTGGCGAAGTCCCGCCCGTATACAAGCCTTCGCGCAAGGCGCACCGTCAACCATGCCAATACCAGTTGATAAGATGGAAAGGACATTATTGATAAGGAACAATATCGCTAATGTGAAACGATTAATATCCCCTGGAAATCCGAATATGACAGACACACTACGTACGTTCAAGAACTAGAGTATCGATAGCAGCAATCGTGATTTACGCGCTGGCATACTGCACTTGTGACGTCGTGGCTGAATGCCATGTTACGACAAACGAGATGATAGGCTAGATTCTCGGACCCTGATATAACATTTCGGGAAGGGTGACCGCCAATACATTCGTTCGTGGCTAGCGCTTCCCTACTTTTCTTGCTCCCGCGGTAGCCCACAGCCGGCAAGACGGCTCGTTCCGATGTCAGGTGTCTGGTGTTACCAACGTACTGGAGCTATAAAAGTAACCAACAGTACCAATCTATACGGTCATGGCTATGAGATGCTTGCTTATCGATGCTGAGCATCTTGCTCGACCAGTGTTTGGAGAAGCTTCACTGTCGTTCCTGTGTTGTAGCCGGTTTGCCTCTCAACTTCATTCAAGATATTCCAGATGCGTGCTTTGCGAGAAATTCCATGGATGTGTTTTGCGGCTACAGCACAATAGCATCAGCTCTCTGACATACTGTCATATTTTGATAGAATACATACCATAAAATAGGCCATGCGTCGAAAAGACCATTAGTGACGGTGGGAAATCAGAGATTGCTATATTAGTGATCTGCATGGCTTGATCTTGGATCAAGGGGATATATGCTTCATCTTGGAGCACTGGCTCTGCATATAGCAGTATGTGAACTATGTGATACCCTTGTGACTTCAGCTTGTGTTATGTAGAGGTAAACGTGGATGTGCGTACAGAAGGCTGCAGCAGCAGCGGCCGCGACGGGGAAGTAAACTTTGCAAAAGCCGTCCTTATCTTTATCTCCGTACGGAATACCAACAAAGGTGTCAGAAAGTCCCTTTCGCCAAATTTCAATCTCAGTCAAGAAACCCTGGCGCTGCTCTTTCCCGGCTTCTGTCAGGCCATCAGGTCCAAAAACGAGGTTGATGACCCTTGCTAATATCCACAGGACATGATTTCCAAGTACATCTTCTCTTATCTCGCCCTCTTTCCAGGATACTTCCCATTCTGCAGGGTCTAATATTAGTGGCTGCTCGCTTGCCATTGCTACCACAATTTGATGTCTGATGTAAATCCAGAAGTTGGCCACATCGGTTCCATTTGACTGTGCAGTGACATGTCGGGATTTAATAAGTACCGTCAAACCCAAGAAGTGTCGTCGATAGTCCTCTGATCGCTGAGCTGTATGTATCTCATAGCTTAACAGCAGCATACTTGCGGTTAGCGCATGTTCGTGTGACGACATACTCAATGCTTCGATTAGTAGACGCAAAGCTTCACCATAATGCTTGACGGCTGTGACTTCCCATGAAGGGTCATGGCTCGAGTTTGATAGAGCTAGGTAATTCGCTGTGAAGGCACAAACGCAATGAAACAGAAGTGGTGACGAGAGGACTAGCTGCGGAACTTTGTGCTGATACGTACTCCCATGATCGAAGATGTCCATCCAGGTAGCGACTGTCCGCACGTATGTTTGTAGGAGAAAAGCGCTTTCTGGGTTCAATCGTATCTTCCTTTTTTGACTGCCTGCTCCTGTGGATTCCGATTCCAATGGTGAGATACTATTCACCGGTATGTAAGTCTGTCCTGACGATGAATCCTCGGGAAGATCCAGATCATTCATGCGTAGTCTAAAGACATCAACAAGGGACGGGGCATCATAGTTGGGTTCTTCGTGTCCTGCATCGACATGTAGAGCGAACCATGTATTGTCCTCAGGCAGCTCGCATTCGAGGTTCAGGCGCTCACAGTTTCCACAAACGGGCCTTTTCTCGTCGCAGCGAGTATGTCGACGTTTGCAGGTAGTGCTAAGGCAACACTGTCAGAACGTAGAACGCAAGAACAACAAATATAGCAGACGCACCAGCCTTGATTTTATTAGCCGTTTTGGCGTGCCGATGAGTATTCGTGGACATACCTGTTCTGCTTCGAGTTCCTCCTCTTCGCTTTTTCTTCGGTCTAGTGTTACCGCTCATGGTTGGATCTATGTGTCTTGCAAGAAGTTATTCCTGAGAGCAGTTGCAGAGAGATGATATTGACATGGCGTCAGCGTTATGTGAGGCGGCAAGAACTCCGGGCAGGGTAGTACATGTTGGGTTAGCCGATTTCCGCGTGTTCACGTGGAATGCAAAACTCGGCAGGTATCTACACGTGCGGAACAACAAGTACCGAGTAAGCATTAGATCATAAGCTAATGTAAAGTCAACGGTGCATCAAATGAGTCTGCTAGGATGCCAAAGCTATTCTCTAGTCCTTTACCGGTACTTCACCTGCATGATTAGACACGCTGCTAGCAGCAGCATTGTCAGGCCAAGAAGATGTTAGTAAAGTAGCGACCAGAAGCATTGAGAGTCATTAAAAATAATAAGAAAAATCCCAATGTAGTAGCAAATAATCCATAGTTGACATATGATCCATCGGAAGCACTCGGCTGCCAACGCTAGCTTGCTGCTCGTTCTGCCTCACAAGATCCCTGAGCATGTTGGGCCGCCGAAGAGGACCATTCATTTCTACAAGAGAAAAATAGCAGGCTAGAAATCATTCCAGACAAGATTCGTCGCATCCATGTGCAAAAGAGATTTGCTGTCAATAATGTTAGTATATTAGAGAGACGTCCATTCCAAATATGGCATACCTTTGTACACCTTGTTGAGTCGACAGCGAACAAACACGATTTAAACATATAAGTCGGATCATATGTATCTGAACATGTTGTTCCTGACACTTCTTTTCATTGATGCTGGCTTTCCATCTTCGTACTCAATGCCAGCTGCGCCTCCTTCGCTGTCATGTCCCTGCAACTTTGCCATGACTTCGGCGTCGAGCTCTGCTTGCGTCTTTTTCCTGGGGTTTGCTTCTTCTGTGGTTTTTTCGTCTGACTTCTGGTTCACCTCTTTCACCGCACCTGAGGACTTTGAGCTTGCATCTGAGTAATGCCTATAAGGAAGGGCGATGCATTGAATGCATGCTCGAGAACGTCGTATGCAGTGGGACAGCGGTGATGATGTCCGAGATATTTGCCGTGAAAGTGAAATTGACATGTTGATATAGGTGATTGCGGAGTATGGCAGCAGTTTGGAGAGTAGTGTCTTCTGTATATCTGACTCGTTACGTCACCGTGACTGTGGTTGCTCACGGGCAAGTGAATGCATACTCATGGACCAAAAGAACCCCGACTAGCCACCCACAGAACAGTTTCTTCTCACAAGAGATTCAAAGAATGTGTTCTCTTCCATTTGCTTCAAGTCGCACTTATAACATTCCCTTTGCATGTTCTGCACGGTACCTGGCTCCGCCAAGGCGCTAGTATCCGCGGCCCTTTGAACTTCTCAGTTTCGCGATCGAGGGACTCATCAACCCAAGTTAATCGACGCGCGCCATCCCGCCACAACCCCACGAGGCCATCCAAAATGGTCGTCACATCTTCCTGGTCCAACGTCGAAGACGAGGTACTCAAGGCTGCCATCAGCAAATACGGTCTGAACCAGTGGTCACGATGCGCCTCTCTACTCTCCAAGAAGAGCGCGAAACAATGCAAGTCCCGCTGGGACAGCTGGTTGGACCCGTCCATCAAGAAGACAGAATGGTCTCGCGAGGATGACGAGAAGCTCTTGACCATGGCCAAACTGCTCCCGACGCAATGGAGAACGATTGCGCCCATCGTCGGACGGACTGCGACGCAATGTCTTGAGCGCTATCAGAAGCTCTTGGATGAACAAGAAGCGAGGGAGTCTGGTGATCTCGGGCTGGCGGGCCCAGAAGGTGGAGAGGCTGCTGCTCCATCAGCAGAAGACGTCCGGCGGTTGCGCCCTGGCGAGGTCGACGCCTACGCCGAGAGTCGACCGGCGCGCCCTGTACGTAGCCACCGTACATGAACTGTGTGCAAGACGTACTGACTTGAACCAGGATGCCATCGATATGCAGGAAGACGACAAGGAGATGTTATCGTATGTATTGTCCATGACTCCCTTTCATAGCTACCAGTACTAACCAAGACAAACAGTGAGGCACGCGCGCGTTTGGCAAACGTCAGTGGTAAGAAGGCCAAGCGGAAGGCCCGTGAGCGACAACTAGAGGAATCGAGGAGACTCGCTTTGCTCCAGAAGCGACGAGAGCTAAAGGCAGCTGGCATAAACATCAAGATCACTCCGAAAAAGGGCAACCATATCGATTACAACGCCGACGTACCGCTCGAGAAGGAAGTTCCAGCTGGCTTCTTCGACACGACCGAAGAGCTCGATCGCAACGAGAAACAGCGAGAGGCCTTCGACCCACGTAAGCAACAGCTTGCAAACAAGAGGAAGATGGAGTCTCAGGAGGACGGCGGAGGGGATAGGAAAAAGAAGAAGGACGAGAAGTCGGGAGGTCTTGCAGCGTCTTATGCTAAGGCGGCACAAGCGCAGAAGATACGAGAAGCAGAACAGAGCAGCAAACGGCGCGCTCTAGTGCTTCCATCTCCGCAGGTCGGGGAGGCTGAGTTGGAAGACATTGTCAAGATGGGTACGACTGGGCAACGCGCAATCATGGCGGGTGGCGGCGACAACATAGCAACCCAGGGCCTGATCGGAAACTATACAAACATTGTTGGCAACACACCCATTCGCACACCCATGGCACCCAAAGAAGAAGACTTTGTCGCAAACGAAGTACGAAACGCTCGGATGCGAACAGAGACGCAGTCTGCCTTACTCGGTGGAGACAACCCAGATTTTGTCGAGGACGAGGCACCTGCTTCGCTGTCTGGTCCCGTCTCACGCCATCAGATTGTAACGCCAAATCCCATGGCAACACCATTTCGACAGGCTAACGGCGGAGTGGGAGCTACACCCATGCGTCAAGGACCGGGAGCGACACCAATGCGGACACCTCGAGACACTCTGCGACTGAACGGAGAGGACAGCAGCATGCAGCTTGTTGGGCAAACACCCCGGGATATCAAGCTACGGGAGCAAGCGAAGCGACAAGACTTGAAGAGCAGACTTGCGGCACTGCCAAAACCAAAGGAAGAGAGCTGGGAGTTTGAGCTGCCAGAAGAGCAAGCAGAAGACATGGAAATCGAAATTAGCGAGGAAGATGCTGCTGAGCGGGACCGGAGAGCTCGAGAAGTGCGGGAGGCACAGGAGGCGGCAGAGTTTGGTCGGCAGACCCAGGTGGTGCAAAAGTTCCTCCCAAGACCATCACTTGTCGATATCGACGCCATGATGAAGCGAGCGCTAGACCTTTCGGACCCCATCGAGCGTGAAATCGAAACCGAAATGGCCAAGCTCATCGCAAACGACGTTAAGAACTTTGGCAACGGCCGCGTAACAGGCACTACACAGCGCGTAGAAGTAATGTCAGACTCAGCCCTCCGAAGCGCCAAAATGGAAGTTGCCCTCGAACTCGGCATGACAAAAGACAAGGACAAGAGGACCTTCTTCTCTGACCTGAACACTGCCTGGTCCACGCTCCACAACACATGCACAACAATGCTTCCCGGCATCGCCGGCTACACCGACGATGACGACGAAATCGATCAGCACCAACTCCTTGTCCAAGCCTTTGACCAAGCGCAGGAATCTATTATTGACGCCGCTCAGCGCGCAAACAAGATTGAAAAGCGCCTCGCTACCCACCACGCCGGCTACATGAAGCGCTCTGCCCTTCTCCGCGACAAAATCGGTGGTGCCTTTGCCGCCCTGGAGAGGAGCAGGAACGACCTTGTTACGGCGCGCACGGCCCTATATAGCGAAGAAGATGCCATTGCCAAACGCCTGGCTAGTCTGAGACAAGAGGTTCAATTTGTGAACAAGAGGGAAAGGGAGGCACAAGATTTGTATCGTAGGCGGAAGGAGGAGTTGGAGTCGTTGAGTATGCCCATGGAGGTTAATGGAATACATTAAGCGACGAGGGCTTCAACCTTGGTGTCGTGTGTATTGGTAGGATATTTCAATTTTCTGGATAAACGATGCATTTTGTAGGCGTTTTAAATTTCTATTTCTCGTCTATTTAGATGTGTAGAGATGGAGGAAGCATACGTGTTTTAGAAGCTCAACGTCACACTTTGTAGGAAACACGTGTCCTTTTCTCTGTAATGATGGAAAACAAGGAGATTAATCACATGTGTCCTGTTGATGAAAACACATGTATCCTGTAGGAAGTACTGTTAGTTGCATTAACATTACAGTGTGTAGCACGAAAGGGAGAAAGTCGTATAAGCAAGCAGTCTATTCATATCCACATCTCAGCGTGATAAAGAAGATGATCAATCCATCAATCCCCCTGTTCCAGAGTTCCAGTCCAATCAGGTGCATATAAAGGCCGTAATATTCCAACGTCCTTTATGATGGTCGTGCAAACTGAAAAAGAAAAATGTGTACAAGGAAACACACACGCAGACACAAACACGCGCCATCGTTAGCTCCCCTCCCTTGTCGGTGGGATGGGGGCGCAGGTTTAAAAACGCCAATCCGCCCGTTGCCGGTAAAAAAAATAGTCTTCCCCCTATATGAAAGTTTTGAAGAAAAGTGTAGAAAGTGTAGAAGTGAATGAGCAAGCAAGCAAGCAGGTAGACCCAAGACACCAATCATTCGCAAAAAGATGAGAGGGCATAGCCGCATGTAACATAAACCCCAAAACCAGCATCAATCGAGAGTGGTAAACCAAAGTAGACATGCATGCATCTAGCACTTGCCATCTAGGACCTCGAAGATGCCCACGACGTGCACTTCACTCGCGCCACGGCTCAGACTGGGTCGCGGCTCGAGGACATTGAGGCCTTGCTCGAACAGGTCCTTTTCCTCTTGCATTTCAAACTCGAGGACGCTGGGCTTGTGATGCATGGCGAGCATTTGGCTGATGGACGACGAGTCGGAGCTGGCGCTGCGGTGGCTGTGAGGCGATGAGTTGCGCGTCAGAGGCTCTGTGGTTGATGTCGTCATAATGGAAGAAGGTGATGCCGAGCGCATCGAGTTGCGGGTAGGGCTGAAGGCCGTCTTGAGGCGGCGGAGAGAGCCGGATGTGCTGCGGAGAGGGGTGAAGGATTGGAAACGGTTGGTGCGGGTTGATGAAGGCATCTTGGTGGTGAAGGCGGGATTCCCGTGGGGTGATTTGGTAGTTGATTAAGTCTGAGTTTGTGGAGTGATTGCTGTTCTCAAGCAATAATGAGGTGGAGGTGACAAGCGTGCGAAGTTTGTCGAGGAGGGTCGGTATAGATAGGTGCAACTGTCGGCGACAATGCAAGGCAGATAGTAAGGGGGGTAGTAATAAAACCACGGTATCGGATAGCGGATCGACTCGCGAATCACAAGGGATGACGTGTAACGGGCGACTGGTGACGAGGCTC
The DNA here is from genome assembly GCF_003171515.1 of Pyrenophora tritici-repentis. NCBI lineage: Eukaryota > Fungi > Ascomycota > Dothideomycetes > Pleosporales > Pleosporaceae > Pyrenophora > Pyrenophora tritici-repentis. The sequence continues at coordinate 2,781,152 of NC_089390.1, forward strand.
AGTGCAACAAGGTTTCGTATAGACCAGCTTCGGATTTATGCAAATGGCCAAGGGAGGTCAACTCTGGTCAAGTTAAGTATATTGTGAGAAGGCGAGCAAGCACTGGGCACGGGACAAGGAACGAAGGTATGTGAGGAAGAAGTATCCAGCTCTTGAGGAAGAGAAAAGAAAAAAAAAAGAGCTGCGGATGGGCGATGTTTAAGCTGCGTATCGCATGTGCTTTGCCAGTGCGTGTTACGTCCCAGAACCAAAACCTTGTCGGGCGCGGGACCGCGCGCATCCCTGTCGGGAAGGCGTGAAGAGGAGGGGGCCTGCCCTGTTTGATCGGCCGTCTGGAAACAAGCGAGCGGGAGAGCAGGGCGGCGATAATGCCGCGGAATGATTGCTTTTCTTCATTTCCTCGAGCATGCAATCGATAGTACTTACAGTAAGTGAGGTGATGATGTCTATCGACGGCATTATCCTCTCTAGACATGGAGCATCGTGGCTAGTGAGCCGTTGGTGGCTTCATAGTGATTGGAAAGGCTGGGTTGCTATTCTTGCTTGAGTCAAGTGCTACTGAATGTCTTTGTTTTTTGTTGTTGTTGTCTTTGGACACGCGACGCGCTCTGCACACATGACGATGGCGGCTGGTGCACAAGACGGTGCTGCCAGCATGGGCATGTGCGCTTGCTCTCGTATACACCCACTGGCGTGCTGCTGCTGCTGCTGCATCATGATCCAGGAGCCTCGAGCAGCCATCAAGTGCTGTTGAAGACACACGTCTTGACCGGCCAGACTGCACCGTCTTGGGCGAGGTCAGACGTGATGACCCTGAGCATGCCGTGGTGGCAGAGCTGGACCAGCCTATAACAAGCCCGTCTGTCAGTAGATGCAACCTGCAGTGTCTCCGCATCGTGATAATGCCGGCTGTCTGTCTCGAGACGGAGTACTGCGCGTGTGACGCAACAGGCTGCGACCGGCGAGCGTGGCTACAAGCAGAATAGGCCGACTTGTCCCGACCTGTCTGACGGCGGTCCAGCGTTTCAGACGCATCCGTCGCTCCACGACTGCAGTCCGGACTGTGCTGCTACCGCCAGAGAGGATGACTTAGGCGGGAGGTGGCGGCTTCATGTCTAGCGTACCAGAGGTGGTGGCTGCCGGGCTGGAAGTCGTCTAGCAGTAGTGTGCTCGCGAAGACGCTGTCTGCTGTTTCCAGAGAGGCGTGCGGGGAATTGGAAACTCGCCCTAGCTACAGCCGCCTCCTGCATCGGTAGACAGATCGAGTCTGCGTTTCAGCTACACACTGCGCAGCTGCGTACTGTTGAGTTGAGTTGAGTTGAGTTGAGTTGAGTTGAGTTGAGTTGAGTTGAGTTCGCTGATAACAACGAGAGAGAATGTGTGTAGTCCACACATTACATTACACCTGACATGGCAGCTGCCCCTCCAATGTAAGCAAAGCCACGGCCACCATGTCGTCGATAGTCTAGCCCAGCAGCTGCGTCATGCACGTGCTGATCCAAGTATTCACTTAGTATGGTACGCGTGTGTCACCCAAGCTGTTAGCGCATCCTCTCTGCCATGCTTACCTGCTGCCCTACTGCAAATGCCCATCATCGCATCTGTCCTGGCCACGGCTTTTGTCAGAGATGTGAGCCTACCCTCTGCCCTTTACCCTTCCAACACATGCTCTTTTTCCGGCAAGTACGCCGCCACGTGCTCGGACATGTCGGGCATTTTCTGTCACTGTCATGCTTCTTCGCTAAGAATAAGACGTACTAAGAAATGATGAAGCATTCATGTGAATAGGTAATGTCTAAGCCGTTTCGCTCAATCGCTCAACGCCGCCGCTATGCAATGCCATGGCCCCAAAGTATACCTACACCACCCACCATTACACCAGTATAAACACGATCCAATCCCCCATCCCATTCCCCCTTCATCGTAGTCTCGCCCCCCCCGACCCGCAATTGAGCTAGTGCCGGTCGGGTTGATGCCGGCTGCACACGTTTCCACTCATTCCAGACGTTTATGCAACAGTCTTCGCCTCGTCGACCCCGAGGCCCCCTGGCCAGGTTTCTACCCACTAGCCAATCACATATTCATATTCCTTCTTCCTGATCGACAGAACCCGCTCCTGCCCATCCAGTTCCCATATAAGCGCATGAAATCCTTCATGGACCGTCCCCAATTTGCATCTTCTCGAACCGACGCTAACTGCGCCTCCGTTGTGTGAAACTCCTCCTTATCGACTCTCCCCATGCAGAGTTGTCGAGCACTTCTAAAACATCTGCCGCACTGACTGCGCTATTTGCACGGCTGCGATTGTCCACCTGCCCGCTGTCAACTTCGAGTGGGCTGGGCGGCCGACTAAGTGCCGACGCAAACTGCCAGTCTTGCTCGCCTGACAATGAAAACGGCGATGGCTGGAGGCTTCCCCGTGTAGGTGACCCTGTCGGTGTTTGTTGAATCGAGTTTGTTCTGCTTGGCCTTTGCGCGATCGAGTTTGTTCGGCTCCTGCCTTGCTCCAGAGAACTACGTGGCGATGGGAGGTACAGGTCCTGTGGTGAGAAAAGCGGGCTTCCCATTGCAGGAGATTGGCCCCGTTTGGCATTCGTAATGTCTTCGTCGTCGATGAAGATCTCAGGGACCGTAAATTGAGGCACTGTTGCCATACGCCCTTGTTTCTTGAGCTCCATGGCTCGACGGAAACGTCGCGCCCAGTACAGTGTATCGAAGAACCCCACAACTACGTTGCGCCGAACGGCTTCTTCGACACGTTGTAGGCGAGCTCTGCGCCTCAAGAACTCTTCCAGTCTGTGACAATGTTAGTAAACTCCATACTTTCATTGACGTGTGCTACATACCTCAAGCTCTTGTTGTCGTTGATGACCTTGTGGTGAGCCAAGATCATCAGCAGTGAAGAGAACTGGATGCCTCTATCTGGGTCGCTTGACACAAGCACCTCCTCATAGAACGTATTCATGCGTGCTCGTCTGCGACGTATTTCGCTAATCGGTAGCTGCGACAGGCGACGGTTGAGTTTATCAATGTCGATCTCCTTGGTCGGTTCGCGGCCTGGCACCGGGAGATTTGACTCCCTTCGGCTTGTTACGGAGCATTCTTCAATCAGCGAACCAATGGTGAAGTCACCATCGTAGATACGCATCTCGAAAATGCCAGACAGTTCCCCGAGGAGCCTCGGGAAAACATCTCTCGAGATGTACCCACTCCCGTTAGGGTCAAACTCTGCCCAAGCTTGTTTGAACCGACGAATCTCTTCTCGGCTAATGACAGATAGCCCACTGCTTCGTTGATATACATAACTGAAACTCTCGTATATCAACGAGACAAACAAGTTGACAAAGATGTACATGCTCAGAATGTTCCATGTAATGAAGAGAGCTCGTGCCCACTCGGGACTGCCGCAGTCGCTGTTGAAGTACTTGCCATCTCCTACCGTGCAATAGGGTTTATCGACGTTGGCGAAGTCCTCCATGAATTGGTTCCACCCCTCACCGCCACTCATGGTAAACAAGAAGATGAGAGCTTTGGGTACCGTTCGGAAATTGATGTTGTCGGTTTCGTTGGCTCCAAATCGGGTGAGACCAAAGGTTTGTGTGAGCGCGATGGCGTACACCAGGAACAGGACAAACCATGTAGCAAGGAGGTTGGCAATGGCTGCTAAACTTGCTGCGGCAGTCTTGAATAGCTGATCAAGCTGGTTGTTCCGGGGAATGAGCAAGAATGCAATCGAGACAAGACAGAGCTTGTGAAGCTGGACAAAGACTCGCCCATTAGCCTTCCCTTTGGACAACACAAGAATTGATGTGACAAAGGTTCCTGTCACGGCGAAGATCGAAAACATGTCCCAGGCGCTCTTTCGGAACCGATGCCAGGAGAGACCGATGATTCGAATGACCACATTCGCAATGAAAGTTATGGTAAGCGCAAGGAATATGTAGTCTAGATATGTTAGTTGGCAGTACAAAGATTGCTGACACGATACATACCTCGCGCAGTCTCCCATGGACCGTAGCCTGGGTACCATTCCAAACAAAGTAGCACGAGATGTAGTATCAAGACACCCGTGATGAATTTGTGCCAATATCCGGTCTTGGTAACAGCTCTCCGATAACACCACTCTTCCCAACTCTCCCTCTGTTTGGTTGATGATGGGCGCTTTGATGGGGAGACTTGACGAAGGAGTTTCCGCAATTCTAGCCAAGAACGCTGGTCGGTCGTAAGGAAGGCAACCCCTGTCTGTTCAGTGTAGTTGCGCATAAAGACAGAAACGAACAGGGTAAGCACAAAGACCGCGCCGAGCAAATTGAAGATGATGAAGTAAACAGCGTTGCCCAGCGATTGCCTGGGCTCTGGCTGCGTGAATACCCCCGTGATGCTCATTGCAGACCACATACAGTCTGTCCAGCCTTCTTGAGATACAATCTGGAACAATATGAAGAGAGAGTCTCCGAAGTTGTCAAAATCGTAGTAGGGATTAGAAACTTGGCGTGGGGCCAGCACATTCCAGTTGAAAGGGCTGCTGTCGTACTCCCCCACGCAGTTGCTAAGGTCAGCACCTGCAGGATAACTGCCGTCGTTGCAAGTCTGCAGCTGACCAACAAAAAGATTTAGTCCGTAGATGGCAAATGGAATCAGCAAACTCAGTGAGACGAACGCGGCCGAGAATAGTTTCCACCATCCGCGGACGATGAGCGAGTGGAAGTGGTCGCGTGCACTATCGCTGATGTTGAGCAAGCGAAGAGCTCTCAATGCTTTGAAGGCACCCACAGTCCGAGTGACTTGACCTTCGTTCATGAAGGACGTGCCAACGTTGATCCAAAGGGTGATCAACACAACGCCATCAATGAATCCCCAGGAACCACGGAAGTAGGCGTTGGGTGTCCAGAAGAAGCCATCGGCAATAACCTTAATTAGTGCCTCGATGGTGAAGAGAACGGCAAAACCCATATCTACCCATACAAACCAGTTCTTCACGCTGAATGCGTGGGTCATGAAGTACTGTCGCTGATAAAGTGGCGTGGTAATGCATGCTAACAGTACCATGGCAATGATCGCCGCGTAGATGAATGCCGAGAATGCATACCAGATGGGAACGGATGGCGCGACTCCTTCGATGCGGTCACCACCCCGGCCGGGGCCTACAACGCGCTGGCATAGTTTGCGTATCGGATTGTGGACTTTGAACATGAACAGAGAGACGTTGTAGTTGGGATGGTTTCGAAGATACTCTCGTTGAGCCTTTTTTCGTCTTTCCGTAGCTGAAACAACCTCTTTCGCCATTCTTCGGGGATCCAGGTCCTCATACGCACGGCCGAAATCCAAGGGAGCGTAAAAGGGGTTTGGTTCCCGGTGGACGATCCGGCGCAAGAATCGTTGCCACCAAGTGGACATGAGGCCAGATCCTACTACGGTCTTCGCCGGATGAATGCCCGGTCGAGGATCATCTTCTGCTGGACCGTGATTGCCATTGCCCTCATCGAGGAAGTCACGGACAACCGCGTCTTTGAGTAGCATTTCGGTGGCGGCATGGCCATAGTCTAGTGGATCTCTACGACGCGCTTGTCCGAGTTTAAAGATAGACGACAGAGATAGGTTGCCAGTGGACGATGTCAGGCCATCTTCCTTTTGCTGAAGAAACGCTTTGACTTGTTGTAGACGCTTCTCATCTTCGGAAACATCAAAGTTCTCCTGGATGACGGCAATAAACATGTTCAAGACAATGACTACAAAGGTATTAGTCTGTGATGACAAATCAGAAGTAGACTATCAATATTGCGACTTACGATTAGCAAAGATGAACCACATGACGCAGAAAGATGCTCCTATCCAGGCTGTGCCGAACTCCTTCTGCGCACTAGTAACACTGTATAGGATAGTAGTCCAGTTCTCGCTGGAAAAGATTTGGTACATTCCCAAGAAGGAGTTGTAGATGTTGAAAAAGGGCACACGTGTGTCCTCCCCATCATTTTGCTCTGGAATTTCTCCTCGGAAGAGCTGTGAAGCAAAGATGGAAGCCAGGAAAGTTAACAAAAACACAAAGAGAATCAGGTTCAGTAGACCGCCTGCATTGCCGAAGACTATCATCTTGATATTTGTTAGTTCAGATGGTCCAAATAGCGGCGAACAGCACTTACAATAAGGTCTCGCGTCATCGGAACAGCCAGCACAACACGGTAAACCCGAATGATCTGGAAGATGGACAACCAAGCGTACGCTTTTCCATTGTGTGCCTCTTTGATAGCCGGGATTTGTATGATGGCAGTGATGATGGCAAGCGCAAGGTCGGTAACGTTGCGCTTGCTCCTGAAGAAGTGTCTCCAATCAACAATGAGCCGTATGATGATCTCCACGAACAGTATGAGAGTAACGATGCTTTCTGCCGAGTTGATGAAAAATTGACGGAAATCGCTCATGTTCGAGCTTCTCATCATCTGAGAAACGAGCCCAAAAGATATCACAGACACCCATAGCCACAACGTCTTGTCATACCAGCGTTTAAGACTGCTCACGCGTTGTTTTTCTCCGCTGTCCTCTGTGTCTTCCTCCTTGATCTCTTCTCCGGTAAATGCACTTGTCTTGCTCTCTTCGCGGATGATTTGAAAAGAGGAAGTGATGACCGCGATTAGTAGAGATATGAGCCACAAACTCAAGACCAGTATCCCTACAATGAAGAAAATGGAGCTGACGAGGTAGTCGGTGTCCGCCACGGTGTAAAGCAAGCTAGACCAGGTGTTGGATGACATGATGACAAAAACCAGCTCAAGGGACTGGAGAATGTTATCAAAGCTTTGCGTATCGTTGTTCGGGTTGGTGCTTTCAACGCACTCCGAACCCTTTGGGCACAGAAAGCCTTTGCCCTCCGGTGGACCTGCAGGCATGCCTGGAGCAGGTATGTAACCTGTTGGATGGATGCCGTCGATGTTGAGTAGGTGGCCACCACAAAACTGATCGGCGTTGTTGAAGTCTTCATTCCCATTGGGATCTCTCCATACGCAGGTTCTCCTAAGACTCGACTTGAAGCTCTGGACACCGACGATGGAAAAAAGAAGCCAGAAGAAGCCAATGAGAAATGCGACATTAACCAGCAAAGGCGCAGCTTTCTTTAGACTCCGAAGAATGACCTAGGAGAGCGTCAGTATGTAGCTATGCGGGGGAGAATCTGGACTCACGGAGGTACCACTGGTGAGATTTAAAAGACGGATGATTCGCAGACAGCTCAGCATCTCGAAAACGAGAATGACGCGGCTATTCTGCGCATCTCGCATACCCAAAAGAAAAGCGACCCAGTATGAGACCACGGCAACGAAATCAGTCCGATTGAAGGAATGCCTGAGATAGGCTCTATGTGCCAAGCGAGCCCGCTGCAGTTGCCGTGGATCGTTTGTGGTGAAATCTGGATTCATCTGTGCGGTGGTCAAGGTTCGCATTACCGATGGCTGTTGTTGAATTGGGTCAGTGTTGCTACCGCTTTTTCTTTGTGAAGGTTGTCGCTGCAGACCGCCAAACAGCTGGTTTGCTTTGCTCTTGAGCGCTTCCCGTAGGCCCACTTGTCGATTGATAGTGCTGTATTCGACTGGATTGATGATGAAGCCAGAGACGATAATACGAACAATGACCTCCAACGTATAGATGGTGAAAAGACCTAGCAGAGCGTAGTCAATGGCACTGAATGTATCGATTGTCTTGCTCCGTCTGGGATCGTACGGGGCTGTTGTACGCGCATCAACCGCTAGGAGTACCGTTTGGATGATGATTAGCATGAGAAGAAAGGGCTCGGTGACTGGATGTACGAGGAGGTCGCAGAGTTTGATTCTCAGCTTGCTATCGGCAGGAAAGATGCCCAGACTTTTGCCTCGCAAGGGATTTGGCGGGCGCTGCCATAGTGCGCTTGGCCTGTTCTGATAAACCACAGGCGAGGGCGGCTTCTCGGTTGGTGTGGATGGAGCAGGCGAAGTAGGGCCATCGGCGGCATATTCCGGAAGTGATGGAAAGGCAGGTGGTGCGGTTAGACGTGCGTGGTGTACAGTCGACTTTCTTCGAATAGTTCTCTCGGCAACTTGGGAATCGTTACTGACGTTGACGACACGCTGTGATATGTTCCGCATAATGGTCCCAGCTCGATGTAGAGGCGATTCGAACTGGCCAGGTGACAAAGATCGGTTCCTTCCTCTAGAGTCTCGCAGGTTGCCAGTCGCAGCCTCAACCTGGCCAATATCGTCGCCAAGGCGTGCTCCTGATGAGGCATGACCCGGACTGAGAAAGCGCACACTCTGGAAGCTCGATCGGTCTTGCTGCTCGACCGGGGTGGAAGGAGCTGTAGCCCCGCTCATGGGCTGGAGGTGTTGCGGATCTGTCAGGCGGGCGGTATCGTCGTAGGTGGGAGAGAAGTAACCGTGGTCTTCCGAGGTTGCTCTGTCAGCATAGGGCTCAAGAGGGTGTTCGTGTCCATGCTCGTATGGGATGTAGGATAAATGTGACGAGGCCTGGGTTGCTATCGGTGGTGATGTCTCGCCCTGGAAATCCATGCTCATGCCAAAGCCTATGGCCGCCTGGAATGCGCCTGCATCCAAAGGCGAACCCGCATCCTCTTCCACGCTCCGTATGCCACTGCCCACCGGGGGAACATTGGTGTTTATCTGCGGGGGGTGCGCATGTCGCGTGGGGCTGGGCGACACCTCTGCAATGGGAGAGTACTGCGAGTCTCGAAAGTGTCCTCCTGTCGCCATGGCGCCCGTCTGTCTAAGCAGGTTGCGGCCGCGGTTACTGAGGGTCCGCCTGTGCTGCGGCGCATCCGGGTCGCTTTCGTCTGGTGGGCGATTGAGATCTTGCAGAGGTATTGACTGGTGGCTCTGGCTCCGGCCATGATTGGCATCTTGGTAGGACATCGGGGCGTCCTGGGTGCGAGTGCGGCGCTCAACTCGGCATCAACCCCAACTATTCGTTATCGCGCGTACATGCAAGATGGAGATCAAAAGAAGCGAGTGTCGGTGTCGGAGCGGGCAAATGCGAGACCAAAGGCGGTAGCGGGATATGTACGCTCAGCGCAGGAATCAAAGGACGCGTGTCGAGTATTTAGGAAAGCGATGGTGAATGAACAAGTGAAGAAGAGCGGGACGGCCTTGGATGCGCACACCCACAGTCCTCAGAAAGCCACATTAAACCGGGGTCAGCCCCGGTCAGCGACGAGAAGAGGGCACACGAAGACGGTTAGGCTAGGGCTGAACTCCGCAGACGTCCAGGAACCGCTTGAATTATATTTAGTTGCATGTCGTGCATGTACTATCGAACTAGCTACTACAAGCCCACGACAAACATCTTTGGGCTGCCATGTACACGACTGGCATTGCACGTCAGTCGCGTCCATGTCGATGATACAGGACCCAAGAAACTAAAACAGTGAGCTATACGAGATCCGAAACGAAGCTGACAGCTTACTACGCAATCTGCGAGAGCCCCTTGCGCCACACGAGCCACTCATGCCACTTCTACTGAGCCACAGTGTGGAGAGGTGTGGCGCGTGCGTCCTTGCGCTTGCGTGGCTTGAGGCTTGAGGCTTGAGGCTTGCAGTTGCGCGGCGGACATGTCCGAAAACGAACATGGTTTGCTCACTGTGTATCTTCACAACCGATTTTATTCACGCATGCCATATACTCGTCCAGGTACTGACTGTGGCATGTGTGTAAATTGGGCTCCATCCACCTGCTCTGGAGTTTTGTTTTTGTTTCATGCTGCGAGTCCATCGCTTGGTAGACGTGCACATGTCCAGCAAACGTCGTCGCTGGAAGCCACCCCATCCTCATGGCGATGCTTTTACGAGCAGAATATATAGCAATACATGCAATAAGCAAGTCCAAGCATTTACAACGTGCCTCTACTAGTAGCTTGTGGACCCCTTTCAAGATTGGACTTGCATTGTGCAGGTGTAGACTTACCCCTTTAGGCCATCCCAGATATCCGCGGGAGAGCCACAATTTGGACGCGACATATGAACCTCACTACTCACATTCAACACATCACCGCCTCGCCCATAATCCAACCCGTGACCACGACCTTCCGTATCACTATCTCAATACACACATAATATCCCCACACGTCGACGCTGGCCCTTGGAGACCGCATCTCCCTCACACGCGTCGCCGCACGCGAGGCATCGCAGCCATGCCGTCTCGGAAGCGCGCCGCGGATGAAATGGAGACGGAGGTAGCCGTCGAGGAGCCAAGCACACTACAGAGGCTGCGCAATATGTGGGAGTTTGCGAACCTTGCCCAGTACATCAGCCTGTTCGGCGATGCTGTGAAGATCGACAAGGACCTTGACATCGAGGTATGTGCAGGTTGCGCCGAGCGTCACAAGACGCGCAATACACACTCTAGATGCAACCTCAACTCACCCATATCTAGGAGTTGGAGTCCGAATGCCTCAAGCCCCAGCCGTCAGAGAAACTGGCGCAGATTGGCCTAGCGCTGCTGAAGCATGTGTCGTCACACAAAGGCTTGACGTGAGTCTTCGCAATTGCGCATGTCGCATACATACTAATGTTATTTTAGGCTCGAGATATTCGATGAATACACCCGCCGCCAGTATGTTGCGAAAGCGCCTGCTCGGAACCCCTTCGGGACCGAAGAGGAGCCCGCCAAATTCTACGACCTCGACGTCTTTACCAAGATACGAGTACTACAACAGCTGTCCGTATGGACGTTGAACAACCCAAACTCCATCAGGGAGAGGATGGCGGCAACAGACAGCGAGCAGACGCTTTGGGTGAGTAGCGTGTAGAATAATCACGGGCAATAGCTGACAGTGTACTGTAGCGCATGGAGCCTACAGGCTGGGATTCACAGGAGAGGTCGCTCTTCGTCTTGGACGACAACCGCATGTATCGACTTACGGACCCACCGCCGCCACCCGAGCCAGTCAGAGCCAAGTCGAAGCCGAAGCCGAAAAAATCAAAAGGATCACGATCGAGTAAGCGGCAAAAGATTTCCACTCCCGAACCAGAGGAGCCCGCTGAGGAGGAACATGCGATGGCGGAGCAGGAGACTCAGCAGGCTGACAGCGGTCTCGGAGGCAAAAAGTGGGAATGCATCTGCGTCACGTTGGAAGACTACCAGGAATACATGAACATTATCCGGAAGAGTCGCGACCCAAACGAGAAGGTCCTACTCAAACGCCTTCAGGAGGATGTAATCCCCGTGTTGCAAAGTCAGGCTGAGGAACAGGCAAGGAAGCAGGCTTGCAAGATGAAGGAGTTGGAGAACATGCAGAAGCTAGCCATGGCCAAGCGCTCATCTCGCATTTCCTCGCGACTCGAGAAGCAAAAGGAGGTTGAGGAGGCTGAGGCAGCCGAACGGAGGAGGCAAGAGGAGCTTGCAATGGCCAAAGCGGAGCAAGAAAAGCAGAAGAAACTAGAGGAAGCGCACGATTCCCGCAGGATGACACGCGAGCAGCGGCTCAAGGAGCGTGAGACGGCCAAAATACTCAAGGAAGAGGAGCTGCGTAGACTACAAGAGGACGAACAAAAGCTAGCGTCGAACAACGCCAGGCTGTCAGAGCGACACTTGAAGGCAATGATGAAGAAACACGAGAGCGATCTCAAGAGACTGAACGAAGAGGAGGACTGGTTCTTTGACTGCGAAAAGTGTGGCACGTACGGCTCCAACCTGGTATGTTACTTGATCAATCATCCATGCTCCCACTGACCTCCCCAGAACGACAATACGCCTCAGATATCATGCGAGAAGTGCAATGTCTGGCAACACATGAAGTGCCACGGCATCACAGAAGAACAGGCCGACGATTCAAAATTCGTATTTGTCTGTACTTCATGCAAACGCAAGGAGGCAGAGGTGGATCAGCAGAAACTTCCGTCTTTGAAGTTGCGGATAACATCACAGTCGCCGTCCTCTAATAGCCAGGTACAGAAAAACGGCGCAGAGCCTTCTGTACCGGCGCGCCGGCCTGAACAGGTACACATACCAGCATATCAACCGTCCACGCACTCGGCTCAGCCATGGGCTGATGGCCCAAGTCTATCCCCACGCGGCCAAGCTCTTGGACCACCTGGTATCCAAAGATCGGAGGCGGCGTACGGATCACCAACAAAGGGTGCGAACGGCAGCATGTCGTCGCCAATACGAACCCGCACGCTGTCTCCGAGCCAAAATCCTAGAAACAGTTACCCTACATCATCACCCCCGCCATACAACCTAGAGCGAATCCCAAGCAGCCCAAACAAGAGCTTCCACATGCCGCAACCGCAGCAAAATGGTAGCTCGTTCGGCGGACCGAATCCATTCAGCTCCAACTTTGTACCATCACAACCTGCGCCATATTCGCGAAGCTTCAGCCGACCAGCATCAGCTGCAGGCCCGGGTGGCTCTCCAGTAAAACACTCGCCGGCTGCTTCACCTCGTCTAGCTCATGGCCTACCGCCGAGCTTCAACTTCAATAGTCCGCATTCATCCTTTCCACCGAGCTCAGCTCATCGACCGTCCTTTTCACCCACCAAACACAGCTCACCGGCTCCCATGCCTGCACACATGTCATCGCCAGCGCCAGCACCAGCACCGATGAGAATAGTCCCCTCCCCATCAGCACAAATGCCAGCTCGTATGTTGCCAGACCCTATTCCAGCACCATCAAAACACGACGGCATGCGACCAGTGTCCAGCCATCAAATGTCCGAGACACCCATCTTTCCTCCTGTTAGGAGCTTGGAGCCCCTGTCCAGTCCTACGATTCTGGATCCCCCAATCAAGAAATCAAGCCCCAGGCCAGATAAATTTCACTCGCTGACGAACGGGACCAACGGCGTGGAGAATAGTAGCAGTGACCAATAGAATTGCAGATCGATAAGATTATGGCAATAGTGTGTTCAGAGCTATAGAGCACCACAACATTACACGACCTGTTTCTCCTTTATTCGGGCTCTTTTTACAAGGTTCAATTCTGGCACTATAAAGTTTGTATTAGTTAGCATGAAGCTTGTTCTATCTTTTACGCGTTTTTGCGATGTTATTGTTGTCTATGGGGCACATGGACAGACTCATGGCTCCCTTTTGCAGTGTTCGTTCGTTTGTTTTGTTGCATAGTTGGAAGAGGAGGAATGGGGCAAGCATAACTGGGTGTTTGATCTTTGTGATACTCTCTGCTGGACAAGATGCACGGCATTCGAAGCATATGGTAAATGACGAGGCGAGGCGCGATGCGGTTGATTTTCTTCTTTTCTTAGACGTTTTTTCTTAACAGAGGTTTGATCCTCGTATCGAATTTAGAATGATATTAATTTGAAAGGAGGCGTACGCTTGTCTCTCCACATGTATGACTAAGCTTGTGTGCCTCTCGACTACGTAAACATTCATCAACTCCTTTGGTACTCGCTGGACGCTAGCACTAAGCATATGCCAGTCTATGGGACCGTCGCGCGGGCACATGAGACTGCCGGATAGTAGGAACCCTGCAGAGAGTACTACCGTACCTATAGTCGTGCAGAGCGGCAGCTAACTTGAATGCGACCAAGGCGGGTTATCACGTGAAGATTGACAGCGTGATTGCGTTATAATGTGGCGATGGGCCGCGGAGGTGGTTTGTCAGAAAGGTTTGGAAATGCAAGCCTATCGATAGGCCGGCGCGCTCCACGGTTGCGTGACGGCAAAGGGTCTTTCGCCGCGACATCGGGACGAGATTTTGGACTTTTGTATTTGACTGCGTTCTTTCTCTTTCTGGTGTCGCACAGGTTTTGCTTCTGCATAGGACGGTGTTCCAATCTCTATCGTTCTCTTTGAACTCTGTTTTCTCAAATCGCATCGCAATACCCCTCCCCCGCTACGCGGCAATATGAGCGCCATTCTTTCGGCCGATGACTTGAATGACTTCATATCTCCTGGTGTCGCGTGTATAAAGCCCATAGAAACAATACCTGTACAGCAAACAGAGAATGCAGTATGACTCTCCCTGGCATTGCGCTATCTGCGGCTAATACTAACAATTGCTAGAATGCTTACGAGGTCACCACCGAAGAGAAGGCCGCTGCCTCGGAACCGCCACCGCCTGCCTCGATATCGCTTACAGATTGTCTCGCATGTTCCGGATGCGTGACTAGTGCGGAAGCAGTCTTGGTGTCACTGCAATCGCATACCGAAGTCCTTAGCACGCTGGATACACATCCGTCATTGCGCGCACCATGGCTGGCACCCAGCGGGAACAACGGGGTCGTGAACGGAAATACGACTAACGGTGCAACTAACGGTGTGAAGGGAAGTCATGCTGAGGGAAAGCTGTTTGTGGCGAGCGTCTCACCGCAGGCGCGCGCGAGTCTCGCAGCCGTCTTCAATGTCTCCGAGGCAGAGGCTGGAAACATGATCTCGCAGCTCCTTAGCGGACCCTCTGGCTTGAGGGATGGGGGACAGCAGGGAAGCGACTTTATTTGGGTCATCGACACCAATGCCATGCGCGAAGCCTGCCTTGTTGCAGCAGCAGACGAAGTCACGAAAGCGCTGGCCCTCGAAGCAGCCAAGGCGTCGCCAAAGCCCGGGTCCGAGGGCGCAATCGATATCACGCCGAAAGCACCCATCCTCACATCGGCGTGCCCAGGCTGGATATGCTACGCCGAAAAGACACATCCATATGTTCTACCACACCTCTCGCGTCTCAAGTCTCCCCAGGCGCTTACTGGCACCTTGATCAAGTCGGTTCTCAGCGAACGCTACAACGTACCCCCGTCGCAGATATGGCATCTCGCAATTATGCCGTGCTTCGACAAGAAGCTTGAAGCGAGTCGCGGCGAGCTTACGTCTGCCGCCTGGCTACCCAGCCACGACTCAACGCAAGAAAAAATACGAGACACAGACTGTGTGATTACGGCTCGAGAACTACTACATCTTGCTGCCGCCCGCGGTATCAACTTTGCTAGTCTTCCCCGAACATCGCTCCCTTCGGCGGACCGAACGCCATTTCCCGACTCAAAGCTCGATGCTTTCCTTTTCCCTCCATCACGTCGGAAGAACCAAAGCGCACTCGCCGGACCCTCTGGCGGATACCTATATCACATACTACAAACGTACCAAGCGCAGAACCCGGGATCGACGATATCTGTGGCGAGAGGGCGGAATGCGGACGTGGTCGAATATTCGGTCGTGCGTGACTCTGAAACCATAATCAAGGCGGCGCGCTTTTACGGATTCCGGAATATCCAGAACTTGGTACGGCGACTGAAGCCTGCAAAGGCTAGTCGGCTACCCGGTGGCAAAACGGGTGTTAGTAGAAGGCCGGGAGGGGCCGGTGCGGCTATAGGCGAAGGCGTAAAGAACTATGCCTATGTGGAAGTCATGGCTTGTCCCGGCGGGTGCACAAACGGCGGTGGACAAGTCAAGGTTCAAGAAGTGGAAGAAGTGCGCGTCTACGAAGGCATCCAACAAGCGAATGAAGATGCACCCGTACCAAAACCCGGGCCCAAAGAGCAGAAAGAGTGGCTGGCAAGGGTCGACGATGCCTACTTTTCGGGCACGGATTCAGAAGAAGACGAAAAGACCAACAGTGTCGAAGATCGGGGCACTAAGCCTGTCACTACAAGTGGCCAAGCCGATCAAGATATCGTAGATGGCATATTGAGATCCCGTATCAAGGATGTCATAGCACATTGGTCGAGTATCACGGGCGTAGATCAACAGAAACTGATCTACACGTCCTACATCAAGGTCGAGAGCAATGTTGGGAAGAAGAAGCAAAGTGATATGGAAAGAGTCGCTGGCCTAGCTGTTACCGTAGGAGGTGGATGGTAGTAGCACTCTCCTTTTTTCTTTCTTATTGTCCTCGTTACTATCACTATCATCGGCATGCATGGGCATTGGGTTGGGCGTTTGATAGATATGTCACGATAGAAATATGACTACGTACAGTACAGTACAAACTGCTAGTCAAATAATTCGGTAAAAATCATATCTTCAAGTCAAAATCTTCACATTCGGTCATTCACTCATCCTACCGCATATCCACACCACTAACAAAAGAGCGAAAGGCATAGCCCACCTGTCGTGTGAACCCCAAAATGTCAACCCAACCCCCTTTGGTATCGAAGCGGGAGCAAGCGGAGCGGCAAGGCACATCACGACGCCATCGGCGCCGCACACGCGCATACCAGCCCATCCATCCATCTAATCGATCGGAAGGGAAAGCGAAAACCCAAGTAACTACGAGGAATCACCTTGTACAACGTCCCCGCCCCCTTTTGTTTCACATTGACCAGATCCTTTAGGTCCCGAGATATCCCCGCGCCGGTACCGTGGGTTAGTACAGGTTGGGCAGGGATAGCATGGAAAGGAAGGAAGGTCGAGAGACGTTTGTGTGCGTGTGTGCGTGGCAGGGGAGTAGGTAGGTACACATGTGGTGGACAGGAGGTGCACCATGAGGACGAGGAAGCTGAGTCAGGTATCTGAATTGCGATATTCCTTGTTTTACTATACGTGGTACCGGGCGAACTTGGACATGGACACGGTGTCGCGTATGCGTTGGCTGACTGCTAGAAGGGGAACGCAGTCAGGGTTCGAGGGCGGCCGTGTGATCGCGTGGCGAGTGCAAGAAGATAACGAGGTCGAGCACAGAACATGACAAGGTCGAGAGAAAAACATGGATTGCGTATACAGGTGGCAAACATGGTAATGTATTGCGCAATGCGATGATGAGTCAAGAAATAGTTGCCTTCTTCAGATGCCGCAAACGCAAACGCATGCACACACACATATATACATACACATACATACACACACATGGAGCTATGCAATGGCTGAATGGATAGGGATATCCAAAGTTTTCATTTCTAAGATACCGCAGGCACAACAATGGCGAGCAAAAAGAACCTTTTTTTTTTCTTCTAATCGCAACAAATGAGACTGACATAGGAAAGGTTGGGAGGAGGGGATTATCTAAGCTAGCTATACACTACAACATAGGAAAAGTATATACATACAAACAGCAACAACAAGATAAACGATTGCATGTACAATGACAGCAAAGGAAAAGGTGGGTGAACAAGCTCCAGGCGCTGTACCCATGTACATGTTGAGCGAAAGCAAAAGAAGAATAAAACAAAACAAAAGTCAGGTGTTGGGTATCATACTCTTCTTTTCCGATGAAGCCAAAGCTTTCCACACCGCGTAGGGGGGGGGGCGTGGGGGGGCGGTAAGAAAGGTACAGTGGGGGTTGTTGACAAGTGAGCCATCCTGGGCTATACGTCGGGTGTATTACCATATTAGAAGAAAACAAAACGCGTGTGTAGGATACTATCTATTTGGCGAGAAGGGTGGAGACATGGGTAGAGGAAAAGATGCTGCGCTGAAAGTCGACATATGGACAAGAACAAGACAGATGGCGGGGAAGGAAAAAAAAGAGTTTTCGCATTGTAAAACCAGATGTAAACGCAAGGAGAGAGAGTAGAGGCCAGTTGATCGCTCAAAACTATGTCTTACAACGACCACACCGGGTCCACCAACCCACCGCCGTTTCCATCTATGCACACCTCCAAGGTATTCCAAGAAGAAAAAACAGGGTTCCTCCCTTTTCCGTTCCCTTTAACCAACAAGGATAATACTACTAGATGGTAGGTATAATGTAGTCGCCAGCTCAAATTGGGGTATCCGCCAACGAAATGAAGCGCTTGAAAGAAAAAAACTCGGTCTAGTATGGTATGACAGGTAGTAGCGCCTACAACCCCTCAACGATGGGGAGGCGCCAAAAGATTCCGAAACTGAAGCACGGCCAGACCCTGAGATGTTTATCGACACGGACAGTCCTTGTGGTCGACCGGAATAACTTGTAAGGTATCAACAATTTCCCGCGAAATAGAACACTCCCGCCTTAAGTCCCGGAGTAAGATGCCGCCCAAAGATGACTCAGTAAAAGGAAAAGTATGTAGTGTTACAGAGCGAATGTGGATCTGATATTGGAAAGGGCAACGCAATGTTGCGAGATGACAAATGATGGTGGATGCGCGAAGGACGGAGATGCTCGTGACGCCAAGAACACCGTCCCATAGACGCGCTTGCTTTTGAGGGCTTTGTAGCGCGTAGCGTCTGTGTCTATCTTTCTGTAATCGTGCACCGTTCCAGACGGGAGAGCTCAATGTCGTACGGTCGTATAGGAAGCGACAACGAGCGGGTGCGGTGACCCAAATTACAATTATACGGGTGAAACAGCATGCAGCGAAGGCAAGGCGAAAAGAAGTATGGGTCCCGGCAGGTTGGATATCATCGATGACGGGTTTGTGCCGCCATGAGGCTGGCGGCGACGCTAGAGGCCCAGTCCGAATCGTACGGAGGTGTGGGCCACTTTGACACAGGGTCGTTGTTCTTGGCCAGGTTCTTTGAGATATCTACAGGCTTGCTTGGTGTCATGTACTCGGACTGGTCAAAGTTCACGCTGTTGCGCTTGGCCGATGGCGAGGGCGTTAGATAGGACCCGGCAGCGGCAGATTGCTTCTGGCTATCGAGATTCTTCGCAGCCTTGTGTGTGGATGCAAGCACCTCACTGAGTAGCTCCTCCTCCTCGTTGGGAGTCTCATATCGGTTAGAAGGGTTAGACTTGTTCTGGAGTGCTCGGCGTGTCCTGCTCGAAATTGGCGCGTTGACTCCGTTCTCACCAGTCCTCGGCTCGGGTCCGTGAGGGACAGAATGATGGCGTTTGAGCATAGGGTTTGACGCAACACGTGAGCTCTTCATCGACGCAGTCTGGTGTGAGTGCGCCTCGACGCTATCTCGTACGTGTTGCAACGCCTTGTCGAGCTCAGAGAAGTCCGAGGTTGAGGAGGATGCAGCACCTTGAGCCGGGTCCATGATCAAAGACTGCCTCGCGCTATTCGTCGCCCAAGGAGCACATCCAGCATTGGCCTCGATGTCATCCGAGTTTGGCGACATAGGGGTCTGGTAGCGTCCAGAAAGGCGGCGAGCGCGCTTCCTGAGGTGTGAGAAGAACCCTTCCTTGTGTCCGGCCGGAGAGGTAACCTCTGACTGACCGTTCAATGCGCGTTCTGCTTCTTGACGATGCACGTCTGCGTAGTGGTTGCCGTGCGAGGCGACAGAAAGCTGTCGGCCAATCTTCTTCGCGGCCAACTCATCGTTGGCAGCACGAACATTGGCTTGTGCAGTAACTTCAGCCGAAAGTGGGGAAATCGGCTTGATGGAAGGTAGAATGGGGATAGGCGCGCCATTGTTAGAAGCCCCGTTCGTCCACGTAGCTCGCTTAGTGGCAGCAGGACGAGGCTTAGTCGCCCCACTCACATCGCCGGAATTCACATGTGCAGGGGATGCCGCAGGTGATATCGTCTGCACGGTGCTGTGCTGTGGGACTGCTGGTGCACTCTCGCGAGCTACCAACGAGCGTCGGAGCCATGAAGAGGTCTTGGATGTGAGCTTGGGGGAGGCCTCTGGAGAATCCTTTCCAGAGATCTCGGATCCTTTGCGGCCCAATAGTCGGGAAGAAGATGACTTGAGTCGCAGGGGGTCGACTGCGTCCTGAAAGTACTCGTGATCAAGAGCCTGGCGGGAAGTAGGTCTTGCACGGGGGTCCCACAAGAGACACCATGTGACAAACTGGGCCAAACTGGCAGGCCATTGTGGTGTTTGGAGAATGGTGTCTAATGAGTGCGGGGCCATCTAGGCAGAGAGTTAGTGATGAAATGGAGTAGAGTTGTTGTCTTGTCTTACCTTGGGGAAAGAGAAGCCCAGCTTCTGTGCCAGCCTGACACCTTCTTTCCACTCACCACCACCAACTCGCTGGCCGTGCTTGTTGACCCAGCCTCCCGGGCTACCCATGATCTCGCAGACCCTCCAGACTTGGTCAACCTCATTTCCACCGGGGAAGAGGGGCTTGAGCGTCGCAATCTCAACAGCCATCGCACCGACTGCCCAGATATCGACAGGTGCAGAGTACTGACCGGCTCGCAGGAGCACTTCGGGCGCACGGTACCATCGAGTGGAAACATATGTAGTGTAGGGCAGCTTAGAGTGAGTCTCTCTTGCAAGACCGAAATCGGCAATCTTGATGGTGTAGACTGGTGGGGTCGAAGGGGGGGTCATCATTGCCGAGTACCTGCGGAAGGGATGCGATGAGTCGTTTTGCTGTGATGTTGAAACAAGGATGTTCTCCGGCTTGATGTCACGATGGAAGAACTCGCGGTCATGGATGTGTTCCAGGCCAGACAATATCTGGAAGAGGATACTCTTCACGCTATGCGCATCCATTGGCTTGTGGTCTCGGGCCTTCATGAGCTGGTAGAGGTTGCCATCCATGAACTCCATGGCGATGTGAAGCCGCCGGCTATAGGGGTCCAGGAAGATGTCCAGTGCTGGCACAAGGTGGGGGTGCGGTGGTAGCGATCGCAGGAAGATGACTTCCCGCAACTCCAGACAGCTTGAAAATGAATCGAAAGTCTTCTTCATTGTCTTGATGGCGACCTACATGACGTTAGCTTGTCTCGATGTCTAGCTCATGTGTAAGCTCGCACTCACCAAAGTGCCGCGACGTGCAATGTGAGAACCAGCAGTTCGAACGCGTGCAAGGGCGACGCTGCCGAAGCTGCCGTCACCAATCTCCTTCATCACCTCATACCTCTCCTCGAGAGAGGCCCAGCCATGTGGCTGTACTTGTGATTCTGGGTGCATATTGATGGTGGATATACACCTGTGAGTAGAGAAGTTCTGTTCTAGCAGATGCTCCCAAATTGAAGGACTGGACGCGTTAGACGAGGCGTGTGAAGGGGAGCGGATGGCTACACGCACCAGTAGGTCAAGTCCTTGGGCGATGATGCTCGATGCTCGGGTACGGTTTAGTTCATCTCAGGAGGGGTTTCGAAATCCGGTAATTGTAGTACAAAGACGTGCAGCGATATGTGTGGATTGGAGATGGGGAGGGGGAGTTCAGTGCGTATCGAAGGGTTTGAGATGCGATAGGAGGATGTTGTAAGGGTCCAGGTTGCTGCAGGTGCGGGAATGTCGAGAAAATGAGAGACGACGGTTGGGAAGGGCGTATGGAGACGGCGCCCAGGACCACGGTAGACGGGTAGTATTCCGCAGGTTAGGATGTTCTAGTGAGGTTGAAAGAGGAATGACTCTGTGACCATAGCTCGAGTGGCTTAATGATCGGGCTGGGAGATTTGAGCGCGCCTGTGCGTTCGGGGGGGTAGGGATGTGGACTTTTGAGTCGCAAGAGAGGGTGGTGAAAGGGCAAGACGAAGAAAAAGGCGGCGTTTCGCACAAGCAGCTGTGATTGATGGACGGCGGCTGTAATGAGAGACACGAAGGGGTGCGGTAATGGGCCTTAGCACAGGTTGCAAGGCTAGACCGAGAGATTAGAGTGGAAGCGGCGCCCGGGGAGCGTTGCGAGTCGTAATAATGAAGATCGCGCACCCGAGACGGGACAAGTGCGGTCAAGGGGGCCAGCTGTCGGCCTGTTGCTATGGTGAGAGCGGTCGCTGCTGCGTGCGTTGGCAGTAAGGCGACGGCAGACAGGCGGAGAGACGCGACGGAGCCGATTTCACGAGCCTTGACGGGCAGAAGACGGAGGGGTGGGCAAAGGGGTGGAGATGGGCAGTGGTAGTGGGAGTGCAAGTGAAGCGGACAGGGAAGGAAGCATGGCGGGCGCGACTGTTTTTGCGCGAGATGAAAGTCAGTGGCGCTGGGGGGACGCGAGCAGTGGGCGAAATGAAAGCACGACGCGACGCTGAGACGCTGACTGTCAACGGGATCGGGGCGAGTGGTGAAGAGGACGGCGCGAAGGTTGTTCCAAGCTTAGCAGGAAGCAGCCGAAGTGGCTAGCGCCTGTCCTGCATCCTTGCACAGTGTTGGTCGCAAAATGTTGTTTATTTTACCCCTTTCATTGGGCGCCCGCGCTTCCTTTTCGCAGCCCGCAGCCCGTAGCAACATGCACCACGTCGGTAGGAAGGAAGAAAAAAAAACTGCCCGGAGCACTAAAGTACAGTACGGCGGATAATTGCTCATTCCTGCATTCTGTACCCGGCACAAGCACTTGTAGAGATCATGTGTGCTGCTACGTATGCGCCGTGTTTTTCTGCCAGGGTTGCAATTGTGTGGTGCTTTATGCCCCGCCACGTGACGTGCCGAGCCAATATGTGCAGCCCAGGCCTAATTTTGTGCTGCGCCGTATTGTGCATTAGCCATGCACTCAGGCCTGTACGGCCACGACTAATTCACCGCGAGCATGCACATGCACACAGCACCGAGAGACATGAGAGACACATGGTGCTCACCGCAAAGCCACGCCCAAAATACGCACCCCCGCCCCCTCAGGCCCAGATATGTACGCAACCATCCGCCGCCGTTTGCTGTGCATCTACCACGACCACTTTTCTTCGACTCTCGCGACGGCTGCGGCTGCAAGGACTGGTCGTCAACGTCACAGGCACGAGCAGGCATCTTGGCTGTCATTTCACTGCGGCCCACGTTCCCTCGTTCCCCCTACCTTGCTCCGACGGCGCCCGGTTCCTGATTTGTGGCAGGTTCCTGGCCGACCCTCATGCAGCCTTATACCCAATTGGCCGTCAGGGGCTGCGCGGGACTGGGTGCACCCATTCACATTGGCGGGCGACGTCGTGCCCACCCGTCAACGTGGTTTTGCTGGCGAGGCGTGCCTCTAGCCTACCCGCGGCAGTCCGGAACTGCGACGGCCACAATGGCCGGCCAACTTGTTCCCTACTGGCCCGAGTCACGTAGCCATGATGCCATGAACATGTGCGACTCCATCAAGTCCAGCCCTCAGGCTTGCACTTGCGCCACGCCGTGGGCTTGCCAGCACCAGCGTCAGGCTGTGAAACAAGAATTCTCGGCGCTGCGACGCATGTCATCATCGATAAACTATGACTGCAAGCGCCCCTCTCCCATACGCAGGGCACTGCGCGGGGTGGTGGAGTGGAGAGGAGTCTAACTTGCCTACCTGTGTGCCATTGCCATTGACGAAACAGGAGCGGCAAACTCTAAACCTATGGCTATGGGCGGAGAACTCTGGCTACAAACTTGCTTCGGGCATCAATAGATCGCCCTCTACCTGACAGCAGAGTTTGCGCAACACTGGTAGCCTTCGTCCGAAACTCCAAGCTGATGCCCTCCCTCCCGAAAGGCGCAAGCCCGTCGTTCCTCCTGTCACTCCCGGCCTTGTCTGTCAACGACGGCGGACCCTGATCACCAACCTACTACAAAGTGTCCGAGCGCTTCCGACCATGGTTTCGCTTTGCCTGGGCGAGTTGTTGGCTTCACACATCATGACCATTTTGCTCCGCGCCCCCATTTCTTCCAGAATCTTTCTCCCGCCATATGCCGACCCACCGTGTGAGCTGCCTGATCGAGTACAGAATCTCCGACTCCTATCCCACTTTCCCACTTCCCGTCTGCGCGTCATCCGACCCATCAAGACTGAGTCTGGTCGGGTACTGACTAGCATGCTTTATTGCCTATCACCTCTTACTGCATCCATCCAACGCCAGTTGTGTCGCAAATTCAATCCCATCCCTCGGACAACGAATTGCACAAAACGACAAAGTATTTTGCATTTGGCCCAATATCAGCTTGCATTCAGCCCATTAGTCGGACCAGTACGGTAGTGCTCTGCAAGTCATCTTCCGCGCCGAATATGGTACACACCACCGCAATCTCATCAATGCAAATAGCAATTCCGCAACGTTGTCTCCTCCGCATCGCTATCTCTTGTTCATCCTCCTTCCCCGACACTATCACATGCAGAAACATCCGGGGCGTCAAAGAACCACGCGACACGGCACCAGTACAGGGCGGACCTACCACAGGGCTGCCTACCACTGTCTGCCTCACTCTTGAGAGTGCTCTTTTTTTTTAAACCAAACCTGTTGACTTCATAAACTTCCTGTTCCCGGGTTTGCCTTGCAATACCCATTACGCCTATCTGACACCGTCGTCGGCATGACATGCGAGAGGGTTGCCATCTCTCGATGGAGCTGTTGCTTGCTTTGTATGCGATTCAAAAGCACAAACAGTATCAAGATAACCAACAAGACGGTAACGCCGAGTGAAAAGCAACATGCTGGGACGGACGGCAGTTGAGCCTCGAGCCAACCGTTCCCCCGTCTCTCTTTAAAGCACTCCACGATCTTATTCACATTGTGGCGTAGGCGCTGCACGCCGACGTAGGTGGTACTCCGGCCAAAGGCCCAGGTCGCGCAGTCTCACTTTGTCCTTTATTGACTGCACCATTGCTGAAACAGCCACACTTGTTTCGCAGCATCTCAGCTCTCCATCTATTATCGTGCTGGTGTGAAACCTTGATCTTGATCGTGCCGCGCCGTCGCCCATCACAACTGGGTAAACATGTGACTCCCAGCATCCGTCTCACCCCCGAAGATGCCCCAAACGTTTGGCTCTAGAATTTACCCACCCTCGCGTTCGGATCTTACCCCCTCAGCGGCATCTCCCCTCCAACGTAAGCCAGACCGAGTCACAATACTCGTCCCGGCCCGAATTGCATTGCCTCGTCGCGAAGCCCAGTCCTCATTGCTTACCGTTTATACGATAAGAATCTCGCTTGAGTTTATCGAAACAGACCGGACACGTTTGCGTGAGCTGATCAATATACACATCTGTCCACTGCATGAATCACCAAGCCTCAGCTTCATCTGCCATAGCTGACCGAAGTTCGATCTGCATGCTGCACTTGCGCAACGTCAAGTAAGATGGCAAAAAGTACAACTGCGCAATCGTGTTGTGTCGTCGACGCTGCCGTGCCACGCTGCCATCAGCTTCATCTGTCAGCCGCGTTCTACAATAGCGACCCCACGCCTCACGCGTTCTGGCCAGAATAGTCTCAAGACGTATGTCCATCGATAGCGTGTCTGCAGCCCCTACGGTGCCAAAACACATCATGTGTCTTTGTCCTCTAGGATATATTTCGCATTTCCAAACAAGGATAGCCAATGGATGACGCCGTCACAATGGACATTTACTTTTCGTCACATTGAAATGCATGCTCTGTTTCCAATGAGGGGCATATGGCAGGGATCTGACGATATGAGAACACGGTAAAGGCGTCTACATCTGCCTATACCGGCCTCTCTTAGCATGTAGAAAGAACAGAAACAACTCATCATCGCCCCGCGATCTGCGAAACGTTGCTGTAGATACACCATGTCGTGATATGTAGTGCATAGATATGGGGTAAAAGAGAGATGCTGGATGTACACGATGTGGGTTTATGTGCCCGTCACGTCACGGCACATCATAACACGTCACCCTAAGCCAATCACCCCTCTCTCCGTGTCTTATTTATCGTTTGAGGAGAAAAAGAAGAGCGAATGAGCACATTATCCATCCAATCACAATCGTCTTCACAGTTTATCTGCGGCTGATAGGATTGATGAACTCCAACCATGTGCGACCTGTACCTCGGCTGATATCGTCGTCGCTGTATCAACAACGCACACTCCTCACCTCCACCTGCTTGCTCCGCAGGCTAAGTTTTTGATGAACCATGTGGAAGGGAAAGATTTTCCTAACTGCTGCGGGAGATGCGCGGTGTTGTAGCCACGGCCTGACCATGCTGTTCTGTACCTGCAGCTATCGGCGTCGTGCATAAACAACAGCGCCCATCCTGACCGCCTTTTTATGCAACCTACCTGCAGGTGCGCTTGTTAGACGAGCGAGACCAAGCCCAAAATGTTTGCATCGAACGCATGAGGCGTAGAATGCTGGTATCTGTCGGTACAGGGAATCCCGTGTCGGGGAGAACGGCCAGTGGGTTCAGAACATGTTGAGCGCCATGCAGGGCGAGTGCGGTGAGAAAAGCGGTCACCGGAAGCCATCACGGTATCAACGCAGCTGATGTAAGAATTCGTTACTTCACCGACACGATAGCAACGAAGCAAACAATCACAATAAACAAGAAAGCAGCAATGAGTGGTGCATTATACAGAATGTGTGTATTGGAACTATGTACGCTATTGACATTGGATTCCCTCTGAAGCAATCGCTGAAAGCATGCCACTGTAGCTGGTTAGCAACCACTCCAGTAAAGTGTGTGACGAAGAAGTAGTAGAGGTTGTCGGGATCAGTTCTCCAAGGTGATTGTATCTTCAATGTAATTAAGAAAGAACACAGCGAAATCATTTTGTTCATCATACGAGGGGTAAGATTGGGGGCAAGTATGTAAGACGATGCACTTACCAAAGATATGTATCAAGAACGTTTCAAGTTGGGAATGATGCCTGTGGTCGACATGTCAGCGCATTGTCCGCAAGAGACAGTGACAATCGTGTCGGATGAAATAGAACAAGTCCATCAAGAATCAGCCTATGTCAGGTTAGCCAACGCTTGCAGATGAAGTGTTTGGTGTCCTAACATACCTCATTAAATCAGATTTTGTGGTAGTGATCAGTACGACGGACGCTCGTTACAACGCCGCCGCTCACACAGTGTGAATATCAAATGTATCATCATTGCAATGATGGACCGTCTGGTGGAAAGAAGAGATATCGTACCTATGGAGCCTGTCAGATCGAAGGTCCACAAGAGCTTGGCGATGATGTATGTGTAGGGTGTGAGGGCAATCAGTGATGCTTTTATCAACAAGTATAGCCTCTTCTGAACACCCACAGGTTTGTACGCCTGCTTTTGATGGATGCCAGCTGAGGTATACGGTCTGTCCGCCCGACGCATCGAGGTCTCATCAGGAAGCCTGGGGTATTCGCGGGGCGCAAGGGTTTCGAGTAGAGGAAATTTACCTGCAGGATCCAAAATTAGCATTTGGTCGCATAAATGTTATTCAAATATGCGATAGTGTGGAAGCAGTGTCAGACAAGGCTGAAACTAAAAGCAAGGGTGTCGACATTGTGTATTCAGGTCGAGGAATGCCTTTCCATGTCGTGTTTATCATCACGCTGCGGAGTGGGGGGAAGGGAAATTGGAGATGCCGTACCTTGAGAAAGTATTGAGAGCAGCCTGGGTAGATGCCTGTCGAAGCTGTTGTAGCACTAGAGCGATGTCAACGAATTGATCCAGAGTGCGCCATGATAATGCTGATAAGCTTGAATGCATCATTGTAATTCTAGAGTTGTGTAGTCCTTCACGATGCTGTAGGAATTGGATTGTTCGTATTGTAATAATCTTCTGCAGGAATCGAGGGAGCTGAAGCAACTTACCGGGTATCCAATGCAAGCGCGATCGCTACATTAGTATTCATCAAAGACCTGAGGCCCGACTGCGCGCAGAATAAACGCGGTGAGATGTTGGTGGTGAAGATAATGTACAGGGCGGTTTTGAGCTCCAGAATTTTTAGCTCTAGGCCGGCGCCGAGCCTCCGTAGCGCGGATTATATAATGGCCCCACTATCCCAGCCTTGCAACGTTCGCAACTCTAACATCCGGAGCGACCTTGAAAATCAAACTGAACTTCAGCTTCTTCAACTGGGGATTTGAGTCTGAGATCCGGAGAAACTGACTCCCAGACAATTTAAAAACATCTCAAGGTAAAAAATATGCAGACATCGATGGAATATTATTAGAAAATCATGATCTTAGATTGGCATCCAAAGCGAGAGTGCATGTCGGGTGCAATCTGCCCTTCAGCTCATCACGTCTAATTGAAAAAATCGTCTGTTAATCTTCGCATGACTTGACTGTCGCTCTCTAACACTACTACCTGGGCGATATAAAATATTTGACATTCTAGTATGCCGGAATCATTGTAGGCGCCAGATATACCTATTAGGAATTGAACAAAGGGATGTATCCACGCTGTCGCTATCAAGTGTTTCATATCACCCATGTGCTACTGTTTTTCCTCTATTTCTATCAATACGCATATCCTATAGTCGTCGCAAGGTGCTACTCCTTCCTTCTTGAGTACATCTTTTCTCATAGCCACTTCTACATAAACCAAGTCATCCATCGATACCGGTTTCCTAAATATCCAGTATATCACCACTATTGACTAGCTCACTTCGAGTATTTAGTGAAAGGCCTTGAATCTCACTAATGTCTCTTCTTCTAGTTCACTGATGAACCAGTCTTGATATCTGATTGTATATACTTGCTTGAATTACCGATATGAGTTGTGATAGCAGCAAGGTTATGCGCGCAACACAATACCACTGGAATCCTTGCCTGGGTAGTATGAAGCACATGTTGCTGTAAACATATACGATTTGGAATATCCTATGATCTACGATACCCAATAGGCCCAGCACTCAAGACTCGTCTGATCCAACCATTGTTTACTGTCTAACTAGTCTACTACATAGATGGGGCGTACCATAAGGTTGTTATGTGATGATTTTGATGTTCTTGGGTATGAAGTTTAATTAGTTTGAGATGAACTATGTCACACAATATTCTATTTCGGTACTGTTGGCCAGAGGGCGGAATCACACCCAAACGGCTTCAAATGGTTACAGCGATGCCCCAACCTCGCAGTCGCAAGACTAACTGCACCTTGAATGACGGAAGGTCTGAGTTGAAATAGAGAAGGGTGTAGCAAGATCCGGAGAGCGTAGTCCACGTTCCGCTTTTATACTCAATCCACGAACATCGTGTTCTTCTTCAGATCATACATATACTATTTCTGACAGATAACCTCTCTCGATCCTTGGCTCTCTCTCTTTAGAAACAGTTGTAATAGCTTTACTGAAAAAGATACACCGCCATATGTGTGAAAGTAGTCTTCGCATTACCGATGTATTTATTTGCACTTCCAGATTGCCTGCTGTTTGATGTATTTGGAGTGAAAAATACTCACGTATTCACGACCGAAACAATTGAACGACGGGGGCGTGAGCTTCAAACACGATAGTGAATCTCCTGTATCTGTCTGATGTCGTACAGAAGCGATGGTTCTAGGTAGATCATCCTATGCTCGTCAACTGTAACATGGTACAAATCTCCATGTGCTCACAATGGAACTTGGCAGATTACTGGGAACGGCGAAAAAGAGACACGTCCTCGTCTAGCAAGGTAATTAAGCCATCAACACTCAACACAGCTCTAAAATTTACTGTATATAGAATGTCGATGTTTGAGAAGATAAAGGAAAGCAACATAGTTTCAGCATTTTTTAGAAGAATAACCAATTGCCGTATCTGCCTTGTGCATGGTTGCTTCGTCTGGCAATACGGAGTGGTTCTATTGCAGATAGATTCAGTAGACGTGTCTTAGTAGTGGCGCATTATGTGTGCTTAGGCATTACCACACATGTCTTCTCTGGTAGGATATGAACACCTGCCAAAAGAAGAGGGTGATGGCATTGATACCTTGATGCATGATAGCGCGTATCAATTACTTACCTCCATACACCCTTTAATTTTACACTGAGCGAGAAGAGACTCATTGTTGCGATACGCGTGTAAAAATGTAGAGGAAGAAGACAATCACATTATGAACATGAAATAGAAAGCGAGTACATCAATATGAGAGAGGAAGACTACGCTATAGTAACGGGTTCACTTGCGAGTCAAGTGACCGCCTAATCGCGTACACATACCACCGCACCTAAAACCTTTCCACGTCTCACATTCCTACGGAAGGATTATGTTTTCAGAAGCAAAAAATAAAACAAAAAAAGATGGGATCCACATACAAACCGTCACTCACAACTTAAAGATCGACAAACACCAACATCCACCTCTCGGCGCAACTATCACCAACCCAGCCGAATCTGGCACCCACAATCCGGCCTACAGCGCCCATCCCAATCTCCCTAATCATACCCCACCATCAGTCCCATGCCCGCCCGTCCGTCCGCCTCACAAGTACCGTAAGTAAAACGAGGAAAAGCGCATCCTACCTCCAAACAGAAAACGTGCCTCTCCCCTCCCAGCTTAGGTAACCAATTCCAAGCGCACATCCCCATCTTATTTCCCGCCAACCCAACCCACTCCAACCCCAACAAAATACTATCGCTGTAACGATCGATGCCTACCACGCAACGATCGGACGATAATCGTATTTCCACTCCAACAAGGCCGTCGTCCACATAGGTACGTACTAACACCTGTCGCTAATGCAGGTAAGCGGCACAATGGGTAGTGGTGGTGTTTCGGGATACGGCATGGGGCGCTCGTATTTGATATACCGAGGAGGCGGCACGGATTTTTTTTCTGCAAGGGTTTTGCGCGACCGGTGCATGGGTACGGTAGGGAAGGACACGGGAAGTTATGATTTTCTTTTGGGTTGCGTTTATGCAGGAACGCGAAACGCGGGTGTCGTATGCTGCGATTACCTGGGTACAGGAGAGAGATGGGACTGTAGATGTCGGGTTGTCATGTGATGGACGTGTTTACGGTCGCAGGTTCGCATGGTGTATTCTAAGCTGGGAGACGCTGACCATCGAGTGCAAGGCTACGGTCAGTGGCAGTCAGCATCACACCCAAGCATTGCAGTACACGACGAGGACCAGGACAGTGATCCAGATAGTACAAGGAAGACATGATATTCTCTTTTTCAAACTACCCCTCAACCAGGCCTCTCATATCCCCCCAGTCCTCGCGACAATCGTGGAATAAAACACCCAATTTGGCAAAGAGAATAAAGACATGAAAAAGATATCTACACGAGATAATCATTGCTCCAAAGTAAAAGACACTCGCTCCCCGCTGTTGCACATCCAAAAAAAAGGGGTTGTGCAAATGCATACTGCTTGCTCATCAAATAGACAAGACGAACGACCCTCGAGCCGTCGACTGCCGCAAGTAAAATACATTATTGAAGGTAAACCAAGTAGAGGGGAAAAGGGGGGTATGGGGCATAGGAACATGAAGAACAAGAAGGCAAAGGGAAAGTATGTAACAAGGGACTTCTCAATGTCCGAAGCGACATGGCTCGTCCAACGGTGTATGTGTGCCAGAGATGCGAGCATTGCAAATCGTTGAAAGCATAAAGACATGTCGAAGAAAATGCTGTCGAAAACGTCCAGGCAAGTATGACGAACAGGTGTATCGGGGTATGTAGCGCGGTATTGTAATGATTCCTTCCCAGTGCGCCGGTGTAAGCAGGTGGAATAAAAGCAGATACATAAAGGTCAAAGGTATGGTGTGGGTGAGCACAGAAACTTAGAAGCAGTTCAGAGTTCCCTTCTTCTTGCTCTTCTTTTGCGCATTGTTGAGGGCGGCCATGCGGGCTTCCAGATGGGCTCGCTCAGCCTCGACGCGGAGACGTGCGTTTCGCTCTTCCTCGACGGCTTGGAGAGAGTGACGGGCTTGACTGCGCTCTTTGCGCATCACGTTCAGTTCCTCTTCCAAACTAGCGCACTTCTTTCTGAACTGATCCAGATCAGTCTTGGTCTTGGTGCTTGATGCTTCCAAATCGGTCAAAGCATCCTCAAGAGTAGCTGTAAGTTGCTTCTCGGCAAAGAGGTGCTTCTCGATGGTGCGGATGCGAGCCTCCTGGTCCTCAACCAACTGAGCATGTGCAATGTCCTTGCTTTGGTGGCGCGAGGTAGGTGGGGAAGGCGCAGCAGCTTGAGGTGGTGGGCTGCCAGGAGGGAGTGGAGGAAGGGGAATCGCGGGCGGTGGCGAAGGCAACGACGTGTGTGCTGTGCTCTTGCGCGCGGTGGAGTTGTTTGAGTTGGATCGTTGAAGATCATCACGAGGGTCCAGGGAGCCACGGGCTGAGTTTCGCTTTGCGTCCACGAGTTGTGACTAGTCATGTTAGCGGTGTTTATACAGATAGATCATGTATGAGCTTACCTCTAGGAGCGCAATCTTGATACGCGATTCTTGCACTTCCTTCTCAAGTTCATCGCCATGGGTCATGGCATCTTGAAGCTCGCGACTACGCTCAGTTTGTAGAGCGGACAGTCGGTTGTTGGCAGCTTCATGCTGGTCCCAGTTCTGGTTGAGCTGGTCTTCCAGCTCTTGGACGAGGCGGGCGCTCTTGTTCTCCTTCTCACTGACCCTCTCGAGCTCCTTCAAGGTTTCGGCGTTGATGACCTCAAACTCCTTCAGATTACCCTTGAGTGTGCTGATGGTTTTGGTAGCCTCCGTAAGCTCCTTCCTCGCTGATTCAAGATCACTGACAGCCTCATCAAGTCGAGTGGCAATGGACTTGCGTTCTGCGACCAGTGATTCAATGTGAGATACAATGGTGCTGACATCGGTCTCTTCGCCCAAGGCCGCTGAAACACCCTCAAGTAGCATTGTCATCTCGCTCTTGGCCTTGACGAGATCAGCTTCTAGCGAAGTTGCGCTCTCTTGATGAGTAGAAAGCTCCAGTCTGAGCTTCTCGAGCTCAGCTGCATGCGATTCCTGAATAGAGTTCATGCCTTGTTCATGATACTCAATGGCTGACTTGTGCTCCTCAATTTGTCTCTCCAAGTTTGCAACGAGAGAACGATGAGTATCTAGTTCCTTCTCGGTGAGAGCACGGGCTTCGGAGTCTTCTTCAATCTGTTGAATGATGCTTGCATGTGACTCCTCAAGCTCAGCAAGGCGTGCAGCGTTATTGATAGCCGTTGACTTATGCTCGTCGACCTCAGCTTGTAGTGCGGCGATGAGCTCAGCGTGCTTGGACCTCTCCTGCTGTAGAGCAATCTCAGCCTCTGCGCCTCGGGTCTGCTCAATCTCCGACAAGCGTAGAGCGTGGTCGACTTCAAGGCGTTGCTTCGCAGACTCCAGCTCACGGACAGTTTCGAGATGGCGCTGCTCGGAAACTCTGGTAACCTCAATAGCCTCGAGATGCTTGGATTGCCAATGTGCAGCCTCTTCGGTGAGGCTAGTGAGCTCGCTATGACGAGTAGTAGCGTCCTCAGATACGCCGACTCCGTTGAGCGATGATGGCGCGTCAGGGATCTGTCGTGGTGATAATACCTCCTCTGATGAGTCGATGGGCCTGACGGAAGCTTTGAGCGATTCAATCTGCTCCTGGAGGTGATGCTCACGCTGAGTATGTGACTCCTTCAACTCTTTGATATGCTCCTCGTTCTGCCTCATCTGCTCCTGCATAGAAGCAACAATTGAGATGTCAAGAGGCGAACTAGCTTTCAAGCTGGAACGTTCCTTGGTCAGACCGCTGATCAAGGTCATCTTGCCTTCCATCTCCTTGCGCACGGTTTGCACCTCCATCTCCAAGTCCTGAACTCGTTCAGACCGGATATGCAACTCAGACATGATTGTGTTCAGATTGAGCTCGAAAGACTGTAGAGCATCAGAGTCCTCCTCGAATGTATCCAGACCAAGGTTGCGGAGCGAGGCAAAAGCGCGGTTAGAGCGGTCATTGGCAAGGACTGCCTGGCTGGACTTGCGGCGGATCATGTGGAGTGATGGCGAAGAAGGCCTGTTCATCTGAGCTTTCGTAACCTCCGACTTAAGCTCCTCAACGTAGTCGAGGGTGTCCTGATGTTCTTCTTGCAGCTCAGCATAGACCTGTTCCAGCTTGCCCACGCGTTCTTCCTTCTCGTTGTATAAAAGCTTCAAAGCCTTGAGCTCTTGGACCAACACAGCCTCCGGAACATGCTGTTCTTGGTGCATAGAGGTGGCTGATGGGCACCGCTCCGGGCTCTGTTCAGCGCCAACTTCTGTGTCGTCATCTACTATACTGGTATTGCCGACCTCAGCCATAGACAACTCTGCAGACAATGTCATCGATGATGACATCTTTCCGTCTTCTGCCGTTGGTCCATTGCCTGCAGCGTTTGCTAGGAAGGACACCGGTCGTGAAGATGGCACAGATGCCGGCCCGCGAAGACGAGCTTCGTCGACGGAGTCTTGGAGAGCAGCCAGAGTCCGGAGAGCTTCTTGGTACTTGCTAGCAAGCTTCTCGTAATCCTGAAGAGTTCCTTCGTGTTCTACACGTAGATCAAGCAGCTCTTGTGTAACAGTGTCGAGCTTGTCGTGAACAAAGCGAGATTGTGCGGGACTGGAAGGTTCGTCGACAGCCTTGACAGCCAAGTTGTCCTCTGGGCCATGAGCAGCAGCTGTGCTGGCGGTGTGTGGACGCTCGCTGTCGGCCTCCTCGGGAATGGCGTCGACTGGTGTGCCGAACTGATGCATGCTTTCGCCCGTGGCTCGCTTCTCCAGTTTAGGACGCTTGTCGAGAAAGGGATCGCTGGGTGCCCGCGCATGACCGTTGAGGTATTCATCGGATTTCCCGTCACCCTTGTCGAGTTCGTAAAGCAAATTGTCTAATTTGGCGATGCTACGTTGCCTTTCAACGACATGCTTGAGTCGCTCAATCTCGCGACTCATGATCTCAGTCTCCTGCTCGTTCTCGGCTAGGCGCTCTTCCAAGGTGGAAATGTACTCCTCGCTGCTCGTCTCGTTCTCACGAGCTTTTTGTAGCTTCTCCCGCAGCTCAGAGATGACGGTGTCATTCTTCTCAATGCCATTAGCCGAATTGTCGATCTGGCGTTCGAGTGACTGGACGTATTCTTCATTGTTTGCGTCCCGCTCCATTGCTTTCTGAATGCGTGCTTGCAGGTGGTGGTTCTGGCTTTCGAGAATTGCGATACGCGTCTCTTTCTCCAGGAGATCGCTCTCATGCGTTGATAGGGTTGAGCGGGTATTAGAGAGGGACGACTCTAGCGTTTGGATCGTCTTCTCGTATTCCAGCACTACAGACTCGACAGCTTCGGCGAACGAATTGGAACGCTTCAATCGCTCAAGCGCAGAATCGCCAATGGCATCCTTGAGCATGGGCGTCTCCGTCTCGTTGTTGTCGCGTGCCTTTGTGATCTCGGAGATAAGCTTAGCGTGACGGGCGCTAAGAGCATTGTAGTTTTCCTGAACATCGAGCAATTGGTTCTGAAGCTCGGCTTCGCGCTCGTCCTGCCGCTCGCCCCGATCTTGAGAACTGCCCTTCTTGCGATCCGTACGCTCGGATAACCGTATCTGGTCCCGGAGAAACTGGACTTCGGCCCGCAACCGGTCGATGGCGGCCTGTTTATCGCTGTCGTCATGGACCTGTTGAATCTGTGGCTTGACCTGGATAGCGCGTGCTCGCTGTGCATATTGCACTGTATTCAAGGTTTCGCTAAGATGAAACTCTGCAGGATTAACGCAAGCAATCATGTAGGTGATGGCGTTGCCGCCAAGCGAGTCTTGCAGAAGACGCGTGAGCCGAGAATCGCGGTATGAGACATAGCCGCCGTGCGAGCGTGCTGACAGCTGCGAAATGACTTTACCCAAACTTGCAAGTCCGGCATTGATTGAAATTCCTTCTCTGGCACGCTCGCCCTGGGCCCCGGTGTTCTTCAACCGCTCACTTCCTGCTAGATCCACGAAATGGAGCTTGCTGTCGACCGTGACCCAGCTTTCGCTTGATCCTGACATCATTTCGATGGGGACCGAGCGGCGCTTCTCACGTGTAGTGGTAAGGGGGGCTGGGGATGACTTCTTTTGAACTAAGTTCAGACTAAAGACGGCGTGAGAGCGGGACGATTTGGCGTTAACAGCGGTTGCATCAGTCTGTCGGATTGCGGAGCCGAAGTTGAGAGCGCCAAGCATGTCGTCGACAGAGTTGATGGGTATCTGAGTCAGTCCAGTGAGGAGAATGCGGCCATCACGATCTTCGCGAATGTTCACTTGTGGTCGCTCGACAGCGGCAATGTGTTCAGGGAGCAGAAGGTCGCGAAGTTGCTCGTTGTAGATCTACCTTGGTTAGCACATGGCGTAGCTATAGAGTGCATATATCTTACCTCGACGTAAGTCGCCTTGAGCTGCCAATTCCTGTTCGCCGGCGATGAGGACTTGGCCGAGGCATTGTGCATTCCCGACAATCGGCTTGGAGCACGAATGCCTGATGATGGGGTGCGGCTGTGGCAGCCCTCGAGTTTCTCAAAAAGTAACGCCGCAGCACGGGGGATGATGCCTGGTCCTGGAGTCAGCACGTACTCTTGACAGGCCTGTTTTCTTCTTCAACTTACCCATGACATCGGCATCCGCTTGGTCCCGGGGACCGGTGGTGCCCATTGTGTATGACTTTCCAGCGCCCGACTGGCCGTAGGCGAGAATAGAGACATTGTAGCCCTGTACAAACGAGTTGACGCTGTCCGAGACATATTCGAAGACGCCTTCCTGCTCAATGTCCTCGCCAAAGACTCGGTCGAAGACGAAGACCTTCTTGCCGCCAGGTGCGTCTACAGTGAGGCTCGAGGGTGAAGTAACGTGACAGAGGGCATTGCGAAAGCGCTGGGGGATGAGCTCGTAGCCAGGTTCGCCGTGTTGGAGTGGAGGCCGTACGCGCACAGCTGAAGTAGTCTTGTTAGAACGGGGTCATGTACAGGGGAGGCACGTAGGAGACGTAGGGCACCTACCAACTTTGACTGCGGTTCTACTGTCGTCGTCTGAGGCTCTGCTTCCACTGGGCTTGCTGCTCATGCTCATGCGACTGGAACTGCGGTTTGGCCGGATCATTGCGCTCATGGGACGTGGGACTCCATTTGCGGGCGAGCCTGGTGGTGAGGTGGCCATGGGGTGCGCCTACGGCAGCGCCGTTATATCGCGTGGGTTGGTGCGCCGCCCGGTGGTGTGGGATAGGAGATTTTATGTGCTTTTGGATGGGGTTGCACAGGTAGCGGGTGCAAAAGTGGTTGCAAAGGCCCCGGTCGGCATTCGCGTGGTGCTGCGGCAGCAAGTGATGTGTTTAGGGTAGAGGCAAGGCAGAGACAGGGCCTTGAAGCACAAGTCGAGAGACTGGGCGATAATAATGGAAATTATTCTGCTTGTGAAGGCAGCGGGAAAGTAACTAGCCGGATTTCCAGCGGATTACCAAGGCGACAAATGCCCCCTTAGCGTGAGATATTCCAGGGGCCGCCTTTCACCTCAGAGCTGCGCGCCCCCAGCCATGCGAGCGCGCGCGGACCCTGGCCTCGGTCTGAATTCCGTGCTGTGCTTGCTGCTTGGCCCACTCCAGCCCGCCCGCGCCTTGGAGAAGTGAGGACGCGATGCAGGTGCCAGCGACCACCCGGACGCGCCTTCCCACCTGCATGGGGCGTCAGCGCGCGCCTTCCCTCTTGCATCTCCATCTGAGCCCGTCATTGCCCTTCTTGCCCTTTTGGCTTTCACCTGCCCCGGCACCCGGCCCCGGTCACGGTCACGGCCACCTCACCTCGCTCACCTCACCGAATTTTACATTCACCCTCACCCACTCATAGCCTGCGCGTCCAACAGCCGCCCGCTATCCCCTTTTCTTGCAATCTTGCAATTCCCGCTTTGCTTACCCCAATACCGCTACCAAAGTTATCTACCTGGCTAACCCTCACCACGGGCACAATGGTCGAGATAACTACCCCCCAAACTTTGTTTTGGCGGCGATTGCCCCTGCTGCGAGTCCTCTAGCCGCGACCGGTTCCTAGTGCTGCCTCACACTAGCGATCGGCCGTCGTTCCTGCCATTCCTTCTCCTTACTCCAACTCTAGCCCGAACAAGCTGACAGACGTCCTGTCATGTCACCGGCGAGCTCGAGCATAGCACGCGCAATACCTTTCATGCATCGGCAGCCCGTTCCCGACCAGCTGTCCACACGCAGCCCTGTTGGCCGCTGATCGCATCAGCCTCCGCTGCCACCTCGGCCGTCAGGATAACTGCTACCAAAGCCCAAGCGTACGCGGGTGCTTTGCCAGTCTTTGACTGTCGAATTTGCGACGCTTGTAGAATACGAAGTAACCAGTGGTGCGTTTCACCAAATGTCAATCAATCTTGGCCCGGCTTGCAGGCGAGCTACCCGCTCCCTCGCCTGTCAGCTTTCCATCCTTCGCCTTGGCTGCGCCCAGGAAGATGCAACAGCAGCCTGTAGACGGTAGAAACATCATCATACACGACTAAAAGAGGGGCATCGACTGCAAGGCTGCCCTCAGTGCCGAACCCCTTGACCCCCACTAAGCCCTGCGCCGCTTCTGCACCAACCCTCTGCGAACGCCTGTGGCTTTGGCCCTGTGGTCCCAACGTCACCCCTTTCGCCTGACAATGACTCTCTACCCTTATAACATTACCATTGTGCCGTATACCGCATCGCCTATTATATGTTGTACTTACGGAAGAGACCAAGTGAAGCATTTACGGCCGTTGTATGGTCCATTTCCGCTATCCGACCCCCGCCGGTGCACTGTGACGCATCCTTCTAGATAGACGCAGATACACTATGACCTCTATAGGCAGTCGCCTCTTACCGCCGCCACTCGTCATCCGCTTCTCTACCACAACCTCTCACCGCGTCACGCGTATGCAGGAACCATGCGAAAAACACTGGTAGCGAATCCTACTCGAGGCTATTTGGGCGTGGCCACGTGTAGTCTGCCCCA